>NC_064884.1:21033376-23533376 GCF_929443795.1 Astur gentilis
AGAGACTCAGCATGTCACGGTGCTCGCTCTCGGCAGAAGCTTTTTTCTGAAAAGGCAAACTTACGGCTCCTTCTCCCACAGGGAAGGTGCCAGCCCTGAAAACTAATGCAGTTTTTCACTATCCCTCTGCAGCCTATCCACAGGCACAACAGCTTTGGGGATCTCTGCTTTCCCAGAGACTCAGCATGTCACGGTGCTCGCTCTCGGCAGAAGCTTTTTTCTGAAAAGGCAAACTTACGGCTCCTTCTCCCACAGGGAAGGTGCCAGCCCTGAAAACTAATGCAGTTTTTCACTATCCCTCTGCAGCCTATCCACAGGCACAACAGCTTTGGGGATCTCTGCTTTCCCAGAGACTCAGCATGTCACGGTGCTCGCTCTCGGCAGAAGCTTTTTTCTGAAAAGGCAAACTTATGGCTCCTTCTCCCACAGGGAAGGTGCCAGCCCTGAAAACTAATGCAGTTTTTCACTATCCCTCTGCAGCCTATCCACAGGCACAACAGCTTTGGGGATCTCTGCTTTCCCAGAGACTCAGCATGTCACGGTGCTCACTCTCGCTAGAGCCTTTTTCTGAAAAGGCAAACTTACGGCTCCTTCTCCCACAAGGAAGGTGCCAGCCCTGAAAGATCTTGCTGGTCTTCACTATCCCTCTGCAGCCTATCCACAGGCACAACAGCTTTGGGGATCTCTGCTTTCCCAGAGACTCAGCATGTCACGGTGCTCGCTCTCGGCAGAAGCTTTTTTCTGAAAAGGCAAACTTACGGCTCCTTCTCCCACAGGGAAGGTGCCAGCCCTGAAAACTAATGCAGTTTTTCACTATCCCTCTGCAGCCTATCCACAGGCACAACAGCTTTGGGGATCTCTGCTTTCCCAGAGACTCAGCATGTCACGGTGCTCGCTCTCGGCAGAAGCTTTTTTCTGAAAAGGCAAACTTACGGCTCCTTCTCCCACAGGGAAGGTGCCAGCCCTGAAAACTAATGCAGTTTTTCACTATCCCTCTGCAGCCTATCCACAGGCACAACAGCTTTGGGGATCTCTGCTTTCCCAGAGACTCAGCATGTCACGGTGCTCGCTCTCGGCAGAAGCTTTTTTCTGAAAAGGCAAACTTATGGCTCCTTCTCCCACAGGGAAGGTGCCAGCCCTGAAAACTAATGCAGTTTTTCACTATCCCTCTGCAGCCTATCCACAGGCACAACAGCTTTGGGGATCTCTGCTTTCCCAGAGACTCAGCATGTCACGGTGCTCACTCTCGCTAGAGCCTTTTTCTGAAAAGGCAAACTTACGGCTCCTTCTCCCACAAGGAAGGTGCCAGCCCTGAAAGATCTTGCTGGTATTCACTATCCCTCTGCAGCCTATCCACAGGCACAACAGCTTTGGGGATCTCTGCTTTCCCAGAGACTCAGCATGTCACGGTGCTCGCTCTCGGCAGAAGCTTTTTTCTGAAAAGGCAAACTTACGGCTCCTTCTCCCACAGGGAAGGTGCCAGCCCTGAAAACTAATGCAGTTTTTCACTATCCCTCTGCAGCCTATCCACAGGCACAACAGCTTTTGGGATCTCTGCTTTCCCAGAGACTCAGCATGTCACGGTGCTCGCTCTCGGCAGAAGCTTTTTTCTGAAAAGGCAAACTTACGGCTCCTTCTCCCACAGGGAAGGTGCCAGCCCTGAAAACTAATGCAGTTTTTCACTATCCCTCTGCAGCCTATCCACAGGCACAACAGCTTTGGGGATCTCTGCTTTCCCAGAGACTCAGCATGTCACGGTGCTCACTCTCGCTAGAGCCTTTTTCTGAAAAGGCAAACTTACGGCTCCTTCTCCCACAAGGAAGGTGCCAGCCCTGAAAGATCTTGCTGGTATTCACTATCCCTCTGCAGCCTATCCACAGGCACAACAGCTTTTGGGATCTCTGCTTTCCCAGAGACTCAGCATGTCACGGTGCTCGCTCTCGGCAGAAGCTTTTTTCTGAAAAGGCAAACTTACGGCTCCTTCTCCCACAGGGAAGGTGCCAGCCCTGAAAACTAATGCAGTTTTTCACTATCCCTCTGCAGCCTATCCACAGGCACAACAGCTTTTGGGATCTCTGCTTTCCCAGAGACTCAGCATGTCACGGTGCTCGCTCTCGGCAGAAGCTTTTTTCTGAAAAGGCAAACTTACGGCTCCTTCTCCCACAGGGAAGGTGCCAGCCCTGAAAACTAATGCAGTTTTTCACTATCCCTCTGCAGCCTATCCACAGGCACAACAGCTTAGGGGATCTCTGCTTTCCCAGAGACTCAGCATGTCACGGTGCTCGCTCTCGGCAGAAGCTTTTTTCTGAAAAGGCAAACTTACTGCTCCTTCTCCCACAGGGAAGGTGCCAGCCCTGAAAACTAATGCAGTTTTTCACTATCCCTCTGCAGCCTATCCACAGGCACAACAGCTTTTGGGATCTCTGCTTTCCCAGAGACTCAGCATGTCACGGTGCTCGCTCTCGGCAGAAGCTTTTTTCTGAAAAGGCAAACTTACGGCTCCTTCTCCCACAGGGAAGGTGCCAGCCCTGAAAACTAATGCAGTTTTTCACTATCCCTCTGCAGCCTATCCACAGGCACAACAGCTTTGGGGATCTCTGCTTTCCCAGAGACTCAGCATGTCACGGTGCTCGCTCTCGGCAGAAGCTTTTTTCTGAAAAGGCAAACTTACGGCTCCTTCTCCCACAGGGAAGGTGCCAGCCCTGAAAACTAATGCAGTTTTTCACTATCCCTCTGCAGCCTATCCACAGGCACAACAGCTTTGGGGATCTCTGCTTTCCCAGAGACTCAGCATGTCACGGTGCTCGCTCTCGGCAGAAGCTTTTTTCTGAAAAGGCAAACTTACTGCTCCTTCTCCCACAGGGAAGGTGCCAGCCCTGAAAACTAATGCAGTTTTTCACTATCCCTCTGCAGCCTATCCACAGGCACAACAGCTTTTGGGATCTCTGCTTTCCCAGAGACTCAGCATGTCACAGTGCTCACTCTCGCTAGAGCCTTTTTCTGAAAAGGCAAACTTACGGCTCCTTCTCCCACAAGGAAGGTGCCAGCCCTGAAAACTAATGCAGTTTTTCACTATCCCTCTGCAGCCTATCCACAGGCACAACAGCTTTGGGGATCTCTGCTTTCCCAGAGACTCAGCATGTCACGGTGCTCGCTCTCGGCAGAAGCTTTTTTCTGAAAAGGCAAACTTACGGCTCCTTCTCCCACAGGGAAGGTGCCAGCCCTGAAAACTAATGCAGTTTTTCACTATCCCTCTGCAGCCTATCCACAGGCACAACAGCTTTGGGGATCTCTGCTTTCCCAGAGACTCAGCATGTCACGGTGCTCGCTCTCGGCAGAAGCTTTTTTCTGAAAAGGCAAACTTACGGCTCCTTCTCCCACAGGGAAGGTGCCAGCCCTGAAAGATCTTGCTGGTATTCACTATCCCTCTGCAGCCTATCCACAGGCACAACAGCTTTTGGGATCTCTGCTTTCCCAGAGACTCAGCATGTCACGGTGCTCGCTCTCGGCAGAAGCTTTTTTCTGAAAAGGCAAACTTACTGCTCCTTCTCCCACAGGGAAGGTGCCAGCCCTGAAAGATCTTGCTGGTCTTCACTATCCCTCTGCAGCCTATCCACAGGCACAACAGCTTTGGGGATCTCTGCTTTCCCAGAGACTCAGCATGTCACGGTGCTCGCTCTCGGCAGAAGCTTTTTTCTGAAAAGGCAAACTTACGGCTCCTTCTCCCACAGGGAAGGTGCCAGCCCTGAAAACTAATGCAGTTTTTCACTATCCCTCTGCAGCCTATCCACAGGCACAACAGCTTTGGGGATCTCTGCTTTCCCAGAGACTCAGCATGTCACGGTGCTCGCTCTCGGCAGAAGCTTTTTTCTGAAAAGGCAAACTTACGGCTCCTTCTCCCACAGGGAAGGTGCCAGCCCTGAAAACTAATGCAGTTTTTCACTATCCCTCTGCAGCCTATCCACAGGCACAACAGCTTTGGGGATCTCTGCTTTCCCAGAGACTCAGCATGTCACGGTGCTCGCTCTCGGCAGAAGCTTTTTTCTGAAAAGGCAAACTTAAGGCTCCTTCTCCCACAGGGAAGGTGCCAGCCCTGAAAACTAATGCAGTTTTTCACTATCCCTCTGCAGCCTATCCACAGGCACAACAGCTTTGGGGATCTCTGCTTTCCCAGAGACTCAGCATGTCACGGTGCTCACTCTCGCCAGAGCCTTTTTCTGAAAAGGCAAACTTACGGCTCCTTCTCCCACAAGGAAGGTGCCAGCCCTGAAAGATCTTGCTGGTATTCACTATCCCTCTGCAGCCTATCCACAGGCACAACAGCTTTGGGGATCTCTGCTTTCCCAGAGACTCAGCATGTCACGGTGCTCGCTCTCGGCAGAAGCTTTTTTCTGAAAAGGCAAACTTACGGCTCCTTCTCCCACAGGGAAGGTGCCAGCCCTGAAAACTAATGCAGTTTTTCACTATCCCTCTGCAGCCTATCCACAGGCACAACAGCTTTGGGGATCTCTGCTTTCCCAGAGACTCAGCATGTCACGGTGCTCGCTCTCGGCAGAAGCTTTTTTCTGAAAAGGCAAACTTACGGCTCCTTCTCCCACAGGGAAGGTGCCAGCCCTGAAAACTAATGCAGTTTTTCACTATCCCTCTGCAGCCTATCCACAGGCACAACAGCTTTTGGGATCTCTGCTTTCCCAGAGACTCAGCATGTCACGGTGCTCGCTCTCGGCAGAAGCTTTTTTCTGAAAAGGCAAACTTACGGCTCCTTCTCCCACAGGGAAGGTGCCAGCCCTGAAAACTAATGCAGTTTTTCACTATCCCTCTGCAGCCTATCCACAGGCACAACAGCTTTGGGGATCTCTGCTTTCCCAGAGACTCAGCATGTCACGGTGCTCACTCTCGCTAGAGCCTTTTTCTGAAAAGGCAAACTTACGGCTCCTTCTCCCACAAGGAAGGTGCCAGCCCTGAAAGATCTTGCTGGTATTCACTATCCCTCTGCAGCCTATCCACAGGCACAACAGCTTTTGGGATCTCTGCTTTCCCAGAGACTCAGCATGTCACGGTGCTCGCTCTCGGCAGAAGCTTTTTTCTGAAAAGGCAAACTTACGGCTCCTTCTCCCACAGGGAAGGTGCCAGCCCTGAAAACTAATGCAGTTTTTCACTATCCCTCTGCAGCCTATCCACAGGCACAACAGCTTTTGGGATCTCTGCTTTCCCAGAGACTCAGCATGTCACGGTGCTCGCTCTCGGCAGAAGCTTTTTTCTGAAAAGGCAAACTTACGGCTCCTTCTCCCACAGGGAAGGTGCCAGCCCTGAAAACTAATGCAGTTTTTCACTATCCCTCTGCAGCCTATCCACAGGCACAACAGCTTAGGGGATCTCTGCTTTCCCAGAGACTCAGCATGTCACGGTGCTCGCTCTCGGCAGAAGCTTTTTTCTGAAAAGGCAAACTTACTGCTCCTTCTCCCACAGGGAAGGTGCCAGCCCTGAAAACTAATGCAGTTTTTCACTATCCCTCTGCAGCCTATCCACAGGCACAACAGCTTTTGGGATCTCTGCTTTCCCAGAGACTCAGCATGTCACGGTGCTCGCTCTCGGCAGAAGCTTTTTTCTGAAAAGGCAAACTTACGGCTCCTTCTCCCACAGGGAAGGTGCCAGCCCTGAAAACTAATGCAGTTTTTCACTATCCCTCTGCAGCCTATCCACAGGCACAACAGCTTTGGGGATCTCTGCTTTCCCAGAGACTCAGCATGTCACGGTGCTCGCTCTCGGCAGAAGCTTTTTTCTGAAAAGGCAAACTTACGGCTCCTTCTCCCACAGGGAAGGTGCCAGCCCTGAAAACTAATGCAGTTTTTCACTATCCCTCTGCAGCCTATCCACAGGCACAACAGCTTTGGGGATCTCTGCTTTCCCAGAGACTCAGCATGTCACGGTGCTCGCTCTCGGCAGAAGCTTTTTTCTGAAAAGGCAAACTTACTGCTCCTTCTCCCACAGGGAAGGTGCCAGCCCTGAAAACTAATGCAGTTTTTCACTATCCCTCTGCAGCCTATCCACAGGCACAACAGCTTTTGGGATCTCTGCTTTCCCAGAGACTCAGCATGTCACAGTGCTCACTCTCGCTAGAGCCTTTTTCTGAAAAGGCAAACTTACGGCTCCTTCTCCCACAAGGAAGGTGCCAGCCCTGAAAACTAATGCAGTTTTTCACTATCCCTCTGCAGCCTATCCACAGGCACAACAGCTTTGGGGATCTCTGCTTTCCCAGAGACTCAGCATGTCACGGTGCTCGCTCTCGGCAGAAGCTTTTTTCTGAAAAGGCAAACTTACGGCTCCTTCTCCCACAGGGAAGGTGCCAGCCCTGAAAACTAATGCAGTTTTTCACTATCCCTCTGCAGCCTATCCACAGGCACAACAGCTTTGGGGATCTCTGCTTTCCCAGAGACTCAGCATGTCACGGTGCTCGCTCTCGGCAGAAGCTTTTTTCTGAAAAGGCAAACTTACGGCTCCTTCTCCCACAGGGAAGGTGCCAGCCCTGAAAACTAATGCAGTTTTTCACTATCCCTCTGCAGCCTATCCACAGGCACAACAGCTTTGGGGATCTCTGCTTTCCCAGAGACTCAGCATGTCACGGTGCTCGCTCTCGGCAGAAGCTTTTTTCTGAAAAGGCAAACTTACTGCTCCTTCTCCCACAGGGAAGGTGCCAGCCCTGAAAGATCTTGCTGGTCTTCACTATCCCTCTGCAGCCTATCCACAGGCACAACAGCTTTGGGGATCTCTGCTTTTCCCAGAGACTCAGCATGTCACAGTGCTCACTCTCGCTAGAGCCTTTTTCTGAAAAGGCAAACTTACGGCTCCTTCTCCCACAGGGAAGGTGCCAGCCCTGAAAACTAATGCAGTTTTTCACTATCCCTCTGCAGCCTATCCACAGGCACAACAGCTTTGGGGATCTCTGCTTTCCCAGAGACTCAGCATGTCACGGTGCTCACTCTCGCTAGAGCCTTTTTCTGAAAAGGCAAACTTACGGCTCCTTCTCCCACAAGGAAGGTGCCAGCCCTGAAAGATCTTGCTGGTATTCACTATCCCTCTGCAGCCTATCCACAGGCACAACAGCTTTGGGGATCTCTGCTTTCCCAGAGACTCAGCATGTCACAGTGCTCACTCTCGCTAGAGCCTTTTTCTGAAAAGGCAAACTTACGGCTCCTTCTCCCACAAGGAAGGTGCCAGCCCTGAAAGATCTTGCTGGTATTCACTATCCCTCTGCAGCCTATCCACAGGCACAACAGCTTTGGGGATCTCTGCTTTCCCAGAGACTCAGCATGTCACGGTGCTCGCTCTCGGCAGAAGCTTTTTTCTGAAAAGGCAAACTTACGGCTCCTTCTCCCACAGGGAAGGTGCCAGCCCTGAAAACTAATGCAGTTTTTCACTATCCCTCTGCAGCCTATCCACAGGCACAACAGCTTTGGGGATCTCTGCTTTCCCAGAGACTCAGCATGTCACGGTGCTCGCTCTCGGCAGAAGCTTTTTTCTGAAAAGGCAAACTTACGGCTCCTTCTCCCACAGGGAAGGTGCCAGCCCTGAAAACTAATGCAGTTTTTCACTATCCCTCTGCAGCCTATCCACAGGCACAACAGCTTTGGGGATCTCTGCTTTCCCAGAGACTCAGCATGTCACGGTGCTCGCTCTCGGCAGAAGCTTTTTTCTGAAAAGGCAAACTTACTGCTCCTTCTCCCACAGGGAAGGTGCCAGCCCTGAAAACTAATGCAGTTTTTCACTATCCCTCTGCAGCCTATCCACAGGCACAACAGCTTTTGGGATCTCTGCTTTCCCAGAGACTCAGCATGTCACAGTGCTCACTCTCGCTAGAGCCTTTTTCTGAAAAGGCAAACTTACGGCTCCTTCTCCCACAAGGAAGGTGCCAGCCCTGAAAACTAATGCAGTTTTTCACTATCCCTCTGCAGCCTATCCACAGGCACAACAGCTTTGGGGATCTCTGCTTTCCCAGAGACTCAGCATGTCACGGTGCTCGCTCTCGGCAGAAGCTTTTTTCTGAAAAGGCAAACTTACGGCTCCTTCTCCCACAGGGAAGGTGCCAGCCCTGAAAACTAATGCAGTTTTTCACTATCCCTCTGCAGCCTATCCACAGGCACAACAGCTTTGGGGATCTCTGCTTTCCCAGAGACTCAGCATGTCACGGTGCTCGCTCTCGGCAGAAGCTTTTTTCTGAAAAGGCAAACTTACGGCTCCTTCTCCCACAGGGAAGGTGCCAGCCCTGAAAACTAATGCAGTTTTTCACTATCCCTCTGCAGCCTATCCACAGGCACAACAGCTTTGGGGATCTCTGCTTTCCCAGAGACTCAGCATGTCACGGTGCTCGCTCTCGGCAGAAGCTTTTTTCTGAAAAGGCAAACTTACTGCTCCTTCTCCCACAGGGAAGGTGCCAGCCCTGAAAGATCTTGCTGGTCTTCACTATCCCTCTGCAGCCTATCCACAGGCACAACAGCTTTGGGGATCTCTGCTTTTCCCAGAGACTCAGCATGTCACAGTGCTCACTCTCGCTAGAGCCTTTTTCTGAAAAGGCAAACTTACGGCTCCTTCTCCCACAGGGAAGGTGCCAGCCCTGAAAACTAATGCAGTTTTTCACTATCCCTCTGCAGCCTATCCACAGGCACAACAGCTTTGGGGATCTCTGCTTTCCCAGAGACTCAGCATGTCACGGTGCTCACTCTCGCTAGAGCCTTTTTCTGAAAAGGCAAACTTACGGCTCCTTCTCCCACAAGGAAGGTGCCAGCCCTGAAAGATCTTGCTGGTATTCACTATCCCTCTGCAGCCTATCCACAGGCACAACAGCTTTTGGGATCTCTGCTTTCCCAGAGACTCAGCATGTCACGGTGCTCGCTCTCGGCAGAAGCTTTTTTCTGAAAAGGCAAACTTACGGCTCCTTCTCCCACAGGGAAGGTGCCAGCCCTGAAAACTAATGCAGTTTTTCACTATCCCTCTGCAGCCTATCCACAGGCACAACAGCTTTGGGGATCTCTGCTTTCCCAGAGACTCAGCATGTCACGGTGCTCGCTCTCGGCAGAAGCTTTTTTCTGAAAAGGCAAACTTACGGCTCCTTCTCCCACAGGGAAGGTGCCAGCCCTGAAAACTAATGCAGTTTTTCACTATCCCTCTGCAGCCTATCCACAGGCACAACAGCTTTGGGGATCTCTGCTTTCCCAGAGACTCAGCATGTCACGGTGCTCGCTCTCGGCAGAAGCTTTTTTCTGAAAAGGCAAACTTACGGCTCCTTCTCCCACAGGGAAGGTGCCAGCCCTGAAAACTAATGCAGTTTTTCACTATCCCTCTGCAGCCTATCCACAGGCACAACAGCTTTTGGGATCTCTGCTTTCCCAGAGACTCAGCATGTCACGGTGCTCGCTCTCGGCAGAAGCTTTTTTCTGAAAAGGCAAACTTACTGCTCCTTCTCCCACAGGGAAGGTGCCAGCCCTGAAAGATCTTGCTGGTCTTCACTATCCCTCTGCAGCCTATCCACAGGCACAACAGCTTTGGGGATCTCTGCTTTCCCAGAGACTCAGCATGTCACAGTGCTCACTCTCGCTAGAGCCTTTTTCTGAAAAGGCAAACTTACGGCTCCTTCTCCCACAAGGAAGGTGCCAGCCCTGAAAGATCTTGCTGGTATTCACTATCCCTCTGCAGCCTATCCACAGGCACAACAGCTTTTGGGATCTCTGCTTTCCCAGAGACTCAGCATGTCACGGTGCTCGCTCTCGGCAGAAGCTTTTTTCTGAAAAGGCAAACTTACGGCTCCTTCTCCCACAGGGAAGGTGCCAGCCCTGAAAACTAATGCAGTTTTTCACTATCCCTCTGCAGCCTATCCACAGGCACAACAGCTTTGGGGATCTCTGCTTTCCCAGAGACTCAGCATGTCACGGTGCTCACTCTCGCTAGAGCCTTTTTCTGAAAAGGCAAACTTACGGCTCCTTCTCCCACAAGGAAGGTGCCAGCCCTGAAAGATCTTGCTGGTATTCACTATCCCTCTGCAGCCTATCCACAGGCACAACAGCTTTGGGGATCTCTGCTTTCCCAGAGACTCAGCATGTCACAGTGCTCACTCTCGCTAGAGCCTTTTTCTGAAAAGGCAAACTTACGGCTCCTTCTCCCACAAGGAAGGTGCCAGCCCTGAAAGATCTTGCTGGTATTCACTATCCCTCTGCAGCCTATCCACAGGCACAACAGCTTTGGGGATCTCTGCTTTCCCAGAGACTCAGCATGTCACGGTGCTCGCTCTCGGCAGAAGCTTTTTTCTGAAAAGGCAAACTTACGGCTCCTTCTCCCACAGGGAAGGTGCCAGCCCTGAAAACTAATGCAGTTTTTCACTATCCCTCTGCAGCCTATCCACAGGCACAACAGCTTTGGGGATCTCTGCTTTCCCAGAGACTCAGCATGTCACGGTGCTCACTCTCGCTAGAGCCTTTTTCTGAAAAGGCAAACTTACAGCTCCTTCTCCCACAAGGAAGGTGCCAGCCCTGAAAGATCTTGCTGGTATTCACTATCCCTCTGCAGCCTATCCACAGGCACAACAGCTTTTGGGATCTCTGCTTTCCCAGAGACTCAGCATGTCACGGTGCTCGCTCTCGGCAGAAGCTTTTTTCTGAAAAGGCAAACTTACGGCTCCTTCTCCCACAGGGAAGGTGCCAGCCCTGAAAACTAATGCAGTTTTTCACTATCCCTCTGCAGCCTATCCACAGGCACAACAGCTTTGGGGATCTCTGCTTTCCCAGAGACTCAGCATGTCACGGTGCTCGCTCTCGGCAGAAGCTTTTTTCTGAAAAGGCAAACTTACGGCTCCTTCTCCCACAGGGAAGGTGCCAGCCCTGAAAACTAATGCAGTTTTTCACTATCCCTCTGCAGCCTATCCACAGGCACAACAGCTTTGGGGATCTCTGCTTTCCCAGAGACTCAGCATGTCACGGTGCTCGCTCTCGGCAGAAGCTTTTTTCTGAAAAGGCAAACTTACGGCTCCTTCTCCCACAGGGAAGGTGCCAGCCCTGAAAACTAATGCAGTTTTTCACTATCCCTCTGCAGCCTATCCACAGGCACAACAGCTTTGGGGATCTCTGCTTTCCCAGAGACTCAGCATGTCACGGTGCTCGCTCTCGGCAGAAGCTTTTTTCTGAAAAGGCAAACTTACGGCTCCTTCTCCCACAGGGAAGGTGCCAGCCCTGAAAACTAATGCAGTTTTTCACTATCCCTCTGCAGCCTATCCACAGGCACAACAGCTTTTGGGATCTCTGCTTTCCCAGAGACTCAGCATGTCACGGTGCTCGCTCTCGGCAGAAGCTTTTTTCTGAAAAGGCAAACTTACGGCTCCTTCTCCCACAGGGAAGGTGCCAGCCCTGAAAACTAATGCAGTTTTTCACTATCCCTCTGCAGCCTATCCACAGGCACAACAGCTTTGGGGATCTCTGCTTTCCCAGAGACTCAGCATGTCACGGTGCTCACTCTCGCTAGAGCCTTTTTCTGAAAAGGCAAACTTACGGCTCCTTCTCCCACAAGGAAGGTGCCAGCCCTGAAAGATCTTGCTGGTATTCACTATCCCTCTGCAGCCTATCCACAGGCACAACAGCTTTTGGGATCTCTGCTTTCCCAGAGACTCAGCATGTCACGGTGCTCGCTCTCGGCAGAAGCTTTTTTCTGAAAAGGCAAACTTACGGCTCCTTCTCCCACAGGGAAGGTGCCAGCCCTGAAAACTAATGCAGTTTTTCACTATCCCTCTGCAGCCTATCCACAGGCACAACAGCTTTTGGGATCTCTGCTTTCCCAGAGACTCAGCATGTCACGGTGCTCGCTCTCGGCAGAAGCTTTTTTCTGAAAAGGCAAACTTACGGCTCCTTCTCCCACAGGGAAGGTGCCAGCCCTGAAAACTAATGCAGTTTTTCACTATCCCTCTGCAGCCTATCCACAGGCACAACAGCTTAGGGGATCTCTGCTTTCCCAGAGACTCAGCATGTCACGGTGCTCGCTCTCGGCAGAAGCTTTTTTCTGAAAAGGCAAACTTACTGCTCCTTCTCCCACAGGGAAGGTGCCAGCCCTGAAAACTAATGCAGTTTTTCACTATCCCTCTGCAGCCTATCCACAGGCACAACAGCTTTTGGGATCTCTGCTTTCCCAGAGACTCAGCATGTCACGGTGCTCGCTCTCGGCAGAAGCTTTTTTCTGAAAAGGCAAACTTACGGCTCCTTCTCCCACAGGGAAGGTGCCAGCCCTGAAAACTAATGCAGTTTTTCACTATCCCTCTGCAGCCTATCCACAGGCACAACAGCTTTGGGGATCTCTGCTTTCCCAGAGACTCAGCATGTCACGGTGCTCGCTCTCGGCAGAAGCTTTTTTCTGAAAAGGCAAACTTACGGCTCCTTCTCCCACAGGGAAGGTGCCAGCCCTGAAAACTAATGCAGTTTTTCACTATCCCTCTGCAGCCTATCCACAGGCACAACAGCTTTGGGGATCTCTGCTTTCCCAGAGACTCAGCATGTCACGGTGCTCGCTCTCGGCAGAAGCTTTTTTCTGAAAAGGCAAACTTACTGCTCCTTCTCCCACAGGGAAGGTGCCAGCCCTGAAAACTAATGCAGTTTTTCACTATCCCTCTGCAGCCTATCCACAGGCACAACAGCTTTTGGGATCTCTGCTTTCCCAGAGACTCAGCATGTCACAGTGCTCACTCTCGCTAGAGCCTTTTTCTGAAAAGGCAAACTTACGGCTCCTTCTCCCACAAGGAAGGTGCCAGCCCTGAAAACTAATGCAGTTTTTCACTATCCCTCTGCAGCCTATCCACAGGCACAACAGCTTTGGGGATCTCTGCTTTCCCAGAGACTCAGCATGTCACGGTGCTCGCTCTCGGCAGAAGCTTTTTTCTGAAAAGGCAAACTTACGGCTCCTTCTCCCACAGGGAAGGTGCCAGCCCTGAAAACTAATGCAGTTTTTCACTATCCCTCTGCAGCCTATCCACAGGCACAACAGCTTTGGGGATCTCTGCTTTCCCAGAGACTCAGCATGTCACGGTGCTCGCTCTCGGCAGAACCTTTTTTCTGAAAAGGCAAACTTACGGCTCCTTCTCCCACAGGGAAGGTGCCAGCCCTGAAAACTAATGCAGTTTTTCACTATCCCTCTGCAGCCTATCCACAGGCACAACAGCTTTGGGGATCTCTGCTTTCCCAGAGACTCAGCATGTCACGGTGCTCGCTCTCGGCAGAAGCTTTTTTCTGAAAAGGCAAACTTACGGCTCCTTCTCCCACAGGGAAGGTGCCAGCCCTGAAAGATCTTGCTGGTATTCACTATCCCTCTGCAGCCTATCCACAGGCACAACAGCTTTGGGGATCTCTGCTTTCCCAGAGACTCAGCATGTCACGGTGCTCGCTCTCGGCAGAAGCTTTTTTCTGAAAAGGCAAACTTACTGCTCCTTCTCCCACAGGGAAGGTGCCAGCCCTGAAAGATCTTGCTGGTCTTCACTATCCCTCTGCAGCCTATCCACAGGCACAACAGCTTTGGGGATCTCTGCTTTTCCCAGAGACTCAGCATGTCACAGTGCTCACTCTCGCTAGAGCCTTTTTCTGAAAAGGCAAACTTACGGCTCCTTCTCCCACAAGGAAGGTGCCAGCCCTGAAAGATCTTGCTGGTATTCACTATCCCTCTGCAGCCTATCCACAGGCACAACAGCTTTTGGGATCTCTGCTTTCCCAGAGACTCAGCATGTCACGGTGCTCGCTCTCGGCAGAAGCTTTTTTCTGAAAAGGCAAACTTACGGCTCCTTCTCCCACAGGGAAGGTGCCAGCCCTGAAAACTAATGCAGTTTTTCACTATCCCTCTGCAGCCTATCCACAGGCACAACAGCTTTTGGGATCTCTGCTTTCCCAGAGACTCAGCATGTCACGGTGCTCGCTCTCGGCAGAAGCTTTTTTCTGAAAAGGCAAACTTACGGCTCCTTCTCCCACAGGGAAGGTGCCAGCCCTGAAAACTAATGCAGTTTTTCACTATCCCTCTGCAGCCTATCCACAGGCACAACAGCTTAGGGGATCTCTGCTTTCCCAGAGACTCAGCATGTCACGGTGCTCGCTCTCGGCAGAAGCTTTTTTCTGAAAAGGCAAACTTACTGCTCCTTCTCCCACAGGGAAGGTGCCAGCCCTGAAAACTAATGCAGTTTTTCACTATCCCTCTGCAGCCTATCCACAGGCACAACAGCTTTTGGGATCTCTGCTTTCCCAGAGACTCAGCATGTCACGGTGCTCGCTCTCGGCAGAAGCTTTTTTCTGAAAAGGCAAACTTACGGCTCCTTCTCCCACAGGGAAGGTGCCAGCCCTGAAAACTAATGCAGTTTTTCACTATCCCTCTGCAGCCTATCCACAGGCACAACAGCTTTGGGGATCTCTGCTTTCCCAGAGACTCAGCATGTCACGGTGCTCGCTCTCGGCAGAAGCTTTTTTCTGAAAAGGCAAACTTACGGCTCCTTCTCCCACAGGGAAGGTGCCAGCCCTGAAAACTAATGCAGTTTTTCACTATCCCTCTGCAGCCTATCCACAGGCACAACAGCTTTGGGGATCTCTGCTTTCCCAGAGACTCAGCATGTCACGGTGCTCGCTCTCGGCAGAAGCTTTTTTCTGAAAAGGCAAACTTACTGCTCCTTCTCCCACAGGGAAGGTGCCAGCCCTGAAAACTAATGCAGTTTTTCACTATCCCTCTGCAGCCTATCCACAGGCACAACAGCTTTTGGGATCTCTGCTTTCCCAGAGACTCAGCATGTCACAGTGCTCACTCTCGCTAGAGCCTTTTTCTGAAAAGGCAAACTTACGGCTCCTTCTCCCACAAGGAAGGTGCCAGCCCTGAAAACTAATGCAGTTTTTCACTATCCCTCTGCAGCCTATCCACAGGCACAACAGCTTTGGGGATCTCTGCTTTCCCAGAGACTCAGCATGTCACGGTGCTCGCTCTCGGCAGAAGCTTTTTTCTGAAAAGGCAAACTTACGGCTCCTTCTCCCACAGGGAAGGTGCCAGCCCTGAAAACTAATGCAGTTTTTCACTATCCCTCTGCAGCCTATCCACAGGCACAACAGCTTTTGGGATCTCTGCTTTCCCAGAGACTCAGCATGTCACGGTGCTCGCTCTCGGCAGAAGCTTTTTTCTGAAAAGGCAAACTTACGGCTCCTTCTCCCACAGGGAAGGTGCCAGCCCTGAAAACTAATGCAGTTTTTCACTATCCCTCTGCAGCCTATCCACAGGCACAACAGCTTTGGGGATCTCTGCTTTCCCAGAGACTCAGCATGTCACGGTGCTCGCTCTCGGCAGAAGCTTTTTTCTGAAAAGGCAAACTTACGGCTCCTTCTCCCACAGGGAAGGTGCCAGCCCTGAAAGATCTTGCTGGTATTCACTATCCCTCTGCAGCCTATCCACAGGCACAACAGCTTTTGGGATCTCTGCTTTCCCAGAGACTCAGCATGTCACGGTGCTCGCTCTCGGCAGAAGCTTTTTTCTGAAAAGGCAAACTTACTGCTCCTTCTCCCACAGGGAAGGTGCCAGCCCTGAAAGATCTTGCTGGTCTTCACTATCCCTCTGCAGCCTATCCACAGGCACAACAGCTTTGGGGATCTCTGCTTTTCCCAGAGACTCAGCATGTCACAGTGCTCACTCTCGCTAGAGCCTTTTTCTGAAAAGGCAAACTTACGGCTCCTTCTCCCACAAGGAAGGTGCCAGCCCTGAAAGATCTTGCTGGTATTCACTATCCCTCTGCAGCCTATCCACAGGCACAACAGCTTTTGGGATCTCTGCTTTCCCAGAGACTCAGCATGTCACGGTGCTCGCTCTCGGCAGAAGCTTTTTTCTGAAAAGGCAAACTTACGGCTCCTTCTCCCACAGGGAAGGTGCCAGCCCTGAAAACTAATGCAGTTTTTCACTATCCCTCTGCAGCCTATCCACAGGCACAACAGCTTTGGGGATCTCTGCTTTCCCAGAGACTCAGCATGTCACGGTGCTCGCTCTCGGCAGAAGCTTTTTTCTGAAAAGGCAAACTTACGGCTCCTTCTCCCACAGGGAAGGTGCCAGCCCTGAAAACTAATGCAGTTTTTCACTATCCCTCTGCAGCCTATCCACAGGCACAACAGCTTAGGGGATCTCTGCTTTCCCAGAGACTCAGCATGTCACGGTGCTCGCTCTCGGCAGAAGCTTTTTTCTGAAAAGGCAAACTTACTGCTCCTTCTCCCACAGGGAAGGTGCCAGCCCTGAAAACTAATGCAGTTTTTCACTATCCCTCTGCAGCCTATCCACAGGCACAACAGCTTTTGGGATCTCTGCTTTCCCAGAGACTCAGCATGTCACGGTGCTCGCTCTCGGCAGAAGCTTTTTTCTGAAAAGGCAAACTTACGGCTCCTTCTCCCACAGGGAAGGTGCCAGCCCTGAAAACTAATGCAGTTTTTCACTATCCCTCTGCAGCCTATCCACAGGCACAACAGCTTTGGGGATCTCTGCTTTCCCAGAGACTCAGCATGTCACGGTGCTCGCTCTCGGCAGAAGCTTTTTTCTGAAAAGGCAAACTTACGGCTCCTTCTCCCACAGGGAAGGTGCCAGCCCTGAAAACTAATGCAGTTTTTCACTATCCCTCTGCAGCCTATCCACAGGCACAACAGCTTTGGGGATCTCTGCTTTCCCAGAGACTCAGCATGTCACGGTGCTCGCTCTCGGCAGAAGCTTTTTTCTGAAAAGGCAAACTTACTGCTCCTTCTCCCACAGGGAAGGTGCCAGCCCTGAAAACTAATGCAGTTTTTCACTATCCCTCTGCAGCCTATCCACAGGCACAACAGCTTTTGGGATCTCTGCTTTCCCAGAGACTCAGCATGTCACAGTGCTCACTCTCGCTAGAGCCTTTTTCTGAAAAGGCAAACTTACGGCTCCTTCTCCCACAAGGAAGGTGCCAGCCCTGAAAACTAATGCAGTTTTTCACTATCCCTCTGCAGCCTATCCACAGGCACAACAGCTTTGGGGATCTCTGCTTTCCCAGAGACTCAGCATGTCACGGTGCTCGCTCTCGGCAGAAGCTTTTTTCTGAAAAGGCAAACTTACGGCTCCTTCTCCCACAGGGAAGGTGCCAGCCCTGAAAACTAATGCAGTTTTTCACTATCCCTCTGCAGCCTATCCACAGGCACAACAGCTTTGGGGATCTCTGCTTTCCCAGAGACTCAGCATGTCACGGTGCTCGCTCTCGGCAGAAGCTTTTTTCTGAAAAGGCAAACTTACGGCTCCTTCTCCCACAGGGAAGGTGCCAGCCCTGAAAACTAATGCAGTTTTTCACTATCCCTCTGCAGCCTATCCACAGGCACAACAGCTTTGGGGATCTCTGCTTTCCCAGAGACTCAGCATGTCACGGTGCTCGCTCTCGGCAGAAGCTTTTTTCTGAAAAGGCAAACTTACTGCTCCTTCTCCCACAGGGAAGGTGCCAGCCCTGAAAACTAATGCAGTTTTTCACTATCCCTCTGCAGCCTATCCACAGGCACAACAGCTTTGGGGATCTCTGCTTTCCCAGAGACTCAGCATGTCACAGTGCTCACTCTCGCTAGAGCCTTTTTCTGAAAAGGCAAACTTACGGCTCCTTCTCCCACAAGGAAGGTGCCAGCCCTGAAAACTAATGCAGTTTTTCACTATCCCTCTGCAGCCTATCCACAGGCACAACAGCTTTGGGGATCTCTGCTTTCCCAGAGACTCAGCATGTCACGGTGCTCGCTCTCGGCAGAAGCTTTTTTCTGAAAAGGCAAACTTACGGCTCCTTCTCCCACAGGGAAGGTGCCAGCCCTGAAA
The DNA here is from genome assembly GCF_929443795.1 of Astur gentilis. Taxonomy (NCBI): domain Eukaryota; kingdom Metazoa; phylum Chordata; class Aves; order Accipitriformes; family Accipitridae; genus Astur; species Astur gentilis. Next base: position 21,051,206 of record NC_064884.1, read on the forward strand.
ACTAATGCAGTTTTTCACTATCCCTCTGCAGCCTATCCACAGGCACAACAGCTTTGGGGATCTCTGCTTTCCCAGAGACTCAGCATGTCACGGTGCTCGCTCTCGGCAGAAGCTTTTTTCTGAAAAGGCAAACTTACGGCTCCTTCTCCCACAGGGAAGGTGCCAGCCCTGAAAACTAATGCAGTTTTTCACTATCCCTCTGCAGCCTATCCACAGGCACAACAGCTTTGGGGATCTCTGCTTTCCCAGAGACTCAGCATGTCACGGTGCTCGCTCTCGGCAGAAGCTTTTTTCTGAAAAGGCAAACTTACGGCTCCTTCTCCCACAGGGAAGGTGCCAGCCCTGAAAGATCTTGCTGGTATTCACTATCCCTCTGCAGCCTATCCACAGGCACAACAGCTTTTGGGATCTCTGCTTTCCCAGAGACTCAGCATGTCACGGTGCTCGCTCTCGGCAGAAGCTTTTTTCTGAAAAGGCAAACTTACTGCTCCTTCTCCCACAGGGAAGGTGCCAGCCCTGAAAGATCTTGCTGGTCTTCACTATCCCTCTGCAGCCTATCCACAGGCACAACAGCTTTGGGGATCTCTGCTTTTCCCAGAGACTCAGCATGTCACAGTGCTCACTCTCGCTAAAGCCTTTTTCTGAAAAGGCAAACTTACGGCTCCTTCTCCCACAAGGAAGGTGCCAGCCCTGAAAGATCTTGCTGGTATTCACTATCCCTCTGCAGCCTATCCACAGGCACAACAGCTTTTGGGATCTCTGCTTTCCCAGAGACTCAGCATGTCACGGTGCTCGCTCTCGGCAGAAGCTTGTTTCTGAAAAGGCAAACTTACGGCTCCTTCTCCCACAGGGAAGGTGCCAGCCCTGAAAACTAATGCAGTTTTTCACTATCCCTCTGCAGCCTATCCACAGGCACAACAGCTTTGGGGATCTCTGCTTTCCCAGAGACTCAGCATGTCACGGTGCTCGCTCTCGGCAGAAGCTTTTTTCTGAAAAGGCAAACTTATGGCTCCTTCTCCCACAGGGAAGGTGCCAGCCCTGAAAACTAATGCAGTTTTTCACTATCCCTCTGCAGCCTATCCACAGGCACAACAGCTTTGGGGATCTCTGCTTTCCCAGAGACTCAGCATGTCACGGTGCTCACTCTCGCTAGAGCCTTTTTCTGAAAAGGCAAACTTACGGCTCCTTCTCCCACAAGGAAGGTGCCAGCCCTGAAAGATCTTGCTGGTATTCACTATCCCTCTGCAGCCTATCCACAGGCACAACAGCTTTGGGGATCTCTGCTTTCCCAGAGACTCAGCATGTCACGGTGCTCGCTCTCGGCAGAAGCTTTTTTCTGAAAAGGCAAACTTACGGCTCCTTCTCCCACAGGGAAGGTGCCAGCCCTGAAAACTAATGCAGTTTTTCACTATCCCTCTGCAGCCTATCCACAGGCACAACAGCTTTGGGGATCTCTGCTTTCCCAGAGACTCAGCATGTCACGGTGCTCGCTCTCGGCAGAAGCTTTTTTCTGAAAAGGCAAACTTACGGCTCCTTCTCCCACAGGGAAGGTGCCAGCCCTGAAAACTAATGCAGTTTTTCACTATCCCTCTGCAGCCTATCCACAGGCACAACAGCTTTTGGGATCTCTGCTTTCCCAGAGACTCAGCATGTCACGGTGCTCGCTCTCGGCAGAAGCTTTTTTCTGAAAAGGCAAACTTACGGCTCCTTCTCCCACAGGGAAGGTGCCAGCCCTGAAAACTAATGCAGTTTTTCACTATCCCTCTGCAGCCTATCCACAGGCACAACAGCTTTGGGGATCTCTGCTTTCCCAGAGACTCAGCATGCCACGGTGCTCACTCTCGCTAGAGCCTTTTTCTGAAAAGGCAAACTTACGGCTCCTTCTCCCACAAGGAAGGTGCCAGCCCTGAAAGATCTTGCTGGTATTCACTATCCCTCTGCAGCCTATCCACAGGCACAACAGCTTTTGGGATCTCTGCTTTCCCAGAGACTCAGCATGTCACGGTGCTCGCTCTCGGCAGAAGCTTTTTTCTGAAAAGGCAAACTTACGGCTCCTTCTCCCACAGGGAAGGTGCCAGCCCTGAAAACTAATGCAGTTTTTCACTATCCCTCTGCAGCCTATCCACAGGCACAACAGCTTTTGGGATCTCTGCTTTCCCAGAGACTCAGCATGTCACGGTGCTCGCTCTCGGCAGAAGCTTTTTTCTGAAAAGGCAAACTTACGGCTCCTTCTCCCACAGGGAAGGTGCCAGCCCTGAAAACTAATGCAGTTTTTCACTATCCCTCTGCAGCCTATCCACAGGCACAACAGCGTAGGGGATCTCTGCTTTCCCAGAGACTCAGCATGTCACGGTGCTCGCTCTCGGCAGAAGCTTTTTTCTGAAAAGGCAAACTTACTGCTCCTTCTCCCACAGGGAAGGTGCCAGCCCTGAAAACTAATGCAGTTTTTCACTATCCCTCTGCAGCCTATCCACAGGCACAACAGCTTTTGGGATCTCTGCTTTCCCAGAGACTCAGCATGTCACGGTGCTCGCTCTCGGCAGAAGCTTTTTTCTGAAAAGGCAAACTTACGGCTCCTTCTCCCACAGGGAAGGTGCCAGCCCTGAAAACTAATGCAGTTTTTCACTATCCCTCTGCAGCCTATCCACAGGCACAACAGCTTTGGGGATCTCTGCTTTCCCAGAGACTCAGCATGTCACGGTGCTCGCTCTCGGCAGAAGCTTTTTTCTGAAAAGGCAAACTTACTGCTCCTTCTCCCACAGGGAAGGTGCCAGCCCTGAAAACTAATGCAGTTTTTCACTATCCCTCTGCAGCCTATCCACAGGCACAACAGCTTTTGGGATCTCTGCTTTCCCAGAGACTCAGCATGTCACAGTGCTCACTCTCGCTAGAGCCTTTTTCTGAAAAGGCAAACTTACGGCTCCTTCTCCCACAAGGAAGGTGCCAGCCCTGAAAACTAATGCAGTTTTTCACTATCCCTCTGCAGCCTATCCACAGGCACAACAGCTTTGGGGATCTCTGCTTTCCCAGAGACTCAGCATGTCACGGTGCTCGCTCTCGGCAGAAGCTTTTTTCTGAAAAGGCAAACTTACGGCTCCTTCTCCCACAGGGAAGGTGCCAGCCCTGAAAACTAATGCAGTTTTTCACTATCCCTCTGCAGCCTATCCACAGGCACAACAGCTTTGGGGATCTCTGCTTTCCCAGAGACTCAGCATGTCACGGTGCTCGCTCTCGGCAGAAGCTTTTTTCTGAAAAGGCAAACTTACTGCTCCTTCTCCCACAGGGAAGGTGCCAGCCCTGAAAACTAATGCAGTTTTTCACTATCCCTCTGCAGCCTATCCACAGGCACAACAGCTTTGGGGATCTCTGCTTTCCCAGAGACTCAGCATGTCACGGTGCTCGCTCTCGGCAGAAGCTTTTTTCTGAAAAGGCAAACTTACGGCTCCTTCTCCCACAGGGAAGGTGCCAGCCCTGAAAGATCTTGCTGGTATTCACTATCCCTCTGCAGCCTATCCACAGGCACAACAGCTTTTGGGATCTCTGCTTTCCCAGAGACTCAGCATGTCACGGTGCTCGCTCTCGGCAGAAGCTTTTTTCTGAAAAGGCAAACTTACTGCTCCTTCTCCCACAGGGAAGGTGCCAGCCCTGAAAGATCTTGCTGGTCTTCACTATCCCTCTGCAGCCTATCCACAGGCACAACAGCTTTGGGGATCTCTGCTTTTCCCAGAGACTCAGCATGTCACAGTGCTCACTCTCGCTAGAGCCTTTTTCTGAAAAGGCAAACTTACGGCTCCTTCTCCCACAAGGAAGGTGCCAGCCCTGAAAGATCTTGCTGGTATTCACTATCCCTCTGCAGCCTATCCACAGGCACAACAGCTTTTGGGATCTCTGCTTTCCCAGAGACTCAGCATGTCACGGTGCTCGCTCTCGGCAGAAGCTTTTTTCTGAAAAGGCAAACTTACGGCTCCTTCTCCCACAGGGAAGGTGCCAGCCCTGAAAACTAATGCAGTTTTTCACTATCCCTCTGCAGCCTATCCACAGGCACAACAGCTTTTGGGATCTCTGCTTTCCCAGAGACTCAGCATGTCACGGTGCTCGCTCTCGGCAGAAGCTTTTTTCTGAAAAGGCAAACTTACGGCTCCTTCTCCCACAGGGAAGGTGCCAGCCCTGAAAACTAATGCAGTTTTTCACTATCCATCTGCAGCCTATCCACAGGCACAACAGCTTAGGGGATCTCTGCTTTCCCAGAGACTCAGCATGTCACGGTGCTCGCTCTCGGCAGAAGCTTTTTTCTGAAAAGGCAAACTTACTGCTCCTTCTCCCACAGGGAAGGTGCCAGCCCTGAAAACTAATGCAGTTTTTCACTATCCCTCTGCAGCCTATCCACAGGCACAACAGCTTTTGGGATCTCTGCTTTCCCAGAGACTCAGCATGTCACGGTGCTCGCTCTCGGCAGAAGCTTTTTTCTGAAAAGGCAAACTTACGGCTCCTTCTCCCACAGGGAAGGTGCCAGCCCTGAAAACTAATGCAGTTTTTCACTATCCCTCTGCAGCCTATCCACAGGCACAACAGCTTTGGGGATCTCTGCTTTCCCAGAGACTCAGCATGTCACGGTGCTCGCTCTCGGCAGAAGCTTTTTTCTGAAAAGGCAAACTTACGGCTCCTTCTCCCACAGGGAAGGTGCCAGCCCTGAAAACTAATGCAGTTTTTCACTATCCCTCTGCAGCCTATCCACAGGCACAACAGCTTTGGGGATCTCTGCTTTCCCAGAGACTCAGCATGTCACGGTGCTCGCTCTCGGCAGAAGCTTTTTTCTGAAAAGGCAAACTTACTGCTCCTTCTCCCACAGGGAAGGTGCCAGCCCTGAAAACTAATGCAGTTTTTCACTATCCCTCTGCAGCCTATCCACAGGCACAACAGCTTTTGGGATCTCTGCTTTCCCAGAGACTCAGCATGTCACAGTGCTCACTCTCGCTAGAGCCTTTTTCTGAAAAGGCAAACTTACGGCTCCTTCTCCCACAAGGAAGGTGCCAGCCCTGAAAACTAATGCAGTTTTTCACTATCCCTCTGCAGCCTATCCACAGGCACAACAGCTTTGGGGATCTCTGCTTTCCCAGAGACTCAGCATGTCACGGTGCTCGCTCTCGGCAGAAGCTTTTTTCTGAAAAGGCAAACTTACGGCTCCTTCTCCCACAGGGAAGGTGCCAGCCCTGAAAACTAATGCAGTTTTTCACTATCCCTCTGCAGCCTATCCACAGGCACAACAGCTTTGGGGATCTCTGCTTTCCCAGAGACTCAGCATGTCACGGTGCTCGCTCTCGGCAGAAGCTTTTTTCTGAAAAGGCAAACTTACGGCTCCTTCTCCCACAGGGAAGGTGCCAGCCCTGAAAACTAATGCAGTTTTTCACTATCCCTCTGCAGCCTATCCACAGGCACAACAGCTTTGGGGATCTCTGCTTTCCCAGAGACTCAGCATGTCACGGTGCTCGCTCTCGGCAGAAGCTTTTTTCTGAAAAGGCAAACTTACGGCTCCTTCTCCCACAGGGAAGGTGCCAGCCCTGAAAGATCTTGCTGGTATTCACTATCCCTCTGCAGCCTATCCACAGGCACAACAGCTTTTGGGATCTCTGCTTTCCCAGAGACTCAGCATGTCACGGTGCTCGCTCTCGGCAGAAGCTTTTTTCTGAAAAGGCAAACTTACTGCTCCTTCTCCCACAGGGAAGGTGCCAGCCCTGAAAGATCTTGCTGGTCTTCACTATCCCTCTGCAGCCTATCCACAGGCACAACAGCTTTGGGGATCTCTGCTTTTCCCAGAGACTCAGCATGTCACAGTGCTCACTCTCGCTAGAGCCTTTTTCTGAAAAGGCAAACTTACGGCTCCTTCTCCCACAAGGAAGGTGCCAGCCCTGAAAGATCTTGCTGGTATTCACTATCCCTCTGCAGCCTATCCACAGGCACAACAGCTTTTGGGATCTCTGCTTTCCCAGAGACTCAGCATGTCACGGTGCTCGCTCTCGGCAGAAGCTTTTTTCTGAAAAGGCAAACTTACGGCTCCTTCTCCCACAGGGAAGGTGCCAGCCCTGAAAACTAATGCAGTTTTTCACTATCCCTCTGCAGCCTATCCACAGGCACAACAGCTTTGGGGATCTCTGCTTTCCCAGAGACTCAGCATGTCACGGTGCTCACTCTCGCTAGAGCCTTTTTCTGAAAAGGCAAACTTACGGCTCCTTCTCCCACAAGGAAGGTGCCAGCCCTGAAAGATCTTGCTGGTATTCACTATCCCTCTGCAGCCTATCCACAGGCAAAACAGCTTTTGGGATCTCTGCTTTCCCAGAGACTCAGCATGTCACGGTGCTCGCTCTCGGCAGAAGCTTTTTTCTGAAAAGGCAAACTTACGGCTCCTTCTCCCACAGGGAAGGTGCCAGCCCTGAAAACTAATGCAGTTTTTCACTATCCCTCTGCAGCCTATCCACAGGCACAACAGCTTTGGGGATCTCTGCTTTCCCAGAGACTCAGCATGTCACGGTGCTCGCTCTCGGCAGAAGCTTTTTTCTGAAAAGGCAAACTTACGGCTCCTTCTCCCACAGGGAAGGTGCCAGCCCTGAAAACTAATGCAGTTTTTCACTATCCCTCTGCAGCCTATCCACAGGCACAACAGCTTTGGGCATCTCTGCTTTCCCAGAGACTCAGCATGTCACGGTGCTCGCTCTCGGCAGAAGCTTTTTTCTGAAAAGGCAAACTTACGGCTCCTTCTCCCACAGGGAAGGTGCCAGCCCTGAAAACTAATGCAGTTTTTCACTATCCCTCTGCAGCCTATCCACAGGCACAACAGCTTTGGGGATCTCTGCTTTCCCAGAGACTCAGCATGTCACGGTGCTCGCTCTCGGCAGAAGCTTTTTTCTGAAAAGGCAAACTTATGGCTCCTTCTCCCACAGGGAAGGTGCCAGCCCTGAAAACTAATGCAGTTTTTCACTATCCCTCTGCAGCCTATCCACAGGCACAACAGCTTTGGGGATCTCTGCTTTCCCAGAGACTCAGCATGTCACGGTGCTCGCTCTCGCTAGAGCCTTTTTCTGAAAAGGCAAACTTACGGCTCCTTCTCCCACAAGGAAGGTGCCAGCCCTGAAAGATCTTGCTGGTATTCACTATCCCTCTGCAGCCTATCCACAGGCACAACAGCTTTGGGGATCTCTGCTTTCCCAGAGACTCAGCATGTCACGGTGCTCGCTCTCGGCAGAAGCTTTTTTCTGAAAAGGCAAACTTACGGCTCCTTCTCCCACAGGGAAGGTGCCAGCCCTGAAAACTAATGCAGTTTTTCACTATCCCTCTGCAGCCTATCCACAGGCACAACAGCTTTGGGGATCTCTGCTTTCCCAGAGACTCAGCATGTCACGGTGCTCGCTCTCGGCAGAAGCTTTTTTCTGAAAAGGCAAACTTACGGCTCCTTCTCCCACAGGGAAGGTGCCAGCCCTGAAAACTAATGCAGTTTTTCACTATCCCTCTGCAGCCTATCCACAGGCACAACAGCTTTTGGGATCTCTGCTTTCCCAGAGACTCAGCATGTCACAGTGCTCACTCTCGCTAGAGCCTTTTTCTGAAAAGGCAAACTTACGGCTCCTTCTCCCACAAGGAAGGTGCCAGCCCTGAAAGATCTTTCTGGTATTCACTATCCCTCTGCAGCCTATCCACAGGCACAACAGCTTTTGGGATCTCTGCTTTCCCAGAGACTCAGCATGTCACGGTGCTCGCTCTCGGCAGAAGCTTTTTTCTGAAAAGGCAAACTTACGGCTCCTTCTCCCACAGGGAAGGTGCCAGCCCTGAAAACTAATGCAGTTTTTCACTATCCCTCTGCAGCCTATCCACAGGCACAACAGCTTTGGGGATCTCTGCTTTCCCAGAGACTCAGCATGTCACGGTGCTCACTCTCGCTAGAGCCTTTTTCTGAAAAGGCAAACTTACGGCTCCTTCTCCCACAAGGAAGGTGCCAGCCCTGAAAACTAATGCAGTTTTTCACTATCCCTCTGCAGCCTATCCACAGGCACAACAGCTTTGGGGATCTCTGCTTTCCCAGAGACTCAGCATGTCACGGTGCTCACTCTCGCTAGAGCCTTTTTCTGAAAAGGCAAACTTACGGCTCCTTCTCCCACAAGGAAGGTGCCAGCCCTGAAAGATCTTGCTGGTATTCACTATCCCTCTGCAGCCTATCCACAGGCACAACAGCTTTTGGGATCTCTGCTTTCCCAGAGACTCAGCATGTCACGGTGCTCGCTCTCGGCAGAAGCTTTTTTCTGAAAAGGCAAACTTACGGCTCCTTCTCCCACAGGGAAGGTGCCAGCCCTGAAAACTAATGCAGTTTTTCACTATCCCTCTGCAGCCTATCCACAGGCACAACAGCTTTGGGGATCTCTGCTTTCCCAGAGACTCAGCATGTCACGGTGCTCGCTCTCGGCAGAAGCTTTTTTCTGAAAAGGCAAACTTACGGCTCCTTCTCCCACAGGGAAGGTGCCAGCCCTGAAAACTAATGCAGTTTTTCACTATCCCTCTGCAGCCTATCCACAGGCACAACAGCTTTGGGGATCTCTGCTTTCCCAGAGACTCAGCATGTCACGGTGCTCGCTCTCGGCAGAAGCTTTTTTCTGAAAAGGCAAACTTACTGCTCCTTCTCCCACAGGGAAGGTGCCAGCCCTGAAAACTAATGCAGTTTTTCACTATCCCTCTGCAGCCTATCCACAGGCACAACAGCTTTTGGGATCTCTGCTTTCCCAGAGACTCAGCATGTCACAGTGCTCACTCTCGCTAGAGCCTTTTTCTGAAAAGGCAAACTTACGGCTCCTTCTCCCACAAGGAAGGTGCCAGCCCTGAAAACTAATGCAGTTTTTCACTATCCCTCTGCAGCCTATCCACAGGCACAACAGCTTTGGGGATCTCTGCTTTCCCAGAGACTCAGCATGTCACGGTGCTCGCTCTCGGCAGAAGCTTTTTTCTGAAAAGGCAAACTTACGGCTCCTTCTCCCACAGGGAAGGTGCCAGCCCTGAAAACTAATGCAGTTTTTCACTATCCCTCTGCAGCCTATCCACAGGCACAACAGCTTTGGGGATCTCTGCTTTCCCAGAGACTCAGCATGTCACGGTGCTCGCTCTCGGCAGAAGCTTTTTTCTGAAAAGGCAAACTTACTGCTCCTTCTCCCACAGGGAAGGTGCCAGCCCTGAAAACTAATGCAGTTTTTCACTATCCCTCTGCAGCCTATCCACAGGCACAACAGCTTTGGGGATCTCTGCTTTCCCAGAGACTCAGCATGTCACGGTGCTCGCTCTCGGCAGAAGCTTTTTTCTGAAAAGGCAAACTTACGGCTCCTTCTCCCACAGGGAAGGTGCCAGCCCTGAAAGATCTTGCTGGTATTCACTATCCCTCTGCAGCCTATCCACAGGCACAACAGCTTTTGGGATCTCTGCTTTCCCAGAGACTCAGCATGTCACGGTGCTCGCTCTCGGCAGAAGCTTTTTTCTGAAAAGGCAAACTTACTGCTCCTTCTCCCACAGGGAAGGTGCTAGCCCTGAAAGATCTTGCTGGTCTTCACTATCCCTCTGCAGCCTATCCACAGGCACAACAGCTTTGGGGATCTCTGCTTTCCCAGAGACTCAGCATGTCACGGTGCTCGCTCTCGCTAGAGCCTTTTTCTGAAAAGGCAAACTTACGGCTCCTTCTCCCACAAGGAAGGTGCCAGCCCTGAAAGATCTTGCTGGTATTCACTATCCCTCTGCAGCCTATCCACAGGCACAACAGCTTTTGGGATCTCTGCTTTCCCAGAGACTCAGCATGTCACGGTGCTCGCTCTCGGCAGAAGCTTTTTTCTGAAAAGGCAAACTTACGGCTCCTTCTCCCACAGGGAAGGTGCCAGCCCTGAAAACTAATGCAGTTTTTCACTATCCCTCTGCAGCCTATCCACAGGCACAACAGCTTTTGGGATCTCTGCTTTCCCAGAGACTCAGCATGTCACGGTGCTCGCTCTCGGCAGAAGCTTTTTTCTGAAAAGGCAAACTTACGGCTCCTTCTCCCACAGGGAAGGTGCCAGCCCTGAAAACTAATGCAGTTTTTCACTATCCCTCTGCAGCCTATCCACAGGCACAACAGCTTAGGGGATCTCTGCTTTCCCAGAGACTCAGCATGTCACGGTGCTCGCTCTCGGCAGAAGCTTTTTTCTGAAAAGGCAAACTTACTGCTCCTTCTCCCACAGGGAAGGTGCCAGCCCTGAAAACTAATGCAGTTTTTCACTATCCCTCTGCAGCCTATCCACAGGCACAACAGCTTTTGGGATCTCTGCTTTCCCAGAGACTCAGCATGTCACGGTGCTCGCTCTCGGCAGAAGCTTTTTTCTGAAAAGGCAAACTTACGGCTCCTTCTCCCACAGGGAAGGTGCCAGCCCTGAAAACTAATGCAGTTTTTCACTATCCCTCTGCAGCCTATCCACAGGCACAACAGCTTTGGGGATCTCTGCTTTCCCAGAGACTCAGCATGTCACGGTGCTCGCTCTCGGCAGAAGCTTTTTTCTGAAAAGGCAAACTTACGGCTCCTTCTCCCACAGGGAAGGTGCCAGCCCTGAAAACTAATGCAGTTTTTCACTATCCCTCTGCAGCCTATCCACAGGCACAACAGCTTTGGGGATCTCTGCTTTCCCAGAGACTCAGCATGTCACGGTGCTCGCTCTCGGCAGAAGCTTTTTTCTGAAAAGGCAAACTTACTGCTCCTTCTCCCACAGGGAAGGTGCCAGCCCTGAAAACTAATGCAGTTTTTCACTATCCCTCTGCAGCCTATCCACAGGCACAACAGCTTTTGGGATCTCTGCTTTCCCAGAGACTCAGCATGTCACAGTGCTCACTCTCGCTAGAGCCTTTTTCTGAAAAGGCAAACTTACGGCTCCTTCTCCCACAAGGAAGGTGCCAGCCCTGAAAACTAATGCAGTTTTTCACTATCCCTCTGCAGCCTATCCACAGGCACAACAGCTTTGGGGATCTCTGCTTTCCCAGAGACTCAGCATGTCACGGTGCTCGCTCTCGGCAGAAGCTTTTTTCTGAAAAGGCAAACTTACGGCTCCTTCTCCCACAGGGAAGGTGCCAGCCCTGAAAACTAATGCAGTTTTTCACTATCCCTCTGCAGCCTATCCACAGGCACAACAGCTTTGGGGATCTCTGCTTTCCCAGAGACTCAGCATGTCACGGTGCTCGCTCTCGGCAGAAGCTTTTTTCAGAAAAGGCAAACTTACGGCTCCTTCTCCCACAGGGAAGGTGCCAGCCCTGAAAACTAATGCAGTTTTTCACTATCCCTCTGCAGCCTATCCACAGGCACAACAGCTTTGGGGATCTCTGCTTTCCCAGAGACTCAGCATGTCACGGTGCTCGCTCTCGGCAGAAGCTTTTTTCTGAAAAGGCAAACTTACGGCTCCTTCTCCCACAGGGAAGGTGCCAGCCCTGAAAGATCTTGCTGTTATTCACTATCCCTCTGCAGCCTATCCACAGGCACAACAGCTTTTGGGATCTCTGCTTTCCCAGAGACTCAGCATGTCACGGTGCTCGCTCTCGGCAGAAGCTTTTTTCTGAAAAGGCAAACTTACTGCTCCTTCTCCCACAGGGAAGGTGCCAGCCCTGAAAGATCTTGCTGGTCTTCACTATCCCTCTGCAGCCTATCCACAGGCACAACAGCTTTGGGGATCTCTGCTTTTCCCAGAGACTCAGCATGTCACAGTGCTCACTCTCGCTAGAGCCTTTTTCTGAAAAGGCAAACTTACGGCTCCTTCTCCCACAAGGAAGGTGCCAGCCCTGAAAGATCTTGCTGGTATTCACTATCCCTCTGCAGCCTATCCACAGGCACAACAGCTTTTGGGATCTCTGCTTTCCCAGAGACTCAGCATGTCACGGTGCTCGCTCTCGGCAGAAGCTTTTTTCTGAAAAGGCAAACTTACGGCTCCTTCTCCCACAGGGAAGGTGCCAGCCCTGAAAACTAATGCAGTTTTTCACTATCCCTCTGCAGCCTATCCACAGGCACAACAGCTTTGGGGATCTCTGCTTTCCCAGAGACTCAGCATGTCACGGTGCTCACTCTCGCTAGAGCCTTTTTCTGAAAAGGCAAACTTACGGCTCCTTCTCCCACAAGGAAGGTGCCAGCCCTGAAAGATCTTGCTGGTATTCACTATCCCTCTGCAGCCTATCCACAGGCACAACAGCTTTTGGGATCTCTGCTTTCCCAGAGACTCAGCATGTCACGGTGCTCGCTCTCGGCAGAAGCTTTTTTCTGAAAAGGCAAACTTACGGCTCCTTCTCCCACAGGGAAGGTGCCAGCCCTGAAAACTAATGCAGTTTTTCACTATCCCTCTGCAGCCTATCCACAGGCACAACAGCTTTGGGGATCTCTGCTTTCCCAGAGACTCAGCATGTCACGGTGCTCGCTCTCGGCAGAAGCTTTTTTCTGAAAAGGCAAACTTACGGCTCCTTCTCCCACAGGGAAGGTGCCAGCCCTGAAAACTAATGCAGTTTTTCACTATCCCTCTGCAGCCTATCCACAGGCACAACAGCTTTGGGCATCTCTGCTTTCCCAGAGACTCAGCATGTCACGGTGCTCGCTCTCGGCAGAAGCTTTTTTCTGAAAAGGCAAACTTACGGCTCCTTCTCCCACAGGGAAGGTGCCAGCCCTGAAAACTAATGCAGTTTTTCACTATCCCTCTGCAGCCTATCCACAGGCACAACAGCTTTGGGGATCTCTGCTTTCCCAGAGACTCAGCATGTCACGGTGGTCGCTCTCGGCAGAAGCTTTTTTCTGAAAAGGCAAACTTATGGCTCCTTCTCCCACAGGGAAGGTGCCAGCCCTGAAAACTAATGCAGTTTTTCACTATCCCTCTGCAGCCTATCCACAGGCACAACAGCTTTGGGGATCTCTGCTTTCCCAGAGACTCAGCATGTCACGGTGCTCGCTCTCGCTAGAGCCTTTTTCTGAAAAGGCAAACTTACGGCTCCTTCTCCCACAAGGAAGGTGCCAGCCCTGAAAGATCTTGCTGGTATTCACTATCCCTCTGCAGCCTATCCACAGGCACAACAGCTTTGGGGATCTCTGCTTTCCCAGAGACTCAGCATGTCACGGTGCTCGCTCTCGGCAGAAGCTTTTTTCTGAAAAGGCAAACTTACGGCTCCTTCTCCCACAGGGAAGGTGCCAGCCCTGAAAACTAATGCAGTTTTTCACTATCCCTCTGCAGCCTATCCACAGGCACAACAGCTTTGGGGATCTCTGCTTTCCCAGAGACTCAGCATGTCACGGTGCTCGCTCTCGGCAGAAGCTTTTTTCTGAAAAGGCAAACTTACGGCTCCTTCTCCCACAGGGAAGGTGCCAGCCCTGAAAACTAATGCAGTTTTTCACTATCCCTCTGCAGCCTATCCACAGGCACAACAGCTTTTGGGATCTCTGCTTTCCCAGAGACTCAGCATGTCACAGTGCTCACTCTCGCTAGAGCCTTTTTCTGAAAAGGCAAACTTACGGCTCCTTCTCCCACAAGGAAGGTGCCAGCCCTGAAAGATCTTTCTGGTATTCACTATCCCTCTGCAGCCTATCCACAGGCACAACAGCTTTTGGGATCTCTGCTTTCCCAGAGACTCAGCATGTCACGGTGCTCGCTCTCGGCAGAAGCTTTTTTCTGAAAAGGCAAACTTACGGCTCCTTCTCCCACAGGGAAGGTGCCAGCCCTGAAAACTAATGCAGTTTTTCACTATCCCTCTGCAGCCTATCCACAGGCACAACAGCTTTGGGGATCTCTGCTTTCCCAGAGACTCAGCATGTCACGGTGCTCACTCTCGCTAGAGCCTTTTTCTGAAAAGGCAAACTTACGGCTCCTTCTCCCACAAGGAAGGTGCCAGCCCTGAAAACTAATGCAGTTTTTCACTATCCCTCTGCAGCCTATCCACAGGCACAACAGCTTTGGGGATCTCTGCTTTCCCAGAGACTCAGCATGTCACGGTGCTCGCTCTCGGCAGAAGCTTTTTTCTGAAAAGGCAAACTTACGGCTCCTTCTCCCACAGGGAAGGTGCCAGCCCTGAAAACTAATGCAGTTTTTCACTATCCCTCTGCAGCCTATCCACAGGCACAACAGCTTTGGGGATCTCTGCTTTCCCAGAGACTCAGCATGTCACGGTGCTCGCTCTCGGCAGAAGCTTTTTTCTGAAAAGGCAAACTTACTGCTCCTTCTCCCACAGGGAAGGTGCCAGCCCTGAAAACTAATGCAGTTTTTCACTATCCCTCTGCAGCCTATCCACAGGCACAACAGCTTTGGGGATCTCTGCTTTCCCAGAGACTCAGCATGTCACGGTGCTCGCTCTCGGCAGAAGCTTTTTTCTGAAAAGGCAAACTTAAGGCTCCTTCTCCCACAGGGAAGGTGCCAGCCCTGAAAGATCTTGCTGGTCTTCACTATCCCTCTGCAGCCTATCCACAGGCACAACAGCTTTGGGGATCTCTGCTTTTCCCAGAGACTCAGCATGTCACAGTGCTCACTCTCGCTAGAGCCTTTTTCTGAAAAGGCAAACTTACGGCTCCTTCTCCCACAAGGAAGGTGCCAGCCCTGAAAGATCTTGCTGGTATTCACTATCCCTCTGCAGCCTATCCACAGGCACAACAGCTTTGGGGATCTCTGCTTTCCCAGAGACTCAGCATGTCACGGTGCTCGCTCTCGGCAGAAGCTTTTTTCTGAAAAGGCAAACTTACGGCTCCTTCTCCCACAGGGAAGGTGCCAGCCCTGAAAACTAATGCAGTTTTTCACTATCCCTCTGCAGCCTATCCACAGGCACAACAGCTTTGGGGATCTCTGCTTTCCCAGAGACTCAGCATGTCACGGTGCTCGCTCTCGGCAGAAGCTTTTTTCTGAAAAGGCAAACTTACGGCTCCTTCTCCCACAGGGAAGGTGCCAGCCCTGAAAACTAATGCAGTTTTTCACTATCCCTCTGCAGCCTATCCACAGGCACAACAGCTTTGGGGATCTCTGCTTTCCCAGAGACTCAGCATGTCACGGTGCTCGCTCTCGGCAGAAGCTTTTTTCTGAAAAGGCAAACTTACGGCTCCTTCTCCCACAGGGAAGGTGCCAGCCCTGAAAACTAATGCAGTTTTTCACTATCCCTCTGCAGCCTATCCACAGGCACAACAGCTTTGGGGATCTCTGCTTTCCCAGAGACTCAGCATGTCACGGTGCTCGCTCTCGGCAGAAGCTTTTTTCTGAAAAGGCAAACTTACGGCTCCTTCTCCCACAGGGAAGGTGCCAGCCCTGAAAACTAATGCAGTTTTTCACTATCCCTCTGCAGCCTATCCACAGGCACAACAGCTTTGGGGATCTCTGCTTTCCCAGAGACTCAGCATGTCACGGTGCTCGCTCTCGGCAGAAGCTTTTTTCTGAAAAGGCAAACTTACGGCTCCTTCTCCCACAGGGAAGGTGCCAGCCCTGAAAACTAATGCAGTTTTTCACTATCCCTCTGCAGCCTATCCACAGGCACAACAGCTTTGGGGATCTCTGCTTTCCCAGAGACTCAGCATGTCACGGTGCTCACTCTCGCTAGAGCCTTTTTCTGAAAAGGCAAACTTACGGCTCCTTCTCCCACAAGGAAGGTGCCAGCCCTGAAAGATCTTGCTGGTATTCACTATCCCTCTGCAGCCTATCCACAGGCACAACAGCTTTTGGGATCTCTGCTTTCCCAGAGACTCAGCATGTCACGGTGCTCGCTCTCGGCAGAAGCTTTTTTCTGAAAAGGCAAACTTACGGCTCCTTCTCCCACAGGGAAGGTGCCAGCCCTGAAAACTAATGCAGTTTTTCACTATCCCTCTGCAGCCTATCCACAGGCACAACAGCTTTGGGGATCTCTGCTTTCCCAGAGACTCAGCATGTCACGGTGCTCACTCTCGCCAGAGCCTTTTTCTGAAAAGGCAAACTTACGGCTCCTTCTCCCACAAGGAAGGTGCCAGCCCTGAAAGATCTTGCTGGTATTCACTATCCCTCTGCAGCCTATCCACAGGCAAAACAGCTTTTGGGATCTCTGCTTTCCCAGAGACTCAGCATGTCACGGTGCTCGCTCTCGGCAGAAGCTTTTTTCTGAAAAGGCAAACTTACGGCTCCTTCTCCCACAGGGAAGGTGCCAGCCCTGAAAACTAATGCAGTTTTTCACTATCCCTCTGCAGCCTATCCACAGGCACAACAGCTTTGGGGATCTCTGCTTTCCCAGAGACTCAGCATGTCACGGTGCTCGCTCTCGGCAGAAGCTTTTTTCTGAAAAGGCAAACTTACGGCTCCTTCTCCCACAGGGAAGGTGCCAGCCCTGAAAACTAATGCAGTTTTTCACTATCCCTCTGCAGCCTATCCACAGGCACAACAGCTTTGGGCATCTCTGCTTTCCCAGAGACTCAGCATGTCACGGTGCTCGCTCTCGGCAGAAGCTTTTTTCTGAAAAGGCAAACTTACGGCTCCTTCTCCCACAGGGAAGGTGCCAGCCCTGAAAACTAATGCAGTTTTTCACTATCCCTCTGCAGCCTATCCACAGGCACAACAGCTTTGGGGATCTCTGCTTTCCCAGAGACTCAGCATGTCACGGTGCTCGCTCTCGGCAGAAGCTTTTTTCTGAAAAGGCAAACTTATGGCTCCTTCTCCCACAGGGAAGGTGCCAGCCCTGAAAACTAATGCAGTTTTTCACTATCCCTCTGCAGCCTATCCACAGGCACAACAGCTTTGGGGATCTCTGCTTTCCCAGAGACTCAGCATGTCACGGTGCTCGCTCTCGCTAGAGCCTTTTTCTGAAAAGGCAAACTTACGGCTCCTTCTCCCACAAGGAAGGTGCCAGCCCTGAAAGATCTTGCTGGTATTCACTATCCCTCTGCAGCCTATCCACAGGCACAACAGCTTTGGGGATCTCTGCTTTCCCAGAGACTCAGCATGTCACGGTGCTCGCTCTCGGCAGAAGCTTTTTTCTGAAAAGGCAAACTTACGGCTCCTTCTCCCACAGGGAAGGTGCCAGCCCTGAAAACTAATGCAGTTTTTCACTATCCCTCTGCAGCCTATCCACAGGCACAACAGCTTTGGGGATCTCTGCTTTCCCAGAGACTCAGCATGTCACGGTGCTCGCTCTCGGCAGAAGCTTTTTTCTGAAAAGGCAAACTTACGGCTCCTTCTCCCACAGGGAAGGTGCCAGCCCTGAAAACTAATGCAGTTTTTCACTATCCCTCTGCAGCCTATCCACAGGCACAACAGCTTTTGGGATCTCTGCTTTCCCAGAGACTCAGCATGTCACAGTGCTCACTCTCGCTAGAGCCTTTTTCTGAAAAGGCAAACTTACGGCTCCTTCTCCCACAAGGAAGGTGCCAGCCCTGAAAGATCTTTCTGGTATTCACTATCCCTCTGCAGCCTATCCACAGGCACAACAGCTTTTGGGATCTCTGCTTTCCCAGAGACTCAGCATGTCACGGTGCTCGCTCTCGGCAGAAGCTTTTTTCTGAAAAGGCAAACTTACGGCTCCTTCTCCCACAGGGAAGGTGCCAGCCCTGAAAACTAATGCAGTTTTTCACTATCCCTCTGCAGCCTATCCACAGGCACAACAGCTTTGGGGATCTCTGCTTTCCCAGAGACTCAGCATGTCACGGTGCTCACTCTCGCTAGAGCCTTTTTCTGAAAAGGCAAACTTACGGCTCCTTCTCCCACAAGGAAGGTGCCAGCCCTGAAAACTAATGCAGTTTTTCACTATCCCTCTGCAGCCTATCCACAGGCACAACAGCTTTGGGGATCTCTGCTTTCCCAGAGACTCAGCATGTCACGGTGCTCGCTCTCGGCAGAAGCTTTTTTCTGAAAAGGCAAACTTACGGCTCCTTCTCCCACAGGGAAGGTGCCAGCCCTGAAAACTAATGCAGTTTTTCACTATCCCTCTGCAGCCTATCCACAGGCACAACAGCTTTGGGGATCTCTGCTTTCCCAGAGACTCAGCATGTCACGGTGCTCGCTCTCGGCAGAAGCTTTTTTCTGAAAAGGCAAACTTACTGCTCCTTCTCCCACAGGGAAGGTGCCAGCCCTGAAAACTAATGCAGTTTTTCACTATCCCTCTGCAGCCTATCCACAGGCACAACAGCTTTGGGGATCTCTGCTTTCCCAGAGACTCAGCATGTCACGGTGCTCGCTCTCGGCAGAAGCTTTTTTCTGAAAAGGCAAACTTACGGCTCCTTCTCCCACAGGGAAGGTGCCAGCCCTGAAAGATCTTGCTGGTCTTCACTATCCCTCTGCAGCCTATCCACAGGCACAACAGCTTTGGGGATCTCTGCTTTTCCCAGAGACTCAGCATGTCACAGTGCTCACTCTCGCTAGAGCCTTTTTCTGAAAAGGCAAACTTACGGCTCCTTCTCCCACAAGGAAGGTGCCAGCCCTGAAAGATCTTGCTGGTATTCACTATCCCTCTGCAGCCTATCCACAGGCACAACAGCTTTTGGGATCTCTGCTTTCCCAGAGACTCAGCATGTCACGGTGCTCGCTCTCGGCAGAAGCTTTTTTCTGAAAAGGCAAACTTACGGCTCCTTCTCCCACAGGGAAGGTGCCAGCCCTGAAAACTAATGCAGTTTTTCACTATCCCTCTGCAGCCTATCCACAGGCACAACAGCTTTGGGGATCTCTGCTTTCCCAGAGACTCAGCATGTCACGGTGCTCGCTCTCGGCAGAAGCTTTTTTCTGAAAAGGCAAACTTACGGCTCCTTCTCCCACAGGGAAGGTGCCAGCCCTGAAAACTAATGCAGTTTTTCACTATCCCTCTGCAGCCTATCCACAGGCACAACAGCTTTGGGGATCTCTGCTTTCCCAGAGACTCAGCATGTCACGGTGCTCGCTCTCGGCAGAAGCTTTTTTCTGAAAAGGCAAACTTACGGCTCCTTCTCCCACAGGGAAGGTGCCAGCCCTGAAAACTAATGCAGTTTTTCACTATCCCTCTGCAGCCTATCCACAGGCACAACAGCTTTGGGGATCTCTGCTTTCCCAGAGACTCAGCATGTCACGGTGCTCGCTCTCGGCAGAAGCTTTTTTCTGAAAAGGCAAACTTACGGCTCCTTCTCCCACAGGGAAGGTGCCAGCCCTGAAAACTAATGCAGTTTTTCACTATCCCTCTGCAGCCTATCCACAGGCACAACAGCTTTGGGGATCTCTGCTTTCCCAGAGACTCAGCATGTCACGGTGCTCGCTCTCGGCAGAAGCTTTTTTCTGAAAAGGCAAACTTACGGCTCCTTCTCCCACAGGGAAGGTGCCAGCCCTGAAAACTAATGCAGTTTTTCACTATCCCTCTGCAGCCTATCCACAGGCACAACAGCTTTGGGGATCTCTGCTTTCCCAGAGACTCAGCATGTCACGGTGCTCACTCTCGCTAGAGCCTTTTTCTGAAAAGGCAAACTTACGGCTCCTTCTCCCACAAGGAAGGTGCCAGCCCTGAAAGATCTTGCTGGTATTCACTATCCCTCTGCAGCCTATCCACAGGCACAACAGCTTTTGGGATCTCTGCTTTCCCAGAGACTCAGCATGTCACGGTGCTCGCTCTCGGCAGAAGCTTTTTTCTGAAAAGGCAAACTTACGGCTCCTTCTCCCACAGGGAAGGTGCCAGCCCTGAAAACTAATGCAGTTTTTCACTATCCCTCTGCAGCCTATCCACAGGCACAACAGCTTTGGGGATCTCTGCTTTCCCAGAGACTCAGCATGTCACGGTGCTCGCTCTCGGCAGAAGCTTTTTTCTGAAAAGGCAAACTTACGGCTCCTTCTCCCACAGGGAAGGTGCCAGCCCTGAAAACTAATGCAGTTTTTCACTATCCCTCTGCAGCCTATCCACAGGCACAACAGCTTTGGGGATCTCTGCTTTCCCAGAGACTCAGCATGTCACGGTGCTCGCTCTCGGCAGAAGCTTTTTTCTGAAAAGGCAAACTTACTGCTCCTTCTCCCACAGGGAAGGTGCCAGCCCTGAAAACTAATGCAGTTTTTCACTATCCCTCTGCAGCCTATCCACAGGCACAACAGCTTTTGGGATCTCTGCTTTCCCAGAGACTCAGCATGTCACAGTGCTCACTCTCGCTAGAGCCTTTTTCTGAAAAGGCAAACTTACGGCTCCTTCTCCCACAAGGAAGGTGCCAGCCCTGAAAAATAATGCAGTTTTTCACTATCCCTCTGCAGCCTATCCACAGGCACAACAGCTTTGGGGATCTCTGCTTTCCCAGAGACTCAGCATGTCACGGTGCTCGCTCTCGGCAGAAGCTTTTTTCTGAAAAGGCAAACTTACGGCTCCTTCTCCCACAGGGAAGGTGCCAGCCCTGAAAACTAATGCAGTTTTTCACTATCCCTCTGCAGCCTATCCACAGGCACAACAGCTTTGGGGATCTCTGCTTTCCCAGAGACTCAGCATGTCACGGTGCTCGCTCTCGGCAGAAGCTTTTTTCTGAAAAGGCAAACTTACTGCTCCTTCTCCCACAGGGAAGGTGCCAGCCCTGAAAACTAATGCAGTTTTTCACTATCCCTCTGCAGCCTATCCACAGGCACAACAGCTTTGGGGATCTCTGCTTTCCCAGAGACTCAGCATGTCACGGTGCTCGCTCTCGGCAGAAGCTTTTTTCTGAAAAGGCAAACTTACGGCTCCTTCTCCCACAGGGAAGGTGCCAGCCCTGAAAGATCTTGCTGGTATTCACTATCCCTCTGCAGCCTATCCACAGGCACAACAGCTTTTGGGATCTCTGCTTTCCCAGAGACTCAGCATGTCACGGTGCTCGCTCTCGGCAGAAGCTTTTTTCTGAAAAGGCAAACTTACTGCTCCTTCTCCCACAGGGAAGGTGCTAGCCCTGAAAGATCTTGCTGGTCTTCACTATCCCTCTGCAGCCTATCCACAGGCACAACAGCTTTGGGGATCTCTGCTTTCCCAGAGACTCAGCATGTCACGGTGCTCGCTCTCGCTAGAGCCTTTTTCTGAAAAGGCAAACTTACGGCTCCTTCTCCCACAAGGAAGGTGCCAGCCCTGAAAGATCTTGCTGGTATTCACTATCCCTCTGCAGCCTATCCACAGGCACAACAGCTTTTGGGATCTCTGCTTTCCCAGAGACTCAGCATGTCACGGTGCTCGCTCTCGGCAGAAGCTTTTTTCTGAAAAGGCAAACTTACGGCTCCTTCTCCCACAGGGAAGGTGCCAGCCCTGAAAACTAATGCAGTTTTTCACTATCCCTCTGCAGCCTATCCACAGGCACAACAGCTTTTGGGATCTCTGCTTTCCCAGAGACTCAGCATGTCACGGTGCTCGCTCTCGGCAGAAGCTTTTTTCTGAAAAGGCAAACTTACGGCTCCTTCTCCCACAGGGAAGGTGCCAGCCCTGAAAACTAATGCAGTTTTTCACTATCCCTCTGCAGCCTATCCACAGGCACAACAGCTTAGGGGATCTCTGCTTTCCCAGAGACTCAGCATGTCACGGTGCTCGCTCTCGGCAGAAGCTTTTTTCTGAAAAGGCAAACTTACTGCTCCTTCTCCCACAGGGAAGGTGCCAGCCCTGAAAACTAATGCAGTTTTTCACTATCCCTCTGCAGCCTATCCACAGGCACAACAGCTTTTGGGATCTCTGCTTTCCCAGAGACTCAGCATGTCACGGTGCTCGCTCTCGGCAGAAGCTTTTTTCTGAAAAGGCAAACTTACGGCTCCTTCTCCCACAGGGAAGGTGCCAGCCCTGAAAACTAATGCAGTTTTTCACTATCCCTCTGCAGCCTATCCACAGGCACAACAGCTTTGGGGATCTCTGCTTTCCCAGAGACTCAGCATGTCACGGTGCTCGCTCTCGGCAGAAGCTTTTTTCTGAAAAGGCAAACTTACGGCTCCTTCTCCCACAGGGAAGGTGCCAGCCCTGAAAACTAATGCAGTTTTTCACTATCCCTCTGCAGCCTATCCACAGGCACAACAGCTTTGGGGATCTCTGCTTTCCCAGAGACTCAGCATGTCACGGTGCTCGCTCTCGGCAGAAGCTTTTTTCTGAAAAGGCAAACTTACTGCTCCTTCTCCCACATGGAAGGTGCCAGCCCTGAAAACTAATGCAGTTTTTCACTATCCCTCTGCAGCCTATCCACAGGCACAACAGCTTTTGGGATCTCTGCTTTCCCAGAGACTCAGCATGTCACAGTGCTCACTCTCGCTAGAGCCTTTTTCTGAAAAGGCAAACTTACGGCTCCTTCTCCCACAAGGAAGGTGCCAGCCCTGAAAACTAATGCAGTTTTTCACTATCCCTCTGCAGCCTATCCACAGGCACAACAGCTTTGGGGATCTCTGCTTTCCCAGAGACTCAGCATGTCACGGTGCTCGCTCTCGGCAGAAGCTTTTTTCTGAAAAGGCAAACTTACGGCTCCTTCTCCCACAGGGAAGGTGCCAGCCCTGAAAACTAATGCAGTTTTTCACTATCCCTCTGCAGCCTATCCACAGGCACAACAGCTTTGGGGATCTCTGCTTTCCCAGAGACTCAGCATGTCACGGTGCTCGCTCTCGGCAGAAGCTTTTTTCTGAAAAGGCAAACTTACGGCTCCTTCTCCCACAGGGAAGGTGCCAGCCCTGAAAACTAATGCAGTTTTTCACTATCCCTCTGCAGCCTATCCACAGGCACAACAGCTTTGGGGATCTCTGCTTTCCCAGAGACTCAGCATGTCACGGTGCTCGCTCTCGGCAGAAGCTTTTTTCTGAAAAGGCAAACTTACGGCTCCTTCTCCCACAGGGAAGGTGCCAGCCCTGAAAGATCTTGCTGGTATTCACTATCCCTCTGCAGCCTATCCACAGGCACAACAGCTTTTGGGATCTCTGCTTTCCCAGAGACTCAGCATGTCACGGTGCTCGCTCTCGGCAGAAGCTTTTTTCTGAAAAGGCAAACTTACTGCTCCTTCTCCCACAGGGAAGGTGCCAGCCCTGAAAGATCTTGCTGGTCTTCACTATCCCTCTGCAGCCTATCCACAGGCACAACAGCTTTGGGGATCTCTGCTTTTCCCAGAGACTCAGCATGTCACAGTGCTCACTCTCGCTAGAGCCTTTTTCTGAAAAGGCAAACTTACGGCTCCTTCTCCCACAAGGAAGGTGCCAGCCCTGAAAGATCTTGCTGGTATTCACTATCCCTCTGCAGCCTATCCACAGGCACAACAGCTTTTGGGATCTCTGCTTTCCCAGAGACTCAGCATGTCACGGTGCTCGCTCTCGGCAGAAGCTTTTTTCTGAAAAGGCAAACTTACGGCTCCTTCTCCCACAGGGAAGGTGCCAGCCCTGAAAACTAATGCAGTTTTTCACTATCCCTCTGCAGCCTATCCACAGGCACAACAGCTTTGGGGATCTCTGCTTTCCCAGAGACTCAGCATGTCACGGTGCTCACTCTCGCTAGAGCCTTTTTCTGAAAAGGCAAACTTACGGCTCCTTCTCCCACAAGGAAGGTGCCAGCCCTGAAAGATCTTGCTGGTATTCACTATCCCTCTGCAGCCTATCCACAGGCACAACAGCTTTTGGGATCTCTGCTTTCCCAGAGACTCAGCATGTCACGGTGCTCGCTCTCGGCAGAAGCTTTTTTCTGAAAAGGCAAACTTACGGCTCCTTCTCCCACAGGGAAGGTGCCAGCCCTGAAAACTAATGCAGTTTTTCACTATCCCTCTGCAGCCTATCCACAGGCACAACAGCTTTGGGGATCTCTGCTTTCCCAGAGACTCAGCATGTCACGGTGCTCGCTCTCGGCAGAAGCTTTTTTCTGAAAAGGCAAACTTACGGCTCCTTCTCCCACAGGGAAGGTGCCAGCCCTGAAAACTAATGCAGTTTTTCACTATCCCTCTGCAGCCTATCCACAGGCACAACAGCTTTGGGCATCTCTGCTTTCCCAGAGACTCAGCATGTCACGGTGCTCGCTCTCGGCAGAAGCTTTTTTCTGAAAAGGCAAACTTACGGCTCCTTCTCCCACAGGGAAGGTGCCAGCCCTGAAAACTAATGCAGTTTTTCACTATCCCTCTGCAGCCTATCCACAGGCACAACAGCTTTGGGGATCTCTGCTTTCCCAGAGACTCAGCATGTCACGGTGGTCGCTCTCGGCAGAAGCTTTTTTCTGAAAAGGCAAACTTATGGCTCCTTCTCCCACAGGGAAGGTGCCAGCCCTGAAAACTAATGCAGTTTTTCACTATCCCTCTGCAGCCTATCCACAGGCACAACAGCTTTGGGGATCTCTGCTTTCCCAGAGACTCAGCATGTCACGGTGCTCGCTCTCGCTAGAGCCTTTTTCTGAAAAGGCAAACTTACGGCTCCTTCTCCCACAAGGAAGGTGCCAGCCCTGAAAGATCTTGCTGGTATTCACTATCCCTCTGCAGCCTATCCACAGGCACAACAGCTTTGGGGATCTCTGCTTTCCCAGAGACTCAGCATGTCACGGTGCTCGCTCTCGGCAGAAGCTTTTTTCTGAAAAGGCAAACTTACGGCTCCTTCTCCCACAGGGAAGGTGCCAGCCCTGAAAACTAATGCAGTTTTTCACTATCCCTCTGCAGCCTATCCACAGGCACAACAGCTTTGGGGATCTCTGCTTTCCCAGAGACTCAGCATGTCACGGTGCTCGCTCTCGGCAGAAGCTTTTTTCTGAAAAGGCAAACTTACGGCTCCTTCTCCCACAGGGAAGGTGCCAGCCCTGAAAACTAATGCAGTTTTTCACTATCCCTCTGCAGCCTATCCACAGGCACAACAGCTTTTGGGATCTCTGCTTTCCCAGAGACTCAGCATGTCACAGTGCTCACTCTCGCTAGAGCCTTTTTCTGAAAAGGCAAACTTACGGCTCCTTCTCCCACAAGGAAGGTGCCAGCCCTGAAAGATCTTTCTGGTATTCACTATCCCTCTGCAGCCTATCCACAGGCACAACAGCTTTTGGGATCTCTGCTTTCCCAGAGACTCAGCATGTCACGGTGCTCGCTCTCGGCAGAAGCTTTTTTCTGAAAAGGCAAACTTACGGCTCCTTCTCCCACAGGGAAGGTGCCAGCCCTGAAAACTAATGCAGTTTTTCACTATCCCTCTGCAGCCTATCCACAGGCACAACAGCTTTGGGGATCTCTGCTTTCCCAGAGACTCAGCATGTCACGGTGCTCACTCTCGCTAGAGCCTTTTTCTGAAAAGGCAAACTTACGGCTCCTTCTCCCACAAGGAAGGTGCCAGCCCTGAAAACTAATGCAGTTTTTCACTATCCCTCTGCAGCCTATCCACAGGCACAACAGCTTTGGGGATCTCTGCTTTCCCAGAGACTCAGCATGTCACGGTGCTCGCTCTCGGCAGAAGCTTTTTTCTGAAAAGGCAAACTTACGGCTCCTTCTCCCACAGGGAAGGTGCCAGCCCTGAAAACTAATGCAGTTTTTCACTATCCCTCTGCAGCCTATCCACAGGCACAACAGCTTTGGGGATCTCTGCTTTCCCAGAGACTCAGCATGTCACGGTGCTCGCTCTCGGCAGAAGCTTTTTTCTGAAAAGGCAAACTTACTGCTCCTTCTCCCACAGGGAAGGTGCCAGCCCTGAAAACTAATGCAGTTTTTCACTATCCCTCTGCAGCCTATCCACAGGCACAACAGCTTTGGGGATCTCTGCTTTCCCAGAGACTCAGCATGTCACGGTGCTCGCTCTCGGCAGAAGCTTTTTTCTGAAAAGGCAAACTTAAGGCTCCTTCTCCCACAGGGAAGGTGCCAGCCCTGAAAGATCTTGCTGGTCTTCACTATCCCTCTGCAGCCTATCCACAGGCACAACAGCTTTGGGGATCTCTGCTTTTCCCAGAGACTCAGCATGTCACAGTGCTCACTCTCGCTAGAGCCTTTTTCTGAAAAGGCAAACTTACGGCTCCTTCTCCCACAAGGAAGGTGCCAGCCCTGAAAGATCTTGCTGGTATTCACTATCCCTCTGCAGCCTATCCACAGGCACAACAGCTTTTGGGATCTCTGCTTTCCCAGAGACTCAGCATGTCACGGTGCTCGCTCTCGGCAGAAGCTTTTTTCTGAAAAGGCAAACTTACGGCTCCTTCTCCCACAGGGAAGGTGCCAGCCCTGAAAACTAATGCAGTTTTTCACTATCCCTCTGCAGCCTATCCACAGGCACAACAGCTTTGGGGATCTCTGCTTTCCCAGAGACTCAGCATGTCACGGTGCTCGCTCTCGGCAGAAGCTTTTTTCTGAAAAGGCAAACTTACGGCTCCTTCTCCCACAGGGAAGGTGCCAGCCCTGAAAACTAATGCAGTTTTTCACTATCCCTCTGCAGCCTATCCACAGGCACAACAGCTTTGGGGATCTCTGCTTTCCCAGAGACTCAGCATGTCACGGTGCTCGCTCTCGGCAGAAGCTTTTTTCTGAAAAGGCAAACTTACGGCTCCTTCTCCCACAGGGAAGGTGCCAGCCCTGAAAACTAATGCAGTTTTTCACTATCCCTCTGCAGCCTATCCACAGGCACAACAGCTTTGGGGATCTCTGCTTTCCCAGAGACTCAGCATGTCACGGTGCTCACTCTCGCCAGAGCCTTTTTCTGAAAAGGCAAACTTACGGCTCCTTCTCCCACAAGGAAGGTGCCAGCCCTGAAAGATCTTGCTGGTATTCACTATCCCTCTGCAGCCTATCCACAGGCACAACAGCTTTTGGGATCTCTGCTTTCCCAGAGACTCAGCATGTCACGGTGCTCGCTCTCGGCAGAAGCTTTTTTCTGAAAAGGCAAACTTACGGCTCCTTCTCCCACAGGGAAGGTGCCAGCCCTGAAAACTAATGCAGTTTTTCACTATCCCTCTGCAGCCTATCCACAGGCACAACAGCTTTGGGGATCTCTGCTTTCCCAGAGACTCAGCATGTCACGGTGCTCGCTCTCGGCAGAAGCTTTTTTCTGAAAAGGCAAACTTACTGCTCCTTCTCCCACAGGGAAGGTGCCAGCCCTGAAAACTAATGCAGTTTTTCACTATCCCTCTGCAGCCTATCCACAGGCACAACAGCTTTTGGGATCTCTGCTTTCCCAGAGACTCAGCATTTCACGGTGCTCGCTCTCGGCAGAAGCTTTTTTCTGAAAAGGCAAACTTACGGCTCCTTCTCCCACAGGGAAGGTGCCAGCCCTGAAAACTAATGCAGTTTTTCACTATCCCTCTGCAGCCTATCCACAGGCACAACAGCTTTTGGGATCTCTGCTTTCCCAGAGACTCAGCATGTCACGGTGCTCGCTCTCGGCAGAAGCTTTTTTCTGAAAAGGCAAACTTACGGCTCCTTCTCCCACAGGGAAGGTGCCAGCCCTGAAAACTAATGCAGTTTTTCACTATCCCTCTGCAGCCTATCCACAGGCACAACAGCTTTTGGGATCTCTGCTTTCCCAGAGACTCAGCATTTCACGGTGCTCGCTCTCGGCAGAAGCTTTTTTCTGAAAAGGCAAACTTACTGCTCCTTCTCCCACAGGGAAGGTGCCAGCCCTGAAAACTAATGCAGTTTTTCACTATCCCTCTGCAGCCTATCCACAGGCACAACAGCTTTGGGGATCTCTGCTTTCCCAGAGACTCAGCATGTCACGGTGCTCGCTCTCGGCAGAAGCTTTTTTCTGAAAAGGCAAACTTACGGCTCCTTCTCCCACAGGGAAGGTGCCAGCCCTGAAAACTAATGCAGTTTTTCACTATCCCTCTGCAGCCTATCCACAGGCACAACAGCTTTGGGGATCTCTGCTTTCCCAGAGACTCAGCATGTCACGGTGCTCACTCTCGCTAGAGCCTTTTTCTGAAAAGGCAAACTTACGGCTCCTTCTCCCACAAGGAAGGTGCCAGCCCTGAAAGATCTTGCTGGTATTCACTATCCCTCTGCAGCCTATCCACAGGCACAACAGCTTTTGGGATCTCTGCTTTCCCAGAGACTCAGCATGTCACGGTGCTCGCTCTCGGCAGAAGCTTTTTTCTGAAAAGGCAAACTTACGGCTCCTTCTCCCACAGGGAAGGTGCCAGCCCTGAAAACTAATGCAGTTTTTCACTATCCCTCTGCAGCCTATCCACAGGCACAACAGCTTTTGGGATCTCTGCTTTCCCAGAGACTCAGCATGTCACGGTGCTCGCTCTCGGCAGAAGCTTTTTTCTGAAAAGGCAAACTTACGGCTCCTTCTCCCACAGGGAAGGTGCCAGCCCTGAAAACTAATGCAGTTTTTCACTATCCCTCTGCAGCCTATCCACAGGCACAACAGCTTTGGGGATCTCTGCTTTCCCAGAGACTCAGCATGTCACGGTGCTCGCTCTCGGCAGAAGCTTTTTTCTGAAAAGGCAAACTTACGGCTCCTTCTCCCACAGGGAAGGTGCCAGCCCTGAAAACTAATGCAGTTTTTCACTATCCCTCTGCAGCCTATCCACAGGCACAACAGCTTTGGGGATCTCTGCTTTCCCAGAGACTCAGCATGTCACGGTGCTCACTCTCGCCAGAGCCTTTTTCTGAAAAGGCAAACTTACGGCTCCTTCTCCCACAAGGAAGGTGCCAGCCCTGAAAGATCTTGCTGGTATTCACTATCCCTCTGCAGCCTATCCACAGGCACAACAGCTTTTGGGATCTCTGCTTTCCCAGAGACTCAGCATGTCACGGTGCTCGCTCTCGGCAGAAGCTTTTTTCTGAAAAGGCAAACTTACGGCTCCTTCTCCCACAGGGAAGGTGCCAGCCCTGAAAACTAATGCAGTTTTTCACTATCCCTCTGCAGCCTATCCACAGGCACAACAGCTTTGGGGATCTCTGCTTTCCCAGAGACTCAGCATGTCACGGTGCTCGCTCTCGGCAGAAGCTTTTTTCTGAAAAGGCAAACTTACGGCTCCTTCTCCCACAGGGAAGGTGCCAGCCCTGAAAACTAATGCAGTTTTTCACTATCCCTCTGCAGCCTATCCACAGGCACAACAGCTTTTGGGATCTCTGCTTTCCCAGAGACTCAGCATGTCACGGTGCTCGCTCTCGGCAGAGGCTTTTTTCTGAAAAGGCAAACTTACGGCTCCTTCTCCCACAGGGAAGGTGCCAGCCCTGAAAACTAATGCAGTTTTTCACTATCCCTCTGCAGCCTATCCACAGGCACAACAGCTTTGGGCATCTCTGCTTTCCCAGAGACTCAGCATGTCACGGTGCTCGCTCTCGGCAGAAGCTTTTTTCTGAAAAGGCAAACTTACGGCTCCTTCTCCCACAGGGAAGGTGCCAGCCCTGAAAACTAATGCAGTTTTTCACTATCCCTCTGCAGCCTATCCACAGGCACAACAGCTTTTGGGATCTCTGCTTTCCCAGAGACTCAGCATGTCACGGTGCTCGCTCTCGGCAGAAGCTTTTTTCTGAAAAGGCAAACTTACGGCTCCTTCTCCCACAGGGAAGGTGCCAGCCCTGAAAACTAATGCAGTTTTTCACTATCCCTCTGCAGCCTATCCACAGGCACAACAGCTTTGGGGATCTCTGCTTTCCCAGAGACTCAGCATGTCACGGTGCTCGCTCTCGGCAGAAGCTTTTTTTCTGAAAAGGCAAACTTACGGCTCCTTCTCCCACAGGGAAGGTGCCAGCCCTGAAAACTAATGCAGTTTTTCACTATCCCTCTGCAGCCTATCCACAGGCACAACAGCTTTGGGGATCTCTGCTTTCCCAGAGACTCAGCATGTCACGGTGCTCGCTCTCGGCAGAAGCTTTTTTCTGAAAAGGCAAACTTACGGCTCCTTCTCCCACAGGGAAGGTGCCAGCCCTGAAAACTAATGCAGTTTTTCACTATCCCTCTGCAGCCTATCCACAGACACAACAGCTTTGGGGATCTCTGCTTTCCCAGAGACTCAGCATGTCACGGTGCTCGCTCTCGGCAGAAGCTTTTTTCTGAAAAGGCAAACTTACGGCTCCTTCTCCCACAGGGAAGGTGCCAGCCCTGAAAACTAATGCAGTTTTTCACTATCCCTCTGCAGCCTATCCACAGGCACAACAGCTTTGGGGATCTCTGCTTTCCCAGAGACTCAGCATGTCACGGTGCTCGCTCTCGGCAGAGGCTTTTTTCTGAAAAGGCAAACTTACGGCTCCTTCTCCCACAGGGAAGGTGCCAGCCCTGAAAACTAATGCAGTTTTTCACTATCCCTCTGCAGCCTATCCACAGGCACAACAGCTTTGGGCATCTCTGCTTTCCCAGAGACTCAGCATGTCACGGTGCTCGCTCTCGGCAGAAGCTTTTTTCTGAAAAGGCAAACTTACGGCTCCTTCTCCCACAGGGAAGGTGCCAGCCCTGAAAACTAATGCAGTTTTTCACTATCCCTCTGCAGCCTATCCACAGGCACAACAGCTTTGGGGATCTCTGCTTTCCCAGAGACTCAGCATGTCACGGTGCTCGCTCTCGGCAGAAGCTTTTTTCTGAAAAGGCAAACTTACGGCTCCTTCTCCCACAGGGAAGGTGCCAGCCCTGAAAACTAATGCAGTTTTTCACTATCCCTCTGCAGCCTATCCACAGGCACAACAGCTTTGGGGATCTCTGCTTTCCCAGAGACTCAGCATGTCACGGTGCTCGCTCTCGGCAGAAGCTTTTTTCTGAAAAGGCAAACTTACGGCTCCTTCTCCCACAGGGAAGGTGCCAGCCCTGAAAACTAATGCAGTTTTTCACTATCCCTCTGCAGCCTATCCACAGGCACAACAGCTTTGGGGATCTCTGCTTTCCCTGAGACTCAGCATGTCACGGTGCTCGCTCTCGGCAGAAGCTTTTTTCTGAAAAGGCAAACTTACTGCTCCTTCTCCCACAGGGAAGGTGCCAGCCCTGAAAACTAATGCAGTTTTTCACTATCCCTCTGCAGCCTATCCACAGGCACAACAGCTTTGGGGATCTCTGCTTTCCCAGAGACTCAGCATGTCACGGTGCTCGCTCTCGGCAGAAGCTTTTTTCTGAAAAGGCAAACTTACGGCTCCTTCTCCCACAGGGAAGGTGCCAGCCCTGAAAGATCTTGCTGGTATTCACTATCCCTCTGCAGCCTATCCACAGGCACAACAGCTTTTGGGATCTCTGCTTTCCCAGAGACTCAGCATGTCACGGTGCTCGCTCTCGGCAGAAGCTTTTTTCTGAAAAGGCAAACTTACTGCTCCTTCTCCCACAGGGAAGGTGCCAGCCCTGAAAGATCTTGCTGGTCTTCACTATCCCTCTGCAGCCTATCCACAGGCACAACAGCTTTGGGGATCTCTGCTTTTCCCAGAGACTCAGCATGTCACAGTGCTCACTCTCGCTAGAGCCTTTTTCTGAAAAGGCAAACTTACGGCTCCTTCTCCCACAAGGAAGGTGCCAGCCCTGAAAGATCTTGCTGGTATTCACTATCCCTCTGCAGCCTATCCACAGGCACAACAGCTTTTGGGATCTCTGCTTTCCCAGAGACTCAGCATGTCACGGTGCTCGCTCTCGGCAGAAGCTTTTTTCTGAAAAGGCAAACTTACGGCTCCTTCTCCCACAGGGAAGGTGCCAGCCCTGAAAACTAATGCAGTTTTTCACTATCCCTCTGCAGCCTATCCACAGGCACAACAGCTTAGGGGATCTCTGCTTTCCCAGAGACTCAGCATGTCACGGTGCTCGCTCTCGGCAGAAGCTTTTTTCTGAAAAGGCAAACTTACTGCTCCTTCTCCCACAGGGAAGGTGCCAGCCCTGAAAACTAATGCAGTTTTTCACTATCCCTCTGCAGCCTATCCACAGGCACAACAGCTTTTGGGATCTCTGCTTTCCCAGAGACTCAGCATGTCACGGTGCTCGCTCTCGGCAGAAGCTTTTTTCTGAAAAGGCAAACTTACGGCTCCTTCTCCCACAGGGAAGGTGCCAGCCCTGAAAACTAATGCAGTTTTTCACTATCCCTCTGCAGCCTATCCACAGGCACAACAGCTTTGGGGATCTCTGCTTTCCCAGAGACTCAGCATGTCACGGTGCTCGCTCTCGGCAGAAGCTTTTTTCTGAAAAGGCAAACTTACGGCTCCTTCTCCCACAGGGAAGGTGCCAGCCCTGAAAACTAATGCAGTTTTTCACTATCCCTCTGCAGCCTATCCACAGGCACAACAGCTTTGGGGATCTCTGCTTTCCCAGAGACTCAGCATGTCACGGTGCTCGCTCTCGGCAGAAGCTTTTTTCTGAAAAGGCAAACTTACTGCTCCTTCTCCCACAGGGAAGGTGCCAGCCCTGAAAACTAATGCAGTTTTTCACTATCCCTCTGCAGCCTATCCACAGGCACAACAGCTTTTGGGATCTCTGCTTTCCCAGAGACTCAGCATGTCACAGTGCTCACTCTCGCTAGAGCCTTTTTCTGAAAAGGCAAACTTACGGCTCCTTCTCCCACAAGGAAGGTGCCAGCCCTGAAAACTAATGCAGTTATTCACTATCCCTCTGCAGCCTATCCACAGGCACAACAGCTTTGGGGATCTCTGCTTTCCCAGAGACTCAGCATGTCACGGTGCTCGCTCTCGGCAGAAGCTTTTTTCTGAAAAGGCAAACTTACGGCTCCTTCTCCCACAGGGAAGGTGCCAGCCCTGAAAACTAATGCAGTTTTTCACTATCCCTCTGCAGCCTATCCACAGGCACAACAGCTTTGGGGATCTCTGCTTTCCCAGAGACTCAGCATGTCACGGTGCTCGCTCTCGGCAGAAGCTTTTTTCTGAAAAGGCAAACTTACGGCTCCTTCTCCCACAGGGAAGGTGCCAGCCCTGAAAACTAATGCAGTTTTTCACTATCCCTCTGCAGCCTATCCACAGGCACAACAGCTTTGGGGATCTCTGCTTTCCCAGAGACTCAGCATGTCACGGTGCTCGCTCTCGGCAGAAGCTTTTTTCTGAAAAGGCAAACTTACGGCTCCTTCTCCCACAGGGAAGGTGCCAGCCCTGAAAGATCTTGCTGGTATTCACTATCCCTCTGCAGCCTATCCACAGGCACAACAGCTTTTGGGATCTCTGCTTTCCCAGAGACTCAGCATGTCACGGTGCTCGCTCTCGGCAGAAGCTTTTTTCTGAAAAGGCAAACTTACTGCTCCTTCTCCCACAGGGAAGGTGCCAGCCCTGAAAGATCTTGCTGGTCTTCACTATCCCTCTGCAGCCTATCCACAGGCACAACAGCTTTGGGGATCTCTGCTTTTCCCAGAGACTCAGCATGTCACAGTGCTCACTCTCGCTAGAGCCTTTTTCTGAAAAGGCAAACTTACGGCTCCTTCTCCCACAAGGAAGGTGCCAGCCCTGAAAGATCTTGCTGGTATTCACTATCCCTCTGCAGCCTATCCACAGGCACAACAGCTTTTGGGATCTCTGCTTTCCCAGAGACTCAGCATGTCACGGTGCTCGCTCTCGGCAGAAGCTTTTTTCTGAAAAGGCAAACTTACGGCTCCTTCTCCCACAGGGAAGGTGCCAGCCCTGAAAACTAATGCAGTTTTTCACTATCCCTCTGCAGCCTATCCACAGGCACAACAGCTTTGGGGATCTCTGCTTTCCCAGAGACTCAGCATGTCACGGTGCTCACTCTCGCCAGAGCCTTTTTCTGAAAAGGCAAACTTACGGCTCCTTCTCCCACAAGGAAGGTGCCAGCCCTGAAAGATCTTGCTGGTATTCACTATCCCTCTGCAGCCTATCCACAGGCACAACAGCTTTTGGGATCTCTGCTTTCCCAGAGACTCAGCATGTCACGGTGCTCGCTCTCGGCAGAAGCTTTTTTCTGAAAAGGCAAACTTACGGCTCCTTCTCCCACAGGGAAGGTGCCAGCCCTGAAAACTAATGCAGTTTTTC
The DNA here is from genome assembly GCF_929443795.1 of Astur gentilis. Lineage (NCBI taxonomy): Eukaryota > Metazoa > Chordata > Aves > Accipitriformes > Accipitridae > Astur > Astur gentilis. The sequence goes on from NC_064884.1 coordinate 21,084,945, forward strand.
ACTATCCCTCTGCAGCCTATCCACAGGCACAACAGCTTTGGGGATCTCTGCTTTCCCAGAGACTCAGCATGTCACGGTGCTCGCTCTCGGCAGAAGCTTTTTTCTGAAAAGGCAAACTTACGGCTCCTTCTCCCACAGGGAAGGTGCCAGCCCTGAAAACTAATGCAGTTTTTCACTATCCCTCTGCAGCCTATCCACAGGCACAACAGCTTTGGGCATCTCTGCTTTCCCAGAGACTCAGCATGTCACGGTGCTCGCTCTCGGCAGAAGCTTTTTTCTGAAAAGGCAAACTTACGGCTCCTTCTCCCACAGGGAAGGTGCCAGCCCTGAAAACTAATGCAGTTTTTCACTATCCCTCTGCAGCCTATCCACAGGCACAACAGCTTTGGGGATCTCTGCTTTCCCAGAGACTCAGCATGTCACGGTGCTCGCTCTCGGCAGAAGCTTTTTTCTGAAAAGGCAAACTTATGGCTCCTTCTCCCACAGGGAAGGTGCCAGCCCTGAAAACTAATGCAGTTTTTCACTATCCCTCTGCAGCCTATCCACAGGCACAACAGCTTTGGGGATCTCTGCTTTCCCAGAGACTCAGCATGTCACGGTGCTCGCTCTCGCTAGAGCCTTTTTCTGAAAAGGCAAACTTACGGCTCCTTCTCCCACAAGGAAGGTGCCAGCCCTGAAAGATCTTGCTGGTATTCACTATCCCTCTGCAGCCTATCCACAGGCACAACAGCTTTGGGGATCTCTGCTTTCCCAGAGACTCAGCATGTCACGGTGCTCGCTCTCGGCAGAAGCTTTTTTCTGAAAAGGCAAACTTACGGCTCCTTCTCCCACAGGGAAGGTGCCAGCCCTGAAAACTAATGCAGTTTTTCACTATCCCTCTGCAGCCTATCCACAGGCACAACAGCTTTGGGGATCTCTGCTTTCCCAGAGACTCAGCATGTCACGGTGCTCGCTCTCGGCAGAAGCTTTTTTCTGAAAAGGCAAACTTACGGCTCCTTCTCCCACAGGGAAGGTGCCAGCCCTGAAAACTAATGCAGTTTTTCACTATCCCTCTGCAGCCTATCCACAGGCACAACAGCTTTTGGGATCTCTGCTTTCCCAGAGACTCAGCATGTCACAGTGCTCACTCTCGCTAGAGCCTTTTTCTGAAAAGGCAAACTTACGGCTCCTTCTCCCACAAGGAAGGTGCCAGCCCTGAAAGATCTTTCTGGTATTCACTATCCCTCTGCAGCCTATCCACAGGCACAACAGCTTTTGGGATCTCTGCTTTCCCAGAGACTCAGCATGTCACGGTGCTCGCTCTCGGCAGAAGCTTTTTTCTGAAAAGGCAAACTTACGGCTCCTTCTCCCACAGGGAAGGTGCCAGCCCTGAAAACTAATGCAGTTTTTCACTATCCCTCTGCAGCCTATCCACAGGCACAACAGCTTTGGGGATCTCTGCTTTCCCTGAGACTCAGCATGTCACGGTGCTCACTCTCGCTAGAGCCTTTTTCTGAAAAGGCAAACTTACGGCTCCTTCTCCCACAAGGAAGGTGCCAGCCCTGAAAACTAATGCAGTTTTTCACTATCCCTCTGCAGCCTATCCACAGGCACAACAGCTTTGGGGATCTCTGCTTTCCCAGAGACTCAGCATGTCACGGTGCTCGCTCTCGGCAGAAGCTTTTTTCTGAAAAGGCAAACTTACGGCTCCTTCTCCCACAGGGAAGGTGCCAGCCCTGAAAACTAATGCAGTTTTTCACTATCCCTCTGCAGCCTATCCACAGGCACAACAGCTTTGGGGATCTCTGCTTTCCCAGAGACTCAGCATGTCACGGTGCTCGCTCTCGGCAGAAGCTTTTTTCTGAAAAGGCAAACTTACTGCTCCTTCTCCCACAGGGAAGGTGCCAGCCCTGAAAACTAATGCAGTTTTTCACTATCCCTCTGCAGCCTATCCACAGGCACAACAGCTTTGGGGATCTCTGCTTTCCCAGAGACTCAGCATGTCACGGTGCTCGCTCTCGGCAGAAGCTTTTTTCTGAAAAGGCAAACTTACGGCTCCTTCTCCCACAGGGAAGGTGCCAGCCCTGAAAGATCTTGCTGGTCTTCACTATCCCTCTGCAGCCTATCCACAGGCACAACAGCTTTGGGGATCTCTGCTTTTCCCAGAGACTCAGCATGTCACAGTGCTCACTCTCGCTAGAGCCTTTTTCTGAAAAGGCAAACTTACGGCTCCTTCTCCCACAAGGAAGGTGCCAGCCCTGAAAGATCTTGCTGGTATTCACTATCCCTCTGCAGCCTATCCACAGGCAGAACAGCTTTTGGGATCTCTGCTTTCCCAGAGACTCAGCATGTCACGGTGCTCGCTCTCGGCAGAAGCTTTTTTCTGAAAAGGCAAACTTACGGCTCCTTCTCCCACAGGGAAGGTGCCAGCCCTGAAAACTAATGCAGTTTTTCACTATCCCTCTGCAGCCTATCCACAGGCACAACAGCTTTGGGGATCTCTGCTTTCCCAGAGACTCAGCATGTCACGGTGCTCGCTCTCGGCAGAAGCTTTTTTCTGAAAAGGCAAACTTACGGCTCCTTCTCCCACAGGGAAGGTGCCAGCCCTGAAAACTAATGCAGTTTTTCACTATCCCTCTGCAGCCTATCCACAGGCACAACAGCTTTGGGGATCTCTGCTTTCCCAGAGACTCAGCATGTCACGGTGCTCGCTCTCGGCAGAAGCTTTTTTCTGAAAAGGCAAACTTACGGCTCCTTCTCCCACAGGGAAGGTGCCAGCCCTGAAAACTAATGCAGTTTTTCACTATCCCTCTGCAGCCTATCCACAGGCACAACAGCTTTGGGGATCTCTGCTTTCCCAGAGACTCAGCATGTCACGGTGCTCGCTCTCGGCAGAAGCTTTTTTCTGAAAAGGCAAACTTACGGCTCCTTCTCCCACAGGGAAGGTGCCAGCCCTGAAAACTAATGCAGTTTTTCACTATCCCTCTGCAGCCTATCCACAGGCACAACAGCTTTGGGGATCTCTGCTTTCCCAGAGACTCAGCATGTCACGGTGCTCGCTCTCGGCAGAAGCTTTTTTCTGAAAAGGCAAACTTACGGCTCCTTCTCCCACAGGGAAGGTGCCAGCCCTGAAAACTAATGCAGTTTTTCACTATCCCTCTGCAGCCTATCCACAGGCACAACAGCTTTGGGGATCTCTGCTTTCCCAGAGACTCAGCATGTCACGGTGCTCACTCTCGCTAGAGCCTTTTTCTGAAAAGGCAAACTTACGGCTCCTTCTCCCACAAGGAAGGTGCCAGCCCTGAAAGATCTTGCTGGTATTCACTATCCCTCTGCAGCCTATCCACAGGCACAACAGCTTTTGGGATCTCTGCTTTCCCAGAGACTCAGCATGTCACGGTGCTCGCTCTCGGCAGAAGCTTTTTTCTGAAAAGGCAAACTTACGGCTCCTTCTCCCACAGGGAAGGTGCCAGCCCTGAAAACTAATGCAGTTTTTCACTATCCCTATGCAGCCTATCCACAGGCACAACAGCTTTGGGGATCTCTGCTTTCCCAGAGACTCAGCATGTCACGGTGCTCGCTCTCGGCAGAAGCTTTTTTCTGAAAAGGCAAACTTACGGCTCCTTCTCCCACAGGGAAGGTGCCAGCCCTGAAAACTAATGCAGTTTTTCACTATCCCTCTGCAGCCTATCCACAGGCACAACAGCTTTGGGGATCTCTGCTTTCCCAGAGACTCAGCATGTCACGGTGCTCGCTCTCGGCAGAAGCTTTTTTCTGAAAAGGCAAACTTACTGCTCCTTCTCCCACAGGGAAGGTGCCAGCCCTGAAAACTAATGCAGTTTTTCACTATCCCTCTGCAGCCTATCCACAGGCACAACAGCTTTTGGGATCTCTGCTTTCCCAGAGACTCAGCATGTCACAGTGCTCACTCTCGCTAGAGCCTTTTTCTGAAAAGGCAAACTTACGGCTCCTTCTCCCACAAGGAAGGTGCCAGCCCTGAAAACTAATGCAGTTTTTCACTATCCCTCTGCAGCCTATCCACAGGCACAACAGCTTTGGGGATCTCTGCTTTCCCAGAGACTCAGCATGTCACGGTGCTCGCTCTCGGCAGAAGCTTTTTTCTGAAAAGGCAAACTTACGGCTCCTTCTCCCACAGGGAAGGTGCCAGCCCTGAAAACTAATGCAGTTTTTCACTATCCCTCTGCAGCCTATCCACAGGCACAACAGCTTTGGGGATCTCTGCTTTCCCAGAGACTCAGCATGTCACGGTGCTCGCTCTCGGCAGAAGCTTTTTTCTGAAAAGGCAAACTTACTGCTCCTTCTCCCACAGGGAAGGTGCCAGCCCTGAAAACTAATGCAGTTTTTCACTATCCCTCTGCAGCCTATCCACAGGCACAACAGCTTTGGGGATCTCTGCTTTCCCAGAGACTCAGCATGTCACGGTGCTCGCTCTCGGCAGAAGCTTTTTTCTGAAAAGGCAAACTTACGGCTCCTTCTCCCACAGGGAAGGTGCCAGCCCTGAAAGATCTTGCTGGTATTCACTATCCCTCTGCAGCCTATCCACAGGCACAACAGCTTTTGGGATCTCTGCTTTCCCAGAGACTCAGCATGTCACGGTGCTCGCTCTCGGCAGAAGCTTTTTTCTGAAAAGGCAAACTTACTGCTCCTTCTCCCACAGGGAAGGTGCCAGCCCTGAAAGATCTTGCTGGTCTTCACTATCCCTCTGCAGCCTATCCACAGGCACAACAGCTTTGGGGATCTCTGCTTTCCCAGAGACTCAGCATGTCACGGTGCTCGCTCTCGCTAGAGCCTTTTTCTGAAAAGGCAAACTTACGGCTCCTTCTCCCACAAGGAAGGTGCCAGCCCTGAAAGATCTTGCTGGTATTCACTATCCCTCTGCAGCCTATCCACAGGCACAACAGCTTTTGGGATCTCTGCTTTCCCAGAGACTCAGCATGTCACGGTGCTCGCTCTCGGCAGAAGCTTTTTTCTGAAAAGGCAAACTTACGGCTCCTTCTCCCACAGGGAAGGTGCCAGCCCTGAAAACTAATGCAGTTTTTCACTATCCCTCTGCAGCCTATCCACAGGCACAACAGCTTTTGGGATCTCTGCTTTCCCAGAGACTCAGCATGTCACGGTGCTCGCTCTCGGCAGAAGCTTTTTTCTGAAAAGGCAAACTTACGGCTCCTTCTCCCACAGGGAAGGTGCCAGCCCTGAAAACTAATGCAGTTTTTCACTATCCCTCTGCAGCCTATCCACAGGCACAACAGCTTAGGGGATCTCTGCTTTCCCAGAGACTCAGCATGTCACGGTGCTCGCTCTCGGCAGAAGCTTTTTTCTGAAAAGGCAAACTTACTGCTCCTTCTCCCACAGGGAAGGTGCCAGCCCTGAAAACTAATGCAGTTTTTCACTATCCCTCTGCAGCCTATCCACAGGCACAACAGCTTTTGGGATCTCTGCTTTCCCAGAGACTCAGCATGTCACGGTGCTCGCTCTCGGCAGAAGCTTTTTTCTGAAAAGGCAAACTTACGGCTCCTTCTCCCACAGGGAAGGTGCCAGCCCTGAAAACTAATGCAGTTTTTCACTATCCCTCTGCAGCCTATCCACAGGCACAACAGCTTTGGGGATCTCTGCTTTCCCAGAGACTCAGCATGTCACGGTGCTCGCTCTCGGCAGAAGCTTTTTTCTGAAAAGGCAAACTTACGGCTCCTTCTCCCACAGGGAAGGTGCCAGCCCTGAAAACTAATGCAGTTTTTCACTATCCCTCTGCAGCCTATCCACAGGCACAACAGCTTTTGGGATCTCTGCTTTCCCAGAGACTCAGCATGTCACGGTGCTCGCTCTCGGCAGAAGCTTTTTTCTGAAAAGGCAAACTTACTGCTCCTTCTCCCACAGGGAAGGTGCCAGCCCTGAAAACTAATGCAGTTTTTCACTATCCCTCTGCAGCCTATCCACAGGCACAACAGCTTTTGGGATCTCTGCTTTCCCAGAGACTCAGCATGTCACAGTGCTCACTCTCGCTAGAGCCTTTTTCTGAAAAGGCAAACTTACGGCTCCTTCTCCCACAAGGAAGGTGCCAGCCCTGAAAAATAATGCAGTTTTTCACTATCCCTCTGCAGCCTATCCACAGGCACAACAGCTTTGGGGATCTCTGCTTTCCCAGAGACTCAGCATGTCACGGTGCTCGCTCTCGGCAGAAGCTTTTTTCTGAAAAGGCAAACTTACGGCTCCTTCTCCCACAGGGAAGGTGCCAGCCCTGAAAACTAATGCAGTTTTTCACTATCCCTCTGCAGCCTATCCACAGGCACAACAGCTTTGGGGATCTCTGCTTTCCCAGAGACTCAGCATGTCACGGTGCTCGCTCTCGGCAGAAGCTTTTTTCTGAAAAGGCAAACTTACGGCTCCTTCTCCCACAGGGAAGGTGCCAGCCCTGAAAACTAATGCAGTTTTTCACTATCCCTCTGCAGCCTATCCACAGGCACAACAGCTTTGGGGATCTCTGCTTTCCCAGAGACTCAGCATGTCACGGTGCTCGCTCTCGGCAGAAGCTTTTTTCTGAAAAGGCAAACTTACGGCTCCTTCTCCCACAGGGAAGGTGCCAGCCCTGAAAGATCTTGCTGGTATTCACTATCCCTCTGCAGCCTATCCACAGGCACAACAGCTTTTGGGATCTCTGCTTTCCCAGAGACTCAGCATGTCACGGTGCTCGCTCTCGGCAGAAGCTTTTTTCTGAAAAGGCAAACTTACTGCTCCTTCTCCCACAGGGAAGGTGCCAGCCCTGAAAGATCTTGCTGGTCTTCACTATCCCTCTGCAGCCTATCCACAGGCACAACAGCTTTGGGGATCTCTGCTTTTCCCAGAGACTCAGCATGTCACAGTGCTCACTCTCGCTAGAGCCTTTTTCTGAAAAGGCAAACTTACGGCTCCTTCTCCCACAAGGAAGGTGCCAGCCCTGACTGAAAACTAATGCAGTTTTTCACTATCCCTCTGCAGCCTATCCACAGGCACAACAGCTTTGGGGATCTCTGCTTTCCCAGAGACTCAGCATGTCACGGTGCTCGCTCTCGGCAGAAGCTTTTTTCTGAAAAGGCAAACTTACGGCTCCTTCTCCCACAGGGAAGGTGCCAGCCCTGAAAACTAATGCAGTTTTTCACTATCCCTCTGCAGCCTATCCACAGGCACAACAGCTTTGGGGATCTCTGCTTTCCCAGAGACTCAGCATGTCACGGTGCTCGCTCTCGGCAGAAGCTTTTTTCTGAAAAGGCAAACTTACGGCTCCTTCTCCCACAGGGAAGGTGCCAGCCCTGAAAACTAATGCAGTTTTTCACTATCCCTCTGCAGCCTATCCACAGGCACAACAGCTTTGGGGATCTCTGCTTTCCCAGAGACTCAGCATGTCACGGTGCTCGCTCTCGGCAGAAGCTTTTTTCTGAAAAGGCAAACTTACGGCTCCTTCTCCCACAGGGAAGGTGCCAGCCCTGAAAACTAATGCAGTTTTTCACTATCCCTCTGCAGCCTATCCACAGGCACAACAGCTTTTGGGATCTCTGCTTTCCCATAGACTCAGCATGTCACGGTGCTCGCTCTCGGCAGAAGCTTTTTTCTGAAAAGGCAAACTTACGGCTCCTTCTCCCACAGGGAAGGTGCCAGCCCTGAAAACTAATGCAGTTTTTCACTATCCCTCTGCAGCCTATCCACAGGCACAACAGCTTTGGGGATCTCTGCTTTCCCAGAGACTCAGCATGTCACGGTGCTCGCTCTCGGCAGAAGCTTTTTTCTGAAAAGGCAAACTTACGGCTCCTTCTCCCACAGGGAAGGTGCCAGCCCTGAAAACTAATGCAGTTTTTCACTATCCCTCTGCAGCCTATCCACAGGCACAACAGCTTTGGGGATCTCTGCTTTCCCAGAGACTCAGCATGTCACGGTGCTCGCTCTCGGCAGAAGCTTTTTTCTGAAAAGGCAAACTTACGGCTCCTTCTCCCACAGGGAAGGTGCCAGCCCTGAAAACTAATGCAGTTTTTCACTATCCCTCTGCAGCCTATCCACAGGCACAACAGCTTTTGGGATCTCTGCTTTCCCAGAGACTCAGCATGTCACGGTGCTCGCTCTCGGCAGAAGCTTTTTTCTGAAAAGGCAAACTTACGGCTCCTTCTCCCACAGGGAAGGTGCCAGCCCTGAAAACTAATGCAGTTTTTCACTATCCCTCTGCAGCCTATCCACAGGCACAACAGCTTTGGGGATCTCTGCTTTCCCAGAGACTCAGCATGTCACGGTGCTCACTCTCGCTAGAGCCTTTTTCTGAAAAGGCAAACTTACGGCTCCTTCTCCCACAAGGAAGGTGCCAGCCCTGAAAGATCTTGCTGGTATTCACTATCCCTCTGCAGCCTATCCACAGGCACAACAGCTTTTGGGATCTCTGCTTTCCCAGAGACTCAGCATGTCACGGTGCTCGCTCTCGGCAGAAGCTTTTTTCTGAAAAGGCAAACTTACGGCTCCTTCTCCCACAGGGAAGGTGCCAGCCCTGAAAACTAATGCAGTTTTTCACTATCCCTCTGCAGCCTATCCACAGGCACAACAGCTTTGGGGATCTCTGCTTTCCCAGAGACTCAGCATGTCACGGTGCTCGCTCTCGGCAGAAGCTTTTTTCTGAAAAGGCAAACTTACTGCTCCTTCTCCCACAGGGAAGGTGCCAGCCCTGAAAACTAATGCAGTTTTTCACTATCCCTCTGCAGCCTATCCACAGGCACAACAGCTTTGGGGATCTCTGCTTTCCCAGAGACTCAGCATTTCACGGTGCTCGCTCTCGGCAGAAGCTTTTTTCTGAAAAGGCAAACTTACGGCTCCTTCTCCCACAGGGAAGGTGCCAGCCCTGAAAACTAATGCAGTTTTTCACTATCCCTCTGCAGCCTATCCACAGGCACAACAGCTTTTGGGATCTCTGCTTTCCCAGAGACTCAGCATGTCACGGTGCTCGCTCTCGGCAGAAGCTTTTTTCTGAAAAGGCAAACTTACGGCTCCTTCTCCCACAGGGAAGGTGCCAGCCCTGAAAACTAATGCAGTTTTTCACTATCCCTCTGCAGCCTATCCTGAGGCACAACAGCTTTGGGGATCTCTGCTTTCCCAGAGACTCAGCATGTCACGGTGCTCGCTCTCGGCAGAAGCTTTTTTCTGAAAAGGCAAACTTACGGCTCCTTCTCCCACAGGGAAGGTGCCAGCCCTGAAAACTAATGCAGTTTTTCACTATCCCTCTGCAGCCTATCCACAGGCACAACAGCTTTGGGGATCTCTGCTTTCCCAGAGACTCAGCATGTCACGGTGCTCACTCTCGCTAGAGCCTTTTTCTGAAAAGGCAAACTTACGGCTCCTTCTCCCACAGGGAAGGTGCCAGCCCTGAAAGATCTTGCTGGTATTCACTATCCCTCTGCAGCCTATCCACAGGCACAACAGCTTTTGGGATCTCTGCTTTCCCAGAGACTCAGCATGTCACGGTGCTCGCTCTCGGCAGAAGCTTTTTTCTGAAAAGGCAAACTTACGGCTCCTTCTCCCACAGGGAAGGTGCCAGCCCTGAAAAATAATGCAGTTTTTCACTATCCCTCTGCAGCCTATCCACAGGCACAACAGCTTTGGGGATCTCTGCTTTCCCAGAGACTCAGCATGTCACGGTGCTCACTCTCGCCAGAGCCTTTTTCTGAAAAGGCAAACTTACGGCTCCTTCTCCCACAAGGAAGGTGCCAGCCCTGAAAGATCTTGCTGGTATTCACTATCCCTCTGCAGCCTATCCACAGGCACAACAGCTTTTGGGATCTCTGCTTTCCCAGAGACTCAGCATGTCACGGTGCTCGCTCTCGGCAGAAGCTTTTTTCTGAAAAGGCAAACTTACGGCTCCTTCTCCCACAGGGAAGGTGCCAGCCCTGAAAACTAATGCAGTTTTTCACTATCCCTCTGCAGCCTATCCACAGGCACAACAGCTTTGGGGATCTCTGCTTTCCCAGAGACTCAGCATGTCACGGTGCTCGCTCTCGGCAGAAGCTTTTTTCTGAAAAGGCAAACTTACGGCTCCTTCTCCCACAGGGAAGGTGCCAGCCCTGAAAACTAATGCAGTTTTTCACTATCCCTCTGCAGCCTATCCACAGGCACAACAGCTTTGGGGATCTCTGCTTTCCCAGAGACTCAGCATGTCACGGTGCTCGCTCTCGGCAGAAGCTTTTTTCTGAAAAGGCAAACTTACGGCTTCTTCTCCCACAGGGAAGGTGCCAGCCCTGAAAACTAATGCAGTTTTTCACTATCCCTCTGCAGCCTATCCACAGGCACAACAGCTTAGGGGATCTCTGCTTTCCCAGAGACTCAGCATGTCACGGTGCTCGCTCTCGGCAGAAGCTTTTTTCTGAAAAGGCAAACTTACGGCTCCTTCTCCCACAGGGAAGGTGCCAGCCCTGAAAACTAATGCAGTTTTTCACTATCCCTCTGCAGCCTATCCACAGGCACAACAGCTTTTGGGATCTCTGCTTTCCCAGAGACTCAGCATGTCACGGTGCTCGCTCTCGGCAGAAGCTTTTTTCTGAAAAGGCAAACTTACGGCTCCTTCTCCCACAGGGAAGGTGCCAGCCCTGAAAACTAATGCAGTTTTTCACTATCCCTCTGCAGCCTATCCACAGGCACAACAGCTTTTGGGATCTCTGCTTTCCCAGAGACTCAGCATGTCACGGTGCTCGCTCTCGGCAGAAGCTTTTTTCTGAAAAGGCAAACTTACGGCTCCTTCTCCCACAGGGAAGGTGCCAGCCCTGAAAACTAATGCAGTTTTTCACTATCCCTCTGCAGCCTATCCACAGGCACAACAGCTTTTGGGATCTCTGCTTTCCCAGAGACTCAGCATGTCACGGTGCTCGCTCTCGGCAGAAGCTTTTTTCTGAAAAGGCAAACTTACGGCTCCTTCTCCCACAGGGAAGGTGCCAGCCCTGAAAACTAATGCAGTTTTTCACTATCCCTCTGCAGCCTATCCACAGGCACAACAGCTTTGGGGATCTCTGCTTTCCCAGAGACTCAGCATGTCACGGTGCTCGCTCTCGGCAGAAGCTTTTTTCTGAAAAGGCAAACTTACGGCTCCTTCTCCCACAGGGAAGGTGCCAGCCCTGAAAACTAATGCAGTTTTTCACTATCCCTCTGCAGCCTATCCACAGGCACAACAGCTTTTGGGATCTCTGCTTTCCCATAGACTCAGCATGTCACGGTGCTCGCTCTCGGCAGAAGCTTTTTTCTGAAAAGGCAAACTTACGGCTCCTTCTCCCACAGGGAAGGTGCCAGCCCTGAAAACTAATGCAGTTTTTCACTATCCCTCTGAAGCCTATCCACAGGCACAACAGCTTTGGGGATCTCTGCTTTCCCAGAGACTCAGCATGTCACGGTGCTCGCTCTCGGCAGAAGCTTTTTTCTGAAAAGGCAAACTTACGGCTCCTTCTCCCACAGGGAAGGTGCCAGCCCTGAAAACTAATGCAGTTTTTCACTATCCCTCTGCAGCCTATCCACAGGCACAACAGCTTTGGGGATCTCTGCTTTCCCAGAGACTCAGCATGTCACGGTGCTCGCTCTCGGCAGAAGCTTTTTTCTGAAAAGGCAAACTTACGGCTCCTTCTCCCACAGGGAAGGTGCCAGCCCTGAAAACTAATGCAGTTTTTCACTATCCCTCTGCAGCCTATCCACAGGCACAACAGCTTTTGGGATCTCTGCTTTCCCAGAGACTCAGCATGTCACGGTGCTCGCTCTCGGCAGAAGCTTTTTTCTGAAAAGGCAAACTTACGGCTCCTTCTCCCACAGGGAAGGTGCCAGCCCTGAAAACTAATGCAGTTTTTCACTATCCCTCTGCAGCCTATCCACAGGCACAACAGCTTTGGGGATCTCTGCTTTCCCAGAGACTCAGCATGTCACGGTGCTCACTCTCGCTAGAGCCTTTTTCTGAAAAGGCAAACTTACGGCTCCTTCTCCCACAAGGAAGGTGCCAGCCCTGAAAGATCTTGCTGGTATTCACTATCCCTCTGCAGCCTATCCACAGGCACAACAGCTTTTGGGATCTCTGCTTTCCCAGAGACTCAGCATGTCACGGTGCTCGCTCTCGGCAGAAGCTTTTTTCTGAAAAGGCAAACTTACGGCTCCTTCTCCCACAGGGAAGGTGCCAGCCCTGAAAACTAATGCAGTTTTTCACTATCCCTCTGCAGCCTATCCACAGGCACAACAGCTTTGGGGATCTCTGCTTTCCCAGAGACTCAGCATGTCACGGTGCTCGCTCTCGGCAGAAGCTTTTTTCTGAAAAGGCAAACTTACTGCTCCTTCTCCCACAGGGAAGGTGCCAGCCCTGAAAACTAATGCAGTTTTTCACTATCCCTCTGCAGCCTATCCACAGGCACAACAGCTTTGGGGATCTCTGCTTTCCCAGAGACTCAGCATTTCACGGTGCTCGCTCTCGGCAGAAGCTTTTTTCTGAAAAGGCAAACTTACGGCTCCTTCTCCCACAGGGAAGGTGCCAGCCCTGAAAACTAATGCAGTTTTTCACTATCCCTCTGCAGCCTATCCACAGGCACAACAGCTTTTGGGATCTCTGCTTTCCCAGAGACTCAGCATGTCACGGTGCTCGCTCTCGGCAGAAGCTTTTTTCTGAAAAGGCAAACTTACGGCTCCTTCTCCCACAGGGAAGGTGCCAGCCCTGAAAACTAATGCAGTTTTTCACTATCCCTCTGCAGCCTATCCAGAGGCACAACAGCTTTGGGGATCTCTGCTTTCCCAGAGACTCAGCATGTCACGGTGCTCGCTCTCGGCAGAAGCTTTTTTCTGAAAAGGCAAACTTACGGCTCCTTCTCCCACAGGGAAGGTGCCAGCCCTGAAAACTAATGCAGTTTTTCACTATCCCTCTGCAGCCTATCCACAGGCACAACAGCTTTGGGGATCTCTGCTTTCCCAGAGACTCAGCATGTCACGGTGCTCACTCTCGCTAGAGCCTTTTTCTGAAAAGGCAAACTTACGGCTCCTTCTCCCACAGGGAAGGTGCCAGCCCTGAAAGATCTTGCTGGTATTCACTATCCCTCTGCAGCCTATCCACAGGCACAACAGCTTTTGGGATCTCTGCTTTCCCAGAGACTCAGCATGTCACGGTGCTCGCTCTCGGCAGAAGCTTTTTTCTGAAAAGGCAAACTTACGGCTCCTTCTCCCACAGGGAAGGTGCCAGCCCTGAAAAATAATGCAGTTTTTCACTATCCCTCTGCAGCCTATCCACAGGCACAACAGCTTTGGGGATCTCTGCTTTCCCAGAGACTCAGCATGTCACGGTGCTCACTCTCGCTAGAGCCTTTTTCTGAAAAGGCAAACTTACGGCTCCTTCTCCCACAAGGAAGGTGCCAGCCCTGAAAGATCTTGCTGGTATTCACTATCCCTCTGCAGCCTATCCACAGGCACAACAGCTTTTGGGATCTCTGCTTTCCCAGAGACTCAGCATGTCACGGTGCTCGCTCTCGGCAGAAGCTTTTTTCTGAAAAGGCAAACTTACGGCTCCTTCTCCCACAGGGAAGGTGCCAGCCCTGAAAACTAATGCAGTTTTTCACTATCCCTCTGCAGCCTATCCACAGGCACAACAGCTTTGGGGATCTCTGCTTTCCCAGAGACTCAGCATGTCACGGTGCTCGCTCTCGGCAGAAGCTTTTTTCTGAAAAGGCAAACTTACGGCTCCTTCTCCCACAGGGAAGGTGCCAGCCCTGAAAACTAATGCAGTTTTTCACTATCCCTCTGCAGCCTATCCACAGGCACAACAGCTTTGGGGATCTCTGCTTTCCCAGAGACTCAGCATGTCACGGTGCTCGCTCTCGGCAGAAGCTTTTTTCTGAAAAGGCAAACTTACGGCTTCTTCTCCCACAGGGAAGGTGCCAGCCCTGAAAACTAATGCAGTTTTTCACTATCCCTCTGCAGCCTATCCACAGGCACAACAGCTTAGGGGATCTCTGCTTTCCCAGAGACTCAGCATGTCACGGTGCTCGCTCTCGGCAGAAGCTTTTTTCTGAAAAGGCAAACTTACGGCTCCTTCTCCCACAGGGAAGGTGCCAGCCCTGAAAACTAATGCAGTTTTTCACTATCCCTCTGCAGCCTATCCACAGGCACAACAGCTTTTGGGATCTCTGCTTTCCCAGAGACTCAGCATGTCACGGTGCTCGCTCTCGGCAGAAGCTTTTTTCTGAAAAGGCAAACTTACGGCTCCTTCTCCCACAGGGAAGGTGCCAGCCCTTAAAACTAATGCAGTTTTTCACTATCCCTCTGCAGCCTATCCACAGGCACAACAGCTTTTGGGATCTCTGCTTTCCCAGAGACTCAGCATGTCACGGTGCTCGCTCTCGGCAGAAGCTTTTTTCTGAAAAGGCAAACTTACGGCTCCTTCTCCCACAGGGAAGGTGCCAGCCCTGAAAACTAATGCAGTTTTTCACTATCCCTCTGCAGCCTATCCACAGGCACAACAGCTTTGGGGATCTCTGCTTTCCCAGAGACTCAGCTTGTCACGGTGCTCGCTCTCGGCAGAAGCTTTTTTCTGAAAAGGCAAACTTACGGCTCCTTCTCCCACAGGGAAGGTGCCAGCCCTGAAAACTAATGCAGTTTTTCACTATCCCTCTGCAGCCTATCCACAGGCACAACAGCTTTGGGGATCTCTGCTTTCCCAGAGACTCAGCATGTCACGGTGCTCGCTCTCGGCAGAAGCTTTTTTCTGAAAAGGCAAACTTACGGCTCCTTCTCCCACAGGGAAGGTGCCAGCCCTGAAAACTAATGCAGTTTTTCACTATCCCTCTGCAGCCTATCCACAGGCACAACAGCTTTGGGGATCTCTGCTTTCCCAGAGACTCAGCATGTCACGGTGCTCGCTCTCGGCAGAAGCTTTTTTCTGAAAAGGCAAACTTACGGCTCCTTCTCCCACAGGGAAGGTGCCAGCCCTGAAAACTAATGCAGTTTTTCACTATCCCTCTGCAGCCTATCCACAGGCACAACAGCTTTGGGGATCTCTGCTTTCCCAGAGACTCAGCATGTCACGGTGCTCGCTCTCGGCAGAAGCTTTTTTCTGAAAAGGCAAACTTACGGCTCCTTCTCCCACAGGGAAGGTGCCAGCCCTGAAAACTAATGCAGTTTTTCACTATCCCTCTGCAGCCTATCCACAGGCACAACAGCTTTGGGGATCTCTGCTTTCCCAGAGACTCAGCATGTCACGGTGCTCGCTCTCGGCAGAAGCTTTTTTCTGAAAAGGCAAACTTACGGCTCCTTCTCCCACAGGGAAGGTGCCAGCCCTGAAAACTAATGCAGTTTTTCACTATCCCTCTGCAGCCTATCCACAGGCACAACAGCTTTGGGGATCTCTGCTTTCCCAGAGACTCAGCATGTCACGGTGCTCGCTCTCGGCAGAAGCTTTTTTCTGAAAAGGCAAACTTACGGCTCCTTCTCCCACAGGGAAGGTGCCAGCCCTGAAAACTAATGCAGTTTTTCACTATCCCTCTGCAGCCTATCCACAGGCACAACAGCTTTGGGGATCTCTGCTTTCCCATAGACTCAGCATGTCACGGTGCTCGCTCTCGGCAGAAGCTTTTTTCTGAAAAGGCAAACTTACGGCTCCTTCTCCCACAGGGAAGGTGCCAGCCCTGAAAACTAATGCAGTTTTTCACTATCCCTCTGCAGCCTATCCACAGGCACAACAGCTTTGGGGATCTCTGCTTTCCCAGAGACTCAGCATGTCACGGTGCTCGCTCTCGGCAGAAGCTTTTTTCTGAAAAGGCAAACTTACGGCTCCTTCTCCCACAGGGAAGGTGCCAGCCCTGAAAACTAATGCAGTTTTTCACTATCCCTCTGCAGCCTATCCACAGGCACAACAGCTTTGGGGATCTCTGCTTTCCCAGAGACTCAGCATGTCACGGTGCTCGCTCTCGGCAGAAGCTTTTTTCTGAAAAGGCAAACTTACGGCTCCTTCTCCCACAGGGAAGGTGCCAGCCCTGAAAACTAATGCAGTTTTTCACTATCCCTCTGCAGCCTATCCACAGGCACAACAGCTTTTGGGATCTCTGCTTTCCCAGAGACTCAGCATGTCACGGTGCTCGCTCTCGGCAGAAGCTTTTTTCTGAAAAGGCAAACTTACGGCTCCTTCTCCCACAGGGAAGGTGCCAGCCCTGAAAACTAATGCAGTTTTTCACTATCCCTCTGCAGCCTATCCACAGGCACAACAGCTTTGGGGATCTCTGCTTTCCCAGAGACTCAGCATGTCACGGTGCTCACTCTCGCTAGAGCCTTTTTCTGAAAAGGCAAACTTACGGCTCCTTCTCCCACAAGGAAGGTGCCAGCCCTGAAAGATCTTGCTGGTATTCACTATCCCTCTGCAGCCTATCCACAGGCACAACAGCTTTTGGGATCTCTGCTTTCCCAGAGACTCAGCATGTCACGGTGCTCGCTCTCGGCAGAAGCTTTTTTCTGAAAAGGCAAACTTACGGCTCCTTCTCCCACAGGGAAGGTGCCAGCCCTGAAAACTAATGCAGTTTTTCACTATCCCTCTGCAGCCTATCCACAGGCACAACAGCTTTGGGGATCTCTGCTTTCCCAGAGACTCAGCATGTCACGGTGCTCGCTCTCGGCAGAAGCTTTTTTCTGAAAAGGCAAACTTACTGCTCCTTCTCCCACAGGGAAGGTGCCAGCCC
Source organism: Astur gentilis (assembly GCF_929443795.1). Taxonomy (NCBI): domain Eukaryota; kingdom Metazoa; phylum Chordata; class Aves; order Accipitriformes; family Accipitridae; genus Astur; species Astur gentilis. The sequence continues at coordinate 21,101,618 of NC_064884.1, forward strand.
TGAAAACTAATGCAGTTTTTCACTATCCCTCTGCAGCCTATCCACAGGCACAACAGCTTTGGGGATCTCTGCTTTCCCAGAGACTCAGCATTTCACGGTGCTCGCTCTCGGCAGAAGCTTTTTTCTGAAAAGGCAAACTTACGGCTCCTTCTCCCACAGGGAAGGTGCCAGCCCTGAAAACTAATGCAGTATTCACTATCCCTCTGCAGCCTATCCACAGGCACAACAGCTTTGGGGATCTCTGCTTTCCCAGAGACTCAGCATGTCACGGTGCTCGCTCTCGGCAGAAGCTTTTTTCTGAAAAGGCAAACTTACGGCTCCTTCTCCCACAGGGAAGGTGCCAGCCCTGAAAACTAATGCAGTTTTTCACTATCCCTCTGCAGCCTATCCACAGGCACAACAGCTTTTGGGATCTCTGCTTTCCCAGAGACTCAGCATGTCACGGTGCTCGCTCTCGGCAGAAGCTTTTTTCTGAAAAGGCAAACTTACGGCTCCTTCTCCCACAGGGAAGGTGCCAGCCCTGAAAACTAATGCAGTTTTTCACTATCCCTCTGCAGCCTATACACAGGCACAACAGCTTTTGGGATCTCTGCTTTCCCAGAGACTCAGCATGTCACGGTGCTCACTCTCGCCAGAGCCTTTTTCTGAAAAGGCAAACTTACGGCTCCTTCTCCCACAAGGAAGGTGCCAGCCCTGAAAACTAATGCAGTTTTTCACTATCCCTCTGCAGCCTATCCACAGGCACAACAGCTTTTGGGATCTCTGCTTTCCCAGAGACTCAGCATGTCACGGTGCTCGCTCTCGGCAGAAGCTTTTTTCTGAGAAGGCAAACTTACGGCTCCTTCTCCCACAGGGAAGGTGCCAGCCCTGAAAACTAATGCAGTTTTTCACTATCCCTCTGCAGCCTATCCACAGGCACAACAGCTTTGGGGATCTCTGCTTTCCCAGAGACTCAGCATGTCACGGTGCTCGCTCTCGGCAGAAGCTTTTTTCTGAAAAGGCAAACTTACGGCTCCTTCTCCCTCAGGGAAGGTGCCAGCCCTGAAAACTAATGCAGTTTTTCACTATCCCTCTGCAGCCTATCCACAGGCACAACAGCTTTGGGGATCTCTGCTTTCCCAGAGACTCAGCATGTCACGGTGCTCGCTCTCGGCAGAAGCTTTTTTCTGAAAAGGCAAACTTACGGCTCCTTCTCCCACAGGGAAGGTGCCAGCCCTGAAAACTAATGCAGTTTTTCACTATCCCTCTGCAGCCTATCCACAGGCACAACAGCTTTGGGGATCTCTGCTTTCCCAGAGACTCAGCATGTCACGGTGCTCGCTCTCGGCAGAAGCTTTTTTCTGAGAAGGCAAACTTACGGCTCCTTCTCCCACAGGGAAGGTGCCAGCCCTGAAAACTAATGCATTTTTTCACTATCCCTCTGCAGCCTATCCACAGGCACAACAGCTTTGGGGATCTCTGCTTTCCCAGAGACTCAGCATGTCACGGTGCTCGCTCTCGGCAGAAGCTTTTTTCTGAAAAGGCAAACTTACGGCTCCTTCTCCCTCAGGGAAGGTGCCAGCCCTGAAAACTAATGCAGTTTTTCACTATCCCTCTGCAGCCTATCCACAGGCACAACAGCTTTTGGGATCTCTGCTTTCCCAGAGACTCAGCATGTCACGGTGCTCGCTCTCGGCAGAAGCTTTTTTCTGAAAAGGCAAACTTACGGCTCCTTCTCCCTCAGGGAAGGTGCCAGCCCTGAAAACTAATGCAGTTTTTCACTATCCCTCTGCAGCCTATCCACAGGCACAACAGCTTTGGGGATCTCTGCTTTCCCAGAGACTCAGCATGTCACGGTGCTCACTCTCGCCAGAGCCTTTTTCTGAAAAGGCAAACTTACGGCTCCTTCTCCCACAAGGAAGGTGCCAGCCCTGAAAGATCTTGCTGGTATTCACTATCCCTCTGCAGCCTATCCACAGGCACAACAGCTTTTGGGATCTCTGCTTTCCCAGAGACTCAGCATGTCACGGTGCTCGCTCTCGGCAGAAGCTTTTTTCTGAGAAGGCAAACTTACGGCTCCTTCTCCCACAGGGAAGGTGCCAGCCCTGAAAACTAATGCAGTTTTTCACTATCCCTCTGCAGCCTATCCACAGGCACAACAGCTTTGGGGATCTCTGCTTTCCCAGAGACTCAGCATGTCACGGTGCTCGCTCTCGGCAGAAGCTTTTTTCTGAAAAGGCAAACTTACGGCTCCTTCTCCCACAGGGAAGGTGCCAGCCCTGAAAACTAATGCAGTTTTTCACTATCCCTCTGCAGCCTATCCACAGGCACAACAGCTTTGGGGATCTCTGCTTTCCCAGAGACTCAGCATGTCACGGTGCTCGCTCTCGGCAGAAGCTTTTTTCTGAAAAGGCAAACTTACGGCTCCTTCTCCCACAGGGAAGGTGCCAGCCCTGAAAACTAATGCAGTTTTTCACTATCCCTCTGCAGCCTATCCACAGGCACAACAGCTTTTGGGATCTCTGCTTTCCCAGAGACTCAGCATGTCACGGTGCTCGCTCTCGGCAGAAGCTTTTTTCTGAGAAGGCAAACTTACGGCTCCTTCTCCCACAGGGAAGGTGCCAGCCCTGAAAACTAATGCAGTTTTTCACTATCCCTCTGCAGCCTATCCACAGGCACAACAGCTTTTGGGATCTCTGCTTTCCCAGAGACTCAGCATGTCACGGTGCTCACTCTCGCCAGAGCCTTTTTCTGAAAAGGCAAACTTACGGCTCCTTCTCCCACAAGGAAGGTGCCAGCCCTGAAAGATCTTGCTGGTATTCACTATCCCTCTGCAGCCTATCCACAGGCACAACAGCTTTGGGGATCTCTGCTTTCCCAGAGACTCAGCATGTCACGGTGCTCGCTCTCGGCAGAAGCTTTTTTCTGAAAAGGCAAACTTACGGCTCCTTCTCCCACAGGGAAGGTGCCAGCCCTGAAAACTAATGCAGTTTTTCACTATCCCTCTGCAGCCTATCCACAGGCACAACAGCTTTTGGGATCTCTGCTTTCCCAGAGACTCAGCATGTCACGGTGCTCGCTCTCGGCAGAAGCTTTTTTCTGAGAAGGCAAACTTACGGCTCCTTCTCCCACAGGGAAGGTGCCAGCCCTGAAAACTAATGCAGTTTTTCACTATCCCTCTGCAGCCTATCCACAGGCACAACAGCTTTGGGGATCTCTGCTTTCCCAGAGACTCAGCATGTCACGGTGCTCGCTCTCGGCAGAAGCTTTTTTCTGAGAAGGCAAACTTACGGCTCCTTCTCCCACAGGGAAGGTGCCAGCCCTGAAAACTAATGCAGTTTTTCACTATCCCTCTGCAGCCTATCCACAGGCACAACAGCTTTGGGGATCTCTGCTTTCCCAGAGACTCAGCATGTCACGGTGCTCGCTCTCGGCAGAAGCTTTTTTCTGAAAAGGCAAACTTACGGCTCCATCTCCCACAGGGAAGGTGCCAGCCCTGAAAACTAATGCAGTTTTTCACTATCCCTCTGCAGCCTATCCACAGGCACAACAGCTTTGGGGATCTCTGCTTTCCCAGAGACTCAGCATGTCACGGTGCTCGCTCTCGGCAGAAGCTTTTTTCTGAAAAGGCAAACTTACGGCTCCTTCTCCCACAGGGAAGGTGCCAGCCCTGAAAACTAATGCAGTTTTTCACTATCCCTCTGCAGCCTATCCACAGGCACAACAGCTTTTGGGATCTCTGCTTTCCCAGAGACTCAGCATGTCACGGTGCTCACTCTCGCCAGAGCCTTTTTCTGAAAAGGCAAACTTACGGCTCCTTCTCCCACAAGGAAGGTGCCAGCCCTGAAAGATCTTGCTGGTATTCACTATCCCTCTGCAGCCTATCCACAGGCACAACAGCTTTTGGGATCTCTGCTTTCCCAGAGACTCAGCATGTCACGGTGCTCGCTCTCGGCAGAAGCTTTTTTCTGAGAAGGCAAACTTACGGCTCCTTCTCCCACAGGGAAGGTGCCAGCCCTGAAAACTAATGCAGTTTTTCACTATCCCTCTGCAGCCTATCCACAGGCACAACAGCTTTGGGGATCTCTGCTTTCCCAGAGACTCAGCATGTCACGGTGCTCGCTCTCGGCAGAAGCTTTTTTCTGAAAAGGCAAACTTACGGCTCCTTCTCCCACAGGGAAGGTGCCAGCCCTGAAAACTAATGCAGTTTTTCACTATCCCTCTGCAGCCTATCCACAGGCACAACAGCTTTTGGGATCTCTGCTTTCCCAGAGACTCAGCATGTCACGGTGCTCGCTCTCGGCAGAAGCTTTTTTCTGAGAAGGCAAACTTACGGCTCCTTCTCCCACAGGGAAGGTGCCAGCCCTGAAAACTAATGCAGTTTTTCACTATCCCTCTGCAGCCTATCCACAGGCACAACAGCTTTGGGGATCTCTGCTTTCCCAGAGACTCAGCATGTCACGGTGCTCGCTCTCGGCAGAAGCTTTTTTCTGAAAAGGCAAACTTACGGCTCCTTCTCCCTCAGGGAAGGTGCCAGCCCTGAAAACTAATGCAGTTTTTCACTATCCCTCTGCAGCCTATCCACAGGCACAACAGCTTTGGGGATCTCTGCTTTCCCAGAGACTCAGCATGTCACGGTGCTCGCTCTCGGCAGAAGCTTTTTTCTGAAAAGGCAAACTTACGGCTCCTTCTCCCACAGGGAAGGTGCCAGCCCTGAAAACTAATGCAGTTTTTCACTATCCCTCTGCAGCCTATCCACAGGCACAACAGCTTTGGGGATCTCTGCTTTCCCAGAGACTCAGCATGTCACGGTGCTCGCTCTCGGCAGAAGCTTTTTTCTGAAAAGGCAAACTTACGGCTCCTTCTCCCACAGGGAAGGTGCCAGCCCTGAAAACTAATGCAGTTTTTCACTATCCCTCTGCAGCCTATCCACAGGCACAACAGCTTTTGGGATCTCTGCTTTCCCAGAGACTCAGCATGTCACGGTGCTCGCTCTCGGCAGAAGCTTTTTTCTGAGAAGGCAAACTTACGGCTCCTTCTCCCACAGGGAAGGTGCCAGCCCTGAAAACTAATGCAGTTTTTCACTATCCCTCTGCAGCCTATCCACAGGCACAACAGCTTTGGGGATCTCTGCTTTCCCAGAGACTCAGCATGTCACGGTGCTCGCTCTCGGCAGAAGCTTTTTTCTGAGAAGGCAAACTTACGGCTCCTTCTCCCACAGGGAAGGTGCCAGCCCTGAAAACTAATGCAGTTTTTCACTATCCCTCTGCAGCCTATCCACAGGCACAACAGCTTTGGGGATCTCTGCTTTCCCAGAGACTCAGCATGTCACGGTGCTCGCTCTCGGCAGAAGCTTTTTTCTGAAAAGGCAAACTTACGGCTCCTTCTCCCACAGGGAAGGTGCCAGCCCTGAAAACTAATGCAGTTTTTCACTATCCCTCTGCAGCCTATCCACAGGCACAACAGCTTTTGGGATCTCTGCTTTCCCAGAGACTCAGCATGTCACGGTGCTCGCTCTCGGCAGAAGCTTTTTTCTGAGAAGGCAAACTTACGGCTCCTTCTCCCACAGGGAAGGTGCCAGCCCTGAAAACTAATGCAGTTTTTCACTATCCCTCTGCAGCCTATCCACAGGCACAACAGCTTTGGGGATCTCTGCTTTCCCAGAGACTCAGCATGTCACGGTGCTCGCTCTCGGCAGAAGCTTTTTTCTGAAAAGGCAAACTTACGGCTCCTTCTCCCTCAGGGAAGGTGCCAGCCCTGAAAACTAATGCAGTTTTTCACTATCCCTCTGCAGCCTATCCACAGGCACAACAGCTTTGGGGATCTCTGCTTTCCCAGAGACTCAGCATGTCACGGTGCTCGCTCTCGGCAGAAGCTTTTTTCTGAAAAGGCAAACTTACGGCTCCTTCTCCCTCAGGGAAGGTGCCAGCCCTGAAAACTAATGCAGTTTTTCACTATCCCTCTGCAGCCTATCCACAGGCACAACAGCTTTGGGGATCTCTGCTTTCCCAGAGACTCAGCATGTCACGGTGCTCGCTCTCGGCAGAAGCTTTTTTCTGAAAAGGCAAACTTACGGCTCCTTCTCCCACAGGGAAGGTGCCAGCCCTGAAAACTAATGCAGTTTTTCACTATCCCTCTGCAGCCTATCCACAGGCACAACAGCTTTGGGGATCTCTGCTTTCCCAGAGACTCAGCATGTCACGGTGCTCGCTCTCGGCAGAAGCTTTTTTCTGAAAAGGCAAACTTACGGCTCCTTCTCCCACAGGGAAGGTGCCAGCCCTGAAAACTAATGCAGTTTTTCACTATCCCTCTGCAGCCTATCCACAGGCACAACAGCTTTGGGGATCTCTGCTTTCCCAGAGACTCAGCATGTCACGGTGCTCGCTCTCGGCAGAAGCTTTTTTCTGAGAAGGCAAACTTACGGCTCCTTCTCCCACAGGGAAGGTGCCAGCCCTGAAAACTAATGCAGTTTTTCACTATCCCTCTGCAGCCTATCCACAGGCACAACAGCTTTGGGGATCTCTGCTTTCCCAGAGACTCAGCATGTCACGGTGCTCGCTCTCGGCAGAAGCTTTTTTCTGAAAAGGCAAACTTACGGCTCCTTCTCCCACAGGGAAGGTGCCAGCCCTGAAAACTAATGCAGTTTTTCACTATCCCTCTGCAGCCTATCCACAGGCACAACAGCTTTGGGGATCTCTGCTTTCCCAGAGACTCAGCATGTCACGGTGCTCGCTCTCGGCAGAAGCTTTTTTCTGAAAAGGCAAACTTACGGCTCCTTCTCCCACAGGGAAGGTGCCAGCCCTGAAAACTAATGCAGTTTTTCACTATCCCTCTGCAGCCTATCCACAGGCACAACAGCTTTGGGGATCTCTGCTTTCCCAGAGACTCAGCATGTCACGGTGCTCGCTCTCGGCAGAAGCTTTTTTCTGAAATTCAAACTTACGGCTCCTTCTCCCTCAGGGAAGGTGCCAGCCCTGAAAACTAATGCAGTTTTTCACTATCCCTCTGCAGCCTATCCACAGGCACAACAGCTTTGGGGATCTCTGCTTTCCCAGAGACTCAGCATGTCACGGTGCTCGCTCTCGGCAGAAGCTTTTTTCTGAAAAGGCAAACTTACGGCTCCTTCTCCCACAGGGAAGGTGCCAGCCCTGAAAACTAATGCAGTTTTTCACTATCCCTCTGCAGCCTATCCACAGGCACAACAGCTTTGGGGATCTCTGCTTTCCCAGAGACTCAGCATGTCACGGTGCTCGCTCTCGGCAGAAGCTTTTTTCTGAAAAGGCAAACTTACGGCTCCTTCTCCCACAGGGAAGGTGCCAGCCCTGAAAACTAATGCAGTTTTTCACTATCCCTCTGCAGCCTATCCACAGGCACAACAGCTTTTGGGATCTCTGCTTTCCCAGAGACTCAGCATGTCACGGTGCTCGCTCTCGGCAGAAGCTTTTTTCTGAGAAGGCAAACTTACGGCTCCTTCTCCCACAGGGAAGGTGCCAGCCCTGAAAACTAATGCAGTTTTTCACTATCCCTCTGCAGCCTATCCACAGGCACAACAGCTTTGGGGATCTCTGCTTTCCCAGAGACTCAGCATGTCACGGTGCTCGCTCTCGGCAGAAGCTTTTTTCTGAAAAGGCAAACTTACGGCTCCTTCTCCCACAGGGAAGGTGCCAGCCCTGAAAACTAATGCAGTTTTTCACTATCCCTCTGCAGCCTATCCACAGGCACAACAGCTTTTGGGATCTCTGCTTTCCCAGAGACTCAGCATGTCACGGTGCTCGCTCTCGGCAGAAGCTTTTTTCTGAGAAGGCAAACTTACGGCTCCTTCTCCCACAGGGAAGGTGCCAGCCCTGAAAACTAATGCAGTTTTTCACTATCCCTCTGCAGCCTATCCACAGGCACAACAGCTTTGGGGATCTCTGCTTTCCCAGAGACTCAGCATGTAAAGGTGCTCGCTCTCGGCAGAAGCTTTTTTCTGAGAAGGCAAACTTACGGCTCCTTCTCCCACAGGGAAGGTGCCAGCCCTGAAAACTAATGCAGTTTTTCACTATCCCTCTGCAGCCTATCCACAGGCACAAAAGCTTTGGGGATCTCTGCTTTCCCAGAGACTCAGCATGTCACGGTGCTCGCTCTCGGCAGAAGCTTTTTTCTGAAAAGGCAAACTTACGGCTCCTTCTCCCACAGGGAAGGTGCCAGCCCTGAAAACTAATGCAGTTTTTCACTATCCCTCTGCAGCCTATCCACAGGCACAACAGCTTTGGGGATCTCTGCTTTCCCAGAGACTCAGCATGTCACGGTGCTCGCTCTCGGCAGAAGCTTTTTTCTGAGAAGGCAAACTTACGGCTCCTTCTCCCTCAGGGAAGGTGCCAGCCCTGAAAACTAATGCAGTTTTTCACTATCCCTCTGCAGCCTATCCACAGGCACAACAGCTTTGGGGATCTCTGCTTTCCCAGAGACTCAGCATGTCACGGTGCTCGCTCTCGGCAGAAGCTTTTTTCTGAGAAGGCAAACTTACGGCTCCTTCTCCCACAGGGAAGGTGCCAGCCCTGAAAACTAATGCAGTTTTTCACTATCCCTCTGCAGCCTATCCACAGGCACAACAGCTTTGGGGATCTCTGCTTTCCCAGAGACTCAGCATGTCACGGTGCTCGCTCTCGGCAGAAGCTTTTTTCTGAGAAGGCAAACTTACGGCTCCTTCTCCCACAGGGAAGGTGCCAGCCCTGAAAACTAATGCAGTTTTTCACTATCCCTCTGCAGCCTATCCACAGGCACAACAGCTTTTGGGATCTCTGCTTTCCCAGAGACTCAGCATGTCACGGTGCTCACTCTCGCCAGAGCCTTTTTCTGAAAAGGCAAACTTACGGCTCCTTCTCCCACAAGGAAGGTGCCAGCCCTGAAAGATCTTGCTGGTATTCACTATCCCTCTGCAGCCTATCCACAGGCACAACAGCTTTTGGGATCTCTGCTTTCCCAGAGACTCAGCATGTCACGGTGCTCGCTCTCGGCAGAAGCTTTTTTCTGAAAAGGCAAACTTACGGCTCCTTCTCCCACAGGGAAGGTGCCAGCCCTGAAAACTAATGCAGTTTTTCACTATCCCTCTGCAGCCTATCCACAGGCACAACAGCTTTTGGGATCTCTGCTTTCCCAGAGACTCAGCATGTCACGGTGCTCGCTCTCGGCAGAAGCTTTTTTCTGAGAAGGCAAACTTACGGCTCCTTCTCCCACAGGGAAGGTGCCAGCCCTGAAAACTAATGCAGTTTTTCACTATCCCTCTGCAGCCTATCCACAGGCACAACAGCTTTTGGGATCTCTGCTTTCCCAGAGACTCAGCATGTCACGGTGCTCACTCTCGCCAGAGCCTTTTTCTGAAAAGGCAAACTTACGGCTCCTTCTCCCACAAGGAAGGTGCCAGCCCTGAAAGATCTTGCTGGTATTCACTATCCCTCTGCAGCCTATCCACAGGCACAACAGCTTTTGGGATCTCTGCTTTCCCAGAGACTCAGCATGTCACGGTGCTCGCTCTCGGCAGAAGCTTTTTTCTGAGAAGGCAAACTTACGGCTCCTTCTCCCACAGGGAAGGTGCCAGCCCTGAAAACTAATGCAGTTTTTCACTATCCCTCTGCAGCCTATCCACAGGCACAACAGCTTTTGGGATCTCTGCTTTCCCAGAGACTCAGCATGTCACGGTGCTCGCTCTCGGCAGAAGCTTTTTTCTGAAAAGGCAAACTTACGGCTCCTTCTCCCACAGGGAAGGTGCCAGCCCTGAAAACTAATGCAGTTTTTCACTATCCCTCTGCAGCCTATCCACAGGCACAACAGCTTTGGGGATCTCTGCTTTCCCAGAGACTCAGCATGTCACGGTGCTCGCTCTCGGCAGAAGCTTTTTTCTGAAAAGGCAAACTTACGGCTCCTTCTCCCACAGGGAAGGTGCCAGCCCTGAAAACTAATGCAGTTTTTCACTATCCCTCTGCAGCCTATCCACAGGCACAACAGCTTTGGGGATCTCTGCTTTCCCAGAGACTCAGCATGTCACGGTGCTCGCTCTCGGCAGAAGCTTTTTTCTGAAAAGGCAAACTTACGGCTCCTTCTCCCACAGGGAAGGTGCCAGCCCTGAAAACTAATGCAGTTTTTCACTATCCCTCTGCAGCCTATCCACAGGCACAACAGCTTTTGGGATCTCTGCTTTCCCAGAGACTCAGCATGTCACGGTGCTCACTCTCGCCAGAGCCTTTTTCTGAAAAGGCAAACTTACGGCTCCTTCTCCCACAAGGAAGGTGCCAGCCCTGAAAGATCTTGCTGGTATTCACTATCCCTCTGCAGCCTATCCACAGGCACAACAGCTTTTGGGATCTCTGCTTTCCCAGAGACTCAGCATGTCACGGTGCTCGCTCTCGGCAGAAGCTTTTTTCTGAGAAGGCAAACTTACGGCTCCTTCTCCCACAGGGAAGGTGCCAGCCCTGAAAACTAATGCAGTTTTTCACTATCCCTCTGCAGCCTATCCACAGGCACAACAGCTTTGGGGATCTCTGCTTTCCCAGAGACTCAGCATGTCACGGTGCTCGCTCTCGGCAGAAGCTTTTTTCTGAAAAGGCAAACTTACGGCTCCTTCTCCCACAGGGAAGGTGCCAGCCCTGAAAACTAATGCAGTTTTTCACTATCCCTCTGCAGCCTATCCACAGGCACAACAGCTTTTGGGATCTCTGCTTTCCCAGAGACTCAGCATGTCACGGTGCTCGCTCTCGGCAGAAGCTTTTTTCTGAAAAGGCAAACTTACGGCTCCTTCTCCCACAGGGAAGGTGCCAGCCCTGAAAACTAATGCAGTTTTTCACTATCCCTCTGCAGCCTATCCACAGGCACAACAGCTTTGGGGATCTCTGCTTTCCCAGAGACTCAGCATGTCACGGTGCTCGCTCTCGGCAGAAGCTTTTTTCTGAAAAGGCAAACTTACGGCTCCTTCTCCCTCAGGGAAGGTGCCAGCCCTGAAAACTAATGCAGTTTTTCACTATCCCTCTGCAGCCTATCCACAGGCACAACAGCTTTGGGGATCTCTGCTTTCCCAGAGACTCAGCATGTCACGGTGCTCGCTCTCGGCAGAAGCTTTTTTCTGAAAAGGCAAACTTACGGCTCCTTCTCCCACAGGGAAGGTGCCAGCCCTGAAAACTAATGCAGTTTTTCACTATCCCTCTGCAGCCTAACCACAGGCACAACAGCTATGGGGATCTCTGCTTTCCCAGAGACTCAGCATGTCACGGTGCTCGCTCTCGGCAGAAGCTTTTTTCTGAGAAGGCAAACTTACGGCTCCTTCTCCCACAGGGAAGGTGCCAGCCCTGAAAACTAATGCAGTTTTTCACTATCCCTCTGCAGCCTATCCACAGGCACAACAGCTTTGGGGATCTCTGCTTTCCCAGAGACTCAGCATGTCACGGTGCTCGCTCTCGGCAGAAGCTTTTTTCTGAAAAGGCAAACTTACGGCTCCTTCTCCCTCAGGGAAGGTGCCAGCCCTGAAAACTAATGCAGTTTTTCACTATCCCTCTGCAGCCTATCCACAGGCACAACAGCTTTTGGGATCTCTGCTTTCCCAGAGACTCAGCATGTCACGGTGCTCACTCTCGCCAGAGCCTTTTTCTGAAAAGGCAAACTTACGGCTCCTTCTCCCACAAGGAAGGTGCCAGCCCTGAAAGATCTTGCTGGTATTCACTATCCCTCTGCAGCCTATCCACAGGCACAACAGCTTTTGGGATCTCTGCTTTCCCAGAGACTCAGCATGTCACGGTGCTCGCTCTCGGCAGAAGCTTTTTTCTGAGAAGGCAAACTTACGGCTCCTTCTCCCACAGGGAAGGTGCCAGCCCTGAAAACTAATGCAGTTTTTCACTATCCCTCTGCAGCCTATCCACAGGCACAACAGCTTTGGGGATCTCTGCTTTCCCAGAGACTCAGCATGTCACGGTGCTCGCTCTCGGCAGAAGCTTTTTTCTGAAAAGGCAAACTTACGGCTCCTTCTCCCTCAGGGAAGGTGCCAGCCCTGAAAACTAATGCAGTTTTTCACTATCCCTCTGCAGCCTATCCACAGGCACAACAGCTTTGGGGATCTCTGCTTTCCCAGAGACTCAGCATGTCACGGTGCTCGCTCTCGGCAGAAGCTTTTTTCTGAAAAGGCAAACTTACGGCTCCTTCTCCCACAGGGAAGGTGCCAGCCCTGAAAACTAATGCAGTTTTTCACTATCCCTCTGCAGCCTATCCACAGGCACAACAGCTTTGGGGATCTCTGCTTTCCCAGAGACTCAGCATGTCACGGTGCTCACTCTCGCCAGAGCCTTTTTCTGAAAAGGCAAACTTACGGCTCCTTCTCCCACAAGGAAGGTGCCAGCCCTGAAAGATCTTGCTGGTATTCACTATCCCTCTGCAGCCTATCCACAGGCACAACAGCTTTTGGGATCTCTGCTTTCCCAGAGACTCAGCATGTCACGGTGCTCGCTCTCGGCAGAAGCTTTTTTCTGAGAAGGCAAACTTACGGCTCCTTCTCCCACAGGGAAGGTGCCAGCCCTGAAAACTAATGCAGTTTTTCACTATCCCTCTGCAGCCTATCCACAGGCACAACAGCTTTGGGGATCTCTGCTTTCCCAGAGACTCAGCATGTCACGGTGCTCGCTCTCGGCAGAAGCTTTTTTCTGAAAAGGCAAACTTACGGCTCCTTCTCCCACAGGGAAGGTGCCAGCCCTGAAAACTAATGCAGTTTTTCACTATCCCTCTGCAGCCTATCCACAGGCACAACAGCTTTTGGGATCTCTGCTTTCCCAGAGACTCAGCATGTCACGGTGCTCGCTCTCGGCAGAAGCTTTTTTCTGAAAAGGCAAACTTACGGCTCCTTCTCCCACAGGGAAGGTGCCAGCCCTGAAAACTAATGCAGTTTTTCACTATCCCTCTGCAGCCTATACACAGGCACAACAGCTTTTGGGATCTCTGCTTTCCCAGAGACTCAGCATGTCACGGTGCTCACTCTCGCCAGAGCCTTTTTCTGAAAAGGCAAACTTACGGCTCCTTCTCCCACAAGGAAGGTGCCAGCCCTGAAAACTAATGCAGTTTTTCACTATCCCTCTGCAGCCTATCCACAGGCACAACAGCTTTTGGGATCTCTGCTTTCCCAGAGACTCAGCATGTCACGGTGCTCGCTCTCGGCAGAAGCTTTTTTCTGAGAAGGCAAACTTACGGCTCCTTCTCCCACAGGGAAGGTGCCAGCCCTGAAAACTAATGCAGTTTTTCACTATCCCTCTGCAGCCTATCCACAGGCACAACAGCTTTGGGGATCTCTGCTTTCCCAGAGACTCAGCATGTCACGGTGCTCGCTCTCGGCAGAAGCTTTTTTCTGAAAAGGCAAACTTACGGCTCCTTCTCCCACAGGGAAGGTGCCAGCCCTGAAAACTAATGCAGTTTTTCACTATCCCTCTGCAGCCTATCCACAGGCACAACAGCTTTGGGGATCTCTGCTTTCCCAGAGACTCAGCATGTCACGGTGCTCGCTCTCGGCAGAAGCTTTTTTCTGAAAAGGCAAACTTACGGCTCCTTCTCCCACAGGGAAGGTGCCAGCCCTGAAAACTAATGCAGTTTTTCACTATCCCTCTGCAGCCTATCCACAGGCACAACAGCTTTGGGGATCTCTGCTTTCCCAGAGACTCAGCATGTCACGGTGCTCGCTCTCGGCAGAAGCTTTTTTCTGAGAAGGCAAACTTACGGCTCCTTCTCCCACAGGGAAGGTGCCAGCCCTGAAAACTAATGCATTTTTTCACTATCCCTCTGCAGCCTATCCACAGGCACAACAGCTTTGGGGATCTCTGCTTTCCCAGAGACTCAGCATGTCACGGTGCTCGCTCTCGGCAGAAGCTTTTTTCTGAAAAGGCAAACTTACGGCTCCTTCTCCCTCAGGGAAGGTGCCAGCCCTGAAAACTAATGCAGTTTTTCACTATCCCTCTGCAGCCTATCCACAGGCACAACAGCTTTTGGGATCTCTGCTTTCCCAGAGACTCAGCATGTCACGGTGCTCGCTCTCGGCAGAAGCTTTTTTCTGAAAAGGCAAACTTACGGCTCCTTCTCCCTCAGGGAAGGTGCCAGCCCTGAAAACTAATGCAGTTTTTCACTATCCCTCTGCAGCCTATCCACAGGCACAACAGCTTTGGGGATCTCTGCTTTCCCAGAGACTCAGCATGTCACGGTGCTCACTCTCGCCAGAGCCTTTTTCTGAAAAGGCAAACTTACGGCTCCTTCTCCCACAAGGAAGGTGCCAGCCCTGAAAGATCTTGCTGGTATTCACTATCCCTCTGCAGCCTATCCACAGGCACAACAGCTTTTGGGATCTCTGCTTTCCCAGAGACTCAGCATGTCACGGTGCTCGCTCTCGGCAGAAGCTTTTTTCTGAGAAGGCAAACTTACGGCTCCTTCTCCCACAGGGAAGGTGCCAGCCCTGAAAACTAATGCAGTTTTTCACTATCCCTCTGCAGCCTATCCACAGGCACAACAGCTTTGGGGATCTCTGCTTTCCCAGAGACTCAGCATGTCACGGTGCTCGCTCTCGGCAGAAGCTTTTTTCTGAAAAGGCAAACTTACGGCTCCTTCTCCCACAGGGAAGGTGCCAGCCCTGAAAACTAATGCAGTTTTTCACTATCCCTCTGCAGCCTATCCACAGGCACAACAGCTTTGGGGATCTCTGCTTTCCCAGAGACTCAGCATGTCACGGTGCTCGCTCTCGGCAGAAGCTTTTTTCTGAAAAGGCAAACTTACGGCTCCTTCTCCCACAGGGAAGGTGCCAGCCCTGAAAACTAATGCAGTTTTTCACTATCCCTCTGCAGCCTATCCACAGGCACAACAGCTTTTGGGATCTCTGCTTTCCCAGAGACTCAGCATGTCACGGTGCTCGCTCTCGGCAGAAGCTTTTTTCTGAGAAGGCAAACTTACGGCTCCTTCTCCCACAGGGAAGGTGCCAGCCCTGAAAACTAATGCAGTTTTTCACTATCCCTCTGCAGCCTATCCACAGGCACAACAGCTTTTGGGATCTCTGCTTTCCCAGAGACTCAGCATGTCACGGTGCTCACTCTCGCCAGAGCCTTTTTCTGAAAAGGCAAACTTACGGCTCCTTCTCCCACAAGGAAGGTGCCAGCCCTGAAAGATCTTGCTGGTATTCACTATCCCTCTGCAGCCTATCCACAGGCACAACAGCTTTGGGGATCTCTGCTTTCCCAGAGACTCAGCATGTCACGGTGCTCGCTCTCGGCAGAAGCTTTTTTCTGAAAAGGCAAACTTACGGCTCCTTCTCCCACAGGGAAGGTGCCAGCCCTGAAAACTAATGCAGTTTTTCACTATCCCTCTGCAGCCTATCCACAGGCACAACAGCTTTGGGGATCTCTGCTTTCCCAGAGACTCAGCATGTCACGGTGCTCGCTCTCGGCAGAAGCTTTTTTCTGAGAAGGCAAACTTACGGCTCCTTCTCCCACAGGGAAGGTGCCAGCCCTGAAAACTAATGCAGTTTTTCACTATCCCTCTGCAGCCTATCCACAGGCACAACAGCTTTGGGGATCTCTGCTTTCCCAGAGACTCAGCATGTCACGGTGCTCGCTCTCGGCAGAAGCTTTTTTCTGAGAAGGCAAACTTACGGCTCCTTCTCCCACAGGGAAGGTGCCAGCCCTGAAAACTAATGCAGTTTTTCACTATCCCTCTGCAGCCTATCCACAGGCACAACAGCTTTGGGGATCTCTGCTTTCCCAGAGACTCAGCATGTCACGGTGCTCGCTCTCGGCAGAAGCTTTTTTCTGAAAAGGCAAACTTACGGCTCCATCTCCCTCAGGGAAGGTGCCAGCCCTGAAAACTAATGCAGTTTTTCACTATCCCTCTGCAGCCTATCCACAGGCACAACAGCTTTGGGGATCTCTGCTTTCCCAGAGACTCAGCATGTCACGGTGCTCGCTCTCGGCAGAAGCTTTTTTCTGAGAAGGCAAACTTACGGCTCCTTCTCCCACAGGGAAGGTGCCAGCCCTGAAAACTAATGCAGTTTTTCACTATCCC
The DNA here is from genome assembly GCF_929443795.1 of Astur gentilis. Lineage (NCBI taxonomy): Eukaryota > Metazoa > Chordata > Aves > Accipitriformes > Accipitridae > Astur > Astur gentilis. The sequence continues at coordinate 21,117,641 of NC_064884.1, forward strand.
TCTGCAGCCTATCCACAGGCACAACAGCTTTGGGGATCTCTGCTTTCCCAGAGACTCAGCATGTCACGGTGCTCGCTCTCGGCAGAAGCTTTTTTCTGAAAAGGCAAACTTACGGCTCCTTCTCCCACAGGGAAGGTGCCAGCCCTGAAAACTAATGCAGTTTTTCACTATCCCTCTGCAGCCTATCCACAGGCACAACAGCTTTTGGGATCTCTGCTTTCCCAGAGACTCAGCATGTCACGGTGCTCGCTCTCGGCAGAAGCTTTTTTCTGAAAAGGCAAACTTACGGCTCCTTCTCCCACAGGGAAGGTGCCAGCCCTGAAAACTAATGCAGTTTTTCACTATCCCTCTGCAGCCTATCCACAGGCACAACAGCTTTTGGGATCTCTGCTTTCCCAGAGACTCAGCATGTCACGGTGCTCGCTCTCGGCAGAAGCTTTTTTCTGAGAAGGCAAACTTACGGCTCCTTCTCCCACAGGGAAGGTGCCAGCCCTGAAAACTAATGCAGTTTTTCACTATCCCTCTGCAGCCTATCCACAGGCACAACAGCTTTGGGGATCTCTGCTTTCCCAGAGACTCAGCATGTCACGGTGCTCGCTCTCGGCAGAAGCTTTTTTCTGAGAAGGCAAACTTACGGCTCCTTCTCCCACAGGGAAGGTGCCAGCCCTGAAAACTAATGCAGTTTTTCACTATCCCTCTGCAGCCTGTCCACAGGCACAACAGCTTTGGGGATCTCTGCTTTCCCAGAGACTCAGCATGTCACGGTGCTCGCTCTCGGCAGAAGCTTTTTTCTGAAAAGGCAAACTTACGGCTCCTTCTCCCACAGGGAAGGTGCCAGCCCTGAAAACTAATGCAGTTTTTCACTATCCCTCTGCAGCCTATCCACAGGCACAACAGCTTTTGGGATCTCTGCTTTCCCAGAGACTCAGCATGTCACGGTGCTCGCTCTCGGCAGAAGCTTTTTTCTGAGAAGGCAAACTTACGGCTCCTTCTCCCACAGGGAAGGTGCCAGCCCTGAAAACTAATGCAGTTTTTCACTATCCCTCTGCAGCCTATCCACAGGCACAACAGCTTTGGGGATCTCTGCTTTCCCAGAGACTCAGCATGTCACGGTGCTCGCTCTCGGCAGAAGCTTTTTTCTGAAAAGGCAAACTTACGGCTCCTTCTCCCTCAGGGAAGGTGCCAGCCCTGAAAACTAATGCAGTTTTTCACTATCCCTCTGCAGCCTATCCACAGGCACAACAGCTTTGGGGATCTCTGCTTTCCCAGAGACTCAGCATGTCACGGTGCTCGCTCTCGGCAGAAGCTTTTTTCTGAAAAGGCAAACTTACGGCTCCTTCTCCCTCAGGGAAGGTGCCAGCCCTGAAAACTAATGCAGTTTTTCACTCTCCCTCTGCAGCCTATCCACAGGCACAACAGCTTTGGGGATCTCTGCTTTCCCAGAGACTCAGCATGTCACGGTGCTCGCTCTCGGCAGAAGCTTTTTTCTGAAAAGGCAAACTTACGGCACCTTCTCCCACAGGGAAGGTGCCAGCCCTGAAAACTAATGCAGTTTTTCACTATCCCTCTGCAGCCTATCCACAGGCACAACAGCTTTGGGGATCTCTGCTTTCCCAGAGACTCAGCATGTCACGGTGCTCGCTCTCGGCAGAAGCTTTTTTCTGAAAAGGCAAACTTACGGCTCCTTCTCCCACAGGGAAGGTGCCAGCCCTGAAAACTAATGCAGTTTTTCACTATCCCTCTGCAGCCTATCCACAGGCACAACAGCTTTTGGGATCTCTGCTTTCCCAGAGACTCAGCATGTCACGGTGCTCGCTCTCGGCAGAAGCTTTTTTCTGAGAAGGCAAACTTACGGCTCCTTCTCCCACAGGGAAGGTGCCAGCCCTGAAAACTAATGCAGTTTTTCACTATCCCTCTGCAGCCTATCCACAGGCACAACAGCTTTGGGGATCTCTGCTTTCCCAGAGACTCAGCATGTCACGGTGCTCGCTCTCGGCAGAAGCTTTTTTCTGAAAAGGCAAACTTACGGCTCCTTCTCCCACAGGGAAGGTGCCAGCCCTGAAAACTAATGCAGTTTTTCACTATCCCTCTGCAGCCTATCCACAGGCACAACAGCTTTGGGGATCTCTGCTTTCCCAGGGACTCAGCATGTCACGGTGCTCGCTCTCGGCAGAAGCTTTTTTCTGAAAAGGCAAACTTACGGCTCCTTCTCCCACAGGGAAGGTGCCAGCCCTGAAAACTAATGCAGTTTTTCACTATCCCTCTGCAGCCTATCCACAGGCACAACAGCTTTGGGGATCTCTGCTTTCCCAGAGACTCAGCATGTCACGGTGCTCGCTCTCGGCAGAAGCTTTTTTCTGAAATTCAAACTTACGGCTCCTTCTCCCTCAGGGAAGGTGCCAGCCCTGAAAACTAATGCAGTTTTTCACTATCCCTCTGCAGCCTATCCACAGGCACAACAGCTTTGGGGATCTCTGCTTTCCCAGAGACTCAGCATGTCACGGTGCTCGCTCTCGGCAGAAGCTTTTTTCTGAAAAGGCAAACTTACGGCTCCTTCTCCCACAGGGAAGGTGCCAGCCCTGAAAACTAATGCAGTTTTTCACTATCCCTCTGCAGCCTATCCACAGGCACAACAGCTTTGGGGATCTCTGCTTTCCCAGAGACTCAGCATGTCACGGTGCTCGCTCTCGGCAGAAGCTTTTTTCTGAAAAGGCAAACTTACGGCTCCTTCTCCCACAGGGAAGGTGCCAGCCCTGAAAACTAATGCAGTTTTTCACTATCCCTCTGCAGCCTATCCACAGGCACAACAGCTTTTGGGATCTCTGCTTTCCCAGAGACTCAGCATGTCACGGTGCTCGCTCTCGGCAGAAGCTTTTTTCTGAGAAGGCAAACTTACGGCTCCTTCTCCCACAGGGAAGGTGCCAGCCCTGAAAACTAATGCAGTTTTTCACTATCCCTCTGCAGCCTATCCACAGGCACAACAGCTTTGGGGATCTCTGCTTTCCCAGAGACTCAGCATGTCACGGTGCTCGCTCTCGGCAGAAGCTTTTTTCTGAAAAGGCAAACTTACGGCTCCTTCTCCCACAGGGAAGGTGCCAGCCCTGAAAACTAATGCAGTTTTTCACTATCCCTCTGCAGCCTATCCACAGGCACAACAGCTTTTGGGATCTCTGCTTTCCCAGAGACTCAGCATGTCACGGTGCTCGCTCTCGGCAGAAGCTTTTTTCTGAGAAGGCAAACTTACGGCTCCTTCTCCCACAGGGAAGGTGCCAGCCCTGAAAACTAATGCAGTTTTTCACTATCCCTCTGCAGCCTATCCACAGGCACAACAGCTTTGGGGATCTCTGCTTTCCCAGAGACTCAGCATGTCACGGTGCTCGCTCTCGGCAGAAGCTTTTTTCTGAGAAGGCAAACTTACGGCTCCTTCTCCCACAGGGAAGGTGCCAGCCCTGAAAACTAATGCAGTTTTTCACTATCCCTCTGCAGCCTATCCACAGGCACAACAGCTTTGGGGATCTCTGCTTTCCCAGAGACTCAGCATGTCACGGTGCTCGCTCTCGGCAGAAGCTTTTTTCTGAAAAGGCAAACTTACGGCTCCTTCTCCCACAGGGAAGGTGCCAGCCCTGAAAACTAATGCAGTTTTTCACTATCCCTCTGCAGCCTATCCACAGGCACAACAGCTTTGGGGATCTCTGCTTTCCCAGAGACTCAGCATGTCACGGTGCTCGCTCTCGGCAGAAGCTTTTTTCTGAGAAGGCAAACTTACGGCTCCTTCTCCCTCAGGGAAGGTGCCAGCCCTGAAATCTATTGCAGTTTTTCACTAGCCCTCTGCAGCCTATCCACAGGCACAACAGCTTTGGGGATCTCTGCTTTCCCAGAGACTCAGCATGTCACGGTGCTCGCTCTCGGCAGAAGCTTTTTTCTGAAAAGGCAAACTTACGGCTCCTTCTCCCACAGGGAAGGTGCCAGCCCTGAAAACTAATGCAGTTTTTCACTATCCCTCTGCAGCCTATCCACAGGCACAACAGCTTTTGGGATCTCTGCTTTCCCAGAGACTCAGCATGTCACGGTGCTCGCTCTCGGCAGAAGCTTTTTTCTGAAAAGGCAAACTTACGGCTCCTTCTCCCACAGGGAAGGTGCCAGCCCTGAAAACTAATGCAGTTTTTCACTATCCCTCTGCAGCCTATCCACAGGCACAACAGCTTTGGGGATCTCTGCTTTCCCAGAGACTCAGCATGTCACGGTGCTCGCTCTCGGCAGAAGCTTTTTTCTGAAAAGGCAAACTTACGGCTCCTTCTCCCTCAGGGAAGGTGCCAGCCCTGAAAACTAATGCAGTTTTTCACTATCCCTCTGCAGCCTATCCACAGGCACAACAGCTTTGGGGATCTCTGCTTTCCCAGAGACTCAGCATGTCACGGTGCTCGCTCTCGGCAGAAGCTTTTTTCTGAAAAGGCAAACTTACGGCTCCTTCTCCCACAGGGAAGGTGCCAGCCCTGAAAACTAATGCAGTTTTTCACTATCCCTCTGCAGCCTATCCACAGGCACAACAGCTTTGGGGATCTCTGCTTTCCCAGAGACTCAGCATGTCACGGTGCTCGCTCTCGGCAGAAGCTTTTTTCTGAAAAGGCAAACTTACGGCTCCTTCTCCCACAGGGAAGGTGCCAGCCCTGAAAACTAATGCAGTTTTTCACTATCCCTCTGCAGCCTATCCACAGGCACAACAGCTTTTGGGATCTCTGCTTTCCCAGAGACTCAGCATGTCACGGTGCTCACTCTCGCCAGAGCCTTTTTCTGAAAAGGCAAACTTACGGCTCCTTCTCCCACAAGGAAGGTGCCAGCCCTGAAAGATCTTGCTGGTATTCACTATCCCTCTGCAGCCTATCCACAGGCACAACAGCTTTTGGGATCTCTGCTTTCCCAGAGACTCAGCATGTCACGGTGCTCGCTCTCGGCAGAAGCTTTTTTCTGAGAAGGCAAACTTACGGCTCCTTCTCCCACAGGGAAGGTGCCAGCCCTGAAAACTAATGCAGTTTTTCACTATCCCTCTGCAGCCTATCCACAGGCACAACAGCTTTGGGGATCTCTGCTTTCCCAGAGACTCAGCATGTCACGGTGCTCGCTCTCGGCAGAAGCTTTTTTCTGAAAAGGCAAACTTACGGCTCCTTCTCCCACAGGGAAGGTGCCAGCCCTGAAAACTAATGCAGTTTTTCACTATCCCTCTGCAGCCTATCCACAGGCACAACAGCTTTTGGGATCTCTGCTTTCCCAGAGACTCAGCATGTCACGGTGCTCGCTCTCGGCAGAAGCTTTTTTCTGAGAAGGCAAACTTACGGCTCCTTCTCCCACAGGGAAGGTGCCAGCCCTGAAAACTAATGCAGTTTTTCACTATCCCTCTGCAGCCTATCCACAGGCACAACAGCTTTGGGGATCTCTGCTTTCCCAGAGACTCAGCATGTCACGGTGCTCGCTCTCGGCAGAAGCTTTTTTCTGAAAAGGCAAACTTACGGCTCCTTCTCCCACAGGGAAGGTGCCAGCCCTGAAAACTAATGCAGTTTTTCACTATCCCTCTGCAGCCTATCCACAGGCACAACAGCTTTTGGGATCTCTGCTTTCCCAGAGACTCAGCATGTCACGGTGCTCGCTCTCGGCAGAAGCTTTTTTCTGAGAAGGCAAACTTACGGCTCCTTCTCCCACAGGGAAGGTGCCAGCCCTGAAAACTAATGCAGTTTTTCACTATCCCTCTGCAGCCTATCCACAGGCACAACAGCTTTGGGGATCTCTGCTTTCCCAGAGACTCAGCATGTCACGGTGCTCGCTCTCGGCAGAAGCTTTTTTCTGAAAAGGCAAACTTACGGCTCCTTCTCCCACAGGGAAGGTGCCAGCCCTGAAAACTAATGCAGTTTTTCACTATCCCTCTGCAGCCTATCCACAGGCACAACAGCTTTGGGGATCTCTGCTTTCCCAGAGACTCAGCATGTCACGGTGCTCGCTCTCGGCAGAAGCTTTTTTCTGAAAAGGCAAACTTACGGCTCCTTCTCCCACAGGGAAGGTGCCAGCCCTGAAAACTAATGCAGTTTTTCACTATCCCTCTGCAGCCTATCCACAGGCACAACAGCTTTTGGGATCTCTGCTTTCCCAGAGACTCAGCATGTCACGGTGCTCGCTCTCGGCAGAAGCTTTTTTCTGAGAAGGCAAACTTACGGCTCCTTCTCCCACAGGGAAGGTGCCAGCCCTGAAAACTAATGCAGTTTTTCACTATCCCTCTGCAGCCTATCCACAGGCACAACAGCTTTGGGGATCTCTGCTTTCCCAGAGACTCAGCATGTCACGGTGCTCGCTCTCGGCAGAAGCTTTTTTCTGAAAAGGCAAACTTACGGCTCCTTCTCCCACAGGGAAGGTGCCAGCCCTGAAAACTAATGCAGTTTTTCACTATCCCTCTGCAGCCTATCCACAGGCACAACAGCTTTGGGGATCTCTGCTTTCCCAGAGACTCAGCATGTCACGGTGCTCGCTCTCGGCAGAAGCTTTTTTCTGAAAAGGCAAACTTACGGCTCCTTCTCCCACAGGGAAGGTGCCAGCCCTGAAAACTAATGCAGTTTTTCACTATCCCTCTGCAGCCTATCCACAGGCACAACAGCTTTGGGGATCTCTGCTTTCCCAGAGACTCAGCATGTCACGGTGCTCGCTCTCGGCAGAAGCTTTTTTCTGAAAAGGCAAACTTACGGCTCCTTCTCCCACAGGGAAGGTGCCAGCCCTGAAAACTAATGCAGTTTTTCACTATCCCTCTGCAGCCTATCCACAGGCACAACAGCTTTGGGGATCTCTGCTTTCCCAGAGACTCAGCATGTCACGGTGCTCGCTCTCGGCAGAAGCTTTTTTCTGAAATTCAAACTTACGGCTCCTTCTCCCACAGGGAAGGTGCCAGCCCTGAAAACTAATGCAGTTTTTCACTATCCCTCTGCAGCCTATCCACAGGCACAACAGCTTTGGGGATCTCTGCTTTCCCAGAGACTCAGCATGTCACGGTGCTCGCTCTCGGCAGAAGCTTTTTTCTGAAAAGGCAAACTTACGGCTCCTTCTCCCACAGGGAAGGTGCCAGCCCTGAAAACTAATGCAGTTTTTCACTATCCCTCTGCAGCCTATCCACAGGCACAACAGCTTTGGGGATCTCTGCTTTCCCAGAGACTCAGCATGTCACGGTGCTCGCTCTCGGCAGAAGCTTTTTTCTGAAAAGGCAAACTTACGGCTCCTTCTCCCACAGGGAAGGTGCCAGCCCTGAAAACTAATGCAGTTTTTCACTATCCCTCTGCAGCCTATCCACAGGCACAACAGCTTTTGGGATCTCTGCTTTCCCAGAGACTCAGCATGTCACGGTGCTCGCTCTCGGCAGAAGCTTTTTTCTGAGAAGGCAAACTTACGGCTCCTTCTCCCACAGGGAAGGTGCCAGCCCTGAAAACTAATGCAGTTTTTCACTATCCCTCTGCAGCCTATCCACAGGCACAACAGCTTTGGGGATCTCTGCTTTCCCAGAGACTCAGCATGTCACGGTGCTCGCTCTCGGCAGAAGCTTTTTTCTGAAAAGGCAAACTTACGGCTCCTTCTCCCACAGGGAAGGTGCCAGCCCTGAAAACTAATGCAGTTTTTCACTATCCCTCTGCAGCCTATCCACAGGCACAACAGCTTTTGGGATCTCTGCTTTCCCAGAGACTCAGCATGTCACGGTGCTCGCTCTCGGCAGAAGCTTTTTTCTGATAAGGCAAACTTACGGCTCCTTCTCCCACAGGGAAGGTGCCAGCCCTGAAAACTAATGCAGTTTTTCACTATCCCTCTGCAGCCTATCCACAGGCACAACAGCTTTGGGGATCTCTGCTTTCCCAGAGACTCAGCATGTAAAGGTGCTCGCTCTCGGCAGAAGCTTTTTTCTGAGAAGGCAAACTTACGGCTCCTTCTCCCACAGGGAAGGTGCCAGCCCTGAAAACTAATGCAGTTTTTCACTATCCCTCTGCAGCCTATCCACAGGCACAACAGCTTTGGGGATCTCTGCTTTCCCAGAGACTCAGCATGTCACGGTGCTCGCTCTCGGCAGAAGCTTTTTTCTGAAAAGGCAAACTTACGGCTCCTTCTCCCACAGGGAAGGTGCCAGCCCTGAAAACTAATGCAGTTTTTCACTATCCCTCTGCAGCCTATCCACAGGCACAACAGCTTTGGGGATCTCTGCTTTCCCAGAGACTCAGCATGTCACGGTGCTCGCTCTCGGCAGAAGCTTTTTTCTGAGAAGGCAAACTTACGGCTCCTTCTCCCTCAGGGAAGGTGCCAGCCCTGAAAACTAATGCAGTTTTTCACTATCCCTCTGCAGCCTATCCACAGGCACAACAGCTTTGGGGATCTCTGCTTTCCCAGAGACTCAGCATGTCACGGTGCTCGCTCTCGGCAGAAGCTTTTTTCTGAAAAGGCAAACTTACGGCTCCTTCTCCCACAGGGAAGGTGCCAGCCCTGAAAACTAATGCAGTTTTTCACTATCCCTCTGCAGCCTATCCACAGGCACAACAGCTTTTGGGATCTCTGCTTTCCCAGAGACTCAGCATGTCACGGTGCTCGCTCTCGGCAGAAGCTTTTTTCTGAAAAGGCAAACTTACGGCTCCTTCTCCCACAGGGAAGGTGCCAGCCCTGAAAACTAATGCAGTTTTTCACTATCCCTCTGCAGCCTATCCACAGGCACAACAGCTTTGGGGATCTCTGCTTTCCCAGAGACTCAGCATGTCACGGTGCTCGCTCTCGGCAGAAGCTTTTTTCTGAAAAGGCAAACTTACGGCTCCTTCTCCCTCAGGGAAGGTGCCAGCCCTGAAAACTAATGCAGTTTTTCACTATCCCTCTGCAGCCTATCCACAGGCACAACAGCTTTGGGGATCTCTGCTTTCCCAGAGACTCAGCATGTCACGGTGCTCGCTCTCGGCAGAAGCTTTTTTCTGAGAAGGCAAACTTACGGCTCCTTCTCCCACAGGGAAGGTGCCAGCCCTGAAAACTAATGCAGTTTTTCACTATCCCTCTGCAGCCTATCCACAGGCACAACAGCTTTGGGGATCTCTGCTTTCCCAGAGACTCAGCATGTCACGGTGCTCGCTCTCGGCAGAAGCTTTTTTCTGAAAAGGCAAACTTACGGCTCCTTCTCCCACAGGGAAGGTGCCAGCCCTGAAAACTAATGCAGTTTTTCACTATCCCTCTGCAGCCTATCCACAGGCACAACAGCTTTTGGGATCTCTGCTTTCCCAGAGACTCAGCATGTCACGGTGCTCACTCTCGCCAGAGCCTTTTTCTGAAAAGGCAAACTTACGGCTCCTTCTCCCACAAGGAAGGTGCCAGCCCTGAAAGATCTTGCTGGTATTCACTATCCCTCTGCAGCCTATCCACAGGCACAACAGCTTTTGGGATCTCTGCTTTCCCAGAGACTCAGCATGTCACGGTGCTCGCTCTCGGCAGAAGCTTTTTTCTGAGAAGGCAAACTTACGGCTCCTTCTCCCACAGGGAAGGTGCCAGCCCTGAAAACTAATGCAGTTTTTCACTATCCCTCTGCAGCCTATCCACAGGCACAACAGCTTTGGGGATCTCTGCTTTCCCAGAGACTCAGCATGTCACGGTGCTCGCTCTCGGCAGAAGCTTTTTTCTGAAAAGGCAAACTTACGGCTCCTTCTCCCACAGGGAAGGTGCCAGCCCTGAAAACTAATGCAGTTTTTCACTATCCCTCTGCAGCCTATCCACAGGCACAACAGCTTTTGGGATCTCTGCTTTCCCAGAGACTCAGCATGTCACGGTGCTCGCTCTCGGCAGAAGCTTTTTTCTGAGAAGGCAAACTTACGGCTCCTTCTCCCACAGGGAAGGTGCCAGCCCTGAAAACTAATGCAGTTTTTCACTATCCCTCTGCAGCCTATCCACAGGCACAACAGCTTTGGGGATCTCTGCTTTCCCAGAGACTCAGCATGTCACGGTGCTCGCTCTCGGCAGAAGCTTTTTTCTGAAAAGGCAAACTTACGGCTCCTTCTCCCACAGGGAAGGTGCCAGCCCTGAAAACTAATGCAGTTTTTCACTATCCCTCTGCAGCCTATCCACAGGCACAACAGCTTTTGGGATCTCTGCTTTCCCAGAGACTCAGCATGTCACGGTGCTCGCTCTCGGCAGAAGCTTTTTTCTGAGAAGGCAAACTTACGGCTCCTTCTCCCACAGGGAAGGTGCCAGCCCTGAAAACTAATGCAGTTTTTCACTATCCCTCTGCAGCCTATCCACAGGCACAACAGCTTTGGGGATCTCTGCTTTCCCAGAGACTCAGCATGTCACGGTGCTCGCTCTCGGCAGAAGCTTTTTTCTGAAAAGGCAAACTTACGGCTCCTTCTCCCACAGGGAAGGTGCCAGCCCTGAAAACTAATGCAGTTTTTCACTATCCCTCTGCAGCCTATCCACAGGCACAACAGCTTTGGGGATCTCTGCTTTCCCAGAGACTCAGCATGTCACGGTGCTCGCTCTCGGCAGAAGCTTTTTTCTGAAAAGGCAAACTTACGGCTCCTTCTCCCACAGGGAAGGTGCCAGCCCTGAAAACTAATGCAGTTTTTCACTATCCCTCTGCAGCCTATCCACAGGCACAACAGCTTTTGGGATCTCTGCTTTCCCAGAGACTCAGCATGTCACGGTGCTCGCTCTCGGCAGAAGCTTTTTTCTGAGAAGGCAAACTTACGGCTCCTTCTCCCACAGGGAAGGTGCCAGCCCTGAAAACTAATGCAGTTTTTCACTATCCCTCTGCAGCCTATCCACAGGCACAACAGCTTTGGGGATCTCTGCTTTCCCAGAGACTCAGCATGTCACGGTGCTCGCTCTCGGCAGAAGCTTTTTTCTGAAAAGGCAAACTTACGGCTCCTTCTCCCACAGGGAAGGTGCCAGCCCTGAAAACTAATGCAGTTTTTCACTATCCCTCTGCAGCCTATCCACAGGCACAACAGCTTTTGGGATCTCTGCTTTCCCAGAGACTCAGCATGTCACGGTGCTCGCTCTCGGCAGAAGCTTTTTTCTGAGAAGGCAAACTTACGGCTCCTTCTCCCACAGGGAAGGTGCCAGCCCTGAAAACTAATGCAGTTTTTCACTATCCCTCTGCAGCCTATCCACAGGCACAACAGCTTTGGGGATCTCTGCTTTCCCAGAGACTCAGCATGTCACGGTGCTCGCTCTCGGCAGAAGCTTTTTTCTGAAAAGGCAAACTTACGGCTCCTTCTCCCACAGGGAAGGTGCCAGCCCTGAAAACTAATGCAGTTTTTCACTATCCCTCTGCAGCCTATCCACAGGCACAACAGCTTTGGGGATCTCTGCTTTCCCAGAGACTCAGCATGTCACGGTGCTCGCTCTCGGCAGAAGCTTTTTTCTGAAAAGGCAAACTTACGGCTCCTTCTCCCTCAGGGAAGGTGCCAGCCCTGAAAACTAATGCAGTTTTTCACTATCCCTCTGCAGCCTATCCACAGGCACAACAGCTTTGGGGATCTCTGCTTTCCCAGAGACTCAGCATGTCACGGTGCTCGCTCTCGGCAGAAGCTTTTTTCTGAAAAGGCAAACTTACGGCTCCTTCTCCCACAGGGAAGGTGCCAGCCCTGAAAACTAATGCAGTTTTTCACTATCCCTCTGCAGCCTATCCACAGGCACAACAGCTTTGGGGATCTCTGCTTTCCCAGAGACTCAGCATGTCACGGTGCTCGCTCTCGGCAGAAGCTTTTTTCTGAAAAGGCAAACTTACGGCTCCTTCTCCCACAGGGAAGGTGCCAGCCCTGAAAACTAATGCAGTTTTTCACTATCCCTCTGCAGCCTATCCACAGGCACAACAGCTTTGGGGATCTCTGCTTTCCCAGAGACTCAGCATGTCACGGTGCTCGCTCTCGGCAGAAGCTTTTTTCTGAAAAGGCAAACTTACGGCTCCTTCTCCCACAGGGAAGGTGCCAGCCCTGAAAACTAATGCAGTTTTTCACTATCCCTCTGCAGCCTATCCACAGGCACAACAGCTTTGGGGATCTCTGCTTTCCCAGAGACTCAGCATGTCACGGTGCTCGCTCTCGGCAGAAGCTTTTTTCTGAAAAGGCAAACTTACGGCTCCTTCTCCCACAGGGAAGGTGCCAGCCCCTGAAAACTAATGCAGTTTTTCACTATCCCTCTGCAGCCTATCCACAGGCACAACAGCTTTTGGGATCTCTGCTTTCCCAGAGACTCAGCATGTCACGGTGCTCGCTCTCGGCAGAAGCTTTTTTCTGAGAAGGCAAACTTACGGCTCCTTCTCCCACAGGGAAGGTGCCAGCCCTGAAAACTAATGCAGTTTTTCACTATCCCTCTGCAGCCTATCCACAGGCACAACAGCTTTGGGGATCTCTGCTTTCCCAGAGACTCAGCATGTCACGGTGCTCGCTCTCGGCAGAAGCTTTTTTCTGAAAAGGCAAACTTACGGCTCCTTCTCCCACAGGGAAGGTGCCAGCCCTGAAAACTAATGCAGTTTTTCACTATCCCTCTGCAGCCTATCCACAGGCACAACAGCTTTGGGGATCTCTGCTTTCCCAGAGGGCTCAGCATGTCACGGTGCTCGCTCTCGGCAGAAGCTTTTTTCTGAGAAGGCAAACTTACGGCTCCTTCTCCCTCAGGGAAGGTGCCAGCCCTGAAAACTAATGCAGTTTTTCACTATCCCTCTGCAGCCTATCCACAGGCACAACAGCTTTGGGGATCTCTGCTTTCCCAGAGACTCAGCATGTCACGGTGCTCGCTCTCGGCAGAAGCTTTTTTCTGAAAAGGCAAACTTACGGCTCCTTCTCCCACAGGGAAGGTGCCAGCCCTGAAAACTAATGCAGTTTTTCACTATCCCTCTGCAGCCTATCCACAGGCACAACAGCTTTTGGGATCTCTGCTTTCCCAGAGACTCAGCATGTCACGGTGCTCGCTCTCGGCAGAAGCTTTTTTCTGAAAAGGCAAACTTACGGCTCCTTCTCCCACAGGGAAGGTGCCAGCCCTGAAAACTAATGCAGTTTTTCACTATCCCTCTGCAGCCTATCCACAGGCACAACAGCTTTGGGGATCTCTGCTTTCCCAGAGACTCAGCATGTCACGGTGCTCGCTCTCGGCAGAAGCTTTTTTCTGAAAAGGCAAACTTACGGCTCCTTCTCCCTCAGGGAAGGTGCCAGCCCTGAAAACTAATGCAGTTTTTCACTATCCCTCTGCAGCCTATCCACAGGCACAACAGCTTTGGGGATCTCTGCTTTCCCAGAGACTCAGCATGTCACGGTGCTCGCTCTCGGCAGAAGCTTTTTTCTGAAAAGGCAAACTTACGGCTCCTTCTCCCACAGGGAAGGTGCCAGCCCTCAAAACTAATGCAGTTTTTCACTATCCCTCTGCAGCCTATCCACAGGCACAACAGCTTTGGGGATCTCTGCTTTCCCAGAGACTCAGCATGTCACGGTGCTCGCTCTCGGCAGAAGCTTTTTTCTGAAAAGGCAAACTTACGGCTCCTTCTCCCACAGGGAAGGTGCCAGCCCTGAAAACTAATGCAGTTTTTCACTATCCCTCTGCAGCCTATCCACAGGCACAACAGCTTTTGGGATCTCTGCTTTCCCAGAGACTCAGCATGTCACGGTGCTCACTCTCGCCAGAGCCTTTTTCTGAAAAGGCAAACTTACGGCTCCTTCTCCCACAAGGAAGGTGCCAGCCCTGAAAGATCTTGCTGGTATTCACTATCCCTCTGCAGCCTATCCACAGGCACAACAGCTTTTGGGATCTCTGCTTTCCCAGAGACTCAGCATGTCACGGTGCTCGCTCTCGGCAGAAGCTTTTTTCTGAGAAGGCAAACTTACGGCTCCTTCTCCCACAGGGAAGGTGCCAGCCCTGAAAACTAATGCAGTTTTTCACTATCCCTCTGCAGCCTATCCACAGGCACAACAGCTTTGGGGATCTCTGCTGTCCCAGAGACTCAGCATGTCACGGTGCTCGCTCTCGGCAGAAGCTTTTTTCTGAAAAGGCAAACTTACGGCTCCTTCTCCCACAGGGAAGGTGCCAGCCCTGAAAACTAATGCAGTTTTTCACTATCCCTCTGCAGCCTATCCACAGGCACAACAGCTTTTGGGATCTCTGCTTTCCCAGAGACTCAGCATGTCACGGTGCTCGCTCTCGGCAGAAGCTTTTTTCTGAGAAGGCAAACTTACGGCTCCTTCTCCCACAGGGAAGGTGCCAGCCCTGAAAACTAATGCAGTTTTTCACTATCCCTCTGCAGCCTATCCACAGGCACAACAGCTTTGGGGATCTCTGCTTTCCCAGAGACTCAGCATGTCACGGTGCTCGCTCTCGGCAGAAGCTTTTTTCTGAAAAGGCAAACTTACGGCTCCTTCTCCCACAGGGAAGGTGCCAGCCCTGAAAACTAATGCAGTTTTTCACTATCCCTCTGCAGCCTATCCACAGGCACAACAGCTTTTGGGATCTCTGCTTTCCCAGAGACTCAGCATGTCACGGTGCTCGCTCTCGGCAGAAGCTTTTTTCTGAGAAGGCAAACTTACGGCTCCTTCTCCCACAGGGAAGGTGCCAGCCCTGAAAACTAATGCAGTTTTTCACTATCCCTCTGCAGCCTATCCACAGGCACAACAGCTTTGGGGATCTCTGCTTTCCCAGAGACTCAGCATGTCACGGTGCTCGCTCTCGGCAGAAGCTTTTTTCTGAAAAGGCAAACTTACGGCTCCTTCTCCCACAGGGAAGGTGCCAGCCCTGAAAACTAATGCAGTTTTTCACTATCCCTCTGCAGCCTATCCACAGGCACAACAGCTTTGGGGATCTCTGCTTTCCCAGAGACTCAGCATGTCACGGTGCTCGCTCTCGGCAGAAGCTTTTTTCTGAGAAGGCAAACTTACGGCTCCTTCTCCCTCAGGGAAGGTGCCAGCCCTGAAAACTAATGCAGTTTTTCACTATCCCTCTGCAGCCTATCCACAGGCACAACAGCTTTGGGGATCTCTGCTTTCCCAGAGACTCAGCATGTCACGGTGCTCGCTCTCGGCAGAAGCTTTTTTTCTTGAAAAGGCAAACTTACGGCTCCTTCTCCCACAGGGAAGGTGCCAGCCCTGAAAACTAATGCAGTTTTTCACTATCCCTCTGCAGCCTATCCACAGGCACAACAGCTTTTGGGATCTCTGCTTTCCCAGAGACTCAGCATGTCACGGTGCTCGCTCTCGGCAGAAGCTTTTTTCTGATAAGGCAAACTTACGGCTCCTTCTCCCACAGGGAAGGTGCCAGCCCTGAAAACTAATGCAGTTTTTCACTATCCCTCTGCAGCCTATCCACAGGCACAACAGCTTTGGGGATCTCTGCTTTCCCAGAGACTCAGCATGTCACGGTGCTCGCTCTCGGCAGAAGCTTTTTTCTGAGAAGGCAAACTTACGGCTCCTTCTCCCACAGGGAAGGTGCCAGCCCTGAAAACTAATGCAGTTTTTCACTATCCCTCTGCAGCCTATCCACAGGCACAACAGCTTTGGGGATCTCTGCTTTCCCAGAGACTCAGCATGTCACGGTGCTCGCTCTCGGCAGAAGCTTTTTTCTGAAAAGGCAAACTTACGGCTCCTTCTCCCACAGGGAAGGTGCCAGCCCTGAAAACTAATGCAGTTTTTCACTATCCCTCTGCAGCCTATCCACAGGCACAACAGCTTTGGGGATCTCTGCTTTCCCAGAGACTCAGCATGTCACGGTGCTCGCTCTCGGCAGAAGCTTTTTTCTGAGAAGGCAAACTTACGGCTCCTTCTCCCTCAGGGAAGGTGCCAGCCCTGAAAACTAATGCAGTTTTTCACTATCCCTCTGCAGCCTATCCACAGGCACAACAGCTTTGGGGATCTCTGCTTTCCCAGAGACTCAGCATGTCACGGTGCTCGCTCTCGGCAGAAGCTTTTTTCTGGGCAAACTTACGGCTCCTTCTCCCACAGGGAAGGTGCCAGCCCTGAAAACTAATGCAGTTTTTCACTATCCCTCTGCAGCCTATCCACAGGCACAACAGCTTTTGGGATCTCTGCTTTCCCAGAGACTCAGCATGTCACGGTGCTCGCTCTCGGCAGAAGCTTTTTTCTGAAAAGGCAAACTTACGGCTCCTTCTCCCACAGGGAAGGTGCCAGCCCTGAAAACTAATGCAGTTTTTCACTATCCCTCTGCAGCCTATCCACAGGCACAACAGCTTTGGGGATCTCTGCTTTCCCAGAGACTCAGCATGTCACGGTGCTCGCTCTCGGCAGAAGCTTTTTTCTGAAAAGGCAAACTTACGGCTCCTTCTCCCTCAGGGAAGGTGCCAGCCCTGAAAACTAATGCAGTTTTTCACTATCCCTCTGCAGCCTATCCACAGGCACAACAGCTTTTGGGATCTCTGCTTTCCCAGAGACTCAGCATGTCACGGTGCTCACTCTCGCCAGAGCCTTTTTCTGAAAAGGCAAACTTACGGCTCCTTCTCCCACAAGGAAGGTGCCAGCCCTGAAAGATCTTGCTGGTATTCACTATCCCTCTGCAGCCTATCCACAGGCACAACAGCTTTTGGGATCTCTGCTTTCCCAGAGACTCAGCATGTCACGGTGCTCGCTCTCGGCAGAAGCTTTTTTCTGAGAAGGCAAACTTACGGCTCCTTCTCCCACAGGGAAGGTGCCAGCCCTGAAAACTAATGCAGTTTTTCACTATCCCTCTGCAGCCTATCCACAGGCACAACAGCTTTGGGGATCTCTGCTTTCCCAGAGACTCAGCATGTCACGGTGCTCGCTCTCGGCAGAAGCTTTTTTCTGAAAAGGCAAACTTACGGCTCCTTCTCCCACAGGGAAGGTGCCAGCCCTGAAAACTAATGCAGTTTTTCACTATCCCTCTGCAGCCTATCCACAGGCACAACAGCTTTGGGGATCTCTGCTTTCCCAGAGACTCAGCATGTCACGGTGCTCGCTCTCGGCAGAAGCTTTTTTCTGAAAAGGCAAACTTACGGCTCCTTCTCCCACAGGGAAGGTGCCAGCCCTGAAAACTAATGCAGTTTTTCACTATCCCTCTGCAGCCTATCCACAGGCACAACAGCTTTTGGGATCTCTGCTTTCCCAGAGACTCAGCATGTCACGGTGCTCGCTCTCGGCAGAAGCTTTTTTCTGAGAAGGCAAACTTACGGCTCCTTCTCCCACAGGGAAGGTGCCAGCCCTGAAAACTAATGCAGTTTTTCACTATCCCTCTGCAGCCTATCCACAGGCACAACAGCTTTGGGGATCTCTGCTTTCCCAGAGACTCAGCATGTCACGGTGCTCGCTCTCGGCAGAAGCTTTTTTCTGAAAAGGCAAACTTACGGCTCCTTCTCCCACAGGGAAGGTGCCAGCCCTGAAAACTAATGCAGTTTTTCACTATCCCTCTGCAGCCTATCCACAGGCACAACAGCTTTGGGGATCTCTGCTTTCCCAGAGACTCAGCATGTCACGGTGCTCGCTCTCGGCAGAAGCTTTTTTCTGAAAAGGCAAACTTACGGCTCCTTCTCCCACAGGGAAGGTGCCAGCCCTGAAAACTAATGCAGTTTTTCACTATCCCTCTGCAGCCTATCCACAGGCACAACAGCTTTGGGGATCTCTGCTTTCCCAGAGACTCAGCATGTCACGGTGCTCGCTCTCGGCAGAAGCTTTTTTCTGAAATTCAAACTTACGGCTCCTTCTCCCTCAGGGAAGGTGCCAGCCCTGAAAACTAATGCAGTTTTTCACTATCCCTCTGCAGCCTATCCACAGGCACAACAGCTTTGGGGATCTCTGCTTTCCCAGAGACTCAGCATGTCACGGTGCTCGCTCTCGGCAGAAGCTTTTTTCTGAAAAGGCAAACTTACGGCTCCTTCTCCCACAGGGAAGGTGCCAGCCCTGAAAACTAATGCAGTTTTTCACTATCCCTCTGCAGCCTATCCACAGGCACAACAGCTTTGGGGATCTCTGCTTTCCCAGAGACTCAGCATGTCACGGTGCTCGCTCTCGGCAGAAGCTTTTTTCTGAAAAGGCAAACTTACGGCTCCTTCTCCCACAGGGAAGGTGCCAGCCCTGAAAACTAATGCAGTTTTTCACTATCCCTCTGCAGCCTATCCACAGGCACAACAGCTTTTGGGATCTCTGCTTTCCCAGAGACTCAGCATGTCACGGTGCTCGCTCTCGGCAGAAGCTTTTTTCTGAGAAGGCAAACTTACGGCTCC
Source organism: Astur gentilis (assembly GCF_929443795.1). Taxonomy (NCBI): domain Eukaryota; kingdom Metazoa; phylum Chordata; class Aves; order Accipitriformes; family Accipitridae; genus Astur; species Astur gentilis. The sequence goes on from NC_064884.1 coordinate 21,135,849, forward strand.
TTCTCCCACAGGGAAGGTGCCAGCCCTGAAAACTAATGCAGTTTTTCACTATCCCTCTGCAGCCTATCCACAGGCACAACAGCTTTGGGGATCTCTGCTTTCCCAGAGACTCAGCATGTCACGGTGCTCGCTCTCGGCAGAAGCTTTTTTCTGAAAAGGCAAACTTACGGCTCCTTCTCCCACAGGGAAGGTGCCAGCCCTAAAAACTAATGCAGTTTTTCACTATCCCTCTGCAGCCTATCCACAGGCACAACAGCTTTTGGGATCTCTGCTTTCCCAGAGACTCAGCATGTCACGGTGCTCGCTCTCGGCAGAAGCTTTTTTCTGAGAAGGCAAACTTACGGCTCCTTCTCCCACAGGGAAGGTGCCAGCCCTGAAAACTAATGCAGTTTTTCACTATCCCTCTGCAGCCTATCCACAGGCACAACAGCTTTGGGGATCTCTGCTTTCCCAGAGACTCAGCAAGTAAAGGTGCTCGCTCTCGGCAGAAGCTTTTTTCTGAGAAGGCAAACTTACGGCTCCTTCTCCCACAGGGAAGGTGCCAGCCCTGAAAACTAATGCAGTTTTTCACTATCCCTCTGCAGCCTATCCACAGGCACAACAGCTTTGGGGATCTCTGCTTTCCCAGAGACTCAGCATGTCACGGTGCTCGCTCTCGGCAGAAGCTTTTTTCTGAAAAGGCAAACTTACGGCTCCTTCTCCCACAGGGAAGGTGCCAGCCCTGAAAACTAATGCAGTTTTTCACTATCCCTCTGCAGCCTATCCACAGGCACAACAGCTTTGGGGATCTCTGCTTTCCCAGAGACTCAGCATGTCACGGTGCTCGCTCTCGGCAGAAGCTTTTTTCTGAGAAGGCAAACTTACGGCTCCTTCTCCCTCAGGGAAGGTGCCAGCCCTGAAAACTAATGCAGTTTTTCACTATCCCTCTGCAGCCTATCCACAGGCACAACAGCTTTGGGGATCTCTGCTTTCCCAGAGACTCAGCATGTCACGGTGCTCGCTCTCGGCAGAAGCTTTTTTCTGAAAAGGCAAACTTACGGCTCCTTCTCCCTCAGGGAAGGTGCCAGCCCTGAAAACTATTGCAGTTTTTCACTATCCCTCTGCAGCCTATCCACAGGCACAACAGCTTTGGGGATCTCTGCTTTCCCAGAGACTCAGCATGTCACGGTGCTCGCTCTCGGCAGAAGCTTTTTTCTGAAAAGGCAAACTTACGGCTCCTTCTCCCACAGGGAAGGTGCCAGCCCTGAAAACTAATGCAGTTTTTCACTATCCCTCTGCAGCCTATCCACAGGCACAACAGCTTTGGGGATCTCTGCTTTCCCAGAGACTCAGCATGTCACGGTGCTCGCTCTCGGCAGAAGCTTTTTTCTGAAAAGGCAAACTTACGGCTCCTTCTCCCACAGGGAAGGTGCCAGCCCTGAAAACTAATGCAGTTTTTCACTATCCCTCTGCAGCCTATCCACAGGCACAACAGCTTTTGGGATCTCTGCTTTCCCAGAGACTCAGCATGTCACGGTGCTCACTCTCGCCAGAGCCTTTTTCTGAAAAGGCAAACTTACGGCTCCTTCTCCCACAAGGAAGGTGCCAGCCCTGAAAGATCTTGCTGGTATTCACTATCCCTCTGCAGCCTATCCACAGGCACAACAGCTTTTGGGATCTCTGCTTTCCCAGAGACTCAGCATGTCACGGTGCTCGCTCTCGGCAGAAGCTTTTTTCTGAGAAGGCAAACTTACGGCTCCTTCTCCCACAGGGAAGGTGCCAGCCCTGAAAACTAATGCAGTTTTTCACTATCCCTCTGCAGCCTATCCACAGGCACAACAGCTTTGGGGATCTCTGCTTTCCCAGAGACTCAGCATGTCACGGTGCTCGCTCTCGGCAGAAGCTTTTTTCTGAAAAGGCAAACTTACGGCTCCTTCTCCCACAGGGAAGGTGCCAGCCCTGAAAACTAATGCAGTTTTTCACTATCCCTCTGCAGCCTATCCACAGGCACAACAGCTTTTGGGATCTCTGCTTTCCCAGAGACTCAGCATGTCACGGTGCTCGCTCTCGGCAGAAGCTTTTTTCTGAGAAGGCAAACTTACGGCTCCTTCTCCCACAGGGAAGGTGCCAGCCCTGAAAACTAATGCAGTTTTTCACTATCCCTCTGCAGCCTATCCACAGGCACAACAGCTTTGGGGATCTCTGCTTTCCCAGAGACTCAGCATGTCACGGTGCTCGCTCTCGGCAGAAGCTTTTTTCTGAAAAGGCAAACTTACGGCTCCTTCTCCCACAGGGAAGGTGCCAGCCCTGAAAACTAATGCAGTTTTTCACTATCCCTCTGCAGCCTATCCACAGGCACAACAGCTTTGGGGATCTCTGCTTTCCCAGAGACTCAGCATGTCACGGTGCTCGCTCTCGGCAGAAGCTTTTTTCTGAAAAGGCAAACTTACGGCTCCTTCTCCCACAGGGAAGGTGCCAGCCCTGAAAACTAATGCAGTTTTTCACTATCCCTCTGCAGCCTATCCACAGGCACAACAGCTTTGGGGATCTCTGCTTTCCCAGAGACTCAGCATGTCACGGTGCTCGCTCTCGGCAGAAGCTTTTTTCTGAAAAGGCAAACTTACGGCTCCTTCTCCCACAGGGAAGGTGCCAGCCCTGAAAACTAATGCAGTTTTTCACTATCCCTCTGCAGCCTATCCACAGGCACAACAGCTTTTGGGATCTCTGCTTTCCCAGAGACTCAGCATGTCACGGTGCTCGCTCTCGGCAGAAGCTTTTTTCTGAGAAGGCAAACTTACGGCTCCTTCTCCCACAGGGAAGGTGCCAGCCCTGAAAACTAATGCAGTTTTTCACTATCCCTCTGCAGCCTATCCACAGGCACAACAGCTTTGGGGATCTCTGCTTTCCCAGAGACTCAGCATGTCACGGTGCTCGCTCTCGGCAGAAGCTTTTTTCTGAAAAGGCAAACTTACGGCTCCTTCTCCCACAGGGAAGGTGCCAGCCCTGAAAACTAATGCAGTTTTTCACTATCCCTCTGCAGCCTATCCACAGGCACAACAGCTTTTGGGATCTCTGCTTTCCCAGAGACTCAGCATGTCACGGTGCTCGCTCTCGGCAGAAGCTTTTTTCTGAGAAGGCAAACTTACGGCTCCTTCTCCCACAGGGAAGGTGCCAGCCCTGAAAACTAATGCAGTTTTTCACTATCCCTCTGCAGCCTATCCACAGGCACAACAGCTTTGGGGATCTCTGCTTTCCCAGAGACTCAGCATGTCACGGTGCTCGCTCTCGGCAGAAGCTTTTTTCTGAAAAGGCAAACTTACGGCTCCTTCTCCCACAGGGAAGGTGCCAGCCCTGAAAACTAATGCAGTTTTTCACTATCCCTCTGCAGCCTATCCACAGGCACAACAGCTTTGGGGATCTCTGCTTTCCCAGAGACTCAGCATGTCACGGTGCTCGCTCTCGGCAGAAGCTTTTTTCTGAAAAGGCAAACTTACGGCTCCTTCTCCCTCAGGGAAGGTGCCAGCCCTGAAAACTAATGCAGTTTTTCACTATCCCTCTGCAGCCTATCCACAGGCACAACAGCTTTGGGGATCTCTGCTTTCCCAGAGACTCAGCATGTCACGGTGCTCGCTCTCGGCAGAAGCTTTTTTCTGAAAAGGCAAACTTACGGCTCCTTCTCCCACAGGGAAGGTGCCAGCCCTGAAAACTAATGCAGTTTTTCACTATCCCTCTGCAGCCTATCCACAGGCACAACAGCTTTGGGGATCTCTGCTTTCCCAGAGACTCAGCATGTCACGGTGCTCGCTCTCGGCAGAAGCTTTTTTCTGAAAAGGCAAACTTACGGCTCCTTCTCCCACAGGGAAGGTGCCAGCCCTGAAAACTAATGCAGTTTTTCACTATCCCTCTGCAGCCTATCCACAGGCACAACAGCTTTTGGGATCTCTGCTTTCCCAGAGACTCAGCATGTCACGGTGCTCGCTCTCGGCAGAAGCTTTTTTCTGAGAAGGCAAACTTACGGCTCCTTCTCCCACAGGGAAGGTGCCAGCCCTGAAAACTAATGCAGTTTTTCACTATCCCTCTGCAGCCTATCCACAGGCACAACAGCTTTGGGGATCTCTGCTTTCCCAGAGACTCAGCATGTCACGGTGCTCGCTCTCGGCAGAAGCTTTTTTCTGAAAAGGCAAACTTACGGCTCCTTCTCCCACAGGGAAGGTGCCAGCCCTGAAAACTAATGCAGTTTTTCACTATCCCTCTGCAGCCTATCCACAGGCACAACAGCTTTTGGGATCTCTGCTTTCCCAGAGACTCAGCATGTCACGGTGCTCGCTCTCGGCAGAAGCTTTTTTCTGAGAAGGCAAACTTACGGCTCCTTCTCCCACAGGGAAGGTGCCAGCCCTGAAAACTAATGCAGTTTTTCACTATCCCTCTGCAGCCTATCCACAGGCACAACAGCTTTGGGGATCTCTGCTTTCCCAGAGACTCAGCATGTCACGGTGCTCGCTCTCGGCAGAAGCTTTTTTCTGAGAAGGCAAACTTACGGCTCCTTCTCCCACAGGGAAGGTGCCAGCCCTGAAAACTAATGCAGTTTTTCACTATCCCTCTGCAGCCTATCCACAGGCACAACAGCTTTGGGGATCTCTGCTTTCCCAGAGACTCAGCATGTCACGGTGCTCGCTCTCGGCAGAAGCTTTTTTCTGAAAAGGCAAACTTACGGCTCCTTCTCCCACAGGGAAGGTGCCAGCCCTGAAAACTAATGCAGTTTTTCACTATCCCTCTGCAGCCTATCCACAGGCACAACAGCTTTGGGGATCTCTGCTTTCCCAGAGACTCAGCATGTCACGGTGCTCGCTCTCGGCAGAAGGTTTTTTCTGAGAAGGCAAACTTACGGCTCCTTCTCCCTCAGGGAAGGTGCCAGCCCTGAAAACTAATGCAGTTTTTCACTATCCCTCTGCAGCCTATCCACAGGCACAACAGCTTTGGGGATCTCTGCTTTCCCAGAGACTCAGCATGTCACGGTGCTCGCTCTCGGCAGAAGCTTTTTTCTGAAAAGGCAAACTTACGGCTCCTTCTCCCACAGGGAAGGTGCCAGCCCTGAAAACTAATGCAGTTTTTCACTATCCCTCTGCAGCCTATCCACAGGCACAACAGCTTTTGGGATCTCTGCTTTCCCAGAGACTCAGCATGTCACGGTGCTCGCTCTCGGCAGAAGCTTTTTTCTGAAAAGGCAAACTTACGGCTCCTTCTCCCACAGGGAAGGTGCCAGCCCTGAAAACTAATGCAGTTTTTCACTATCCCTCTGCAGCCTATCCACAGGCACAACAGCTTTGGGGATCTCTGCTTTCCCAGAGACTCAGCATGTCACGGTGCTCGCTCTCGGCAGAAGCTTTTTTCTGAAAAGGCAAACTTACGGCTCCTTCTCCCTCAGGGAAGGTGCCAGCCCTGAAAACTAATGCAGTTTTTCACTATCCCTCTGCAGCCTATCCACAGGCACAACAGCTTTTGGGATCTCTGCTTTCCCAGAGACTCAGCATGTCACGGTGCTCACTCTCGCCAGAGCCTTTTTCTGAAAAGGCAAACTTACGGCTCCTTCTCCCACAAGGAAGGTGCCAGCCCTGAAAGATCTTGCTGGTATTCACTATCCCTCTGCAGCCTATCCACAGGCACAACAGCTTTGGGGATCTCTGCTTTCCCAGAGACTCAGCATGTCACGGTGCTCGCTCTCGGCAGAAGCTTTTTTCTGAGAAGGCAAACTTACGGCTCCTTCTCCCACAGGGAAGGTGCCAGCCCTGAAAACTAATGCAGTTTTTCACTATCCCTCTGCAGCCTATCCACAGGCACAACAGCTTTGGGGATCTCTGCTTTCCCAGAGACTCAGCATGTCACGGTGCTCGCTCTCGGCAGAAGCTTTTTTCTGAAAAGGCAAACTTACGGCTCCTTCTCCCACAGGGAAGGTGCCAGCCCTGAAAACTAATGCAGTTTTTCACTATCCCTCTGCAGCCTATCCACAGGCACAACAGCTTTTGGGATCTCTGCTTTCCCAGAGACTCAGCATGTCACGGTGCTCGCTCTCGGCAGAAGCTTTTTTCTGAGAAGGCAAACTTACGGCTCCTTCTCCCACAGGGAAGGTGCCAGCCCTGAAAACTAATGCAGTTTTTCACTATCCCTCTGCAGCCTATCCACAGGCACAACAGCTTTGGGGATCTCTGCTTTCCCAGAGACTCAGCATGTCACGGTGCTCGCTCTCGGCAGAAGCTTTTTTCTGAAAAGGCAAACTTACGGCTCCTTCTCCCACAGGGAAGGTGCCAGCCCTGAAAACTAATGCAGTTTTTCACTATCCCTCTGCAGCCTATCCACAGGCACAACAGCTTTGGGGATCTCTGCTTTCCCAGAGACTCAGCATGTCACGGTGCTCGCTCTCGGCAGAAGCTTTTTTCTGAAAAGGCAAACTTACGGCTCCTTCTCCCTCAGGGAAGGTGCCAGCCCTGAAAACTAATGCAGTTTTTCACTATCCCTCTGCAGCCTATCCACAGGCACAACAGCTTTGGGGATCTCTGCTTTCCCAGAGACTCAGCATGTCACGGTGCTCGCTCTCGGCAGAAGCTTTTTTCTGAAAAGGCAAACTTACGGCTCCTTCTCCCACAGGGAAGGTGCCAGCCCTGAAAACTAATGCAGTTTTTCACTATCCCTCTGCAGCCTATCCACAGGCACAACAGCTTTGGGGATCTCTGCTTTCCCAGAGACTCAGCATGTCACGGTGCTCGCTCTCGGCAGAAGCTTTTTTCTGAAAAGGCAAACTTACGGCTCCTTCTCCCACAGGGAAGGTGCCAGCCCTGAAAACTAATGCAGTTTTTCACTATCCCTCAGCAGCCTATCCACAGGCACAACAGCTTTTGGGATCTCTGCTTTCCCAGAGACTCAGCATGTCACGGTGCTCGCTCTCGGCAGAAGCTTTTTTCTGAGAAGGCAAACTTACGGCTCCTTCTCCCACAGGGAAGGTGCCAGCCCTGAAAACTAATGCAGTTTTTCACTATCCCTCTGCAGCCTATCCACAGGCACAACAGCTTTTGGGATCTCTGCTTTCCCAGAGACTCAGCATGTCACGGTGCTCGCTCTCGGCAGAAGCTTTTTTCTGAAAAGGCAAACTTACGGCTCCTTCTCCCACAGGGAAGGTGCCAGCCCTGAAAACTAATGCAGTTTTTCACTATCCCTCTGCAGCCTATCCACAGGCACAACAGCTTTGGGGATCTCTGCTTTCCCAGAGACTCAGCATGTCACGGTGCTCGCTCTCGGCAGAAGCTTTTTTCTGAAAAGGCAAACTTACGGCTCCTTCTCCCACAGGGAAGGTGCCAGCCCTGAAAACTAATGCAGTTTTTCACTATCCCTCTGCAGCCTATCCACAGGCACAACAGCTTTGGGGATCTCTGCTTTCCCAGAGACTCAGCATGTCACGGTGCTCGCTCTCGGCAGAAGCTTTTTTCTGAAAAGGCAAACTTACGGCTCCTTCTCCCACAGGGAAGGTGCCAGCCCTGAAAACTAATGCAGTTTTTCACTATCCCTCTGCAGCCTATCCACAGGCACAACAGCTTTTGGGATCTCTGCTTTCCCAGAGACTCAGCATGTCACGGTGCTCACTCTCGCCAGAGCCTTTTTCTGAAAAGGCAAACTTACGGCTCCTTCTCCCACAAGGAAGGTGCCAGCCCTGAAAGATCTTGCTGGTATTCACTATCCCTCTGCAGCCTATCCACAGGCACAACAGCTTTTGGGATCTCTGCTTTCCCAGAGACTCAGCATGTCACGGTGCTCGCTCTCGGCAGAAGCTTTTTTCTGAGAAGGCAAACTTACGGCTCCTTCTCCCACAGGGAAGGTGCCAGCCCTGAAAACTAATGCAGTTTTTCACTATCCCTCTGCAGCCTATCCACAGGCACAACAGCTTTGGGGATCTCTGCTTTCCCAGAGACTCAGCATGTCACGGTGCTCGCTCTCGGCAGAAGCTTTTTTCTGAAAAGGCAAACTTACGGCTCCTTCTCCCACAGGGAAGGTGCCAGCCCTGAAAACTAATGCAGTTTTTCACTATCCCTCTGCAGCCTATCCACAGGCACAACAGCTTTTGGGATCTCTGCTTTCCCAGAGACTCAGCATGTCACGGTGCTCGCTCTCGGCAGAAGCTTTTTTCTGAAAAGGCAAACTTACGGCTCCTTCTCCCACAGGGAAGGTGCCAGCCCTGAAAACTAATGCAGTTTTTCACTATCCCTCTGCAGCCTATCCACAGGCACAACAGCTTTGGGGATCTCTGCTTTCCCAGAGACTCAGCATGTCACGGTGCTCGCTCTCGGCAGAAGCTTTTTTCTGAAAAGGCAAACTTACGGCTCCTTCTCCCTCAGGGAAGGTGCCAGCCCTGAAAACTAATGCAGTTTTTCACTATCCCTCTGCAGCCTATCCACAGGCACAACAGCTTTGGGGATCTCTGCTTTCCCATAGACTCAGCATGTCACGGTGCTCGCTCTCGGCAGAAGCTTTTTTCTGAAAAGGCAAACTTACGGCTCCTTCTCCCACAGGGAAGGTGCCAGCCCTGAAAACTAATGCAGTTTTTCACTATCCCTCTGCAGCCTATCCACAGGCACAACAGCTTTGGGGATCTCTGCTTTCCCAGAGACTCAGCATGTCACGGTGCTCGCTCTCGGCAGAAGCTTTTTTCTGAAAAGGCAAACTTACGGCTCCTTCTCCCACAGGGAAGGTGCCAGCCCTGAAAACTAATGCAGTTTTTCACTATCCCTCTGCAGCCTATCCACAGGCACAACAGCTTTGGGGATCTCTGCTTTCCCAGAGACTCAGCATGTCACGGTGCTCGCTCTCGGCAGAAGCTTTTTTCTGAAAAGGCAAACTTACGGCTCCTTCTCCCTCAGGGAAGGTGCCAGCCCTGAAAACTAATGCAGTTTTTCACTATCCCTCTGCAGCCTATCCACAGGCACAACAGCTTTTGGGATCTCTGCTTTCCCAGAGACTCAGCATGTCACGGTGCTCACTCTCGCCAGAGCCTTTTTCTGAAAAGGCAAACTTACGGCTCCTTCTCCCACAAGGAAGGTGCCAGCCCTGAAAGATCTTGCTGGTATTCACTATCCCTCTGCAGCCTATCCACAGGCACAACAGCTTTTGGGATCTCTGCTTTCCCAGAGACTCAGCATGTCACGGTGCTCGCTCTCGGCAGAAGCTTTTTTCTGAGAAGGCAAACTTACGGCTCCTTCTCCCACAGGGAAGGTGCCAGCCCTGAAAACTAATGCAGTTTTTCACTATCCCTCTGCAGCCTATCCACAGGCACAACAGCTTTGGGGATCTCTGCTTTCCCAGAGACTCAGCATGTCACGGTGCTCGCTCTCGGCAGAAGCTTTTTTCTGAAAAGGCAAACTTACGGCTCCTTCTCCCTCAGGGAAGGTGCCAGCCCTGAAAACTAATGCAGTTTTTCACTATCCCTCTGCAGCCTATCCACAGGCACAACAGCTTTGGGGATCTCTGCTTTCCCAGAGACTCAGCATGTCACGGTGCTCGCTCTCGGCAGAAGCTTTTTTCTGAAAAGGCAAACTTACGGCTCCTTCTCCCTCAGGGAAGGTGCCAGCCCTGAAAACTAATGCAGTTTTTCACTATCCCTCTGCAGCCTATCCACAGGCACAACAGCTTTGGGGATCTCTGCTTTCCCAGAGACTCAGCATGTCACGGTGCTCACTCTCGCCAGAGCCTTTTTCTGAAAAGGCAAACTTACGGCTCCTTCTCCCACAAGGAAGGTGCCAGCCCTGAAAGATCTTGCTGGTATTCACTATCCCTCTGCAGCCTATCCACAGGCACAACAGCTTTTGGGATCTCTGCTTTCCCAGAGACTCAGCATGTCACGGTGCTCGCTCTCGGCAGAAGCTTTTTTCTGAGAAGGCAAACTTACGGCTCCTTCTCCCACAGGGAAGGTGCCAGCCCTGAAAACTAATGCAGTTTTTCACTATCCCTCTGCAGCCTATCCACAGGCACAACAGCTTTGGGGATCTCTGCTTTCCCAGAGACTCAGCATGTCACGGTGCTCGCTCTCGGCAGAAGCTTTTTTCTGAAAAGGCAAACTTACGGCTCCTTCTCCCACAGGGAAGGTGCCAGCCCTGAAAACTAATGCAGTTTTTCACTATCCCTCTGCAGCCTATCCACAGGCACAACAGCTTTTGGGATCTCTGCTTTCCCAGAGACTCAGCATGTCACGGTGCTCGCTCTCGGCAGAAGCTTTTTTCTGAAAAGGCAAACTTACGGCTCCTTCTCCCACAGGGAAGGTGCCAGCCCTGAAAACTAATGCAGTTTTTCACTATCCCTCTGCAGCCTATACACAGGCACAACAGCTTTTGGGATCTCTGCTTTCCCAGAGACTCAGCATGTCACGGTGCTCACTCTCGCCAGAGCCTTTTTCTGAAAAGGCAAACTTACGGCTCCTTCTCCCACAAGGAAGGTGCCAGCCCTGAAAACTAATGCAGTTTTTCACTATCCCTCTGCAGCCTATCCACAGGCACAACAGCTTTTGGGATCTCTGCTTTCCCAGAGACTCAGCATGTCACGGTGCTCGCTCTCGGCAGAAGCTTTTTTCTGAGAAGGCAAACTTACGGCTCCTTCTCCCACAGGGAAGGTGCCAGCCCTGAAAACTAATGCAGTTTTTCACTATCCCTCTGCAGCCTATCCACAGGCACAACAGCTTTGGGGATCTCTGCTTTCCCAGAGACTCAGCATGTCACGGTGCTCGCTCTCGGCAGAAGCTTTTTTCTGAAAAGGCAAACTTACGGCTCCTTCTCCCTCAGGGAAGGTGCCAGCCCTGAAAACTAATGCAGTTTTTCACTATCCCTCTGCAGCCTATCCACAGGCACAACAGCTTTGGGGATCTCTGCTTTCCCAGAGACTCAGCATGTCACGGTGCTCGCTCTCGGCAGAAGCTTTTTTCTGAAAAGGCAAACTTACGGCTCCTTCTCCCACAGGGAAGGTGCCAGCCCTGAAAACTAATGCAGTTTTTCACTATCCCTCTGCAGCCTATCCACAGGCACAACAGCTTTGGGGATCTCTGCTTTCCCAGAGACTCAGCATGTCACGGTGCTCGCTCTCGGCAGAAGCTTTTTTCTGAGAAGGCAAACTTACGGCTCCTTCTCCCACAGGGAAGGTGCCAGCCCTGAAAACTAATGCATTTTTTCACTATCCCTCTGCAGCCTATCCACAGGCACAACAGCTTTGGGGATCTCTGCTTTCCCAGAGACTCAGCATGTCACGGTGCTCGCTCTCGGCAGAAGCTTTTTTCTGAAAAGGCAAACTTACGGCTCCTTCTCCCTCAGGGAAGGTGCCAGCCCTGAAAACTAATGCAGTTTTTCACTATCCCTCTGCAGCCTATCCACAGGCACAACAGCTTTTGGGATCTCTGCTTTCCCAGAGACTCAGCATGTCACGGTGCTCGCTCTCGGCAGAAGCTTTTTTCTGAAAAGGCAAACTTACGGCTCCTTCTCCCTCAGGGAAGGTGCCAGCCCTGAAAACTAATGCAGTTTTTCACTATCCCTCTGCAGCCTATCCACAGGCACAACAGCTTTGGGGATCTCTGCTTTCCCAGAGACTCAGCATGTCACGGTGCTCACTCTCGCCAGAGCCTTTTTCTGAAAAGGCAAACTTACGGCTCCTTCTCCCACAAGGAAGGTGCCAGCCCTGAAAGATCTTGCTGGTATTCACTATCCCTCTGCAGCCTATCCACAGGCACAACAGCTTTTGGGATCTCTGCTTTCCCAGAGACTCAGCATGTCACGGTGCTCGCTCTCGGCAGAAGCTTTTTTCTGAGAAGGCAAACTTACGGCTCCTTCTCCCACAGGGAAGGTGCCAGCCCTGAAAACTAATGCAGTTTTTCACTATCCCTCTGCAGCCTATCCACAGGCACAACAGCTTTGGGGATCTCTGCTTTCCCAGAGACTCAGCATGTCACGGTGCTCGCTCTCGGCAGAAGCTTTTTTCTGAAAAGGCAAACTTACGGCTCCTTCTCCCACAGGGAAGGTGCCAGCCCTGAAAACTAATGCAGTTTTTCACTATCCCTCTGCAGCCTATCCACAGGCACAACAGCTTTGGGGATCTCTGCTTTCCCAGAGACTCAGCATGTCACGGTGCTCGCTCTCGGCAGAAGCTTTTTTCTGAAAAGGCAAACTTACGGCTCCTTCTCCCACAGGGAAGGTGCCAGCCCTGAAAACTAATGCAGTTTTTCACTATCCCTCTGCAGCCTATCCACAGGCACAACAGCTTTTGGGATCTCTGCTTTCCCAGAGACTCAGCATGTCACGGTGCTCGCTCTCGGCAGAAGCTTTTTTCTGAGAAGGCAAACTTACGGCTCCTTCTCCCACAGGGAAGGTGCCAGCCCTGAAAACTAATGCAGTTTTTCACTATCCCTCTGCAGCCTATCCACAGGCACAACAGCTTTTGGGATCTCTGCTTTCCCAGAGACTCAGCATGTCACGGTGCTCACTCTCGCCAGAGCCTTTTTCTGAAAAGGCAAACTTACGGCTCCTTCTCCCACAAGGAAGGTGCCAGCCCTGAAAGATCTTGCTGGTATTCACTATCCCTCTGCAGCCTATCCACAGGCACAACAGCTTTGGGGATCTCTGCTTTCCCAGAGACTCAGCATGTCACGGTGCTCGCTCTCGGCAGAAGCTTTTTTCTGAAAAGGCAAACTTACGGCTCCTTCTCCCACAGGGAAGGTGCCAGCCCTGAAAACTAATGCAGTTTTTCACTATCCCTCTGCAGCCTATCCACAGGCACAACAGCTTTTGGGATCTCTGCTTTCCCAGAGACTCAGCATGTCACGGTGCTCGCTCTCGGCAGAAGCTTTTTTCTGAGAAGGCAAACTTACGGCTCCTTCTCCCACAGGGAAGGTGCCAGCCCTGAAAACTAATGCAGTTTTTCACTATCCCTCTGCAGCCTATCCACAGGCACAACAGCTTTGGGGATCTCTGCTTTCCCAGAGACTCAGCATGTCACGGTGCTCGCTCTCGGCAGAAGCTTTTTTCTGAGAAGGCAAACTTACGGCTCCTTCTCCCACAGGGAAGGTGCCAGCCCTGAAAACTAATGCAGTTTTTCACTATCCCTCTGCAGCCTATCCACAGGCACAACAGCTTTGGGGATCTCTGCTTTCCCAGAGACTCAGCATGTCACGGTGCTCGCTCTCGGCAGAAGCTTTTTTCTGAAAAGGCAAACTTACGGCTCCATCTCCCTCAGGGAAGGTGCCAGCCCTGAAAACTAATGCAGTTTTTCACTATCCCTCTGCAGCCTATCCACAGGCACAACAGCTTTGGGGATCTCTGCTTTCCCAGAGACTCAGCATGTCACGGTGCTCACTCTCGCCAGAGCCTTTTTCTGAAAAGGCAAACTTACGGCTCCTTCTCCCACAAGGAAGGTGCCAGCCCTGAAAGATCTTGCTGGTATTCACTATCCCTCTGCAGCCTATCCACAGGCACAACAGCTTTTGGGATCTCTGCTTTCCCAGAGACTCAGCATGTCACGGTGCTCGCTCTCGGCAGAAGCTTTTTTCTGAGAAGGCAAACTTACGGCTCCTTCTCCCACAGGGAAGGTGCCAGCCCTGAAAACTAATGCAGTTTTTCACTATCCCTCTGCAGCCTATCCACAGGCACAACAGCTTTGGGGATCTCTGCTTTCCCAGAGACTCAGCATGTCACGGTGCTCGCTCTCGGCAGAAGCTTTTTTCTGAAAAGGCAAACTTACGGCTCCTTCTCCCACAGGGAAGGTGCCAGCCCTGAAAACTAATGCAGTTTTTCACTATCCCTCTGCAGCCTATCCACAGGCACAACAGCTTTTGGGATCTCTGCTTTCCCAGAGACTCAGCATGTCACGGTGCTCGCTCTCGGCAGAAGCTTTTTTCTGAGAAGGCAAACTTACGGCTCCTTCTCCCACAGGGAAGGTGCCAGCCCTGAAAACTAATGCAGTTTTTCACTATCCCTCTGCAGCCTATCCACAGGCACAACAGCTTTGGGGATCTCTGCTTTCCCAGAGACTCAGCATGTCACGGTGCTCGCTCTCGGCAGAAGCTTTTTTCTGAAAAGGCAAACTTACGGCTCCTTCTCCCTCAGGGAAGGTGCCAGCCCTGAAAACTAATGCAGTTTTTCACTATCCCTCTGCAGCCTATCCACAGGCACAACAGCTTTGGGGATCTCTGCTTTCCCAGAGACTCAGCATGTCACGGTGCTCGCTCTCGGCAGAAGCTTTTTTCTGAAAAGGCAAACTTACGGCTCCTTCTCCCACAGGGAAGGTGCCAGCCCTGAAAACTAATGCAGTTTTTCACTATCCCTCTGCAGCCTATCCACAGGCACAACAGCTTTGGGGATCTCTGCTTTCCCAGAGACTCAGCATGTCACGGTGCTCGCTCTCGGCAGAAGCTTTTTTCTGAAAAGGCAAACTTACGGCTCCTTCTCCCACAGGGAAGGTGCCAGCCCTGAAAACTAATGCAGTTTTTCACTATCCCTCTGCAGCCTATCCACAGGCACAACAGCTTTTGGGATCTCTGCTTTCCCAGAGACTCAGCATGTCACGGTGCTCGCTCTCGGCAGAAGCTTTTTTCTGAAAAGGCAAACTTACGGCTCCTTCTCCCACAGGGAAGGTGCCAGCCCTGAAAACTAATGCAGTTTTTCACTATCCCTCTGCAGCCTATCCACAGGCACAACAGCTTTTGGGATCTCTGCTTTCCCAGAGACTCAGCATGTCACGGTGCTCGCTCTCGGCAGAAGCTTTTTTCTGAGAAGGCAAACTTACGGCTCCTTCTCCCACAGGGAAGGTGCCAGCCCTGAAAACTAATGCAGTTTTTCACTATCCCTCTGCAGCCTATCCACAGGCACAACAGCTTTGGGGATCTCTGCTTTCCCAGAGACTCAGCATGTCACGGTGCTCGCTCTCGGCAGAAGCTTTTTTCTGAGAAGGCAAACTTACGGCTCCTTCTCCCACAGGGAAGGTGCCAGCCCTGAAAACTAATGCAGTTTTTCACTATCCCTCTGCAGCCTATCCACAGGCACAACAGCTTTGGGGATCTCTGCTTTCCCAGAGACTCAGCATGTCACGGTGCTCGCTCTCGGCAGAAGCTTTTTTCTGAAAAGGCAAACTTACGGCTCCTTCTCCCACAGGGAAGGTGCCAGCCCTGAAAACTAATGCAGTTTTTCACTATCCCTCTGCAGCCTATCCACAGGCACAACAGCTTTTGGGATCTCTGCTTTCCCAGAGACTCAGCATGTCACGGTGCTCGCTCTCGGCAGAAGCTTTTTTCTGAGAAGGCAAACTTACGGCTCCTTCTCCCACAGGGAAGGTGCCAGCCCTGAAAACTAATGCAGTTTTTCACTATCCCTCTGCAGCCTATCCACAGGCACAACAGCTTTGGGGATCTCTGCTTTCCCAGAGACTCAGCATGTCACGGTGCTCGCTCTCGGCAGAAGCTTTTTTCTGAAAAGGCAAACTTACGGCTCCTTCTCCCTCAGGGAAGGTGCCAGCCCTGAAAACTAATGCAGTTTTTCACTATCCCTCTGCAGCCTATCCACAGGCACAACAGCTTTGGGGATCTCTGCTTTCCCAGAGACTCAGCATGTCACGGTGCTCGCTCTCGGCAGAAGCTTTTTTCTGAAAAGGCAAACTTACGGCTCCTTCTCCCTCAGGGAAGGTGCCAGCCCTGAAAACTAATGCAGTTTTTCACTATCCCTCTGCAGCCTATCCACAGGCACAACAGCTTTGGGGATCTCTGCTTTCCCAGAGACTCAGCATGTCACGGTGCTCGCTCTCGGCAGAAGCTTTTTTCTGAAAAGGCAAACTTACGGCTCCTTCTCCCACAGGGAAGGTGCCAGCCCTGAAAACTAATGCAGTTTTTCACTATCCCTCTGCAGCCTATCCACAGGCACAACAGCTTTGGGGATCTCTGCTTTCCCAGAGACTCAGCATGTCACGGTGCTCGCTCTCGGCAGAAGCTTTTTTCTGAAAAGGCAAACTTACGGCTCCTTCTCCCACAGGGAAGGTGCCAGCCCTGAAAACTAATGCAGTTTTTCACTATCCCTCTGCAGCCTATCCACAGGCACAACAGCTTTTGGGATCTCTGCTTTCCCAGAGACTCAGCATGTCACGGTGCTCGCTCTCGGCAGAAGCTTTTTTCTGAGAAGGCAAACTTACGGCTCCTTCTCCCACAGGGAAGGTGCCAGCCCTGAAAACTAATGCAGTTTTTCACTATCCCTCTGCAGCCTATCCACAGGCACAACAGCTTTGGGGATCTCTGCTTTCCCAGAGACTCAGCATGTCACGGTGCTCGCTCTCGGCAGAAGCTTTTTTCTGAAAAGGCAAACTTACGGCTCCTTCTCCCACAGGGAAGGTGCCAGCCCTGAAAACTAATGCAGTTTTTCACTATCCCTCTGCAGCCTATCCACAGGCACAACAGCTTTGGGGATCTCTGCTTTCCCAGAGACTCAGCATGTCACGGTGCTCGCTCTCGGCAGAAGCTTTTTTCTGAAAAGGCAAACTTACGGCTCCTTCTCCCACAGGGAAGGTGCCAGCCCTGAAAACTAATGCAGTTTTTCACTATCCCTCTGCAGCCTATCCACAGGCACAACAGCTTTGGGGATCTCTGCTTTCCCAGAGACTCAGCTTGTCACGGTGCTCGCTCTCGGCAGAAGCTTTTTTCTGAAATTCAAACTTACGGCTCCTTCTCCCTCAGGGAAGGTGCCAGCCCTGAAAACTAATGCAGTTTTTCACTATCCCTCTGCAGCCTATCCACAGGCACAACAGCTTTGGGGATCTCTGCTTTCCCAGAGACTCAGCATGTCACGGTGCTCGCTCTCGGCAGAAGCTTTTTTCTGAAAAGGCAAACTTACGGCTCCTTCTCCCACAGGGAAGGTGCCAGCCCTGAAAACTAATGCAGTTTTTCACTATCCCTCTGCAGCCTATCCACAGGCACAACAGCTTTGGGGATCTCTGCTTTCCCAGAGACTCAGCATGTCACGGTGCTCGCTCTCGGCAGAAGCTTTTTTCTGAAAAGGCAAACTTACGGCTCCTTCTCCCACAGGGAAGGTGCCAGCCCTGAAAACTAATGCAGTTTTTCACTATCCCTCTGCAGCCTATCCACAGGCACAACAGCTTTTGGGATCTCTGCTTTCCCAGAGACTCAGCATGTCACGGTGCTCGCTCTCGGCAGAAGCTTTTTTCTGAGAAGGCAAACTTACGGCTCCTTCTCCCACAGGGAAGGTGCCAGCCCTGAAAACTAATGCAGTTTTTCACTATCCCTCTGCAGCCTATCCACAGGCACAACAGCTTTGGGGATCTCTGCTTTCCCAGAGACTCAGCATGTCACGGTGCTCGCTCTCGGCAGAAGCTTTTTTCTGATAAGGCAAACTTACGGCTCCTTCTCCCACAGGGAAGGTGCCAGCCCTGAAAACTAATGCAGTTTTTCACTATCCCTCTGCAGCCTATCCACAGGCACAACAGCTTTTGGGATCTCTGCTTTCCCAGAGACTCAGCATGTCACGGTGCTCGCTCTCGGCAGAAGCTTTTTTCTGAGAAGGCAAACTTACGGCTCCTTCTCCCACAGGGAAGGTGCCAGCCCTGAAAACTAATGCAGTTTTTCACTATCCCTCTGCAGCCTATCCACAGGCACAACAGCTTTGGGGATCTCTGCTTTCCCAGAGACTCAGCATGTAAAGGTGCTCGCTCTCGGCAGAAGCTTTTTTCTGAGAAGGCAAACTTACGGCTCCTTCTCCCACAGGGAAGGTGCCAGCCCTGAAAACTAATGCAGTTTTTCACTATCCCTCTGCAGCCTATCCACAGGCACAACAGCTTTGGGGATCTCTGCTTTCCCAGAGACTCAGCATGTCACGGTGCTCGCTCTCGGCAGAAGCTTTTTTCTGAAAAGGCAAACTTACGGCTCCTTCTCCCACAGGGAAGGTGCCAGCCCTGAAAACTAATGCAGTTTTTCACTATCCCTCTGCAGCCTATCCACAGGCACAACAGCTTTGGGGATCTCTGCTTTCCCAGAGACTCAGCATGTCACGGTGCTCGCTCTCGGCAGAAGCTTTTTTCTGAGAAGGCAAACTTACGGCTCCTTCTCCCTCAGGGAAGGTGCCAGCCCTGAAAACTAATGCAGTTTTTCACTATCCCTCTGCAGCCTATCCACAGGCACAACAGCTTTGGGGATCTCTGCTTTCCCAGAGACTCAGCATGTCACGGTGCTCGCTCTCGGCAGAAGCTTTTTTCTGAAAAGGCAAACTTACGGCTCCTTCTCCCACAGGGAAGGTGCCAGCCCTGAAAACTAATGCAGTTTTTCACTATCCCTCTGCAGCCTATCCACAGGCACAACAGCTTTTGGGATCTCTGCTTTCCCAGAGACTCAGCATGTCACGGTGCTCGCTCTCGGCAGAAGCTTTTTTCTGAAAAGGCAAACTTACGGCTCCTTCTCCCACAGGGAAGGTGCCAGCCCTGAAAACTAATGCAGTTTTTCACTATCCCTCTGCAGCCTATCCACAGGCACAACAGCTTTGGGGATCTCTGCTTTCCCAGAGACTCAGCATGTCACGGTGCTCGCTCTCGGCAGAAGCTTTTTTCTGAAAAGGCAAACTTACGGCTCCTTCTCCCTCAGGGAAGGTGCCAGCCCTGAAAACTAATGCAGTTTTTCACTATCCCTCTGCAGCCTATCCACAGGCACAACAGCTTTGGGGATCTCTGCTTTCCCAGAGACTCAGCATGTCACGGTGCTCGCTCTCGGCAGAAGCTTTTTTCTGAAAAGGCAAACTTACGGCTCCTTCTCCCACAGGGAAGGTGCCAGCCCTGAAAACTAATGCAGTTTTTCACTATCCCTCTGCAGCCTATCCACAGGCACAACAGCTTTGGGGATCTCTGCTTTCCCAGAGACTCAGCATGTCACGGTGCTCGCTCTCGGCAGAAGCTTTTTTCTGAAAAGGCAAACTTACGGCTCCTTCTCCCACAGGGAAGGTGCCAGCCCTGAAAACTAATGCAGTTTTTCACTATCCCTCTGCAGCCTATCCACAGGCACAACAGCTTTTGGGATCTCTGCTTTCCCAGAGACTCAGCATGTCACGGTGCTCACTCTCGCCAGAGCCTTTTTCTGAAAAGGCAAACTTACGGCTCCTTCTCCCACAAGGAAGGTGCCAGCCCTGAAAGATCTTGCTGGTATTCACTATCCCTCTGCAGCCTATCCACAGGCACAACAGCTTTTGGGATCTCTGCTTTCCCAGAGACTCAGCATGTCACGGTGCTCGCTCTCGGCAGAAGCTTTTTTCTGAGAAGGCAAACTTACGGCTCCTTCTCCCACAGGGAAGGTGCCAGCCCTGAAAACTAATGCAGTTTTTCACTATCCCTCTGCAGCCTATCCACAGGCACAACAGCTTTGGGGATCTCTGCTTTCCCAGAGACTCAGCATGTCACGGTGCTCGCTCTCGGCAGAAGCTTTTTTCTGAAAAGGCAAACTTACGGCTCCTTCTCCCACAGGGAAGGTGCCAGCCCTGAAAACTAATGCAGTTTTTCACTATCCCTCTGCAGCCTATCCACAGGCACAACAGCTTTTGGGATCTCTGCTTTCCCAGAGACTCAGCATGTCACGGTGCTCGCTCTCGGCAGAAGCTTTTTTCTGAGAAGGCAAACTTACGGCTCCTTCTCCCACAGGGAAGGTGCCAGCCCTGAAAACTAATGCAGTTTTTCACTATCCCTCTGCAGCCTATCCACAGGCACAACAGCTTTGGGGATCTCTGCTTTCCCAGAGACTCAGCATGTCACGGTGCTCGCTCTCGGCAGAAGCTTTTTTCTGAAAAGGCAAACTTACGGCTCCTTCTCCCACAGGGAAGGTGCCAGCCCTGAAAACTAATGCAGTTTTTCACTATCCCTCTGCAGCCTATCCACAGGCACAACAGCTTTTGGGATCTCTGCTTTCCCAGAGACTCAGCATGTCACGGTGCTCGCTCTCGGCAGAAGCTTTTTTCTGAGAAGGCAAACTTACGGCTCCTTCTCCCACAGGGAAGGTGCCAGCCCTGAAAACTAATGCAGTTTTTCACTATCCCTCTGCAGCCTATCCACAGGCACAACAGCTTTGGGGATCTCTGCTTTCCCAGAGACTCAGCATGTCACGGTGCTCGCTCTCGGCAGAAGCTTTTTTCTGAAAAGGCAAACTTACGGCTCCTTCTCCCACAGGGAAGGTGCCAGCCCTGAAAACTAATGCAGTTTTTCACTATCCCTCTGCAGCCTATCCACAGGCACAACAGCTTTGGGGATCTCTGCTTTCCCAGAGACTCAGCATGTCACGGTGCTCGCTCTCGGCAGAAGCTTTTTTCTGAAAAGGCAAACTTACGGCTCCTTCTCCCACAGGGAAGGTGCCAGCCCTGAAAACTAATGCAGTTTTTCACTATCCCTCTGCAGCCTATCCACAGGCACAACAGCTTTTGGGATCTCTGCTTTCCCAGAGACTCAGCATGTCACGGTGCTCGCTCTCGGCAGAAGCTTTTTTCTGATAAGGCAAACTTACGGCTCCTTCTCCCACAGGGAAGGTGCCAGCCCTGAAAACTAATGCAGTTTTTCACTATCCCTCTGCAGCCTATCCACAGGCACAACAGCTTTGGGGATCTCTGCTTTCCCAGAGACTCAGCATGTCACGGTGCTCGCTCTCGGCAGAAGCTTTTTTCTGAAAAGGCAAACTTACGGCTCCTTCTCCCACAGGGAAGGTGCCAGCCCTGAAAACTAATGCAGTTTTTCACTATCCCTCTGCAGCCAATCCACAGGCACAACAGCTTTTGGGATCTCTGCTTTCCCAGAGACTCAGCATGTCACGGTGCTCGCTCTCGGCAGAAGCTTTTTTCTGAGAAGGCAAACTTACGGCTCCTTCTCCCACAGGGAAGGTGCCAGCCCTGAAAACTAATGCAGTTTTTCACTATCCCTCTGCAGCCTATCCACAGGCACAACAGCTTTGGGGATCTCTGCTTTCCCAGAGACTCAGCATGTCACGGTGCTCGCTCTCGGCAGAAGCTTTTTTCTGAAAAGGCAAACTTACGGCTCCTTCTCCCACAGGGAAGGTGCCAGCCCTGAAAACTAATGCAGTTTTTCACTATCCCTCTGCAGCCTATCCACAGGCACAACAGCTTTGGGGATCTCTGCTTTCCCAGAGACTCAGCATGTCACGGTGCTCGCTCTCGGCAGAAGCTTTTTTCTGAAAAGGCAAACTTACGGCTCCTTCTCCCTCAGGGAAGGTGCCAGCCCTGAAAACTAATGCAGTTTTTCACTATCCCTCTGCAGCCTATCCACAGGCACAACAGCTTTGGGGATCTCTGCTTTCCCAGAGACTCAGCATGTCACGGTGCTCGCTCTCGGCAGAAGCTTTTTTCTGAAAAGGCAAACTTACGGCTCCTTCTCCCACAGGGAAGGTGCCAGCCCTGAAAACTAATGCAGTTTTTCACTATCCCTCTGCAGCCTATCCACTTGCACAACAGCTTTGGGGATCTCTGCTTTCCCAGAGACTCAGCATGTCACGGTGCTCGCTCTCGGCAGAAGCTTTTTTCTGAAAAGGCAAACTTACGGCTCCTTCTCCCACAGGGAAGGTGCCAGCCCTGAAAACTAATGCAGTTTTTCACTATCCCTCTGCAGCCTATCCACAGGCACAACAGCTTTTGGGATCTCTGCTTTCCCAGAGACTCAGCATGTCACGGTGCTCGCTCTCGGCAGAAGCTTTTTTCTGATAAGGCAAACTTACGGCTCCTTCTCCCACAGGGAAGGTGCCAGCCCTGAAAACTAATGCAGTTTTTCACTATCCCTCTGCAGCCTATCCACAGGCACAACAGCTTTGGGGATCTCTGCTTTCCCAGAGACTCAGCATGTCACGGTGCTCGCTCTCGGCAGAAGCTTTTTTCTGAAAAGGCAAACTTACGGCTCCTTCTCCCACAGGGAAGGTGCCAGCCCTGAAAACTAATGCAGTTTTTCACTATCCCTCTGCAGCCTATCCACAGGCACAACAGCTTTTGGGATCTCTGCTTTCCCAGAGACTCAGCATGTCACGGTGCTCGCTCTCGGCAGAAGCTTTTTTCTGAGAAGGCAAACTTACGGCTCCTTCTCCCACAGGGAAGGTGCCAGCCCTGAAAACTAATGCAGTTTTTCACTATCCCTCTGCAGCCTATCCACAGGCACAACAGCTTTGGGGATCTCTGCTTTCCCAGAGACTCAGCATGTAAAGGTGCTCGCTCTCGGCAGAAGCTTTTTTCTGAGAAGGCAAACTTACGGCTCCTTCTCCCACAGGGAAGGTGCCAGCCCTGAAAACTAATGCAGTTTTTCACTATCCCTCTGCAGCCTATCCACAGGCACAACAGCTTTGGGGATCTCTGCTTTCCCAGAGACTCAGCATGTCACGGTGCTCGCTCTCGGCAGAAGCTTTTTTCTGAAAAGGCAAACTTACGGCTCCTTCTCCCACAGGGAAGGTGCCAGCCCTGAAAACTAATGCAGTTTTTCACTATCCCTCTGCAGCCTATCCACAGGCACAACAGCTTTGGGGATCTCTGCTTTCCCAGAGACTCAGCATGTCACGGTGCTCGCTCTCGGCAGAAGCTTTTTTCTGAGAAGGCAAACTTACGGCTCCTTCTCCCACAGGGAAGGTGCCAGCCCTGAAAACTAATGCAGTTTTTCACTATCCCTCTGCAGCCTATCCACAGGCACAACAGCTTTGGGGATCTCTGCTTTCCCAGAGACTCAGCATGTCACGGTGCTCGCTCTCTGCAGAAGCTTTTTTCTGAAAAGGCAAACTTACGGCTCCTTCTCCCACAGGGAAGGTGCCAGCCCTGAAAACTAATGCAGTTTTTCACTATCCCTCTGCAGCCTATCCACAGGCACAACAGCTTTGGGGATCTCTGCTTTCCCAGAGACTCAGCATGTCACGGTGCTCGCTCTCGGCAGAAGCTTTTTTCTGAAAAGGCAAACTTACGGCTCCTTCTCCCACAGGGAAGGTGCCAGCCCTGAAAACTAATGCAGTTTTTCACTATCCCTCTGCAGCCTATCCACAGGCACAACAGCTTTTGGGATCTCTGCTTTCCCAGAGACTCAGCATGTCACGGTGCTCGCTCTCGGCAGAAGCTTTTTTCTGAGAAGGCAAACTTACGGCTCCTTCTCCCACAGGGAAGGTGCCAGCCCTGAAAACTAATGCAGTTTTTCACTATCCCTCTGCAGCCTATCCACAGGCACAACAGCTTTGGGGATCTCTGCTTTCCCAGAGACTCAGCATGTCACGGTGCTCGCTCTCGGCAGAAGCTTTTTTCTGAAAAGGCAAACTTACGGCTCCTTCTCCCACAGGGAAGGTGCCAGCCCTGAAAACTAATGCAGTTTTTCACTATCCCTCTGCAGCCTATCCACAGGCACAACAGCTTTTGGGATCTCTGCTTTCCCAGAGACTCAGCATGTCACGGTGCTCGCTCTCGGCAGAAGCTTTTTTCTGAGAAGGCAAACTTACGGCTCCTTCTCCCACAGGGAAGGTGCCAGCCCTGAAAACTAATGCAGTTTTTCACTATCCCTCTGCAGCCTATCCACAGGCACAACAGCTTTGGGGATCTCTGCTTTCCCAGAGACTCAGCATGTCACGGTGCTCGCTCTCGGCAGAAGCTTTTTTCTGAAAAGGCAAACTTACGGCTCCTTCTCCCACAGGGAAGGTGCCAGCCCTGAAAACTAATGCAGTTTTTCACTATCCCTCTGCAGCCTATCCACAGGCACAACAGCTTTGGGGATCTCTGCTTTCCCAGAGACTCAGCATGTCACGGTGCTCGCTCTCGGCAGAAGCTTTTTTCTGAAAAGGCAAACTTACGGCTCCTTCTCCCTCAGGGAAGGTGCCAGCCCTGAAAACTAATGCAGTTTTTCACTATCCCTCTGCAGCCTATCCACAGGCACAACAGCTTTGGGGATCTCTGCTTTCCCAGAGACTCAGCATGTCACGGTGCTCGCTCTCGGCAGAAGCTTTTTTCTGAAAAGGCAAACTTACGGCTCCTTCTCCCACAGGGAAGGTGCCAGCCCTGAAAACTAATGCAGTTTTTCACTATCCCTCTGCAGCCTATCCACTTGCACAACAGCTTTGGGGATCTCTGCTTTCCCAGAGACTCAGCATGTCACGGTGCTCGCTCTCGGCAGAAGCTTTTTTCTGAAAAGGCAAACTTACGGCTCCTTCTCCCACAGGGAAGGTGCCAGCCCTGAAAACTAATGCAGTTTTTCACTATCCCTCTGCAGCCTATCCACAGGCACAACAGCTTTTGGGATCTCTGCTTTCCCAGAGACTCAGCATGTCACGGTGCTCGCTCTCGGCAGAAGCTTTTTTCTGATAAGGCAAACTTACGGCTCCTTCTCCCACAGGGAAGGTGCCAGCCCTGAAAACTAATGCAGTTTTTCACTATCCCTCTGCAGCCTATCCACAGGCACAACAGCTTTGGGGATCTCTGCTTTCCCAGAGACTCAGCATGTCACGGTGCTCGCTCTCGGCAGAAGCTTTTTTCTGAAAAGGCAAACTTACGGCTCCTTCTCCCACAGGGAAGGTGCCAGCCCTGAAAACTAATGCAGTTTTTCACTATCCCTCTGCAGCCTATCCACAGGCACAACAGCTTTTGGGATCTCTGCTTTCCCAGAGACTCAGCATGTCACGGTGCTCGCTCTCGGCAGAAGCTTTTTTCTGAGAAGGCAAACTTACGGCTCCTTCTCCCACAGGGAAGGTGCCAGCCCTGAAAACTAATGCAGTTTTTCACTATCCCTCTGCAGCCTATCCACAGGCACAACAGCTTTGGGGATCTCTGCTTTCCCAGAGACTCAGCATGTAAAGGTGCTCGCTCTCGGCAGAAGCTTTTTTCTGAGAAGGCAAACTTACGGCTCCTTCTCCCACAGGGAAGGTGCCAGCCCTGAAAACTAATGCAGTTTTTCACTATCCCTCTGCAGCCTATCCACAGGCACAACAGCTTTGGGGATCTCTGCTTTCCCAGAGACTCAGCATGTCACGGTGCTCGCTCTCGGCAGAAGCTTTTTTCTGAAAAGGCAAACTTACGGCTCCTTCTCCCACAGGGAAGGTGCCAGCCCTGAAAACTAATGCAGTTTTTCACTATCCCTCTGCAGCCTATCCACAGGCACAACAGCTTTGGGGATCTCTGCTTTCCCAGAGACTCAGCATGTCACGGTGCTCGCTCTCGGCAGAAGCTTTTTTCTGAGAAGGCAAACTTACGGCTCCTTCTCCCTCAGGGAAGGTGCCAGCCCTGAAAACTAATGCAGTTTTTCACTATCCCTCTGCAGCCTATCCACAGGCACAACAGCTTTGGGGATCTCTGCTTTCCCAGAGACTCAGCATGTCACGGTGCTCGCTCTCGGCAGAAGCTTTTTTCTGAAAAGGCAAACTTACGGCTCCTTCTCCCACAGGGAAGGTGCCAGCCCTGAAAACTAATGCAGTTTTTCACTATCCCTCTGCAGCCTATCCACAGGCACAACAGCTTTTGGGATCTCTGCTTTCCCAGAGACTCAGCATGTCACGGTGCTCGCTCTCGGCAGAAGCTTTTTTCTGAAAAGGCAAACTTACGGCTCCTTCTCCCACAGGGAAGGTGCCAGCCCTGAAAACTAATGCAGTTTTTCACTATCCCTCTGCAGCCTATCCACAGGCACAACAGCTTTGGGGATCTCTGCTTTCCCAGAGACTCAGCATGTCACGGTGCTCGCTCTCGGCAGAAGCTTTTTTCTGAAAAGGCAAACTTACGGCTCCTTCTCCCTCAGGGAAGGTGCCAGCCCTGAAAACTAATGCAGTTTTTCACTATCCCTCTGCAGCCTATCCACAGGCACAACAGCTTTGGGGATCTCTGCTTTCCCAGAGACTCAGCATGTCACGGTGCTCACTCTCGCCAGAGCCTTTTTCTGAAAAGGCAAACTTACGGCTCCTTCTCCCACAAGGAAGGTGCCAGCCCTGAAAGATCTTGCTGGTATTCACTATCCCTCTGCAGCCTATCCACAGGCACAACAGCTTTTGGGATCTCTGCTTTCCCAGAGACTCAGCATGTCACGGTGCTCGCTCTCGGCAGAAGCTTTTTTCTGAGAAGGCAAACTTACGGCTCCTTCTCCCACAGGGAAGGTGCCAGCCCTGAAAACTAATGCAGTTTTTCACTATCCCTCTGCAGCCTATCCACAGGCACAACAGCTTTGGGGATCTCTGCTTTCCCAGAGACTCAGCATGTCACGGTGCTCGCTCTCGGCAGAAGCTTTTTTCTGAAAAGGCAAACTTACGGCTCCTTCTCCCACAGGGAAGGTGCCAGCCCTGAAAACTAATGCAGTTTTTCACTATCCCTCTGCAGCCTATCCACAGGCACAACAGCTTTGGGGATCTCTGCTTTCCCAGAGACTCAGCATGTCACGGTGCTCGCTCTCGGCAGAAGCTTTTTTCTGAAAAGGCAAACTTACGGCTCCTTCTCCCACAGGGAAGGTGCCAGCCCTGTAAACTAATGCAGTTTTTCACTATCCCTCTGCAGCCTATCCACAGGCACAACAGCTTTTGGGATCTCTGCTTTCCCAGAGACTCAGCATGTCACGGTGCTCGCTCTCGGCAGAAGCTTTTTTCTGAGAAGGCAAACTTACGGCTCCTTCTCCCACAGGGAAGGTGCCAGCCCTGAAAACTAATGCAGTTTTTCACTATCCCTCTGCAGCCTATCCACAGGCACAACAGCTTTGGGGATCTCTGCTTTCCCAGAGACTCAGCATGTCACGGTGCTCGCTCTCGGCAGAAGCTTTTTTCTGAAAAGGCAAACTTACGGCTCCTTCTCCCACAGGGAAGGTGCCAGCCCTGAAAACTAATGCAGTTTTTCACTATCCCTCTGCAGCCTATCCACAGGCACAACAGCTTTGGGGATCTCTGCTTTCCCAGAGACTCAGCATGTCACGGTGCTCGCTCTCGGCAGAAGCTTTTTTCTGAAAAGGCAAACTTACGGCTCCTTCTCCCACAGGGAAGGTGCCAGCCCTGAAAACTAATGCAGTTTTTCACTATCCCTCTGCAGCCTATCCACAGGCACAACAGCTTTGGGGATCTCTGCTTTCCCAGAGACTCAGCATGTCACGGTGCTCGCTCTCGGCAGAAGCTTTTTTCTGAAATTCAAACTTACGGCTCCTTCTCCCTCAGGGAAGGTGCCAGCCCTGAAAACTAATGCAGTTTTTCACTATCCCTCTGCAGCCTATCCACAGGCACAACAGCTTTGGGGATCTCTGCTTTCCCAGAGACTCAGCATGTCACGGTGCTCGCTCTCGGCAGAAGCTTTTTTCTGAAAAGGCAAACTTACGGCTCCTTCTCCCACAGGGAAGGTGCCAGCCCTGAAAACTAATGCAGTTTTTCACTATCCCTCTGCAGCCTATCCACAGGCACAACAGCTTTGGGGATCTCTGCTTTCCCAGAGACTCAGCATGTAAAGGTGCTCGCTCTCGGCAGAAGCTTTTTTCTGAAAAGGCAAACTTACGGCTCCTTCTCCCACAGGGAAGGTGCCAGCCCTGAAAACTAATGCAGTTTTTCACTATCCCTCTGCAGCCTATCCACAGGCACAACAGCTTTTGGGATCTCTGCTTTCCCAGAGACTCAGCATGTCACGGTGCTCGCTCTCGGCAGAAGCTTTTTTCTGAAAAGGCAAACTTACGGCTCCTTCTCCCACAGGGAAGGTGCCAGCCCTGAAAACTAATGCAGTTTTTCACTATCCCTCTGCAGCCTATCCACAGGCACAACAGCTTTGGGGATCTCTGCTTTCCCAGAGACTCAGCATGTCACGGTGCTCGCTCTCGGCAGAAGCTTTTTTCTGAAAAGGCAAACTTACGGCTCCTTCTCCCACAGGGAAGGTGCCAGCCCTGAAAACTAATGCAGTTTTTCACTATCCCTCTGCAGCCTATCCACAGGCACAACAGCTTTTGGGATCTCTGCTTTCCCAGAGACTCAGCATGTCACGGTGCTCGCTCTCGGCAGAAGCTTTTTTCTGAGAAGGCAAACTTACGGCTCCTTCTCCCACAGGGAAGGTGCCAGCCCTGAAAACTAATGCAGTTTTTCACTATCCCTCTGCAGCCTATCCACAGGCACAACAGCTTTGGGGATCTCTGCTTTCCCAGAGACTCAGCATGTAAAGGTGCTCGCTCTCGGCAGAAGCTTTTTTCTGAGAAGGCAAACTTACGGCTCCTTCTCCCACAGGGAAGGTGCCAGCCCTGAAAACTAATGCAGTTTTTCACTATCCCTCTGCAGCCTATCCACAGGCACAACAGCTTTGGGGATCTCTGCTTTCCCAGAGACTCAGCATGTCACGGTGCTCGCTCTCGGCAGAAGCTTTTTTCTGAAAAGGCAAACTTACGGCTCCTTCTCCCACAGGGAAGGTGCCAGCCCTGAAAACTAATGCAGTTTTTCACTATCCCTCGGCAGCCTATCCACAGGCACAACAGCTTTGGGGATCTCTGCTTTCCCAGAGACTCAGCATGTCACGGTGCTCGCTCTCGGCAGAAGCTTTTTTCTGAGAAGGCAAACTTACGGCTCCTTCTCCCTCAGGGAAGGTGCCAGCCCTGAAAACTAATGCAGTTTTTCACTATCCCTCTGCAGCCTATCCACAGGCACAACAGCTTTGGGGATCTCTGCTTTCCCAGAGACTCAGCATGTCACGGTGCTCGCTCTCGGCAGAAGCTTTTTTCTGAAAAGGCAAACTTACGGCTCCTTCTCCCACAGGGAAGGTGCCAGCCCTGAAAACTAATGCAGTTTTTCACTATCCCTCTGCAGCCTATCCACAGGCACAACAGCTTTTGGGATCTCTGCTTTCCCAGAGACTCAGCATGTCACGGTGCTCGCTCTCGGCAGAAGCTTTTTTCTGAGAAGGCAAACTTACGGCTCCTTCTCCCACAGGGAAGGTGCCAGCCCTGAAAACTAATGCAGTTTTTCACTATCCCTCTGCAGCCTATCCACAGGCACAACAGCTTTGGGGATCTCTGCTTTCCCAGAGACTCAGCATGTCACGGTGCTCGCTCTCGGCAGAAGCTTTTTTCTGAAAAGGCAAACTTACGGCTCCTTCTCCCTCAGGGAAGGTGCCAGCCCTGAAAACTAATGCAGTTTTTCACTATCCCTCTGCAGCCTATCCACAGGCACAACAGCTTTGGGGATCTCTGCTTTCCCAGAGACTCAGCATGTCACGGTGCTCGCTCTCGGCAGAAGCTTTTTTCTGATAAGGCAAACTTACGGCTCCTTCTCCCACAGGGAAGGTGCCAGCCCTGAAAACTAATGCAGTTTTTCACTATCCCTCTGCAGCCTATCCACAGGCACAACAGCTTTGGGGATCTCTGCTTTCCCAGAGACTCAGCATGTCACGGTGCTCGCTCTCGGCAGAAGCTTTTTTCTGAAAAGGCAAACTTACGGCTCCTTCTCCCACAGGGAAGGTGCCAGCCCTGAAAACTAATGCAGTTTTTCACTATCCCTCTGCAGCCTATCCACAGGCACAACAGCTTTTGGGATCTCTGCTTTCCCAGAGACTCAGCATGTCACGGTGCTCACTCTCGCCAGAGCCTTTTTCTGAAAAGGCAAACTTACGGCTCCTTCTCCCACAAGGAAGGTGCCAGCCCTGAAAGATCTTGCTGGTATTCACTATCCCTCTGCAGCCTATCCACAGGCACAACAGCTTTTGGGATCTCTGCTTTCCCAGAGACTCAGCATGTCACGGTGCTCGCTCTCGGCAGAAGCTTTTTTCTGATAAGGCAAACTTACGGCTCCTTCTCCCACAGGGAAGGTGCCAGCCCTGAAAACTAATGCAGTTTTTCACTATCCCTCTGCAGCCTATCCACAGGCACAACAGCTTTGGGGATCTCTGCTTTCCCAGAGACTCAGCATGTCACGGTGCTCGCTCTCGGCAGAAGCTTTTTTCTGAAAAGGCAAACTTACGGCTCCTTCTCCCACAGGGAAGGTGCCAGCCCTGAAAACTAATGCAGTTTTTCACTATCCCTCTGCAGCCTATCCACAGGCACAACAGCTTTTGGGATCTCTGCTTTCCCAGAGACTCAGCATGTCACGGTGCTCGCTCTCGGCAGAAGCTTTTTTCTGAGAAGGCAAACTTACGGCTCCTTCTCCCACAGGGAAGGTGCCAGCCCTGAAAACTAATGCAGTTTTTCACTATCCCTCTGCAGCCTATCCACAGGCACAACAGCTTTGGGGATCTCTGCTTTCCCAGAGACTCAGCATGTCACGGTGCTCGCTCTCGGCAGAAGCTTTTTTCTGAAAAGGCAAACTTACGGCTCCTTCTCCCACAGGGAAGGTGCCAGCCCTGAAAACTAATGCAGTTTTTCACTATCCCTCTGCAGCCTATCCACAGGCACAACAGCTTTTGGGATCTCTGCTTTCCCAGAGACTCAGCATGTCACGGTGCTCGCTCTCGGCAGAAGCTTTTTTCTGAGAAGGCAAACTTACGGCTCCTTCTCCCACAGGGAAGGTGCCAGCCCTGAAAACTAATGCAGTTTTTCACTATCCCTCTGCAGCCTATCCACAGGCACAACAGCTTTGGGGATCTCTGCTTTCCCAGAGACTCAGCATGTCACGGTGCTCGCTCTCGGCAGAAGCTTTTTTCTGAAAAGGCAAACTTACGGCTCCTTCTCCCACAGGGAAGGTGCCAGCCCTGAAAACTAATGCAGTTTTTCACTATCCCTCTGCAGTCTATCCACAGGCACAACAGCTTTGGGGATCTCTGCTTTCCCAGAGACTCAGCATGTCACGGTGCTCGCTCTCGGCAGAAGCTTTTTTCTGAAAAGGCAAACTTACGGCTCCTTCTCCCACAGGGAAGGTGCCAGCCCTGAAAACTAATGCAGTTTTTCACTATCCCACTGCAGCCTATCCACAGGCACAACAGCTTTTGGGATCTCTGCTTTCCCAGAGACTCAGCATGTCACGGTGCTCGCTCTCGGCAGAAGCTTTTTTCTGAGAAGGCAAACTTACGGCTCCTTCTCCCACAGGGAAGGTGCCAGCCCTGAAAACTAATGCAGTTTTTCACTATCCCTCTGCAGCCTATCCACAGGCACAACAGCTTTGGGGATCTCTGCTTTCCCAGAGACTCAGCATGTCACGGTGCTCGCTCTCGGCAGAAGCTTTTTTCTGAAAAGGCAAACTTACGGCTCCTTCTCCCACAGGGAAGGTGCCAGCCCTGAAAACTAATGCAGTTTTTCACTATCCCTCTGCAGCCTATCCACAGGCACAACAGCTTTTGGGATCTCTGCTTTCCCAGAGACTCAGCATGTCACGGTGCTCGCTCTCGGCAGAAGCTTTTTTCTGAGAAGGCAAACTTACGGCTCCTTCTCCCACAGGGAAGGTGCCAGCCCTGAAAACTAATGCAGTTTTTCACTATCCCTCTGCAGCCTATCCACAGGCACAACAGCTTTGGGGATCTCTGCTTTCCCAGAGACTCAGCATGTCACGGTGCTCGCTCTCGGCAGAAGCTTTTTTCTGAAAAGGCAAACTTACGGCTCCTTCTCCCACAGGGAAGGTGCCAGCCCTGAAAACTAATGCAGTTTTTCACTATCCCTCTGCAGCCTATCCACAGGCACAACAGCTTTGGGGATCTCTGCTTTCCCAGAGACTCAGCATGTCACGGTGCTCGCTCTCGGCAGAAGCTTTTTTCTGAAAAGGCAAACTTACGGCTCCTTCTCCCTCAGGGAAGGTGCCAGCCCTGAAAACTAATGCAGTTTTTCACTATCCCTCTGCAGCCTATCCACAGGCACAACAGCTTTGGGGATCTCTGCTTTCCCAGAGACTCAGCATGTCACGGTGCTCGCTCTCGGCAGAAGCTTTTTTCTGAAAAGGCAAACTTACGGCTCCTTCTCCCACAGGGAAGGTGCCAGCCCTGAAAACTAATGCAGTTTTTCACTATCCCTCTGCAGCCTATCCACAGGCACAACAGCTTTGGGGATCTCTGCTTTCCCAGAGACTCAGCATGTCACGGTGCTCGCTCTCGGCAGAAGCTTTTTTCTGAAAAGGCAAACTTACGGCTCCTTCTCCCACAGGGAAGGTGCCAGCCCTGAAAACTAATGCAGTTTTTCACTATCCCTCTGCAGCCTATCCACAGGCACAACAGCTTTTGGGATCTCTGCTTTCCCAGAGACTCAGCGTGTCACGGTGCTCGCTCTCGGCAGAAGCTTTTTTCTGAGAAGGCAAACTTACGGCTCCTTCTCCCACAGGGAAGGTGCCAGCCCTGAAAACTAATGCAGTTTTTCACTATCCCTCTGCAGCCTATCCACAGGCACAACAGCTTTGGGGATCTCTGCTTTCCCAGAGACTCAGCATGTCACGGTGCTCGCTCTCGGCAGAAGCTTTTTTCTGAAAAGGCAAACTTACGGCTCCTTCTCCCACAGGGAAGGTGCCAGCCCTGAAAACTAATGCAGTTTTTCACTATCCCTCTGCAGCCTATCCACAGGCACAACAGCTTTTGGGATCTCTGCTTTCCCAGAGACTCAGCATGTCACGGTGCTCGCTCTCGGCAGAAGCTTTTTTCTGAGAAGGCAAACTTACGGCTCCTTCTCCCACAGGGAAGGTGCCAGCCCTGAAAACTAATGCAGTTTTTCACTATCCCTCTGCAGCCTATCCACAGGCACAACAGCTTTGGGGATCTCTGCTTTCCCAGAGACTCAGCATGTAAAGGTGCTCGCTCTCGGCAGAAGCTTTTTTCTGAGAAGGCAAACTTACGGCTCCTTCTCCCACAGGGAAGGTGCCAGCCCTGAAAACTAATGCAGTTTTTCACTATCCCTCTGCAGCCTATCCACAGGCACAACAGCTTTGGGGATCTCTGCTTTCCCAGAGACTCAGCATGTCACGGTGCTCGCTCTCGGCAGAAGCTTTTTTCTGAAAAGGCAAACTTACGGCTCCTTCTCCCACAGGGAAGGTGCCAGCCCTGAAAACTAATGCAGTTTTTCACTATCCCTCTGCAGCCTATCCACAGGCACAACAGCTTTGGGGATCTCTGCTTTCCCAGAGACTCAGCATGTCACGGTGCTCGCTCTCGGCAGAAGCTTTTTTCTGAGAAGGCAAACTTACGGCTCCTTCTCCCTCAGGGAAGGTGCCAGCCCTGAAAACTAATGCAGTTTTTCACTATCCCTCTGCAGCCTATCCACAGGCACAACAGCTTTGGGGATCTCTGCTTTCCCAGAGACTCAGCATGTCACGGTGCTCGCTCTCGGCAGAAGCTTTTTTCTGAAAAGGCAAACTTACGACTCCTTCTCCCTCAGGGAAGGTGCCAGCCCTGAAAACTAATGCAGTTTTTCACTATCCCTCTGCAGCCTATCCACAGGCACAACAGCTTTTGGGATCTCTGCTTTCCCAGAGACTCAGCATGTCACGGTGCTCGCTCTCGGCAGAAGCTTTTTTCTGAAAAGGCAAACTTACGGCTCCTTCTCCCACAGGGAAGGTGCCAGCCCTGAAAACTAATGCAGTTTTTCACTATCCCTCTGCAGCCTATCCACAGGCACAACAGCTTTGGGGATCTCTGCTTTCCCAGAGACTCAGCATGTCACGGTGCTCGCTCTCGGCAGAAGCTTTTTTCTGAAAAGGCAAACTTACGGCTCCTTCTCCCACAGGGAAGGTGCCAGCCCTGAAAACTAATGCAGTTTTTCACTATCCCTCTGCAGCCTATCCACAGGCACAACAGCTTTTGGGATCTCTGCTTTCCCAGAGACTCAGCATGTCACGGTGCTCACTCTCGCCAGAGCCTTTTTCTGAAAAGGCAAACTTACGGCTCCTTCTCCCACAAGGAAGGTGCCAGCCCTGAAAGATCTTGCTGGTATTCACTATCCCTCTGCAGCCTATCCACAGGCACAACAGCTTTTGGGATCTCTGCTTTCCCAGAGACTCAGCATGTCACGGTGCTCGCTCTCGGCAGAAGCTTTTTTCTGAAAAGGCAAACTTACGGCTCCTTCTCCCACAGGGAAGGTGCCAGCCCTGAAAACTAATGCAGTTTTTCACTATCCCTCTGCAGCCTATCCACAGGCACAACAGCTTTTGGGATCTCTGCTTTCCCAGAGACTCAGCATGTCACGGTGCTCGCTCTCGGCAGAAGCTTTTTTCTGAGAAGGCAAACTTACGGCTCCTTCTCCCACAGGGAAGGTGCCAGCCCTGAAAACTAATGCAGTTTTTCACTATCCCTCTGCAGCCTATCCACAGGCACAACAGCTTTGGGGATCTCTGCTTTCCCAGAGACTCAGCATGTCACGGTGCTCGCTCTCGGCAGAAGCTTTTTTCTGAAAAGGCAAACTTACGGCTCCTTCTCCCACAGGGAAGGTGCCAGCCCTGAAAACTAATGCAGTTTTTCACTATCCCTCTGCAGCCTATCCACAGGCACAACAGCTTTGGGGATCTCTGCTTTCCCAGAGACTCAGCATGTCACGGTGCTCGCTCTCGGCAGAAGCTTTTTTCTGAAAAGGCAAACTTACGGCTCCTTCTCCCTCAGGGAAGGTGCCAGCCCTGAAAACTAATGCAGTTTTTCACTATCCCTCTGCAGCCTATCCACAGGCACAACAGCTTTGGGGATCTCTGCTTTCCCAGAGACTCAGCATGTCACGGTGCTCGCTCTCGGCAGAAGCTTTTTTCTGAAAAGGCAAACTTACGGCTCCTTCTCCCACAGGGAAGGTGCCAGCCCTGAAAACTAATGCAGTTTTTCACTATCCCTCTGCAGCCTATCCACAGGCACAACAGCTTTGGGGATCTCTGCTTTCCCAGAGACTCAGCATGTCACGGTGCTCGCTCTCGGCAGAAGCTTTTTTCTGAAAAGGCAAACTTACGGCTCCTTCTCCCACAGGGAAGGTGCCAGCCCTGAAAACTAATGCAGTTTTTCACTATCCCTCTGCAGCCTATCCACAGGCACAACAGCTTTTGGGATCTCTGCTTTCCCAGAGACTCAGCATGTCACGGTGCTCGCTCTCGGCAGAAGCTTTTTTCTGAAAAGGCAAACTTACGGCTCCTTCTCCCACAGGGAAGGTGCCAGCCCTGAAAACTAATGCAGTTTTTCACTATCCCTCTGCAGCCTATCCACAGGCACAACAGCTTTTGGGATCTCTGCTTTCCCAGAGACTCAGCATGTCACGGTGCTCGCTCTCGGCAGAAGCTTTTTTCTGAGAAGGCAAACTTACGGCTCCTTCTCCCACAGGGAAGGTGCCAGCCCTGAAAACTAATGCAGTTTTTCACTATCCCTCTGCAGCCTATCCACAGGCACAACAGCTTTGGGGATCTCTGCTTTCCCAGAGACTCAGCATGTCACGGTGCTCGCTCTCGGCAGAAGCTTTTTTCTGAAAAGGCAAACTTACGGCTCCTTCTCCCTCAGGGAAGGTGCCAGCCCTGAAAACTAATGCAGTTTTTCACTATCCCTCTGCAGCCTATCCACAGGCACAACAGCTTTGGGGATCTCTGCTTTCCCAGAGACTCAGCATGTCACGGTGCTCGCTCTCGGCAGAAGCTTTTTTCTGAAAAGGCAAACTTACGGCTCCTTCTCCCACAGGGAAGGTGCCAGCCCTGAAAACTAATGCAGTTTTTCACTATCCCTCTGCAGCCTATCCACAGGCACAACAGCTTTTGGGATCTCTGCTTTCCCAGAGACTCAGCATGTCACGGTGCTCGCTCTCGGCAGAAGCTTTTTTCTGAGAAGGCAAACTTACGGCTCCTTCTCCCACAGGGAAGGTGCCAGCCCTGAAAACTAATGCAGTTTTTCACTATCCCTCTGCAGCCTATCCACAGGCACAACAGCTTTGGGGATCTCTTCTTTCCCAGAGACTCAGCATGTCACGGTGCTCGCTCTCGGCAGAAGCTTTTTTCTGAAAAGGCAAACTTACGGCTCCTTCTCCCTCAGGGAAGGTGCCAGCCCTGAAAACTAATGCAGTTTTTCACTATCCCTCTGCAGCCTATCCACAGGCACAACAGCTTTGGGGATCTCTGCTTTCCCAGAGACTCAGCATGTCACGGTGCTCGCTCTCGGCAGAAGCTTTTTTCTGAAAAGGCAAACTTACGGCTCCTTCTCCCACAGGGAAGGTGCCAGCCCTGAAAACTAATGCAGTTTTTCACTATCCCTCTGCAGCCTATCCACAGGCACAACAGCTTTGGGGATCTCTGCTTTCCCAGAGACTCAGCATGTCACGGTGCTCGCTCTCGGCAGAAGCTTTTTTCTGAAAAGGCAAACTTACGGCTCCTTCTCCCACAGGGAAGGTGCCAGCCCTGAAAACTAATGCAGTTTTTCACTATCCCTCTGCAGCCTATCCACAGGCACAACAGCTTTGGGGATCTCTGCTTTCCCAGAGACTCAGCATGTCACGGTGCTCGCTCTCGGCAGAAGCTTTTTTCTGAAAAGGCAAACTTACGGCTCCTTCTCCCACAGGGAAGGTGCCAGCCCTGAAAACTAATGCAGTTTTTCACTATCCCTCTGCAGCCTATCCACAGGCACAACAGCTTTTGGGATCTCTGCTTTCCCAGAGACTCAGCATGTCACGGTGCTCGCTCTCGGCAGAAGCTTTTTTCTGAGAAGGCAAACTTACGGCTCCTTCTCCCACAGGGAAGGTGCCAGCCCTGAAAACTAATGCAGTTTTTCACTATCCCTCTGCAGCCTATCCACAGGCACAACAGCTTTGGGGATCTCTGCTTTCCCAGAGACTCAGCATGTCACGGTGCTCGCTCTCGGCAGAAGCTTTTTTCTGAAAAGGCAAACTTACGGCTCCTTCTCCCACAGGGAAGGTGCCAGCCCTGAAAACTAATGCAGTTTTTCACTATCCCTCTGCAGCCTATCCACAGGCACAACAGCTTTTGGGATCTCTGCTTTCCCAGAGACTCAGCATGTCACGGTGCTCACTCTCGCCAGAGCCTTTTTCTGAAAAGGCAAACTTACGGCTCCTTCTCCCACAAGGAAGGTGCCAGCCCTGAAAGATCTTGCTGGTATTCACTATCCCTCTGCAGCCTATCCACAGGCACAACAGCTTTTGGGATCTCTGCTTTCCCAGAGACTCAGCATGTCACGGTGCTCGCTCTCGGCAGAAGCTTTTTTCTGAGAAGGCAAACTTACGGCTCCTTCTCCCACAGGGAAGGTGCCAGCCCTGAAAACTAATGCAGTTTTTCACTATCCCTCTGCAGCCTATCCACAGGCACAACAGCTTTGGGGATCTCTGCTTTCCCAGAGACTCAGCATGTCACGGTGCTCGCTCTCGGCAGAAGCTTTTTTCTGAAAAGGCAAACTTACGGCTCCTTCTCCCACAGGGAAGGTGCCAGCCCTGAAAACTAATGCAGTTTTTCACTATCCCTCTGCAGCCTATCCACAGGCACAACAGCTTTTGGGATCTCTGCTTTCCCAGAGACTCAGCATGTCACGGTGCTCGCTCTCGGCAGAAGCTTTTTTCTGAGAAGGCAAACTTACGGCTCCTTCTCCCACAGGGAAGGTGCCAGCCCTGAAAACTAATGCAGTTTTTCACTATCCCTCTGCAGCCTATCCACAGGCACAACAGCTTTGGGGATCTCTGCTTTCCCAGAGACTCAGCATGTCACGGTGCTCGCTCTCGGCAGAAGCTTTTTTCTGAAAAGGCAAACTTACGGCTCCTTCTCCCACAGGGAAGGTGCCAGCCCTGAAAACTAATGCAGTTTTTCACTATCCCTCTGCAGCCTATCCACAGGCACAACAGCTTTTGGGATCTCTGCTTTCCCAGAGACTCAGCATGTCACGGTGCTCGCTCTCGGCAGAAGCTTTTTTCTGAGAAGGCAAACTTACGGCTCCTTCTCCCACAGGGAAGGTGCCAGCCCTGAAAACTAATGCAGTTTTTCACTATCCCTCTGCAGCCTATCCACAGGCACAACAGCTTTGGGGATCTCTGCTTTCCCAGAGACTCAGCATGTAAAGGTGCTCGCTCTCGGCAGAAGCTTTTTTCTGAAAAGGCAAACTTACGGCTCCTTCTCCCACAGGGAAGGTGCCAGCCCTGAAAACTAATGCAGTTTTTCACTATCCCTCTGCAGCCTATCCACAGGCACAACAGCTTTGGGGATCTCTGCTTTCCCAGAGACTCAGCATGTCACGGTGCTCGCTCTCGGCAGAAGCTTTTTTCTGAAAAGGCAAACTTACGGCTCCTTCTCCCACAGGGAAGGTGCCAGCCCTGAAAACTAATGCAGTTTTTCACTATCCCTCTGCAGCCTATCCACAGGCACAACAGCTTTGGGGATCTCTGCTTTCCCAGAGACTCAGCATGTCACGGTGCTCGCTCTCGGCAGAAGCTTTTTTCTGAGAAGGCAAACTTACGGCTCCTTCTCCCTCAGGGAAGGTGCCAGCCCTGAAAACTAATGCAGTTTTTCACTATCCCTCTGCAGCCTATCCACAGGCACAACAGCTTTGGGGATCTCTGCTTTCCCAGAGACTCAGCATGTCACGGTGCTCGCTCTCGGCAGAAGCTTTTTTCTGAAAAGGCAAACTTACGGCTCCTTCTCCCACAGGGAAGGTGCCAGCCCTGAAAACTAATGCAGTTTTTCACTATCCCTCTGCAGCCTATCCACAGGCACAACAGCTTTTGGGATCTCTGCTTTCCCAGAGACTCAGCATGTCACGGTGCTCGCTCTCGGCAGAAGCTTTTTTCTGAAAAGGCAAACTTACGGCTCCTTCTCCCACAGGGAAGGTGCCAGCCCTGAAAACTAATGCAGTTTTTCACTATCCCTCTGCAGCCTATCCACAGGCACAACAGCTTTGGGGATCTCTGCTTTCCCAGAGACTCAGCATGTCACGGTGCTCGCTCTCGGCAGAAGCTTTTTTCTGAAAAGGCAAACTTACGGCTCCTTCTCCCACAGGGAAGGTGCCAGCCCTGAAAACTAATGCAGTTTTTCACTATCCCTCTGCAGCCTATCCACAGGCACAACAGCTTTTGGGATCTCTGCTTTCCCAGAGACTCAGCATGTCACGGTGCTCGCTCTCGGCAGAAGCTTTTTTCTGAGAAGGCAAACTTACGGCTCCTTCTCCCACAGGGAAGGTGCCAGCCCTGAAAACTAATGCAGTTTTTCACTATCCCTCTGCAGCCTATCCACAGGCACAACAGCTTTGGGGATCTCTGCTTTCCCAGAGACTCAGCATGTCACGGTGCTCGCTCTCGGCAGAAGCTTTTTTCTGAAAAGGTAAAATTACGGCTCCTTCTCCCACAGGGAAGGTGCCAGCCCTGAAAACTAATGCAGTTTTTCACTATCCCTCTGCAGCCTATCCACAGGCACAACAGCTTTGGGGATCTCTGCTTTCCCAGAGACTCAGCATGTCACGGTGCTCGCTCTCGGCAGAAGCTTTTTTCTGAAAAGGCAAACTTACGGCTCCTTCTCCCACAGGGAAGGTGCCAGCCCTGAAAACTAATGCAGTTTTTCACTATCCCTCTGCAGCCTATCCACAGGCACAACAGCTTTGGGGATCTCTGCTTTCCCAGAGACTCAGCATGTCACGGTGCTCGCTCTCGGCAGAAGCTTTTTTCTGAAAAGGCAAACTTACGGCTCCTTCTCCCACAGGGAAGGTGCCAGCCCTGAAAACTAATGCAGTTTTTCACTATCCCTCTGCAGCCTATCCACAGGCACAACAGCTTTGGGGATCTCTGCTTTCCCAGAGACTCAGCATGTCACGGTGCTCGCTCTCGGCAGAAGCTTTTTTCTGAGAAGGCAAACTTACGGCTCCTTCTCCCTCAGGGAAGGTGCCAGCCCTGAAAACTAATGCAGTTTTTCACTATCCCTCTGCAGCCTATCCACAGGCACAACAGCTTTGGGGATCTCTGCTTTCCCAGAGACTCAGCATGTCACGGTGCTCACTCTCGCCAGAGCCTTTTTCTGAAAAGGCAAACTTACGGCTCCTTCTCCCACAAGGAAGGTGCCAGCCCTGAAAGATCTTGCTGGTATTCACTATCCCTCTGCAGCCTATCCACAGGCACAACAGCTTTTGGGATCTCTGCTTTCCCAGAGACTCAGCATGTCACGGTGCTCGCTCTCGGCAGAAGCTTTTTTCTGAGAAGGCAAACTTACGGCTCCTTCTCCCACAGGGAAGGTGCCAGCCCTGAAAACTAATGCAGTTTTTCACTATCCCTCTGCAGCCTATCCACAGGCACAACAGCTTTGGGGATCTCTGCTTTCCCAGAGACTCAGCATGTCACGGTGCTCGCTCTCGGCAGAAGCTTTTTTCTGAAAAGGCAAACTTACGGCTCCTTCTCCCTCAGGGAAGGTGCCAGCCCTGAAAACTAATGCAGTTTTTCACTATCCCTCTGCAGCCTATCCACAGGCACAACAGCTTTGGGGATCTCTGCTTTCCCAGAGACTCAGCATGTCACGGTGCTCGCTCTCGGCAGAAGCTTTTTTCTGAAAAGGCAAACTTACGGCTCCTTCTCCCACAGGGAAGGTGCCAGCCCTGAAAACTAATGCAGTTTTTCACTATCCCTCTGCAGCCTATCCACAGGCACAACAGCTTTTGGGATCTCTGCTTTCCCAGAGACTCAGCATGTCACGGTGCTCGCTCTCGGCAGAAGCTTTTTTCTGAAAAGGCAAACTTACGGCTCCTTCTCCCACAGGGAAGGTGCCAGCCCTGAAAACTAATGCAGTTTTTCACTATCCCTCTGCAGCCTATCCACAGGCACAACAGCTTTTGGGATCTCTGCTTTCCCAGAGACTCAGCATGTCACGGTGCTCACTCTCGCCAGAGCCTTTTTCTGAAAAGGCAAACTTACGGCTCCTTCTCCCACAAGGAAGGTGCCAGCCCTGAAAGATCTTGCTGGTATTCACTATCCCTCTGCAGCCTATCCACAGGCACAACAGCTTTTGGGATCTCTGCTTTCCCAGAGACTCAGCATGTCACGGTGCTCGCTCTCGGCAGAAGCTTTTTTCTGAGAAGGCAAACTTACGGCTCCTTCTCCCACAGGGAAGGTGCCAGCCCTGAAAACTAATGCAGTTTTTCACTATCCCTCTGCAGCCTATCCACAGGCACAACAGCTTTGGGGATCTCTGCTTTCCCAGAGACTCAGCATGTCACGGTGCTCGCTCTCGGCAGAAGCTTTTTTCTGAAAAGGCAAACTTACGGCTCCTTCTCCCACAGGGAAGGTGCCAGCCCTGAAAACTAATGCAGTTTTTCACTATCCCTCTGCAGCCTATCCACAGGCACAACAGCTTTTGGGATCTCTGCTTTCCCAGAGACTCAGCATGTCACGGTGCTCGCTCTCGGCAGAAGCTTTTTTCTGAGAAGGCAAACTTACGGCTCCTTCTCCCACAGGGAAGGTGCCAGCCCTGAAAACTAATGCAGTTTTTCACTATCCCTCTGCAGCCTATCCACAGGCACAACAGCTTTGGGGATCTCTGCTTTCCCAGAGACTCAGCATGTCACGGTGCTCGCTCTCGGCAGAAGCTTTTTTCTGAAAAGGCAAACTTACGGCTCCTTCTCCCTCAGGGAAGGTGCCAGCCCTGAAAACTAATGCAGTTTTTCACTATCCCTCTGCAGCCTATCCACAGGCACAACAGCTTTGGGGATCTCTGCTTTCCCAGAGACTCAGCATGTCACGGTGCTCGCTCTCGGCAGAAGCTTTTTTCTGAAAAGGCAAACTTACGGCTCCTTCTCCCTCAGGGAAGGTGCCAGCCCTGAAAACTAATGCAGTTTTTCACTATCCCTCTGCAGCCTATCCACAGGCACAACAGCTTTGGGGATCTCTGCTTTCCCAGAGACTCAGCATGTCACGGTGCTCGCTCTCGGCAGAAGCTTTTTTCTGAAAAGGCAAACTTACGGCTCCTTCTCCCACAGGGAAGGTGCCAGCCCTGAAAACTAATGCAGTTTTTCACTATCCCTCTGCAGCCTATCCACAGGCACAACAGCTTTGGGGGATCTCTGCTTTCCCAGAGACTCAGCATGTCACGGTGCTCGCTCTCGGCAGAAGCTTTTTTCTGAAAAGGCAAACTTACGGCTCCTTCTCCCACAGGGAAGGTGCCAGCCCTGAAAACTAATGCAGTTTTTCACTATCCCTCTGCAGCCTATCCACAGGCACAACAGCTTTTGGGATCTCTGCTTTCCCAGAGACTCAGCATGTCACGGTGCTCGCTCTCGGCAGAAGCTTTTTTCTGAGAAGGCAAACTTACGGCTCCTTCTCCCACAGGGAAGGTGCCAGCCCTGAAAACTAATGCAGTTTTTCACTATCCCTCTGCAGCCTATCCACAGGCACAACAGCTTTGGGGATCTCTGCTTTCCCAGAGACTCAGCATGTCACGGTGCTCGCTCTCGGCAGAAGCTTTTTTCTGAAAAGGCAAACTTACGGCTCCTTCTCCCACAGGGAAGGTGCCAGCCCTGAAAACTAATGCAGTTTTTCACTATCCCTCTGCAGCCTATCCACAGGCACAACAGCTTTTGGGATCTCTGCTTTCCCAGAGACTCAGCATGTCACGGTGCTCACTCTCGCCAGAGCCTTTTTCTGAAAAGGCAAACTTACGGCTCCTTCTCCCACAAGGAAGGTGCCAGCCCTGAAAGATCTTGCTGGTATTCACTATCCCTCTGCAGCCTATCCACAGGCACAACAGCTTTTGGGATCTCTGCTTTCCCAGAGACTCAGCATGTCACGGTGCTCGCTCTCGGCAGAAGCTTTTTTCTGAGAAGGCAAACTTACGGCTCCTTCTCCCACAGGGAAGGTGCCAGCCCTGAAAACTAATGCAGTTTTTCACTATCCCTCTGCAGCCTATCCACAGGCACAACAGCTTTGGGGATCTCTGCTTTCCCAGAGACTCAGCATGTCACGGTGCTCGCTCTCGGCAGAAGCTTTTTTCTGAAAAGGCAAACTTACGGCTCCTTCTCCCACAGGGAAGGTGCCAGCCCTGAAAACTAATGCAGTTTTTCACTATCCCTCTGCAGCCTATCCACAGGCACAACAGCTTTGGGGATCTCTGCTTTCCCAGAGACTCAGCATGTCACGGTGCTCGCTCTCGGCAGAAGCTTTTTTCTGAAAAGGCAAACTTACGGCTCCTTCTCCCTCAGGGAAGGTGCCAGCCCTGAAAACTAATGCAGTTTTTCACTATCCCTCTGCAGCCTATCCACAGGCACAACAGCTTTGGGGATCTCTGCTTTCCCAGAGACTCAGCATGTCACGGTGCTCGCTCTCGGCAGAAGCTTTTTTCTGAAAAGGCAAACTTACGGCTCCTTCTCCCACAGGGAAGGTGCCAGCCCTGAAAACTAATGCAGTTTTTCACTATCCCTCTGCAGCCTATCCACAGGCACAACAGCTTTGGGGATCTCTGCTTTCCCAGAGACTCAGCATGTCACGGTGCTCGCTCTCGGCAGAAGCTTTTTTCTGAAAAGGCAAACTTACGGCTCCTTCTCCCACAGGGAAGGTGCCAGCCCTGAAAACTAATGCAGTTTTTCACTATCCCTCTGCAGCCTATCCACAGGCACAACAGCTTTGGGGATCTCTGCTTTCCCAGAGACTCAGCATGTCACGGTGCTCGCTCTCGGCAGAAGCTTTTTTCTGAGAAGGCAAACTTACGGCTCCTTCTCCCACAGGGAAGGTGCCAGCCCTGAAAACTAATGCAGTTTTTCACTATCCCTCTGCAGCCTATCCACAGGCACAACAGCTTTGGGGATCTCTGCTTTCCCAGAGACTCAGCATGTCACGGTGCTCGCTCTCGGCAGAAGCTTTTTTCTGAAAAGGCAAACTTACGGCTCCTTCTCCCACAGGGAAGGTGCCAGCCCTGAAAACTAATGCAGTTTTTCACTATCCCTCTGCAGCCTATCCACAGGCACAACAGCTTTTGGGATCTCTGCTTTCCCAGAGACTCAGCATGTCACGGTGCTCGCTCTCGGCAGAAGCTTTTTTCTGAGAAGGCAAACTTACGGCTCCTTCTCCCACAGGGAAGGTGCCAGCCCTGAAAACTAATGCAGTTTTTCACTATCCCTCTGCAGCCTATCCACAGGCACAACAGCTTTGGGGATCTCTGCTTTCCCAGAGACTCAGCATGTCACGGTGCTCGCTCTCGGCAGAAGCTTTTTTCTGAAAAGGCAAACTTACGGCTCCTTCTCCCACAGGGAAGGTGCCAGCCCTGAAAACTAATGCAGTTTTTCACTATCCCTCTGCAGCCTATCCACAGGCACAACAGCTTTGGGGATCTCTGCTTTCCCAGAGACTCAGCATGTCACGGTGCTCGCTCTCGGCAGAAGCTTTTTTCTGAAAAGGCAAACTTACGGCTCCTTCTCCCACAGGGAAGGTGCCAGCCCTGAAAACTAATGCAGTTTTTCACTATCCCTCTGCAGCCTATCCACAGGCACAACAGCTTTGGGGATCTCTGCTTTCCCAGAGACTCAGCATGTCACGGTGCTCGCTCTCGGCAGAAGCTTTTTTCTGAGAAGGCAAACTTACGGCTCCTTCTCCCTCAGGGAAGGTGCCAGCCCTGAAAACTAATGCAGTTTTTCACTATCCCTCTGCAGCCTATCCACAGGCACAACAGCTTTGGGGATCTCTGCTTTCCCAGAGACTCAGCATGTCACGGTG
The DNA here is from genome assembly GCF_929443795.1 of Astur gentilis. Lineage (NCBI taxonomy): Eukaryota > Metazoa > Chordata > Aves > Accipitriformes > Accipitridae > Astur > Astur gentilis. The sequence goes on from NC_064884.1 coordinate 21,180,327, forward strand.
CTCGCTCTCGGCAGAAGCTTTTTTCTGAAAAGGCAAACTTACGGCTCCTTCTCCCACAGGGAAGGTGCCAGCCCTGAAAACTAATGCAGTTTTTCACTATCCCTCTGCAGCCTATCCACAGGCACAACAGCTTTTGGGATCTCTGCTTTCCCAGAGACTCAGCATGTCACGGTGCTCGCTCTCGGCAGAAGCTTTTTTCTGAAAAGGCAAACTTACGGCTCCTTCTCCCACAGGGAAGGTGCCAGCCCTGAAAACTAATGCAGTTTTTCACTATCCCTCTGCAGCCTATCCACAGGCACAACAGCTTTGGGGATCTCTGCTTTCCCAGAGACTCAGCATGTCACGGTGCTCGCTCTCGGCAGAAGCTTTTTTCTGAAAAGGCAAACTTACGGCTCCTTCTCCCACAGGGAAGGTGCCAGCCCTGAAAACTAATGCAGTTTTTCACTATCCCTCTGCAGCCTATCCACAGGCACAACAGCTTTTGGGATCTCTGCTTTCCCAGAGACTCAGCATGTCACGGTGCTCGCTCTCGGCAGAAGCTTTTTTCTGAGAAGGCAAACTTACGGCTCCTTCTCCCACAGGGAAGGTGCCAGCCCTGAAAACTAATGCAGTTTTTCACTATCCCTCTGCAGCCTATCCACAGGCACAACAGCTTTGGGGATCTCTGCTTTCCCAGAGACTCAGCATGTCACGGTGCTCGCTCTCGGCAGAAGCTTTTTTCTGAAAAGGTAAAATTACGGCTCCTTCTCCCACAGGGAAGGTGCCAGCCCTGAAAACTAATGCAGTTTTTCACTATCCCTCTGCAGCCTATCCACAGGCACAACAGCTTTTGGGATCTCTGCTTTCCCAGAGACTCAGCATGTCACGGTGCTCGCTCTCGGCAGAAGCTTTTTTCTGAGAAGGCAAACTTACGGCTCCTTCTCCCACAGGGAAGGTGCCAGCCCTGAAAACTAATGCAGTTTTTCACTATCCCTCTGCAGCCTATCCACAGGCACAACAGCTTTGGGGATCTCTGCTTTCCCAGAGACTCAGCATGTCACGGTGCTCGCTCTCGGCAGAAGCTTTTTTCTGAAAAGGCAAACTTACGGCTCCTTCTCCCACAGGGAAGGTGCCAGCCCTGAAAACTAATGCAGTTTTTCACTATCCCTCTGCAGCCTATCCACAGGCACAACAGCTTTGGGGATCTCTGCTTTCCCAGAGACTCAGCATGTCACGGTGCTCGCTCTCGGCAGAAGCTTTTTTCTGAAAAGGCAAACTTACGGCTCCTTCTCCCACAGGGAAGGTGCCAGCCCTGAAAACTAATGCAGTTTTTCACTATCCCTCTGCAGCCTATCCACAGGCACAACAGCTTTGGGGATCTCTGCTTTCCCAGAGACTCAGCATGTCACGGTGCTCGCTCTCGGCAGAAGCTTTTTTCTGAGAAGGCAAACTTACGGCTCCTTCTCCCTCAGGGAAGGTGCCAGCCCTGAAAACTAATGCAGTTTTTCACTATCCCTCTGCAGCCTATCCACAGGCACAACAGCTTTGGGGATCTCTGCTTTCCCAGAGACTCAGCATGTCACGGTGCTCACTCTCGCCAGAGCCTTTTTCTGAAAAGGCAAACTTACGGCTCCTTCTCCCACAAGGAAGGTGCCAGCCCTGAAAGATCTTGCTGGTATTCACTATCCCTCTGCAGCCTATCCACAGGCACAACAGCTTTGGGGATCTCTGCTTTCCCAGAGACTCAGCATGTCACGGTGCTCGCTCTCGGCAGAAGCTTTTTTCTGAAAAGGCAAACTTACGGCTCCTTCTCCCACAGGGAAGGTGCCAGCCCTGAAAACTAATGCAGTTTTTCACTATCCCTCTGCAGCCTATCCACAGGCACAACAGCTTTGGGGATCTCTGCTTTCCCAGAGACTCAGCATGTCACGGTGCTCGCTCTCGGCAGAAGCTTTTTTCTGAGAAGGCAAACTTACGGCTCCTTCTCCCACAGGGAAGGTGCCAGCCCTGAAAACTAATGCAGTTTTTCACTATCCCTCTGCAGCCTATCCACAGGCACAACAGCTTTGGGGATCTCTGCTTTCCCAGAGACTCAGCATGTCACGGTGCTCGCTCTCGGCAGAAGCTTTTTTCTGAGAAGGCAAACTTACGGCTCCTTCTCCCACAGGGAAGGTGCCAGCCCTGAAAACTAATGCAGTTTTTCACTATCCCTCTGCAGCCTATCCACAGGCACAACAGCTTTGGGGATCTCTGCTTTCCCAGAGACTCAGCATGTCACGGTGCTCGCTCTCGGCAGAAGCTTTTTTCTGAAAAGGCAAACTTACGGCTCCATCTCCCACAGGGAAGGTGCCAGCCCTGAAAACTAATGCAGTTTTTCACTATCCCTCTGCAGCCTATCCACAGGCACAACAGCTTTGGGGATCTCTGCTTTCCCAGAGACTCAGCATGTCACGGTGCTCGCTCTCGGCAGAAGCTTTTTTCTGAAAAGGCAAACTTACGGCTCCTTCTCCCACAGGGAAGGTGCCAGCCCTGAAAACTAATGCAGTTTTTCACTATCCCTCTGCAGCCTATCCACAGGCACAACAGCTTTGGGGATCTCTGCTTTCCCAGAGACTCAGCATGTCACGGTGCTCGCTCTCGGCAGAAGCTTTTTTCTGAAAAGGCAAACTTACGGCTCCTTCTCCCACAGGGAAGGTGCCAGCCCTGAAAACTAATGCAGTTTTTCACTATCCCTCTGCAGCCTATCCACAGGCACAACAGCTTTTGGGATCTCTGCTTTCCCAGAGACTCAGCATGTCACGGTGCTCGCTCTCGGCAGAAGCTTTTTTCTGAGAAGGCAAACTTACGGCTCCTTCTCCCACAGGGAAGGTGCCAGCCCTGAAAACTAATGCAGTTTTTCACTATCCCTCTGCAGCCTATCCACAGGCACAACAGCTTTGGGGATCTCTGCTTTCCCAGAGACTCAGCATGTCACGGTGCTCGCTCTCGGCAGAAGCTTTTTTCTGAAAAGGCAAACTTACGGCTCCTTCTCCCACAGGGAAGGTGCCAGCCCTGAAAACTAATGCAGTTTTTCACTATCCCTCTGCAGCCTATCCACAGGCACAACAGCTTTGGGGATCTCTGCTTTCCCAGAGACTCAGCATGTCACGGTGCTCGCTCTCGGCAGAAGCTTTTTTCTGAAAAGGCAAACTTACGGCTCCTTCTCCCACAGGGAAGGTGCCAGCCCTGAAAGATCTTGCTGGTATTCACTATCCCTCTGCAGCCTATCCACAGGCACAACAGCTTTGGGGATCTCTGCTTTCCCAGAGACTCAGCATGTCACGGTGCTCGCTCTCGGCAGAAGCTTTTTTCTGAAAAGGCAAACTTACGGCTCCTTCTCCCACAGGGAAGGTGCCAGCCCTGAAAACTAATGCAGTTTTTCACTATCCCTCTGCAGCCTATCCACAGGCACAACAGCTTTTGGGATCTCTGCTTTCCCAGAGACTCAGCATGTCACGGTGCTCGCTCTCTTCTGAAAAGGCAAACTTACGGCTCCTTCTCCCACAAGGAAGGTGCCAGCCCTGAAAGATCTTGCTGCTCTTCACTATCCCTCTGCAGCCTATCCACCGGCACAACAGCATTGGGGATCTCTGCTTTCCCAGAGACTCAGCATGTCACGGTGCTCGCTCTCGGCAGAAGCTTTTTTCTGAAAAGGCAAACTTACGGCTCCTTCTCCCACAAGGAAGGTGCCAGCCCTGAAAGATCTTGCTGCTCTTCACTATCCCTCTGCAGCCTATCCACAGGCACAACAGCTTTGGGGATCTCTGCTTTCCCAGAGACTCAGCATGTCACGGTGCTCGCTCTCGTCAGAAGCCTTTTTCTGAAAAGGCAAACTTACGGCTGCTTCTCCCACAAGGAAGGTGCCAGCCCTGAAAGATCTTGCTGCTCTTCACTATCCCTCTGCAGCCTATCCACAGGCACAACAGCTTTTGGGGATCTCTGCTTTCCCAGAGACTCAGCATGTCACGGTGCTCGCTCTCGGCAGAAGCTTTTTTCTGAAAAGGCAAACTTACGGCTCCCTCTCCCACAGGGAAGGTGCCAGCCCTGAAAACTAATGCAGTTTTTCACTATCCCTCTGCAGCCTATCCACAGGCACAACAGCTTTGGGGATCTCTGCTTTCCCAGAGACTCAGCATGTCACGGTGCTCGCTCTCGGCAGAAGCTTTTTTCTGAAAAGGCAAACTTACGGCTCCCTCTCCCACAGGGAAGGTGCCAGCCCTGAAAACTAATGCAGTTTTTCACTATCCCTCTGCAGCCTATCCACAGGCACAACAGCTTTTGGGATCTCTGCTTTCCCAGAGACTCAGCATGTCACGGTGCTCGCTCTCGGCAGAAGCTTTTTTCTGAAAAGGCAAACTTACGGCTCCTTCTCCCACAGGGAAGGTGCCAGCCCTGAAAACTAATGCAGTTTTTCACTATCCCGCTGCAGCCTATCCACAGGCACAACAGCTTTGGGGATCTCTGCTTTCCCAGAGACTCAGCATGTCACGGTGCTCGCTCTCGGCACAAGCTTTTTTCTGAGAAGGCAAACTTACGGCTCCTTCTCCCACAGGGAAGGTGCCAGCCCTGAAAACTAATGCAGTTTTTCACTATCCCTCTGCAGCCTATCCACAGGCACAACAGCTTTTGGGATCTCTGCTTTCCCAGAGACTCAGCATGTCACGGTGCTCGCTCTCGGCAGAAGCTTTTTTCTGAGAAGGCAAACTTACGGCTCCTTCTCCCACAGGGAAGGTGCCAGCCCTGAAAACTAATGCAGTTTTTCACTATCCCTCTGCAGCCTATCCACAGGCACAACAGCTTTGGGGATCTCTGCTTTCCCAGAGACTCAGCATGTCACGGTGCTCGCTCTCGGCAGAAGCTTTTTTCTGAAAAGGCAAACTTACGGCTCCTTCTCCCACAGGGAAGGTGCCAGCCCTGAAAACTAATGCAGTTTTTCACTATCCCTCTGCAGCCTATCCACAGGCACAACAGCTTTGGGGATCTCTGCTTTCCCAGAGACTCAGCATGTCACGGTGCTCGCTCTCGGCAGAAGCTTTTTTCTGAGAAGGCAAACTTACGGCTCCCTCTCCCACAGGGAAGGTGCCAGCCCTGAAAACTAATGCAGTTTTTCAGTATCCCTCTGCAGCCTATCCACAGGCACAACAGCTTTGGGGATCTCTGCTTTCCCAGAGACTCAGCATGTCACGGTGCTCGCTCTCGGCAGAAGCTTTTTTCTGAAAAGGCAAACTTACGGCTCCTTCTCCCACAGGGAAGGTGCCAGCCCTGAAAACTAATGCAGTTTTTCACTATCCCTCTGCAGCCTATCCACAGGCACAACAGCTTTGGGGATCTCTGCTTTCCCAGAGACTCAGCATGTCACGGTGCTCGCTCTCGGCAGAAGCTTTTTTCTGAGAAGGCAAACTTACGGCTCCTTCTCCCACAGGGAAGGTGCCAGCCCTGAAAACTAATGCAGTTTTTCACTATCCCTCTGCAGCCTATCCACAGGCACAACAGCTTTTGGGATCTCTGCTTTCCCAGAGACTCAGCATGTCACGGTGCTCGCTCTCGGCAGAAGCTTTTTTCTGAGAAGGCAAACTTACGGCTCCTTCTCCCACAGGGAAGGTGCCAGCCCTGAAAACTAATGCAGTTTTTCAGTATCCCTCTGCAGCCTATCCACAGGCACAACAGCTTTGGGGATCTCTGCTTTCCCAGAGACTCAGCATGTCACGGTGCTCGCTCTCGGCAGAAGCTTTTTTCTGAAAAGGCAAACTTACGGCTCCTTCTCCCACAAGGAAGGTGCCAGCCCTGAAAGATCTTGCTGCTCTTCACTATCCCTCTGCAGCCTATCCACAGGCACAACAGCTTTGGGGATCTCTGCTTTCCCAGAGACTCAGCATGTCACGTTGCTCACTCTCGGCAGAAGCCTTTTTCTGAAAAGGCAAACTTACGGCTGCTTCTCCCACAAGGAAGGTGCCAGCCCTGAAAGATCTTGCTGCTCTTCACTATCCCTCTGCAGCCTATCCACAGGCACAACAGCACTGGGGATCTCTGCTTTCCCAGAGACTCAGCATGTCACGGTGCTCGCTCTCGGCAGAGGCTTTTTCTGAGAAGGCAAACGTCTGGCTCCTTCTCCCGAAAGAAAAGTGCCAGCCCTGAAGATTTTGTGGTCTTCAACGCCCCCTCCAGCCTATCCACAGGCACAACAGCACTGGGGATCTCTGCTTCCCCAGAGACTCAGCATGTCACGGTGCTCGCTCTCGGCAGAAGCTTTTTTCTGAAAAGGCAAACTTACGGCTCCTTCTCCCACAGGGAAGGTGCCAGCCCTGAAAACTAATGCAGTTTTTCACTATCCCTCTGCAGCCTATCCACAGGCACAACAGCTTTGGGGATCTCTGCTTTCCCAGAGACTCAGCATGTCACGGTGCTCGCTCTCGGCAGAAGCTTTTTTCTGAAAAGGCAAACTTACGGCTCCTTCTCCCACAGGGAAGGTGCCAGCCCTGAAAACTAATGCAGTTTTTCACTATCCCTCTGCAGCCTATCCACAGGCACAACAGCTTTGGGGATCTCTGCTTTCCCAGAGACTCAGCATGTCACGGTGCTCGCTCTCGGCAGAAGCTTTTTTCTGAAAAGGCAAACTTACGGCTCCTTCTCCCACAGGGAAGGTGCCAGCCCTGAAAACTAATGCAGTTTTTCACTATCCCTCTGCAGCCTATCCACAGGCACAACAGCTTTGGGGATCTCTGCTTTCCCAGAGACTCAGCATGTCACGGTGCTCGCTCTCGGCAGAAGCTTTTTTCTGAGAAGGCAAACTTACGGCTCCTTCTCCCACAGGGAAGGTGCCAGCCCTGAAAACTAATGCAGTTTTTCACTATCCCTCTGCAGCCTATCCACAGGCACAACAGCTTTGGGGATCTCTGCTTTCCCAGAGACTCAGCATGTCACGGTGCTCGCTCTCGGCAGAAGCTTTTTTCTGAAAAGGCAAACTTACGGCTCCTTCTCCCACAAGGAAGGTGCCAGCCCTGAAAGATCTTGCTGGTATTCACTATCCCTCTGCAGCCTATCCACAGGCACAACAGCTTTGGGGATCTCTGCTTTCCCAGAGACTCAGCATGTCACGTTGCTCACTCTCGGCAGAAGCCTTTTTCTGAAAAGGCAAACTTATGGCTCCTTCTCCCACAAGGAAGGTGCCAGCCCTGAAAGATCTTGCTGCTCTTCACTATCCCTCTGCAGCCTATCCACAGGCACAACAGCATTGGGGATCTCTGCTTTCCCAGAGACTCAGCATGTCACGGTGCTCGCTCTCGGCAGAAGCTTTTTTCTGAAAAGGCAAACTTACGGCTCCTTCTCCCACAAGGAAGGTGCCAGCCCTGAAAGATCTTGCTGCTCTTCACTATCCCTCTGCAGCCTATCCACAGGCACAACAGCTTTGGGGATCTCTGCTTTCCCAGAGACTCAGCATGTCACGGTGCTCGCTCTCGTCAGAAGCCTTTTTCTGAAAAGGCAAACTTACGGCTGCTTCTCCCACAAGGAAGGTGCCAGCCCTGAAAGATCTTGCTGCTCTTCACTATCCCTCTGCAGCCTATCCACAGGCACAACAGCTTTTGGGGATCTCTGCTTTCCCAGAGACTCAGCATGTCACGGTGCTCGCTCTCGGCAGAAGCTTTTTTCTGAAAAGGCAAACTTACGGCTCCCTCTCCCACAGGGAAGGTGCCAGCCCTGAAAACTAATGCAGTTTTTCACTATCCCTCTGCAGCCTATCCACAGGCACAACAGCTTTGGGGATCTCTGCTTTCCCAGAGACTCAGCATGTCACGGTGCTCGATCTCGGCAGAAGCTTTTTTCTGAAAAGGCAAACTTACGGCTCCCTCTCCCACAGGGAAGGTGCCAGCCCTGAAAACTAATGCAGTTTTTCACTATCCCTCTGCAGCCTATCCACAGGCACAACAGCTTTTGGGATCTCTGCTTTCCCAGAGACTCAGCATGTCACGGTGCTCGCTCTCGGCAGAAGCTTTTTTCTGAAAAGGCAAACTTACGGCTCCTTCTCCCACAGGGAAGGTGCCAGCCCTGAAAACTAATGCAGTTTTTCACTATCCCTCTGCAGCCTATCCACAGGCACAACAGCTTTGGGGATCTCTGCTTTCCCAGAGACTCAGCATGTCACGGTGCTCGCTCTCGGCACAAGCTTTTTTCTGAGAAGGCAAACTTACGGCTCCTTCTCCCACAGGGAAGGTGCCAGCCCTGAAAACTAATGCAGTTTTTCACTATCCCTCTGCAGCCTATCCACAGGCACAACAGCTTTTGGGATCTCTGCTTTCCCAGAGACTCAGCATGTCACGGTGCTCGCTCTCGGCAGAAGCTTTTTTCTGAGAAGGCAAACTTACGGCTCCTTCTCCCACAGGGAAGGTGCCAGCCCTGAAAACTAATGCAGTTTTTCACTATCCCTCTGCAGCCTATCCACAGGCACAACAGCTTTGGGGATCTCTGCTTTCCCAGAGACTCAGCATGTCACGGTGCTCGCTCTCGGCAGAAGCTTTTTTCTGAAAAGGCAAACTTACGGCTCCTTCTCCCACAGGGAAGGTGCCAGCCCTGAAAACTAATGCAGTTTTTCACTATCCCTCTGCAGCCTATCCACAGGCACAACAGCTTTTGGGATCTCTGCTTTCCCAGAGACTCAGCATGTCACGGTGCTCGCTCTCGGCAGAAGCTTTTTTCTGAGAAGGCAAACTTACGGCTCCTTCTCCCACAGGGAAGGTGCCAGCCCTGAAAACTAATGCAGTTTTTCACTATCCCTCTGCAGCCTATCCACAGGCACAACAGCTTTGGGGATCTCTGCTTTCCCAGAGACTCAGCATGTCACGGTGCTCGCTCTCGGCAGAAGCTTTTTTCTGAAAAGGCAAACTTACGGCTCCTTCTCCCACAGGGAAGGTGCCAGCCCTGAAAACTAATGCAGTTTTTCACTATCCCTCTGCAGCCTATCCACAGGCACAACAGCTTTTGGGATCTCTGCTTTCCCAGAGACTCAGCATGTCACGGTGCTCACTCTCGCCAGAGCCTTTTTCTGAAAAGGCAAACTTACGGCTCCTTCTCCCACAAGGAAGGTGCCAGCCCTGAAAGATCTTGCTGGTATTCACTATCCCTCTGCAGCCTATCCACAGGCACAACAGCTTTGGGGATCTCTGCTTTCCCAGAGACTCAGCATGTCACGGTGCTCGCTCTCGGCAGAAGCTTTTTTCTGAAAAGGCAAACTTACGGCTCCTTCTCCCACAGGGAAGGTGCCAGCCCTGAAAACTAATGCAGTTTTTCACTATCCCTCTGCAGCCTATCCACAGGCACAACAGCTTTGGGGATCTCTGCTTTCCCAGAGACTCAGCATGTCACGGTGCTCGCTCTCGGCAGAAGCTTTTTTCTGAAAAGGCAAACTTACGGCTCCCTCTCCCACAGGGAAGGTGCCAGCCCTGAAAACTAATGCAGTTTTTCACTATCCCTCTGCAGCCTATCCACAGGCACAACAGCTTTGGGGATCTCTGCTTTCCCAGAGACTCAGCATGTCACGGTGCTCGCTCTCGGCAGAAGCTTTTTTCTGAAAAGGCAAACTTACGGCTCCTTCTCCCACAGGGAAGGTCCCAGCCCTGAAAACTAATGCAGTTTTTCACTATCCCTCTGCAGCCTATCCACAGGCACAACAGCTTTGGGGATCTCTGCTTTCCCAGAGACTCAGCATGTCACGGTGCTCGCTCTCGGCACAAGCTTTTTTCTGAGAAGGCAAACTTACGGCTCCTTCTCCCACAGGGAAGGTGCCAGCCCTGAAAACTAATGCAGTTTTTCACTATCCCTCTGCAGCCTATCCACAGGCACAACAGCTTTTGGGATCTCTGCTTTCCCAGAGACTCAGCATGTCACGGTGCTCGCTCTCGGCAGAAGCTTTTTTCTGAGAAGGCAAACTTACGGCTCCTTCTCCCACAGGGAAGGTGCCAGCCCTGAAAACTAATGCAGTTTTTCACTATCCCTCTGCAGCCTATCCACAGGCACAACAGCTTTGGGGATCTCTGCTTTCCCAGAGACTCAGCATGTCACGGTGCTCGCTCTCGGCAGAAGCTTTTTTCTGAAAAGGCAAACTTACGGCTCCCTCTCCCACAGGGAAGGTGCCAGCCCTGAAAACTAATGCAGTTTTTCACTATCCCTCTGCAGCCTATCCACAGGCACAACAGCTTTTGGGATCTCTGCTTTCCCAGAGACTCAGCATGTCACGGTGCTCGCTCTCGGCAGAAGCTTTTTTCTGAGAAGGCAAACTTACGGCTCCTTCTCCCACAGGGAAGGTGCCAGCCCTGAAAACTAATGCAGTTTTTCACTATCCCTCTGCAGCCTATCCACAGGCACAACAGCTTTGGGGATCTCTGCTTTCCCAGAGACTCAGCATGTCACGGTGCTCGCTCTCGGCAGAAGCTTTTTTCTGAAAAGGCAAACTTACGGCTCCTTCTCCCACAGGGAAGGTGCCAGCCCTGAAAACTAATGCAGTTTTTCACTATCCCTCTGCAGCCTATCCACAGGCACAACAGCTTTGGGGATCTCTGCTTTCCCAGAGACTCAGCATGTCACGGTGCTCGCTCTCGGCAGAAGCTTTTTTCTGAGAAGGCAAACTTACGGCTCCTTCTCCCACAAGGAAGGTGCCAGCCCTGAAAACTAATGCAGTTTTTCACTATCCCTCTGCAGCCTATCCACAGGCACAACAGCTTTTGGGATCTCTGCTTTCCCAGAGACTCAGCATGTCACGGTGCTCGCTCTCGGCAGAAGCTTTTTTCTGAAAAGGCAAACTTACGGCTCCTTCTCCCACAAGGAAGGTGCCAGCCCTGAAAGATCTTGCTGGTATTCACTATCCCTCTGCAGCCTATCCACAGGCACAACAGCTTTGGGGATCTCTGCTTTCCCAGAGACTCAGCATGTCACGTTGCTCACTCTCGGCAGAAGCCTTTTTCTGAAAAGGCAAACTTACGGCTCCTTCTCCCACAAGGAAGGTGCCAGCCCTGAAAGATCTTGCTGCTCTTCACTATCCCTCTGCAGCCTATCCACAGGCACAACAGCATTGGGGATCTCTGCTTTCCCAGAGACTCAGCATGTCACGGTGCTCGCTCTCGGCAGAAGCTTTTTTCTGAAAAGGCAAACTTACGGCTCCTTCTCCCACAAGGAAGGTGCCAGCCCTGAAAGATCTTGCTGCTCTTCACTATCCCTCTGCAGCCTATCCACAGGCACAACAGCTTTGGGGATCTCTGCTTTCCCAGAGACTCAGCATGTCACGGTGCTCGCTCTCGTCAGAAGCCTTTTTCTGAAAAGGCAAACTTACGGCTGCTTCTCCCACAAGGAAGGTGCCAGCCCTGAAAGATCTTGCTGCTCTTCACTATCCCTCTGCAGCCTATCCACAGGCACAACAGCTTTTGGGGATCTCTGCTTTCCCAGAGACTCAGCATGTCACGGTGCTCGCTCTCGGCAGAAGCTTTTTTCTGAAAAGGCAAACTTACGGCTCCCTCTCCCACAGGGAAGGTGCCAGCCCTGAAAACTAATGCAGTTTTTCACTATCCCTCTGCAGCCTATCCACAGGCACAACAGCTTTGGGGATCTCTGCTTTCCCAGAGACTCAGCATGTCACGGTGCTCGCTCTCGGCAGAAGCTTTTTTCTGAAAAGGCAAACTTACGGCTCCCTCTCCCACAGGGAAGGTGCCAGCCCTGAAAACTAATGCAGTTTTTCACTATCCCTCTGCAGCCTATCCACAGGCACAACAGCTTTTGGGATCTCTGCTTTCCCAGAGACTCAGCATGTCACGGTGCTCGCTCTCGGCAGAAGCTTTTTTCTGAAAAGGCAAACTTACGGCTCCTTCTCCCACAGGGAAGGTGCCAGCCCTGAAAACTAATGCAGTTTTTCACTATCCCTCTGCAGCCTATCCACAGGCACAACAGCTTTGGGGATCTCTGCTTTCCCAGAGACTCAGCATGTCACGGTGCTCGCTCTCGGCACAAGCTTTTTTCTGAGAAGGCAAACTTACGGCTCCTTCTCCCACAGGGAAGGTGCCAGCCCTGAAAACTAATGCAGTTTTTCACTATCCCTCTGCAGCCTATCCACAGGCACAACAGCTTTTGGGATCTCTGCTTTCCCAGAGACTCAGCATGTCACGGTGCTCGCTCTCGGCAGAAGCTTTTTTCTGAGAAGGCAAACTTACGGCTCCTTCTCCCACAGGGAAGGTGCCAGCCCTGAAAACTAATGCAGTTTTTCACTATCCCTCTGCAGCCTATCCACAGGCACAACAGCTTTGGGGATCTCTGCTTTCCCAGAGACTCAGCATGTCACGGTGCTCGCTCTCGGCAGAAGCTTTTTTCTGAAAAGGCAAACTTACGGCTCCCTCTCCCACAGGGAAGGTGCCAGCCCTGAAAACTAATGCAGTTTTTCACTATCCCTCTGCAGCCTATCCACAGGCACAACAGCTTTTGGGATCTCTGCTTTCCCAGAGACTCAGCATGTCACGGTGCTCGCTCTCGGCAGAAGCTTTTTTCTGAGAAGGCAAACTTACGGCTCCTTCTCCCACAGGGAAGGTGCCAGCCCTGAAAACTAATGCAGTTTTTCACTATCCCTCTGCAGCCTATCCACAGGCACAACAGCTTTGGGGATCTCTGCTTTCCCAGAGACTCAGCATGTCACGGTGCTCGCTCTCGGCAGAAGCTTTTTTCTGAGAAGGCAAACTTACGGCTCCTTCTCCCACAGGGAAGGTGCCAGCCCTGAAAACTAATGCAGTTTTTCACTATCCCTCTGCAGCCTATCCACAGGCACAACAGCTTTGGGGATCTCTGCTTTCCCAGAGACTCAGCATGTCACGGTGCTCGCTCTCGGCAGAAGCTTTTTTCTGAAAAGGCAAACTTACGGCTCCTTCTCCCACAAGGAAGGTGCCAGCCCTGAAAACTAATGCAGTTTTTCACTATCCCTCTGCAGCCTATCCACAGGCACAACAGCTTTTGGGATCTCTGCTTTCCCAGAGACTCAGCATGTCACGGTGCTCGCTCTCGGCAGAAGCTTTTTTCTGAGAAGGCAAACTTACGGCTCCTTCTCCCACAGGGAAGGTGCCAGCCCTGAAAACTAATGCAGTTTTTCACTATCCCTCTGCAGCCTATCCACAGGCACAACAGCTTTGGGGATCTCTGCTTTCCCAGAGACTCAGCATGTCACGGTGCTCGCTCTCGGCAGAAGCTTTTTTCTGAGAAGGCAAACTTACGGCTCCTTCTCCCACAGGGAAGGTGCCAGCCCTGAAAACTAATGCAGTTTTTCACTATCCCTCTGCAGCCTATCCACAGGCACAACAGCTTTGGGGATCTCTGCTTTCCCAGAGACTCAGCATGTCACGGTGCTCGCTCTCGGCAGAAGCTTTTTTCTGAAAAGGCAAACTTACGGCTCCTTCTCCCACAGGGAAGGTGCCAGCCCTGAAAACTAATGCAGTTTTTCACTATCCCTCTGCAGCCTATCCACAGGCACAACAGCTTTTGGGATCTCTGCTTTCCCAGAGACTCAGCATGTCACGGTGCTCGCTCTCGGCAGAAGCTTTTTTCTGAGAAGGCAAACTTACGGCTCCTTCTCCCACAGGGAAGGTGCCAGCCCTGAAAACTAATGCAGTTTTTCACTATCCCTCTGCAGCCTATCCACAGGCACAACAGCTTTTGGGATCTCTGCTTTCCCAGAGACTCAGCATGTCACGGTGCTCGCTCTCGGCAGAAGCTTTTTTCTGAGAAGGCAAACTTACGGCTCCTTCTCCCACAGGGAAGGTGCCAGCCCTGAAAACTAATGCAGTTTTTCACTATCCCTCTGCAGCCTATCCACAGGCACAACAGCTTTGGGGATCTCTGCTTTCCCAGAGACTCAGCATGTCACGGTGCTCGCTCTCGGCAGAAGCTTTTTTCTGAAAAGGCAAACTTACGGCTCCTTCTCCCACAGGGAAGGTGCCAGCCCTGAAAACTAATGCAGTTTTTCACTATCCCTCTGCAGCCTATCCACAGGCACAACAGCTTTGGCGATCTCTGCTTTCCCAGAGACTCAGCATGTCACGGTGCTCGCTCTCGGCACAAGCTTTTTTCTGAGAAGGCAAACTTACGGCTCCTTCTCCCACAGGGAAGGTGCCAGCCCTGAAAACTAATGCAGTTTTTCACTATCCCTCTGCAGCCTATCCACAGGCACAACAGCTTTGGGGATCTCTGCTTTCCCAGAGACTCAGCATGTCACGGTGCTCGCTCTCGGCAGAAGCTTTTTTCTGAGAAGGCAAACTTACGGCTCCTTCTCCCACAGGGAAGGTGCCAGCCCTGAAAACTAATGCAGTTTTTCACTATCCCTCTGCAGCCTATCCACAGGCACAACAGCTTTGGGGATCTCTGCTTTCCCAGAGACTCAGCATGTCACGGTGCTCGCTCTCGGCAGAAGCTTTTTTCTGAAAAGGCAAACTTACGGCTCCTTCTCCCACAGGGAAGGTGCCAGCCCTGAAAACTAATGCAGTTTTTCACTATCCCTCTGCAGCCTATCCACAGGCACAACAGCTTTGGGGATCTCTGCTTTCCCAGAGACTCAGCATGTCACGGTGCTCACTCTCGCCAGAGCCTTTTTCTGAAAAGGCAAACTTACGGCTCCTTCTCCCACAAGGAAGGTGCCAGCCCTGAAAGATCTTGCTGGTATTCACTATCCCTCTGCAGCCTATCCACAGGCACAACAGCTTTGGGGATCTCTGCTTTCCCAGAGACTCAGCATGTCACGGTGCTCGCTCTCGGCAGAAGCTTTTTTCTGAAAAGGCAAACTTACGGCTCCTTCTCCCACAGGGAAGGTGCCAGCCCTGAAAACTAATGCAGTTTTTCACTATCCCTCTGCAGCCTATCCACAGGCACAACAGCTTTGGGGATCTCTGCTTTCCCAGAGACTCAGCATGTCACGGTGCTCGCTCTCGGCAGAAGCTTTTTTCTGAGAAGGCAAACTTACGGCTCCCTCTCCCACAGGGAAGGTGCCAGCCCTGAAAACTAATGCAGTTTTTCAGTATCCCTCTGCAGCCTATCCACAGGCACAACAGCTTTGGGGATCTCTGCTTTCCCAGAGACTCAGCATGTCACGGTGCTCGCTCTCGGCAGAAGCTTTTTTCTGAAAAGGCAAACTTACGGCTCCTTCTCCCACAGGGAAGGTGCCAGCCCTGAAAACTAATGCAGTTTTTCACTATCCCTCTGCAGCCTATCCACAGGCACAACAGCTTTGGGGATCTCTGCTTTCCCAGAGACTCAGCATGTCACGGTGCTCGCTCTCGGCAGAAGCTTTTTTCTGAGAAGGCAAACTTACGGCTCCTTCTCCCACAGGGAAGGTGCCAGCCCTGAAAACTAATGCAGTTTTTCACTATCCCTCTGCAGCCTATCCACAGGCACAACAGCTTTTGGGATCTCTGCTTTCCCAGAGACTCAGCATGTCACGGTGCTCGCTCTCGGCAGAAGCTTTTTTCTGAGAAGGCAAACTTACGGCTCCTTCTCCCACAGGGAAGGTGCCAGCCCTGAAAACTAATGCAGTTTTTCAGTATCCCTCTGCAGACTATCCACAGGCACAACAGCTTTGGGGATCTCTGCTTTCCCAGAGACTCAGCATGTCACGGTGCTCGCTCTCGGCAGAAGCTTTTTTCTGAAAAGGCAAACTTACGGCTCCTTCTCCCACAAGGAAGGTGCCAGCCCTGAAAGATCTTGCTGCTCTTCACTATCCCTCTGCAGCCTATCCACAGGCACAACAGCTTTGGGGATCTCTGCTTTCCCAGAGACTCAGCATGTCACGTTGCTCACTCTCGGCAGAAGCCTTTTTCTGAAAAGGCAAACTTACGGCTGCTTCTCCCACAAGGAAGGTGCCAGCCCTGAAAGATCTTGCTGCTCTTCACTATCCCTCTGCAGCCTATCCACAGGCACAACAGCACTGGGGATCTCTGCTTTCCCAGAGACTCAGCATGTCACGGTGCTCGCTCTCGGCAGAGGCTTTTTCTGAGAAGGCAAACGTCTGGCTCCTTCTCCCGAAAGAAAAGTGCCAGCCCTGAAGATTTTGTGGTCTTCAACGCCCCCTCCAGCCTATCCACAGGCACAACAGCACTGGGGATCTCTGCTTCCCCAGAGACTCAGCATGTCACGGTGCTCGCTCTCGGCAGAAGCTTTTTTCTGAAAAGGCAAACTTACGGCTCCTTCTCCCACAGGGAAGGTGCCAGCCCTGAAAACTAATGCAGTTTTTCACTATCCCTCTGCAGCCTATCCACAGGCACAACAGCTTTGGGGATCTCTGCTTTCCCAGAGACTCAGCATGTCACGGTGCTCGCTCTCGGCAGAAGCTTTTTTCTGAAAAGGCAAACTTACGGCTCCTTCTCCCACAGGGAAGGTGCCAGCCCTGAAAACTAATGCAGTTTTTCACTATCCCTCTGCAGCCTATCCACAGGCACAACAGCTTTGGGGATCTCTGCTTTCCCAGAGACTCAGCATGTCACGGTGCTCGCTCTCGGCAGAAGCTTTTTTCTGAAAAGGCAAACTTACGGCTCCTTCTCCCACAGGGAAGGTGCCAGCCCTGAAAACTAATGCAGTTTTTCACTATCCCTCTGCAGCCTATCCACAGGCACAACAGCTTTGGGGATCTCTGCTTTCCCAGAGACTCAGCATGTCACGGTGCTCGCTCTCGGCAGAAGCTTTTTTCTGAGAAGGCAAACTTACGGCTCCTTCTCCCACAGGGAAGGTGCCAGCCCTGAAAACTAATGCAGTTTTTCACTATCCCTCTGCAGCCTATCCACAGGCACAACAGCTTTGGGGATCTCTGCTTTCCCAGAGACTCAGCATGTCACGGTGCTCGCTCTCGGCAGAAGCTTTTTTCTGAAAAGGCAAACTTACGGCTCCTTCTCCCACAAGGAAGGTGCCAGCCCTGAAAGATCTTGCTGGTATTCACTATCCCTCTGCAGCCTATCCACAGGCACAACAGCTTTGGGGATCTCTGCTTTCCCAGAGACTCAGCATGTCACGTTGCTCACTCTCGGCAGAAGCCTTTTTCTGAAAAGGCAAACTTATGGCTCCTTCTCCCACAAGGAAGGTGCCAGCCCTGAAAGATCTTGCTGCTCTTCACTATCCCTCTGCAGCCTATCCACAGGCACAACAGCATTGGGGATCTCTGCTTTCCCAGAGACTCAGCATGTCACGGTGCTCGCTCTCGGCAGAAGCTTTTTTCTGAAAAGGCAAACTTACGGCTCCTTCTCCCACAAGGAAGGTGCCAGCCCTGAAAGATCTTGCTGCTCTTCACTATCCCTCTGCAGCCTATCCACAGGCACAACAGCTTTGGGGATCTCTGCTTTCCCAGAGACTCAGCATGTCACGGTGCTCGCTCTCGTCAGAAGCCTTTTTCTGAAAAGGCAAACTTACGGCTGCTTCTCCCACAAGGAAGGTGCCAGCCCTGAAAGATCTTGCTGCTCTTCACTATCCCTCTGCAGCCTATCCACAGGCACAACAGCTTTTGGGGATCTCTGCTTTCCCAGAGACTCAGCATGTCACGGTGCTCGCTCTCGGCAGAAGCTTTTTTCTGAAAAGGCAAACTTACGGCTCCCTCTCCCACAGGGAAGGTGCCAGCCCTGAAAACTAATGCAGTTTTTCACTATCCCTCTGCAGCCTATCCACAGGCACAACAGCTTTGGGGATCTCTGCTTTCCCAGAGACTCAGCATGTCACGGTGCTCGCTCTCGGCAGAAGCTTTTTTCTGAAAAGGCAAACTTACGGCTCCCTCTCCCACAGGGAAGGTGCCAGCCCTGAAAACTAATGCAGTTTTTCACTATCCCTCTGCAGCCTATCCACAGGCACAACAGCTTTTGGGATCTCTGCTTTCCCAGAGACTCAGCATGTCACGGTGCTCGCTCTCGGCAGAAGCTTTTTTCTGAAAAGGCAAACTTACGGCTCCTTCTCCCACAGGGAAGGTGCCAGCCCTGAAAACTAATGCAGTTTTTCACTATCCCTCTGCAGCCTATCCACAGGCACAACAGCTTTGGGGATCTCTGCTTTCCCAGAGACTCAGCATGTCACGGTGCTCGCTCTCGGCACAAGCTTTTTTCTGAGAAGGCAAACTTACGGCTCCTTCTCCCACAGGGAAGGTGCCAGCCCTGAAAACTAATGCAGTTTTTCACTATCCCTCTGCAGCCTATCCACAGGCACAACAGCTTTTGGGATCTCTGCTTTCCCAGAGACTCAGCATGTCACGGTGCTCGCTCTCGGCAGAAGCTTTTTTCTGAGAAGGCAAACTTACGGCTCCTTCTCCCACAGGGAAGGTGCCAGCCCTGAAAACTAATGCAGTTTTTCACTATCCCTCTGCAGCCTATCCACAGGCACAACAGCTTTGGGGATCTCTGCTTTCCCAGAGACTCAGCATGTCACGGTGCTCGCTCTCGGCAGAAGCTTTTTTCTGAAAAGGCAAACTTACGGCTCCTTCTCCCACAGGGAAGGTGCCAGCCCTGAAAACTAATGCAGTTTTTCACTATCCCTCTGCAGCCTATCCACAGGCACAACAGCTTTGGGGATCTCTGCTTTCCCAGAGACTCAGCATGTCACGGTGCTCGCTCTCGGCAGAAGCTTTTTTCTGAGAAGGCAAACTTACGGCTCCCTCTCCCACAGGGAAGGTGCCAGCCCTGAAAACTAATGCAGTTTTTCAGTATCCCTCTGCAGCCTATCCACAGGCACAACAGCTTTGGGGATCTCTGCTTTCCCAGAGACTCAGCATGTCACGGTGCTCGCTCTCGGCAGAAGCTTTTTTCTGAAAAGGCAAACTTACGGCTCCTTCTCCCACAGGGAAGGTGCCAGCCCTGAAAACTAATGCAGTTTTTCACTATCCCTCTGCAGCCTATCCACAGGCACAACAGCTTTGGGGATCTCTGCTTTCCCAGAGACTCAGCATGTCACGGTGCTCGCTCTCGGCAGAAGCTTTTTTCTGAGAAGGCAAACTTACGGCTCCTTCTCCCACAGGGAAGGTGCCAGCCCTGAAAACTAATGCAGTTTTTCACTATCCCTCTGCAGCCTATCCACAGGCACAACAGCTTTTGGGATCTCTGCTTTCCCAGAGACTCAGCATGTCACGGTGCTCGCTCTCGGCAGAAGCTTTTTTCTGAGAAGGCAAACTTACGGCTCCTTCTCCCACAGGGAAGGTGCCAGCCCTGAAAACTAATGCAGTTTTTCAGTATCCCTCTGCAGCCTATCCACAGGCACAACAGCTTTGGGGATCTCTGCTTTCCCAGAGACTCAGCATGTCACGGTGCTCGCTCTCGGCAGAAGCTTTTTTCTGAAAAGGCAAACTTACGGCTCCTTCTCCCACAAGGAAGGTGCCAGCCCTGAAAGATCTTGCTGCTCTTCACTATCCCTCTGCAGCCTATCCACAGGCACAACAGCTTTGGGGATCTCTGCTTTCCCAGAGACTCAGCATGTCACGTTGCTCACTCTCGGCAGAAGCCTTTTTCTGAAAAGGCAAACTTACGGCTGCTTCTCCCACAAGGAAGGTGCCAGCCCTGAAAGATCTTGCTGCTCTTCACTATCCCTCTGCAGCCTATCCACAGGCACAACAGCACTGGGGATCTCTGCTTTCCCAGAGACTCAGCATGTCACGGTGCTCGCTCTCGGCAGAGGCTTTTTCTGAGAAGGCAAACGTCTGGCTCCTTCTCCCGAAAGAAAAGTGCCAGCCCTGAAGATTTTGTGGTCTTCAACGCCCCCTCCAGCCTATCCACAGGCACAACAGCACTGGGGATCTCTGCTTCCCCAGAGACTCAGCATGTCACGGTGCTCGCTCTCGGCAGAAGCTTTTTTCTGAAAAGGCAAACTTACGGCTCCTTCTCCCACAGGGAAGGTGCCAGCCCTGAAAACTAATGCAGTTTTTCACTATCCCTCTGCAGCCTATCCACAGGCACAACAGCTTTGGGGATCTCTGCTTTCCCAGAGACTCAGCATGTCACGGTGCTCGCTCTCGGCAGAAGCTTTTTTCTGAAAAGGCAAACTTACGGCTCCTTCTCCCACAGGGAAGGTGCCAGCCCTGAAAACTAATGCAGTTTTTCACTATCCCTCTGCAGCCTATCCACAGGCACAACAGCTTTGGGGATCTCTGCTTTCCCAGAGACTCAGCATGTCACGGTGCTCGCTCTCGGCAGAAGCTTTTTTCTGAAAAGGCAAACTTACGGCTCCTTCTCCCACAGGGAAGGTGCCAGCCCTGAAAACTAATGCAGTTTTTCACTATCCCTCTGCAGCCTATCCACAGGCACAACAGCTTTGGGGATCTCTGCTTTCCCAGAGACTCAGCATGTCACGGTGCTCGCTCTCGGCAGAAGCTTTTTTCTGAGAAGGCAAACTTACGGCTCCTTCTCCCACAGGGAAGGTGCCAGCCCTGAAAACTAATGCAGTTTTTCACTATCCCTCTGCAGCCTATCCACAGGCACAACAGCTTTGGGGATCTCTGCTTTCCCAGAGACTCAGCATGTCACGGTGCTCGCTCTCGGCAGAAGCTTTTTTCTGAAAAGGCAAACTTACGGCTCCTTCTCCCACAAGGAAGGTGCCAGCCCTGAAAGATCTTGCTGGTATTCACTATCCCTCTGCAGCCTATCCACAGGCACAACAGCTTTGGGGATCTCTGCTTTCCCAGAGACTCAGCATGTCACGTTGCTCACTCTCGGCAGAAGCCTTTTTCTGAAAAGGCAAACTTATGGCTCCTTCTCCCACAAGGAAGGTGCCAGCCCTGAAAGATCTTGCTGCTCTTCACTATCCCTCTGCAGCCTATCCACAGGCACAACAGCATTGGGGATCTCTGCTTTCCCAGAGACTCAGCATGTCACGGTGCTCGCTCTCGGCAGAAGCTTTTTTCTGAAAAGGCAAACTTACGGCTCCTTCTCCCACAAGGAAGGTGCCAGCCCTGAAAGATCTTGCTGCTCTTCACTATCCCTCTGCAGCCTATCCACAGGCACAACAGCATTGGGGATCTCTGCTTTCCCAGAGACTCAGCATGTCACGGTGCTCGCTCTCGTCAGAAGCCTTTTTCTGAAAAGGCAAACTTACGGCTGCTTCTCCCACAAGGAAGGTGCCAGCCCTGAAAGATCTTGCTGCTCTTCACTATCCCTCTGCAGCCTATCCACAGGCACAACAGCTTTTGGGGATCTCTGCTTTCCCAGAGACTCAGCATGTCACGGTGCTCGCTCTCG
Organism: Astur gentilis; assembly: GCF_929443795.1. NCBI lineage: Eukaryota > Metazoa > Chordata > Aves > Accipitriformes > Accipitridae > Astur > Astur gentilis. Next base: position 21,201,542 of record NC_064884.1, read on the forward strand.
GCAGAAGCTTTTTTCTGAAAAGGCAAACTTACGGCTCCCTCTCCCACAGGGAAGGTGCCAGCCCTGAAAACTAATGCAGTTTTTCACTATCCCTCTGCAGCCTATCCACAGGCACAACAGCTTTGGGGATCTCTGCTTTCCCAGAGACTCAGCATGTCACGGTGCTCGCTCTCGGCAGAAGCTTTTTTCTGAAAAGGCAAACTTACGGCTCCCTCTCCCACAGGGAAGGTGCCAGCCCTGAAAACTAATGCAGTTTTTCACTATCCCTCTGCAGCCTATCCACAGGCACAACAGCTTTTGGGATCTCTGCTTTCCCAGAGACTCAGCATGTCACGGTGCTCGCTCTCGGCAGAAGCTTTTTTCTGAAAAGGCAAACTTACGGCTCCTTCTCCCACAGGGAAGGTGCCAGCCCTGAAAACTAATGCAGTTTTTCACTATCCCTCTGCAGCCTATCCACAGGCACAACAGCTTTGGGGATCTCTGCTTTCCCAGAGACTCATCATGTCACGGTGCTCGCTCTCGGCACAAGCTTTTTTCTGAGAAGGCAAACTTACGGCTCCTTCTCCCACAGGGAAGGTGCCAGCCCTGAAAACTAATGCAGTTTTTCACTATCCCTCTGCAGCCTATCCACAGGCACAACAGCTTTTGGGATCTCTGCTTTCCCAGAGACTCAGCATGTCACGGTGCTCGCTCTCGGCAGAAGCTTTTTTCTGAGAAGGCAAACTTACGGCTCCTTCTCCCACAGGGAAGGTGCCAGCCCTGAAAACTAATGCAGTTTTTCACTATCCCTCTGCAGCCTATCCACAGGCACAACAGCTTTGGGGATCTCTGCTTTCCCAGAGACTCAGCATGTCACGGTGCTCGCTCTCGGCAGAAGCTTTTTTCTGAAAAGGCAAACTTACGGCTCCTTCTCCCACAGGGAAGGTGCCAGCCCTGAAAACTAATGCAGTTTTTCACTATCCCTCTGCAGCCTATCCACAGGCACAACAGCTTTTGGGATCTCTGCTTTCCCAGAGACTCAGCATGTCACGGTGCTCGCTCTCGGCAGAAGCTTTTTTCTGAGAAGGCAAACTTACGGCTCCTTCTCCCACAGGGAAGGTGCCAGCCCTGAAAACTAATGCAGTTTTTCACTATCCCTCTGCAGCCTATCCACAGGCACAACAGCTTTGGGGATCTCTGCTTTCCCAGAGACTCAGCATGTCACGGTGCTCGCTCTCGGCAGAAGCTTTTTTCTGAAAAGGCAAACTTACGGCTCCTTCTCCCACAGGGAAGGTGCCAGCCCTGAAAACTAATGCAGTTTTTCACTATCCCTCTGCAGCCTATCCACAGGCACAACAGCTTTTGGGATCTCTGCTTTCCCAGAGACTCAGCATGTCACGGTGCTCACTCTCGCCAGAGCCTTTTTCTGAAAAGGCAAACTTACGGCTCCTTCTCCCACAAGGAAGGTGCCAGCCCTGAAAGATCTTGCTGGTATTCACTATCCCTCTGCAGCCTATCCACAGGCACAACAGCTTTGGGGATCTCTGCTTTCCCAGAGACTCAGCATGTCACGGTGCTCGCTCTCGGCAGAAGCTTTTTTCTGAAAAGGCAAACTTACGGCTCCTTCTCCCACAGGGAAGGTGCCAGCCCTGAAAACTAATGCAGTTTTTCACTATCCCTCTGCAGCCTATCCACAGGCACAACAGCTTTGGGGATCTCTGCTTTCCCAGAGACTCAGCATGTCACGGTGCTCGCTCTCGGCAGAAGCTTTTTTCTGAAAAGGCAAACTTACGGCTCCCTCTCCCACAGGGAAGGTGCCAGCCCTGAAAACTAATGCAGTTTTTCACTATCCCTCTGCAGCCTATCCACAGGCACAACAGCTTTGGGGATCTCTGCTTTCCCAGAGACTCAGCATGTCACGGTGCTCGCTCTCGGCAGAAGCTTTTTTCTGAAAAGGCAAACTTACGGCTCCTTCTCCCACAGGGAAGGTCCCAGCCCTGAAAACTAATGCAGTTTTTCACTATCCCTCTGCAGCCTATCCACAGGCACAACAGCTTTGGGGATCTCTGCTTTCCCAGAGACTCAGCATGTCACGGTGCTCGCTCTCGGCACAAGCTTTTTTCTGAGAAGGCAAACTTACGGCTCCTTCTCCCACAGGGAAGGTGCCAGCCCTGAAAACTAATGCAGTTTTTCACTATCCCTCTGCAGCCTATCCACAGGCACAACAGCTTTTGGGATCTCTGCTTTCCCAGAGACTCAGCATGTCACGGTGCTCGCTCTCGGCAGAAGCTTTTTTCTGAGAAGGCAAACTTACGGCTCCTTCTCCCACAGGGAAGGTGCCAGCCCTGAAAACTAATGCAGTTTTTCACTATCCCTCTGCAGCCTATCCACAGGCACAACAGCTTTGGGGATCTCTGCTTTCCCAGAGACTCAGCATGTCACGGTGCTCGCTCTCGGCAGAAGCTTTTTTCTGAAAAGGCAAACTTACGGCTCCCTCTCCCACAGGGAAGGTGCCAGCCCTGAAAACTAATGCAGTTTTTCACTATCCCTCTGCAGCCTATCCACAGGCACAACAGCTTTTGGGATCTCTGCTTTCCCAGAGACTCAGCATGTCACGGTGCTCGCTCTCGGCAGAAGCTTTTTTCTGAGAAGGCAAACTTACGGCTCCTTCTCCCACAGGGAAGGTGCCAGCCCTGAAAACTAATGCAGTTTTTCACTATCCCTCTGCAGCCTATCCACAGGCACAACAGCTTTGGGGATCTCTGCTTTCCCAGAGACTCAGCATGTCACGGTGCTCGCTCTCGGCAGAAGCTTTTTTCTGAGAAGGCAAACTTACGGCTCCTTCTCCCACAGGGAAGGTGCCAGCCCTGAAAACTAATGCAGTTTTTCACTATCCCTCTGCAGCCTATCCACAGGCACAACAGCTTTGGGGATCTCTGCTTTCCCAGAGACTCAGCATGTCACGGTGCTCGCTCTCGGCAGAAGCTTTTTTCTGAGAAGGCAAACTTACGGCTCCTTCTCCCACAAGGAAGGTGCCAGCCCTGAAAACTAATGCAGTTTTTCACTATCCCTCTGCAGCCTATCCACAGGCACAACAGCTTTTGGGATCTCTGCTTTCCCAGAGACTCAGCATGTCACGGTGCTCGCTCTCGGCAGAAGCTTTTTTCTGAGAAGGCAAACTTACGGCTCCTTCTCCCACAGGGAAGGTGCCAGCCCTGAAAACTAATGCAGTTTTTCACTATCCCTCTGCAGCCTATCCACAGGCACAACAGCTTTGGGGATCTCTGCTTTCCCAGAGACTCAGCATGTCACGGTGCTCGCTCTCGGCAGAAGCTTTTTTCTGAGAAGGCAAACTTACGGCTCCTTCTCCCACAGGGAAGGTGCCAGCCCTGAAAACTAATGCAGTTTTTCACTATCCCTCTGCAGCCTATCCACAGGCACAACAGCTTTGGGGATCTCTGCTTTCCCAGAGACTCAGCATGTCACGGTGCTCGCTCTCGGCAGAAGCTTTTTTCTGAAAAGGCAAACTTACGGCTCCTTCTCCCACAGGGAAGGTGCCAGCCCTGAAAACTAATGCAGTTTTTCACTATCCCTCTGCAGCCTATCCACAGGCACAACAGCTTTGGCGATCTCTGCTTTCCCAGAGACTCAGCATGTCACGGTGCTCGCTCTCGGCACAAGCTTTTTTCTGAGAAGGCAAACTTACGGCTCCTTCTCCCACAGGGAAGGTGCCAGCCCTGAAAACTAATGCAGTTTTTCACTATCCCTCTGCAGCCTATCCACAGGCACAACAGCTTTTGGGATCTCTGCTTTCCCAGAGACTCAGCATGTCACGGTGCTCGCTCTCGGCAGAAGCTTTTTTCTGAGAAGGCAAACTTACGGCTCCTTCTCCCACAGGGAAGGTGCCAGCCCTGAAAACTAATGCAGTTTTTCACTATCCCTCTGCAGCCTATCCACAGGCACAACAGCTTTGGGGATCTCTGCTTTCCCAGAGACTCAGCATGTCACGGTGCTCGCTCTCGGCAGAAGCTTTTTTCTGAAAAGGCAAACTTACGGCTCCTTCTCCCACAAGGAAGGTGCCAGCCCTGAAAACTAATGCAGTTTTTCACTATCCCTCTGCAGCCTATCCACAGGCACAACAGCTTTTGGGATCTCTGCTTTCCCAGAGACTCAGCATGTCACGGTGCTCGCTCTCGGCAGAAGCTTTTTTCTGAGAAGGCAAACTTACGGCTCCTTCTCCCACAGGGAAGGTGCCAGCCCTGAAAACTAATGCAGTTTTTCACTATCCCTCTGCAGCCTATCCACAGGCACAACAGCTTTGGGGATCTCTGCTTTCCCAGAGACTCAGCATGTCACGGTGCTCGCTCTCGGCAGAAGCTTTTTTCTGAGAAGGCAAACTTACGGCTCCTTCTCCCACAAGGAAGGTGCCAGCCCTGAAAACTAATGCAGTTTTTCACTATCCCTCTGCAGCCTATCCACAGGCACAACAGCTTTTGGGATCTCTGCTTTCCCAGAGACTCAGCATGTCACGGTGCTCGTTCTCGGCAGAAGCTTTTTTCTGAAAAGGCAAACTTACGGCTCCTTCTCCCACAGGGAAGGTGCCAGCCCTGAAAACTAATGCAGTTTTTCACTATCCCTCTGCAGCCTATCCACAGGCACAACAGCTTTGGGGATCTCTGCTTTCCCAGAGACTCAGCATGTCACGGTGCTCGCTCTCGGCAGAAGCTTTTTTCTGAGAAGGCAAACTTACGGCTCCTTCTCCCACAGGGAAGGTGCCAGCCCTGAAAACTAATGCAGTTTTTCACTATCCCTCTGCAGCCTATCCACAGGCACAACAGCTTTGGGGATCTCTGCTTTCCCAGAGACTCAGCATGTCACGGTGCTCGCTCTCGGCAGAAGCTTTTTTCTGAAAAGGCAAACTTACGGCTCCTTCTCCCACAGGGAAGGTGCCAGCCCTGAAAACTAATGCAGTTTTTCACTATCCCTCTGCAGCCTATCCACAGGCACAACAGCTTTGGCGATCTCTGCTTTCCCAGAGACTCAGCATGTCACGGTGCTCGCTCTCGGCAGAAGCTTTTTTCTGAGAAGGCAAACTTACGGCTCCTTCTCCCACAGGGAAGGTGCCAGCCCTGAAAACTAATGCAGTTTTTCACTATCCCTCTGCAGCCTATCCACAGGCACAACAGCTTTGGGGATCTCTGCTTTCCCAGAGACTCAGCATGTCACGGTGCTCGCTCTCGGCAGAAGCTTTTTTCTGAAAAGGCAAACTTACGGCTCCTTCTCCCACAGGGAAGGTGCCAGCCCTGAAAACTAATGCAGTTTTTCAGTATCCCTCTGCAGCCTATCCACAGGCACAACAGCTTTGGGGATCTCTGCTTTCCCAGAGACTCAGCATGTCACGGTGCTCGCTCTCGGCAGAAGCTTTTTTCTGAAAAGGCAAACTTACGGCTCCTTCTCCCACAAGGAAGGTGCCAGCCCTGAAAGATCTTGCTGCTCTTCACTATCCCTCTGCAGCCTATCCACAGGCACAACAGCTTTGGGGATCTCTGCTTTCCCAGAGACTCAGCATGTCACGTTGCTCACTCTCGGCAGAAGCCTTTTTCTGAAAAGGCAAACTTACGGCTGCTTCTCCCACAAGGAAGGTGCCAGCCCTGAAAGATCTTGCTGCTCTTCACTATCCCTCTGCAGCCTATCCACAGGCACAACAGCACTGGGGATCTCTGCTTTCCCAGAGACTCAGCATGTCACGGTGCTCGCTCTCGGCAGAGGCTTTTTCTGAGAAGGCAAACGTCTGGCTCCTTCTCCCGAAAGAAAAGTGCCAGCCCTGAAGATTTTGTGGTCTTCAACGCCCCCTCCAGCCTATCCACAGGCACAACAGCACTGGGGATCTCTGCTTCCCCAGAGACTCAGCATGTCACGGTGCTCGCTCTCGGCAGAAGCTTTTTTCTGAAAAGGCAAACTTACGGCTCCTTCTCCCACAGGGAAGGTGCCAGCCCTGAAAACTAATGCAGTTTTTCACTATCCCTCTGCAGCCTATCCACAGGCACAACAGCTTTGGGGATCTCTGCTTTCCCAGAGACTCAGCATGTCACGGTGCTCGCTCTCGGCAGAAGCTTTTTTCTGAAAAGGCAAACTTACGGCTCCTTCTCCCACAGGGAAGGTGCCAGCCCTGAAAACTAATGCAGTTTTTCACTATCCCTCTGCAGCCTATCCACAGGCACAACAGCTTTGGGGATCTCTGCTTTCCCAGAGACTCAGCATGTCACGTTGCTCACTCTCGGCAGAAGCCTTTTTCTGAAAAGGCAAACTTATGGCTGCTTCTCCCACAAGGAAGGTGCCAGCCCTGAAAGATCTTGCTGCTCTTCACTATCCCTCTGCAGCCTATCCACAGGCACAACAGCATTGGGGATCTCTGCTTTCCCAGAGACTCAGCATGTCACGGTGCTCGCTCTCGGCAGAAGCTTTTTTCTGAAAAGGCAAACTTACGGCTCCTTCTCCCACAAGGAAGGTGCCAGCCCTGAAAGATCTTGCTGCTCTTCACTATCCCTCTGCAGCCTATCCACAGGCACAACAGCTTTGGGGATCTCTGCTTTCCCAGAGACTCAGCATGTCACGGTGCTCGCTCTCGTCAGAAGCCTTTTTCTGAAAAGGCAAACTTACGGCTGCTTCTCCCACAAGGAAGGTGCCAGCCCTGAAAGATCTTGCTGCTCTTCACTATCCCTCTGCAGCCTATCCACAGGCACAACAGCTTTTGGGGATCTCTGCTTTCCCAGAGACTCAGCATGTCACGGTGCTCGCTCTCGGCAGAAGCTTTTTTCTGAAAAGGCAAACTTACGGCTCCCTCTCCCACAGGGAAGGTGCCAGCCCTGAAAACTAATGCAGTTTTTCACTATCCCTCTGCAGCCTATCCACAGGCACAACAGCTTTGGGGATCTCTGCTTTCCCAGAGACTCAGCATGTCACGGTGCTCGCTCTCGGCAGAAGCTTTTTTCTGAAAAGGCAAACTTACGGCTCCCTCTCCCACAGGGAAGGTGCCAGCCCTGAAAACTAATGCAGTTTTTCACTATCCCTCTGCAGCCTATCCACAGGCACAACAGCTTTTGGGATCTCTGCTTTCCCAGAGACTCAGCATGTCACGGTGCTCGCTCTCGGCAGAAGCTTTTTTCTGAAAAGGCAAACTTACGGCTCCTTCTCCCACAGGGAAGGTGCCAGCCCTGAAAACTAATGCAGTTTTTCACTATCCCTCTGCAGCCTATCCACAGGCACAACAGCTTTGGGGATCTCTGCTTTCCCAGAGACTCAGCATGTCACGGTGCTCGCTCTCGGCACAAGCTTTTTTCTGAGAAGGCAAACTTACGGCTCCTTCTCCCACAGGGAAGGTGCCAGCCCTGAAAACTAATGCAGTTTTTCACTATCCCTCTGCAGCCTATCCACAGGCACAACAGCTTTGGGGATCTCTGCTTTCCCAGAGACTCAGCATGTCACGGTGCTCGCTCTCGGCAGAAGCTTTTTTCTGAGAAGGCAAACTTACGGCTCCTTCTCCCACAGGGAAGGTGCCAGCCCTGAAAACTAATGCAGTTTTTCACTATCCCTCTGCAGCCTATCCACAGGCACAACAGCTTTGGGGATCTCTGCTTTCCCAGAGACTCAGCATGTCACGGTGCTCGCTCTCGGCAGAAGCTTTTTTCTGAAAAGGCAAACTTACGGCTCCTTCTCCCACAGGGAAGGTGCCAGCCCTGAAAACTAATGCAGTTTTTCACTATCCCTCTGCAGCCTATCCACAGGCACAACAGCTTTGGGGATCTCTGCTTTCCCAGAGACTCAGCATGTCACGGTGCTCGCTCTCGGCAGAAGCTTTTTTCTGAAAAGGCAAACTTACGGCTCCTTCTCCCACAGGGAAGGTGCCAGCCCTGAAAACTAATGCAGTTTTTCACTATCCCTCTGCAGCCTATCCACAGGCACAACAGCTTTGGGGATCTCTGCTTTCCCAGAGACTCAGCATGTCACGGTGCTCGCTCTCGGCAGAAGCTTTTTTCTGAAAAGGCAAACTTACGGCTCCTTCTCCCACAGGGAAGGTGCCAGCCCTGAAAACTAATGCAGTTTTTCACTATCCCTCTGCAGCCTATCCACAGGCACAACAGCTTTGGGGATCTCTGCTTTCCCAGAGACTCAGCATGTCACGGTGCTCACTCTCGCCAGAGCCTTTTTCTGAAAAGGCAAACTTACGGTTCCTTCTCCCACAAGGAAGGTGCCAGCCCTGAAAGATCTTGCTGGTATTCACTATCCCTCTGCAGCCTATCCACAGGCACAACAGCTTTGGGGATCTCTGCTTTCCCAGAGACTCAGCATGTCACGGTGCTCGCTCTCGGCAGAAGCTTTTTTCTGAAAAGGCAAACTTACGGCTCCTTCTCCCACAGGGAAGGTGCCAGCCCTGAAAACTAATGCAGTTTTTCACTATCCCTCTGCAGCCTATCCACAGGCACAACAGCTTTGGGGATCTCTGCTTTCCCAGAGACTCAGCATGTCACGGTGCTCGCTCTCGGCAGAAGCTTTTTTCTGAAAAGGCAAACTTACGACTCCCTCTCCCACAGGGAAGGTGCCAGCCCTGAAAACTAATGCAGTTTTTCACTATCCCTCTGCAGCCTATCCACAGGCACAACAGCTTTGGGGATCTCTGCTTTCCCAGAGACTCAGCATGTCACGGTGCTCGCTCTCGGCAGAAGCTTTTTTCTGAAAAGGCAAACTTACGGCTCCTTCTCCCACAGGGAAGGTCCCAGCCCTGAAAACTAATGCAGTTTTTCACTATCCCTCTGCAGCCTATCCACAGGCACAACAGCTTTGGGGATCTCTGCTTTCCCAGAGACTCAGCATGTCACGGTGCTCGCTCTCGGCAGAAGCTTTTTTCTGAGAAGGCAAACTTACGGCTCCTTCTCCCACAGGGAAGGTGCCAGCCCTGAAAACTAATGCAGTTTTTCACTATCCCTCTGCAGCCTATCCACAGGCACAACAGCTTTGGGGATCTCTGCTTTCCCAGAGACTCAGCATGTCACGGTGCTCGCTCTCGGCAGAAGCTTTTTTCTGAAAAGGCAAACTTACGGCTCCTTCTCCCACAGGGAAGGTGCCAGCCCTGAAAACTAATGCAGTTTTTCACTATCCCTCTGCAGCCTATCCACAGGCACAACAGCTTTGGGGATCTCTGCTTTCCCAGAGACTCAGCATGTCACGGTGCTCGCTCTCGGCAGAAGCTTTTTTCTGAAAAGGCAAACTTACGGCTCCTTCTCCCACAGGGAAGGTGCCAGCCCTGAAAACTAATGCAGTTTTTCACTATCCCTCTGCAGCCTATCCACAGGCACAACAGCTTTGGGGATCTCTGCTTTCCCAGAGACTCAGCATGTCACGGTGCTCGCTCTCGGCAGAAGCTTTTTTCTGAGAAGGCAAACTTACGGCTCCTTCTCCCACAGGGAAGGTGCCAGCCCTGAAAACTAATGCAGTTTTTCACTATCCCTCTGCAGCCTATCCACAGGCACAACAGCTTTGGGGATCTCTGCTTTCCCAGAGACTCAGCATGTCACGGTGCTCGCTCTCGGCAGAAGCTTTTTTCTGAGAAGGCAAACTTACGGCTCCTTCTCCCACAGGGAAGGTGCCAGCCCTGAAAACTAATGCAGTTTTTCACTATCCCTCTGCAGCCTATCCACAGGCACAACAGCTTTGGGGATCTCTGCTTTCCCAGAGACTCAGCATGTCACGGTGCTCGCTCTCGGCAGAAGCTTTTTTCTGAGAAGGCAAACTTACGGCTCCTTCTCCCACAGGGAAGGTGCCAGCCCTGAAAACTAATGCAGTTTTTCACTATCCCTCTGCAGCCTATCCACAGGCACAACAGCTTTTGGGATCTCTGCTTTCCCAGAGACTCAGCATGTCACGGTGCTCGCTCTCGGCAGAAGCTTTTTTCTGAAAAGGCAAACTTACGGCTCCTTCTCCCACAGGGAAGGTGCCAGCCCTGAAAACTAATGCAGTTTTTCACTATCCCTCTGCAGCCTATCCACAGGCACAACAGCACTGGGGATCTCTGCTTTCCCAGAGACTCAGCATGTCACGGTGCTCGCTCTCGGCAGAGGCTTTTTCTGAGAAGGCAAACGTCTGGCTCCTTCTCCCGAAAGAAAAGTGCCAGCCCTGAAGATTTTGTGGTCTTCAACGCCCCCTCCAGCCTATCCACAGGCACAAGAGCACTGGGGATCTCTGCTTCCCCAGAGACTCAGCATGTCACGGTGCTCGCTCTCGGCAGAAGCTTTTTTCTGAAAAGGCAAACTTACGGCTCCTTCTCCCACAGGGAAGGTGCCAGCCCTGAAAACTAATGCAGTTTTTCACTATCCCTCTGCAGCCTATCCACAGGCACAACAGCTTTGGGGATCTCTGCTTTCCCAGAGACTCAGCATGTCACGGTGCTCGCTCTCGGCAGAAGCTTTTTTCTGAGAAGGCAAACTTACGGCTCCTTCTCCCACAGGGAAGGTGCCAGCCCTGAAAACTAATGCAGTTTTTCACTATCCCTCTGCAGCCTATCCACAGGCACAACAGCTTTGGGGATCTCTGCTTTCCCAGAGACTCAGCATGTCACGGTGCTCGCTCTCGGCAGAAGCTTTTTTCTGAGAAGGCAAACTTACGGCTCCTTCTCCCACAGGGAAGGTGCCAGCCCTGAAAACTAATGCAGTTTTTCACTATCCCTCTGCAGCCTATCCACAGGCACAACAGCTTTGGGGATCTCTGCTTTCCCAGAGACTCAGCATGTCACGGTGCTCGCTCTCGGCAGAAGCTTTTTTCTGAGAAGGCAAACTTACGGCTCCTTCTCCCACAGGGAAGGTGCCAGCCCGGAAAACTAATGCAGTTTTTCACTATCCCTCTGCAGCCTATCCACAGGCACAACAGCTTTGGGGATCTCTGCTTTCCCAGAGACTCAGCATGTCACGGTGCTCGCTCTCGGCAGAAGCTTTTTTCTGAAAAGGCAAACTTACGGCTCCTTCTCCCACAGGGAAGGTGCCAGCCCTGAAAACTAATGCAGTTTTTCACTATCCCTCTGCAGCCTATCCACAGGCACAACAGCACTGGGGATCTCTGCTTTCCCAGAGACTCAGCATGTCACGGTGCTCGCTCTCGGCAGAGGCTTTTTCTGAGAAGGCAAACGTCTGGCTCCTTCTCCCGAAAGAAAAGTGCCAGCCCTGAAGATTTTGTGGTCTTCAACGCCCCCTCCAGCCTATCCACAGGCACAACAGCACTGGGGATCTCTGCTTCCCCAGAGACTCAGCATGTCACGGTGCTCGCTCTCGGCAGAAGCTTTTTTCTGAAAAGGCAAACTTACGGCTCCTTCTCCCACAGGGAAGGTGCCAGCCCTGAAAACTAATGCAGTTTTTCACTATCCCTCTGCAGCCTATCCACAGGCACAACAGCTTTTGGGATCTCTGCTTTCCCAGAGACTCAGCATGTCACGGTGCTCGCTCTCGGCAGAAGCTTTTTTCTGAAAAGGCAAACTTACGGCTCCTTCTCCCACAGGGAAGGTGCCAGCCCTGAAAACTAATGCAGTTTTTCACTATCCCTCTGCAGCCTATCCACAGGCACAACAGCTTTGGGGATCTCTGCTTTCCCAGAGACTCAGCATGTCACGGTGCTCGCTCTCGGCAGAAGCTTTTTTCTGAAAAGGCAAACTTACGGCTCCTTCTCCCACAGGGAAGGTGCCAGCCCTGAAAACTAATGCAGTTTTTCACTATCCCTCTGCAGCCTATCCACAGGCACAACAGCTTTGGGGATCTCTGCTTTCCCAGAGACTCAGCATGTCACGGTGCTCGCTCTCGGCAGAAGCTTTTTTCTGAGAAGGCAAACTTACGGCTCCTTCTCCCACAGGGAAGGTGCCAGCCCTGAAAACTAATGCAGTTTTTCACTATCCCTCTGCAGCCTATCCACAGGCACAACAGCTTTGGGGATCTCTGCTTTCCCAGAGACTCAGCATGTCACGGTGCTCGCTCTCGTCAGAAGCCTTTTTCTGAAAAGGCAAACTTACGGCTCCTTCTCCCACAAGGAAGGTGCCAGCCCTGAAAGATCTTGCTGCTCTTCACTATCCCTCTGCAGCCTATCCACAGGCACAACAGCATTGGGGATCTCTGCTTTCCCAGAGACTCAGCATGTCACGGTGCTCGCTCTCGGCAGAAGCTTTTTTCTGAAAAGGCAAACTTACGGCTCCTTCTCCCACAAGGAAGGTGCCAGCCCTGAAAGATCTTGCTGCTCTTCACTATCCCTCTGCAGCCTATCCACAGGCACAACAGCTTTGGGGATCTCTGCTTTCCCAGAGACTCAGCATGTCACGGTGCTCGCTCTCGTCAGAAGCCTTTTTCTGAAAAGGCAAACTTACGGCTGCTTCTCCCACAAGGAAGGTGCCAGCCCTGAAAACTAATGCAGTTTTTCACTATCCCTCTGCAGCCTATCCACAGGCACAACAGCTTTGGGGATCTCTGCTTTCCCAGAGACTCAGCATGTCACGGTGCTCGCTCTCGGCAGAAGCTTTTTTCTGAAAAGGCAAACTTACGGCTCCTTCTCCCACAGGGAAGGTGCCAGCCCTGAAAACTAATGCAGTTTTTCAGTATCCCTCTGCAGCCTATCCACAGGCACAACAGCTTTGGGGATCTCTGCTTTCCCAGAGACTCAGCATGTCACGGTGCTCGCTCTCGGCAGAAGCTTTTTTCTGAAAAGGCAAACTTACGGCTCCTTCTCCCACAAGGAAGGTGCCAGCCCTGAAAGATCTTGCTGCTCTTCACTATCCCTCTGCAGCCTATCCACAGGCACAACAGCTTTGGGGATCTCTGCTTTCCCAGAGACTCAGCATGTCACGTTGCTCACTCTCGGCAGAAGCCTTTTTCTGAAAAGGCAAACTTACGGCTGCTTCTCCCACAAGGAAGGTGCCAGCCCTGAAAGATCTTGCTGCTCTTCACTATCCCTCTGCAGCCTATCCACAGGCACAACAGCACTGGGGATCTCTGCTTTCCCAGAGACTCAGCATGTCACGGTGCTCGCTCTCGGCAGAGGCTTTTTCTGAGAAGGCAAACGTCTGGCTCCTTCTCCCGAAAGAAAAGTGCCAGCCCTGAAGATTTTGTGGTCTTCAACGCCCCCTCCAGCCTATCCACAGGCACAACAGCACTGGGGATCTCTGCTTCCCCAGAGACTCAGCATGTCACGGTGCTCGCTCTCGGCAGAAGCTTTTTTCTGAAAAGGCAAACTTACGGCTCCTTCTCCCACAGGGAAGGTGCCAGCCCTGAAAACTAATGCAGTTTTTCACTATCCCTCTGCAGCCTATCCACAGGCACAACAGCTTTGGGGATCTCTGCTTTCCCAGAGACTCAGCATGTCACGGTGCTCGCTCTCGGCAGAAGCTTTTTTCTGAAAAGGCAAACTTACGGCTCCTTCTCCCACAGGGAAGGTGCCAGCCCTGAAAACTAATGCAGTTTTTCACTATCCCTCTGCAGCCTATCCACAGGCACAACAGCTTTGGGGATCTCTGCTTTCCCAGAGACTCAGCATGTCACGGTGCTCGCTCTCGGCAGAAGCTTTTTTCTGAGAAGGCAAACTTACGGCTCCTTCTCCCACAGGGAAGGTGCCAGCCCTGAAAACTAATGCAGTTTTTCACTATCCCTCTGCAGCCTATCCACAGGCACAACAGCTTTGGGGATCTCTGCTTTCCCAGAGACTCAGCATGTCACGGTGCTCGCTCTCGGCAGAAGCTTTTTTCTGAAAAGGCAAACTTACGGCTCCTTCTCCCACAAGGAAGGTGCCAGCCCTGAAAGATCTTGCTGGTATTCACTATCCCTCTGCAGCCTATCCACAGGCACAACAGCTTTGGCGATCTCTGCTTTCCCAGAGACTCAGCATGTCACGTTGCTCACTCTCGGCAGAAGCCTTTTTCTGAAAAGGCAAACTTATGGCTGCTTCTCCCACAAGGAAGGTGCCAGCCCTGAAAGATCTTGCTGCTCTTCACTATCCCTCTGCAGCCTATCCACAGGCACAACAGCATTGGGGATCTCTGCTTTCCCAGAGACTCAGCATGTCACGGTGCTCGCTCTCGGCAGAAGCTTTTTTCTGAAAAGGCAAACTTACGGCTCCTTCTCCCACAAGGAAGGTGCCAGCCCTGAAAGATCTTGCTGCTCTTCACTATCCCTCTGCAGCCTATCCACAGGCACAACAGCTTTGGGGATCTCTGCTTTCCCAGAGACTCAGCATGTCACGGTGCTCGCTCTCGTCAGAAGCCTTTTTCTGAAAAGGCAAACTTACGGCTGCTTCTCCCACAAGGAAGGTGCCAGCCCTGAAAGATCTTGCTGCTCTTCACTATCCCTCTGCAGCCTATCCACAGGCACAACAGCTTTTGGGGATCTCTGCTTTCCCAGAGACTCAGCATGTCACGGTGCTCGCTCTCGGCAGAAGCTTTTTTCTGAAAAGGCAAACTTACGGCTCCCTCTCCCACAGGGAAGGTGCCAGCCCTGAAAACTAATGCAGTTTTTCACTATCCCTCTGCAGCCTATCCACAGGCACAACAGCTTTGGGGATCTCTGCTTTCCCAGAGACTCAGCATGTCACGGTGCTCGCTCTCGGCAGAAGCTTTTTTCTGAAAAGGCAAACTTACGGCTCCCTCTCCCACAGGGAAGGTGCCAGCCCTGAAAACTAATGCAGTTTTTCACTATCCCTCTGCAGCCTATCCACAGGCACAACAGCTTTTGGGATCTCTGCTTTCCCAGAGACTCAGCATGTCACGGTGCTCGCTCTCGGCAGAAGCTTTTTTCTGAAAAGGCAAACTTACGGCTCCTTCTCCCACAGGGAAGGTGCCAGCCCTGAAAACTAATGCAGTTTTTCACTATCCCTCTGCAGCCTATCCACAGGCACAACAGCTTTGGGGATCTCTGCTTTCCCAGAGACTCAGCATGTCACGGTGCTCGCTCTCGGCACAAGCTTTTTTCTGAGAAGGCAAACTTACGGCTCCTTCTCCCACAGGGAAGGTGCCAGCCCTGAAAACTAATGCAGTTTTTCACTATCCCTCTGCAGCCTATCCACAGGCACAACAGCTTTGGGGATCTCTGCTTTCCCAGAGACTCAGCATGTCACGGTGCTCGCTCTCGGCAGAAGCTTTTTTCTGAGAAGGCAAACTTACGGCTCCTTCTCCCACAGGGAAGGTGCCAGCCCTGAAAACTAATGCAGTTTTTCACTATCCCTCTGCAGCCTATCCACAGGCACAACAGCTTTGGGGATCTCTGCTTTCCCAGAGACTCAGCATGTCACGGTGCTCGCTCTCGGCAGAAGCTTTTTTCTGAAAAGGCAAACTTACGGCTCCTTCTCCCACAGGGAAGGTGCCAGCCCTGAAAACTAATGCAGTTTTTCACTATCCCTCTGCAGCCTATCCACAGGCACAACAGCTTTGGGGATCTCTGCTTTCCCAGAGACTCAGCATGTCACGGTGCTCGCTCTCGGCAGAAGCTTTTTTCTGAAAAGGCAAACTTACGGCTCCTTCTCCCACAGGGAAGGTGCCAGCCCTGAAAACTAATGCAGTTTTTCACTATCCCTCTGCAGCCTATCCACAGGCACAACAGCTTTGGGGATCTCTGCTTTCCCAGAGACTCAGCATGTCACGGTGCTCGCTCTCGGCAGAAGCTTTTTTCTGAAAAGGCAAACTTACGGCTCCTTCTCCCACAGGGAAGGTGCCAGCCCTGAAAACTAATGCAGTTTTTCACTATCCCTCTGCAGCCTATCCACAGGCACAACAGCTTTGGGGATCTCTGCTTTCCCAGAGACTCAGCATGTCACGGTGCTCACTCTCGCCAGAGCCTTTTTCTGAAAAGGCAAACTTACGGTTCCTTCTCCCACAAGGAAGGTGCCAGCCCTGAAAGATCTTGCTGGTATTCACTATCCCTCTGCAGCCTATCCACAGGCACAACAGCTTTGGGGATCTCTGCTTTCCCAGAGACTCAGCATGTCACGGTGCTCGCTCTCGGCAGAAGCTTTTTTCTGAAAAGGCAAACTTACGGCTCCTTCTCCCACAGGGAAGGTGCCAGCCCTGAAAACTAATGCAGTTTTTCACTATCCCTCTGCAGCCTATCCACAGGCACAACAGCTTTGGGGATCTCTGCTTTCCCAGAGACTCAGCATGTCACGGTGCTCGCTCTCGGCAGAAGCTTTTTTCTGAAAAGGCAAACTTACGGCTCCCTCTCCCACAGGGAAGGTGCCAGCCCTGAAAACTAATGCAGTTTTTCACTATCCCTCTGCAGCCTATCCACAGGCACAACAGCTTTGGGGATCTCTGCTTTCCCAGAGACTCAGCATGTCACGGTGCTCGCTCTCGGCAGAAGCTTTTTTCTGAAAAGGCAAACTTACGGCTCCTTCTCCCACAGGGAAGGTCCCAGCCCTGAAAACTAATGCAGTTTTTCACTATCCCTCTGCAGCCTATCCACAGGCACAACAGCTTTGGGGATCTCTGCTTTCCCAGAGACTCAGCATGTCACGGTGCTCGCTCTCGGCAGAAGCTTTTTTCTGAGAAGGCAAACTTACGGCTCCTTCTCCCACAGGGAAGGTGCCAGCCCTGAAAACTAATGCAGTTTTTCACTATCCCTCTGCAGCCTATCCACAGGCACAACAGCTTTTGGGATCTCTGCTTTCCCAGAGACTCAGCATGTCACGGTGCTCGCTCTCGGCAGAAGCTTTTTTCTGAAAAGGCAAACTTACGGCTCCTTCTCCCACAGGGAAGGTGCCAGCCCTGAAAACTAATGCAGTTTTTCACTATCCCTCTGCAGCCTATCCACAGGCACAACAGCTTTGGGGATCTCTGCTTTCCCAGAGACTCAGCATGTCACGGTGCTCGCTCTCGGCAGAAGCTTTTTTCTGAAAAGGCAAACTTACGGCTCCTTCTCCCACAGGGAAGGTGCCAGCCCTGAAAACTAATGCAGTTTTTCACTATCCCTCTGCAGCCTATCCACAGGCACAACAGCTTTTGGGATCTCTGCTTTCCCAGAGACTCAGCATGTCACGGTGCTCGCTCTCGGCAGAAGCTTTTTTCTGAGAAGGCAAACTTACGGCTCCTTCTCCCACAGGGAAGGTGCCAGCCCTGAAAACTAATGCAGTTTTTCACTATCCCTCTGCAGCCTATCCACAGGCACAACAGCTTTGGGGATCTCTGCTTTCCCAGAGACTCAGCATGTCACGGTGCTCGCTCTCGGCAGAAGCTTTTTTCTGAGAAGGCAAACTTACGGCTCCTTCTCCCACAGGGAAGGTGCCAGCCCTGAAAACTAATGCAGTTTTTCACTATCCCTCTGCAGCCTATCCACAGGCACAACAGCTTTGGGGATCTCTGCTTTCCCAGAGACTCAGCATGTCACGGTGCTCGCTCTCGGCAGAAGCTTTTTTCTGAGAAGGCAAACTTACGGCTCCTTCTCCCACAGGGAAGGTGCCAGCCCTGAAAACTAATGCAGTTTTTCACTATCCCTCTGCAGCCTATCCACAGGCACAACAGCTTTTGGGATCTCTGCTTTCCCAGAGACTCAGCATGTCACGGTGCTCGCTCTCGGCAGAAGCTTTTTTCTGAAAAGGCAAACTTACGGCTCCTTCTCCCACAGGGAAGGTGCCAGCCCTGAAAACTAATGCAGTTTTTCACTATCCCTCTGCAGCCTATCCACAGGCACAACAGCACTGGGGATCTCTGCTTTCCCAGAGACTCAGCATGTCACGGTGCTCGCTCTCGGCAGAGGCTTTTTCTGAGAAGGCAAACGTCTGGCTCCTTCTCCCGAAAGAAAAGTGCCAGCCCTGAAGATTTTGTGGTCTTCAACGCCCCCTCCAGCCTATGCACAGGCACAAGAGCACTGGGGATCTCTGCTTCCCCAGAGACTCAGCATGTCACGGTGCTCGCTCTCGGCAGAAGCTTTTTTCTGAAAAGGCAAACTTACGGCTCCTTCTCCCACAGGGAAGGTGCCAGCCCTGAAAACTAATGCAGTTTTTCACTATCCCTCTGCAGCCATCCACAGGCACAACAGCTTTTGGGATCTCTGCTTTCCCAGAGACTCAGCATGTCACGGTGCTCGCTCTCGGCAGAAGCTTTTTTCTGAAAAGGCAAACTTACGGCTCCTTCTCCCACAGGGAAGGTGCCAGCCCTGAAAACTAATGCAGTTTTTCACTATCCCTCTGCAGCCTATCCACAGGCACAACAGCTTTGGGGATCTCTGCTTTCCCAGAGACTCAGCATGTCACGGTGCTCGCTCTCGGCAGAAGCTTTTTTCTGAAAAGGCAAACTTACGGCTCCTTCTCCCACAGGGAAGGTGCCAGCCCTGAAAACTAATGCAGTTTTTCACTATCCCTCTGCAGCCTATCCACAGGCACAACAGCTTTGGGGATCTCTGCTTTCCCAGAGACTCAGCATGTCACGGTGCTCGCTCTCGGCAGAAGCTTTTTTCTGAGAAGGCAAACTTACGGCTCCTTCTCCCACAGGGTAGGTGCCAGCCCTGAAAACTAATGCAGTTTTTCACTATCCCTCTGCAGCCTATCCACAGGCACAACAGCTTTGGGGATCTCTGCTTTCCCAGAGACTCAGCATGTCACGGTGCTCGCTCTCGGCAGAAGCTTTTTTCTGAGAAGGCAAACTTACGGCTCCTTCTCCCACAGGGAAGGTGCCAGCCCTGAAAACTAATGCAGTTTTTCACTATCCCTCTGCAGCCTATCCACAGGCACAACAGCTTTGGGGATCTCTGCTTTCCCAGAGACTCAGCATGTCACGGTGCTCGCTCTCGGCAGAAGCTTTTTTCTGAGAAGGCAAACTTACGGCTCCTTCTCCCACAGGGAAGGTGCCAGCCCGGAAAACTAATGCAGTTTTTCACTATCCCTCTGCAGCCTATCCACAGGCACAACAGCTTTGGGGATCTCTGCTTTCCCAGAGACTCAGCATGTCACGGTGCTCGCTCTCGGCAGAAGCTTTTTTCTGAAAAGGCAAACTTACGGCTCCTTCTCCCACAGGGAAGGTGCCAGCCCTGAAAACTAATGCAGTTTTTCACTATCCCTCTGCAGCCTATCCACAGGCACAACAGCACTGGGGATCTCTGCTTTCCCAGAGACTCAGCATGTCACGGTGCTCGCTCTCGGCAGAGGCTTTTTCTGAGAAGGCAAACGTCTGGCTCCTTCTCCCGAAAGAAAAGTGCCAGCCCTGAAGATTTTGTGGTCTTCAACGCCCCCTCCAGCCTATCCACAGGCACAACAGCACTGGGGATCTCTGCTTCCCCAGAGACTCAGCATGTCACGGTGCTCGCTCTCGGCAGAAGCTTTTTTCTGAAAAGGCAAACTTACGGCTCCTTCTCCCACAGGGAAGGTGCCAGCCCTGAAAACTAATGCAGTTTTTCACTATCCCTCTGCAGCCTATCCACAGGCACAACAGCTTTTGGGATCTCTGCTTTCCCAGAGACTCAGCATGTCACGGTGCTCGCTCTCGGCAGAAGCTTTTTTCTGAAAAGGCAAACTTACGGCTCCTTCTCCCACAGGGAAGGTGCCAGCCCTGAAAACTAATGCAGTTTTTCACTATCCCTCTGCAGCCTATCCACAGGCACAACAGCTTTGGGGATCTCTGCTTTCCCAGAGACTCAGCATGTCACGGTGCTCGCTCTCGGCAGAAGCTTTTTTCTGAAAAGGCAAACTTACGGCTCCTTCTCCCACAGGGAAGGTGCCAGCCCTGAAAACTAATGCAGTTTTTCACTATCCCTCTGCAGCCTATCCACAGGCACAACAGCTTTGGGGATCTCTGCTTTCCCAGAGACTCAGCATGTCACGGTGCTCGCTCTCGGCAGAAGCTTTTTTCTGAGAAGGCAAACTTACGGCTCCTTCTCCCACAGGGAAGGTGCCAGCCCTGAAAACTAATGCAGTTTTTCACTATCCCTCTGCAGCCTATCCACAGGCACAACAGCTTTGGGGATCTCTGCTTTCCCAGAGACTCAGCATGTCACGGTGCTCGCTCTCGGCAGAAGCTTTTTTCTGAAAAGGCAAACTTACGGCTCCTTCTCCCACAGGGAAGGTGCCAGCCCTGAAAACTAATGCAGTTTTTCACTATCCCTCTGCAGCCTATCCACAGGCACAACAGCTTTGGGGATCTCTGCTTTCCCAGAGACTCAGCATGTCACGGTGCTCACTCTCGCCAGAGCCTTTTTCTGAAAAGGCAAACTTACGGTTCCTTCTCCCACAAGGAAGGTGCCAGCCCTGAAAGATCTTGCTGGTATTCACTATCCCTCTGCAGCCTATCCACAGGCACAACAGCTTTTGGGATCTCTGCTTTCCCAGAGACTCAGCATGTCACGGTGCTCGCTCTCGGCAGAAGCTTTTTTCTGAAAAGGCAAACTTACGGCTCCTTCTCCCACAGGGAAGGTGCCAGCCCTGAAAACTAATGCAGTTTTTCACTATCCCTCTGCAGCCTATCCACAGGCACAACAGCTTTGGGGATCTCTGCTTTCCCAGAGACTCAGCATGTCACGGTGCTCGCTCTCGGCAGAAGCTTTTTTCTGAAAAGGCAAACTTACGGCTCCCTCTCCCACAGGGAAGGTGCCAGCCCTGAAAACTAATGCAGTTTTTCACTATCCCTCTGCAGCCTATCCACAGGCACAACAGCTTTGGGGATCTCTGCTTTCCCAGAGACTCAGCATGTCACGGTGCTCGCTCTCGGCAGAAGCTTTTTTCTGAAAAGGCAAACTTACGGCTCCTTCTCCCACAGGGAAGGTCCCAGCCCTGAAAACTAATGCAGTTTTTCACTATCCCTCTGCAGCCTATCCACAGGCACAACAGCTTTGGGGATCTCTGCTTTCCCAGAGACTCAGCATGTCACGGTGCTCGCTCTCGGCAGAAGCTTTTTTCTGAGAAGGCAAACTTACGGCTCCTTCTCCCACAGGGAAGGTGCCAGCCCTGAAAACTAATGCAGTTTTTCACTATCCCTCTGCAGCCTATCCACAGGCACAACAGCTTTTGGGATCTCTGCTTTCCCAGAGACTCAGCATGTCACGGTGCTCGCTCTCGGCAGAAGCTTTTTTCTGAAAAGGCAAACTTACGGCTCCTTCTCCCACAGGGAAGGTGCCAGCCCTGAAAACTAATGCAGTTTTTCACTATCCCTCTGCAGCCTATCCACAGGCACAACAGCTTTGGGGATCTCTGCTTTCCCAGAGACTCAGCATGTCACGGTGCTCGCTCTCGGCAGAAGCTTTTTTCTGAAAAGGCAAACTTACGGCTCCTTCTCCCACAGGGAAGGTGCCAGCCCTGAAAACTAATGCAGTTTTTCACTATCCCTCTGCAGCCTATCCACAGGCACAACAGCTTTGGGGATCTCTGCTTTCCCAGAGACTCAGCATGTCACGGTGCTCGCTCTCGGCAGAAGCTTTTTTCTGAGAAGGCAAACTTACGGCTCCTTCTCCCACAGGGAAGGTGCCAGCCCTGAAAACTAATGCAGTTTTTCACTATCCCTCTGCAGCCTATCCACAGGCACAACAGCTTTGGGGATCTCTGCTTTCCCAGAGACTCAGCATGTCACGGTGCTCGCTCTCGGCAGAAGCTTTTTTCTGAGAAGGCAAACTTACGGCTCCTTCTCCCACAGGGAAGGTGCCAGCCCTGAAAACTAATGCAGTTTTTCACTATCCCTCTGCAGCCTATCCACAGGCACAACAGCTTTGGGGATCTCTGCTTTCCCAGAGACTCAGCATGTCACGGTGCTCGCTCTCGGCAGAAGCTTTTTTCTGAGAAGGCAAACTTACGGCTCCTTCTCCCACAGGGAAGGTGCCAGCCCTGAAAACTAATGCAGTTTTTCACTATCCCTCTGCAGCCTATCCACAGGCACAACAGCTTTTGGGATCTCTGCTTTCCCAGAGACTCAGCATGTCACGGTGCTCGCTCTCGGCAGAAGCTTTTTTCTGAAAAGGCAAACTTACGGCTCCTTCTCCCACAGGGAAGGTGCCAGCCCCGAAAACTAATGCAGTTTTTCACTATCCCTCTGCAGCCTATCCACAGGCACAACAGCACTGGGGATCTCTGCTTTCCCAGAGACTCAGCATGTCACGGTGCTCGCTCTCGGCAGAGGCTTTTTCTGAGAAGGCAAACGTCTGGCTCCTTCTCCCGAAAGAAAAGTGCCAGCCCTGAAGATTTTGTGGTCTTCAACGCCCCCTCCAGCCTATGCACAGGCACAAGAGCACTGGGGATCTCTGCTTCCCCAGAGACTCAGCATGTCACGGTGCTCGCTCTCGGCAGAAGCTTTTTTCTGAAAAGGCAAACTTACGGCTCCTTCTCCCACAGGGAAGGTGCCAGCCCTGAAAACTAATGCAGTTTTTCACTATCCCTCTGCAGCCTATCCACAGGCACAACAGCTTTTGGGATCTCTGCTTTCCCAGAGACTCAGCATGTCACGGTGCTCGCTCTCGGCAGAAGCTTTTTTCTGAAAAGGCAAACTTACGGCTCCTTCTCCCACAGGGAAGGTGCCAGCCCTGAAAACTAATGCAGTTTTTCACTATCCCTCTGCAGCCTATCCACAGGCACAACAGCTTTGGGGATCTCTGCTTTCCCAGAGACTCAGCATGTCACGGTGCTCGCTCTCGGCAGAAGCTTTTTTCTGAAAAGGCAAACTTACGGCTCCTTCTCCCACAGGGAAGGTGCCAGCCCTGAAAACTAATGCAGTTTTTCACTATCCCTCTGCAGCCTATCCACAGGCACAACAGCTTTGGGGATCTCTGCTTTCCCAGAGACTCAGCATGTCACGGTGCTCGCTCTCGGCAGAAGCTTTTTTCTGAGAAGGCAAACTTACGGCTCCTTCTCCCACAGGGAAGGTGCCAGCCCTGAAAACTAATGCAGTTTTTCACTATCCCTCTGCAGCCTATCCACAGGCACAACAGCTTTGGGGATCTCTGCTTTCCCAGAGACTCAGCATGTCACGGTGCTCGCTCTCGGCAGAAGCTTTTTTCTGAGAAGGCAAACTTACGGCTCCTTCTCCCACAGGGAAGGTGCCAGCCCTGAAAACTAATGCAGTTTTTCACTATCCCTCTGCAGCCTATCCACAGGCACAACAGCTTTGGGGATCTCTGCTTTCCCAGAGACTCAGCATGTCACGGTGCTCGCTCTCGGCAGAAGCTTTTTTCTGAGAAGGCAAACTTACGGCTCCTTCTCCCACAGGGAAGGTGCCAGCCCGGAAAACTAATGCAGTTTTTCACTATCCCTCTGCAGCCTATCCACAGGCACAACAGCTTTGGGGATCTCTGCTTTCCCAGAGACTCAGCATGTCACGGTGCTCGCTCTCGGCAGAAGCTTTTTTCTGAAAAGGCAAACTTACGGCTCCTTCTCCCACAGGGAAGGTGCCAGCCCTGAAAACTAATGCAGTTTTTCACTATCCCTCTGCAGCCTATCCACAGGCACAACAGCACTGGGGATCTCTGCTTTCCCAGAGACTCAGCATGTCACGGTGCTCGCTCTCGGCAGAGGCTTTTTCTGAGAAGGCAAACGTCTGGCTCCTTCTCCCGAAAGAAAAGTGCCAGCCCTGAAGATTTTGTGGTCTTCAACGCCCCCTCCAGCCTATCCACAGGCACAACAGCACTGGGGATCTCTGCTTCCCCAGAGACTCAGCATGTCACGGTGCTCGCTCTCGGCAGAAGCTTTTTTCTGAAAAGGCAAACTTACGGCTCCTTCTCCCACAGGGAAGGTGCCAGCCCTGAAAACTAATGCAGTTTTTCACTATCCCTCTGCAGCCTATCCACAGGCACAACAGCTTTTGGGATCTCTGCTTTCCCAGAGACTCAGCATGTCACGGTGCTCGCTCTCGGCAGAAGCTTTTTTCTGAAAAGGCAAACTTACGGCTCCTTCTCCCACAGGGAAGGTGCCAGCCCTAAAAACTAATGCAGTTTTTCACTATCCCTCTGCAGCCTATCCACAGGCACAACAGCTTTGGGGATCTCTGCTTTCCCAGAGACTCAGCATGTCACGGTGCTCGCTCTCGGCAGAAGCTTTTTTCTGAAAAGGCAAACTTACGGCTCCTTCTCCCACAGGGAAGGTGCCAGCCCTGAAAACTAATGCAGTTTTTCACTATCCCTCTGCAGCCTATCCACAGGCACAACAGCTTTGGGGATCTCTGCTTTCCCAGAGACTCAGCATGTCACGGTGCTCGCTCTCGGCAGAAGCTTTTTTCTGAGAAGGCAAACTTACGGCTCCTTCTCCCACAGGGAAGGTGCCAGCCCTGAAAACTAATGCAGTTTTTCACTATCCCTCTGCAGCCTATCCACAGGCACAACAGCTTTGGGGATCTCTGCTTTCCCAGAGACTCAGCATGTCACGGTGCTCGCTCTCGTCAGAAGCCTTTTTCTGAAAAGGCAAACTTACGGCTCCTTCTCCCACAAGGAAGGTGCCAGCCCTGAAAGATCTTGCTGCTCTTCACTATCCCTCTGCAGCCTATCCACAGGCACAACAGCATTGGGGATCTCTGCTTTCCCAGAGACTCAGCATGTCACGGTGCTCGCTCTCGGCAGAAGCTTTTTTCTGAAAAGGCAAACTTACGGCTCCTTCTCCCACAAGGAAGGTGCCAGCCCTGAAAGATCTTGCTGCTCTTCACTATCCCTCTGCAGCCTATCCACAGGCACAACAGCTTTGGGGATCTCTGCTTTCCCAGAGACTCAGCATGTCACGGTGCTCGCTCTCGTCAGAAGCCTTTTTCTGAAAAGGCAAACTTACGGCTGCTTCTCCCACAAGGAAGGTGCCATCCCTGAAAGATCTTGCTGCTCTTCACTATCCCTCTGCAGCCTATCCACAGGCACAACAGCTTTGGGGATCTCTGCTTTCCCAGAGACTCAGCATGTCACGGTGCTCGCTCTCGGCAGAGGCTTTTTCTGAGAAGGCAAACGTCTGGCTCCTTCTCCCGAAAGAAAAGTGCCAGCCCTGAAGATTTTGTGGTCTTCAACGCCCCCTCCAGCCTATCCACAGGCACAACAGCTTTGGGGATCTCTGCTTTCCCAGAGACTCAGCATGTCACGGTGCTCGTTCTCGCAGAAGCTTTTTTCTGAAAAGGCAAACTTACGGCTCCTTCTCCCACAGGGAAGGTGCCAGCCCTGAAAACTAATGCAGTTTTTCACTATCCCTCTGCAGCCTATCCACAGGCACAACAGCTTTGGGGATCTCTGCTTTCCCAGAGACTCAGCATGTCACGGTGCTCGCTCTCGGCAGAAGCTTTTTTCTGAAAAGGCAAACTTACGGCTCCTTCTCCCACAAGGAAGGTGCCAGCCCTGAAAACTAATGCAGTTTTTCACTATCCCTCTGCAGCCTATCCACAGGCACAACAGCTTTTGGGATCTCTGCTTTCCCAGAGACTCAGCATGTCACGGTGCTCGCTCTCGGCAGAAGCTTTTTTCTGAGAAGGCAAACTTACGGCTCCTTCTCCCACAGGGAAGGTGCCAGCCCTGAAAACTAATGCAGTTTTTCACTATCCCTCTGCAGCCTATCCACAGGCACAACAGCTTTGGGGATCTCTGCTTTCCCAGAGACTCAGCATGTCACGGTGCTCGCTCTCGGCAGAAGCTTTTTTCTGAGAAGGCAAACTTACGGCTCCTTCTCCCACAGGGAAGGTGCCAGCCCTGAAAACTAATGCAGTTTTTCACTATCCCTCTGCAGCCTATCCACAGGCACAACAGCTTTGGGGATCTCTGCTTTCCCAGAGACTCAGCATGTCACGGTGCTCGTTCTCGGCAGAAGCTTTTTTCTGAAAAGGCAAACTTACGGCTGCTTCTCCCACAAGGAAGGTGCCAGCCCTGAAAGATCGTGCTGGTTTTCACTATCCCTCTGAGGCCTATCTATAGCCGCAACAGCACTGGGGATCTCTGCTTTCCCAGAGACTCAGCATGTCACGGTGCTCGTTCTCGGCAGAGGCTTTTTCTGAAAAGGCAAACGTCTGGCTCCTTCTCCCACAAGGAAGCTGCCAGCCCGGAAAGAAATTGCTGCTCTTCACTATCCCTCTGCAGCCTATCCACAGGCACAACAGCACTGGGGATCCCTGCTTTCCCGGAGACTCAGCATGTCACGGTGCTCGTTCTCGGCAGAAGCTTTTTTCTGAAAAGGCAAACTTACGGCTCCTTCTCCCACAAGGAAGGTGCCAGCCCTGAAAGATCTTGCTGTTCTTCACTATCCCTCTGCAGCCTATCTTTAGCCGCAACAGCACTGGGGATCTCTGCTTTCCCAGAGACTCAGCATGTCACGGTGCTCGTTCTCGGCAGAAGCTTTTTTCTGAAAAAGCAAACTTACGGCTGCTTCTCCCACAAGGAAGGTGCCAGCCCTGAAAGATCTTGCTGGTCTTCACTATCCCTCTGCAGCCTATCTATAGCCGCAAGAGCACTGGGGATCTCTGCTTTCCCAGAGACTCAGCATGTCACGGTGCTCGTTCTCGGCAGAAGCCTTTTTCTGAAAAGGCAAACTTACGGCTCCTTCTCCCACAAGGAAGGTGCCAGCCCTGAAAGATCTTGCTGGTCTTCACTATCCCTCTGCAGCCTATCCACAGGCACAACAGCACTGGGGATCTCTGCTTTATCAGAGACTCAGTATGTCACAGTG
Source organism: Astur gentilis (assembly GCF_929443795.1). NCBI lineage: Eukaryota > Metazoa > Chordata > Aves > Accipitriformes > Accipitridae > Astur > Astur gentilis. The sequence goes on from NC_064884.1 coordinate 21,228,113, forward strand.
CTCGTTCTCGCCAGAAGCTTTTTCTGAAAAGGCAAGCTTACGGCTGCTTCTCCCACAAGGAAGGTGCCAGCCCTGAAAGATCTTGCTGGTTTTCACTATCCCTCTGCAGCCTATCTTTAGCCGCAATAGCATTGGGGATCTCTGCTTTCCCAGAGACTCAGCATGTCACGGTGCTCGTTCTCGGCAGAAGCTTTTTTCTGAAAAGGCAAACTTACGGCTGCTTCTCCCACAAGGAAGGTGCCAGCCCTGAAAGATCTTGATGGTTTTCACTATCCCTCTGCAGCCTATCTATAGCCGCAACAGCACTGGGGATCTCTGCTTTCCCAGAGACTCAGCATGTCACGGTGCTCGTTCTCGGCAGAAGCCTTTTTCTGAAAAGGCAAACGTCTGGCTCCTTCTCCCACAAGGAAGCTGCCAGCCCGGAAAGAAATTGCTGCTCTTCACTATCCCTCTGCAGCCTATCCACAGGCACACTAGCACTGGGGATCCCTGCTTTCCCGGAGACTCAGCATGTCACGGTGCTCGTTCTCGGCAGAAGCTTTTTTCTGAAAAGGCAAACTTACGGCTCCTTCTCCCACAAGGAAGGTGCCAGCCCTGAAAGATCTTGCTGTTCTTCACTATCCCTCTGCAGCCTATCTTTAGCCGCAATAGCATTGGGGATCTCAGCTTTCCCAGAGACTCAGCATGTCACGGTTCTCGTTCTCGGCAGAAGCTTTTTTCTGAAAAGGCAAACTTACGGCTGCTTCTCCCACAAGGAAGCTGCCAGCCCGGAAAGAAATTGCTGCTCTTCACTATCCCTCTGCAGCCTATCCACAGGCACAACAGCACTGGGGATCCCTGCTTTATCAGAGACTCAGTATGTCACAGTGCTCGTTCTCGCCAGAAGCTTTTTCTGAAAAGGCAAACTTACGGCTCCTTCTCCCACAAGGAAGGTGCCAGCCCTGAAAGATCTTGCTGGTTTTCACTATCCCTCTGAGGCCTATCTATAGCCGCAACAGCACTGGGGATCTCTGCTTTCCCAGAGACTCAGCATGTCACGGTGCTCGTTCTCGGCAGAAGCTTTTTTCTGAAAAGGCAAACTTACGGCTCCTTCTCCCACAAGGAAGGTGCCAGCCCTGAAAGATCTTGCTGTTCTTCACTATACCTCTGCAGCCTATCTTTAGCCGCAACAGCATTGGGGATCTCTGCTTTCCCAGAGACTCAGCATGTCACGGTGCTCGTTCTCGGCAGAAGCTTTTTTCTGAAAAGGCAAACTTACGGCTGCTTCTCCCACAAGGAAGGTGCCAGCCCTGAAAGATCTTGCTGGTTTTCACTATCCCTCTGCAGCCTATCATTAGCCGCAACAGCACTGGGGATCTCTGCTTTCCCAGAGACTCAGCATGTCACGGTGCTCGTTCTCGGCAGAGGCTTTTTCTGAAAAGGCAAACGTCTGGCTCCTTCTCCCACAAGGAAGCTGCCAGCCCGGAAAGAAATGGCTGCTCTTCACTATCCCTCTGCAGCCTATCCACAGGCACAACAGCACTGGGGATCCCTGCTTTCCCGGAGACTCAGCATGTCACGGTGCTCGTTCACGGCAGAAGCTTTTTTCTGAAAAGGCAAACTTACGGCTGTTTCTCCCACAAGGAAGGTGCCAGCCCTGAAAGATCTTGCTGTTCTTCACTATCCCTCTGCAGCCTATCTTTAGCCACAACAGCATTGGGGATCTCTGCTTTCCCAGAGACTCAGCATGTCACGGTTCTCGTTCTCGGCAGAAGCTTTTTTCTGAAAAGGCAAACTTACGGCTGTTTCTCCCACAAGGAAGGTGCCAGCCCTGAAAGATCTTGCTGTTCTTCACTATCCCTCTGCAGCCTATCTTTAGCCACAACAGCATTGGGGATCTCTGCTTTCCCAGAGACTCAGCATGTCACGGTTCTCGTTCTCGGCAGAAGCTTTTTTCTGAAAAGGCAAACTTACGGCTGCTTCTCCCACAAGGAAGGTGCCAGCCCTGAAAGATCTTGCTGGTCTTCACTATCCCTCTGCAGCCTATCCACAGGCACAACAGCACTGGGGATCTCTGCTTTATCAGAGACTCAGTATGTCACAGTGCTCGTTCTCGCCAGAAGCTTTTTCTGAAAAGGCAAACTTACGGCTGCTTCTCCCACAAGGAAGGTGCCAGCCCTGAAAGATCTTGCTGGTCTTCTCTATCACTCTGCAGCCTATCCACAGGCACAACAGCATTGGGGATCTCTGCTTTCCCAGACACTCAGCATGTCACGGTGCTCGTTCTCGGCAGAAGCTTTTTTCTGAAAAGGCAAACTTACGGCTGCTTCTCCCACAAGGAAGGTGCCAGCCCTGAAAGATCTTGCTGGTTTTCACTATCCCTCTGCAGCCTATCCACAGGCACAACAGCACTGGGGATCTCTGCTTTCCCAGAGACTCAGCATGTCACGGTGCTCGTTCTCGGCAGAGGCTTTTTTCTGAAAAGGCAAACTTACGGCTCCTTCTCCCACAAGGAATGTGCCAGCCCTGAAAGATCTTGCTGGTCTTCACTATCCCTCTGCGGCCTATCTTTAGCCGCAAAAACATTGGGGATCTCTGCATTCCCAGAGACTCAGCATGTCACGGTGCTCGCTCTCGGCAGAAGCTTTTTCTGAAAAGGGAAACGTCTGGCTCCTTCTCCCACAAGGAAGCTGCCAGACTGAAAGCTAATGCAGGTCTTCACTATCCGCCTGCAGCCTATCAACAGGCACAACAGCACTGGGGATCTCTGCTTTCCCAGAGACTCAGCATCTCATGGTGCTCGTTCTCGGCAGAAGCCTTTTTCTGAAAAGGCAAACTTACGGCTCCTTCTCCCACAAGGAAGGTGCCAGCCCTGAAAGATCTTGCTGGTTTTCACTATCCCTCTGCAGCCTATCCACAGGCACAACAGCATTGGGGATCTCTGCTTTCCCAGAGACTCAGCATGTCACGGTGCTCGTTCTCGGCAGAAGCTTTTTTCTGAAAAGGCAAACTTACGGCTGCTTCTCCCACAAGGAAGGTGCCAGCCCTGAAAGATCTTGCTGGTTTTCACTATCCCTCTGCAGCCTATCTATAGCCGCAACAGCACTGGGGATCTCTGCTTTCCCAGAGACTCAGCATGTCACGGTGCTCGTTCTCGGCAGAGGCTTTTTCTGAAAAGGCAAACGTCTGGCTCCTTCTCCCACAAGGAAGCTGCCAGCCCGGAAAGAAATTGCTGCTCTTCACTATCCCTCTGCAGCCTATCCACAGGCACAACAGCACTGGGGATCCCTGCTTTCCCGGAGACTCAGCATGTCACGGTGCTCGTTCTCGGCAGAAGCTTTTTTCTGAAAAGGCAAACTTACGGCTGCTTCTCCCACAAGGAAGGTGCCAGCCCTGAAAGATCTTGCTGTTCTTCACTATCCCTCTGCAGCCTATCTTTAGCCGCAATAGCATTGGGGATCTCTGCTTTCCCAGAGACTCAGCATGTCACGGTTCTCGTTCTCGGCAGAAGCTTTTTTCTGAAAAGGCAAACTTACGGCTGCTTCTCCCACAAGGAAGGTGCCAGCCCTGAAAGATCTTGCTGTTCTTCACTATCCCTCTGCGGCCTATCTTTAGCCGCAAAAACATTGGGGATCTATGCATTCCCAGAGACTCAGCATGTCACAGTGCTCGTTCTCGGCAGAAGCCTTTTTCTGAAAAGGCAAACTTATGGCTCCTTCTCCCACAAGGAATCTGCCAGCCCTGAAAGCTAATGCAGGTCTTCACTATCCGCCTGCAGCCTATCAACAGGCACAACAGCACTGGGGATCTCTGCTTTCCCAGAGACTCAGCATCTCACGGTGCTCGTTCTCGGCAGAAGCCTTTTTCTGAAAAGGCAAACTTACGGCTGCTTCTCCCACAAGAAAGGTGCCAGCCCTGAAAGATCTTGCTGCTCTTCACTATCCCTCTGCAGCCTATCCACAGGCACAACAGCATTGGGGATCTCTGCTTTCCCAGACACTCAGCATGTCACGGTGCTCGTTCTCGGCAGAAGCTTTTTTCTGAAAAGGCAAACTTACGGCTGCTTCTCCCACAAGGAAGGTGCCAGCCCTGAAAGATCTTGCTGGTTTTCACTATCCCTCTGCAGCCTATCTATAGCCGCAACAGCACTGGGGATCTCTGCTTTCCCAGAGACTCAGCATGTCACGGTGCTCGTTCTCGGCAGAGGCTTTTTTCTGAAAAGGCAAACGTCTGGCTCCTTCTCCCACAAGGAAGCTGCCAGCCCGGAAAGAAATTGCTGCTCTTCACTATCCCTCTGCAGCCTATCCACAGGCACAACAGCACTGGGGATCCCTGCTTTCCCGGAGACTCAGCATGTCACGGTGCTCGTTCTCGGCAGAAGCTTTTTTCTGAAAAGGCAAACTTACGGCTGCTTCTCCCACAAGGAAGGTGCCAGCCCTGAAAGATCTTGCTGTTCTTCACTATCCCTCTGCAGCCTATCTTTAGCCGCAATAGCATTGGGGATCTCTGCTTTCCCAGAGACTCAGCATGTCACGGTGCTCGTTCTCGGCAGAAGCTTTTTTCTGAAAAGGCAAACTTACGGCTGCTTCTCCCACAAGGAAGGTGCCAGCCCTGAAAGATCTTGCTGGTTTTCACTATCCCTCTGCAGCCTATCCACAGGCACAACAGCACTGGGGATCTCTGCTTTCCCAGAGACTCAGCATGTCACGGTGCTCGTTCTCGGCAGAGGCTTTTTTCTGAAAAGGCAAACTTACGGCTCCTTCTCCCACAAGGAATGTGCCAGCCCTGAAAGATCTTGCTGGTCTTCACTATCCCTCTGCGGCCTATCTTTAGCCGCAAAAACATTGGGGATCTATGCATTCCCAGAGACTCAGCATGTCACGGTGCTCGCTCTCGGCAGAAGCTTTTTCTGAAAAGGCAAACGTCTGGCTCCTTCTCCCACAAGGAAGCTGCCAGACTGAAAGCTAATGCAGGTCTTCACTATTCGCCTGCAGCCTATCCACAGGCACAACAGCACTGGGGATCTCTGCTTTCCCAGAGACTCAGCATGTCACAGTGCTCGTTCTCGGCAAAAGCTTTTTCTGAAAAGGCAAACTTACGGCTCCTTCTCCCACAAGGAAGGTGCCAGCCCTGAAAGATCTTGCTGCTCTTCACTATCCCTCTGCAGCCTATCCACAGGCACAACAGCATTGGGGATCTCTGCTTTCCCAGACACTCAGCATGTCACGGTGCTCGCTCTCGGCAGAAGCTTTTTTCTGAAAAGGCAAACTTACGGCTGCTTCTCCCACAAGGAAGGTGCCAGCCCTGAAAGATCTTGCTGGTTTTCACTATCCCTCTGCAGCCTATCTATAGCCGCAACAGCACTGGGGATCTCTGCTTTCCCAGAGACTCAGCATGTCACGGTGCTCGTTCTCGGCAGAAGCTTTTTCTGAAAAGGCAAACGTCTGGCTCCTTCTCCCACAAGGAAGCTGCCAGCCCGGAAAGAAATTGCTGCTCTTCACTATCCCTCTGCAGCCTATCCACAGGCACAACAGCACTGGGGATCCCTGCTTTCCCGGAGACTCAGCATGTCACGGTGCTCGTTCTCGGCAGAAGCTTTTTTCTGAAAAGGCAAACTTACGGCTCCTTCTCCCACAAGGAAGGTGCCAGCCCTGAAAGATCTTGCTGTTCTTCACTATCCCTCTGCAGCCTATCTTTAGCCGCAATAGCATTGGGGATCTCTGCTTTCCCAGAGACTCAGCATGTCACGGTTCTCGTTCTCGGCAGAAGCTTTTTTCTGAAAAGGCAAACTTACGGCTGCTTCTCCCACAAGGAAGGTGCCAGCCCTGAAAGATCTTGCTGGTCTTCACTATCCCTCTGCAGCCTATCTATAGCCGCAACAGCACTGGGGATCTCTGCTTTCCCAGAGACTCAGCATGTCACAGTGCTCGTTCTCGGCAGAAGCCTTTTTCTGAAAAGGCAAACTTACGGCTCCTTCTCCCACAAGGAAGGTGCCAGCCCTGAAAGATCTTGCTGGTCTTCACTATCCCTCTGCAGCCTATCCACAGGCACAACAGCACTGGGGATCTCTGCTTTATCAGAGACTCAGTATGTCACAGTGCTCGTTCTCGCCAGAAGCTTTTTCTGAAAAGGCAAACTTACGGCTCCTTCTCCCACAAGGAAGGCGCTAGCTCTGAAAGATCTTGCTGGACTTCTCTATCCCTCTGCAGCCTATCCACAGGCACAACAGCATTGGGGATCTCTGCTTTCCCAGAGACTCAGAATGTCACGGTGCTCGTTCTCGGCAGAAGCTTTTTTCTGAAAAGGCAAACTTACGGCTGCTTCTCCCACAAGGAAGGTGCCAGCCCTGAAAGATCTTGCTGGTTTTCACTATCCCTCTGCAGCCTATCTATAGCCGCAACAGCACTGGGGATCTCTGCTTTCCCAGAGACTCAGCATGTCACGGTGCTCGTTCTCGGCAGAGGCTTTTTTCTGAAAAGGCAAACGTCTGGCTCCTTCTCCCACAAGGAAGCTGCCAGCCCGGAAAGAAATTGCTGCTCTTCACTATCCCTCTGCAGCCTATCCACAGGCACAACAGCACTGGGGATCCCTGCTTTCCCGGAGACTCAGCATGTCACGGTGCTCGTTCTCGGCAGAAGCTTTTTTCTGAAAAGGCAAACTTACGGCTGCTTCTCCCACAAGGAAGGTGCCAGCCCTGAAAGATCTTGCTGTTCTTCACTATCCCTCTGCAGCCTATCTTTAGCCGCAATAGCATTGGGGATCTCTGCTTTCCCAGAGACTCAGCATGTCACGGTGCTCGTTCTCGGCAGAAGCTTTTTTCTGAAAAGGCAAACTTACGGCTGCTTCTCCCACAAGGAAGGTGCCAGCCCTGAAAGATCTTGCTGGTCTTCACTATCCCTCTGCAGCCTATCCACAGGCACAACAGCACTGGGGATCTCTGCTTTCCCAGAGACTCAGCATGTCACGGTGCTCGTTCTCGGCAGAGGCTTTTTTCTGAAAAGGCAAACTTACGGCTCCTTCTCCCACAAGGAATGTGCCAGCCCTGAAAGATCTTGCTGGTCTTCACTATCCCTCTGCGGCCTATCTTTAGCCGCAAAAACATTGGGGATCTATGCATTCCCAGAGACTCAGCATGTCACGGTGCTCGCTCTCGGCAGAAGCTTTTTCTGAAAAGGCAAACGTCTGGCTCCTTCTCCCACAAGGAAGCTGCCAGACTGAAAGCTAATGCAGGTCTTCACTATTCGCCTGCAGCCTATCCACAGGCACAACAGCACTGGGGATCTCTGCTTTCCCAGAGACTCAGCATGTCACAGTGCTCGTTCTCGGCAAAAGCTTTTTCTGAAAAGGCAAACTTATGGCTCCTTCTCCCACAAGGAAGCTGCCAGCCCTGAAAGCTAATGCAGGCCTTCACTATCCGCCTGCAGCCTATCAACAGGCACAACAGCACTGGGGATCTCTGCTTTCCCAGAGACTCAGCATCTCACGGTGCTCGTTCTCGGCAGAAGCCTTTTTCTGAAAAGGCAAACTTACGGCTCCTTCTCCCACAAGGAAGGTGCCAGCCCTGAAAGATCTTGCTGCTCTTCACTATCCCTCTGCAGCCTATCCACAGGCACAACAGCATTGGGGATCTCTGCTTTCCCAGACACTCAGCATGTCACGGTGCTCGTTCTCGGCAGAAGCTTTTTTCTGAAAAGGCAAACTTACGGCTGCTTCTCCCACAAGGAAGGTGCCAGCCCTGAAAGATCTTGCTGGTTTTCACTATCCCTCTGCAGCCTATCTATAGCCGCAACAGCACTGGGGATCTCTGCTTTCCCAGAGACTCAGCATGTCACGGTGCTCGTTCTCGGCAGAAGCTTTTTCTGAAAAGGCAAACGTCTGGCTCCTTCTCCCACAAGGAAGCTGCCAGCCCGGAAAGAAATTGCTGCTCTTCACTATCCCTCTGCAGCCTATCCACAGGCACAACAGCACTGGGGATCCCTGCTTTCCCGGAGACTCAGCATGTCACGGTGCTCGTTCTCGGCAGAAGCTTTTTTATGAAAAGGCAAACTTACGGCTCCTTCTCCCACAAGGAAGGTGCCAGCCCTGAAAGATCTTGCTGTTCTTCACTATCCCTCTGCAGCCTATCTTTAGCCGCAATAGCATTGGGGATCTCTGCTTTCCCAGAGACTCAGCATGTCACGGTTCTCGTTCTCGGCAGAAGCTTTTTTCTGAAAAGGCAAACTTACGGCTGCTTCTCCCACAAGGAAGGTGCCAGCCCTGAAAGATCTTGCTGGTCTTCACTATCCCTCTGCAGCCTATCTATAGCCGCAACAGCACTGGGGATCTCTGCTTTCCCAGAGACTCAGCATGTCACAGTGCTCGTTCTCGGCAGAAGCCTTTTTCTGAAAAGGCAAACTTACGGCTCCTTCTCCCACAAGGAAGGTGCCAGCCCTGAAAGATCTTGCTGGTCTTCACTATCCCTCTGCAGCCTATCCACAGGCACAACAGCACTGGGGATCTCTGCTTTATCAGAGACTCAGTATGTCACAGTGCTCGTTCTCGCCAGAAGCTTTTTCTGAAAAGGCAAACTTACGGCTCCTTCTCCCACAAGGAAGGCGCTAGCTCTGAAAGATCTTGCTGGACTTCTCTATCCCTCTGCAGCCTATCCACAGGCACAACAGCATTGGGGATCTCTGCTTTCCCAGAGACTCAGAATGTCACGGTGCTCGTTCTCGGCAGAAGCTTTTTTCTGAAAAGGCAAACTTACGGCTGCTTCTCCCACAAGGAAGGTGCCAGCCCTGAAAGATCTTGCTGGTTTTCACTATCCCTCTGCAGCCTATCATTAGCCGCAACAGCACTGGGGATCTCTGCTTTCCCAGAGACTCAGCATGTCACGGTGCTCGTTCTCGGCAGAAGCCTTTTTCTGAAAAGGCAAACGTCTGGCTCCTTCTCCCACAAGGAAGCTGCCAGCCCGGAAAGAAATTGCTGCTCTTCACTATCCCTCTGCAGCCTATCCACAGGCACACTAGCACTGGGGATCCCTGCTTTCCCGGAGACTCAGCATGTCACGGTGCTCGTTCTCGGCAGAAGCTTTTTCTGAAAAGGCAAACTTACGGCTCCTTCTCCCACAAGGAAGGTGCCAGCCCTGAAAGATCTTGCTGTTCTTCACTATCCCTCTGCAGCCTATCTTTAGCCGCAATAGCATTGGGGATCTCTGCTTTCCCAGAGACTCAGCATGTCACGGTGCTCGTTCTCGGCAGAAGCTTTTTTCTGAAAAGGCAAACTTACGGCTGCTTCTCCCACAAGGAAGCTGCCAGCCCGGAAAGAAATTGCTGCTCTTCACTATCCCTCTGCAGCCTATCCACAGGCACAACAGCACTGGGGATCCCTGCTTTATCAGAGACTCAGTATGTCACAGTGCTCGTTCTCGCCAGAAGCTTTTTCTGAAAAGGCAAACGTCTGGCTCCATCTCCCACAAGGAAGCTGCCAGCCCGGAAAGAAATTGCTGCTCTTCACTATCCCTCCACAGCCTATCCACAGGCACAACAGCACTGGGGATCCCTGCTTTCCCGGAGACTCAGCATGTCACGGTGCTCGTTCTCGGCAGAAGCTTTTTTCTGAAAAGGCAAACTTACGGCTCCTTCTCCCACAAGGAAGGCGCCAGCCCTGAAAGATCTTGCTGGTCTTCTCTATCCCGCTGCAGCCTATCCACAGGCACAACAGCATTGGGGATCTCTGCTTTCCCAGAGACTCAGCATGTCACGGTGCTCGTTCTCGGCAGAAGCTTTTTTCTGAAAAGGCAAACTTACGGCTGCTTCTCCCACAAGGAAGGTGCCAGCCCTGAAAGATCTTGCTGGTCTTCACTATCCCTCTGCAGCCTATCCACAGGCACAACAGCACTGGGGATCTCTGCTTTCCCAGAGACTCAGCATGTCACGGTGCTCGTTCTCGGCAGAGGCTTTTTTCTGAAAAGGCAAACGTCTGGCTCCTTCTCCCACAAGGAATGTGCCAGCCCTGAAAGATCTTGCTGGTCTTCACTATCCCTCTGCGGCCTATCTTTAGCCGCAAAAACATTGGGGATCTATGCATTCCCAGAGACTCAGCATGTCACGGTGCTCGCTCTCGGCAGAAGCTTTTTCTCAAAAGGCAAACGTCTGGCTCCTTCTCCCACAAGGAAGCTGCCAGACTGAAAGCTAATGCAGGTCTTCACTATTCGCCTGCAGCCTATCCACAGGCACAACAGCACTGGGGATCTCTGCTTTCCCAGAGACTCAGCATGTCACGGTGCTCGTTCTCGGCAGAAGCTTTTTTCTGAAAAGGCAAACTTACGGCTCCTTCTCCCACAAGGAAGGTGCCAGCCCTGAAAGATCTTGCTGTTCTTCACTATCCCTCTGCAGCCTATCTTTAGCCGCAACAGAAATGGGAATCTCTGCTTTCCCAGAGACTCAGCATGTCACGGTTCTCGTTCTCGGCAGAAGCTTTTTTCTGAAAAGGCAAACTTACGGCTCCTTCTCCCACAAGGAAGGTGCCAGCCCTGAAAGATCTTGCTGGTTTTCACTATCCCTCTGCAGCCTATCTATAGCCGCAACAGCACTGGGGATCTCTGCTTTCCCAGAGACTCAGCATGTCACGGTGCTCGTTCTCGGCAGAAGCCTTTTTCTGAAAAGGCAAACTTACGGCTCCTTCTCCCACAATGAAGGTGCCAGCCCTGAAAGATCTTGCTGCTCTTCACTATCCCTCTGCAGCCTATCCACAGGCACAACAGCATTGGGGATCTCTGCTTTCCCAGAGACTCAGCATGTCAAGGTGCCCGTTCTCGGCAGAAGCTTTTTCTGAAAAGGCAAACGTCTAGCTCCTTCTCCCACAAGGAAGGCGCCAGCTCTGAAAGATCTTGCTGGTTTTCTCTATCCCTCTGCAGCCTATCCACAGGCACAACAGCATTGGGGATCTCTGCTTTCCCAGAGACTCAGCATGTCACGGTGCTCGTTCTCGGCAGAAGCTTTTTTCTGAAAAGGCAAACTTACGGCTCCTTCTCCCACAAGGAAGGTGCCAGCCCTGAAAGATCTTGCTGGTCTTCACTATCCCTCTGCAGCCTATCCACAGGCACAACAGCACTGGGGATCTCTGCTTTCCCAGAGACTCCGTATGTCACAGTGCTCGTTCTCGCCAGAAGCTTTTTCTGAAAAGGCAAACGTCTAGCTCCTTCTCCCACAAGGAAGGTGCCAGCCCTGAAAGATCTTGCTGCTCTTCACTATCCCTCTGCAACCTATCCACAGGCACAACAGCATTGGGGATCTCTGCTTTCCCAGAGGCTCAGCATGTCAAGGTGCCCGTTCTCGGCAGAAGCCTTTTTCTGAAAAGGCAAACTTACGGCTCCTTCTCCCAGAAGGAATGTGCCCGACCGGAAAGCTAATGCAGGTCTTCACTATCCGCCTGCAGCCTATCCACAGGCACAAGAGCATTGGGAATCTCTGCTTTCCCAGACACTCAGCATGTCACGGTGCTCGTTCTCGGCAGAAGCCTTTTTCTGAAAAGGCAAACGTCTGGCTCCTTCTCCCACAAGGAAGCTTCCAGCCCGGAAAGAAATTGCTGCTCTTCACTATCCCTCTGCAGCCTATCCACAGGCACAACAGCACTGGGGATCTCTGCTTTATCAGAGACTCAGTATGTCACAGTGCTCGTTCTCGCCAGAAGCTTTTTCTGAAAAGGCAAACTTACGGCTCCTTCTCCCACAAGGAAGGCGCCAGCCCTGAAAGATCTTGCTGGTCTTCTCTATCCCTCTGCAGCCTATCCACAGGCACAACAGCATTGGGGATCTCTGCTTTCCCAGACACTCAGCATGTCACGGTGCTCGTTCTCGGCAGAAGCTTTTTTCTGAAAAGGCAAACTTACGGCTGCTTCTCCCTCAAGGAAGGTGCCAGCCCTGAAAGATCTTGCTGGTCTTCTCTATCCCTCTGCAGCCTATCCACAGGCACAACAGCACTGGGGATCTCTGCTTTCCCAGAGACTGAGCATGTCACGGTGCTCGTTCTCGGCAGAGGCTTTTTTCTGAAAAGGCAAACTTACGGCTCCTTCTCCCACAAGGAATGTGCCAGCCCCGAAAGATCTTGCTGGTCTTCACTATCCCTCTGCAGCCTATCTTTAGCCGCAAAAACATTGGGGATCTATGCATTCCCAGAGATTCAGCATGTCACGGTGCTCGCTCTCGGCAGAAGCTTTTTCTGAAAAGGCAAACGTCTGGCTCCTTCTCCCACAAGGAAGCTGCCAGACTGAAAGCTAATGCAGGTCTTCACTATTCGCCTGCAGCCTATCCACAGGCACAACAGCACTGGGGATCTCTGCTTTCCCAGAGACTCAGCATGTCACAGTGCTCGTTCTCGGCAGAGCCTTTTTCTGAAAAGGCAAACTTATGGCTCCTTCTCCCACAAGGAAGCTGCCAGCCCTGAAAGCTAATGCAGGTCTTCACTATCCGCCTGCAGCCTATCAACAGGCACAACAGCACTGGGGATCTCTGCTTTCCCAGAGACTCAGCATCTCACGGTTCTCGTTCTCGGCAGAAGCCTTTTTCTGAAAAGGCAAACTTACGGCTCCTTCTCCCACAAGGAAGGTGCCAGCCCTGAAAGATCTTGCTGCTCTTCACTATCCCTCTGCAGCCTATCCACAGGCACAACAGCATTGGGGATCTCTGCTTTCCCAGAGACTCAGCATGTCACGGTGCTCGTTCTCGGCAGAAGCCTTTTTCTGAAAAGGCAAACGTCTGGCTCCTTCTCCCACAAGGAAGCTGCCAGCCCGGAAAGAAATTGCTGCTCTTCACTATCCCTCTGCAGCCTATCCACAGGCACAACAGCACTGGGGATCCCTGCTTTCCCGGAGACTCAGCATGTCACGGTGCTCGTTCTCGGCAGAAGCTTTTTTCTGAAAAGGCAAACTTACGGCTCCTTCTCCCACAAGGAAGGTGCCAGCCCTGAAAGATCTTGCTGTTCTTCACTATCCCTCTGCAGCCTATCTTTAGCCGCAACAGCATTGGGGATCTCTGCTTTCCCAGAGACTCAGCATGTCACGGTGCTCGTTCTCGGCAGAAGCTTTTTTCTGAAAAGGCAAACTTACGGCTGTTTCTCCCACAAGGAAGGTGCCAGCCCTGAAAGATCTTGCTGGTTTTCACTATCCCTCTGAGGCCTATCTATAGCCGCAACAGCACTGGGGATCTCTGCTTTCCCAGAGACTCAGCATGTCACGGTGCTCGTTCTCGGCAGAAGCTTTTTTCTGAAAAGGCAAACTTACGGCTCCTTCTCCCACAAGGAAGGTGCCAGCCCTGAAAGATCTTGCTGTTCTTCACTATCCATCTGCAGCCTATCTTTAGCCGCAACAGCATTGGGGATCTCTGCTTTCCAAGGGACTCAGCATGTCACGGTGCTCGTTCTCGGCAGAAGCTTTTTTCTGAAAAGGCAAACTTACGGCTGCTTCTCCCACAAGGAAGGTGCCAGCCCTGAAAGATCTTGCTGGTTTTCACTATCCCTCTGCAGCCTATCCACAGGCACAACAGCATTGGGGACCTCTGCTTTCCCAGAGACTCAGCATGTCACGGTGCTCGTTCTCGGCAGAAGCTTTTTTCTGAAAAGGCAAACTTACGGCTGCTTCTCCCACAAGGAAGGTGCCAGCCCTGAAAGATCTTGCTGGTTTTCACTATCCCTCTGCAGCCTATCTATAGCCGCAACAGCACTGGGGATCTCTGCTTTCCCAGAGACTCAGCATGTCACGGTGCTCGTTCTCGGCAGAGGCTTTTTCTGAAAAGGCAAACTTATGGCTCCTTCTCCCACAAGGAATGTGCCAGCCCTGAAAGATCTTGCTGGTCTTCACTATCCCTCTGCAGCCTATCTTTAGCCGCAAAAACATTGGGGATCTATGCATTCCCAGAGACTCAGCATGTCACGGTGCTCGCTCTCGGCAGAAGCTTTTTCTGAAAAGGCAAACGTCTGGCTCCTTCTCCCACAAGGAAGCTGCCAGACTGAAAGCTAATGCAGGTCTTCACTATTCGCCTGCAGCCTATCCACAGGCACAACAGCACTGGGGATCTCTGCTTTCCCAGAGACTCAGCATCTCACGGTGCTCGTTCTCGGCAGAAGCCTTTTTCTGAAAAGGCAAACTTACGGCTCCTTCTCCCACAAGGAAGGTGCCAGCCCTGAAAGATCTTGCTGCTCTTCACTATCCCTCTGCAGCCTATCCACAGGCACAACAGCACTGGGGATCCCTGCTTTCCCAGAGACTCAGCATGTCACGGTGCTCGTTCTCGGCAGAAGCTTTTTTCTGAAAATGCAAACTTACGGCTGTTTCTCCCACAAGGAAGGTGCCAGCCCTGAAAGATCTTGCTGGTCTTCACTATCCCTCTGCAGCCTATCTTTAGCCGCAACAGCATTGGGGATCTCTGCTTTCCCAGAGACTCAGCATGTCACGGTGCTCGTTCTCGGCAGAAGCTTTTTTCTGAAAAGGCAAACTTACGGCTCCTTCTCCCACAAGGAAGGTGCCAGCCCTGAAAGATCTTGCTGGTTTTCACTATCCCTCTGAGGCCTATCTATAGCCGCAACAGCACTGGGGATCTCTGCTTTCCCAGAGACTCAGCATGTCACGGTGCTCGTTCTCGGCAGAAGCTTTTTTCTGAAAAGGCAAACTTACGGCTCCTTCTCCCACAAGGAAGGTGCCAGCCCTGAAAGATCTTGCTGGTTTTCACTATCCCTCTGAGGCCTATCTATAGCCGCAACAGCACTGGGGATCTCTGCTTTCCCAGAGACTCAGCATGTCACGGTGCTCGTTCTCGGCAGAAGCCTTTTTCTGAAAAGGCAAACTTACGGCTCCTTCTCCCACAAGGAAGGTGCCAGCCCTGAAAGATCTTGCTGTTCTTCACTATCCCTCTGCAGCCTATCCACAGACACAACAGCATTGGGGATCTCTGCTTTCCCAGAGACTCAGCATGTCACGGTGCTCGTTCTCGGCAGAAGCTTTTTTCTGAAAAGGCAAACTTACGGCTGCTTCTCCCACAAGGAAGGTGCCAGCCCTGAAAGATCTTGCTGGTTTTCACTATCCCTCTGCAGCCTATCTATAGCCGCAACAGCACTGGGGATCTCTGCTTTCCCAGAGACTCAGCATGTCACGGTGCTCGTTCTCGGCAGAGGCTTTTACTGAAAAGGCAAACGTCTGGCTCCTTCTCCCACAAGGAAGCTGCCAGCCCGGAAAGAAATTGCTGCTCTTCACTATCCCTCTGCAGCCTATCCACAGGCACAACAGCATTGGGGATCTCTGCTTTCCCAGAGACTCAGCATGTCAAGGTGCCCGTTCTCGGCAGAAGCCTTTTTCTGAAAAGGCAAACGTCTGGCTCCTTCTCCCCCAAGGAATGTGCCCGCCCGGAAAGCTAATGCAGGTCTTCACTATCCGCCTGCAGCCTATCCACAGGCACAAGAGCATTGGGAATCTCTGCTTTCCCAGAGACTCAGCATGTCACGGTGCTCGTTCTCGGCAGAAGCCTTTTTCTGAAAAGGCAAACTTACGGCTCCTTCTCCCACAAGGAAGGTGCCAGCCCTGAAAGATCTTGCTGGTCTTCACTATCCCTCTGCAGCCTATCTATAGCCGCAACAGCACTGGGGATCTCTGCTTTCCCAGAGACTCAGTATGTCACAGTGCTCGTTCTCGCCAGAAGCTTTTTCTGAAAAGGCAATCTTACGGCTCCTTCTCCCACAAGGAAGGCGCCAGCCCTGAAAGATCTTGCTGGTCTTCTCTATCCCTCTGCAGCCTATCCACAGGCACAACAGCATTGGGGATCTCTGCTTTCCCAGAGACTCAGCATGTCACGGTTCTCGTTCTCGGCAGAAGCCTTTTTCTGAAAAGGAAAACTTACGGCTGCTTCTCCCACAAGGAAGGTGCCAGCCCTGAAAGATCTTGCTGGTCTTCACTATCCCTCTGCAGCCTATCATTAGCCGCCACAGCACCGGGGATCTCTGCTTTCCCAGAGACTCAGCATGTCAAGGTGCCCGTTCTCGGCAGAAGCCTTTTTCTGAAAAGGCAAACGTCTGGCTCCTTCTCCCCCAAGGAATGTGCCCGCCCGGAAAGCTAATGCAGGTCTTCACTATCCGCTTGCAGCCTATCCACAGGCACAAGAGCATTGGGAATCTCTGCTTTCCCAGAGACTCAGCATGTCACGGTGCTCGTTCTCGGCAGAAGCCTTTTTCTGAAAAGGCAAACTTACGGCTCCTTCTCCCACAAGGAAGGTGCCAGCCCTGAAAGATCTTGCTGGTTTTCACTATCCCTCTGCAGCCTATCTATAGCCGCAACAGCACTGGGGATCTCTGCTTTCCCAGAGACTCAGCATGTCACAGTGCTCGTTCTCGGCAGAAGCTTTTTTCTGAAAAGGCAATCTTACGGTTGCTTCTCCCACAAGGAAGGTGCCTGCCCTGAAAGATCTTGCTGGTTTTCACTATCCCTCTGCAGCCTATCTATAGCCGCAACAGCACTGGGGATCTCTGCTTTCCCAGAGACTCAGCATGTCACGGTGCTCGTTCTCGGCAGAAGCTTTTTTCTGAAAAGGCAAACGTCTGGCTCCATCTCCCACAAGGAAGCTGCCAGCCCTGAAAGATCTTGCTGTTCTTCACTATCCCTCTGCAGCCTATCCACAGGCACAACAGCACTGGAGATCTCTGCTTTCCCAGAGACTCAGCATGTCACGGTGCTCGTTCTCGGCAGAAGCTTTTTTCTGAAAAGGCAAACTTACGGCTCCTTCTCCCACAAGGAAGGTGCCAGCCCTGAAAGATCTTGCTGGTCTTCACTATCCCTCTGCAGCCTATCATTAGCCGCCACAGCACTGGGGATCTCTGCTTTCCCAGAGACTCAGCATGTCAAGGTGCTCGTTCTCGGCAGAAGCCTTTTTCTGAAAAGGCAAACGTCTGGCTCCTTCTCCCCCAAGGAATGTGCCCGCCCGGAAAGCTAATGCAGGTCTTCACTATCCGCCTGCAGCCTATCCACAGGCACAAGAGCATTGGGAATCTCTGCTTTCCCAGAGACTCAGCATGTCACGGTGCTCGTTCTCGCCAGAAGCTTTTTCTGAAAAGGCAAACGTCTAGCTCCTTCTCCCACAAGGAAGGTGCCAGCCCTGAAAGATCTTGCTGGTCTTCACTATCCCTCTGCAGCCTATCTTTAGCCGCAACAGCACTGGGGATCTCTGCTTTCCCAGAGACTCAGCATGTCACGGTTCTCGTTCTCGGCAGAAGCTTTTTTCTGAAAAGGCAAACTTACGGCTGCTTCTCCCACAAGGAAGGTGCCAGCCCTGAAAGATCTTGCTGGTTTTCACTATCCCTCTGCAGCCTATCTTTAGCCGCAACAGCACTGGGGATCTCTGCTTTCCCAGAGACTCAGCATGTCACGGTTCTCGTTCTCGGCAGAAGCTTTTTTCTGAAAAGGCAAACTTACGGCTGCTTCTCCCACAAGGAAGGTGCCAGCCCTGAAAGATCTTGCTGGTCTTCACTATCCCTCTGCAGCCTATCCACAGGCACAACAGCACTGGGGATCTCTGCTTTCCCAGAGACTCAGTATGTCACAGTGCTCGTTTTCGCCAGAAGATTTTTCTGAAAAGGCAATCTTACGGCTCCTTCTCCCACAAGGAAGGCGCCAGCACTGAAAGATCTTGCTGGTTTTCACTATCCCTCGGCAGCCTATCTATAGCCGCAACAGGACTGGGGATCTCTGCTTTCCCAGAGACTCAGCATGTCACGGTGCTCGTTCTCGGCATAGGCTTTTTCTGAAAAGGCAAACGTCTGGCTCCTTCTCCCACAAGGAAGCTGCCAGCCCGGAAAGAAATTGCTGCTCTTCACTATCCCTCTGCAGCCTATCCACAGGCACAACAGCACTGGGGATCCCTGCTTTCCCGGAGACTCAGCATGTCACGGTGCTCGTTCTCGGCAGAAGCTTTTTTCTGAAAAGGCAAACTTACGGCTGCTTCTCCCACAAGGAAGGTGCCAGCCCTGAAAGATCTTGCTGGTTTTCACTATCCCTCTGCAGCCTATCTATAGCCGCAACAGCACTGGGGATCTCTGCTTTCCCAGAGACTCAGCATTTCACGGTGCTCGTTCTCGGCAGAAGCTTTTTTCTGAAAAGGCAAACTTACGGCTGCTTCTCCCACAAGGAAGGTGCCAGCCCTGAAAGATCTTGCTGTTCTTCACTATCCCTCTGCAGCCTATCTTTAGCCGCAACAGCACTGGGGATCTCTGCTTTCCAAGGGACTCAGCATGTCACGGTGCTCGTTCTCGGCAGAAGCTTTTTCTGAAAAGGCAAACTTACGGCTCCTTCTCCCACAAGGAAGGTGCCAGCCCTGAAAGATCTTGCTGGTCTTCACTATCCCTCTGCAGCCTATCCACAGGCACAACAGCACTGGGGATCTCTGCTTTCCCAGAGACTCAGCATGTCACGGTGCTCGTTCTCGGCAGAAGCTTTTTTCTGAAAAGGCAAACTTACGGCTCCTTCTCCCACAAGGAAGGTGCCAGCCCTGAAAGATCTTGCTGGTCTTCACTATCCCTCTGCAGCCTATCTATAGCCGCCACAGCACTGGGGATCTCTGCTTTCCCAGAGACTCAGCATGTCAAGGTGCCCGTTCTCGGCATAAGCCTTTTTCTGAAAAGGCAAACGTCTGGCTCCTTCTCCTCCAAGGAATGTGCCCGCCCGGAAAGCTAATGCAGGTCTTCACTATCCGCCTGCAGCCTATCCACAGGCACAAGAGCATTGGGAATCTCTGCTTTCCCAGAGACTCAGCATGTCACGGTGCTCGTTCTCGGCAGAAGCCTTTTTCTGAAAAGGCAAACTTACGGCTCCTTCTCCCACAAGGAAGCTGCCAGCCCGGAAAGATCTTGCTGTTCTTCACTATCCCTCTGCAGCCTATCTTTAGCCGCAACAGCATTGGGGATCTCTGCTTTCCCAGAGACTCAGCATGTCACGGTGCTCGTTCTCGGCAGAAGCTTTTTTCTGAAAAGGCAAACTTACGGCTGCTTCTCCCACAAGGAAGGTGCCAGCCCTGAAAGATCTTGCTGGTTTTCACTATCCCTCTGCAGCCTATCTATAGCCGCAACAGCACTGGGGATCTCTGCTTTCCCAGAGACTCAGCATGTCACGGTGCTCGTTCTCGGCAGAAGCCTTTTTCTGAAAAGGCAAACTTACGGCTCCTTCTCCCACAAGGAAGGTGCCAGCCCTGAAAGATCTTGCTGGTCTTCACTATCCCTCTGCAGCCTATCCACAGGCACAACAGCACTGGGGATCTCTGCTTTCCCAGAGACTCAGTATGTCACAGTGCTCGTTCTCGCCAGAAGCTTTTTCTGAAAAGGCAAACTTACGGCTCCTTCTCCCACAAGGAAGGCGCCAGCCCTGAAAGATCTTGGTGGTCTTCTCTATCCCTCTGCAGCCTATCCACAGGCACAACAGAATTGGGGATCTCTGCTTTCCCAGAGACTCAGCATGTCACGGTGCTCGTTCTCGGCAGAAGCTTTTTTCTGAAAAGGCAAACTTACGGCTCCTTCTCCCACAAGGAAGGTGCCAGCCCTGAAAGATCTTGCTGGTCTTCACTATCCCTCTGCAGCCTATCCACAGGCACAACAGCACTGGGGATCTCTGCTTTCCCAGAGACTCAGCATGTCACGGTGCTCGTTCTCGGCAGAAGCTTTTTTCTGAAAAGGCAAACTTACGGCTGCTTCTCCCACAAGGAAGGTGCCAGCCCTGAAAGATCTTGCTGGTCTTCACTATCCCTCTGCAGCCTATCTATAGCCGCCACAGCACTGGGGATCTCTGCTTTCCCAGAGACTCAGCATGTCAAGGTGCCTGTTCTCGGCAGAAGCCTTTTTCTGAAAAGGCAAACGTCTGGCTCCTTCTCCCACAAGGAAGGTGCCCGCCCGGAAAGCTAATGCAGGTCTTCACTATCCGCCTGCAGCCTATCCACAGGCACAACAGCATTGGGAATCTCTGCTTTCCCAGACACTCAGCATGTCACGGTGCTCGTTCTCGGCAGAAGCCTTTTTCTGAAAAGGCAAACTTACGGCTCCTTCTCCCACAAGGAAGGTGCCAGCCCTGAAAGATCTTGCTGCTCTTCACTATCCCTCTGCAGCCTATCCACAGGCACAACAGCACTGGGGATCTCTGCTTTCCCAGAGACTCAGCATGTCACGGTGCTCGTTCTCGGCAGAAGCTTTTTTCTGAAAAGGCAAACTTACGTCTCCTTCTCCCACAAGGAAGGTGCCAGCCCTGAAAGATCTCGCTGGTTTTCACTATCCCTCTGCAGCCTATCTATAGCCGCAACAGCACTGGGGATCTCTGCTTTCCCAGAGACTCAGCATGTCAAGGTGCCCGTTCTCGGCAGAAGCTTTTTATGAAAAGGCAAACGTCTGGCTCCTTCTCCCCCAAGGAATGTGCTCGCCCGGAAAGCTAATGCAGGTCTTCACTATCCGCCTGCAGCCTATCCACAGGCCCAACAGCACTGGGGATCTCTGCTTTCCCAGATACATAGCATGTCACGGTGCTCGTTCTCGGCAGAGGCTTTTTCTGAAAAGGCAAAAGTCTGGCTCCTTCTCCCACAAGGAAGCTGCCAGCCCTGAAAGATCTTGCTGCTCTTCACTATCCCTCTGCAGCCTATCCACAGGCAGAACAGCACTGGGGATCCCTGCTTTCCCGGAGACTCAGCTTGTAACGGTGCTCGTTCTCGGCAGAAGCTTTTTTCTGAAAAGGCAAACTTACGGCTCCTTCTCCCACAAGGAAGGTGCCAGCCCTGAAAGATCTTGCTGGTGTTCACTATCCGCCTGCAGCCTATCCACAGGCACAACAGCACTGGGGATCTCTGCTTTCCCAGAGACTCAATATGTCACAGTGCTCGTTCTCGCCAGAAGCTTTTTCTGAAAAGGCAAACGTCTGGCTCCTTCTCCCAAAAGGAAGGTGCCAGCCCTGAAAGATCTTGCTGGTCTTCACTATCCCTCTGCAGCCTATCCACAGGCACAACAGCACTGGGGATCTCTGCTTTCCCAGAGACTCAGCATCTCACGGTGCTCGTTCTCGGCAGAAGCTTTTTCTGAAAAGGCAAACTTACGGCTGCTTCTCCCACAAGGAAGGTGCCAGCCCTGAAAGATCTTGCTTGTCTTCACTATGCCTCTGCAGCCTATCTTTAGCCGCAAAAGCATTGGGGATCTCTGCTTCCCCAGAGACTCAGCATCTCACGGTGCTCGTTCTCGGCAGAAACTTTTTTTGAAAAGGCAAACGTCCGGCTCCTTCTCCGACAAGGAAGCTGCCAGCTCTGAAAGCTCTTGCAGGTATTCACTATCTCCCTGCAGCATATCTTTAGCCGCAACAGCACTGGGGATCTCTGCTTTCCCAGAGACTCAGCATCTCATGATGCTCCCTCTAGGCAGAGCCTTTTTTTGAAAAGGCAAACGTCCGGCTCCTTCTCCACAAGGAAGGTGCCAGCCCTGAAAGCTAATGCAGGTCTTCACTATCCCCCTGCAGCCTATCATTAGCTGTAACAGCACTAGGGATCTCTGCTTTCCCAGAGACTCAGCATGTCACGGTGCTCGTTCTCGGCAGAAGCTTTTTCTGAAAAGGCAAACGTCCGGCTCCTTCTCCCACAAGGAAGCTGCCAGCCCTGAAAGCTCTTGCAGGTCTTCACTATCTCCCTGCAGCATACCTTTAGCCGCAACAGCACTGTGGATCTCTGCTTTCCCAGAGACTCAGCATGTCATGGTGCTCGCTCTCGGCAGAGCCTTTTTCTGAAAAGGCAAACGTCCGGCTCCTTCTCCCACAAGGATGGTGCCAGCCCTGAAAGCTCTTGCTGGTCTTCACTATCCTCTGCAGCCTATGTTTAGCCACAACAGCACTGGGGATCTCTGCTTTCCCAGAGACTCAGCATCTCACGGTGCTCGTTCGCGGCAGAAACTTTTTCTGAAAAGGCAAACGTCTGGCTCCTTCGCCCAGAAGAAAGGGTCCAGCCATGAATGCTCTTGCTGGTCTTCACCGCCCCCTGCAGCCTATCCACAGGCACATCAGCACTGGGGATGTCTGCTTTCCCAGAGACTCAGCAAGTCACGGTGCTCGTTCTCGGCAGAGCCTTTTTCAGAAAAGGCAAACGTCCGGCTCCTTCTCCCATAAAGAAGGTTCCAGCCGTGAAAGCTCTTGCAGGTCTTCACTAACCCTCTGCAGCCTATCCACCGGCACAACAGCACTGGGGATCTCTGCTTTCCCAGAGACTCAGCATGTCACGGTGCTCGTTTTCGGCAGAGCCTTTTTCTGAAAAGGCAAACGTCTGGCTCCTTCTCCCATAAAAAAGGTTCCAGCCCTGAAAGCTCTTGCTGCTCTTCACTATCCCTCTGCAGCCTATGTTTAGCCACAACAGCACTGGGGATCTCTGCTTTCCCAGAGACTCAGCATCTCACGGTGCGCGTTCACGGCAGAGACTTTTTAAAAAAAAGGCAAACGTCTGGCTCCTTCTCCTAGAAGAAAGTTGCCAGCCCTGGAAGATCTTGCTGGTGTTCACCGTCCCCCTGTAGCCTATCTTCAGGGAAAGCAGCACTGGGGATGTCTGCTTTGCCAGAGACTCTGCATGTCACAGTGCTCGTTCTCGGCAGAAACTTTTTCTGAAAAGGCAAACGTCCGGCTCCTTCTCCCACAAGGAAGGTGCCAGCCCATAAAGCTCTTGCAGTTTTTCAGCGTCCCCCTGCAGCCTATCCACAGGCACAACAGCACTGGGCATCTGTGTTAAACACAGACGGCACATCTCATGGTGCTTATTCTCGGCAGAGACTTTTTACGAAAAGGCAAACGTGCGGCTCTATCTCCCACAAGGAACGTGCCAACCCTGAAAACTCTTGCTGGTGTTAACCCCCCCCCCTGCAGCCTGTGAACAGGCACAGCAGCACTGGGGATCTCTGCTTTCCCAGAGACTCAGCATCTCACGGTGCTCATCCTCGGCAGATCCTCTTTCCTAAAAGTCAAACGTCCGGCTCCTTCTCCCACAAGGAAGGTGCCAGCCCATAAAGCTCTTGCTGGGCATCACCGACCCCCTGCAGCTTGTCCACAGGCACAACAGCACTTGGCTTCTGTGCTTACTCACAGACGGCATATCTCATTGTGCTCATCCTCGGCAGAGCCTTTTTCCGAATAGTCAGACGTCCGGCTCCTTCTCCAACAAGGAAGGTGCCAGCCCATAAAGCTCTTGCTGGGCATCACCGACCCCCTGCAGCCTGTCCACAGGCACAACAGCACTTGGCTTCTGTGCTTACTCACAGACGGCATATCTCATTCTGCTCATCCTCTGCAGAGCCTTTTTCCGAATAGTCAGACGTCCGGCTCCTTCTCCCACAAGGAAGGTGCCAGCCCTGAATGCTCTTGCTGGTCTTCAGTGCTCCCCTGCAGCCTATGCACAGGCACAACGGAACCGGGGATCTCTGCTTTCCTAGCTACTCAGCATCTCATGGCGCTCGTTCTCGGCAGAGGCTTTTTTCGAAAAGTCAAACGTCCAGCTCCTTCTCCCACAAGAGAGGTACCAGCACTGAAAGCTCTTGCAGGTCTTCACCGTCCCCCTGCACAGTGTCCACAGGTACAACAGCACTGGGCATCTCTACTTACCCACAGACTCACATCTCACAACGCTCATCCTCGGCAGAGCCCCTTTCCAAAAGGTAAATGTGCGGTTCTATCTCCCACAAGGAAGGTGCCAGCCCTGAAAGCTCTTGCTGGTTTTCAATGCCCCCCTGCAGCCTATGCACAGGCACAACAGATCCGGGGAACTCTGCTTTCCCAGAGACTCAGCATCTCACAGCGCTCGTTCTCAGCAGAGCCTTACTTTGAAAAGTCAAACGTGCGGCTCCTTCTCTCACAAGGAAGGTGCCAGCCTTGAAGGCTCTTGCTGGTCTTCACCATCCCCCTGCAGCCTATCCACAGGCACAACAGCACTGGGCATCTGTGCTTACCTACAGACGGCACATCTCATAGTACTCATTCTCAGCAGAGCCTTTTTCCGAAAAGTCAGACGTCCGGCTCCTTCTCCCACAAGGAAGGTGCCAGCCCTGAAAGCTCTGGCAGGTCTGCACTATCCCCCTGCAGCCTATCTTTAGCCGCAACAGCACTGGGGATCTCTGCTTTCCCAGAGACTCAGCATCTCATGGTGCTCGCTCTTGGCACAGCCTTTTTCTGAAAAGGCAAACGTCTGGCTCCTTCTCTCACAAGGAAGCTGCCAGCCCTGAAAGCTCTTGCAGGTCTTCACTATCCGCCTGCAGCGTATCTTTAGCCGCAACAGCACTGGGGATCTCTGCCTTCTCAGAGACTCAGCATGTCACGGTGCTCGTTCGCGGCAGAAACTTTTTCTGAAAAGGCAAAAGTCTGGCTCCTTCTCCCACAGGGAAGGTGCCAGCCCTGAAAGATCTTGCTGCTCTTCACCGTCCCCCTGCAGCCTATCCACAGGCACAACAGCACTGGGGATCTCTGCTTTCCCAGAGGCTCAGCATCTCATGGTGCTCGCTCTCGGCAGAAACTTTTTCTGAAAAGGTAAACGTCCGGCTCCTTCTCCCGCAAGGAAGCTGCCAGCCCTGAAAGCTCTTGCTGGTCTTCACCGCCCCCCTGCAGTCTATGAACAGGCACAAGAGAACCCGGGATCTCTGCTTTCCCAGAGAGTCAGCATCTCACGGCGCTCATCCTCGGCAAAGCCTTTTTCCGAAAAGGCAAACGTCCGGCTCCTTCTCACATACGGAAGGTGCCAGCCCTTAAAGCTCTTGCTGGTCTTCAATGCCCCCCTGCAGCCTATGCACAGGCACAACAGCACTGGGCATCTCTGCTTTCCCAGAGACTCAGCATCTGACAGCGCTCATTCACGGCAGAGCTTCTTTCCAAAAAGTCAAATGTCTGGCTCCTTGTCCCACAAGGAAGCTGCCAGCCCTGAAAGCTCTTGCTGGTCTTCAATGCCCCCCTGCAGCCTATGCACAGGCACAACAGAACCGTGAATCCCTGCTTTCCCAGAGACTCAGCATCTCACGGCGCTCATCCTCGGCAGAGTCTCTTTCCGAAAAGGCAAACATTCGGCTCCTTCTCCCGCAAGGAAGCTGCCAGCCCTGAAAGCTCTTGCTGGTCTTCACCGCCCCCCTGCAGTGTATGAACAGGCACAAGAGAACCCGGGATCTCTGCTTTCCCAGAGAGTCAGCATCTCACGGCGCTCATCCTCGGCAAAGCCTTTTTCCGAAAAGGCAAACGTCCGGCTCCTTCTCACATACGGAAGGTGCCAGCCCTTAAAGCTCTTGCTGGTCTTCAATGCCCCCCTGCAGCCTATGCACAGGCACAACAGCACTGGGCATCTCTGCTTTCCCAGAGACTCAGCATCTGACAGCGCTCATTCACGGCAGAGCTTCTTTCCAAAAAGTCAAATGTCTGGCTCCTTGTCCCACAAGGAAGCTGCCAGCCCTGAAAGCTCTTGCTGGTCTTCAATGCCCCCCTGCAGCCTATGCACAGGCACAACAGAACCGTGAATCCCTGCTTTCCCAGAGACTCAGCATCTCACGGCGCTCATCCTCGGCAGAGTCTCTTTCCGAAAAGGCAAACATTCGGCTCCTTCTCCCACAAGGAAGGTGCCAGCCCTGAAAGCTCTTGCTGGTCTTTACCATCCCCCTGCAGCCTATCCACAGGCACAACAGCACTGGGCATCTGTGCTTACCCACAGACGGCACATCTCATCGTGCTCATTCTCAGCAGAGCCTTTTTCCAAAAAGGCAAACGTGCAGCTGCTTCTCCCACAAGGAAGGTGGCAACCCTGAAAGCTCTTGCTGGTCTTCACCATCCCCGTGCAGCCTATCCACATGTACAACAGCACTGGTGATCTCTGCTGTCCCAGAGACTCAGCATCTCACGAAATACCTAAATCAGGAAATCTCCTGAGAAGAATGGTAAGCAATTTATTTTATCAATAGATGTACAGGAAAGAAAATCTCTCAAACTATCAACCAATTTATTAAAAAGTTAAAGCACAATAAAATGTGGCGTTCATGGACTCCAGCGAAAACCCTCCTGTGAAACACAAGAAAATCAAAAACATTGATTCTGAAATTTCACTTTCAAAAAGGATCTGTAAGAAAGGAAAATAAGAAAAGAAATGTAAAATAAAATGAGACTAAGTGACCTGAACAATGGGAAAGTAAATCAACACCTATATAAAATAAGTATGCCTCATCATCTGCTCTTTTCCATGTCCCAAAGCTTTATGAAATACAGCGTTTGCTTGGCTTGGGTTTGGAAAAACATGGTGTGCCTAAAGTACTATTTTTTTCAAATGCAGATATGCCTAGAAAAATATTCTATAAAATCAGCATTTCTGGGAATATGTGGACCAAGAAATAAGAAAATTGCTCTAGGAGGAATTGTCTTGCCAAGGAGAGAGCGAGTCCAGGGCTTGCTAGTTGTGTAATGTGTGATTGAAGGTGACAGCACTTGCAGATATTTTAGGGAGCACCAGATCATAAACAAGTGGCAACTTGTAGGAATTCCCAGAAAACAAGAAGTGATTGCATGAATAAATTGCAGGGAATTTTAGCGGTCCAGAAGGTGACATCTGAGGAAGAACCTACTGAAGGTTGCAAAAACATGTGGCTGCTGCTTCTGAGTCTTCAATAAGAAGCAGCAGAGCTTGGAATGGGCTGCACATCTGGAGTTGCACATCTGAAGTCATCACATACATGGTGCCAGAACTGCTGCAGCAGCTCTAGCATACTGGAGGGCAAATCCAGCATAGCTTCAGCAAGCTGTCACCCAGGAAAGCGCCAGCAAAAGTGGGACTGGAGGAAATTGCTGGTGCTGCTGGGTGCTCTCCCCTGCCTGAGCAGCATCTACCTGGATGCTCCCTGCCCTGCCTCCACCAGCATGATGCAGGTTATATTAAATATCCAGACTTTGGTTGAAACTAAGCCTGCCCCAGGTCAGTGGCACATGGCAGTCCCACTTGCAAGTGGTTTTTAGTTTTTAGTAGACCAGGAAGGATGGAGACTGGGCAGATTGCAGGCAGGTATACCTGCAGAGGGGCAGGTACAAAAGGGAGTTTTCTGGGGTTAAGGATATTGGAGTGTCACACGAGTTGTGTCCCAGCTCCTTCCCTGGCTGCTTTTGAGGACCAGGCAGGGAAACCTCTCCCAGGTGGGACTCAGGCAGGTGCCCTCCTTCAGCCCTTCCTCCTGCTGCTTCCCCACCTCCCTCACTTTCCTCTTTTGGCTGTGCTGAGCTGCTCATGTCCCTGCTGTAAATCTACAAACTGCCATGCAGGCTCGACTGGCAGCTCAGGGCACGCTGCCATGCGGCTGCTCCCCTGAAGGAAGGAGGAAGAGGAAGGGGGAGTGATGGCCCTGGTGTCACACTGCTGGCATGGTTCAGCATGCAGGCACAGGAGCTGGTGCCATGGCAGGCAGCAGTGGCCTCCAAAACAGTATGAGGCCCCTATGGCCAACAGGGCTGGGCTGGGATGTCTGCTCGGATGGATCCATGCAGGAGGCTAGCATCCATGCCTAGCCCTAGCCGCAGCAGAAGCTGCCCGGCCATGTGTTCAGGCCAAATCTGGTTTACATCTGGGCTTTGGGGAAGGAATTTGAAATCTCTCCTGAAGGGCATAAGGAGCAGCTTTCATTTGCCAACACCACCAAGATATTTAACTGGACCATCGGTAACAAGTAACATCCATGAATCCCAACAAAAAGCCATGGGTGGTTGTGTCCTTCAGTCAAGGAAGCAAAGCAGAGCAGCACCGGAGGCCTCTTCTCCTCCAAGTTCAGCCACAAGTGGCCAAGAGGTTCAAAACTCTGTCGGGAGGGACAGACGGATGGACACGCACATAAACCGTCTCAATAGGAAGGCATGCATGGTCCTGCTCTCAAGGGAGATCTGTTCTCTGTGCCCCAGTAGCAGCTGGGGATTACAGCAATCTGGGGAAGCGCAGCATCCTCTTTCCTGCTGTATTGGTTTTGTTTGGCAAGGTTTTGGTAGCGGGGGGGGTTACAGGGGTGGCTTCTGTAAGAAACTGCTGGAAGCTTCCCCTGTGTTCGAGAGAGAGAGCGAGCTCATATTAGCTGGCTCTGAGACGGACCCGCCGCCGGCCAAGGCCGAGCCAATCAGTGATAGTGGTAACGCCTCTGTGATAACATTTTTAAGAAGGAAAAAAGTTGGGACGGAGAGAAACTGCCGCCGGAGTGAGGAGTGAGAACATGTAAGAGAAACAAGCCTGCGGACACCAAGGTCAGTGCAGAAGGAGGGGGAGGAGATGCTCCAGGCGCCGGAGCGAAGATTCCCCTGCAGCCCGTGGTGAAGGCCCTGGTGAGGCAGGCTGTCCCCCTGCAGTCCAGGGAGGTCCACGGTGGAGCAGATATCCACCTGTAGGCCGTGGAGGACCCCACGCCGGAGCAGGTGGGTTCCCGAAGGAGGCTGTGACCCCATGGGAACCCCGCGCTGGAGCAGGCTCCTGGCAGGACCTGCGGATCTGTGGAGAGAGGAGCCCACAGAGCAGGCTTTCTGGCAGGACTTGTGACCCCGTGGGGGACCCGCGCTGGAGCAGTGTGCTCCTGAAGGACTGCACACCGTGGAATGGACCCATGCTGGAGCAGTTCGTGAAGAACTGCAGCCCGTGGGAATGGCCCACGTTGGAGGAGTTCGTGGAGGACTGTCTCCCGTGGGTGGGACCCCACGCTGGAGCAGGGGAAGAGTGTGATCAGCCCTCGTCCTGAGGAGGTGAAGCGGCAGAAAATAACGTGTGATGACCATAAACCCCATCCCTGTCCCCCTGTGCCGCTGGGGGGGCTTGGTGGTGAAATCCGGGAGGGTAGTTGTGCCCGGGAAGAACGGAGGGGTGGTGGGAAGGTGTTCTGAGATTTCATTTTACTTCTCATTACCTTGCTCTGGTTGATTTGTAATAAATTGAGTTAATTTTGCAAATTGAGTCTGTTTTGCCCGTGACGGTAATAGTGAATGATCTCTCCTGTCCTTATCTCGACCCGCGAGCCTTTTGTTATATTTTCTCTCCCCTATCCAGCTGAGGATGGGGGAGTGATAGAACGGCTTTGGTGGGCACCTGGTGTTGAGCCAGGGTCAACCCATCACACCTGCTTACATCAAACCTCATGAAGCAGAAATGATTTTGCTGCCCAGTGACACTCCCTGTGCCCTTACCAAGGGCTGGGCAGAGTGTGGTCCTCAAAACACTCAGCTTTTTTTCCTCATTTTGCACAATAGTTTACAAAGATCCACCAAGAAGAAAATCAGGATCACTAGATATGCAGGGGAGGATTAGGAAGAAAGAGAAGCAGCCACCCATAAAAATGTGCCCATTTTTAACTTCACACCTCTACTAGGAAAGTATCCAATTATTTCTTAAATGACCCCAACATTTTTTTCCTCAGTCTCCTTGCCTGGTTAGCCATTTCACTTATTTATTATTCTCTGCATGAAATAATACTTCCTGACATCTGTTCCCAGTTTGTTTCTCTTTAATTTCCATTTATAGCACATTTTCCTATTCTCTGATCATGTTAAAATAAAACAATAAGTATGTCTGACACGGTGCAAGTTACTTAAGATCATGATCCTTCCCTGACCTTGATTTTTTTTTTTTTTTAAACATGCTTTAAAACACAGAAAAACATTTTAATGAACTTTGATTAAAAAGCAAGTGGAAAGCTCAGAGAATCGGCAACCACTTGGCATTTCACACATGCACTGGCAGCCGGTTACCCAGGGACCAACGTGAGGATCGGTTGATGGTTACAGTCCAGTTCCACTCTGACAAGTATCAGCTGGAGGCAGATGGGGAAAGTGAGGAGCTGTGGGCTGCGCAGTCCCTCCACGAGATGGAAGGGAGAACCAGGTGACTGTAAGAGATGAGGTGGCAGTGGGACAGGCATGGGAAAGGACATGTTAATTCCCAGTGCAGTGATACAAACTGGCTTTAGTGATGTGTTCCCTTCTGAACAGACAGATGGGAAAAGGTCCCCATCCCTTGCTCTGAAGAGAGAGTTTGCTTCCAAGCACAACCTGGCAACTCCACAAGCAATAAATTCACAAGGAGAAGCAATGAGGAGTACTTCAGTTATGGCACAAGAACATTTTATATTGTCATCTCTATCTTGGTACAAGCCCTCAATATAATTTTAGCTCAGGAGGAGGTTGCTTATGAAGCTAAAATAAAATGGAAAGAATCAATGTAGCCTCCATGAAATGTGTGTGCATACCTTCTGGTTAATTAACAAAGCAAAACAGCGAGACGGTGTCACCTCCAGCTGGTCCGTCACCATTTTATGGACTAGCAGGCAGTTCTCCAGTAGGGAGCATCATGTTCCATACAAGTAGTAGCCTGCTCAGAGCAGCCCCTCCAGGTCCTCTTACCGACTGAAAAGTCGGTAAGTGTGGTTATACATCCTGCTATGACAAGGCTGACAAGGGTGCACCCCTGAGCAGAAACATCTGAAACTGAAAACACTTCTGCTCAGTCCTCTTTTGCTGGAAGCGTAGTGGTTGCTCTGCACTTTGGCATTATGGCAGAGAGATGTGGGTGCCCGTGACAGCCAAGAGCCACAGCAGCCTGGGCAGTTCAGATCGTGGTGCCCTGCACGTACCTTATCAGCCTCTGGAAGCTTTCTTCACAGAGCTATTTTATCAATAGGGTTTTGAACTGCCAAGTTGCCAAGGGCATTTTCCTTTTACCCAAATCCCAAGCTGAACCCACTAGAAACCCTGGGGTTTTTTGAGGTCAAAACAAACACCATGACAAACAGGACTGAGAGCAGCCAAGTTAAACTGTGTTCTGACAAAGCACTGGCCTCTCAAACACACTGTGCAGCTCGGTGCCAGGGCTGGACCACTACAGCTTGAGAGCAGGAAGGCTGATGAGGGTAGGCAGTCTTCAGGGAGGCAGGTCAGAAGTGGCTTTGAAGGCTTGCCAGCAGGTTGCTGGATCAGGCACACAGCACATACAGGAGGACTGCTGATCCTTTTGGGAAACCAGCACCTCCCACTGCGCAAGAGATGCTCCCCTTGATTGTCCCCTGGCTCCCCATGGCATCAGGTAGGTGTGAGTGAACGGGCCAGCAAGGTTGGCCACCTCACACCCATGGGAACCATTTAATCCTCAGTAGCATAGAGGCTCACAATTACAGAAATGTATGTTTGTGTCTCTGCTCCCTAAACTTGCTGCACTTCATCCACTCTCCCAGGCTTTAAGCTCTAAGCAGGCAGAGTTCATGCAGGTGGATTTGTCCAACATAGCCCACGGTTTGGAAGGATAAACGTGAGCCCCCCCTTAGTCTGCCTGTTTCTTCTGCTCATTTCTCCCCAGCCACAACTGGGCAATTTACCCTTGCTGTTGATCCAGCCCAGTATTTAGAGGATCTGGAAGACTCAAAAATTGATTGAGGGGAAAAAGAGAAAAGCTACACTACACTTGAAGGCCTGATTACACAAAACTTTATGCAAACAATGCTGCTGCCGGCTTGGAAAACAGGCCTGGAGGAGGGGACGGAGAAAGCTTCACAATGTGACTTAGCCCATACTTGGTTGTGAATGCATTGTGCAGTTATAATTGGGATTTAACAATCATTCCCTATTTTATGTGCAGAAACAGGAATTGAGAGAAAGTACTGAGGGTCATTCATTTTCTGAGTTGAATTCTCTTTATTTGGTCAAGTGGTCTGAGTCAACAAAGTCATGCTCTCCTCTATTTCCGAGAGTTTCTTCAGCATCTGGCTCACCTTGGCCTCATCAAACTCCAGACAGAGAAACTCCGATTCCTACAAAACAAAATTGCAAGAAGAATAGTTGAGAAAGATAATGTTTTTTCAGGCATACAGTGGAGGCAGAATAGCGAGTTCTGGCTCCTGACGATTTGTGTCCCATGTCTCCTTTTTTCCTGATACCACTTAAATAACATCAGTAGACCCAGAGATTGGCTCCACACCTACCGAGCGAGAGCAGTACATGCCAGCTGGCCAGCCAGCGGCTGCCAAAGAGGACATAGGAAGGTTGGGCTCTGCCCACCCCTCTTTTCAATGTAGGCATCAGTTTGGGTCTCTACTTAGCTGCAGACTTTTGCAAAACTTGTAGAAATTTAATTATGTCTGAGACTTCCACTTGTCCTTCCAGTCTGGTGATCCCCAAAGCTGTTGCTGCAGATGCTGGGAACTGCAAAGCAGTTGGAGCCGCTGCACAAAGCTCATCACATACGAAAAACAGACTTCATACAGAGGAAAACAAGAATCCAAAAGACAGTCTTGTACAGGACATTGCAGTCTGGAAATTCAGGAGAGTTTTATGTTCCCTTACACATGGGCTCTAGTGTCAATATAAACTTAGAAGCAAGTTAAGAAGCAGCACTGATTTGCTCTGAAAAGTCCTGTCACATCTTAAAAAGTAGTTATTCTCTTCCAAGATGGGATATAGTAAAAGGATCTTGCCAAAGGCCCAGAAAATATAAAAAATATGTATAAATAAAGAATATATATATATAAAGAAAAATATAAAAAATATATAAAGTTCAAATGATAGGGAACTCATTAATAAACACCAATGTGAAAAGGACTCCTGAGATCTCCAGTCCATTAGCCTTACCTACTGGTATGCCTATAGTTACAAACTATTTCCTACAGTGAGTCTGGCAGAAGAAACATTTGAGATTGCCAGGAGCATGACTGTGTACTGAAAGTCATTCCAGGTGAAACACCATCAGTCATAGAGAAACAAATTGAAAATATTTGGAGATGGAAGTGCAGCCAGTATGGAGGGAGGTTTCCTTATGAGTCATTGGAATAGTTTCAGCAATTGGAATCACTGTATATCCACTGAATTTCTATATGTAACACAGACCCTGTGGTGCTTATAAAAGCAGAAGGGCATCTCCAGGTCTCGTGTGTTTTCTACCAGACTAAAATTTCTATCATTATTTCAAAATACCTTTTTTCCATACAATTAGCATCTACCCAAACCATCGCAACATCATCCTTTACATTTATGGAATTAGTAGTTCATATACAAGGATAAAATCATTGGACAAATTAAACCCATCAACTTTTACTAACCACATTTCAGGACTGTTACAAGTGATTTTCCCCAGGCATCAGGGGTAGTTTTACCTTTTACCCTCTCTTGTACTCCCAAGGATTCATGTATTGTTTCATTTTTTGTAAGAACCAAACCAGCAAGTGAGATATGAACCAAAATGTTGACAGAAGAAGCAAGGGGATCATTTTGTGTGCAATTATCACAAAAGGCACTGCCAGAAGAATGCTATTGGGAAAGAAATGAGGTGCCAGAAGTCAGTGATCAGGAAGCCGAGCATGTGGAAGTCCATGAAGAATTTGTGCCAGGGCTTCTGCCCAGACATCAGTCACACAGGGAACTACCACAGTTCAAGGCAGAAATCAAACCGGTGATTTAAACCTTAAAACTTGAAACTTTCTGAGAAGGAAGACCTCATACAATGAGAGCAGCATGCACTTTAAGCTTTTTTTTTGTCTTCAAATATCACTGCCTCTCCCCTAATGCTGGTAACTCAGGTGTTGGTAAGCAACTTACGGTAGCTACACTGGATGAGTCAGTCTTTATGAAACATTTATCATCTCATCTGCTAACGACCAAATCATCCAACAGACCGAGGTGCAGAGATCAAGCTATGTATTTAGCATGTGGATGCTTCTGATTAGAAAAGGTTTTGTAGAATTAAGGAGAATTTTGATTGAATGATGAATCAGTAAAGTTCAGTAATGGTCATGTAACTAAATATATACCATACAGACTATAGAGATGGCTATCAGGAAAGGCCCCTGCCTGAGCAAGCAATTACGCTCATAAACAACATCCTATTAGAAACTATTACTGTAGGTTGTGGAGTTTTTTTAAATTAATCGTACATCTCTATAATATTACTTAGTACATTCCAAAACAGCACAAAAGTAGCATTAAATATTAGGGATCAATAACAACACAGATATGAAATGGAGGACTTGGAAGCAAGTGCCCTCTCACACCGTTTTTCTTGTCCTCGGCAACACTTATTGACATGTCTCATGGAAAATACCTTGTATAAAATATCTCTGCAAGCATAATTACAGCAGAGCATAATTACAGCTGGTCACTGTGCAGAAAGAAAATGTTTGGTGAGGATTTTGACAGCTTAACTCCATTTGGCAGTAGGCTTTATTATATTTTCCTGTCTGATTAAGAGTGCACTGAAAAAAATCCAGGTTGGATCTGCCTGAAGAAGATGTGTTTGCAGGAGATTGCATGACAAAGGCTGAGCAAAACCCTGAAATATCTCTCTATACATTCCTTGATTAGGAAGCACTGGAAAAGTAAAATCTCAAGCAATCCATTAGCTAAGGCCTGAGACTTTGTGAGGCATTAGACTGAAACCAGATCACAGACTCTTGCTGGAGTAAACCATTCTCCACTGAAATGAGAAGAAACAGGCAGCGTTAGCCCAACCAGTGCAACTGCTGCAAATTGGGACTGCAAAGCCAATGCCTCTTCAGCTCCCCCAGCTAAATCCCCCCAGCTTTAGCATCCTTGTTTTCCCAGACCTTAATGGGAAAAAGTTTTGAGCTCACTTTCACAGAAGCACTACTGCACAAGCAGCTTTTCTCAACTTAAAATCATCCCCTTATCTGTAACACATTACAAGTCTTGTTTCATGGGCAACATCTGAAAAACGGTCTTCTCTTCATAACTTCATCTCTCTTTCCTCAACACGTGTGACATGCCCATGGGCTGATTTCTGTCTTAACCTTTTAGGGAAGGGAACAAGTGGCGGCACTAGGCTAAGCAGCCCTGGGTCATAGTCCTTGACAGGACGGACTCCAAGGCCAAATTCTTAGTTGACTTCTGTGGCTTTCCAGCCATGACTGCAGGCCAAGTCATGTGAGCCCATCGACAGACTTCCCCAGGCCAGGGTCTGCCCATGCAGCCTTTAAGCTCTGCATAAGATGATTTTATGGCTTAATCACACGGTAAGTGTGAGCAGACAGGAGAAGACTGAAGCTCCCAGCTCTGGTGGAGATGTTTTTGCACAAGCCTAAGGCATAAGGGGGCTTTTTCTTTTCCTCTTCAGGTTTTGTCAGTTAAAAGGAATGTAAATTGAGCAAAAGGACACTCTTGGATTACAGTAAGTCTCTTCATGCCATTTTATAGTAGTGTAAGTGTACTCATAAAGCATAGTCTTATCTGTAAAGCAGCTAAAACTTTCCTATGTGGATTGGACGGTATCTAAATAGTTATCGCACTCTCAGGTGGACCAACCTAAAATGTGACCAAGAGGGCTGTAAATCAGCCTACTCAGAACTGGGCTTTAGTTTTATTTAATGCTTCGCTAGTTTATATCCTCCATAAAGTTCCAAAGGAGGAGAAGAAGGAAAAAAAAAAAGAAGATGGACCTGTGAAATTAAAACTTCTCATCGCTCCCCTAAGATGTCCTTCAGGAGCAGGACAAATTTGATGTCTTTGCTCCCTTCTCCACAAGAAACAAGGCATCCCTTTTGATACTTCCGACTGTTATAGGAATTTTCAGCCCACTTGGATCTCTTGTAGTTAAGCAAACCCAAAATGGAATGAGTCATTCATTAAAAATAAACCCAGAAGGTAACAAACACTCACTTATCAGAAGCCACCAAACATGCAATGATGGCACCGTGAGCCCCTTCACTGGCCAGGGACCTGCTGTGGTAAATGTTTCATACCAGAAGTGTGAGTAGCTGTGCCTCGAAGCCCTGAAGCATGGCACGCTTGCCTACTAGACTGAAATCTGGCCTTCAGCTGAGCCCTTCACAGAGACGGATGTGATCTTTGGAAAAAGGCACAAGTGGGGTTGTTAGAGCACATGCGTGTGCAATGGAAATGGCATGTGCATCCTCACCTTCAGGTTGGAAAGCCAAGCTCAATGCTCTCAGAAAGGTGTGGAAATGGACATCCCACATGCTTTCCCACCCCTCCTGCATTTCCCTCCTGAGCCTGGGCTATAAAAAGGAGCTGCAAAAAAAAATCCAAGAACCACAAACTCCCCGCCGCCCCCAGCCATGAATTAGGTCTTCTAGGTTTTTTTCTTTTTTGGGAACAAGAGAGCGCTGCAAAAATATTTATATGAGAGACAAAAAGAAGCACAACTTTCTGTATCTCAGCAACTACACTTTAAAAACCATGTATTTTTAGAAAACGAATCCTCACACATTCAAACTTAAAAACCCCCTATCATTCTCTACTGCTTCAGTTTCACCAGCTACTTGAAATGGTTCCCACCAACTTTGATACGTCCAGTATTTTTAAGTTCTAGCCACTATACTGGAAAAAACAAAAATAAACCCCTCTGAATTCACATATCTTTTTATTCATATTAATTTCCACTTGATTCAGAGACCTCCTAAAACACTCAGAATTCAGGGAGCTTGGTCACCGCCAGGACTGCAACATAAGTTGGTGGTAAATTTGATTTGGATCCCAGAGTGTCTTGACTAAGGCTCGTTCCACAGGCCAGGATGGTGGCTTGGGGCATCTCCCTACAGAGAAGTTAGGAAGTCAGCTTTGTTAGCAAATGGTGGTCATGAGGGAGATGCTGGTATGGGTGCAATCAGTGCCATGCCTCATGCTCATTGGCCCAAAGACAGAGAAGGTTCCTACGTGCAAATATTTGCCTACCCAGGTGGAAACACCTCAGACAAAGCTTTGAGAGAGGTAAGAAGAACACCCTGCCAAGGAGTAGGAAACAAAAATTGCTCAGCAACTGAACAAAGGTGCCAAGGTGTTGACGACAGCCACAACCCAGGTGGGTCAGAGAACCCAGAGGTTCAGGGACTTTCTTCCATTAAGTCAGAGAAGTGCTGCCAAGCAGAGAGCTGGCTAGCTACCAGGAGAGCAGGTCTCCATGGTTCAGCAGAGGTGTCATGTGCAAGGTGAGAAGGAGCCAATTCCACCTTCACACATGGAGCGCTCTATGGCATTCAAGGAACTGAGACAGAGAGAAATGCAGGGTTTGTCCAGTTAGATACTACCTCACATTAAAAGCAGGCACATTTTAAAACTCTACACAAACAGAATACAGGTGATGCTGTGTGCCCATCCTCATCTCTGTGGATTTCAGACAAGCCAGGAGTGAGCACAGGGTCCACATCCCATGGGAACAAGCCCACTCACAGCTCCTTCAGTTGGGGTCCCAGAGGCCACTGGGCTATGGGTGCCACTGCTGAGATGGGCCCTCGGGAAAACTGCTTCAGATCATGTGGAAGTGGAAGAGCAGAGATGCCATGAACTGGGACCCACGGACCTTGTCCTACGTGATCGGGAGGCAAAAAGAAACCTCAGTGACACCCCATGATGGGCAGCCACCAGCCAACAGACCAGGGCCATGAATAAAAGCCTTCTTAACTTGATGTGGTGCTTGTAAGATCATTGTAAAGGCTCTTTGTAAAGGAATTATCCAATCTTGAGTTACCAGGAAAGCAAACTCTTTAGATAGTGAAAAACCATCAGCTTCTGATGCCTGTGTGCAAACACAGCCAGCCAGCCAGCCAGTTACAGACAGGGACTTCTGTACCCATGCAGCTGCCTCCTGGAGCAATGGGAGTATTGTGGGTTTTTAGGTCTTATCTTTCTGGTACAGGCAACGCAGTCATTTGCTCCACAGAGGTTGAGATTCAATGTAATTTCATTGCTCTGGAAGATATTTTATTCTCCTGGCTTAGGTTTTGCCTTAGAGTAGGATGTCCCTTGCATAAGTAAAAACCAACCACCAGAAACCCAACTTGCCTTCAGACATCCTGGTAGCTTTCACTGTGATTAAGAGCCCCAATTAATTTTCAGCCTTCCCAATTTTTTTGGTCAACAAAGACACTAAGTGATTTTGGAAAGGACTAGCTGATAAAACAGTTTTACATCTGCAGTTATGCATTTGCTTGCTAGCAAGGAAACCTTGTTATCCTGATTAACAGGTTTTGATACTGCAGTAAGCAAAGTGCTTTATGGAGGGTTTCTTCTTAATTAAAAGAACTGCAGAAGCCAGAATTTCAATGAAAGTTATTAACAGAAGTAGTAGAGTTCAGAAGTGTTGCCTTTTTTTTTTGGTCTGAAGCCCAACCATTCAGTGATACATGATTAAAATAAAATGGAACATATTTCTCCACTTCTTAGTTAGGTGTGTGAGAGGGTAAATCAAAGAAATATCCAGCATAACATTTCCTATAAAAATGAATTTTGCTGCTTAACAACTTCTGAGTTCCTCATGGCTAAGCAATAACTAATAATTTTTTTACTACTCTGTGTCACTTTTCCTTCCAGATCACTGAATATTCTGCAGCCAAGCAAATCTCCTACCTCCTCTGTTAACCAGGAAAAACACCAGGTATATATTACATAAGTAATTAAGCGCATCACTGGCAAACAAAGACTCTGGAGTCATGACTGTCAAACCTCTCAGTATCTTATGTTAGCTTGGATAGTAAAACCAGCAGGGAATACCTCCAAAATGATACAATATTCTACAGTAATATGCCAGGAGACAACCACGTGCAGTTTTCCACCTGAACAGCTGCCCTGGTCTCCTCTGCAGAAGAGGTGGTGGGCCAGGAGTCATCTGCAGATTGCATCTGGCTGACATGCCGCAAGTCAACCCACGCTGATCTGCGGTAGGATGTGTGCAGCAGCGTGGCAGGGGCCTGGGAGAAGATAAGGTGCCCCCCCCTCAAGCCCAGGGGTGTTTCAATGCTCCTCTGTGGATGCTGCCGACTCGCCAGCAAGCGCACTCTGCTGGGGGCAACCTCTTGCTGCAAAATCAGGTGCCAGGCATCTTGCTCAGACAGGCTTATTCTTTGTAGCAGGAAAAAGTACTGTAATGTATAGAAGGACAACCTGCCTTTGGAGGATTTCAGGCATACTTACTTGTCTGAACAATATATGTTTTATATTCAGAAGAAATGCAAGGATATATAAAGCCACATACGTTACAAGGTTTCAAACAGAATTATCTTTGTAAACACATATCTAAAAACCACTTTTGACTTTTATTCTAAGCACTCTAAAGAAATTGTGGGCTTTGCTTACATCAAAACAGCAGGGTCAGGGTTAAATCAGCGATGTATTAACACCAGATGAGTATCTTACAATTCACAATACAAGCAAATTAGGTTGCAAACAGAAAAGCCAGAGGGGGGTAAATCAAACAATCCCGGAGAAAGCTGTTGTGCATGGTGCAGTACCAGAAGCCAGTCACTAACACACCACACAAGCCTGAACTTGCGTTCAGCTTGCATCATACAGGAGCGAGCATGACAGCAAACATGCATGGGAATTCAAAGCACACTCATCTTCTCCAGCAGCACCTACATGCAGAAACAAATGCCACTTTGTTTCCAAGGCATTAATTAAACAGAAAAGACAACCGATTTCAGAGTAAATCCATAGCCTACTGGTTTTTTCCTCCCCACTTTTGTAAACAAGTATTAAGACATTGGTTATCTGGAGTAAAAGGAGATGTATGCATGGACTTAGATATAAGGTGCTTCAGCAGCTTGAGTTAGAATTACCAAAAACTCTACTGGTTTATCTGAAAACATCAACTCTCCCGCTTCCTCCAGATTTGCTGATTCCATTCAAATACTATTTTAGTGGAACACTTGCAGGGACTACCCAGGTCACAAGTACAATAGTATTTGAACAGGAAAATAATGGCCAACTACCTTATCAGCTCCCATTTTATACCCTGCTACCCTTATAGAGAGGTACTGATGCTCCCTTCGGGTCTGCTTTTCTCCTTGCCGGCTCAGCACCAGAGCAGGTTTTGCCTGTGTCAGTACAATTCAGCTTCCCTTTCTCACAACCAACAGTTGCACATTCTCAGTTATCCCTTTTTTTATTGCTTAATCACTAAACAGTTATAATTCTAGTTGAAAAGAAAGTGCCTGGAAATAGCCAGTGAGGAAACCTAGAGAACTGGCAGGGGGTAGCACAGACCTGACAGTAATAATTGCACCTTAACTTTGCAGGTAAAAAAAAAAAATACAAACCAGTAAAAGTCCTTTAGACCTTTTTCTACACAGTGCTCCATCAGGGTCACTTGGCAAGTTTTTAAGTCAATAGATGTGAAGTACAAGGTGACTTTGGTCATTCCTCGACACATCAGTGCTGCTGCGAGCAGGGGGAGCAGAGGTGGCTCTAAAGCAGCAACAGCAAGCTGCCTGCCGAGGCCACTGGCTCCAGGGTTAAAAGGAAGCCAGCAAACAGCCCCAGTCATGTGGCCACTGCCAGACGGTATTAATAGCACGCTCCATGTTAGAGTTATTTCTCTAACACGGACAGAAACAATAAGATATTACCTTCAGGGTTTAGCTGGACCTGCTTAGAGGCCTGCATGATAAAGAAATGCAAATGTTAATTAAAAAAAAAGAAAAAAAAAGGAAAAAAAGGAAAAAGAAAGAAAAAAATTCCAAACAACCTCCCTCATCCCAAAACAGACAAGAGAAAAGAAATTTTTAAAAATTCCAACATAACCTGAAATTCAAACTGGAAATTAGACACTTTTTTAAAAAGTGCAAGGATGCATTTTCCTTGGAAAAGGCACATCTAAAAGTCATTTTTGCAATGATGCCGCCAAGCTCTATTGCAGTAGCCTCCCTTCATCATAGACTACTCTTACATTACTGTGGGAATTTGCTCTTGCACTGTCTGATGGCAGAAAATAAATACACTGTGATAAATAAAATCTAAACTCACCTCAGCATTACTATCACTAGCTTCCAAGCCTTTCTTTGGAGGGCCTCTCCTCAGCACCTGGTGCACACAATTCAAATGTGACTCATCAGGGCTGCCTAGTTAAGAGGTATTGGGTTTTGCTCTGCTACAGGTGCTTTATGTGCAATGGTGCCCCAGATCCTTCTTCCACACAAACATCTGTGGTAGCTGCTGCTGGAATGTCAAAATACAAAACGAGCAACACTTAAATCTTCTTGTCGACCATCAGGGTAGAAGAACCCTCCCTGCACTGAGCACTTCCTGGCTGCCCCAGGTTTGCTTCTCCCAGGAGTAGCTGCTCATGCCTTTCCTAGCAGGACTGAGGGGAGATTGAGACAGAAATGACCTGTGTAATTCATGCTAAGAAAAATAGTAAAAAATAATGTGTAAGTTACCATGACAATGTTCTCAAAAGTAGGAAAAGATGACCTAAAAATAAGAAAAAGATTGGATTTGAGATTATTTTTTCTTCTTCAAAAATCAGGGTAATACCACATTGAACTCGGTGATTCATGCTAAGGGGAAATATTTCATGTCAGATGTTTATGAGAGTGATTTATTTTTGCTGCTTAGATTCTCAGATTAGGAACACCTGATAAATGGTAAAGAGCAAAAAAAACCCCAAAACCCTGGGCCGCCAGAAACCAATGCAGGGCAATAAAAGTACAAGATGCTGCACCGAATCTTCTATCACACTCCATCAATTGTGATCCCACTGCAAACTTCAGAAGTTATCTTTAGATTCATTAATATTCTGCAAGATACACTGGGGCATAAGATAATGACAGCAAAGTCTAGATAATTCCAGAAAAACTGGAATGGATGGCAATCCATTGATTTCATATGACCATGCTTCTGACAATACTAAATTCATTATTTTCAATTCAATTCAGAGATATTTTTGCAACAAACCTATAATCATGGCCTTCAAAAACTCTAAGGTAAAGTGCAATTCATTTCCATAATACTATATAAAATAAAGCATGAATATTTGTAACTGAAAGTGCCTTCTCCATTATTTTGGTATTACATGAACCAAGAATCTATTAAGTGAACGATTATTACATCCCCATAGAAAAAAAAAGTTAACCTGCTTGCAGATTTTTTAATACTTTTAATGTAACATCAAGCCTGTAATATCACAGATTAAATAGATAAAGGATTGTAGAAATTGGAATAATTTCAGGCGCATAAGACTAGGTCTTTGATACTGCACAGCAAATGTAATGTCATTGCTTTTATGTTATCAGTCTACTGAAAAATAGTCTACCTAGTATTTTATACGTTACATGAAAAATATGTATTTATGGATGCAGAGATGCACACACTTTAACCTGCTGGTCTCTGTGTCTTTTGGAAGCACAGGTTTCTTTTCAGA
Organism: Astur gentilis; assembly: GCF_929443795.1. Lineage (NCBI taxonomy): Eukaryota > Metazoa > Chordata > Aves > Accipitriformes > Accipitridae > Astur > Astur gentilis. The sequence continues at coordinate 21,270,216 of NC_064884.1, forward strand.
AAGTGTTACAGGAAAAAAACCAAACCATATTTTAATCAGTATAATTAATTAGAAGGAAATGCACACTGTAGTTCTTATACGTTTTACGTCAAAGAATTACCAAGAATAACAAAGAATAAAGAATTAATAAGAAAAAAAGACAGCTTAACACTTTTATGCAAGCTTTATATAGTTTCTCTATGGCTATCCTGTTTACAAACTGGTAATATTAACCTGCATTGCTTTCTGTAAGCCTTCCAACTTCCTCTCTTTTTGATTTTTTAAAAATATCAGTTTGATTTGTACCCGCTTCCTTTTTTTGAACTGCTTTAACCTTATGTATTCCCCATATCCCGCACAGAAAGCAGCATCCTGCCCTGTCTGCTCTCCCTACACAAATTCTGTATTACAGGGGTTAGTTATCCACGCTGCCGCTTAAAAATATTATACCACAATGCCTAAATACAGAGGCTGACAATGAACAAAGGGTGGATGTCTAACATGGGTAATTACCCTGCATTTGTGATTAGTGATCTCCTATTTCTTTTCATTATTGAAAGAGCACTCAGTCATAAGCGCTGTGTTCCAGATGCTGCTGGGACACTGCTCATTCATTATGGATGTTGATTAGCCCAAACCCTCAGCTGCTTTGGAGAAAACACTGTGAATGTCTCTCCTACAAGGGCAAAACATGTTCAAATACCCAGATGCTGAGCTCTTTCATACAGCAACTTGCTGTGGCCAGAAAGAAAAGGTTATGAAAGCCGCAGTTCTGCTGGTATGAACACAATTCAGAAGAAAAGACCTGTTTATGTTGACAAAGTGCAAATTTCATTCTCATTTATGGATGACTCTTTGCAAGATTATATCTGTAACTTTTTATGTGGGCTTATCTGATTGTCACTTGCTAAGCTTGCTTACCCAGTTCCTCCAACACCTTTTACAACATCTTCGAGTAGTTGAGACTCAAGTTACCCCATAAAATGCCTTTCCAAATCTACTGGGGTCACTGGCCATCATGGGAGGTTAACAGAATGGAAAATCCTTTATGGCTCTCCCTCCCTGAAAAGCGGCGTATGTTTAAATGTATATAATGTACATAGTATTTTGGCCTCCTGTCTGTTCACAGTCACTAGCTAGAAAACTGTGAATTTGATAGGGAATTCCCAGTGATTTCTCCAACCCCATAATCAACCAGCTTCATAAATGTGGAGTGACTGAAATGCTTTAACAATAATTGTTCAAAAATAGCCTGGTTTGTCCTCCCGAGACACACATGCCAACACTGAGCACCAATGCTAAGGTTGCAGTCAATCACCCCCATGAAGCTGCATCAGCTTCATTTCAGCACTTGGTAAACAGGTAAAGAGATGCAGAACCTAAAATCCCTCTGGTGTAGCCACAGTTTGAGATAACTACCCCATTTTTCAGAAACCTGCAGTGTTTTTAATAGTGCTCCATACCTTTTCAAGACAGCTCTGACCACCTGTGGTTGTAAGCATATGGCTCTTTGCAGATGTACCCTGCCTCGGGCACCCAGAAAATGGGGAACATCTTGTTGGGAAATGACTCCAAAGTGCTCAGCTGTGACCAGCTTCACCAAGCCTCATGCCAGTGCTCTGCGGACTGAAATAAGCCAGGAGGTTGCATTTCACTGTCTTATGCATGAGGTCATCTCTTACCTTCTGGTAGTGCCCTGTGTCCTACCCTCGGGTAGCCTGTTCATCAGCCTGAACCCAGAGCTGGGTACCTACAGCAGTGCCCAGAGCATGCAGAGGCCGCATTTCCACTCTGGAACATGCTCAAGTCAGGCAAAATACTCTAGGAGTTGAGCTGCTGGACAAAATCTCTACCAAGGATGCACAAATAAGATTTTCAGAGGCTCCTAAATTTTTTAGGACAATTTTTTTCATAAGGGCACCAAGAGGCACCTTCTTGACCTTGCTGTAAACCTTGAGCTTACTATTTCCAAGAGTTTGTTTCCCCAAAAAGCATTATGGCACTTCCTATATAAAGATATTTAAGGAGAAACCCCTAGAACATTCTTCCCTCCTAGTCTTGATCTTGGAGATGGACAAACCAGTTTGGGGAAGGATTCAGCCTGGCATGGGAAATACTGACCATGTAAACTGGTTAAAGCTGAAGGCCACTAAATATAGGATTGGGTAATCCTAACTAAAGGCACTGACATCACCTTTGCCTTCTTTAGATAGGAATGGAGGTGCAGCAAGAGAACAAAAAGTCTTACAATCTAACTCCTGGTGCAGGAATGTAAAGACTGTTTTCAGTTGAATTCCAGCACCTTTGAAAGCACAGCTGAGCTCAAAAGTCCTTTCAAACCCTAAAACAACAAGCACGGGATGTTTAATCTTCAACAGGGGCATTTTTCTCCTGCTGCTTGACCAGCTTGAAGTAAATAAGGGTAACACCATGCAAAATAAATCACCTCACCTGCTTAGTCTGCTGACACTTTCTCAGTGACACTTGTATGCAACTCTGGTTAGGTCTTGAGCCCAGTTGTTATGTAGAAGGTGTAAACAAACGGAGATTTAAAATCACCAACTAAGAAATGCATTTGCTTTCTGACTTCTTTTAACAAACTTTGTTTCCATTAGGCAAGCTTAAAATACCTCTGTGCAGATGGGTTGCAGGGATTTATATCACTTTGTGTGCATATTAGGAAGAAAGACCTGCTCTTCCCCTGTCCTACAGGCATGGCCGTTTCCTCCTTACAACAACAAGAAAGAGGCAATACAAGTCTAGAGAGCCAGGGACTCTTCAAGGTCGACGCTTATTAAAGGGAGAATTTATTTAGGAGCTTGTGGTCAATTTTTGGAAATCATAGAATCATAGAATAGTTTGGGCTGGAAGGGACCTTTACAGGTCATGTAGTCCAACTCCCCTGCAATAAGCAGGGACATCTTCAACTGGATCAGGTTGCTCAGAGCCCCATCCAACCTGACCTTGAATGTTTCCACAGATGGGGCATCTACCACCTCTCTGGGCAACCCGTGCCAGTGTTTCAACACACACACAAGAAAAAAAATTCTTCCTTATATCTAGTCTGAATCTACCCTCATAGACTGGTCATCACTGGTCTAACCCCCATTTGGGACATGGTACGTTAACAGCTTTATGTGGAATCATGTTCGTATTGTAACAAACACAGTTACCACTCCCCAGTCACCCTAAAAGTGTAAATTAGACTGAAAGTTTCACGTTATTTTTCCTCCTTTAGAAGAAAGCTTTTGGGGATATTATGCAATTCCAGTGTCTGCCATGGGATGCAACCTTAGGGAAATAGAGCCTGAAGTATTATGTGTAATATTTGTACGTATCTTTCTCCATGTGAATGCCCTAGCACATGCTTACAGATATCTGGCAGGGCTTAAGAGGTTTTAAAAGAAGAAAACAAAAATAGAGCGATACCTGCAAGTTTGCCCAAACTGTACAGAGAAGCATATAAAGACAGCATTAAAAAAAAATAAAAAAAAAATTTCTTTTGTATCACTGTGAAATTTGAATCAACACATGTATTTAAAAACTAAAGGAAATACACTCAGTTTCTGGCAGGGTATCAAGTTTTCATCTTACTTCTTAATCACATTTTTCTCCAGCTCATCTCAGCTCCCCCATTGCTGTCAGTCCTTCCACTGCTGGTGCTCACAAGGGTACCAGAGACTAGAAAGCTCCATCATCATTTATTCAAACTCTGCTGTGTCAGCTCTTAACTGAGAGACTCTCAGTGGAACCACTGCAAGGTGACGTACTTTCCTCCGAAAGTCCCCTGCAGGGGACTTTAAATGGCAAATGTCCTTCCTCACTTATGATCGTTGCCTTCCTGTGCTGATCTGCATTTTTCTATTTCTATCTTGTTTGACAGCTGTACTTGTTTTCTTGCACCATATTTTGTTTGGTTGGTGTTTTTAAGCCTGCTCACAGAGCTGCAATATCAGTCTACAGCTTTCTCTATACATGCCTAATTTCCAAATACCTAGGCTAGTCTCTGTTTTTTTCAGTCTTGTAGCACTTAATTGCAGTATGAAATTAGTCTAAGAAAAAGAAAGCCCTTTCTGGAAGGATCTTCTGCTTTTACCCTAAATGCAGCTTCTCTAGTGAGAAAATTTATCATACCTGCAATTCATTTTCACTACATTTTAACCTCCATATTATCTAACATAGGAGCATTCAGCATCGCAAAAAAATTAGAATCAAGCATCATTCAGCATCATAAAAAAACCCTTTTCAGAATCAAGTTTCAACTACTTTGTGACATTATTTACCGTTTTCTTAACTGTATTAGAAAGTACTATACTATAACATCAAACCCTCTGTGCCACTGGGGCATGTTTTTGTTACAAGGTATCACCAAGACTGGAGTTTGCAGACTGCGCATTTAGTTAACTCTTAATTACATAAGGAAATTCCTGTGCTTTTAACTTAACTGTTTATTTCATCAAATCAGTGTCAAACACATTCCTCTGTTACTGCAATATTTACTGGCAGGAAAACAGGAATGAGCTGTGTTAAGAAGTACTTTTATAGCAACTACATAGACAAGTTTAAGTAATCTGCATTTAAAAATAATCTCCCAGTCAAAGAATACAGTCAAAACCTGAGCAGAGAATACCTGAGCTTTAGGAGGCTGCGTGACTTGGGATCCTGGCATATTCTGGCTGAGAGCACTATCAGCTTGCAGGCTTAATAACTTGGTTAGCAGCCCCCAAAACAGATCTCTCTCGCTCCCTCGCAGCTCTTTAATGTTTTAGTTTATCTGTTATATAAAGGATTCAAGTGTCCACAAATGTTCTGTCTAAAAGTATTACGCCAAATATAAAAGCTGAGTGGAAATTATTACCCTAAGACAGTTCAAGTGGCCTTATTTTCCATGACAGCAGGCAATGTTGGCTCCTGTTGATGACAATAGCTAGAAAATCTTAGCTTTTTGACTCCCATCTATCCTCAGCCAAGACCATACCTGTTTTGGTCAAAGAAGAGACCAAAGATTAAACTTACTCTGAATCAGCATTTTGGAATAAGAAGTGTTTAAAACCTTCTTTTCTGCTCCTTTCTGAACCGTGCATACTTGCCCTGTGACCTAAAAGGCACCTGAATGCCTAAAACAGAGGAGTAGATGAGGGGAGTACAGGGGATGTTGCTGAAATACTTCAACATGCAGAGCTGAACAAAAAGTACAACGGTGTTTATTTTGGTTGCTTCAAGTTTCGCAAGTGTTTAGTAAAGGCCCACATTAAAAAATTCCCTATATTCTTGCACCTAAGCTCTTAGGTCAGCACGACCCAGCTGCAGCAAATACGTTTGTGCCCACAAAATAGAATTTTTCATGAAGTAATTTTTCAAGGGCATCTGTTTATGCACATCTATCCCGGCTGTGTTTATAGCATCACAGCAATGCCAGGCATCCATTTGCTCCAGGGTATTTTACCACCTAGAGGGGGAAGAGCCCAAAGCCTGGCAAAAAGATCCTAGCAGGCACACACACCATCACTAGCATCCCCATTTCCTTACAAAAGCATTAACCCTCTGTCCCTAGCACACTGGTGCATCATGCAAATCCGGAATTACACACAAATATGCCTCTAAATAGAGAGAGAAAAGTTACTCTCATTTGGGCAGAAGGGCTCATCTAAAAATATGAAACGAATGTACCAAAGGCTTGAGAATATGCCTGCAGTTCAGCATGCATTCAGCTGGGTTTTCCTTCTTAAAATACAGAACAAGGCAAAGTGGTCAGGCCAAACACGTGGTTTGTTGTTTTTTTCCTGTTTTTACAGCATTTATCTATACCCTTTCCAATGATCTGAAAATAGACTTTATGGGGACAAAAGGGACTACTCAGAGTTACATTGCCACTGCAAACACATATTCTCAGTGGGACCAAAATAGCTGTACTTGTTTCTTTTTAATAATTCGAATGTATGAACTTACAAGGTCAAAAAAGCCAAATTGGAAAAAAATTGTTTTATTTGATTTTTTATATTTTTTTCTCGTTTCTTTTAGAATGCAAACTGCTGCCTTTCAATTCATCATGAGAAACCTCCCATGGAAAGGAGGGCAGCCACGTATTCACAGTCCAGCCTGTTTTACAGCCCCTCCAACACTGTTGCTATTGCTGTTCCAAAGCTTCAGGACAGGCATCATGCCCAGATTTATCAGCAAAACAGCAGCTCTTGCTGAGTGTGGTGCAAAGCCCACAAAAGATAGTGGGAATCTCTACACCGACTTCAGTGACCTTCGGATCAAATGCAGTAAAATATCAGCGTTACGTGCCAGCAGGGAGACATTGGAGGAATATAGTTCTCTGCTGAAAAAAATGGAGAAGCTACAGATTTGCATTCCGCCCCCCCCCCCCCTTTTTTTTTAAACACAGAGTATGTCCTTGCTAATATTTGCTGCATGACACGTAAATCCGTTTTTTCCCCAGCCTCTTTCCTTGTGTAAGAGGAAAAGCAAAGGCTCACAATGAAAGCTGAAGCTGTAGGTGCAATCCTGCAAAGAGATTAGCGTGGGAGGACACTTATGCTTGTGCAAAATCCCACTGAAGTCAAGGGGCTGTGGGCTCTGCCCACACAGCTTTCTTTGCCTCAGCTAATATTACAACCTTGTTTTATTCAAGCTGCAATTTCAAAATTCATCCTGGAAATGAATACAGGCAATAGAATACGAACTTCGCATTACAGTCAATGCACCACACCTGGATTCATCTGTTTAAAAGTCTAATCAGGACAGGCAGGACACCAGTTCCAAACATGATCCCAAAACCAGCCTTGCCATGAAGATTGTTTTAATGCATGGCACTTCATAGTCTTCTTAACAGGCATCATGTTGAACTGTATCTTTTTTTAGAAAGAGAAAAGATTCAAAGAAAAGTTATCTAATTTTGGTTGACCTCTTGTTCTCAATTCAAGGGCAAGTAATACTGAAGTAGAAATCACTTCCATAACTGAATTGCAGAGCAGTCATTTAACAATTAATAAGTGATCTGCTTGGCATATGAAAACTGAATATGAAAGTAAGTATGTGAGAATCAGAGATACCTCTGCACAAAGAAAGGCTGCAGCTTCTCACGTCAAGATATTTAATTAGTTATCTCTTTCTTTTTCTCCCCATGAACAAGGGGAGGAGAGGATGATGAAATATAAAAGAACTTAACCACTTCTCCCAAGGAAAATGGAGATTATGTGAATGACTCAATTAGCTTTCTATGTCTCTGAAGCAAAGGAGAAGTCTTTTTCTTGTCTCCACATCAGCAACCTTTCTTTTTTGGTCTGCATCCACAGTTTGGACATCAGCATTTAGCAGAATGGACACATTTCTCATTGGTAGTAAATCTGTAACACTGTAGCCCTGTTCTCCTGCATCAACAAAATATAAGATTTGTGATCAGTTCCCCTTGACAGATGTAAGGTCATAGCTCTTGCTTTAGGACTGCGAGAAACAGGACGTGTTTCACCTCCCTGTTCCTGCAATCAAACTAAACTTGTCCTCCTGCGAGACCAATCTAAGCACCCAGGACCTTGCCTCATGGATCTCATGCTGGCCTGGCACATCATGGCCATGAGGGTGCAGTGACACCACTGCCTGTCTTCTCACTGCAGCTCTTGAATGGAAGAACCACCAAGTCATGTAGCAGCTCTCAGATAAAAGAAAAATGAATCGTGCTGTGATTTAAGGCAGGGAGATGGAGAGCAGCATTATGAAACTCAAAGCCACCCCTTCCTTCAGGAAGCAGGGAACAGGAGGAGGACGTGCAATACCGAACGCTATTGCCTGGTTTTAGCTATCCTAAAGTGAAAGTATAATAAAATTTGTGAGTGGACCTGTGTCCTTGAAATGCATGTGTTTCTTCTCCTTTCAAACATCAAAGCACTATACTTCTTTAACCCTTGCAAGCCTAGGGGTTTGTACCGATGTCTGATCTTTCTGCTGCACTCTTGACCAAAAGATACTAACAAAGCCAGGACTAACTGTGCACTGTAGTAATAAAAATATTTGTTCCTGGTTTAAATATCTTGCTTTTTGATTCCCTTGCTTACTGTCCTAGCAAAGGGCTGGGAGGTAGTGGAGATTGTATGGAAAGATTTGGACTATTTTGGGGGCTAGTAGGGCAAAAAGGGGCCTGCATATAGAGGAAAAAAACGGCAATGAGAACAGGGAATGTCTGTCTACACTCCCTGCCCACAGGATTTTCAAGTCTCTCCTCACCCTGCTAATGTCTATTATATCTTTCTTCAAGGTTAGAAGACAAGAGCTAGCACAGATTTTGCAGCAGCAGTAAATAATTAAATTTTCAGGCTTATTTCCTCTCATTCTTTAAGCTGGCTTTTATCTGGACCACTGCTGAATGACGAATGGGGATTTTCACTGACCATCCAACACTTGCACCCCTGGCTTTTCCTTCCTTCACAAGCCTTTACAGCACACATGGAGCTCAGAGAGGTTTATGACTCCTATCCAAATGACTCCTTCCCTGAATCATCATTTCACTTCCCTTCCGGAGATTAAAAAAAAATTCATCTTGGCTATATTAATAAGCAAAGCTGGGTTCAACTCACATTAGCTGTTGTTTGTATCTATCACAAAACCATAGTGATTAATTTCTCAGACCCTGCCGAACTGTTTGCAGAAAGAGCGCAGGATGATGCACTGGCGGTGCTGCAAAGAGAGAGGTGCATTGGCAGGGCTGCGTGGTAAACACCGGCACGGGCTTGCCTGAATTATGCTTGATGCAAAGCCAAAAGCGGTGTTTCATTTTCAGGAGGACTATATTTGCTCATAAATTGAAAACGAAGTTTGATAAATAGCTAGGAAGTTCTAAGAAAAATGAGCACAGTGGCATGCTGGGCTTATTGCATTCATTCTGCTTCACTGTAGGCTGGGTAATGAACCACTGGATGTTATAAAATGTGCCTTAATTTCTTTGGATAAAAGGATGATCCTGAGATGAAGTACGCTGGGAAGCAGCTTTACATTTGGAACACCCTTTCTCCCCACAAGCCCAATTAACAGCTTTGGAAAAAAGTCGTAGACATGTAAAGAAAATTTTACTACAGTGATGTTTTCTAAAATATCAGCCTGGGTTATGAAAAAGGTGCTTGTGCTATAATCAGCTCCTAAAATAAATGGGGAGTGAAGATGGCATTTTTGGTCTCCTTCGATTGATTCTCCAATAAACAAGTTCTCGATGACAACTCAGCATTACCATTTAATGGGTTTGTGCTACTTCTGTATGCAGCCATTTAACAAAGGGCTGTAATTAAATGCTGATAAAATACCTTATCTTGACGTTACAGACCTCAGCTTCTCATTTCATTGCCATTTGCAGTGGCAGTGATAAGTTTTTGTTTGGGTTTTTTTGTTGTTGTTGTGACAGCAGAGCAGGGGAGGACACTAGGCACCACAAGAATCCCCTGCACCAAAAAAGTAACAACAGAAGAGTAACTTCCAAAAAAGTAACTTCCACTATAACTTTTAACAAAGCCAGTCAGTCACACAAAGAAATCAAATACATCTTTGGTGTGTTATAAAAACAAAGCAACACAGCCCTACTGAAAAACATCCCAGAGATGCTTTCCGGAAGAGACTCTTCTGTGCTGTTGAATCCAGTGCTACTGCAAAGGGGTTGATACAGATTTCAGGCCACTGCTGAATTTTAAACAATAAGATAGATACAGACAACTTGGCTTTTTCTTTTTTAACCTCACTGGGTTTATCTTACCACACTGCTCTTCTCAATACAATTTCACAACATATTGCAAATGATGGAGGGAAGAAAGGCTGAACAAACCGTTCAATGGTTGTCTTTCAAGGTGGGTATACTGGCTTAGCTGTCGATATATAGAAATATATATTTCTATATTTCTTTATATATTATCTCATCAGATCTGATGAAATTCTGATACAGCAGTTTTGGATATCATTAAAAAAATCCCAATGTCACCAAACTCAAAAAAAGAAAAAAGGTTCAGAGATACATGAACTCTTTGAGAGGACTAATAGCACAGTGTCTGCAATAGCTGGCAAAACTCTGCCACACATTTCTTCTCTCTGCCAAGTAGAGCTGTCCTTCACTGAACTGGGGATACCATATCCTTGACTTTTATAGTTTTCCTTGTAACATCAGGCAATCCTATGCAACCTTTTGACCTTACAACAGACTTGGACACCACTGAGGTTGAAACCAGGCAAATTTGAGAGATGCCTGCAGAGTTATACCCAAGGACGACCACCCCTACACATCATTTCTCCCAAGCACACCGGACACTGAATTCTCAGGCAGTCCTGTATTATGCCTCAAATACATCCTCCCCTGTCATGGTTCACAATCTCTTTTTGATTCAGATGGCTGGTCTGTATTTTGGGGTCTCTCTAGAGTGAAAGCTGACATAGACTGAGAAACGCATGTCTGCATATACACAGTTTGCATATGTGCACCCACAAATGCATACCTACTGGCACTGTTGTTTTGTTCAGCAAGATGTGATAGGGAATCAAACACCAGGATGATGTTTCTTTGCCTTCACTTGAAGCTTCCTTCCAGTCAATGCTCCCTGCGGAAATAAAAAGCCCTTCTCCATTCCCATCACATAACCACCCCAAAGCTTTGTGAAAACCATGCCAAAGGCCCTGCTTTTGATGTGATAACCTCTCTGCATCAAGCTTTCTCTTCCTTATGATCTCTGACTAGCTTTTCTGTGTGCTCTTTGTGGCAGGTGGCTTTCTCCAAAAGGAACTGATGATCATGGCCACTCTCTTACCTCTGGCCTTTGGGGCATCACTGGCACTGGGAAGTACACACAGTGGCCAACAGCATGGGAAGGTCTTGACCAAAAGTTTAACTGGCACCTGGGAAAGCACATTTTGGATGAGGGGCTAAGTGCTTGAAGGTGTTTGCTTAGGGAAGGTGTTGCCCCACCGCATGGGGAGCTGGGCCTGGGAGAGCACTGTTGCACCCCAGGCTGGAAAGACTCAATGGTCAATCCTGAGCAGCAACTTCATAGATGCATTTGAAGTTCAGACAGTGTGAGGCCCTACACAACTTCTCTTCAAGAGAAAAAACAAGCAGGGATGAGAACAGACCTGCTCACACATCACTTCAGACAAGTGATGAGGGATTTCCCTTGCTGGAAACCTCTCCCACATGGCACCCTGGGTGCATAACATGCTCTCCTCCCTCCACTGTCCTCCAGCACTGCTCTTGAAGAACGTGTGCAATGAAATGTCCACCATGAAATCTCCAAGAAAGCCAGTCTTCCTGAACAGGGGACTAATTTTAGGGCTCCCACTACATACAAGCCTCAAAAACAGGGAGCAGTACTTGCACTGCATCACTGTAGAGGACTTAAGGAGGAGGCAACAGGGTCACTGCCCATGTTAAAAAAAAACACCCTAGACAATATTTTCCATCTGGACCAGTCCTCCAATGCAACTCCCTTTTTCTTGCTAGTGTTTGGTTATCTCAGGTTCTGTGTCTCAAAATGGCCACGAATAGGAAATAATAAGCAAATACAACATCCCCGCTTACTCCTACTGTATGTTATACATCCTTTGTGAGCAACATGGCCAGGACTTTTTAAATTGTGGTGAAGCATATTTTTAACTGTTACTAAAGATACAATGAGTCATTAATGATCTGGGCACCAGAAGACTGTGCTTTCTGAAGTCATCACTGCTTATTATTTCAAGAAAACAATTAGTCAAAATTAAAATTAAAAAAGACCTAGAGCTTCCAGGAACTGGATACTGTTCTTTGAATCATTCATGAACAGGATGAAGACAATAAAGGCCGTCTGGATCATCCCCTCACCCCTTTGTAATGGGTATAATAACTAGAGACAATTTCATCAGTAAGGGACAAAATATAGATCCCCATCAGGACCTCCAGATGGGGAGGATGGAGGGACGGAAACACTGTAAAATGATTCTTATTTACTGAGCTGGGTGCGTTAAACTCCAAGCTACGTACTTTTTATTTTTTAACAAGAGTCTTAAGCATCTAAAAACAATAGCTTGAGAGCAATACTCATACTGGAAAACCAAGGCAAAAAGTTCAAATAAAAAAAAAAGTAGTGTTTAAAACTGGGATTAGACTTTTTCAAGACAACGCATTTAGAAGACAGTATATTACCAGAAACAGAACAGAAGCAATTTTTTTCATTAAAAAATGAATCACCATACTTTTCCCCAGCTATAACCCATTTATCTGACTGTAAGGAGGAGCCAGCATTTGATGTTCTAATCTCTACAGATTCACCCACTAAAATATAACCACTGTAGGAGCAAAAAGACCCTGGTACTTTGGTATAAGGTGCTGGTAGCACCATCTGAAGTTCTTTAGTCTCAGAATAGCTGCATCCATAAGGATATATGCACTCTGCTCCATGAGATTTTTTGCTATTAGATAAAATGGCCAGAAAAGCAGCTTTACTAATTTTTTTGTCTTAGGTAAAAGCTCTAATCACCATCCTTTTAATTTTCAGCTACAAAGGGCAAAAGCAAGTTGGGGGTTTTTAGGAGGAAAAAACCCAACCCCAACAAAAAAACCAAACCCACCATATGTTTGGAGTTTCAGTTACATCATCCCTCCCCGTGCTCTTCCTGACCCAAGAGACACGCTGCTGCAGTGACATCTCACTGTAGGCGCAGATATGTGCCATCAGCTGACAGCTCCGAAACAGGGGAAGCAACCAGCACAGTTGCTGACCTCAGTCTGAATTTACTTACAGAAAGAAAAAAATTTGGTTTATTCCTCAAAGGAGGGTTGGGGAATCTGGACCATGGAGCCCAGGGGATATTTTTCCCGGAAGATGCCTTTCAGCTTGCAACTGTTTGCTTGGTGTGTGATCTAATTTTTCCTCCTGTCATAGACTCTCTCTGACATGGCTTGTCTCCATGTGATTCAGAGCAGACATTTGGGGACTCTCCACTGACAGCAGGAAACACAATTTTCTGAGTGGAAAACGAAAATCCTCTACAAAGCTGAGTTTCACATCTCTTCTTTGGAAAAGACATAATCAGCGCCCCCCCAAAACTAAATAATTTGAATGTGTTACATTTGATTTATATCTGAAACATCCCCCTTAATAACTTCTTGGCATTGCAGTTGTGACTGCTGACATTTTCTAGCGGTGAGCAACGGCTCTAATGTCACTGTTAAAAGCACAGAAACATTATAAATGTATAATGAGGCCTGAGAAGAGCTGCTTGCTGGTCTGTTGGCTTAAACGTCACACTTTGGTTTGCAGTCCAGAATGTCACATAATGTGAGCGTTAAGTACGCAGCTGGCCAAGGATTAAATCTAACACTAAATCTAATGCATCTTCCTCTTTTTCACACCAGTGGAACACTCTCTCTTGTCTCTGTCTTATGTCATCAATATTACAAGCTTCTCTATTTTAGCTTTTCTGATTCATGTCTCATCTCTCTGTCTGCAGAAATAAAGACAACAACTTGCTGCTTTGATTACAATACCCCTTCCTTGGGACAGCCTTTGGTATATGTTTAAGGCACTTTTACTTTCCAACTGCAATACGTTTACTCCTACCAGGGTGGCTTTGTGATCACAGCAAAGAGAGCAGAAAGAAAAACCAATGTAGAAGAACAGCATTCATTATTTAAAAAAAGAAGTTGTTTCTTCCTCTTAATCTTCCCGTGTTGCTTTCCATTAGCAGTTTGGGAACTAGAGATCATTTCTTACTACACGTTTTCAACACACCTAATGCAGTGGGTTTTTTTCCTGAAATCCTTGAACCAGTTTCAAGAGATGAGGGAGAGTTAACAAAGAAAACTAATTTCATAGTTTTGCTTTGCAGCCACCCACATGTGATGCTTCCAAAGGGTCCAGTATCTCCAGTAAAATATTTTGGGCTCCACAACTCAGAAAAGATGATCTCACACTAAAGGCACCATCCCAAGACTATATTAAATGGAAGTCTGCTTAATACCAGCATGTGCTATACTCATTTTGAGATCATATCACTTCTGTCCCTAATACTGCTGTTAATTTTTTGCGTCCGTTATCCGTGGATTGAGCACTCCAAGTGCATAATGGCAGACTAGTACCTCTCAAATGCAAAAATGGGGCATTTAATAGCAGCAGTATTTAAAAAGTGGTCCTACAGCTACTGGTGGATCTGATGGTTAATATTTATACCTCAGCTAAAAGCCGCTTTGAAAAGGCACATTTTTAGCCACATGTATGAATATTAATGTTTAATGTCCTTTTGCATGAAGAGGGGAGGAGGAACAGGTAGGAGAGGAAAAAGAAAAAAATAGTAGGGAAAAGGTTGTTAGAAAAAAAGTGTAAAGGTCAAAGAGTGGACAACTGCTCCATCCTTTGAGCTAATAAAGGTAGCAGTTCACAGTAAAAGAAGGATGGCACGGTTTCATTTGCGGGACAAGGCAATTTGTCAGCTAGTACAAAACTCCACTACAGCAATTTTCCAACTTACCATATTGGTCCACAGAAGAAACAAGTTTTTCAGGTGCTTTTGCTGCCTTTCATTTGATGTTTTCATAGGTGACACAACCGGGAAGCACTCTTAAGTAAATACAGAAATGTTTCTTGTTGGGAGGGAAGAAAGCCCCTGAAAAACCTTTAACGCTTCTTTTACATCACTAACATCAGGCACTACAGATGTAACTGCCTAACACGCACGAAAGATTTCTGGCTGAAGAAATCAAAATTAGCGTGTATTTTCTTCTTCTTTCTTTTAGCAAACAAGCAGACCTGACAGGGCATCTAAGTGAGCCATGCAAGACTTAATTTCCATGAAGCACAATACAACTTAGGATGGAAATGCAAAATTTGAAGCAGCCTTTCAACAAAGTCTGCTATCTCAGAAATACTCTTCAATACCTTAGCATGATTTTGAAGGTTTGTTAATGTGTTAAAATATTTGTTATTAAATGGCATGCATGAGAAAAAGCCTGAAACATGATCAGACCTTTCAGGAGTTTTGCTCCTCATGTGATAAAACTCCATTCCTGGCTGGGGTGGGGAGGGCTCCTTCATGATGGCCCTTTCTGAGAAAGGGTTATAAGGAAGCTGCCACCTCCCACTGCACAGACAAAGGAGCCATGGCACTGAATTACTCAGCTGGAGATCATCCTCACCTGCTTCTCAGAATTTTCCTCTTGCATAACCCAACAAGTTCTTAAAATTGCCCTGTCACGTGCCTGGAGTACTTTGAAAAAGCACAAGCAGGAAGGCACGTACAAAGCACCCCACTCATACGAAGTGAACACTAAGGGATGGGTATATTTTAAATATCTAATCAAGGACTGGGTTTATTACCAGAATTTTATATTCTGCACTACCTGTATGGGCTGCACAAGAAAGTAAACATCCCTAATTGAATAATGTGAATCCCACTGCAGCAAAGCAGTTCACACAAAGCTTTTGCTTTAACGCCTGAGCCCATCTAGTTATTGCAATCAGAGATGCCAGTTCACATAGCAAGTGACTAGCTTTAGAGTTTGAAAACCAGAAATTCAGTAATCCATCACTAGTCATTAGTCTCCCATTTAATCTCTAATGTCCTTACTATTTTGCTTATGGATTATACAGTATCATACTAATATTATACAAAGCCATAACACATTTAGTGTGAAAACAGTTTGTATAAGATTGCCTAAGCTTCACAGGAACCGGATTGTACATGGATTTCATCTTCATCAGTGTGTCTAGTCTATAACCTATTTTCCAAAAATATCAGTGTAGTTCTCTCTTTGTAAGAAAAAGAACCTGAAAATGTTTGAGACAAGCTGATGAGATGATGTTTGCTATGAATAAGAATGTTTATATTGGAGATGAATTAATGGTTGCATAAATGTTTGTGTGACACTTCTTTTTTATCCTTCACACTGAGCTTTACATGAATTTTGAATGTATTTACCATCCATTAATGATGGTACCTATAAATCCAGATTGATTTCCATTGAAAAAAAAAGACTTTTAAAGATGCAGGGAAGAATCTCACAGATCAATTGCCTCTGTCAGATGACAAAAACTGGACTTGTTTTTAAGTAAATGGACTTGTTTTTAAGTCATGGTTTAGCAAGGGATCAATACAAGCTGGCAATGGCAGCTAATGGCCAAATTCAAGCCTGGTATAATTTTCAGTGCTGCAAGATAGGCTTTGCACCTCAAAACTTGGAGGAAGGTGAAAGACCCAAGATTATGGCTAAGGAATCTTTCAGAACCTCAAATCTACCAAAGAAAAACTGCACTTGAGACTTGCCACCTTAGAAAATGAAGTCTCAGCAGCAAGCAATCCCATCCCTCCTTCCATGCAAATCAAGGAAAAAGCAAATGGCTTTTGAAGCTCTCTGTGCTGGGAAAGGACTGATCACTAATGACCAGGAGAAACAATAGGCAGAACTAAAAACGATGGGACCAGCTCCTGTCTGCAGCTCCAGAAATTGTTCCAGGAGCCTCCAGGAGTGTGATGGGGTAACCCTGGCTGAACACCAGGTGCCCACCAAAGCCATTCTATCACTCCCCCATCCTCAGCTGGATAGGGGAGAGAAAATATAACAAAAGGCTCGCGGGTCGAGATAAGGACAGGAGAGATCATTCACTATTACCGTCACGGGCAAAACAGACTCAATTTGCAAAATTAACTCAATTTATTACAAATCAACCAGAGCAAGGTAATGAGAAGTAAAATGAAATCTCAGAACACCTTCCCACCACCCCTCCGTTCTTCCCGGGCACAACTACCCTCCCGGATTTCACCACCAAGCCCCCCCAGCGGCACAGGGGGACAGGGATGGGGTTTATGGTCATCACACGTTATTTTCTGCCGCTTCACCTCCTCAGGACGAGGGCTGATCACACTCTTCCCCTGCTCCAGCGTGGGGTCCCACCCACGGGAGACAGTCCTCCATGAACTCCTCCAACGTGGGCCATTCCCACGGGCTGCAGTTCTTCACGAACTGCTCCAGCATGGGTCCATTCCACGGTGTGCAGTCCTTCAGGAGCACACTGCTCCAGCGCGGGTCCCCCACGGGGTCACAAGTCCTGCCAGAAAGCCTGCTCCGTGGGCTCCTCTCTCCACAGATCCGCAGGTCCTGCCAGGAGCCTGCTCCAGCGCGGGGTTCCCATGGGGTCACAGCCTCCTTCGGGAACCCACCTGCTCCGGCGTGGGGTCCTCCACGGCCTACAGGTGGATATCTGCTCCACCGTGGACCTCCCTGGACTGCAGGGGGACAGCCTGCCTCACCAGGGCCTTCACCACGGGCTGCAGGGGAATCTTCGCTCCGGCGCCTGGAGCATCTCCTCCCCCTCCTTCTGCACTGACCTTGGTGTCCGCAGGCTTGTTTCTCTTACATGTTCTCACTCCTCACTCCGGCGGCAGTTTCTCTCCGTCCCAACTTTTTTCCTTCTTAAAAATGTTATCACAGAGGCGTTACCACTATCACTGATTGGCTCGGCCTTGGCCGGCGGCGGGTCCGTCTCAGAGCCGGCTAATATGAGCTCGCTCTCTCTCGAACACAGGGGAAGCTTCCAGCAGTTTCTTACAGAAGCCACCCCTGTAACCCCCCCCCCCCCCCGCTACCAAAACCTTGCCAAACAAAACCAATACAAGGAGCCTGAAGGGAATTTTAAGTCCTTCTCACCTATGCTTCACTTTTTATTTTTTTAAGGGATGCCTATGGGTGCATGCCAGCATCAATCAAGTACTTGTGAGGAAAGCATCTGGCCTGACAAAGGGATTTCTCCTGTTTTTCAGTTTTTACAGTGCATGCTTTTGAAAGTAGAGCTCTAATTGGAGTGCTCTTTCCACATCCATTAAAAGGCAGAAAACCAAAATACAATCCAAACCTGAGACTACAAACTTCTGCTATTACATCTGGCAATCTTGATTAATTCAAGGCTTGGATATTCTCAGTAGAGTAAGGAAGTGTCAGCATAATGCCCTATGCTGATGTGAAAGTGCCTCACTCCAATGCATTTTACTCTCATTTGAAGGTTTCATTAGCAACAACTACTTTTATGCTACAAAAGCTTGTTTTTCTTAAGCCCTGAAGTACCTGTCAGTATTTTTTTTTCTTGGAAAAAACAGTACACTTATTACTCGCACACCATGGAAAATCTAACAGGTTAAAGATTGACACAGCAAGCTACTCAATATCCTGATCAATATAGCAGTTGATGTACTAACTTTCAAGAGTTTAGTAGTAAACTCACCCATGAACTATTATCTGGGAATCTCAGTGTATGGGTTAGGAAGCACATGGCAAGAGATTAGAGAAACCCCTGGTTTCACTTGATGAGAGCATTTGGGCTGCAACCTAGTGGCTTGGGCCCTTCCTGATCCCAGCCAAGTAGTTCATCCTTCTCACAAAAGAAATTAGCTTAGCATCACCAGAAAGCTTCAGCATTTCTTTTTTATAACTCTGTTTATTGATGCCTGTCAAGATGTTTGTTCTAAAAAATTTAGGAAATGGAGGTCTATGGAACCTGTTAATGAAAGGTTTATTACATTTAATTGAGGCTGATGTTGTGTCTGGGTCGGGTTTATTCATTCATTCTGTTAAAACACAGGTGAGCCATTGTGTCATTAGCAAATTATGTAAAACAATCAATATTCTGTAACATGAAAAGCAAAGTTATTTTGGGCAATCTATGTGAAAAAAGGCACAATACTTCTCCACAGCCCTTTCAGTTTTGCTCCCTGGGTCCATTTGTTTTAGCAGCTTCCCTCGCTATCTACATCCTGAATCTTCTCACAACTGTGATCCTCAAAAACACTGACAGAGTTACTAAACACAGATTTCAAGTTACAAAACAAAGTTGTTCACATTTGCTGGTAAAACAATCCTTGATCCTCTTGGAGTGAGCTTCAAAACACCTCAGTTAGCTCATGCCACAGATAAAGCTCTAAAAATAGCTTGCCCTTACAAGAGTTTTGACCAAAAGAAATTATCCAGTTTAATAAGCATCATTCCCTCCTTATCCTCTGTATGTTATGCCTGCCAAAGGAATTAGAAACAAAAATAGCAGTTTTATCTTCCTCAAAACTACCAAACCTACAGGCTCCAAACAGAGTTCCAGCTCAGAGGAGTGCAGCAGCCTGAGCTATATGGTGTCAGAAATGAAAGCCAGAAAATGGTTAATTAGCTCTTCAAGTATCTGAAAGGGTAGGATATATTATAGTCAACAATTCCACAAGTTCAACCTGAACTCCTGGTCCTGGATTATCAGTTGTTGACACCCTCCTCAAAGCACAGGATTACAAATATTCCCCCTGAAGCTTGTCATTGAGCATCTTGAATAAGCTGCAGAACAAACGCAAACCTGAAAATATTTTAAGTAAGAGATGACTGTGAAAAATACAGAATGAACACAGGAAAAGGCTGCTACTTTCAATGAGGCTTTTCATTAAAACATCCATGCTTGAACAATCTGCTTTTCTCCCAGGTGTTGTTAAATGTTCACTGCAAGTTCCATGTTTCAAAAACTCCCTCTTCCACTACCAGGATATTTACTGGTAATAAAACCTGATGGTTTATTCACACCAAACACATCACAGAAACTTTTGTTATAGGTGGTTTTTCTATGGAGCTGGTTTCATTGTCAGCCTTGGGCATCTCACCCGAAATAGATATCCCCACCCCAAATCCCAGAAATCAACCCAAACTTGCACATTACCAGTCTAATATGTCCATCTGCTGCACTATTTTAAAATATCACATTTGTTGACAAAACTTCACCTCTGAGTTCCCTGACCTGCTTATTTTGGCCCAAATACTACTGCTTATATTGGTTGACACACTAATGAGAAAGAATCTTTTTGTGTAGCTATAGTTAAAGAACAGCCCTTAGTAAATCCCAGTGTGCACCCTTGCAAAGCTACTTGCTGGTAATTTCCCTACTTACCATGTTTCTTGCTTTGAAATACATGCATGCTTTATGCTATACAATGTATTTCTACCTAATACATTGTCAGAAATGGAAATTATTAACAGCAGATTCATAAGGCTTCAGCTTAACAAGAATTCACAGCAGTTTATAATTTATCTCTGCAAGTGAGGGACAAGTAATCAACCTTCTCCAGAAAGACCCTGAAAACCATAAGAATGACCAATGTCTGAAGATAGAGAATTACAGAGGAAGAAGAGATGTGTTTAATCAAAACAATGTAAAATGGAGTGTAAGGTATTATTTGCATATGGTTTAAGTACTCGCGGGAGGAGTGGGAAGACAGCTGGATATAATAGTGAACACCATCAGTTTCTCCCACCTTAAAGACAGAGAGTACTCACAGCTAATTTTAAGAATTAAGTATCATTTGAAGGAATAACAATTATTTTTGCAGCAAAGCTTACTAATAAAATAAGCACAAACTATCAGAATATTTTTCTAAATTTGCAATGAATTCCAAATTTCCTGAATAACAGTAATCATTACATGTTTTTGCATTTTATATGATTTATCACTAAAGTAATAAAAAGAATTCTTAGAAATAGGTACTTTAATTTAGAACTAATAAAACCCAAATTTGTAAATGCCTAAGCTATAATTTTGTTTTTACAAGGTGATGATTTCATAAAATACAGCTTTTGCTGGACCCTAACTATGCACTATTTAGCTACAACTGCTCTGTTCACAAAAGTATTCATTAATAAAAGTATTATCTATATGCTTAGACTGTATTAGTGGTTTGTGTTGCATCCTCTTGAGCTCACAAGGAGCCATGCTCCAACAGTTAACGAGTTTCAGCAGCAAAACGTGCACGTCCAACACACATGCTGGAGGGGGCAATGAAGTGAGCAAGTCCACAGCCAGCACTTCCGTGTAATTTAGCACCTTGACTTTGATCCTGAACATTTCTTAGTTTGTCAAGAAGAGACAAGATTAATTCTCTTCTCAAGAGTGTTCACTGAGACTAAATAAAAATGAAGCTCATCTTACCAACAGCATACTATTAAACAGAATAAAGCAAGTGGGAAAGAAGAGCTGTGAGAGTTTGATTATCAGACATCCAGGATTGTGACAAGCAAGCCACAGGAAACCAAAACTGTATTTAACACATGACTGAGGGGTCCCCAAATGTATCAGAAACCCCTCCTAGAAAATGAAACTTATCACCTCAGGGATGGGTGATGGACATCTCATGTGTCTTCTCAAACTGGGCACATACTGATGCTGAGGGGCAGCACTGTGCTTGCTGCTCCAAACCACTGGTCTGAAACGCAGTGGTCCTTGTGCAATACAGCCAGGATTTGAGAAAAACATATTGTGATCTAAAAATAATTTGTAACAAACGCTCGCCACTAACTTCATATCAGGTCTGTGATGGAAACTTTCCAAAACAGTTATCAGATCAATTTGTGAAGTAGCTGGATAATGAAATCTCAGATATTTTGATTCTTCTTTCTCAACAGCAGCCTGAAAACCTAAACACACACAAAAGACTGGATATGCTATGAGAAAGTGTAGCTCACTTCAGCTTTTTTGTTGTACATAAACCAACAACAAAACCTCAGGACACCAATACAAACAAGCTTTAGGATGTGCAATCTAAGAGTCTCTGAATGCTGTTAACGAGCAGCACAAGAAAATGCATACAGAAGACTTAAGCCCAGCACAACAAGAGGAAAAAGCATCGCTGAATGACACAGGTTGTGATCTTGTCAAAGACATTTTCTAAATAAAGAGGCAAGATCTGCTGCCAAGAATGAGCCTGAGGTAACCTCAGATGATGGCAATACGCCATGTCTCACCAATAAATTTGTCTCTTAAACCAAACGACTATGTCGATGCGTGCATAACTTCACAAGGGAAAAGCAAACATGTAATTGCCAATAAAAGCCTCGCCACACAATTAATGTGTGTTGTCCAAAAAACAAAGTCAAAATTAATTATATTTATTTGAACAGCAGGAGGTGTAAGCCTTCCTACCTCAGTGGTGGAAGCCAGGAACGTGCCCGGGGCCCTGACACTGGGATGAGGGGCTGGGCTGGCTCATGCTCTGAGGACGGCTTCAGGTCACAAAATGTCCCTAAAGCCTTTTGGGTGACATGGATAGACCATGGTTGAGGAACCGCATGGCATCCTGACATGGGGATGTCATGGGGGCCACCATGACACCTGCACAAAGCGCTGGTGCAACAGTATGGTGGAAAACACCTTGGAAAAAACAAGCCCTCTCCCTGGGAAAACGTACCCTGCCCCCAAACCTTTTTCAATGACCCATTTGTAAACCATAACAGGCATCACCACCTTGATAGTTAAGTTGGCAAGAAGTGGCTGGAAACAGCCCCCATCAGATACCATCGCGAAGCGTTGAAAACCCAAGAGCCTGCAGCTGCTGCCCGGCTGGCCTTGCTCCCAAGGGTTTGGCCTTCTGCACTTCACCAGACAAAAACGTCTTTCTTGGGAGATGTGACTTTATAATCAGGCACTATAACAAGGACTGCAATTCAGTGCCCAGGAAACAATAGAAGACCCAATCCTTCCCATGTGAACAAGCTGAACAGCAATCTGAATAAATAAAGTGTAAGGCAAGCTAAGCTTCAGCCATCAGGCCCATGTTTTTCACGTAGCAAAGCCAAAAGGTACTAAATTTAAACACCAAACATAAAGGAGATGCTGTTCCAGTTCTTCTTTGTGAGATGCTCTCCCTTGCTACTCTTCTTTCACCAGGCACCAAGCAAGCCAACGTGAGAGAAGACAAATTTTGTAGGAAAACATCTCTTTCCCTCCTAGAAAGAGGGGAAAGACTCCTCCAACCCCAACTGCACAGCCACCGCAATGCCAGGGAAAAGGCCTTTGTCTTCCTCCCAGGCTTTGTGCATGCATACACACCATTACACACCTCTGCAAAAAATCACTTTGTGAAGTTAATTTATAAATGTTTTATGCCCTGTATTGAACTAACCTCATGCAAGCACAAACACTACAATAAATTACAGCATGTGTGCATGGGACAGAAGGCAGAATATCAAATTACAGAAATAGCCCAGTTTCCTTCATTGTTTATTGTTTTTCTTTAATTTAAAATGCACTTTAGAGATAAGCACAAAAGACTTCTTTCCCCCCCCCCCCCCCCCAGGTCAGATAAAATGAACTGGTCCTGAAAGAATTTAACCTTACTTTGTAGTCATTCTCCAGAAACACTACAAAAACAAAGCTTTCCGCATGCTGGGAAGAACAGAAACAAACCCAAAGCTTTAAAAACCAGCTGCCGTGAACTGCAGATCTCCCTGTCCCAAAGCCAAACACTTCGCTCATCCTTGCTGGGCTACACTATTCAGCTACTGGCCATCACCTCAACACCTTATTCTGGTTTGGGGTTTTGTTTTTTTCTTCACCATGCAAATACACGCAGAGTATGACAAGACAGATGCATGGATTTTTGGAAGGCAACGTGAAATTCAAGGGTGCAGCTTCCCCCTCAACACCTGGGTAGAGGGTTGAACAGCAAAGCTGTGGCAGTGTGAGCAGGGGTGAAGACAGGCTCTCCTGCTAGCAGAAACCATGGACTCCTGCACTTATACAATAAGCCAGTCCTGTTCATTAAGTCCCTCCTGAAGAGGCCCCTGGTCACTGCTGTTCCTAAACCTAGAACAGAGAGAAACTCAGAGCCTGGTGGTTTTGAAACTCCTCAGCCTTCCCATTCACTGCAGATCTTGTGCCAGCAATCCTTCCACCACAGTTGACAACACCAAAATGTGAGAATTTGAAAAACCTTTTTAAGTTGGTATCATTTGCACTACAGGATTTGACTAGACAGCTGCTTCCACAGAAAGCCCCACAATGAAATCCAGCAGGAGTTTTCCCTTAGCAATGAATTAGTTGATACGTAATTTCAAAGATGTATGTTTTGTATGCATAAACCTCTTAAGAAGCAAAAATACACGCTTTTTGTCTGGTTTACTATTAATACAAAATACATTTCTGTGAAGTGATAATAATACAAAAATAAAACCTCAGCTAAAATTTCCCTCTTTTTGACCTACGCATTTACTTGTAATTTTTTTTGAAGGTTTCCGAATCCTGAATATCAGCAGGGCTGCTCTCTGTCATGAAATTCCTGTACCCAAGGAGTGCACTGGATAAACAGGAAAACTAGACTAAGTCAAGCTGGAAGTTCAAGACACAGAGAGGTCAGCAGGTGTTCTATGGATTTATCCCTAATGGGAAAACACTGCAGATAGTGCTGGCCACTTCCTGCTGAGACGGAAAGGAATTAATCTTACCAATGTAGATCGTGTTTGAAAGTTGAATAAATGGTTGGGTTTTAGGATAAATTGACATCTTTCAATGAAAAGATAAAACAAATTGGGTTTAATTCTATCTTCACAGTCATGCTGTCAAATCAAGTCCCTCCTGCTCTAAACACAACACAGTGAGCAATGTGATACACCACAGTTTCCTACAGTTACAATATAAAATGTTTAAGTCATTTTATTAACCCTACAATAAATCTTTCGTACTATAACTGGTATTCACTGTGAAAATATTGATACGATATTAAATTTAAATTATTCCATATTTTTAAGATGGAAAGATATACTTGCTAAAGATTAATAAAGGCAGAACAGTCTCAGGCAAATGAAAAGTAAAGGAAAACAGAATAAGAGATATAATTGTTTCTGCGGAAGCATTCACATCTTTGGTTGCAAGTTTAGAAAACTACTCAGAGCCACACAGAAATATTTCTATTGGCAACAGCTGATCAATTTGTGGATGAAGATTTTGTTTCATTTAAAGCATTAGGGGAACAAAATTCCCTCTTTTTCTACAAACAGAAAAGTATTTTCCCATTATTTCTATTACAACTTCTATAAACACATAACCTTTATCACAAAATTGCACTCATCTTGGATTTCCATCTTGTTTTAAAAACTGAGAAGTCAACGTGTAAAAGACAAAGCAATACTGCTTCGCACAGAACGAAACAGGACATCCCTTCAACACCAGAAAGTAACAATCAGTAAACTCTAAGCTTTTATTTAAGGCTGGTATAACAGGCACAGCTATTACAATGTCACCAAAACAACATGAGACAAAGAAATACCTCACTAAAAATTCCTTTCATAGCACACTCTTCCTTTTTGACCCCCTTCTTACCACTGGCAACAAAAAGATTAAATACTGTGACCTACAAAAAGATGCAGGAAAATGCTGCCACTCAAAGCATGAGTGTGTGTGATCTTGGACGGAGACAAGATAAAGAAGGGGCAGGATAGGGAAAGATGACAGTCGTCTACTGAGGACTGACAGTAAACATACATATCAGTATCACAAAGAAACTTCTCTTTACTTTTTGAGATGCTAGTTGAACAACCAACAGTCTTTTACAAATATCTGCACAATAAATCACAATGAGGAGTATTCACATCAGGTCCAGGTAGCTACAGTGCTTAAGGTAGTCTTCTTCAGGCTAAATTTGCCCTCTGAATCAACCCTGAGTGACTCCTTCGAGAAGCCTCTCCCTCCACTGACTACACAAGGAATCTACAGAGATGAGACTCAACACACGCAGTTCAGAAGCAATTTTGGTTGCCGAAGATTAGGTAGGGAATAAATCTTGCCAGCTGTCACCTTGCGCTTTGTGGAGGCAGTTGCTTGAATTTTTTGTTTAACTGTTGGTTTCGTCACTGTTTTTACTCCGATGGCCCATCAGGTCATGTTAATTTTGTATCCCCTTGAAAAAGATCTTTTCCAAGGTTATCTCTGGCACCCTGGATACAAGCTCCATGAACCTGCTCCCACTATCAACAAACTTCAAGGAAAAGCAAAATGTATGTAAGCATATCAGGATCAATAATACAGTGAGAAAACCTACATTACTTGCAGATGAAGACTGCTGCGGGTCCAGCCAAGCTGAAGAAGGACGAAGTACTGCCATGTCTCAGGAGAACAGCATCTGTCAGAAATTTCACTGATGTTCTGGCACTTTAGTCCGAAAACAAATCCTGTCCTTCAGCTGCTGGCAGGAGGGGGAACAAACTAAAACTCAAGTAATTCCATTCATTTCACTATAATTCATCTTTTCAGACACTATCCCAAGCCCCTGGGTAGCAGGAAAACAGGCAGCCAGTGTAATGAGGCTACGCTAGGGAAGACGAGCATCACACAGAAAAGGTGGAATTGAAGTCTTCACGGAAAGAAATAAACCACTGCAATATTTTCAAAATTCCTGCTGTAACAACATCTCTTTGAGCAAGTGCTATTGCCAGATTTCAGTTAGGTCCTCAGTGAAATACAAGCCATTAGTAAAACAGACCGCATAATTTATCACCTAAAGCCTCTTCACACTCTCTGTACTCTTTTCACAAAAAACAAGTACAGACTTAGAGACATTCACCACCTTAGGTGAAGGAACAAAAGACCCCAGGGCTTTGTCCTGGGAAGCCTGACCCCAGGTAGGTGCTGCATGCTCTGGCAGAGCTCTGCAGGAGGAATGACTGAGCAGGGCTGCCAGCACATAATACTCCTTTATGGGAAGCTATTTTGCTATGAACTCACCATCCATCTCATCATTTTAAAGTTGAAATGCTCTGTTCCTCATGTTGTATTCAGCACCCTGTAACTTCACCCAACCCAAAAGAACAGAGGGCCAAACTCTACATGTCTTTCTCCAAGGGCACTAACACATGGCATTAGCCCTGGGAAAAACTTGCGAACCCACGACTCTGGTACGTGCAAGGGATAGAGAAACAGCAGGATCAAACATCTACTTTCACTAATTCTTAGTAGATTTTCTCTGCTGGAGAAGTGTTTTAGCTAATGATCCACTGCATCTTTCACATTTCCCTAATGAGTCAGGTCCCTATATTCCTGGCAGCTGATCTTTTTTTTTTTAATATATAATCTATCTCACTCTTAATTTCTAAATCTAATTATTGCTAATACAACTTAGCATCACTCTTCAAAGCTCCTCATAAATCCACAGTGAAACAGGGTCCTTGCTGTGAAATTCAATAGAATTATCTTCCTCAAGCCCATGGCAACAAGTCTGTGGCTTTCTTTTTGAAGGAAGAGAAACCCCCCCCCCCCCACCTATTCTGAATCTCAGATCCTGAGACTAGAAATGAATAAGCCTCCCAAAAATCAGTAAAAGGCCCCTTTTACTTTAGATACTGAAAATTAGCCTTCGTCAAGCCAAAATGACAAGTGATTTAGACATAACAGAAACAGATTTTCTGTGTTTCAACGTTTATATTCTTAGAGTTCTCCCAGGAGAAAGCTATCCTACTCAACAGATTTATTCCACACACTACCACCCCCACCCCAGCTTCCTGGTATACAGTAAATTCGTTCTTAGTGCTTCTTCTCGCCACTTGGTCCTTATGTGACCCATGGAATAGGAGAAAAAAAGAAAGAATTATGGTATGCTTATAGTTCAAGTTCTCATTAACTTGTTTGTTGACTTTACCAAACTTAACAGACTCTCAAAATAAATCTTTATCTTATTTTGACTATTGAAAACAAAGTATGCTTCAGGTTAGGAAGAACTAGTCATTACAGCATCGCTGGTTCAGAGACAGGATGAACCCTTCAGAATCACAACCATCACAGCCAGCTTGTGAGCACCAACACTGACAGCAAATTTCTAGCAGAGCCTCCTCGAGTTCCACATGGCAGCCAAACAGAGGTCCTCTCACCCTTTCCAGAAAATCCCCCTATGCCAGGGCTGGCAATCACTGGAGTCTTCTGTGAGCCAATTCTGTCCACTAACCTGGCCAAAAATCAACCCAGTAAAGCAGGCGACTCACTTTCTGGGAGAGGAAAGGAGCAAAGAAGGGGAGAGGGGATTAAAACCTCTCTTTCAGCTGTGACAGTTTGTTAGACCCACTCAAGCATGATGCATAACTTCAATATAACTTCGATCTTAATCCACGTGGCAAATTTTTCCAGGATAATACTAGCTAAATCATGATACTAACCACCCTCCTACCCAGTAAGGGGTAGGATACTGTTGCACCTGTAACTCTAACACGATTCTGGAATCACAGGAGGCTTTGCCACACAGGGAAGGAAAATTATACACCAGCAATGTCTAAACACAAACCTGAGTTGGTTCTGCTCTCATACCTGTGGCCACAGCCTTGAGGTCTGCATGCAATGCATTTTCCCATGTTTTAGAAAATGCTGTTTCAGGTTACAGAACAAGACCATTAGGAACTGCTTCATGAATAAATTAAAGGCCAGGGAAGTTAGGACAATATTGTATTGTTTGTATTTCTACTTTCAAAGTAGAAATACAAAAGAGTTCCTTACCGGTGCTCATTTGAAACACATTCCTAGAAGTAGGGAGCCAGTTGTATTTCAGTAAGCAGCACTTTTACACAGGCGGATTCCCATGTCCAAAGCTGTTCTCCTGAAGCTAAAGCAGTACAAATGAGTAAGGCACTGATAAGCACTAAGCAAATCACTAAAAATGAGTTTCTGCTAAGGTAAACAGCATTGACATTGCAGCAGGAATTAGATATGCCTATTGTTTAATCATCTTGGAATCAAAGCAATAAAAAAACCATATAAAAATTATTTGACAAGTACATGCAGGCAGAGTGACAGTGTTTAAGATCACCATGGTACCTGACTGCAACGCTGTTGCAATGACAGCAACAGCGAGCCAGAAATGTGGAGGTGTTTCAAATAAGACAAGCTCTGAGGCTTCCTCTTAGATTCTGATTTTCTTGGGCAGAAAAAGAAAGGGGAGGCAAGTGCACAAAGAAAAGATATTCTTGGTATTATTTAGTGCAAGAGAAGAGACCTTGCAACTTGGTGGGGGTGGGGGCAGTGGAAAAGGTAGTTATTTTCTCTAACACTCAGAAAACCTACTGATGATGATTGTGTTCAGAGTCCCTGGGGATGAAATAACTCCAGGGTGATGCAGCTTACACTAATAAGCAATTCAGTACCTTAAAACCAGTATGTATTCCCTCCCCTCAAAACGTTCCCTTAATCTAGGAATTATTCGAAATTAAAAGCTAGAGGAAAAGTAAAATCTCTGAAGATACACAAACATAGCACACAACACCATCTTTGTAAAGTTAGGATTGGGACTCATTGTTCATAAGCATGACATCTAGGACTAACCTATCTCTTTTCCACATCCAGGAAGAAGTGAAGAATTTCTGTTTGCCTGCACTCCTGTGAGGCAGGAGACAAAAAGACCTGTGGACAGCGAAGAGCTGCTATGGCAAATATTTAATGCAAACAGTGATTTTGATAATGAACTAGCAAATTATAAGCTCTGCATTCCCCCCATCTCCATCCCTAATACAGAAACAACTGTCTGTATCCCACTCCAGTGCTGGGACCACATAAGAATTATTACACATGACATTTTTAATATGACAGAAATAAAAAACTAAATCAAGGGCAACACAGATAACATTGGTACTAACATGAGTAAAGCAGACCTCTGCATTTATTTCTAGTGACTACTGGATCTCCATTGAAATAACCAGCTTTCTAGCCTTGCAGGAACCTCAGAAGAAAAGCTCCCTGGGTATCACCAGGGCCTGCTCCACCCTGGAAATTTCCCTCGGCATCAGTAATTGGTACTTTGCACCCAGCACACATACACACAGCAAGCTGACTGGGGTGCAGCCTTATGAGTTTGAACACAAGATTCCAAAAAAGATAAAAGTCCATAGGCATGTATGTGTTTGTAAGGGGGTGAGTTACAAGAGCACTCGACACATTGCAATGACTCAAATCAGAATGAAAAATTCAGAGGTAAGAAGGAAGAGGAGACAAAGTGAAGAGCAGGAAAAGCCAGAATAGCTTGTGACACCCAGATGTTTATGCACCTGAAGGGCTACATATGAAACAAAATATATTCAGAATTTATCAGTGGCATGCAAATATGCCCTTAGCTTTGTAAAGCCTGACTTTTTCTGCTCACAAGCACAATGCAGCACTTACTGTGCATGAAGGCAGCTTCTCTGGTGATGCAACACACCCATAACTGCAAGACATTTTTTCTGTTTAGGTTCTCATGCTATCACTTTTAATACCCAAAAATACCCTGGAAGGACATGAAAAAGTCCTCCTGCTTATCCAGAAACATAAACTGTATACATAAAGCACTTTGCTTTGGTTCAAAAAAGCCACAGCTTTTCCTCAACATCTAACTCACTGCTTTCCACCTGGTTTGTCTCTAATTAGTACCAGCCAAGTCTGAAGTTTAAACACAAACCTGAGAGATAAAGATGTGTTTGTACAGAGGTGAGAGAAACTACAGACAAAACACGTCTTCATAATTTCAATTGTAAGAAATTTGAACATGTTTGTTTTCAGCACAAAAAGGTCATGTTCTTGTCCACTTTGGTGACCCAACCCTTGCCTCCATCAAAAATATCGAGTGTTAACAGGATGCTGGGCTTTGCATGAACAATGCTTGTAGTGTAAAGTATGTTTACCACTGGGGAAAGGAAAAGAAAAAACAAATATCTATTTCCATATGCAACATACAGAGCTAGTCTCCTCTAAATAAATGGACCCATTTGTTCAGATATGTCAATCATCAGTTCTTCGTATTTATTTTCAAGTAAGTCCAAGTCAAAAATAAAGATCTAAAGAGGAAGACTTCTGTGCAGGCTACAAACAGATGACAGATGAAGTAAGGGGGGGGAGGGGGAAGTGATGATGACCCTTCAGTTTGCTGATATTTAATGAGATGTATGAAGACATCATCCACCACATGCACAATCAATTCTCTCAGTAAATCTATTAAACCCCTTGATGGCATCCTGTTTGAAGCTGAGATTGCCACATGATCCACTATTCCAAAGGGGAAAAAACATCAGGAAGAAGAACCCGTGTCCTCATGCACCCTAGAGCCACATGTCAGAGCATTAGCGTGCAGCATCATTTGTACAGTCTGACGTACAATTTTTATTGAGAGCCGTTTGCACCTCTTAACGGCAACTATGGCTCAATTAAAATGCAAATATGCTTACTTTTAAGCTGCCCTCTGCCCAATTCCAGCACTATTGCTAATCAAGTCTCCAGGGTAATAAGTCTGGGTTGTGTTCACCTGCATCTCAACTAGCAAAGCTGATTCTCAGTATAATCATCATCATAAAATTATACAGTACAGCTACATACACTTACCACATAAAGCTTATTATTTAGAATACATTAGAACATGCAAGTGCCAAGTAATTCCTCTATGTTCCATCCCTGTTTTTAAAGCTCTGCTTTGATACTGCAGTTCACTACATCCACAGAAGAACAACAGACAAGGAATTTCACACACAGTTTCAAGTGAAGATTTCATACATTGCTTTAACAACAAAAACCACACACACCCCCAAGAACACAACTTAATCTATTCACAGCTTCCTAGAAAAATAAGCTTTGCCACAGAGCGTGAATAATACAGTGTTTCCATAACACAGCAGAGGTCTCAGTGCAGTAACATAGAGACAGCACGTGGAGATAAAACCTGAACCTTCCCCAGGAAAGCCGCCGTACTTTCATGTGCTCTTGGGCAGCTCTGACCTGGCCCTCTTCACAGCCCTCTGCTGTGCTGCACAACTCCAATAAAGAAAAAAACCCAGATAGCTCTGCTGAAACGAAACAAAGAACCAAGTTTGAGAGCGAGGAGGAAGCCAAGGAGACAAAAAGAGGGAGGAAAGAAGCAGAGCAGCACCCTGAAGGTGTGGGGGAAGAAGAGGAAAGAGGAAAAGCAGAAGAAATGAAAGCAGAACTGGCAGAGAAAGGCAAGGGAGAAGCTGGAAGACTCACACAGAGTGAGGAGTACGCTGCCACTGCTGAGAGGTGACCTGCATCTCAGGATCTGCTGGAGTCTGAGCCCTCTCCGGGACTCTGGTTTGGGTATCTCTGCTAAAGCCTCCTACTCCCAACTGACCCTTCTCAAGCAGTCCCCTCTTTAGCAGCTGACCCTGGAAATAGTCCCCCATTTAGCAGCAAATCGACCATAACTGATGCCCAGGCAATCTTCAAGAGATGGCTTATCATTTAGAAAAGCAACAGAGTATCTCAAAAGTGTTATAGACGCTCGTGACAAATTGGAGGAACCAATTTGTAGTGAAAAAAAAAGTCGAATTTATTAGCAAGCGATAAAAGAGCAAAACAGCGCTGGGCGGCCGGGGAGGCAGTGCTCTGCCACAAGCATGCAACTTTAGGTTATAGTTACATTCCTTATATACATTCCATGTATCTCTTTCTTGTAAGTCTCCGTCTTGTCCTGCTTCTTTTTTCTTCATTCGTGCAGGTCTGTCACTAGGCAGATTCGGTCTATCTTCTCAAGGACGAGTATCTTTTTGATATAGAATGTTCTTTGATATAGAAAAATGCAGTCTTGGTGGAGCCCATCCCGTTATCTGGTAAATTATAGTTGTTCTTTTCCCTCCTTAGCTAGTAAGTTATAGCCGTTGCCCTCTTCCCGTGACCTTTACGCACCAATTAAGAAAGTTTTGTTATTTACACAAGGCATCTGCTAACTCTCAATATGTCGCTTTTCCCTTACCGATTTCATGAACAAAGTTAACCCGTTCATTACAATCCCCCCTTTTCTATTTGATCCTGATTTTGTTCATTAAATCGCTCCAATGCTTCTTTTGCTCGCCCAAGGATAGGAGTAATTCTTCCATCCCCGATTTGTTCATATTGCTTTCGTAGCAGCATTAAATGTGCAGCTTCCAAGCGCCCTTTAACAATAGCGATTAACTTATTAAAAATGCATGGCCCAAAAGTCAAGAATAAGATCAACAAAATAAGAGGTCCTGCAATAGTTGATAATAGGGTGGTCAACCAGGGTGAATAATTAAACATGGACTCATACCAGCTCTGTTGTACTTCCCAGTCCTTTTTCCGTTTTTCTAACCCCTCCCGTAGCTTGGCCATTGTATCTCTCACTACTCCAGTATGGTCAACATATACACAACACTCCTCTCGTAGGGCTGTACATAACCCCCCCTGCTGCATGAACATTAAGTCTAAACCCCATCTGTTTTGTAATATTACTTCCGATAAAGACCTAACAGACTGTTCTAGGGCTGTCATGGCTTCTTCTATCCTAGTCAAATCCTCATCGATTGCTACCCTTAGGGATTGAAATTTTTGATTTTGTTGTACGAGGGAAGTTATTCCTGTACCAGCTCCAGCAGCTCCGATTGCCATGAGGGTTGCCACCGTGAGGGCTGTAAAGGGCTCACGTTTTTGTATGTGATGGGCCTGAGTAGTTTGATAGTCGTACACAAAATCTTCAGGATGGTAAATAAGCCTAGGTATCACAGTTACTTGTATACAATACTCAGTTGTCCAATTAAAGACCTTTAGGGATATACAAGGTGTAACCCCAGTTTGGGAACAAATCCACTTAGTATTATTTGCAGGAATTAACCACTCAGCTTTTAGTCTTCTTGATTTACGAGTTGTGTTACACAGGTGTCGTTTGTCTTTTGGGACATTTCCTATACATGTTCCTTTTCCTGATACTTGGGACATTGTTATCCCTTGCTTACGTCCAGATTCCTTATTCCACATACATTGAACTGGATTTGCTCCGTTGGCCTTTTTAAATCTACTGTCCACCCCAATAGCTTCATAAAAGGGCGGTCAAATGTCATAACATAACCAACAATGCTCAGTTATATTGGGGTAGGTGGCATTC
Source organism: Astur gentilis (assembly GCF_929443795.1). Taxonomy (NCBI): domain Eukaryota; kingdom Metazoa; phylum Chordata; class Aves; order Accipitriformes; family Accipitridae; genus Astur; species Astur gentilis. Next base: position 21,303,831 of record NC_064884.1, read on the forward strand.
AGTACCTGATAGCTGGCTTGGAGCACAATGGGTTGATTCTTGTTGATATTCCCGGGATATTATTTTCAGCGATGCCTATGCTAGGAAGGATTGTAACAGTATGTACAATACTGTTGCTATCCTCTTCTTCTGCTATGACCGGATTTGGTCCCACACCAGAGGGTTCATTTGGCGCCAGCTCTTTTCTTATTGTAATTATTCCCCCTGAGTCTGCGCCTGGTTCCCAAAGTCTGATTCCCCATGTTCTCCCTGTTAGTCAAGCAGGATCTGTTGGGTTGGTTACATTAATATAAATATATGGGCAATTTCCACTCCATGGTCCTATTTGGCTTTCATCCCAGCCATGTGAAGCAGGTGTACATCCATGAGGTCCCCATCCTACGGATAGGAATTTATCTGGACCTCCCCCAGGGGTCCAGTCAGAAGCTATAGTCTCGCAACCCCAATAAGAATAATAGTAAGAGTTGGGATGGTTGCAATACCCCTTTCCAGGGTTAGAACTGGGGCAAAAATAAAAGCCTAAGTTATGTAGACATGGGTCCCTAGGTACGAGTCGACACAGAGATTGATTAAAACTTGGGGCCCCGGTAGCAATTACTTGTTGTAGCATCATTTGATCCTCCCACCTATAGAGCGTCCATTTATAAGGTTGGTGGGGGTTCCCATTCCCTTGGGTTATTCCTATTAGCATTAGGGACAGTCTTATCATCCAAGTGCTTAATCTTGAGAAAAGTGGTGTACCCTTATCCTTGTGACAGGTATTCCGAGGATGTTGACAATTATTTTGATTTTTATCTTTATCCCTGGTGAGAGATGGGAGACTTCGGGGAAGCTCTGAGGATATTTTGTTTGGGAGTAATAAGTCAGGAGGCTCCGTGAGCCTCCTTTGGAGGTGGTTCATTAACCTTGATCCCCACAACAGTACGTCTCTGCCTTCTTCTCTGCCTACTCTGCTGCTTAGAGCAGCGAGGTGTACCATCTTTTCGGCAGCAGTCGTATTCTTCAGGGGAACTTCCTTTATATTTGGTTTGCTCTGACTTATATGCGTTCCAATTTTTTTATCCTTGAGCTCCCCACCCCACTCTGGCCACTGTTCATTTGCACTATTTCAGCCTTTGTTGTACGTGTCCCGTTTACATAAAGACAACACCTCTCAGGGTTTATGCTTTTAGCAAAAATATTCTCACCACTCTTTAGAGTCCTTTATAATTTTTCTCGGTTGATACACCCACACGTAATGTTTATCTGTTTGTAAGTATAATTTTTGTGGCAAATACCACTAGGGGAATACCAGAATACTTATAGGAGCAATGTGTCCACCACTTTCCTTTACAGAGTTTACACCTGTAGCATACAAAGGGATGACATATACAGTGAGGATTTTTACAAAAGATAGTCTCACTCATCCACTTTTCTTCGGAACTTAATCTTTAAACCATCAGGGTCTCTGGTTGCTTCTCAGTGAGAGCTCTGAATTGGTCCTTTGATTCTGCTTGCATGAGTCCATCCTCGTTCTGTACTCTGGACAGCAGTTTCTGTGGTAAGTAAAACAAGAAAGGGCCCCTCCCACCTAGGAGTGAGAGAGGATTCTCTCCAGACTCTGATTAATACCATATCACCTAGCTTTACTGAATGCATATATATATCTAGGGGTGGCCTCTGTACCACCATTCCCTTCCTTCGCAATCGCTCTCTTCTTTTCATCAGCTGAACAATATAAGGGTTAATACTGTCTTCATCTAAAGTAGGGTAATTAACTGGGCATTCCATATCATAGGGTATGCCATATAACATTTTAAATGGGGAAATTCCAGTATCCGCTCGGGGCTGAGTCCGAATATTTAATAAAGCAATTGGCAAACATTTTACCCATGACATTTTGGTTTCTATCATTAATTTAGTTAATTGTTTCTTTATTTCTCCATTCATTCGTTCCACTTTCCCGGAGCTTTGGGGGTGCCAGGGGGTATGGAACTCCCATTTAGTTCCAAAGGGGGCTAAAGCTTCTTTTACTACTTTGGAAACGAAATGCGGGCCTCTATCTGAATCAATAGTTTCAATATTTCCATATCGTGGTATGATATGTTCTAAAAGTACTTTTACCACCGTATTGGCAGTTGCCCTAGCAGTAGGGAACGCCTCGACATAATGAGTGAGGTGGTCTACCAATACAAGTAAATGTTTATATCGCCCTACTTTAGGGAGATCAGTAAAATCAACCTGTATTTTGGCAAATGGTCGGTGTGTTAATTCCCATCCCCCTTGTACTTTTTCTCTAAGATGTTGTTTATTGATCCTCTGACACGTTGGGCACCCTTGTACGATTCCCTTGGCTACATTATAAACCCCAATACACATGTACTTTATTGCAAACTGATCGACCAGCGCTTGGACACCCTAATGAGTCTTTGAGTGCATACCTCTCATTATTTTCCATGTTAGTGCTTTTGGTAACACCTGTCTCCCATTGGGTAGTTCCCACTTACCCTCTTTTTCCACTACTCCCATTCCTCTCAATTTATCCATTTTGGGTTTACTAAACTGTGGGCTTAGGGTTTTTGCCAGCGTTTCACCCGCTGGCGGGGTGATAGTCACAGCAAGTAGTGCTGCCGCCTTGGCCTCTTGGTCAGCGAGATTATTCCCTCGAATTTCAGAGGTCATTCCGCTTTGGTGTCCCCTAACATGTACCACAGCTATTCGCTTGGGCCCTCTTATTGCTTGTAGAGTTTTGACAATTAGTTTTTCGTGGACCAAACCCTTTTCTTGAGAGTTAATAAGTCCTCGCTCTTCCCAAGTTTTTCCGAAAGTGTGTACCACTCCATACGCATATTTTGAATCCGTGTACACGGTCCCTTCTTTGTCCTTTAAAAGTTCCAATGCTCTAAGTACTGCATATAACTTATATGCCTGCGCCGACCAACTAGGACTGAGGGGTCCGGATTCTTTTACTTCTAGGCTCTCTCCATCCACAATTGTATATCTTGACTTCCTTTTCCCTGCTATTACTTGAGATGACCCATCAGCGAATAACTTTTCTCCCTTTTCCAATTCTACCTCTTCCAGATCTGGCCTAATTTTCATTTGTTCTTTAATGGTTTGGAGGCAATTATGTGTTAACTCCTCCTCAGGACCCCCGTACAAAAATTGTGCCGGGTTCTGCAAGCTTGTTGTTCCGATTTCCAATTTAGGGGAATGGATTAGGATCCCCTCATATTTTAAAAGCCTAGCATCAGTGATCCATTTTTCAGCTTTTTGTTGTAGAACTCCTCGAATATTATGGGGGGAGAACACCCTTAATTCACTTTCAAACGTTATCTTATTCGCTTCTTCCACTATCAGGGCTACAGCAGCGACTGCCTGTAAGCAGGTTGGCCACCCTCTACTGACGGGATCTAATAATTTGGAAATGTATCCTACGGGTTTCTTTTTTTCCTGCCCACTTCTGAGTCAAAACCCCGTATGCTGTCTCCTCCTCGGTGGCCACAAATAAATAAAAGGGTCTCTTCACATCAGGCAGACTCAAGACAGGGGCATTAACTAGATCAGCCTTGAGACTCTCTAATCCTTCTTCATCTTCCTGAGTCCATTTAAGCAGTCCATCCACAGTTAGTTTTTGATACAAAAATCGCACTTTTGCACTAAAGTTCTCTATCCAGTGCCTACAATACCTAAATAGCCCCAACAGTTGTCTAATCTGTCGTTTACTCCTCGGGGCTTTCAGTGATAAAATCCCATTTACTCGTTCAGGGTCTAACTTCTTAGTCCCCTTGCTTATCCAGTGTCCTAAATATTTTACCTCCTCTTCCACAAACTGTAGTTTTGACCGTGATATCTTGAGGCCTTGAAGGCTCAAGAAATTTAACAATCGTATGCTTTCTTTTCTGACTGTCTCCCGATTCTCTCCTGCCAACAATAAGTCATCTACATACTGTACTAGCACAACCCCATCTTGCAACCGGTATTCCCGTAGAATTCGTTCTAGGGCTTGTCCAAATAAGTTTGGGGATTCCGTGAACCCTTGGGGAAGTACAGTCCACCTTAACTTTTGTTTCCTATGAGTGTCTGGGTCTTCCCACTCAAAGGCAAAATAATCTCTACTTTCCTCCTTTAGAGGGCATGACCAGAATGCATCCTTAAGATCTATTACACTATACCATTGGTTCTCGGGCCCCAGTTGACTCACCAGGGTGTGTGGGTTTGCCACTACCGGGAACCGGCTGACAGTCCGTTTATTGATTTCTTTTAGGTCATGTACCAGCCGATAGCCACCATCGGATTTTTTTACTGGTAAAATCGGGGTATTAAAAGGGGACATGCAGGGTTCGAGTACCCCCTTTCCCAATAGTCTCTCAATCTCAGGTTTTAGTCCCCTTCTCCCTTCATTAGATAAAGGATATTGTTTAACTCTTACTGGAATCTCAGGGTTCTTAATAACCACCTCAAACGGTTCAATATCCAGTTTTCCAACTGTTTCGGGAGTATACCATACTTTGGGGTTAATTTGCTTCTCGTCCTCCTCTGTAAGGGGACAAAGTCTGATTTTTAACTCTTCCTTCTCCACATCCACCTGAATCTTCATTTCTACGATTAAATCCCTACCTAATAGGTTATATTCCGCTTCAGGTACCAACAACAGCGCTCCGATTCCATATCTGCAACTTGATTCCATCGCCACATCTTTTATAACAGGAACCCTAAAAGGTTCCCCTTTTGCCCCAATTACATTAACTTCATTTCCGGATAGTTTACATCCCGGAGGTAATGACTGCACAGTAGACCTTTCGGCCCCGGTGTCTACAAGAAAGATCACCTCCTGGCGCTGAGGACCCACTTTTAAAGTTATCAAGGGCTCTTTCTTACCAGGGGTCCTCAGCAAATAGAGCCCCTGACCCCGCTAATCCTCCCGGAACGCTTTTTCATCCTGAATCCTTTTTCTACATTCTCTCTTCATGTGTCCTCTTTTCCTGCAATAAAAACATTCCACGGCCTTATCTCCCCTACCAGATCTACCGGGTCTCATTATCACACCTTTCTGTTCTTCTCTTACCGCTGCAACCAGCAGCCTAGTCTGCCGCTTTTCCGTTTCCTCTTCTCGCCTCACATATACCTTCTGAGCTTCCCTAAGTAATTCATCCAACCCCCGTTCCTGCCAGTCCTCAATTTTTTCCAACTTCTTCCTAATATCTCCCCACGACTTGGCCACAAACTGAGTTTTCAACAACGCTTGTCCTACAGGAGTAGCAGGATCTACCCCAGAATATAACTGGAAACTTCTCCTTAACCTTTCAAGCCATTCTGTTGGGGTCTCATCTTTTTTCTGCTGTTCACGAAAGGCTTTATTAATATTCTGCCCTCTGGGAACGGATTCCCGTATCCCCTGAATTATAATTATTCTCAAGTCTGACATATTATTTCTATGAGCCGGATCTTGATTATTCCAATTTGGCCGATTTAGGGGCCATTTTTGATCCGCTGCCGGACCAGCCTGATGTTGTTGGTCCCACACTCTCATCCCAGCCCCTCTAATCATTTATCTTTCCTCTACGGTGAATAATATGCCCAGGATAGATTGTAATTCATCCCACGTGTACAAATTCGGTCCCAAGAATTGATCCAGCCTCTCGGCTACCCCCAGGGGATCATCTAACAGACCCCCCATTTCCTTCTTAAATTCTCTTACATCCCCTATATTAAGGGGAACTGCCACATACCCCGTTCCCAGCCCCCCCTGTCCGTCCCCACCAGGCACTAACATTTCCCGAAGAGGAAACAATCCCTCCCTTCCTTGCCTTATTTTATTACGTATAGACCTTCTGGGAGGGGGTGCCGGGGTCGGGGAATCAGGTTCCGAATCTATCCCTTCCCGGGCCTGGGCTATTTCCTGGCCTTGGGGTGGGTCCTGGATCGGAAGGGCATGAGGGGCATAGGGAGGGGGCCAAAGGGGGTCTTCATCTTTTCGAGGTTTATCTGGTCTGTTTTCCCTTAAGGCAAAGAGGAATGACGGCTCCCAGGATTGGGGAATCCATAGGGCGGCATATTCGCTCTCCTCCGGGCTGACTGGTGGTCTTTTATTATTTACCCATATATTTAATTGTTGACACACCCAATCCTCGGAGGACCTGAACACGGGCCAGAGTATATGAGGATTATTGAGAGGTTTCCCACCCCAAATCTCAATACAATAATTAATCATCTTTTCCTTAGACTTATCTGTTCTCTTTGGTGAACTGTCCCAATATCTTATCATCAGGCCTAAGGGACTATCAGGGGGTATGTCCGGTAACTTATCTTTCATCCCCATCCCCATGGATCCAGAGGGCTTGCTTTTCCTCTGTCCCATCTTCCGAGGTGCTCTTTTTCACACACACACTCACTTCTCCTCGGTTGTGATTTGCTCCCTCGCGGGCTACAAGAACTGCACTACTGGAGGGTCCGCACTCGCGTGATCTCAGAGAGACCTCTCACACAGTCGCACCTCGGGATAACCACCCCAACCAAACGGTTCACGGCTTATACTCACTCACTCCTAGGGTCTTCGCTTGGTCTTCGTGCACAAAATTTAAGGGGTCCTGCAGGTTCTTTTGCTCAGTTATCGTAATTTAAAGGGGTTCGCGTGTCCAGGGTATGGCGGGGGCACCTCCTCAAGACAGGGCTATCCAAGGATAGGGCGCTTCCCCGCTTGTGAGGGTCCACACCAAAGAATCTGGATCCGAGTCACGGCACCAAATTTGTTATAGACGCTCGTGACAAATTGGAGGAACCAATTTGTAGTGAAAAAAAAAGTCGAATTTATTAGCAAGCGATAAAAGAGCAAAACAGCGCTGGGCGGCCGGGGAGGCAGTGCTCTGCCACAAGCATGCAACTTTAGGTTATAGTTACATTCCTTATATACATTCCATGTATCTCTTTCTTGCAAGTCTCCGTCTTGTCCTGCTTCTTTTTTCTTCATTCGTGCAGGTCTGTCACTAGGCAGATTCGGTCTATCTTCTCAAGGACGAGTATCTTTTTGATATAGAATGTTCTTTGATATAGAAAAATGCAGTCTTGGTGGAGCCCATCCCATTATCTGGTAAATTATAGTTGTTCTTTTCCCTCCTTAGCTATTAAGTTATAGCCGTTGCCCTCTTCCCATGACCTTTACGCACCAATTAAGAAAGTTTTGTTATTTACACAAGGCATCTGCTAACTCTCAATATGTCGCTTTTCCCTTACCGATTTCATGAACAAAGTTAACCCGTTCATTACAACAAGCAAGTCCTGCATGTTGGCTTGTCACACATTGAATGACCTTCTAAAAATGTTCCAAAGAAAATGACCTTTCTCCCTTGTCAAATATGACAGACACTTCCTTGGACAAACACAGCCCAGTGCTAATTGTTCTATAGCTTGTCAGCCTTGCAAAATAGTCATTTTAGCCAAGAAAAAAAAGGCGGCACCTGCCCAGGCTGTACTTCAGTCACAGGTGGGCAGGCTCTGGTTTCCATAAGCACAGGTGCATTACACCTATCCTACTACACCAGTATAAATTAGATTTTTCTGCATGATTGCCTACTCCCTTAGCTATGCCGAAGACTCACCTTATTGACTAGAGTGCATACAATGCAATTGTATGATTACATTTCACTATGTATAAAATGCTATTGCTTCACACTTCAAAATTTGGAAAAAGGAAGATGTTAAGGAAAGGATGAGGCTGGATAATACATACACTCGCACAGAGCACAAGTCTCTGGGCAAACCACTTCAAATAAAAGGCAGCATTTGACTTAGGTTCTAACAACAGGGAAAGAAATGAGAAGCACTAAAAGGCATTTCCCAGATTTTGGATGGGGAGGTATTAATATTCTGCTCCAATATACCTCCATCTCAGATTTTCTTTGGCTGGAAGAATCCCACTAATATCTTCTCCAGTGGCTTATGAATATCATGAGTGTTCCACCTTTATTTGCATGCAGCCATTAAGTAAACTTACTTACTCACAGGTAAATGCTGTTGTGTGCATACAGGAGGTCCAAGCCAAGATTTTCTGCATGCATAACCTTAAGAAACTCTTTCCAACCCCATTCTTGAAAACTATATTTAAAAACACGAGCACTACAACGCAAAATTATCAAAATACAGAAAATGTCAGAATTACAGTTGCCAGGCAACCTTAAATAACCTTCTACTCTTTTGCATATGCACTGTAACACCGGCTGCCATGTCAAGATCCCATACTATTTATTTTCTGGCTGAACTCTGCTGTCGGCAGTGCCCAGGCAATGAATGGGGGCTGTGTAGCAAAGCAAGCTGTGGTCTGCAGGCTGCCCACACTCACTTGCATTGCAGAAACTGGAAGGTGAGGAGCAAAGCAGATGGGGAACTGCAGAAAAAGAAGGATCTTACAGCTAAACCAGCTGACCAATAACCTGGAGAACGGGGCTGTGCCTTTACAGGAAAGGCCACAAAATGGCAGGCGAGTCATGCCAGCAACATTTTTCCAGGTGGTCACTCACTATGTGTTCCCTGTTTTCTCCAGGCTCAGTCTGAGGCACCTGGGGTCTGGTTTGCAGAAGGACTGATGTCCATCACAGCTGCAGGTGTGCAATCAGAAATGTATGCTGGCTATACCATCAAGGCTCAACACTCTGGGAACTCGGGTTGAGAGTATTTCAAACTGGGCACCAGAATTAGTGGAAATCCTTGCAGGTATGTTCTCTGCTCTCAGACTGTATCCTTGAAATGGGGATTATAACACCGTCATAACTGATTATAACTATTTATTTATGAGATTTTTATGGCAATAAGAGGGTTTGCGTAGGAGCCTCCAAAATAATAAGTACTATTTAAATAAACCACAAAGAAATTCATAATTTCGTATTCAATGCACACTGAAAATGAATGTTAAATAAATAAAGAGAGAATGAATGAAGACGACAAATCACTTAGCAGCACCCTTTCAACAAGCCCCTTATTATCCTGGGCAGCAAATGAAAGAGAGACAGTCTGGGAGAGAAAACAAAGACACAACCAGAGCCAAGCAAAGTGCTCAAAAGAAAGGAGGGTGCAGAGAAGCTGTGCTCAAGCAGGGAATGGTGCCAAACAGGGAAGGCAGTGAGACGACAAAGGGAGAGCCCTGGTGACAACTCACTGCCCAAAGCAGAAAGCCCTGTCCTCCAAGCAGAGGGAGGACACTGCTCTCACTTCTTAGGATGGAGATCATGAGCCAGGCTGACCCAGAGCACAGCAAGTAGTTGAAGTCACATGCAAGCTCCTGACCAACAGCTAATTTCTCACATCTCATTTGCACGTAAAAGCACTTGCAATACTCAGCTCTTTAGCCCTGTGCTCTGCTTGCTGCCCTGAGAGAAAGGTACGAGTTGAAATCTCTTCTGGGAGCCAGAAGAGCTTGTGGAGAGCTCTACATGTTGTCGTGCAAACGGGGCTGCAAGAAATGCACAAGAAGGGGCAGAAGGAATGAGGCTGTGTTGCAGGCTTGGAGCACAGCATCACAGCTCCAACAACTTCCAAAAAGCAATGATTGAGAAAAGCAGCATCCAAAACTCTTTGAAATTAAGTACTGCCTGTGCAGAGCAAAAGTTGATGAAGCTGAGCTAGTAATGCTTGCTTTCCTTCCAAGTCCGTGGAAACGGATTCTTTGAAGGAATAGTCCAAGGCAGATACCTAAACTGAACCAGATTTACCACTCCCTCAAACAGGCTGGGTTTCTCCATGTGCTCTCGGTGACCAGCTGGATGCAGACATGGTTCATTTCTCAAACTCCAACAGTGGCGACCTAAACACCATAGGACAGCAATGGCAATGAAAAAAAGCATGTTTTACTACACACAGAAGTTGACTGGATTCAATCAGTAAGGGTCAGTAAGAAGAGAAACAATACAGGAAGGTGCCGTTGCCAATGCCTGCACCTTCAGCAAGTGTGAGCGTGAGAATCAACAGTCCTTTTTCACGTCCTCACAGCAGTAGGTATCACTAAAGCCAATTCTGTCAAGTGTCATGTTTGTTCCCATCATATAATCAAGGTATTTGTAGGTGGGAACAGGTTCCAGTCTAATTAAGTTTGATCAGACTTGAGTTTTTTCCCAGACAGTCACACTTTATAGCCACCTCTGAGCATCATGGTGATATTTACTGGGAAACTCAAGCGCTCCATTTCCATAAAAGCAGGCAGTTTAAAATTAGCTGCAGATAACTCAAAATGACTGCTTAAAGCAGAAATGTAATTTTCTGAAAGGGGTTATTGGTTCTGAACATGATGCTCTGCACTCATGATCTGTCATGCCTCATTACTTCAGACCAAGTAAGTCAGGCCAGTGTAACGGGATATATTAGAGACTCTCCTCAATGCTGAGTTCTTTTAAGATGCTGCCTTCCAGGCTGAAGTCTTAAAAAAAGCGCCATTATTAAACCCATTTTCTCAAGCCCTGTGGCATATTTACAGGTTAAATGGAATGAAATTTTTTTAATAGTTCTTAAAGCACAGCTCCACTTTTGAGAGCGATTCAACAGAAATGGAATCAGTTGACTGAAAAGTTTATTGCCTGTAAGCATTCAAATATCTCTTCAGAGGTTTAAAGAAATACATATTGTAGCAGCTTTGCATGTTTAACGAAGGTTCAGAAGCTGTCAGAGAATTTATTCTAATTCCAGTAGTAATTTCTGAGTATCTCATTTGGTTAGGCCACTGCAAACTAAATACAGGGCAAGCATGTTCTCCATTTGCATTGGAGAAGCTCAGCCATATTTGAACGTAAGGAAACTTTGTTCTTTCCATCTTGTTATCTGCCTATCTAACTCCACCTAATACAGTTTGGAAACTCAAATCACAACACCATAATCCACTAGGTCTGCACTGGCACAATGTATTACAATTAAATCATTAGGAATGTAACGATGCATACAAGAAGGACTAAAATCCAGCACAGAGGTCCTTTGGTTGTGCAGGGTCAGGGTAAAAACCACTAGAAACTTACTTTTGTCCTTAAAAGAAGAGGCTTTATACACCCCTTCTGACTTAAGTGGAAAAAAACCACCTGAAAAAGTGGCATCATTTGTATGGTTACTTTTAGAAATGGGACTATATTTCAAGCATCTATTAACCAAATTAAGCATATGCAATTTAAATTATGCTTTCCTTGTCATATTAACATATTAATGAATATACATCAGCGAGTTGACCTAAAAATGTATCGAAGATTTGCATGTCTGATTATCCTTGTGGAATTTTGCAACTGACAATTTGAAAGGAGGACAGAAAAAAAACCCCAACCCTCATGTCGAGGTCTATGCAAAATTACAGCTTAGAGAGATTCCTTAATCAAAGGGTTGTTTTGTATCTTTTATAAGCTAAAGTGAGAATCTCTTTCTAAATGAAGAGGACTTGCTCTTGGAATTATGTTCAAAGTAGTCATTTCCTCAACTTTTAAAGCAGTAAATAGGACAATGTCTTAACTGCTAGTGATCTCGTCCCAACCATCTCATTTCAGAGAAAAGCAGTGAAACTTATGCTTCAACACACTGCCTCAGAAAGTATTCTCAAAACAAGCAAAAAGACAAAAAAAATAGAATGGAGGCACGCAAGGAAACAGGGAAGGCTATTTTGATGATGAAATTGTTGACAGCAATCGACTTTTAACCATTGAATGAAACCATAACCAAACCAGTTTATTTGTTAAAGCTGTGACTAAGTCAGGACTCACTTGCTGTTCAGCTCTACTCCTTGCTGTTCCCATACTTCTAGCATCACTCCAGACAACTCAGCCAACTCTGTGGTTCAGCTTGCCATATTTCCCACCTAACACTGGAGAAAATAATTGGACAAGTAATAAGACAAGTATTTAAATCATGTTTCTCATTAATGACCATCATGAATGTGCGTAGCTGAGAAATCTTCTAGAAACAAAGAATACTAATACTGCTAAAATACCAAGATTCCTCTGTTCTTGCAATCTTAGCAGGTTCCCACCTCCAGATACCATTTTACATCATTTCCAAATCAGATACCTTTTCCAAACTTCTCCAGATTAAGTCTACAATACCAAAATTGTCCAACAGCTGTGTCTCTCATTTTCTGTTCCTCCTCCATTCTTTGGAAAAAAGCTGGCATTTTGGAGATGTTATCCTTAGTGCTCAAGGAAAGCTGCTTTACTTCTCATGTTCAGGAGACCACTAGCTAGGATTTAAAATAGGTGATCCTTTGAACATGTACATTTAAATGAGCATTTTTTTCATGGCAAAGCAGAGTTCTCAATTTCTTTTGCTCAATTTTGCCCTCACTCTGTCTCTTCAACAAATTGATCCAGACTAAAAATAATTTTGGGAAAAAAATAAAGAGGGTGGGGAGCAAACAAAAAAAATTTTATTTGTACTCACTCAGCCACTTTCAACTCTGTTAATGTGCAACTACCAGGGTAGCGCAATGGTGGGAACAAGTAGCAAAGGTCAGGAACTGTTTAAGCCCATGTTGCTGTAAGAAAAAGTCCTGTGACCAAAAACTACCATCTAAGACCCACACGTGATTTTCCATAGCAGTTCTATTTACTGCCTTCCTTTCAGTCTATGTTTTTAACAAGATGAAGTAAAGGCCAGTGTACTAAGGTGCACCTGTAAGACTGTATCCAGCTTGAGTCTTGAAGATCTCAAAGCATGCACTGCCACAAACTCTCAGGGTAACCTACCATAGCACTGCAGGAATAGCAAAGAAAAGGTTGAAAAGTTATAGAAATGCTTTCAGTAGGGAAGCCAGGATGAGATTGAGGGCTGTTAGCTAAGGGTAGGTTCCAAAAGTGTACCAACCACTTCTGGGGATAAGGGAGCTGGTAGAAAACCACGGCAAGGACTTCCAGAAAAGCCATGAGCAGACAGGGATAACAGGGATGATAAGAAGAAGGAAAAAGAACAGGTCCTTCTGACTAACTTGTGTGTAGTGCCAATTCCAGAAAAAGTTGTAGCTGAGTGATGAAATGCATTTGCTGGAGACAATTTTCCACAGACAGGTCTGTTGAACTCAGCTGTCCCTGTCCCAGCTTTATCGTAGTCTGTATCCCAAGGCTGCAAGAGATGGCTCTGGAAGGTGTTTCATCAAAGATACGCAACATTTTATTGCTGCATGAGAAAGACAGATTGATGTTAGATTGCAAAATATTTGTTTATCGCATGAGATACATAACAGATGGCAAGTTCCCTGTCATAATGTCCAAGCCCTCAATATATTTTGCAAGACAGTAAAAAAAATTCAATGGTCCAGGACTGAGTCTGAATTTAGGCAGACAAAAGGCAGTAAATACGCATTGTTACAATAACATTTATCTTCATACAGCTCACCTTCAATTAATCCAGAATTCTCCCCATAATACCCTGAACTTAGCTACAACAAAAAAAATATTTATGTCTCTGTTAAATTAATCTATTTAACTACTTCAGCAAATCCAGTTCCGGAGTAAAAACAGTTGACAAGAAATATATATATGTGTGTGTGTGTGCGCACGCGCACCTGCACACCTGCATGTGTATATACATGGCACAAATAAACGAGGATGAAAACTGTTAGTACCACTAATTGTAGAATACCCTTCACATAGGATGAACAGATGAGGTACTCATGAAAAATATTTTTTGTCAAATACATACAGTGGAAAAGTGATAATTCGAGTTGGACAGTTACTTAATATCTTAATTTAATGCTCTTATCTCTGTAACATATTACACTTAAAAATCCTAACAGCCACAAGTAAAAAAATTCTCTTCTTGTTCCCCAAATTTCACTTTGCTTTCAGAAGGTGACAAAAAAATTGAACTGTTGAAGCAAAGGACTACAGAGAGTGCCATGCAGAGGATTAAAGAAATAACTGAGTTAAGTCAGTCAACTGTGTTCCAGTTTTCTCTGTACCGAGTGACCCGTTGCCCTCTCTGGTTTTTATTTGCTTTTGCACTGTACTGCCTTATGTAACTGTTCCCTTCAGCTCATAAATTTCCAAGGTGAACAAAAGCTCAAGTGATTACATTCGGCTTGGCCACAAAGGTGATTTTTTTCCACTAACTTCTACTTAACTGGTTTTATATTTTTAATCACATAAAAGTATTAAGCCCATTGCAGTTAAGTCAATCGATTTGGCTTCTAAGTGCCCACATTTTCCCATTTTTGACTGGAACAATATTTCCAATAATGTTAGTAACTACAAAGATTAAAACAGATTAAGGCTGGAAAGGAAAAATGGTTTGGTGGTTGTTTTTCCTTCCCCTTCACAGGGCAGGCTGCCCTTATTTTGGTTTGGGTACCTAGAACTGCTTTTCATCTCCCTAAGCATCGCTTTGCTCATACCAATATCCTACAAAAGGCGGTCTGTCTTTTCAGAGTAGATCCTACATAACAAGGACTGGAAGTCCATTATCTGAAGTTATTTTCAGTGATAGCTCTGAAGCAGCCTGACCTGGAGTCACACAGAGGCAAAAGCAAGCGCAGCCATAATCCTTCCTCCCTATAGCATGAGTTTACTCATGACGTTTTCTTGATCTGACCTTTCTTCAGTGGTGAAAGCTATTGCTGGAGATAGCTGCAGCCTAGGGAAACCAAGAGACCCATGCTTACAAAAATGCGCAAAACACCAACAGATCCTCAGCAGCATTTAGTCTGTAATCCTAGCAAGGTAATGAGATTTATAGATGCTAAATTCTAAGATTTTTTTTATTACAGTGAAAGCATGTTCAATTTTAATATTTGTCAATGTGCGTGAATTCAGCTTATCACTTGTTTATAGCACGCTTGATACAAATTGCAACCAAATTTGTGTAGAATATACATAATTAACAAGTCAGAAACAATTCTGATCTCCCCAAAGTTTACTTTGAGACCTACTGCACTCCTTCCCAGAACATTAAAATAATTAAATCTTCACCATCATACAAACTAAAAATTGATGAAATTTCAAGCTCCAGACCTTCAAAATCCTGATAGCATTTTACCTCCTACATATAGCACATGACAATTGTCTACATTCATTATGAATTCTTTCCGCACCTGAATTATCAGAATTATTACCTGAGTTATTATAATTTCCTTGGAATTACCAGGGTCTGGGCACAGCCATTAGTAGAGAGCAGACATGATATACCTAAGGTGAGCTGACAGTTCTTAACTTTTTCAGTATCAGGTAAGTTCTTGTACTGGGAAAACATCACTTCATCTAGGTAAGTCCTTTCATCAGAAAGTATTTGTCTCACTGGTCAGAGTTTCAAGTGACAATCAAAATACAGTCAGAACCAGCAAATATTAGATTTCCAATTTATCAAATATCTGTGTTACTAATGTTTGCCCATTCTTTTAAAGAAAGATGTTTGTTTTATATGAAGTTACATATCCCTGGTGATTTCAGACTTCAGAAAAATGATATGGAATGAGAGGCTGCTTTTGCCCTTGAATTTGAAAGAAATTATCCTAATTTCTTAACTTATACTGTGGCTCTTAGTATTTGCTATATAGTAGTATTTAGCTACCATATACTATTAACTAAGTTTTATGACACCTCTGTGAGGTAGATGTTTTAAGAAAGGAAAGGGAAAAGATATACAATGTTTTGGGAAAAAAACCTCTAATCCATAACCCTGATGTGATTTCCTCAGGTCTTTCTGGGAAGAATCCTACAGTGGAATCCCAGACTTCATGTTAAATTAGGGCAGAAAATACTCTTTGCTGATAAAACATGCTTAACATCCCACAAAACGCCAATAAAAGTGCTATTACATGGATTACCATTATCTTAAACACTGAAAAGAAACGCACGTGAAAATACCCACTCTGTAAATAAGTTCAAGCATAAAAGCCAAGAGCAAATACCTAGGCTAATCGATAACATTTGATCAGTCTCAGATATTAAAATGCAAAATAAATAACGCTGCAAGAAAGTAAAACTTATTGGCAAATCAGCCCGGAATACTAGTGGGAAGAACACAGCCCCAGGGGAGAGAGGCACATTTCATAAGGAAAATAACACGACAAAGGCCATAAAACAAATTTAAATATATCTTAATGCAAAGCCACAGTGCAAAACCAATGCATTTATTTTCTATTAATGACAAGGTCAGATATAAATTCGTGACTGAAATCTGCAGGTAACCTGCACAGCAGCGCCTGTTCACCATATGGAGCAGCATTGACACAGCAGGGCAGGGCGAGAAGGGCGACTCTCCAGCTCACTCCACTGTCCCTCCCGGCAGATTCGTGTCCAGTTGAAATTTCATGCCAAAGAGCTTTACAGCGATGCTCCAAGAGGGAGGACAAGATTAAAAAGGACATAAAGAAGGGGGCAGGGATCTATAGATATTCTAAGAGAAAGCCAGCAAGGTATGGAGATACAGGAGGATAAAACAATTGTGCAAAAGAAAAGATGGGCTGTTCAAAAGGAAAGAATGAACTGGCAGTGATGAGCACTGAATATCACGAACAGATGAAGGCAAATGCAGGCTAAAGTGCAAATGCTTTAGGATTTTATTTTCAGTCATATTGTTAAAGAAAATGGGCTTTCAAAGCAGAGTACTTCATGGCTAGCATGTTCATCTGCCTTTAACCAGGATGTATAAAGACTATGTCACCAGCATAAAGGAAACTTTAAATGTCACTGTAAAATCTTTACCCAAGAAAAAGAGTTCCAACTGCAAGTTACAGATCCTGAACCAAACTTTCCAAAGTTTGGAGCACCAGTATTTCTGAATGTTTCTCAATAAGTGTTTTTAAGAACAGTTAAGAGGAAAGGGTTCATTTTTTTCTAGTATGAATAATTCCAAGGACAGTAAGAATTAATGCATGCAAGTTGTAATGGATTCTCAAACCCAGAAACATCTCTTTTCCATCAGAAAACATTCACGAAATTTGACATAATTCACGTAAACTTGGTCTACTGGCATTTATGAACCGTCACTTCAAATTCCCCATTTCTAGCTGTATTAGTTCTTATGCATAAAGTCTTTCCATCATGAAAGAATTGACCGATTAAAACTCAGAGATGGCAAGCAGAAAGCAAGGTTACTTATTGAAGCAGAAGGAGCAGACACTCCACCAAACTGCTTGGCCTTCTGCTGGGCAGAGATCTAAATCCAGTCCAGAGACACAGAAGAATCAGAGTGACTTTAAATTCTGGAAAGGTACGTTTTCTACAGAGCATTCCTTTGCTTCTGTTGAAACATATGAAATATTAACATCAATTCATTACACACCAATGCATTTGTATACTCCCCTGTTATCAAGTGTCCAAATGAAAACAGTCTGTTCTGAATAATTTACTCCTGAATCATCAGCCAGCTTTCTTCTACAAATCCAGATCTTCACTTTTTTCCAAATCACATCTATGACTGACAATCTTTTAGAAAAGATGTTCTCTCTGTTAAGTTTCAGAAAGGCACCAGCATATGTGTATTTGATGTGCTACAAAACTTGATATCTAGAACAGATATAAGTGTGCTAATGATAAAGTAAAAATACATATAAAGGCTATAAAACTTGATGGTTTTAAGTTTGTGGGCTGCATCCAGCATGCGAGAACAACTTGTTCAACCTCCAGTAGTAGTCTCTGAACATCTTTCCAGGAGGTGCCCGAACACAGGTGGGAAGAGGCTGAGGGCTGGATGAATTGTTCTGGCAACCCACTTGCTGCTGCTTCAGTCCCAGGGTTCCCCCAAATCCCCTGCCTCAGCCCATCTCATGAGCATGCTGTGGACTGCCTCAGCCAAAAGCTTTGCAGCAGAAAACCTATTTAAACCAAAGCTAAAGACTACATGAAACCGTGGCGCCTTAAAATAAATGACAATTTTGACTCAAGTGGTGACAATCCTAATTAGTCCATGATTATTTCTGTAGGCACCAGTCTAATACCTTTATTCACACTGATAGTCAGACTTGCCAACAGCTCACTACTGCACTGTCCTCAGCAAAGGAGGCAAAAGTTATGTCTGATGGCAGTTCAAAAAAATCCATTCACACAACCACCTCCCTTTGAAATATGAAGCTGAACTGCTAAAATAATTCATTCTGGTTTTGTTGTGGGGCTCTTTGGTAAGAGAAATTAGTGTCTCAGAAATGTATTCATCCTTCATGTTCACATCTCCTTTCTCTCTCTGCACAGGGTAGAAGAAATATAAATGTACTTGCTGATTGATGTTACCGTAATAATCCATTACCAGAGAAAAAAACAATTTCAAAACAAGAGTCACTAACTACGTAATTCCCTTATGAAATACAACAGTGATTCTGAGTTAAGGATTTATTTTTTTCCAATAAACATGGGTATTTTCCCCATTTGCTCACTAATGTACTCATTCTAATGTACTCACTGTAACCTTTCTTTTAAAAAAAAAAACAAAAAACAAAAAACTTTTTCCATTTGTTACTAATAGAACATAATTCTTTCCAATCTCAAGATCCTGAACAAAAACCTCCACTTTTTAGAGGCTGGGCAAAAACCTAAAACCACACACCATTCTTGTTTTAGTCACTGTAGAGATACATGAGTGGAAGGCAGAGGGTCACCACTTAGGAAGGCTAAGTTTTCGAAGACTGAGAGGAAACATGGACTAACAGAATAACTTCAACAATATCTACTGTCTCAGTAGGATCTCAATCTACTTGTATTTTCATTCCGGCCTTGGTATAGCCACACAGTTTCAGTTAAATCATGCATTCTGCATAAGTATACTCCGGGGCGGGGTGTGTGTGTGTGTGTGTATATATGTGTGCGTATGTCTGTGTGTATATAAATTTTTCTTTAGGTGTATCTAATCCAGGTACTCTTTGCTATAAACTACTAAAACATTACAAAATCCAAAGAAACATACTAAATGTTAACTACTGACATCAAACCCCCAAAACTAGCTCATGGTATGATCTGCAGTAGCTACTGCTAAGAATTTTAAGATTCTCTACCACATTGCAGAGGAAAGATACCAAACTGAAACACATTTTCTGTCAGGAGAAGAAAAATTGAGGATGGGAAGCTGTGCCTTTAGTTGTACATTCATATGAATTATAAAGACTGAAAAGAAGTGCAGTGTTCAGCACTGATAGAACTATATATCTCTTTCAGGCAGATAAGACCAGACTGCATAATATGCCTGGTAATAAAGATGTACTTGTAACATGAAAATAGTTGTTATGTAAAATAAAGAGGAGTCTTTCCCCTCATTTACCCTAAAATGTAAAGGATGCTTGATCATTTATAATTTGTGAACTTTATTCTTTTTCAGCTTCTACTTTGCATATATTACCTAATTTTAGTATTTGATTAGAAAAGAAAAAAAAGACCAATTGACTTTGCAGTGCATAGAACCAAATATAATTTTAATATAACTGCTAGTATGGCTGATTTTATGTTTAATTTCTACATCCTCAGATATTCCAAGCTTAACGTAAGAAGAGCTGTCAATACATATATGAAGATATAACACAAGCAAAAATTGCATTCACCACCCAGAACATACCCTTCTGTCCAAAGATGGACCACAAATTCAGGTACATCAAGGGCCCAGTGGTGAAAAATACACTGACTTGATTTGGATGCAGTGAATTCAGCAATAGGTAAAATCCCTCAGCACATATGTAGCTAAAACAGATCTACGTATTTTGCAAAAGAAAGCTTACCTGCCCGTTTTTCCCCAGTTCCATTTCAACTATTGCAACAGGAGTGTTTATCTGATCGATGTTTCTTGACTGTGACTTCAGATCCACTCGCCAGTTCATGTTTTTCAAGACATTATCCCAACGGCTTTGATTGATCAGGCTCTCGTGGATCTTTATTCGGTGGTTCTTCCAAAATTTTGCAATGACTGCAGCTTGATCCGATGTGATGCCACCTTGTTTTTTAGTTTGGGCAGTGAGAAAAGCCTCCAGCTGATTCAAATCCATGTCTGCTGAAGCAATTGACTGTAGGGGAAATAAGAGAAGTAAAAGGGAAAAGCTTACTCAAAAATACTCTTTAACAGTCTACCAAAAGGTCACTCTCTAGGGTTTTACAAAGATCAGATTTTAAAGGGCTAGTGCAAACAAACCTGGGTTATGGAAATAACCTCACAACTTTCATTAAAGGGCCATTTGCAAGTGGCTACCGCTTATCCCAGATTCCTGGCCTCAAACAGCTGGAGGGTAATGGCTCGTTAACAGTGATGAGTAAACCGGGAGCACCTTTGGGAATGCAGTACTGGTAC
Source organism: Astur gentilis (assembly GCF_929443795.1). Classification (NCBI taxonomy): domain Eukaryota; kingdom Metazoa; phylum Chordata; class Aves; order Accipitriformes; family Accipitridae; genus Astur; species Astur gentilis. Next base: position 21,324,018 of record NC_064884.1, read on the forward strand.
AGGATAACAAGGAGGCTTCTCACTGTCTGCCTGGCCCCTTCCCCCAGTATGCCCTAGGCAGACCCAGCTCACGACTGCTGGGAACACTGGGTCAGGCACGATACTGCTGTTCTGATTTTCTGTTAAACAGGAAAGCAGAGGCAAACACGCCATGCCCCTGGCCAAGGCTGAAACAAGTGCAAAGACATCCCAGCTCACTGCAACATCCACAGCTTCATCTGCCACCTTCACACCGCAGACAAGGAAGCAAAACTGCCAAGTGCTGCACCAGTAAAGCGGCCTTGGTGGTGTGCTGGCTGCAGCAGCAACAGCGCGGGTCTTCTGAGGGAGAGCCTGTGTGCGTGGACCAATCCTTAAAAATGCAACTGCAGCTTCTCCTAAAGCATCAGTGGACTCTGTCAGGCTAAATACTGTGTTTGTGTTTTGCAAAGGAGTGTAAGGGGTCATTTACTCCTCCTCCCTGCGCAACAACAGAAATTATTCTTCCTGACCCCTTTTTTTAATATATGTCCAGTTTTTCCACCTATTTTTCCAAAGCTGATAATCCTACAGCCTTAAATTTGTATTGCTGAACTGGCAGTGGTTGCCAAATATGGTAATGAAGGGAGGGGGAGGATGGGAGATGGAAAGAGGAAACTGTAGCGAAGCTTCCTCATAGTAGTTTCAAGCAGACACTTTTGCTTCATTCTCACCCAAAATGGATGCAGCTTATGCTAAATGAACATGCCACATCCAAGCACATGCCAATATGGAGCACAGCAAGGTGAAGCGCAGCCAGCACCATAGTCCTTGGGATTTGCCTCGACTTAATTTTCCTTGACATGGTATTCATACTGCTGTACTCTACACGTTCAGGGAAATAATCTCACTCTCTCGTTAGCCAAGGGGGTAAACACCATGTGGCTTTTGGCTGGATACGCACTGTGTGCTTCACATTGCTTGTCTGCAAAATTGGATATTGCTTATCTAAAAAACAGGGGGTTAGTGCTCTGTGAGCTTGCCGAGGACATGAGACCTACTGCTTCATTGGCAATGAACTGCAACTGTCAGCGGGGTGAGCTACCGGCCGGCTTTGCTGCCTTCCTCTAGACTGGACAGATGTCAAAGGGATCTTAGGCACATCAGGAGCAGCCTGAAATAAAATGGCAGGTAAAAAAACAACAAGCCACCATAAGAACTAACCCAAAACAAAGAGGTCACACATCACGCAGGTGATGGAGAACAGCAGCAAGTTTGCTGCTTTGGAGGGAATAAAGTCAACACTGCAAGGCTCTCAACTTTCAGCAGATACAACACAACATCCTCCTCACCTTGAGTTCCTTTCCAAGAGAAAAGCACACCAGAAACAACCCTTCCCCCCAAAAAACCCCAACAAATAACTTGTGATCTACAATGGCTAGCTGCCTTCTATCATCCAGTGTATAAGATCTTTCTCCAGAAGCATTTGTATTTTGTATTTTTTTTTTTTAAAGGGATGCACTGCCTTCCCTCACTCCCGCAATGGATTAGCTGCCATCTGTTATGTGATGGAGAAAAGAAATGGCAATCCACACTAGAAGTAACCGCTTGGCTGCATCAGGGTTCCAGCTTATTGGGAGCATCTGCCAATTTATTATAAAATTTGAGATGCATAGTGCACTGCTCTGCCTCTTCTATAGAGCATTCACTGTATCTGTATATATTGCTTGCTTTTATCATGAAGATAATTAAGAGGTAATTATCCTGTAATAGTTAATTATGCTGTAAGTGAAAAAAGCACTTCATTTTCAGAAGAAAAGCTATTTAGACTCATAGTCCTGATTCAAAGAAATTAACTCAATAGTTTGTTTAACTATTAAGTAGGTATTCTTTATTGACAGCCCTGGTTGCACGGGGGATCGCTCCACCTATCGTGCACACCGTTGCACAATTTTACCAGAAATTTATACAATGTAAATATACATATTCATAAGGTTATTCAATACAAAAACATACATATGCTTAAGTGAGGCGGGTAATTAAAAAGGCTTGTGTCAGCAATTCTAAAATGTATATGTCATCATTACGCATGCTCAGATTTGTCTCTGGTAGTCGTTTACTTCTTCAGGGGTTCTATCTTCCTCTTCCTCTTCTGTCCTTTAGATGAACTTTAGTCATTCATGCATGCTCTCTTCTTACTAGGCAATTATAACATTTTTATAGTTGCTTCTCATACACCTTATCTTAGACCTATATTTCAGTTCTTATTATCACTTCCTTGGTTAACGCATCCGTCCTTGACGAGTACCGGTCCCTGACAAACTTAATCCCTGACAGACACCAGTCCTTGGTAAGCAGCGTTGCAAGAATCATATGGTTACGAGAACAAAGGCAGGAGTTCGTATCTTTGCCAGCCCTATCTATTCAAGCAAGGCCTCTACTTGTGCCTTCTCAACAAGATTTTGTGATTGTTCATGGTTCCTTCTTACAAACACCGGTCTTTGTCTCATATGTAAAGTTATAGAGAGACAATCATTGAGCAATTAGTAGTTCGTTCTCTATATCAGTCCCTTCCTACATCCACAACTTAAACAGGACTGTATTAACAGCAGTGTGGAATATTTTCTGTTTTAATATTTTTCATATCACTACATCTATGTGGGGATCTGTTTGTGTGTTGTGTGACACCAACTACCGCTTATGTGCGCCTTTTGTGTTGGCTTATGTGAACAGGGGGAGGAATAGAGGTGAATCAACAACCTCAGACCTCAGCACTTTATGTAAGCCATGTCAAGACAAAGATCAAGTTGAGATGCAGACTTTCTTCTCAGTTCAGCTGTGCAGAAAATTGCCTTCTGTTTTATTCCTGCACAAGAACCAAGAACATACACTGCATCCTCTGCAGTGAATGAAGCAAAGGTGTCATGGAGAAACATCTCATCTGCATTAAATATGAACCTAATGCAGATTCACTGGATCAAATAACCAGGTAACTCTTTTCTAGGCTTGACTTTATAACCTTCAAATACTTCACATTTGTAATTCTTCAGATTTTTTTTACACCTCACCCCCTTCGCAACAACTCTTTTTGCAAGATGCAGCAACATTCCTGGCAGTGCTTTGCTAAGCTGATAAAAACCACATGCACAAAGTTCCTTACTGTGCTTGACACATTATATAAACCTGACTTCAAAGTGTATCCAAAAGAGGAAGCTTATGACCAACCTTGCAGTTTTAAGCATGAGGAAGACAAAATGATATTACTAGGGCTTATATAGGTATAGGACAGTTAAACTTGCCTGTTTCGCAAAGATCATCAACAGACTGACGATTAGTTAAGATCTGGCATAAGCTACATTTAAAAACTGCACATTCATGTACTATAAGGACCCTGATATAGTTTGCTACCAAAATACTATCACAAAAAACAGAGGAAGGAAACGGTGTATCACAATTAGCAATCATTTATCTCTCTCACACAGACATGTGTGCACATGTACCCACAATATGGGTCACTATACTGTACACAGCTAAGAAACCAGAAGATAACAACCAGACTGTATTTTGGTGGAATATTTATCAGATAATGCATGCTTTAAATAATATACCAATATAGTCCATCATTCAGACTAGAATCTCTCTCAGCTTGGAAATATGACTACTACTTAAAAACTCCTTTAAAAAAAATATTAATTGGAAGTGGGTACAAACAATCAATGAGTTATACTTCAGTATAGCTGCACAAAGACATTAATGAAGACATATTTTCTTTGAAATTCCTCAACAAAACCCACCAGCTACAAAGGTTTCCAAATCACATAAGAAAAGCAACTCATTTTCATATTCTTTTTCATCTTAACTTGGAAACATTTCACTGTGAACAGGAAACCGGATATAAGTTACAAAGAATGAAAGAACAATTAAGGTATTTGCTAATCTTCCATCTCCTTTATTGTACTAACACTTACACAACTCATTCTTTAAACAAGCGTAGTCCTACTCCACTACTCATATGAATGACCACAGTTAAATTTTGGACTTTTTTAAGCTTGAGGAAATGTTTTAATTTAACATATCTGCACAGCATTACAAACAGTTCTTTCCATTACTTTTAACAGTGTTCATTTATTACATAGACTATCAAATTACAATGAATACACATTATTGATATTTCTAAGGATTAAATTAAAGTTAAAACATGAGTGGTTCTTCTGTGCTTACAACTAGAGACAGATAAAATTCATCTGATTATAGGTCTCTGCCCTCATGCTTTTAGGAGCATCCTAGGAGCTTCGGATGAGCATTTACCACCACCAGGACAATGACCTGCTGTTGTCCAGCTCCCACAGCAGTGATAAAGATGGTTTCACTGCTGGAATAAGCAACACATATTTTAGCATTATAACTAGAAACTTCTCAGGACTTAAAGGTGTTGAAACCTGTTTTATCCATCAGCTCCTACAGCTGAATCACTGTCAGTATTGGTTCAAGAGGGATACATCTTATTAATGCCAATTACTTAGTCCAGACAGACCTTAAAAAGTGCAGGATCTACTGCTGTACCTTGAGTCACTGTACTGTCAGTAACACACATCATTATATTATACAGACATTATATTCTGAGCTAAGTGTGTGTAGATTGAGATTCTACCTTAGTTGTTTCCCACCTTATCACTTCAGTCCTCAGTAAGCATACTTTTGCAATATATTATCACAGCCCCCTTTCTATTTACAGACTGTCCCATCTGTACACAGTTCTTCAGCATGTCAAGAAGCACTCTGTTGAAAGTATGACACTAAAGAAAAAAAGTAACTGGACCCAAGTCCAGTTTTTATTGGTAATCACAAATTATTTACTCTTTCAACATAAAAATCTTCAACTAACAAAAAGCAGAAAAGTTTTCTAAAAATGTATACAATCATAGCTGTTCTATGCCAGTGAGTAATTTAATTTACATTACTATGACTATTCACTCAAGTGACTAAGTAAAAAAACCAACAATTTTCAAAAGTAAAGTCTGTAAGAGAAAACATTTAGATATTAAAAATTTCCTCACATTATGTATTTTGAGATTTGTCAAAATATAATTCCCTGCCCCCAGGAAGAACAGCTTATAGACAGCATGTCATACTACAGGCACACAAATCCTGTCCCCAGCAACTGGCTACACCTTTCTTTCCAGGGGCTGGGCAGATCCTTTTAAATAACAAGAAACAGTTTCGGTCATACTGACTTCTCCTTGTATTCAGCTTCAACACATACCCACTATGTCTTCAAATATAATTCAGACAATAAAAATATGACTTCAAATACTATTTCATTAATCGAACGATATTTGATAATCTGGAGAGTTTTGTATTGGCTTAATTAGATCCATTAGACATGTGCCTTGGTACACAGAACAGGAAAACAGACGTAAATTCATTATCTCTTCTGAGAAATAAAGCCTGACAAGCATGCAATACTAGTGAGAAACAACAACTGGTAAAACCCACTAGGAAAAAACACACATCAGTTCCAGAAATAAAACATTACTTGTCAACCATTACAGAAGAGCTCCAAGAACTGGCCATGCCAGCATGTGTAAGCATTTTCTCCAGCTGACCCTCACAACTGCAGGCTACTGCCAGCCTGTAGCACAAAGAAATCACAAGCTCAGAGAAACAAACAATTCAGTGCCATGTACCATGCTAATGAACTCGCCTCTTCAGGTTTTTGGGAGGTGGGGGTGAGAGGCTATTCCTGTATCACAACCCTTGTAATTCAGATGCTCTTAGAAATATAACCTTGAAAACCCTTTCTCAGACCCCTGGGGTGCATGCCCAGAGAGGGGGGACCAGCCGCAGACAGGAAGAACATGCCACAGGACCCCGCTCAGCCACAACACTTTGATCGCACAAAGTCCATTCTTGTTAGTTCATGAGTTATGTTCATAAAACATTTGTTGAGTTCAATTAGTTTCTGACTCTGGGCTCCATCTGTCATACCAGTCTGTCTGGGCAAGAGGAATGGTGCAAAGTCCTCTCAGTCGGTAGAGCAGAATTGGGCTCAACGTCAGAATACTATGAATTTCTTTCACTTATCGTCCTTCGAAGAAAACCTTTACTAGATCTGGGGCAAATAGGGGGTGCCTGCTGCCTGCAACTTTGGCGTGTGTAATTTCTTTCTACTTACCTAAAAAGAAAGGCAACCCTGGGAGAGATGGGGGGAACAGAAAGCAGCCCTCATCATCTTTGGGTGTAACCGCACACGCGGGTCCAAGTGACACTAAACTATTTGTCAAAGTTAGCTCAGCATGTTCTTCTGCAAATAGTAGCTTTGGACAGGAGGAATTTGAGAACATCTCTGCAGCCCTGTGGTTTTGGGTCCTCCTTTGTAAGTATGTACTAACCAGACTCTCTCCCAAGGGCTGCTGAGATATCCAGTCCTGTAATAAATGAGCTGTTCCCATAGATGTTCCCTGGATATTAGTCCAGTAGACTTTCCCACATTTCTGGAGACAGTGGAGGTTTTCAACTAGCTGGTAGGTTGTGCCTCACAAACAGTGTTTATTAGAGTTCAAGAGCTCTCCTGAGAATTGGAATTAAGATAAAATTAGATGCAACAGCCTGCTTGTCTGCACTTGAAAAAGGTGATCCATCTTTCAGAAAAAAACCCAAAGCTAAAGGCTTCTACACCCCCCCACAAATCTGTAAGTCAGAAATCACAAGTGATCTTAACAATACATTTAGTATTTCTACATCAAAGTAAAAAGATTTTAACTAATCTTTAAGTCTTCATGTAATCTATGGGAGATCACATAAATTCTTTTAGTCAAGTTCCATACTATGTCCAAATATTATTTTAGTTTGCTTCTTACTGAGCTGTAATACACAGTTAAAAGTGAAATGAAACTGCTTGCTAATACAAAAGAGCTAACTGTGAATCATTAAGAGGATAGTAATACATATATATTGTTTAAAACCTGTAATTCAGTTCTTTTCTAGTGTGTAATAGATCTTCTGAAACAACTATTTCTTATTCCAACCTGTAGAGCCTTTCGATTCATTGCTGAGGAAACACTAACCAGGTCAACAGACATTCAGTAGACTTGTAAGTATTTTTGAGTTATTCTGACTTTCATTAAGTTTTCTTCTTGGACAGGAGGACTCGCAACACACAGCAACAAGAACAACAAAAATTACTTAACTGCTACTGCAGATGGGAAAAAATTGTGTGCATGATGAAGTTTCAGGCAAAAATTACATCCTTCCTGCACTTCTAATCTCATTAAGCTTGATTCCACCCAGACTTGTCAAATGCACACATGGGATAAAACTCTTCTTCATGGGTTGCTTTCATGCTTCTTGACTGACTCCCTCCATTTTCTCCCCCCAAACCCCTATCTTAATTTTTTTGCATACAAGCTCACCAAACCCAATGTTCTCTGCTAAAATTACTTTTTCATTTGAACACTAAGTTCAATAACAGGGGAGTAGATATTCAGCTATTTTTGGCCTAGCTTACAATTGAACGCAAAAGAGATCTCAGCGTTAGTTTTTAAAAGCATCTGAAGTGACCACAACATTTTTTCCTCCAGACTGCCTCTGATACTAGTCTGTGCATCTGCTAGAAATGAGCAGTTTGAACTCGTAATTCCATAAAACACCACTTCCTAAATTTATTTGTAGGAGGTGTCATTTTTCTGTGGTATGAAGACTCATTTGATGACAAAGGAGGATGAAAGGTTGATTAAAATAGGCAGCCACCAGATGAACCGCAGCCTGAGCCATGCTCCTCCTGTGGTTAGATCGTACTTCCTGTAAACCTGCTGTGCTGAGCTCAAAAAAGTGCCTCTCCCACCCCAGCCTCATCCTAAAAAACAGCTTTATGTGAAGGAAAGCTGAGAATCACCAAGATTACTCTGTCCAGACCTACTTAAAGACTCTGCCTAGGCTTTATACCACTTACAGAACAAAAATAAATAAATAAATAAAAAACCCCAAACCAACAGGACAAACCCACTCACTAATAACATTAGTCATAGCTAGATCTCCAAACAATGCCTGCATACTCAGACTACGAATAGAAACCAAAAGCTTGGATTTTAAAGCAATAAACAAAAATCACTACCATCCCCTTCCTGAATAATAGTTCCCAAACTACTTAAATTATTTAAAATAGAAAGTGGAAGAGATGTACAAGAAAAAAGGCAATGGAAAGTGCTTCTCAGAGCACAGATAGGCGTTGAACAGGCTAGAGGAAGATGAAACAGGGAACGAAAAAAATAAGGAAATGTTCTATTAATAGCAGATATACTTGCAACTACAAGGGTCAAATAGGAGGATTAAAAATATAAACATATTAAAATTAAAAACACAAATATAAGTTGTCCATCCTGGCCTGTACTGAACTGAATTACAGCAAAAAAATCCCAAGCTTTGCTATCAATTTTCTCCCCCCTTGAGTAAAATTCTTTGCTATAGTTTAGAAAGCACTTTGCCACTTGGGGTGGAGGCAAAGAAATGTCACATTTCCAGTAGTTCTTAAACATGCAGCCATGTTACAGACAAGTTTGACAGGTTCAACTTTTTCCAAAACAAATGTGCATACACATGTGCTCCCTGAACTATGGGAAGCAAGTTGTTTTCTTGGAGAATGTATAAATCTTTGCAGGTTACATTATTCAGTCTAAAATGAATTTTTCGTCAGTCCTCCTGAAGGAGCTGGATTCAGAAATAAGAACTCTCAACAGATGGAAGCCATTTAATGCAGCATTGCTGAAGACAGAGAGAAAGGCAGATAGGACAGAATAAATACCAGATGGTAAATACAAAAAAATTCAAGGGAGGGAGTAAAAGCAGGAAAAGAGAGACAGAAATACACAGTGACAGTCCCGGAATTGGTGACACAACCTGTCGTTCTCTTAAGAGACCATGTGGTCAGCCTTTTTTCCTGCTCCTCTGTTCTCTTACAATAAGAGACAACTGTGCTTATCAGGTTTCTAGTCATTCTGGGAAAATTACTTGCTGCCATGGACTATGGCTTCATGCTTAATCTTGTTTCACTTAGAAGAGTTAAAAATAAAAGTTGGAACAGCTCATATTTTGAAGGCATATGGGAAAAAAAAAAAGTAGCCCTACCCTGAGTGCAGTAATGGTGCAGACATTAGCAGAGCTTGCTGTGGCACTCTGCAGGCAGCGACTGTGTCAGTGAATCAGGCAAAGCGCAAACTTGCTTTATTATGAACAAAGCACAGAAAACAGAATTAGCATCGTGAATTAATTTTCATTTTTAGTCAGTGTATCTTGATTGTTTGCATCTTAAAAGTTAACGGTTAACTGAGCTAATTTCCCCCTTGGTTTACATTTGGACATCAGCTTCCTTTATAGCAAAGCATAGATGCTCCAGCACTGAGTAACATGAAATATATGAGTCACACCCCTCAACTGTATGATATCTTGCCGTATACTCCGATTTGGAGCCAAATTCTGACTCCAGGCTCTGCTTTCCTTCCTTTCATGGCACTATTGTATATTCATTACCTGCACTATTCTAGGCAATAGCTGGAGTTACATTTTCCTACCTGGAAGGAGAAGGATTTCTGCACTCCTAGACCAGGCTCACACCACAGCACATCACTGCCTTGGCCCATAACCCTGCAGACACATTTCACAGCAGCAAAGCGATCAGCAAGTAAAGGAGACAAGTTTACAGACTACACAGTTTCAAGGGAAGCAAGCAAGAGTGCTTTACCATCTGGTCATTCATCACGTATTTTGACAACTCATGTTACACATTGACAGGTTTGACAGGCAAGAGGTAAGCTTCCAGTCTCAGCATACCAGCCAGCAGGTCTTTCTTTTGGCATGGATAAAATGGTTTTCCTTCCCGTCGGCTCAGTGAAATATAAAACACGCTCCCAAAACCAGTAGCAGCCATGGCAGTTGTTAACAGCTGAGCCTTTATGATGAGAAAGGAACAGCAGGTTAAACTCTTCACTGTAGGAATCACAAATGATCTAAACTAAAGGTCCCTGCTCCAAACCTGGTGCTGGAAAACAACACTTGATTGGGAGCAAAGCCCAAACCAGGGAGCTCAGAAGAAACCATCCCTTGCTTTCCCCTAAAGATTTAAGTACTATTTGCTGTACCAAAAATGCTCTTAGAACTAAATCTAATAAATGTTTTTTGAGAGAAAAAGGCTAAAGACTTACTGAAACAGCCAAAATACCAATCTGAAAGTACCGTCCAATAGAATCACATCAAATATTAATGACTGCTTTAATTACCCCAGAGGGGGTTCTCTATTTATATCAGGTTGGGCTCCTGATCGTCATCTATCAGTAGAGCTGGCCAAGTAATCAGGTTTTCCAGAGAGCTTGTAGGAACAAGTCCACACTCCTGTGCCTCCACAGACAACGTGCATTGCTCTCAAGAGCTGCACATGCACGACAGTGGTTTGCAGAGCTTGCAGACACATGCTACCAGTGAAAACAGTATTGTGACGAAAAAAATCTGGCTTTAGATTTCACCACTGCAGGCCTTAACAGCTAAAAACTTCAGCACTCAAATGCTCCAATACACTGCAGCCCAAGCCCTCAAAAACAATTGAATTAATTTTTCCCCATGGCTTTTCTTTGGCTTTTAGTCAAATTGGGGGCTACTCATATTCAATGAACTCCCTACCATTTGTCCACACACACTAGAAAATTTCTCTAGTGCTTTCTTTTCATTATGAGACTTTTTATAGATTTCCTGACATGTCATAAACTGACATGTCATAAAATGAATCCTGTGAACAAAAGCACTCCCCCTGCCAAGCAAGGAACTGACACTCTTCTAACCTGGTTCACAACAAGCTAGAGCCAGATCCCTCTCTTTTCATCGTTCAGGAGACTTTATACAATGGACACAAAACAGAGGCACATACATGGGTACTCACGTACAAGGAGGCATATCCAGTAACCGATGGGCGAAGAGTCCTTCTGCAAAGTTACATCAGCCGCTTGTGCCTTTGGGCTCCTTAGAGTCCTCAAGAGAGGACCATCTTAGAGGTCTCAAGAGGTCTGAAGCGCAGCATAACAACCTCTAGCCTCTTGAGGACCCATCGGTAAAGCACAGCTCAGGCAACCCGTGCATCTCACCTGTTAACACTGGAAAGTAAACCATGGGGCCGTACTGCAAGACCCCAACCAACTTCAGAACCACAGCTCATCATCTTCATCCTAGGCAATGTATAAAAGCTAAGCGTGTCACTGAATGGTGCTAGAAGGGCACTTGTTTCTGACCTCTCTTCTTATCTCTGCATACGTGCATACATATTTTGTAAACATGTATGCGTGAGTACCATATGAATATCTGACCATCTACTAAAATAATAGCACACTGCCTAAAAGTGCCATTTCTTCCACAGAAAAAGGGAGTTACAAACATTTTGTTCACTTCAAAAAAGGTAAACATTGCGTTTAACAAAAAAAGCAAAAGAAATCACAACTAATTCAAATGTATAAAATATTTGTGCTGTATTTGACCACGGAAAACTAAAGGTACTTATACAAACAGCTTGTTAGAACAGAATATAAACTACTCTTGAACCAGAAATGGCAAAAAGAGTATAAGAGAACAGCACATCTGATACGCCAGCCTGGAGAGACACAACAAAGCCATGTGTAAATGTCAGACAAGGAGTAAAAATGCCTGTTGCTTACTTGCCTTTTACACAGAAACTACTTCAGTGTCTGCATATATCTTCAGAACATGTTTCATAATCCTGGCATCATGGTTTATAAAGACTGCAAAGAAAGAAAAAAAACTACCCACCAAGCTGAGGTAAGAATCTTTTGGCAGAGATCCCAAAACATCTCAACCAGAAAAAAAAAAATCTAACCTTATTTGGACAAAACACAGAATTTCACTCAAACTATATTTGCATTGCCACTTTTTATTGTTAGGGGAGAGGGACAGATACGAAAAACATGCTTTCAGAAATACAGGAACATACGCAAAATGAGATAATTAAAAAAAATTAAAAATGAGAAAAACACTTAGGTCTAAAAATTGTTTGGACAAGTTGGCTATTATTTCACATTTGCTCTGCACAGTATATTTTATGTCTTCTTTCAGTGAGATTGCCTTGTAACCTATTTTTACCTCGGTAGAATCACACACACAGAAGCATTGTTAAGAGGTAAATATAGAAGATGCCAAAGAATTAGAGGGATAAAAAAAGTATTCCAAGATCACTGTCACCTTTAGAAGTGAAACATGCAGTCCTCGAGGACAGCAGATAAACAGAAACCAAACTCCATGGGGAGCTGCAAAGGAAGGAGTAGTCACAGGCTTGCTATACAACTATAAAACTACCAACTTTATAAGAGATTGAGTACTCTGAATTAGATCTTGGGCTATCAGCTATAAACAGGTGCTTGTGCACTGTAAGCAAAGTGAAAGGTAAATCCCACTTGCTTTGTTCAAACAGTGCAATTTTAAATCACTGGGTAGCTAAAAGAAGTGTAGGATGGTCTGGTTTCCTTGTATGATTTGTAAGATTTAGTGTCCTTGTATATGACTACTATATACAATGGAACACAATTATGGAAAACCTACTGTGCCTAAGCTTCAGATGTTCAGAATACATTAAAAATGCCCCAAAAGAAGAAACCATTGTGGTTTTCCCAATAATGAACTCCTAATCCTTCACAATGGAAGCCATCCATGTTTCAGTCAGTTCTGACTTACTCCATGTATTAATAATTTTTTAGTTTAAGTTATTGTGTAAAACCATGTCATTATCATATTTATAATTATCATATTTATAATGATAAACACAAAATTAAAAATTAAGATATTTTAGGCTCTGCCTTTAAAAAACATCACTCACTTCATCTTGTTCTAAAGCCAGTCATCCTCTAGGGACAAACTTGGAGGCCTCTCAGTAAGCTGCAGTGAATCCTTCCTGCCCAGGGAGACTTACAGGGAACCAGGCCTGCCATTCAGATAGTAGCTCAAGTTGCCAGAGGTTTCTGCCTGACAACTTCTGCCCCATGGGGCTCAATGACTAAAACATCAATGAACAAAAGACTTCATGTAACAATTGTAGCACCTGATATTTTGTGCCACTAATGCTTTTTTTTAAAAAATTAAATTAAGTCTTGCAAAAATCAATGTCATCCAAATATGTTTAAGAGTTCAAGGCTCCATCATACTTGGTCACCAGACTGGAAGAAATCCAGAGAAGACAAGCTGCAAAATGGAATAATTCTAGCCACACAGCATTTTCACCACTCTAAGTTTTTGGTATTGTCAGCTTTTTTTTTTTTTCTTTTTTTTAAGAAGTTGTTGGATATACTGCATCCAGTTGCTACAAAAACTAATGTACGTCATACCAAGACTGTAGCTGCTAAGCATTACTGGGAATGGAAAACTCCAGATATTCAGCTTGTAAAAAGGCTGACTTGTAAGTGGCATCCAAATTTGCTTTTCATAGGTGAGCTGTGAACTTCAGTGGCGCAAGTGAATGCCACAGCTCTGCATCTTTGGTAGTGTGCTGGTTATTCAATGCATTAACAGCTCCTTCCATTGCTCATTTCTTGTTCTGAACTTTCTGTGAAATGAGGATGTATATGTTAGCAGAGGAGATTATGCTCACCCCAATGTAAAGGATCCATTGACTAGTCTTTTCTCCTAGTAAGATTAATCTTTACTTGCAATGAAAAGAACGTGTATTAAGAAAGAAAGAAGTGTATTATCTGCTCAGCTGTGTGGCAGCCTCACATGAGGTAAGCAAGGTTGGAAAAAGAATTTTTACTCCATTGCCAACATCAGTACTCTCCTGAAGCGAGCAAGCAAGCACTAATCTTCCTTCACACCAGTTGTAACAGACACAATTCTAAAAGTATCATATAATAAAGAACATAATTTCAGTGTACAGCCTTTCCTTTCCTTTTAATTCTTCTTTATGCATCAAACTGAAGAGACAACTTAAGTCCTCCCCTTTTCATAGGCCACATTTAAAGAGTAAAGACAACTCATACTAGTCCAGAAAATCACCAGTGCTGAGATGATGGCAGTGAACTTCATTACCCTCTTCAGCACTTACCCCCCACACTTTGGGGAATAGGGAATGGAGTATTAGTGACACTGAAATAAAGGCATGAAACTACACATGAAGCCTAAGGGAGTCTTCTTTCCCTTTTCAAACATACTCCATACAGCATGTGTTTGATGAATACTAATTAAGTACAGTAGAAGTGTTCAATTTGTAGTAATGAACTTCAAGGGCAAGATGTGACTCCATAGTCTTCAATCAGAGCAGACTCTCGTTATGGTCAAGAGAGACACTGCAGGCATCAGACTGGACTAAATGAATTTCAGCATAATCAATATACTTGCCTTTCTGTGCATGTGTGTGCATACACACACACACATAGACACAAAATACACTAAGCACACACACATATATATACATGTAACTTATCCCAGTCATACATGTGTGGCGGTTTTTTTGAGAAATAAAGAGTGCATCCGAAACTTGCTGGTGTTATTAATGATGAAAATACTACTTACTGGCAGAAGTTCTATAAATGCAACAAACTGAAACCATACATTTGGACACAAAAAGGAAAAGCAACAGGATACAAAGCATTGCAACCACCAGGGAATCCAACTTTCTCAGCAGCACGATGTTCTGGAAGTCCATTAACAGACAATTAGCAGATTTTCAGTATGGCCTTTTAAAACTAAGAGGTAATGCAGAGTCATCATAAACATGAAGAGCTGGCACTGACCTGCCTGCTCTAGCCAGAACAGATAGGGCAGCCCCCACCTCCCCAACTGGGACAAAGCAACTAGATCTCTACTTGCACAGATATAATCAACACTGTAATTGAGGAAAAAGAGACACACTTGCTTCTCATTTGGGCAATACAGAGTTTACCACACCTATTATATATACATCTGGGATGCCCGTCTGCCGACTTCTTTTAATTTACTGCTTTTCTGTAGGTAAGAACATAAAAAAATAATATGACACAAAAGATCAAGTAAATCATTAAACATAAGGCATAAGTTTTCACTGAAGTGGCACAGTTATAGGATATCAGCACTTTACAATCTCAAATGAGTCCTGGATTGGCCTCGTTAGGTAATGACCTTTAACCTCCGTCTCATGCTTGAGTTACAGAAAATGCTACTAATTAAATGAACAACATTATAACAGTGGGAGTCCTCCTGTTTCTGCCTGCCTTCAGGATTTGTACTTGTACTTGCACAGTACTAGGAAGACTATGAGGTTTGTAATGTGGAGGTGCGGATTCCTTGCTCACACCCCATATTGTTTAAATGACAACCTGTAATCAACAGGGAACCAAATTGTTCCCTGACATTGTGTAATTCGTGTTGAATTAAAAGAAGACAATAAGGCTTACATACCAATCGGGAAGGGGGAAGACACACATTGTGATTGAACAAACGCTTTGTGTAAATAGCAAGGCTTGCTTAAATGTTGCGTAAGGGTCACGAGAAAAGGGCAACGGCTATAACTTACTAGATAAGGAGGGAAAAAGACAACAACTGTAACTTACTAGATAAGGGGATTAACTCTAACACACTGCACTTCTCCACATCGAAAGACATTCTACATCAAAAGACACTCCCCCTTGAGAAGATTGACCGAATCCACCCAATAACAAACCTACACAAGTGAAGAAAGAAGAAGCAAGACAAGGCGGAGATTTACAAGAAAGGGGTGCATGAACTGTATAAAAGGAATGTAACTATAACAGAAAGTTGAGAGCTTTTGGTGAAGCACTGTCTCCCTGGCCGCCCAGCGCTGTTTTGCTCTCTTATCGCTTGCTAATAAATTCAATCTTTTTATTTAATACAAATTGGCTCCTCCAATTTGTCATGAGCGTCTATAACACAGCCCAATTCATATAGGTCTGCTTACAGTGCAGAATACCATCACGCAGCTACCAGCCATAACATTGCCTTCTACACATCTCTTCAGTAATTACAACAGCAACAAAAACAATATTGCAAATATGAAAGGCTTTAACAACATAAACACCAAGTTTTGCAACTGGAGAAATCACAAAAAAAGCAGTATTAAAAAAATCCAGAATGATGCAGGTACATTGTTCTTTCTAGCTGACACAGAAAAGCAATAAATTGCTGCTCTAGGCAGCAAAGCACTGATCTTACCGCTCCTGTCAATGTTCTTCAACTATGTAACGTCCTGCAGCCAACCTTCCTCTCCAGTTCATTCTTTTGAAGAATTTTCCCCCTCTACTTTGTGTTATTCCTACAGCTGCCAGCCGCACCAGTCCTTATTTGAACTGACTGCATAAGCACATACCTAAAATCTAAAATAATACACACTGGAAGAACTAATAATGCTTTGGGGCACTATCCATGAACATTTTCATCACCACAACACAGCAGGTGCTAGTTCCAGTAAACATTCAATATTCTACTCTCCTAAGACAATGCTGAAATAGGGCAAAAAAAGAAGCAATAACTGTAGGTTCATTTACTGAGAAAACAGGTACTGCAACACCAGACACTGCAGAGGTGGCAGTCGAGCTGTGTTCAGATTAGCAAGCTAATATAATAGTGGTGTTTTGCAAAATTAAAAACCAAAAAACTAGGATTGTTATTTAGTTGTTCCAGGCAAATATCGGGATAATAATTTTCTCATGTATGTCCAATTGTAACACTGTAGACATTCCCTCTCTCCCAAAATTTTGTGCAAAGTTATTGTTAGTGTATTTTTGCCTAGCCCAATAACAAATGCCTTTATTCATAATTAGTAGAGTCATTCACTGGAGTGAAAGGTATAGCACTACGAAGGACGCTTTATTTGGGTAGAAAGCACCTCATATGGGCATGGTACTTGTTGATACTACTTTACATGCAACTTGTTTCCTTTTAACCTGAATTGAGAAGAATGAGCATGCTTACTTATCTTTTTAGTTAGTAAATGGTTAGTAAAAGATGCAGGCACAATTGCAATTCTAAATGGCAGAAAGCAAGCAGTCTCTCTCCTGTTAACTCTTTCCCAAATGATTTTACCTGTCTTCAGACTGAGGCTGTTCTGCCTCTCAGCCCTGCAGAAGCTTGGACAACTGCAAAGCACTGAAGAGTTCACAACTCATCCCGCGTACTTAAGGAATCACAAGGCATCTAGGGAGAGGGAAGAATGGCAACTCTCTTCCCTTATTAGAAAATGCAAGAAGTCGTTTATTCCACACCAGCAGCTGTCAGCAGAAATCCTGCTGAAGAAGATGCACAGGCCTTTATCCTCCACAACCCAGTGAACCCTACAACCATTTTCCTGCTCTGACTTTTCACCTAATGGCAGACCCCTTTTATGAAGATCAAGTAGTCTTTTGCTTCTCAAGCAGGGAGAGTAATGCTTTGGGACGTCCTCTCTAGGTAACAGCAGCAACTTCATAGGCAAAGGACTGCAGTCCCTAGTGGGGGAGTGACAGTCTTTAGGGACAGCACATGATAACGGCACTAAGCAGCCTCCAAAGCACCTGCAGTTTGCTTGTGCAACTCCAGAGCATTTTACACACCAAGCAATTTTATCCACTAGTGGCACTGAGTTTTCCCCTACAAGCCTTCAGATCAGATTTTGATCAAAAGGTTTCTTATTCAACAGATTTCCTCCGAAGGCACAAACAAAAGTAATAATTGGAAACAGCTGGGCATTTCACAATATAGAAATAGCTTCAAGACAGGACTTACACACACCATGTGTGCCAGTGGCACAGCAGAGCCAAATAACAATGGTGCCATCAGCCTCTTGGCTGAAAAACAGTGAAATTAAACATCGCAGTCATCAGAAAAATCTGGTAGAAATATCAGCATGATTCCTAATGAAAACCACTGATGGAAAAGGGCTAGTGAATGTTGTAAAGGGTACACATAGAGTTTGGGTGCATCTTATATGTTGGATATCAAGCTCTTGTTTCTCACGTATTACTAACATAGACTATGATTAACATTTTACCAATGACATATTTATTACAGATGGTGACACCCTTAGTATTTGTGAAAATAAATACTTTAAAGCAAATATAATAAAATATTTAGGCTCCTCATGCCGAATTTTTTATTGTCATTTAGCCAAGGTACAGTTCATTCTGAAGCAGAAGAGTGAACCAGGACACTTCCAACACAGCAGCAAATGATACCGTTCAATAAATCCAGTAGCCTACTGCCACCACAAGGAAAACAGTGGAATTACTTCCAGATGTGAAGTAACTATTACCAGTGGAACTAATACAGTAAATTACACTTATGTAAGGAGGAGACAAAATTTAGTATTTTAATCAGGATGAAGAAGTATTTGAAAACAAAAAAAGCTGGGAGTGATAATTTGCAAAAGCTTATCTCCCCCATTTTCTCAATGTTTTGCATCCTGATAGGATAGGAGGCTGGGAAGTATGAAGGCAGAAGGTAAAAAACAATTGACAGAACAACACCGAAATGGTACAGTTCTCCAGGGCCAGCCTTCCTAGGACTTTGTTCTACCTTCCAGGATATTCCACACAAGAAATGAGACTTTAAACAAAAGTAAACTTAATAAAGTAACATAACTTCTCTACAAAATAAATTAGAAATAAGTCAGATGATTCATGCATATTCAGTGGATCTACGGGCAGGAAAGGAAACAGCTCTAAGTAGTAATGACATCTTTCATAAATACAAAACCAGGACTACTCTATACACAACCAGAGGAAAAGAAAACATTCAAATACTTATTGCTGCAGTAAATATGATACTTTTGTGGCCCTTATTCATCTCCATACTTTTCACTGGTGCCATGCTTTGCACAGGTGGAATGGAGGAGGGTACAGGAAAGTCCTTTACCGTATTTGTACTCAGCTCTAATACAAGCAGGTGGTTGATTTATGGTACAGACCTATGATTACTACTTAGAAGACATGAAGTACTACAGCAATTAAGTCACAAGGGTAATGAATCTCTCTGCTTCTAACCAACAAGAAGATGGGTGTCAGAGAAATAAAATCCTCAAGAGACAGAAATGAGGCATTATACATCAGGTGCTTACATTCCATACAAAGTCAACAGAAGACATCTAATGTTTTCCATATTGGCCATACAAAGGACCTGGGCTTCTAAATGAGCTATTTGAAAATAAACAGTGGCCACCTCCCGAAATAATGTATTTGGTGCAATTAGGTATTATCATCAATGGAGACATAAAAGTTACCTGTCTTCTTCTGAACTTCAGATGCAGATCACTGCATTCAAGGGAAATGGCTGCACAAGTACTCTGACTTTCTGTTGCTATTCTGCTGTTTTCTCCCCTTCCTCCAGCACCCAGAGGATGAAGCAAAAAATAAAACCACAAAAAGATAACACAAGCATTGCTGTTAACATTTTAATCATGCAGATTTTTCACAATGAATTAAATATCAAGACTGGAAGAAATCTGCTCAGAAATTCACGTGACAATTGACAACGAAGGGACAACACAGATCTTCAAGTGGAGCTGGCTCCTTCAGGTGCTGGGGAGACACCAGCATCCAAGATGCGTGTCCAAAGACTTAAGATGTTATAAGCACAGAGAAACACTTTTGAAGTTTTCTGTTATCAGTAAATACAATATAACGCAAAAAACCTCCCATATTTAAATTCAGTTACTAAAAGTGTTACAGGCAACTCTCTGAAGCATGCAATTATGTGTTTGGCAGTTCTCAGCTGCTTGAAGATTTAGGTAAGCAACTTGTAGGGTCAAGCTGACTTTCCCCTCCCCCTGCCACATAGTTCAAACAAAAAGAAACAGCTCACACTGTATCACTGCGTGATGGCTTCAGACAAGTCACTTTATGCTAGAGGCAGAGATCTGCAGGCTAGCTGTGAGAACTGAAAAGGAGGTATCAAAAATAATAGCTAGGACAATGGGTTTTCCCACTAGGTAGATGGAGGAAGAGGAAAGTAAGCTTAAGCCTCCCTACTTCCAAAGCACAACCCTAACATCAACCTTTCCCCCCATATTGGGAAGTGTGAAAGAGAGAGGGCCCTCAGAATGACCAGAAAGCCAAGGGATTTTTTCAAATGCTCTAGAACAGAGATCCTGAAAGTATCCACAGGACTTAGGTGTTACTTCCTTTAAGTCACCCACTAGAAATAAGCACCCCAAAATCCATGCATACTCAACATGAAGTTGTGTCCGTACAAAGTAGTTTGTGTATTGCTTAGCTCAAAACTTCAACTTTAAAGTGTGCTGAACTACATAAACTTTGGTTATTTACCAGGAATTTTGTCCATAAGGAGATTAGATGAGTGGTGGCCATGAAGACCATGAGACACACCTGATAACAGCGAGATGCTAATTTACATTGGAAGGCATGACTTCAAAGACCACAGCTGTTACCAGCTTTGGTTCTTAAAGCAGCACATGGGCAACACGATATCCTCTCAACAAAATATTACCATTCTCCTAAGCTATATGCCTATATTACAACAATGGGTAAATATCCCATAATTTTAATCATCTGTGTTTTCTGGGGCCTGAATTAACACTATGTCCGGAATATGACATCCCAGCAGCGCTTGAGTAACAGCTGTATTTGAGAGGGAAAGAAAAAAAAAAAATCCACAGACAAAACCAGAGTCTTAAGTCCTGCAAGAACCAATCTTTATGATTCAGCTTTCATTCCATTTCAGGGCATCATATGAAATGTGATCATTAAAGAAACAATGGACCCTTCATAAGAGCAGAAAATGAGTGCCAGCATGCTCATCAAATTCCAAATCTGTCAACTACATTTGGCTACCTAAGTTTCTCTAGCCATTTCCTCTGGATGTGGCGCTGTCTTTTCTTCTGGCCTCAGACACATCACGTTGTCTGAGCAGCTGCCACAATTCAGTGATGATGAAAGAGCTACCTATTTCTGCAAACAGAAAAACAAAGCCTATACAGAGTTTGGAGATTAGTCATATGAAGTTATCATTTATCTGAAGTTACTGTACTGCAGTACTGCATTGAAATAACTAGAAAAATACTACTTGTGTTTCTTGTAAGGTAAGTCAAAAGCACCTCAGAAAATAGCACCAAGAAAAACGGGGGGGGGGGGGGGGGGGCAAGAAAAGGATATAACCATCGGGTCTGAAAAATTACTATCAGAACAGGGGAGAATGGATACCACAGTAAAATTTGGCTTAGGCAGATTTAGAGAGGAAGCTAATTTTTAAAATAAACCTGAAAAGCAAATCAAGAATTGAACAGGAATCTACAGCAAAGAGTTCAAATATCAGCCAGAATACACAGGGAGGGGGAAGAATATAGGGAGTATTAGTTTCTTTTTCTAAAAGAATGTGATACCGCAGAAAGCCATCATTTTTTTCAGTGATACTGTCAGGTAGAACTCAAAACTTCCTGCTTTCAGCCACGGATTCAGACTCTGATCCTCACTGGGCTTTGATTCTTGAGCTGTGGTAATGCAGGTCACCATCACCTCACAAGACAGAGCAGAGAACAGGCAGTGTGTCCAATTCTGAGAAACTCCAGCTCACTGCTCAGTATATCAACAGCCATTGATTTCAGCTTACTTCAATATGCCAGCAAAACAGCTTGCTACTGAAGAAAGAGCACATCTTGCTTCCCGCTCCCCTTCACTCCCAGCTATGTAGTCCCAACCGTCTTCTTTAATCTCCTCTGATGCTCATGAGATCTTTGTCATGAGACAATTTAAACTCAGGAACTTTGCAGTAATTCTCTTTTTCTTCCTCCCTTTGAGTTATTCAGTAATCCAACAGAAAACTCTTAGTTCACAGAGCGCTCCAGAAAGCACTGTAGCTGTCAAAAGGTAAGAAGTGGCAGTGGATGGGGTGAAAGGGGCAAGACCCCCCATTTTGACAATGACATACGTCCCAACTGGCGTACTGCATCTTGCAGAACACATGGCAGATCTGACTGCTCTGCCCACCAAGGTGGTTGTCTTCAGGCATGAGCAACAATAAAGAAATATCTAATTGAAGTGGTACGTTTCACACATGCAGTTCCTTACCTGACCCACAAAGAGGGAGGCTACTGCTAACAGTGCTGTGGGCACAGCATAATTATGAGAGACTAAGCTGTGTTCTCTGCTGAATCTGGTGACACTGCACTTAATGATTTGGTCATTTAAAGCAGCAGTTAACCGTTCATCTGCTGGGCTAACATGCATGTTTGCACTAACATACTGACTCCTGATACAGAAGCAGCAAGAGAGAGGGGGGAGGGAAGAGAGAGAGGACATTTGACAGTAATTTTTCTTTTAAAAAGCACATGCACACTTATTTTTGACCTTGTAACAAATAAGAACACGGATAAAAGCAAGTGTTATCAATCAATATGTATAATATGATTGAAATAACCAGAGAATTGATGAAGTCCTGTGTACAGCGCCCAACACTTAATATTTAAAATAGGGAAACAATAACTAAACATGATTTAGGGTTTAGAAATAAACTGTTAGACAATGGAGCTTTGTAAATAGGTAGAATGCTTATGTCAGAGAAGGTAATGGATTGTGGTCTAGTCAATAAACCTTGAAGAACCGCTTGGAACTACCAAGGTTAGGGAAGAAGTAAGTAAAAGGTAATTCCTACACAGGGAAATGGCAACCACCGACTCATTGACAACCTACTCAAATGATACAATCTACTCAAAAGACAACAATGAAGGAAGAAGATAGAGTCTGCGTGCTAATTTACATGAGAGGCAAAGAAGAAAGAACCATTCGTTTAGGGAAATAATAATGAATATATATCACTTAAATATACAAATGTGGGAATTGTTGAGACAAAGGTGTGCTGTCTGGAGACAGGCACCCATTCATGCGCATCAATGAGATTAATTTGAAAATACCTCAACTCTGTGCATTATTGGCTTGCACACCAGGTAAACGAACCCCGTTTGAGGGACAACACAAGCAAAGTCAATTCCTTTTAAAATTTCTGACTTTTTTTTCATCTTACAGACTCAGAGAAGGCAATCCTGAGCATTGTTTTAGAGAACAGTAATTTAAAAGATGCTGTTTTGAAAAACAGATTGATGATCTTCAGCAATACAAATAGCATGCAGTAAAAATAACGTGTGGCGATAGGGAAAGCACAGCAAGCAAACGTGTCGCAGCTTTACTTGTATGTAAAAGAAAAAAGGACACATTAGAAAGGGAAAAAGACAACATAAAAAGCTCACTGCTAAATACGGGGGCTTGGGCATGAAAAATTATCCAGCCAAAGCTACGCGCCTGCATTCAGTTAATTTTTCTCCGTACAGGAGCGCCCCAAACCACCGCCGACCAAGTTCATGAATCCTGCCCAGCAGCCGGGGACCTCACCAGCAGGCGGCAGTGGACACCCGCGCCCGTTGGGCCGGGAGGCCGCCCGCGCTCCGCTCTCTCCCAGGAGAGCAAAAAACAGCCGTTCCGGAGGAAAAACACCTCCCCCTCTCTCACACGTAAAGCGAACTCTGCTTGCTGTTTAAAACAGCTTGCTCCCCGAGTGGCGATGCTTTTCCCAAAACACAGCGGTATTTTGGACAGCAGCTCTCCTCGGGAGGTTCTCCAGGAGCGCTACTTCCTTCCACGAGCCTACGAACCGAGGGTCGCCTTCTGCCCCCCACAGCGCACCGGCCCGAGGGGCCCCCGCTGCTGAGGAGTCGCGAAGGGAGCGGAGCGCCCGACCGCCGGCCGGCTACTCGCCACGCGATGGGCGGGAAGGGACGCGGACAAAGGCTACGCCGGGCCGGGCTGCCCTTCCCTCTCTCCCTCCCGGCCGTGGCAGGGCCGGGCTGCCCTCGGGGCCTCCTCCTGGCGCCAGGCCTGTACCAGAAGCGCCCGGTACAGCTTCAGCCCCGCGCCGAAGGCGGCCGGTTTCACACACACCCCGCACCGCCCCCTCCCGCGGCAGCACCCGCGGCTCCCCCCCCCCCCCCCAGCTCATCCTGGTGCGGAGGAGGCGGCCAGACACCCAGACGGGGGGAAGCCGACGAAATGGCTTCCCCCAGGGCAGGCCCCCCTCCTCCCGCCAGACTGGGGCCCCTTCCCCTCCGCAGCCCTTACCTGGAGGAGGCCGCCCATTTTGGCGCGCAGGGCGCGGAACTCCTCCGGCGCCGCCTCGGGGTAGAGCTGCCCGCGCAGCAGCTCCTCCGTGATGTCCGCGTTGCCGTAGTAGGCGACCTGGGCGATGCCGCTGAGGAGCGCGCTCAGCGGCTTGGAGCCCTCGGGCGGCGGCGGCTGCTCGGGCGCCGCCATCGCGGAGAGGGCAGGGCCGCCGGCAGCCCCGCCCCGCTCGCGGCTACGGGTACGGCGGCCGCGCGGACACAGCCCACGCGCGTACAACCCAGTTTTCTCACGGGGGTGAGACGGACTGCGCTCTTAGCAAGCTAATCGCTACTATCACCCACCCAACACATAAGCGGAAGAAGCCGTGGCTCTACCAGCCAGGCGAATTTTATGTTACACAGACATCCGAGGGGGTACCCCCCACCACGAGTGTGCATTTAACTTCTCCTCCCCCGGGGGCACGGCCAGGCGTAACGACAGGCATCCCCGCTGAGCAGCACTCCTCCCGGCCCTGCAATGTTTCAAAGGTATCTGCGATTAAAAAAGGAAAATAAAAAAGGGGGGGGGGGGGGGAGAACCCAAACACACACAAAACTCCCCACCAACCAAACCCGAACGGCAATGACCTCACCGGGTACAATAAATTTCTGCTTTCCAAACTGTTTCTTCAAGAAAAAGTACTCCATATTTCAAGGAAACACTCCAATATTTCAAAAACTGCCCCAGGCTTTGCTCTCCATCCCTTCGCTGCAAGATGCAGGGCAGACCACAAAACACAGGAACAGTTAAGAAAAAGGTAGTAATAAAAATCAAGTGTTTTCTCTGTCCACTATTCTACACAAGTTTAAATAAAAAAAAATATTAAAATGCTTCGTATATACAAGCATGCGCAGCCACAAAAGAGACCATGTGCTGTCACAAGAGATATCCACAAAAAATCTTCTTCTGCTAATAACACAACGGTATCATTTACCACTCAATTTCAATTATTTAAGCCCTTCATAGTTGCACTCTTTTTTATGACATACAAGAAATACCACGTTGCTCGATAAAATAAAAAAAACTAAGTTTATGATCAACATGATCTGTTCTGCCTAGTTTTTTTATTCTGCATCTTTTTGTAAGTGGAGAACAGGCAAAGAACACTTGCAAGCTGTCCTTGCCTGAGGGGGATCACAGCGCACACCTCTTGAAGCTAGAGATACAGGTAGAATTGACAGTACGTGCATCTGAAGGCTTCTTCCACTCTCTCCATCCAGTTGGACATTTAAAATGTCCTTTTTCTCCCACGGTATTTAGATTACATGGCATCTTTAGAAGCTTTAAAGAACCTGGACATACAAGAGCTCCCTTCAATCACTAGAAATGAATATACAGTATAAGAAATGTAACTCCATTTGGGTACAGACTCCTCACTGCACAGCTGACCCTTCCAAGACTCAAAACTCTTCTCTGAGGAATACAGTTCACCACTGCTCCCATTTAAAAAGAAAAGGGAGCAGAGTAGTAACTCTTCATGGCTTATCTGTATCACCACAGATTATGAAGTAAAAATTCCATCACTCAAGTTTAAATTTCTGAGGGTACTGTTCCTTGATGACATGCTTTCTTCTGCTGCAAGCTGATTAAGTCCTAATGAGCAATGCTGGTCTACTGACTTAGGTTGAAGTACAAAGACAAACTTGTTCTTATAATTGCTTTTTCCTCTCAGATCTCAGTCTACTCGCTGCCTTGCACGAAGATGACAAAAAAAGCCAGTGAAGAGTGCATATTTTGACTTCAAAAAAGGTATAAAATTATTCAGAATGCATTTGGCAGCAACCAGTAACCTGTGTCTTTAAGAATATTATTTATTTGTTTTTGTAAACAACCTTATTTTTAAACAAATTAAAAATATACTGAAAAGTCTCTCTCTATATATATACACAGTACATGTTCAAACTTCACTTCATTGTGATGCCATGGTTTAAGCAGAAAAACAAGATTTCTTGATCCAAAACTCAGTTGCAATACAACCATCTTCGGCAGTAAAGCACACCACACTGCCAAGACCTGGTCTTTCCAGGAATACTTCATTTGTTATTTATCACCTGAACCGTTTTTCGGCCGTAGTGGTAATAGCTGTACGCAGATGTCACCGTTGTGAATGCTGTGATGCACCTTTGGGGAAAATAGTTCCTGTAAGTCATTTGAGTCTAAGTACAATAATAAAAAGTATTATTTGTAAGAGTCTTCCCTATTTTTCATGACACAGTCAAGGACTATGTCCTACAGAAATGCAGTTTACAGTTTATATGCTGAAATTCAGCACCAAGTGGAGGATTAGATAAACAAAGGAACTGCCATCCAGTGCCAAGTAGCATGTTTCAGCGTAATTGCATACTAGGCCAAATTTTTACCATATTAGCACTTAGTTTAGAGAAGGGAAGACAAAAGATCTGTTTCAGTATTTGTACCCTATATCATTTTTACCAGCTTGAGAACTGACTGATGGGAGAAAGTATGCCTTGGTAGTATGACTGGGGAGAACTCAAATCATACAAGACTTGAACTTATCTTTTTACCAAGTTCCAAAGCTAAAGCCCAAGTTTCAGCTTCAGCCCCTTTTGTTCCCTTCCCGGAAGCTGGGTAACCACCATATATATATTTCTAAATTAGCAGTGTTCCTCTGCATCAAAGGCTGACACCATTCAGATGCGAGTCACCGCTACAGCTCTGCCCCTCCCTGGACACACTGCCAGACTCATCCAGGTCATTTTTGAGTGTTTAGAGAGGACCCTGGTAAGTTACACCCAGCATTTTTCACAACAGAGTAACTCTCAGAGTCCCAGATAAGCAGCAAGGTAAGCATCTCTAACAGATGTAATTCTAGATTTGTTTTTCATCCTGTTGTGGATGGGTCTATTACATCATCTGGGCACAGGTTTTTGGTTCCACACAATTAGATTAATCTCAATTACCAGTTTCTTTAGGAGTACATTAAATTATCTGAAAAAAAGTGAAGAGGTGAGTTACCATAATGTTTGCAGATATATGCTGTCCACATAATTGAAAACAGGAGCTGCTAAAGAAGCTGCCACCAAAATTAGCTGAACTGCTGTATTCATCTGATAAAAGCAAAACAGGAAATGTGACCAAAATGAAGGCGTGTACTATGCAAGGAATACCAGTATACACTTTTATTACTGGTTTAAATCTTAGTCTGTACACAGAAAATTTATTTAGAAACCTCTTCTAATGAAGCATCTTACACACTCAGAATTAGCATGTGCTCTGACAGTATAGTTGAAAATCTTTCAGAGTTTAAGTTGCCTCCAAATTAGCTGGCACTATTTTCAAACTGCACTCAGCAGTAGTAGTAAACAGCCCCCTCCCTCCAGACTACAACACACCACCCCAAGTACCGAGGGGTTATCTTTTGTAACGAGTTACTACTCTTACCTTGCTAATGAATGTTGGTTTTAATTGGGCAGTAGCATAACAGGGGTTAAAATATCTACTGAGTGTTCTCTGTGAGGGAGAGAAAAGAGGGGGGGAAAAAAGGCAATTCAGTATATTCAATTTGATATACCTCTTCATGTGATACAGAAAAGTCAATTGTAGCACTAAAGAATGATACTGCTACCACTTTTACACATCATACGCAAGAAAAAAGTTATCAGTACTCTGACTCAATTTTATGAAACACTGTTCTGCTTACCTATCTATCTGGCAAAAGAACAAGCACAGCCTTACATCTTAGGCTATCCACCCAAGTTTTGAGCAATCCTCAAGTCTCAAGATTAAAATCTCCTGGTTACAACTTTGTTAAAAGGCTTATTCATTTTTTTTATACTTGTAAAAATACAGAAGATTTAATAAAAATAAAATGGTTACACGTTCATACAATTTTGTTTAATGCTATACACTTACCGGTGGAGAAAGAGTTTTGTATCGCACATAAAAGACAGCAGCAATGAGCGCTACATCCCTCAGAATAATCATGGAAGTAAGTGAAACTGAAAAACCAAGCCAACAGGATCTAGTGAAAAATCACGCCCATCATTAAAAACCAAACCAAACCGAATGAACACAAAATATAAAGCAAGAAGAAATAACCACTCTCAAATACTTCTGAACCAGGTTTTATGCATGACTGAAGATTTCTAACACAACTTCTGAAAGGGTTTAATCTGAAGTCTTAAAACAACCCAGTCTATGAGAAAATCTTTGATATAGCTACTATTATTGCTTTAAAGAAGCTACATTTGAAAATGGCAGTATATGACAGTTGTTTTTGTACATGGCAGCACGTGCTTTCTGTGAGGTCTATTGGGGGGCTGGTTTTTTAAGTATTTAATAGCAGCACGTAGCAAAGTGCAACTGACAAAGCAAGAGTTCCAAGAGATACACAAGTTTTCCTTCCAGAAACAGAGAAATATTACTATACAGAAAATTAGCTGCTTTACCTTATATAGTATGTGGAATTGACATTTTCTCACCTGGGATAAGATTTGCACAAGTTAGGCTTACATAGAGCACACTGATGAGAATTTTATCAGCCAGAGGATCAAGAGCACTTCCCAAAACTGATTTCTGATTAGCCCAGTTTCGTGCAATAAATCCATCCAGCTAGGAAAAACAAAGTTCAATGTTTCTCTGTTAGAAAACTTACAATAAAAATAGTCTATATATGCTACTGTTACAGAGATATTTCATGAATGACATCATATAATACAGCTAGTTTAACTAAGATGAAATATGATACATGTTCGCTGATATTTTTATCATGTTTTTTTTCACACTGCATTCCAGGTTCTGGAAGCCTCTGAACATACTCAATTCTCATTATTTGGGGGGGGAAAAAAAAAAGAAAAAAAAAAGAAAAAAAAGAAAGAGAGAGAAGAGGTATCTGATGTTCTAAAATTCACGCTGCTATTGTCATGATGGATGCAGCAGGTACACCTGCACACGTCAACAGACCACTAGATGCATAAGCACTGACTGGACAATGCCTACCCGGGGCTGGTCAGGGAACCCTGATATCCCCCATTGCTCCACCAGCACCAAGTCCCCTTCAGGCACCTGCGAGCTCCCTTCACAATGTCGCAAAGGATGCGTTTAGTGTTACTAGAAAACGACGACTATCAAAATGGATCTGTTTTATTAATTTCCATTCTATATTGGGAGTCTAAATTTCAATGCACTTCAATGGGATCACCCTAACCCACACTCTCCCCAAAGTATTTCCAAACTGACGTAGACATACCAAATCCGTTACGCCAGCCAAAACAAAGACACCTAGTGCAACACGGAAGTTTTCTTCAACGATCAAATACCCTAAAACTGGCGCCAAACCCATTCTTGCCATCGAGAGTATATTTGGGATCGTCCAGGGGTTTTCATACTGTAAAGCAAGAAAGCAAAGACTTCAGGCCGGGGAGGTAAACCCTACCTTAGCGCCCAACAAAACTAAGCAAGACAAGCAGGCGCTTGAAGCTGAACCGGCCAGAAAGCCTTGCAAGTTCCTGGAAGCGACCTGTCCTTTGCGCAGGACACAGGGACGCGGCTTCGAATTACTACTAAACAGTAACTCAGCCCTCAAAAGGAGATTACGCCGCCCGCCACCGAGGGACCCCAAAAGCCCTCGTTCGGCTGCAAATTCGGGCGCGACACCCGTGGCCCGCAGGCAGCGGGACCTTCGCCGCCCCCGCCACGGGGTAACAAGTGCCCCCCCCCCCCCCGCGCCGGTCACATACCAGATCGGCGTAGCGCCCTGCCACACGCCGCTCCCGGGGGGACTCTGGCGGCCCGGCCCCGCCGCTCCCCGCCCGCCGCTGCGCGCTCCCGCCGCTGAGGAGGCGCCAGGCGGCGGCGGGCGCGCGCAGCAACCACTGGGGCTCGCGCAGGAGCCGCTGGTGCTGCCGCAGGGCGGGCGCCGCGCGCGGCCCCGCTAGAGCTTCCGCGGCCGCCGCCAGGCAGAAGACGCCGCTGTTGCCATGGCGGCGGCCGCCCGCCCCGCCGCCGCCGCGCCCCTCCGCCGTCGCCACCGGCCCGAGTCGGCCGGCCAGAGGCCTTGCGCCGCCGCCCGGCCGCCTCCGCCCCGCGCCGCGGAGGAGCCCCCAGAAACCTCTGCCCAGCCAAGCGGCGGCCAGCATGGTGTGGGGTGGCGCCTGCCCACGGCCCCTACACGCGCTACGGCCCTGCCTGCGGGAGCGAGCAGCCTCCCGCCGGCGCCATCCTCCGCCCCGACAGACCGGCGCGGGGGGGGCGCGGGGACACGCTATGAGCCGTGGGCTGTGCGTGTGCGGCGAGGGGTGGGGGGGACGCGCGACTTTTTGCGGCGCTTTACGGCACCCCCCTCGCCGCCGGGCCGCGCGCTTTACGGCAGGCTGCCACCACCGGCGGCAGAATTAAAAAATAAATCCCAGCTGTGAGGAGAAATAAGGGGAAACCCGCTTTTCCGCTGTTTTCCGGCCTACCCACCTGTCGGCCGAGCTTCTCCCCCGGGGGCCGCGGCGCGGACGTGGGCGCCTGTGGCGGCATGGCAGGGTGGCTCCGTGGGGCCGCGCGTTTTTGCTCTAGCTGTTCTCTTGTAAGCCCTTAGCGGAGGAAGATGAAGGTTAAGGTTTGCTTTAGCGTAAGAGACTCCTGAGAGGACTTAAGACGACTCTTGTTCTGGGTACTTGTTCTTCGCCCTCCCTCCCTCGCCCACGTTTACTTTAGCTCAAGGAGAAAGAATTTACTTTTCTGGGTGCAATCACTTGTTTGCGTCTGAGGCTTGTTCCTGCCCACCTTCCCTAACGCCGAGACGCTGGTATGTTTCAGGTTTCTGGCATCAGTTTACGATCCAGCTAAGGTTTGAGTCGCAGGTGTTCAATCAGCTTTAATTACACACAACAGATAATAACTAGCAAAACAAAGGGAGGCTCTTCAAACAAAAAATAAAACCAACCAAAAAACCCAAACCAACCAACCGAAAGACAAACAAACAAAAACCCCAAAGGAAAGCAAAAAACCCCAACCAGTCGAATGTAGGATATTTAACTCTACCTCTTCCACAGCTGTTTGAAAGAATCAAGAAAGAGTAGCTAAAGTGTGTATGATTTAATTTATTAATTCCTCCACTGCATCAATTTTTTATTATTATTTTTTAAATGTGGGGAAGGTAAGGGTAGAACTAGAAGAACATGACCTGGATGCCGGGGCAGGGTGCACCATTAGCAAGGGCACAGGTGACACAGAAGAGTGGCAGATACACCAGGGCTGGGGCAGGAGGGGGGGGGTCCTGCTGCCATCCAGAGGGACCTGAACAGGCAAAGAATTGGGTTGACAGGAACCTGGTAAAGTTCAGCACCACACCTGGACGTGGTGACATTGAGCAAGGGAGGGCAGAAATTCCAGTTCTGTCCTCTACCCGTTATGCCCTGGTTGTGTTCTGCAAGTCGGAGAAGATTTCTTCTAAGTAGAAAACAAACAAAAAAAACACCCAACCAAACCAAAACCACCCCAAACTCTGCAGTAAGCTGCTAGCAAAGGTTAAGAAATCAATATCTAACACCTGTTTCACATTAGCTGTGACAGAATAGGTTGCCTCCTCATGTAGGATTAACTCCCAGTTTGCAGGAAGGTGCATCTCCTCTGCTGCCCAAATGCTCTCATGGACAGATGACAACTACCATATGCACATGTAGACAGACAGTTCATACATTAAAAAAAAAGCCATTAACCACAGTTACCCGCATGAGCAAACACAACCTGGAAAGAGGAGACTGCATGCCACTTGAGTTCATGCGTAGAGCTAGAGCTGCTTAGTTTTCACGTAAGCATCCTTCAAATTAGATATTGAAGTAGATTCACACTAAGGTAGCATTGAGCAGTTTAACATGTTCTTTCAAATCTATAAAGCTTGTATTTTCATACAAAATTGCTGTGGAAGCATGCTGTAGATCAGATCCTTATGTCACTTAATAAAAAAGCAGAAACAATGAAGCTTATTTTCTTGTCTTACAATTTATGTATCATATTTTACCTTAGAAATAAAGAAGGGAAAACAGAAGTATCAGCAATGCATGCTTGAATTTTTTTTTTCCAAATACTTAGACTGAAAGCTTCTCATCTGCCATTTTATTGCACTAGACCATGATTCCAATTTTGTAAAAGTCAGGAACTATCCAGCACTTTACTCTCTTGCAGAACACATTCTTCTGCAGCAGGAACAGAGTTACCCAGAAAACAGATGTAACATGTTCGTGTTAACATATCTGGTTAACAGCCATTAACACCCACACCAGTGTTCACTGTTACTGTATAATGCTCTTGAACAAATCACAGATTTCTTATATATAAAGTTTAATGAAAGACATAAATAAAATCCACTTCCTGTTTTACAAATTAAATATTGTAATAAGGATATTTTCTTATATCAGACTTGTGTTTCAAATAAAATCTCAGCTACAAAGACCAATAAACACAGACCTGCAAAACAGAAAATCAAGTCAGTTTCAATAAGGTATCACTTCTTAACAGCTATAAAACTGTGTTGTCTCAACATGAAGGTTCCCAACTTTTTGGAAACATTTCTATACTTTAAATTCCTCTAATGAACTACAGTGCTAAAAATACAACTCACATCATCTTCTCACAAAAGATTTCTGGTTTTATATTTGTGGGTCCAACATCTGTTTTGGAAGTAGAATCTGTTATGGCACTGTGATAATGTCAATATAAAACACACTATGCACTCCTCAAGGTGGATAAAGTACATGCTAGTCTTACAGAGTCTCATTTGGGCTAGCAGACCTACAGAATGAGTCAAGCAGCAATACCACATGTCGGTTTGTCCTATGGCAGCTTAAAGCAAGCCTGCGGGCAACTGCTAGTTTCTGAAAAGGACTCCCACACCTCAGTAAGCGACCGTGCCAGCAGATCATCGACTACTGTGCTAGGCTGCAGTTCAGTGTGCTTTATTGCTGCAGGTCCATCAGTCCATTCTGGATGTAATGATTATGTCTCAAGAAAGTTTATCACAATGAGTCTCTTCACATTGTCTGAAGCTGATAAACTCTTGAACCTTTTTTCAAAAGATAACCCTGATCATTTAGGGATCCAATAAAGCTTTCAAAATCAGATACCTGGGAAAAGACAGACAAAAATAAATATCAAATTGGAAGAATGACATTTTATCTGATGTAAAGCAACATGAACAGTTTGAAATAACTTAGTGAAATAAAGCGAGCTAAGAAGAGGTTAGTTTCCTTAGCAAATGGCTGACCTACTAGGTGGTGGCATACAGTCAGTTGCATGCTATTGTGCTTTACTTACACACTTTATAGCATGCAGAAAATATAAAGCGTAACCTGTGTATAAATCTAAGTTCTGAAACACGAGTATCTACCAAAGAAAAGTTTGATTTCTACAACTCTCACTGATTTCCAAGTATTTGTTACAGGTATAGAACTTTGAATGGGCAAGAAATATTCTATACATAAAGGGAAAATTAGAATTAATTGAGTTAGCTATATAGGTAGCCAGTCTCTGGATGAATGAATGATCATGTGAGAAGAGAGCTGACAATAACATGTTATGTCAGACAGGATTATGTATTGTCAGCGTTTGAACAAGTTTGGAGGCTGAAGCTATCTCGCCCCAGCAGGCCAAAGTAGGTTAACCAGGCAATACGAACAACAACATTATTGCCCATAAAGAGAAATTCATTATCAATACTTTTCACTCATTAAACCTGAAATCCAGTTTTAAGTTTTAAATTGGCATTTAAAGCTTTTTATCATGAAGCAAAAATTAGAATTAGCTACCAATATTTTTGTTTGGGTGAAGTCCCCCACAAGTACAGAATGCAAATCAGTTACAGGATAAAACTGATTTGTGGCCGTGTGTCCTACACAATGTTCCTATCAAGTTACAACATTAGGATGCTTGAAGCAGGAATGAAAACTCAAAAAGGCGTATTTGGGCCAGAGAAGGCCAAGCAGAAATGTCACTGTACTGCTGAAATAGATCATGGACAGTCACAGTCACAACAGTCTAAATTTGGGAACAAAAATAGGCATGTCCCCTGGGGAGCCAGAGGAAGTAAAGTATACTGAAACCAAAATTGCCTTTCACAAAACAAAGCAGAATCTTGTTAACGACCAGCTTCAGAAGCAGAACCAGCCCTTACTAGTGCAAAGAGTTGTTACTGTCAAACAGCTAGTAGGATTAATAAAGCTGACAAACAAAGTCAATTCAGGAAGATTGTTCAGCCTAAAAGCAGCAAACGCTGCTTATTTCTGTTCATTGCAGAGAGGCATGACAGATATGCCTTTTCCACTTTCCATTTTGCAATAAGTAATTTTGACTGGTCTTGCAGTTCTTGAAGAAATGCTTGATTTCCAAACTTACTTGTATTTGTAGCTCCATTGCAATCTGTCGAAGCTGTTGCAAGTCAAAGAGATTGTTGTAAGTTCTCTCTGCAATACTGTTAAGGGCAGAAACAAATCTTTTTGCCTGTGACCGATTGCTCATCCCAGATCCATGCTGTGAACGTTCAAAGTCCAGTTTTCCAAACTCATCAGAGTAGGTTCCCAGCATGCTAAAAATACATATTAAAAAAATATATCAACGGGAGATAAAAGCAAGAGTACATGAATTTGCTTCCTGACACATAACTGC
This sequence comes from Astur gentilis, assembly GCF_929443795.1. Taxonomy (NCBI): domain Eukaryota; kingdom Metazoa; phylum Chordata; class Aves; order Accipitriformes; family Accipitridae; genus Astur; species Astur gentilis. The sequence goes on from NC_064884.1 coordinate 21,358,694, forward strand.
TTGAGAAAGCTTCCAGAAGCTACATAGGAAACCATCCCCTAGTAAGAAAGACACTATCTAGGGAACTTAGACTAAGCATCTGTCCAAAACACTTTTAAACTTAAATCGTTCAACTGCAACAACAGAAAGTAATCACACAAGAGAAAAAAAACCCAAACCTTTAGCAGCACCTCATGCCTTCAAGTTATACGCATGGGTATACATAACCACTACAACGATACAACTCAAAGGCCTAAGCAACTGTATTCAGCTTAGGGCTGCTGTCAGTTTTAAAGAAGAGCTAACAAATCTGAATATTGGTATCATGGGCCTAAACTTTATCAGGTCATTTCTTCACTGTATTTGTATATCTGTGTTTTAAAAAAAAAAAGTTTTGAATTAATAGCACTGTGATGCTTTATTTATTTTTAAAGCAGTGTATATTACCTATATTTCATTATTTCTATTACATCCTCAGCATCTTCTTTGGTAGATTTCTCCCTTAATTCCAGCCTTGACCGTGCCTCAAAACAAAACAAAAAAACCCACAAAGGTATATTTAAGATGTAGATGTAGAGCTGATGCTGATGTAGAGCACTTGTAGCATTTTTTTCACAACACACACAAATTTTAAGAGCAGAGATGTAACCTGAACCTACAAGATTTAGAGGAAGATTCCTCTCTTTTTTTTGATAGCATTTTGCCATGGTTTAACCCCAGCCAGCAACTAAACAACACATAGCTGCTCACTCACTTCCCCCCACCCAGTGGGATGGGGGAGGGAATCAGGGGAAAAAAAAGTAAAACTCATGGGCTGAGATAAGAACGGTTGAATAGAACAGAAAGGAAGAAACTATTAACAATAACAACAGCAATAATAAAATGAAAATAAAAATAAAAGGATTGGATATAAATGATATCACATGGTATGGAATATCCCTTTGGCCAGTTTGGGTCTGCTGTCCTGGCTGTGTCCCCTCCCAGCTTCTTATGCCCCTCCAGCCTTCTTGCTGGCTGGGCATGAGAAGCTGAAAAATCCTTGACTTAGTCTAAACGCTACTTAGCAACAACTGAAAACATCAGTGCATTATCAACATTCTTATATTGAACCCAAAATATAACACTATACCAGCTACTAGAAAGAAAATTAACTATCCCAGCTGAAACCAGGACACGTTTCAATGTCATCTCCTGCATACTCACATTATTAGGCTGCATCCTGGAGTTTATTTGCTTTTTAACAGTGTATTCTTGGGAAGCCGCAGATTGCAAATACTGTTATCAAGGCATAGTGTTAAGGAAAACAGCAGCAGTTCAAAGCTCAAGATGGGCAGCAGCTTGTTCCTGCCTGCATCTACTTTTTCTCCTTTGGGGAGAATGTGATCGATTCTCTTTCCACCCCCTCAAGGGTGTTTTAATTTATAAGAGGCTTTAAGGAGCAGTAGCTCTTAAGCATTTGCAAGTCTCTTGCAGTCTCTCTTTTTTTTTTTTTTTTTTTTTTTTTTAACACAACAAAACAGCATAGAAGCAAATAAGCTGTCAAAAATTACAGGGTATCAGTAGTAGTTTAGGAGTAATCTCTTTGCTTTCAATCCCTTAAGTATTACAGCTTGCATACCTCCGTAAGTCGAATCAATGACTCTAGTTGCCTCGTGGTGATTGGTGTGCTGTCTACTCCTTGGTTCTGTTTCCGGAGCTCAAGGTAGAATTCCTGGAGGACCTGAGCAGCTTCTGGAGATAATTTTGGATGAACATACTGCCGAGCATATCCAACGTACTTCCTCAGCAGCTGATGTGGAATAGCATCAAAGTTTTCTCCTGGTAAGATCTAACCCAATTACAAAGAGCTTAGATTTCAGTCTGACAGAACCCTATACAATATAATTTTAACATAAAACCTTGTCTTCTATGCTTTATCTGGTGAAATCTTCACTGTAAGGGCTTTAGTGCTTCATACATGAACCATGTACTTAAAAAGTCCATACACTATGCTTAGATGTGTAATTAAAGACATTTCAGAAGAGGCAACGAGAAGTGCCAAATATGATTTAACTAGATCAAGAATTCTTTCTCAAAAAGAGAAAATCCAATTTCCCAATTGTTATAAGATATAGCTCTGCAGAAAATTAAACTATCACAGCTGATATCCCATTTCCAAAAGTGCATAGGTTTAGCTCCAGTAGGGGATTTCTCCCAAGACCTGGCATTTGACAATATCAGCCCTCAAACTGATCACTTAAGTTTAATAAGAAATATGCTTCCTTTCCTATAATCCCCAAATCTGTCATGAGTTGCAGATGTCCAAGGATTTGTTTACACACTGCTTTATTTGGATTCAATACTTCACAGCACATTGTGTTATATCAGATTAGTATATCCAGTCTAGTTCTGTAGCTATGTATTGAAATCTAACACAGCAAATTTGCTTTACATCTCATGCAAAGTGTCTTCTCACTACCGAAAAAAACCCAAACCCCCAAACCAAAAAAAACCCCAAACCATCTCAACTAATAGATTCTTTTCTGTGTGGAGATGAAGGTGGCTTGAGACACATCTTTTAGCAGCTCCAGGAGGATGGGTAATGTTAGCTACAACAGACAATTGGAAGAAACTGGTGGCTGGAGCCTTAAATGCTTCCTCTTTACTTCAGAGCCAACTATCATGAGAAGAATGGGAGTGGTTGATGAAGGACATCCAGCAGGTCAGGGTTGCCAGGTCCCAATGCAAGGAACACCACAGGAAGGGGCATAGCAACAGTCACAGCACAAGTCCTACCTTTAGTCTTTCAAGCAGCGGTCGATCTGAAACAACTTCAAGAACAGAGCGATCCTGTGTGTTGGTACGAGTCACAACAGCGCTGCTGCATGCTGCCTGCTTTCCCGCTCGGATTGCCATCACATGCTCAGACAGCAAGTAATCATGGTCTTCATTTGGGGTGTCCAGCAAAATGAAAACTAGATCAAATCTTGACAGTAAAGCACTCCCCATTCTAGAGTAAAGACAAGAAAATCACACAGTACTTAAAGAAGTGGAAAAATTACAGCAACTCTGCTCCACTTCAAAGACACTTAAAAAAATCTTGTCCCATTCATTCAGAATAAAGTAGAACAGCATTTTCTCTCTCAAAAGCCATGAAAAATTATTACAGTAAGTTTGTGTTCAAGCTCCAGGAAACTAGAAAGCAATTATATACAAGCTACAAGACTGCCAGAAGCATCTACTCCAGAATGTGAACTATGTAAGCAGCATTTCAGAGAGTGCTCACTTTAAGTTCTCAGACACTGTTTTGGCTTTGTTATAATGTCCTCCAACTGGGTTTGCTGCAGCAACAATAGTCGTCCGAGCTGGCAAACTGCAAACAATGCCAGCCTTAGCAAGGCTGATGCTTTGCTGTTCCATGGCTTCCAACAAAGCCTGATGCTGGTTTCCCATCTTATCAAATTCATCTATTCCACAAATTCCTGGAAGCAATTAACACAAGGACAAAGACTTATTAGAAAACACATTAACTGATGGACAAGTATATGCTACAATCCAGTGCTACATCAGAAATCCAACCTAGAGTCCTAGGGATGGCAGGAGACATCAGACCAAGTCTCCATTTCAGCAAGGTTTGTTTTCATTTCATGGTGCCGCAGCTGAACCATTATGAAGTTGGCCTGGCTTGCAGAAGCAGTGTCTTGATTACACATTAAGATGACAAGACAAGCTTTTTAAAAATAGAAATAGACAGCAAATCTCATAAGCCAGCTATTTTTCAAAAACAGTAAGAGTCCAGGAGCTGCCATTAAGTCAGAGATTTCTCAACAAGGAAATCCTAGTTCTTTGACACATTAAGTACGGCCGGTATGTGAATCACAGAACTCCAGTTTCACACACATCCTAAGCCCTAGGAAAGCAGGCACCACCTCCAGAGAAGTCACTGGAGAAGCTCAGAATTTCCCAAGATGTGGAAAGCCAATATCATACTTTAAATTTAATTTTTAGTCCACAGTTATGCAAGCACTGTAGTTAATCTTACACTCAGCAGCGCACACACCCCCACCACTCAAAACCTGTAGCATTACACGTATTACCTTGATCTCCAAGCACTAAAGCACCAGCTTCCAAGGCAAAATCTCCAGAAGCACCATCTCTAGACAGTGTAACAGTCAGGCCAGAGCTGGTAGAAGTATTGCCACAAACATACACACCACGAGGAGCAACATTACACACTGCCTAGAAGAGAAATAAACACTTTTTCCCTCCCCAAGATGAAGAATTTCATAAGCCTTGTTCTAGAGAAACAATTAAAAGTAAACTCAAATTTGTTTCTTTCTACTTAATGTGGCTCAACAGTAAAGTTAGAACTCTTTGTAGCCCGAGGAGACATAACTCTGCGTAATAGTAGGAGTAACTTTGGTCACAATACTTGCGGCACAGCCATGTCTATTGTGTTATCAAAACCACTAGGACCTTGGGCACAGCACTTAGATTTCAAAGTATGTTGAAATGCTTGGGAACACGCTATCCGTCACAGAATTGCAGATATATATAGTTTCTGTATCTTCAGACCCCAGGCCTATTTAGACTCATATCTTGTGCTAGTGCCCAACACATGCTACTTCAGAGGAAGCATGCATAGTTCTCCCCACAACTAGGGACAGTCCTAGTCTTCTCCATGCCTCTAGTATCCAGAAAGCAGCCTATAGTTGGAAATAAGAACTGGAAAAGCAAAGCATGGTAAGCTTGAACACAGACATGTTGCAGTTAAATTTGCCTAGAATAGTTATAACTGGATTTTCCCAGTAAATCTCTATAGTTACTGGTGCCTCTTTTACATAAAAGATAATAGCCAAAGCATATTTGTTCAGTACCAGATATGTGACAGGCACTGAATATTGAATAAAAAAAAACCAAACAAACCCCCAAACAACCAAAAAAACCCCTCACTCTGACACAGCTTTGGTTTTCTCCCTGGAATTTTTTTTCTGTGACAGTGATGACTGAGAGGAGCCTTGCCTCAGGGTCTTATCTGAGGAACAGATTACTAGCTTTTCTTGAATGGCATTCTGTTTAGTAACAATGTGGAAAAAAAAAATCATCTACTGTATGCTAGAGAGTCCCCATTCAATGAAAAAATAATTTTAAAATTTCTTTGCCAAGATGCTTGCATGCAAATCCATCACTTAAGTTATTGCAAGTCATATCCTAACATAACATGTCCACATTAGAAAGACTCAGACTTTTTAAATAAGGTATGTTTAAATGAGGTATGCAAAGCTGTAGGTCTAGGTGAACTCTGTCCCTCTTTCACTTCACAATAACCATGGGAAAAGATGTGGAACTTTAAAACCATTCAGTTTAAGATGAAAAAATTCTATTACTAACTGATTTTGTCAGTCATGCAGAAATGTCCAACAAGATTAAAACCCAAATGCAGCAGCAGGTCCCTTTCCCAAAAAGCCAAGATCTGTGCTAGCAACATAGAAATAGGGCAAGAGAATGGAAGTAAACCTCACAGAAGGTGAGTGACATGGTATCCAACATTGCATTAGTTCCGAGAGTGTAGTTATTTTATTTGACAACAAATCAGCTAAACGAAGACAAGGAGTGAAACTCCTCACCAGGGAAAAAGGTTGGTGAAAAGAAAAAAAACTATATCTGGGCAGGGCAGCAAGCCTACACTTGAAAGCCCACACACTTGACCAAGTATGCCTGCTTTGATAAGTGTTTTAACGGGCCTGATCCCTTCTGCAAGGCTTCCTGGAAGGATAGGACAGCTGGGGACCCCTTTGGGTACTATCCTACATTTGAGGCACCCTACATGAATAGATGGCTCCAGTCAGGCTCAAGCAACCCTTTGGTCTTAGCACAGCTATTCTACCATGCTTACAAGAAGTCAAGATAACAAGGAATTAGAAAAAAATGCAAAAAGACAATAGAAGTAAATCAATCCATACTTGCAACATTTGACTTTTTCCTAATCCTGGATCTCCAACGACCAGAACATGTGGATCTCCTCGCACTGGGATTCTGTTCTTGTCATCTACAAACTTCTGACATCCTCCAAATAATGCCAGGGCCAAACCTGCCTTTACAATCTGTAGTGGTACATACCAAAACTAATAAGTATTTGATCATGGTGACCAATACTAACAGCACCCTACAATTGGCTGTAATAACCCTTTCCTTCTGGATGGCTGAACTTAAGGGTATAAGGCTGCCACCTTGACACTGAAAGCAACTGTGAGTCACAGTCACCTGTAAATACAGTCCTCGTCCCTTCTCCTCACCCCAGATAAGCTTTATAAATCCTTTACGAGTTTACTGTGGCATAAACACATCAAACCAAAATTGCAAGCAGAGCTGTTAAATTACTTACCTCATGGCCATAGATTGCAGGACAAAGAGAGCTGAAAAACAAAGAACACTAATGTAAGGGGAATATAGATCTTGTATTATTAGTAAATAAACACTTGTTCTGTCTCTCATTACAGAACACTTCTATAAACATATAAAACTTTTGGTTAGCTGTTGCTGAATTTCCAACAGAATCAGTTTAAATCAGCAGCATCAAATTTCTTGACATTTTCAGATAACCAGATATGCTTGAAATAAGAAAAACCTTTCATTTGAGGTCACACAAACACAGAGAAGAACCAGTTTCCCAGTGGTTTCTGCACCCATTCTTATCTTAATCGAGTAACTACCTGTACCCCTCCTTTTCAAGGTGCTACTTTCATGTTACTTTAACTACACTGGGAGGGCCTGAGGGACACTCCAGCAAGAAGAGTACTTCTCAGTCTGAACTGAGGGTCTTTCACACCCCCTGCTCAGTTCTTGCACCTCTTTCCTCTGCTGCAGAAAAGCAAAGTGGAGAACAAAACAGTACCCATGAGTTGAATTTACTGAGTGAGGAGCAAAATTAACTGCCTTTTTTTTTTTTTTTTTTTTAACCATAGCTTTCTGTCTCAGGGTTGAACTAAAACACTCCTCACTTCCCCATATCCTTAAATCCCTCCCAAAGTCCTAACATCCCCACTGCAATACTTCCACTTCCTCCCAGGCCCCTTGCCCACTAAAGTGTGTTAATCTCTGTGGTATCTATTGCACAAGCCTTAGACGTTTCATAACTTTAAGATTAGCTGTCACGTTTGTCTGAAGGTGGTCATGCTGATTCAGATGTCTAATCCTAGACCTAGTCTAGGTCTGACACAACTTACTTCACAATGAGCCTGAACAGATTTTCCTCAGCTTGAATTTCTTGAACAGCATAGAGGTCTTTAAGTGAAAACTCCATGAACGACCTTTGAAAAGTCTCATCATCAAAATTCTTTTGTTTTTGTCCTTTACTGTTGCTGATGGAATTTACCTCAATGTACAACAAGAACATACACTTGTCATTCTTATTTTTGGAAGCTCCTGTTAGAAAAATTGAGAAAGGATGAAGGAATATTTTTTTCTATTGTTGAGTACTGATATTATTTACAAATGGCATAGGATCATTCAGAAATATTAAGTACAGTCATGTGCAAAATGTTCATATTTAAGTAATTGAACATCTGCATTTTCAAAAATTGATGCAAAGTAAGTTAGTTTCCAGTTACATTTGTTCTTCAAGTTCCCTCCATTTAGGTACACAATAAAATATTTCACTGGATTAGGAAGGTATATACATAGAGAGATAATTTTCTCCCAGAATAAATGAAGTTTTCCAGGAATTGTAAATATTATTACATTATTGTAGTCAAATAAAAATTGAATATAAAATATTTCCACTCAATATTTAGAGGAAAAAATCCATAGTGCAGAAGAATTAAACACGTAGCTTAATAATTAATACTTCTCTATATCCCCCAATGATTACTGAGCAGAGAATGTGGTCTCACAGTAAATCAGTACTGCAGTTCTCTGCAATATATTCTATTGCAGCTATGCGCAACATATTTCTTCACTTTGGAAAAAAAAGGGGAAAAAGAAAATATGAAAGAAGTTGTAAAATTTCTCCAGGGAGGACTAAGCTAAGAAAGATAATACTCCGTCACAACAGCTTGACAGTTTTCCTATTGTTTGAAGGAGACATTAAAGCGAAAATGTTAAGCAAATAACAAGTCTCAGCAAGACTTCAGGAAATAAGGATGTCCCCCCTACATCAGTGGTCCAGAGAAGGCTTTCCTATCAGCTGATATACTAAAACATCCAGTGTCAGACTGGCACTTCAGATTCAGGACCATAGTTGAGTCTAGACCAGCGGGTTGTGAACCCCCCTCCCTTTCAGTGGACACTAGAGCCAGTGCTCTTCTTGGACAGCATTGCTTCTGGCTTTTACAAAATAACTTCTCATTATAAAACTTTGGGAACTTCTGAAGAAACATACACTTCATGTGTTTACAACTTTGAGAGTTCAAATTAAGGGGGTTGGCTGTTGTTCTTATGTAATCACTAGAATAATCCCGACCCTAGGAAGAAGGTGTTCTCAGATGATGTATTTTACCTTCCTCAGTGCTTGACACCTTTACTATTCCTGTAATTGTGACCATATCTCCCGGGACACAGCTGTCCACAAGATCTTGCACCAGTTCACATTCGATTGTGCGAGGGATTCGGCCTGCTTCTCGCTGATCATCTGACATGAGCTCCTGCACCCTGCAAAACACAAGGCGAGTGTATACTCCATGCATAACACTTCCAATTCAATTATGGCATACAAGATCTGCAGCTGTGTGCTTCCAACCAATCCTTTCTAAATTGAAAAGGAGACAGCAGAAATGCCCTGATAAACCCTAGAAACAGCAGTGCTGAATTTGGAGAAACAGACTTTTTCAATTCAGACTTTAATAAATGGGTATACATTATGCATAAGACCTGGAAAGACAATAACTATGAACTCCAGAAATAATAAAGTTGAAATTCAGACTTTCTAGCACTGATGAGTGTAGGGCTCAGTTATATGGAACTTAGTTATTGGGCCTGAAAATAGCTCATGGTCACAAGACTGTTCCAGGCGCCTTTAGGCCTTGAACAGAATAAACAAGAAGATAGAAGAAGAAAGATCCCAATTAGAAAAACACAGGTGTACATTCCACGATAAAGGGAACTTGGCACAAACTACATCAATTCAGGGGCTTATCTCAACCAATTGGACTAAGACAAGTCTTGCATGCTCTAATTAACACAGCCAATTATGTCCTGTGTTTACGCACGTGTACAGAGTGAGTATAACTAACTTTATCTTATGTTTATGCGCGTGGACAGTACCGACGTAACCAATCACCGCTTATGCTTGTGTACGTGGACACCAAATGCTTGCATGCAACAGCCAATCAAAGTTTCTAAACAACTTAGAGAACTGTATAAAAATGATCAGCTAAGCTCAATAAACTGGCGACTTTAATCATCACATTGGTGTTCCGTCATCCGAGCCCCGCACGGATTAATCCCTAAACCCCACAGATGAGCATGTTCATGTAGAAATAAGTACAGTACATGAAATAAGATGGACCTCATATACAAAAATTAGGAGGTCAGACATTATAGCCCTGATGAATGCTTTAATTGGCATTTTAACCCTAGCAAAACCCAAGAAATTCCTTGGATCATAAGAACAGTAGCTCACTCTTTGTATAGTCGTAAAAGGCTAGCAACTAACAAGTTCTTTACGAGGTTCCAATTTTGGCTCTGCGCTTAGAGCTCCCATATTTTTCCTTGAAGCTCAGTCAAGCTCTTCTTAGGAATCTGTGATAAACAGCACCCTCTAGAGCTGCTGACAAGAATGTCAGCACTGTGTTTTTAATGATTTTTTAAAATTACTTTTATCACAGAATGTTAATAAAGAAAACATATTTAGATGTCATTTGGCATATTAAGACTTTTGATACAGAGCTTGTGAACTTACAGAATCTGAATGTAAGAAGTTGGAAAAAGTAAGCAGAGTCCTTTTTTTTCCAAGCTGACACCCTTATTGCAGTAAGCTAATGGATGGACAAGAAACAACACATGACTCTTCTGAACATATATTATGGGGCAATAGTAGGATGGTCATAGCTCTAATAGCACATAGTAAGATGGAAGTGATGAAAACCAGATCCACCATCCACCTTCCTACACTTTAACGTTGTTAATTTTTGTAGAAACTGCAACTTGTTCCCCCATAGCAAAGGTCTCACAAATTTTAGGCATACCTGCTTGCTGATTAGACATAGAAAGTAGATGAATGGGCAGGCGCAGCACTATTTCCTTCTACTAATGTACCTTAAGGACTGGGGGACATACTTCAAACTAAAATTTTTAACCCTCAAATTTACTTTCAGTTCATTCAAGTCAACTGTCACAGTTGACCAATATAATTTAATAGGGCTTTTCTATCTGACTTACAGATCATTAAAGGGAATCATTAAATAATAGATGCAATTAGAAATTATCAAGAAAAGCTGCAAAGAGCACAAACTGAACATTTCTCAAAGAACTCAGTCACAGTAGGAAGAATTTCCAAGAAGCTATTATATTAGGTAGGTTTAATATACAAAGTATACTAGTGCTCGGATGAAACAACTGCTTTGTATATACATGTCTTGAAGAGTGCTTGCTGCAAAAGCATATTATTAAAATTACACAATGTAACATAGAACAAGCCATCCTGTCACTTTTTTACTACCCTGATGCATTATATTTTTGTGCAGAAGGGAAGACATGCTTACTTAACAGACTGCCAGTCCACTGTAGTGGTTAAAGGAGAGCTTCTGTCAGCTGTGAAGGATCGGCCACGGCACTCCGGAACAAGGCACTGTAACAATAGTAATTCTAATTCATTCTCAACCATTTTTAAAATTGTAATTTGAAATTGCCTTATTTGATTTAGAACAAAGAAAGCAAAGCAATGCGATTCATTAACACCATTTCAGGAAAAAAAAGCTAGTTAAATTAGGGCTACAAATTAGCACAAACATAATTAACAAAGAGCTATTGAGCACAGACACCGGAACCCTGACTCATAGTTGTTAAAAAAAATACAGCTGAATTGTATGATCCCCTTGGTGAACAGGTTTGAGTTTCTGGCTTTCAGGGGAGGGGAGGTGGTGGGAGTTTTTTTTTTGTGGGGGTTTTGTTTGTTTGTTTGTTGAGTTTTTTGTTTGTTTTTAAATATTTGCAGATGTTGCTTTCACTTGAGCACATCAGGTAACACAAAATAACTGGGCACTGTCCTATGTCTAATGACTTTAATCCAGATAAAACCCAGTGAAATTAAAATAGAAAGTTCTAAAGAAAACCCACAAAGAATTCCACAGTCTAAGAATAGAAAACCACCACAGTGAGGTGGAGAAGGCTTTTTAAATGTAACTGGTGAAATGGAATTTAAATTATTTGTTTTTCCCTAGATTTGAGGGAGTTTCTACATACACTTTTGTTTCAGCAGGATACAATTTTTTCAAATAACAAGGGTATGCAGTAATACAAAGTTGCATGGCAAGTTTAATTTTTTTCTAATGTGTCAGTTGTTTAACCCAGCTTTAAAATTTCTTCTGGTTTTGGGTGGGGGTTTTTTTTGTTTTTTTAATACCAATGGTACTGCTTTTTGTCAAATCACTACAGATAAGGGAGAAGTATGAAGGTAAATGGTTTTAACTTACCTTAGTTGGAAGAGTATACTTTCCGTCAAGTAGAGGAACACCCTGAACATCTCCACATGAGCCACATACAAAAGCTAGCTTAGTGCACAGCGGCTTAATGTTACTGACACGTACAACAGTACCACGCAAGGCAATGTATTTCCCATAGCAGTTGGCCCGAACATTTTTCAGCTGAGTTAGCGGATCATAGTTGTACACCCTACATAAAAGTTAAGCGTTAACATTTTGAAAGCTTATCATACTTAAATGCAGATCAACAACAACAACAAAAAAAACAGACACCCCCCCCCCCAAAAAAAATCCCATGCCCAATTATTAACAGTAATACAGAGGAATGATCAGAAATATTTTGTCTGTGGACCCATGGCATGGTCTTCAATTCTTGTTCTAGAAAGCAGCATAACATTTAATATTACCCAAGTGTATACAACCTCAACAGCTGTACAGTTTGTTTATATAGTGACACCTCCCTCCTGTAAATAACTGAGACTAGTGATACAACAGAAATTACTTTATAGTCATCTATAACCATCTCTTTGAATTATTTCAGATTAAGATTAGGGTTTACACTTGCAACATAAAAGGATCAATGATTTATTACGCCTGTGCTCCAAAAGGAGGGGTGAGTTTTCGTGTTTCAAGGACATGAGAACTTGTCATCAGGTACAACACACTGCACCTTGTTAAGGACAACAAAGAATACCTAGCCAAATAATTCAGAATAACAAACTTTAAACAGAATTGTTTAATCATGTAAGGGACCTCAGGGGTCTAGTCCAACCCCCCTGCTCAAGCAGGGTCAGCTAGAGCAGGTTGTGCAGGTACACGTTTAGTTGGGTTTTGATTATATTTGTGGATGGAGACTACACAACCTCTCTCACAGTAAAATAGCGTTTTCTTTTGTTCACATGGAATTTTAAGTGTTTAAATTTGTACCCACTGTCCCTTGTCCTGTCACTGGGCACCAATGAGAAGAGTCTGGCTCCTGAAATTCAGGGTTTTCCCTGATCCCTCCACTTAGGGCCCTGAACACCACCATCTCATCGTTCAACCCTGCCTATGCTGCAGAACCATTTTAGGAGCATGATATTTTTTGACTTATTGAATACTTTCCTCTACAGCATAATGGTCCATTAACTGTCCCTTAGAATCTGAGAGCTTCTATATACCTTTTTCAGCCACAGGTTTTTTCTAAACACATTTTACTGTGTAATTAAAAGTGTGCAGTTTTATAACAATGCAAAACTTAAAAATATATTACAGTGTGACAAACCCCCAAACTAAATCCACCTGTCATGCCAAAACATGCTTCTTTCCCATACCAAGCCATCACCAGCACAGAATTTATTAAAAAAAAAAAAAAAAAAAAGTAATTTAAACTCAAACAGGTCTTATACTGCTAGTCCCCCTCAGACTCCTGAAGTCTGAGACACCGTTACTTCTGATAAAGAAAAAAAAAATAAAATTGTGCTAAGGACTTGTTTCATTAAGAACTCCAAGGAAATCACATTTTAAAAATTATAACAGTAATTATGATTCTTGTAAGTACAGGCTTATTCAGAATTACTGTAACCTCAGCTTCTTATTTTCTAATTTAAGTTTGATTAATTAGAAATAATATTCTTCAGACTGTCTAGAGTAATCATTTACTAGGTTTAAGCCAATATGAAATAACACATGTTCATACACCACTTTCAAAACATCCAAACAAGGAATAATAAATATTACCAGCTGTAGTTTATGTCCACACCCTCCAAATCAGCCTCCTTACAAAGATGACCCTTTTGCTAACAAAATGCTAGATCATAAGCACTTTCTAACTTCTCCAGTAAACGGCAGAAATTTAAATAGTTCTGGTTTTAATCAATACATGTTTCACAGAATAGTTGTTCTACTTACAAGTTACTTCACTACTGACAAGCTTTTCTAGTTACAAGCTGTTTGTTCAACTTTTAAGCAGGTTTTGTTTCACTTTTTTCTTCACAAGCACAGTTTAGCCTTTGTCATGGTGAAGGAAAAAGCAAAAATGTAGACTGTTCTTCTGGAAATAGCTTCACAGAGTCAAGTCTCTCAATAAAATAAATACTGCCTTCAGCATGCCTTCAGCACCATGGATGGACACTGACAACTATTAGACAAGCAGCAAATAGATTTTCCTGGGAAAAAACCAACCAAATACTCAACACCCATTACCTCGCGTGAATGAGAGGCACATTTATTATAGGTTCTCCATCAAGTGGTAATCCTTCCTGCACCTGCAGCTGTGCAGCGTGCCTTTCAAGGTCCTTTGTTAGCACCTAGGCAGAACAGAAAGGCAGACACAAATGGAGTGTGCCATACAACCTGGATTCAATTTGCTATTAAGTTCGATTACCATCCCTTACAATCAGATCCCCCTACTGAAGTCTAAAGAGCTCTCCGTTGTTCAGCGACCCCCCACTAAACAGTGTTTCTCTGCTTCTGAGCAGTGTTTCTCTGCTTCTGAGCAGTGTTAAGCTTCATTTTAAATGGAATTTTAAATCAACATATTTGTTGTGTTTGTTTTTTTAATTTTTAAAAAAGTATATAATAATTTTTAATCCTGCGATCAATGTGTGGAGTTTCGTTTGACTACAGCACACACATCTAAGAACTTGCCTGTCAACAAGCAGTGACATACTACTTTAAGAGAGATTGAACAGAGCCAGGAATTCTTGAATCTGCTCACCATTCACCCACCAGCTGTTGTTCTGCTGCATGAGGTGGGGCACATGGCACAAATAACTCACAGTATATTACAAAAACCAGTAGGGAGTAACATAAGTTAGAACTACATTTAGTTTTAGTCAATGGCTTTAGCAATGAATAAGCAAAATGGACCAAGACCAAAGCATTTTTAAAACATGAAATACAGAAATGGTAGAGAAATAGAAGAGTTCGAATTTTAAATAGACAGTAATTTCCTGTAAGAGAGAAAAATATAGAGGATTGGAGTTTATGACATAATTGCCTCTAAGTCCCACTGATTCTTTTTTGTTGTAAGGGTTATGCTTCTATGTATTAGAATGTCATATTTACCTGATGAATCGCCAGACCCATACATTGCAGTATTTTCTGAGGCATATCCCTTAATTCAGTAGATATATTTGGTACTGATTTAGTCAGTTCTCTGTCTTGTATTAGTTCCTTATAATCCACAAGGATACTTCCTTTTCTTTCTATTTCATCCTGTGAAACATTTTAAATTATAAAATACACTTCAAATTATAAACACAAAACATCCAAGTCATGTCATAAACATTTCATATCTATACTGAGATTATTTTTGATGGAGAAAATACAACAACATTACAAATTTTGTGTATCAACAATAGATTGTCAAGGCAGGATATGTTCTGGTTTTACCTTGTCATAAAGCTCAATGCGTTGCATGAAAAACTTTTCAAAGGCTTGAGTCTTCTGGGCAAAAGGAGATTTGTCAGCATAAGCTAATTAGAAACATGCCACGTTAGTAACTGACAGGAATAATTATGTGCATTTCACAAAATACATAAAAAGGCAATTTCTCTTCTATTATTTTTCTGCTTTCCAAAACTGAGGAAGATGATAGATCACTTTGGTATCACAGTAACATTCTATTATAAGACCTGTTACAAACCAGAATTTTGTCTAAGATGACATAGGACAAGCACCTAGCATCAAGAAAAGTACAGTAGAGGTATGTATATTCCAGTCTTCAATAGATGCAGGTTTTATGTGGCTAACCAAACAGGTTTAAGAACGACCGTATTTTATACTATTCAAGATTCCTTTCCAAGGTTTGAAGTCCACAGAGATTAGAGTATGCCACAAGATTGAAATCTCTATTGTATTCATGTTTTTATATAACAAGTATAAATTTCAGTTGCTTTCTGTGGAAGTTATCCCCTCTACTTATAACCAATTCTAGAAAAAATGGAATAAAGCATGCGTTACATATAATTTTAATCTAAAAATACCTTCAGAGAAATAAAGTTTCCAGCCCTTATAGGGAGTAAACTGGTCCAACGTTGATTGAACTAGTTGAGATCTTACTGAAAAAAAAAAAAAAAGGGGGGAATGAAAACAATGTAGATACTAAAACTTTGCAAGTGTTATTCTCAGTGATTCATTTGACCACTGAGAGGCAAACTGCTGTAATTGCCTAGTGCAAAAGTGGGTCAAAAGAAAAGCATCGTGGCTTCAGAAAACAGGTAGAAGGACAGGAGCCAGCTCACCAGGTTTGGGCATCCTTCTCCACTCTCCCTTCTGTCTTCTGCCTCGCCATCCACCTCGCGATCCTCCTCGCCACCCCTGAAAGCCTCTTCCCCGGGCGCATCCCCTGCCTCTGAGGTCCCTACTCATCTCGCTCCACAGGCGTCAGTTTGGGGACGTGACAGCAAACTGAGCTAAAGAAACAGAAGTTTTACCAGAAGATATTTAATTTAAACGAGGGTTATTTGCTGGGGGGCGGAGGCGGGCTTCCCCTGCGGGGCTAGGAGCGAAGGCCCTGAGGAAGACCCAGCCTCCCTCTCCCTACCACAAGGAAGCAAAGAGGAGCCCCGTTAAGCGGCCCTAGCGATGAGGGGACGAAACAACACCACCCACCTCCCGCAGCAAGAGCCACCGATCACGGGGGCGTTCATACCCCGTCTCAGAGTTCTATTTTGGCGCCGATACGCTCCTTCCGGCGCCGCAACCAATCACGAGGGAGCATAAGGCATTGCCATGGAGCGGGGGAGGGGGTGAGCGGCTCGCCCTCCCTCATTGGCCGGCTCTTGCCCTTCCGAGGGGGTCTCACCCCGCCCACTCGCCCTTCCCTTTGGCGAGTAGTGCTTCATTGCGCAGGCGCCACCACCTTCCCCCGCGCCCGCTCTGCCATTGGCGGGCGAGCGGCGCGTGCGCACTAGCCACGCCCGCGAAGGGAAGCGCACGAGCGGCGGCGGCGATGGCGATGGAGGATGGCAGGAGTCCGGGCCCGGGCCCGCGCATTTGTGAGGGTGATTGCGCCGTCCTGAAGCGGGACGACGTCTTCAAAGCCGTACCCGTGCTGAGGAGGAGGTGAGGAGCCGGCCTGGGGCTTTCGATCTCGCTTAGTCATCTCTCTCTTGGCCGAGGTTTCCGCCTTCCCTTCTCCCCACCCTCTCGTGAGGAGACTCCGACGGTCGTCGCGCGGCCCCGCCTGAGGGAAGGGGGGTGCCGATGTGACCCACAGCTTTAGTGCGGTGCCAGTCAGAAATAACGGCCTCGCTAGGCCGATGTGACAGGCAAGGCAGCGTGAAAGATTTTAATGCCGTCTCAGTTACTATGACCAAAAAAAACCCCGGAAGATCTCGTGGCTGCATTTCTTGTAAGAATTTGAAAGATATTTAAGATATTTTTTTTTTGTCGTTGTCAAACTGGTGCCGATTGAAGAGGAGAAAAATTGCAGCAGCCTGAAAAGCATATCTTCGTCATACTTATCTCGCTGTGGCATGTAATTTCTGCGAGATAAGGCATTTCCTCGTTAATAGGGATTGGTTTCAGTGTTCTCATCAGTGTTAGATTGTAGGAAGACGCTAGCTGTGGGTTCTGGATAATTACTGCTTTGGAGAGGATGCTATGAAAGGTCTCCTATTTCTTTTTCCTAGGCCAACTGGCATAGCAAGAAGCGCCTGCACCCCAGCAGGAAATACTGTAATCAGTGGACACAGCCTGGGCTCTTCCCCTTGCAGCAGACAATTTTATAGACCAATGTGTAGAAGTCAGTATTGGGTAATGTGGCCAGACATCCGATTCAGTAGCATGGAGATTTAAAGGTACTATGCTTGAATGAGACTGGTTTAAAAATGTCATAGCTCAGATCTAGGAATTTAGGAATACTGGTTATTGACAGGCTTAATGTTCACCAGTAGAATCTGGCACCAAAATCAGGTATTTACTCTGTTAGCCTGCAGAGCACTGTCAAGATCTGTGCATTAGGTCCCTCTTCAGTTTTTGTTTAAAACCCCTATCACAAAAGAAAGAAAAAAAAAAAAAGAGTAAATATTGCCACGGGAAATTAAATAACTTTTACATTAATTTTTCCTTTTCTATAATCTGATGAGGGTGAGGACACTCCAAGAATATGTGACAATAGCTGTGGTTGGATATTCTGTTTAGAATGGTCATCAGAATGAAATTTGAGCACATGCACACAACTTCCTGTCCATTTAAATTATTTTCAGTCATTTCAAGTCTTTTATAGTCATCTATTATTTTAAAATCTGGGTTGGCAGGAATTAATAGACTTTACAGGAGCAACTATAATGTCCTTAATTTTAGTAAGAGGATTTGGTAATGTCTCTGACAAAACTTTATTCTTATGCTTTATTTAAATTCTGGATTGTATTTGGGGGTATAAATAATATCATATGTAAAATGTATGCATAAATTGTGTACTTCAGTCAGTAGAAAACTGGAAATAACAAAGAACTCAACCTTTTTGCTTAGCTTCAGAATTAGCGATGAGTATAATCAGCATAATAAGAGCTCATATTACGTTTTGATTCAAATGTGAGTGTGGCATATACACGGGTACCTGTTTCATTTGACAAGATTGGTATTTCTCTGGTCAACAAGGAAACCTTTGTAGGTCAGCCTGAAAGTTAAAGGCTTTGTGGATCCTGTTTTGTCTGAAGAAGGAAGAATGCAAACCTCCCTTAGTGCAACCAAAATGAAAGGGATAATAAAATCCGCCCCCCCCCCTTTTTTTTGGTATTAAACATTTCTAAGATTACAAGACATTCTGGTGTCTGTTTTCTTGATAGTCTTTTGCCAAATGTTATTTCAAAGGAGCTCTGCAAAATACAGGTTCATGCTCATCTTTTTGCACTAATCTGCATGACCCAGTCCAGATTTAATATACTTTAGATTATTTTCATTCCTTGCCTTGTTCTGACTTTTTATGTCAACAGTGGTACTATACAATTCAAGTGCTATATCCTTGTTTTATCTGCGATTTTAGAATTCTTTTGAACTAAAAAAAAATATTTTTCTTACTGTATATTTGATTTAAGTTCTTTGTTCTTTTTCTAACCAGTTTCAGTTTAATGTAGTTTTGTGTTTAATAGTAGTTAGCATTTCACTTTTTATGCTTGTCCTGGTTTTCTTCAAGGATATAGGTAAAAATGGCATGTATGAAGCTATAGTTTAGTTTGTGGGTTTCAGACATAGTATAAATAATGCTTTTAATATCATTAACTTTTTTATTATTTCAGAAAAATTATTTTTGAGAAGCAGTGGTTCTATCTGGATAATGCCATTGGACATATTTATGGAACTACATTTGAAGTAACCAGTGGTGGAAACCTCCAGCCAAAGCAAGAGGTGGAAGAGACTACCACAGGTATTACAGAGGATTGACTGGTATTTGGAAAAATGAGTTCCAGTTAATTTGTTTCTTTGATAATACCAAAGATGATGGAAAAGCTTTCTATTAATCATTTGTTAACTTAACGTTACTTATATTCTTTCTGTCGTAAAAGTGCATGGTTTTGTCTTGATCTGCTGTTTCACTAGCACTGTAACAAATAAGCTTTTTAATATGGGAGAAAATTTGAAACTTAGTTTGGGTGAAAATACATATATTAAGGTATATTTTACATATTACGTTTTATTGATTGCTTAGGCAATAATTTGCAAGGCCATGAAGCATGTGGGTTTAATCCTGAGAAGTCTGCTTTCTGTGAAACTAAAATCATGTTTCTCCAACTTATAGATATTTAGAGCTAGATTTTACAAATCTATATCCTTTTCCTTTAGAAACAAAAGAAGCAGGTACAGATAATCGTAACATAGTTGACGATGGAAAGTCTCAAAAACTGACTCATGATGACATAAAGGCTTTGAAGGACAAGGGTATTAAAGGACAGGTAAAAATAAGGTTTTGGTGTCATTTCTGTGCTACCTTGATGGTTATATTTTAGTTTATGAAATAGGCTATTCTTTTTATGGGTGCATAGATTTTGGTGCTTTTTCTTTGTTCTTCTGCTCAAGTAATGTTTTTCCTAAAGATCTGTTTTTACAAAAATGCAAAGGCTATCTTCAGAGAAAACTTCATGTAAGGTTGGCAACTTTGTCAATAGACAGTAAAGTATGAATTTTTATGGCATCAGAAGTCATAATAGACAAAAAGAAATACTATTCCCTTAAGGAAATACAGCTTGCATAATCACCTTTTAGCTTTGTTTGTCTGTAAGTTTCGAAAAACTGTTTCTGCGTTACAGACATATGAAAATCATGCAATAATTAAACTATAAAAGGTGTAGGAAAATATTATGGGTAAACACCGAAGCATTAACAAATAACACTATGTAACAAATGTACTATTACTGGGCCTCTAGGCAGTACCTACCAAACACGTGATGCCTGTGTTTTATCTGCACCTCAAAAGCTAGGAATATTCTCAAGAAATCAGTTCTGTTCTGTTAGAAAAGGGATTGGTTTTTACCCCGCACTTTGTCAAAAAGAAGTGAGGCCATCTTAAATGTTAATAAACCATTGCAGCCAGTTCTGTTCTGCACATGTTACCAGGCAAAATTCTCTCTCATCTTTGGTTTATCATTTCTAATAAAAATAAGAAATTGCTCATGCTTACATCAAGTTCATCTCTTTGCATCTTGCTGTTCTGCTTTTGCCTGCTTAATAATGGATGGGTCCAAGGAGTTTAGAATGCTGTCTGTTCTGTTTCCATGGTTGTGCTGCTCGTTGTGTTATCTCTTTGTACTAATCAGTCTGATAGCTTTGACGGTTTCTATTCGTTCTCATTAGCCGTGGCAGGATCACTCTGGCTTTTCTGTATGTCCTCAGCATGTCTGTGCCATATATCTACGTACTTTTATTTTAGGTTATTGAAATAGCCTACTTTTGTTAACTCTGGTTTCTGAACTGTAGCTGGATATTCATTTTAGACTGTGTTATATTAGCAGCAATAAATATTAGTCTTCCATAAATGTCTGGTAAAATCTGAACTTGTGTTTGTGAATGGCATGTCTTTGTGACGCAGGCTAAGTTTAGAGATGATTGTTATCTGAAATAAACCAACCTTGGTGTTAATGGGGTTTGATTTCCCATCACTTTCCAAATCTTACCAGGTCCTGAGGGATAGGTGTTAGGATGAAGACATGAAGTGGCATGTATTCCCAGGGCATTGTATAGTTCTGCAGCTTCCTTTTGGCTTTTGCTTACCCTAAAGAAATATTCCCCAGTTTCCCCACTGTAAATTTTACTGGAACAAAAAAACCCAACAAAACAACCCAGACACGGCATTTAACTTTCTCCAAGAATAAGGCAAAAAAAGAAAGATATGCTGTTTCACACCATTAATAACACATTTTAAGTGTTTGAAGGACTTTAAGAAATAATTGAAAAATTATTGAAAAGCAGCAATAGCAAGTGAGAAGTACTTGCACTGCTGTATTTTGGAGCAGATTCTTAAAGTGCAATAGGAGAGGCAGTGTCCACATTAAAAATATTTCTTTTGTCATTCCTCACCACCACCCTCTCCAAACTCCTGTGCGGCTGGATTATACTATCGCTTTTCCTACACGTTTAATAGAAACTTACAATTTTAGCAATTAAACTACTAATTAAACTAGTAAACAACCAAAATAGCACTCTGTAGCATTTGTTCTTGTATTGCAGGCATGGAGAAAAATCCTGAGCAATGGAAAATTTTTTTTGTTGGAGGTCTTAGTGATCCCTCCAGCTGGAACCCAAAAGTATGAGGAAGAGTTGGATTGTCAAAGGGAGGAGATTAGAACAAGGAAACCAGGAGACAAAAACTGGAATTCTAGGAAAACCTGTGAGCTGGAGAAGGAAGAAGTCAGCAGGAGTATTGTAGGAAATTGTAAATGCTAAGGAGTTTGACATCATGCAAGCAGTTGGTACAGGAGCCTAGCACAATTTGGGAGACAGACAGAATTAAGTGGGGTAAGGGAGATGTCTGATAAGTATCCAGAGTATACGGGAAGAACTAGCATAAGATGGAAAAAAGATACCCGCAGAGATAGAGATGCTAAAGTCAGACAAGAGACCCAAAGAGGAAGGAAGGAGCTGGATTAAAGTAAATATTACATATGACATCAGGTTCCTTGTTTTGGTTTGGTTTTGTAAGATATTTTTGCCTGTATAGCTTCACACAGGACTTGGGGTACTGTCATGCAATCCAGTTACTATGGGGAATGTTACACTGACAGAATATATGTCAGTTGTGCCATAGTAACTGACAATAAACATAACTGCCTCATTGTAAATACAGGATAATTGAAAGTAGCTAATCACTTAGAGGAAGCAGGGTAGTGTCATTCACATTCAGCATGGGATAAGAATATTTAGGTACTAAGGCTTCACAGTAAGGGCTGAAATAACGACTTGCTGATGCTGAAAGGAATAATCCTCCTTTTTCTTTGTTTCTGGCCATACAGGTCTGCCCTCTCTGATGGGTTAGTTCTGGCACCTACCAGACTCCTTCCCCACAAAATACCCCATTTCCAGGATAACCATTTTCAGTTTATCATTTTTATGCTGGCATTATGTAGTTAAAAAGGACATCTAGAGACAGAAGTATATGATTAAATTCCTGCACATAGTCAGTGTAGTGCCTTGCTTGTCAAGTTGATTAATAGAAATTTACTTTGCCATTAATGTCAATAGAAGTTAATGGTATACATGCCTTTACTGGAAGAAAATATTTTTAGTGTTTTTTAAAAAAATACTATATATGAAATGAATGAGAAATAAATACCAGCTATAATAAAAATAAACTGTCTCTTCCAAGGAAATAGTTCAACAGTTAATAGAGAACAGTACAACATTCAGAGACAAAACAGAATTTGCTCAAGATAAATACATAAAGAAGAAGAGAAAAAAGTAAGTGAATTTTAAAATGTGGAAAATACTTAGTAGTTCTTTAATTTGTTGAGCTTGAAATACGACTATTACTATGTGTTTCTTACAGATATGAGGCAGTTATTACAATTGTGAAACCATCCACTCGCATTCTTTCAACAATGTATTATGCAAGGGAACCTGGAAAAATTAAGTAAGTTTTCATTTTGTTTCTTTTTCAAATTGTAACAGAAAGATATTTTAATATTTTCAAAATACCTGTATTATACCAGAGTATATATGTCGCAGATGGAGTGATGCACTTCGCTTGTAAGGGAGAAGTAGCAATATGTTTATTGATATAAAATAGCGATTTAACAAGGTTTGATAGTAAATGCATCAGTGGTTTAACAAGATTCTATAGCAAGGTATGCTTGATTATTTACTGCATAGAGGACAGGGTCAGACAAAACTGTAAGGGAGACCCTCCTGTCGAGTCACAAGGTTCAGAGCAGACCCCCTTGCATTCTAAACTCCTCAGAGAGGAGTCTAGGTGCAGCTGGATCCACACCTAGTCCCACACTTGGTCAACAGTTTATATCTAAAGGATTATATACATGCAATCAATCCTTTACATCACTTATCCAAGATTTTAAAGTTTAGCATGCTTTTAATCACTTACCGAGAATCCGTTGCAGCAAGGACTCCCTCAGCCTTGAGAAATAACCTTGAGAGGTGTCCCTACTCAAGGGGACATCCTGGCATTCAGTCTGCTGCCATGTAGGAGAGCTCAATGGGCCCTGGGCTGTCTGCTATTTATGGAGTAAGATAAATTACATACTGACTACAGATGTTAGTTTCTTCCAAATTTGGCTTGAGTCAGACATTGACCAGCATGGTGGTTAGGTGGGTGCATTGCTTGAATTAGCCCTTGGCTATTGTGTTGTTATCTGTCTCCCCCGAATCCACATGACCGGATGCATTCGTTATGACCCCCACTGGTGATTATCACTTGAGCAGGGTTATGGGATATACAGGTCAGGTTGGGGGGGGGGGGCAGGGAGCACACCGTCAGAATACAATACTCACATTTCTTCTTCTTTTTTTCCTGTTAATGGAGAGATTGCAAATTCATGAAAAATAATGTGATATAGAAAGCGAATCAATATGCTATTGCAGTAAAGAGGAAAACTGTTTTGCATGCAGCATCAACATTTACCAAATTTCCCTACCACCATCATCTTGCTAATTACCTATGTAGGCAGAGGCTCTTTGCATTTTCAGAAATATCTCTTACCTGGATTTTGGTCAGTGGCATATCGTCTCTTTTCTGGCTCAGTAATCAAAATAATAAGCCACCTACCAGAAGCAAGGGGTTTTGTCTTTAATGTGTTAGGGATTCAAAATCTTCTTCAATCAGAAGTGTCAAGAGTTTAAAAACATGGAGTTAACATTCAGGGGTGGGAGTGGGGGGGCAATGACAGCAGAGATCTAGCGGCATTTGATTTTTCTCTTACCTAAATTAAATGATACGTTGTTACAGACATTGTTTAAGATGGACTGATTTATTATTTTTAAAGTAGCAATAGTAGATCTAAGAAGCTGAGCTTGAAAACCTGAAATTTATGTTATTTAAGGCTTCTCAAACCTTTTTCCTTCTCCTTCCTCCATCTCCTTCACTTGGCTTTATTTATCTATTAAGATCAGTTGTGATTTCCTTGGCCATCACCAAGTCTCTTCAGTGCATGTGCTATAGTCAGTAGTTAGGTTTTGATCCTGGATTGTAGGTGGTGCATGCTACTGCCAAACAGATGAAAATCACAAAGAATACATTACTGGATTAGGAAATGCATTCAAATACCATTTGTTCTTTACCAAACTGACATGTCAGAGAAAACAAAAAAAAAGAAAAGTTTAAAAATATTTTGTGTGACTGACATGGCATGTGATGTCCACTTAAGTATGTACTCCCTACTTCATATCCTACTTTTGCTATGCCCTGCTAATTTCTTGTTGGCTCTGGTTCTAGTCCTTCTTTATTACCAGATGGTTAATTGTAAGTTTCTGCTCAGCATGGTGACTCTGAAGACCACTATGCTGTTCCTGAAAACCTGCCTGTAATCCAACTTTTTTTTGACAGGCTCCTGAGCTGATACGTAGTATTTCTAACTCTAAGAAAACTAACTTGATATTTCTTAAAACCCTTTGTCTTCTAGCCACTTGAGATATGACACCCTAGCTCAGATGTTGACTTTAGGAAACATCCGTGCTGGCAACAAGATGATTGTAATGGAAACGTGTGCAGGCCTTGTGCTGGGTGCGGTGATGGAGCGAATGGGAGGTAAGTAACACGGTAGCTTTGGTAATGTACAGACTGAGGCCGTACTTGAAACTTAAGAAATATGTATCTCTGATACTTTTAAAAGGCAGTACTCAAAGTACTTTCCTCAGTTTTTAAAATCTACTTTTACTGTCTCCGGTATTCAGAGAGATACTTGTTTTTCCATTGGAGAAAGTTGTATTTTGCATATTTCAGTTGGATTTATTTTTTAACTATTTAAAAAAAAAAAGATTAAAGTTGATACCACTGTACATTTAGTTTCTGTCTCAGCATAATGACATTGTGTTCAGAAAAGGCTGTAAGCAGCTTGTATGCAGATTTTTCCCAGGCTCCTGGGAAGTCCGGGAAAGTGAATGACAGAAAACAGGAATAGTAACACTGGAATTCAGACTGCCCACAGCACTGAAAATGTTGTCATTCCTCTTGTTCACTGCACCAGAGATTTAATGTCTGCAAAACGTGTAGTTTAAAAGTAGTATGTGACATTTTCTTGAACATATTCTAGGAGAAGTTTGACCTGTTTTTTTATTTCTCAAACTCAGTTAATTAGTTTAATCATAAATCATTCAAAGACACTAGACAGAAGTGACAATTATATTCCAGAAGCCCAGAAAGGTAGGAAGTGTGATGTAATGTTGTGCACTCAGATGTGTTGTCTGTTGACTGAGAAGCACACAGGCAGTTGTACTATAAATTGGTTTTGTTTCAGCAACTTTTGGTCATGGGGATACTTTCTGAAGGAAATTAAGTAAGATGCAATTTCAATATAACTATTGAAAAGTTCTTTTTAGTATGTTTAAACATCTGACATCTCTTCCTTTAGAGTCTGGATGTTGAAGAAATTTTTTGCCTATTAATGCTGCTTAAATTAGCTTTTTTTTTTGCTTTTTTTTTTTTTAATCAAAACCACTCCGTGGTTATAAGTAACAAATACTGTAGAAAATTTGTCTTTTAAATCTTAATTAAATTAGCTTTTCTAACAATTTGCCACTGCCTATATGTTCTGTGCTAATCCTAAATACATGTTTAATACATGCATAATCTTTGAGTTACCTTGTCTTTTTGAGTTGCAGTAACTGTTGTCCTTCCAATAAAGATTTTCTGCCTTGAGGCATAGTTTAGCAGCCTGTTAAATTTGATGAAGGTTAGATTAAGAGCAGGCAATTTACTTATGTATTCTTAAATGAATGCTTCATTTAAGCATTTTTCATTAAATATTCTATTTAAGAAATTCTAGCTTTCTAGTGAGTTTTTGATTCTTTTGCTCTCATAGGCTATGGATCCATTATTCAGATGTATCCAGGAGGAGGACCTGTTAGAGCTGCTACCAGCTGTTTTGGATTTCCAAAACTTTTTTTTGATAATCTTCATGAATTTCCTCTCAGCAAAGTGGATAGTCTCCTCTCTGGGACATTTGCTACAGAGACTCTGCCTTCAGAACCTGAAGATAATGCGCTGCTGGAAGAAGAAAGCAATGGATTGACTGATGAGAAGCAGAGTTCCCTACAGGAAGCAGAAGAGGAATCTGCTACTGAAACAGCTATGGAGATCAGCCAAACAGAAGAGCAAGAAACAATGGACATTAACACTGAAGATGTAGACTTTAAAGAGAATAAAGAAAAAGAAAATAAAGAAAATGTAAGAATATTTGTTGTGGCTATTCAAATTTTACAATGTCTATATACTTAAAATTCTGCCGTCTGAATCAGACATGCTGAAATACAGCTTATTCAGGTGTTAAAATGGAACTCTGGAAGTTGTCTTTTGTCTTTCATTAAGCCACCTAAGATGCAAAAAATGAGAATACAGTCCATGCAATAGTGATCTAATATATAATTACCAGTTAAAGTGCAAACTATTTGTTTTGTTGTTCAAAGGCTCGGGAAAAGCAAAGAAAACAATGGGAGAGAAGGAAAAAGCTAATAGAAACTGCTGCTTTGTTGAAAGAGAAGAATGCTGATGGGTGAGTTTGTTTGTAATCAGAAAGGTCTTCTGCTTGAAAACACATCTACGGAAAATAATTTCCTTTGAAACAAATAAAAGCTTTGTTTGAAAAATACCATAATTTTTTTCTTAATATTTACAAGCAAGTAGTCAACCCAGGTGTGTGGGGGGTCTTGTTTGGTTCTGGTTGAGCTTTTTTCTGTTATTTAAATGTTATGAAATGTCATGATGTAAAAGTCATAGTTTCCTGACTAGCTGTGAGTAAACTTTAAAAAAAAAAAAATCTATCCGAAGAGAAACAGAATCCTGGTAGAATTTAAATGACTGATGATAAAAATCAAAAGATTCTAACTGGCAAAGCAGAACCTCAGGTTTTAAGTTTATTAAATTGAAACTAAGTTTGTTGTTTTGGGGCTTTGGTTGGTTGGTTTGTTTTTAGAAATTCATTTATTTTTTACACAGGAAAAACACATAACTTCATTTTACCTGCTTTAGCCAGGATTGATTGTTCCCAAGGAACAATTTCACATTAAGATTTAATATCAGACGTTTAAAACAAATACAATAAACATATTCCTAGAAATTCAGCCCCACAATAGTGCAAGAGCATTTGGTGGTTGTGACTTTTTCATGATGTTCTTAGTAAATGCTGGAGTGATTTGAGTTAATCAACTAACATTGATTTAATTCATTTAATAACATTCATATTAATTTTTTCCTCCTAAGAATATTGGCTCACTGGGAATAAAGCTGTTCTGCTCAGATAAATTTTAATACACATTTATTGGTTGTGTTTAAATGCTTGTGTAATTTTTGGTTTTATTATTATGAAATGTTTTAACTCATGCTCATTCATATTTTAGTATATCTCATCTAGCATATTCAAGTCACAGAATTAGCATTTTCTGTGAAGATGCAGAGGCAGATCATTCTGTGTTCTCTGAAGCAATAAAATGTTAAAGGAGGTTTGTAAAAGTAATGCACGTCTGTTTGGCAGCAGCAGCACTGGTGATGCCTGTGGATGACCGTTAAGCTGCCTCAACAGTGGTAGTGTTTTGTGCTGGTTTTACCGCCGTCCCCTGCACCCATCATTATAATTGATGTCTGTGCATAGTCTGGCGAAGCAAAAATTAATGTTTGACTTCACTTGATTCTTCCTGTAATGTAAAATAGTATATTTGGTTATTGATCAAGTTCAGGGAATCCTATTTAATATTTGTCTCTTGTTCATTTGTTGTCAATCACTTGCATACTTCTTTTGTCCTTTGTAATGTGTGAAAGCTGTAACAAATTATATGCTTGAAGGGATGAGTGATTTCTTGCTTTAGGAAGCCTTCAGCATGATGGGGGAGAAGAGAAGTTTATGGTTGCTTGAAGGCACTGTCCCAGATGGCTCAGTCAGGATCACCTTTCTTTAGTCATCTGCCTTTTATAGCCCGCCATTTGTTTAGATCAAGAACCACAGGGTACCTACGCTGCTAAGCCAGGAAAAATTGGCATGGAATAAAGAAATGCTTCGAGCTAATGACTTGGCACGTGAGTAGAAGTAGGCAGGGAAGTTAAGATTTTATTTTGTTTTGTTTTGTAAGAGAGAAACAGGTAAAAGCTGGTTAACACTGGAGGTGGGGAGAAAGATTAGGACTTAACTGTCAGAGTAAAAAACTGGTTGTTAGGTAAAAGATGGGCATCAACTTTAGAAGAATTGCTTCTTGAGGTCCTGAATTGTACAAAGTTTATGTCTTCTGTGCTGTTACGTGGTAAAACATTGCTTGTACTAGATCTACTTGTTAATTCCGTTCATGAGAATTGAAGCCTGTCATAGGTCTTTGAGGGGGAGAAAAGGAAGACAATTCATTAGGGATTTGGTATTCTTCTAAAGACGACTTTTTGAAGATAGACTATTAAGTTTTTCTGATACAGTGAAAGTAGAAACTGGTTTATAGACACTCCATGTGTTCAGAATTAGACCACAACCCCTCTCTCTACCCTTCCCTGCCCTTCCTCTACCTCCTCCTTCTCCCCTCTCACCCATTACATTAATTTCACGACTGGCCAGACTACCTGCTGGCAGCAGTATGTCCTGCCATATGAGAGAACAGAATTTGATTTTTCAGAGTCTCTCTCATCTCTCAGTTACCTTCCTGTTGTCTGGCAGAGCTCCTGGCAGTGTCAGTGCAGCACTCCAAACCTTCCGAGGCACAGTGTGGAGTCTTTTTTCTTTACAATCCACTTGGTTAATTACTGGAACACAATTTTTTTGAGGTTTGGAATTAGGGTTAAATCTGTAGCCTGCAAGGCCATGGCCAGCAGAAAACTGAAACAGAAGCAACTGTAAAATTGTCTCACTTCTTTATATCCATTGTGTTTAGAAAATTGAACCTCAATTTTTACCTCCCTTTTGTTAGGCAAGTTTGATAGTATCTCCAGTGATGTACATTCTGCTGGAGAACAAATGTTAATCAATTGATGGGTCTTTTCGTATAGTAACCGTATACTAGAGAAGTAGTTTAATTAGCCCATTCTTTCTGCACAAGTACAACTTATTAACTCACTGAATCTTAACCATTTCTTGCAGTATAGTTTAGCGGGGGGGGAGGGGGTTGTAAAAACTCTAGATACCTGTGGAGAATCTTAAGCATCTGTAAATACGAGTTATAATCTGATATTAAAATGAAGATGAAGAAGAAAATACGAAGCCCTTAAGTTGACAAGGACATAATTTATTTTTAAAAGGTTTTCAGTCATGCCCATTAAGGGATTATTTTCTCTTTAAGTAATAACTTTTTTATATAAAACTGTATTTAATGAAGATTACCCAGTCTAAAGAATCACGACTGAGGTTACATTCTAAGCAACAATTAGCAGTCACGAAATTTAAATTGTATTTGGACAATGGTCTTAGGGTAGAGAAAGCAGCATGCAAATTCTTGGGTTGTAAGAATTATTGTGGAGCTCAACACAGCTTCTGCAATGCATTTAATATACTGCACTGTAGGGAACAAGTGTTTTATCCTCTTAATTATGCAAGTAGGAAATCATGATTTGTTTTTATATTTGGGGAGGAGTTAGAGCCATGAAAACATGCTGATTAGCAACATTTAGGCTATAATTGATCGCTGTGCTAAGTAGGAGAGAATGTCACTTGAATAGGTTTTAGAAGCAGAAAACTAATGTACGTGAAATTTCTTCTGCAGCTTAATTGTAGCCAGCAAGTTTCATCCCACTCCTTTATTACTTTCTTTATTGGAATTTGTTGCTCCTTCAAGGCCTTTTGTTGTCTACTGCCAGTATAAAGAGGTAAATCAAGTATGTTACTTTAGCTGTTACAGTTCAAGTTTGAGACTATTCTGTTGTATAACCTACTGTCTGGGGTTTTTTTAAGCCATTATTAGAATGTTACACAAAGCTGAGGGAAAGAGGCGGTGTTATTAACCTAAAGCTGTCTGAAACCTGGCTACGAAACTACCAGGTAAGGATTCCAGTAAGTGGCTGTTAAAACTGCAATACTGGGGAGCAAAACACTCTCCAAAAATATGGGGTTTGGACTGACCAAAACAATGTATAAGCTCATGCATGTGTTTTACCTGAGAGCAGTGGGAAAATATTCTGAAGAGTTGTAATGCTTCATTGCAACAATTTCAAATGGAAATATTTTATTTTCTTCTTACAGAGCATTTCATTTAAACATTTTGCTGAAATACTTGTAGCACACTGACAGATGTAATAGTTGTGCTGCTTTAGTGGCTAGCCTAAAGCAAGGGACAATCTAATGTCGTATAAGAGAGCTGTAGCAAAATACTGCACGTGTTCATTCGGTTGGTTTGATGGCTGAAAAAAAAAAATTGTAACATTACGAATGGTGGTGACTTAGAAAAGTCAGTGTCTTCAAATAACATGCTTCCTTGGAACTAAAGTAACAAGAAGTTTCCAGTTTGGGAACTGAACAATGAACACAAGGTGAGAGGGGACAATGTCTCCACAGTGAAAAATGTCAGTTGGACTAACTTTGTTGGAACAAGATGTTTGCAAATGTGGAGTACCCTCTCAACTACGGAGCAGAAGCATGCCTGATCTCTAAGCAGGTCACCACCTCTGAAGAGGTTCTTGAATTTTACTGACTTTCTCCTTGCCCATAGCTTCTGGAGTCCATAAGAAATTACTGTTTAGGGGATGACTTAATTCAAGGGTGGCCACAATTACTGACTATTGATCAGGCAACTAAATTGGGAAAGATTAGGAGATTCATAGATGAAGATGTTCACCCAAGTTAGGCTTGGCAACAGTTACTGTGTCCGGGTGCAGTTAGGAACAATACACATAAATCAGCTTAGACCTGTGATGGCAGTCAAAGCAAGAAGGAAGCATAAGCAAAGAGAAAGCATTTACAGAAATGTGTAATGTAGCTCAAAGTGATGGTCCATTGCTGTGTCTTACCTTAAGAGGGTAGCTATGTAAAGATTATACTGACAGAACTGGAAATTACTGCATTACTTAATGCTGTTAAGACCAGCTGTGGTTTCTTGCAAAGTGCACTAGTTCTCAACACATAGACCTTGACTTTATAACTTTGCTGGAAATGCCACGAAGAAATAATCAGTAAGGCAGCAGCCTGTATTCTTACATATTTCTGTAACTGGTTTCTGGTATGCAGATACTTTGCCCTTTAAAGATAAATACACTTTCCAAATGGCTGTTTGTTGTGGTGGCTGGGAAAAAAAAATTACATCTTACACTGTAAGCTTAAATTACACAATTTGATGTGCACATATGGAGTGAGTTTTTACAGATGCTTGTTGGGTTTTTTTGTTTGTTTGGGTTTGTTGTTTTTTTTTAAAGGTCTTACCAGATCGAAGCCATCCAAAACTGACAATGAGTGGAGGGGGAGGATACCTTCTGTCTGGTACCACTGTTGTCTTGGATAAGGGCAAATCGGATTCTAGTAGTTTAGAAGCACTGAAGATGGAAGAGCCATCATCTAAAAGATGCAAAGTTCAAGACCTTCATTGTTAATATTTGAAGTATTGATTTGTTTTTTAGATCTCAGGAGTCTTACTGTTAGTAAAATAACAAGTATACTTTCTGTGCTCTTGACAGCACAGAAATTGTACCTGTCATATATCTGTCAGCAAAAAGCATCAGAACTGTGTGGTAGGGAGGATTGTCTTGCTCTTTACCAGTTTACATGATCAGAACGAGAAGCAAGTGTCCCGTGGAAGCAAATGTCACACTGAAAACACAGTAACTTCAAAAAGAAGAAAAGATCAAGAGAAGATAGAACATCAGTGAAGGCATTCTGTTTGTTTGTTACCAAAAGTGGATATGACGAAGTAGTTTTTTAAAAGGTTGAGTCTCAATCAACACATCTAACTTAGCTCCCCATTTTCCCAGAACAGCATCAGGGTAAAGCATTCTGCGTAGTGATCTGCTTCCCCTTTGGACACAGAACCTGGCTCTGTTCAGTAGTTTAAGGAAGTAGAATGAACAGCAAAAGTCATACACTTTTCTTTCCAAAGGAACAATAAAAAGAGAATAAGACCAGAACTTTACAGCATGACCTCATGTTTTCCTGAAATAAATACAGAAGAGAAAGTACATGTTCATAAATTAAAATACCAAATATTTAAACAGAATGTCTTATTAGCATTGCCTGTCATTTTCCTGGGAGTTGTTGTATGTTTTTATTTTAAGATATGACTATTTTGAAAACTGCTATATGTATATATATTTATTCTACTGTTTTATCTTTAATGATGTGTAGTTTTTTTTATTAATTTTTTTTAACTTTGCATTTGCCATTTCAATTAAACTGCAGGATGTTTTTCCTAATGAGATTTATTTTCTTTTTCTTACTTTTCTCCTCTTTTTGGAAATAAAAGGGTCTAGCAGAGGCTTTAGGAGAATACCCTGGCTGGCTGCACCCCACTGAACCCCCAGTGGGGAGCTTTAGGCCCGTATGGGAGCTGGTAGAGCCAGCAGGACTTGGCTTCCATTCCTGAACTTACTCGTCAGGGAGAAGCTGGAGCTTTGGGATCAAGTAATCAGACTTCATAAAGCTGTAAAATTCTGTACATTGATAAAAGTAATGCTCTTTTAGGACACCATTAGCTCAAAACAACATAAAATGTTGTAATTTGTGTAAAGAAGCAGTTAAAGATTTCTCTTAGGTGAACATGTACAGTGTATCTTCAGGTGTTTGTCTGCCTCTGTTCTGTTTTTTGTAAACTTCCATCTTTTTTCTATTTTTATTGAAAGCTTTTCTTCTCTTTCTTACATGAAGAACGCATAAATGGAGAGATTGTAGGTTTCACCGTCTCGTCTGTATTCCACCAACCACGTGGATCTGAAAAGTATGCTTTGCACCTCTCACCTTTCTGTACAGCGTAAGTGTTGCAGATCACATGTAGGGAATAGAAAGGTGATGTGTGGTTTTTACGAAGTTTTTTTTGAAATTCTGGATTTCTCAACTTCTTTCAAGAACTAATGGGGAAAAGGGGGGGGGGGGGGGGGAGAGATAAGTTTTCCTTTACTACATGTCTCCACATATGCATACTAAAGGTAAATTGGGACTTTGACAGCAGCCAACACCCAGTATGTGATGAAATTCTGAGACAACCTAGCTTAGAGCAATGGATGGAAGCCTGGAAGCTAGGGAAAGCCAAGAAAGTGATGAAGTCAGTGTAAACCAGGAGATTAATACCGAAAAATTATCTTTGCCTCAGTTTTCTTACCTGTCAGGCAGGCATAGGCACTTCTCTGCCACTTCCATTGAGCTGGTAGGTACACAGCTGTCATATTTATAGCACTACAAAGGTGTAAAAACTTAAGCAGTAAAAGTTAGGTTAAGCAACCAACATATGTTTTAAATCTGACTTCTTATATATAATGTGCTAAAAATAATAACCTGAGGAAAAAAAATCTCTTCTATTTGTATAATAAAAAGATCAGTTTCGAGAAATAAACAATATTGGAACACCTGAAAGATTACTTCAGATCAAAGCCAAACTGGCTTCATTTCACCAGCACTCTCAGTACTGAATCCTGTCCCCCAGTTTTTAAATGTGCCATAATGCTTGTACCAATGAAGGATAGTAAGAAGCCAAGAAATAATTCATTTAAAATATTTAAAATTATTGACATTTCAAACTGATGGAACATATTCTGTATGTGCATCTTGATGTAACATTGTTCCTATTTTAATTGAAACACATGAATAAATGTAACTAAAGAGAGAAGCATTGTAGAAATGCAAGTTATGATTGTTTGAAACTCTAGGGACCCTTTACATTTTTACAAGTAACAAATTAGGGAAAATACAGAACAAATTAGAAGAAAGAGAGTGCATCCTGCAAGATCTTAACATAAGTAGAAAATAAATGGCATAATGAAAAGCATCTCTAAGAGCAGGGACAAGGTGGTGGAGCAAAAGGAAGGCAATACTTGCATACCTGTATTTAGTCTCCATAAAGCATAGCTCAGGAACCTGACCATCACTGGACCCTCAAGGCAGGCTGTCCAGGGACTTTGATCTTGAGAACTATAGAACATAACAAATTGGTATAACCTAATTTTGGTCAATGACGTGTAGATAAGGAATGGGGAAGGAGTGGGTATTAAACCAGAGGTGGAGTCCTTAAGGCAGGATTAATATTTTGACTACTGAGTTCTGCAGAAGCCACCCTTCTGAAAGAGCAGAGACCTGGGTTTGGGTGGACAGCCTGAAAAGCCAACATCCCCCACACAGGCATATTTGCTGTATGAAGGGCTATCGCTGGGATGGCACATTACCTCACAGCGCGAGTGCTCATCAGACCTGTCTGTCTCAGCTGTGGTTACAGTCACCTTAGCTGAATAGTGGCTGCCTTCAAATTTTGTAGACACTCTTTCAAAAACTTGCCTACAGCTTCAAATGGGCACCTTCTGTCAGAAAAAGAGCAGTTGCTACTTTGTGGTCTGGAAATGAGTGCATTGTCTATGTCTGGCCACATTTGTGTCTCCTGAAGTACTCGTCCAAGCTTGAAATCTGCCCAGTGAGGTGCTGTTTACACCTCAGAGGAACTTCAGCCTTCCTCCAACAGTTGGCAACACCCAATCTCACCAGCCAACTGAAACGCTCAAGCCTGTGCACTGTGGGTCTTTGGCGGGTCTGGGCTTCGCCAGGCAAAGGTATCACCATGCTTATAAGTCACTTGGTACCTGTTTTTATTCCTCTTCAGTCACAAAGCAGAACACAAAACTGCCTTCACTATGCAAATTTGCTGAAAATAGCAATATTTCTAGTAGTTACCAAGCTTTCCATTCCTGTGTTTTACTCTACATATCAACTTTACCATTATCCAGGGGTGCATGAGCCAGAAGCGAGACAATGCTTTTTCAGAAGCCAAAACCACCATTTCTGCTTCATTTGATTTCCTGGAACAAGGTTATGCATCTTAATACACCAATACTTGTTTTAAATTGTACCACCTAACTTCAATGCCAAAAGCACGCACTTTGCCTTTAAATAATGTAAATTAGTGTAAATTGTATTGGAAAACTGTTTTTTTTAAAAAAAGCTTGAACAGGCAATGCAAATGTGTAGATAAAAATAGAACAGTCAAGGGCAAGGAGCAGTCAAAATAGCTACATGGTGTCAGCCCCGCAGAGCAACACAAGCAGAACAGAGAAAGATGACAGATAAAAGGGCTGTCACAACGCTCTTGAAAGCTATTGAATGATATTTGGTTTTAAAGTCTTTCAAGGGACATGTTTTTAAGCAGAACATTGCTGATTCATGAATGCGTATTTGCATAACCCTAGCTTTTAAAAAAAATTACTGAAGTTGCATACTTGAACAATTTAGGTTTTCTGTGCTACAATTAACGCTATTTGCTTTTAGCTATTTACGTACTCACAGACATGCTTTCTCTCACACCAGCTGGGGGGAAAAAAAGTACCATGCTGCAATACTTATTGTAGGGTATTCTAAATTTTAAAAGGGAGAGTCTTAGAATTTGAAGACAGCAAAGTATTTCTGCAGCTGGAACACTTTCTAACTTTCCTTACTGTTGCTGGAAGTCTGGTGAAACCATGATCCTACTGAAGTCAAAATTCTGTCAACTTCTTTGAGCCAAGATTCAATCTTCATGTACCTTAACCAAACAAGATGAAACATTTGAGTGGTCTTACCAAAATCCCTAAGCATAGACATGCTCACACAGTTCAAGGATCAGTAGCACACTGAATATTTTCAGTTCATACTGCCTTACAGTTAATTAGAGAGTGTGTTTGTGTTTTAATGAACAGGTGGATTAAATGGGTTAAGCTGAGATGGTAGGTACTGCACATTACTAATAATGTGACTCAGCTGAATTCTCTGTATAGCACTTCTCTCCTGTGTGTGGTATTATACAAGTAACTGAAGATACTGTCACAGCAGAAAGTCTTTAAAAAACACATTTGGGTAAGTTTAATTAAATTGAACCCGATATTTGGAGTAACTGAAACTGATTATGGGATCATTTCTTTTACTGCTTCATAGTGTCGTAAGATTACCAAATGGCTCCTTCCACACACCACTTGCTCACGTAAGGCATCATACCATTTAGTACACAGAGCCCATCCTGCCCCCACCTCGCTGGCTGCTGAGAAACTCGCCTTGGCACAAGATCAGCCCTGCTCCAATGCAGCACACGGGCTCTGCAACACTTCTCTCCAGGACCTGCTTGCCTGTAGTAGGCAGAAAGAACATGTTAGCCAAGCATGTTTGGTAGGTGATAAAATTAATGGGACTACTTAGTCTGAGTAAGTGGTAAAACCAATCCACTACATAACACATTGATTCTGAAGCACCACGTGCTTTCCAAATTGACAAGCATCCATTTAGTGTTGCAACCTCTTTGCTTCTTTAATGACTAACTTCCAGAACTAAATAATTCGCAGGCCATTTCTGAGTTACCAGAGCACATTAATTGGCATTCCTTCTTGTTGGTGTGGCGGAGGAATGCACATAAGTCGACCCAATATGAGTGACAGAAGTGATTCAACTTTATTTGCACGGATAGCTCATATTTATACAGTTTGTGATAATTATGCCTACTAGTCCTAATATGATTGGTACATTGCTAATGTTTATTCATTACTAGAACACACCCACTTGTGATTTGCAGCTATGCATGTTCTGTAACTTTCTCATGGGAACTTCTTCAAAAGTTATTTATGAAGTTATGCCAAAGTCACACCGTCCCTGTCTTTCTCCTGATAACAGCGAGACCAGCTGTTGTTTTTCTCCTGATACCAGCAAAGCCAGCTATTTTCAGCCAAGGCCTAGTCTTGCTGCTCAAACTGACATTCTTTCACACAGAACTCTGCTCACACAACTTTTCTGTAGACCCATGTCCTTTTTCATCAAGCCAATTCCCAACACCTTCTTACCTCTTGTGCTCTTGCTAACTGGCACATAAAAGGCACAGATAGGGTCCTTGTAATTTTGAAAAAATATTGGTGAACCACAAGCCAACATTCTGTACACAATCTATCCATCTGATACAGCTTACTTTGAAATAACCCAATCAGTCTAATAAGCAAGGAGAAAGTTTGGCCCAAGATCAATGTTTTTTTATTATTTCAAACTCAGACAAATACATTTCTGAAGAGCACTAGCACAATTATTTTCACAAGCATATTAAAAATACCTGCCTTGCATGAAAGGTTATAATACTAAAATTCATGCTATTCAGATCTCAATAGCATAATAGCAAATTAAAGACATTTTCAGCTGTATAAATCACTACACTATAGTGGACAACAAATAGTATTTCCTGGTTTTAGGGCAAACAACAATCCAGTGACAGTGAATTTACCACAAAATACAGGTATTTTGAGTACAGCTACACCTAGCTTTGAAATGCCAAAGCAGATCTTCAGCCTCTCCTGTTGTCATTAAACTTCTCAGCTATTTTCTGCAGCTCCAAATCCATAGTGGCCAGGTTTTCCAGTTCTTTTTCCTGTGAAAACATAGAGCATTTTACACATCAAATGTTAGCAAATGTTGTGTTCCATGAAAATGAGAGACAAAGACCATTTCTGAGGCAGACATCTCCTGCTACTTACTGGCCCCTGGGCAGATTGATGGGGTAAGGGGTGTTAACAGCAGTGCAACACACACTTCAGAGATTTGTGCGCTTTCCTGCTTTTAACTGAATTAGGGCTGGGGAAAGTATCAAAATACTCATTCTGAGAGCTTGCCCTCATTACAGCTTGATCTTTCTAGCAGCTTTAAAGCTCCATTATCTAGTAGCAACCTCCTGCTATCTTACAGCTGCCACCCCCTCCAGCATGCAGTCACTTCTGCCCAAGTGAAGGTCCCTTAGGAGGCCATAACCTTATGATCACGGTGGTTCAGGCTTATGACGCACAACAAGCACAGGGTGCAACAAGAGGAACACCTCCACAGTACCAGATGCTGGGGGGGGGAATTATGCAGCTAATTCTTGTCTATTATGATGACTTGCTAACACAATTTAAACTCTATATAAATTAGTATTAAACCTCCACTGCTCCCAGCCCAGCTCTGTGCCATAGATATACCATGACATACATGAGGAGCATGTAGCTGATGGGTGTAGACTCATTTCTCCTGAACAGTGATGCAGAACAGGAAGTCCAACAAGAAAATGATTCACATACATGGGAACTACATGCACAAATCAGGCTTACAAGTGCAAGCCAGGTTCCGCTCTGCATTAAAGCCAGGAAGCCACGGACAGCTGAATTTCACTCTGAATGTTCAACTTAGTTTTCAGCTGTACCTTTTAAACAACATGACAGACCAAGTGGTGCTTCCAATTACCTCTCTGCTCCTGCTGCAACAGGCATCTTTTGTTATATTAGTATGCAAGACCCTAAAGGGAGAGGTAGGGCCCAAAGAGGAAAAAAAAATCTCCTTTCTCTTCCTGTCCTGCAGCAGACAGAAGCTAACGATGATGCACATTGTCTTTACGAACTATGCCCTGGGTTAGTTCCACTGAATTCATTCAAAGAAAGCAGATTTTTAAATCACTGAAGATCTGGCTCTTGACGTGACTTAATCTTGTTTGTGTTTTTCCATGCACAGTTTACCAGCTGCCTTGGGAATGGATTTAGAAATGCACATGTAAAGTCAGCTTCCCCTAGCTTTTCAGAGAAACACCTGTACACATACCTCCTCTTCTGTCAGAGGCCTCTGGCTCAGACTTCTTATGTCATTCCCAATTATGTGGCGTTTTTTCATGTCTTCTCCAGAATTGTACAATTCTGGGAATTCAGCTGATTTCTTCCTGTAATTCAGAAGTTGTGCAAGTTGATCCATCTTGTTGTACTGCCTTTTCATATCGTATCTGTTCTTTTTGCCAAGACTCCTCTTGTCAATGCGTCCATGGTTCAGAGCACTTAGGATTTGCTTTTTCTCCCACCAGTCATAGTCATTATATTCAGGGAAAAGGCTCTTCTCATTCAGAGTGGGCCTGCTTTCCTCTTTGCCCTCCAGAAGCTGCTCTCCTGGGCTGTCCCTTTTCTGAAAGTGCCGGCTTTTCCACCACAGCAGTGGGTAGAAAGGGCTGTAGGACACCACAGTCCTCTTCTCATTCTCTGCAGGGAGATGGCTTGCGTACTCTTGCCCCTCTGCGTATCTTCCCTCCTCCATATTCTCCTCTTTGTTTTCCAGCTGATTACTGCTGTGATGCTTCTTTTCTACGTCCTCCTCCTCCTCACTGCTGCCAGGGTAGCGCTGTTGCTCTACACTGTCCTTAGTGGTGTAGTGTCTTCTGGCCTGCACTTTGCTCTCTTGAGTGTACGCTTTCTGTGACCCTGCATCTTCATTGCTCCACAAGCGGTATCTCCCCCCAGCATGATGCTGCTCCTCCTTCCTGCCACCACCGAGATACCTATCCAGCTCTTCCTCACTTTCATCTCCAAGATACATCCTTCCCTCAGAATGCTGCCTCCTTGCCTCATGTGATCCATCACGGTGTCTCCTCTCCTCGTGCCATTTCTCATTACTTTCTTCACTGTGGCGATGCCTCTTGTTTTCTTCTTCACTGCTCTCTTCACTCTGCTGCCACCTTTCTCTGTACTCACTTTCCTGGCCTGCATGCTTCTTCTCCTCCACCTCTTCAGACCCATGCCTCCCACGATAACCACTCTTCTCCTTGTGCTGCTGCTCAGATTCTTCATGATGTTTCTGATGATGGTTCCTCTTGTCCCAGAGATAGGCCTCCTCTGTGTTTGACTCCTCAGCTAGTTCCTCTTTCTCACCACCATGGCCCCTCTTCTTTTCAGAGAAGTCACCCATTCTATGCTTCCCACGATAACGTTTGGGTTTGTAGGGTTGCTTTTCCTCCTCCGTTTCTTCACTCTCAGCCAATTCTTCATGCTCTTGCTGATGGGAGAAATCACGTTCCTTAGACTCATGGTGGTATTTTTCACTTCTTTCTTCCTCTGCCTCTCCCTCTTCACCTTCATGGATTCTTTTTGGGCTCTGCATTCCCCCCTCCGAGTGCCAGTGGCCCATGGGGTGCTGATCATTCCCATCAGGGAACTCCTCTCTGCTTGTGCCTCCAGAGTGGGACTTCTTGTTGAGAACAGCATGCTCTACCTCTTCGTCATGACGCTTGCTCTCTTGGCTTTCTTCTTCACTGTGGTAGCTCTTCTCCTCCTCTTGTCCAGTTTCCTGATAGTGTTTCTTTTCTTCTGTATGAAGTCTCTCTTCTCGAATTGGTGTGTGGAGTCCATCCTCCTCTTCCTTGCTTTTACCTTCCTTGTGACCAAGCTTCTCCTCATCACTTCCTTTCATGTACTTTTTAGATTCCCCTTCTGCCTGACTTTGTTCTTTCTCCACACTCCCAGTATGATGTTTTTCAATCTCTGCTAGGTCTTTCAAATGCCTCACTTCAAGTTGTTTGTTTTCACTTCTCTCTCTGTCATTTCTATCACCTACAATAACAAAAGCAGCATAATGAAGTAATCCAACTCTCCACTGAAGCATTATTTCAGTTTAAATAGATAACTGGCTTCCCAAAGTAGCAAGAAGGTTTGGACAGAATTAATTTTTTAATTCTGCTTTTAAAATTAGTAATTTTCTATTATTTTATATGTTTGCCTGGAAAAGCCTTAACTAATTTTCATTTAATTAGGCATTTTAAAAGTTCCACTGAAATTTCCAGAATAATTTTTCCTATTTGGCTTTTTTCTTGGTTTGTTATCACATTTTTAGTTTTGAATTAAATTAACTCTCATTCCCATTAAAAATCAATGGGATCTGGATTTGTGTTCAGTTCTTTGAATTTCAGACCTTATCCATCACATACGCTTATTCACAAAAAAGACAACCATCTATTTCAAGCTACTCCAAAATACCCAGGGCTTTTAGCAAATTTTAAAAGTTCTAAGTTGACTGAAAAAAAAGGAAGTCTGTTACTTTGCAATAGTTAAGTTTAATCAAATCATGCTCCTTCCACTATTTCCAAAATGCTCAATGCAAGTCTGACTCTGACCACAATGGTAACAGTATATTTCCACTTGTGTCTGAGTAACATCAGAAATAGATCACAAACTAAAAGTTTTCAGACAATAGCTGCACAGATTTAAAAATAGCTCATTATTTCTGAAAAGCTTCTCATTATCCAATATTCTTGGAGGCGATCTGTCAAAAAATATGGTCCTTACCCTCTTTCCAGTAAGTGTCTTTTCATTTTCCAAAATATGGCAAATATACAGGTTTTTTCTGAAATTAACAATGTCATAAACAAAGCCTGATGGCATTCAGCATCTCCTAGAAATTTGGGACCAAGTTAGATACAAATATATGTATTCATAAAGGCCCAAATCCACCCTTTTCTGATCACTGTATTAGGGCCATGCATTATTCCCTCTATAAACAAGCAGGAGACAGATGGGTTTCATTATTGCTTCCTGCTGGCAGGTAAGTTCAAGAGCCTTTTTATTCTTCTGTAATCAAATAAATTTAACTGGGCAGAAAAGAAAGATGTGTGTTCTGCAGTTTGGCACAGCGTCAAACTTAACCACACTTCACTTACAGACAGTAATTGAACATGCAAACAGGCTTACACCTCAACATCGAGGCAGCTAAGCACCATGCTGTAGGAATGAGCTCATCTGAAATGACCACTCCCACATGGAGCTTTCAGCACACATCGCCAGACCTCTGAAATCAGTACCACAAATTTAATCCTTTCTGGGCTTAGCAAAAGACTTCCCTCTCCTGAGCTGGGCATGGATTCAGTTGCTAGCAGGTGCAGGAACCTCGTTGATTTAAGTGGCAGTTATTTGAGGCCAGTTCTTATGCTCTGGGATGCATTCAACATGTGGTCCAAACACGGTCACATTTGTTGACCTCTCAGGCTACCTAAATTGCTTCTCTAGTCCTCTCAGACTCTCCAGATGGCTTAAGTAGAGAGCCACACGTGTTAGCCAAGAATCCCTGACAATTACCAGGTCAGGCTGTTTGCTCTTTGAGCAAGTCAGACTAAACAGAAGGAAATCAGAATCTGACACTGAAATTTGGAGGCACCAGTTTCACACGGGCTGAAGTAACAGTTCACCAGCTCCAACACAAGAGAGAATCCATCTACCAACTTCCTTTCACAAGTACAGATAATGTTGTACTTACTCTTCTTCAAGATTTCTTTGCATTCAGGATTAATTGGTAGTGCATTTGGCTTAGACAAAGCATTGGACAGAACTTCCACTATGCACCGTGTTACCTGGAAGAAACAAAATAGGAGAAAAAATTCTCATGGCAAAAATGGAAATCCTACTTCTGACCCAGTTAGTGAGGAAAGCTAGTTTAGGATAATAATTCAGGCTAATATTTTATGAGTTTTGAGTAATCCCCAGCTCTACCACAACTTCCTGTGCATTTGGGCAACAAGTGCTTTGCTTCTCACTCCCATACCATTAAGAGGATAGGCATTAGCTCTTTTTATCTCCCCTTTTGTTTCAATAGGGAACAGGCTCCTTTTGTACATTTTTAAATATTAAAATACCCTATTCAGTACAAAAGAGAGTCAAACAACATGTGGTAACAGCGCCTTACAAAAAAAATAACCAACACAACACATGTTCAAAAGATTAGGATCATCCTATAGGATCTGTCCAAATGAGGATGCTGCAAAGGTGTTACCAGAAGTATTGCTTGGATTGACAATAAACCAAAACCACCTTTATACCCTCTTTAAGTGACATGCTGCACAGTTTTTCATGTGTGTGTGCTGTAAGCCCTGCCTCTTTTAGTGCTTAACATTCAACTGGATATTCTTCTGGAAGCAGAGAAAATTTAATCATTTAGGAAAGTCACACAACCTCCTCTAATCCTAAGTGCTACCAAAGTAGCTCTTCTGTACAAATTCATGCAAAATGATTTTCAAATGTTGAAGTTGTTGGTTGCGAGGCGAGTGCTCAGATCGTCAGGGGTACAAGAGTCTCAGGCTCACAATTTGGGCAGCTGGATGGGAGGAGACAATAAAACATTTATATAGCCATTTGTCTTTTAACTGTTTTTAGTTATTACCAGGTGTTTACTAATCTAAATGATCACAGTATCAACCAGTGGAGAGAGTCTGATGTCAGGTTACAGGTACTGAAAGCAGCTAATGGCTTTTATTTAATCAAACAGGTTAAGAATCTCTTTCCAAAGCAGGAGATGGGAGGACTGCATTAGAAAGTCTGTTACATAGTTGGTAACTGTAGGTATTTCATCTTTCTTCAAATTTGCCATCTCACTTTTTACAGTCCAATAACGTGTACTATCAAATAAAATTTCAGATAATTTTTTGGGCAACTGTACAACGTAGAGTTTCAAAAGTACCATACTGACACAGTAAGCCAGCTTTCATTTTCATCAAATGTACTGAAGTGCATGCAGGTATCTTCTGACAGCTAAAGGGACTCTCAGTTCCACATCACCTATGATCTCTTAAGAGTTAACCCTTAGGAAAAAAAAACATTACCCTGAGAGTTTAGAGACAAAACATGGAGAGATGATATTTTCTGAAATCTGCTTTGACATACAACTACTCACCATTTCTTCAATATGGTCTTTTTCCACTGGAACTGCACTGACACCTAGAAGAAAAACAAATTATTACAAACTCATTAATCCTAGCAACAAGCATCACTGACAGGAGTCTTCACTCAAATTGGGCTGATGAGATGGCTTGAGTTTTGGGTTGGCAGGTCAGTAAACCGGACACATTTTGCATTACAGTTTTTTTTATTCAGGATGGAAAAGTAATGTAAAGTTGCAGCCTAGCACAAGAGAAGAGGCAGGTCGACATTTCTAGCACAAAAAGAACATACACCAAAAAATAGAAAGCAATACTTAAATTCCAAGACCGGAGCTTTACTGCAAGTCAGATCTTCACGTAGTTGTACCCATTTGGTGGTAAAAAAAAACCCAGGAAACAAGCAAGGCCTGTTTTGCACCCCATGAACCTTTTGGCTTCTGCAAGGGGCTCCGGCTGCCCCACCACCACATAGAATAGAAGACCATTCTTCAAGGCT
This sequence comes from Astur gentilis, assembly GCF_929443795.1. Taxonomy (NCBI): domain Eukaryota; kingdom Metazoa; phylum Chordata; class Aves; order Accipitriformes; family Accipitridae; genus Astur; species Astur gentilis. The sequence goes on from NC_064884.1 coordinate 21,402,947, forward strand.
TTAAAGCAACTACTGTCCCAATCCTACCAGAGACATCCTGTCTCGCTTGGATATGAGGCAGCTCCTTGAGGGAAGGACAGAGCCAGAAGGGACAGGAAAATTTCAACTCACCAAGTGGTTCGTTATCACCCCAAGAAATAAGCAAAAAAAATAAAAATCCCAGTGGAAAACACTACTCTGGAAGGAAGCTGCACAACCCCTCTCTCTCTCTCCCTCTCTCTCTCTCTGTCCTGAGGACACGAGGGGTAATTAACACCTTCCTTGCACCAGTTCTACTATACCTGGTCCAAGGTATTTGCTTTTGGAAAGATGCAGTTGCAAATGAAACCTCCATGCTGCTTTATTTGGCCATCACTGCTGCCATATGTCTCCAGCTGGTTAACGAGCTTGGCTGCTGTGCATTATTAATAAACCATGTCAATTCTCATCCACCGTGAGATTTGCAGAAGTGAAGTTAAGCAAGTCTGCCAGCCACACACTAGTACGTAGAAACAAGGTTTATTGTATCCTGGCTTCACAGGCTTACCACATCGTATATAATCACAGTACACAAATGTACAGCTTGGGGTGCAGTTCTGAAGTTCTTGCACAAGTCAGGATAGTCTTAAATACATCTATCACCCTCTCTGCAATACTGCTTGGTTGGGACAGTGAGAGATCTTCTGTAACAGATGAACACAGAGCAGATTATGGAGACAAAGGGGGTCAGTTTACCTTACAGCGTAAGAAAAACTAACACTGCCCCAAGGAAGTTTCCTGCAGAGCAGACAGGAGCATGTAGACTTGTACTATTGAAAGCTGCAAAACTTTTCTTTTCTGTGTCTGCAGAGGAAGCAGACATCCTCTTGAGCACTGACTCTGTGTGTAATAACTGAACACAATACAATAATAACTCTCTTGATATTTCTACTGTCCTCTATTTTTGCTCCCCAAAACACGCATGTAGGAATGTGCTTCTCCAGCCCCCGTCTCTTCTCTGCGCATAAAACTGCGATCAGAGAAGAGAACCCACACGAGGACAGCACAGAAGGGATTCCCCTAAAATAGCACTACATCCCTACTCCATCATTTCCCCAGAATGCCAGGTGGTGTGTGTGGGAGATGGTGCTTAACAGAGCCAACCCTCTCCCCCATCTTTTGCATTCAGTGCTGACTGAGTCAGGCTTTAGGCTACTTTATTTACTAACCTAGTACGTGAATAACTACCACACTGCATAATGCTGACGCCGGTGCAGCCTAACCTGCCTGCATCCTCCATCTGAGCACAGAAGATAAGGATGTGCATACACATGGGGGCAGGAGACTGGCAGCAAAGTCCCTTCTACTAAAAAAAAAAAAAAAAAAAAAAGTGTTATCCACTAAAAGGACATTCTCCCAGTCCCACAGGGGTTGGAGATGCTGCTCTCATGGCACAAGCTGCTCCCAGTCACTACTTATATGTAAGCAGAGGGGACAACCCGCTTCACTGCCTCTTCTTGACAAGGCTCCTCTGGTCCTCCAGCCCATGAGAAATCACGACACACACAAGGGCAAAAGTCTGATTTTGTCCTTTTAGTGGTGCTGCCACAGCACATCTCCTGGGAGTTATACCCAGTTGATGTGACAAAGCACAGAACAAACTTTGGAACGTCTTTTGCTATTAAAGATGCCAACTTTGGGCTGCCTCTCGAGCGCTATGTCAGTGGTGCAGGAATATAAAGTCAGGTTGTACTCACTGCCTTTGCCTTGTCATTCCCAAGCTCCCATCTCTCCAAGGAGATTTACAGACAGATTAATGACCATTAAGCAAGCGCTCGGTTAGTGATGAACACTGACACACACAGTCAAAGAAGCAGCATTAGGCTATCCTAACAATGTCAGAAGAATGGTATTGGACAAATGGTATTGGACATATGTCATATTAACCTGTTTGGAGGAACAAAATGAGTATCCAATCCATTCCAGAGTCTGAAATAACCTATTGAGGCAGCTGCTCTGTCAGAGCTGAGATAGGAACCTCATGGGGATCCAGCATGCCCCACTTTACACCGGTGCTGGTAGCACTAGGCCGTGCAACCTGGCAGCTGGAGATGGCTGGCCAACACCTCTGCCTTTCTCTCCACATGTGCTCAGAAGGGGTCAGGCCATCACCCCAGCACCACCAACCGAGGCAGTAGGGCACCCACCCACTGGGCTTGTGGGGACACAGCAGACGGTAAAACTGCAGGGTTTTGCTGCAGAAACAAAGTCAGAGCACACACCAAGATGGAAACCCTTCCCCTGCCCATGCAGAAAAACCAGACCACAGACCCACAAAGGAAAACAAAGCCCCTCCTGAACCAAATCTGCCCAGGTAGTTACAATCAGATTATTTGATTTTGCAGAAGTGCTGAGAGCTGATGAAGGTAATGAAAAAGGATGAGAAACGCAAGACAAATTCACATGGCGTTTGCTTGCCATGATTGGGACAGAACTTTTGGCAGGTGCCTGATGAAATCCCCACATGGCTTTGTTTCATTAATGCCAATGTCTCAGTGCAGTGCCATTGCTCATCAAAATGACAGCAAAAACCCTTCCTAGGAAAGATCACAGAAACTTTCGTATATTGATATGCAGAAGGAGCACTAGAAGGTTCTTGAAGTTAATGTTTAACTGATACCCAGCCCCAAACAAACTTATAGTTCATTGATTCTGCCTGACATTTGAAAGCAAGAGAGCCAAAAGGAACGTTAAGAGGTACCTGACCTGTTTGAGGGCATAAACAGGAAAAAGTATTTGGTAAGAAATCCCCATGAGGTCTGTGGAATAAGTCCGGTGAGCTTCTCTGGGTTGGGGTCTCTCCCACCATCTTCCATCCTCCCCTTTGATTACAATAAAGGCATTTGACGGTAGCCAACTTCATTACAGACTTTCTGTACAAATCCCAGAAGCGCTTCCTTGTGGAGACCTCTAATAGAACTAAAGTCCAATTATTCAACTCAGAGTGACACCGATTCTTTCAAGAAATGGTGTAGTATGCATAAAAAGATATAAAGCCAAGCAATCACCTCATCCTCTTGCGTTTAATCTTCATTTCGCAGCGTGGTTTTAATATTTAATGCCGCATGCCAGAAAATGTTCTGTTAGTTAAAGCTGCAGACCTGCTACTTCAGAATCATCTCCCACTATTGAGAGCTAGCTGGCAAAAACCTAGCAGCGCGGCTCGAATAAAATTATACCGAGAAGGCTTCGCGGAACGAAACTCTACGGAGGGAGAAAAATAAACCGAAAGCAGCCGACTGGCCCTCGGACAGCGCGAGGGCACAGGCTGGCTGCCGCCCGCCCGGCAGCGGCGAGCAGAGGGCTGCCGGCAGCCGGGGCACGGCTCCGGGAAGCCCGGCGGGAGCCCCACTGTGGCGGGGGCGCCTTCCTCCGGCTCCGGCCCTCCCTCGCGCCGGGCCGGGCATGACGTCACATACCCACCGATGGCGTCACCCCTCCGGCAGCGCTCTTCAGAGGAAAACCCCTCCACCCCCCCAAACCACCCCGCGCCCGGTGCGGCTTTTCACTCGCCTCTCCCTCACGGCGAGGGCGGGCTTCGCCGGACCCGCCGCTGAGGGAGCTCAACGGCCGCCCTCCCCTCGGGGGGGGGTCGCGACCCCGCTCACCTGCCAGGGCGGCGGCCCCCAGGAGGCCGAGCAGCGCCAGCGTCCCCATGCTCGGCTCGGCTCCGCTCGGCTCGGCTCGGCGGCTCGCCGCTATTTAAAGGGGGGAGCGGGGGTGGAGGAGACGGGCGGGGGACGCCGCCGAGAGCCTGCGTCACTGCGAGCCCCCGGGGGCAGCACCGCCCGCCGCCGCCCCGTCCCGTCCTCTCCTCCTCTCCTCTACCCCCCAGCGGCACCGCCCCCAGCCGCGGAAGCCCCTCGCCCCCGCAGGCCGCCCCCTCCCGCCCGGCCCCCGCGGCTCGCCAGCACGGGGGAAGTTTCTCCCCGGCTGGGAAAGCCGAGCTCGTTTTCCCTTCCTTTGCAACTATCACATCTTCCCCTCCTGCCCTGCGCCCGATATTCCCAATACTCTCTTACATCCCGCCGCCCTGCCACCCCCTCAGAAAGGAGAAAAGCGGGAGCGGGGTCTCCCTGCCCCTTTTTCCGGCTCAGAGGATGCGGTACCATCCCGAGGTCTTTCCCACCGTCAGAGGATGCTGAACCTCTACCTACAGGGCGGAGGTGCGGTAATCCATCCCTCTGGAACAGTTCCCACAAGAGATCACTCCTGCATTTCCAAACCCATTTCCGATCAAAGCCTCTTCAGGTGTTACAGCAGCTTTTTTTCATGCAAGGTTTCTGTCCCTTCCACTCAAATCATTGTGTGTGTGTGTGTCCCCGCCCCGCACACAGCAAACCCAGAACCAGAGAACGGCGAAAGTCATCCCCATTCTTATGTCATCTGGTGAATGAATGACACAAGGTGTTCCTCAAGAGTTTTACCGGGGAAATCACTGCTCTCAGCATCCATCTCCACAGGCAAACTTCTTATTTACTGTGATGATGCTCTGGGGAGCCAGAGCAAACCTACAAATATCAAGTTTTACATAATTTTCAAACATACCCCACTGTCCCAATTAGTCTTTGATGGACTGGAAAGCACAAATGACAAGCTATGATGAGCTCTCCACAGAGCAAGTCTGAACCCTCCCCCCAGTTCCCTTCAGAGCCAGGCAAAGACGTTGTAAGACTAGGCCTTGTTTTGCTTTTCCTTCCATTAACTGTTAGAGGGCCCTCTCCAAACCCTGTGTATTTTTCAGTTGTTCTTTTTTGTTCTCAGTGCTAAGCAGATGGCCCTCTAATTGCCAGTGTTCATGGAGGACAATGGATCTATACATCAAAATGGTAGTTAACTCTATTATTGTTCTGTATTAACAATGCCAGGCTGCTATAATCATATAGCCTTTAAACATGTAAAACAAGACACAACAACACAACACTCCAGTAAAACTCACATGCAGCTTCATTTGTATGTAAAGGAAGCCAGGAACTTCAGCTCCATTTGAAGCTTGTTTCATAAGACAGCCTTTATTAACTCCAGGAGGCAAAGCCAGATACCTTATTCACCTTCCATTCAGGTTATAGTTTCTGCAAAATAATAGAACCCAGTTACCTGGCCACCGTGAAATGCAAATCAACACTGCAACATTTTCTTTGTTTCCTCAACCTCCCGCTCCTCCATGCCTTTCCCGTACTGCCTATACAAGGCCCATTTCCACAGGCAGATGCCTCTTTGGGAACCACCAGTCTTGACTGTGGGAAGTCGAGAGCCCAATTCAAAAGCCTATGAAGAATTTCACTGGCTCCAAGACCCCCACCATGTCCTCCCCTGTCTGTGTGAGGATTCAGCCTGGCCTTAACCTCAGCTGCTCACGAGAAAGAATTTTAGGTGAAACATTTGCCTTTTAAGCGTTCTCTGCTTCCCCAGGCATATAAATAGCACTCTCTGGTTACCCTTGTGTAACTCCTCTACTCCAGCATGTGCCTGGCTATACTTACCTTGGATATGACAGTCAAAAGGGGCAAGTGATACAAAGATGCTGAATAAAAATAGCCAGCTATTTTAGTACCTACAAGGTATTTGTACCTGTATCGCACAAGTCCTATTGATAGTAGGTACAACCTCCACTACAGAAACCTTCTTGCTGCAGAACAGACAGCTGAGATTAAGCAGTCACACACCCCTGCCTCTCAGGGCTCCTAATCCATCCCTTGCACCGCAGCAGCAGTCACTGGGACTTCACAGCTGTTTTCCTTGTGCTGCGTGGCTTATTTATATTTGACTTGTCGGATCTCTCTGAAACGCTGCCTCACCTCAGCATTGTGTGGGCTGATCCAGAAGAATCAAGAAATCCTGTATTTGCCATTGATAAAAGAAGATGTTAAAGTGCTGCCAGGGCATGTTTTGCCATCAGTTACATCAGGGTCTACATTGGAGCACAGGTTATTGCTTTCAGATTTGATCAGAATCAAGGTTACAAAGATTTGCAAGTTTTGCAGGACGTCACCCAAGAGGTCCATGACAGCAGCAGGGACAGAATTGGATGGAGCGTATCTAATTCCATCTTCAACACCCAAGAGCAGGATTTCAAAACATGATCCCGCAGACTTTTCTGTCAGCACTAGAAAACCAGGGAGAATCTATGCTCCTTGCCCACAGTTAATTAAGTCAGCCTATATTTTCAAAACAATGTTGCTTCAGATGGACTTTTACAGACAGGCATCAGCTGGCACGAGCTTCCCTCAGATTAGGAAAGAGATGTGATGACATTAAATCAGGATTACAGCAGGCGGTAGTGTATTTCACTCAATCAGTTGTGAGTGGCACACCCCAACCTCCCTTCTCAGATGTGTCGAAGTCAGAACTTCGATTGCAGTGACATACATGCCTCATAATGTTGTGACAATCTATCACTCTGTGAATAAACAGTATTTATCCTGCTGGATTCTCTCAAATACAAACGCTTAAAAAAATACACGTTTGGCTCATGCTAGAAGCTAGAGCTTCAAAGGATGACAAGCAAGTTTCTGTGGCTGAGCTCCTTCTAAATTGAGAGGAGAGTGCTCGGGGAGTATGAGGATTGTTCTCCTCTAATTAGATGTGCTAGTGGGATTATCTTCATTCTTGGATGCCAATTAGTTTTCATGGAATGAAAATCCTGCAGCCCATTTCATGAACAAACTCATCTCTTCCATTCAGAAGGTGCTAAGGGGATGGATCTGGAGAAAAACACCAATCAAATCTGAAAAGCCAGCACCTCAAGGGACACCATCTATCCAGCTTCACTAATGGCAGCAAAAGTCCTTTCAGTGGTCTTATACATATGCAATGCTGGTTGCAACATAACAGACAATGGAGTTGCACAGACACTTAGGCTTTGCTGCCGTTATACATTACCATATATATATTTACCCATAGCTCACTAACACCAACTGTTACAGTGGCTTAGAGCTGGTGCAACATGCAGTTGAACCATGCCCCAGGAATTCATTTATCATCTCAGTAGCTCTACAGTGAGGCAGGATCAGGAGCCTGGCTCATCTCTTTTTTCATATGGTGATGGCTCTGAAGAGGAGTCAAAATCCATCAGACACATCCACTGGAGAGGGAACAGGCCAGGTACTCAGCTGGATCTCACCTGTGCTGTGTCCAGACAAGGGGCCTGGCAAAGCAGAAAGGACAACACTTCAGGAATGCATATGCCCATATACACTCCAAAATCTTTGCATGCCTCCAGTCAAAGCCTCTGTGAGAGGCAGCAGCCAGGACCACACTCAGACCTCCTCCTTCTTATTGAGCAAAGACTATTTACCCTGTACCAGGCACCTGCAGTGATGCTGATGAATGGAACTTGCTTGTCAAGCTACAGGAGGATCTGACAAATTACAGGGACAGAGGTATCAGGAACAGCGTCTGCTTCAGCTGAATCCATGGGAGATGAAATGATACTGCTATTAGATAAGCCAAAATGCTTCTAAGCACACCTTGCAGCAGCCTGTGCTTGGGCAGATTGGGCTGGTACAGTTTGTTACTTGTAATGGGTAGTCACATCTGCACATTTCGATTTAGCCTGTCAACCGAAACCCAGTAGTGATAAAAAATGCACCCTCATAGCAGAACTGAGTCCATGCAATGTAAATCACCTGAATGCACCGAGATATAAAACCATGTCATTCTGTATTTACACAATAACCAGCTTCCAATTTAAATCTAAAATGCACATCTTTTGCATCCCCTGAAATATTTTTGAGTCATTTTTCCCCTGAAAGTTAAACACGCTTGTCACTTCCCATGGCCTTAGCACATGGTATCAATGAACTGCCCAGCAAACTAAGCTCCAGTTGAGAGACAGAGAAGCTGTGAAGAGACCCTGTGTGGTATAGATGTCTAATTTCTGTAGTGTGGGCAACCATCTTTTTTCCTTTCTATATTTACATAGTACCTCACACAGTGGATTTCGTTCATGACACATGCTCTTAGGCAGTACAGAAACAATTGCTAGAAACCGACTGCTAGTATTTAGTCTCAAAGACTTTCTTCAAAGAAAATCTAAAGAATCTACAGGATATTTCTGCTTCAGAACCAAAAGAGCCTTAAAAGTTCTGGTCTACTCTTCTTGAGTTGTCTGTCTTAGTTGCCTTTAAAAAAAAAAGAAGATTTTGCTCACTTGTAACCCTCTTCTCTTCCATGCACCATCCTTCTAGCTCCAGCTCTTCAGTGATGTATCTATGCCACAGAAATAAGGTCAAATGTTACATGGCAAAACTGAAAAGAGGTTTAAAATATACCTATAAGGCATGCCATAATTGTTAAGGGATATTAAAAATATATGCACAGATTCTGCTATGGTCTTCTGGAAAAAAGCACTATGCCAGCTGATACAAATCTTTAGGGCCTCTGGATACACTCACGGGTTACAGAAGCTGTAAAGGTATCACCAGAGTGAAAAAAAACCCACCCAAACAAACAAAAAAACCCAAAACACAGGTAAGTGAGAAAGGGAAGACCAAGTCTAAACAGAATTATTTCCCCAACATCCCAGGTTTTCCACATGAACATCTTCATATATGCCACTCACCTCCCCCCTGTAGGGTTCAGTTATATGGAACTTAGTTATTGGGCCTGAAAATAGCTCATGGTCACAAGACTGTTCCAGGAGCCTTTAGAAGGCCTTGAACAGAATAAGTAAGAAGATAGAAGAAGAAAGATCCCAATTAGGAAAACACGGGTGCACATTCCACGATAAAGGGAGCTTGGCACAAACAACCTCAATTCAGGGGCTTATCTTGACCAATTGGACTAAGACAAGTCTTGTATGCTTTAATTAACACAACCGATTATGTCTTGTGTTTGTGCGCGTGGACAGTACCAATGTAACCAATCACCGCTTATGCTTGTGCATGTGGACACCAAGTGCTTGCATGTAGTAGCCAATCAAAGTCTCTAAACAACTTAGAGAATTATATAAAAATGATTAGCTAAGCTCAATAAACTGATGACTTTAATCATCACATTGGTGTTACGTCATCCGGGCCCCGCACGGATTAATCCCTAAACCCTACACCCCCCACCCCCATCTCTCCTCCCCGGTCATTCCTCTCTTGGTGTTTGTCAGCTCAGATGGGAGAAAACTAGATTATGCTGCAACACAAAAATAAATACACAAATAAGAAGCAGACTTTGGGGCCTATGGAACAAAGGACAAATTCTCCATATTGCACTGTCAGCATGATTACCGCTAAAAAGCAGTGCCACTTCCTAGGTCCTTCCCTGACAGCAATTCACTGACCTTGCTCACTCCAGGCAGTAAATGCAACTTAGCTCTTGCAATTACACTGGTATGGTATCCATGTAAGATGACATTGATGTGAAGCAACATGTGTGTTTCCTGCCCTCCTACAAGAGAAAGTCAGAATTTGCCTAATATTGTTGCACCTCTGGGATTTTTAGTCACAAGTCTTTTCATTTTATCTGTGATGCCACTTCTCACCTTGCTATAAACTCTTTTGCTGCCAGAAAATGATGTGCTGGAGTCCCAGTCAAAACCTGCCACTCCATATGAACTAATCATCAAGCTAAAATGCAGCTTTGGATCCACAGGAGCTCAAAAAGCCCCTACATGATTACTCATGGCTTTATGAATTTGGCTATGACTAAATTCTCCCCCAGCTTCAGCTGTAATTAAATGGCCTTGTTGACAACAGGAGCAACCTCCACAGTCCAGATGTCTCCTCCTCTGCAAGGGGGGCAGTAACAGCACCCCAAACCCCTCCTCACCAGAGACTAGTCCTGGACAATGAGCATCCCCCAAAAGCTGCCAGCATGTCTCCCTGGCCCAGCTTTCGGATGCTTGGCATTGCTGCAGGACCAGAGCTCCAAGGCAGCCAATGCCGAGAGAGCAGCCTGAGAGCTATGGGGCCTCTCACCCTCCAGCCTGTGCACAGTGGAGCTTACACACCTAGGCTCCCCCTGACCCCCCGCCACCCCCCACCCCCCCCGCCCCCCGCAAAACAACCCCTGCCCAACCCCCCCAACATTTTTTTAAAGTATGCAATTAACCAAGCTGGTAACCTCACTGGTGAAGAAGTTTGGGGCTCCTGCAGTAGACTGTAAAACAGGATGGAAATTTCTTCCAGCAAGCAAAATGCTGACTTAAGCCCTCATATTCTGAGTGCTACTTGTCATTAAGCAAAAATGACTTCTACAGTTGCCCTTGCACTGCAAATAATTTCATTTAGGCAATGAAACAGCCCCATTCAGTGTTTCTGCCTGCATTTTGTCAACTGTGTATGTTCCATTTAATATTTACAGACTGGGGCACTAGTCTGGCTTACTTAGTAATTAATTTCTTTAAATATTTATAGCACTTTGACTCCCAGCAAGGGTTCTGTTTGGTAAGAACAATATTGTTCTGTGGTTGATAGCGTCATGGAAATTTCAGAGGCAAATTTCATTTTTGTAAGATAAAAATATAGAGATTTCTGCAACAGAGCGTAGTGATTTCAAAGGAAACTTTTTATTGCTGAACGATATATATACTGAAAAATAAATCCCATTATGTCCTTGCACATAATTCCAGACTTGAAAACACAGCGGTGAGTGATCTCTTTCATGACACTGGTACTCACACAGCAAAAGGAATCACCAAAGAGATTTTCAATCACCTCTTTACAGTCACCACTGGCACTAAAACCAGAAACCCAGCTGCAAAAAGACCCTATGAAAGAGAGAGCAAAACCTGCAAAATGCAAGAGTAGTTTTTGCTGAGATGTCTTCCCATTAGAAAATCCTTTTTTTCTTTTGCATACACTGATTTTAAGACTTTTAGGCTCCCTGTGTGAAAAGCTGTGTGCTTATAAAAAAGGCTTCAGAGGCTGAAGTTTAAAGGCAGCCTTGGGAACTGAAAATACCTGGCAGATAGTCAGTCTAAATTTGTCTAGTTCTATCGACTTCAGAGACTACATTTATATGATACCAGCTGAGAGCCAGCACCAGAGAGCACATCCCTGGCCTGTCATTTTAGGCTTTGCTGTAGACGAATTGAGTTTTCAGGCATTCCCTCCTGGGTAAGATGATAACTACCTATATTTGTGATGCAGGGACAATTTTCCAGAGGCAAATAATAGTTATAATTCCTCTGCAAAATGCCATGTGGACAAGGTGGGGCCTGTCAGGGATGTTGCCTTCCTCATACACAACCCCCCTGTTCACTGGACACCACCATCTTTCTGCTCCTCAGTTTTTTCCAGTCTCATCTCCCCCATTACGACTCCAAGAACCTCAGACAACTCACCCCGACAGTGAGGCAGAGGAAGCAGAGGAACCGCATTTTGGTGCTGTATTGGGTCTGGCTGAGATGGAGTTAGTACTCCCTATAGCAGCCCTCATAGCTCTGTAGCTAGAAAGGTGTTGATAACACACCAGTGTTTTGGCTACTGCTGAGCAGCGCTGGCACAGCATCAAGGCTGTCTCTCCAACATTTTTGCCCTCCCCTCAATGGCAGGCTGGGGCAGGGCAAGATCTTGGGACGGGACATAACCAGGACAGCTGACCTAAACTAACCAAACAGATATTCCATACCATATGACGTCAGCTCAGATATAAAAGCTAAGTGAAGGGAGACGGAGGTGGGGACATTTTTGTCTTCCGGAGCAAGCACTACGCGTACTGGAGCCCTGCTTCCCAGGAAGTGGCCAGACATCGCCTGCTGATGGGAAGTAGAGAGTAACATCATTTGTTTTTTTTCTTTGCTTTCGCGCGCAACCTTTGCTATCGTTTTATTAAACTGCCCTTATCTTGACCCACGAGCCTTTCGTTATATTTTTCTCTCCCCCGTCCAGCTGAGGAGGGGGAGTGATAGAGCGGCTTTGGTGGGCACCTGGTATCCAGCCAGGGTCAACCCACCACAGTCCTTTTTGGCGCCCAACGTGGGGCAGGACAACGGCAGTTTTGCATTAAGCGTTCTATAGCTAGTTATTAAGTGGCAAGCTCCTGTGCAGGTCACAGAGCTTGTTAGCTGCTTGCTTATCTCTAGCTTGCTGAGTTTGGGAACATGTTAATGCAAATAATGGCTGTGTGCTTTGTCCTGGCACTGATGGCTTTGTTGTGCTGTGGGAGTTATCTTGTGTGGAGAATGAAGGAACGTGGGAACGTGCTAATACAAATAGTGTCTATGTGCTTTGTCCTGGCAGTGATGGCTTTGCTGTGTTGTGGGAGCTATCTTGTGGAGGAGATGAGGGAACACATCTCCCTCTCCCTACCAGGCATTGATGTGAATGGTTTTATTATGCAGGCTCCCGAGGTCCTTGTTCACCCTTACGTGAGCTGTTCAATACTAATAATTAATACTGGTGGCATATTATGGGTATTGTGGAACCTGGTCTCTTCCTGGTATAAGAGGAGGCAAGTTTTAGGTGAGGCAATATTGAAATGTGCCCTCAAGCGACCAGTCCCTGGGTGGCAGGGTATATGGAAGGATTTGGGCAGATTCCTAGGACGGTTATCACCTCCCATAATCTGGGATTTTACATCCGAACAGACAAGTAACCCTGGCAAACTGACACGTCACCTGATAGAAGGGTGCCTTGCCTATCCCAATGAAAACCAGCAGCTTCTCGCACTGTACTGGGGCCTGGCCTATGCCTACCGAGCCACAGTTCAATACTCTCAGAGGACCATGGTTGAGGCAGGGACCCAGACTGCATCTAAGGACACGATGCTCGAGATAGGGACCCAAACAACAACTACAGTAATTGCCCCAGTAGTGAAACGGAAACAGTGGACAAGGAGATCAACGGGTCCATACCATCGATTAGTGAGGGAAGAAGAAGAAGAGGAAAGGCTTGATTTAGAAGCTGGTCCTTCGATAAGGAAATTGGAGGAAGGAGTGAGGGAACTTAAACAAGAAGCAGAAACTACCCGGTCCCTGACGTCCTCAGAACTTCGGGACTTGCGGAAAGATTACAGCCGCCAGCCAGGTGAGCGGATTGCTGCCTGGCTGCTCCGATGCTGGGATAACGGGGCTGATAGTCAGCTACTGGAAGGCAAGGAAGCGCAACAGCTGGGATCCCTCGCTAGAAACCGGGGAATTGAAAGAGGAATTGGGAAAGAGGCAGCAATTTGCAGTCTCTGGAGCCGGCTCCTCTCAAGTGTGAAGGCAAGATATCCATTCAAGGAAGATCTTGTAAATTCATCAGAAAAGTGGACTACTGCAGATGAAGGCATTCAGTACCTGAGAGAGTTAGCAGTGGTGGAAGTCATCTACAGTGATCTAGATGACGAGGAAGTTTCCAAAGACCCAGAGGATGTCCTGTGCACACGAGCCATGTGGCGAAAGGTGATTCAAGGTGCCCCAGCGTCGTATTCTAACAGCTTGGCAGCAATGTATTGTCCAGATATGGAAACACCAACTGTGGAGAAAGTGTCGTCTTGGCTCCAAAACTTTGAGGAAAATCTCTGTGTCTCCTCATCCCTACAGGACAGTGCCTTGGCTGTTAGGGATGCTCCAAGAAATCAGTTCTCCCCTGCCCCAGTCAGAGGGAAAGGGAGCCCTAGGCGTATGCCACGTGGTACACTCTGGTTCTTCCTGCGTGACCAAGGGGAGGACATGAGGAAGTGGGATGGTGAACCCACCTTTAAGCTGGAAGCCCGCGTACGTGAACTGAGAGGGAAGACAGCTGTTAAGAAGGGGTCACCCAAGAAGAAGGCTGTCAGCGTAGTTGCTGTAGAGGCCCAAGAAGGCACTCAGCGATCCTCCAGGCATAGAAGAACTGAAAACACCTCCCTTGATTCTGGTGAGGGGACTTCTGGTCTGGTACCGCAAGGATCGGACAGTGAATATTCTGATGAGGAACAGCAATAGAGGGTCCCTGCCTTCGGCCAGGAGAAGGAAAGGGATGATCGGATATACTGGACTGTGTGGATTCGATGGCCTGGCACATCAGACCCACAGAAGTATAAGGCTTTGGTAGACACTGGTGCACAGTGTACACTGATGCCATCAGGATACAGGGGCACAGAATCCATCTGGATCTCTGGAGTGACAGGGGGATGCCAAGAATTGACTATACTGGAGGCTGAAGTGAGCTTGACAGGGGACAAGTGGGAAAAGCACCCCATTGTGACCGGTCCAGAGGCCCCTTGTATCCTTGGCATAGACTACCTCAAGAGAGGGTACTTCAAGGACCCAAAGGGGTGCTGGTGGGCTTTTGGTGTAGCCACTGTAAATGCAGAGAAGATCAAACAGCTATCTACCCTGCCTGGCCTCTCGGAAGATCCCTTTACTGTGGGATTGCTGCAAGTTGAAGAACAGCAGGTGCCTATCGCTACCAGGACAGTGCACCGTCGGCAATACCGGACAAACCGAGACTCCCTGGCTCCCATCCATGAGCTGATTCATCACCTAGAGAGCCAAGGAGTCATCAGCAAGACTCATTCACCTTTTAATAGTCCTATATGGCCAGTGCAGAAGTCTGATGGAGGATGGAGGTTAACAGTAGATTATCGCGGCCTGAATGAAGTGACACCGCCATTGAGTGCTGCTGTACCAGACATGTTAGAGCTTCAATATGAACTGGCATCAAAGGCAGCCACATGGTATGCTACAATTGATATTGCCAATGCATTTTTCTCCATTCCTTTGGCAGCAGAGTGCAGGCCACAGTTTGCTTTCACATGGAGAGGTGTCCAATACACCTGGAATCAGCTGCCCCAGGGGTGGAAGCACAGCCCTACCATTTGTCACGGATTAATCCAAATGGCACTGGAACAAGGCGATGCCCCTGAACATTTACAATACATAGATGACATCATCGTATGGGGCAACAAGGCAGAAGAAGTGTTTGAGAAGGGAAAAAGAATAATTCAGATTCTTCTGAAAGCTGGTTTCGCCATAAAGAAAAGTAAGGTCAAGGGACCTGCACAGGAGATTCAGTTCTTGGGAATAAAATGGCAGGATGGTTGCCGTCATGTCCCTATGGATGTGGTTAACAAGATAGCAACTATGTCTCCACCAGCTAACAAGAAAGAAACACAAGCTTTCCTAGGCCTTGTGGGGTTCTGGAGAATGCATATTCCAGGTTATAGTCAGCTTGTGAGCCCTCTCTATCGAGTAACGCGGAAAAAGAACTATTTTGAATGGGGCCCTGAACAACAACAAGCCTTTGAGCATATCAGACAGGAAATAGCTCGTGCAGTAGCTCTTGGGCCCGTCCGAACAGGACCAGATGTACAAAATGTACTCTACACTGCAGCTGGGGAACATGGTCTCACCTGGAGCCTGTGGCAGAAAACACCAGGAGAAACCCGAGGTCGACCATTAGGGTTTTGGAGCCGGGGGTACCGAGGATCAGAAGCTCACTATACCCCGACTGAAAAAGAGATATTAGCAGCATATGAGGGGGTTCGAGCCGCTTCAGAAGTTGTTGGTACAGAAATATATCTCCTCTTGGCACCACGATTGCCCGTGCTACACTGGATGTTCAAAGGAAACATCCCCTCTACACATCATGCAACCAGCGCTACATGGAGTAAGTGGATAGCATTGATCACGCAACGGGCTCGACTGGGGAAATCTAACCGCCCAGGAATTCTGGAAGAGATCATGGAATGGCCAGAAGGCAGAGATTTTGGAGCATCACCTGAGGAGGTGACTCGTGCCCAAGAGGCACCACCATATAATGAGTTATCAGAAGATGAAAGGTGTTATGCTTTGTTTACTGATGGATCCTGTCGTGTGGTAGGGAACCATCGGAAGTGGAAAGCTGCTGTGTGGAGCCCCACACGACAAGTCATTGAGGCCACTGAAGGAGAAGGCGAGTCAAGTCAGTTTGCAGAAGTGAAAGCCATCCAACTGGCTCTAGACATTGCTGAACGAGAAAAGTGGCCGGTACTCTACCTCTATACCGACTCCTGGATGGTGGCTAATGCCCTATGGGGGTGGCTACAGCAGTGGAAGAAGACCAATTGGCAACGCAAGGGTAAACCCATCTGGGCAGCAGCATTGTGGCAGGACATTGCTGCCCGTGTAGAACACATGACTCTAAAGGTACGTCATGTAGATGCTCACGTGCCCAAAAGCCGTGCCACTGAAGAACATCGAAATAATGAACAGGTAGACAAGGCTGCCAAAATAGATATAGCTCAGGTGGACCTGGACTGGGAGCGTAAGGGTGAGCTATTTGTAGCTCGATGGGCCCATGAGACATCGGGACATCTAGGGAGAGATGCAACATATAGGTGGGCTCGTGATCGAGGGGTGGACCTGACCATGGAGGCCATCACACAGGTCACTCATGAATGTGAAACATGTGCTGCAATCAAAAGAGCCACCAGAGTAAAGTCTCCCTGGAACAGAGGGCGGTGGTTGGGTTTTCAATATGGCGAGGCCTGGCAAATTGACTACATTGGACCACTGCCACGAACACGCCAAGGCAAGTGCTACGTACTCACCATGGTGGAAGCAACTACTGGTTGGCTAGAAACATATCCTGTAAACCATGCCACTGCCCGAAACACCATCTTAGGCCTCGAAAGGCAAATTTTATGGCGACACGGTACCCCAGAAAGAATTGAATCAGACAATGGGACTCATTTCCGAAATAACCTTATAAGCTCCTGGGCAAAGAAACATGGCATTGAGTGGGTATACCACATACCCTATCACCCGCAGGCATCTGGAAAAATTGAGAGATATAATGGACTGTTGAAGAGTATGTTGAGAGCGCTAGGCAATGGGACATGGAAGCATTGGGATGCAAATTTAGCAGAAGCCACTTGGCTAGTTAACTCTAGAGGATCTGCTAACCGTCCTGGTCCTGCCCAAACAAAACCCCTACATACTGTGGGAGGAGATAAGGTCCCCGTGGTGCACATGGGGAAGTGGCTGGGGAAGGCAGTGTGGATTGCACCTCCCATGGGAAAAGGCAAACCCATTCGTGGGATTGTCTTTGCTCAGGGACCTGGGTGTACTTGGTGGGTAATGCGGAAGGATGGGGAGACCCAGTGTGTGCCTCAAGGACATTTAACCTTGGGGGAAAAATAATCTGTGATGTGAGTTGTATGTTGCAGGAAGTAATGTAGCAGGAATGACCTGAACTGCAGAGGAGTGAACTTCGCAAGGAACCAGACAAGTGCATCGGTGACCCAAACCAAGCCGACGTTGGTGCCCAACGATTGAACATACTGCTTCTCCTGTCCTGACCACTCATCTTGATGGATGGGGCCCAAGTCATAACCTGTGTGTGAACATCTGAAGGAGTGGAAGAAGCCCCTGGAATATCTATCTCTTAAAGGACAAGGGATAGTAATTAATAAGAATGTATAAATCTGTACGTTGGGTATAAAAGTTGTTTAAGTATGTAGTTTCAGTTGTAAGTGTTGGTAAGAAAGGATTTCAGTAATGAGAATTAAATACAATAGTATGGTTAGAAGATATCTGTATTAAATTATGTGGGACCTGAGCAGGACGCAAATGGTATGGAATAAGGGGTGGAGATTGTATTGGGTCTGGCTGAGATGGAGTTAGTACTCCCTATAGCAGCCCTCATAGCTCTGTAGCTAGAAAGGTGTTGATAACACACCAGTGTTTTGGCTACTGCTGAGCAGCGCTGGCACAGCATCAAGGCTGTCTCTCCAACATTTTTGCCCTCCCCTCAATGGCAGGCTGGGGCAGGGCAAGATCTTGGGACGGGACATAACCAGGACAGCTGACCTAAACTAACCAAACAGATATTCCATACCATATGACGTCAGCTCAGATATAAAAGCTAAGTGAAGGGAGACGGAGGTGGGGACATTTTTGTCTTCCGGAGCAAGCACTACGCGTACTGGAGCCCTGCTTCCCAGGAAGTGGCCAGACATCGCCTGCTGATGGGAAGTAGAGAGTAACATCATTTGTTTTTTTTCTTTGCTTTCGCGCGCAACCTTTGCTATCGTTTTATTAAACTGCCCTTATCTTGACCCACGAGCCTTTCGTTATATTTTTCTCTCCCCCGTCCAGCTGAGGAGGGGGAGTGATAGAGCGGCTTTGGTGGGCACCTGGTATCCAGCCAGGGTCAACCCACCACAGGTGCTGACTTGATGTTTTGCAAAACACCCTCCCTGCCACTGCAGCACGCCAGCCAGGAAAGCAATCTGCCCTGGCTCTGGAAAAGCAGCCACCATAATACCTAAAGTCAATAGGAATGAGCAGCTGGGACTGAGAACAATCAGTGGGAAAAAGCCCAACAGACAGCGGCTCTGCAAAGCCAAGTGGCAGTAACTCCTCCTTGCAGGAGTGCCCAAAGTTTGGCTCCCCAAAAGCCAAGGCTTTCAAATGCAACCTAAACTTTCCCTCCAACCCTGCAATAACCAAGAAAACACCCACTCAAGGACAACCAGAATCTTTTCCGAGTAGAAGAGCTATTCTGCAAGAGGCAGAATTAATGACATTTGAATTAAATGATTTTGAATGTGTCCCCTTCCACCCCAGGGATCCCAGCTTGCTCCTGCATCCCGGCCTGGCCATACACCTGCTCCAGTGCCCTGTGCTCCCCTCCTTCCCTCTTGTCTCAACCATTTTGGTTAGGCATGGTGCAATCTGGAGCTGTGCAAGTGCTGACTGGCTGACAGGACAAGTGCTGAGTGACTGGCTGGCAGGATGGACATGAGCTGACATAGTTCTCTTTCCCTCAGGGAGGCACTAATTTGGGTCTCTCTTCTCCATCCATCTGCCAGTAACATTAATGCAGGTCCTTCTTTTCAAACACGCATGGTCACAAACCTTCTGGCTTTGCCACCTCTGTACAAACAAGCCAGGCAGCACCGGCATACCAGAGCTCCATGCACAGATGCTACACATGGATCCCATGGCCCCATACCAGGGCCACTGCTCTGTCCCTTCTCCAAAGACCCCTCCCTGGTCAGAGAGGAGCATGGTCTGGCAGAAACTCAACTCCACACTGCCTGGCACTCATTCACCATCCTGTCCATCTAGCTCATCTCAATGAGAAGTTCATGACTTCGTGGCCACCAGAGAGCGCATATTGGGTTCCTGTTGCGCTCCCTGGAAAAGCACCAATTTCCAAGGAGTAGCACCTACTGCAAGCAGCGGAGGTTCACTGCAGCTGGCACCTGGCAGCCTACAGCAAGACCAGGCAGAGAGCAATGGGTATCTTTGCTGTTATTCTAAATCCCATCACATATCTGCCTCTGCAGCTTTCCAGCCCAAAACCCTTGCAATGTGCTGCAGGCCCCCTGCCAGGGATGCAGAGCCAGCACACAGCCATATTATAGAAAAAAGCTCTTTCAAGATTAAATGTCCTCACAAGGTGGAAACCAGAAGATGCCAAGAGCTGTGACCTGTTATCCAGGGGTACTAATGTGGGAAACTTGCCACCACTTACTACTCCAGACCTTGCAAAGGTGTCCTTGACCAGCTGGGAGCCAGGCTCCCATGGGAAGGGGGTGATGCCAGCTCTCCCTGTGATCCTCAGCACCTTTGATGCCACACTACCTTGTTTCAGGCCTGTCTCTTGAAAAAGCATGTGTGGGGCATTCTCTTTGGCACAATCTCTCTCGATTTCCAACAAGCAGCCATGCCTGCTCCCTTAGGCTTGGCCGTAAGCGATGTCCCAGGGTTTCCTCATCCTTTCTTCTGGCAGCTGGTGCTGGCCATACTGAGACAGGAGGCCCCTGGGGGTGACTCAGTCCAGTCACTCCATGTGATGTTTGAAAGGCTGAGCAGAAAGCATTTTATACACTCTGGGAGGACACACTGCCCAAAGCAGCGGATGCTCCCTCAGGGACCCCCTAGACCCAGGGAGGATGAGGGGGAAAGGATGTGAAAACAAGCTGACCTCACAGAGTACATGCTGAGTCACTTCTTCAACAAGGGGGCCTGGACCACAGACACAAAACTATATTATTTCAACCTCTAACTTCAGCCTTTTTAGGGGAGTTCCTGTTAGACAAAAATGTGGGTGTAAATGCCCTGTCCTCTCACTTCTTCAAAGCTTTCAGATACCCAGAACAAGCTGCTGGGAACTCAGAACCACCCAATTTGTGAAGGTCACACTGAAAATGTGTTGCAGGGCGTAGCTCTGATCTCCCCTATCCCCACCTCAGTATCTTTAATCACAGAATCATCCTGTTTACCTGGCTGGAGGTGCTGATTTTAGCACCCCTTTAGCTGCATTGCTGGCCCATGTACTGTGTCTCAGCCAGAAATACCATCATTACAGATAACACTGGATAGTGTTACCTGCCCTGAGGTTGACTGACATTTCCCATTACAAGAACCTACCTTCCACCGCAAGTGGAACTTTGCTCAGCTTGAACTGAGGTGAGATTTTCCATGCCAGATGTTCTTTCATTACAAGACTTTCCCTCATAATTCACAGCACCTGCAAATAAATAGGCCATTGCAAAGGCAATTTAAATAATGGTTTGACCTTTCAGCCATGAGTTTTCTGGCTTTGGTTAGCTCCAGCCCCTGTCTTAATCACATCTTATTATTTCATGCTCTGCTGTGTGCCAGCTTTTACTTTTAAGGAAAGAATGCTGGCATATGTTCTTGGCTAATAGATATGTGGGGAAAAATAGTCATTAGGGAAAGCCTACAGAACAGGGTATTTTTAAAATGAACTTTTGTGTTGTGTGAAAACATATGCCCCACACAAAATCACCTACACTCAATAATGAAATAAGACATATTTATATAGGATGTATACTGCCTGTTGTACACACTGATTTTAGCAACCATGTGTCCCGATATACCCACACATATCAAAACATCTCAGACTCCTGTCAAAGATCCTCCACTGGTGTAAATGGCCCCGGCTCCATTCACAGGCTGGGAGCTACTTCATTGATGCCTACTGAGGATCTGCTCCAGCACCTGCCTGTTGCAGGAGCTCAGCTCTCCCCCTGGCTGCCTTTCAGCTCCAGGATTGGGCAGGTCATTGGCATGAATCAGTGCCTCCCACTAGCAGCTGCGTGGGAGGGAAAATAAAAATTCTGTCGGAGTAGGCATCAGCAAGGCCATCGACAGGAAACATCTTGGAGGAGCTCCAAGCCAAGGAAAGTGGGGAATGACTTAATAGCAGGAGGATTTGTCAAGGATGACAAGATAGTTTGGATCAGGCATTTAGGTAAGGTTCATTCTGGGAACAGAGAGGGAGCGCTCACTGCCTGCCAGACATAGTCCAAAGATGAGCCCCAAGGCAATCCAGGCAGCTGGTGCTCATGGGCAGGGGACTTTGTGCCTGCAGCAGCATGAGTCACCCCTCTGAAACACTGAGGGATGCTGGTCCAGCTCAGCTGGAAAATATCCAAGCCAAAGTGCACACATCTGGACCTCAGGTGGGCTTTGGATCTGGGCTGTGCAGCAGGGAAACCCCTCAGGATGTCAAGTCCCCTCCCCATGTCCTGTGTTCCTCTTACTTGGCAATGACAAAACAATTTTGGCCTTGTTTGTCATACCCTATGGGGCTAATGTTATTCCCCATCTTTTACTTCACTTACACATTTCACTTGAAGGTCTTGTGGGATCTTATATACACAAAACCCGAAAGGATGTTGTAGGTTTTAGGTGTTGTCCTAACTCCAGGCTTGGAGTGCTGCTCCTCTGCTGTGAGCCAGGACACTTTCTTGAACAAGCAGAAGGAAAAAAAACCTCAGATTTGTTCTGCAGGGAAGGCACCAAATGCCTTTGCAAAAGCAGCCTCCACATATTACCAGAGTGCACAGGGGGACGAACAGAGGTGACAGCGGGCTCATGGGAAACCCAAAGCTCAGGCACAGCTTTTTGGGAATAGCCCTGGAATGGTGCAGGGCACACAGATCTAGGGGCTCATACTGGGAGATTCTGGAGAGGTGAGTGGAGGGAACATGGGCTGCAAGGGAGGGACACCTTTTCTGCTTCAGGCACGGTCATTGCAACAAAGGAAAAAACAAATGTGATTTGCATGTGTACAACCTTCATAACAGGAATCGGGAGTCCCTGCTCTCCCTTCTGTGCAAATTGCCAGAGCCGAAGCAGCATGAGTTAGGCAAAGTTCAGAAAATTCCCTCCTACAGCTGTTGAAGCAGGCAGGAAGCGGAAGGCAGGAGGGTGCCAAGACCCCCCTGTGATCACCCTGCCGCGCAACTCTGCCCTGGGATTATGCAGCCGGCCCTGCTGAGAGGCAAGTCATGCTTGGGCCAGAGCAAGGGAAAAACAACAACTTGGAGGGATGTTTCCTGCTGTGCAAAGGTGCCATTTACAAGCCATCCTGCCTAGAGTATGCACACAGCATGGGCAACAACTGGCAGAAGAGTTTCAGGAGACTATAACTTTGGGTGCATTTTTTTGCCCAGTGGCTAAACGTTCAGTGGTTACAGCTAAGTCTGCTTTTGAAAGCTGAACCAAAGCAGCCCAGCTGTCTACTGAGCTCACGGTGGTGGAGCATGTTTAGGTACAAAGTGGTCCAGCACCACCAGGTTCCTCGCCTCTAGGGCAATAGGTTATTTCCTGCCTTAAATAATGCAGTGGAGAAAAAATAAAATGATGGGGTGGGTCACAGAAGCAAACAAAGCAAATGGAGAGAAACCAACAGCAACATGCCTCTGAGAAGATGATCTGCACTTCGTGAAGATGAAACCATGGAAGCAGTGCAAGCCAGGCAGAGGAAAGCACTTCATCCCCTCAAAAGGAAATGAAGTTTCTCGGAGGTTATTGCACAGGCTTGGGAGAAATGTACAGAAGGTGGGACATTTCCATGAGGTCTTCATACCACTCTTAGTACTTAAACATCCAGAAAAAACTGTTCTTTACCTGGAAGGAGCAATCTTCTGTCTACCCATGGATGGCCATACTTCAAGGCCACTATTTCAGTCCTTCTGAGGGCAGCTAAGCAGAGTTAGATCAAAACTAATGAGCCTCTGACTGTGTTTCTGTGGCTTCTTCCAGTCACAGAAGGCAAAAAAACCCACCCAAAAGGCAACAGGGCTGAAAGGTCTTGAAATACTTGAAATTCAGGGAATAGCAACATGACAGGAGAAGGCAGATATTTCGCATAGTAACAGATACCCAGATAGTGTAAACTCAGCAGTGTATCACCGGTCACGGCAGCAGCAAAGTTGGGACATGAACACTGGGACCAGACATGCCTAAGGGCAGGAACATTTGCATGGGAGTGTTAACCCTTTTCTATATGAAGAGATAGGGCAGAGAGAGACTTAGGTCACTTCAAAAGCATTGGGCCTTTGGAGTAAGAGCATGGGTTGATTCATGTCTTTGACTTCAGAAGAGGTGAAAAATAACCACAGTGCAAGGCCCTTCTATATGTAACTGCTACAACTATCTGAACTTAGATATCCTAGATATAGATTCCCCCCAATCCCAGAATGGAATTTCAAGCTTCATGAACTTTCATTTGTTTTCTAGGAAGGCGTCCCAAGCACATAATTTCTGATTTTATTCACAAAGGCCACAAACTTCCTCTCCTTCATTTTGCAACAAGTGTGGAGGCCCTGTCTGTGAAGGCAGTGAACCCAGAAGTGCTTTGCAGTAGCATTTCCAACCATGCAAAGAGAATCACTGTGGCCAACTATTTCCAGACCACATCCCAGGAAGCCAGATTATCACCTACCTAAACAAGTGGTGAACTGAGCATTATCCCCTATCCATTTTCCCTGTAGGTAATTTACCCTTCCTCAAAATGTAGCCTCTCGTCTACCTACCGTGCAAATCACTGTGGACACAGGAATCAGACTCATATTCCAAAGAAACCAAACGCAGTTAAGAAAAAAACCCCTCTCCTCTAGACAAGACCTGCATAGAATTTATCACCTGCTCCAGAGATATTTATTCCAAAGGGCTCTGTCTTTGCCCTTTCTTCTGTCTCAGTGTGAGACACACATCTATTTTTGGCAGGCTTATTGGCATGAGCTGAATATTTTACCTGGAAGTGAGCAGTGCACAGAACTACTACAGGCACTCCTGACCGTGAGGGGTGCAAACTTTTCAAACTGTGTTTCAGTAGCACAGAGCTTACCACGTCCTCTGCGAGATGCCAGCCAAGATTTGTAGATGCGAGTCATAATCCAAATTTTTCAGCTGCACCCAGTCTGTTCTGCCTACGTTACTCTTTAAAATTGAACAGCTCCATGCTCTCCTCTGCCAGTATGTATCTCTCTGCCAGTATCTGCTCTTTCAGCAGCTGCCTATTCTGTTTTGTCATTGCTTGCATCTCATTTACTAAAGGGTTGAACAGCAATGAGTCCTCTTACTCCTTTCCTTGCTGCATCAGAAATTTCTAATATGAAAACTGGGATGTTAAAGGTGGTGGCTGCACAGTCCCAAAAGCCCAGAGCTGACGCAGAAGCATGACCTCGCTTCCCCTCTGGCCCCTGGTGTGTAGAGAAGCAGCACAACCCCCCCCACAGCGGGACCCCAGATTAACTGCCTGTGTGGACATGCACCTTCCAAACTAAGATTGCCTCATTTTGCCATCATTTAAAACCCTTAACAACAAATGAACAGCTATTCCCTTGAATGTTTTCTAAATCTCATTCAAAAAGCAGATAAAAAGACGGCAGCTCAAGCAGATAAAAAGATGGCAGCTCATGTAATTTCAAGCCCCAGGAAGAGCACCCTGAGTGCACCCTTTCTCCTCACAGCACCAAAGAAGGGCTCCAGGCAGATACCTCACATTTGTTATGAGTGAGGAAGACCACATTTGGATCTGGGGCTGATGTATGGTCAAACTAGAGTCCATTATGACTTATTTTCTCTTCCATCAAAACCCAGAAGGTATCTCTCAAACATCAGTAGCAGCAGGCCTCTCGTAAAGGACAGGAACCCCATTATTTTGCTCCGAGCTTGCTTTGTGGAAATTGTATGGGTTTTACTTTTTTTCTTCTTTTTTTAAAAATCTGAACAGGAGACCAGGGGGTTTCAGAGCTAATCCAAAGCACAGACCAATTCATCACCAAACCTAATACTGAAGGGATTTAGATGCAGTCCTCTGATTTCTCCAGCTCTCTCTTTCTGGGAGGTTATTTCCTTTAAAACAGCAGTTAAAATGTTTTGCACAGCAACTCATATTTAACCATGTGGAAAAGCATAAATGCTGGCAAAAAATTGTAAGGCAACAACATCAGACTCACACTGAAGACCCTCCTTCCTCCCTGTACCTCCTTAGCAATAGCTACCTACATCAGTCAGTATTAATGCCCTTGTAGCCATGACAGATCTGTGGTGGTTAAGCAATGCAAGCTGGCAGGGAGAGGCTAGTACTGTTACTGTAATTATTGATAGCATGCTCAAGAGCACGTTTGTTTTTTCCAGCTCTATCTATTGCTGAAGCAGTTGATATTACCTTTCTCTATAATTTTTGCCTGCAGGATACTTTTCTCTGGATTCTGACAGACCAGCACCTGCGGATATATTTACTACTACAGAAATTATGCTGAATCATCATCTCAACTCCTTTTTTTCCCCAGCACCATTAAGTTGAGTAGCTGGGGGAACAGCTGAGGGTCTACTCCAGTATTTTGTGTGCTCTCCAGCACAACATGCCTGCGATAAAAGCAAGGAAGCAACTTATCAAGCAGAGTCACCAAGAAGCCAGATGTATCAGTTTCATGATGACTCAAGGACAGCAACCTAAACCCAGACAGTCCCAGTATAAATCTATTTGCAAAGAAAGACTGCACTAAATCCAAAGATCTTGGCCATAATTTGCAGCCAGCTGGGTCTCTTCCTGCTCTCGTTAAAGTCATCAGCCAAATTTCCATTGCTTTTGCTGGAAACACCTGCAGAGCACAGCAGCTATGCCAACCTGCTGGGGGCAGCAAGGCAGGAATAGCAGCCCCATGTGAAACTGCAGCAGGGAATCTGACGTACACAAAACACAAACACCTGTGCTGGGATCTGGGCAGCATGGAAAGGGAACAGATGTGAGGTCTCAGCAGCTGAGCTGGCAGAGTAAGCACTATCTCCAGATTGAAATGCTGAACATCAAATGGTAAAACTTGTGCAAGAGGGGTAGCTGTACTGGAGTAACCACATTAGCTGGGAACCTTGGCACTGACCTTTGAGATCCCAACTGTCCTTTCTTTTTTGCTCATATGCTGTCACCTTCTGTACATCCCTTCCTCTTGCTCTCTGTGCTTCCTTGAACACATCCACCCTGAAGAATGAATGGCCTCCACAGTTAGCGAGCAACATCACCATGGCAAACCACTCCTTCAGGGGACAAACCAGTGGCTGGAAAACATGCACAAAGGCACATGTCTTCCTGGCAGAGGGAGTAAAGCAGCAAAGAAGCCACTGAGCCAGGAGACAGGATGCCTCCAAGAGAGAGACCTTAAGTGGTTGTGTGGGGGTTCATTGCTCTGTTGGCTGGCTGACATCAGGCTCTTTGGGCTCAAAGAGACCTGTTTCTTTTTAAAGGGAAAACTTCTCCAGGGATCTCATTAGCACCATCATGAAAGACAGAAAGAAACTGGAGGTTGGTGGAGGGGCGATGGTGGGAAGGGAAACAGGATAGAAGTGCTGTCAAGCTGCGTTTAAACTGGCAGGGGAAGGAGCCTGGGAGCACTCTGCCCTGTTGGTACAGCCTCACTGTCCCAGGGAGGGGCTGCCTCCTTCCCCTGTCCACAGGGTGAGCGGCTGGGGTGGGGGGGCAACGTCCAGGAGAGCAGCTGCCCAAGAGCTCAACCTGAGGAACCTACTCACCCACCTATGCTCCTGGGTCAGTTTCCCCCCTGCCAAATCCCTCCTCCTCCTCCTCCCTGTGCTCTCACTCTTCCTGGGGTCTGTCCTCCTCTCTCCCAACACTGGCTGGACACTGTTGTTCGTGGGGAGCAGCTGCTCTGGCCAAGTTCATGCCTCTACAACTGGCAGCAGAAGACAAGGCACCCGTGGCTGTGTTTGCAGTGGTGAGAAGCATGTTGGTGGTGTTACACAGCTGTCCCACTCTGCAATGCTGAGGACTGGTTTGACACAGAGTCCTGGCAGCCCTACACATTTTAAGCTGATTGCTCCTTGAAAGCTGCCTTCACCTTTCTGAAGACTCCAGTGCAAGAAGGGGGTGAACTAGTCTTTGAAAGAGCAGTTTAGTGGATCCAGAACACGCGTAGATTCCCCTGTATTAGGCTGAGAAAAGTCACAGAAGCAACACAAAAAAAAAAGCAAAATACCCACATAAATAGGAGGAAAAAAAGAATCCAAATTTGTTAATTCAAAGCAACAGATCTTAGTTATAACTGCAAATCAGCTTAAGAAATTCAAAGACATAAGTTAGGCTCCCTATGCTATTGCTCACCAGAAGTAATATTTATTATTACAATTTCTTCTATGTAGCATCATAAAATGCCAAACAGGACTATGCTGCTTTCAAGTACAGCCTATTCAAAGCAATTGGCGAGTCTTGCCTGGAATATTTGGCAAAGGAGAGTGATGCATTTGTGTCCCTGTGTTTTGAAGAAATTGAGAAGAGATGTTTATCAAGGAAATGAGTAATACAAATGGTTTGGCTTTCAGCAGACTTGAAAATACATACAGCAGGTTCCAGCACAAGTTTGTAAAAAATTAATTACAGTGAGTGGGAAAAGAAGTGATGAGTGTTATTCTCTGTGCTGCTGTCTTGTTTAACTTAATAAAAGTGATTGAACTGTAAGATCCCAGTGAGACACCTCCTAAAATTAAGTGTTTCTCCAGAAATGGAACTGTTCGTTTCACAGTAGGAATGATCAGGTGTTCTAAACTCTATCATGTTTCAGCTCCTAACACCAGATAACTGACAAGACTATTGGACTCCCCTAAACATTTAGCTTGTTTTGTTATCATTAAAAATCAATGGAATTTTGGAGACTAATTTATCCAGCTGAGCTCTGCTCTGCTTCTGTAAGAACCTACAAAATGAAAATCTGTGTCCTGGTTTCAGCTGGGATAGAGTTAACTGTCTTCCTAGTAACTGGTACAGTGCTATGTTTTGAGTTCAGCATGTGAAGAATGTTGACAACACTGATGTTTTCAGTTGTTGCTCAGTAGTGTTTAGACTAAAGTCAAGGATTTTTTCAGCTTCTCATGCCTAGCCAGGGCACAAGAAGTTGGCACAGGACACAGCCAGGGCACCTGACCCAAACTGGCCAACGGTGTATTCCATACCAAGTGACGTCCCATGTAGTTTTAGGAACTGGGAAGTGGGGGGGCAGGGAATCGCTGCTCAGGGACTAGCTGGGTGTCGGTCGGCAGGTGGTGAGCAATTGCCCTGCGCATCATTTGTACATTCCAATCCTTTTATTACTACTGTTGTCATTTTATTAGTGTTATCATTATCATTATTAGTTTCTTCTTTTCTGTTCTATTAAACCATTCTTATCTCAACCCAGGAGTTTTACTTCTTTTCCTGACTTCCTCCCCCATCCCACTGGATGGGGGGGAGTGAGTGAGCGGCTGCATGGTGCTTAGTTGCTGGCTGGGGTTAAACCACGACAATCTGCCATAAAATAATTAGGTTTATTCTAAATTTTAGTGAAAATGTAACAATAAAAGTTTGGAGAAGACAAAGCTCAGAATTTTTCCAGAAGGTTTCTTTGACTTGCAAGCACCCCAAACAAGCTGTGAAACAAAGCAAAAACTACATCAAAGCAGTGGGCCTGGCAACCCTGGTAAGGAATACCACGTAACTATCTTCTCTCACCCAAGTGTCTCTTTTAGAGCCTGATACATCACTCAAGAACAGAACATTTACAGGAATAACTGCAGTCAGTAAAGCATAGCTTTAATGACTGACAACCTGTCCAGAGAGGGACTGGAAGCTCTGCTTGCTCCTGGCTGACCACTTCAAAGGGCTCCCACATGCTGAGCAGAGGGGCCTGAATTGCAGCCTTGCGTGACAGCAGCACGCTTCTCACCAAAGCTTCGACAGAGGAAGCCAAGTCCTGCATCCCTTGTGCAGCTATTTTGTTTGGGATTCACTCCCAGTTTCCACAAGCACAAAGTAAAGGAGAATTAGGCCTGCCAAATTCATAGCAATACATCAGCTCAAGCGCACTGTAAATTCTCCAGGTGGCAGTGACCAAAACAAACTGCTGGGAATTAGTCCTTCAAGCCATGTCTTAATGTCACACAGCAAGCGATAGTCACCACAACCCAAGCTGGGCAACCAGTGCATTGGGCCAGTTCCCACTGCAGCCAGTGGTGATCTTGCCAACTAAAATCAGATCAAGAAAGTTCTGGGTATAAACAGCAGCAGAACTTGTTAGAAGAAGTGAACCTTTGCTGTAACCAACCAATGGCATGGTTCAAACATCTCACACAACATTTTCCCTCATCCATCAAAACACCAGGAATGTAATCTCAAAGTCTTGTGCAGAGCCAAGTACACAGTGTACTCAAGCAATGAGCACTGGCTTCCTCTCTGTGAAAGCTCTGGGCTCAGACCTCATGGTAGCAGAAATCAGTGGGGGCTAATGGGCAGGGAAAGAGTTGGAGAAAGCAGCATTGCGCCTACAGGATCAACCAAGCGATCCTGTCTTGGGCATGCTGAGATGTGAGCTCTGCTTTTCTTAGGTATTCTGCATCTTACAGCAGGCAGCTACCAGGGCAGCTGGCACCAGCTTTGCAGCTTCCCTATGGACACCTCTGCAGAGCCCTCAATCATTAATCTATTTCAGGTTGCTCTTAAACCAACTCATATAGATAGGAAAAAATCCCCAGTCTACTCAGCTGGTGCATTTTAAGTGTTAGAAACATCACTAAGGCGATAAAGCTTTTCTTTCTCTTTTTTTATCCCTCCTGTTAAAAAAAACCAACCTGCTCAGAAGCTGTATTCCCTCTCTCATGCACACACACTTTTCTGTAGAAAAAGCTCACCCACATTGCAACCATGATCTGTGGGATCATATGTCTGTAGGTAAGCACACACAGCCATCAGGCACTCCTGTGGAGGCACAGGCATTACAGTATCAGTCAGGTACAGAACAAAATCTTAAGTTTCCTCCCTAGGTCTGGGGTGTACCATGCCACGCTCATTCAAACAGTCTGTTATAGTTAACAGCACTTGGACATCCATGCCCACACAGGGGCTGAATTTGGGCTGGGCAACTGTTCAGCAAGGGTAGGGATGTAGGTCAATTTAAAAGCCTGGTATGCAGAAATCACTATGTTTGATGTCCCAGCAACAGACACTGTATCACCCATTGTGCATCTCAATTAGTCAGCACATCCCAAGCAGTTACTTGGTGACCACAGATGCTCCTTATGTAGTGCTGCTCTGCAGAGGCCAAGGTGGCAAGGTCTGCTCCAGATGAAGCCTTCCATGGAATAGGTGGCGTTGAAGGTAGTGATAAGAGAACAGTGTCTTTCCAAGAAAGTCACCTCTTCAGAGTGAAAGCCAAGCTCCCATGACAGAAACAAACCAGCATCTTGCTCACTTCTCATGTGGCACGTTAAGGCTATGTTCTGTCCGTGTTTGTTTCAAGAGGAATTGCAGGACATCATCTGAGAGTCCAGGTGTTCTCCTTCTGTCTTCCAACACAACCTCTCCCTCAGTTGGCTTTGAAAAACAAGTAGTAGTGAGGTGGTTTGGAAAGATCTTACACCCATCTCTATTCAAGACCACCTGGGCCATTTGCAGACAACGCAACACGTATTTTGTTCCATCTCGGTTTGCTAGCTCTGAAATCTTCTGCGACAGACATTGTGATGCAGCCTTGTAGGTGGGATCCATTCTGTCTGGCTGTTTTTTGCAATACATTTTGTAGAAGCCATCAAGACATTTCCTGACACTGGTATCTTCCGCACTATCATGTTCATACACCCATGAAAGAGCAGCATCATTAGGTTCAGTGGTCTCACACAGCCCCACTTTTGGATAACATCTCACGTTTGCTTTCACAGAGCTTCCAGCAGAAAAGCTGGGAGGAGCTGCAGACGGTAGATTGTTCTCTCCTGCAAGCACAAGATCAATGAAACTCATTAGTCACCAGGTCATCCCTGTGGCAAAATCTTTTTTTGGCCCCCCCTCACTGCAGTCTGGCAAGCAGGCTCTGTGCAGGAGTGAGCTAAGTACTGCTTTAAACTTGCCTGAACTGCCAGAGGGGCTTGATGCATAGATTCATACAAGATGGGCTGTATTTGGGGATCTCATAGTTGTCCCAGCCTCACTCTATTGCAGTGCAGTAACTGAACCTACTTGGTAGTACAAACCTCCCAGCTCCTCTCGGTCATATTTCCAAAGAGGTGAAAATTGGGATCTGCTGCTGCTGGAGACAACGGCTGACTCACAGGAAAGTCTAGTTTGCAGCTGAAGCAGTTCTGCGTGTTTCCTTTTTCTCCCTTTGTCCATGGGTCTAATCCTTCCCTTTTCATAGTTCTCAATTTTACTCCTACAGCACAATGTGCAGTCTTGTCCTCCAGCTTTCAGGGAGATCTAGAGCCTCCAAACTGAAACTGTTACAGTAACTGCATGGAGTTTGTGCTTCCCCGTGAAGTCCCATCTTTGCAGCCCAGCTGCACTAAACTTCCCTCGTCCTGCAGGAATTTTTATAGGTAACATTTATGTAAAGGCCAAGGACTCATTCTTGCCTAGCTCTTCTCTTCCTTCCTTGCTGACCCACATCTCTGGACAAGTCAGGGCTGTGGTTCTCTTCTGCTCCAATGCAATCAACAGGGATGCTTTGTACTTGCACATAATTAATACAGCATCAGCACAGAGACATTTGGCAATGAAGTGACCAGGATGATCAGCAAGCCATACAGAGCTTCTATGAGGATCAGCCTCCATAAAGAGACCTTGAATTGGGCTCTGGTACCCAGGGAGTGCCTCTAACTGCAATCTCATCTCTGAGTGTGCCGCACCAGCGTGTTTGCCAAGCACTGAGTCACCGACAAGAAAATTTTCCAGGACTCAGCCAGAGGTTGCACAGCCGTCAACTGCAAGTTACATAAGCAGGATGCAGGGAGTCAGAAAACAGCTTGGTCTTTTCTAATTCTGTGAAATATGAAGCAGAGTGCAATCCTTCATTTTGGTAAGAGACCACATTCAAAGGAAATTCCAGTGCAGTGGCAGAAGGCTGTTCTCTCCCTCCCAGTACACAAAGAGCTAACCTCCCCTTCCTGAGTGATCAGAGATTCATTAAAATGAAATTAAGATGTCTGTGCAGCCATACTGTACATTGCCTCTTTCTTCTTTGCCCTATTTCCTATCTTTGATCTTTCTTTTCAATTTCACTTCATCTCTGATTCTGCAGTTTTAAATAGAACTTTTCCTCCTCTTGTAATGTGTCATTTCCAATGCAGTACAAAGAAATGCTTAGTGGCCTTCTTTTAACATCAATATATGCCATCAGAGTAGCAAATCAGAGCTAATCAAAAAGAACAGGTCCATTTTGCCTCAATAATCTCTCAGCCTTGGTGCCTATGTTATAAGTTAGAACTGAAGCCTCATGCATCTCTGACAATTCAATCAAGTGGCACTTGAGCTCAGACTCCTGTGGCAATTGCAAACTCCTGTGCTGGGGTGTCATCTTGCTACTTCTTACACACAGCGCTCAGACTTATTTTGTAAAAGAGCAGCAGTTGCCTCCAGCTACAAATCTCAACCCTACACGATCTGTGAAGAGCAAAATCCTGTTGGTTTCATGGTGTTAGGCGACACCTTTGCAATGATGTTCTGCCTTTCTCCCATGATCTTACATTGGATATTAGGAAAAATTTCTTCTCTGAAAGGGTTATCAAACGTTGGAACAGGCTGCCCAGGGAAGTGGTTGAGTCACCATCCCTGGAAGTATTTAAAAGATGCGTAGATGTGGCACTTAGGGACATGGTTTAGTGGTGGAGTTGGCAGTGTTAGTTTTATGGTTGGACTCGATGATCTTAAAGGTCTTTTCCAACTTAAACTCTTCCATTCTATTCTATTCTGTTCTATTCTACTCCAGTATGACCTATAAAGCAGCCATCCTCTGTTGAAGGACAAACCACCAAAGAAGTGACTGGTTAAGTATTTCAGGGGTATATTTTGGGGTTTGATTAGTCAGAAAGTACTCAATTATATTATTGGAAGAAGAGGGTTTTTTCAGTTACTGATTCAAATTTATGTACCTCTACTTTTCAACAGTAGGCCCTATCCTCTTAGTGGATTACTTTTCAGCAAAGCCTTCTTAAGACAAGACATGAAAAGTTAGAGGCAGAATTCCCAGAACCAATCTATATACCACAAAGTTGCACCTTTCCTCAGCTCTCCTGACAATTTCCCAATACCTTCTCAAACTATACGCCAAGACTGATCTTTGCAAATACACTCAACCCTTTTCCTCCCTAAAAGACATCAGTCGAGGTAGAGGTCCTTCCTCGACACCCTCTAAGGAGTTGATACTGCTGTTGTAATTCACAGATCTCCTGAATGATTTATAAACCACAGGGCAGAAGCCCTGTAGCTGGATGCCTGCAGGGTCCAGAAAGAGCTGCTCAGCTGGGGCACACGTACAGCACACAAACACACCACATACGCCAGCAAACATACTGCTAAAGGCAAAGGGAGCATTAAACTAATAATTCCCTTTCCCTCTCCATGCACCTGCACCCCTCAAGAAAGCCAGGATTCCCTGATAACACAGCTGCATTGCTTCAAAGCTAGACCTCTCTGGCCAGCTCTCAGCAGCAGGAAAAACGTAGTTTTGCAAACTCTTTATCCTTCCATGGCAAACTTAACACACAGCTGTTGGCCTAACACCTACAAAAGTCAATGTAAAGATGAGCAGGGCTGAAAACTTGCACTCTGTTTGCCTGCAATGGAGTTTCAGCACCAGAGAATCTGGCTCAAATTATTTTTAGCTGTTTTCACTCATTTATACTACCAAGCATGTGTTAAAGGGGAAAAAAATCCAACAAAAAAAGCCCCCAAAAACTGAAACAGGTCATTACTCATGTCTTGATTTCATTCTCACATGATGGATAATCATCAGTAAGAATGTATATTATTTCATCTGCACCTCCACTCCATGCTAATTGAAGTTCAGCATTTGCAACTTATTAGTGTAAGACCTGGGGGCTGAAAAAAGGATAGATATTCTTTGTGTTTATAAATCTGCTGATGAAAATTTAAAGTCTCCATCTGGTACAAGCACATAACCCTACTGCCCGAAGCACACAACCAAATCCTACTTTGGACTTGGGCCACTTTCAGTGATGCAACAACTCTGCAATATTATTATTTGCACTTCTACAAAAGCAGCTCAGTTAGTGGTTTGAGTGTCCATGCGTTCAAGCACATACAGTCAGAGTGTAAAATAAGACATCTTTCAAACAGCAGAGCTCCTACACTGCTGGCTTTCTGGGGAAAGAAATCCCCCCCAATTCAGGTGGGCAGCAATCCCTGCAGCTGCTGGTGCTTCACTTGAGCTGGTGTTGCTGTGATATCTCTCTCTGTCCCTTGCAGGGGTTTAGCTGGATGTCAGCAGCTGCTAATTCTCTAGTTACATCTGTAGCTGGATTTGTCCAAGCTTCCTGCCCTCTCCCACACAGTCTGACTGCCTCCCAGGAACTCTGCGTGTAGGATGTGTGGTTCCCCTCCCACTCAGTACGCAAAGGCCCATCCTATTATGAGAGTCTGTGAGATTTATCCTGTAGATCTGCGTATGGGAGACCTAAACCACAGTGTTTTGTCATCAGCAGTTCTGTGAAAAGGGCAATTACATCACTTGTTTTAGGGCAGGAATCATTTGCCCTAGGTCTTAGGAATGACTCATCCCTGGCACAGATGGAGTCGAAACCCACTAAATGAATGTCAACCCCATATCCACCCCAGAGCTGCTCTGGTGCTCTCAGGTGTTAGACACTACTGGAGCAGTCATGTTCAACAAGGGCAGCGAGCCCCATTGTTACTGATTTGTTATTGATTTGTCAGAATTAATCATATTTAATTTTAATAAGAATGTAGAATTATAAGAATTTTAACAAAAGGATACATATCTATTGCATATTATATATTTGGCCATGGGAGTGTTAAGTTAAGAGATGTAGTCATAGGAACAAAGGAACTTTAGAGTATTGTCCAAAACCATTTAACCACAGAGACTTGGACAGAGATTAGTTGATTGGTAGTGTTTTGTTTTAAGGAACTAAGGAAACCATTATGGACACCAGTTTGCTGCTTGGAAACCCCTTACCCTTCCCACCTCGATCTAATTATCGAGGATTCCAATCAGTAGAGTTAAGTGAGATTAACCAATGATTGTTTGAACATAAGAATATTAATAAGGTGGTGAGACTGAGGACCAATCACTAGAAACACTAAATTTAAGAATTAACATTGAATGTACTTTTATGTAAATCTAATATATGATGGTAAAATCATACTGCGCAGAATCACATAAGAAAGGTCAACTATCGGACAAAGTGAGGAAGACTACGGAAGACCACCAGAGGGCTACTGAAGACCACCAGAGACTTCACCATGCCTGCGCAGAAGGACATTTGCATATGTCAATAACTTCCTGGAAATCTAATGTATATGTATAACCCTTCTTGGAAATCTAATGAATATGAATGAATAAGTTTAATATAAGGTACATGATTTTGGTGCTCAGGTGTGCGTGGTTTTTTGAGAGGACGCACCTGCGCACCCGGCCGTCAATAAAGAAGTGTCTGCTTATCTACACTAAATTGGTGTTGATAAGTTCTTTATTCCGAGTTTTTCGGCAACACCATCTCTAAATGGTTCAAGCCCTTGACCCCTTTCAGCTATTTGACTGACCACATACTGTGGATACCTTGGAGCAATGGCTGCATTTCTCTGGATGCCTCTATTGTGCTACCCTAAACAAGGACCAAGATACTGATACATGATACTGAGAAAATCAAATAATTTTTTTGAACAGAACTAAATTAATCTGGAGACATACAAATTACACTTATGTTCACACTAGTGATTGAAGTTCAACCAGATGTTGGTTAGATGATGCTAGAGCACATCCCTATGTTGTAAAGCCAATGATAGGACTGTTATCCAGAGTATCTCAGAGTGACAGAGATTATTTAGCTACTCAACTCTAAGATGGTGTACTGAGAAAACGTGTGTCTCCTTCCTGCTACAGCCATCCTGCCGGCTGTGAAGGCCTGAAGAGACCATTAGGATTAGCTTATCTGAAGAAATGTCCCTGAACAAAGTTTACGAGAGAACTGAGCAACACAACAGTGGAAAGGAAAAACAAAGCAAAGGAGAGAGCTAGATGAGAGAGAAACTCTTTCCTTGTGCGAGACGACTATCCCAAAAGTCACCAGTACTTTACCTACTCTCCCTGGGAGTAGATGGGGATGAGCATAACTGAATACAGCTTTTTTTCAGAGGATCTGAAGTGTGGGGAAAGATTTGAAGGAATCAGGACAGCTGGTACTGCTCCGTTGTTAGAAAGGGATGTGCTGGAACTTGTAGGGTATAAACCTTGGGAGGCCTGATAAGGGGAACAGAGAGGCGCCGAGGTGGTGGAGAATTATTGACCCATGAGTCATGTTCGATAAGGTGCTGGAACTTAGAGTCTTTTGCAAAAATAGCTTAGTTGCTGACAGTCCAATTGTTAAAGTTAAGTAGCTACCAATTAGCGCGCCCTGATAAGAACTTTGAAGCATAATAACCAATCAGTTCAAAAAAACGTCTTCTAATTTTCTATATAAACGAGTGTTATATGCAATAAAACGGACCCTCTGCTTGTATCAAGCTGTGTCCCATCTCTCAATTGCGGCACCGAAGAGCAGAAGGACATATGTTCTAGCTGGGGAGACAAACTCCAGCTATGGACTCCCATGTCAGACCTTAGAATACTGCCTTGCCTGTGGCACCACCAAGATTTTACGTCAAGTTCAAGATCTGCAAGAGACCACAGATCCTGCCTCTTGGCATCACAGTTAATTAGTGCTACCAAACTTTTCCTCAGAGAGAAAGACAGAAGACTCTCTTCTGTCAGTCACAAAATCAGCCACTTTTTGCGCTGGACACCGCACCTGTCCTGGACGCTGCCACCTGTACCCACAAGTCTTCTCCTCACTGTGACTTGCTACAGTTATAGTCAACACATTCTTGACATCCATGGGCAATGATGACTCATACAAGAACAAAAGTTACCAGTTGGTTTGGTTGATGGTACTCATTAAAAAAGGGCCATTCAGAAGTTCTCACAGATTGTATTATTTCTCTTTCCCCATCAACCTGCTAGGATGTACCAGGGATGAAAGCAATCATCCACAAATAAGAAAGGGTCCCTAATTTTGTGGTTGCTATTAAGTGGTACAAGTGAACATAGATGCTATCCCTGAGGATTGCTACAGCCCTCTCACCACTCCTACAAAATCCCTTCTTGCCTCTCCATCAGACATGTCCATATGGCGTGGAAAGGCTCTAGCAGAGGCGATACTACTTGGGCTTGAGCAGAGCTCCCAGCTGACAGCAAATCTGTGCCAAAACACATTATTTTGGGGATGCATCTATCTGCACAGGAGGCAAGAACAGGTCCCATGTCACAGCAGAACTCCCTACATGCCCATGCACCTTGCAATTACATGTGTTGAGCACTTGAGACAGCTAATGCAGAGAAAACCATCCTTTTTTTCCTTCCACTTGGCTGATTTCCAGTAGGAGTGAGTATATCATCATGGTAAAGCAATTCCACTCTGCTCTGGGAAGAAAGAAGAAATTTAAGGAAAATTTAGCAGGAGCTCATTATACGCCAATCTCACACAGCACCTCAGCCTGCCAGTAATCGTATACCAGAGTGCTCAGGCATTTTGGGACCAAATCCTATTGCCCTTACTTGCATTAATAAAATTTCCATTGATTACAACAGTTAAAAAACCCATATGTGAACTGCTGATTACATCCTTTACATGAACTAGAATATATATGCATTGTATGACTTCCATTACTAACATTTAAATTGGAATAGCACCAAAAAAACAAGTATCAAAAATCAAGTATCATTCTGCTAGGTGCTCTACAAACACCTAGTATCACTTTGAGTAAATGACAGATTCTAAAGCCTTTCTTGTACAGTATTGAAGAATTACGGTAGAGTTTACAATTTCTCTACATACATCTGTGCCTAGCAGAAAACAGCTGTTTTCTTCTTGCATCATTGTTTGGAAAACCTCACAGCATTTAAAGAAAAGGCAAAATGGAATTTTCAATAACATTATAATTGAAAAAGACTGTTGTAAGCAGAGAAAATTTGTTCCTTGTGGGTATTTAAACTGTGAACTGAAAGTGAAAATAAGAATATAATAAGCCTTGCTACCTTGCTGTTTCCCTCATGACACACAAACCAGCCCTCTCATGCCATAATATGCAGTAGACTATAGCTCACAAAACAGTATCTGTGAGACTCTGCTCTACACATGACATAACTAGCTATAGTCTTCATCCACCAGCCCACAGGAGAGGCACATGTTGCTGTGTCTGATTGCTGAGGAGCTAGCTGGGAGCTGTGCAAAAACTGGCTGCTCTGTCAGGAGACCTGGAGAAGGTGAGTGTGGGAGGGTGGGCAAAAGGCAGCAAGAAGGCAAGGAAGAGGCTGGAGGAATTTGGGGTATGGAGCAGAAAAGGGAGGCAATGATGGAGGAATAGCACTGGGTATAGCCCAGTACTGAGTCAGGCTCCCTGCTTTTTTCTCTACCTGCTGCACATTTGTGGTGTGAAATGTTGGGGGGGCTTTAATTTGCGTGCAATAAGATGTAAACAGTTATTCCAGGGAAGCATAAACCCTTCCCTTCCTAACTCCCTTAGGAATTTAAAATTAAAGAAAAATAAAAAGCCTGGCAAATGGTAAAGTGCTTTTGAAATCCAATAAGGAGGCATAGCACATCCCCCTAGACACTATTGCAAATGTCACACTTGGAATTAAGCTCTGCCCTGCTCTGAGAGCTCACAGCTGATGCCTGCTGTGCCATACTTTTAAGGCAGCTGGAAAACTCAGCTAAATTATATCTTTCAGAGGTTGCACTAGTTAAACACGATGGATTTAATAAACCACAGAGCAAGTCAGCTACAATATGAACTCTTACAAATTAACACTCTTTATTTGCTGAAAGCCAAGAGATAGGCACCACTGCCATCTCACAAACCTGTTCCTAAGCAACCAGGCCCCACGGTCCAGGGCAATAGGTATGGGCAGAAACAGCAGCAGCATCATAAATACTATCTCTTACAGCTGCGTCCCAAAAGCCTGCTGCTGATATATCCTCAGCCAGGCCTCAGAGCAATGAACATTGGATTTAACTGTCTGTGAACAGCTGCTGTAAGTGCAACAGCATACAGGAACATCACTCATTGCAAAGATCCCAGGCATCTCTGAAGAGATGGGCAGCAACTTAACTGGGGTGCTTAAGATTTTATTTTTACAAGGCAAGCTCCTGCCTTGGAGCTCATCACCATTCTAAAAATAGAAAGAGCAAAGTTAAGAACTCTTCAAATAGGTATAGCATTATTTAGTTTACATGATTCTGTAGGCAGTAAAAACCCATAAAGCATCCTATTTATCTCAAATTGTGATTTTAAAAAAGCACCTTAAGATCTAAGGTTAAAGACTCTACTATGAAGAGTAACCTTCTTCTGTGGCATGGTTTAAGCCCAGCTGGCAACTAAGCACCATGCAGCCACTGTCTCACTTCCCCCCACCCTGGTGGGATGGGGAAGAGAATCAGAAGAAAAAGATAAAACCTCGTGGGTTGAGATAAGGACAGTTTAATAGGAGAACACAAGGAGAGAAGAAACAATAACAACAATACTACTAATAAAAGAATATGTAAAGCAATTTTTCCTGCCTAAAAATTATAAATGCAATTGCTCACCACTCGGAACCTAACACTCAGCCTGTTCCTGAACTGTGATTCCCCCTCCCCATCCAGCTCCTCCAGCTATATACTGAGCATGGTATGAATGAGTATGGTATCGAATATGCCCTTGGCTAGTTTGGGTCAGTCATCCTGGCCGTGCCCCCCTCCCAGACCCTTGTGAAAAATAACCCTATCCCAGCCGAATCCAGGACTCCCTGGAACATAAATAATAAAAAAAACTGTTTATGTAGCTGAAAACATTAACTGTCTATTGAAGTTACTATCCAGCAGATAAGGGCATCAAGAGGCTTTACTAAACTGCAGCTATCTACTGCTTTCCTATTACATATACAGTCTTGGGAACCGACAGCCAGACTCACCTTGTCTTTGTAACACTAAAGGCACCAATTTCCAAAAAGAAAATCTGACCAGGCTTCTTAAGCTAATTGCTCAGTTTCCAATTAGGTATTAGGAGAGCGCAGGGAAGTGCCTGCAAGAATAGTACCATGCATGTTCACGTGCACAGACACAGCAGTGCTGTGCTAGGCCAGCCTCTCCTAGCCACAGCAAAATGGGCTTTCAGTCTTGACAGACAGGATCCAACATGAACATCCCCAAACCAAGCGTCTGCCTTCTCTGCAGGTGAAAGCAAGAACCACCCTTCCATGTCAAGTCCCTTACTCACCAGGACCACAAGGAAGATTCACTCTGCCCACAAGGAAGATTCACACTATTTGAGTCAAGTTTGACTTCCTTCCTCCTGTAAGCAGGCAGAAGACCTTTCATTAAAAAGATCGATTTGTCCTTCTTTTAATCAGTAACTTTCAGTGTTGCTTTTTTATACATGAAAGGCTCTAATTTAGCCCCAGATCATATTTGTCTTTAAGTTCCTCCTATTTCAGAATAAAAGCAAAAGTCTGGTACTTGAAACTGGTGAGAAACAATTCTGACTACTTGATTTTCACTGCTTAAGATTAGTAAAGAATTTTTTGAATAAAAACTGGTGTTTGTGTTCATGGTGCTTGAAGGAGCTTTCTCACTTTATTCACAATGCACAGCTAAAGCAAATGGTAGTTGTTTCCCTTCATATTTTTTTCCTGCCTAAAAATTATAAATTCCAGTCTTGTCTATTCTCTTTTTTCCAGCTGACCCTATAGAGTCAGGTCTTCATGAACTGTTAGCTTTCTGACATAAGAATTTCCCAAAGAACCCTAATTAACTGAGAGGGAAGGAACTTTTATTCAGCCCCTGGGTTCAGTTACTAGCTAGTGAAGTCCAGAATTTGGAAAAGGATTTGCTATGCCCACCTCTTCAGCTAAAGCAGAGAAAGTCCCTGGGAAACCTGAGTCATCCAAGGAGACGTCTCAAAGAGATGAAGAGGGACTGATGAAAGACAACATTCTTCATAGTTCTAAGGTAAAAGACAAGCAGGGGAAAATCCTTCCCGTTTCTGGCAAGATACACAAAGGCAAGATACTGTACTTTGAGACATTCTGCAGATGTTGTCATGCAGAACTGATGAAGCTGCGAGCTGAAATTAAAAGAGGACTTGAACATCTATCTGGATGACAATTAGTGATCATAGACAAGTCTAGCCAAAAAAAGTCTGGAAGAGTTATTAAATCCCATTCTTCAGGGCTTTAACAAATCCTCTACTAGAGGCAAGAATGGGGCCCAATAGGTAGCACATTGTATGCTGCAGACACCCGATTTGGAGCACAGGGATGAAATAGAGAGGAAAACTGCCTCTTATTCTGAAATATTCAGTAATGACCGTTGCCAATGACAGGAAACAACTCTAGATTAGAAGTACTACTGAGTAAGACGATACTACTGTATTTGCAAGTATTAAAAAGAAAACAAAAACCCAATGCAATATCCTTTCTTGATATATTAAATACTTTGTCTTTCACTCAGGTCACATATTTTCAGTACTCAAGAGGACTGACAATCCTCAGTTTATGCCTTTGGCAAGAATAGGAATAAGCAGACAGCTCTCACTGGAGATCAATAGCTCAAGTTTCAACATCAGTTTAAAAAATTCTACCTTCTACATCTCCTTGTAGAGTGAACATGCATGACAGTTTGCCTAGAAAAACAAGAAGATGATGCTATTCATACAGCTAAAATAGAAGAGGAAGAGCCTGTCATGACAGTATTTCTTTAATGAGAAGAACAGGCTAGAAGACCAAAATATTATATAAAATCTAGCAAAATATTTGCTTT
Source organism: Astur gentilis (assembly GCF_929443795.1). NCBI lineage: Eukaryota > Metazoa > Chordata > Aves > Accipitriformes > Accipitridae > Astur > Astur gentilis. The sequence goes on from NC_064884.1 coordinate 21,444,969, forward strand.
ATTTACAGACTGTGTGAACTTGGAAAAGGGGGGGGATTGTTCAGTGTACACTGCCTTCCCTTGCCATTGTAACACTTGAAAGTCCAATTCATTACAAGGTTAGCATCCTCAAACATATACGTAGTTTACGTTGCAGAGAGTCACATGCATTTCAGCTATGTACAGCTGTAGACAACAGTGACATGAGAATCATAGGCAGAAAGGCAGTTTCTAGACCAAGAAAATACTGCAAAGCAAGATATTTTTTAAGCATCCTTCTTGAATTGTAGGTAGAATAACACTACTTGTAAATATTTTTCAGAGCAAGAGAGTTATGACCTATAATACTACCATTAGCCACCTTCACAGGAGGGCCTGCACTTGGAGGCCTGAATCCTGAAATGGAATTGGTGCCTGGGTACCACAGGGCATCTACAGTAAAACGGCTGCTGTGGGGAAGAGAAAATGCTCTAAAAACTGTAGAGGTTGAAAACTGAGTCAAATAAGGCAGATGAAGGTGAAGGCTGAATTACATAGAATTTCCTCCCAATTCTTTACCCCCTCCAACCCACACACCTGTATGTCTCACCCAAATGCATGTGTGAGTTTTTTTAACTTTTTACCAACTTATTCTTTAGGTTCAAGATCCCAAATCAGTGGATTAATTTTCAAAGTGCTGAATACACAGATACTCTCACCAAATTTAAAAGAAGTCACAGAAATTTTAGCTCTTTTGAAGACAACGCCATCTAAGCTTTAACTTTACTAATTCTTCAGCAGCAGATCACAACAAGTTGTACAACAGAAAAACAAGAGAGGTATCTTTTGGTTCTCAGATTTTATGGTCTTGATCTTTTGTTTTTGTCTAAGGCCAAAAGCATGAATGTGGGAATACCACAAAAAATGTTTACAGATGGACTGATTCTCTATAGATGTGATAGAAATAGCTGAATGTGTGCAGTATGTCCCTCTTCACATCAAAGCTCTTTACCTCCAGTCAGGATTGATCTTTCACTAAGAACAACAGAGGAACACTTGCAGTGGAGGTTTTCTGAATTTACTTGCAATAAGATGATTTTAAAACCACACTTCTTGTCTGTGTCATGCTCCTGAAAATATGCTGCATGTCAGACAAGCACAGAAAGGCTTGCACTTCTTTTAGAAGCAGGAGTAGAAAAAAAACCACAAAGAAATAATCTTTAAAAGCACAGGCAAATGGCAGGTACAAAGGTAAAGTACAAAGGTACTGATATGCTGGTGAAGATTTGAAGGTAGAGTGAGGCGTTTTCCCAGTCTCCCTGCAGGCCTGATGTGGCTGCACGCATTGAACAGGCTGTGCAGAGACATAGCCAGCTCAGAGTGCCTTGGCACAGAAAGAGCAGACCTACGGCTCTGTCCTCTCTCCAGCCCCACCGTGTGGGATGTGGAATCACAAAGCTTAGGGCTGTTTTTTTCTGCATTGCCAGAGGAAGCTTGTACATCAGATATTGATCAAAAATGAAAAACCAGACTCAAAAATAAGAATGGAAGCAAGATACCAATCTCCACCTATCAGCTTTCCACAGGCTAATAAATGAAACATCCTCATATTGAAGAAATCAGAGTCAGATATTATCAGTCATCAAGGAAATCTTCAAGAGACAGAAAATGCAATTTCAACAGAATACAATGAAAAGCGAGCAAGGTATACAAGTTTAATAACTTGGAGGTATTTGTTCATCGCTAGTCTGTGACATTTTGGCTTGCCACTTTAGAAGTACACTGAATAAACATTTGAGCCATCTAGTTTTGCTGCAGTTATTACTTGAAATCAAGTAATGAGTAGAAAGATTATTGGACTAGAGCAATAGACATGTTTATAGACCATTCACAAACGCTGGAAGCTTGAGAACCACAAGGGCTTTTTCTTAATTATCTACAAGCTGTTTTGGGAATCACTGAAAATCTCTTCCATCACAACCAGCTTGATAGAAAATTAGGTTTTGAACAGAAGCATTTTGCCATTTAATCAGTCAGCTTTCTGCAGGAATTGCTGTGTTGCTAATAAACCAAGCACCTGAAAACTGAAATTGGAAATGGTTATCACATAAGAATTGCATTGGGAGTGAATCCTCAGGCCCTTAATGGGCTGCACTCACCTGCCAAACTTTTCTCGGGTGGTGTCATGCTTGTGAGACTCTATAAGCCTCTGAATGGACTAAAAAAACCTGAAGGGCAGAGCAGAAGGGAGATAGCAGAAAGTCCTTAAAAACGAATATGACTTTAAAAGCTAAGAGGGAGAAAAATCACTGAGCAAGCAACTAGAGCAGTCTTCACTTCTATCTCCTCACTTTGCCCTCTCAGCCAGTCAGAAGAAAGGCTTGGCAATATAGGCATTTCCCTGCTATAATTCAGCTTTGCCCTTGAAGGCCAAACAGTAAAAGGTTTCAGTCACTCCAGATTTGTTTGTATCCCTTTAGCTGGCTGCATAACCTATTAGTCCTCCTTTTTAAGAAAATTTCTTAGCCATGAGCAGATCTGGGTGCACTCAAACCTCTCAGTTCTGCCCCAAGCCAAACTGTTCACCTGAATTACTAGTGGACACAACTCTGGGTAAACTACAAAGGTCAGTGAGAGCCCAAATCCTGTTTCAAAAGCAAACAAAATAAAACTCCATGTTGCCCATCCCATACTATTACCCTACAGCAATTCTGCACCCAGATGGCTCTGCTGATAGGCTGTACAGACTTTATCAGGCAAGAGCCTGGTGCTGTGTGTGAACCACTTGCTTGGACAGTTTTTCAGTAACACCTTCAACTACTGACGAACTGTGGTTAGTGATAGTTACTGCAACCGTGTAGTGTTTGTTCACCACACATTTATGACACAGATGTTTTTAAGCCACACGAGTGTTGTGGTTTAACCCCAGCCAGCAACTAAGCACCACACAGCTGCTCGCTCACTCCCGACCAGTGGGATGGGGAAGAGAATCAGAAGGGTAAAAGTGAGAGAACTCGTGGGCTGAGATAACAGTTTAATAGGTAAAGCAAAAGCCACACACACAAGCAAAGCAAACAAGGAATTCATTCACCACTTCCCATCTGCAGGCAGGTGTTTGGCCATCTCCAAGAAAGCAGGGCTCCATCACATGTAACAGTTACTTGGAAAGACAAACACCATGACTCTGAACGCCCCCCCCTTCCTCCTTCGTCTTCCCCCAGCTTTATATGCTGAGCATGACATCATATGGTATGGAATACCCTTTAGGTCAGTTGGAGTCAGCTGTCCCAGCTGTGTCCCCTCACAACTTCTTGTGCACCCCCAGCCTCCTCGCTAGCAGGGTGATGCAAGAGGAAGAAAAGGCCTTGACTCTGTGTAAGCACTGCTCAGCAACAATGAAAACATCCCTGTATTATCAACACTGTTTTCAGCACAAATCCAAAACATAGCCCCATATCAGCTACTATGAAGAAAATTAACTCTACTCCAGCAAAAACCAGCACAAAGAGATACTAAGATCTTGCATTAACACACACAGCTTGAAAACATCTTGTGATGTTCACAAATACTTGTGAACAAAAAAATTAATTCATTCCTGCAAAACAAGGCAAATAAAAGGACAGATAAGCCATAGCAGGTTAGAGCAATTCAATTGTTTCTTTATTAAAGGAAACATTTTTCACCCACCTTAGGCTATGAGATTGCCTAACTGAAAATACCTACTTCATTCAAATATAATCATACAAGCAACAAGGTAGGGAAAAAGATGAAAGTCCTTTTAAAAACGTAGGAGAGTTAGGGCTTACTGCAGGCATCTATGAACACTCTAATGTATGTTTTTCATAATCTACCTGGTATTTGCATGCATAAGTATTTGCATCATTTACAAATAGTAAAGAACACCACCCCAACTACTTTTCAAGGTGATGTCAGAGCATTTGTATGACTTTCGACAGAGTAGTGAGATGAATTATGATCAAGTTTGTTTAGAATTTGTTCTCTGAATACAGGCTAGACTATAGAAACAGACACCCAGATACTGGGAAACACCAGTAAGTTCAGAATTTGTAGCTTATTGATCAGAGTCTCAAAATCGCCTGGCTCTTTTTTCACATGTAAAGCAACCAATGCTATTGGGGCATTTAGCAACTCCCATTGCTCTTCTGTCATCTGAATGAGAACAAAGGTCTCCACATGCAACTGCTCCTCTCTCCAAAACAGTAACAGAGGGGAAAAAAAGACAAAAACAAAAATTATGAAAATAAACATCAGTAAAGCTAAACAAATGGGCAGTCAACAGATAAAAGAGAGTGGCTTTGAGTCCACACAACCAGGTGGACAGCACAGGTGCTAAATGCATGAAAATTATTTTCCTAAAAACCACATACAAACTAAAACCAACCCAGCTCTCTGGGCATGCAACCAGCTTTCTGTACCAGGAAACCCCAATCAGATGGCTTTAGAGGTATCCTTGGACTAGTGATGAGGAGTCAAGAAAAAAAAATTCTTCAATATGGTGGCTTTGCTCAAAGTTGGGGGTTTTTTTACTCTGATCTCAACCAGTGAAAATACCTCACCATCTTGCTTTTGGATGTATATTTTAGAGAGCTGGGGGAAGGACAACATGCTTGTGAATAGTTCTTTAGTTGTTGAAAAAGGCTTGCTGGCCCATGTGAAAAAATAATCTGAAAAGAGAACATGTTTTGGAATGAGTCTACACTGAAATGGAAGGCAGAGGTGTACATAAATTAAATCCTATCAGGGATTTAGTTACTTTTAGTACACTGGGAACCAGTTAACCAGACAAGGTGAAAAAGCCATTACAAAGTGGAATGTCTCACTGAAACATGGGGCAAAATGGTTACAGAAGCCTGAAAAGTTGGTCTAATTAACAAAATAGCTTCAAATCCATGGAGCTAGGTAAGCATTCCTAGGTAAGCAGCACCAATCCAGGACCTGAAATCATTCAGGGAGTGTCTAGGAGCAGGTAAGTTTTCCAGACTCACAGCCTGAACTGCTGGACCATGTCTCAGTGACAGAGAAAGGAAGGTTAACACCACCTAAAAATCTCGCATGATAGGGCTGTGCAAATTTTGCTGGACCATTACAGATTTTGCTACTTGTAGTCAAATTATAATGTAGCTAAAATTAATACAGAAAATTTAAGATAATTTTGATCAAACCGTGAAACTCACTCATTCCAGCAATGGAAACATCTGCCAACTTCAGCTATCAAATCTCATTTTCAGACAAATGTTTGAACAATGGAAGTTCACACATATTTTGGAGTACCTTTTCCTCTTCTTTTAAAATGTCAATGAATTAATGATGTGTCACCACTGATTAGCACTCCTGGCACACAGTAATACAAACATAATTAATAATATTAATCATATTAATATAGCCATTCACCTAGTCAAAGGAAAAGGCAAATATTTAATGCAATGAATGTCTTAATACTGGACATTTTTATCCAATGATAAAATTGGATATATATGATATGTGTATATAAAAGAGATCCTTAACAGTGAAGGTAGATTCCATTTTTCACATAAAAAGGTTAAGTTTACCACTATTCAATTTCCTATATCTAGGCTAGAGATATTCCTGACAGCTGCATTCTAGTACAAGCTCAAGTCTCTTGGCTGTTATTTGAGATTGGTTGGTGGGGTGGGATTTGATAGTCCAGATAATTTAGCTGATCATACATTTGGGTAATTTTCTTTTAATTTTTTTTAACTCCAAAAATTTATGACCAGCTTAAGAATTTTGTTTTAAAGGTCTTAAAGAAAACATAACTCAAACAGATTGGATTCTGTGATTGTAGTAAATACATCTGTTTTATTTATAAATAAAGCAGGGAATTGTGAAACAAAGATTTTGGTGAACATTTTCAGCTCAAGTTTTAGGATTGATCTTCAAAAGCTACTTAATAGGGTTTTTGTAGATCAAATGTGGACAACATGAGGACATAAATAATTAATTTGTATTCTACCACCTTGACAACCTGCTTCCTTAATCTCTTAATTTTCTTATATGCCATCCCCAAAGCCTCAGTACCCTCATAAGGGAGGACACTTCTGCTGACTGTATAGACACTTGTGCCTTTTAAAGAGGGTGTAGCTACAGACACAAGAGCATACCAGAAAATGCTCATATCCAAGAACGACTTGAACATTATTAACTTACAAATAAGGTGGGTAAGGTTCCTATTAATTAAATTAAGTCAGGAACAGCTGTCAGAAAATGAAATTGACATTCAGGGGATCCTCAGCTCTGAAGTTTTAAAACCTTTACGATCATAGCACTAGAGTCCTTCATCTTCTCCATTCTACAAACAAATCCACTTTCCACTTTCACATTCTTCCACTTCCTCTTGGTCACATTCACTGCTGAAGGTTAATCATGACTCATAAGACAACAGGAGATACATCTGATGCTTCCCTTAGCTGTTTAACGCATTAAGGGCACAAAAAAGGCTGGTGCCCTCGAGTGAGCAATTGAATCAAGATAAAATAAAGGTCACTGAGAATTAAAAGAAAACAAATACCTGTCTGTCTGCACAGAGGCTCAGTTGTGCCCTTAGTGTTCCTCACTGTACCGAGGTCAGTCTGCTGCAGTACAGACTTGAAATAATTCAGAGATTAAGGTATTAAAACAGAGGTGGAGACAAAAGGTGCATTTTAGTGACAGCAGCACTTGTGATCTAATGCCAACATATAAGCACAAGCAGAGCACAAAGAGCAAAGTGAAGCCATTCGAAGGCATGCAAGGTTAATCATGGGGTGTGATCCTGTTCTTTTTCAACACAATTGCACCTTCACTGCCATGTACTATGGAGTTTAAAGGATCTTTGGGTCTTTTTCTTTTTTGTTTTTAACCTCCAGTGAAACAATGAAGGCTTATTCATCCTCCTGCAAAGCCATAAGGAAAAGGAACAGGAAAAGTTATTTAAATCTGCTCCTGATCAACACAACATTAACACTACAGAGAGAACAGTGTCAATCTGAAGACAGCAAAGGAGTGGTCTGTGCTGGAGAAGCACAGATTGTGCAAAGCAGGAAGAAAGACATAAGATATTTGCTACCTAGCAGAGGCTTGGCAGAAACAATGTCATGAGCCCATGCTGCCTCTTTTCAGAGCCTTGCTCTTTGTGGCAGTGTTCACACTGTGTGGTCAACTGCATGATGAGTATTCCCATGGTTAAAACAGTGCATGCGAGGTGCGATGCTCACCCGGTCCAGGCTCCAGGGGAGCCTTCTGAGCAGAAAATAGGTTCACCACAGCACTGTCTATGTGCTCCCTGGCAGCTGCAATACCAGGGAGGAAGCAGGCTCTGCTGCTCTGGACCATGAGGGAAGTGGCATGCTCTCTCCAGGTCTGCCACTGCCCACCCCGCATAAGTAATTTCAGCATGGAGGGGTGGGATTTATCCCTGCTGGGAAACCACAGCATGATACTGAGCCATACTGATGGACACGGCAAATCACACTGAGGAAAATCTCTATTGGAAATCCCACCGTGGAAGTCCACTGGGAATTTCAGATGTGCTTCTAGAAATTAGGTGCCACTGTCAGTAGCTGCTTTCTAATGTCCACTGCCCGTCTCAGTGGAGTCCCCTCTACCTGCACGCACTTACACACTGCACAAGTATCTCACCACATTTGAGAGATCAGACTCCTAATGCAGATTTTCACAGATTACAACCAAGGTAGTAGCAGTGTTTATTTTCTCTACTACATTATAGAATTTTTCCTCATGTTGCAGAGAATGAAGGTAAAGAAAATTTGAAATAAATGCAAATAATGGCAGTTCTTATGTTTGTACAAAAAGCCCTAAGCTTTTAAAATGCAATTTACGTGAAAGGAGACAAAAGGATTTTGAACTCTTTAGTAAAAAACAGCCCAAGGAAAAAAGGTGATTGAAAAGAAATTACATCCTGGCTACAGGTAAATTATATTACAGACAGCTAGCTGTCCAACAGGAACACTTTGGACTGTGATACACATCAAAATAAATCTAATTACCCTCAAAAATCAGAGAATCTGTAAGTTTACCTAAAAAATAGGACATGAGCTTTTAACTGTTCTCACTGCAGACACAAACAAAAGACACTGATTAACTTACTGGGCTCAAGAGAGGTAATTATTTTGCAGCAGATGCATCTGTAAGAGCAATTCTGTGACAACTCCAGATTTAATCTGCCTTTGTTTTATGAAGACCATCTGCACAAATTATTTTTTCCTTTAGATTTTAGGTTTTGAGATGAACTCTGCTCAGACAGAATGCAAAACTCAATTACAGGCTAGTATCAGGACCTCCTGATGCTAGAGACACATGCTACAGACTAAGTCTGATGAAAGCTCCCTAGCTGAAAACAGATTTTAATTTCCTTAAAAAAAAAAAAACAAACCACACTCCCCAGTTCTGTAAAAATATTAAAAAGATGACGGAAACCAGATGAACAGATTACTGAGCACACACATATGAAAGGAGGAATATTTTAGAAGTTTTTTGCCTGGATACAAGCTAAGGCATATTTTAATAAAATATTCTCTTACAGCTAATGTGCTGTTTTATTCTGCAGTATTACCCAAAGAGCAGAGCATCTAGGTAACAATATTCTGTTATACTTTAAATCTGCAGACTTGAAAAAGTGTTTAGCAAGAGGTGCCAACATCTTCATATCAACTTTCTCAATGCTCTTTCCCAGCTCACTGTAGTCTGTAGCACTGATATCCTACTCTCTGCATGCTCAGGGGCAGCAGGGGAGGAGAAAAGTGCAGTATCATCAAACAGTAAGTGTGGGTCTGTGCAGACATTCCTGGCACTACCCCATCCCATCCTAACCTGGGTCTCGAGTCTTTCCCCAGCAGCCACTAGATTCACAGTGCTCCTACACTGGCCACCTTGGCAGCAGGACTGGGCTGGGGGCTGCTTCTGATAAGAGCAAAGCAGACTGCACTGAAGAGCTGGCAGTCAAAGAGGTCGCAAGACACAGAGGCCAGCATAAAGTAAGGCCACAGATGAAGTCATCAGACAGGTCTGCAGACTCAAGCTTCCAAAACACAGCCCCAAGCTCCCTTCCTGTATCAACAGCCCCACAAGCTTTTTAACTGAAATGTATGGCTGCAACCCAACATGCCAGCTCACTGCCACACTCATGTGTCGTCTGGTAGAGCTCTTCCTCCCTTCGGATTTGCTGCCTCTGACCTGGACTGTACTAAGATTTTTCTGTTCTCAGTGTACTCTGTGCTGCATTTCACATGGGGCAACACCATGCCCCAGCTCACCAGTATCAGTTTTACAATGGACTGTTAAGACTGGCTCAGGGTTATTTGGCAGGCTTTGACACTGGGCATACCCACAAGGAACTCAAAGCCCCTGAGGTACAGGGAGCACTCTAGCTCCAAACCAAGGGACTGGCTGTAGGGTCAGCACAAGAGATGACTATGAAGAAAAAAAGCATTAGCAAGCAGAATTACAACCAGAGTCTCCAGAAAAGCAGAGGAATCCTTCTTTGGACAGCCTTCCCACAGATACTTTTAGCCAAAACCTATTTGCTCGCACCATTATTTTAAAGGTAAGGTCCAAGGTTCAAGGCAGGGCAAGGCACATCAGTTTCAGCAGTTTTGACAAAAGCATTAGCTGTGTGTGACCAACCTTCCCAAAGTCATTAATGGCTGCTTCAGAGAAACCTAGTCATATTCCAGACAAGGCTTGAACTCTTCTCCAAGCACCTATACCCATGCCCCTCCACCAGCACTCGTCTGCCATGCATTTAGTGCCTGGAGCTCCACAAAGATAGGAAAAGTGCAGTAGGTTCTATTTGTTCAAATTAATCCAATGAATGAACTATACCATCCATGTCAAGTCTTCTCTAATGGGCACTGAGCGGTATGATTTCAGGAGGCATCCACAGAGTAAGACACTGTTAAAAATGAAGCAATCAGTACTCACTTCTATGCTCTCCTTTGGATGCACTTGCTCTGCAGGGTGTCACATGCTCTATGTCATCCAGCCCCAAGAGTGCTCTTTGTATCAAGGTATAGAGCTAAGGTGCAACAGATGGTTTATTGCATCTCCTTTGTCTTAGTTTTTTGCCTTCAAGCAGGACTTAATGTGCACCAAAGCACATTTGGGACAATGATATTTTTCAAAGACCGCCCTGAGCTTTAGGGAATATTCATATCAACATTAATGAAACTAGAGATGTTCCCACAAACGCTCCTAGAGCAAAAACAAAGATATTGTGGGGAAAAATGTTACAGAAAAGGACAAAGCAAGAGTTAAATCAGCATAGTCACATAGGTGATGTTCTAACAGATGCACAACTGAGAACATTAACCTCTTCTCCAGGTTACTAACAGCAGCAAGAAGAGGCAGGAACAACTATATTAAAATTGTAGTGAGTTATCACCAACCAGACGTAGTTCTAGATAACATTTAAGTTCCCTAAGTAGTTTAGCTCTTACCTAATTAGTTACGTTCTGCAGTAACAGGCAGTAATGGTAAAAACCTATTTGGCAGGACCAAGCAGCACCCAGACCCGTGGTCATGGTCCAACTGTGAGAAGAGGTTAACAGAGACCAAAGGGTGCTACTTGGCACACCATCTCCTTTCCCATTTTGGTTCCTTTCACCATCGCAGCCTTACTATCAAACCAACTTGCCACAGGTAAGGGCAATACGCCTTTCCAGGTGTATTATTCCACAATAACTGGATCCCAAGTAAAGCGTTCTAGGCAGATAAGCCTGTGGAGTACTGAGTTGATAGTTCATATATTTGTATTCCCAATAACATGCACTTAATAATCCCTACAGTGTTTATTCTCACAGCGCTACTCTCTCCTGGTGCAGGCAGGAAAGGTGCAGAGAGGGAAAGTCTAGCAGGTACTGTATGTGGCAGTAAGCTGTCCAAGCAGAGCAGTAGGGTGGTGCCTGCAGCGTTCACCCAAAGCTCAAATGCTTGTCTGGTCCCTGCACTCCTAAAGAAGATAGGCTCTGCTTCTGCTTCATTGCTTGCTCCCTTCTTTCATCACAGGTGGAAATGCAGTATTGGAGTCAAGGCACAGGGATATTCATATACGTATCCAAACTCTCCACTTAAGTTTCAAGCAACAGGCCATTTCTCTTGCTCATTCACTAGTCACTAAAGCAAGAGCAATTAGGGATACCATGGTGTCCAGAAGAGAAGTAAAATCCACAGGAACACACTGGTTCCTCAGAGGGAAGCAGAAACAACTGTTTTCAAATTGGCAGTAAATGGTGTTTTGCAAAAGGAAAACTCCAGACACATTATCAGATGTAACAGCTTCCAAAACAGCAGTGAAGACTGCTTACTTTCTCATGCAATAATCAAGGGAGGGAACCAGATACCTGCAGCAAGCCAGTAACTTGCTGGCTGAGAAAATCTATGGAAGTCTGTTTGAGAGGTGAGGAGAAAGGGAGGGGCCAGCTATTGCCTGGCAGGGCTTCAAAAATCTTGGAAGATTCAGAGTAAATCCCTTCACTGAGGCTGCTGAACCAAACCAACTTCCCATCCTCTCTCAAACTTGCACACCCCACTGTTTTGGGATCACTCTAGTCTTACTAATATCTACTCCAAGACCCCGTAGGAATCAAGATGAGCAGGATCTTGAGGCACGCAGAATTATAATAATTCTAAGGAGGTCAAATTTGCCCCTAGCTGCGGCAGTACAGCTCTGTAATAATGCATTCATTTCCATGGCTTAGCTGCAAAGAGAATTTGGCTAAGTTTGATCACTACACATTCATTTAGTACCAGTTTGGAAAGGCAAATTCTGGTTTTAGTGCACAGCTGAGAAAAGGTGAACTGGCAGGAAAGACTCCTGCCAGATCATTTCAGAAGGATTTCCTTCCTAAATGGTCGTACTCTTAAGAAGTGGTTAGACTGGTTTGCTGTTCATTTTCTTCTTAACAGGAAGATCAAGAGCAGGAAAAGCATTGCTATCATCCCAGAAAGCACAGACTGCAACACCTCAACACAAACTTAGTTAGGCATCGGCATCTGCAAACAGCACAGTGGTTTTGTTCTGTGCTACAGGGAGGAAGATTTTGGCAAACTAAGGATGTAACAAAGCAGGTTACTAGTCTGAAGTATTAAAACCAGCCACATGCACTTTTTAAAGGTGGATTATTGCCTGAAATATACCACTAGGTTTTATATCACCTCATTCTATGACCAGCTCTTCAGCATGCTGTAGAGATAGAGGTCGACTAATCCATAATTGAAGAGGAAGGATCATCTACAAATGTTTCATTGTCAGGTATCTTAATATGAGAGAAGTCATGAAGAATTTAAGTGACTGAATATTTTGTGCACGTGTGTGGGAATAGCACAGGCAAAACCAGCATTTTGTCTTCTGTGTGAAGAATGACATTTGCTGATAACGCATGTTCGCCCTCTTCTGCCACATGGTTTAACTCATTCTGGTGGGTATGCATTTCACAGCTGCTAATTATGGAGCATGATGTTTACATTCTGAATATCAGATTCAACTTTCAACCTCATTTTTGCTTTCACCCTCTGCAAAAGAATGATTCCTTTTCTTTCTCTTAAGAAAATCCAGGGCTAGATCCTCATCAGAATAAATCACTGTCTTAACTATCAGCAGACTGTTGAAAGCTAATAACAATACATGATTTCTTAACAATGAAAAAATATTTCCCTTTATATTCCAAGATTGCTGCACTGAAGAATACTAATATTTCCTCACATTCAGTCTAACACAGGAACAAAACGCACTGGTGCAAACTCAGTGACTCAGCCACTGGAGCTAACTTCACTTCTGGAATGCTGCCACAGGCTCTGCAGATGATTCACATGCACACACATGCTATTAGACAAGTGCCTCACATAAAGAATAATTAGCAGCAATAACAAACATCCTACCACAAAGCACTGGTGCAGCATGAAATGGATATTCTCAAGTTATTTTATTCTGCATTTTCTGTTGCCTTCATTCTATTTTAATTAAAACTGCATCAGGAGAAAAATTAACCTAGGAATAACCTCATTAGACATTCAGAGAAGCAGCAATGTAGAGCAATGTTAAATTCAGCTGGGATTGCAGTGGTAGCTCTGTAAATCAGGGTCTGCTTCAATTCAGCACTTCAACAGGAAGTTTACCCCTTCAAGAAATTGCTACTGAATTATAAGATATCACAAAACGGATCCCACTTATGCCATATCATGACCAGGAGTAAAGATGATATATTTCTCTGCAATCTTTATAGACCATAACCGCTTAATTCATTAAATTCAGAGTATGTTTGTATTATGAACAGTACAGAAGGACTTGGGGCTAGGCAAAGGGTCAGCGTATTAAGGGTGAGTATTCCTTAGGTCTGCACAAGTTACCATATTTTTGACGTATGCTATCTGTTGGTTATCCATTAACAAAGGAAAATACCACTGTAAAATTTATTCATGTGAAAACATAACCTAAGCTGTGGACCAAAAAAAAGTTTGTTCCCTCCTCCAACTCTGCATTGCCTGCTTCTCTATTCCAACAACCCCCTCCTGCTTCTGCTTTTAGGCAGGTTATCCAAGGATTTTCAAGTACTTAAGAGGCACATACTATTGCAGACAAGAGTTGTACACATTAAAGCATTGATATCAGCTTTGCCATCTGCAGTATGGGAATATCTCTTACTCTTGTCTAAAGGGGAAAGGAAGGAGGTGCCAGGAAGGATCAGATCAGAAGTATATCTAGTCTAGTATGTCCCCTCCACTTGTGGTCTGTTCTAGGTGGCAACAAGGAAATGTGGTAATGGGGATATGTATGTGTGATATGAGACTTGAAATTATGCAGCAATTAGTACAAGCCTTGAAACACCACCCTATGTATGCAATATCTCAGCAACGTTTCTGTCAGCAAGAACTATTGACTTAGCTTGTTCTTATTGCACAAATCAGTGTATAATCCCCTTTCTTAATACTGCTAAGCTCTTAGCCTCAATAATTTCCTGTAGCATTGAGTTTTATGATCTAATTACCTGCTGTGTAAGGAAGTGCTTGATCTTGATTCTACTACCTTTCCTTTTCCTTGTCTTCCAACACATGTAGAACCAACATTCAGATTCCTCTCTAGATCATTATTATTTTCTGGATTTAACTTTCTTTAAAAAAAATTTACAAGTTTTGTATAATTCTTTGAGATGGAAGTACACATATAAAACAGACCACTATGGAAGTACCAAAGCCCCCATTCACCTAGAAGATGTTATAGTGTAGTTGTCTGCTTTCCCATGCTTACTCTTTTCTGGTTCTTTCTGTCTCATCTGTTCAGATTTTAAAAAAAAAACCTCTTCCTGTCAGGCATCACAAGCCTGGGACTTCCTTTAGTACTAACATGCATCATATTATTACTTAGAGGTGTATAAAATAGTCTCTGGGCATTTATGGCAGGTAGGAATGCAAAGGGCTTACTTTCTTAACAAACCCAAACAACTTTTGGAATAAGATCAACTCTACAACATAGGCAGCACCATCTTTATAAAATACAGTCAATTTGCAAAACTCAAGCTGCCACTTGCTTCCACCTCTACCTGGGAATGAACATAAACAGCACACAGCTAGAAATCACTCACCATGCTGAAAAGAACAGCAAGCAGCACATAGCACAAAATATTGCCATTTGCTTGCCAATGCTTATCGCTACAATGAATAACCAGCTGCCTGCTACCCTTCACATATACCCTTAGCATGGAGGCTTGCTGTAAACACAGAAGCACTGCTCAGCCTGACAGCATTCCATCTGTCTGTGGAGGAGATTTTATAGGAATATATATGTGCATACGTAAGCCAGCCAAGGGGCTCAGCTACTATGAAATCTACAGCATACAACACCAAGAAGGAAGGGGGGTGAGGTGTTGTTAAACTCATGAAATGAAGGAAGAAATCAGATTCAGGAGGGCTTCAGGATAAAACTTCATGTACTATAAACCACACTGATGCTGAATCACTGGCCTGTGTTGTTCTGTTTAAAAAAATACTGTGGATGATGAAAGTGTGCTGTATTTTATACTTGCAGTCTGCTGCTAAAGGGTTATGAGTCACTATTTTTTGTGCTTTTATGCTGCAGGCTCATCAGCTGCACACCAATGAGCTCAGTGAAGTAAAACAGAGAAACATGCAAAAAAATTGAGGCCTGAATTAAGACACACAGAGAACTAGTTTAAACCAGTGCCAGATCCCCCACTTAACGTCATTTATTTTTGTGATAGGTGCCTGAGCTGGGAGGCTTTAGGAATATTCCACCTGCACCCAATGCATGTGGTGTGGTACAAGCCAGATGGTACAGAGGGGAAGCAAGGAGACATTGAGAGCAGCATGTGAATGCAAAGACAGGGACTAAATAACTACACAGAAAACCAGGAAAAAACTCCACAATGTTCCCCACAATCCTGGGATTAATCCAGGCCACATCACTGCAGAAAGCAGGGACCTCCAGTCAGAAAATGGTAATGGCTGGCATAGGCAGTAGCACTATGTCCTACCTCATCATACAGCTATGGTGCATCCCCCACAACACTCCAGGCACTGGATTCACCATAAGACCTACTCACGCACAGAAAATGGAAGGCATCCCTGCCCACAGCCTCCTGCTCAGCTCTTACTCCAAATTTGCCATGGCAGAATTGGGTAGGAACAATTTGCGTCCTCTCATAGCGGTAAGTCTGGCCTCTACGCTAAGCAGAGCCTTGAGAGCACAGCAAGGAACACAGCTTCTTATTTCAACAGCACTCGCATCCCTTTTTTCTCATCTTCCCTGCCACCAGCCACAAAGGATTCCTCAAGATGTGTTTCTCTGTTGCCAATTCACAGCAGCACCTAAAGAAGCTTCAAAATCAGGGAATAAATTCAGAAGCAGTAAGAGACCATGGCAATCTGGGCAGATGTATCTTGTTTTCTCTTGCTGCACTTCAACAACTGTCAGTGCAGAGCCTTTTGGGTCCAACAAACTCTAGATCATTTTTCTAGCACATAGTCACACTATATGTCTGAGAAAAGGTTTGAATGATAGAGACATGTAATGAAAGCCTCCCGGTGAAAAGGAGAAAGTCAGGCTGTGCATAAATGATCATTGGTGCAACTGATGCCCAAAAGCAGTTGAACTTCATAGAGAGAATTTAGGTCTCTGAAGGTCCTCCAAGGTGTTTTCTGTAACAGGACAGGTGAAACTGACAAATTTCAAGGCAAAACCCCTACATTTAGAATCAGATCAGGAGAAAAAAAGAAGGGTAAAAATCTTGCTAATAGAGTAATGAAGAAACATACTTCAACACTGTACAAGTTCACTGCTTAGGCCATGGAGGTTCTTCATACAGGCTCATATACCTTATCTCAGTGACATTCAGACACACTCAGGAGAAATCAGTAATTCAGCACGCAGTGCTCTGGCATATGTTATTCACATAAGCTATCCCTGTAAGCTCATAATAAAAGAACATTCTCTGATTATTTATTTATGCAGCTCCAGGGGACTGTTTGCTATCTCAGTAGTAACTATGATGAATTACATAAAAGCATCATCACAGTGGAAGGAACACTCATGTACAAGCATGATCAACATGTGGCATGATGCAAACCACTGTCTTTCCCCAGACTGCAACAGAGGGCAAAGCTTCTCAGTGCAAGCAGAAAGGCTAGGTGCAGGGCAGGTGACACATGCATCCACCAGAGGCACACACTTGAGAAAATCAAGCAGAAATGAAAGCCACTGCCAGAAAACCAGTGTATTTAAAAAGAACAAACATGGAAACGAGAGGTTTTAAAGAGACTTTAAGAGTGACTTTTCTTATCTATGTGTTGTATCACCACAATATCAAATTGGCCTCTGAACTACAAGCACTGCTCACAGCTGGACTGGAGGTGATACGCCCCAGAGCATCTGATTAGATGTGTGAATCTCAGGGTCTACTGGAAGCTCTGCAGCATCGTCACCCGGGTTCTCTGCCTTAGGTATAGCTGCATTTCGGACTGATGCAGCTATACTGCTTTCCCAAAAGCCCAAGCTAACCTGGGTGACCCATACAGTGCCACGCTAGGAAAGAAATATCCTCACGGGCTGGCACAGGATGGCCTCAGTATGGCCTTCTAAGCCAATTTGCCCCTTTGTCATTGTTCTGTCCTAGACAGACATCCTTCATGATTTAAACTGGGATTTTAAGCCATTTTCACAGATCTTTACCACCCACACAGAAGTGATGCAGCTGAGAAGCTGAGACACCAAGGCACACTCTGCAGACAGAAGGGAAGGGTAATGCTGGTTTTACGTAACAAAGTCATCACAGTCATTTCCTGTTTTGCCATTGCTGGCAGCTCAACACATATATATATGTCTTGGGTCATTTCTGCAGTATCTGTACTACAACAAGACCATAATGCCAAGCTGCAAAGAGCAGCCTTATTATAAAAAGAAAGGAACGAACATCTTGGTAGCCCCACACAGAAGAATCTAACACTGATGAAAAGATGCAACGAACAAGTGTCCAGGTAACGGGAACACTTAGAACTCAAGCTTCTATACAGCTTTCCCCAGTTATTTCAATTACTTAAGGATTCATGGCATGCATTTTCATTTTTCTTCATGAAAAACCAAAATATTGTGGAGATGTTTCAGCTGTACAGCAGTTCTTGCACTCCAAAGTGACTGGAAACATTCATGCAGCATGTTTCACAGCTGCTATTACTGTATTATTGTAGCACTTTATTATGAGAACGCATACCCTGAATTACAGGCCTCATGATTGCTTTGTAGCTTCTCCTCTCCAGCTGTTAATGAAAATTGGAGTTTCACTGAAACTGCTTCCTACAAAAGATGCTTCTCTTCCTTAAAAGCAGAACTAAAAATGGGACAAGTCTAACCTGGACACCCTACAGCAGTATCTGAAGGAGCTACAGTCCAATCCCTTTGTGTTCTCATTCTCCTCCGTGGTTTTTGCCCTTGGTGTAACTCTCATGTATGTGAATCTTCTAATGCAAACTTCCTGCATGATTTTAAAGCTAAAAATACACCCTAGAGGTTTTGGTCTTTTTTTAAAAAAGAAATCAAATCTTTTTCTCCACAGTAGTAGAGAAAGCAAACTTCTTTCTTTGGCTCTCAATGTTTCAAACATAGAGCACTCACTGCTCAGACACACATTGAAATCTGGTTCATATTATCCTTGTTTAGACATACACCAGCACGAAAACCCCAACCCAACTTTTACAGGAACACAGCATTGCAAGAGGGATGGAGCATTTGCTGAATTTCACATCAGAAAGAAGAGATAAAGGGAACCAGACATTCAGTCTGCTGTGGGGTGGGGACAGCTCCCAATCCAGCACAAGAGTAGATTTGGAAGGATGCATTCATCTCCAGGACCTGCTCTCAGGTGTCACAGCCTCTGTACGTCAGATAATGGGGAAAACCTGTCAAAGCTTTGGTGGTGTAAAGAGGGGTCACTTTATGAAATCCTCCCCTATGGGCCTCTGAAGAGAGATTCTCAAAGTTGGGAAACAACACAGCAAAGAACGAAAGTCTGTCTCCCTGCAGCTTGGCCCTCCTCCAGACTCTGCAAAGAAGCCGGGAGAAAAAACAATTATTGTGTCCTTCTGCTGCACACCAGTGGCACCCAAATTCACTGCTACATCAGGAAAGAAGAGGACATTCTCCCAGCCCTCTGCACTTTGCTTGGTGAAATACTGTTTGGATACCTGGATCCAAGTAACATGAACACACCAATCAATAGTCACTTCTCAATGTTAAAAAGTACAACTATAACGGGTTATCTAGGAATTCAGCATATAAAAATGTAACTGGTCTGAAAAAGAAGAAATGTACTGCAGTTAAAATGGTAACCCAAGGTGACGGGTAAAGACAGAATGTTGCCCAGCTCCCACACACATGTAAAATAGTCTCTCCATTGCTGCCATTGCTATCTGTCTTCCCGTGCCCTTTCAGCCCCACAATTACATCAGGGATTGTTCCTAGAGCTCCCCAGCTTTGGAATGATGACAAAATTAATCAAAACCTATTAGCTAGAAAATAAGCAACTCATTTTGCACAGGCTTCCTGGCCTCTCCCTCACCCTCACAGACACTTTAATTTCCTCTTTTCCACTCCTGAATCCTGCACTTTCATTCAACCCATATCCTTTCTATTGGCACTTCAGCACCCTTGCACAGAGCCACAATATTTCTGAGGGGAACAGAGTCCGGCAATGAAGTAGATAAGGATCTCCGGAAGAGCTGCCTGTGCTTTCGATTCTAATAATGTAAAGGAAGTGGCTCCTGCTGCTTGCACAAAGCCAGCACCTGAGTGAGAAGCAGGTGGTAAAAAGAGTCCCTGGGCAAGATCGAGCCAATGAGTCAAAACAAGGCATTTATCTCTTCTATAAAAATACTACAGCTTTGCACTAAAATGACTGTCACAGGAAAATAAGAATGTCTAATCCCTGTATCCCTGCCTGTGACAAGCCAGAGGCTCATGTCATGGCAGACCAGACTCCACTGCTCTGGAGCATTCAGTAAATCCCTTGCAGCCATACTCAGAAGCATGGAAGAGCACCAACACCAGGGTGTATTAGTGCATTTTGGATTCATGCTCTTGAAAGACTAGACAAGGAATGGTATTTACTTGCTGCAATATCATCCTACACAACGGCTTCCATGCTGGCTACACAGAGACGTAACAGATGCCACACAGACCTGTTAACACAGCCTTTCCCTGAAGATTCTGGAGCCCAACTAAAGACAATTTATAGACAAATTTGTTTCAGATGGGAGCTCAGTGTACTGAAGGCAGCCATCCCGAGTGGACCTTTGTTTTACAGGTGACTCGTAACTTCAGCAAACACTCTGCTCCCTCCAGCAGCACCAGTTGACTGCCAACATCTGGCATCCAGTTGCTCCAGGACAGATCCACCTCCACTGATGACTCCGAGGGGTAAGGAACAGAGCTAATGTTTTTGAAAAAGCTGAGTAGGGCTACAAAAGAAAGCTTCAAGCACAGAAGAAACTTTGCACTACATACACGATAAAAAACTATTTATGGAATGGGGAAGCCCAGGGAAGCACCCATTAAGGAGAAGCCCAAAGCAAGGATCAGCTTTTCAGCCATGTCTGCACTGTACTTTGCAGCTTTACAGAGCCAGTAGCATCTGACTACCCAAAGACACCCCCATCCCAATCTGATATCAGTCTGTATCTTGGTCAGTAAGAATTCTTGAGGTCTTCTGGTACTATCTTAGAAATTCTTATTTGTCCCTATAATATTTAATGGCATTGTGGTGGTTACAAATGATGGCTGAAAGGCACAGGCTTTATAGAGTCTAAAGCTGTCTGTCATTCCTCTGTAAAACACGTACTTGAATGGTTTCTGTTCCCAATCTACAATTTTCCATCTCGAAGGTGTCCAAAGCTGCACTTCAGAGGATGGAAAATGATTCATAAAGAATTGAACAAAGTCTTATTCTCTGTCATTTATTTACAGAATTTGATTCCTTCTTATTTAAACAGCTAATGTTCACTAAGATGAAACAGCATCGGCATAAGTATGTACAAAACTGCCTCACAGCCACCTTAGGACCAATTGCTATAATGACATTACTGCAGTCTGAATTAGATCAGGTCACAGCAATGGACAAACACTGATAGCTATGATGAGAGAAATAAAAGCCGAGATTGGAATGACATTTTAGATAAAGATAAGGATGAAGCAGCCCACAGGGACTCTTACACCACAGCTGCAAGGCAAAGTGAAATTAAAAGATCACAGTCCCACTGGTGGGCAGACACAGGTCTACAGACCTATTACAGATCCCACTGTCCGGCACTGATGTGCACCAATAGCATGGCTGTTATTACCCGCAAATGAACTAGGACCCTCTCAAACCAGACAACTGGTAAAAGATTAATGAGATCTAAAATGGATATATATTGTTTCTATATTGCATGTGTGCACTTTTTAGAGTTTTAGGATATTCTATAGCTAACAGCCAGACTGCTGTCACCAGTGTAAAGTAAAGCATTCATAGTTGGTCATGTCCAGTAGATGGAGCTTTAAGAAAAGCTACAAATGCATCTGTTACAGTAATCAAATTAGCTATATGGTGTTGGGAATTGGCTTGATGAGAAAGGACATGGGTCTATGGAAAAGTTGTCCGAGCAGAGTTGTGTGTGAAGGAATGTCAGCGTGGGCAGCAAGACTAGGCCTTGGCCGAAGACTGCTGGCCTTGCTGATATCAGGAGAAAAACAGGGACGGTGTGACCTTGGCATAGTTTCATAAGCAACTTTTGAAGAAGTTCCCATGAGAAAGTTATGGAACACGCATAGCTGCAAATCACAAGTGGGTGTGTTTTAGTAATGAATAAACATTAGCAATGTACCAATCATATTAGGACTAGTAGGCATAATTATCGCAAGCACTATAAATATGAGCTATCTGTGCAAATAAAGTTGAATCACTTCTATCACTCATATTGAGTCGACTTATGTGCATTCCTCTGCCGCTCCAAAAATATGGCATCCTGAAAGCAGGTATGAGCTTTTGCGCAGCCTCCTTTTTGAAATGCACACCAACAACAGTTTGTTATGACATTTTATATAGATGTGCAGATTCCCCTCCTCACTCAACATTGAGTAAATCCCTGCACTGGCTACTGAAGTAGGATCACATTTATTTTCCTGAACCTGACTCATAGGCCTGTCTGACCTTTTAAAATCACTAAAACACTGTCTTCACATTTTAGTTTTGCCATTTCAAGACTAAGCCAAACCCTTGAGCCTTATAACCAGGAAAGACCAGAAAACCACCTTGGAAAATACAAGGACTATGAGCACAGCAAACATCAAAGGCAGATGCAGAGCAAGCATTTTACTGAAAACTGTGCCAGCAGGGTTTTGGAAGTAAACCCAATAAAAACCATGAAGTTTCCTGAAATAAGTGTGTCCTGGGTTCAGCTGGGATAGAGTTAATTTTTACAGGAACCTGGGAGGTGGGGGCATAGCCGGGGCAACTGACCTGAACTAGCCAAGGAGCTATTCCATACCATGTGACATCATGCTCAGTATGTGGCCTCTGTTTTCGGTGGGGGAAGTGGCGGAGCGTCGGGTCCCGGGTGGTGAGCAATTGCATTGTGCACTCTTTTTGTATACTTTTTCATTAGTACCGTTGTTGTTGTAATTTTTCTTTGTGCTTGTCCCAGTAAACTGCCTTTATCTCAACCCTCGAGGTTCCAGTTTCTTTTTCTTTTCTCTCGTCCGTCTCCTCCCCATCCCACCGGAGGGGGGCGGAGGAGTGAGCGAGCGGCTGCGTGGTCCTTTGTTACCGGCTGGGCTGAAACCACGACAAAAAGTCCAGCAATAACAGTTGATTTAGGGAACATGTTGAAGACTCAGCACACAGCACAGGCTGGGAGGATAGCATTTAGAACTTCCAGTCTTTCATTACAGGCCGACAGAGTAAATATTTCCATGCTGCTTCAAGGACCATCTACTAATGGTCTGTATACTTTCAGGGATAAAAAGGACCACATTACCCAGAATCCACAGCAAGTAGGTGGCTGTATGCAGTCAATGGCAACACGTGGGGGGAAAAAACACCACCACAATTTAGCATAGAATAGGAAACAAGGCAGTGAAAATACAAAAGCAAGGAATATCATATGGGAAGGAAAGAAGACAACAAAGCATGTGAACAGACTGCATTGAACAAAAAGACAATTCAAAAAGCAAAAGACAACTTTGACCTACCTGCAGGGATCCTAGACTTATATTACTAGGTACTAAGAGACCTTTCAAGAGAGCACCTTTTCAGGACCATTGTACTAGACCAGGCATAGTTCAGTGCCCAGCAAGGAAAGACTTCCCTTCCCCCAGTACAGGTACCAAACTGGGGAGAAAAAGAGAGAAAAAGAAAAAATCGAGCAAAACAATGCACAAAGAACTAAAAGCAAGGACAGACTGCTCTAAACCATGTCACAGACATTGCACTGGGCGTGGTTCTTGTCCCCACATCTCTTGAAGATCATTGACAAGCTAGAAGGGACGCACAGAAGGATAGTCTAAAGCTGCCTAAAGTCTTGGAATGGCTTTTCTTCGAGATAAAATAAAAAATACACCAGGTTTCTTTAGCCTGGAATAATACAACAGGGAGAATGTGTAAGATGTCTGTAAGACCACAAATGGCTTTGAGAAAGAAACAGCAGTGATCATACACTGTTCCTTAGCCTGCAGGAACTAAGGAGATTCAGGGGATCAAAGGAAGCAAAAGATGCAAAACAAAGCCAGTGGTTCTCCAGTCCCACTCCCACATCGAGAGAGAGAGAGGTCCAAAATCAGTTAGACAAATTCCTGGAAGGATCATTCATCAGGAGCTAGTGACACAGTGGTATGCCATCTGTGGCTCCTAAACCAGAAGTCCTGGTAGCTAAAGGCTTGCAAGGACAGGATCACTTCTGCTTGTACTGCTCATAAATATCACTGTTACCTGCTGCTGATGTCAAGTTACCACTCAAGCAATCTTAACTCTGACCCACTTAGGGCATTCTCATACTACCCTGTCCTGCATTTTTCTTCTTTGGAGATGCTTCCTGTTGTATTGTGTGTCAGTTTGAACTGACAAAACCACTTAAAACCAAAGTTCATTTGTGTGAGGGCTTGTCAATCAGACTTTGTCACTTCATGTCTCCTGGCAAGGTGGCTCAGTATTTGCAAATGAGGACCTGAAGCATTTAAGAGAAGTCTCCACAAAGTGAATGGTGTCTGAAAAAAATGAAATAATCTGACAACATTTTTGCACACAGGAAAACAAAACCTCACTAAAAATCTTCCAGCAATGTAAGGGATACAGCAGCATACATTCAGTTAGTAAGGCTTGCTACATATAAGCACATTTGGCAACTCAATATCCAGGCTCTAGATTATATAGTACACATACACACATATAGCAACTCTGCATCATCTTCACAACGTATGGACTTTGCATTTAAAATGAAAAATAACCTAAAGAATTATGAGCTACCTCAGAAACACATCTTGTTCTCAATGGTGAACAGGACGAACGTGTTCTCTGATTCATGGCTTAATGGTTCAACTGGGAGTATTTACTGTTCCTTAATCTGAACCTTGTTTTACCTTCTCTGACCAAACAAGGACTAAATAAACTTCCTTCAAAAGTTTAAAACAAGAGGTACTTTGTACCTGGGTCAGACAGGTACAAGGTGCTGCTGGGCTTTGTAATCCCAAAAGGAAGCTGGAGATTTCACTGTCCTTGGTATAGCAGATAGCTATGCAGCACAGTGTGGTCACTGCCCCATGGAGCTCATCAACCATGCAAGTGAGATGCACAGAGCCCACAGGTACAAGAAACAGAGACCACAGCTGTCAAGAGCTGTCACGGTTTAACCCCAGCCAGCAACTAAGCACCTAACAGCTGCTCACTCACCTCCCCTCCACACAGTGGAATGGGGGAGAGAATCAGAAGGAAAAAGGTAAAACTTGTGGGTTGAGATAAGAACAGTTCAACAGAACAGAAAGGAGGAAACTAGTACTGGTAATAGGAACAATAATAAAATGTCAATAATAATAAAAGGATTGGAATATACAAAACAAATGATGTACAATGCAATTGCTCACTACTCACTGACTGATGCCCAGTTAGTTCCTGAGCAGCGATCCCTCCCAGTTTATATACTGGGCATGATGTCACATAGTATGGAATAGCCCTTGGGCCAATTTAGGTCAGCTGCCCTGGCTGTGTCCTCTCCCAACTTCTTGTGCCCCTCCAGCCTTCTTGCTGGCTGGGCATGAGAAGCTGAAAAATCCTTGACCTAGTATACACACTACTTAGCAACAACTGGAAACATCAGTGCGTTATCAACATTCTTCTCATACTGAATCCAAGACATTACACTATACCAGCTACTAGAAAGAAAATTAACTCTATTCCAGCTCAAACCAGGACAAGAGCCATGCCAAAGATCAGAGAGCAGACCAGCAGCAGTCAATGCAACTGATTTGACAGGAAAAGGACTGTAAGAAGGTGGGATAAAAGCAAAATTTGGCTTTGAACAAACACATTCAGTCTTGAATGTGTGGCATATTTGTTTGCCTCCATTCATTAACTGGTACAGAAATCCAAGGTATATCATCACCCTTTAAATACATGGCAATATCTTTGCAGAATGGTGATTTCAGGAAAAGAAAAAGACCATCTCTGGAAGTCTGGCTCAGATCATAGATCTAATAGGTTCTTTGCTATTAGATTTCACCTGAACTACTTCCTGGGTAAGAAACTGGCAAATCTTGAAGTGCATGCATCTTCAGCCACAAGATTTCCCCCCCTTCCCCATCAGGACTTAGCATTAAATATTAGAAAGCAAGTATGTTTTGCTAGCTTGAAGAAAAGTATCTATGCAATGCATAGACAGTTTTCAGTCCTGCAGGGAGCTGAGCAGCCAACTCTGTGGACAGTCAGTGGAAGCACAGTCACTCAGCACTTTCCAGGGCTGTGCTCTACAGACCCAAACCAGTATTAGCTGGCATCAGCAAGGAGCTCTGGATCAGTCCCCACCTGTGAAAGTTACTGTCCAGTACCAGAAACAAAAACTTCATCTCTGTGATGCTTATTAGAGCTGGAGAAGCTCTAAATCCAGCACCAGAACACATGCATACATATATAATTAAAAACAACCCACAAACCAATACCCCCATTACCTTCCACAGATACTTAGCCTGTTGCACTTATTAACAAAAGATTACTCATTAAGCAATGGCAATTTGTTACAGGTAAGGCGCACTCCTAAAGCTACTATGCGGATGAGCCACTAGCTCCTAGCTCTACAGTAATCATGCAGTA
This sequence comes from Astur gentilis, assembly GCF_929443795.1. Lineage (NCBI taxonomy): Eukaryota > Metazoa > Chordata > Aves > Accipitriformes > Accipitridae > Astur > Astur gentilis. The sequence continues at coordinate 21,470,798 of NC_064884.1, forward strand.
GTTCTCAGTACAAGGCTACAGCATCCAGTTACAAATTTGATAGACAACAGCTTAGGACTGGCTTTGGGAGGAAACAAAACTCCTGCCAATATTTAGAACCACTTAGAAACATTTAGAAACTTAGAACATTTAGAACAATTTAGAAACCACTTCACTGTTTAAAGTTTGAGGGGCGCATCCCAAATCGGAAATCAACCCATTCTGCTTCTGCCGCTACACAGAGGGGCTAGCAAGGGTTTAATTAGCCCATACGCTCAATTAAAAACAATGAATGAAAGGAAACAATGGTCATGGTCCCCCAAAGTCACCCTCAAATACACAAATTCCAAGTTCTGTACTGTGCCAGCACTTTTTAAGGATTTGGGGATAACATGCAGAACACGTATAATGCTCCTTTCCATGTTGAAAGGCTTCGTAATTGGATACAGCTGAAACTCTGTGCTTAATGAGAGTGAGCCTACCAAATCCTCTTTTTCTAGGGAAAAAATATGAGCTGTGTAGCAGAAGAAAACTCACTCTGAGCAGAAGATGCAACTCCAAACAAGTCAATACAAACCAGACTACAGCACACAGTTGCGCTGCATGGTTGTTCCCCAGCACCTCCGAGAGACAAACTCCCAAGCTCTCCTTTACACACAGAACAGCAGAATCCGATCAGACAACTTCAGTGCATAAGAGCAACTCCTTGTCTTTGTTACTGAAGCATTTCCTCTGGACTTGTTTTCTAATTTTTAATGGTTTAGTACAAACTGTTCATTTTCATAGAACACAGAAGTACTCTGAAGCATTAAAGTCTAAAAGGCAAGTCACGGGTGTCAGTTTTTTCCCTTACTCATGTAAGTATAGTGCTCTAATTCTCCTTAAAATAGTATTAGTTTTCTTCCTCAGATTGTGCTTTATGTAACACATTCCTGAAAAATTAATTTACAGAAGATGTAAGACCTTCAGTGACTCAGTGGTGCCAAGTGCTTTATTTTTTGTGTCGTGTTGTCTCCCTCTACTCCTTTTACGTAAGGTAGCATGAATTCCACTTTGCAGCTTCATTCAATATTAAACGCAACTGGGCCACAAAGAGACTCTTGGAAAGTTAACACTGCCAAACTCACCACAGCCATATAGTTACCTGACCCAAGGGCCAGCCCACAACTTCAGTGGAGCTGCATAAATTCAAGCCCACTGAGTGTCTGCCCCACTAGATCACAACATCTATACAAAATTATTAGGATTTGAAACATTTCACCTTTTTTCTCCTATTGAGGAGACTAGAGTATTAAGAAAAATCTAGTATTTTTATCATATTTGAGAGTGTACTTGGTTAAAAATCATCAATAAAAAAAATATACATTCACTCGAAAATTGGTGCTGCTTTGCTTTTGATAAGCTAAACAAATCACCTGCCTTGAAAAATAAGTGGATGTTTATACTGGTATCAGGGATAAAAAAGAAAGCTGCTAAACCAAGAACTTTTGGAAAGGCTACAAAAATTACAGTTGCATCCAAAAAAACATATAATATAACCAAGCTTTAAAGACTCTTCATTTCCATAACAAAATCAGATCCCAGCATGGCTGTAATTGTAACAGACAGAAGCAGGAAGGCTATTCCCAGACAAAAACAAATACTTCACAAACAGGCAACATTAGCCACCTTATGCCAAGACCCATGCAGTAAACAATGAGCAGCCAACACTCCTCAGAAGTATTCCCACATCAGCCTTGGGGACCATTTAGCATCTTTTCTCAACAGCATTAAACTGACACAGGACTGAGCTCAGTACAGTGACATGCATTCCCACCACCAGCTGAAAAATAAAAAAAAAATAACCAGCCCTCTAAGTTCTGAGCATGCAAGGCTGGTGGCATCAGAAACGAGTAACATTGCTCACTAGAGGGCAGCACGAAACAAACCAACAAAAATGAATTCCCAAAAAAGGGGCCATGACCTTCATCAAAGCCAAGACAGTTATGCATAGGTCATCTGCCTTAAAAAAAACCAATTAATTCTGACAGTATTTGGGATCACAGTTCAAACTGAAGTGGGTTTGCAAGTGGGAGAGCATGTTAACTTCCTGCAGTCAAAGGAGACTCTTTGTAACAGCACAAAGCACTTTTACACAGCACCCTCCACCTCCACATCGAGCCAAAAAGTAAAATATTCTTAGGGTGATCTGTATCTTTTTGGTAAAGGGAGACTCTCAGAAGTTTGTACCTAACCACGGCAGCCTGGAGTACAGGTACAAGTCCTTTTTAGCTCAGCTTTGGCTCAGTCTGAAAGTGATTTAAAATATCACGTGGTTTGGATTTACAAAGTTACATAGACCTCTTAAACGAGACTACACATAAAGGTCTTTAGCCTTCAGGTTGTCTTCAGCGTGGCCAGACAAAAAGCCATTTTGGAAATTTCACAACTTTTGGTAGCAGTGGTAGCTCAGATGGACAAGCTATAGTTTTGATACCAAGTAATGAATTAATACACTGAGTTCTGGACTGAACTGCATCTCCAAGCAACCATCAAGTGCCAGCCCTAAAAGGCTGCTGCTGACAAGTACAGCCTGCTCCTTTATTTTTCAGCTTCTATGTCAGCACCTGTGCACAACTCCCATACAGAAAAAGCACACCTGTGCACAACTCCCATATAGAAAAAGCACAAAGCATGCCAGACATCTTCAGTAAACACAACACACTCATGAAAAAGATTATGCAACTCCTGACAGGCAAGTGGACACAGTGAACAGGAGAAAGCATTTAAGGACAAGTTAGAACACATGCACCAACATTAGCATGACTCCTCAATTGCTAATAAAAGACATAGCAACCCACGGCAAAACGAGGCATGTAACTTTACTGAGTATACGTAGCAATTTTTTCAGAGGAATCCAAATTGCCTATAGAACTGAAGGCTGTGTTAACAGGTTGGAAATCTCTGTTTTGTTTAACACACATACTTGGTTGACTGAAAACCGAGAAAGCAACCAGAACAGTCCAAAAATCATGATGGCTTTTATTTTTTAACTGGGATAATCTTGTGATCAGGTGTCCTCTTGATTCGAGCGGCAATTTCAGCAGCAGTGCTGTGGCCCAGACTCAATGATTTACCTGGTGCCAGTGAGTCTTCAGTGAAATGGTTCTGCTCCATTTCCCCCAATCTTTCATGACTTGTTCCAAACTGACTGTTTTTGAAGCAAGCCTACAAAAACCGTGACTTATCAAAAAGAACCTACAGCCTAGCTCCCCACAAGGGAAAAGTGATTAATATTAACACTACTTTTTCCAGAAACCACCATTCTGGAAAGACTGTAACCCCATCTGAAAAACAGGACATGTTGCAGACTGCTGTATCTTGCCATATACCTGTTGCTGCCAGAAAGAGCAGCTGTCCCTGTCTCATCCACACAAATATTAATGTGGCTGCCCAGCAAGCTGAGCCAGTTCCCTGAGGTGACTTCTCATGTGGCCACCTGAGCAGAAGTGCTAAGGATGGAGCAGGAATAAGAAGCATGGTCAGGGGTAGTCTGGGATTCTCACTGCGTCAGAGAGGTCAGGGCAGTCCATGGAAAATAACCAAAGGTAAGCCGGGGCTCAAACCTGAAGCAAATTGCAGGAACAGAAGTAGTGCTTTTGGAGAGGCAACTAAAGGTTGAACACCTCTACCCCCCCAAACTGGCTTTTATTATTTATTTTTTTAAGTAACCTAGCCAGCTTTTAGATACACACAGGCCTCTCCAATCACACAGTGAACTCTGTCTTCCTTAACCACCCCATCTCTCCAGCATCATCCTTCCTCTCCTACTGTCATCTTTCCTCTACTTTCTCTATTCCTGTGACACTACATTTTCCATGCACCTTCCTCTTCTGCTGGGTGACCCTGTCTACCCATCCATTCTCCTAAGGACACAGCTTTTTAACTACTTTTCATTACAATGAAAAAGCGATTAAGGGAGAAGCTAGGGGACAAAGATTGGCCCATTCCCCCCAAGATCGCTAGCCCCAGGGAACAGCCAAGTAAGCAGATGGGGCTGATCCTCTGCCCATGCTTCAAACAGGCAGTCTCCCAAGCAGGGTGCCACAGCTGAGCTTTCAAACGCTGCCCCCAAGCTTGGTTGAATCACTCCAGAGCTGTGCTGCCAAACTCTACTCTGTCAGACCATGGAGCATAGGCAGAGCCCAAGACCCTGCCTGCACCAATCTGTAGAGCACATCTATAGTCTATTCTCTAACCCTTTTTAGGCTGCAATTTTTCCAGGCAAAGACTGTGTTTCCGCTGTCCCTGGTATGCTCTGGTTCAGTGCTGTACAAGAAAAAGGAACATTGCCAGTGACTTATTTCACTGGAAACAACCTTTATTAGCTGCCTTTCAAATATTAATCCAAATAATTAAGGCTTCCACACACACACCCCCAAGTGCTGCCAAGTAGAGAACTTTTGCTGGCAACTTTTCTTAATACAGAGGAAGTAGTAAGGTGTTGCTGCAGCATTGTGCAACTGAGTGATGCAGATTAAAAACACTATAAACAATTAATTATTTTTATTGTTTTCCAGTATGGGGTAAAAAAAAAAAAAGCAGCATACTGAAAGGTCCACTGATCCAGTTTAATTTTCTCAGTCTATCACCATGTAAACACTTGAATTCACTATAACAATAAGATAAAAGTATGCGTGTTTGTTGCAAGAGCAGAACCCTCACTCCCACACAAATCATAAAACCACACATTTATACATAACTTAGACATTTAGTAGTATTCCCACAGGACTACTGTTTTCTTGCCTAGGGATGCCTGCTTTCAGAAGGCCCTGTTTTCATGGCTAATGGGTACTATCTTCTGCTATTACAAGTGACGGAGCCTCTCTAGGCTAATAAGACCTATTACTAGTGACTCAGGCACTAGGAATACCTCCATATCCATTTCCGACTCCTGAGGCTCAGACAGCATGGTATTTTAGTTAGTCTCAGTCCAGTTCATGTGACAGATGTCGGAAAACACAGACTGTCCTGTCAGTCTGCTTCTTTCCTAAGGAAGCTGTCACATTCCCAGAGACCTAATGGCCTTTTGGAAATGCTTTTGAATCACTAAGGAAGATCCTCACCCCTAACAAAAATCTTTCAAGTTTGATGAGAAGACTCATCACCCATCCTCCCCAAGACACAATCTTCTGCTCATACTGTTGGGTGCAAGCTATAGCCACCCCTGCTCTCCTAATTTATTTTGTGTCACAACAGCAGTTTACAATGTCTCATGAGAAAACAAACAAGCCAAAAACTTCCTTTCCCAAGACATGTTTGACAGAACTTGCTTGTCCAAGAACAGGCAGATTGTTTTTAAAACCATACTCCTGTCCCTTCTGCCACACTGACCAAACTCAATGGCTTAGAAAGCTGAAGTTGCATCAAAAATGAGAGTTTAAGTGAGTATGTGTATTGGTTTGATGCTGTTGTAAGGACAAAGGAACTGAGAAGTTCAGAGCATACTTGATTATTTCACCCCTAGGAGCACAGGGTAAGGAACCATTTTACAGCATGCATCCCACAGTTACTGCCAAGTGGTTTCAGTTGCGAGGGGGTCTCTAAAACAAGCAATGAAGGAGAAGGTTCATAGGCCTAATCTGCCCTCCTTAGGACACCTGGAATCCTCACTGACACCAGGTGGTGTTGGAGACTGCAAGGAGGCAAGACCTGGCCTCTCAGCATACCTTGGTACTGAGCTTCAGCTACAGACTCCACACATGCACCCTGAACGACTTGCCCAGTGCTGTCATTTGGGTTTAGAGCTGCCTATCTTCATTTCCACATATGTTACTGCCGCTACGTCTCAGACCAGTCTTAGGACTGCTGAGTAGTCATGCAGGTTTTCTGTGCACCCCATTCATCAGAGCAATCAAGTCCAGTTGCCCTAAGCCACACTAAATGGTGTTTGAGCAACTAAGCTGCCCTAGACACATTGCAGGAACCGCCTCACAGCTCCCAGAATTTCTTCATACGTGCGACACAGGGCTTGTGAAATCTGCATAGACAAATGCCTTCCAGCCCATCTCACTGTTGAGGAACATCCCCATCCTCCTCTCCCACAACAGCGGAAAAGGCTTGCTCAGGACATTCCTCATAGTGGTCATCACCACTCCTATGCACAAAAACTAAAGCAAAATCTCAAACCAGATACACTATTCCTCTAATGCAATACGGATCATGGAATGTGATGTGTCTTCGTTTAAAGTAGAGGTTACAGTAGAAGATTTGCATCATTAATAACGTAAGACACGTGACTTCCTGGTCTGCATAGGAAAAACAAAGCAAGGATTGGTATCTACTGTTTGCAGATTTCATTACAGTTCTGGATGTCCCAAAATTAGAGGTGAAGACAACTGCACAGGCAAGTAGTCAACATCAACAGAGCTAGACTAGTTGGTAGATCCCGCTGCTTACCCGTTTAGCATGCAAAATAGTGGAATTCCCACTGAAAAAACTCACCCGTCAAATTCCAACCTAACTTCTTGGAACTCTAGGCCAAAGTAAACCACCCAGTGCCAGAGGAAGAAGAGGTGCCAAACTCTACTTTTACACTACTTAAGACTCCAAAGCAACCAGAAATGTCATCAGTGATGTTTCACCTGCTCAGGTGCCTTGACAAACCTTCTCCACACATTATTTGATGATCAGATTTTATTTCCCCCCCACAATATTAAATACAATTACTACAACCTTCAGCCCAGCCAGTATGAATATATGGCAAGAAGTGTCACTGGGCCAGTGCATTTCACTTTCACATTTCCTGCCATATATTTACACTGACTGGGCTGAGGAGTGCAGTAATCAGAATGATTGATCTTCTCAGATATACCACTACTCCTAAGAATCTGGAGTCATGGCTGACCTAAAATGCTACTTCTGCAGGAATCAGTGTTCCTTCAAGTGAGGAAACTGCTATCTCCCAAGAGCTGAACTGAAGCAGTTCTCATCACACTTATTAGCACAAGCAAACATTCACTGTCATAATTTTAAAGTAACGGGCTACAGAGACCACTTCCTGAGCTCATGACTAGAAGATACATGATGAGCACATGAAGAACATAAGGAGAAGTTTAAAAACATTTCTTACTGACTATGGTAATTTGAGACAGTATTTCCTACTGATGTCTGGAGGACTGCTCTGTGGGTTAGTTCAAGTAACTCTCTTCCTCTGAGAACAAACTAAACATGAAGAAACAGTGTTGTCAAAACATTAGCACCTGATAGTATCCTCTGAACTCCTCTCCTGTGTCTCATCAACCCACAGTTCGCATTTTATCTGTCAAGCTGGAACAGACTGTAGTTCTGGTAAACTGTGTTTTAAGACAAGGCAGATATGCACCAGCATCAGACTGCAGTTACTCAGTCAAATGACACACTGCCTAAATAGATAATACACTGGCTAAAGAAAGAGCATGTGGAGAGGCAGAAGCTGTTACCTGTGGGTGGAGAGGGAAAAGTATCCACAGAATGAAAAAGCTCCTCACTGTTTTCAGAGCTGTGTGGAGGCAGAAAGTGCTCTGCTAGGTCACAAACAGAAGGTAGGTCCAATATGCTGCTCTCCTCTGAGTGATGACTTGGTGATGTCTCTTTTCCTTCCATAGTCCCACTGCAGAGACACAAATGCGACTGAGCTGGTTTTTTAGAGCATGAAAATCTCAGCAGAAGTCAACACAAATGAACAGGCATTTTAGCACTCCTTTATGAGCTGAGAGAAGCTGTTCTAGCATATTCCTACTTCACTTAAGAAAATAAGAGCAAATTTAAAGACACAAAGGAAGAACAACAGCAAACAGCCCTCAGCCCTAACTAGGATTACCAGGAGGCCACAACAAATCTGGCTTTTCTAGAGGCTTCCCACAAGTACAGATTCAGGCCCCAAAACCAGAAAGCTCTGGACACTATTCCCTTCAGGGTATCTTATGTGTGCAATTTAAAAGGAAACATGTTCTAGAGGGTCCCTTTCCACTGATGCTTCTAGAAGTCACAAGTTAAACCCATCCCTCCTGGCTCAGTTCATGAAGTTCATCATAATCACTAGCAGAAGGAAAGAGCACCTTAAAACTTGGTAGTCTCAATCTCACAGGGATGGCAAGGATTTCCTGGTGTGGAGACACTAGGGGAGCTGTGTTGTATACACTGTGAACAGCACTTTGGAAAGCTGTGGTTGAAGCATCCCCACATCCCAACACCCTTCTCTTGAGCCTTCTCAACCGGTCCACCACTACAGAGGGCAGGAACACATAGCTGGGTGGAGAGCAGGACAGGGCGGGTGCCACCCAGCTCCACATCAAGGGTCACACTGGACGGGCAACTCTTGGAGAGGATGAAACTAAAGTGCTCCAGTCCAGCAACTCCAAGCACAGCCACACAAGTGTCTGGGGCAGGAGAGGAGTGAAAGGCAAAAACTTGGTGGGGCAGGAGGTCACAGAATGACAGAGAAAGCAAGCAGGAATCCTTGGGCTGAAGCATGATTAGCACTGACTCGTTAAGACAGGCTCTCAAGTCAAGACATCTGTGAGGAAAGATGCAAAAGACCCCCAAACACTGTCAGTTTTCACCCAATACCTCAGCCACTAGAGCCTTTGGCCACCCTGTATAACTCCTTGTAAGGCAGCTGAGACTCTCCACTAACAGTAAAGGCTCTGAGCAGAGCACTGTTGTACTCCAGCTCACGCCTCTAGCAATACCAAATAGAAGACGAATTTACCCAGTGTCCTGGTTTGAGCTGGAATAGTTAATTTTCTTTCTAGTAGCTGGTATAGTGTTATGTCTTGGATTCAGTATGAGAAGAATGTTGATAACACACTGATGTTTCCAGTTGTTGCTAAGTAGTGTGTATACCAGGTCAAGGAATTTTCAGCTTCTCATGCCCAGCCAGCAAGAAGGCTGGAAGGGCACAAGAAGTTGGGAGAGGACACAGCCAGGGCAGCTGACCTAAATTGGCCCAAGGGCTATTCCATACTATGTGACATCATGCCCAGTATATAAACTGGGGGGGAGTTGGCCTGGGGCTCAGGAACTAACTGGGCATCAGTCAGTGAGTGGTGAGCAATTGCATTGTACATCACTTGTTTTGTATATTCCAATCCTTTTATTAATATTGACATTTTACTATTGGGGTTTTTTTTTTCCTTTCTGTTCTGTTGAACTGTTCTTATCTCAACCCACAAGTTTTACCTTTTTCCTTCTGATTCTCTCCCCCATCCCACTGTGTGGAGGGAAAGTGAGTGAGCAGCTGTTTGGTGCTTAGTTGCTGGCTGGGGTTAAACCATGACACTCAGTCCTTACTGCAAGGACATATGCCAGAAGGACTTTCAGGCAGGAGCTTTACTTAAACACCCACTGGGCACTAATGACAAGATTAAGTGTGGTAAATGTGAGCTGACATCGTGGGTTTTCACCTCACTCAAGTAACTGATGAAGCTTTTCATGGAAAAAACGTGGACAGAACAAGAGTGTTTCTTGTGAAATGTGAATTTAGTTCCCAGCTCTTCCAGAGACTCCAGGGGATTTTGTGCAAGTTTGCTCCTTCATCTGTTTTGTCTACTTATATGCAATAAAAAAAAGCAGATTGTGGCTACCTGTGCTGCCCCCTCCACCAGCTGTATCCTTCTGCTATTTTGGTAAAGAGTTATCACTCTTTGCAATGAGAGACAGAAGCACCAGATCCAGTGGCCAGGCAATGGCTTGGGACCCTGCAGGCTCACACTTATTTCCTCTTCTATAAAACTAAGGCGGCAACACACTCTTATCTCAGGGGTATTGTCAGTGAGGAATGTTACAGCCACAGGGGCCAAAGAAATCCCTAGAAGGGATTAGTACTGGAAAATGAAGTAAATACCTCCAGGCAGAATTTTTTAAAAAAACACACCATTCCTTAGGTGCTTCTATGTTGAGTAAACTTGTAGCTAAGACTCACCTCTGACCTTTGGAGAATGCTGACTAACTCACTAATGTACAAAGTGGAGATGTTGGCTGTGATACAGGAGGAGATCAGCTGCCTTGCCTTGGAGGGACAGGCAAGGTCAGTGCATTCACAGAAAGTTTCCAGGAAAAACACAAGTGGAATATTAAAAACAAAACAAAGTATACAACCCTCTGCTGCCCAACAGTCACTTCAGAGAAAAGTTTCTCCTCCATCACTCTTCATGTCCCGAAACACAGATGAACTCTGTGTAAGGAACACAGAGAAGAAGCTTTCCTCAAATACTGTCTTCATGCTTTGTGCTGCTTTTTAAGTATATGAATATTTTAAAAGAACAAACTGCCTATTTCAGTCCTTGGTTTTGGGGGAAAAAAACAACTGAAAAAAAACCCCACCAAAAACCCAACCAATGCTATCCCTCCAAGGGCAAGCGGGAGATTATAGCAAGAGGAGCTGCTGCTGTGGTAAGGCTGTCATTAATATGGGCTGCTGTGATCCTGGCTACCTCTGCCAGCTGCCTGTGCTGGCCTCCTTCCTCGTATTGCCACGACAGGGCTAACAACATATGCAGCCAGGTGTTGATCAGGTTCAGATAAAACAACTCACCTTTCTTAAAAAAAAAAAAAAAAGAACCCCACAAAAAAACCCCGTTTCCCTTGGATCAGCTCCCTCTAGTCTTAAGTATACAGCAGTCCTACTCCCAAAACTGATGGCAAGACAAGTTTCTGAGGATAAGCAGGACCTCAGCTCAGCCCTGTGCCTTCAGGCACATGAAAGAGACACAATATTATGCCTGTGCCATACCTGGGAACAGCACTGATGCGGAAGCAGTCCACTTGGACAGTGTCCGGGAGCAAACAGTCTGTTACTGCTTCAGGATCCCCTCCTTCTTCCTTTGTGGTTTGTCAATCCCAGCTTGCTGGAATGAAACAAACAGGTCAGTTACATGCTTTGCATCAGCTGATCGGGCTGACAAGACAGTGTGACCTTTCAAAGCACATATGCCAGCTGATGTCAACAGTCAGTCATCACATAATACCACTGTTTATTGGGTCTGGCACAGAGAAAAGTTTTTTCTAGAAATCAGGAACAGCACATCTAGTAATGCCCTTGAATCTTTTGACAGCAATGAAGGCCTCCTGGAAAAGGGGTTGGTACACTCTAGATATAAAGCCAAGATTTTCTTTACAAGAAGCTGCTACATGGGCTGCTTATTCAAAACCCATAAAGCAGAGAAGTGAATTACAGCTGCCATCCTTTCCTCCCTCTTGCAGAGGAGCAGGTATTTCTCCAACAGGTTTATCTAGCGGTGCTTTGACGCCAACACTGATAGCCTCTGCTGCGTCAAACCTCGACCAGGAAATGTGTTTTAAGATGCCTATGTAACTCAGTGTGTGGAGCAAACCACAGGCCCATAAAACCCAAATCCTGTTTCCCACTCTCTACCACTATCTCATTATTTTCAGTGAGCAACCAGGACAAACATACTTGCAGGGAAAAACTGGATTTTCCTCCAGGCCACCCTTGACTGCTGGCACTGTGCTGCTACCAGGAATTTCACAAACGCATGCCACCGGTCCCATGGAAGCATGACAGGTCAATGGTGTGCCGTGGGGCATGCAATGGGCAGGTGCGAGACACTGGCCTTACCGGCTGCCCTGCTCAACTGGTTCTGGAGGGTGCAGGAGAGGGGGTTCTTCTTCTCTCAGCCTTGTTTCTTGCCCCCTTTCCTGCAGGCAGAGACATGTGTTACTTCAATAAAGGCTCCCTTGGCAGCGAAGGGAAACAAGAGCAACATAGAGCAGCCCCCCCAAAAGCCAGAACCCCCTGCAGCCTTGCCATGGCTGCTGCCTCTGCCCCGCCCCCCCTCGCCGCTTTCTGAGGAGAAAAGCAGGCTGCAGTACCCCACGGAGAGCAAAATATAAGAAGAAAGCCAAAAGCATGCCAGGGCTGCCCCGGGCCCGGCCATACGCCCACAGCCGCCCCTCCCCGCTGTTGGACTGGAGATGACGGGCCCGGACAGGGCCCTCCCGCTCCGACACCGCCGGCCGCCATGTCGACAACGGGCGAAGTGAAGCGGGGAGAGCCATCTTGGCTGCGGGCAGGCGCGGCCGGAGGGGCTGCGGGCACGGCGCTGGGGGGTGGGATTGGGGGGATGGCGAAGCCCACGCTGACACGGACCCGGACAGCAACGGCAGACGAGGCCCCTCGGAAGCCGGCGAGAGCGTCTCCGCGGGCTGGGGGCAGCTGGGCCTGGGCCCCCGCGGGGCTGTGGGCGGGCTTTGTGCGGGGAGAAATATGGCGCGGGGGGTGGGGGGAATATCAAAGCTGTTTCCGGTCAGATTTTCCTCAAAGCACATTTAACTTGGTTTTAATTCTCTGAATTCAGAGGGGTGAGGTTTTGGTGCCACCACCCCTCACCTAGGCAAGGCGAGGCAGCAGCAGCGCGGCTGCCTGCGGCACCACCCCATGCCTGCACACAGGTTTTGTCTTGGCCTGCTCAGGACTTGGTCGTTTTACACCGCTACTGTATGAGCCCCTGTATGACCCAAGGCACAGCCCTGAAAAGCTCTGAGCAGTGGTGGAGCACAGGGCTGTGTTGGGTCTGCAGGGTGGAAACTTCATAGCGGGGCCAGTAGAAAAACCAAACACAGTTCTCACTAGGGATGTAAGCAGGTGGGTAGGCTGTGAGTCTTCTTCCTAGGGCTGACAGAGCTCATCTACAATAATTTTGTATGGAGGTCAAGGAAATGTGAGGCCAGTCATCAGCTGCTGCTTGCCAAGGGTGTCCACGCTCTCCCACATGGCATGGAGGAATTTAAGAGGCAGCATGGTGGAAGTGTTGCAAACCCTGCTGGGAAATAGGATACAAACCATGCTGGATTTGGGGCATACACATCACTTCGGCACATGCCATGACGGCCACGACAGGTGTGGTGACAAGGACCCCAGCAGCACTCGGGGGAGCAACACAGACATCCCAACCCTCTTAACAGTGGTGCAGTGAGTGCTCCCAGACACATGCCAGATGCTTTCCCAGCAAAGAGAATATATTGCAGTGCTGCCTGACAGAGTGTGTGTGGCACAGCCAGACATCCTAAGACACTGCCACTGGCGGAGGTCAGGGAGCACCCCTTTTTATTGTGTGGGCAGGCAGGCAGGGAGGAATGCTGCTGGCCAGCCTGCCGGGGAGAAGTGCTGCCAGGGGAGAGCTGGCTATGCTTCTTGGCACATGTGCCACCAGGGAGACTGGGAAGGAGCTGGTATTTTTTTCCAAGAGCCTTTGGACTGTGAAGTTACTGGTGGTAAACTGATGTGTTTAGAAGGAAGTCGTTAAAAGGAAGAAAATAAATTCGAAGTCCTCTGGCTGCCAAGAGGGCTTTGTTTTTCTCCCAGGTGAGCTGGCTCAAGCTGGGGAAGGTTCCCACAGGGAGAGCCTTTGAGTCTGCTTTTCAGGCACAGCAGCTGTGACTCTGCCCTGCACTTACAGCCTCCCTCAAGCCAGGCCTAGGCTTTTGGGGTCACCACACAAGTAGAGATGCAAACCTAGCCACCTCCTGGGCTGTAACTAAACCCAGACACTACTCTAGTGCCAGGCTACCACTTGCCATTCACTCTCTGTCCGCAAGAACTACCCATTCCTCAGGGCTGGAGCTGAGCTGGGGAATGCAAAACATAAGTGGACCTGCTTTATTTAGCTATGGAAGCACATGCAATATTGCAGCATCCAGAAATTGGACATTTCTGTGATTTTACCCCACTGGATCATCCCAAGTCTTTGCCATTAGAAAAACTCTGGCAGTGGGGAACACTGCTGGTAGGTACTGCTGGCTCCTGGAAAAGCAAGGAGCTCCAGCAATCAGAACTGACAAGGAAGCCATAGTGCTTATTAACAAACATCTCCAGCTTACCAGTTTCCATTTGTCATGTTAGGTGGACAACCAATCTTTGAACTTACTTTCATTTCCCTCCTCTCCCTGACCAGAAGGGAGAGGTCCTGTGCCTTCCTGACAGAGCAGTGCACTCCCCTGGTCCTCCTGCCATTGTAATCTACACTCTTTACCTTTATTCCTTATGGACTGCATTATCAGCAAAAAGATTACATTTGCCTACAGTATTTAGGGCAAGTCTGTAAGTGCGTACTATGCTCCTTTTTTTATCAGTGTGTTAATGTTAGCACATAATAAAACTACACCAGCAGACATGTGTGAAGTTGGTTGAAGCGGAAGGTACACGAAAGCCAGGAAACACAGAATTAAACCCCACACTTGACATTTACCAAAGGTCACACTACTGAGAGTTACACATGGAGAAAAGGAAATACATTTTCTGACTACTGCAGCTCTGTTGCAATGCGAGTTTTCAGAGTGTTGACAGTCTCAAGGCCAGAGTCTTAAGAAGCTGTATGGTTTCATGTCATTAAAGCTAATATGTATCTGCTGACTTACCATTTTCAAAACTTAATGCATAACATGAAGAAAACAAGTCTGTCGTCATAAACAGCAGAACTAGCAAGTTTATGTCTTTTCAGTCCTTTCCCACTGTCACATCACAAGGGAGCTACTCTGTCTACTCGCTTCCTTCTTTCACAATAGCTAAAAGTGAATTTAGTACAATGAAAACAGAGTAACAGCTGAATAGCTTCTATTCAGCAGGAAGTGCCCAGGGCAGAAGGGGTGATAAGGAGACACAAACAAGGTTGATTTTCTCACTGTTGAATTATACAAAGATTGTTCTGTTGTTTAATAGAAATGATTAAACCAAACTTTGTAGTTTGCATACTTAAGTGTTTTGAGTTCACTTCCTCACAATGAACTAGCCCCTTCTTCTCAAAACTGAAAGCGAGAAAGAGTATCAGTATATTTAAATCTATTCTTTGCATGTGTTTTTACTTCCCAGCTCTAAAGACTGTTACTAAAACGGATGGAGAATCAGGCTGTACTGAATTCCCATTCTGAAGTTTCCCTAAGCCCTGCAGACAGTGCTTTACTGGCCTCTGCTCTGGAAAAGCCTCTTGCAGTTACCCAGGAATGAGTGTTTTTAGGCTTCAGGCAAGCCAATATGAGAAACAGCTCTTCGAACCCATGAAATGAGAAACTCCAACTTGGCAACTCATCTCCACTCCTTCCAGACTAGTGAGGTTTGCTGGTGGTACTGCAGATAGCAAAGGGCAGTGGAAGGCTGGAAGAAAAGCTCTTTTCCACCCCCACCCCCTGTAAAAGGCAAGACACCTGGCATTCTCAAGTAACTTTTTGCATGATCATCATCCCTTCACCTCTAGCTGTGTCCTTTGTGTGCACACCATAATACAGCATGGAAAGCGCAGCTCAGCTGCAGAGACAAAAGATATAAAAGCTTCATTATGACAGCAGACACACAAGGAGCATCTCCAAGCTCCCTGGTCTATGTGTATTATCCATCCTGATTCCTACCAAGGCCAGACCTGGGTTAGCATACTTCCGGGAATATACTTGCTTACCTGGAAAAAAACCCCAAATCGTACCTGTGCAACTGCCCCCCAAAAAGGGTTTGGTTGCCCTAAAACTCATTGATTTATGTGTTAGCTGTTCAGATGAAGGGTATTACTAGTCCCTCCACATTTGCCACAGTTAAGTTTCTAGGATCACATAAAAAGACATAGTGTGTTTCATGTTTTGCCACATCAAAGGCAGTCATTCAAACCAGCAAACCTCCTTCTACAGGGTCAGTTCCACTTAAACTGAAAAAACCCTCCTTGTCATTACTATCTCCAACCAGTGATACCTGCAGGGCTAATGCCTTGCAGAGTTTGGACTGAACTATCACAGAGCACTTACTGCTGATTCAGGTTCCTGGTTAACACTAAGGTCAACGTATAAGCTATCTTACTTGTCCTTCTCATGCATAGTCAAGTAGGCATCTGCCAAGTTACCCCAACCCCATAAAATGTACTCTGGTAACTGTAGTTCTCTTCAAGACAGGTTAAGGTTACAAACAGCAAGCAGTTGTCTACATTACAAAAAGTGGGTCAGCCAGGCATCTGTAAAATTCTTGGCCTCCTCTTCCCTGCCTGTAAGACAAGTAATGCTTTTTGCTTCCTCCTTCAGTAACTAGGAGTTTAAGCCTTTTGCTTGCTGCAGTCAACACCCTAAAATACGGGAGGTTTCAAAGACAAAATGTTATTTCTGCTGTACCACATACCAGTAAATTGACTTCTTTTTTTTTTTCCCCTCCTGTGAATCTGTTGCAGTGGGTCTGCCAGCAGTATCTGACTTTTTAAGGTGCCACTTCTAAACTCAGCATGAAATCATGGTAGCCAGTTCATGTATTAATACTATGTCTTGGAATTTTGTGATTTCAGGAGAAACTCGCTCTCTCTTCAAAAAGTAGTTTTCTGTGGCAAAGGATTGAAAATGTGAATGTTGGGGATATTCCAGTACAAGCAGGAGCCAAATTTTTTTTCTTACAATCCTGTACCAAATCCTGACTCTCTCGTTTGAAAGCCTTTGCTGGAATGGGCACAGAAGCGTGGCTCCTACCTCTCTGATTGATATCACCTCTCTTCTTTTTTGGGCTACCCCCTTTGCATCTGCTGCTGCTTGAATCCACTTTGAAGGAAAGTTTTTTAGGATGCTAACACTATTATTCTTGTTCTGCTTAAGCTTTTAGCACAGTAGATGCAGATGTAGGGCTCTGTGGGGCCTCATGTCCTCCCTACAAAGAGCCCTTCTACGTCACCATTCACTAACCATAAAACAAAAGCATTATGTGATCAAGGATAGACATGAAGCACACTAACTTAGCTCTCATCTTGCACCTAAGCACAACTTGGGTCTGTCTTAACTAGCATTGTATTTCCTTCTTCCAGACTTCCCCTCTTGCAATGTCTCTCTATTTAAGTCTCCACACCCATGTGCTTCACTTGCATTCCTGCTACCCACTGATTTTGTACATCCTAATTGCTCTGCCTGTGCCTGTGACACAGCTGCTGCCCGATGGCAATCCTGCACTTTGCAGCTGTGATGAAGGAAGCACATAGAAATAGCAGAGATATTTGGAGTAACAGGGCAGGTTTTATGGAGGCTCATCTCCCAGTCTCCCTTTGGGGCAAAATAACCCTTTAAGCATTGGTTTATCCTCTGCTGTTTATCCCCTTTCATTCTTATTTCTCCCCTATGAACCGTCTCTTCAGCTTCTAAGTCACCATACACACCAGCCAGCAACTGGACTCCTTTAATTCTGGCAGGGAGTGTGTGTCTGAGTTTCCAGTTCTTGTACTCCTAGGATCTGGATGGAAATTGTTACAGCTGGACCTACATATGTCTATATACACATAAATATCCACCAAGGATTTGTCATATTCTCATACTGCTGGGCCTTTAGGGAATTTCCAAAAGATGCTTCCAGCCTTGCTTGAAGTAAATAGTCCCAGGAGAACAGGAAATAAAGTCTGGCTTCTTGTCTGGATTTTCCAGTGCCTGATATAGTACAGAGGTCCAGCAAAAGTATCAACTGTAGTATTCATGTACTTCTCTCCACTAGTATTCCTCCAGTGCTAAAAGGGGGCTCCAGTCCTGCCAGTGGGGTTATGATGAATGAAGTGAAACTGAAGGCCAGAGAGCATGGAGTGCTGGAATAAAATCACCCTCTGCTCACACACATTATCTGCTCCCCCAGCAGTTCTCTCCACTGTATTGCTTCATAGAGCTTCTAACTAGTTTTTGCAGTTGTCAGCATATCATTTGACCTTAACTGAGTTCTCATTCATAAGGCATAGGATTGACAATGGCTTTGGTATTAATTTTACACATCAATTCTAGGAGAGCATTTTTATAACTTAAAATGGAGGCTCCATTCTGATTGCATTCAGTGTATCTTGATTTGAGACAACAGCCTTACTACCTGCCCCATACATTATGGTGGGGTGGGTTGGGGCTTTGGGGGGGGGGGGGGGGTTTGGAGTAGTTACACTTTTTCCCATAATTTCTTTTTATGACATTATGGCTGCTAAAATCTGGCCCTCTGCTAAGGTCTGTTTAAGAAATACCCTCTTCTAGTGCCTGCACACTGGCCGAGTCACAGCTAAAGGACTAAAGCCCATCAAAAGCCAGGTGTGTATCAGTGCCCCTATGTGAAAAGCACACTGTTGAGCTCTAACTCTCTGCAGAGATGCGCTGCTGACGGGGGGGGGGGGGGGGGGGGAGGGGGGGCTAGAAAATGCTCAGAGCTGTTGGCTTCCAGCTCTTCTCCAGTACTCCACCTGGGCAGGGCAGGGCTCTTTCTAAGCTGTGAAATGATCACAAAGTCCTGCTGGTTTCCCTGGGAGGCCTAGCAGTTATGCCAGGGGGAAAGGAAAGGCTTCTCTTTGCCGCTACCTTTTTGCTTTGGGCTATTCAGCAGTAAGAGAGTGGCTTGGGGCCTTCCTCTTCTAAGCTGTCAGTAGAGTAGAAGTGCAATGAAAATTGTCCCCCCAGCCTGGAGATCAAGAGGGAAGCAAAGCTAAACCTGGCAGAGTGCTACATTAATGCATAAACTGATATTCCCCTCAGTCTGTGGCAGCCTTCAGCTTGCTTGTGAGTGTTCACATGAGCTACCTTGTTCCAGTGTCACCAACACTGAGAACATGCTATCATGCAATAAATCCACACGACCACCTCAGGAACACCAAGCTATCACACTCACCTCCAGCTTCAACCCTCACAGCTCCAAAAACCTGCACTACTACTGTAAGATTTAAGCCAACAATGTTTTTTGTTTAAAGAGATAGGAGTCTTGTTGCTGGCTTTAGGCTAGTATTTCTGATGTCCTTCTAGTTGCATTTATTCATGGCCTCCAATTAGTATAGAGAGCCCATCCTGTAATACCTTTTAGAGCAGGAAGAGCCATGCAGCTTCCAGGGCTGGCACATACCCACTGCTGTTCAGCCTGCTTTTCCACTCCCAGTGCTGACACAGCTTGGGAGAAGGAAGACGAAAGCTTTGGACTTGGGCTGATGCAGGAGAACCCCACAAAGACCTCTCCCTGCTGGAGCACAATTTCATACAGCGTGTTCCTGAGTCAGCTGGAGATGGCCTTGAATTCCTTGGGTAAAAGCATCGGACTAAGACTGCCTTAGGCCCTGCATATGAACAGCTACAGAAGAGGCCCTGCCCTCTGGCCTAAGGCTTATATATTGCCTAAAAGTAAAGATACATTGCAGATAGAGCGCTGTTCTTTGTCCTTAGTCTCCAGACGTAAGCTCCTTAACTACTTTTCAGGAGAGCTCCTTTCCTAATCTGTTATTTTTAGATTAGCTATTTTTAAGAGATTGCTTGATGCCTACTTATTTGGAGGTTTTTGATGCTCACATTTCTCAGTACTGAACCCTCTGTTTTATTTGCAGTTACATTGCACCAGTTTATATTCTACTGACTGGATCAGTGACAGAATTTGGCCTAAGCAGGCATGGGAAGAGACCTCTAATTAAAAAAATCAAATTAATAAAAAAAAAAAAAAAAGAAAAAGAAAAATCAAAGCTGTAGTGGCTCAGTCACTGGCTTACATTATTCTGGGAACTGAGCTGATTCCCCAGGTGGAGACCTCTTTTCCAAGGGTGATGTGATCTGCAAGTCCTGGCCTCTCAGCACTGTTTAAACCAGGGTGCAGTAGATAGAATTTGGCACATACCTCAGGGCTACATTACACTGACAGACAGGCAGATATTCCTCTCGTACTTTCAACTGTGACTTCAAACTTTCAACTTTTCCTCCTGAAAAGCGAGGGGGGGGGGGGGGGGAGGCAGGGAGAACCCTTTATTCCCCCACAAAGAATCCGAGTTTGCTGATGGAGTCTACCAACTGCAGTTGGACTAGCATCACCACCTCCTCAGCATCACACAAGCCACTCACGCTGACTTTCTGTCCTGTCCCCACTGCCAGTTTCCACTCACCCCCAACTCAGATGGATGGACTTACAAGGCCCTGCAAGGGGCTCCCTGGCTCTGCACAGCCTTGCGTCTGCACAGGCACCTCTTCTGCACCGTGGCCAAGCTCATGCAGCAATGGCTTGGATGAAGTGTGGCTAACTGCAGTGTTCTGCTCCTCAGCCTGGGGAATTTCTGCACCCCTTCTTTATACAAAAGAGGAAGCAGAAATCTGCCCAGACATGGATACCATTGTGGTTTTAGTAAGGGATCACCTGATTGGGCATGAAGGAGTTTGTCGCTCTTCATTCACCGCAGGAGGGCATCTCAAGTGCTCTGTTACATAGGCTTGCATGTTTTGCTGAGGCTTTCCATTAGCTGTCACCAAGTCCCTGATCCCAAGACAGCAACAGGCCCGATGTTTATTAATGTGTTACTTTTTTTTTTCTTCCCAGTCTTGGAGGAAAAAATGTCAGAGCCATGAGCACAGCCAGAAACTTGAGAAGCCTGAGCTTGCTGTGGCTCTCTGCTTTCACCAGGTCTTCAAAACCAAGGGAGGGCAGCTCCAGGACCTGGCAAGCCACAGTCCTCTCCAATAATAAACAGAGGGTCTGGGGTGTTTGTGTTAGAGGCATCAGAAACAGCTGGGAAGTAGGATATGTCTGTCTGCTACTCAGCTACCTGAGCAAAGCAAATCCCTGTGTATTCATGAAATACTGTCTTGGCTTGTTGTTACAAGCCCACAAAACCCTATCAGGCTGTTACTACCAATTTTTCCTCCAAATGGAGACAACCATGCTGGATCCCAAGTGCTCAGATTCACAGAAATCTCCCTTCTAGGTGGGGAAAACAGTAACCTTCTGCCTTTTCTGCACCACAGTTCTGCCTGGAAGTTATACAGAGACCAAACCATGCTGCCAGTCACGTGGCTTTGCACTGCGAGGCTTTTGTACTGGAACCCAGAAGATCAAAGTCAAATGTTTCCAAGTCTCATGATGACTGGGCTGAGAAGAAAAGCTGAATTTTTGGAATGCAGACATTCTGGAGGAAAATTTGCAGCTTTTCAAGTGGCTATTAGAGTAGATGAATTTCTATGTATAATTCATATATATATATATTCAACCTGACAAAGTAAGCTTAGCAGCTTTTCACTAATCATCTCAAGGAAAAACAGCATACAGTAGGGCTTCTGATGCATGATCACAGCATCAGTGATGAATCTCTGTAAGAAAAACACTATTCCCCAGCTACACGAAAAAGAAAACCAAAAAGGCTTGGTTATACACCAGAAGCTCCAGCTAGTCCTGTTCTTCTGACCCAAATTACTCATGGCTCAGCATCAGAGGGCAGGTGCTGCTCATTGCAATTTTTGCTGCAACTGTGAAAGATTCAAGCCAAGAGTTCATTCCAAATAGCAGCACCGGTATGGGCAAGCAAGCCAAGAGATCTGTAATGTAATTTTGCAGACCAACAAGGAACTAACTTAAGAGACTGAAGTAACTGCACTTAGGCCTCCAAAACACTGCTGAAGCTTGTATTTAAATTGAGCATACGGTTTTCATACTTCTAATGCAAAAAGCAAGGGCTGGAATGGTTTCTATACAGTATCCATTTTTACTTTTGTATGTGGTTTCTTCTTACTAGAGCTAACGTACCTTTCTTTCTTCATTTATCCTATGGTGGGAAGTACTTGTTTGCTTCTCCAGCTGGAGTTTTGATACACACACAGCAACTCAAGTCGCTTGAAGCCAGGAGAAGTCAACCAGTTCCTACTTTGGCCACATAAAAGTCTGTGACTTTCTTTCCAGTGTCACAATGTTCAGGAAACAAGCCAGCCCCCCCAGCCTAGTGCATTAAGTGGTTGTACCTACTATGGCAAAACTGTCACAGCCAAACCATGCAGGTCTGTACCTTAGAAGTGCCAAGCAGGTATTTTAACCTCCATTTGACCTTTTAAATCAGAAATTAGGGCAGTGGTATGTTTAACATTTTAGTGGGATCTGTCACAGAGTCTAAAAAACAGCTGCTCTCTGGAACAGCCATTCCACCTACCAGTACTGTATTGCTGTAAATCAGTCACTTTAGGTAACCAGGACTGTTCACTTGGTAGGTACCACAAGGGGACATGCGGCTAGGCACCAGAACTGGGTCTCCACAGAGCTATAATTTCCATGACTCGCATTATTTAATAGCAACTCACCATCAGGGGAAGCTGGAGTTACTAAATAACAGCAATTTCCCATAGACTGGAAAGAAATCTTGTCATTTTAGAGCACAGCATGTTTCATTTTACAGAATTTAAAACAGCTATGTGATTCTTGCAAGACCATTGCTCTGGCAATACATGCATCCTCCCTTCCTCCATCTCCCCCCTCCCTTCCAGTGCCCATCCACCCATTTTTGAGGAAGAGGATAGCACTGGCAAAGCAGGCTTTGTTTCCTTTACAATATCCTCATTATTCTTTTAGAAAATCCTTTCATTTCTTGGATAAATTAAGAAAATAATTAGATACTTAGGGTAACAAAAGTGCAAAACCATAGGAACCTGAGAAAGTCCGGGGGCATGGTGCGGGGAGAGAAATTTGATATCATGAAAGTACTCATGCAGATTTTTGGGTTTACATGAAAGGAATTCCACCTTCCACTTCCCTCATAAACATCATGTCTCATGATGCTTCCCTCCCACTCTTAAACTCTGCATTGGCATTTGCTTCGCAGTTCCCTGGCACTAATACAAGTTTCCATAGCAAAGGATGTTAAATGAGACTGTAATCACAAAGTCAAAGAACTACTGAGGACTAAAAGGCAACTAAACAGACATGAAGCAGCACAAAAATGCAAAATATCCTTGGAATATCCCTGCTGGGAACTCCCTGTTAACATTGAGAGATGGTGGGAAAAATATTCCCTTCAGAAATCCTGCCCTACGTAGAGCATACAGAAGTCTGTGAGCCACAGTTAAAAATGCCAGAGTAGATCTGAAGTCCAAACTGTGACTGGATCAGAAGACATGCTCTGTATCTACATAAATATCAAATCCATCTAAAATCTTGTGACAACTTACCATAATGGGATAAAACTTAAAAATCTATTGAGACTTTCCCTGCAGAGCTTTAAGTGGAACACTGAAACTATTGGCCATCAGAGCTAGAGCTGGCATGATTCATGGGCTACAGTATAAAGAAGGCTTCAGAAACAAATGAAAGCTCTATTTACAACTCTTAATGCCCCTTAAAAGGGCTTCTGTGTAAGAGACCCCCACCTATATTAGTAGGAGCACATCACTCAAAGCAAACTTTAACCCTAATGGCAGCAGAAAGAAGATATTCCTTCCACAGGAAGGTAACACAGTGGTGTCTCCTTGAGTGCCCAAGTAATTTTCAATCAAAACTGGCAAGGGGGAGGGAAAAAAAAAATTACTTTTAAAATTTTTTAAGCAAGTAGCAGGTCTAATGCTTCTTAGTGGGTGGGATCTCCCATCACTGAGAGCTACTGTGAAGTTTATAAGGGTGTATATACATCCCCTCCATGTGTATTGCAATACCAGGGCTGGTGCTAGTCTCTGTGCCATTCATGCTTAGCACAGAAGGGAAATCTGAGTCATAAGGAGTTAAAGGTCTAAAGAGACCATGGGGATGGTCCCAGTGGGAAAGCCATCCCAGTTTTAAACAGGGGTAGTGGTAACAAGAGATGCTGGCAGAAGGCTGTACCCCCACATTTGTCTCCAGCAGCTCCAGCATCAGGTCCAAGCCCAGGATTACATGAAATTGCTGCATTCATGGCTGCATCTCAGCCCCCTCCATTATGGTCCCTGGGCTGTTGGGTGCCATTTGGCTGACACCAAAACCAGCAGCCTCACTTTGTTCCTTGCACTCACTGCAGTGTTCCCGAAGCCCCTTGGTTGAGCCAATTCAGTGTGCAGGACCACCAGCCCAACTTTTCTCCCTCCACAGCAAGTAATTTTTGTGCCAGCTAAGCCAGCTCACTGTGGAGCACTAGAGGTGGCACACAGGGTTAGAGGGGCTGTACCACCAGCTTTGGAGGAAGAAGCTGTTTGGCACTGGGAAACCGTTTGATAACCTTCAGCATCTTGCAGGACCTCACCCTTCAATGCAGCAATGATGCCTCTAAACACTCGCCAGCCAAGTGCTCTTGCTGGGCCATTGCTGGTGAGCAACCCCCCAGGGGCTAAGGCCCTGCAGTCCTGCTTACACCCTGTAGTCCTGCTTGCACCCTGCATTTACCATGGCTCAGGATATCCATGCTACATGACCTGCAGGAAAGTGGATCATAAAGACTGCTGAAGGCAACGAAAAACCCCCAGACTAAACACCTTGGGTTCAATGGCAACAGCCAAATCTTTAAGAGTTGGGCTGCTGAACCATCACATGTAGGGCAAACCCTAGGGCAGGGAACAGAGCACAGCCAAATCTGCCTCTTCTGCCCTAAAATGGCCAGGACTGCATGCTGAAGCAGCACAGACAGGTTCAAACCAGGGCTATCTGACCCTGGTGACAAGCAGTGATGCGCGCTCCAGAAGATACACAGCTGCATCAGGCCAAGAAGTAAGCAAAGGATGGACTTGCACAGTCCAAAAGCTGGTGCCAGCAAACCTCTTGCACTGAAGTCTGTGAATTGATCGCAATAGCTGCCCAAATTTGCCCTTCTTACCTGGGGTATGATCAGAGGGACAAAAATTCACCATGCAGAGATTGCTCCATGTTCCTGTCATCTAGTGCTACCTTTCAGCAGGAAAAACATTACCTCATTCAGGACAAGCATGGATACTAATTCATTAATTTGAGACTTCTAAGTGCTAATGGTACATTTAGGTGCCCCTGATCAAGTGGAGTACAGACAATTTTTACATTAGCACTAATAACAGTTACCAATCCAGTTCCCTTGTATAACTACAAGATGCAGGATTCATCCAAATTTTCCCCTTGAAAATAGATTTTGTGTTTTGTAAGCCTTTAAAATTACAGATAAGGTTCCATCTTCCCAAAACCAAGGACTAGCATACAACTGCCTCCCAGTAACACGTTGCCTCCTCAGTGCTCCAATTCCTTCCTCAAAGGCCTAGCACTCTTTAAATTAAGCTACAACATGTGCCCCCCCTACGCCCCCCAAAGTAAAATGACTTACTGTTTACATGGTCTCTCACCCATTAAGCTTTTAGGTTGTACATGCTGTTTTATTTCAAATATGATTCAAGACAGTAATTTTACTTGCCTGACAAGAAATTACTGACCACTGATTCATTAT
Source organism: Astur gentilis (assembly GCF_929443795.1). Taxonomy (NCBI): domain Eukaryota; kingdom Metazoa; phylum Chordata; class Aves; order Accipitriformes; family Accipitridae; genus Astur; species Astur gentilis. Next base: position 21,495,871 of record NC_064884.1, read on the forward strand.
ACTGAACGACAAAGAGACTAGCAATCCATAATGATAGAACAGCTATTTTTTAAAACACATTTAAATACAATTTTTAGACAAAATTAAGCCCAGAATAGGCTCTAGATAACATACCACATACCTCCAGGGCTGGTATTCCATTTCTGGAGGTAATACAACTTCTGAATTATCGCCGTCATTAGCTTTGACCAGCTACAGAAGTTAATATGTTACATATCAGCATAAACTTTAAGCAAGTACACATGCATAGGTACTGGACAGACTTGGATAAGATATGGACAGGGAGGATAAGGATTGTACGATCACTTTAAATCAAGACTTGGACTTTCACATTGATTTTTTACTAGCACAGAAAGTCAGGTTCACTAGACACGATGCTCTTCAGCTCTTTCTGCCCCCTTCCCCCCATGACAGCATCAGAAGTGGGCAAATATCTTGTCTGTCTGCTCGTAGCTCTAGTGCATCCCATGCTGCAAGGGGGTTTTCAGAGCACAGACCTGTCCTTGCAGCTGCCCCATGTCTAGAGAAAGGCCAGAAGGGTTGCTTGCTGGTGGAACAGCATGCGAGCTGCCTGGGAGCCAGTTAGTATCTGCTGCCATTTGGGTTCTTCCTCCCACTACATGGGCTTGTCAGACTTGGCAGTCACAAACCCACAGGCTCCACCCTAGGTCTTCCCACAACACATGCCAACAGGCAAGATTGTCATCCTATGAGTATTTGATTGGAAGGGACCTCTGGAAGTCTCTATTCCAACCTCCTGCTTAGAAGAAAATGATGGCCAGTGCTAAAGCAGGTCAGCTGCAGCTTTGTCTAGCAGATATTTGAACCCCCTCCAAGGATGGAGGTTCCCCCCAAGCCCTCTGGTGATCTGTCCCGGGGCTGCACACCTTCCCATATGGACTTTTTTCCCCAGCATCCAACCTGAACCTCCCAAGCCACAATTTGTGACCTTTGCTTCCTGTTACACCCTCTGCCACCATCAAGAAGAGTTTGGCTCTGTCATCTTTTCAGCTGCCCTTCAAGAGGCTGGAGGCTACTATTACATTGTCCTTTTGCCTCCTGGTCATGCCAGCACTTTGTTGCTGGCACCAATGATGGGACATTCTTCACAAAAAAGGTCACCAACAACATCCTGCTGGATGCTTGTGAGCACTTGGCACCTTTCAGCTGGAGCTGCCAGTATTTGCAAACAAGCCATGTAGCATCCATGCAAGTGGGTGTCTGTAGAAAGAGCCAAGCAATCACGTGTCTTGAGTCAGGGTGCCAAGGGCAAGATCCTCTGCCAGGAATCTCTTAGCAGCTGCCTATTCAGTTCCCCTGCATCTCTCATGGAGTGGAGGGGAGGGAGTATTTCTTTGATCTAAGAGGTTCATCAAGCATCACCATGTAAACAAAAAATACAGAACCTGTAATAAAGACAAGAATCATTACTGAAAGATGTCTCTTTCCAGGACCAGGCATATTCACTGAAATCTCATGCAAGAACATGCCAAAGGAGACCGCTGTGCAGCCAAGCCCAAACAAGCATCATGGGGCAAAGGTCCAGTGTTTGGGAAGTACTTGTGGAAGAAGCGGAAAGGGCATTGCTCCCTATGTGGGCATGGACACCACCACTCAATACTCCCCAGTTTTAGTGACAAGAGCTCATGGGGTGCCCTTCTCAAGACGGGAGGAGGAGTATGCAAAGTGTGCAGGCAGGAACCAGGAGCAGAGATAGGATGTGCAAGGTAGGACATCAGCAGCCCTATGGAGAAGAGGTCTCAGCAGCATGCTCACCTACCTGGCAGGTGAGAGGTGTCTTGTTCTGAAGGCGGTTGCCATGGCAAAATTGTCCTCAAAAAGTGAATGTGCCCAACAAGACCATGTCTTGGTTTCCTTAGTGCAGACACAGCACCTCCTCTGAGGGCAGCCAACAGCTATCAGAACAACTAGGATTGCCTTTTAGACATGGCTGGGGCACGTTGACCTACATGATTTCTAATTCTGCTTAGTGTGCACAGCCTCAAGTAGAAGGGATCAGCAGGGGCCTCCAAAAGGCCAGGCCCTCTTCTCCTGTGCCTCCAGAGGCCAGGAAGAAGGAACTGATGGAAACAAAACATGCCCCAAGAGATGCAAGACAGGGGTCTTGCAGTACAGCAGAGCAAAGGCTAGAAGCCCCTCACGCCAAGGCTACCACAGGCATACAGCACAGCTTTGGTCTTCAGCCACCCCTGGTGCAGAAGAGTGAAGGGGACCAGAAGCAGGCATCAATTCAGGAAGCCTCTCAATTCTTCAGGGAAGAAACGGAGGAAAACTAGATAAAATGGTAGAATATTCAATACAGCAAGGGGAAAGGGAACAGCAACAATATTTAAAATAAGAGTAAAATAGATAACTAAAGATGGGCAGCCTACCTTCCCTGCCACCCTGGACTCAGCACCTAAGTCCTTCAGGCTCTTCTATGATAGCCATTGGTCCCTTATTCAGGACAAAATCCCAGCAGCAAGAAGCCAAAGCCTCCCCCAAGCCCAAGGCTATTTACAAACACTGATCAACTCCTTAAGAGAGCTGAATGTGGCTCCCACTGCTCTTGTAGGAACCCGCCTCCACTACCTTAATCAGGTGCTAAAAGCAGGGCCACAATTCATTAACCCTTTCCAGCCGTGGTGTTCTTTGAATGCCAACTGGACAACATGCCTTATTTACATGTTCATACAGAAAAAGGAGAAAAGAGATTATTTGGCGTATCCTCAACACAAAGGGGTTTTAATAGGGTTCTGAAAGGTCTAAACATATTCCTCACCTAGGACTAAACTGCATTTTAGGGAGAAGTCAGAACCCAAGGGTGTGTAATTCCTGCCTCTCAGGAAGGAGTCACCTCAGGCTTCCAACAAAACATTAGGCTGTGATTTGCAAAGAAGTAATTTTATGTTTTTTTGTGAAGTGACCTAGAAAAGGCTGTGAGGCTCCACTAGTAGAGTGTTTAAGCCACTGCTTATCTATGGAGTGACCTAAACAAGGTGATGCTTAGCTGCCAGATAGCATTTGCTTCAGTGATTTGCAGTGATTCAAACAGAGCTGCTTGCCTGGTGAATCAACATTTCACAAAATTTGGGTACAGGGTCTGACTCCCAACCACCTTGATGAAGCTGTTTATGAAAAGGAAAAGATTCTTACAAGACTGTAGTTAACCCGATACGCTAATTTTAAAATTAGGTCTTTCTGTGCCCTTCCAACTGCAATAATCCCAACTGCACTTTGCCAGCTGAGAGGAAGATGACGTAATGCTGAGGAATGGGCAAAGGATGGGGTGGTTTGACTCTGCACTACTGTGACCTTGGTAATTTCATGTCCTTGTGCCTCAGACTCCTACTTGTGAAATAGGAGTGAACTAACACCTCCTTTCTCCCACAGTGTGGTTTTTCTGCCTGTTCAGATGGCTAACTTTTCAAGACAGGGGCAGTGCCAAGCAAATGAAGAATAATAAGGCAATAATCAATGATGTCCTGCATTCATTGGCATCAGTTTGCAAAAGTGATTGCAGGGTGGTTATAAATAGCTGTGGGCCCAAGACAAGAACCACAGAGGGCCTCATTTTCAGACATGAGGAGAAATCTTCTTTTATATAAAGAATGTACAGATGATCAGTAAGATATATCATCTTTTACTTCCAAAACAAACAAAAAGATTAAATAAAATCCTCAAGTGTCTTATTTTCAGTAATGGGAAAATAAATCAAAGCAGAAGTTATTAATCTGAGACACATATGATTAAAACAGATCTGGGAAGAACAAAAGGAAGAAACCAAGAGATAGTTATAATCTCATTAAAGACATAATGAGTTATCATCGGGATGCTTCTGTAAACCCAGCACATTTTCCACGAGGTGCAAAATACTGTCCCCCCAGGAGTACAGCTCTTACAAGTAACACTGAGCAAAGGTATTGAGCTCTGCTCCCATGTGCTGGACACTGGCTTGGTTCCACTACTTGGTTCAGCCAGACTGGTGTTACTCAGATCTGCCTCCTGGCTAAGCAGTGCCCCGAGCTGAGCTCAGCTATAAACCAGGTGCTTGGTTTGAGCAAGAAGGGCTTTTTCCTCTTCTAACTCAGGTGTGTTCATGAAGAAGGAACTATGTTTGCCTTGGAAATTACTTCCTTATTTCTTGTGTGTTCACTAATTCCTTCTAGGTTGCTAATTTAAGTTCTGTGGATCACATGGGAGGACTCATTATATGACCGGTAATATGGATGCTAAAAAATCTGTAACTGGTTGATTTCAACTTTCCCCCCAATTTCCACTTAAGCAACACTTTAAACTAGGTCAGAGCATTAATTAACTTTTGTATGAAGTCTCTCCTCAGCCCATCCTGCCTCCCATTGGCTAGTTAATTAAAATCAGCACCAATATTAGGCTGCTATTTTGCAGCAAAAAAAAAAAAAAAAAGAAATTGCTAATAATTATCCTTTGGGGGAATTAATTAATTATAGGTTACTGTGTCTTAATGCTTAGCTGTTCTCCTGTAGCTAAAAGCCAGAATCCTTTCTGTCCTGCTTGGGTTTCCTGAAGGTAACTGGGTCACAGGAACACATGCCTTGGCTTCACCCTTTGCTGTACTTCAGCTTGACAAATCTTTGTTGAAGATAATCTCCTTAAAACAGAGGCTAGTTTTTTCCAGCTTTCTTGTTGGCAACTGGCTCCCTGAGCACTTAGAAGGACATAGCTGACTTGGAAAAGTTTGAGTTCATGCTTGCAATGAGCTGGGCTTTGCATTCATGGAGCAGTAGGGGAGATTCATCTATCACTCCTTGAAATGCCAACAGTGTAGGCTCCTGGGTCCATGTAAGCTGAGCGGATTTTCAGTCATTGGAGGGCAACAAGCATGTCTGACTTGCTGCTTATTACATCCTAAGGGAAACACCTAAACAATTCGGAATAACCCTGTTTGAGAAATCTTTTCTCCTCCCTTGATGAGGAGGGGAGGGTAAAGGAGATGCATGGCTGTAGATGGATTTTATGTGCAGTGGAATAAGCCCTACCCTTAAGAGCACCCCTTTCTTCCTGGGTAAAATGATGTTTGTGCCCTATGTTGTCCCTGGGAGAAGCATGGCAAGATCATTGCCTGCCTAAGGGTCCTTTTGCCTGTGAGGTATAAAATATCTACATGGCTTCAAGAAACTGTAGCTGATGTTCTTGGTCAAGGAAACAGTCATGGCTTCCCTGAATACACAAAAGGACAATATTTATAATTAGTGGCTTGACCTGCACTGACCTGGGTCTGGCAGCTCCAATTCTCTTCCTAAAGTTGGCCAGCCAAGCTGCCACTCCTCCCTTGCTCTGCAAGGATGAGAAAAAAATCAGCTGGCAGCTATTTCTCAGGGACAGAGAGACCATGCTTTTTGAAGTCACCCATCGTGACAAGAAAATCTATTTATAAATATAGCTGCCTTTGTTTTGTATGGTGGGAACACAAAAAAATCTGTGGCTGAGATTATGTCTGTGGGCTTAAATTTGGCATCTGAACCCTTTCCACAGCTTTGAAAAAATCTAAGAAAATACAAGATCTTACCACAATTTTAGATGTTAACTGCCTGCAGCTGAACTCCAAAGATGTGTAGACAGACAAGAGCAAACAAAGGGTTTGATGTTTGTTGGTTTTGTCTTGATTTTTCCCCCTCTGTGCAAATTCTAGCCTCTTCAGCCTCTATCTTCATCTATTTCCTTGTCCATTGTGTGTATCTGACTTCCAGCCCAGGTAACTACCTATGCAAATAACCAAATGAGCTGATTGTTTGCTGGGAAAAGGTATCTGCTATAGCTATGGTTTCTTTCACTTTGGGAATTGTGCAGGCTACTCTGGGAACTGTATCAGAAAGCAGTTACTTCCAGCAACACAGTCCCATGGCAAGGCTTGTACAAGGCAGCACAAATTTTTGATGCTGGTTCTGGTCCATGTCAGAAGCAGAGGGAGTTTTGCCAGTGAGCCCAATGGGAACAGGACTGAGGTTGTGATGAAAAACAAGCAGAATTGTTTAATTCACCATGAGATTTTGAGCATTCCTCAAAGTGGTCTTTCCCAAGTTTGCAGTCTTTCACCAGCAGTCCTGCTTGGGGCAAGAGGATCATATGATGTTTTTTTAAAACCTATCCCTAACTCATTTTTGTTATCTGGCAGACAACATTTCAGACATTTTCTTGATCAGCTTCCAGAAACCAAGGCATGGTTTTGCATGAGGATTGCTGGCCACCCACTGCAGGCTCCCCTGCAGGTGTGCCCTGTCACTCACAAGCATTATCACACCAAGTTAACACCCACCAGACCTTGCAAGTGTTGACTCAGGAACTTCTATGCAGCAATACTTAGGCAAGAATCTGCTTCCTGTTTTGGAATAGGTCTGTGCCACTGGCAAAAAAGTGATGATGTTGACTAGTTCTTTAAAAGTGTGCCAATAAAAGCTCACTTATTTCCTGACTGGTGAATTTAAAAGGTGACAAAGCTATTTCATGCTTTGGATGTATAAGGGAGAACCGAAGAGTTCAAACAAGATAACTGCCAAGGTAGTAAACTTAAAAACACTATGGTAAGCAGATAGACTGAACTGGGGATTCAAAGGACAGATGTATTGGAGGTTCTCCCCTAGCTGGCTATCAGCACAGTTTCCCTGCAGCTGAAGGAAGTTGCCCACGTTGCACCAGAAAATTCCTTGAGTCCTAGAATCAAGCACCATTTTCTCAGTTTTTCATGTATACCTGTTACTGGCAGTATCCAGAGGAATATGCCTTTATGCAGCAACTCTGGGACTGACCACCACAAATCTGCAATCAAATCCTACATTTTTGTCCTTGCTAAGCCTTTCCCACAGGTAAATGAAGTCTGAATGCTATTCTTCTTCCTCATTCCTCCTCCTCCTCTCTACAGAAAGTTGCTGCCAGTTTTTATGACAGGTTGTATAAATACAATCTTCTTAAGCAGAGAGGAGATTGTATTTATAAATTGTATTTTAAAAGAGCAGTCCCTTAGGAAAATCCATGGCATTGCTGCAGAGCAAAGATCTACTTGGAGTTAAAGTGCTCTGTATTAGGAGTTAAACCCACCTGGGCCATTAGATAGTGGTATGTCTTCACAGAGGCTGTCTGTAAGTCTCTGCAGAGACACCCATCTGCCTGCCTGTCACATCACTGGAGACATCACTGCCTACAACTCATATCCTGGTTGCTTTTCTTAAGCCTACAGAGCACTGTGGCCAGGACGTTGCTCTCAATTGCTGGCCCAGCACAGCTGGAGCCATGGACCACAAGTGCTGGATTCAAGTTCTGAGAGTTCTAGCAGGGTTTTAATGAGATTTACTGAGCTTTCTGGGGTCTAAAAGCTGCCTAAGTTGCCATGTCAGCTTTCTTTTTACCTTTCAACGTTTGTGTACCTTTCTTGGAGAAGCAGGTTGTTTTGTTTGTCTACATCCTTGCTCTGGAGGAGCAGAGGCATCCAAGGGGTGCAAGGGGCCTGACTGTGGTGTGAAAAGAGTAAAAATACAATGAAAAGAGGGAAACTACTATTAAAGTCCATAAAAGTATGCTCCTCTATGGTGCCATCACAGCAAAAAATATGCATGTTTAATATTGAGAGGAAGAGGCATGATGTGCACTTCTGCTCCTCCTTAAAGTGGTATTGAGTATATATGCTGTGATGCAGCTCTGGGATTTAAAATTATCTCATCTTGCTCCTGGGTAAAAAGCAGAACACATTCCCCTGGTGAATCAGGCATTTCATTTGCATTTCTTTGTCTATCAAGCAAAAGTATAACATGGAGTCTGAGACAAGTGATTTCTTTTTCCAGAGATTTTTACCATATTCTCTTTACATTACAAACTCAGAATTGACTGTTGTTCACCACTTTGACAGGTAAATAAGAAAATGCATATGCATTTTGGATTGAGAGACTGGTCTTATGATTTTAACTTACCCAGGAAAATTGCTTCTTTTATTTGATGAATATTCTGTGTACTCTCTGCTCTTCTCTTACCAGGCACCCTTCATACCCTGTGCTTCCTTTGCTATCCTTATCCAATATGCTGTCATTGTTATGTTAGACAATTTAGAAGTGCAAAATATGATGTGGCATTTTGTCTGGGAAAATAATAAAGCCATGTCTAGTCATTGCAATATGAATATGATTAAAGACAAATATACCTTCTCCCAAACTCTTCACTTGTTTCCCAACTTTAAGATTTTATCTGCCTTTATGCAAGACTTGATCACACCACAAGAAAAAGACAACACAAAGATTAGACACTTTAGAAGGAAAAAACACAGTTATAAAACACTGATTATCCTAGGACTTGTTCTCTTAACACAATAGTTGCAAGGCAATGGCTAATGTAAACAATGATAATTACCTCCTCTTGCCTTTGAATACAGGCAACTGCAGTAAAAGTGATACTTCACTGTTCCAGAGCAGTTAATATTTATCAGTTTGCACACTGAGATAGGAAGCACCCAAACATTAGAAAATAGAGTTAACATCTAAAAAGGAATGTATTGTTTCATTTTCTAAAATAATCATTAATAACATGGCTTATGCTAGTGCTAAATTTAGATAGAGCCATTTCTTATATCCTTCTCGTGTCCTGGAAAAGACTTGATCATTTAGCTCTACCTGCTTTGCCAGATGTAGCCCATCCTTGTGGTGTCTGAGCCACATTCTGAAATTAATTCCTCTATCTTTGCCAGAAGATATTAATCCTGGAATAATTCCTCTGTCTCCCCAGTACCAAGTCACTGCATAAAAGGTGGGAGCTGGTGGAGCAGAGCTCCACCCCATGTCTCCCACATGTTCTCACTTCCTGAACACATTCTCTGCTGGCATTGTGGGCACAGATGGAAAAAGCACTGCTTCTCTGACTTAATGAACCAGCTGGGAGTTTTCTTCTGCACAGGGAAACCTGCACCAGCTGGCTCTGAGATCACACAATCACAGAGGGGTTGAGGTGGGAAAGGATCTCTGGAGGTCATCTGGGCCATCCCCTCTGCTCAAGCCGGGCCACCCAGAGCTGGCTGTTGTGGACTGTGTCCAGCCATTGCCCAGGACAGATGCAGAATGGCTGCTTTAACCTGTATAAACATCAGAAAGAGCCCAAGGTGCCAAATAATCTGGCCCATTTCAGCCTGATTACCTTAATTTCCTCTCCCTTCCTTTCCGTATCTTCCATGATCAAGCTGCTCTCCTCTTGGATGGGGTTAGCTCCCAGTGATGTGTGTAGCACCGTACAGACACAACAGATACCCTGTGGGGAGGATGAGAAAGAAATGGGCAGCATGACGTGGAAGTGACAGAGCTGAAGGCTATGCCCACAGTATGTGCGACTTTATCAATGTGAGGTACGCAGGGCTCGAAGGAAGGCTTTGTATTTTGCTGTTGGAGCAGGTCACGCTCGGTTCCTGCTGAGTGAGCCTGATGCAGTTTGGAGGCTTTGTCTGAAGCCCGTGCTCGGAAGGCACTGTAACCCTTGGCATTCAATTGTTTTGCAAACCCTGGCATCAAAGGTATATATTCACCTGACAGTTCTGCACTTTATCCTGGTGTTATACATGCGACACCAGACCTCTGCAGTATTGATCAAACTATTTGAAAGTGCTGATGGAAAAGCTGTGACTTCACCCCTTAAATTGCTTCCTGGGAAAAGGTTCAGAAGATGCTTTATGTGAGCCAGGCTTTCTGTCAGATGAGTTATTCACCCATGGCAGGAAACCCCTGCAGAAGAGGGCTGCAGGACTCACCCCAGCAGTCCTCCACAGAAAACGCAGGAAAGCAGACAAATGGCTCTATATTTTGATGTCCCATGTGTTGTTGCTCTTCCCCTTTCCAATACACTGTCAGCTCTGCTTGAGGTATTAAGGAGGGGGGTGCCTGTGGATAAAGAACACCCTTGTGTGAATAAACAGGGGCCATGGGGTGATAAGTGTGACCCCCCTAGAAATTGCTACTGCTTAGGAATGAAGGTCCTGGAGGAACATGCTAAATTTTAAGTGCATAAGCACTTATATTGGCCTTGTAGGTTCTGCTCACCTGGGACGAGGACAGGGTCCTTTCCCCCATGACAGCTGTGGGTACTGTCTCTATGATGTTCCCAACCCTTGTCCTCCAGAAAAGAGACATGCAATGTGGAAGTCACCACCAGGTCTCAGAGGATGAGACCACAGTATTAAAGCCTAAACTAAAGCATACTGATGTCAACACCTGCTAATTGATGGATACGAATGCTGGATCAGGCCTTTAGCAAATAACTAGTTACTTCTTGAGTTGGGAACAGCTGAGTGGAGTACTTGGAGCAGACTTGTACACATGCTTTTCAGTTAATAATTTACTCACATGAATAATCCTCCATTGTGCGTCGAGTTCTATTGAACACAAGGATTACAATACAACTAAGGGCTGGAGGATGAAGCCCTGAGATAAGATGCAGAGTAAACAAAGTATGATATTACAGCTATTAATTAATGTTTAGAAGTAGGCAGATAATGAAGTCAGGATGGCCATGAGTCACAAAGCTTCACTGCTTCCTGAGCTCATAGAGCAAAACTGTTCTCAGTGCAAAGCCATGGTTCTATTTTTAAATATAGCTACTGTCTGAAAAGTTATGGCTGAGGTTGCAACCTATCTGTGACTAGGCAAACAAAGGTGACAATGTCACCCAGGGCATAAAGTTTTGGCAGGAGCTCAGTGTTATTCTGTGCAAGTCACTCTCTCTGCTATCTTCTCAGCTAGTGCCAATTTTGCTTTCTATTTTTTAACATGCTTAGTTTATTTTTCCCAATTCCCTAAGAAAATCAAGGTTTACATGGCTAGGCTGTGTGTTTTCCTGCTTTCCAGTACATTCTGGAATCCAATCCATCCATTGGTTTTGGACTATACTGACAAAGTGGCAAGGGCCTTTGGGATCTCTGTTGGGAGCCTCACAGAAGACATTTTATTCGAGGAGTTAGTGACCATGAACAGACCATGTCTGCCCTACCAGGCATTGTATGCAGGTGCTTGACCAGCTTGTACATTAGCATGAGCAGCCACTGCAAGGGAATCTGCTGGAGTCCTCAATGCCAGCCTGTGCTGTGCACTGGTGGGTGTTATTACAGAGGTAATAGTCCAGACTGTCAGGAGAAGATATGCCTGGGTTTGTTTGTTATGCAAACTAAAAGGCACCATGGCATGGGAGGGAGGCAGAGGCTTTCCACAGATGGGATCTGCACAGTGCGCCATGGGAAAATCCATCTGGGGTCTGTCCCATGCCATTTGCAAGCCAGATTCCCAGCACCTGAAGGGATGTAAAATTTACTCACTATCTGTATTCCTATTTTTTATTCTATTGTATTAAAATAGCTATTTTATTATGCCAGTTGTTGTTGGGATTTTCTTACTGAGATCTGGAAAAAGCCTTGCGCCGTCTTGCCCCCTTACCCTCCCCGTGGCACTGAACAGGATCTTAATATCCTAGGACATGAGGTGCACAGTCAGGACAGGAGAGACAGAGCTCGTATGTCACTGCTGAGGGAAAGCCTGCAGCATGAAATTAGTATTTAAAACATGCAAGTGGGAAAGGATGCTGAGAGTCAGACCCTTCTAGCTCCATAGTCTGTAATATTTAATTTTGAAACACTTTTTTAAAAATAGTGATTCAACTCAGTTAATAAAAATAGAAACATCTCTGAGCAGTGCAGTCATTTTGTGCAACTGTGTGAGTTGGAAAAACAAAATATCTTTGTTTTGTTTCTGTAATAGTTTGCAAAATGCTTTCCTTACTGAAACAAAAAGGATTTTCTGAATATGTATTTTTGCAGAAGCATCTGCTGTGTGTGAAGTTATTTGACAAAACAAACCATAACTCTTTATTTAGATTAGAAAATATTAAAGGTCTGGAGCATGTTGCAAAACAAAGTAAACAGAAATAAACAGGAAATAAGTGACTAAGTAGCCACAACATATTAAGGTCAGTTCGCCTTGCTTTGGATTTAAACGGTATCCTTTCCCATTGTGTATTTTTTCCAGGAATTTTTCTCTCTCTTTTTTTTTGGTGACTGCTGCTTTTCCTGTCGTGCTTTAATTGAATCATTCCCTTCTGTCCTTTAGCAAGTTTGAAAAAATAAACTTTTATCTCTGCTTTGCAGCTGGAGGAGATGATCCCTATTGCACAAGTCACAAATTATGCTTCAGAATATGTCAAACCCTGGTTCATTTACTGTCTTTTCAATTACTTTGATTTAATTCAGCCTGACCTTTGGCTTGGATCCTTTGCAGAAGATCCATGGGATAAAGGAATTAGAAAGCTAACATAACAGTTTGTTGAGGCAAGGCAGTCCCCCTGTCTCAGAATTAGCATATTCTGTTCAAAACCCTCCAAGAAATTCCATCCCTGGGTAGAAAGAATGGGATTTTGCAGGTGCCTTTTAACACCCATTCCCTAAAAGACTCCTCATTTCAGTCAGCACCTAAGAACCTTCGCAGATTTTGACTGCATACACACAGTTCTGGGAACTGGCCCAGAAAGAGAGACCCACTGAAAGACTTGTTTCTGTTGTTTGATTCTCAGCATTCATTAATCTAAGAGACCTTACTGCAGTCTTTCAATACTTAAAAGAGGGCTTATAATAAACATGAAGGAAGACTTTTTACCAGGGCCTGTAGTGACAGGACAAGGCATAATAGTTTTAAACTGAAAGAGGGTAGACTTAGATTGGATATAAAGAAGAAATTATTTATGATGTAGGTGGTGAGGCACTGTTACATGTTGCGCAGGGAAGTTGTGGATGTCCCACCACTGGAAGTGTTCAAGGCTGGGTTGGATGGGGCTTTGAGCAACCTGATCTAGTGGAAGAAGTCCCTGCCCATGGCAGGACTAGATTATCTTCAAAGGACCTTTCCAACCCAAACCATTCTGTGATTCTAATTCCACTGAACAAAGGTGAATGTTTAGTCTCCAAAAAGTCTTTTAAGTGTCATATGATCCCTTAATACAGTCCATGTTCTGAGCCCCCAGGATACTAGAACTCTGGTTTGTTTTAATAATGTTAAAAACTGATTCAATTTTTAAGCGGTATAACTATTTATGAACCAATACTTTGAAGGGAAACAGCAGAAATCATTATAGCTGCATTTTGTTCTGGAACAAAGCAGGGAAATGCTACAAGCATGCCATTAACACTAAAAGAGATCATTTCTGTGCTCTCAACTTTACACCTCCTGCTAACACATTTATTGGTACTTTAAAAATATGGAGGTTTTGTAATACAATGCCTAACTGGCCATAATTCAACACTAGCAGATTTTAAAGGCAAATACTCTTCTGTTGTGGAAGTAGGTAGGTTCTACTTATGGAGCACCACGCCTCTCTGCAACACAGTCTCAGCTCAAGGCAATCGTTAACAAAAGTGGTAGGAGCCTCAGACTACCTCCTTGCCAATCAGTGGGATTTTTTGCAGCCCAGAGAAATGCAAGGTGCAACAAAAAGCTACTTTCTGCCCCAATGGTCTTCTAGAGTAACTCCTGCAACTTAAGTCTTCAAGTGACTAATGGTTGCACCTCAAAACACTGCCCCATTTCCTGCCAGTAGCACCCAGTGGGAATGTGTTTGCTGTGTTTTGTGGAGTGCTGGCCTGGGTTCAGGATGACCAAACTCAGCCTGGGACTGCAACACAGCTCTTCCTCGCTGGGAGCCTTCCCCATGGATTATTTTAATCTTTATTTCTCCTGATCTCTCCACAGTCAGGTCCCAAGAGGAAGAGTTGCAAGACAGCACAGAGGCTTATTCCTTCAGCAGTTGTCTTCCAGTGACACACAGTTTCCCTAGATCATGAACAGCGGCTGAACTTCATGGCTGCAATCTCTCCAGCAGAGCTGCCAGCACTGACAAAACAGAGCCTTGCATGTTTTAGTTTATCAGTCCTCTGTCTGTCTGCAGCCTGTCTGCAGCTTTATCTGTGCAGCCCTTGCAGGCAGGCTTGACATCAGGCCAGTACTCTGGCACACCTTGACCTCTTTTGGTCTCACGGCTGAGAGCATCTGGGGAGATTTTCAGTGCTTTTCTGTGATTCACAGAAAAGGGCGTTCAAAGGGCATTCACACCAAACAACACTACCTCACACCAGTTACAGCCTAGATTTTGCAGCTTTTGTTTTGCTACCATTAGTCCTGGCACTCTTTAACTGGTGAGAAAACCAGCCAATACTCCAATAGATTTTGTACTGTTTCAAAATTTAATGTATCCTTTACATGTCTGGGGTGAACCCGATAAACCAGTTTCTGCTGCTGTTACACAAATGCTATGCATTGTTCAGCTGTACAAGTGTGTCATTTTTATCACTGATCTTGCATTTTCGTACTGGTTGCTCTTAATTTTTAAAGCTTTGACTAAAATGTGAATGGCAAACTTGTGAACTGCTTCATGTGGAGACAGCCATGGAGGAGAACTGTCAGACTCAGCTGGAGCAACAACCTACTTGCAAGTAAATCTGGATTTATAAAACAAGGGATGCTGTCATCTTTAAAATTACATACAACTGTATGTATCTTCAGAAGTTTGGAGATGAGAGTTCTTACTTCCTCCCAGGAAGGAGAATAGTCAGAATTGCTCCAAAAGCTTTCTTGGTTTGTATCTTGTTAGTCTTAAAAAAAATAATAATAAAAAAAATAATCCTCATTTTTGGACATTTTCAATGCTGTGGGCAGAACAGGCACATTCTGCTTCCAAGAGCTATTGGCTGAGCATGATAGAGACAGCCAAGAATACAGAGTAGGTGTGAAGTAACTGACATGTTCTCCTGTTTTCCTACATAAGTCCTCTTTGAGGTCACTCACTGATAGCTGTCTGTTTTAAACCTCAAGTGATAAATCTGTCTCTGAGCATTTTTTTCTACAGCTCCATTATTACAGCAAGCAGTTCCCTGGCAGCTGAAGAGGATTTAACTTCTAGCTGCTGATGTCCCCACTTGTGCCAAGACAGCTCTAACATTCATCAAACCTGGCTTTGAATTGTTTCAGCCCACTGACCCAACACAGGACTAACCTAATTAAAACCAAAACAAAAATGAAACAAACAAACTCCCAGCACTTTCTGACAGAGAGCTAGTATAGCTAGTGAAAGGTTGGACAAGGGCCAAGAGAGAGTACAAAGAGCAGGTGGGAGTGCAAGAGCAGGTGTAGCAGAGCCAAAATGCTGCAGCCAGATGTTAGAGTGGCTTAGGCCAGGGACACCCTTAGCTTCTCCTCAGGCTGAGCTTTGCTCACAAGAAAGGAATTGTGTCCCTGAGGTATGGCTGCATTCCTGTGAACAAAAGTGCAGTAAACCTTGGGTTACCACATGAGAATTTATACCAATTTCATAAGTATAAAAAGGAAGAAATATCAGTCACCGACCAGAGTCTGTACTTTTAAAGAATTTCATGTCAAAAACTGAAACTTAAACACATTTCTCTGTCACTATTGGCATGGGCAGCAGATGAAGGAGAAACAAAAGCGACAGAGGATAGGAAAAGCTAACCTTTTCCCTTATTGGATTTGACGCCTCCCATTTACTTTTTCCATGTAAGTAGAATATTCAGCACAGGCACACTTCAAGAAATGTTGAGTCTGGAAATAGAGAGCTTCAATGGACAATAAGTGGCATATTTCTGGCCCTGTTGGGCCCTTTAGTGTTCACATGGGCAGTGGGAGCACCACTGTCCTTCCCCCCCCAGTGAAACACTGGGCACCACTATACCACAACCCCACATCATCACTAGCCCTGACCTGCAGAGTCCAAAGGAAGCACTTGCATCACTACTATTATTATCTGGCAAAGCATAAAGTTCAGCCTCATATTTTATTTAAAGCACAAACATGACCTTTGAAATGGGATTTTGAACTGCACCAGCGTGAAACCTTCCTGCTGTCGGAGGAAATCCCATCTCTTCTTATCTCAGGGCAGGTGTTCCTCCCTTGCTGAGATGAGAAACAAAAAAGAAAGGAAGAAAAAAAAATAATCAACATTAACTGTGTCATATTCCACAACCACCGTTGTTGTTTATTTGCTGACTGACCTTGTCTCTGACACAGTAAAATGGGTGCTGCTGGCAAAAGGAGCATGGGAGGTCCTGTGTACAATTTCAGAGACAAGGAGATGGGAGATTGTAACACAAGAAGATTTTATGGAAGAACAGAAGGGCATGGCTTGTAACTGGCATGCAGACAGAGCTAGGAGTTCACAGAATACCACATATACAATTATATATAAAAAAATAAAAAAGTTATGTATGTAACCTTCTATATAACTTGTTATATATACATAAATAAAATTTTTTATATAACTAAACCAAGTTATATAGTAAGATGAAAAAGTTTCATATTTGTAATTGACTTTGGCCAGTTTAACTGTCGTGCTTTGATGGTGTGGTACTTTAGTTCTTTATTTAGGTGTTTCACAATAAAACTTATCTTATACATGTTTCATTTCATAAACCAGCTTAGATGAAGAAGCAAATCATGCTCACCACATGCTCACCACCCTCAAGACTAGATTATAATATGTCTCATTTCTGATTCAAATCTCATTTCTGCAATATTGTATTAAGACCTGGTTTTTTTTGGGAAAATTTTCTGTTGTAACATTGTCTACCACTGGTGCCAGATTATAAACTAAAATTAACAGTGTTTGAAAATGACTGAATTTTCTACAGGAGAAAGTGAAATATCTGTAACTGTTCTTTTTCATGTTAAAAATCTGGTAATTGTTAACAGTAGCCACATAAGGGTTTCATTTTATATTTGTTATTTTATATTTAGTGATGCTCTCATCCACCTTTCTGATATGTTGCCGCATTTGCTACCAGCACACCTAGTCCTTGTATTAGGCAATAACCTCCCCTACTCAAAGAGAAATCTGAGCTATTGCAAATCTAGAGTAGCATTCCTCCCCTCCCTCCATACCTTTTGCTTACCTTCTAGGCTTCCCCATTGTAGGTGTTTAAAGTTTTGAACACAGCCTTATCTTCTTGCTTAATTCTTATGACCCACTTCTCTAATGTGTATCTATGCTCTCTGACTAACTGCTAACTTGTCCACAGAGAAAAATATATTATACTATATTACAGTATACATTACAGAGAAAATGCCATTGCACAACACGCCTTTTTCTAATAATCCTTTCTCATCATTCTCCATGAGACTGAGAGGCTTTTGCCATGCTAATAGCGGTTCTACTGTCTTGCAATTTTTATTCTTGCTTGACACCTTCCAGTCTCTTAGCATTGCTTTTCTTTAGCGCCTGTAAATTGTCCAGATTTCACATTAGGTAATGATACAGCAGTACTCTCAGCGCCAGAAAAAAGGTCAGAAGTGCATTTTCAAGAATAAGTGATTCTACAAAAAGATAAAAAATAGCTAACGACATACTGCATGCCTAATGCTGTGCATTCATTTGCATAATTTTACAAGCTATTTTTATTCACAATAACTCATCAGAGCCAGAACAACTGCAGAAAAATCAAGTGCAGTAAAATAAGGAGCACAATTCATCTAAATACACGCAGCTTTCATCAGCTGCAGGTGCAGTTGTCAGTATAACCAGTTCACTGGAACTGATAATGCAAATTTTGAAGGAGGAAGAAGCACATCTGTAATTTGGTGTTCCCAGTCTTTATAACTACTTATAGTATGAATGAAGCTTGATTTATGGGTTGAATCTGTAATTCTGGCAGCTAAAGAAAATATTACATTGGCTACAGAAACGGACATAAAATCTCGAAGGCATTTCCTAGTGCCTTTTTAGTATAGGTTTGCTAGTGTATTCTATAAATGAGCCTCAACTACGTATTTCCTGCAATTGGGCAAGTATTCTTGTCATTATTTACAAAACCCAGGCTGCATAAGTCCCATTGGGCTTCATGTCTCAACTAGTACAGCCTCAAGGCTACTTTGATATACTACCTATGGTGCACACCATCTTCAACCCCACTTCATACCTATGTCATGTCTGGGAGCAAGGCAGCTTCCACTGTTTGAGGAGGTTGCATGCACACGGAATCTCTTAGCTCTTTCACTCCTGCTCAGTGACTTCATCACAACGTTGCCAGAAAAAAGACAAAGCAGTTTGCCAGACAGTACTGGCTAAGTACTTGTAATTCTTATTAAACTGCTGTAGTGGAAATGGGAAAACATGCTTTCCAACATGTGCACACATAGTTTAAATAGAGTTTCTGTTTGCACACTTGAAATAGATCTTGTAGCCTTGTCTTTCTAGATCTCTCTGGGACTTTTGCAAAGAGCAACTTGATTCAACTGAGGTTATATGATATAAAACCCCATTTCCTTTGGTTTTTTTTGTTGCTGTGTAAACAAGAAAAGCAGACCATCAATCTTAACTTTTTGGACAGATATTTAAGAAGAGTTCTATAAACTCATCTACGTGCTCTAATTACTGTACACTTTCATATTATATTTCAGGAGTAGCTGAGACTTGCCTGCTGTGTCATGGCAAAGTATGACCTTATCTGATCCAACCATATTGTAGCAACTCCTTAAGGAGGAAAAAGAAAAAAAAAAAAAACCCACAAAAAACCCAAACCCAAAACACTAGCAAGCTTAATTAAATGTAGGCTTTTTCTCAGGTTAAGCCAAGACATAACAATATTTCCCATCTCACCCTTTTCCTACTTGCTCTACACTGAGCACAAGCTTAATCATTGTTCTTAATTTGCTGGTTTTGTTTTATTCAGCAAGACCAAGAAGTAGTGCACTGGGATTATTTACAAGAATAAAGTTATTAAAACTTGTATTTCAGTGAAAGGCTTAAGAACAGACTTGCCTCAACCCAAAGAGCAGTCCTACTGATGCAATCGTAGTAACATTAATTGTTTAGAGAAAAGAATCATACAGCTTTGTATAATCAAATCTTCCCTTTGAAAAGCCTCAGTAATTACAGAGTGAAGAACATCATCCCCGATTTTGACAAACTTGAGTTACCATTAAAGAGAAAATTAGTCCTTGAAAGTTGCCATTACAAATTATGCTGTTTAGAATCAGCTGTTTCTCTTAAAGCAGCATAGAAATTCCTATTAACATTCCTTCCAAATGAATAAATACATACTATTTTAAGATACCTGAAGAATTAAAAAATGGTTTATTTGATAGAATGTCAGCTTTTAGGTGAAATAAACCACACCCATTTACAAGGAAAAAGAGAATTCTCTAAGCATTTCAATTTAGCTGATTATATTAGCTTCTCTTATCTTTGTGAAGAAGTAGGAGATGTACATCTTTAATAAAATGAACACGTATTTCTTGAATCCATTTAGGGCCTAAATTACAATTTTTAGCTATAATGAATTATTGTACGAAATGCAATTATAGTTTTGTCTAGATACAGGCATTTTTTGAAATAAGCACTAGGACTGAAAGAGAGCAAGTACTATACTTCTAGTTCTTACCAAAATTTCATGGCACAATTTTATAACAACTGGCACCGCATCAAAGACCATTTTTTTTTTTTTATTTTGACACACCAAAAAGCACATTTGAAAGTGTTCAATTCTATCCCAGCTTTACAAAAAATTAGTTGAACTAATAAATCTTAAAAACAGGCAAGAGAAAACAAGTAGGCAATTACTTTTCTAAATAGTATTTTCTCTAAAGTTTCTTCTCCCTCTAATTTTAGTTCACCCTTGATTACACCTGTAGAAGTGATAGCTCCTAATGTTTACTTAATTACTAAGGATTTGTAACTGGAGTAGTTCACATTCGTGTTTAACAAGATCCTTACTTTCCAACAAGCACTTCTCACCAACCCTCTCGCCTCCTTACCCAGAGGAATTCCTCTTATCCTTTTGGATTTAAAATAAACTGCTTTTGGCTATCATTTCCTTTTACTGCGTACCTCCACCTACCTTTTTTCCTTTCCTACCTTCAGGGTACTCTGATCTTGCAATACTCACATGAAGACCTCAGCAATTCAGAAGTATTACATATTTTCCTGGTACAGAACATCCGATATTAACATTGATTCCCTACAACATCCAGGCCTGCGTCACAAATTACTTATTAACATGGCTGGATTTGCAGGGGATGAATGAATGGAAAATAGCCCTCTATTTAAATGACAGATGGATGGACAGCATAGAGAAGCATACTTGTAACAGCACTAAATCCCAATGCAAGACAGGATAACCGTTTTCCCTGCATACTCGAACTGCAGCTTCTTTGCCAGCTGATACAAGTTGTATAAAGCAGAAGCAAGTTAGTTACCAAACTATTTATGCAAGCTTATTATTAGACTGAAAGGACTGGTCATACTATCACAATTCCATAGCTCTGCTACAAAACAGAGCACAGGTCCCCTCAAAAACACAAAGGAAAATAGTTTCCCTTTATTTGCTAATACTTTGTTGGGTGAATTCCAGTGTGATACCCTTTCTGTCATAAAACCAGGTCTTGAGAGGGCCACAAGGTTATAGTCCTAAACACAACACTACCTTTTAGCGCAGCAAAGGTCCCTGGGGTCTTCACCCAACGGTCTCAGCTACCCTGAAACAGAGAAGTGTCACACTTAAACTTTGCCTGCAGCTTCAAAACTCCAGCATGGGCATTCCCATGTCAGTTTGCCTTGGTGCTACTGCTGTGAAGACATGTTTTTAGCTGTACCATGAATGATAGCTCAAGCAACTGGGCACACAGGCAACCAGACCTGCACAGAGAAAGAGGCAGAGCCTGCACAGCAGCAGGGAGGCTCCACAGGTGCCCTGACCCAGGTGTGTGGGCTGCAGAGGGCACCAGCTCCTGCCACCCCACATTTCAGTGGGTGACAGAGGCCGCAGCCTGCCAGTAGGGCTGGAACACTTGCACAGACAGGGCCTCAGAAAAACACACATGGAGATAGATGGCCACCATCTAATCCACAGATACCAAAGCCTTTCAAGAAAGGCATGCTGCCTGCCCCTTCATACCACAAAAAAAACCATCGTGCCCCTGACGCCATGAGTTCGCAGCCAGACTAAACCATTGCAACCCAATGGTACCTCAAGGAAATAAGGCTACCTGTCCCCAGAGCAGCCCTCACGCTCCCGGGCTGGATACCGGGGACCCAGCCTGAGGCAAAGTGACCTCAGGAAGATGGCAGCGGAAGCCTGCCTCGCCTCAGGAAGAACCCTACCCAGCTGTCACCCCTCAGGTCGCCCCTGCCCGGCACAGCCGCCCATTCCCCACCCCGTCACTCCCTCAGGGCAAGGACCCCCTCGGCTCTGCTCGGCTCGGCGCAGCCCCGCCCCTTCGCCCCCTAGCTCCGCCCCCACGCAGACCCAAGGCTTTCGAGGAAAAGGCATGGCCTCCCCCCTGCCCTTCCTGCTCGCGTCTCATTGGCCGCAGTAGGAAGGCGGGGCCGAAGCCACGGGGAGTAACGCGTCGGGAAGGGGAGGTCACGTGAGTTCGCCCCCTCCCCTGTTTGGCCGGGGGCAGCTGGAACCGGTTGGAGGCCGCGCGGCCCGCCCCCCCCTCCCGCTTCCCCGCGCTGTCGGGCGGCCTTGGGCGCGGCCTCCGGCCCCGGCTGCCGGAGGAGGGACGGGGAACCCGGGCGGCGCCGCCCGCAGTCCCGTACAAAGGGGTTGGAAAGCCGGCTCCAGCCCTCGGCTAGGTCAGTCCGCGCCGCCGGCCGGGTGGGGCGCGGTGGGGCTGTGCGACGGCCGGGGACGGTTGATGCGTGCCCCTGAAGAGACCTGGGGCCTAAGGGGGTGTCGGTTCGCGCCCTGGGGAGGGCGCTACCGGGGGGTCGGTGCTTGGCACTTGGGTAGGTTGCGATGCGGAAGACTGCCGGTGCCTGGCCCTGAGGAGAGATGGGGAGGGGGGACCTCCCCCCCCCCCCCCCGCCGCGAGCAGGCGGCCGCAACCCGGCTCCCCCCCCCTCAGCCCCGCGCAGCCGCCCCCTCCCATCGCCCCGCCCCCTCATGCGCTCTGCACTTAGACCCCGCCCCCTCCGCAAGAGTTTAGGCTTTCGAGGAAAGGGCATGGTCTCTCCTCGCCCTTCCTGCTCGCGTCTCATTGGCCGCCGTAGGAAGGCGGAGCCGAAGCCACGGGGAGTAACGCGTCGGCAAGGGGGGGGTCACGTGGGGTCACCTCCACCGCCCTGCCCCTCTCCTGTTCGGCCTGGGGCAGCTGGAACTGGTTGGCGGCCGCGCCGCCCCCTCCCCTCCGCTGCTTCCCTGCGCTGACGGGCGGCCTTGGGCAGCGGCCGCAGGCCCCGGCCGCCGGAGGAGGGGCAGGGAGCCCGGGCGGCGCCGCCCGCAGCCCCACACAAAGGGGTTGGGAGCTGGTGAGCGGCGCTCGGCCAGGTCAGTCCGCGCCGTCGGTCGCGTGTCGCGGTGGGGCAGGGCAGCGTAGTGCAGCGCAGCGGCCGGGGACGGTCGGTGCGCGCACCTTGGGGGGGTGGGGGGGTGTCGGGCCGGTTAGCGCCCCGGTGCGGGGAGGGCGCTGGGGCAGTGGTGCCGCGCTCCCCTGGGAGCTACTGGGGGCTGTCGGTTGGCGTGGTGCGACCTGAGGGGAGGGAGGGCGCTCAGCCCTGAGTGGACCCGGGGGGGTCCGGGGAGCGGGACGGTGGCCGCGGCTTTCCCGGAGGGGGATGGCTGCGTGCCCCGCGGGGGGGAGGCGGGCGGAGAGCGGCTGCGTGCCGCCGGCCGTGACCAGGGTGCTGCACGGAGCAGGGCGGCGGGGGGGGCGGCATCGTGTTGGGAGGGCAGCGGGCGCTGCCGCGACTGCCGGCCGGGGACGCGCTGGGCTCGGCGGGTCAGTTTATTTACGTCCCCGCCGAAAGCCCTCGCCCGGGGCGGTCCCGCGGCTGCCGCATTATGTAAACGGCCGGGAGGCTGGGAAGGGGCGGGCCCGCTCCGGGACGGGGCACGGCGCGCCGCCTCCCGGCCAGGAGCCGGCCGCTGCGCCGCGCCGCGCCGTGCGGTGCTGGCGGTGCGGCAGCAGCCCGCGGCGACGGGCAGCGCTCGGTGAGTCCCCGTCGGGCCGGCCGGCGGGATGCGGCGCCGGTGGGCTCTGTGGGGGGGGGTGCTCTACTCTGCTCTCCGTCTCTGCTTTGGACTAAAGGAACGCGCTGACAACACTAACGGCTTGTGTTTTCGTGTTCTTGATCTGTCGAGGACTAATAAGACAAGTCTCGATTAACTTTGTTACCTGCTTCCTAACCACGCTGTTGCAGGAGACGCAGAGTCATTTTCTTGTATTTTGTTTTTCTTTTTCCGTTTCAATCAACAGCTTGTCTTGCAGGGTGTTAGTGTTTTAGTTTATTAAAGCATGCACTGTTAGATGGAGATTGGCCTTCAAAGTGTTTTAGATGTTAGTAGTAGAGTGAAATAGTTGATAGGTGGAATTATTTTTATCGTAAAAGGTATTTTTCCTTATAGATTTTTATATGTATTTCTATTCCAGCACTGTTGCCTGTAAAATAACTATAGAAAATATTTTTAAAAAAAGAGGGGAATGCTGTTTGTCTTGAATAGAAGCTACTAGTCTAAACTGCTGCATAATTAATCTCTTAGTAAAGCAGGCTGCTCCTCAATAAAATGGATACAGGCTTTGAAAACCCTTTAAAAAGTTTGTTGTTGTATTGAGTACTGAGAGCTGTGGGGAGCATTATACATGTTATTTGTCCATGTCATTTTTAAGTGAGGAATGTTAGTATGATCACAAAGAGCTAAATTGCTACCTGGTTAAGATCTTGTCAGCCACACGCTAATAATGAACAACGCTTCAGCAAAGAGAAATTAGACTGAGGGTGTTCTGGTTTACTTGCAAATATGCCTCAGCCATTTCCTGTCTTTTTCAAGAACTTTGCAAAACTGCTGTGACATAGCTAAGACAGAGGAATCTGCTACGTGGACAGGTATTTAAGAAATGCTGAAAACCATTAAGTTCTTATTATTTAAAGCAGATGCATTATAGGTAACATACTATGTCAGATAGGGATCATCTTGTGTTTGATTCCCAGAGCTGGCTTGGCCGTTCAAATGGGTAGTTAAATTGATACTGAAAATAGCATCTTAAATATATTTTTCTCTGTTGCTATGTACTAATGCAATGCTATTTCAGAAATAGCACACGAGCTTTGCTTCTTTCTAAATGTCAGCATAACCCTATTGGTAAATTCCTGCCTTTGAATCAGAACAGCGTGTCCAAATCTTGTGTGCAAGTTTGTTTTCTGTCCAGTGTTAATACCGCAATGCAGTATGAGAAAGCTGTCCTTTCTCACGCAGTCAAGGTGTGGGGGGAGAGGAGGGGGCAGGAAGAACCTTCTGGTTGTTTGGGTGACAATGAAGGAGTTGGTGCTGTAATGTTGTTTCTAAAAATTCTCCAGTTTTTAAAAATTCAACTCCAGTTGTTAGAGTGAATGTCCTGATGAGCATATATCCTCTGACCTTGTTCTAAAATCCAGGTGTTGTCAACTGTTGTTGCTTAATTTTATTACATACCTGATTTGTTACTTTAGTTGTACTTTAGAAATAATTCTGATACCTTGTTAGGACCAACCACAGGAAACAAAATCTGTTCTTCGTACTACTAGTTTAATCAGCTTTGAATAGATATTTAAATATTAAAGGTATAGTCTGAAGTAGTGCAAGTTGATATATTTATGCTCAAGAGTCTAATGCTCTGAGGAAAAACAACAAAACTCTGTCTTAAAACATTAGTTTTGTGTGGTTAGGCTTATATCTCTTCTTTGTTCAGCGTAACATCGGATCTGACGTATGGTGGATTTTCTGTTGCTGCATATAGTACAGCCTTCAAGAAGGTAAAAATATAAGTACAGTACCTTCTCCTGCAGTGCATGGTAGTGTTCAAACACAGGCTTCCCGAGGGAGGTCGGAGGGGTTTGCAGTGCCCAGCATTGGCCCCGCTCCTGCCAGCATGCACTCTCAGCTGTCAGTGACTTGGCTGGGACTGTGGCACCTTTTTCCTGCCTCAGGCTGGAGCTGGACCTGACCTTGGTGTTGATAGGTCTCATGAGTCTGTACTTTTAAGGTGGAGGATGTCTGCTTAAAATCAGAAAAATAAAAGCAAAAATACTGTAGCCTTCTAGTCCTTGCCCTTTGGAACTTTATATGCAAAAAAAAAAAAGAGTGATAATTTGAAATAATTGAGCATATGTTTACTTTTTGCCATACCAGTAGTCTGCACTATGGTCTGTGATGAAATGTCTGCTAATGGTATGGAAGATCCTGTTTGTGCACAGACAATCTTTATTTTTCTACAGATAACTAAGCAAAATCAGTAATATAGTGGTTAAAAATATTCTTACGTTAAGAACCAGATGTTTGAAAGTACTAAAATGCATTCCAGGAATATCATGGCACCTAGGTACCTAGCTGTCTTATTTTAATTGTCTGTCTAATTACCTTTGAAAAATCCCATTAAGTACCTATAAAAAAATTCAAATATCTGGATATCTTAAAAAAAATTCACCCATTAAAAAGATACTTTTGTAAGCTCTATTTTACCCTCATTGAAAAATCTGTATTGTGTATTATCCAATCATCCTTAAATACAATGTTATGCAAGAGAGTTTTGGGTTGATAGCTTTACATCCAAAATTTCTAGCAGTAATTTTTTAGATAGGGTTTTGGGGCTTTTTGGGGGGAGAGGAGGGAAGAAATGTAGCACAGTGTATTTTGGTGTAAGTCTGCTGCTTTTTTTGGCTTTCTCATCAGCATGTTGCCAAATACTGATTATCTTCAATGGAGTAAGTCCATGCAAAGGGTCAAGGTCTCATATGACCCGGGTCATACAGCTTCTAGGAGCTCAAATGAAGTTGTTTTGAGTTCACGCTCTGTTAGATACATCCTAGAGAGGATAATATTTGCGAAAAACTCTGGATTCCCCTAATGCACTGGAAGAGCATCATTTTGCTTCTCCTTTAATCTTCAAGTAATTTTTGCTATGAGTTCTGATTACTTTCAATAGGAATCTTACCTGCAGGCACCCCCAATTTACAAAGCTAGTGTAGAATTTCCTGAGGCTTGGTCTGTTTGTTTCCCCTTTCTTCCCCAATTAGGTGTCAATGCATATTTTTCCTTCCACTGTTAAGTATAACCAACCATTCTGCAGCCCTTACAGCCAACTCACAGTTGATAAAGGCAGCTTTTCATTCAGATCTATCTTCATATAGTTGCCTAATGTGTTCCCTGCCTAATTTTGAAAGCCTTCTGTCTATACAACAAAAAGAAAGCTCAAGGCCTTCAGGCTTGTAAGTTTCTACAGTAGAAAAAAATGATCACATCTTACTTCAAGCCTGTCTCAAACATTGCCCTTAGAGCGTTAGAGCTTCACAAACCTATTTGAGTTGCAATTAAAAATCTTACTTGTATCGAGAGAGAGCATGTCATCTGGCTTTATGAATGCTATTAATTTTTATGAGTCTAAAATTTGTTCAGTGTTTGCAAGATAGGCTATTAGGTTTCAAGATTGTTCCAGATTACTTGCCTAAAATACTGAGAATAAGATATGGGGCAGTAAACAGCCAGTACCTCTTAAAATATATTGGGAAGGTTAAGGAAACTTGGCGAGGGGGGTGGAAATACTATACTAAAGCTGAAGGGTCGTGAAGGGGTTTTACATACCACCAGATCTGTAAGCCAAAAGGTTCAAATGAACTCCAAGCATTAAGTCCATGTTCTGGTATATTTTGACTACAACCAAAAATTATCTTGGTCTTCCCCATCCATGATGACCTTTGCTACCTCCTTTTAGAGGAAATCCATGATACTATGTGATACATTAATAGTTGATTGTGTTATGCCACAAGGAGAGTCTGAAATGTCATCTTTTCACTTCTTCGAAATGCCTTTAGGGGTCCATGGCTGATTGCCTGCATCTTCTAGAAGTGCCCTTCCAGAATCAGGAGGGAAGAGCTTGGGTTCCCTATTATTTAGGGAAGTACATTAACTCTTGTTGCTCTTGTACTCCTTCTGGTGCCCATGAGGAGGAGAAAATAGTGGAAGGGAAGCTTTACAGGCAATGTTAGAACAAAGAGTACGCTTTTTCTCTTCCATTCAGCCTGCAGAATGCTATGCTTTAAATCTTTGTTGGTTTTTTTTTTTTTGGGGGGGGGGGGGGGGTGAGGGGTGTATGAAGGCAAGTAAGTGGATTTCTGAAATGGCAAGTTTCCTGGTTGCTTTTCTCATCTGAGACCATGATGAGAGCTTTGTCTTGTGGCAGGGGAACCAAGATTGCGCATGACCCTACCTAGTAGGCTGTTGATGTTGCCCCTGCTCTGGAAGCCTTGCAGACAGCCTATTTTATACAGTGAGGTTGGATGATGGGCAGGGTTACCTGAGTCAAGCTTTTGAATGCAGGATGTCAGTACAGCCCCAGGACTCAGTGCTGCTCTGCAGTTACCATCTCCTTAGGAAACCTCCAGAGATTGTGAAAGGTAAGGGTTTGCTTTGTGAAAGGAGGAGAGTGAGAGAGACTTGAACTGTGACATGCTGGGGGAAAGAACGTGTTTCTGTTGTAAAAGCAAGAATCTCTAGGTAGAGAAACACTTCTCTTTTTTTGGTGAATTGCTGGTACCATTGTGTGACTGTCTACCTTGGTGAGACCTCTTTCCCATGAGGAAATGACCGAGATTCAAGTGTTCATTGTTTGCTTGCATGTAGTTGCAGTCCATAAGCTGACCAAAGGGAGGAAGTGGGACATAGGATGAGGGGCAATTGTTTGCACCCTAGGCTAGCATTTGGACACATGTAGTTGCAGCAGATATGAATTCAGCTTTAATACTTTTGAACCCAAATATTTAAAAATGGCCATTACAAAAGGACTTCTAGTTCGTAAATCTGCTGGGTGGACTGTTAATATTTGCTGATTAGGAAGTGTTTAACATTTTTAATGTAACTGTTCTAACTTGTTTCAGTTCCTCTAAGCAGACAGTTATGACCCCTCTAAGCTCAGCATTCTTGACGTTCTCCCAAACACTCCATCTTTACAAGTGTGGAGAGCAGAGAGGACTTTGTTATTCTTTGTCAGCTTCTTCGGTGAGGCAGTGCTGGAAATCTGAAGGAACATAGGGTTTAAAAGGTACCGTGACACCTGCTGGTCAGAGGGTTTTATTGTCTAGGGTTTTTTGCCATTTCTCTCTGGGAATTAAATTACTCCTCGGGAACCATCAGTAACTAGACAGCTAAAGTTATGCCTAAATAAAGCATTTTCGTATCTTGTCTTGAAAGTACAGAATGCTTTACAAGTGCATGATAATATACAACACAGGCTTTATTCATTAACAAAAAGCAGATCTTTTTTTTTCCCTTGATCTGTGTTTACTTACAGTGTTCTGCTAGAAAAGATGTTTCTTCAAAATGAGGGTTAATACTTTGACTCTGAACATGAATGTAAGTGCAATACTTGTAGCTGTAGTTGTGCTAGAAAAATCATTCCTGTATTTGGTGATGTAAACTAGAGGTTTTCTTCTCATATACATCCCATGGGCAGGTTGAGTAGGTCTTTGAGATAAAGTGCTTTTTGAGCAGAATTTTGACAACTTTACAAAGTCAGTTTGTCAAAATCTCTTTACAATTAACTCCTGTTATATAGAAAAGTAATATTCTTTTGCTAGGTGGTTTAGAAAGGCCCACAAATGTCTTGCAAGTAGATACACAGAATTTTTACAAGGTTGGCTAAAAGCTTTATAGACTCAACAGGATTTCAGATTTTTCTCTAGGAACGGATGGGTAGTTAAGTAATTTGGAGTAAGACAGACATGCTGGTTTTTGTCAAGTTTCATTTTGAGTCATGTTGCATTGGCTTTAGAAGCTTGCTTTTTTTTTTTTTGACAAGGCAAAAGCCTGTTCTTGCTTTGGGGAACTGGGTTCAGGCTTCAGCTGTCACTTACCTGCTGTGTAGTCTTTAGCAAGGCATTTTTGCCTACTTCCATCTCCCCTTTGGCTCCTCTGCTTTTTCAGTTAAAGGGTGTCCAAGCAAGGACAGTCGTCGAACGCAGCCAAGGTCCTGAGCTGTTCAGTGTCATGATAAATGCACACTAGTAGTTCATATTCTCTGCTTTAAATGGAGATTTTTGTGTCATACTGGACCGGTTTCACAAGTCCAATTTTAGTTTCAGCACTGAAATGTGCTGCACTTCTGTGTCTAAAAATAAATGCTAGAATGTGTCACTGTTAACATACAGACCACCTAATATCACACATATGACAAAGTTCATAAAGGGTGTGTGCTTCATGGAATTCCTGTTTATAAAGTGTGCTTATTTCTAGCTTCGTAGTTTGGGATTTTATCATTTGCAGAAATATTACTTGTAAAAGTTTACATGCAGAATTGGAATATATGACAGAAACATCTATATTGATACCATTTTCTTGCTCTTATTTTACCACTGAAAAGTCTTCTCCCTTGACATGGGGAGAGAGAAATAAGGGTCGAGAAAAAGGAATGTAAAGGCAGCAATAGTTAGAAAAGGGGAGGGGAGGAGGAAAAGATCCAGAAGAAAAATTGTAGGTGTTTAAACTTCAGAACTTAACTAACTTTCTGATTGCTCGAGGGGAATAAGGATTGATTATGAACTTTTTTCTTCCTAATTGGTATCCGATTTTCTTTAGCTTTTCTTGCTTTAAAGGCATCTGTTAAACTGCCCTGTGCCTTTGAAGGCAAGGGCTTTTAGTAGAGCTAATGAAAGGTAGATTTTTCTCTAGTGCTGTTAATTCTTCTTGTCTTCTTATTAAAGCTGTTACTAAATGATTGCTGACCAACATTGTACTGAAATAAAGTGCTTTTTGTCCTGTTCAAAAATAGCAACAAAAACATTCTACTTGCTTGGTTTAAAAAAAAAAAAAACAACAAACAAAACACAACAACAAACAACCCCCAAAACCTACAGTAATATAAAAAAATGGATTAGTTGAGAGCATTGCAAAGTTAATTCTGCATAGAATTAGTATGATTATTTTGCAGCCCATGTCCAAAGGATTATACTTGGGTGATGACAGTTAGTCTAGCAACATCCAGACTTGGACTTTAATATGACTACTACTTTCATAAATAATATAAAAGGATATGCGACATCAATAGTGTTTCTGCTGAAATTGGGAGAGTGGGATTCTGCCAGCTTTTTTCCATCAAGTTACTGTGTATTAGAGGAGGGTAGAAAATTGAAGCAGGGTCAATCTTCCAGCTATAGTCCTGGCTACAGAGACTGTAGGCAGTCCCTTCCTGCTGTGGTGTTTTGAAGACTGCTTGGTGCTTCTAGTTGTTGGTGCTCCATGTGAAAGGGTGGAAGTATTGGTAGGGGAGCACAGTCCAAGGTGATGAACAACTCACTACCCGTGACAGCAGAGAGCTGGCATCTGTCATGGGTTCTTCCCATTTTTCCTTCAAGGTGTTAGTGCTTGTCTTGTTTTGAAGAGGATGCTGAAGAACAGTATAGATGAGACAGAAGTTACTGCTTGCCAAAGGTCATAATCTTAAATGTCTTGTAACTTCCCAGTGGCCTCTTTGGGAGCAAAATTAGTCAAAACAGATTTTTTTGAAAAATCTCAGCTTAAGACTGATGAATGCTGCATGACATTGATACTTGCATATGGTATTTGTTTTACTAGTCTTTCTTGTGCCAGTGTTGCAACAGTGTCTTCTGCAGCTGGATGCTGTTTTCTGGGGCTGCTGCTGGTTTTAGAGCACTTTCTATTTTTACTGCTCACTCAAACAGTAACATCACTAGTGGCTTACTTCCCTGTAAGCGGTGGGATTTGTGTTTCCTCTTACTTAGGACAGCAACAGATGTAATGGAGTCTTCCTGAAATGTAGTATCTTTTTCCTCCCACTGTAGGAGATTTCAACTATCCTAAGACAAAAGTTCTGCAGGTATGACCTCTTCTCAAGTCACTTTTGAAGTAAGAGGACCATCAGTACCAGGTACCCAAATTATGCTTTCTCCTTTTTGTATGGTTTAACTAGAAGAAAACTGAATAGAAGAATGTTTAAAGACGGTCTTGTCTTTTTTCTTCAGAGGTAAAAGAACATGAGAGTTCAAATACCAAAATGATAAGTCATTGTAAAATACATGAATTAAGAAATTTCACATAGGAATTTGAAAGTGAGATTTGGGAATTAATTTTTACCTTTTTCTTTGAACAACAATTTCATAGTGTGCTAGAGATTTTGGTGCTAACTGAAATGGTTATGATTGTTTTAAAATCAGTGTTCTGTCTCTAGTAACATTTTATTCCATGGAAATGAGTATTTACATTCTGAACCATGATAGTTAGGCATGCATTGATGTGTTTGTTCTGTTTTTTTATTCTCTCTGCATCCCTGTTAAAGGCTCTCCATAACAAGATGTGACCTCTTCTAGGAGTTCACTAGGACAGAAAGAATATGCAGCTTAATTAGATATTCCATCTGTGCAAAAATGTGTCAAATATATTCCATAATCTAAATGAGGAACACAAGGTGTCAGATCATGTAGAACACCAAGATTTAGTGTTGATAAATTGTGCTTATTATTTTGACCTTCATCTTCAGGAACTTTGAAGGAAGGTCACCAAAAAAAGTAATTGGTGGTTGCCTAACAGAAGCAGATGAATGTGGGAACGCTTACAGATTGGCAAAATTCCTGTTACAGGCAAATACCAAATGGCATAAGTGTCTGTTGTAGTTGGTGGAAAAAAAATGATATAAACATTTTACAAGCTTTGAAATCTGCCCCATGTTAGACCTCTCCTTTGTTTCTCCCATTTGATTGGGAAATTGGGAACTGAACATTGACACACAATGTGGACAGAAAGCCTTTAGTAAGAAGTAGTGTTTTTATAGCATTCTGGAAAAAACTTAAAGAATTAATTGACCTTAGATCAAATGAAGTTATAAAGCACTGGTGTAGCTTTACAGTGGAATATGGCAAGCCATGCTCTTTTTGCCCTGTTTACAGTGTTTCTTCCACTGTTGTGATGGCACTGTCACTAGCAGAGTTGACTTTGGATGTGTAACTTTTTCTTGTGCTCATAATATCTGGAACAAAAATTAGGATTAGGGAGACCTAGATCCTGCCTCACTGGCTGGTTACAAAGAATTACCTGGAAATACTTACCATATCTATAGCATCAAGATGTGACACAGAAGGTTGCTTCTGCTTATGACAATATTGATGCTGTTGGTTTTGACTGGGGGGAAGAGCTCTGAGATGCAGCAGTGGCAAGATGCAGTCTTGTTAAAGAAGAGAGGTAGGTTTTCAGAGCTATCAGCAGTTCTACAAACAGCAAAATTTCCAGTTTATTTAGAAACATGTACTGATTTTGTCAGATCACCATGGTGAGTAGTTAGTTGGTGGCACAAGAATCCTTGCCTTTAGTGCTAATGTGCTCTCTGTGTCCTCATCACTCCCTTCCTGTTGACGTCAAAGCCAGTGATTCCAGGCTGACTGGCAGGATAAAAGGACATCACCAGCATAGGAATGATGCTTTGACTCGCTTTCTGTAGCCAGACCACTTCTGGAGTTAGCATTGGTGATGAAGCCCAAC
Organism: Astur gentilis; assembly: GCF_929443795.1. Lineage (NCBI taxonomy): Eukaryota > Metazoa > Chordata > Aves > Accipitriformes > Accipitridae > Astur > Astur gentilis. The sequence goes on from NC_064884.1 coordinate 21,528,374, forward strand.
ACTTTGATGTAGACTTTTACATATTTGTGACATGGAGTGCTGCTTTTTGCCTCATCCTAGTGGAAGAAAGAGGGTCACTGAGTACTGGCTGTGACTCCTTTAGGTCTTCATCAGGACACAGTCCCATACCAAGAGACTGCTAGGTGGCCATAGATAAGCTATTATGAAATAAAAAATGGAGCTTCTAGCTCCCAACTGTACACAAAGATTCTTCTCCAACAGAGTTGGCCCAAGCAGAGAGATTGCAACATCAGTGAGGCTGTTGCAAGCTTTGAGACTGGGCAGAACACCTGGAGTAGCTTCTAGCTTCCTCTGCTGTAGCTGAAGGAGCTCTGCCAGTAGCAGCATCAGATTTCCCTGGCAAGGGGAGAGGGAGAAGTTGAAGACCCCTGAACTTGAAACACAAAACCAAACCAAACCCCACTGAGTTTAGAATTGCCTTTGAAAAGGCAGTTCCAGTTTATCATGCATTTCACTTGTGCCTTTCCTGGGATAATTTAAGCAGCATTTTACAAATCCTGATTCAGCCTCCCAATGTAATTGTTGAAGTGAGTTTAGGGGTGACTGCACATCTTGTTGCCTTTTGTGTGTTGTATCTTGATGAGTGATAAGCATTCACTGAATGTTCACAGGTTTGTTTAAAAAAGGCCAGAAAACTATTCTAGCTAGCTGCTACTAAGAGGAACATAATTTAGATGGCACTGCAGAGATTGGCTGGTGTGTACACTAAGATGTACTAAATGCTGCTATTTTAGTGTTATTAAAAGAATTTTAGCTTCTCTTTAGTATATCCAGTCAGAAATTATAACTATGTGGCATTCAGGTGGTCTTCCCTCCCCCTTTTACCTCCTCCCTGCAAAAACAAACCATAATGTGCCTCAGTACAGAGTGGAAAAAGTAAAGTGCCTGAGGCAATTGTGTGCAATGAATTGCATAGTAAGTATACAGCTGATGTTTGTCTGTGTTTGTGTGCTTACAGTGAGCATCCAAGAAGCTTGATTTTTTTAAATGAATTGAACCAGAAGATTTTATAAAAAAAAAAAGGGGGATTGTAGTTCAAGATGTTCTTTAAAATTATTTCAGTAAGCTGTTTTTAGGAACAAATTATCTTATTTAATTCCTGGCTTTTGTAGATTTTTTTGCAACCCCTGGGTCTGCAGGGGTTTCTTTCATAAACAATCCTGGTGGTATCTCATATTAGATTAACCTGCATAGTGGGGGGAAAAAATGGACACAATTTTAAAGGCATAAGGACTTCCTCAAAACGGTTATTTCAGACTTTAAAGTTCCAGCTATGATATTTGGCTTAGTAAAAGGTAGTGTATCTTTGTTGTATACAGCTTGCCTACTTTGTATCTTGAGATAATTGTGGCTCCAACTCTATTGCTACTGCTTTCCCAGTTTGAGAACAGGAAATCACCATCATAGATGCTTTATCTTGCTTTTGTTAAGATTGATACTTTTTCTCTCAGACTTTTTAGCTGTCAATTTCATCTTTGCTTTTCCTGTTGATGAGGCATGCAGGATAGTTCTGGATATCCTCTCCCCTTTTTCTTAAATGCTTCCACCCCCCGCCACCAATTAAGGGACTAATTTGACTTTAGCTAGACTTCCTTATGTCAGCTTTGGTTTAAGGGTGACTTTGTTTGAAAATTTACATTTAGGCATTTTATGTTAGAGGCTGAATTAAATCTCAGTATTTTTTTAATTACATTTTATTTATAAATTGCTCAAATACGATGGTAGTTCTTACATTTGCATAGCAAGCTTAAAAGGTTAAGCAGATGGTGCCTAAATATACTTTAAAACTTCACATTTTCTCCTTCTGCAACAGATTTTTTTTCTTGTGTCTGGAAATATTGTTAAAACCCTGCAAAAGCAAAATACTACTTTGTCCTTTCCATTTGTTTTAATCATTGTTGTTGTTCTTGCAGTCATATACATACAGGTGTTGTATTAAAAACAAGGGTAAGTTGCAGTGTTAACTAACTCCTGGATATCCCAGAATCAAGCATTCTTGTACTATTGTAATCTTTTGGATTCATTCTTTATGTATGTATGCGGTAGGGTAGACAGTGTGAGAATTTCATGGTGGTTTTGTGTAATGTTATGTTTTTATAATAAAAAACTGAAAGCATAGCAGCAAAATTCATTTTATTTCTCTCAGGAATAAAATTAATTGGATGTGTTGTCTTGGGAATAATGCTAGCAACTTCCTATTTGTCTGTGCTTTCTAGATTGTTGGTGTGAATTTTAGAGAATTTTAGACATGTATGTCTATAGGTACATATATTAAAAAAATGGACAGTATATAGGAAAAAACTGGTTCGTCTTGACAATAAGCATTTTACAGTGAAAATCTGCCTGCTGTGTTTCCAGAGATTTTTTTGAACAGTATTACTGCAGAACAATTTGGAAGTCAACCCTTTTAAAGGCTGGGGTTGTCAGTAGTCCCTCTCTCAGTGAGATTTTTACAAGAATGTGAAGAAAATGCTGTTGTAGTTTTGGGTGGGGGGAGAATTACTTTCTGAACTGAAAAGAGGGAGTTTATATGGGTGATTCTGGTGTATATGTTTAAAATATTTGAAGGTTTGACCATGTAGGCTGTACTTACTAATTCCATGTAGGCTTGAGTAGTGATGATTGTAGCTTTTTCTGTTTGTTTTTTTAGGAGAGGTTTTTGCAATATGTGGGAGCTGCAGTGCTTTGGGAAATTGGAATCCACAAGTTGCAGTGGTCCTCCAAACTGATGATCGGTAAGTTGGGTTTTTGTTTTTTTAATTTGGTCCCTTTGAAGTAGCTGGACTTCTGGAGCAACAAATTTATGCTGGCTTTGAGTTTGTAAACTATTGAGCTACATGTACTGTTAGTAAAACTCTCCAGAATTTCTTGTGTTGCCCTTGCACATTTTGAATGCTTAGGAATGTGTCTAAGAAAATGTTTAACTTGGGTATGCTTTCCTAGTTACAGATGATGTTTCTACCGTTGCGACTGACATATTTCAGTAGTTTAGTTATAGACATTTTGAATAGGAAACAGCTATGGACAATTCTCAGTCCCATAACTATACAGCAAGTTATAGGAGATGTTTATAGTGTTTACTTTCTTTTTAACCAATACAAGTTATTACTGTGGCTATGAGGAGATGGGGAGAAGATTATTTAAAATGGGAATTGCATTAAAACTCTTTAGTGGTTTGTGTGTATATAAACATGAGTGTACATGAAGAAGGCTTCAATGCAGCAGAGGAATTCACTGTTTTCTTAAAATCGTGTCCGGCCCGTTGCTGTTTGTATGATGCAAGGCTCACAGGATGTATTTATAATTCTGTCAGTGACTTGCTGTGTGATCTTGGATGAGTCCCTGAATTATTTCATTATGTTTTCCCCATCTGTTAAATGAGGATGAGAATTCTTGCTCCATTAGAGCACTTCAGATCTGTACATTAGAAAGTGCAATTTCAGTTCCAAGTATTCATTGTGCTTTGTGTGTGTTTGGCTAAGTTACCTTGTAAAAAACCCTTTCTTGCAGCAATACGCTGAACTTTCTTTTAGAACATCACTTAAGACAGACATATGTTGGAGGTGGCTGTTAGGCTGTATTTTGGAACTGGTTTTTTTTTTTCCACAGTCAATTATGGAAGGCTACTGTAGAGCTTCCTAGAGGAGTTCCTGTTTGGTATCGGTATTTTAAAGGGTACTTCCTAGAACCTAAGGTATGTACAACCTTTTCTATTTTAAGTTGGCTCATCCCTAGTAAAAAATTCCCTTATTTGAAGTAAAAAAGGATTTTCTGAGTTAAACTTGAGTTTTTAGAAAGAAATCTTAATGTTTCATATGTTACAATTTAAAACACTTGTGGAAATACAAGCAGTTCACTTCTGGAAATACATGACCATATGCTGTTAACTTTAATTATTTTTGTTAAATTGTCTTCTCTTTTACCACTGTTAGTGTTTTAAAAATTCCAGTGATAGTGAAATGCCTGACATTATTATAAAGATTAAATTATATGGTAAAGTTCTCATTAGTTATAATGGGGCTATAAAAACTTCTACAGTTATAATTGAATATGGACTTCAGCAGGGCAAGGATCTCTAGCATGGAAGCAAGTGATAGCAGGAGAAAAATGGTTAGTGTGAGCAGGCATATTTAAATTTGCCTAATCTACTACAGTCTTTAAAATTACTGCAGATTTTTCAGTGAAGCGTGAGAAGTTTTAACTAGCTTTTGTGCTGCATAATTAACGTATGTTAATCTCTTGGAGTGGAGTGAAAACGTGAAACAAGGAATGGGGCATCCCAGTGTTTTCTTTAGGTTTGCATATAGGTATTTGCATGAGTTGGGGCGAAAACAACCCGAGACAGACACAGATGTGTTTTTACAGGTATTGATGTCAAAGTTGCATGTGAGTTGAATGTATGTGGCAGTATACTGGTCTGTAAAAATCATGCTAGGGTAAGGGGGAAGTTCTTCAGACCAGGGATGGGACTGCATCCAGAAAAAAATTGGACTAAGTTGGGAAAATAAGCAGCTACTCTAACTGTTTTTCTTAATAACAAGTAATAAGTGTAAGAAATAACCCATTTAAAGCTATCTTTGCTGTCTTTTTTACTCTGTTAATCTCCTGTAGCTATTCACCCTGGGCTTTAGTTCTTCATTAAAATCGGGATTATGAAGGATGTAGCTAAATGTGCAAAGGAGTTATAGAATCATCTGGTCTATATCTTTTAAATATTTTAAATTACTGTCAAGAGCATGTAAATTGTTGTCAGCTGGACTAGCCTTTCTTTCACTGAAGAAATATTTGACAGAGGTATCATCTCAGTAAAGGATACTAATTTTAATGAAACACAGTTCTGTTTTTTCATTACAGCATGTGAAATAGTCTAATCTGAAACTGATGTTTAAATTGTTATTCTGACGCAAAAGAAGGGAAGGCCAATAATAGATTTCTTTTTCTGAGGTCAAACTGAGGCCAAAAGTAGATCAGTTCTTACAGCTAGCAGCTCTGATGGAACTCTTGCATTTTTTGCAAATGCCCATAAGTTTAAAATGTAAGCAAAAGCACACTTAGAACAGATTGACAGAAAACGTGCTCATAGACAACAGAATTTCTGTTTTAACATTTGAAAAAGTTTACGATATGTATTGGTGAGTGTGTTTCTTTAAGTAGGTGCTCTGTATCGTGCACGCTTTATGTACCGTGTGATGCAGAGTCTGCCAAGGTAAGTATAAATTTTATGGAATACCAGCATAAAAAGCTACTGTATATAAAAGGGAGAAAAAAAGAAAACCACCCTACAAAACAAAGTATGTGAATTGCCAGGGTACACAGTTATCCACTCAGCGGTGTCTAGCCTGTACCTCTTAAGTTCACCGGACTTTATTTCATATAACGTAAAGTCTTTTGAAGAAAAGAATTCCAGCTACAATGTTTTTCTCTTTTTTGTAATATTTTTGAAGAACAATGTAAAAGCAGGATCCCTTAATTCTAACAGGAAAATAATACAGTATAGTGCAAATGAAACCATATATGGAGGACTTTAGCATTAACAACTCTGATAAGGAAAAGATACTTTTAAGTTAAACTATTCTGAATATTTTTATTTCAGTGAGTTTTTCATTAGGGATTGCATGTGATTAATCTCCTAAATTTGATAGGCTTGCAATATGTGATCCCTCAGACACTGTTAACTTTTTATATCAGCACAATTTTGTGTGTCATGGTCTGTAGTAGGATAACTTAAATACATGTGTAGTCTTAAATATATGTTAAAGCCCGAATATATGAATTTGACACCACATAATTGAGTAAATCATGCTGAAGACAGATCCAGCTGAAATTACTCTTCCTTTCCTTTCTATATCAACTGCATCTTTGAAGATGCTTGAGATGGACATGGTGGCAAACCTGGGGGTGATACATATTTACACAGAGAAATGATAGTTTCCATATTATCCAAAATATTACTACAGACTAGATGCTAAAATAGATATAATAATTTACATTTTGGAAAAAAACAAATAGGAAAGTATTTTTCTTGCCTCCCTTTAAAAAAAAAGTCATAATTTGATCTCTGTTAAATTATTTTGCTTGAAGGATCGTGCAATGTCATGGGAAGTTTGGTTTGTTTGCACTGAAGCATTTTGGTGTTGATTGTAGTTACATAAATAGAATATATTTTTTTAATAATAGATTGAAATGTATCCCTACAAAAATTCTATACAAATAAATGAATGCATATACAAAGAACGTTTTGCTATAAAATTTGTGCAAGTCTTGGCTCCTGCATATCAAGAACTCTTACTATGTTGTGAACATTTTAATGATAACAGAAGAGTAATCTTAAGCATTTTAAAAGAAAAGTAAATACATACACTTGATGAAATAAGACAGTAATTTAAACTATTTTGCTTGAGGTTTGTTCATTTCTTAAATATAGTCCGGTACCAGTTACCTCACTGTAAGGGTCTTCCCATGTTTTATTCTACACATATCTTCTGTTGTTTGGGAGGGACGACACACCAAAACCCCCTTGTCTGAATTTAAGTCTTCTGTATGTCATATGTTTTAGGAGAATGTTTTTATATGTATTGTTTGTGTGATGCATATTTGAAAACCTTACTAAGGTAAATACATGCCTTATTCTGTTAAGCTATGTTCTATATTTGTTTTTCCAACAGCAAATAAGCATGCAAGTTTAGGGTTATAACTAAGCTATCTGTGCATGTAGCAGGACTTTTAAAACTGGATTGGTGAATGTATTTCACACTTAATTATATTAAGAATATTACTTCATTATAGAGGTTTCAAATGGGACTTAAATTTACTTTTCTAAAATGTAAACAAATCAAATCCATTTAGTGCCTGGAATATAGTAAAAAAAAAAAAAAGGTGAAACTTAGGTCTAGGGTCAGTAATTTCTTTAATATTGGAATGCCTTAGAAAAGCTTTTGCTAGACTAATAACCCATGGTTAACCTGATAAAAAGAAAGGAACACCTCTGCTGTGACTGTGCTGTTAGCAGATTTTGTATTAAACTGTTACTGGAAATACTAGAGCTGTAAAATCTCTTTTTAGCCTAGGGCTTCCTGGCAGGTGACTTGTATGTGCTGTTGCCTTGCAAAGTTAGTTATGATGGCTGAATGGCTTTGGTTGATTGTTTGGTTTTGTGGTTAATTATTGTCTCTTACATGGTACAGAAATCTAGAGAGATTTTTGTCAGAAATCCAGCATCAAAGTTAAGTCTGAATTCATTTAGTTGTTCATGTTCTTGAAGTAGATTAAAATTCTTGGAACATAGTTTTAAGAATAAAAGTGCAGTTGGATAAATGTAGCTATGTGTGGTGGTTTTACATTTTTTTCTTTTTTTTCCCTAATGCCTACTCTGTTATGTTGCCTTGGATCAGGAAGTTTGGAACTGGCCTCCTAGATTGTCATTTAAACATCCACGGAAGTGCTTTCATTTTTTTAATTGTACTGAGCACCTAAGCACTTCACGCAGATTGTGCATCAGACTGCTTTGAACCCCTGGAATATTAAGGGTAAAATGCCTATGTAGCATAATCGTAAAATTGTCTGATGACTACTGGGGGACGCCCAGCTTCTGACAATGTAAGAGAACTTGATTTTTAAAGAAAATTCTTGAATGTCCTTTAAGAGCTTTAAAATTGCCTCAGATGTTCAGCTAATTACAAATCAAGCAACATAATTTTTATGTGTTTGCTTTAAAAAACCCTATAATTTCCTGTGTTAGTAGGGAGGAATCCATGCCATACAGTGCCACTTACTATAATCTCAGTGTACTACCCACTGGGATGCTTGATGTGACATTTGGATAGGTGCCCTTTTAAGACTGTCCTAACAGAGGCTGACTTTTAGGTAACATTACCATACTATGAATATTGATGACACATCATTTACTTCCACTGCAGACTGATCTGAACTGGGTGGCTGTTCAAATGTTGCCAGTATATGCTACTGAAATTACATCAGTATTTTAACCTCATAGTTACAATGGCTTCTATGACATATAATTAAAACACTACTTAAATGCCTATAAATGCAAAGACTGTCTGAGCAGGCATTGTGAGAGGGCTTTCAGTCATGTCTGCCTGTTCGCTAATCCATTGCCCTTTTCCTTCTGGTAGGTTTGCTTGCCTCTTAGTATGGAAAGTGTTGAGGATTCCTGGGATTAAATGCATAATCAGAAGACTGTATTCCTTTCAGGGCATGAAATTTTTGCTGAGTGTGTCCAGCGTGTTGTGCTTACTGTTGGGATGTTACTCAAATTCTCATTCATAATTTTAGAACCTAAAATTAAAATGTACATTTACAGTAGTGTAAGAAATAAACTGGTATTGGTATTTTGGGGGTTTCTACAAGGAAAAACCTTTGCTTACCTTTTGAAGAAAACAGCTTAATCCATGTTAGGACAGACTTGCATTCCCCAGGTTTGCAAGTTACAAGTTCCGTGTATGTTCATGGGAGTTGCTGTTGGCAATCTTGCAGGTCTGTGTGGTGTTAGGAAATGATAGCCTCCCTACTTGCAAACACAGGTTTCAGTTTTGAAAACTGAGATTGTGACATGCAAGTGTGGATCTGCTGTGAAAGAAGGGGGAAGAAACTTCTCATTATTTACTTTTCCAGAAGTCCGTAAGAGTGATCATTGTGGCAGCAGTGAGAAGATGAGAATTAAAACTGCACTATAACAGGAATAAACTGAAAACAATAGTATCATCTTATTTTATTTGTATTTATATGCATTCTGTCTTTAAAGCATAACTTTAAGCATATGTATTTTATTCTGACATGACCCTTAAGTATAGATGCCTCTGAATTAATTAGAAAAACTGAATTGCTTTTAGCTAAGGCTCTCGGAGCAAACCTGTCTTGCTGAGCATTTTTTAAATTTTTGGTGTTTGCTGTTAACTCATCCAAAAGCATGGTAGATTAAATGTGTTCGATATATGTCAGGAAATCCCATCTGCTGCTAAAAGAATTTGAGTGAGCTGCAAGATAACAAAGCATTATGGTACTGTGTAATTATACTGCTGAATTGTCTGGAAGTCCCTGTTGATCATCTATTTAAACAAGAACCTGAAGTACTGGGACAAGTTGGTGTTGAAGCTTATATGACTTTGGCAATAGTAGCAAGTCTCTTTGGAAATATGAATTACTCAGGCCCAAACCACCAAAACGATGAACTGCAGCTATTTGACAGTGGCTGTTATGACTGATGGCAACAACCACACAATGTTAAGGGAAACTTGTTAGGGTGACTGAGCTGGGAATCAGGCATGTTCTTTCTGTTGTTAGCCAGTGGTTACCTAAAAGCTTTAACTTAGAAAGCTATTTCAAACTGAAATCATTCTGAAGGAAGAGACTGAGTTACTGTTCTGATTATCTGTCTGAGTATTGGCTATGTTTGTCAACAAATGTAGTCTTTTGAGGGATAGTAATTTTTTTTTGTGAAAGAATCTGATTTATCTTGCTTCAAATGAAATAGACTGCAGGGGCTTTGCTGCTGGCTGATTGGATTGTATCAGTGTCTTTTTGCTTCTGAGGAAAGCAAAAATTGAGACGGCAAAATTCCAAGTATTTGTTTTCATTAGATGGTAAATAACTTCCTATTCTGTACCACAACTAAAATAACTGGGTTTTATAGACTTTGAATTAGTCAAGCAAATTTTGAGGGAGAACCCACCCCTGCAACTTAACTGCATGAGTAGATGTTGAGTGCTGTTTGGAATTAGAGATGTGGGGTATGTTTTTTCATAAATTGTTGCTGTAGTATCTTAAGAAAAAAGCAAGCACACTTAATGAGTTCAGAGACACTTTGTTTTTTTTGTATTAGAAGGAAACTGAAGTAGTCCAGTGGAGTAACTGTAAGCAGTAAAGGTTTAGTAACTCCATGTAACATCTCCACCCTGTCAGACTTTGTCACAAGTTTTGTCGTATGTATACCTGACGCATCAGATAGTGTCATCAGCAGTTGCAGGGGTAAGAGACAAGCCTGATCTGTTTTCTTTCTTTTTGATTCTCTCTCTCTGTCTTTCCCTCTTTCTTCTTCTCCTTCTTTTTCTTTCTTAAATCTGGAAGTTTAATTCACAACCATCCCAAACAGCTACATGGGTAGAAGATCAGATATAACAAAAGAAATTATTGCAGACATTTAACTTTTAAATTACAGACTATCGATGGTCCCTGCGAAGTCATAGTTCACACGTGGGAGACTCATCTACAACCACGATCAATTACCCCTTTAGGTATGGGCATCAACTGCATCTGTTTGAGGCATATGCATAAGATTGCTAATATGCTGCACATTGGTTTAGAGGGATTGATAACTATAGTTTTAAGATACTTAAGTTTATTAATGTGTTGGAGGTATGAGCTTTTTCTTTGCACAACATGGGCCTTACTCTCAAATATATATATAAATAAGTGGATTAAAAATGGAGTGGATGTGAAATTCTTTGCCACCCTTAATATTATGTGGGGTTTTTTATTAATTTGGAATTGTAATAATTTTCTGTAAGTTTAATTCTTTGAGACTAAGGATCCATATTTTTTCAGAGAAAATGTGGGGAGGGGGGAGGGTGTGAAGTCACTGCTGGTTTGATTTAACTATTTCGTTAGTAAAATTTTAAAGCAAAAATTCTTAATTAGGCTTCTTTAAGTAAATGGATTAATGTAAATAGAAACACAAATGGGCTTACTTACCTGGCAATTTAGCAGAAATTTATTTTGCTGGAAGAAAAGGTGGCATGCAGACTTGCATACAAGTTCCTAATGCTTTTCTGAACAGGGAAAAAGTTTGGTTTTTAAGAGTGACTGAAATAACCTTTGAACGTAGCTTGTAATTTAGATCTCTTATGCTTCTATGGGATGGCATGTTTTATGCGCTGTCTTTTCTAGGATATGAAAAATGTTATTTCTTCCACACTGAGGAGTTCACATCTATTAAATACCTTCTGTTTCACTGAAAAAAGGTCTTTTAGAAAGAAGCTGGTATTAAAGAAACTGTTTGTTAATCATGAATAGTACCATGATCATGTCCTGTCCTGTCCCCCCCACCTTTTTTTTTATATTTAATTTCAGTTTAATTAGTTGTGTTTCTATTCTTGTAACAAGATTATGTTTCTGTATTTGTCAGTAACTGATTAGGGAAGCAGTCTACCCTCTGCTAGGGTCTAGACTTTATCTCTAAATTTGGATAACTTCATTCCAAATAGGATTTTTTTCCCCAAGTAGTACTCTATGCATCATAAGCAGTCTTTAAGAAAATGCAGCAAAACCAGGATGTTAGCACTTGGTCATTATGATCCTAAATTGTTGCCTGTGGTTATTAAAAATTGAGGGCAGGCCCATAATTCATCTTAGAAAAAATGGGATTAATGGCTGTAGAGACAGAATTCTGTTAAGATTTATGTTTTGAGAAATGTATAGTTTTAGACAAGTGCAATTCTGTTAATGCTGGTGAATTTACTTAGTGCCTTAAGATTTCAGTTATTAAAACTGTGGAGAGGGTAAGGGTAAAATTAAGTGTGAAATGAGTGTTTTGAATATTTTGTCCTAGGTTGGCTTCTGTCACATGGGCAGAATAAGCATTTTAATTGTCTAACTTGATTTAGAAGCTTTAACTATAAATGTGCAGGAGGACAGCTTTCTTGTGTGTTTACAAGAAACTTCAATGTCTTTAACAAGAAAAGCACCTTACATTCTAGTAGGATGTAGATATCAGCAAGTTACTGCAGCAAACTAGGAAATTATGCAACCTTCTTGCTTTTCTCAGTTCAGACGGCATTTTGTGTTGATTGTTTTTTCTTGCAGAAACTAAGAAAAAGGATAAATTGGGAAAAAGCTTTATAGAAGGTTGCAATAAACATGCTTATTCTTTGTCTGTCTGAGTTTTCCTACTTTTTTTTATTAGATGTACTTTTTAGAAGTGAAGTGGAAAAGTAGAATTAATTTAAATTGGCAATGATTCTTTATAATGTGAATACTAATTAATTTCTTTCATTCTTTTCCCCTCCTTTTAATTCTAGAAAATGAAATTACTATTGACGATGGATACTTTGGAATCCGTAGTAAGTGAGATATATATTGACCTTTACTCTTCACCACATATTTAATTTTAACAAGGTTAAGTGCTGTAGTTGAAAAATATTTGAAATACTAAGTTTTGACAGGAATTGCCTGTAAGTGATTGTTTTCTCTGCTTATATGGTTATTTTTGTATCCAGCATTTGTGAATTCACACTCAGGCTGTAAGTCTTTTTTTAACATTAGAAAGGATGCTAGGAACAGTTGAAATATTGTCAGTGTGCTGGTGTTAAAGGTTGATGCAAACTTTGGATCGTGAGCATGTATTTTTTGAAATACAGAATAGACTTAGCTTTCTCTTAAAACCTAGCCTGAGAAAAAACTCTTTGTGCCTAGAAAAATATTACCACTTATACTAAATGTACACAATCTGCCTCTTCCGTTAGACACAACTGCCAAAACCTCTCATAAATTCAAACCTCATGTTGTTGTGCATGCATGTGTCTCACTTTGGGCAGTTCTAACCCACCTCTCACTTAATGCTCAATCCTGTGCTGCCTAAGGTAACTCTTTGTCATGTCTCATGCATCTTGTCTTAAAGCTTTTCCATTTTTCTTCATACCTTCATCAAATGATAGGTTTTGCTAGGAACTCTTCAAAACTGTGGGGTCTGCTTCAGTGCCCGGTCTGGTGGCTTGTGCTTTCTGGCCATCCTGCTTGTAGGCTTTCCTTGTCCTGATGGTGAGGTTGAGGATTCTCCTCCATGCTTTGTTTCCCCATCATATCTGTTATTGTGTCCTGTCCTGCAGACTTACACTGCTTTACTGGCATTGATTATGATGAGCTAATTTTACACCTGTATCTCAAGTTGTGAATGAATCTTCAGAGTTCTATCAGTGTTATTCCATGTATTGAGAGATCTCAGGGCAAGGGAGTGTTATGTCTACCTTTGGAGACTTAACTTAGCCCGTGATACCGTAAATAAAATTAACACTGGAATACTTAGTGCTCTCCAGTTTGTGTGAAGCTGGCAAGGATCATTGTTCCTATGTAATTCCCGTAGAAGCCAGCAAACAACTGCAGTATCTGTTGTCTGTTCTGGGTAGTTCAGAAAAGGCAGGTGAAAGGATGTGCTCAACAATTGCTGTGGAAATACTGTTGAATAAGCCTGGTGATAAGGAGGATTGTCTGCAAGATGATGTCAGAGGAACTGTATTTATATTTTTATACATTAAACTGTCTAGTGCTCCCTAAAACAAGTTATCAAAGTGTCTTCTACTTCTTGTTTAATTTTTGATAGATGGTATTGAAACTGTGGATGCTGGATGGCTGACATGTCAAACAGAGATAAGATTACGTCTGCATTATTCTGAGAAACCACCTGTAGTGATATCTAAGAAGAAATTTAAAACATCAAGGTTTAGGTAAGAACCTGCTCATCTCAGTTTGCAATTTCTCTCATGTTAATTGTCAGTACTAGTGGTTATTATTTTTTTTTTTTTTACTTAATGTAGCCTTTAAATTAATTTGGGGTTGCTAATAGGGGTGTACTGTCAGGTCAATGTCCAAGTATTTAAGTACTCTGTAAAAATATGGTGAGAATATCAAATCAGTGGTGTGTTTCAGTTACCTCATTTTATTATTAATGTAGTGTCAAAAGAGTTTCTTATGTTTTAGTGAAGGAAGACAGTCAAACAAAACTATTCTAGTTTCACTGCTGACTTTCAGCTCTTGCGTTTCTGATAGTTATTAAGCTATTAAATATGTGCTATCACATCTGCTTTATACAAGTTAAGCAGTAGGTAACAGGTGTCTTTCACAAATACTATTCCATATTTGCCTTGGTATTTCCTGCTTCTTGGGTGGAACTGTAATGTTCTTAAGTAGTTCTCTGCTGTTACTTTCAGAGAGTGTTCTTCTTTGTTCTTTTTTCTTAACCTGTTGAAAAGACCAGAATGGAAGTGGAAGTTGGGGGAAAGGAGAAGGCTTCCAGGTTTTTTGTTGCTTACTACTTTTTCTCTTTAGCAAAGTAAACAGCCCTCTCCATTTAGTATATGGTTAATTCTCCGCTGGCATTACAGATTTCCAGTCAATGTCGCTAGTGGAGATAATAGCATTCTCTAATCACTTCTATTGCTATTCAGATCAGTTTGGTTTTATCTGCAGAGGTGTCTCAAAAAGCAGACATTATTATAACTATACAGTTGACTGACAGAAGTGTGTATCTTAGTCCTGATGTTTCGAGGACTGCACTATTGCCCCTAGTGTTTTATCACCTTCCCCTCTTGAATTTCTGGGATCTGGAGTTTGCTCTCTCTTCTCTTCTCTCCCCCTGCCCCTTTCCTTCCTGCCTGCATTTTTTTTGGAGCTCTGTGGTTGCCAGACTTTATCCCAGCATATATTGTTTTACTGTGTGGTGTAGGCTTGTTTTCTGCATCTTTCACAGTCTTTTCTGGGGGTGGGTGGAGGGAAGAGTTAACATGTATAAAAACCTCTCCTCCTTAACTAGAACCTGACACGTCTGAATGCATGATGGTTGTTACTACTAACAATCCTCAGCAAGAGTAGTTTTTCACAACAGCAATTTTTAGATAGTACATTAGCCATGTGTTACTCTTAGCAATGGGGAAGAAGGGAGCAGGAGTGCTCAAATCCTTTGACAGACTAATGGTGTTTCTCCCAGTCCTAATCTTGCATACAACCCATCTTCTTGTTTGGAAAGGATTGTGGTTCCCTGTTTCCTTTAATGGAAAACATTAAAAAAAACCACCAAAACCCCCAACCAACCAATTTTATATTTAATTGTTAGAAGTCACATTTTGAGCTTGTAACATATGAGCAACTTCCAGCACACTGCTATCAAAGTGATTTACAGATCATTCAGATCATGGGAGTTACTTCTGTACTGTGGGCCTTATTTTGATGGTCTGACACTTGATTAATTTTTTTTAAGCCCCCCGCCCCTCCATTCCAAAGCCTCTGAGGGGAAAATTTATTTAATACAACATTCTTCAGTGAGAATTAATACTTATGTCCTGTTCTCTAGAGCTTTGCTATTTTTCCTTGTGTGTTATAGCAGGTAAAGAGAAGCCCGATCCTTGTCTAAATTAGATGGCTGAAATCCAAAATTGATAAGCTGGATGCATTCATTAGATACCGTTTTCCACTTCTGCTTAAAAAGTTGGATCTGCTCAGGTTGTTTTTGTCACTGTCACTTGCTATGGCAGTGTCATTTTTCAAGTTTGTGAAGCATCTGTATTGTGACTGTTTTTTTTATGAGGGTATTAGGAATGTGGACTTAGTGTAAAGGATTTCTATGATTGTAATTGTTTCTTTGAGATATGACTTCAGTTTTACTAGTGAATTGGCATCTAGCTAAATGACAACTCTTTACCCCCTCTGCTGCTTAGATGATTCAGAAAGGGATTACTCATGTATGCTTCTATCACTGGCATAATTCATTCTGTGTGGAAGGTTTGCTCTGTATAATAATGAATTCTGAGTCTTATAGAGAGGCTTATTCTTCTCAGTGCAGGGTTTTTCATAAATTGCGTTCAGTTTACTTTTAAATGATCATTTAGGATTTCTCAAGGTACTTACTAATTACTTCAGGCTATCTTGTTTATATCTAATAGAATACATTTATCTGCCTTATTGATGTTCTAAGAGGCTTAAAGTTGTGTGTGTGCACTTACCAGTAGCCAACAATGTCCAGGTATTGATCCTGATGATTACTGCTACTTTCAGTGCTTTTTATTATTTTGTCAGCATTATAACAGCATATGTTAATCTGTGGAGAAAGGCTGTCTATTTGGCAGCACAAATCGTTAGTTTGGTGGAGTGCTGCTTCTCAGATGACTAGTACAATTTTCACATTTACCCAAGTTCCAGACTTAGAAGTGACTTGAGCACTTAAATCTAAAGTAAGATTTAGACAACAGCTGCAAACTCTGACTCTTGTGAGGGCCTGCTGTGTACAGTGCTGTCCTGTAGATGGTGGCGTTGAGAAGAATTCTTGTGTTGTATGAGCTTCTGCTCAAGCTTCTTTCAGATTCCTTAGTGTTTCCAAAGACTCCTGTGACTTAACCATTTGTTTTGTTATTTCTGGTTGAGTAGAGTAAAATT
This sequence comes from Astur gentilis, assembly GCF_929443795.1. Lineage (NCBI taxonomy): Eukaryota > Metazoa > Chordata > Aves > Accipitriformes > Accipitridae > Astur > Astur gentilis. Next base: position 21,544,550 of record NC_064884.1, read on the forward strand.
GACTCTAGAAGGGCTAGAGGAAGATGAAGATGACGAAGAGGGCCAAGAGAAAACATCCCCTACTGTCCCTCAGAAAATGGCAAACACTGTGGAGTTCTCCTTAATAAGTAACAACGAATATAAATGTCGACACTCTCAGCCAGACTGTGGTTATGCTTTGCAGCCAGACCGATGGATAGAATACACGATACAAACCATGGAGCCTGATAACTTGGAATTAATCTTTGATTTTTTTGAGGTATGTCACTTTACCACTAAGAAGCAACCCCAGTCTGCCTTTGGGAGTTAGAGTCAATTACCGTGAAGATTTCACTGTTGGGATAGGGCTATTGCCTGATATTCTTGATCCTTCTAGACTTGTGTAAACAAGTTATGAGACTATTGGCTGCTACCCCATTTTGCAGGAAGGTTTTGTGAGTCTTCTCAATATGGCACAAAGTTTTGCAGTTTTTGCTTATTTAGAAGCAAGTACAAATTAGACTCAAATCTTAGTGTGCAGGACTGCATGTAGTTAGGTTGGCTTGATTTTTATCCTTTATCAGAGCTAAGTTTTGCTTATATTGGGCGTGAACAATGTGTGTATGAGCTAGTTACATTACAATTATTTGATATTAATTTTTAAGTTATAAACAAAAGAGATTTCTCTGAACTAACTATGGCAAATTAAAACTAGTTATTTGTAAATTCTGGCTACTACATTTGTTATTTTGCACTTTTTTTCCCCTGAAAGATCTTAATATTCCAAGTCCTTTTTAAAGGAAAACAACTTTTGTCTCTTCATACTACTTATGCACAAGAAAGTTTTAAGCATTCTTTCTTTGATCTGAAAATGCCCTTAAGACCACTTATGCTCATAACTGTAGAGTGGCTACACAGTTCCTGAACTTGACTATGGTCAGGTGCATGTTCTGCATGTTAGTTGCCCTCCTTCTTCCCTGCAAATTAATACAAAATTATTTTAAGCATATTTATTATTCCAGTTCATCTTTGTTCTAAACATGACTGAGGCTTTTTAGAAGACAGACTATTCCATGCATGCAATTTTGATCTGAAAAGCTTATCAAATCTAAGAGTTTTCAAAGACAAATGTACATGAGTTTTGTAGCTTTCCATCAACAATTTCATATTGCTGATTGTAATTTGCAACACACTGTTAACATTAAACATTTTTTAGCCTGACATTAGTGTTTTCTGTAACACACAAGAAATTTGTTACATCAGTTCCTGAGGAGCAAGGAAGACTTTGTTTAAAAATCTCATGTACAGATAACAGTAGGTGTTTAGGTTTTTTGTTTGTTTTGTTTTTAGGAAGATTTAGGTGAGAAAGTAGTGCAAGGTGATGTGCTCCCAGGTCACGTAGGTTCTGCCTGCCTCCTGTCATCCACAATTGCAGAACTTGGAAAGAGTGCTGGAATTCTTACACTTGCTATTATGAGCAGAAATCCAAGGAAGACAATTGGAAAAGTTAGAGGTACAGTAGATTCAAGCAGATGTAGATAACTTTACTCGAAGTCATCCATTATCTATTGACATGTGAAGCATTTGGTATTTTTCTTGTAGTGGACTACATAATAATTAAGCCGATCCAGGGATATACTTGTGATATGAAGGCTTCGTATGCAAAATATTGGAAACCAAGAACAACTCTAGATGTTGGACACAGGGGAGCAGGAAATTCTACAACAACAGCTAAGTAAGTTCATTTGCATTTTAATCTTGGGGGGCATTATGTTTAGTTTCACTGACATCAATTGAGGAAACAGTTTAAAATAAAAAGCTACAACCCATAATCATTTAAGTCACTTCAATATCAAATGTGGGTGTTCTCTAAAACAAAGACTTCTGATTTTTATGTCTGCTGCCTCAATGGACTTTTGTGCTATGCTATGTTTAACAAAACCTTTTTCTTTGCTGTCATTTCAGACTTGCTAAAGTTCAAGAGAACACTATTGCCTCTCTGAGGAACGCTGCTAGTCATGTATGTACACACATTTGCATGCACATAGTACTTGTATAGTTAAAACTAGCTTGGCTTGTATTATGCTTGATTTCCATGATTCAATACAATGAATGGTAATTGCACTGATACAAAATTACATCAAATCACCGTGGAAATTCCCTGAGAGATAGGAAGGGAAGTAATAGCTAGATTAGACTCTCCTCAAGTTCCTCAAAAAACCCAACACTTCCATCTAATATGTTCTGGTGGTGTTCTAATACAGGGAAAAATTTAACCTCAACTCTGCAGAGGCACAGGCTTGCAATAATTTTGAACACATGAATAAAATACTGGCTCTGCTAGAGTCTGTCAGCATACTCTCAGGTGGCAAAGGTCTTGTTCAGGGACTGCTGAATACCTAAAATTAGTGTCCAAAAATGAGACATGGGAGCTGAGCTGGTAGAATAAAACAATCCTTTGTTCTAGTGCTTGCTACCATGAAGACTTGGAATCCTAAGATTAGTCTTTCCATTTGGGAGATACTAGCTTCAGGTGCTTAAATTCTGTGATTGAGGTGGTCATTTTTATTTCTTCCATTAATCTCTGTCACTGCGTGATCCATGATAAGACTGATCTAGACAATCTAGTGAGGCACTGCAGCAGAGTAGCTGGAGTCAGAAGCACATTCAGAGGTTCCTTGTTTAGCTCCTGTTTTCACAGTGAAGAGCTGTGGTTAGTCACATAAAGATACTGCTATGATGTCACCTGCTGCTTAACTTGTGATTAGGCCTAAGCCTTTTCAGGTACTTCACTAATGTAGATTCTTACCAAACATCTTTTGAAGTTGTTAAAGGGATGGGAGCAGAATCTGGAGCATTATGTTTACTGGCTACTGATTCTGGAGTACTGTACTCCCCAAGAGTCATAGCTGAAAGCTTTCTCTTGTTTGGAAGTCAGAGTATGATTTGAACACAGTGTCTGGAACATGTGCTGGCTGCAGAGCAGAAGAAAACTGCAGCTACTAAATTATCTTTTTTAACAGTAGTTCTTAATTTCTGGGTAGACACTGCAGGTTTATAGACAGCTTTTAAAAAGCCCATGAGAAGTATGCATTGAGGCAGAAATTTACCATGAATTACTTTCAACTGTTTGAGGATGGAAAAGGCTGAAAGCTACCACTCTAAAAATATTTCTGCTGAGAAGAGGGCTGTAAAAAGCCTGTCCTGTTTTCTTTCTGTACGGATTGAGAAAGAGTATGCAAGTCAGGATGATAATTTGATGAATGGTATTCTTGGAGGCCTTTCAAAGGAATGATTTACAGACAATCAAAATAACTAAAATTGGTTCTGTGTGCTGCTTTATCTCTTTCTTTCTGGCCCTCCCTCTTTTTGAAAAGATGGTACTTAGTGTTCTTGTTTGAACCTCCTTCCTTTTTAAGGTTAACAAAATAACATACAGTTGAAAAGGACGGGAATACTGGACGCAGCTATTTCTGCTCTCGCACATATAACACACTACTACTGTGTTATTCACTAGTGACTCCAGAAGCTCCTCAGTATATGCAGTATCTCCCTGAAGCTTTGACAATTCATAGCAATTGCTTGTCTCTTGGTGGGGAGGAGGGAGGGCACCACAAAGGCATGTCTGTTTAAAAACATCATCTTAGCCTTTCTCTGAAATCAAGTTTACAATACTTGAATGTTAGTGGAGGGTTTACAAGATTAAGCAAGCTATATATATCGGAGCTGCATTATGGTAGTTAAAAGACTTTCCCATATGATTTTTTTTTCCCCATTTCTAATCCATTTTTGAGTATGATTTAACTGGTAACAGCCAGTTGCGTTCAACTTCTGGTTGATGTCCAGGACCTGTGAATACTTCGTAACTCATCTGCAGTTCTGTAGTCCTTGTGCATAAGTAGTTAATGGGTTTTTGTTTTGTTGTGTTTTTCAATTTTCTGTAGGGAGCAGCCTATGTGGAATTTGATGTACATCTTTCTAAAGATCATGTGCCTATCGTATACCATGATCTCACATGTTGTATGGCCATGAAAAAGGTAAAGATGATGATATCTATATCTTATCTTTTAATGTGACTATTCCAGAAACTAAAATGCCAAGCTCTCGTAGAAATAATTTCAGGAAATCAAGGGATAGAATGGGAATAAATATGCAGCATTACCGTGCGTATTAAGTAGAGAAGGGAAGTTGAGTTTTTCCTTTTGATGTTGTAGTAACAGCATTTCAGATGCATGGTTTGAGACTCTTGTAGTTATTTTTTAGTTTTTGTTTTTTATTTATGGTTTAGAGGAAAAATGCAGGCAACTCTACTATATTCAGTAGTACCTCTGGGACTCCCTTACACTGCCAGACTAAGAACTTCTGGTTGTCTCTTTTCTGAGGGAGAGTTAGTGTGAGTCTCAGCATGACTTCTCACTCCTGCTGATACTTAAATGTATACTTCTTTCAAGTAGTTATGTACTCATAAAAACTCTAGGTCAAACCAAAGTCTACCTTGTTTGATACCCTAGTAGTGGCCAGTAGATGAAAAGCGGAAGAAACAAGGCTCTCCTTCATTTAGGGAGTTTGATTAGCCACAAATGGCTTGGCTTTCGTTGGTTTTTCTAACTCTTTCTTTAAACCTTTTTTACTTCAGCATTTTGTGCTGTCCTTTAACTGTGAGGTAAATAATATATTCCATGTCTCATTGGGACAGTAAGTGGGGCTGTGAAGAACTGCTTTTGGATTGCTTGATGGAACAGAAGAAAAGGAGGCAGAAGTTCTAGGAGCAGGAAAATGGCTCTTGAAAGCAAGCATCCTATTCCTTTCCTTGCTTACCTCCATGAAGTTGCAGTTGTTCCTTCTTTTTTAACCAAAACCTCTTTTTTGTTGTTTTCGTAAGCATCCAGAGTACTATAATATAAGAAGCAGCAAATAGTACTATTACTCATACATACAGATAAGCATTCCTTTAAAAGGTGCTCTGAACAGTCCATCACAATACGTCTTAAATACCCAAGTTTTATGAAGCATAATAATTGAATGTCTTCATAGAGTAAAGTGACATTAGACTCCTCAATAATGAGAGAACTGTAGGCATAAAGACTGGTGACTCAAAACTACTGAGGTGCTTTTCTGTCTGGTCTGTTGCATGTTCTCCACTGAGGCCAGGATACTTGCATTCAGCAGCAGTACAAAGAGGTTGGACTCTGTTCTGTTCTAGTTTTCATCCTTTCTAGTTCTGGCAGTGAAAACAAAGATAACATGGCAGAGCAGATTGCAAGATAAGTTCTGTCTGTCTTCTTGGCACTAAGTCTGCATCATCAAACTCTTATGCCCATTGCGATATTGCAATTCATAAGAAGTTTGGTTTTGAACAGTTGTGGAAATGGAACTGTGACTAAGGGAAACGCATATTCAGTGTGTATTGAATCGGTATCGTCTTGTTGAGTAAAATTTTCTTTATAGTGAAGAAAGGAAGTGAAAAATGGATTGACAGATTTTTTTTCTACACCAGTTCTTTATTTTGGGGGAGGGCTATGCATATGTCAGTTATACCAGGACACTTGTCTTTTTTTGTTAGTTTCTGAGAGATTGAATAGACAATGATTAAGTGAACTGCCTTGGAGTATTTTTTAATGCATTTCTTTACTTGCAAACTTTTTTCCTGAATACATTAACGGATCAAGTTTTTACTAAATAAATGTGCTAACCTTTTCTGAAGAAAGAACATTGAAGCCTCTGACTTGCATGAAAGACCAAATACTGTTTTTCAAATTGACGCCTTTTTTATGCTTCAGAGTGCCTGTGTTGTCTCCTGAAAACTGATCATCTTACTTATATTATAATAAGATGTCACTTGTATCTTTATTGATAAAAGAGAAAAAATTAGTTGCCTTTAATGTTACCATATTAAAAACATGTAGGCTTTTTTGCAGTTTTCAGCGATGCTTAACTATGTATTATTTCTCTTCAAAGAAACTGGATACGGAGCCTTTGGAACTGTTTGAGATTGCAGTCAAAGAACTTACGTTTGATCAGCTGCAGTTATTGAAGGTATTGTTACTTTGGCTAGTATGATATGTGTAGAATTTCAAATGGTGTATGAAGCTTAAATTTTTTTGGAGTAACTATAGATAGTTTGGGAGAGCACAAGTTTTAAAAATTGTACAAGTGGAACAAGTAGCTAATTCTAAGAGTAGTATTTTTGCACCACCATTATAACCTGAATAAATCTTATTACTTTATATCTTCTAGAAAGATGGTCTGATAACTTGTGTAGGTCCATATCATTATGTTAACGATAATTTCTAAAAAATAAGACAGGCTGAAAGTGGTGACAGGGTTCATTGAGATGCAATGCTTTGGAGTCTTTGTTGAAGAAAGATATCTGTTACAAAGTCTATCTAATTTTCAAATGTTTCCCTGTTAACAAGGGAGATCCAGATTATGTTGAACTCCTCTCTGGAGGTACATGTGGAGGTGTAGAAGGGTCCATAATTTGATGGTATGGATTGGGCAAACTGGCTAGAACTAATTAATTGTTTTTATTTAATTGGGTGTCCCTGTATCTTCCAAACAGTAGTGTTCTGCCTACATAAAAGGGGGGTTCAGGGGATGAAACTGGGCCACACTGAAGACCCAGCTGAGATATCTGTCCTCAGTCAAGGAAGCACCTGGCTGGTCCAAGAACTATATGTTTCTTTTTACTTAAAATTACTTGGTCTCCTCCTTTTTGTGGAGAGAGAATTTGAATGGAGCAAGAGAGTTGGCCCTATGCCTGGCCTGATTCTATCGCAGTATGCAACTACGTTATAAAACCACTGTTGGCCCTCTGTCTGCACTTGATTGGAAACATGGAGTCTAACATCTGACAGAGGAAAGTTTAATGTTCAGACTTCTTGACATCTTAATGTTAAATTATATTATGTGTGTTCCTACCCTTGAACATGTTTTCTGAATTTTCAGCAAGAATATTTCCAGCTTGTTTTTGAGCTTTCCTTGGAATCTTTGTTTTAAAGTTTGAAAGAAAATTGTGATGTGTACTGGGATTTCCTTTATTCTTTTACAAATTACTAAAACTGTAACCCTTACATTAAAAACAATTTATAAGGAAAATGTAACTAATTTTACATGTAGTAATATCTCTATGGGTGGAGTATTTGTTAATTTTACTCTTTTTAATGCTCTTTAGCTGGCTCATGTGACTGCCCTGAAAGTAAAAGATCACAATGGTATGTACTAGTTTGCAAGAGTCTTGAGATTTATTTATTACCATGTAATGATATATAGTCTGTGGTTGCGGTCTACCTGAACGCTTCTAAATGCTTATAGTTACTTTAATTTTGTGCATGCTGTAGAGTTCTTTGCTGGGAAGTAAATACTTGGATGGGAGTTACTCCCTTGGGAAGAGGGGACAGGAGGGTAGAGGATGAATGCATAGATAAATATATATTTGTGAATATTCCTAATAATTGGTACTAATGTTTCCATCTTACGCTTCTCTAACTACCTTTTTTGGCAGCTCTTCAGAATTGCTAACAAGAACTTTAACTGCTGTAGAGTGTCTTATTGGTGCTGTAAATTTTTGGCCTTAATTCATACCCTTTATAGGGACAGCAAAACGGCAAAGTATCTCATGCATCCTACCTGTCTGGGAAAAGATAAAATAAATAATAAGCCTTGACAGACAAGGCTGCTTTTACTGGATGTGATTCAGTGACTGAAATGGAGAGGGATGGGAAAAGCTGTTTCTGATAAATATTCTGGCAAGGCTTTTAATGGAGGTCAAAAACTTTTCCCACTGGCAAAACAGAAATTGCCAACACTGTCATGGAGTATGTCAGTGTTAGAGGGAAGGCTTAGATAATCAAAAGATAGACTTGATTCCATTCTTTAATCTTAAAGGCCTTAAGATTTTGAGCCAGTCTTTTCTCGCAGGGGTTAGCAGTGCTGCTATTTGTTTTGATTCAATATTTTGTATTACTTTTCAGCATCTTTTAAAGAAGAAGAAAATTCTGCTTTTGAGACTCAGCCATTTCCTTCTCTGCAGAGAGTAAGCAGTGAATACAGAGCAATAGAAATAATGATTGTGAAACATGAAAACATGCATTTTTCTTTCAGCTTTGCACACGTAGCAAGGGATATGTATTTTTGGCTTTAGGCTGCTGATAATCAATGCTGGAACTGATAACATAGGCTTTATTGTTGTTGACTGAAGCATTTTCAGTATTTGAAAGTAATAGTTTGTATATCTCTTGAGCTTCTTAATTCATGAAGCCAAGTTGTATAGTTTAGGATACACTCAGTTTTACAGCTGATTAAGGTCTGGGCATTGTATTTTAATGCATTGACAATTGATTGCTAATTGGGGGTGGGGTGGGGGTGGGATGGGACACACCAAACCCTCCAAAACCCCAAAAACCTGGCCTTTGGCAGTTCATCACATACTCTTGGCCATCTAGCAGAGCCAGACACAGAGAAATGTTAAGTGAATTTTTAGTATGTTTCTGTTTATGACTCTTTGCCAACTCTTCAGGAGGCTTTTTTTTAATGCAAAAAGTATCTTAAGTAACACATAGTCCCAAGTATGACATCCATGAGGTTGCCATTATGATGATCAGATCAAAATTATGTTAAATTCTTGTAAAGTATTGTAAGGTGACTTCAAATCAAAAACACTTCTTTAGGAGTACAAATGGGGCATTTCTCACACATGTTAAGGACTTGCTTTTGTACCTTGTCAAAATTTTGTCCTTAAGATTTTATCCATTTTTATGTATTTCCTAACTTGAAACTGAAGTAGAAGAAGGTGTACCTGTACCTTGTGGTAAGTGTTAAAAACTTAGGGTTTTTATTCTACTGTTGGACCCCAATGGTGTTAAATTCCAATGTATTCTCCCAGTAATTACCTTCATAGTGCTCAGTTGTCTTCCTTTGCTGTGGGGTCTCTTCATAATGAAATTTTTTCAGGTCCTGGAGTCTGTTTCTGAAGATGTTGGGTTCAACATAGAAATAAAATGGATCTGTCAACAAAGGGTAAGTAAATGTACTTGTGATTTACTTTGATACTTTGCCATTCTCATGTCTAAAGCTTGTAATTTGACATGGCAATTTATGAGCTACAAAGGCATAATTTGGTTTTTTTTTCCTGACTTTTGTTTTACTACAACCTGCTATCTTTAAAACTGGCAAATGAACAAACTTACTCTTAATAGGAAGTATTTATAGGATTGAGTTCATAATGCAGCTCAGACTGCTTTTAGTAGAAGATGCTTTTTAAAGTCAATGGATCACAACAGGTGAGGCATGCTATACATGGGAAAAGTGACAAGAAATTCAAACTTTCCTGGCCTGGTGCAGGAGCAGCTACAGCGTGAGCAGTAATACAAGCAACTGTTTTCTTCTAGTCAGCAGTACTGTGGACTCAGCTGGGTTGCTTAGCACTCAGTCTAGAAGGAAACTGTTGTCAAGGCTAGGTCTGGAAGCCTGGAGTGGGTGAAAGAAACTACGCAGAGTGGCAGGTGGAAGTCCATATGCATGCAGACATGTTAGTACTCTGAGACAGGTCACCTACAGAAAGACTGGTACCTGCTATTCTCAAAGACAAAGGATATCTCATTTATTTCTACAAATCTTATTGTTGCCTTTTTATATATAGAAATAGCAATACAAAATATCTGTAATAGTTTTTAGTTGTCATTCATGGAATTCCTTTGTGTTTTTGAAATTAGAAAAGGCTTCCTAGAAACTCTTTCCTTGGATGGGAAGACAGTGAATTTTTCAGTGAATCTTATTGCTGTTAGAATTCAGCTGCACCTCACAGACTGACAGTCATGTAGAGTTGTAACTAGCATTCAGTAGACTGAAGGAGTGACTTCTGTATTCAGAATGGGAAGCTGATTTCTCATTTTGCTCAGGTTGAATGAGAGACTGTTGCTGGTTAAAATAATTTTAGTAAGCATTAATTTAAATGGCTGAAACATGTCCTTTCTTTTTCTAGGATGGACAGTGGGATGGCAACTTGTCAACTTACTTTGATATGAACCTCTTTCTAGATATCATTCTAAAAACTGTTTTGATGAATGCTGGAAGAAGAAGAATTGTATTTTCTTCTTTTAATGCTGATATTTGTACAATGTAAGTTAAGAGATAAATAATGTATTTTCTTTTTGTTTGTTTTGTTTTGTCTGGTAAAATTTACTTTGGACATAAGAATACCCAACAGGAAAGAAATAAAACATGTTTTGATTAGACCTAAACTTTCACTGCCAAAATAGTTGGGAATTGAAATGTGATCACTTTGCCATCTGAGCTGTGCTGAAAATAAAATAGGAGAACAAAGTCAAAGTAGAGATTTTGTGAAGAGTGCATAACACGTTTAATCCCAAAACTTTGCTTCCATTTGTTGTCATTTCATACCACTGTACTGGTATCTGACTTGAAAAATATGTTAGTAAGGTTAGGTGTTGTATATCAACCACATTTAGAAATTCTTATCATGAATCTTCATTTTACTCTAACATGCACTTAAGAAGAAAACTACAGAATTGAACAGTCTTCGAGGATTTTATATAAACATTTTGAGGATGTGGATCTGAGTTCAACTTGTCTAGCTTCCCTTAAACTGCATGTTAATCTCCAATAGTGGAAAAAGGAACAGTTGGAGCAGTTTGTCACATAGCTTGATACTAAACTGTAGTACCATCTTGTTGCATCAGCTAGGAACTAGAACATGCAGTGAAGAGCGTAATTCTCCTCAAACAGTAAGACTGAATTCCCCTGCTTTTTAACACATTTGCTCCTTGCAAACTTTTTGTTCTAACAGGGTTCGGCATAAGCAAAACAAGTATCCTGTATTATTTCTCACCCAAGGAGAATCTAAACTCTATCCAGAACTTATGGATCTTAGATCTCGTACAACTCCAATTGCCATTACTTTTGCACAGTTTGAAAACTTGCTGGTAAGCTGACAAATTCTGATATTACTTTGCAGTAAAATGAAACTAAATTATTACTACTTGTTGCAAATCTATTGGTTTTAACACTAATGCTTAAAGTTACAACTAGCCTTATAAAAGAAATAAACTAACATTTGGTAACTGCCAAAATAATGTCCTTTTCTTCCAATGTCTGTTTAATTTAGTGTTTAAAAAATAGTGCTATCAGTAAACTCTTTAGTTGTATTAAATTATTTTTTATTATTATGGATGAAGTTGTAAGGAGCTGCAAATGTTAAAAGATTAAAAAAACCCCTGATGTGACAGTGTTTCAGAAACATGGATTTTAACTGAAGCCTTTTGTGTTTCAGGGAATTAATGTGCACTCTGAAGATCTGCTGAGGAATCCATCGTTTATTAAAAGGGCCAAATCTAAAGGTCTAGTTATTTTTTCATGGGGGGATGATGCAAATGACCCAGATAACAGGAAGAGGTTGAGAGAATATGGTGTTCATGGGCTAATATATGACAGGTACTTAAATTGTGTTTTTAAAATAATAATAATGATAAAGCTGAGAGACTATTGTATCCCGATTCTTGTGAAATTTCACATTGCTTTTTGGTTGACTGGGTGCAGAATATCTTCTTTTTGTGCTGTAAGTACTGGAAGCTCATAAGCCCAGTTCAAGAACAAGACTAACATTAATTCTTCCTCTTTCAGGTATATATATGAAACAAAATAACTTTTGTTTCTCTGCAGGTTAACATAAATGTAATTTGATTCTTTAAAGAACTAGTGCCTGGCATACACATTTAACATGATTTTAACATTCTTGATGGCAATTTTTAAACTTTGTACATGACACAATGAGGACAATGTTATTTAATTGTTTGGCAGAAATATTTCTACAGCTTTCTACATGTAGTTATCCAAATAGTTAACACAACTGAAATGAATTATTTTAAGTTAATTTTTTGCCAACCTTCTGTTTGTTTCAAAGCTGTGAATTCACCATTTTTCCTATTCAAATTAGCTTGGAGTGACTCCCAGGGTAAACTTAAATTAATCACTTCAGAAAGTAGTTATTATATCTGCACAATTCAGGTGGACATCAGAATATCATGGTCAATCTTTGAACAAAAGTGTTATTTTAGTTCCTTATAAAACCCAAAAGTTTTAGCTCTTTCATCATAAAAGAGGTGAAATTCATTATTACAAGATGATGATTAATTTGGTGAGCTGTATTAAATTAGAATTTCTGATAGATTACAAAGAATATGTAATTGGAAAAGCATTGAGTGTAACTGAACTGTCAAATTATAGAAGACTTTCAAGCCTCCTGCTTTAGCAAGAGCATTGCTTTGCATATTGTTTTACCAAAAAACAAAAGGGGGGGGGAAATCAAGCAATTGTGAAGGGCTCTGTTTTAGAAAGTGAAAACTGAGAGTCAGGTAAACATATATAGGGGCAAGAAATCAAATATGTTTGCTTTTAGAGCTCTAGGTTCCCAGTGGTAAAAAAAAAAAAGTTAACTCCCTTCAATTTATTCTGGTTTGCCGGAGGTCTCCCTTCTTGTACTGTATAGAATGTCTTCTCCTTTTCACTGGTAGTAAAAAGGAGTAACAAGATTTTTACATTGGGGATCAGCTTCAGACTGAAGTAATTGAAACATAAGTTCTTATTCCTGCTACAGCAGCGCTACATGTTGTGCCTCTCCTACAACTCAATCTTGACTCCCCTTTAGTAGATGAAAAATATCTCTGGATTAGTATGCAGAAGAAATGGTCTCTTTATTGTACAGTCATAGGGCTGTTATGAAATTTGATCCTATGGTATGAATAACCTGAAGTGATAAATTATTGGTCTATAGACAGGTGGGGTGTTTTAATCAAATAGTACTGCATAAAGTGTTCTAATGAAATGTCTGTTCATCTGATGTCTACTATAATCCAGTCTTCTATAATTCTTCACTCTTGATGTAATAGATATGCACTACTAGGGTAAAATAGTAAAGCAGGTGACAGCCTTATTTCTGACTTCTTGTTGCTTTTTAGATGCTTAATTCCTCAACACTACTTAAGTAATGTTGCATTTATCTCAAGGCTGCAAGTCTGCTACATGTCATCTTATGTTCTCTTTTGTACTGTTTAGTGCGTTTTAAGTTGCAGTATGATAGCAGAACACCTTTTACCTCAGCTTTTGATGACTAACCAATTCACTGGAATTGCTTATAGGCTGAATTCCCTTGTGGATTTAACTGAACAAAAAATTCTTAACCTTCCTGCATTATTTAGACCATCTAGATTCTTAATAGTATTCATCTCTCCTCTGTATTTCTTCCACCTTGTTGACATCTTTACACTTTATTGAGAGGAACCCCAAAATTAATATTAATTCCAAAGCTGTTTAAAAAAAAGTAGTTCAGTAGTGCATTTTTGTACATTTTGTATTATTAGTGTAAAGCCTATTTATGCTTTGGTTGCATCTTCAAATTCCAGAATATTTCCAGGGCTGAATCAAGATGTGCTTCTTCCATGGCTTCTGCAGAATTTTTGTTCTCTGGACTTAAGACCAAGTCTAGTTATTTATCAAAAATTGCTGTGCCTGGTCTTTTGTGTTACTGTTTACTAGACTTTTACTTAAACCATCTTAAGAGTTATTTGTCTGAAAAAGCTAGGAGGTGGATACAGGAGTTTTAATGACTTTTAGGTTGCTTGGATATGGTCCTGAGTTACTGTTATTGCATGCAGTAATTATTTCAAAGATTATGAACTGTGTGGGTAGAGATGATTTCTGTAAGTTATTTTTTTTGAACTTTAATCATCCATGTAGAATTGAGCAAAACATTGTAGCCACTTGCGAAGATGGCAGAAAAACTGTGTCCTGAATACCAAAAGTTGCTGATACCAAGTGTCGGGCAAAAAAACCCGCAGGTAGGGGGTCTGACTTTGTTTTGCATGGAGAAAAACTGCAAGACTAAATCTGGGAAGCTTACAAATGCCAACAGTATTAAAAGAACGATCTCACTGGGGTAAGGGGAAGATTTCTCCCCCCCACCCCAGTCCTTTCTCCACTTGGGCTGCAGATCATTAGACATACCCAAAGTTATTAAAGCAAATGGATGGTCTAGTGCAGGGACAATATTCTGCTTTCTTCCTGTGTTCAACTAGCATTCATCTCAGTATCTAAAATACCCAAACTACTTGTGTTAAAAGGGCAACCTACAGAAAAGGTGCCACCTCTGCCTCCAGGCTTCTATTTGGGCCCTAATCCAGAAAAGTACTTTAAATGCATGACTGGGTATCCTCTGTTCACACAGAAAATTAAATCTCATGCTTAAAACACTTCTAATTTGATGTTTATATTTTACTTAAGAAACTTTAACCTGTTGTAGTGAAATTCTCTGGATTGGCAAAAATTTTGAATTTTAAAGCAGGATTTGTGGGGTGATTTATCTAGCGTTTTTCTCCTGGGTAAGCTTTATAAACAGTCCAGGAAATATTTCTCTGAATATACTTAACTCAGTAAGAACAATGCAGTTTTATGTTTTTATACCAGCTGTACATTAAATACCAACGTGGAGAGGGGGTGATTGCTAACTTACTCTTGCATTATTTTTTTTTAAGTCACTTTACATGATCTGAGTTCTGTTTGTTGAATAATACATACAGCTGCATGAAAACATTAAATCAGTAATCCTCAAACATTTATGCTGAAAGCTTTTCCATGAATCTTCAGTGTGTTAGTCTCCTCTCTAAACACTACAGTTCCTTACAGCTGTGTGTTGCATTTGCAGACTCCAGACAAAACCTCTGTGCTCTATTAGTATTACTAACTTTGAAAACTAACACAAATTCAGCTGGCAATAAAGGCAAAAGCATTCAAAACAATTCTAAAAACTAGAAGACTGTCTAAATCTGTGCCATTTTATTTGCCTGAAACTCAATGTTAGTTAAATAAGACCATGGATATATGTAGGAAGTTAACTAGTATTAGCTGATTTATAATTTAATCTACTCAATGATTGAATTAAGATGTTATGCAATGGCAGTCTAAGTGTTTCCTATTCTTCGAATTGCAAAGTAAACTCAAGTTTACCTTGAGATGTAAAGAAAAATGAAATGTTTTAATCAAAAGCTTCAGAAAATCTTTTTAGTGTGAAAACAATATTTCAGTTCTGCTGAGTCTTTGCTTTTGGATCAAGCAATAGTAAAGAAAAACAGCTGTGACTGACTTGCTTGGATGTATGTGTTTTCAGAGGTTGCAGAAACACCTGTCAGGAGCTAAATGCCTACTGCATAACCCTGGAATGTTCTGCAGAGCTTTTTGTAGAAAGTGTTAATGTTAAAAAGTAATATTTAAAGGACTTCCCAGCCTTCCACAGGACTTGCTTATTAATAGGAAGTCAAATGGAGGAACTTTGGTGCATAGTTATACATAATTTTCCTGTTGAAGAATGAAGGATAGGGAGATGAGAGTTTATGCCTTATTTTGATGGTGATGTTGGAAATAATTCATAAGAGAAGTCCTGGAGCTATGCTGTGTTTTTGCCAACTGCTGGTGTACTTTCATGGACCCAGATGAAAAGTGGGGACAAGAAATTCTGAGGTACAAGGGTAGCTGTGCTTCAAATTGCCTTCTCTGCTCTTGCTTTGGAAGAAAAACTGTATACACATTGGAGCACACTGGTTCCAGTGGACAGTCTGAAGGGAGCTTGGAGGGCTGGACTCATCCAAAATCTCAACTGAAAAGAATATGAATATGAAGCAATTCAGAAGTTATGCTTGCCATAGTAATGAACTAATAAAATACCTACCAGAAGCTGCTTAGAAACATGCTTAGCCATGTTCTGTGAACAAGAGTCTTAGAAGCATGCCTTTGTTCTTCTAGTGTCTAACTGATGGGAAAGACTTAAGATTTTTGCAGTTCCTAAAGTGTGTTGCTATGTAGAAAACTATCTTCTAACTTCAGTGCTTTGTCTTGAATGCATAGAGAAAGTTATAATGTATAAGCTAACTTAACTGAAGAAAGCACAGGTTGTACCTGCATCCTGGAAGGAAGGAAGGTTGGGCTTTTATTTTGCAGATAGCTTCTGTTAGGCAATTTGGGGTCATATTTTAGGCCTGTATTGGATTATAGGTGCTGTGCAAGTAATTTAACTGCTGTGCCTTCTGTGCATATGCCATAAAACTGGACAGCATTTGTCCTCACTTCTAGGAGTTTCTTTACTATCTTTGATCTTACTGTAGGGAACATGAGAACTGTTTCCTCATTTCAATTGTGTTTACTATATCACTGTTTGAGCTGCATATTATTTTTGATGTCTTAGACTTGCAAACAGTTCAGAAGTTGTCTTGCTGGGGTAAAAAGGCACCTGGCACTGTATCACACAGCACTCCATTGTTTTGGTTGTGACATTGTGTTCCTTTTGGACATGCCTTGAAACTGTGGTATGAAAGAGAAAGGATGATGCAATAAAACCAAACCACTTTCTTGAAGGAATCATAAATACAAGTATGAATATTCATAAGAGACTAAGGTAGAAGCCATGGTAACTTCTTCCAGAAGTTTTTATTTGAAGGAGATAAACCTGGAGAACTGTAACACCTGAAACTGTATATGTGCAGTAGCTACAAGTGAGGGGAACTGGGTGCCAGGATTTAAATTTTGGATATAAATATCATACTGCTGTTAGAAATTAATGTTGGGAGATCACAGTGTATCCTTGTCAAAATAAGTGTTGTACTAAAGCTAGCTTACAGGAACACGAATGCTTTTGCTTTATAATGAATTACACCAAAATAGTATTTGAGTTTTGCTCAGTGCCTACACTGTCAAACTCAAAATGTGTTTTGGATTTGGACAATCCAGTACAATGTTGACAATTAAAATCCTCCAGCTTTGTTTAAATGTGTGGAAACAAAGTGAAAAAAGGATACACTAATTAAAGCAGTTTAGATAGTTAAATTTGCATTAGGTATGAATAAAGATCAGATTTTCTGGTTTTCACTCTTCACCTAATATTGTAATGGTAATTTAAAAAAAAAAAAAAGGGTTCTGAATTGGGTGTGTGTGTGTGAACTACTACTTGAAACAGTAAGTATGAACTCCAGTATTATGTACAAGTAGTATATCACAGTCTGTTCAAATAACCTCAGGGCTCTGAAATTTCTTACACTTTTAAGTTTGAAGCCTGGAACTCTGCTCTTACTTCACTGCTTTGTGCCACTTGTAAAATCACATTTTGCAGGAGAGTAAGCGAGATAAATGCCAGTGGGTAGTTTTTTAGTATATCCAATGAAATATTAAGCGTTGTGTAAAAGGAGTACCATTTTATATTGCAAGATGAGCGGCAAAACTTAGGGTACTAACCTGGAACAATACTGTTTTTATAGACTTGCTGATACCTAGTTTTACACTAGTAGGGAAAAAAAATCCTAGTTGCTTCATCTAGTCTGCATTTCTGTGAACTGCGGGGTTATACTGATTAGTGTTTTTTCTTTTCTTGTTTATTCAGGATATATGACTCGAATCCTGAACAACCAAATATATTCCAGGTGGAGCAGTTGGAACGTCTCAAGAAAGAATTACCAGAGTTGAAAAGCTGTGTGTGTCCCACAGTTAGCCACTTTAAATCCATATCTCCATGTAAATGTCATCATAGTTGTCTGGAAGAGAAAGCTGTAGATAACTTGAAGAGTGTTCAAATGCAAAAGGACTGATTCTAGGCAGAATGCTAGTTTTGTATCTATTCAACTCGGACCATTGGAACAGTGCTGTTCTATGCCTTCAGGTTTGTTTATTTGTTTTATTTTTAAGACCCCAAATAGCAATAACTGTGTTCCTTCTTCCTGACAGTACATGTTAAAATTTCAAACAATGTTAAAATATTCAGCCAGCTATAGTTATTGTTCCAGTTTACATAGACAGTTTTAACTTTTTCCTATAATAGTCTCAAATCTTGAAAAAGAAAATTAACACTAAGTGTGTTTTTAAAAGTAGAAAAAATATTAAGCAGTCAAAGGAGTGGAAGCTCAGAAATGAAATTGTAGGGAAATGACAGGGATCTGATACTGAATATGCTGGAAAATTGTCTTGACTTTGATTTTACTTCAATGCTAAATCTTGTCAGCCTGTATCTGTATCTGACAACAGAAGAATGAGAGTGATTGTAAGATACATATAATTAGATCTGGCCTGAATAAATGGTACCTCATATATATGTATTTGCACTGATAGATCCACCTGTACAAAGCTTTGTGCCATTTAAAAATATGTATATATTTTTAAGTAAATGGCAATGCATGTTAACTCATTTTCCCCTGCTTCACTGGACATTCAGGCTGCTGCCATTATTTTCCGCTTTGCCAATTCATTGGTACAGTGTCTGTGTATAGCAGTCAAGGGTGAACCACAAGTAAGATTATTTTTTTTTTTCATTAATCTTACACAGGCCTGCTAAACTTTAGCAATGTTGCAAATAATTTTAACAGAATTACAGAAACATCTTCAGTGGTTGAGAATCTTTTTTGCACAGTAACCTTAATAAACAGAATATGTAACATGCACAAACTCTATGAAATGCATGCTTTAGTTATTAAGCATGAAATTTAGGTGTTTGCTGAGGTCCTTGCATCTTTATGGTGCTAGTTATGTATGAAGGGTGCAAGGACTAACTCAACTACTTAATCTTTGCCTAAAACCACAAGCCTGTTATTCACAAACATTTGAAGAAAAGGCTATACCATACATGGTTTGTCTTATTTGCATAATACCAGGGACTAGCTTTTGTATTTTGCAAGAATTTTTTTTTTCCTCAGAGCAAGAATCACAAATGTACTGAAATCAGATAATCGGTATTCTGTTGGCTGGTATCTATCCTCTGTAATTTATTACAAATTCATAGTTTAGAGTTCTTAATAGATATGTATGCATGTCCTTTTTCCTCCTGAAGTTGCAGGTCATGCCAACACAACAGCTGTAACTTTCTACTGAAGTGTTAATGTACAATAAGAATGGAAAATATTTATTTTTTCTCTTGTAAATTGACAATGAAAACAATAGTGTGTACTATATTCTTTATATACAGTCATTGCTACATAGAACTGATTGTACAAAGAGTAAAGCCATTGCAAGTAAGTGCTTGAGCCTGCACTGCTGAGCAATTTGAAACAAACAGCTTGTTTCAACTTGCCTTGTGCATTTTAGTATTTAAAGTTTGTTCGTCCTGCACAAACAGCACAGTAATGATTAGGTATCTGGAAATTGTCTTTTATTTAAAAAAAAAATTAAAATGAAACCAAAATTTGGAAGTGTGTGAGCTGTGTTTTTTGGGAGGGAGGGGGGCACTGAACATGATTCTTGACATCAGGAACCTGTGGCTGTTACCTTTATACAGCAAATCCAGATTCCTCACCTATGTGATTTAATTCTTGATTTTTTTTATTTGTATACCCCTGTGGGGTTCTCTTGACAGGTCTCAAGGGCTTTGCCAGTGGATGTGCAACCCCTACCAGAGTTGTGTGTCACTGCTCATGAATGCTGGGCAGTGCATCCACAGAGATGTTAAACGTGACAGCTATTTTGTGTGAAGGTGGCTTAAAAGTTGTGCTGTCTGAAGCACCCTCTCAGACTAATCACAATGTGATGCTGAGAAGAGCTTAGGCACCCTTAAAAACTTGTTTCCTAACCTTCAGATGCTGAGAGAATAGCATTTGACTGTTTGTAGGGGGTGGGGCTGGAAATAAATACACCCACCCACTGTGGTGATGATTTTGCAAGAGGCTTTTGAGCAGTGTTAACAATTTCAATGTATTCTTGCTGAGTAAGTTGTCAGCAACTTGCTCCAAACCTGACTGGGCTTTAACAAGCTCTTCTGCTGTGTCACTTAGAGCTGAGCTCATAGCTTGGCCATGTGCAACAGCTGTTCTGCCACAGCTGACAGGGCAAGGCAGCAGAGGTGTAGGGAACCAAAGAGTAGGGTTTTGGGGAGGGAGAGGGTGGTCTGGCCAAAGAGGGTTTTAGGTAACCTTGTGAAATTGTTCCATCCCTATGCCCTCACATGAGCATGCAGCTACTCTGCACTGATGCCCAGCTGGGTGAAGGCACCTTGGAAATGCAGGATTTCTGCTGAGACCACTATGCAGCCTGATTGCCCTGGCAGCTGTTCTGCTGTTTACTAAGGTAAGCATCTGGTGAAAGGCAGCTGTCAGGCTTCCACTCCTGCTTTTTGGAGTGCTTCCTTTTGGGCCCACCCAAAGACTGGACTATGTGTGGCTCATGACATCTGTGTTACTTTATACTCTGTCTCCGTCCCCAGTGAAGAAGTGGCAAGGGTGGATGACAACATTGCCCTGTACCACACAGTAATGCGGAAAATCACAGTTCCTGCGCAGCCTGCAGCAGAGAAGGTCGCCTGTGGGGGGCAGCTGCTGGCTCCCAGCTGCCCTCCGGGCGCTTTCCCCTGGGCTGTGGGTGCTGAATCACTCCCGGCTGGGCCGGGGGAGGTCTACAGCTTTTCCCCCCAAATGGTGCAGATGCAGACACCGCTTCTGCACCGCAGCAATCCTCCTCTTCCACCCCACCCCCCCCCGCCCATCCAGGAGCGGTGGCGCAGTCGTCCGCCGAAACGGGAGGAGCGAGAGCTTCACTGCAGTAATTCGTCTCGCTGCCTGCGCTGATGCTTCCCTCAGGGCACCACCTCCCATCACGGTGATAAACGCAGTTAGGGGTGAAGCGGTCCCGAGCTGGTGCTTTGAAGCGCTTTTCTCTCGTACCAACGCAGCCGCCTGCCGGCCCGCTCCCAGGGCGGACGAGCCGCCCGGAGGCGGGGTCCCCCACCCGCCCTGATGGCGGCGGGGCGGGCCAAGATGGCGGCGGGAGGCGGGCGGTATTTCTGCACGGCGGGCCGCGGGCTGGAGTCCTTCCTCGCGCGGGAGGTGCGGGCGCGGCTCGGCGCCACGGAGGTGAGCTGAGAGGGGAGCCGGCGCCGCTCCCCCCCCGCTGCCGGGGCCGGCCTCGTTCGCTTCGCGCCTCTGAGCCGGGCGGCCGCGGCGTGGGTTGTGCCCGCCATCTGCGTGGGGCCCCATGGGCCTGGTTTTGGTCTGGGTCGGAAGGGACCCCTAAGGGCCGTCTGGTCCCCGCCCCGCCGTGGGCAGGGACATCTGCCGCTCGGTCAGGCCGTGTTCCCTCGCCACCCCCGGCGAGCCGAGGTGTGCGCTGCCCTCTTCCTGGCAAGCGGGCGTCAGGGGCTGCTGGAAGCGCTCGCCCAAAACACCTTCCCGCTACGGTTTGGTTTCTGTTTTTCCCCTGAGGTGGACTCCGTCTCAGGAAAGGTCTTCTTCAGCACAGAGGCGGAGCCGGGCGAGCTGAGGAAACTCAAGTCTGGAGAGCGAGTCTTTTTGCTGCTTAAGAAACACACCCCGATTCCCGTTTCTAGAAATAAAGGTATGATACTGACTCCTTCCCTCGGGCCATCCCCTCCGGTTTGCTCACGGGGTGTGTGCACAAACGTGAAGGCCCAGTTCAAGTCCCATTCATAAAGTTATTTTTTTTTTACTAGCAGCTGTAGTTCTAATTGACAATAATCAGTTCTGAAGAAACTTTCACCTAGGTGTGTTTTCAATGCTTTTTTTGTGTGCTGAAAATGCCTGTAAGATTGTTTTAAAAAGATGCCTTACCTGCCTGGGTTCTGTTGGCACCATACATATATGCGTATGTGTACACCCCTCCCTCCCGCGCTGAAAAATAACACCACCACCACTCCTCCCCCCCCCCCCAACACTGAACTACAGTTCTGGACCCGTTGTATGCGTTTTAACGATGAGTCTTTTTCTTTTAGTCAAAGCGGACCCAGATATATTTCCTGTGTCACTTAACTGTTCAGTACACAGATTTCTTGTAAATCTCAGCTACTCAGGTCATATTCTCTGTCAGTGTTGGAGTAAGAATTTGAAGTAAGGGGGATTGATATCTGCGTGCTGGTGGGATTTTATTTGGGAGATCACAAATGGCCTTCAGTTTTCAGGATCAAATTTAACCGTGATTCTAAAATTTAAAATGAGAACTAGAAGTACTTTCTCCCCTGCCCCCACCTTGACCAGCTTCAAGGTTTCTAAACTGGCCTCTATATTCCTCATGCCTCTCTTGTCATAGCTAGCTCAAGAAGACTACCCATGGATGTAAGTTTAGGCGTGTGTCAGAGACTTTGCAAGACTGAAGGCAGGTTGATGGATAGCAAGGAGAGATTTCCTTCATAAAATTGTGGCTTTTATTCTGAGCTGAATCAAACTGATTCATGTTTGTGTCTGTCTTTCAATCCTGGAAAGTGTCCCACACCTCTTTATCCTGGACCAAGTGCTTTCTGGGGAGGATGGCATGGATAGCAGGCTGGTCCTCTGTCCCTGGGAATGACTCTGAAAGGTGGTCTGGTTTTCTAGAGCTGCTGAATTCTGCAGAATTCAACCCTTGCATGATTTAATCTTGGTTCCGCAGAGCTTGTAATCAGAGGGTGCCTGGATCTCTGCTGGTGGGGTATGTGGGTGTTGAGAGCTCAGCTGTGCCTGTGATTGCTGCTGCTGCTGTGGTTCCTGGATTCACCCATGAATGAGATCTGAACACAGTCTCTGTTAACAGCTGTTCTCAATCCATAGGAAAATGAAATGCTGAGACTGAACTACCTAACCTAAAACTGCTTTTTCTTCCAGGGAAAGTGCTGCATGAGATTAAAAGCCTTGTCATTGAGGAGCCAAAGTATTGGCTGGATATTATCTCTGTTTGGAGAAACCTTCATGGGTGTGGGGGACAAAAAGATAATGTCTCTCAAAAAACCTCATTGCCTCTCAAGAGAAAATCAGAAGAGGCAAACATTGCAACTAAAAGGCAGAAAATGGAACAAGTAAGAGGGACTATGTCTGAGGAATGTAAGGCAGAAGGCAGAGAGAGGTGTGTGGTACCAGAGAGAAAGAGTGATCAGGACTGCTGGACTGAAAGCAAGACTTCCTTAGAAGACCCTTCCAAAAGCAGTGGGGAGGAACCTATTGCAAATGAGCAGCTTCGCTTCAGTTTCAGAGTTTCTTGTCGTTGTAGTGGAGCAGTTGCCAAAATACTTACTTCACAGGTATGCTAATGTGTCTATGTTTTAAAAGAATTTAGCAAAGGTGAAGGGAGATGGTAGTTAATTTGTCATTTCAATTATGTGTTGCATGTTTTGGAATAACAAACTGATCAAAGCTTTTTCTGTATTTTCTCAAAAAAGCCCTTAACCTGCATTTGCCTTAAACAAGTGGAAATATAAAGGCTGTTGTTAATTTCTGGGTGCTTTTACCCTGAGTATTTTTCAAATCAATGCCTTTTATTGAGGATAAGTAAAGGGAATAGGTTGAGGTGGCTGGGCTTCTGGAGCCTGAGGAGTGATCTGATAGTAGTTTACAGCTACTTAAAGGGTCATTGCAAGGACAAGAGCCACACTCCTCTCAATTGTGGCAGACAGTGTAAAGGTGCAAAACCAGAACTTTGCAGCTTTGGTGGTCTCTGGTTGGGTGTTGGGGAGAACTTGTTCCCCAGGAGGGTGGTGCAGCCCTGGGAGGCATCCTGGGGGATGGATCTTAGTCCTTGGGAGAGCGCGCTGGGGTAGAGACATCCAGCGGCCCTTTTGTCTGCCCCTCTTCCCATCTATAATAACTTTCTACTGTGAGGAAACTAAAAAAATAAAACCTGTGCAGATGCAATTTATGTAGATTTCTCTTCCTTGAAGATAACAGTTGTTTAACTAGATTTTTTTTTTCCTACTAAAGCTAGTACCTTGGGAAGATGGCATACATGAGCCTGCCAACAAGAATGTTTGCTTAAATTTGTGCTGTGTGTTTGAACTCTCATACTCTGAAGGTAGTCAGAGCTTTCTAAATGCCATAAAAGCTTTAAAATTGTGAGTTGCAGTTATGGATTCACAGATATTTCTCTTAGGTGATCTAGTTTATAGCCATCAGAAATATTTTGTTTGTGCTATATAATTCTAAAATGATGACAACTTGTGTTGTAACTTGGGCAGGACTTGAACTTCAGCCTCCCACACTCCAGCTGAGAGATATTAGTTTTGTCCTATGGTGTGTTTGCTCTGCCCCTCGCTTGCTCTGCCCTCTTGTACCTCTTCTGGTCTTTGTACAAATTGTTCTCCTAGGGATAGAGAGAGAGACTCTTTGTTTTCCCAGGTATTTCTAAGGATTGTGCAGTCAAGGCTGTGATCTGTAGTTTTCTTAATTCTGTTATTTTTACTGCCTGTGACTATTTTTCCCCCTTGCAGGAGATTGGAAGAGCTGTTGGCGTAGCGCTCATGAAGCAGTGTGGGTGGCGGGCTGATCTGCGGGATGCTGATCTGGAGGTAGTGGTGCTTGTCTGCCAGATGGTCTGTTGCTTTTTCCAGATTTGCCCCCAATTATCATTTGTTTTGTTCAATGCTTCCTATGCACTCAAGGACCATGGCCTCTCCCTGTTTGTCTTTCTGCTGCTGAATTTAACTAGAAATCATCTGGTAGCGCTGAGCAAAGCTTTTTAGTAGCCACTGTGTATGTGCCTTGAAACAAATACCAGAATGACCAGCATGGGCCTGTACGTTAGGCAAAGGATCCATACAGGCGATGTCTCAGGATCTGGCACACTTACAAACTGCTGGACTCTGTGTTAAAAGTGGAGATCACCTGAGCCATTGGGCAGCTAGCTTAGCCTCTGTAGGTGAAGAGAGCAAGCAGCAAGGTCACATTCTCAAGGAACTCGAGAGTGCTGTTTCTGAAAGAGCCTCCTCCTAGACCCTGTCCCTGACAAGCAGCTTGCTTAAGACACCATCTGTGGTGCAAGCTGCCTGGAGACCTTGGAAAGGAGTCATTGCTCTTGACAAGCTGTTTCTCCATTCCTGTGCTTGGCATATGGAAGCTGCTCTCAGCACTGATGCTGGGAGGTCTGAGGCCTTCTCTAAAAGCTCTGAGTTCATCTACTGGCTCTGGTTTTTCCAGGGCTATGCATTAAATATGGCTTTGTTGAGCCTCAACTGGGGCTCTTGTCCAGATTTTTGCTCTGAAACCATTCAAGTGCTGAGGACTGTGATGCAGCAAAAGCATTGTGTTTCTCTTTGGGCTTCCTGGGGAGGGACTGCAGTCATGCAAGACCTGTTGGGGAGCTCAGTCATCTTCTGGGATGCTTCTGTGGAACAGAAGGACAATTTCTTTGAGCTGCCTGTATTTCTGGAAGAATTGCCCATATTTGCCTTCCATCTGAAATGCCCCTTAGTGGCACTTGTGGGGTTTTTGGGGTTTGGTTTTTTTTTTTTTTTGTTTGTTTTTTTTAAAGGAGGGGGGTATGTGAATAGCTGAGTGCTAGTATACAGTGAATAATCTTCTCCTGCTTAGAGTCAATGGTATTATAATTAAAAATATCCATTCAGTGTTACAAAAATCAGTTCCCTTAAAGATTCAAGTGCTTGCTGATGGATTCCTGGCTGGCAAAATTCCCCTCACAGCTTGCTTAAATGTTAAATCCCCTTTAAAGTGGCATTCAGATTATCTAGTGTGATTTCTTCAAATTAATCATAATTGTCTAAAGTGTGTATTTTTGTTCTTAAAAACTAGGATCAGAAGTTCATAGAAACATCTTCTGTGTCTCGCTTAAATGAGTTAAAGCTATTATTGTGTCAGGCTGAGAGTTTCTAACGTAATTTTTTTTCCTCTTTCAGATCTTTATACATCTTAATGACATTCATTCTGTGGTAGGGATTCCTCTTTTCAGGTAGGCATTCTCCTCACCAGATTTGTCTTGGTAGTATCAGAACAGGCATAATTTCTAAATAGTCTTGCTGTCCACTGTGAGTATTTATCTTCTGGTTTAATATTCACTGGACTGTCACGTTAGTCTTGTGGTTTGTCTGGAGGTTATCTGAGCATGTAGGTCAGACTTTGCAGTGAGTTATGGATAAAAGCAGACTATAGTTTCTATCTGTCTGTCTGCAGATCTGTCCAGTTCATTTGTTCTTTCATATTACATGGGCTTTTCTGGGTGGTTGTACCATTATCTTAGATTGATTTTTTTTGCTGCCTGCAGACTTCCATTGGCAAACAGAGAGTATATTAAAACAGCAGGACTGCGGTCAACAATTGCATGGGCCATGGCATCTCTGGCCGAAATCAGTGTAAGTGAATGTTCATGGCAAAGGTGTAGAGTCCTGAATGAAGGGGGGGGTTGCTGCTGGTTAGAGCTGGAGCTGGAAGTGTTGAAGAGGTGTGTTGATTTTAATGCTCCATCCTCTAATGCACGTGGGCAGGGTTTGCCTTAGCTGTGATCAGAGTGTGCTGTCACCTGCTGTTCAACCAGATATCTGCTGTAATCCCAGGTTCTTCTCAGGAGAGGTGCTATTGCTTGTATGAATATGTATGTCTAAATGGCAAGATTTTTTCACTGTCCAGGCGTCAAATCTTGCTTGGGATTGTTCTCCCAAGGAAAAACTGAAGCAAGTGTGATCTTTTCTATGGATTAATTTGGTACCAATATCCACCTGCAATCCACTCAGTTTTTTTCCTAAATGTCACCTCAAGTCTGGATGCATTGATGCATTGTCTTTAGTGAAACTATTAATACTTTTTACTATCTTGTGTTACAAGCAACTTTAGCCTGGCAAACCAGTGATTATTGTTACCTACACTGGATTCAGTGGGAATATGTAGGTGATCTGTACATCCCTGAAGAAGCTTTGTCCTGGGAGAGGAGTCTGTCTTGCTTGCAATGCAATAACCCCTTTATTTTTGTAGGCAGGTGCCTTTGTGCTGGATCCTATGTGTGGGCTAGGAACGATACTGCTGGAAGCTGCCAAAGAGTGGCCCGTGAGTATCACACTGGCGACAGGCAGGACCTTTGCAAGATGGCTTGTAGTTGCATCAAAAAAAATTTGTACCACAGTTATACCAAAGTCCATTACTGGAAAGCTGGAACCAAACTGGTCTTTCTAGGCACTTGTTAAAAGTATTTTAGTACAAACCTTCCTCCACAGGAATGTGAAACCAAGTCCTACATACTTGTGCAGGCAGGTGCTGCAAACCCTTTATTTATACTGCAGGATTTGTGTGAGGCAACCATGGACTTGTAAAACTACCTCGGATTATCCTGGGATCAGACATGTCAATGTGATGGTACAGTCAGTTGTCAATATTAGAGACAGCATGGCTGTTTGTAGCTAGCTGGGGTCTTGCTGTCAGGATATAGCCTCAGTATTTCTGTAAGTTACAAGTGTCTTGAGCAGACCAGAACATGAAAAGGAGTGAAGACAGCACAGACTTCCCCCATTCCTCTGTCCTCTGGGTCCATGTATAGCTCTGTGTAATGGTAGGAGATATCCCAGCAAGGGGTTTGTCTTCGAAGAGCTGTGCAACAAGGCAGTTCTGAGAAGGGTTTATAAAATAAATACACCTGGTTGTCAACAAAATGACTTTTCTCTTTTTCTCTGAACAGGAAGCCTGTTACTGGGGTGCTGATATAAGTGATTCACAGTTAGAGGGTGCAGATGTGAATATTAGGACTGCAGGCTTGATGGACAAGATTGAGTTACTTAAAGCTTCTGTGAAAGGTATGTCTGTAGGCTTTCCAAGGAGATGTGTTCGACATTTTTTGTGGTTCTGGGATTATACAGGTAAAGTAGGTTCTCTTGAGGTGATGTGTAGTGGAGCCAACTCTCAACAAATAGCTGAGTAGTGACTCTGCAGTGCTAGTGAATGGATAATTATCTGTTCTCCCCTCCCCACCCCTTGCCCCCAGGAACTTTGGCAAGAATAAAGTCAGCAGAAGACAATGAAAATAATGTCAGACATGGGCAGTAGTCTTAATGATGAATTTGTGAATACCACAAGGAGTACATATCATGTGAGAGTTCTTTGTGTCTCATGAGAATAGAGCAAGGACAAATCCAGATAAAATGTGGCTTGTAAATTAAATTTATCAGATAAGTAATGGTGGGGACTCATTAAGCTCAGCTGAATTGTTGATGTTTTGCAGTAGGAGTGTTTTAAGTGATGATGCCTTTCTCCTGGAAGAGGGAATCTCTTTGCTCTCAGTTCATGAGCTAGTCTGTGGAGACAGTAATATTTTATGGCTTATTCTGGACCTCAAAGCCTGAGTCTAAATTAGTCCTTTATGAAATTCATGACAGATAAAAGCTGGCTGTTTTTCCCTGTGCATGGTTGATGAAGTATGCATATTTTTTTTACCCTGTGATACTTATTTCTTACTAGAATGATAAGAATTATTATTTGTCTTTTCATAAGAATATATATGGCTTTATTTCTTACTTAAAAGCTGTGATTGGGCTTGGCTTCTAGGATGATGGAAGGTACTTTGATGTCAGGCTTTTCTAATACTGAACAAGTAATTGACGTCTTTGTCACTGGTCAGAAGCTGTTATTTCTGCATGTCTTGAGAAGGACTGTAGGTAACTTGTCCTTCCATTTGTGGATAAAATTGTTAAAAAATTGTTGTGTTGCAAGTGTTGATCCAAGGATGGTCCAAGAAACATCTCCAGCCAGTTCTGGAAAGGCTGGCATAGAATCACAGCAGGGTTTAGGTGAGAAGGGACTGCTGGAGGTCTTTAGTCCTGTCATCTGCTGGGAGTGCGGCTAACCCCAAAACTGGGTCAGATGCTCAGGGCCTTGTCCAGTGGAGTTTTGAGCATCCTTGAGTGATGGAGAACCCACAGTATTGTCCTTTCACGTGCTGGCTACGCTCTGGCCAGCACAGCCTGGTATGTGGCCAGCCTCCACCACAAGGGTGGAGTGCTGTATCACAGTCAAGAGAACCGACTATTACCAGGATACAAAAACTCTGGGGAGATACTTCAAAGACTCTAGCTCCGACAGAATCCAAGTGATTCTGGCTGTAACCAGATTCTTGGGGGGAGAAAAGGGGGATGGTGAGGAATTTAACATGGTTCCTTGCCATTCATATGTGTGCATCTGAACATCTGCACGAAGTGAAGTGCTTGCAAGCTTACCTCTTCTTTTGCATTTTGCTTGTAAACATGTACTGTGTGTTGAGAAGCAGTAGTTGGTTTGGAACCATGCAGTTCCCTGTTTGGAAAGTCTTGCTGTCAGGGCAAACATATCACCATTAACAGGGAATCTGCAAGCTAAACCACATTTTCATGTATTTGTCTCTTCCTAGTCTGCATTGAGTTGGTAGCTTTGTCGTGCCATTTGTGAGGATAAGTACAGAAAGACCTATGAATCTGGATACATGACCCATGAAAAAGCTGTTAGGCAGTTTTGTAAGGTGAATGGCGGCATAGCTCCTGTTTGTTTTTCACATAGTCAGTTGTGAAGACATGCCTTTATTCTGCAGCATTGCCGTTGCCTTCGGAAAGCTTTGATGCTGTGATTTCAGATATTCCATTTGGGAAGAAGTTCAAGATCACAAAAGACATACAGCTCCTACCAGATATTCTCCAGGAAATGGAGAGGTACGTGTGGCCTTTGACACGCTTGGGGTTTGATGTAAATGCCCTGATGGTTTGCAATCATAAGTCAGCTTCAGGTTTGCTTTATTCCAAACAGTCTCCAGCTCTGCAGTCTGGTCCTGTGCAGGCTGTGAAAGTCTGAGTCCTTTACTTGTCCCTTAAAGGCTGTTGTGGCTTGTCTTGCAAGCTGTGGAAGTGCTAATGGCAGCACAAGCTGACAAGGAATGAGCTTGTTGTGTGAGCCACACTCACAAATGTTCTTTACAAGGCAGAATGGAGAAAGAGGAGAGGATGCACTAGACAAACTTAAAGCATGGCCAGGCAAATCAAGCAAAAATCCTTTCTCAGTTGAGGTCTGCTTGTATAAAATCCTGGGCTTTCCTTCTGGGTTCACAACCAAACTTTTACCAGCCTGCATGGGCAGAAAGGATCTCAGACCAGAAAATGGTGATATGCGTTTTCCTTTCTGTTAGCATATACTGGCATATCCAGCTAGCCACCTGGTCTGCTTTTAGATGCCTCCTTTCATCTCTCACCCTGTCATTTTGTGGCAGAGTTGAGCTGAGCTAATAGCAGGCTGCTTCTAACGGGCAATTCAAACCATCTGCCCCTTTATTTATTTTCTTGGCTGAAAACAAGCCCTTTCTGTAGGATTGGTCTTCAGTGGGTGTTGATCTTGCTCACCTACTGCAGGAATGAGGTGGGAAGATGGTGAAAAAGGTGAGGTCGCTCCATAGAATGGCAGGGCAATCTTATGTCAGCTTGCACTGACCATCCCTCCCTTTGGCCATGCTTGTCTTCTGGTCTCATTTGCTCTGTTGGGCTATCCTAAGCAAAGTATTTCCTTGGAAAGGTGGAGGTGGGGAAGGGACCATTACCATGAGAGCCCCACCAGTAAGACTGTTCAATCCACTTGCTGTGAACAAAGCCAGGATAGTAATTTTTTTCCCCTCTTTCAAAGTGTAATGTTTGCTCATGTACTAAGAAAAATGGATTACAAACAATGGTTAATTTTCCTAGGCTTCCTGAGTTTGAAAGCCATTAAGGATTACTGGAACATGGAAAGGACAGACCTTTTAAAGTTTCTGAAGGGAAAGGCCAGCTTCAGAATTGCCTTACCAGCCTGAAAAGCTCTTGCTGCACTGTGAAGCTGTTCCCTTGCAAACTGGTGGACGCTTGTGCGACCCAAAAACCAGGGTTTGAAGGCAATAGTGCCCTCAATCTTTGGAGAATACTAAGAGCAAAAAAGCCGAGTCCATCTTCCCTGCTAACCCAATGGAAAGAACTCCTGAGGTCAGAAATGTTTGGGAGTCAGGACAGGGCCCGGTTCTCCCATTTAGAAAGAATTATGAAAATAGGGAATTTAAATTCCATTTAGAGACATAGTTTACTGAGTTGACCCATGACCCTTAATGTGCTTAGGTGCTTTATTGAATGCAACTGGCATCTGAAGTGTCAGCAGTGTTGAGTTCTGCACAGACAAATTGATGCTAGGCAGAATGAACACCTAACCTTTATTTTTCCTGCAATTGCCAGAGTACTTCGTGTTGGAGGCACTATTGTATTGTTGCTGAGCCAAGATCTCCATAAGTGCATGGATGGCATTACCAAGCGTGCTGAAAATGACTCTCCTAATGCCATTTCTGATGGCACAAGTGAAACCACCACTGCAGAAGCCCTGAATGTTGATGGGAATTCATCCTCCTTGGTGAACGGTATTGAAGAATCCTTTCTCAGCAGCAGACAGACACATTTTGGGTCTCTGGTGCCAGATGGTGTCTATGGAGTTAGTCTTGGGAAGACAGATGCTTTCATATACAAGTACAGGAAGATCTCTTCTGCTGGGAATCAGTTGCTTTCTTGCACTGCACCAAAATGAACTTGAATCCTGATATGCTTGAAAAGTAGAATGGCAGTGATCCGGTGGAACCCTGCTGATCTACACCCTGTGGCATTTGTTAGCTCGCCTCACTTTTTTGGATGTCCTAAAGCATTGCTTTTCTCTCATTGGGTTTTAGGAGAGGTGGAAGATGCCTACTAGTGTTTCAGATGTTTTTACTGTAAAATATTGTCATAAGACAGAGTCATCAAATCCTTGTTTAGGCAAAGCCTCTCAGTATCAGGGGGAGTTTCTTTGGAAGAGAAAGTCTTTATTTGCAAAAACAAATGTGGTAATATTAAATGTAAATGGGTTTTTGCCTTCAGCAGTACTTTTTAGGAAGCACATCTTGCCTGAAGAAGTCTCCAGCTCTTTTTGAGGGCTGGATGTATGCTTTACCTTGCAGTCTTATATTTTATTTTAAAGCTTATTTCTGATGAGTTTGAAATGTTGCTATTGAGATCTCTTGGAGTGGAAAATAAAACTATTTTCTGTATTAATTCTTTGCAGTGTTTGCATGTGTCTAATGGGTATGCTTTAGCTTTTTTAGGGTGAAGAGACTTATTTCTATCAAAAACAATGCTTTTCCTCACTTGGTAAGGTTAATCTAAGGGCACAGTGTGAAAGATGGAAAAACCTGCCAAGTGGATGAACAATTAGAAGTGACTTCTGTCTGTAAAGAAGCATATGGAAAAATTCTGAAGAGATAGAGGTCTTAGCAGTTCTTTTAATCTATACAAAAGGTATTTGTGCAGGGAGAATAGTCTAATTCAAGGCTTTCCCATTGCTGCTGAGCTGACAGGGAAGTATTTTTATAGAGAATGACTGCAGATTGTTTTCAGATGCTATTTTGGACAAGCATTTGCAACTTGGCAAGCAGGGATGGGCTCACGCACCGTGCACCTCTGCCATGATTGGTATGGAGATAATTAGTAGTGTGTCTGAGTTTGGGCTTTTTTTTTTTTTTTTCTTTTTTCTTCTTCTTTTTTTGAAGTTGGTTGTGTGTAGCCTGTTGTAATCATTACTTTATCTGTGTGCTTTCCATGGCAGAGTCTCTACTCTGGAGATTTTAGAATTTGAGCTAAGAGCCCATGGTGCTGACTGAAGAGAGAGAGTTGCCTATGGAGACTTGAAGGGAATGAGGATATGAGTCAGACTGAAACAGTCCTGCTGTTTAGCTGGTACCTGGAAATATGCTAGTGCACTGCAAGTATGGATTTTTGGCTTAAAACAATATTTTTGTAATTATCTGCCCTCCCACCCAAGTTCAACTTTCAAGAAGATTATAATGGAGAAGATTATAATGAATGCATCACAAGAAAGGTAATGGGTAACTTGTTCATGCCATTAGCTTTCTATCAAATATGCACAGTCAACAACATGTCTCTTCTAACTAGCACCAGTGCAAGTTTGTTGTAGGAGATGAAGTGTTATCTGGATTGCTTAGTTCTTAGTGTGTCTTGGGGACATAAACACTGGACATACATAACACTGTTTTCTGAAAGAGAGATGATGTTTGACTTTTAAAATTTTTTTTTAGTGAAGCTATGTTGCCATGATAGATAGCTAAAATGTTAATATTACGAAGTTTTCATTAGAAGTTGATGAGTAAAACACAGGACTTGAAATCTGTTCCCATGTTCAGAGATGTCTCCTCTGAAGACTGCTAAAGTTAATGGTGGAATAGTTACTACTTTGTAAGATGGCTGATGTACCTGTAACAAAACACAGACAATCTGCTAATAGTGGTTTTTTTGGAGTTGAGTATTCTTGAGCATTGCATATCACATTTTCATTGTTTTCTGTGTCTCAGTAAACTTACTTGTCCAGTATTTTAGCTTCACTTAAAGTCTAGTTCAGAGACTGATAGCAAAATTGCAGTTACATGTCAGGAAAATTCTTGAATTTCACCTTCTGTTTCTGTCCAGCTTTGTCATCCAAAATGACACCTGCTAGGAAGGGTGAAAACTAATTCTGTTGACATATAAGTAATTCCTGTCTTTCATGGTTTTGTATGTCACTGCTGCGGAGAACTTAATTGTGTTGGGTGGTCAGCAAAGTGTAAAAGAATAGTTATGGTTTTTTGGTTGTGAAAAAGAGAGACTGTCCTGTCCTGCTCAGTTTCAGGAACTATTTCCAGAGTTAAATGAAGTGGTTGCTTAATTTTGTTCGCTCTGTATTAACTTTGTCTCTCATTTAGAAAGACTTGTGTGTCTTGGTATGAAATTGCCATTCTAATTATCTCTCTTCCCAGGCCCTCTGTAATTTATGCCATTCTTTTAGGGTTTGGGTTACAAGTGCTGCCTGTGGTATTCTCACAGACACCATATTAATAATTTGTTTTGTTTGCGCCCATCCTAACACCTTTGGTTTTGGTGGTTACTGCACATAGATTTGAAGTAGATTCTGAGGCAACTGTAGGTCCATTTCTTTTGTTCATATGATTAATTTATATCACAGAATATCTTGGAAAAAAAATAATCATTGCTTTGGTTTAATAAAGGTTGAACTTCATTTGCCATCTGACAAGGTCATTCATCTAGTGTGGGTGGACCCTTCCGAAGATTTTCAGCATCTTACAAAAAGAAAGGCCCTTCTTTTGCTTCACTGAAATTCAAATAGTTGTGATAATTAGTAAGATTATAATTCTTGCAAAGGTATCTGTTATACCATGTCTGCCTTATTTCAGTTCTTTTCATTGTTTATGGCTTCATCCAGTTAACAAATGAAGATGCAGAACTTGGTAGGGTGAGCTTTGCTTGAGGTGTCATTTTTAAAAAGAAAAAGCCTGAGTTTCTGCTCCCCACCCTTTGGCATGGGAGTTGGTTTTGGTGAGGGAAGTCATGTATCTACTAGCTCAACTGCTTCACACTGAAACTCTCAGATTCTGTGGGTATCTCTAGGGAACAGCTGGTGACTGTTACTGCTCTAAACTGTGTTTTGGAGTCTCTGGTTTCTGACACCACTCCTGTATGTTGCCAGAAGAGAACGTGTCCAGAACAGATGAACCTGAGTCATCTCCCATTTTTCAGAGTCCTACACACAAACCTCTTCTCTACATGTGCATGAAAAACGCATACAATGGCACTCAGCTCCAGACACATGCCATAAAGCAGCACTCAGCCCCAGACGCACACCATGGAACAGCACTCAACTGTTGGGAATTGGCTTGATGAAAAAGGACATGGGCCTGTGGAAAAGTTGTGCGAGCAGAGTTCTGTGTGAAAGAATGTCAGTTTGAGCAACAAGACTAGGCCTTGGCTGAAAATAGCTGGCTTTACTGATATTGGGAGAAAAACAACAGCTGGTCTCGCTGTTATCAGGAGAAAGACAGGGACGGTGTGACCTTGGCATAACTTCACAAGTAACTTTTGAAGAAGTTCCCATGAGAAAGTTACGGAACACACATAGCTGCAAATCACAAGTGGGTGTGTTTTAGTAATGAATAAACATTAGCAATGTACCAATCCTATTAGGACTAGTAGGCATAATTATCACAAACTGTATAAATATGAGCTATCCGTGCAAATAAAGTTGAATCACTTCTATCGCTCATATTGAGTCGACTTATGTGCATTCCTCCGCCGCTCCAACACTCAACTCCAAACGCATGCCAAAATGGCGATACATTTCTCTGGGACAGCACGCTGAAGCAATTCTCTGGGATGGTGTGGCATAGCACTCCTACAGGATGATAGGGTGAAGCATTCTAATAATTCCAGAAAACACTGCAACCATAAGGGACTCCCTAAAACCAAAAGCATTCTGAAAACACACCAGGGTACAGATATCCCAAAAAGGTGTGGGTTGGAGAGCTCCCAAGAACCCAAGCGATGAAGGACTCTGAAAACCCCCAGCCTGGAAGACTCCAAAATATCTGAACAGCGTAGTGCTGCGAGCAAGCTCCAGTCTGTACAGCTCTCAAAAAGCCTTGGAATAAAGATCTACAAAAAATCCTAGTATATGCAGGACCCCCAAATAAACCAAATGGGGTTACATTCCTCTGGGATGGGAAGCTTAAGCACTTGTCTGGGATGGTGCAGTGATGCATTCCAATAATGTTGTGTGTTGTAGCATTCCAGAAAATAGTGAAACCGTAAAAGGCTATCAAAAGACAAAAAGGTGAAACACTCAAAAAAAGCCCTTATGTTTAGACCTCCTGAACACGTGGCATAGAATGGTGCTCGGCCCCAGATGCATGCTATAGAAAGGTGCTTGGATCCTGATACACGCTGTAGAATGGTGCTCTGCCCCAGACGCATACCACAAAACGGCACTCAGCCCCGGATGCACGCCATAGAATGGTGATTGCCTCCAGACGCATGGTATAACACAGCGCTAGGCCCCAGACACATCATAAAATCGCGCTCAGCCTGAGACAAATGACATAAAGTGGTGCTTGGCCCCAGATGTACACAATAAAATGGCACTCGGCCATAGATGTAGGCCATAGAATGGTGCTCGGCTCTAGACGCGTGCCATAGAAGGGCGCTAGGCCCCAGACGCATGACAAAAAGCCACACTCGGTCCTGGACGCACACCATAGAAGGGCGCTCAGCCCCAGATACACACCAGAAATGGGTGCTTGGCCCCAGACGCATGCATAAATCTGCACTTGGCAGCGGACACATGCCATAGAACGATGCTTGGCCCCAGACGCACGCCATAAAAGGGCTATTGGCCCCAGATGAACACCATAAAGTGGTGCTCGGACTGGGACGCATGCCATAAGAGGGCGCTCAGCCCCAGAAAAACGCCATAAAGCGGCGCTCGGCCCCAGATGCATGCCACAGAACAGCATTCTGCCTCAAATGTACACCATGAAGAGATGCTTGGCCCCAGACGCACACCATAGAATGGCACTTGGCCCCAGATGCATGCCGTAAAAGGGCGCTCGGCCCCAGACGCGGACTGTAGAATGGCACTCGACCCCAGATGCATGACAGAAAAGGGTGCTCAGTCCCAGGCTCACTCCATAAAACGGTGCTCGGCCCCAGATGCATGCCACAGGACATCTCTTGGCTCCTGATGCACACAATAAATGGCACTAGGTGCCAGATGCACATCATAAAGAGGTGATCAGCCCCAGACACACGCCATAAAAGCGCTCTCGGCCCTGGACAGATGCCATAGAACAGCGCTTGGCCACAGACGCATGCCGCAGAACAGCGCTCGGCTCCAGATGCACACCACAGAATGGCGCTAGGCCCCAGCTGCATGCCATGAATTGGTGGTCGACCCCAACATACACCATAGAACAGCGCTAGGTTCCAGACGCATACCATCAAAGGGCACTCAGCCACAGATGCATGCCAGAAAGCGGCGCGCAACCCCAATTGCACGCCATAATGTGGTGCTCAGCCGCAGTCACATGCCACAGAATAGTGCTTGGCAACAGATGCATGCTGTAAAAGGGTGCTCAACCCCAAACGCCTGCCATAAAGTGGTGCTTAGCCCCATACGCATGCCACAAAACAGTGCTCAGCTCTGGGTGCACAGTATAAATGGCATTCAGTCCCAGAGGCATGCCATAAAGTGGCACTTGATCCCAAACACATGCCATAATAGGGTGCTTGGCCCCAGATACACGCCATAGAATGGCACTCAGCCCCAGACGCATGCCATAAAAGGGTGCTCGGTCCAAGATGCTCACCGTAAAGAGGCGTTCGTCCCCAGAGGCATGCCACTTAACAGCACTGAGCCCCAGACGCGCTCCATAGAATGACGCTCAGCCACAGATGCATACCATTAGAACGGCACCTGGTTCCAGACACATGACACAGAATAGCACTTGGCCCCAGATGTACAACATAAACCAGTGCTTGGTCCCAGACGCATGCCATACAACAGCGCTCGGCTCCAGATGCATACCATAAATGGCGCTGTGCCCCAGAGGCATACCATAAAGGGGTGTTCAGCCCCAGACACACGCCATAAAGTCACACTTGGCAGCAGACACACTCCATAGAACAGCGCTCAGCTTGGACGCACACCATAAAATGGCACTCAGCCCCAGACGCACACCATAAAACGGCACTTGGCCACAGACTCACACCATAAAAGGGCGATCGGCACCAGACGCACGCCACGGAAAGGAACTAGGCTCCTGGCACGTGCCACAGAATGGTGCTTGGCTCCAGACACACACCATAGAACAGTGTTAGGCCCCAGACGCTTACCATGAAGTGGTGGTGACCCCAAATGCATGCCATAGAATGGCGCTAGGTTCCAGACACATGACATAGAACAGCACTCAGCTCCAGACACACCCCATAAAGCAGCGCTCAACCCCAAACGCACCTCATAAAAGGCACTCGGCCCTGGACTCATGCCATAAAAGAGAGCTCAGTCCCAGATGCAAGCCATAGAAGGGGGTGATAGGCCACAGACACATGCCATAAAAGGGCAACTGGCACCAGATGCATGCCATAGAACAGGGCTCGGCTCCAGATGCATGCCATGAAGCGGTGGTCTACCCCAGCATAAGCCATATAATGGTGCTAGATTCCAGACGCATGCCATAAAAGGGGGCTCGGCCACAGATGCATGCCATAAAGCAGTGCTCGACCCCAATCGCATGCCATAATGTGGTGCTCAGCCACAGTCACATGCCATAAAGAGGTGCTCGGCCCCAGACGCACACCATAAAAAGTCAATCAGTAACAGATACAGACCATAGAAAAGCTCTTGGTCCTAAACATAAACCATAAAGAGGCCATTGGCCCAAGACGCAAGCCATAAAGCTGCACTTGGCAGCACACACATGCTGTAGAATGATGCTCAGCCCCAGACACGTGCCATACAGTGCTGTTCAGCCCAGGACAGACATCATAGAAGGGTGCTAGGCCACAAACGCACGCGACAGAACGGTGCTCAGCTATGGATGCACACCATAAGTGGCGCACAGACCCAGACGCATGCCATATCATGGAGTGTGGCCCCAAACACATGCCATACAACACTGCTCGGTCACAGACGCAGACCATAGAACAGCGCTCAGGCCCACACGTACACCATAAACAGGCACTCGGCCCAAGACGCATGCCATAAAGCCACTCATGACAGCGGACACGTCGTAAAATGATGCTCGGCCCCAGATGCATGCCAGAGAGCACTGTTCTGCCCTAGATAAACATCATATAAGGGCGCTAGGACACAGACGCATGCCAGAAAACGGTACTCAACACTAATCGCACTCCATAATGCCATGCTCGGCCACAGTTGCATGCCACGAACAGGCGCTCATCCCAGCCGCACGCCATAAAACCGTGCTTGGCAGCAGATGCGTGCCATAAAACGGCGCTCAGCCCCAGACACACACCGTAAAAGGGCGCTCGACCCCAGAGGCACGGCACAGAACAGTGCTTGGCCCCAGATGCACACCACAAAAAGGCACTCGGTCCCATACACATGAAATAAATCAGTG
This sequence comes from Astur gentilis, assembly GCF_929443795.1. Classification (NCBI taxonomy): domain Eukaryota; kingdom Metazoa; phylum Chordata; class Aves; order Accipitriformes; family Accipitridae; genus Astur; species Astur gentilis. Next base: position 21,583,214 of record NC_064884.1, read on the forward strand.
CTCGGCCCCGCACGCACGCCAGAGAACGGTGCTCGGCTCCTGATGCACACCATAAAAGAGCTCTCAGACGTAGACGCACACCATAGAACAGCGCTTGGTCCCAGACGCACGCCATAGAAGAGCTCTCAGCCCCACACGTGCACCATAAAGAGGCGATCGGCCCAAGATGCATGCCATCAAGCTGCACTTGGCAGCAGACACATGCCGTAGAACGACGCTCGGTCCCAGACGCATGCCATAGTGTGCTGTTTGGCCCTAGACACACATCGTAAGAGGGCGCTGGGCCACAGACGCACACAACAGAACGGCGCTCAGCTCCGGATGTGCACCATAAATGGCGAACGGCCCCAGATGCATGCCAAAAAACTCTCTTCAATTCTAATGACACGCCATAACGTGACGCTCAGCCACAGGCGCACACCATGAAGAGGCGCTCAGACCCAGTGTCACACGCCATAAAAATGTGCTTGGCAGCAGACGCATGCCACGTAGTGGCGCTTGGCCCCAGACGCACACCACAGAATGCTGTTTGGCCCTAGACAGACGTCATAAAAGGGCACTCAACGCGGGACACGCCATAAATGGGTGCTCGGCCCCAGATACACGCCACAAAACTCTATTCAACCCTAACCACACGCCATAATGTGAACGCTTAGCCAGAGGCGCACACCACAAAGAGGTGCTCAGCCCAGCCGCACGCCATAAAACCGTGCTTGGCAGCAGATGCGTGCCATAAAACGGCGCTCAGCCCCAGACACACACCGTAAAAGGGTGCTCGACCCCAGAGGCACGGCACAGAACAGCGCTTGGCCCCAGATGCATGCCACAAAAAGGCACTCGGTCCCGTACGCATGAAATAAATTGTTGCTCGGCCCCACACACACGCCAGAGAACGGTGTTCGGCTCCTGATGCACACCATAAAAGAGCTCTCAGCCCCAGACGCATGCCATAGAACAGCGCTTGGTCCCAGACGCACGCCATAGAAAAGTGCTCAGCCCCACACGTGCACCATAAAGAGGCGATCGGCCCAAGATGCACGCCACTAAGTGCACTTGGCAGCACACACATGCCATAGAACGATGCCCGGCCCCAGATGCACGCCAATGTGTGCTGTTCGGCCCTAGATGGACGTCATAAAAGGGCGCTAGGCCACAGACGCATGAAACAGAACAGTGTTAGCTCCCGATGCACGACATGTAATGGCGCTCGTCTTCAGATACATGCCACAGAACGGCGCTCGGCCCCAGACGCACATCATGGAAGGGTGCTCTGTCCGAGACACACACCAAAAAGCTGCACTTATCAGGATACACAGGCAATATAGTGGTGCTCGGCCCCATGCACACATGCCATAAAAGGGTGATCTGCCCCAGATCCGTGCCATAGAATGGCGCACAGCCCCAAATGCATGACAGAAATTAGAACTCCGCCCAAACGCATGCCACAGAATGGTGCTAGGCCCCAGACACACGCCATAAAGGGGCGCTCAGCTCTAGTCGCACACCATATAACAACGCTCGGCCCTGGACACACACCATATAACACTGTTTGGCTCTAAATGGATGTCATAAAAGGGCGTTCGGCTCCAGACACACGCCACAGAATGGCGCTAGGTCCCAGATACATGCCACAGAACAGTGCTCGGCCCCACACACACGCCAGAGAACGGTGCTCGGCTCCTGATGCACACCATAAAAGAGCTCTCAGCCCCAGACACACACCATAAAGGGGCGCTTGGCTGTAGATGCACACCATATAACGGCGCTTAGCCCCAGAGACATGCCATATAATGCTGTTCAGCCCTAAACGGACGTCATAAAAGGGCACTCGGCCCCAGACACATGCCATAAAAGGGCGCTCTGCCCCAGAGGCATGACATAGAAGGGCACTCGGCCCCAGATGCACAGCATAAAAGGGTGCTCGGCCCCAGGTCCATGCCATAGAACGGTGGTTGGCCGCAGTCGCATGCCACAAAGAGCCGCTTGACCCCAGAGGCATGCCGTAAAAGGGCGCTCAACCCCAGACGCACGCCATTAGAGGTGGCTCTTGGCCCTGACACACACCACGAAGAGACTCTCGGCCCCACATGCACGCCATAGAACAGCACTTGGCAGCACGCCCATGCCATAGAACGGTGCTTGACCCCAAACGCATGACATAAAAGGGCGCCTGGTTCCAGACACATAGCATAGAATGGCACTTGGCCCCAGATGCGTGCCATAAAGCGCCACTTAGCCCCAGACGAACACAATAGAATAGCGCTTGGCTGTAGAAGCATGCCGTAAAGCTGCAATCAGCACCAGACAGACGACATAAAGCAGTGCTTGGCCCCAGACACATGCCATAGAACGGTGCTCGGTCCCAGGCACACGCCATACAACGTGTGGAACCTGCAGAGGAGCACAACCCACTTCTCTGCCTTTAAAGAAACTGCAACTCACAGAAGGCCCTTTCTGGCCAAGATACAAGGTAGGCACCAAAACATTCCCCTCTGCCCCTTCAAATGACCACCTGGAGAGCTCCCGTTTAACCCAACAGCTATTTCTCTGCTCCTCTGGTCACCCTCACCTTGCCCTCGCTGTTTGCCCACTACCCAAGAGATACACAAGCAGCACAAAGTCCACATCTGTGGCAACGCAGAAGACTCAGCTGAGCTCCCCAGGTTGAAGCTTGAAGACATTGAGACAGCATAGACTCAGCATATGGACAAAACATTTTGGACTATGTCCCTGCATCTATAGGCTGATTAGAACTCAACAGTATGTTTGCTGTCTACACTCAGAAGAGTCTGGCTGAAGCATTTGCATCTGTGAACAGGGCATAAAGAAGAGACTATGTATTTTACATAGAAACAAAGAAGCCTCACCGTGCTTAGCTGAAGCTTTCTTAGCTTCATTTCATTTACATTATCTGTATATTGTGCATAGATTGTGTATATTCTACTGTCATGGTTTAATCCCAGCCAGCAACTAAGCACCACGCAGCCGCTCACTCACTCCCCCCCATCCAGTGGGATGGGGGAGAAAATCGGGGAAAAAAAAGTAAAACTCCTGGGTTGAGATAAGAACGGTTTAATAGAACAGAAAAGAAGAAACTAATAATGATAATGATAACACTAATAAATTGACAACAGTAGTAATAAAAGGATTGGAATGTACAAATGATGCGCAGGGTAATAGCTCACCACCCACCGACCGACACCCAGCTAGTCCCCGAGCGGTGATTTCCCCCCACACACTTCCCAGTTCCTATACTAGATGGGACGTCACTTGGTATGGAATACACCATTGGCCAGTTTGGGTCAGGTGCCCTGGTTGTGTATGAGAAGCTGGAAAATCCTTGACTATAGTCTAAACAATACTGAGCACCAACTGAAAACATCAGTGTTATCAACATTCTTTGCATACTGAACTCAAAACATAGCACTGTACCAGCTACTAGGAAGACAGTTAACTCTATCCCAGCTGAAACCAGGACAGTATCCACCCCTTATTCTATACCATTGACGTCTTGCTCAGTTCCCATACCTTTAGTTACATCCTGATCAATCATCACCACCTTTCCATTTTTTCGAGACATATGAACAATGATATATGTATATGTATACATACACAGAGATATCATTCCTTTAGTTCATGAGTTATGTTTTTAAAACATTTGTTGAGTTCATTTAGTTCCCGACTCTGGGCTCCATCTGTCATACCAGTCTGTCTGGTCAGGAGGGATGGTGCAAAGTCCTCTCAGTCGGTAGAGCAGAATTGGGCTTCAGTGCGGTGTGACGAGCAGATGACATCTGACGCAGCAGGAGGATGGTGTGCACCATTGGATTGTTGCATGCTGGAGTCAGTTCTGGTTCCATCACTACTGTGCTTTGCTCAGTTTTATCACAGTTCTTTCTTGCTTGATCCAAATGATTCTTACTATAGTACTGTGGATATAGCGTATAACAATTATAGTAATGATAACATGCAGTGACAGGGTTATATAGCAGCTAATACCATACAGTTTAATTCTGGCTATTTTCACCTAAAATCAAATCCCCTTGAGGCACGCATCGGACTTCTCCATCTTTTCGCATCACCCACCAAGTGCACCCAGGCCCTTGAGCAAAAGCAATCCCACAAATGGGTTTACCTTTGCCTGAGGCAGGAGTAACCCAGACTGTTTTCCCTAACATAATTTTCATGTGCACTACAGGGACTTTATCCCCTTCTACAGTATGTAAAAATCCTGATTGGACAGGGCCACTCCGATTGGCAGATCCTCTGGTGTTGACTAACCAGGTGGCTTTTGCTAAGTGTGTATCCCAATGTTTGAAGGTTCCACCCCCCATTGCTCTCAATGTAGTCTTTAACAATCCATTGTATCACTCGATTTTCCCAGAGGCTGGTGCATGATAGGGGATATGATACACCCACTCAATGCCATGCTCTTTGGCCCAGGTGTCTATGGCCCAGGTGTGTTGCTTCAGAAATGAGTCCCATTGTCTGACTCAATTCTTTCTGGGGTGCCACGTCACCACAAGACCTGCTTCTCAAGGCCCAGGATAGTGTTCCACGCAGTGGCATGGGACACAGGGTATGTTTCCAGCCATCCGGTGGTTGCTTCCACCATTGTCAGCACATAGCACTTGCCTTGGCGAGTTTGTGGGAGTGTGATATAGTCAATCTGCCAGGCTTCCCCAAATTTATATTTTAGCCATTGCCCTCCGTACCACAGGGGCTTTAACCGCTTGGCTTGCTTAATTGCAGCACATGTTTCACATTCATGGATAACCTGCGCGATAGTGTCCATGGTCAGGTCCGCCCCTCGATCCCGAGCCCATCTAAATGTTGCATCCCTTCCCTGATGGTCTGTAGTATCATGGGCCCACCGAGCCATAAATAGCTCACCCTTACAGTCCAGGTCCACCTGAGCCACTTCAATCTTGGCAGCCTGATCCACCTGTTCGTTGTTTCGATGTTCTTCAGTGGCCCAACCCTTGGGTACGTGAGCATCTACATGACATACTTTTACAACTAGATTCTCTAGCCGGGACGCAATATCTTGCCAGAGTGTGGCAGCCCAAATGGGTTTACCTCTGCACTGCCAGTTGCTCTGCTTCCATTGCTGTAGCCACCCCCACAGGGCATTTGCCACCATCCATAAGTCAGTATAGAGATAGAGCACTAGCCACTTTTCTCTTTCAGCAATATCTAATCCTAACTGGATGGCTTTCACCTCTGCAAAGTGACTCGATTCACCTTCTCCTTCAGCAGTTTCTGCAACTTGTTGTGTAGGACTCCATACAGCAGCCTTCCACCTCCAATGTTTTCCCACAATGCGACAGGACCCATCAGTGAACAGGGCATATTGCCTCTCATTTTCTGGCAGTTTATTGTACAGCGGGGCTTCTTCAGCACGTGCCACCTCCTCCTCTGGCGACATTCCAAAATCTTTGCCTTCTGGCCACTCCGTGATCACTTCTAAAATTCCTGGGCGACTGGGGTTTCCTATTTTAGCCTGTTGTGTGATCAGTGCGATCCACTTACTCCACGTGGCGTCAGCCGCGTGATGTGTAGATGAGACCCTCCCTTTGAACATCCATCCCAGCACTGGCAGTCAGGGTGCTAGGAGGAGCTGTGTCTCAGTACCAACCACTTCTGAGGCGGCTCGAACTCCTTCATACGCTGCCAGTATCTCTTTTTCAGTTGGAGTCTAGCAAGCCTCGGATCTTCGATATCCTCTACTCCAAAACCCCAGGGGTTGGCCTTGGGCTTCCCCAGGTGCTTTCTGCCAGAGGCTCCAGGTAGGGCCATTCGCCCCAGCTGCAGTGTAGAGCATATTTTTAACATCTTGTCCTGTCCGGACTGGTCCAAAGGCTACAGCATGAACAATCTCCCGTTTAATTTGTTCAAAGGCTTGTTGTTGTTCAGGGCCCCATTTAAAATCATTCTTCTTCTGGGTCACTTGATAGAGAGGGCTTACAATCAAACTGTAATTTGGAATATGCATTCTCCAAAACCCCACAACACCTAAGAAGGCCTGTGTGTCCTTTTTATTAGTTGGGGGAGACATAGCTGCTGTTTTGTTGATCACGTCCACAGGGCTCTGACGACGCCCATCTTGCCATTTTACTCCTAAGAACTGGATCTCCTGCGCAGGTCCCTTGACCTTACTTTCTTTTATGGCAAAACCTGCTTTCAGAAGGATTTGGATTATTTTCTTCCCTTTCTCAAAGACTTCTTCTGCTGTGTTGCCCCATACGATGATGTCATCAATGTACTGCAGGTGTTCCGGAGCTTCACCTTTTTCCAGTGCAGTCTGGATCAGTCCATGGCAAATGGTGGGGCTGTGTTTCCACCCCTGGGGCAATCCAGTGATTCCAAGTGTACTGGACACCCCTCCAAGTAAAGGCAAATTGTGGACGACACTCTGCTGCCAGAGGGATTGAGAAAAACGCATTAGCAATATCAATTGTGGCATACCACTTTGCTGCCTTTGACTCTAGCTCGTATTGAAGTTCCAGCATATCTGGAACGGCAGCACTCAGCGGTGGCGTAACTTCATTCAGGCCGTGATAGTCAACTGTTAATCTCCATTCCCCATTAGACTTCCACACTGGCCATATGGGACTATTAAAGGGTGAGCGAGTTTTGCTGATCACTCCTTGGCTCTCCAGTTGGTGAATCAATTTGTGGATGGGAATCAGAGAGTCTCGGTTGGTGCGATATTGCCGCCGGTACACCGTCGTGGTAGCAATTGGCACTTGTTGTTCTTCAACCTTCAGCAACCCCACAATTGAAGGGTCTTGAGAGAGACCAGGCAGGGTAGACAACTGTTCAGTGCCCTCCGTCTCCAAGGCAGCTATACCGAAAGCCCATCGATACCCCTTCGGGTCCTTAAAATACCCCCTCCTGAGATAGTCTATGCCAAGGATACACAGAGCCTCTGGACCAGTCACAATGGGGTGTTTCTGCCATTCATTTCCAGTTAGGCTTACTTCAGCTTCCAATACAGTTAACTCTTGAGATCCCCCTGTCACACCAGAAATACAAATGGGTTCTGTCCCTTTGTAACTTGATGGCATTAGAGTGCACTGTGCACCGGTGTCTACTAGAGCCTTATACTCCTGTGGGTCTGACGTGCCAGGCCATCAAATCCACACAGTCCAATAGACCCGGTTATCCCTTTCCTCCACCTGGCTGGAGGCAGGGCCCCTCTAATTCTGGTTAGAGTATTCAGTATTCACTTCTCGTAAAATTGGCTCAGAAGTCCCTTCAAGAGGATCGGAAATAAAGTCAGCCCTTCTACTCCGTTTGGAAACTGGAGCAGCATTTTTCCTGGTAGAATCCCCTTTTGTGGTGGTTTTTCCTCGCAGTTCACGTACCCATGCATTTAGGACCGAGGTAGGTTTTCCGTCCCATTTCCTCATGTCCTCTCCCTGATCACATAGGTAAAACCACAGGGCACCTCGCGGTGTGTACCTTCTATATTCTCTCTTGGGCAGAAGACCGCTCACTCCTAATAGCTGAGACATTGGTCCTTACAAGTGTGGAGTAGGACATATCTTCTTTGATTTGTTGGACATCCTGGGACAGCTTCTCCACAGCCGAAATGCAGGCTTGTAGGGAGGAGGTGAGATTTTCTTCTTATTGACGGAGTTGGCGAGCCACTTCCTCCACTGTTGGTGCCTCTTCATCCTTCCAGGACATTACTGCCAATGCGTTGGCATAGGACGATGGTGCGGTCCGTACAAACTTCCGCCACATAGGTCGTGTGCATTGGACTTCGTCTGGATCTTTGGGTAATTGTGGGTTGTCCGGGTCATGATGAATCGTCTCTAGAACAGCTAATTCCCTCAGATATTGGATACCTTTTTCCATGGTGGTCCACTTGCTTGATTGACATATAACATCTTCCTTAAAGGGGTACCTTTCCTTCACACTTGACAGGATTCGCCTCCAGAGGCTGATGGCTTGTGTCACTCTTCCAATTGCCTTGTCAATGCCACCTTCCCTGGCGAGTGATCCCAGCTGCTTGGCTTCCCTACCTTCTAATTCCAAGCTATTAGCCCCATTGTCCCAGCATCAGAGGAGCCAGGTGATAATATGCTCACCTATACGGTGGCCAAAATCTTTTTGCAAATCCTGCAGCTCACTCAAGGACAGGGACCAGGTTATTACCTCTGGTTCTGCCTCTTCCTCTGGTTCCTGTGATGACCCTGGTTCACCTTCATCCTTCGCTAAGTGAACTGATTTTTTTGTATATTTTTCTGTACGGGGGCAACTGATACTGGTCCAGGTTGGTCCTCTGGTTCAGTTGCAGTATCGCTCGCCGGGTTTTGGATAACTGCAGTGTCTGTCGCCGAGGTTTGGGTAGCAGCAGTGCTCGTCGGTGGGGCTGGAGGGACCGCAGTGCTCATTGCCAAGGTTTGGGTAGCTACTGTGCTCATTGCTGGGGCTGGAGGGGCTGCAGTGCCTGTTGTTGAGGTTTGGGTAGAGCGAGTTCTCGTCGCCGGGGCTGGAGGGGTCACGGTGCCTGTCGCCAAGGTCTGGGTGCCTACAATGCTCCTTGCCAGGCCTGGAGGGGCCGCAACACCCGTTGTCAAGGTTTGGGTGGCTGCGGTGCTCATTGTTTTGTTGTTAGGTCTAGAGACTTTCTGCTCCCCTTGAGGGTACTAAGTGGTGTCGAACAGGGCTCGATAGGCATGGGCCAGGCCCCAGCACGTTGCAGTGATTTGTATCTCTCTGGAGCTGCCGGGGTGACAGCATACCTTTTCCAAATATTTTACTAGATCTTCTGGATCCTGCACTTGTTCGGGGGGTGAATTTTCAAAACATTGGAGGTGCCCACTTTTCTAGGTACTTGCTCATACTACCCCACACACCCTGCCACTCATAATTATCCAGCCTTGGGGCACATCTCTGGGTGGTCTTCTTAAATAGCTTTTTAACCTTAAACGAGAGCTGAACCACATTCAGAAGTATGCTAATTCCTAGCAGTAGGGCTAGGACTGTGCTAGTCCCAACACCCCAGGAGTATTCAAATTTTTCAAAATTCTCAAACACCATTGTAACTGGACTGAAGGAGAAAGGAGAGGGGAAGAAAGGTACCCCACCCCATAGACTGGTTTTCCATGGAGGAAAGGTAAATGGTATAATTATTAATAGTTTCCCACAGATGGCTCCTGCCGTATAAAGGTGACAATGCTAAGTGCAAATACTGGATTAATCCCACAGCCAATGACTTTATCATACCATAAACCAGTGTTATACATACATCAAAGCGAAAACCTTAATCCACCTGCCACAGACGATAAGCAGTAGAAGAGGAACTATATACAGCAAGCGAGGGGATACATAACAGAGCTTTAAGAACCAGAGCAACAACTCTAAGAACACATAAATCAGCATAATGAACGCTTGGAATAAATTTGTTTTAACAAGCTCTGGTCAGGTTTGTCGTTATCTCAACCCTTCATGCCCCACGTTGGGCGCCAAAATGGACTGTCGTGGTTTAACCCCAGCCAGCAACTAAGCACCACGCAGCCGCTCACTCACTCCGCCCCCATCCAGTGGGATGGGGGAGAAAATCGGGAAAAAAAGTAAAACTCCTGGGTTGAGATAAGAACGGTTTAATAGAACAGAAAAGAAGAAACTAATAATGATAATGATAACACTAATAAATTGACAACAGTAGTAATAAAAGGATTGGAATGTACAAATGATGCACAGGGCAATAGCTCACCACCCGCCGACCGACACCCAGCTAGTCCCCGAGCGGTGATTCCCTGCCCCCCCACTTCCCAGTTCCTATACTGGATGGGACATCACTTGGTATGGAATACACCATTGGCCAGTTTGGGTCAGGTGCCCTGGTTGTGTATGAGAAGCTGGAAAATCCTTGACTATAGTCTAAACAATACTGAGCACCAACTGAAAACATCAGTGTTATCAACATTCTTTGCATACTGAACTCAAAACATAGCACTGTACCAGCTATTAGGAAGACAGTTAACTCTATCCCAGCTGAAACCAGGACATCTACACACAGAGCAAGTCCTGCATTGCCCGAGTGAGGCAATGTCTGTCCAGATATAAAATACACGCAGCTAGGACACCATCTAGATCTCTTTAAGCACTTAGAATATATACAGAGAACATGTAGCAAATATAAACAGAATATATACAGACAAACATATAGAGGTACTTGTCAATATATGTCTTTTGAGACTATACATACACACACCCACAAACACAGTCTATACAGAACATCCACAGACATTACATACTCTATCTCCAGGAAGAGAACCCTCAGCTGATCTCATATTGCTGACGCTTTTCCCCCCTCTCTCTATTCAGAAGATACATTATATACACATAAAAAAGTATACAGACACAGGAAGCACAACCATGCTTTTTCCTCTCCGTAGATGCGCTCTCTACACAGAACACATACATGGAACACACAGAATAAACATACAATTTACCACTTGCATACATACTACCCAAAACAGACAGATACGTGAGGTGAAGCTATGCTTTATGTCTTTATGCTGAATATGAATGTTGCTGTCTAAGTTGAATAGATAGTGTCTCTACATGGGACACAGACATTTTGAAGCCAAGGGAGGAAAGGCATTTCTCTCTGTGTGTGGAGTGTATGCTGTCCTGACTTGGAACACAAGCGCATGAATACACATACTTTACATGCAGACACACACAGAGAGGCAAGGCATAGAGCTCATGTATTTCTGTTATATAGAATATGCACCACCTATATGTAAAGTAGATACAAAGAGATGAGGCAAGTCTTCTCTGCTTACAGAAGATGGCCTCTTCCCATACAAGACTATAGAAGACCCATACAGTCGTGCTTTTCTGTCTGTACACACAAGAGATCCTAGCTACCAAATACACACAGGGCTGAAGAGAGGATTTGGTTCATCCCTACAGAATATATTTGATAGGAGAGGAAGGCTTTTCAGTCTTTTCTTTAGAATACATGTCTATGTATGGGAATGTAACGAGCCTACGGAATTCCTGACAGTTCGAGAACAGCGCGACCTCGAGCAGCTTGTAGTATATCCTTGAGGAGTCTGGAAAGATCCGAGAAGACCGGTACAAAAACAAGATAGTGATAAGAAGAACCGTCCTAACGAACTCACCAATCATGAATTGTTAGTTACTAACCAAACCAATCATATACTAACACATACTCTAAAGAAGGGTATAAAAAGGTGTGTTAGAACAATAAAGTAGCCATTTTGCGTGATCTATTACTTGTCGTGTCCGTCCCTACCGCGACAAATACAGCCTATCCATACATGGAATATATGCAGGCAAGGTGACAAGAGGCTTTTCTGTCTGCACAGAGAATATATGGGCTAAATATAAAACACATACATAGAAAAGCAGTGCCTCACCTACCTCCACATCTAATATCTACCATCTGTATACACAACACCAACAAGGGGAGGCTTTTCTGTCGCTACACAGACTGCATACTCTCTTCCTCAAGACTATGCATGGACAGGCAAAGCCAGGCTTGCTTTATCAGTATGTAGTGTATATCAGGATATACTCTGTCTATCAGAAAAGCGATGGTGAGGCTTTTCTCTCTAGATACAAACCATATTTCATCTGTAGACAGACTCCCTGCACGCAAAGCATGTCTTTTCCATCTAGTCATGGACTAGATACTGCCAAGGCAGGGCTTTTTAGTCTGCTTATACAGTGTACACTGGCTGTATAGAGAATAGAAAACAAGACAAGGGTGAGGTGGGGCAATACCTTTCTGTCACCATCCAGACTATAAAACTGCTGTACAGAGAATACATATGAAGAGCACCGCACACCACTTTCCTGTTGGGATGCAGAATGTATTCTGGTTACAGAGCAGAGATGGGCTAGGTGAGGCAGGGCTTTTCCACCCACCTGCATGTAAAATCTGGGGAGACTGGGGGCTGAAGGGGGATGTCTTTCTGTGCATCAGGCACACTCTGCCTATAGAAGCACACAAAGAAGGGAGGTGAGGCTTTTCTCTTTGCAGAGCAAAGACGTGGTGCACACAGGTAGTAAGTACAGGACTCTTCTGCCTGTATGTGGAATATAGGCTGCCTATACACCAGAGAAATATCTCTGTACTTAGAACATATACTGCTCATCTGTACAACAGATCCAGAGAGGCAGGGGAAGGTGGGGTGCTCCCGCCTGCAACGCCCTCTTTGTAGAGCACAGGCAGAAGGGTGAGGCAAGGCAAGGCTGCCAGTTATCAGAGCCCCCCTCTTGCAGTTAGGTAGAAGCACCCTTCTGCCAACCTGACCTGAAGTTTCAAGTGGCTTGCAGCTCACTGGGTCCACAATGCTTCAGGGAGGCTGGTGAGGCTCATCAAGCCCTCATCCCCACAACATCAAGCACCACCCACAGGGAAGAGCCTAGGGCTGTGGCAGGATTCTCCTTAGGAAGGCTCAAATAGGAGCAAACACATCCTGCTGCTTAGCACCATCAGGCTAGTCACACAGTCAGGGCTTTGGCTCCTATGACCACAGGACCCTTCCTTGAGGAACACAAGGAACAAGGACTGCTGGCCCAGGGGCTTCCTTGACTAAGCTGGCAAGAGAATCTGCTAGCAGGCTGGCTAATCCAGTGAGGAAGGCCTGCAACCACATATACCAGCACAGGCTTTTCAGACTCTGCAGGCAGTGTGCAGGGGACAGTGAGGAGGCATCCAGGGGACAGCAAACTTGTAAAAAATCATCTCACGCCCCATGTGTGAAAGCAGAATGACTGGGCACCTGTCTCTACTCTCCACTGGACTCCTTGTCCACAGACAAGGAAAACCTGATCAATGATGCAAAGGTCAAGGATATGCTTCGCTGTAGCCACCATTCAGTTGTAGAATTTAAAAGCTTGAGGGAAGTGAGCAAACCAGCAGAATCACAACACTGGACTTCAGCAGAGCAGACTGCTACTTCCTGAAGAACTTCTAGGCAAGAGCCAACAGGAGGCTGGCCTGGAGGGCAAAGGGGCCCAGGGCAACTGGTTGAACTTCAACCACAACAGCCCCCCCCGCCAGAGACCAGAAGGGTCCATGCCAACACAGAATCAGTCACAAGTAGCAGGCGGCCAGCACTGACAGACAGGAAACTCCTGACCCACCTCAAATGCAAAAAAGGAAGAACACACAAGGCGCAGGCAGAGATGGGATACCCAGGAGGAACACAGAGACATTGCAAAAGCATGCAGGGATAGATTTTGGAAAGCCACAGCTTAGCTGGAGGCCGACTAGGAAGAGATGAAGGACAACAGGGAGGGCTTCTGAAAGGCTACTGGAAGCAGAAGGAAGGCTAAGAGAAATGCAAGCCACAGTTCAACAGGAAGGGAACCTACTGGCAAAGAACAGGGGAAAAGCTAGAGAAGGTGCTACATGGGGTGGGAGTGTGTGGGCAGGGGTGTGTGTGTGTTTTGGGGAGTGTATTTGCCTCACTTCTCACTCTTACTTCTCTCCCTCACTGGAGGAAACAAAGCCAGACCCTTCTTGAGGGGCACGCTGGACAGAGAAGAGGCAACAGCAAGTTGCAGATTCTGTCTCAAGACAAAGAAAGTTGCTCACCATGAGGGTGCCCAAGCACTGGAACGAGTTGCCCAAGGATGATGCTGAATCTCCATCCTTGGAGATACCCCAAAATGTTACTGGACACAGCCAGAAGCAACATATCTGACTGGACCTGCTCTGAGCAGGAAATCAAACCAGATGGCATGGGGAGGACCCGCCTGACCTACCCCACTCTACCAATCCCCAGAGATTTCTCACTTCACTCCAGTATTCTCCCAACTCATCACTGGGCACGGCTCATGTTAAAAGCTCTACGGAAGTGTTTACAGAGCACAACACTTGCTCCTAGGACATCAGGGGAGCTGCTGGATAGAGCAACCCTTACCTTCCATCACTTCTACACAGCTGAAGCATGGCAAGCCTAGGGCACACTAAAATCATTTCAGGCAGGTAATTGAAGGAAATGAATGCAGACTTTAAAGGCTAGGTCTTTGCACCTGAAGCCATCTGAGACTTATAAAATATCAGTACTTTTAGAGAAATATAATTCATAAAAATATGCCCATTTAAATATAACCGCAGGCACGACTATGCTTCAAGCACAGAGAGCCACATACAGTGAAGGGAAAACATGTTTACGCAGGACAGCTATCCTGGGACAACTCAGGTGTGATATTGTCCTGTGAGGGTTCACAACAATTGCAAACCTTGCTGCTGACATCCCCACAAGGAACAAACGATCCTTGCTTGCTTTTCCAAAAAGCAAGATGCTACCACAAACACAAGATACAACACTGTATGTACCAAGCAGAAAGTGGAATCCCTCCACCCTACCAAGTGAATTTAGCTTGGGAAGGCAGAGAGGAAGGAACCAAAGAGACTGCTCTTCAGGAACGCAGTAAGCCTTGGACAGAATAGGCTGATCTAAGAACAGAGATGAACTTTTATGAAATGTGTCGAGTGGAGGGTATTTTGGCCTTGGCTGTTTCCTGCTGTCTAGCAAGAAGCAATACATTTCAAAGCAAAGGCTATTCTAGAATAATCCAAGGTGCTACTGCTAAATGTCCCCATTTCATGTGGCTAGGTGCAAACAGACCTGTCAGGCAGACAGACAGCAGGCGTCAGGTACCAGTACTTGGAGGATACCCATATAGGAAAAGCTAGGAGAAGCGAGAACAGGCTACACTTGACTTTCAGTCAGGTCAAAGAATCCCTCACCATCACTGAGTGTGAACACAAGCTACCACTAAGCTAGCTTGTGAAATCTGAACTCAGTGTCAGCTAAGCGAGGCGTTTGTTTCTACCAACCTTTGCTTCCGTTCACCTTTTCACCTTCACAATACTCTTTCTTTGCAACTCAAGTTTCTCACCTGGAGCTGGAAAGTCACCTAAGAACTGGTCCCAGCTGTATATGGCAAAGAAGGCGACCCGGTCACCAGTCAGCTCTAGTCTCCTCATCTGCATTCCAAGCTTGTCAGAAGATGCTGCAAGAGACAAGCCACGTTACTACAGTCCATTCCAGAACAAAAATAAAGCAGGGAGATCAATTTCTGGGCTGCCAAACACCAGAATCCAGCAAATTCTGCAAACAGGTACTTAAGAGGGAAAGCAACAAGCAAGCCAGTGCACTTTAGACCACACCCTACAAGTCTTTCACACATACGAAGGTGGGTGGGCCTCTCTGAAAGCGGGTCACCTCCTCCCTCTGCAAGCAGCAGGGATGGAAAAGCGACAGGCATCCACACCAGAAGCTAAGACACATTTGTGACACTGCTCTGAAAAGATGACTCCACACCGCCTTTTCACTCAAGCACCACAAAGCTGGCCAATGCCAGAATTAAGCCTGCTCAGGCAGCTCCTGCTTGGCTTGGGGGTGATTCACACACCCTTCTCTGCATGTCCAGCGCAGCAAGACTGGAGCTCACTGAGCATAAAGCCCTTGGCTGGTTTCTGGCCCCTAAAACCCTAGGTGTAGCTCAGTGCATGGACCACGCTTCATTTATTCCGCACAAATAATTCTGTCTAAAGAACAGGGTTTCGAGTATGTTTACATTTACGAACCTTCCTACAGGCCTCTTGTTTCAATACTAAAACAATTCTGCTACTTTCCAAATGCCAAGGGGGCGGATGCTGTAATGACTTCTGTTGAGGCAGAAACAGGCAGCACCGGAGGTCCCCAGCCTCCGACTTCAGTGCTCAGCCTCTGAACTGCTGGGACCTCAGGCTTCAACGCCCCAGTGTCGCACCCACGTTCCACAGCCCTGGAGCACACTTGGTGCCTGCTGCAGCGCCGGCTCCTCACGGCAGGGCCAGGCGCAGGCTCCGGGCCTCTAGGCAGGCTGCCCGCCGCCTGCTCCCCGGAGGAAAGTGGAATTCTTTCTCCCCTTGCCGGTACCTCAGGACCAGGCGTCCGCTCCCCTGGCCGCCCTCCCCCTCAGGACCAGGCATCCACTCTGGCCCGCTGGCAGCTCCACGCGCAGCGCCCCGCACCAGCGGCCGTTGCCTTCAACGCTCCGCTCCGCCTCACGCTGGCCACTGCCGCCCGAAGCCGTGCGCACCCGCCGATGGGGAGAGGGAAAGGGAGGGAGCCCCGGCCAGAGGCAGGAGCAGCCGGGCAGGGCTTCCTGCCAGGCAGCACCCGGCGAAAGCAGGGAGAAGGGAGAGAAAGGGGGCCCAAGCCAGAGCCCACCCCAGGGACCGGCCCCGCGGGCAAAGCCGGGCAGGGCAGGGCAGGCAAGCCCAGCGCAGCTCCGACGGCCCCTCGCCCTGGCCCCGGCCCACCTGAAGCCAAGCCTGGGGCAAGGCCCAGCCCCGTGCTACAGACCTGCTCCGGCCCCTCCTGGGGCAGGCTCGCTGAGGCGGCTCTGCCCTGAGACGGCCCGGCTCCAGCTAGGCCCTGGGCACGGCCCCTGCGCTAGCTCTCCTGGGACGGGAGGGGAACAAGCCGGGCCCTGCCTCGCCTCGCCCCTGCGAGGGCAGCTTCCCCCGACAGGGCTCCGCCTCAGCAGCCCCAGCTCTCTCTCTCCTCCAGCAGAGCGCCGCCCCATTAGCCCGCGGTCACGATGCCTCTGGGCGTGGCCAATAGCAAGCGCCCCGGCACCCGTTGCTCGGCGACAGGGCCAGCAGCCCCAGCTGGGCCCTGGGCCTCCTGCCCGTCCGGGCCCTTCGGCAGCCCCGGGCCAGGTTGCGCCGGCCGGCACTGCACGTCCCGACACACGGCGGGAGTGGCAGGGCGCGGGACTCAGGGCTGCAGGTTGGGCTGCGGCCACTCACAGCTCGGGGCAGGAGCGGTGGGGCCCAGTCAACGCCAGCTTTGGTTGCCCCTCGGTTCTTTCCCCCGAGAGGAGCCTGTTTGCCACAACAAGACGGGCACACGAGGCAGTCAAAAACCATGGTGTGGGTGTTGTAGAGGGCACCACGTCCACAAAGTCCTCCTCACCGTTGACTGGCAGCCACACAGGGCAGCAGCGCCTTCACCCCACTGCAGAGAGAGAGGGGATTCAGCCAAGCCCTCTAACAGTCTTCCCTGTTCAGTATCAACAACATCCATGTTGACTCCCTGCAGCAAAAACATCAAGGAATAACTTGGAATAAACTTGGTAAAACTCCATGCCTGAGAGTCCAGAAATCTCTCCTTCCCTTGCTGTCCAGACACAACTTTGGTTCAGCACAGGCAAAATCCATGTTGCGCAATCCACAAAGACAGTGTCTTGTGGATGCCTTATTTAACAGACATATTAATAACCAGTTACAGTGTTAGAGGAAAAAATACATTTCCAGAAGCCATCTGTCAATCTCTAAAAACCCCCGCATATATAAACTATGATCTTTGTCAAGCACTTTGAGGTCTTCCCATTACAAGCACAATACAAAAGTTCAGCATTTCACCATTTCAGCAACTGACCTGAGTCTCTGAGCACTGACATGGGGAAAATACTGCTGAAAACTCCCACTGACCTGCAGGGCTTGCTTCAGCTTCTTCAGTTCTTCCAGAAACAGTTCTGGAAAGTGCCTACATTCTGGTATTTTCCAGTTTTTGACCTTTCACACCACAGACAAGACTGTTGGCAGTGCCGAGTGTAGATGAACCCTGAGTAAAACTTGGGAGCAAACCCTGGCTGGCTGAGGGGTTGCCTCGAAGAGCACAGCCTTTCCTCAGGGCTGAATTTAACATGGTGACTTTATGGCAGTTTCGCCAGTAGTTACTATAGGCACAGGTTGGTAGGGAAGTGTGGTCAGAAGGGCTTCTGCCAAACTGGGAAAGGATGTACAACAAAGTGGAAATCATGCGTATTCTCTTCTTTTGAGGGTGCAACCATAACTGGTGCTGAATCTTGCTAAAATAGAGGCTATGGTACCTAGAAGAGTTCGGTGGGGCTCATTAAAACTTCCAGCCTCCTGAGAGAGAGACAGGTCTGGCTCCATGGCAGAGGGGTTTAGGGCGTCAGCATCCCAGTGGGAAGACACAAAATGTACCATCCACCTCTCTCCCCTGATATAGAGAACGAACTGCTAATTGCTCAATGATTGTCTCTCTGTAACTTTACACGCCAAAGAGTGGTGTTTGTCAAGGATTAAGCCTGTCAGAGACTGGTACTTGGGAGTAATGAGCAAGAAGGAACTATGAACAATCACAAAACTTAATTAAATGTTTGATGAATTTACAATCTTGTCGAGAAGGCACAAGTAGAGGCCTTGCTTGAATAGATGGGGCCAGAAAAGATATGAACTCCTGCCTTTGTTCTCGTCCTTGTAGATAATTTAGCTTAAACTCACTGATGTATCAAAATATGTTTAGACTCTGGAATTTGATATGAAAACGCGTTTTGTCTCTTGCGATGATTGAGCCAAAACTAGGAGATAAGCAGAGAAGTTGTTCGTGGGGCCCAGAAGAGGATCGTACTGTGCAAACTCATACAACGAGGGTCAAATAGCGGACAAGTGAGGAAGACTATGGAAGACCACCAGAGGACTCCTGAAGAGCACCAGAGACCTTCAATACATCTGCGTAAAGGACATTTGCATATGCTAATAGTTTCCCGGAAAACTAATGAATATGTATAACATTTCTCAGAAATCTAGTGAATATGTATGTAGAGCATGTACTTAACCTGCACAATTAGACCTGACCGGTGTGCAGGATAGGTGGAGCGATCCCCCGTGCATCCAGCGCTGTCAATAAACAATACCTACTTAATAGTTAATCAAACTATTGAGTTAATTTCTTTGAATCACCCCTCCTCCTGAATCCCGGAGATGCCTTGGGCGACACCATTGAGGCTGGTGTTAAAGAATTTTCAGTCATGAGTTTCTCTAGGTTTGCTTTATTAACAACTCAGAGTTGGGCCACCACTGCAGTGAATGGCCAAAGATAACTCAAAAACTCCTTCTATATATATATGATTTTACAAAACAGTATGCAATTGATGATTTGTCAAAAGAACTTCTAGGTGTTCTTCCAGAAACTCCCAGTTCTCTATTCTCCAGTGGTTTCATAAGTCCAATATATTTTCCTTTCTCAACTGATTCTTATTGTCTTGTCCCAGTTCTTCTGACTTAGTGGCTGTAGGCAGAAGGTCTCCGGTCACCACAGTCACTTATCTTCTAAAACATCAAAGATCACCTTTGAATTTCTGAGAATCACTCAGGTTGTTCTATTCATCTTACTCTAAAGTTAATCACTTACTCTTATCCATTCTTATGTCTTAGGTCTAAGATGTATGATCCTTTTTCTATTGATTCAGCTTGACTGGGTTTTAAGCCCACACAAGGGACAAATAAGCAACTTATGCATATTGTTTTATAAGCACCTGCATTCTATTAATCACATCTAAAACAATCTCTAATCATTAGTAATATATCTGATATTAATAGTCTTAGAAACAATGAAGCTTAAGGCCTAGTTCCCTTTACAGCTGGGCACTCAACTGTGAGGTCATCTGATGTATGAATGACTGTCTCTGGTGTCAAACATTTATTTCTTGCCTGACCACCACAAAGGTAGAGGGACCCCAGTTTCATAACTGTGGCCCTCACTAAACACAGGCGAGAACAGGCACAACAAAAACTGCAGGAATCATGAAAACAAATGCTCATGCTGAACACAATCAGGCTGGTTTCTGAAAAGGAAAGTGTCTCTGTGGTCCAAGAATGTTCACCAGCCCCACCAGCCCCATGCGGTTCAACTGTGTCCCCAGAGCAACATGGTTTGTCACAGCAGGATGGTGAAGAGTTCATAATAACACGGAGGAGGAGCAAAGAAAAATAAAATCAAATTGAAAATTCATTAATTTCCTTTATGAATGAAATCATGTTATTTTAAGTAAGGAGTTAAATTTCCATTCCCACCCACAAAAATACTTGTAAAAACAAATTATCCAATAGTTCACATGTATTCAGGCAACCTCAACAAAATGACAACAAAGAGGGGACTATGCAAAAGGAGCAACAAGTCAGTTCCCTTCTCTGACAGTGTAACACCTTGTCAAAGGCAGGTACCTGGATGTGGACTCCAGAAAGCCTCCATACCCTCTCACCTGATGTTCCTTTAAGCAGGTTAGTCTTGATCCAATTACCAACGGTTGATGGAAAACCACTCCCAGATACATACCTGGGCTGGGGTCTCCTGTTATTTCTCCACTGACACAGTGGCCATCTCTGAGGATCACCATTCAAGAAAGATACATGACAGTTAGAGGCATCCAGAGAATACAACTAAGAAGGATTAGGCTTTTCGAAAACATGGTCTCTGAAGAAGGATTAATCATAGGGTGAATGGAGTTGTTGCTTAAGGTCAGGAAGAGAAGGCAAAAGAGAGCTGTGTAAGGACCCTTAAATATCTAAAAGGATGCTTCAAAGAAAAAGTGAATTGACTTCTCCCTGTGCACCATGTTGAGGACAAGGAGGAATGGGCTGGAAATGAAGCAAAGGAAATGCAGTTGAGATGTTGTGGAAGGATAATTCAGAGGCACTTTGAAAGAGATCTATGGTATCCTGAGTGAAAAGAAGGAGAAGAAGGAATTACAGTTTGCACCTCTGTCCTGGGTTCAGCTGGGATAGAGTTAATTTTTACAGGAACCTGGGAGGTGGGGGTATAGCAGGGGCAGCTGACCTGAACTAGCCAAGGAGCTATTCCATACCATGTGCCGTCATGCTCAGTATATAAATGGGGAGCGGGCCGGGGGGTGGTCTCTGTTTTTCGGTGGGGGAAGTGGCGGAGCGTCGGGTCCCGGGTGGTGAGCAGTTGCACTGTGCATCACTTTTTTGTATACTTTTTAATTAGTGCCGTTGTTGTTGTAATTGCTTTGTGTTTGTCCCAGTAAACTGCCTTTATCTCAACCCTCGAGGTTCCAGTTTCTTTTTCTTTTCTCTCGTCCGTCTCCTCCCCATCCCACCGGAGGGGGGCGGAGGAGTGAGCGAGCGGCTGCGTGGTCCTTTGTTACCGGCTGGGCTGAAACCACGACACACCTCATTATGCAAGAAACAGAGAGCTTAAAGGAAATTATCAGTTGATAGATAGAAAAGAAACAAAGGGACCTGGTTCTTCACACCTCAGGCAGTTGAGCTGTGGAACAGACTGCAGATGTTTAGGTGCCAAGGGCAGGTAGACATCATATGCATTTAAAAGGCTAGATTGAATCCTGATGTGAATTACAGAATCACTTAAGTCACGAGTTTCTGAGCTTTTTACTTTCCTCAGTAACTAAAACTGGCCTGCCTACCTGGCAGATGTGAAAATCTCTCTGAAAATTGGCCAGAAATGGTCTTGTGACACAGGAGGTTCTTTTTTGGAAGGCTTGTGGACAGCGCCCTGAGGATGGGCTTATCCTGAACTGACCCTTGTTGCTCTCCTGGGGGACCCTATGTGGTCCCCAACATTTTTATACAAATTCAGAAGCACAAGCAACTTGAAAATAAATCTCCAGAGGTGCCTTAACCATTTTGTATTAGATTTTCAGAAGAATCCTTCCCAAATGGGAGAGGGTGCCATTTGGAGCAAATACACCAGTGTGTGCTATGACTCCTTTCTAATGGAAGCTGGCAGATGACATAAAGGAGGTGGTACTGAACTCAGTATTGCATGCAGGAGTGAGCACACAGTGTCAGTGCGGCTCTTGCTGAATAATGACAAAGAAAAGAAAACTAAGAAAATTTCCTCAGATTATCATAGCCTCTACTGAATGGGGGTTGTGGGGAGCCTGTTCCCCTTGTCTGCAAGACACTTCTTCAAGGCAAAGGTGTGATGCCTTGGGAGGAGAACAGGAGAAAGGCAGTGCACCAAATACTCTTACATTTCATCTGGGACAGCAGTTCTCACAGCAGGCGCCTTGGACAGAAACCAGCAGGTAACAGACTCTTCCTCCCTTCACACCTCCTTGGCACGGTGTCACCTTTTGTACCATCTTCCCAAGGGAAGGGAAATCTTGAAGGAAGAGTGAGTCTGTAGTGATAGTCTGGAAGAGGCATAAACCTATTAATGAAGTGACTGTAATCTCTAGAAACAGATACGCTGGTGTATGTTTAAGTCATGCTGACAGTTCACATACGAGGATATGCAATGCATTTCACACACAGTGGATTTCACTTCTCTCAGGCTTCCCTGAGTTTCTCATTGAAGAAAGTGCGTGGCTTTCTTTACTAAAACAAACCAAAGTGTTCAAGAACAGGTTAACATTTTCTCCATTACTTCTTCAGGATTGTGGCCTTTTAGTTTCCACTGTTAGTAAGCACATTTACAAGCTACAGGTGAGGCTGAGGGCTACAACAGAGCTTTCTTCTTAGCCTTTTAAATGCCCTATTTGAAGGGATTTCAGAAAAGTACTTAGTCTCAGGAGTGTGAACTACTACAGCTCTGTCTCCTCCATACAACTCCACAAGCTTTTGCCAGCCAACATCTGTCCAGGAATCCTTGTCCTTAGGAGTTCAGTCCTGATGGAGAGACCATTTTGGCTCTGTCTTGGAGAAAGATGCAGTGAATCCGTAAATTCATTAGTGTTCACAGGGAGGCCAGAACGGAGAGGACAAAGGTTTATATTGATCTGAAGTGGTAAATAAAGAGCTATATTATTTCTGTGCTCACAGAATAGGGCAATAACTTCACATTCCATAGCTGTGAAGACCAGAGTGAGAGATATAGGTATGGTATCACTTGGCTTTTGCTGTGAACCCCGAGAGAGAGAAAGAGTGCAGTTCTAGAAGAGGACAAAGCAGTTAAAAGAGGTGTGTTATGGTAAGTTGGATGAAACACATGGGCAAAGCAGCCTGCCCTTTTTTGCGACTACCAGGAATGAAGTGAAACCTGCTGGAGGGAGGAAAGAGCAGAAGCCCTCAGCCAAGGCATGGGGGGTTCTCTGGGAACAGAAGTGCAAGGGGCTAATTTCAGGGAACTGTGGGTAAATTAGCAACAGAAAAAAAGAAAAGATCAAAGCTGAAATACCAAGAAGACTGAATACCTTACCCCAGGGGGTACTGACAGCACAGGTCACAGACCCATGTGAAGGGTAGAGAAGAAAGAAAAGGAAAAATTAAAAGATGAAGGACCATGAACCCTACAGACTTTTTTTCTTATGCTCATAGTTTTAAGGTGAAAGTCTGTTTGCCAGCCATTCTCAAGCTAGCTGTTGTCCACCTACAATCAGACCCTTTTCAAACCTGTACCAGCTACATAAACTCTGGCCTCACAAATGCCATACAGAAATCTAGCAGATGTCCAAAAAACCCCCACTGCCTCAGCTGTGCAGATGAACTGTCTCGCTACTTGCTTACACAGATGAAGGAAAAGTATTCAAAAGATTTTACATAAAGTACATATTCATTATATGTTTTCTTGTTGGTTATCTGAAAATGGTTCAGTTCACTCTATTCACCATTCAGACACAATTTGTGAAATAAAGTTGTCATTTATTCTCAGCCTGGAGCTGGTTCCTTGCAATTCATTGTGAAGATGATGGTCAAATATTCAAGCTGTAGCAGTGTATTTTCATAACACAGGTGGAGTATTTGACAGCACAATCATTCTTCAAAAAGTGTAGGCTTTAGCTTTATGTAACCAGATGAAAAGAAACCAAAATTTGTTTTGTATGTACCACTAGAAAGCAGCAAAGACGTTGGTACAGACACTGTTCCCCAAGGAGACATTTAGATTCCTAAAATCCTCACACTCATTCCCAGAACTGAATCCCTCAGTTTCCTAAGCTTAAATGGCAATAATCCTATATTTGTTTGTGGTGGGTTGACCCTGGCTGGACACCAGGTGCCCACCAAAGCTGCTCTATCACTCCCAACCTCAGCTGGACAGGTGTAGGAGTCAATTATATGGAACTTAGTGACTGGGCCTGAAAGTAGCTCATGGTCACAAGAGCATTCCAGATGCCTTTAGAACGCCTTGAACAGAATAAACAAGAGGACAAAAAAAGAAAGATGCCAATTAGAAGAACACAGGTGCGCATTCCATGATAAAGGGAACTTGGCACAAACAACTTCAATTTGGCAGTTTATCTTGACCAATTAGACTGAGACAAGTTTTGCATGTTTTTGTTAATATAGCCAATTATGTCCTATGTTTATGCGCATGTACAGAGTTAGTATAACTAACTATATCTTATATTTATACATGTGTACAGTGTTGATATAACCAATCATATTTTATGCTTGTGCGCGTGGACACTAAATGCTTGCATGCAGCAGCCAATCAAAGCTTCTTAGGAACTTAGAGAATTGTATAAGAATGATCAGCTAGGCTCAGTAAACTGGTGACTTTGATCATCATATTAGTGTCCTGTCGTCTGTCCCTGCATGGAATTTTGCAACAGACGTGAGAGAAAATTTACTGAAAGGCTTGTGGGTCGAGATAAGGACAGGGAGAGATCACTCACCAATTACCATCATGGGCAAAACAGACTCAGCTTGGGGAAATTAGTTTAATTTATTACCAATCAAATTAGAGTAGGGTCATGAGAAATAAAACCAAATCTTAAAAACACCTTCCCCCCAGCTCTGCCTTCTTCCTGGGCTCAATTCCACTCCTGATTTTCTCTACCTCCTCCAGGGGGATGGGGAATGGGGGTTGGGGTCAGTTCATCACATGTTGTCTCTGCTGGTCCTTCCTCCTCAAGGGAGGACTCCTCACACTCTTCCCCTGCTCCAGCGTGGGGTCCCTCCCACGGGAGACAGCTCTCTAATGTGAGTCCTTCCCACAGGCTGCAGTTCTTCATGAACTGTTCCAGCATGGGTCCCTTCCACGGTATGCAGTCCTTCAGGCACAGACTGCTCCAGCGTGGGTCCCCCGCGGGGTCACAAGTCCTGCCAGAAAACCTGCTCCAACATGGGCTCTTCTCTCCATGGGTCCACAGGTCTTGCCTGGATCCTGCTCCAGTGTGGGCTTCCCATGGGGTCAGAGTCTCCTTCGGGCATCCACCTGCTCCAGTGTGGGGTCCTCCACAGGCTGCAGGTGGATATCTGCTCCACCATGGACCTCCATGGGCTGCACGGGGACAGCCTGCCTCACCATGGGTCTTCCCCACGGGCTGCAGGGGAATCTCTGCTCTGGTGCCTGGAGCACGTCCTCGCCCTCCTTCTTCACTGACCTGGGGGTCTGCAGGGTTGTATCTCGCACATGTTCTCACTCCTCTCTCCCGCTGCTGTTGCACAGGGGTTTTTTCCGCTCTTCTTACCTATGTTATCCCAGAGGCACTACCACCGTTGCTGATGGGCTCGGCCTTGGCCAGCGGCGGGTCCGTCTTGGAGCTGGCTGCATTGGCTCTGTTGGACATAGGAGAAGCTTCCATCTTTCAATAATTGCTGACAGGGAGAGGAATGTAGATTTTTTTACTTAACTGCTAAGATTTGGCTTATGTGCATATTTGCCAGAGTATTAAAACCAAGTTCTATTGCAGTCGTCTGTTTTCGTTTGGCTTCTCCTCCCCGCCTCAGTTACGTATATGAGAGTAATAGAGAGATTTAAAGGTTATATAGCATCATCTAGTGGTCATACACAAATTTACAGGACCCTGCTGTTTCACCACCCTTACTGATTCAGATACCTGGCACCAGTGCTGCCTCCAAAGGAAAATGTGAGGTAAATTCCTTATTTCCAGTTGTCAGCCTGTGGACTCTAAGGAAAAAAAAAAAAAAGAAAAAAAAAAAAAGAGTGTTGGGTTAGAAGTTGTGTTATGCCCACGCTGTTAACATTCACAGTTGTGGAACAAGAATATGAAATATCTTACTGCAAGTTTTCTTGCAGATGAGGTTAAGCCAAAGAATTTTGGTGTGCAATTTTAGTAAAAGCCCAGAAGTCTGACTTACTCAGATTTGACAAAATAAACTATAATACTTTACTTCTTAATTACTTGTTCAAAGGCAGCAAATCCGAACAGGAATCCAAATCTTCTTACTCCAAGGCTGAGCTTTTAAAATTAGATTAATTAGAAGAAAATGCAACAGAAATCCAGGAGGAAGTCACAGACTTCAGAAACCTGACTTGTGTAAAGCTTGTCTGTTTACGTTCGCTATTCTGGAGGGGGTTTGTCATCTGCCTCCTTCTTAAGACTTCAAGAGTTTAAGATTGGTTGTGCTTAACTGTGTATTGTGTTAGTATGTGTAAATTAGCCTGTAGCAAGGTCTATGCTAAGGCAAAAAAAAATTACCCTGGTCTTTCATTTAAATCTAGGCTATAGGGTAAGGCTTTCTTATACCTGTGTCAGTGACACTCCTAGTCATCTCTAACAGGGCTCATCACTTTCCAGGAAAGGCAGCCTTTATTCCTAGGGAGCACACCAGCTCCCTTCACCACCCAAACAGCAGAAAAAATCCAGCTCATAGCTCCCCAGCCTCTTCTACTGGGTGGTTTCCCATGGTATGCCATCCACTATGAGTAAGCACTGTGTGGTGGCTCCCCATAAAGACCACAGAGCATGACCCAAGCGACGGTGCAGGCAGGGATATGATGAAGGCAGGTTATATTGGGAACCAAGGTGGCAACAGAAGAGAGAGCTGGATGAGAGGCTGAGACACATGCTTTTTTTTTCAACAAAGACTATTCTCATCTCCTGATGAGAATAAAATATGACAATTAAATATGACTTCAGCTGAGTAAGGTCTTGTGTCACATTCATTTGAGGAAATGGCTCTTCAGAGTAGTCCAGGAATATTTGGGAAGCTGGACATTTTTTCCAGTGAAATCAGTGAGTCCTCAGAGGTTCTCATTTGATAGGAATTCCTGGGGACTAAAATGAATCCCTTTCAAACCCATTTAAAACAAAACATGTGTTTCTCTTGCATTCCTTTGATAATCCAAGGCCTAATTTTTTGGTGACACGGGGCAATGGACTAGAAAGCCCTGTCCCACAGCAGTTGCCCAGTCGAGCACCACAGGGTTTTATTTATGGGCCCAAGCTTGGTGGCCTTTGTGGCACTTAGTCATGTTTATGTTTGCTGTGTAACATCAGCAGATAGCTGTCAGCTACAGGAAATATATTTCACATGAATCTTTATGCATTAGACACTTGTATTACGGAATTCATATTGGTGTGTAGCAAATCGTGTCATGTTGTTGTGGTTTAAGCCCAGGCAGCAACAAAGCACCACACAGCTACTTGCTCACTCCTCCCCCTCCAGTGGAAGGAGGAGGAGAAAATATAATGAAAGGCTTGTGGGTCAAGACAAGGACAGAGACAGCTCATTCACCAATTATGGTCACAGGCAAAAACCAGACTCAACTTGGGAAAAAAACAAAAACAATTTAATTTTCTACCAATCAAATCAAAACAAGGATAATGAGAAGTAAAACCCAAATCTTAAAACACTTCCCCCCGCCTCCCCCTCCTTCCCAGGCACAGCTTCACTCCCAGATTCTCTACCTACCCCTGCAGCAGCACAGTGGGATGGGGAATGGGGGTTGGAGTCAGTTCATCACATGTTGTCTCTGCCGCTCCTTCCTCCTCAGGGGCAGGACTCCTCACACTCTTCCCCTGCTCCAGCGTGGGGTCCTCCCACAGGACATAGTCCTCCATGAACTTCTCCAGTGTGAGTCCTTCCAACGGGCTGCAGTTCTTCACAAACTGCTCGAGTGTGGGCTTTGCCATGGAGTCATGGCCATCTTGGGCGGCATCCACCTGCTCCAGTGTGGGGTCTTCCCCCTCCTTCCTCACTGACCTCGGTATCTGCACAGGGGTTTCTCTCACATTCCAATCTCCTCCCCTGCTGCAGGTTCCCCTTCATAAATCTGTTATACTAGAGATGCTACAGCAGGTCCAACTTGGAGCCGGGGAAGCTTCTAGCAGCTTCTCACAGGAGCCACCCACCCCTGCAGCCCCTACCCTGCTACCAAAACCCCATCACATAAACCCAAAACATGAGAAATCTCAGAACCAGAGTCCTTAGGAGCATCCAGGTATTAGAGTTTGGGGTGCAATCTGAAAAGAAAAAAAGTGAAACAAAAGCACAAAAAAATGGACAGTGGAAATACTTATCATATTTTCCAGAAAAATATTCTGTTTTAAAAAAATGTGTTTTCTGTCATCTCTCAACTTGGTGATGTGACATCTCTCCATATACTATCATTAGGTCTCATTTCAAAATAATGCTAGCTTTGTTGTGCAAGTATCTGTCAATACCCAGTCATTTCTCTCTTTTAATATCTGTCCATGTGTATGTTTGCTCCTACATACCTTTCCTAGGTCTATAGTACCATGATTACATTTCAGAAATGCCTGATTTGGCATTGGAAGTTTATGTTAAATAAACATGCTAATTTAATCAAATAGTTTTGGAACCTGTTTCTAGTGAGTTATTCGCACTTCTCTACAAGACTGAAATCTGGTTTTCTTGAAAATCACCCTTATTTCTGCTGTCATTGTGAATGAAACAGCAGAACCAAATTACTGCGTTGTATACCAACACAAAATACCAATTAGAAACAACAAGAGTGTTATTCTTTCCCATGACAGAAGCAAAATTAGGCAATAAATGTAGGAATGATTTATACCTCCTGTCTTTTATTTTACTACATTTCTTTCCAGTTGTCCTGTACCAAAATTTATTTTTCTTGCTTACATAATAAAGACTAATTTATTTCTTTGAGAAATATTTTTGCTAACTCTCCTTTCCTTTCTTGCAAGGAAGCTTGTGCCCATCCCCTCGCCTTCCCTTTTATTTTTTTCAGTCTAAGGAAAATGGCTGCACCTGGAAGAAAATGGATCACAGTACTCTGAAAATTTTCTCTGCAGTCTCTGAGTTTCAAGAGGTGAAAATATCTCCTGATTTAAATTTCTGAATTAATTGTTTACTCCTTCCAAATGGCAAAAAAAGCTGTTTTGGTCCAAGTTTCTAATTGATGCTGTCATTTTACATACTTCACATCAGTTAATCTGGGCACTAGCATCTAGCTGCAGATTTACTGCTTTGGATGTTTGTGCCTTTCTTTTAATAAATCTTTGCCATTATGCTGATTTTTCCTAATTAGTTATTGCCACTTATTCTCATTTTCATTTAATTAAAATGCTATGCTAAAAATATAAGTGAAGATTCAGTTAATTTGTCTTATAAATAGATGTATAATTAATGAAAGATTTTTAAAAAGCCCACTCACAATGTGATCCTGGTACCTTTTCCTGCGGTTCACTCTTTCCCTAGTGATATACAAACAAACAGCCAAAAGATTTCCTTGATTTTATAAGCAGACTTAGGGCTGTATTTGAGTAACTATCTCTGAGACAAAATAGACAGATTATATTAAAAAATTACTGTCATCTTCCCACATTAGACAATTGTTTACAACCCTGATGCTCTCAGGAATATATATATATATATTTTGGTTTCATCAAATTTTTAATATGTGTTTCAGTGAGAGGGGATTTTGCGTGGTCTGCCTCAAAGCAACGAGTTCCATCATGTTACGTACATAAGGCTGATGTCTTTTAGGATAAGTGGTGTCAATGAGATGATGATAAAGGTCGTGTACCTCTAGGTGCTAAGTACTACAGATTTCTAACTCCATGATCAGTTTAACCTTCACCTTCTGAGCTGAAGATAACAAAAAGACATGAATGTTATGGTACCATCTGAAGTAGCCTATAAGGTAAATACACCTCCATAATATTATTATGAAAATGAAAAATATAGGTTAATTCAAATTTTCCTGTTTCATGTCTGACGGAGAGGGTTCTGTTTATTTGGGGGTTTATATAAATACCTAAACATTGGTCCTGCAAGCAAGCCTGCTCAGGCAATTTGAGTATTGCCTGCACTCCTCCTCTGGAGCACTCTGATCTGAAAGAGTACATCTGTGACAGAACCAGGTACCCATTACACATTTTGTGTGTAGGCTTGCTCTTAAATCAATATTTTTATTTTGCTGGTAATTAATCTTTTAATATTAGGAATTGGAAATCTGGAAACATTGGATTTACACTTGGTTTTGTAGCCATTTATCCAGTGGGAAAATGACTGCTTCATCTGCGAAAGAAAAACTGCATATGGTAAATATCCCACCACAGCTATGAATCTGGTATTTCCTAAAATAGGAGCAATTGGATTTGATTTATTCATTATCAGTTTATTTAAATTTAACTTTATTTTTTGTGCTACTGTGTATGCCCAATTCAGTAGATTGCTTCTGTTAAAAAAAAAAGAAGACAATGTGAATATTTTATTATGACCACCCTTCATCAACAGGATTTATCAGCACAGTTTAAAGCCTGAGTTGTCAGGATCTGCAGCACAGGTTACTCTTTCTGGTGAGGGAAGATCAGCAGAGGGGAGAACAGGATTGATAGGTAACATGAGAATGATGGTTTCCAAAGAAGGAGAAGCTTTAGGTCCAAGGATGTATGGAGGAGCCAGGATATGAGGACGGAACAGCTCCTGCTAGGTCCACCACACACACAATGCAACTTCCCCTCTGATGCCTGATGCTCTTAGCACAACATGTGTTGCTGCATTAGTGGTAGAGTCCACTCATGCGGCCATGGCCTGTGGCTGATGACCTTTACTCACAACCTCATCTAAAAGAGGTGAAGTGGCAATTTAAAATCCCTTTTATAGCCCTGTCACGGGGTTTTGCTGGAGGACACTGGAGCCAGAGAAAGCCTCCCTGCCAAATACCAAAGGCCTGGGACAAAAAGAAATAGTCTGTTCAAAGCAGTAGACATAGCTGCAGACCATAGCAACAGAGATTGGTAAACAACCTAAATATATTCACTACTACAAGTTTATTCAGTGAAATACATGAAGAATACCTTTAGCTACAATGTGGTCTTGTTTTCCCTGTAGCCTCTCACAATGGAGCAGCACTCACAATCACTGGTGTAAGTGTCTGGGCATGAAAAAAGGGTGCCAGGTGACAGGGAGGCTCATCCAGACCAATATCCCATCTAAAAGAAAATTAATTCTTCTTCCCCTTAGGACATTTGCCCTAAAAGAAAGAGGGTGAACCCTTCCTTTCAGTGCTGCTTTACGTGACTGAAGGATAGTGACATCCCCAGCATACCAGAAGGTTTTCTCATCTGCAAAGCTCTGCGTCAGTTCTGAGTTCATTCCAGTGAGGGTGCTGATGACTCTTCCTCACTGGCTTGCCAGTTCCTTCCTCGGTGTGTCCCATCAGGACTAAGAAACTTTATGTTTTGATAGTTTGGGGATTTAAGCATGGGCTACCATTTCTTCTTATAGTCACCTTAACTAATCTAATTGTTGCTCATCAGCTTTTCTGTCATTATCTTGAAGCAAACTCTGCAGCCCAGCTGAAAACTACAGTGTTGTCTCTTGAAACTTGACAACAATTACATATCAGACCTGAATTTACCATCTATCACTACCTACAATCCTTTCCAAGACCTGCTTGGTTACAATGTCTGTAAGAGCACAGCCATACTGAGTAACTGGTAGAGTTATTAAAAGACTGGTGAATAGAATAGTGATGCTGACATTACTTAATTTTCCATTTATTTAAAATGCTGACATCCCTGAAGGGATGCTATGACTCAAGACTAGACAACACCACCACTAAAGTCCAATTGACATCACATGAACCCTCCTCTCACCCTGCCCAGGGCAGCAAACCAACAGGACTGGATTCCAAGCTGGAAACGCCAGAGCAGAGATTTCTCAAAGGAAAGCTGTTGTCCTTAAAGTCTTACAGAAACTTCAGCAACTTGTTTGCCAACACAGATAAATGGGAAAATGGTGTAAGAGCTATAAAATGAATTATAATATTTTTGCAGGAAAAATATTTTTATTGTATTAATTTAAAAACTTATTCTTACTCTTTAAAGATTAACTGGGTTGTTGAAGTCCTTTCATTACTATAATAAGGTAAAAGGCTCAAACTTCAAAAGGCGAAGGAATTCAGCAGTCTGTCTAGTAGATGTATTCTTATTTTACATTATTTGCAATTTAGTGCACAGCATAAACCTTTTTTTTAAATAAATAGTTCAAAAATGTATATAAGGCAAGCATTATGTCATTAATTTATCTTAATTGTTTATTATAAGTCTTTTGAGAAAGTTTGTTTTTGCATCAAGACTAGTAATATTTGTATGCCTGCCCAGACTGGTGTTAATAGGGTCTGCCTTTCTAGATGGCAGAGCAGGAGGACAGTTTGTCATACACGATAAAATTCTGCACAGACATGGAACCAGTCAATTTACTACATGTAATCTGCCATGAGGATGTAAGTACATGGCATCTCTGTGAAAAATGAAGATGTTTATTCACATCTCTTTACCTTAGGCACCTAAAGTGAAATCACTCATGTAATATGAATGACCGGTATCTCTCACTAGGAGAATTCAAGCTCTCCTCCTTGACTATAGAAAGACAGACAGAGTTAGAATCCCAAATTGGACAATTCTTTCAGTGATGGTAAAAATAACCCCCATCGTTAACTCACTCCTTAATGTTCCCAACTAAAATTTCTGCCATAGTGTGATTATGACCTTTGTGCCTTTTATTTCATAGAATCACAGGTTTCCTCCCTGTATCTTGTGCCCTAGCTAATGACTTTCAGCATCCTTTGCTTTTCAGGTAAGTCTTGCTGCCCACTACCTCAATTAAAGCCTAGATATATGTATATATAAAACCAACACGATTCTTGGCTTTTAGCCTCCAGATTATTTCACAGAACGTCTTCTTTGAAGAAAAAACAAGTATCTTTAAAAACATTTCTGAAATTATTATATAAAAGTAAGTAAAAATAATGTTGATTTTATTTAATCTAAAAGTATTTTTCTATGTCTAAACCTGTAATTTCAACTCCCTCTACAGTCAGTCAAAAGCGATAAATCTCTCAGTGGTGTGTTTTAAACAAGTTATGTTCTGGACATACCTGATTCTCCGCTTTGTCTATCAAGGGAATCTACATAGATAGGTTAATGTTTAAATGTCCACAGTTAGGTTAGATAAATTCCACCCATGGAAACTTAATGAAAGAAAAACTTTATTTGAAACCTCTGTGAGGCAGCATGATTAGGAAAAGTGTTCTCAGATCTGTGCTAATCTCTGTTGAACACTGTTTTTCAAAAGTCTTTTGGTTTCTGTCTCAGTAGTGAGCCAAAAATAAAAACTGACCATTGAAAAATTATGCTATTTACTAGAAAGTGTCTTTAATAGAGAAGATGGAATTTTTTTTAATTGAACTGATAGATTTCTTTAAAATTTACTGTCAAAAGTTTACAGCCAATTTTCACTTGCTCTCATCTAGGGTTTAAAGTACTTTAAGCACACAAAGCCCAACCAAAACTCACATAATTACTTCAAAGAAAATGGGCATTTGCAATTTTTCTCATGCAAAAGAAAGACTACAGAGATAACAAATGATGTGTTTGTTTGCTGTGTGCTCTCTTGTAACCATTGCTTATCTGAGAAAAAGCAGCTGAAGATTATAAAGTCCTAGAAGTAGGTGAGGTGAAGGTAGCTGGATGGTTTCATTTCTGTTGGAGTGTAACTTAGATACTGATTTCATCAGTGGAGGGGTGGCCTTCGTATTACTCCCTTTGGAGTCTACAAGACCATGGAAGTTTAGTAGGAGACTTAAGGTCTTCATAATGACCATTTCCACACAAGACAAACAACCACTAAGAACACAGCTAGCTGGGTGCTGCAACCAGGCTGATTTAGCTACTTCCAATGCTCTTGTGACCTGAAGGCTGCAGGCAACTGTCCCAAAGACAAAAGACAAAGGTGCCAATGGCAGCACCTGCCGTATGTCACTGCTGCCCCTCAGCTGGCACCTGGAGCTCTCCTCAGAGCACCTCAGCCCTAACCCTGCCTGTGCCTATTTTGGGGTGAGTTCTATGGCATTGCTGACCCTTCTTTACCCAAGGAACTAGGCAGGGGAAAGGAAGGTGAGAGCTAGTAAGAAACACAGAGACAAAAATGTTGACAATGCAACTGTACAATCAGTCCTGTAGCACCTCAGCCTTTTGGGAGGGTGGGTGTTATGTTGTGGGCAGCACAGATTTTGACATTTTCTGGTCAGACTGATCTGTCTTAGACATCTGTTGCTGCTCCCAGATCCCATGGGGAGGACAGAGCATTACTCACAGCTTGCTGATCTGGCAAGTCCACGTCAGGGTCACTGGAAAGAGGGAAGGGAGCTGGAGACCTCTGCATCTGAGTCACCCTTTTATGCCCAGCCCTCACCTTTCATGATAAAAGCCCTGCAGGCACAAACACCTGGGTCACAAACCTTCACAATGCGGCCCTGCTTTGGCATATATACTCTTCTTATAGTGACTGTTACCCTGAATCCAGTGACTGCCGCAGCACAGAGTGAAAAAGGTGCCACCGGAGAAGACGCCTATCCCCCTCTGTGGGACCTTGCACCTGAAAACCTGCTGGGTTTCCTAGTAAAGGACAACAAAATTGTCATCAATGCTTGGAACTATCAAGAACGACTGGGAGTGTATAAGAACTTGCTAAACTCTTCAGCCAAATATTTTACCACCTTTGGATCCCAAAATTTTGGCAATATTCTCTGGGGATTACCATTGCAACATGGGTGGCAATTTCGTACAGGTATGAATTAAGTCCTTAAGCTGCTGGAACAACAAAGTGTTTGCCAGACCCACTTTGGGTCATCCTTTCCCAAGGTTTCTGCCTCACAAGCCCAGTATAGCCTCAGATGGTGTAAATTTTGACATGCTGAGCTAAGCTGCTAATTTGAAAAAGAAATCCTGAATGAAGGGAACACCCTTGCCTTGTTGAGCAACAACTATTAAACGTCCTAACAGAAAAATGTATTGCTACACAGGACTGGTCAGAATCCAGAAGATCTATGGTTTAGATCGCTAATGTTTCAGTTAGCTGAAAATCTTTGTAAAGATATTCACAGTTGTTCCTGTTTATATTAGGTAGGTTTCAGGGCCTGCATTCTGCAGTGCTGTTCTTAAATTGCTAACTAATAGGCTTTTTTTGGTTGTTTATGTTATGATCTTCTATTGGTGGTTTGAGTTTCATTTCTAATACAGATAGTTGAAAGTCCACCTGTCCGTCTGAGAATTTGTTTCCATTTGCTCTTTTTGATCAGTTTAGGAGTAGCCTCATTATTTTCTAAACATGTGTTTTACACAAAATTAAAATTTGTTCTGTTTGTTGGGGTTTTTTTTGTTTGGTTTTTATTTTGGTTTTTAAATTATGTCCAAATTCTAATGGCTTATCCCCCCAAAGCTGGTTGTTATCTGGGGCAGTCATTCTTGTTTGCTTGTTGGCTGTGCCAGGGAAGCTGATACAGAAACATGTGTGAAAGGTCCCTTGAGGCTAAGGCTGCAATATCTTATCGAGGACTTTATCAGAGAACGTGTTCTACCACACGCTGCTTCACATGCAGCAGGCAGTGAAGCTTTCCATTCAAAGCCAGAGTTGACTTGCCTTGTTCTAGCAACCAGGAGAGGTGGAAAGAAGAGAATAAGAGTCAATCATGTTTTCAGGAACTTTTTTTAGTAACAAGGCATAAGCAAATGCATCTGTCTGCCTGTTGTTTTCTCTATTGGTTTTAGTCTGTAGTTTCATGAGGTGGTGGTTTGGCTGAAGCTGTATGTTTGGAAGACAGAGGGGCTGCAGCTGGTGGAGAAGGAAGGCTGCCAGCATTTAGTCGCACCTAATGGAAAATAACTACTAAGTCAAAATGAGGAAAAGGAGGTAGAGTAAGCAAAATCCAAGGAGGCAACTAGCTGGCAAGCAGAGAGCAGCAAGAAGAATTTGGCTGGAGTTTAGGCAAGCTTTTTCCTCTTTCCCTTCTTTATGTATAGGAAAAGAAAGAGATGTTGAAGAGGATGGCTGGTGCAACAGGAGAGTTGACCCAATGTGTGGCGGAGGCAAAGATGACTGGATGCAGAAGCTACACTTGAGTGGCGACATGCTGGAAAGGACCTGGTTATGTAGTGTGGCCTCATCCACAAAGTGAAGATGTGCCTGGTTGCAGTGAGTTCCCAAATAGAGATGAGGGACACAGTAGGTGAGAGGAAGGTTTGCACCTGGTTGCACAGAAAGGTAAAGACCTGCTGTCACCAGCCAAAGAGTTGTAGGACTAGTCCTTACGCAAGGAGATATATTTTTGAAATTACTTGATTAGAAGGTTAAAAAAATAGTAGAAGGAGAAATATCACATGGCTGGAAAGCGTTTTACACTAAAAAATGTGAGAAGTTGAAGGATGACTAGATAAGGGGGAAAGACAGACATAATTTTGGTGCATACAGTAGTGAGGTTAGCAACTGGCTAAACCTAATACAGATAGGCAGCTGGGCTAGATTAGTGAGGAATGACTGAAGCATTTGTATATTGATATAATAAGCTTGGGCAAATGAAAGCAGGATTTGAGTTCATCATGCCAGACAGCAGATCCTTGAAAATACTACAAAAACTGTTGAATTAACAATTCTGTCTGGTTATGAAAGTTATGTTGCTGAGAAAATATATATTTTTTTTAATGTGGTCCTATATAAACCATAAAAAGCAAGTGAAGCTGCTACTTAATAAGAGCAGTACAAA
The DNA here is from genome assembly GCF_929443795.1 of Astur gentilis. Classification (NCBI taxonomy): domain Eukaryota; kingdom Metazoa; phylum Chordata; class Aves; order Accipitriformes; family Accipitridae; genus Astur; species Astur gentilis. The sequence goes on from NC_064884.1 coordinate 21,619,735, forward strand.
GATTTGCAATAATCTACTCATGGACATAAAATGGAATCAGTACTTTGCCTAAATTTACAGTAGAGACAATGACGTTGAGACAGCACAGCTGGTAGAAATGAGGCTGCGGAAACAGAAATTATCACTTGGGAGACGGAGTTGAACTGAGAGTCCTACCTACACAGACTGAGGAAACTGGATATTTTCTACCCGCACTTGGAAGAATTGACATATAGATGTACAAATCCAGGAGCAATAACTTTAAGAAAGCTTCAGGTGGTATTGTATATGTCTGAAGAGTAGGAAAGGTTGTACCTATACTGAAGAAGAAGGAAAAATGGGATAAGGACACAATAATATTTCTTTCTCCTACATCAGCAGTAGATGAGACATTAGAATAAGTAGAGAGGAAAGAATATTTAAAGACATGCAGATAAACAGAAAAAGGCATAAAGCACAGCTTATGTGAATCAAAGGTAGCTTGTGTAAGACTAACTCAATCCCTTCTTTTATAAGTGATGTTTTACCGAAGTCCAGAAATACATTTCCTCCCTTTGTAAAATCAAAGCATAGAATCAAAGTTTTTAATGACACTTTACAAAATAAGAATGAAACAGGGAATTGTAAATCTGGTAAAGGAACACCTGAAGGAGAATTTAGTGACTAGTGTTGCTAAGGTAAGTTTACAGCTAAATGGAGGATATGCTCAGAGCTCTTCAATTATCATTCTTGAAGAACAACATCATTTAGCTTTTTCATTAACAACCTTGCCACCAAAAATATACCAGAGAAATTTGCTTATGAGATTGCACATAGTTGCTAATGACATACATGCTAATGACATGGGAGGCACTGTCAATACAGAGAAAGACACAAACAGCTTGGTGTTATGTGTTTGTGTGGCACGGGTTTTTTTTGGTGGCGGGGGAGGGGCCGCAGGGACAGCTCCTGTGAGAAGCTTCTAGAAGCTCCCCCGGCTCCAAGTCGGACCCGCCTCTGGCCCAGGCCGACCCAATTGGCAACAGTGGGATAGCACCTCTGGGAGACCAGGTTTAAGAAGGGGAACCCGCAGTGAGTGGGGGGATTGGAATGTGAAAGGAACCCCTCTGCAGATACCGAGGTCAGTGAGGAAGGAGGGGGAGGAGGGGCGCCTGAGGAGCTGGATGTCCCTGCAGCCCATGGTCAGACGGCAGGCTGTCCCCCTACAGCCCGTGGAAGTCCACGGTGGAGCGGAGGCCCCCCAAGATGGCCGTGACTCCATGGGAAAGCCTGCGCTGGAGCAGTTGGTGACTGAAGATTGGCCCGCAGAAAGGACCCACGCCAGGGAAGTTTGGGAAGAACTGAAGCCCGCGGAAAGGACTCACGTTGGAGAAGTTCATGAAGGACTGTCTCCCATGGGAGGTACCCCACGGTGGAGCAGGGGACAAGTGAGTTGTCCTCCCCCTGAGGAGGCAGGAGCAGCAGAGACAAGGTGTGGCGAGCTGACCCCAACCTCCATTCCCCATCCCTCTGTGCCACCAGGGGGAAGAGGTGGAGAGAACCGGGAGTGGAGTTGAGCCGGAAAGGAGGGAGGGGTGGGCGGAAGACGTTTTAAGATTTGGGGTTTACTTCTCATTATCCTTGTTTTGATTTGATTGGTAGTAAATTAAATTGATTCTGTTTCTTCCCCAAGTTGAGCCTGTCTTTTGCCCATGACCATAAGTGGTGAGTGATCCCTCCCAGTCCTTGTCTTGACCCACGAGCCTGCCTTTAGATTTTCTCATCCCACCGTGGCTGGATGGGGGGAGCAAGCAAGTGGCTGCGTGGTGCTTTGTTACTGGCTAGGCTTAAACCACGATACTTGGATAGACCTGAAGACTGAAATAACAATCATGTACACAGGGAATAGGAGGGACCAGAGAGAATAAAACTGGAAGTGGAGTTAGTGCTTCCAGCTCCAAGTAATTCATATATATGTTATAATTATCACTGATACTGCCTGGGACTTTTCATTTTCTGAAAACACCTAGGCTAACAATCTTTGGCAATCTAATGTACAATTCTTTTGCAACATTTTGTCTTCTTTTTCTTCTTTTCCTTTATCCTTCCCATTCATTCCCTTTGCACACCAGTGAACTACTGCTGCCTATTTCTGGTTCCCTGTGTGAAAGTAGAATCTTGGAAAAAAAAAAAATCTTTCTGTAAATATTAAAAATTACCATTTTTCATTTAAAAATATCCTGTTGAACTGCATTCCTCAACACTGCAAATTCATGCCCTCGGTGTTCTGCTACTGAAAGATATAGGCTTGAGCAGCTAGCATGTCCCAAAGCACAAGCTCTATCCAGTCAGCTAGAGAGGATAATTAGGATAATCTGTATGCACATGGTTCATGATCATCTCTTCTTCTCGAGTGAAAAGTATCAGAAAATTTAGTTAGGTTTTTAAAGAATGTAATGAGGTTTAGTTCTAATTTGACAGTAATGACAGTGTCGTTTTTCAGCTGACTTGTCAGACAGTAAGTGCTCTGCAGGGCAGAGTTTGGGAGCTTCTGGAACAGCTCGAGTCATTGGACCTGACCATGGTGATTTCACGTCATACTCTTAAAGCAGACTTCCTCACTCACTCACATGACTAATAACCACATAATGTACACGTACATTATGCTTTCAGGAATTAGGCTGTTTCTCCATGTCACATGTTTAAAGTAAAATGTGCCTTACATGCTGTCACGAATAATTGTGAAATGTCTTGCATGTTTGCTACAGCACAGATGCTTGAAAACCCTGCTAATCAGGTACAACAATGTTTGCATGCTTAGCTTCACAGTAAGGCCATGTTTGTATGCATGATTAAACAGGAAGGGATTCTGTATCACACAATGCAATTAGGTGAGACAATTACTAGCACATTTAATTTGTACTATTCTGCTTGTTAAGCAGCTCTCTTACACTAGCAGCCCTGCATCCATTGCAAATGATGCATCAGCTATACATGTGTTTATGTCCATATGTGCGTGTATATTTAGAGCTCTATAAAAATATCACTGCAATGTCCTACTTTCAGACAGTTCCATAAATTTTCAGAATACATTTACAGTGAGGAACTGTAAAACACAATCAAATTAAAATGCACTGCAGAAGTATTGACTGAGAAATTCAGCTACTCTAGGAATAGTAGTTTATGAAGCAAAACAACAGTAATTCTTCTGCTTCTCTGAGCAAAATGGTGCATGCTTTACTGCTATATAATTTTTTCATCTCAGAGGGATTTCTTGTGTGAAAAAAGATTGAGAAGTATTTGGTGTATTATTTCATTTGATTCAGGCAGATTAGCAGATCCTTCCAGTGTGACTTCCTGTGGCTATGAAGATGGAGACCTCTTGTGCATATCTGTAAGAAGCTGGTGGTCCTGTAAGTATGTGCTGTTACATTGTTCTCCAAAACATGATTAGTGTTGTAAAAGGCAATTTAGAATCTTTCTTCCCCTTAGACTTCTATATTATAAAGCAATTTCAGTGCTACATAATTCTCCATTGAAAACTTGTAGCAAGACTCCTAAGTGTGAGTGACTAAATGAAAGTTAATTGACATTGATAACTTATTTGAGGAAGGAAAAAGATGCCAATTTTCAGGCTTAAAAATGTTTGCATTGCAAAAATGCATGTGAAAATGTGTGCGAAACACCATGATGGGTATCTATATTTGCAGACATTCGTAGAAATCACAGTTTTCAATTACTCCAGAGCAGATTTGTTCAGCTTAGATGCTGGAACTTCAAATTAAAACTTGGTGTGAGAATGTCAGGCAGGAATCTCTGTGGTTCTTGCATCACCCTCAGTAATACAAATCTGACAGGACTTTTCTGCCTTCAGTTGCACCTCCACAACTTCACTGTGGTCAGTAGGCTACACAGAAAGAAAGAAAGGGACACTTTGTGCCCATGATATCCAAATAACTTCATTATCTTTATTACACTGACATTTATCCAGCAGGCTTTCAAGTATTCATCTAAAACTTAGTTAATACTTCGACCTGGTGTACATGAGCGACGAGGCAATTTCTGTTCACTTTAATATTGGCTTTGGAGTTCTAGTAGGTTGAAATTCTGTCAAAATTTTTTCATTATTCCAATGAGTAGCAACAAACTGAAGTCACAGAGAAAGTGTAAAGATCTGAATTTCTATTGTCAGTGCTCCTGATACTTTCAATGTTTTCCTCATTATCTCTAAAAATACACATCCAGATAATTCAGTCTTCCTCAAAATGGAAATATCCAAAATTCCTGCATGCTTTTCATAATTCAGGCCATTTGTATATTGGTGTGTTGAACTGGAGGGATTAAGTTAATGCATGGTTTCTCTTAGTCTGAGATACACCAGAATTTCATTTGTAAAAATGTCTGTCATAGGTGTAACAGGAGACTGGCTCTATCCTAAGCAAATGTGCATTGCAGGAAGCAGCGTCATCTCAATGATAGTGGTATCAAATTTGGAACCACCTTTGCACTACGCAGTACAGAGAAAAAGCAAAGTGTCAAACTCTACTGAAGACCCAGGGGTGAGCTAACTCAGCCATATGTGCTGTTGGCATCACTCCTGGTAGATGTGGTAGGGCACCTTGTCCTCCCATGGGACATAAGGGTAGGTCCACTGCCAGGATCATGGGAGAAGTAACAGTGTATGAGACAGGATACTATAACCAGGTTTTCACACACAAAGGAAAAAGTGGTTATATCCACTGCTGGCTAAGAGCTTTGTAGAAGAGGAAAGAAAGGAATCTGGAATGCCACATGCAACTCAAGGGTATCCATTTATTGTTGCGCAGGGCAGCCCAATGAATAACACTTGTAGCATCAATACAAAAAGCACCAATGTTACAATGGTCTGTGTCTCAAGTGCAAGAACATGTGTAGCCTATTTCCCTCTGGTATTTTTACAGCCTATATGGAAACACACTCCTCAAACCACAATGCATACCTAGATTTCCACAGAGTTCATCTTACAAGGCAATTTCTTCTGAGCCCATAAAAAACATAAACAACCATTAAATTGACTCATTTGATTAATCAAAAATATTTAATTAATTTGCCTACACAAATTGTATATCCCAACCAGTCCAAATAGAATGCCCCAAACAATGTTTTTGTTTCCATTTTTCAAAAGCTGAATGAACATATTATTTAAAAAAATAATTCCCTTGTTCTCTGATCTGAGTCAAAGTCAGTATTTTTGGAGACTCATACTCGAACTCTGACTCTTTTAGAGAGTTTATCTTCTATTTTTAAAGAAATGGAACTGACAGATAGGGTGAGATGAAGAAAGACAAGACCAACCTATAGAATACAATCATTACTTATGTCTAAAGGCAATGAAATGATGGAAATCTTCATTTTTTTAAGGAGTTAAAGCCCTTGTAAGTCCTCCAGTTTAAATATTCTTTCCCCTCCTAGGGAAGGGAAAGCTTCATATTCCTTTTCATGTAGCACATTTTGCCCTCTATCACTTCTGTGCCTTGCTCTCTCAGCTTCCCTGCTGGCCTGTCCCAAGTCCCCTTTTCACCAGACCTGCTGGCAGGTTTCAGCGAATGGCTCTGTCCCTTCCCTGCCACATGAGTGCTTTGGTCTAGAGACCCTTTGAATGAAGCCTCTGGCTGTGAGCCAGCAATTAAATGTATATATCTTCAACTGAACAAAGGGATAAGCATATGTGGCAGTGCATCCGTAACAGCATAGAGTAAATTTCAAATATAAATTTAGAGTAAAATCAAAGCTCAGTGCGATACTCCAACTTCAGTTTCCCATTTCTTTGGATGGCTAGCACTAGGTGCTCTGTGGCAAGGTGTCACATGCAGTCCCAAGCAAAAAGGGTCATTGCATAGCCCTGTGCAAGCAGGGGACCTTCCTGGAATAGAAACCACTACCTGTACTTTCTCAGTGTTTGCATTCCTGCTCTTTACTTACTTCTAACCACCGCATGTTTCCTTCATACTGATTTTGTTGCCTCCAGAAAATGTATAAAGTTAGCCTTAATTTACCCTATTGCAGCAGGAACATGCAAAAAGTCTTTCAGACTGCACAGAAATGTCTCTTACTGTTGTGAGAGTGCAAGTGGTTTTGGCTGGCCTTCAGGGCAGCCCTCTGTGGCACGAGTAGTCATATGAAGCCAGAAGTCAGCTTAAATCAGAAACTCACATTTAATAGAGCCCAGAGTGTTTGAGACTCTCCCTGCTTAAGAACTTCAGCCCTTTTTACCTAGAATAATATTCAGTATAGTCCTTTCCTGCATTATTTTTCTGCCTTCTGACACCCAAGCAGGTACCAATATGTAATGTATGCAAGCCCACTGAAAATAATGTAAGTACTTTCTGATGTGAAATCCAGGTTTCAGTACTTCTCATGAAAATAGTGAACGAGAAGCAAGACCAAGCTTAGCAATGACTCCCAGTGCGACACTGTCTTCTTGTGACTTGAGATTTTTCCTTTGCTCTTCTGACAGGCCACACCTTTCTTCCTGAAAATGAGCAAAATCTTTTTTAAAAGCAAAATTATCATTTTCCAGTAAAATATCACTAGTATTTACCTTTTCCTTTCTTATATGCCCATGATGAATAGAAGAGGTTGGTGTTATTGATGAAAACAATATTCACGGAGTACCCCTTAGTCTTTCTGTACTTAGCTTGCAACCAATATTTGAGAGACTTTTGATGTCCTGTCCGTGACAACCTATAAAGATCTTTTATCAGTTGTTTGTTGTTTCCTGCAAAGTATAGCACACTGTCGGTTCATGCATGGCTATTAAAGGACAATATAAAAATGAATATTACAAATCATATCTAAACCAATACAGATATCATCATTAGTGCATTTCAGTACATATGTCCCACTGCTGAACACAGTTGTATCAATGGCAATTTCAAACGGTAGCATTTGGTATGGGAGAGTGTTCGTTATTCTATGCAGGAATTTTTATTTGCTTGTGCTTAATACATCCTCCTTTTTCATTATTGTCACAGGTATGAATTACTACTTGGCTGTCATACCCTTTCTGGGGGCAGTGGAGGCTGGCCTTTTTGGGCAGCTGCAGTACGAGATAGAAATATTGCCACCAGAAGAGCGAAGAGCTGATTTCTGTTACAGCGTTGCCGACTGCCGTTCTCACATTCCCAAGCTCATGGATGACTGGAAGGCCTATTTTGAAGTAAATAATTTTACTTTTTTTTCATAATTTATAGGAAATGATACCAGAATATCAGCTTTAAAAAACATTATTACTGTTATTGTTAAGATTCAGAGAGCTTGCTTTGCTTTCAATAACAGCTTGATATAAAAGTAACAAGCAGGAAAAATGAAAAGCATAACATAAAGTGAGTCAGAGCTAAGAAGGCCAGGATTTTTACAGGTTATGGATTTTTTCCTTCCTTCAAGATAATTCTGTATTTTATAGTCTATCCCAAGAGACTGTTTTGTTAACAGTTAAATTTGTGTTATTCTTATACTGCTTATGTTTGCAATGCAAAATAAGCATGCGAGATAGAACATTACTCTTGAAAAATGGCCTTGCATTGGTTTTATAGGGTTTATTTATTCCTTCAAACATCTAAAAATCTGAAAATGCTAAAACTTCATGCAGAAGGACACTTATTTATGCAATTAGATATTATCTTTCCTCCTCATTCAGCTCTTCCCTAATCTCAAAGATGACAATATTTCTTACTTCAAAGTTCAATAACTATTTTTATACATAGGCTTCTATATTCAACATTTTTGTTGTTAAGCAAATAATTGATAATGATCAGAAAATTTAAACCATAAGTCCCTCTTGGCAAGTGTGAGTGAAGGTAGAGGTTTTAGGAGCAGGACTGGGTTTGTTATCTTAAGACTGTTTTTCCTAAGCAGTATGTTTCAGAAGTTATAAAAGATCTCCTTCTCAAATAGCCATAATGATAACCATTAAGGATAATTTCCCAAAAATCTTCTGAAAGTTGTGGTCGAAAGAGTATAAACAGGTTTTCAAGGAATCCAGTATTTCAGCACGGAAGCTTCCATGGCACTCAGATACAAAAGTCCACTAAATTATTGTGGCAGAATACCTGTTTAGGTATTTATGTGGATAAAACTGTTGCTCTGTTAAAGTCAAAGAATGGCAACTCCCGTTAACTTCAGTGGGGATATGTATTAACTTTATAAATCTATATTAATCATCTTTTTCTCCTTATGATAGACATAGTTACTTATAAAGCAGCACATTCTAACTACCCAAAAGCAATTTCCCTTAGCTTGCAAACTTACTGTTCTGTGAGGTATGTACTTAAGTCTAAAAAATTCATTGGGTTTAAACCTCTCCCGTTTCTCTGTCTTCTTTCCTCCTTGTTGCTGCAGTATCTGTTATATACAGGGCACAAAGCCGTGAGCCCTGCAACCTTCTCCTCCTTCAAACTGGATGATGCCCTCTGTCTCATGTGGAGGGCACACGTTGCCTCCATTGCTTACGCACTGCCCAAGTTCCAGGACAGGTACGGGGACAAGAGACTTGGCCAAGGAGGATCTTCCCATCTGCATGCCTCTTTGGAAGATAGTATCCCAAAAAAGTCCACACGTTCTTTCGTACTTTAGGCCTCTACTCTTTAGGCTCCACTCTTCCTTCTGCTGTCTTGCAGCCTGGGATGACCAGTGAGAGATGGCTGCCCAGGCTGTGATGGACGGGCAGGCTGTGGGCTTAAAAATAGATGCTGATTCCTCTCTGGGAGCATGGGCCTGAGTCAGGAGCTGTATTTAATCTCGGCAGGGGCAGTGATACCAGAAGAAATTATGTAAAAAGTGATGAAGGAGGTTGTAAGTCACTGTGGCCCTGACACCACTCAGGATTTTATACTGAACAAAGCACATTTGGGATAAATGATCAACTACCATGCTCTACAGGGGATTTCAGTTATCTGTTACATTTTTTATTTTGATCTCTTCCAGCTTAAAATATCTCTCTGATCCAGAAGCAAATTTTGGTGAAGACTGGGCTAATGCTGTGGATTTCATTGCAGCCACACACTTCTCTACAGATTTCCTGACCACAAACAACTTCCAGGCTTTTCTGCCCCAGAGAATGCTTGTTGAAGGGGATGTCCTCCCATCCATTAGTGACTTCAGTCCACAGCAAAATAGAGTCCTGCTTTCAATGAGGACTCTTCATAAAGCAAATCAATTAACAGGTATGAGCCCGACCTACAAATGTCTGTAGTTCTTACATATTTAATATCTTGTTCCCTCTTTCAATACCTTTCTCCATATGAACACAGTGAATTTTGATATAAAATAGTATAAACACTTCCTAGAGACTAACAGCAAAACAGTAAAGCTAAAAGTACAACCATAAGTAAACAACACACCAGAGAGCAAATGCAGTAGATGGGATGACACTGAAGATAAGCATTGAGGATTTCCCATCAAACAAATACATCTTTTGTTGGAGCAGATGATCTTACTTTTTTCTCCAGTTTTCACAGGATCTTTAAAAACACAGGCACCACTTTGTGTTTCACCAGTTAAATCTGAAAAAATTAAAGCTATAAATAAAATTATTAGATCAGTTGAGGTCATTACAAAAAATGGACAAATGATGAATATCATCTGTCCCAGCAAAACCGTATCCTTAGACAATGCTGGCTTCTCCACGTTCACTAAAATAACTTCTGCATCGCCATCCAGCGGTGAGATACAGAATTGCACGCGCCTGAGGTTTCAGTTCATTCGTAGGTATTTCTGGGTTGGATATTTTTGTTTGTCCTTTGTGAAGTAAAGTTATTTTGAATCTTTAAATGAAAATACAGTATAAAAATATACTGAAAAACTAGTATCCAGAGCCATAGCAGTTGTTTTGTGATCCTCTTCTGCCCACACAGTTCAGTGAAAATTTTCTCAGTAGCTGTATTTGTAGCTGAAAAAGATGCGTAATGAAGCTACTCAGTGTTACAAAAGAGCATCCTCGCATCCGCATCACAGAGTGCTTCCCTCATACCTTCCACGTAGCATGATTCCTCGAAATCTGAATAAGGATCTTAACAGCTCTATCCCGTCCCTGGTAGTCTATGCCAGAATTTCAGGAAACAGTTCAGGCTTTCTTGACCTACCTGCAGGAGGGGACGGGGGCACAGGAGGGAAAAGCAGGACTAGCAGGGCAGCAAGGAGGGAGCAGAGCACCAGGGCAGCAGAGCAGATGACAACAGCACTGGAAGGAGAGAGGAAAAGAGGCATGGATGCTGAAGATGGTAGAGGGAAGGAAAGAGCGGGATGACGAAGTTTCATGCAGGTGCAGCCATAATGAAGTCCATAGCTGAAATCCCTTGCTTTGCAGACGGGAGGTTTCCCTGACTATGCTTTGAAGGGATGGGCTTTGCATTCGGCTGGGACTTAAATGCCAGTTAACTCAACCTGGTGAGTGATTTGCAGATCAGAAAAGGAGCTTTAAACCAAATTTGACTTGTGTCTGCATCCACAGCTTCAGTGGGGACCTGAAACACTAGATCTTATTGACACAAAATGCAGATGACAAAATGTGACATACTGTTTTTGTAGAGTTGGATTCTTAAACCTTTTAAACACATCCCGTGAGATGCAGAGTCCTCTTCTGGTGCTGCAAACTTCAACAGCAGATAGAGGGTCTCGGTACCTCTTACGATGTGACCCTGTCCAACTGAGAGTGAGATTTGATTTCTTGATTCACAGTTTGATTACTCTTTATTTTCCTCTAGCTACCTCTGCCTGTCCAGCAAGGACCTGTATTGAGAGAGTACTCTGCTACCTCTAAAGCTTCTTGCCTCATCAATGGTCAGAAGCTTTTCTTTTTATGCTCTGCCTCCCACTGATATCCGAAGGCAGATGAGCAGATGCCTTGTTATTTGAGACCTTCCCTGCTGTCCTAGCCTTTCCTGTGGTCCTACTAGGCAAAAGCACTGTTTTCTGCCTTCTCCTCTTAACTCCTCATCTCTCCAGTACAATACCATACGAAGTCAATTCTTCATTGTTGCCATTTATATAAAAAACATGTTTTGCAGGAGAATAATCTCCTCTTGGTTTTCTAGCAGACTTTTTTTTACCCTCAGATTTCCTCTATGGACCCTTTATCCACTAAAAAGATTAGCACTTAGAGGAGTAGGGAGCAGGTAATGACTTTCCTGCAAACTAGTGCTATGCTGGACTGGTCAGGCATACTTCTTAGAGAGCCACTGCTTCTTGCATGGATGAAAGTATTAGGATCATTTTGTTCTTTAGGTTGACGCCTTAGCTGGCAGAGAGTGCAAATTCTTAGTTGCTTTAGACTAAAAACAAAGACATGCATGATTGTAACTACCAGGCTACTGTTTCATAAGCCATGAAGCTATGTGCAATTGCAGACCAAGACCTTAACATGGGTCTTCAATCACTTTGACTTCCAACACTGGTGACGAGGGAACAAACCCAGTTGTCTGTCAAAACAAAGGATCCTGAGCTGAATGAATGGCCTGTGTCTCCCTACACATTTGTAGGCAATTATTACCCCATCGGCATGCTCCAGCTTTGTGTACATTTCACTGTCCACAGGAGAGCAGTGGGTATTTATTGCCAGACATGCACTTTGTCCCTTGTGTGCTGTGAGCTGCGTGTGCTCCGTGTTAATTTGACAATGTCACATTGTGTTTCTTTCCAAGGAGGATTGCTGCTGAAGGTCTGGCAAAAGGCTATGTCTACCGAAGCAGGAAGAAAAATGGGCCGAAAACTGATTGAAGAGTTGGCTTCGAGCCAGAATTTTGACCCAGTGGGAATATATAATGATTTGAAAGGAGCAGATTTGACAGTGCTCACTTTCTTGAGAAAAAGGAGTTCCAACACTGATTGATTTAATCTTTTAACAGATATGTGTGTGTCTTGGTAATTTCTTACAGCAGGGTTTCTCGAGTCTGCCATGTCTGCATCTCTTTCATATTGAATCAATATTTTTATACTTAATTTTGCTAATTAGCTCATGTGTTTAACTCATTTCCTTATAAATAAAATGCCTCACATAAAATCTTACTTTATTACTTTTTTGGGGCTTTATAAATAATATGTAATTATTGGAGACAAGATTAAATACAAGCAGATTATATTCTGTTTCAGACTGTTTTTTTCCCTGTATACAGAGATCCCACCAGATATGTAACTCAGGTCCTTGATGGTCTATAGATAATCATCCAAAACTTTTCTCTGAAGTTCTGGTACAAAACCAATGCCTTGACTGCTTCCCGCCAAAGTCGTTATTTTGCAGACCACCTGCAATCAGATTCAAAGATTTCAGGCTTAGCTGATTAAATACTTAAGTACAGATGGATTCCCTTGGTATGCTGCTTTGTAACAAACACCTAAGTGCCTCATGGTACTGTGGAGCCAGTTCTGAGAAGTCCTGAGGCAAATGAGCTTATTCTGTAGCAGCTTTTCTATGACCAACAGAGATTTCTGGCATTTGATTCCGTTCACTTACCTCAAAGAAACATTGAACGATCTGTCGATTTATGTGATTACATAGTCTGTGTAACCCCAGGTTGCTTTTCCGTTTCCCCGTGCCTAACCCTTCTCGTTGCAGCGTGCCATACGTTAGATTTGATTACCGAGGAAGAGATGCGTTTGCGCTGTTTGCACTCCCAGCGCCTAGCGTGCTCCGACCCAAGCGCTGATCCCAGTCGTCTGGGCGATAAAACATACAGGGAATTACTTGTAACAGCTTGCCGTGACAGGTTGTGGGGAAGCGGGGCAGGGGTCCTGCAGGCAGCCAGGGCTTGAAGTTTCTTAGGAAATCTGCTGACTTGGCTCCTCCGTCCTTATGAAGACTTCCCCTAGAGAGCAGGCGTGGCTTGACCTCCCTTGCCGTGGGGGAGAGGGGAGGACGGCGATACAGCCGCTGCCTGCTGCACCCCAGCAGGTTACAGCTTGCCGGAGAGGGTATTTGAAAGAGACACGGCCCGTAGACTCCTGCGGCAAAATAAGGGAAAGCAGCTTCGCTACCGTTTTCTACCCGCCCCGCGTTTTCGGTGGCACCGGCATCCTGGTGGGTGGCTCCGTCCCATACCCCCCGCTCGGAAGGTGAAAGGCGCGTGCCGCCGCATCTCCCGCCGCCCACGGGAGGTGTCTCCCACATCGCTCCGCCGCGCTCCCCCTCTGCCTCTCCTCGCGGCGGCCCTGCGGGCGGGCGACTGCCAAAGGGCTTCGGCGGAGCGGGAGAGGGGAGGCTGGGGCTTCAGCTGGAAGAAGCTCCGGCTGACTCGGCAGCAGCCCAGCAAGGGCCCTTCCGGCCGGCCCCTGCCCGGCCGTGCCCTGAAGCCACCGCCCCGCCGGGCGGGGGGAGCGGCGGTGCTGCAGCGGTGAGGCAGCGCTTTCCCAGGCGGCGTCCGGCCGCCCGCCGGGCGCCAGGGCCGCGGTGCCTGTCTGAGCTGCCGGTCCAGGGGCGGGCAGCGAGCGGGAGAAGCGTCCTCTCCTCGGGAGTCTCCGCACTTCCCGAGCTGTTGGCCAGGTACCCGAGTAGACAAAGGGGAAGGAAATGGTTTGCGCCCTTCCGCGCCACTTTCCCGGGTTGACGGGTCCTTTCTCCCCAAGCTTGCACGGTATTTGAACCGCAGATTAAGAAGTAATTATCAAGACACTGAGCAGGTAAACACTCTGCCGTCGTTTAACGTCCCGGGACAAAGGTTTTAATTATTCATTGTCATTTTATGGATAAACTCTAAATGTACCATCATTACCTAACAATTTTCAAAGGAAATACATTAATGAGTTCTAAGAAAATGTGGGAGTTTTTCCCTCAATTACCTGGTTCATAGATCAGAGTAATTAGATTTCAACAGCCTTTAGGTGTAATCTAAAAGTAATTACCACAGCTGCCAGCTGTTAAAATATTAATTGTGCTCCAGAAAAGTTTGGAAAAAAATTTTGACCTTTTCTGTGGTTAACTTAGATTTAACCTAGGCAGAACTTCGAGAAAATAAAAAAGAGCTATTAATGCAAATAGGGAAAACAAACTTACAAATTGTAAACTGCTGCACTTGAGGGGATATTTGTAACACGTTTTTGAAAAGCAAGTATCTCCTTACCTGAATTTATGGTAACATTAGGAAACTTTTCAGTATTTTGAAAAAGAACCATCTTGCTCAGTACAGCATCAGGCATTTAGGTATTTCAGACACTTTGTCGGAATCCAGCATGCCAACTACCCAGGCAAAGGATTTGGAAACTGGCCAGCAATTGCACTTTGGTCATTGATGCACTAATAGAAGTTTAGATGAAACACGGGATGGTGGATTCTTACAGGGAGAGCAGACCCAGGTATCTTGAAACAGAAAAGATGCATCCTAGTGAGAAAATACACAGGTATCAGAAACTAAGCAGAGAGAAGTGTATGAAGAGAAGGCAGCACAGGTATGGTAGGATGTCTCTAGAGAAGTATGGGAGAGCACTGGAGGGGCCTGCTTGCTAGTTAGAGCTAGCAAAAGCTGACAACTACCAAAGCGGGGGTTTGCCCAGCAAGGGGGCCTTACAAAGTGGAAGCGGTTTTGTTCCTCAGCGTTTGTGTGGGGTATTCAGCTCTGTTCTCATGCCTTTCACACATGTAATCTCTTTACTGAGGACTGCTTGGCATTAAGCAGAGCCACATTCTGTGTGACAGAGGTGCTATTAGAAGAAAGCATAAACACAACTGGCTGCAGCTCTGGAGAGCCAGGAAGTTAAACTTCTGTACATGCTTGCAAATAGCCAGTCTAAGGGGACTGAGACAAACAACATTTGGGATGGAAAGAGAGAAGATTAGAAATGGATACATGATAAAAAAAGGATTTGGGAGAATAAAAATCCATCAGGAAAGAGCCTGACCTTCCTCAGGGCTTGGGCAACAGTCCTGAACCCTGCTCCCCTCCCACACCTCTGTGGGGCTGATGGGGAACCACTGTACTGCCTTTTTCTTCTAAGTCTACTCACACCCAAGGTCATCCCAGCTCATTTTAGGCAGGTCAGCTCCTTATTTCTGAGATGGGTAGTTTTCAGTGTCTTAACTACAAGAGAGGAATTTCTGAGGAATGGTCAGAAGTGAGGTTCTCGTCCTTGTCTATGTCTTTGCAACTGGGAGCAGAGCCACTGCAAAATGGGCCTGTGCTTTACCAGACATTCTCCTAAACGGTCACGTAATATAGACATGCATAATATAGATGTGCTTGGCAATGTGATGCCCATCTACAAGAAGGGTTGGAGGCAGGATCTGGGGAACTACAGGCCTGTCAGCTTGACCTCGGTACCAGGGAAGATTATGGAACAGTTCGTCTTGAGAAAGCTCACATGGCATGTGCAGGACAAACAGGGGATCAGGCCCAGTCAGCATGGGTTTACGAAAGGCAGGTCCTGCTTGACCAACCTGATCTCCTTCTATCACCAGGTGACCCACCTAGTGGATGAGGGAAAGGCTGTGGATATTATCTGCCTCGACTTCAGCAAGGCCTTTGACCCTCTCTCTCAGCATACTCCTTGAGAAGCTGGCGTCTCATGGCTTAGACAAGTGTACTCTTCGCTGGGTGAAAAACTGGCTGGATGGACGAGCCCAGAGGGTTGTGGTGAATGGGGTTAAATCCAGTCGGCAGCAGGTCACAAGTGGTGTTGCCCAGGGCTTGGTGTTGGGGCTGGCTCTTTAATATCTTTCTCAGTGATCTAGACGAGGGGATCAAGTGCACACTCAGCAAGTTTACAGATGACACCAAGTTGGGAGGCAGGGTTGATCTGCTTGAGGGTAGGAAGGCTCTATAGAGAGATCTGGACAGGCTGGATTGATGGGCCAAGGCCAATTGTATGAAGTTCAACAAGGCCGAGTGCCGGGTCCTGCACTTCGGTCACAGCAACCCCATGCAGTGCTACAGGCTTGGGAAGAGTGGCTGGAAACCTGCCCGGCAGAGAAAGACCTGGGGGTGCTGGCTGACAGCCGGCTGAATATGAGCCAGCAGTGTGCCCAGGTGGTCAAGAAGGCCAATGGCATCCTGGCCTGCATCAGAAATAGTGTGGCCAGCAGGAGTAGGGAAGTGATTGTTCCCCTGTACTCAGCACTGGTGAAGCCGCACGTCGAATACTGTGTTCAGTTTTGGGCCCCTCACTACAGGAAAGACAGTGAGGTGCTGGAGCATGTTCAGAGAAGGGCAACGAAGCTGGTGAAGGGTCTAGAGCACGAGTCTTATGAGGAGCAGCTGAGGGAACTGGGGTTGTTTAGCCTGGAGAAGAGGAGGCTGAGGGGAGACCTTATCACTCTCTACAACTACCTGAAAGGAGGTTGTAGTGAGGTGGGGGTCGGTCTCTTCTGTCAGGTGGCTGGAGATAGGATGAGAGGAAATGGCCTCAAGTTGCGGCAAGGGAGGTTTAGGTTGAATATTAGGAAAAATTTCTTTACTGAAAGGGTTGTCAGGCATTGGAACAGGCTGCCCAGGGAAGTGGTTGAGTCACCAGCCCTGGAGGTATTCAAAAAGTGCGTAGACAAGGCATTCCGGAACATGGTTTAGTGGGCATGGATGATGGTTGGACTTGATGATCTTGAAGGTGTTTTCCAACCTAAATGGTTCTATGATTCTATGACATATGTAAGGGTGGATTTCGTCAGCAATCTCCCTTTTTGTTCTATAAGGGGAATGGCACCCTTCCCTTTCTCTAGGAAAAGTAGCTCTGTCTTCAGAGAGCTCTAAGCAGGTATCAGCAGTCATTTCTTTAGCTTTCTTAGGTATGGAGACATAGAGATTACAGGGCTAACATACAAAGATGTTGTTAGCAAAAATGCAGAAAAACATATTTTTTTCAAGCAGGAATTGGATTCTTGGCTTTCCCATTCCCTATGATCCCTGATCTGTGCAGAATTACTTGGGCTGTCTTCCTTTCCAGACTATGCTCTGTAATACAAAATAATGTACTTTTTGCTGGTGCGAAAAAGCACTCTCCTTTACACTTGTCAGGTATACAGGGAGTGCAAAGATGTTCTTGCCCACAGCAGCCTTTAACCTGGCATCTAGATTTTACTTGTTGATGCACAACAGTAAAAAAGACCCACATTTCCCAAAACCAAACTGCCCAGCTATTTTTTCAGGCCAGGGCATGTTGCCTGCTCTTCCTCGGCAGTGTTGTGAGCTGTGGACGTCCAGTTCCCACTACTGAAGATGTTGAGATTCAAAATGATACATGCATTTCACAACATTTCCCTCACCCTAACCTTGGTGGCTCCAGGAGGAGCACATTGTCTTTTTCTAAGCATGTGTTGAGCCTTCATATATGGAGTGCAAAGAGCTGGCACCTGAAAAAGATCTGGAATTTAGTTCAGTTTAATTTTTGAAGAAAAATCCTGGCTTGATACCACCTCTCCCACTGCCACTTCATTTTTGCAGTGATGCTGGACACCAGAGCACATGGTGGGTTCTGTTCTATGTAAGTTTGAAGTGCTTACAGCCCATTTCCACCAAAGCATTTGGGCTTCTAAGACCCAATAGGATGTTTTTGATCTAATCTTCTCTACTGTGGATGAGACAAAATGGGCAATGAGGTGTCTTAGGAACAACTTGCGTGGCATGAAGCGCTGTGCCAGGCAGGGGCTGGTAGGGATCTCTATGGGAGCCCAGAGCCTGCAGACCTGCCAGGCTGCATAGGCTGGAAACAGCTGCTGTGGGTGGGAAGCATAAACAGTCAATTAAAATACAGTTCAGAGGGTGAAGAATGGAAGCAGAATCACATAAAGTTTTGTTACAAAGCATTTATACTTACTTAAAATATTACTCAATTTATGTAATATGTTTATGTAGAAAAAAAATGATAATTTTCTAAAGTTTTTTAACTGATTCATGCCTAACTAAACTCTCCAGGACAGAAAATGCAATGAAATAAAATCCTTAATGTGTCTCACTTCTTCCTGCAAACCATTTGTACCTGTGAGAAAGAGGCATGAACCATTTGTGCAGGAAAGGACTGCAGCAGATACGGTGGGACAGACAACAACAGTATAAACCAGCCTTGCAGAGTGGAGAAAAGTGTCATTTTAGAAAGAAAGGCTGTTTCTGCCTCTCCTTTTGTGCCTGAAATACTAACAGATGTTATCACTGAACCTAAGGAGAACAGGCAGCTGTAATAAGGTGGAAAAAGGAGAAGACTCTCTTTGCTGACAACGTAGCTGCAGTACCTGGTGGGGCAACCCCTGAGCCCTCCTCAGACCCTTCCTCTGTGCCGTGAGGACCGGGGGATTACAGAGGAGTCAGTGTATTTCCAAGAAAGAAAGATTGTAACTCTTGAGTTTGCCCTAGGAACAGCTAAAGAAGCGCTGCTGCTTTCTGAGGCTTGCCTGAGCTGCTGGCTGCCAGCGCTGCTGTGCCCAGAGCCTCAGGGGCAATGCCACAGAAAGCATGGCGGTAAGGTGCTTGTATGTACACACGTTTCTTAAATCCTAGCAGGATTGAGCCCTTGAGACATCATGTAGCCGTTTCCGCATACTCCCAAATCTTAACACACATGAGGAATTTAGAGTTACATGAGAATATAAAGATGGCTGGACTGGGCTATCCATCCCGGTATCCTCTCGCTGGTGGTGGCCGACAGCAGTGGACTGGGGCAAGAGGAGCAGCAGCACCAAGGCAAAGGCAGGGTAATCCCTCCTCTTGCCCAGCCTGCCAACGGCTCACAGTCTGCACTTCCATCAGTCCCACGTGGTTTTTACTCCCACAGAAAGAGTTGTAAAAGGCCACCTTAGAAGAGGCAAAATCCCAAGAAAACAGACAGACGAAGCTCATCAAACAGATGTATTATTGCAAAGCACAAGAACACTTGCAGCACAGAGGTGCATTAAAAAAAGGAGGGAGGAAAATTTAAAAAACCAGCAACAACCTGTCACTAATACAGGAAATAGAAGCAAGAAAACTCTGTCTTGAGACTATCAGTTTTAATATGGTGTCAAGGAATTGAAAGTTAACATGGTACAGGTGCATCAAAGTGAAAAGAATGTTAGGAAGACACTTGGGCAGTCTTAGGAGAGGTAGGAATAGTATCATGCGCATTAAGTGAAGAGATAGCAAGAATAAACAGCGGCTTCTTATTGGGAAGTGTGGTAGATAACCGTTTGTTTGACATGTTGTATTTAAAGAAAAGACCTTTTGGCATTTAAAGAAGAACGCAGGGAGAAGATTCTTCTTATCTTCCAGGCACAAAGGCTGGATATACAAAAAATCTGCATGTTGATCATCCAAACAGAAAATGCCATCTCACTAAGGGCTTATGCACACATGGAGTGCTGTGGAAGCAGCTGTTCCTGAACAGGCCTTCAGTGAGAACACAATGGAAATATTTCTTAACATTGAAAGAGATAAGCCTTTAAGCTAATAAGTCTGTGCAAAAGCTTATGCCAATCTTTTGCAAAGCAAATATCTTATTATTTAAATACACTTTTATTCTGTTCAGGCATAGCAATTGTGCTCTGTGTTCAGCTGCAAATGGCTTTCCCTCTCCAATGCAGTCTTCTTGAGCATTAATGTCTGGGAATGATAACCAGGTCCCTCAAGGATTGTGATGACATTATAGCTTTGTCAAAAACGTATTAGCAAACAGTACGAAATCACTGTGGTCATCTGTATGGCATAAGGGAATCACAATACTTACTAAGTCTTAAACATCGAACATGAGCCTTTTACTAGGATATTTCTTCATGCCTCCTCCCTCCCCTCCACTTTCCCCAACAAGACTAGATGTCCTTTCCTTGCAGCACAGCACCACGGCCTATCTTCTATGCCAAGATCTGAATGCAAATGCCACTGTCCCTCTGCGTCATGTAAACTGAAAAGCCAGGCTAGTTCTCATCTCTCTGATAGGATATGATGTTGGCTCATGTGCCTGAGGAAAAAGATACTGCAGACATCTCTGCTACTAATATATTTATATTTACAAGGTTCATAAAATCTGCCACTTTAAGTCAGATGAATAAAACTCATTGAACTCAGTGATATTGAATATACATGACAGGATCATTGCACATGACAGGGGTGGCAGAACCAGACTCCTTATGTGACACTGTCTATGCAAAGCAGGGAAATTGCTTCTTTTGAAGGGAAAGACTTCCCTTCTAAAGGGAAGAAGTTGCAAGAAGGGCTGATAAGTCTTGGTTTTCGTCACAAACTGCATCCCAAATACTTTTATAGAATATCTGAAAGAAGCTTAACTTTGTTGGAAAACTAACTGTATCCCACCCTGTACACACCCATCCTAACCCCTAGAGCAACTATAAGCCTCGTGTTTTTTCTAGGTGCTCTCAGCCTCTCCTTGTATGTCAGATGCTTGAAGCCCTCAATCATCTTCATGGCCCTTTGTTGACCTCTCTCTGGTATGTCCACATCCTTCTTGTACTGAGGAGCCCAGAACTGGACACAGTAGCCCAGATCTGGCCTTGCCATTGCTCAGCAGAGGGGAAGAGTCACCTCCCTTGTCCTGCTGGCACTCTCTGCCAATGCAGCCCAGGAGGCTGTTGGCTTTCCTTTCCTCCTTTCTAGCTGCAGAAGTCAGGCTTCTGGTACTTCAGTGAAGGCAGATTGTGGTAGTAACATACCATATCTTTCAGACATCCAGCAGAGGATAACATCACATTCAGTAGAAAAAGAAAAAGAAGTCAGTCATACACACTAGAAATTCCTTTTATTCAAATACCAGATTGCATTTGCTGGCATAACAAACTGGGCTGTTCTGATCTGCTACAAAGTGAAATATAGATTTTTGTGAAAAATGCTTAAAATGTGTTCCAAATACCCACAAGTGATGTGTCAGCCAGTTACAAGTTTTGTACACACCTGCAAGCCTCCCTATTAACCAGTGATATGCAAAATGCTGTATGCTACATATGGATGGAATCAAAGCACCCTGAGCAATATTCTTAGTACGTAATTGTTACTGATTTTAATAAGAATGAATATTTATCTTGAATAAATTAATGTGAGACAATATTGAGAAATTCTAAATTAATTTGCATTAATGAAAATTAATAATTCAGTAGAATTTTAATAGGCAAGTCTGAAGATACTATACTGTGTGCTTGAAAAGACTTTCCTTAAACTGTATTAAGGCATTTTTGTGAGCATTTGCTTTTCAACTCCTCAGCAGGACTAAAAATATGGCATGTCTAGACTTTCTAAACATGTTCCCTTTCTCCATCCTGCTGTCTGGGATTTCAGGATGTACCACTCTGATCAAGCTGCTGTTGAGTCTGGAAACTCTTGGCACATCAACTGTGTATTTACACATCAGTTCTCAATAGTTTTCCCTGAGAGTCAAAGTACTGCCAGAGGGATACGCACTTGCCCTACATCTAACACTTCTAGATACACAGCACTGCTTATGTATTCGCTGCCCCGTTCCTATTCTTATATGCCACAAATGATGGCTATTATCAGACTCGCTCTGCCAGAACACAAGGACTACGTCCAGTGCCACCCAGAAATGTTAAGCACAGTCTCCATGTGCGGCTTGTTTGACTGCACACAGCGATCCCACACAGGAATATGGCAGCTCTAATAGCAGCACCAATTATGTGCTCACTGCCAAGCCCACTGAGATGCTCGTCTGTGTAAGTAGAGGCTCTCCCTGCCACTGCTTGGCACTCACAGCCTACAGACAGGGCAGGGCACAAAGTGAGGTCCCTCCTTCTGGGCCAGGAGGTCTTGTATCCTTTCAGATACCATGTAACCCTTTGGCTATCATTTTTCATTTTCAGAAGTATAACTAAATGGAAATCCTTCAGAGCAAACACTTGTTCTGTTTAAAAAAGGAGAGGTGATGGTGCTGCTGTTCCTGTGCCCTCTCTCCAGTGGTGTAGTGTTGGCCATTGATGTATGATGCAGAGAGGCACCTGGGGCTGCCTCTTCCTCCAGACACTTGTGTGGGAATACGAGGTATCACAAGGTAGAAGTGAAGCTCTTCAGTGCTGCTTTTCAAAGACCTCTTAGAGAGGGCAGCCTGTGCCTTTTTCTCAGTTGGGAGGGCTGGCACGAACTCTACTCTTTCAGCTCCAGCTTCTGTTCTTCCTTCCTGGCTGTGTTTTCAGCAAAGTGCTGAACATAATAGCAAAATATACTGCTCTAGTGTGATTCTATATACAGCTGTGCAAAGCATTATGGAGACGGCAATGCTATCTAATTTAGGCACCCCTGATCTTTCTGAACAGCACTTCCCTCTATGAGGAGTGGCATTGCTTTGCAGGCTGAGTAACTTGTGGTACAACAGTACTACTTATGCAATAAATCGTTGCTCATTGTCTGAAAGAGTGGCAGAATCTGTCCATTTGCAATTTTGAGCCTTAACCTGAAGCGTATGTGACTGGCTAAAGAAATGGACCTTAACCTTAGACAACCCTCCATTCCCATCTCTACCCTTCCCTCCTCCAGAGGAAAGAACCATACAGCTATTTCACTAAGGGATATGCTTTTGTACATGCTCTACAGTGGTTCAGAAAATCAACTGGTCTTTCAGGTGCAATAAGAATGAAGGATTGGACTCGGCATCATTATCTGAATTAATGAATAAATATGTAAAGAAGAACTTTGTCCCTTCAAAGGGTCATGAGACATTAGCTGGTTTGACTTCTTATTTAGGACGAGTAAGCAGTTTAGTTTCTCAGGGGATTATTATAGTTAAATTACAGCTTCATATGCTCTTCATGAGACAAGAAGGAGACTTTCACGAGCAGCTTTTTCTTACAATTGTAGTCGATCTTTATATGTGAAGGACACAGCTTCCTATTTGTTTCCAGTTAATTTCGGAATAATTTTGCTTCAGATATCTCTGAAAACAAACAAAACAAAATGACAATGTGGAACAGGAAACCTTTACATCAGATTTAAAAATTACACAGACAGTGCAGGTGAATGAGCTCTTGAGTCAAATCAATGTGTGCAAGTTAGGGCTCATCTGTGCCATAAAATGGTTGGTCAGTACAATTATACAGCAATCCCAAGTCTACAGCAAACATAAAGCTAATATATGACTCCGACAAAGATCTGCCAGGAGCTTTGCCTAGGTGTGTGATATATACCAGTAAATTTTTCTTTTACTAGTATAGCTTATGCAGTTTAGGGAAATGTTTGACCTATATGGGGCAAAAGAGCTCACTTTGTCAGTGAAAGCTGTGACTCCAGCAAAAAGTTTTCGCCATGTTTCTCCAGTTGCTGCTCTGGCAGACATGGGAGAAGAGATACCTGTCTCTTGGAGACAGGTTTCCAAAGGGTGTGCCCTGGGTGTGGGGTAACAGAGAGGCAGGCCTGGAGGGAAGTTAATCAGTAACTTAATGGCAATATACCAGCATGCTAAGACTTCACCAGTGGGCCCTGTCCCCAGCTCTGCCACACTACAAAACCACGTTTTAATCTGCCCTCTAGGGGAATGGCAAGACGTGCGCATGTAGGATGAACATCTAGGTGATGATGGTCTGGTAGACTTCCCTGCCCTTCCGGTCTCTCTACAACTGGTTTGAGTCAGGCTGCTTGGAGTCCTGCCTGTATCAAAGGTAAGAATTGAATTGCAGCTCTCAGAGCAGCACACTGTTTATTTGCTCCCTCTCAACTCGTCATTCCTTCTGTAATCACCATTGATTGCACCGTGGAAAAAAGGTTTAGTTTGCACATTAGGAAAAAGTGAAAACACCAGGCAGTAGAAAAATTACCTAACAATGAAAATTAGCAGAGTAGCTGTTGCGCCCAAATCTGCATTGGAAAGTGCTTAGCAGGGGGACTTTCAAAAGTGCTGAGAACACACTACTCCAGTCATGCATTTGGGTTCCTCACTCCAGTATTCCCAAGGCTACAAAGTTTGCCTCAGCCTTTCAGCCAGCCACAAGGGGAGCTACGAAATCAACACCTAGCTTACAGGATGAGTGGTACGAAAGCTCCAGAGAAGTGTCTCAGAAAAACAGTACAAAAGCATTAATAAAGATGCTCTGGGGTCAGAAAGCTTGTCTTTCATTTGTAGCACTGTCTCTAGCTTTCAGTTTTGCAGGAACCTACATCTCAGCAGATCCAAGGTAAAAAAAAAAGTTACACCTAAATCTGTTTCATACAATTACTTTTAAAAAAATCAGTACAAATTGAAATGAAAGAAAACTACTTTGTTCAGACAAAACCACCTGACCTGTTGAGTTCATGACAACAGGAAAACACAGCCCTGTAGTTTTTTTTCATTCCCTAATGCATTTCTCTCTCTTTTCTACTTAACCTTTTTTGGGGTCCTATTCAACAAGCACCCAGGCTTATTCAGCTGAGACCGTTCCTTTTCCAGCACTTGTGTAAAGTTCAAGTCCAGAAAGCAATGTCCTGAAACAGCCTGAGACCAGTACTCGTTTTCAGCTCTCCAGGTGGCTGGGCAATGTTGTTTCTGTCCTTTTGCAGTCATGAGGTTACAAGCAGCTATCAGCAGTGGAGACAGAATCTGCCTTCCCTGGTTTTGCTGTTCTTTTTTTTGTTGTTGCTGCTCTTGCATGCCTCCACCTCATTTTTGTTTGCAGGGACATGGGATGAGACATTACAGCAGCATCAGAGCTATTGCAGTTCATTGCAATGAACCCCCTCTCTCCCCATTTTTTCTTACAACCAAGAAAAAACACTATTGACATATTTAATGTGTTCTAAAAGACTGTCAAACTGAGGGCCTCCCTCACTAAAAAAAAAATCCCTCCGAGCCCCGAAACCAACTAGTGGCAGTAAAAGGAAAGAAACTTGTGTTGTTAAAAAGAAAACCACAGATTTTAAGTGCTTTCAGGTTTTTTTCCTATTTTATCTTGAATCTTTAATGAAAGATTAAAATATGTTAATGGTGGTTGTTGCTATAGCAAGCTCAGGCATCTGTAGTCAAGTCCCTTGTTTAATTGCTTATTGTTCTGGAGTGATGAGGTCATGTTAACATCATTGACCCTCTGGGGCATTTTTTCTATCAAAATTAACAGCAATGATCTGAGGTAAATCTCTGGTCTTTCTTTCTCCCTCCTGCTTAGGGTGAGGACTAGCTTTTACTAGTGTCATCCTGGCATTCTTTGGCCCTGATTGTGGAAAGATTTTTTTGGGGCAGTGGTGAAACACTGCAAATATTATTATTACCAATTTTCTGAAATTATACCTGACTGTTGAGCTTACTTCTGTATTTCATTAAAACGAATTTTCCTTGCTAATGACTCTATTTAAAAGTAATTTGGATCAATAGATTTAATTTTGATACTCATATATACCAAATAATTAAAAGTAGATATTCATAAATAGCATAAATGTCCTGAGGAAGGGAGGGATTGTGGGTGCGAAATGGTTGAGTGAAGAATTCTTGAAGTAGAAGTAAAATGATCAGATGTTAGACATTTGGCACAGATGCAAGAGACAACATACTTTTTGTGCGTTATTTGCCTGTAAGTAAGCCTAGAAGAGCTAATTTGGTTATTTTTAGTAGCCCGTTCAACCAGCTCTGTAGCATACATTCTCAAAAGCTGATTTTTTTAAGCTCCATCAATTATTATACCTGGTGAGATATTTTACAGGGCTTTTCACCACATTAAAGGTTAATTTCATATGCACACATCAAATCCGTATTTCTCAAAATGCTCACAAGTGCAAGTGTGGAAGTTTGATAGAAATTTTAAGTACTAAGATAAAATCCATAATGGAGGATTTCTGATGGTTGGGGGAAGACATGGAGCTACGTGCTCCTTGGCTAGCTAATGATTTAAGACGATAGATACTTCTGTCATCCACCAAGGATGATAATTTGTGGCATTGCTTTATAATCCCAAGACAGACAGTGATGTCCCTCAAGGTGGCAAAGGTCCTTTTTTTCATGTTTTGCTAGACCCCTCTAAGAAGACATCTCATAGAATAAAACCTTGCCTCTATTGATAGGGAGTTTAAAGGGCAGGTGGATAAAGACTTAAAGGAGCTGATGTCATGACAGTGAGTTGTATAATTAGAGGCTGATCCTCTAGGCTGGCATTGCTTCGTGAAACTGTGCTTTTCCCTTAATGCCTATAGTCAAAAGGACTATTTTAGTCAAAAGAGAGTTTCGTTCTTGCTCTCATGACATCTTTATGTGATAGAGCAAGTCCACAGCCTCAGTGGGATGTGGACTTAGGAAGTAATGCATTATGTGAAACACCTACTTTTTGTTTCATTTTTCAGTCTTTCCTGCACCTTTTGAGTTTCTGTGGCTGTGAGGACAGGAAGACGTGGCCTCACGGATACAACACGCTGCCCTACATGTCATGTTTCTGAGCATTCCAGAAAAAAATAACAGCTTATTTCAGATTCAGTGCCCTGCTTAACTTGAACTAAATAGAATAGAAATATTGCATGGCATTTTAAAATACATACAAAGTACATTTTGAAATAAAATACCTCTTTATAATAAAATAATTTTAAAATCTCTGAAACAACATTTCAAGTTTTGCTGGGTTTACAAGGGATTCTGTTAACAAAAGAATCACTTCAGCAGAATCAAGTGAAATTCATAGAAGGTTCAGCTATCAGTGGGAAGAGCCGGGACTACACAGTTTCACACAGATCTAGAAAAAAAGTCTAATTTGTGTTTAGCTGGAAATGATGCTTGGAGCTTTTTAGAAGCAAAGGCCCTCTTCACTAGCACTTTAAGTCTCTGCAGAGTACCTGAGTAGAACCTTGAGGATTTAGTGAAAACACAGCTAATTCCTGAAAGCTTTTTAAGAGACAAACCTTAGTCAGGCACAACAAGGTGTCCATTTCCAAAAAGAGGAAAATGATTGCATTTAGAGTACTATAATTTGTTACAGCAAAGTGACACAAATCAGAAAAATTACACAGACTTTCAGATACAAAGCCTTTCTCTGGGTTTCTGTGTGTTTATATAAGGATGACTGCTGGTCTGATGAAGGTTTTGTCTCTATCTGTAAACCTGGTCTTGCCTCTGCACTTCTGTCACCAGAACAATGATAGGTACCACTTTGACAAAGGTGACATTGCTAAAAGTGACAGGGGGTCATAGGCTGCAGCTCAGAGGTGTCCTTCCTGCATTATTCACAGGACATTTGGGGTAATAGCGGCAGCTCCCAGGGGAAACCCTCCCTTGTTATGGGAAGTGAAGGTTACTGGACAGTCTGAAAAAAAAAATCACTCTGCCCGCACTCATTTGCATCCGTAAACGATCATAGGTCACACTTACCGTCTTCCTTCAGAGACCGCATGCTTATTTCTAACAATGGTGTCCTGACATATTTTTCTTATGTTTTCAATTATGTTTTCATCCACATAGTCACAATTGTGCTCTTCTTCCTCTTCATTTTCTGCCTCACACTTTCCAAGTGCCTTATTTGTTAGACCTGAGCAATTAGCAAAATATAACTGTAAGGAAATTGAAGGCTCTGCCCTTGCCCTGAGAAAATGTACAATTCATACAGACACAAAGCAAAAAACAAAGCAAGCAATGTTCTCCTCACTTTTCTCATTTTCATATAGACCTTAAATGAATTGCTCAAGTTCCTGAACAATATCTGTGGCAGATCAAGAATGAAACCCAGCTGAGCATTTTATAAGAGAGTGTTCAGTCTTATGAATTCCTACTTCAGTTTTTGCATAATACTTGTACCTGAAACTCTGTGGGCAAACAGGATAATCTGTTGTCTGCTCCCTGCTAGCTGTCCACAAATAACTCTAAGGTTTAGTAAAATGGTTAAAAAGGTTGACCACTGACAGTGTAAAAGCAGGCAGATAAAATTGTCTCCCTGCTCAAGAGAAGAGCAGTCCACTTCCCATGTGCAACACATACTATCTCTATTGCAGATGTGCTCCCATGCTCTTGTGTTTCGCTGCCTGAAGAGATGAGCCTCTGCAGCTAGGAAAATTCAGGATTTCCTAGAACCAAAGCCACCAGTTTCTTCTTATTCAGAGGGCAGTATAGCAACAAAGATTAAGGCCTGAAAGTGGCTTCAGCTTAAAATGAAAAGTTTTGAAGTACGTTTCTTTATGACCACCTAGACCAGCCTGAGGCGATACTGAGGGCAAACCTTCCAAAAAGCAGTGGCCTTTTCCCACAAGGGCAGAGACCCCCATTGGCATCCTCTTTGAGGCTCCGGCGCTGGGGCTGGATGTGCTCTGAGTCTTGGCGCAGCAACCACTTCCAATTACATCTCCCACCAGTGAGCTACAGGCTGCTGCCAGAAGGTCCCAGGGTCTCCTCCCTTGCCTGGGTGGTCCTGCTGCTTCCCTGGGCCTAGAGGTAGCTCCCCATGGTATGAGACCACTGGTCGCATGGAGCACGACCCGACCAGGATCAGTCACCAAGTGCCGCACATCGCCCCAACCCCGAGCCACCGCATCCCTTGCTCCAGGCTGTGGTGGGGAAGAGCCAGCCAGGGCTGAGGCAACAGCAGCAGAAGTCCCCTGCCAGGAGCAGCTTGCCCTTTGGGTTTATCAGGAAGCCTCACCTTTAATGAATCTGAGAGGATACTGTGTTTCTAAAGCAAAAAGTTTCACCTGAAATGGCAAAAGTGTGGAACACTGCATTTGGTAGAGCTGTTTGTGTTTGGTTAATTTGCTAGGACATAACCTGAAACAACCTGCAAATGTGCACAAGGCCTCACAGCCTGTCTGACCTCCCAGCAAGGCCATGCTTGTCAAACAGGCC
The DNA here is from genome assembly GCF_929443795.1 of Astur gentilis. Lineage (NCBI taxonomy): Eukaryota > Metazoa > Chordata > Aves > Accipitriformes > Accipitridae > Astur > Astur gentilis. Next base: position 21,648,346 of record NC_064884.1, read on the forward strand.
CTTCTTTATGGGGCTGAGCTTCTCAAACAAGAATCCTCTAAAGCTTACTCTTGCAAACACTGTGTGCCTCTTCACCAAGAAAATAGCCGTATATTCTCTCGGTGGTCTCCAAACACCACTTGTGTTCCTCCTGAGACTCTCCATGGCTGAGGTGTCTCTCCCTGAAAAACCGGGTAGGACTCACTTCTTTCTGAACTTGTGATCCTCTTCTTTATAGATTTTTTTTTTAAGGCCAGAAATAACCATTAAGTTAATCAAGCAGCTGTCTGGCTGCACCAGCACAAAATTTATCACAGAGCAATTTACCTACAACTCCCCCTGCTACTTTTAGGAATGAGTAAATTACCAAAGTATTTCCAGATCTAGGCATCAAAAGAAAAAAAAAACCCAAACCATAAACCTATGATGAGAAATTTAATGAAGATCTCACTCACACATGTGGCCACTATCTTGTTAATTAGCATTTCCAGGTTTGTAGTTCATTAGCAAGTTGGCTGTGTTTGATATCAGTAAAAGTAAACTAATGAATAAAACAGGCACTGAAAGAATAAGCTAATCCCTGTGATTCAGCAAGGGAAATATTGTTTGTGCGCTTAGACTTGCTAATACGGATATAAAGTACAGATTCCTCACGGATGGCATAGCTAGACTTTCTTCTTTCCCAAACACATGCAAACAAAATGATATGCTTCTAAGCAAGACAGCTCAAGGAGAAAGGAATTAATGTCATCGGGCCAGACTAAATCACAGCTGTCCCTAGTTCCAAACCTGTGTAGGATGCTTTCTGAAATGTTTACATTTACACTTCAATAAAGCATTAAGCAATGAATGGGACAAGTTGAATGATCCCAAGTGGATTCTGAACAGTAAAATCAATACAATTTGCTTCGCTGTTTGAAAAAAAACCCCAACTATTAGTCTCAACACTAAATTGCCAAATCAGAGATGCCATCTCAGCCTGCTAAGAAAACAAGGCTTATGTCATTGTGCTGTCCATCCATCCATCAATCTCTTCAGCGCTTTTAAAAGATTTTTGCCAATTTCGGTCAGATTTAAAAAGGGGGGCAGAAGTCTCAATGCAGTTACAAAACCAAGAGTTGAATTAGTTCCTCTATTGAAAGAAAAGCATGCACAACACAGCTGTTATACACTTCATTTGGCAGCAGACAGCAGGATAAATCAGCATGTGCATATTGGTTGGCCACTCAACACACAAAACTCCAGACCTGCTCTTCTTCCTTTGATAGCAGTGCCATAAGGAGAGTTTTGGTTATTATCTAAGAAGGGGGAGAGGAGCAGTAGGGGACAACAGACCTGAATACTCATTAGACCAAATTTCATTAATTCCGCTCTTCCTGGAACAATTTGTATAATTACATTTGCCTTTATAGTGGAAGGGTAGTGCTGTGCAGACTAAGAATTTCCATCTATCTCACTTGTATCCTTGAGTGAGTACGATTTGTGTTTTTTTTTCCTTGACACATACTTGCTTTTTTTTCATGAATTTCAAGGTCACAAACACCTGTCATAACTCTCCATTTTGCCCTCCTTCAAAATGTAGGCAACAGAAGTAACCCAACCCATTAGGACCCTTGCTTGAATGAAACCAGTGCTAGAAACCCCAACTTACGTACATATAAGGCTGCACACCTAAACGCCCCTGGCTGTGACCATAACACAGTTTTATAGCTGTGGTAAATAGTTCAGGATTTATGCTGCATAAACTAACATTCAACCACATAATAAAATTTAGTGTTTGTTTATTTATGCCTAACTTGGAAAAGACACTTGTGAATTATTGTGTGCAATAATATTGTGACTTAGACATGGTAGAACCAAATCCTTATTTCTGCATGTCACTTGAGTGAAAATGCACAGAACTGAAGGCATATGCATAAGCCAAAGTGTTTTTTATGAACAGTAGCATTTTATTTGCTGTGGGCCTGGTTCTGATGCTCCTCAGTGCTAATGAGAACTAATTTCTTAGGGAGTGTTACTGAAAGCTATTCAGTGATAGCAGAATCAGACCCCATAAAACTAATGGACTGTTCCTTGAGCTGGTATCCATCAACCATTCCTTCACATGATGATGTAGCGTATCTTTAAAAACTGTTACGTACCACAATCACAATACTTCATATGCACTGCAGGGTTACAGTTCATGCATGGGTAATGTTTATCGCCTTCTGTAATCTCCTAACCCATTGTTTGGAAAAGTTTAATCTTAAATTTAATTTCTTAAAAAATCTTGGATTTCATGAAAGAGATATCTGTTGACTTCTTTCACTGTCCTTTTATTTTTTATTTTTCTCCTTTGTCACTTCTTTTCTAGTCTATGTTGCTGGTGTTACTGAATTCCTAAAGACACTAATTTCCACTGTTGCACTGCTGCCTCTTTTTGTAAAATAAATCCTCAGTGTATCAACAGCTCTTGCAGATAATAAATGCTTGCCATAAGTTTTAAACAATTGCATATTTCAGGCCTCATCATACCTTCCTGCAAGAGGGTAAGGAGAAGGGCTCAGGGCACTGCCGCACACCTCCCCAGGCTTCCAGCTGCTCTTGTGCAGGGCTGGAGGAGTTGGGGAAGGGCCACAAAGCTGGACAGCACTGCCAGATAGTAGCAGAGGTGTCTCATGCAAAGTCCCCTTTAGCTGCGCTGCACGAACGCTGCAATGCCTCTTCCTTGCAACCACTTCTACAAGGTGCTGCCTGGAACCAAAGTGTATTACTGCAATTAAAATCAGTCATATCTAATAAATGAGGGAAATATGTAAGGATTCATAGCCTATGCTTTCTTTCCTAACTTTCAACAAGTTAGAGTTTGGTTAAGAAGAAAGGTACTAAAGTGTACTCGCCATGCTGTGAAATTATGTGATCTCCTTAATTCAAGTTATGTTCTTACCTTTTTTAGACTTATCTCAGCAGACGTGTCAGTCAAGAATAAGTTTTGTGTTCACAGCCCAAAAACCAGGAAAAGGAGTCCAATTATTTTTTTAAAAGAGAGTTACAGGACCATAGGAGCCAAAGGGTCTAATAACAGTTTTGCCCAAATCAAGCACTGAGCTAAAGTGTGGAAGCTGGAGAGAGTTGTCATACATACAGTAAAGGATGCCTAATTCGTATTGCTTTTACTTATGCACCTAGTTCAGAATGCTAATACGAAATCCCTGTGACATCACAGAACACCTTTTTTCCAAATAATTCAGAATTCCATCTTTTGCATTAAGTTTTTGGGGATATTATGTTTAAGTCACTTTAATAGTTGGTTTAGAGCACAGCCCCATAACCAAATGTATTGCCATAACTGATGGGACAGCAAGCTACAGCACAGGGGCAGGAATTTCTTAAACCATGTTTATTGCCAAATTTAGTAGATGCTATATGGGCATCCTAAATTGCAATCAGAAGGCCCATTACTTTTTTCTTTCTCCAGCCCACTGGTCTCCTAAATTAAATTCCTAAAGTCAGAATATATAAAGATCTTCCCTAAAATGTCCTGACATCAATAAACAAAACCAACATAAACACTTTTTTATTGCAGATTGTAACAACTCCAGAAACCTAAGCTATGAGCAAGAAGATTAGGTAATGTTTTAGAAACTCCACTTACAATAAATTTCAAGGTTAAGGAAAAACTGATACGGCAGATTTCTGATGATTGCTATTATCCTGCAGATATTGCTACTATTTCTAATGAATTCAAACCCAGTCAAATATAAGAAAATAAGATAATATCTTTAGTGGTCAATTCAGGTTTAATTGTAGCAGAGGAAAAATGTTCAATTTCTTAGAAACAAAGATAATAAATCTTATCTTTATTAACATGAACTCTGTAAGGAAAGACAATAGAGGCTTTAAAACTGAAAGAAAACCATGTTACTTTTCTTTTTGGAACTATCTGGCCCTTGGTAAGAAATAGTAATTGTCTCTGTAACAGGTTTTTTGAGAGCACAGATTCAATATAATTATTAGGAATTTGAAACAGGTTGATGCTTTGGAGAGTCACTCAACATTCACCAGTAGAAGTTTAAAGATTAGTCAGTGAATGCTGCATTTCCTCCCACTCAAAAACCACAGGAGAGTGTCTGCATTATTAGTCTTCACATATTTTCTAATCCATTATCTGCTGAATTAGCAGAGCAGAGTATACTCTCTGGAACAGGCAAGCTTGCTGCACACAACAGTGGACTTGTGGGGATCCCTTGGCTGGCCAGGAAGACCTGCTATATCTTCTAATCCAATTTCCTGTATAATTCTGCAGCTATATTTGAATTAAGCTGAATAATTTTGAACTATACTAACACACATCTTTCAGAAAATCCTTCAGCTTTGATTTGGGTATGTCTGCGTACAGTCCATCACTGCTCTTTGGTCTACATTAAATCTGCTTAGCTCAAACTCACACAATAGTCAAATTTAGAGAAAGTTTGTACAGGGATATACTCCAAGGCAATTAAACAAGAAGCAATTTCCTAGCCTTGCAAAAGAAGAAACATTATGGTACTATCTCTTGATTTTCTATGTGTGTACTGAACAGAGGTACTAAGAGTTTGAAACCCCCAGTAACCAAGGCTATTTTTTATCTGATTTTCTGTGAGTAGTCTAAGCTAATACAGTATATAGGATGAACTTAAAGTTAACTAATTGCAACTTTCATGAGGAATGAGGCAGGAGACGTATCATCGATGAGCTTTTAAATCAGAAACGTGCCTAAGAACTGGGCTAGCTGGGAAGAGTTAGTGCTGTGAATCTTTGCAGGACCAGAAGCAAGCAAGCCTTCAGCAGCCCTAACACCATTTTTTCTCTGATACTCTTGGCCATACAAATAGGGCTACCTGCAAAGCACAGGTCTCTAGCCATAAACTCAGGGAAAAAATGAGCCTGTCTGATACCTAAAGTTTAAGAGAAATGTGTCTACTGGAAGAAGGAAGAATTAAGTCAGTAATCTACCATTACAATTCATGCGTGGGTCTCAACCAGCAGAAAAGAAAACTCTGCTTTCACAGAAGGGATAGCACAACAAAGGTTAGGATCTTAATGGAATGCAGGCCAAAGGAAATAGAGCAAGATCAGCTGACAGAAAATAATTTAACACTTGAAATAGTCCGTAGAAAAAGCTTTCTTCTCAATTAGATTGTTTCAGAATTAAAAACAAGAGAAGAATTGCCTAAGAAAAATAGACTTGAGCTGGAAAGTGAAAAATAGCAAATAAAAATCAAGTGCTTTTGGAGACTCTGAAAAAGGTTTATCAAGGACATATAAATAAGGCTTAATGGGGTAGACAAAAGAGAAATGCTACCAGATCAGAATGAATAAAGAGAAGGCTCCAACCAGGATGAGACAGCAACATTGCCTTGTTTCAATGCAGTGCTGAAACATGTTCAGTAGAAGGTCCAAATCAAGAACAGCTGAAAAAAAGTCCATGTCTGTTTTCTAGTGTCCAGAACCACAAATTACATGAGCTGACAAGCAGCATGAAGGAGAAGGCAGAAACTCTGCTGGTAGCATGGCTAACAGAAGCAGCCCTCTGCCTAGGGACAGGTGAAAAGCCCGCTGAGAGGTTCTGGGTCAGGATTTAGTGCACAGACAAATATGGGCAATGTTGTTGTGGGTGTCTGGTACAGACACAGTGAGTCATTAATGGCATGGATGATGGGACAGAGTGTACCCTCAGTAAGTTTGCAGGTGATACAAAACTGGGAGGAGTAGCTGAGATGGTTGTGCTGCCATTCACCTGGACAAGCTGGAGGACTGGGCAGAGAGGAATCTCATGAAGTTCAGTGAAGGAAAATGCAAGGTCCTGCACCTCGGGAAGTATAAGCCCATGCATCAGTACAAGCTGTGGCTGACTGCCTGGAAAGCAGCTTTGCAGAGAAAAACATGGGGGTCTTGGTAGACAAGCCAATCATGAGGCAGCAATGTGTCCTTGTGGCAAAGATATCCAACAACCTCCTGGGCTGCATTAGGCAAGGAGGTGCCAGTGGAGATCTTCCCCCCTCTCCTGAGCACTGGTGAGAGCACACTTGGACTGCTGGATCCAGATCTGAGCTTCCCAGTACAGGAGGGACTTGGACATTCTGGACTGAGTCCAGCAAAGGGCCATGAAGGTGATCAAAGGAGCGGACCACCTGAAATAGAAGGGGAGGCTGACAGGGCTGGGACTGTTCATCCTCATGAAGAGAAGGCTCAGGGAAGATCACTGAGTATAAATACCTGATGGGAAGATGTGAGGGAGATGGAGCCAGACTCTTCTCAGTGGTGCCGTGACAAAAGAAACACAAGTGGTAACAAATACTTTCACAGTAGGAAAATGATTCCAATACAAAGAATGGAAAGAGTAGGTGACCTCCCAGTCCTGTTATTGAGCTGAAGCCTTAGCAACGATAGCTCCAAACTTATTTTCTCAGCTAAGGGATCTCAATTTAGAAACTACTGCACAGTTCCTGTAAGAGGCACAGGAAGTGACTGTACGACTCCACTTCTCACTGCATGAACTGAGCAGCTGCATTCAGAAAAATCTTTGAAAAATCTTCACTGTAAAACCACAATGTGACTTTAACCTGTGTGGCTTTTCTTGTCTGTGATGAGTCTAAACCCATCAAATAAAGCACCTACATGAGCACTGACTCCTGTGCTTGCAAATAAGCCTGTCCTCAGCATAAACTTTAAGCCTGGTTTACTTCAGTAAGGATGCTTCGGTCATGTTTTCTCAGGTATGCCCCCTCCTGCTTCCTTCTCATGCCTGCCTCACCCCACAGAGACTAATCCATGCAAGTGATCCAACTGATCCCTGTAGAACAGACAGCAGTTTTCAAAGTCAAGCCCTAGTGATTTGCAGGTAGTTCCCTTGGCACAAAAGAGTACAACACTAACCAATCTCGTTATTCATTTTTTTCTGGGGTTTAAACAGAGGATACTGTCCTTGTAGCTGCCAATATGAAAGCTTCAGCATTTACCACTGTAAAATCTAATCAAATCATTAAGCAGTGACAAATGGAGCCTGCGGGGAGATTTTTCAAAGCCACGAAGTAACAAATTTGGGATTGTCTTTCAAAGCAGCCAGATACGAAAATACCTTTCAAAAACCAGTCCCCAAATAATCAACTTCCACAGGAATAAGGATTAATGAATATTCAACAGCCCACAGTAATTCTTCACTATAAAAGTTGTTTATGTTACATTTGGAAGTTTCAGTATGCATAGTTTCAAATAGGCAGTCCTTTTAAGGAGTCTCACACACTGAATGACAAGACAATAAAGAGAAACTTTATGGGAAGTTCTTATACTAATATCAATTATCAGTTAACGAATTCTGTGAGGATAAGTATTTGTGCTTTAGTCTCCCAAATGTTCTAGCGTTGCAATTAATGTGATGTGTTCATATTTCAGATATAACATGTGCCTGAGAGATAATTAAATCAATTGAAATTTTTTATATTAACTGCAAAGTCTTTTGGATTTGTCCTCTTATCATCTAGCTTCTCAACTTCAACGTTTCCTTTCTGAAAAAGGGAAAACTTGTAAGATAAGCAGAAACACTAACCAGCTATCAAAAATGCTTTGGAAATCCAAGCAAATGGTGACTTTAAAAACAATTATCGGTCAAGTAGTTTGCTCAATATTATTTTTTTCTTCAAAATACAAAAATGTGAGTGAAGACATCTTCATATCTTTAATGCAAATTGCTTGCTAGTCTTTCAAACCTGTTGGAATCCATGTTTCTTTATAACAGATGATGAGTAAGCATCATCCTAAAACAAAAGGGAATTGCATCTTTTCCACACGTCTGTTCTTAAAAGCTAGTGAATATTCATGCTACAGTGTCAAACAGAGTTTAATACCATGCTGCTATTGAGAGCTTGGATGAATCTGCCTTACGGCATTTATGGAGGAAGAACAGATATGTTCACTTTCCATCTCTTTTAACTAAGCCACAGATTCCAAGTGAAATCACACAAGATAATCCTGTATGGAAATTATTTATCAGGGCTGGGGTTAAGCTTTGTTATATTAATAACTCAAAACCATAAAGCTTAACTGACCTTTAATCACACTGGTTTCCACTAATGTAGCTTTCCCAGTCATGTCCTTCTTATTCTCACGATGCACCAAATCATTTTGACAACTGACTTGTAATTCCGAAACACTGGCAGCTTGATTTGAGAACAGTTTCTTGGTTGTGTCTACACAGAAATTCTGAAATTATATAGAAGAGCACATTGACTTTACATGTAAATTGTTCCCCCAAACTGGATGCTTTCAGAGATATGACACTTAAAAGCAACGTTCTTTGTGTTACTTCTGTGAATTTCAACCACAAACATTCTGTTTGTCAAAGTCATCAATCACATTTACCATAATGTTTGTCTTTGAGTCACAAAATAACATGACAAGAATGTACTTTAGATGAAGAAATTACCTTTAAAATATATATCTCTAGTCTTTGTTTTCTTTTTCTTGGGGGTATATGGAGTCATGCAAACAGAAGGAGGGACATTTATGTATTCCTTTTGTTTCATAAAGATTTCTTTCTGATTAACTTTTTTCTTGTATCAATCTTTCACTTAATGAGTTACATTAATGTAATATTACATCACAAATTCATATAAAGTCTGACATTTCAATTACATTTATCCAATAGCATTTATAGCATAGAGAGTATAGTTAGATAATATGAACAGACAATGATGGAGTAATTAATTATAGTGTTATTACATTGCAGAAAGTAAGTTATATGGCTGCAATACTTGCACTGCTTGAATTTCAGGTTTGATACATACATTTCTAAAATTCTACTTGGGTTTTTGTTGTTTTTTTTAATTTATTTTGAGATATTTATGTCATAAATACTTTCAGTTGAATACATATTTTTCATCTGTGTAAATAAGAGTCAATTAAAAGTGTCAAAAAGTATATCTTCAGTGAAGCCACACAGTAGCTGCAGTGGAGGTGCAGTACAATTGCAATCATTATGCCAGAAACTATGTATTTAAAAAAATAATCAGTAAAGATTTTCCATTCAACATTAAAGGTAGATTTTTTCCTCAGCAATGACGAAGCCCATTCTATTCAGAGAGAGAAGGTTGTGTTGGTAAAACTAATGGTAGCTACATGGTAACACAGTAATATTGTTTGATTGTTTCAAAGTCAACCCACAATTTGTGAAAGCACAACACAAGCCCACATTTTATGACAATCTGCCCCTTTTTAAAAAAGGTATCAGCTAGCAAAAAGAAAGTCACTGGTAATTGAAATAGAAAATTTGAGAGAGTATATTAAGAACAGATGAAGATGAAATCTGTAAAATGTATGGACAACTTTCCTCAGTGGCGGGCCATGAGGTGACGTAAGTGGAAGACCCTCATTTTTTTGTTAAAGGAATCTATGGTGTTTTTTTCTAAAAATAAACACTGAACATTTTCTAAAATAAACACTGCAAGCTCGATCTGCAGAGGTTGACTGAGTTACAGTATTCAGTGCATGTTTGTGCAGTACAGGCTGTACAATGCTGCGTAGTGCTCTTCTTGATTGCAAAAGAGCCTCTGAGGTCAAGCAAAGCTTTAAGCAGTGATGTAATTCACAGAAACCTCAAGGATTTGTACAAAAAGAAATATTTTGAGATTGAGATTGACAAATATTTTGCAAAGAGGACAGAAATGTCAGAAGAAGTTCTTTAAAGCAGAAAATTAACCCAATGGAAAAGGCACTGTTCAAACTTGGACAATGCTTGGCTAGTGTGTTGTGGAATGGCTTCAGTGAGGTTACGGGACCTTTGCCTTTCTTTTTCCAGCACAGCACGGCCTTTCTTTCATCTCCAGTTCTTTTCATGATCATCTGCACCTAAACATGTCTGTATGCACCACCCCCTTGTTGCCAGTCTGGCCTGGTAATATGAGTACACTTTACAGGTAATTAGTGAGAAATGTCCTCCTTCTGCTCAGGGAAGATACATGCTTAAATAACCATTTTTCAAAGTTGTCACTAAATTTGTGCTATCCTCAGTATCAGTCATACCAGTTATTGCGAATGAGAGGTCTTGGGAAGGGCAGGGAACCATTACTATTTATAGGCAGATTCTTCCTGTATTCAAGTTATTTGGCATACTTAGCACACAGAAAACTTTCACTTAAAAGTCAGCTTTCAGGTAAGAATGGAACCTTAATTTGAATAGTAGACATAAAAAAAAATTATTATTATTTTTTAAGTCATGAATTCTCTTATTTTCTAGTCAGCTCCTTATGTAATAGATTAATCTTAGCAATTAATATAATGAATGAGTAAATTGAGATTTACTTTGCATTGCCTTAACTAACTAAAAACAAGCCTTGATATAAAACCAGAAACATCCCCTCGTTAAGAATAACGTAGCTGGAATTTGTGCTAATCTTATCAGTCATCAACGAAACCACACACTGGGATACAATGGTTACCTTGGGCATCTTGCAAACAAATTAAAACACGCAGAACTCAAACATTTAAAAACAAACAGGATTACAGAAATTGAACTGTCACTTCACTGTATGCTGAAATCTGATATTGTTTTAACATTCTTATTAGCACTATAGATAACAATTATACCAACAGAGATAAGATGCTTTTTAAACTATACAAGGGTGAAGGCTTTTAAATACTAGGAAGCCTTACTAGCACAGGGTTTCCGTCTATGTGGAGTCATTGTTCCACTAATTTAAAGAAGTCAGGATATCAGCCATGGTTTCCAGTACTGTTACTGCCAGAAGAAACACTAATTCAGTTAAAAAGTGATGATCTGAACTACAGTTATTTATTATAACAGACTACTCATGAGGAAACCCCTAGCCTCAGCATTTGGAAAAATCCAACCAACAGCTACAGGTGCGTGAACTAAAAATTTTGCCCCAGTTGATAATCATTGCCCAATGCATCTCTAGGTTCACTCATTGTCCAGAAACAAATCAGAAGACAAAGCACAAAGCCATAAAGGTAAGTGCACTGGGTTTGTGTGGCAAGGTTTTGGCAGCAGAGGGGGGTTTACAGGGGTGGCTTCTGTGAGAAGCTGCTAGAAGCTTCCACTATGTCCAACAGATCCAATACCAGCTGGCTCTAAGACGGACCCGCCGCTGGACAAGGCCGAGCCCATCAGCAACGGTGGTAGTGCCTCTGGGATAACATAGGCAAGAAGAGGGGAAAGCCCCCCTGTGCAACAGCAGTGGGAGAGAGGAGTGAGAACATGTGAGAGAAACAACCCTGCAGACCCCCAGGTCAGTGAAGAAGGAGGGGGAGGAGATGCTCCAGGCACCGGAGCAGAGATTCCCCTGCAGCCCGTGGAGACGACCATGGTGAGGCAGGCTGTCCCCCTGCAGCCCATGGAGGTCCACGGTGGAGCAGATATCCACCTGCAGCCCGTGGAGGACCCCACGCCGGAGCAGGTGGATGCCCAAAGGAGGGTGTGATGCTGTGGGAAACCTGTGCTGGAGCAGGATCCTGGCAGGGCCTGCAGCCCTGTGGAGAGGGGAGCCCACGCTGGACCAGGTTTTCTGGCAGGACTTGTGACCCCGCGGGGGACCCAAGCTAGAGCAGTCTGTGCCTGAAGGACTGCACCCTGTGGAAAGGACCCACGCTGGACCAGTTTGTGAAGAACTGCAGCCTGTGGGAAGGACTCACGGAGAAGTTTGTGGAGGACTGTCTCATGCAGGAGGTACCCCACGGTGGAGCAGGGAACAAGTGAGTTGTCCTCCCCCTGAGAAGGCAGGAGCAGCAGAGACAAGGTGTGGCGAGCTGACCCCAACCTCCATTCCCCGTCCCTCTGTGCCACCGGGGGGAGGAGGTGGAGAGAACCGGGAGTGGAGTTGAGCCAGGAAAGAGGGAGGGGTGGGGGGAAGGCATTTTTAACATTTGGTTTTATTTCTCACTACCCTACTCTTGACTCGTAGTAAATTAAACTAATTTCCCCGAGTCTGTTTTGCCCGTGATGGTAATTGGTTGAGTGATTTCTCCCTGTCCTCATCACAACCCACAAGCCCTTTGTTCTATGTTCTCTCCCCTGTCCAGCTGAGGGGGAGGAGTGATAGAATGGCTTCGGCAGGCACCTGGCATCCAGCCAGGGTCAACCCACCACAGTAGGGTAGCCTAAGTTTGCACAGTTCCTCTCAGGAAATAGGAGGTGTTATATTAAAAAGGATACAAAAAAGTGTGAGAGTTAAGGCGAGAGATGCATCACATTAGTAAGAACAAAAGTTTCAGCGTTCTGCAGGAGTTGTGAGTGCAGAGTTTATCAAAGATGCAGAAACTGAAAACACTGCAGTAGCAAACTGAGTTTCAAAGTGAACGGTTTCAATTAATTTCCTTTGATTACCTGAAGAGCTTAATGCACTGCATTTGTGGGCATGTGTGCCTGAGCTCTCTTCCACAAGCAAGGCTTCTGTCTGCTTGTCCACTGTAGAAGCATTGAAATCTGACAGCAGTTCTTTTTCTTACCAATTGCACTGCACAAATCATAACGCTTTGCCTATCTACAGCCCCAGCTGTACAAAACCTGTTCCCAAAATGCTGATTTCCCCTGCAATTTAAGTGTATGCTAGCATCCCCTTCTCACAACTCCAAGGTTTGTTCACCTCTGACTTCAAAAATTCTGGCTACTAACAGTTGTATCCCTGTGAATATTTCATTCATTACTGTGGCTAATTGTTTTTTTAACTCATTTACATTTCTGTTATCAATGTCATGTGGCAATGAGTTCTAGAGTTTACTTATGCATTGTATAAAATTTCCTTGGGGTTGTTTTTTTTTACTGCCCTACCTCATAATTTCGTGCTGCTGCTGTAATCCCTCTGTATTCATTTTCTCCCTGCATTCAGGTTTTTACTCTTTTTCCTGAGTCATCTTTTCTTCAGGCTGAGGAGTTTCTGGTCTATTTAATCTTTCGTCTTACAGGAGCCAAATCGTAATCCATGATGCACCAAGCTCCTGAAATTCCTGCTTCTTTGCAAGACAGAACCCAAAACTACTGAAGGCAGTCCATATACCACATGTACTCCAGACAGCAGTATTTGATCACAATTACTCAGTAAGCCAAGAAAATAGCACAGGAGTTCTTAAAATTAAAAAAACCCACACAACTTTGCAGGTGACCAGCAAAACCAGTGCAACCTCTAAGATAGAATAGCAGAAAGAGAAGCTCTTAAAGCAAGTAAGAAAAAAAAGGGTGTTAAATCTGTTTACAAAAAAAGAAAATAATACATATGTTCGTAATACACATGATTTTTTTCAATATTGTGTTTCCTCTTTTTTTTTTTTTAAAGGAAAGAAAGCCTCAACAGCATCTAGAATAGTCAGAGTAAAGAAGGAGAAACAACATTTGTTTAAAATACAGAAAAAGGTGGGAATAAATATGAAACCAACAGCTGTCATAGTCTCTGAAAATGCTGTGAGAGGTGTAGTGGCATAAACCAATCCGAAGAAACTGTGCTTTTCCAGAGAGCTGTTACATGATTACAAATGACTCTAGTGAAGAGGAGTACTCATTTGTCGGAGAAATCAGTGCTGGACATGGCACTACACCTTTGGAGTACATTTATTATGAGTCACCCATGCTAGTAGATACAGATTATACACCTTTTACTGCGATCTTTAAAAGACAGCTTGGAGTGGCACCCTTTGTTGCCTTCAGAAACTCAAACCAAAGCTATAGATATATATCTTTGCTTTGGCATATACTGCACAGGTATACTGTAAAATGCTTAATTGCTGCATGCACCTTTTTACCAGAAAAAAATCAGTATATGTAGAATGAAAGTGTGATGAATGATTTTGCAGTCCAAACACATTTCACTGTTTCCAGACAAAAAAGACAATTTATCCCCACAAGCTACAAATGAAGATTCTGTAAGAGAGTCAAACAGCACTGTATTCATGGGGAAGGCCAAACGCAGCTGAACAAAGCTTTAGCTTTTAATATTTTGGAGAATATTTTAAGGAAATTATCAGAGACAGGTGGAGAGAGACCTATTGGTCTAAGTGAGACAGGTTTTTCATAGTTGCTGATTTATAGAGAAGACTTCATGAGTTTCAGAGCAACCTACAGAATGACAACCTACCTATATAATTTTGCTCCAACATTCATTACATCTGCATAACTTTCTCCAGGGACAGTTTGGAACTGCAGTGAATCAGAGAAGAATCACAGTTTTTGATTCCCATATTGTATCAATACTGAACCAGGGTAAGTGCTATCACAGTCAGAGCCTTAGACCATCATGAAAGGCAGATCTGAATTATTTTCTTGTTTGAAAGACCGTAAACTGGAATAACTACATTCTGGAGTAACTACATCGGTCAGATTTACACCAATGTTACTCAAAATAAAATTTCACCCACTGTATGACTAGAAGTATGAATGGGTACTTTTACCAAACAGATGGGAAACACAAATTCAACTAATGGGAATATACACATGGAAACTGCTGACACTTCTCAGGAAATTTGCATTGTTATGGCAGACAGTTAGGACTGATTTATTCCACTTGAAAGGAAACAATTACCTTTAGATTATTACTCATTTGTATCCCAAGGCAGCGTTCTTGCATGATCTATTTGCAAGCCAACTTATCTTGCACATCAAGGTAATTTTTGCAAGGGCACAGTGTACCCATAATTAAGGATACTGATGAGGGCATATGATTCTATAGTAAAGACTTTTAAGAGGCTTCCCCATTGCACTGATTCCAGTACATGATATCAAGCCTTCATTTTCCACAGTCCATTGGAGTGTGGAAAAGGAAAAGAGCTAGTTAGAAGATGCTTCTGAAAGGCCATGGGCAATAAAGAGGATCCTCATTTAGCCTCATTAACATACAGGACAGGAGCACTTTGGAGAATTATTATTTGCCTGCAGAACTCATAAGGTACTATAAACTCCAGATGAACTATTTTTGCTAAAGAAGGGGTCAAGGTTATATTATTTCAAAGACAGGAACAAAATTACATTAGTTTGTGAATTCTCTGCCTAAAAGGGACACGAAACATCTGATCAAATTAAATTTTTTTGATCAGGGTTACAGCTCTTAACAGGTTTCTTCTCCCTCATTTCTGTACATGCCAACAATATCACAATTAATTTGACTTTCACTGTCAGTAGTCTGGGTTTTCCCAAGGATTAAAAAAGGCAGAGGCTATGTAATAAAGTCATGATAGATTGTAGGTAGATGCCACTGTAGGTTCATTCTTAGAGTTCAAACAATGTATTTTAAAAGTGCTATTTTCCTAAGAGTAGGGACAGAAGTAGTTAATCTTTGTTCAGAGCTTGAATAAGAATTTTTGGATTTGAAAAAACAAAACGGAGCACAAAGTCATGATCTGGCTATATCCATTTCTGCAAAAATAAAAGCAAATAACGTATGAAACCAAATGGTCTCGGGGAAATCGACAGCACCTGGACGGAGAGTCCCGAGTTTTGCCCGACACGCGGGTTATCTGGCAGCTTGAACAAACACGCCGCTGCCAACCTGCCTAGAAAAGAACGAAGGGCGAAGGAAACGCCAGTTCCGCAAGCACAGAGCAAGCTGCTGCCTTTTGGGGGGTCTCTGCGCGGGGGGTTCGGCCGGCGGGGTGGGCGCTGCCAGTGGGCAGGGCCGCCCGGCACCGCTAGATGGCCGCATCCCCTACCGCATCCCCTGCCTCCTCAACCCCTGCCGCATCCCCGCAGCTCCCCCCAGCCTTCCCACCCGAAACCTGGATGCAAGGGCTTACAATTCAAGGGTAGAACAGTGGGTGAAAACTTAGCCGGCAGACTCTCATCTGACAAAGATTTCCCTTTCTGGGTCGCCCCCCCCCCCCCCCTTTTGAAACTACAAACACAACAAATTTTGTAGTTGTGAAAGAATATATTCTTCATCAGATTTTATGTTTTCTTGGGGCAATGGTATGTGGTGCAATGTTAAAATCTGACAATTAAACAGGCTGAGGTGTAATAATTGGGGGGGGGGGAGGGGGGTAGCAAACGGGATCCAGCCAACAGCATGACCTTTAAAGAAGGTCTGTTGTTTGTGCATGGTACACGCTTTTCAAGGAAATTTCATAAGGGCTTCAAGGAGGTAATTAAATAGTGCTACTCTCCACTGACAGTTCCCACACTTCAGATAAATTTTCTACAGCTGATTGAGACAAAATAAATTGCATTATGTTTTCAACAAAAAACATGCAACGGTGTACTGCTATTACATTCTACTAAATTCTTTGCTTGCTCCAGAAATTCAGAGCCCTGAGCTTTTTGTTCTTAATCCAATGACTTTCATGTACTCATTCACGGCTCACAGTACTCATTTAATCGTTTATTGTTGAATGAGATCTTTTTCTTTTCCAAAATCTGTCCCAGAATAGTACAGAGTACATCTCAAGAGACTTTAAAATGAAGCTTCGCCTACCAAAGGGTCTTTTATGTCAATGGGTAACTAGAGCTGTCAGCCTTTTTTCCCAGACATTTTTCTCCTGTTCTGTGTGTGCACAAGCAGAAGAGAACAGAAAATGCTGTTGGGCACCCTTGAGTGGCCTGGGACGAAACAATGCCGTATTAGCCAGTGCAAAATCACCAGGCTTACATCTTCAGCTATTAAGTGTTACAAACCAAAAGGGTATTTTAAAATCTTTTTTACCAATAGTTCAAATGCAAAACACAGAACTGCATAATACCCTCCCAGCTGCATCTCCTCCCTCTCCTCTCCCTGCTAAATACATGAAGGGGGGGGGGGGGGGGAAGGGGAGGGGGGCGCTTGATCCCCAGAGCCTCAGAGCACAGAACAGTTTTTTCATCTTTACTGTAATGTATATGATGTTAGCATTACATTTATTTTTATTTTTGCAGATATGTCTTTATTTTAAGGCCTTTTTTCCCTGAGTGCTTAGTTTTAAACAGCACTTTCTTTATTCAACACACTTTGCGGTGAAAGGTAAGTATTCTTTTCTGCATTTCACATGCTGGCAAATTGAAATGTGCTCTTTTCCACATAGCTTGAAAAAGTGGGTAGGAACCGGAGAGGCCTCCCTCAGCTGTCACCTTTCCATACACCCTTCCTCTTCACCACCCTGCCTTCGCTGCTGGCGGCACTGCCTGCCCATGCTGCCCAGCGACTGCAGCCACATTTGTGAGCACTCAGCTACAGAAATTAGGCCTGGGCTGTCTCAGATTGGGCAATGAAAAGTAGTTAGTAGCCACCTGTGAAAATCCTGGTTTCCATGGCACTCATGGCTGAGAAGGCAACCGTGAAAGGAAGCGAGAAGAGGACTCTGTTGTTTGATGGAGAGTCTGATGCCTTAACCCTGAGGCAGGCTTTGCTCTTCTCCTGGGCTACTCACCTACTAAGCACTGAAGTTCTTGGGAGGAAAAAAAGTACATCTGAAGATGTAAATTATTAAGATCTGCTTCTGTATTACAAATACATCTCACCTCGGCAAATGGAAGTGCTTGTTTGTTCAAAGACTATGAAATGTTGCATTTTGTGAAATCACCACTTAAGTAGAAGATGAGAATTCTTCTCATTTATCTTAATGGGACATTAAGATGAAATTTAATTACACGGGAGAGCTAATTATCTGCAGGTTAGCCAAACTGCAGATGGAATCTACTCAACAGAATGAAATCTGAATGCTGAAGCCGATGTGAATGTAAGTGCAGTTTAGCGTGGGGAAAATTTTAATTGAAACCCAGTTAAAAGAAGAACTAAATTTCCTCTAACTCCTGACACAGAACCTCAGATGAGGCACCCCTCGTTGCACCGTTCCCCCAGCTGTCTCTCCCTCAGTGTTCAGAGCTTCGCTGCCCCTAAAAAAATGAAATAACAGCTACACTGGCTCAGAGCAAGGCTATCTGCTACCTCCAAATATACTCTCAGCCTCTTACTATTTTCAGCTCAGGGAATTTCCTGAGTGTGATGTGGTTTGTCTGTTAGTAACCCTCAAAGGGTCTCTGTTCCAAGTATTTGTCCAGTCTCTCCTTGGAACTCCTGATCCACTTCCAGCCTTGTTCGGGCTCCCCTTGGTCTGAAGGTATCCTGCCCCATTTCCTCTAATTGTGCCTCTGCGGGGGGGGAGGGGGGGGAGCAAGACAAGATTTTTAAAATAAATTGTTTTCAAGTTCTTACTGCTGTGCTGCCCTTCCTAGCATGAGTCTGCAAGTCCAGCTGCAGAGCTCACACTGTGCTTCCTCTTACTGCATGACAGAAAACGCTGTGCATGGCAGAGAGCAGCCTCGGGAAAGCATCAGGACACTGCGTTGCTAGGAATTAAATACTTCAGACCGGATTTAGATCTCAGAAACTGGGTGTAAATCTGGAGTCACTCCCTGCAGTTCAGAAGCATTATTCTGGATTTACTCAGTCATGGCCAAGTTCAGCACCAGGCTTCTTGTTTTTCAAAATCATCTGACTTCCAGGCCACAGTGGGGAATGTAACAGCAGGAGCAAAAGGAGAAAAGGGTTATTTTATTAGTAAAATGCATTCCTATTCTAACAGGTATTTCTGCAATGTTTGGATCCCTTCAAGAATTTTGCCTTCTCACACAGGTACACACATATAAATGTACAAGAGGATAAATATTTCAGCTTGCCCACTAGAAGCTAGTCTGTTTTCATAGAAATAAACTATTCTGCCCCATTTTTTCACTTCCCTCTTTTTTCTTTATTCTCTGAGATAATTTTGAAGCTGACACTGAATATACTCACAGCTGCATTAAACTGCACACCGGTGGTTAGCAAACCTGGCCAAGTCACAGTGGGTTTTGCTTCCTCATCAGAAAGGACGTTTGCATCGTGGAACTTCTGCAAATTGGGAAGTGCCTACCCCCTCCCCCAAAAGATTCACTCCTAATTACAAGTACTTATCAAAACTATTAAAAGGGGACTGTTTCTGTCTGTTGGCATTTTAGATTTTGAATTTCCTCAGTTCAGTGTGGGGACCAAAAAGTAAGGGGAGGGAAGGTTTTCAAGGGCATTTGCTCTCCGGTATCAAAATGAAACCGTGTAATAACACGGTTCTTCTGCCTCCTGCTCCCCTCCCTGAACGTCCATCCTTCCTGGGCAATGGAGCTGGCTGGAGCTACTGGAGGTCCGAGAGCTCTCACTGGGTTATCTCCATGGCAAATGGCAGGCCCTGGTCACCAGCCCACTTCAGAGACAGGCTGGAGGTTCAAACCCGGAGCTGCCTCAATACCAGGCTATGAGGATGAAAATTAAATGTCGTCCTCTGCTCATAACTGTTTTCCAGCACTTTTGTTATATCTGCTCAATTTCTAGGTTCTCTCCAGAGAGTTGGTGTTGTAGGACAGACTTGGCACTCCAGCGGTTCTCAGAGCTATGCTTCTGTAGCATTTATAAAGCATTTTAAGTCCATTCAAAAAAAGAAAGGTGAGAAGAGAGGATCTGTACAAACCCCAGCCTGTTATTTCTTGGCTCAGTGTTAAAAACTGGCTTGCAGAAAAGCAACTGGAATGTCATCCTAGTAAGCAGCACGGAAAAGAGTGATGGTGATACTTTGCTCATACACTAAGAGATTTTGAATAGCAGAAGAAGGTTTATATTCAGTGATTTTAGATTTTATTGTGGTAGTCAAGGCTTGTAACACACGTGCATATTAATGCATAATGGGTTAGTTCATAGGACACAGATGGATCTGCCATACTACAGGCTTGTTCTAACACAGCACCACTGTGCTTTGCCTCCTATATCTTCTTCCCCATGGTTACATGGCAATTATGTGTTTTCTTCCCTTGTGGTGACTGTGACCATCACAGATACCTTATCTTTGATACTAATTTCTGTTGCTCCTAAAGGAACTATACTGGAGACAGTAGCTACTAATTTTCAATGTATTCTGTTTATTTAGGATACTATTAAAAAGATTAGCATAAAAATGTACCCACTATCTGTATTGCAGAACTACGGCTTAAGTTATAGCTAAAGTAAAATACAGGTAAATTTAAATTCTCCCAGTATTGCCTCCTAAAATTATACTGGCTTTCACACTGAAACTGGAGCTAAATCAGCTGAGAAAGGATTAAATACTACCTAAATCTAAAATTGTTTCACAACTACAAAACACATAAAACAATGGAAAAACTGTATATGGGAGAGAAGAAAGAGGAAGGCAGTTAAGAAACAGAAGTTTTTTCTTATACACAATTCTTCAAAGTTATTTCAACTGGGAAATAAATCACATTTTTGTGAATGTGAACACTCTTGTGTAAACCAAACGCGCATACTATTTCATGTTTGAAATTGAACATTTCAGAAAGAAAGCAGAAAACAGACCTCCAAACTGTTCACAACCTCCTCATCCCTCCATCCCTTGCAAATGCTACATATTTGTATTTTATGATGGTAAACAGCATGCCTAACAAGGAAACAACATGGAGTCTTGTCAGATACTCCACACTCCCTCCCCCAGCTCATGGTGAAAAGCGAAGGCTGTGTTCTCTGCAAGGGACTGCCAACACAGAACCTCAGAGCAAACAAGGTCTCTTCAGCAGGTCTGTGAGGACACAGGCCAGCAACTCAGGTGGACTGGCTAAAGTGGCGTGGTGAGTTGTCATTTTTTAGCCTGTTACTCCAAGCCATTGTATTACTGTTCTTGAAGAGGAGCAGGGACCTATAGTTTAATCTCTTAGGGGAGCTATCAGAACTGGAGTGTGGAAGCATCCAGTCATGAATGTTGGGCAATGCCAGCTTGGGCCTTCATGGCTACTGCTGAACTTCAGTTCAAACTCCCTCTGCAGGAATTTGGAGGGGATCAGTAACAGCACAATCCTTTGCGAGCAGGTAACAAACCCTGTGAGGAGTTTTGAGCTGTAGCCAGTCTTCAGCCTGATTCACTTGATTTTCCTAGACTGCCTGGCTCAACATAGCATGGCCAGTGGCGAGACATGAGAGGGTACGTACCACTGACTGGTCAGTTGAAACAGGTCAGCTCCTACAGACCGCCAAGGCAGTTAAGACAGACTTGAAGGTATAAGCAATTTGTCTTTATTGCTCTGATCTTTTGGATGTATCATACAGGGCAGGCGAGTACTGCCAGTTGATACAAAAGGCTTGGGTGAATCACATGGTGAATGTAAGGTTTGTATTTGATGACCTTGTTAATGTTCTCACACAGTCCTTAGGGAATATCATTCTCAGTCCCTGGGGCAATCTCTTGCTTATGTTCTCAGTGCATGACATTATCAGGATCCACCTTGTCACCTGGTGAGCTCCTCTGGCACTGGTGATGAAGCTGACAATACTGTGTTCAAATGAAACAGATTTTAGCAAACTGGTTGCCACTGCCTGTTTTACATGCGTGATCATGTTCCCAGTCACCTGTCTTGAGTAGACAGTTTATTTGTAGTCCACCTACAAGTGACAATGTTCTTATCACAGTTACGGTAGATTGGATATGAACAGTCCATTAAGTAAATATTGATGCTTTGCAAGTATAATTAAGAGAATCATGCTTTTACAGGAGCCAATACCTGTGGGTTTTTTGTCAGACACAGAAAGGTCTATGATAAAATCTTTTAAGGTATTTAAGTATTTAGGTAATTTTTAGACCTTTAACGAAGATTTTATGCTCAGGCAGACAGCATGCTTGACAAATAGGTCTCTTTTGACTGCTTGTCTCTTTCTGATATGGGACAATTTCTTCATTATAGAATGATAGTTCAGCTATAATAATGGTTGGCTTGCTTGCTTAAAAATAGGAGAATAGGGATTTCATTAATCTCACTGAAAGTGTTTTCTCACATCTGTTCATTGGCTGTAGTAGCTCAAAAGGAAAGCATGAAATTTCAGCCATGTTAAGTATGCATTTCTCTTAAAAACTAATGATACCCTGATAAAACCTCAGTTGTTAGTTCCGCCATTCTGCAGATGACACTAATGATTATGCAGCCCTGAAAGTGTGCTTCTCCCCAGTTCACATTCATTTGTGTTCAGACTATGTCCAACTTAATGAAATATTGTCTGAACTTTGCACATCATCTTAATGTACAAAACCAGGCCTTTTAAACCACTTATTTAATATTTCCCTGGAAGACCCTATGTGCAGAAGACATTGTAAATGTATCTGCATTTCCTAACCCAAAAAATGAAATAAATAATTTCCATACTACATTTCCAAAGCCTAAGAAGACATCCACACTGCTGGGTTTTTAAGCACCGATGCAGCTGACCAATGTATCACACAGCTGTTGGCATGGATAGTCCTGCTGTGTCCTGTGTCTAGGCACAGACACAGCTGTTAAATTCTGAGCTGTCAGTACAACCACATACATCTTCAGAGGGCTTTGCCACAATGACCACAGATATACACCAGATAGAAGATTCTTTGAGGAAATAAATAATTGCTTGGTTGACAAGGCTTCAAACTATTGACAAGAAGGTGCTTTTCAGCTAGCTCTGAGGACAAAGCTGTGTAACTCTCATGAGTTTGATCACATAGGACTGCTTTGGTTTCCTCAGTCCACTGAATTAGCTTGGGAATTTAGAAGAGGTTTTATTTCTGCAGCCTAAAATTTTATCTCATTCAGTCTTTGAACCAAGCTTAACTCTTCATTCGCTTTTCAGTTCAGCAGGCAACTTTTAAAATTATAATGCTGTCTTCTCCTCAGGCTTCATGCTCAACATTCAGATGGTCAGATGTTGTGGGTTTTTTTTTCTGGTGTGAATACTTTCTTCTCAGGAGATGGAAGTTGAGACAATCCCAAGCAAGCTCACAGAAGGTTTTAAAAGAGATTATTATGACATCAAGCTTGTGCCAGTCTTGAGAGGTAATATTTGTAGTCCTATTATCTGCAAAAGAAAGACAACTTTCTCACTCTTACTAACAGCAAGTAGTTCAAACATGGAGACTAGACCTCCCCTCAATGGTATGTGTCACACCTCAGATTATTAGTAGAGCTTTCATGCTGCATATTGCAGAGGAGCTTGTAAGCAGCATTTCAGGCTGGTCTCCCAGATCTACTAACTCAGCTCTCATGCTTCGGCTCCAGAAGCAAAAAAGAGACTGTATCTAATCAAACTGGCAGCATTGGCAGCAGCAGGACTTATTTTTTCTCAGCTGAAATGACTGCTGATCTCCAACCTCCCCTTATTTCCTTTGTCTGGTTTGCAAAATGGTGGCAGGCAGGAGAGGAGGAGGCTCCGCTCTTGGCTGAAGTGGCAGGAGTTAGTTGTTGCTGGTTTGGGAAACTGCCCAGCGCAGCCAGCCAGAAACACAGGGCTCATGACAGCCAGCTGTGAGAAGACATTCCTCTCTCCAGAGCTGTTCTCTTCCGTGTCTTTTACCAAAACCACAGATTGTAGAAGTACGGTGCTGTAGAGGGGCACAGCATCAAGCAGATGCAAAAATGTTCCAGGCCTGGAGAGGCTGGGCTGTCTCCCAGCCGTGCCTTTGGCCAGCTACCATGAGCAGATGAGGAGTGGTGTAGATTGTGCAGACAAAGAGGCATATGGCAGAAGTTGTCTAAGCTGAAGCAAAAGAGCAAACCTGAAATGGCCCTGGCCAAGTCGCAGAAAGATGAGGTGGCTGGTGTTTGTTTCAAGCTGGTTGAAAAACAGCTTGCTGAGAGTTTAATGAAAGTAACACAAATTCTCAAAAACATTTGGCTGGTTTTGGCTAACGTCTTCTTGACCCAGTGTGGCAGTACACACCCCCCTGAGAGGAAATGAAACTTCTCCAGGCAGGGAGGAGAGGAAAAAAACCCAAACCCTAAAGGCTGCAGGTTGAAAATTGAACTGACCAATTGAGACATGCCAGGTACACTGAACTGACCTTTTGGCCAAGAGAGATTAAAATGACCACAGATCAGATTCGACAAGGGTATAAACGGGGTCCTGCTGGAGGCCATTTTGGGAAAATCAGTCCTCCTTGGAGCAGCGGGTCTGCAGCTGGGGACTCCCCCTTGGGTCGGGACGCCGCCCGGGGTAACTCCTGCAGGTTGAGAGCCCTCATCTTTTAGGTGAGTGATGAGTGCATTTTGAGCCATCATTTTAAAACTTAAGAGTTCTCAAGTTGGCTGTGTAGTACTAATTCCCCTTACATCATTGAGCCTGTGGTTTACAAATGTTACCGGAGTTCTAACTAACTTTTTACTGAAGAATAAGTCTGAGCTTTAACACCTGTTGGATTTGATTGTGCATGCCTCCGTAATACCCAGTGAGAAAGAGATTAATGCAAGAAAAATATCTAATCAGCTGGAGTAAACTAGTTTATTAAGATCAATGTGCATCCTTGTGTGATTACAGCTATGCACATGTATAAATGTTCACAGGAGCAGAGCCTTACAGACTTTGACCCTGCCAAATGTGTTCACACATACTTAAGTTTACTACAGTGAACAATCCCATGTGGCAAGTGGAAAATCTCACCATGGTATTGTACAAGCCTAACAGTCGGCAAGATCAGGACCTTGGACTCAATGTTTTTTACAACAAAGCGTATTTTTGGCACTAAGGAAATTATAGAATGTAGCCAAATAATCTATCACATACACAAATCCTGTGTGTTTTAAACTGAAAAGTACTCAGGGAAGGAACTATATTTTTCCACAGATGAGGTCTGTGTTTAACATATTGTGGGTGCTACCAAAATTCAAATAATAAATAGAGAAAATAACTTGGCATCATTTCTTTATTTGCTGCTTTATGGCTTCATGAGAAACCTAATAAGAATAAAAGAAGAAAGTACAGCTTGTTATCATTAATTCTGTGGTTTAATAGTCTTTTATTTACTTAGGTGCAGAAAACTTCAAAGCAAACAAACCCATGTATGTTTTCTGGGTGCCTGGTGACATTGGAAAGCTTATATAAATAATGCAGATCTCAGGTTAGCCTCACCCTCCAGTGCTTACTTCACCTTGTTGGATAACTAATGAGATCAACAGCAGGCAACACTACATGTGACAATGGCTCTCGGGAGAAAATTCTCTAATCCACATGGAGCTGGACTAAAATATCTCATTAATTTCACATGGATCCTCAGAGAGCGTCTGTAAGGTGCCAACAGTTTGTGGATGACACAACCCCGCTTGCCAGCAGAAGCCTTCCCCTCAGCACTACTCATTTCCTAAGACATATAGTCTCAAATTCTGCATTCTTGACTGAAATAATGGAAACAAAATGCTGTGAATTAAAAAGTTGCATCATAGGTGACCTGAGGATACCCCTGGTGCCTCCTTCCAAGCCAGAATTTATCAGGTCAGCAACTTCTGACTCCTCTGAGCCTATTTGCCTACCTCTATAACCAGCATATTAGCAACAGGGGAACATACCCCTCTGTGACAGTAACTGGCTCCCTTTTGAGGCCCCATTTTACACTGGCATAGCAAAAAGAGGCTTCAATGTAAGTGAGAGCTAGACCCAGGGAGGAGTAAGAAGCCACACTTGTAGTGTAGAGCTCTTTGAAGCCAGTGAGTTTTGCCATGCTCTGGTTTTAGCAAACCTTTGCAGGACATGGTCTGTGTGGTTTTGTGACAGAAAAGTTTCATTTTAAGTTTGGGGTGGTTGGGTGAAAGAAGACATTTGGGAAGAAATTGGGTGAAAGATTTATGCGTATTTTTGAAAGCTTCATGAAGACTTCACTGAACTGCCTGCTTCCTAAGCCAAAGCAGGATTCACTGGAATTTTCCAGTAAAATTTCTAAGAGCTTGAATTTTTCCTTCCCCCCCCCCGAAAAAATGATTTGCAACATTCATATAGTGGGAGGAAGAAAGCAGAGGCTATAAAATACTCTGCTGATAAAAGCAATATTACTGATAGAAATTTCTATCATCACATTTCTCTTACAAACTTAAGAATATTCTTTGTAGCAATTTCATAGTGTAGCTATCTAAAACTTCTATATTAAGGCCTGGATTCAAGCAGGTATTCATTTTTTGTGACTCTACAGGTACAATTGGTACATTGCTCCTGGCAGACTGGCAAGATAGCACACAGGAATTATCTCATTTAACTGTAGATCAATGCCATGACTGCAACTATAAAATTGTAGGCAAATTGTACAGTAACTACAAGGTTATTATCAATCACTTTTAGCTCTGCAGTGGTGCAGGAAAGAGGACAGATACCATAATAGGCTCTCTGCTGAGTACATGTCATTAATATACTCTGTTTTCTTCCAGAGTCTTGCACATCTCTTGCTCCTGATGGCTACTTTTGTCTTGCTAGTAACAAAAGTAGGGAAATCAATCCAGGTTCAAGTAAATACATCAGGATCAGTGATGCTTTTCTTTTTATAGATGAAAAGGTTTATCTAGTTATTTATTATTTGTTAGAAACTTATCACATGGGCTTTTAATAAAATCAATCAGTATCTTTCTGCTTTCACTTGGTAATTATTAGGTCACAGCCCCAAGTGGAAGACAAAGCAAAACCAAAGGTCTGTAGTGGATTTCCAGTGTAGGCAGGTGTTACTTTACTGAACATGGTAGCATTACAGAGGCATAAAATCAAGAGGCTGGTCAAGCCCCAATACTGTTCCTCAACAACTGATCAGATTTTAACAGGAAATGCATAGAGGCAGGAATGGAGCCACACACTTTTTCACTGCTGCTCATTATCAATGGCTGTAAAGTCATTTAAAGATTTAAAGCAGTAGTACAGAACAGTAGACTTTAGCCTTTGTTAAAATAATCTTTTTTGCCCATCTCAAATATTTCCTTTTAAAATTACCCTTTCAAAAACATTTATTTCAGTCCTTACCAAAATCCTTCATTTCAGGTAGTCATCTGACTTCAGCACTCTCATGGCCATGGTGGAATTTCATGTTCTGGGCCAGGGAAACAGTTGTAACACACATTGTCACAAAAGGGTCTCAAGGATTTTACTCCAGAGGAGAACTGAGTATAGTAGTCACTTGCACCAGGATTTCTTCTTACCTGCCTATATTTCATCTTTCCACCAAAAACAGAGGAAGAGGACGGGCTTCCAGGAGAGCAAGGTGGCAAATTTATTCCTGCTATCAGTACAAAAGTGGGTGTCATTCAAGAAGGGGCTGTCTGGTGATGATCTCCAACTACTGTGGAATAATTTTGCAAAAATAATACCTAAATAGTATTTCACAAGGCTATTCTAACACAGAACTTCTCACTAGGCTTTGATGTAGATGTATAGGGACACATTACATCCTCGTGACAAGTGCATCCTTCCAAGGACAGCATTAATTCAACCTGAACAACAAACTGTTAACTTAAAAGCTACTACAGTTGTTGTGAATGCAGCTTGTAGGCTGGTGGTTTGACAAAATTTGTGTCTGGGATCTCAGTCTATTTTCTCTCCCAAAACTGCAGAGAAAAATTCCTGTCCAGAAATTTAGTTCACGACAAAACAGGTCTGCAGGCAAGAAACGTAGCCACTAACCTGCTGAGTGACTGCAGGCAAGTCATCAACTGCTGTCTGTTCCCTTTGCCATGGGTTCTCCATCTATTTAGAGCATAAGGATCTCTGCTGGGACTGCCACTCACTGCATGTTTCTGCAGGCCTCAAAGACCCCAAGACTCTCTCTCCACATGGGACTGTGGGTGATACAATGACTGTAAATATCTGTGCAAGGGATCTTTACCATCACAACATTTCCTAGCAGAATTTAATTTCATCGAAATATCCCACCCTTATTTTCCAGTGATTGGCCAAAGCAAGTCCCCAGGTGTGAGAAGCCCTCCAGCTGCCTAGAAACTGAAGGTACAGACAGCTGCAATAGTATTAAATACCTCCCCAGGATCCTTATAACCAACAGTATTTTTTTGTTCTCATCTCTTTTCATATAACCCTTATACAGTCCTCTTGTATAGCCGTTACTAACATGAAAAATGTGGGGGAAAAAAAAAAAATCAAGCTTGCCTTAATTCATTTGTCTTGACAAAATAGACACACGCACACACAAATATTTATGTATTTATAAAATACACATTTTGAATATGGAATGCTGGAAACCTTCTAAATGAAGCAGAGGTCTGACATAAGAAAGATTGCACTAAGTTATGGTTAAGGGTGCAAAGATGAGTTGATTTAAATATAGTCTGCCAATAAAGAAAACTGTTTTCTTTTCTGCACATACTATTGAAAGAATCCTGTCTCCAGCAACCGACTTGTCTATCATAAAAAACAGTATTCTTGCAGAAGTGTGTTTATCTGAACCCCAATATATTAAAACCTCTGAGAAAACATGAAACTGATTCCTCAAGACGAAGAGTTGCCTTTTGTGAGGGTTCACCATATATCCTGGTCAACATGACAATAATTACCAACCGGCTCACGGTGTTATCTGAGACACTGTGGGGACCTGACTTACACGAAATAGAAAGCAGAATACAGTACACTGTATTCCACTGGGCTGCAATGCAGGTAAGCATTGATTAATATCGAGATTAAATGACAGGCACAGAATCAAATACTAGTAAGCAACAGGGTCAATTTGTAGTTTGCCCCACTGCCCATAATGACTTTACAGGCCACATAACTTTCCATTTCAGTTACATCAACTATAACACCAGCCTTAACCTTGATACAGGTTTTTTTTCTGCAGATTTTGCTTTTCAGATGGCAAGCTCTTTCAGCAAGGATAATTTCTTTTTTTCTGGTTGCAAACAAGCCAGCCCTCTCTCATGTTTAGCAGCATTTACATATGCACATAGCTATCCTGCTGACTCCAAACTAATTTTGTCAGAAGGAAAGGCTAATGTGCAAGAATGGCAGCATCAGAACTAGACCAGGTCTATGCAGAAGCATGCCTCAGGTACCACTAAGGAAACTACTCCAGCACTTAATGCTGAGGAGAAAACTGACCACTGAAAACAGAATACAGACTTTACAAAATTACTAAGATGAGACTTGAAAAGTAGAAGCACATCAGCTATCTTAATTACATGGTTCCTCTGAAATGAAGTGCCCCATTAATGGTTACATGTCCAGTGTGCAGGTGAGACTATTCACTATTCAGTCAAAAACCCTAGGGTGAAATTCTGTGCTGTGCAACAAAAAACTTACAGCTGAGAAAGAGGGAGTTTTGATGACTTAAACCAGTCTTCTTATCATCCAACTTTTAGCTGCCCCAGGAGTTATAGCTGACATTGACTATTTTTATGCCCTACTACCTCATTTTTTTACCAAGGCCCTTCAGAACAGAGGGAACATTGCAATGAAGTACATGAGCTACCATCCAAGGATGTATTTATTTAAGTCAGATCTAGTGAAGAAGGTACGCTCAGCAGAGGAGAGACAGGAGATAGGAGAGAGAACAAAATTAGGGAAGTGAAGAGGAGCTGTTCAAATTAACACATTGCATCTGTCTTAAGTCATATAAAAAAGATACAATTTCACCCAAGAGTAAGCCTTCCAAACGGCAATTTATTTTCTAGAAATTATTTAATAACACACCACTACTTGAGTGCCTGGTACTTTACATACAAATAAAAATGGCAAGTCC
The DNA here is from genome assembly GCF_929443795.1 of Astur gentilis. NCBI lineage: Eukaryota > Metazoa > Chordata > Aves > Accipitriformes > Accipitridae > Astur > Astur gentilis. Next base: position 21,677,770 of record NC_064884.1, read on the forward strand.
TTGCACTTCAGTGTTGTCATCTGAATTAGACTTTTGAGACCAAGTCCTCTGTGGGTATAAATTAGCATAGCTCTACTAATGCTGGAGGAATTATTTATGCACCAGAAGGGGAAACAGTATGGGGAAAAGACATTTTTTGACTGTAAATGATATGGGAAAAAGACATTTCTTGACTGTAAAACAGCAACCCCATCCTGATTGTTTTTATTTAAATTATTAATCCTCTGGGCCTCTCCAGTGGCTCAATGATTTTACAACATTTGTAGATCTAGAGAATCCATATATAGATTTATAAAACGAGAGGATCAGACCTTTCAGCTCTCAAGCAGAGGAAACAGAGGGACGAGCCATGCAAAACAAGGGAATTCTATAACCAAGGCTTCTAGGCTGCTTAGGTAAAACTGAAATTCTGGCTTTAAAGGCCATAAATACCAGCAGGGAAAATGGTCATAAAAATTAGATATGGTCACATTTAAAGAAAAAAAATTCCTTAACTATTAATTATTCTCAGAGCCAGTGTATCCTCTGAACTTACAGGTCTTTCCGAAGAGAAACAACAGCAGTAGAGTAGGCATTAGCACGCTTCTCATGCCACTGGTGTGTGCTGTTAATATGAATACATGGAATGTAATCTCCTGCCTGAATGCGTATCAGTCACAAAAGAGTGGTAAAATATTAATTTTTGCTGTAATGGAATTTAAAACCTTGTCCAAAAAAAAAAAAGTGGTACAACTTAGACCCAGAAGGAATCATGTTTCTAAACGCTTAGAGAAGAGCATGTGAGACGCTATCCATCAAGATCACTGGACTCAATGACATGGCTGCATTGAACATTGCCTTGGAGCCAAAGCATTTGTACTTTATTGCAACCAGTTATGATCCCTTCAAACAGAGGGACTACAACGGGGCTATTAATCTTTCAATGATACATTGATGGTCCTTCAAAGGTGATATAATATTGCTTTTTTTCCTCTTTCTTTTCAGGAGATATTAGGTAATGGTACTTTTACCTGCTGACATGCCTCAAGACAGTTCACTTGTGAAAAGCTCCTTGGGAATGTTCGGAAGCTAACAGCTATGCTCCCATTTTCTTACTGCTAATTCCTTTTATTTAAAAATACTGATGATGCATTCTCTCTTCTCAAAAAATATATCCAAATGGGCCCACAAAAGGCAAATCAAAAAAGCAAGACATATGTGATGTTAAAAATACAAATTTTAATTATTTAAAGAGAAAAAGATTTGCGGCAGTAGGAGACTAAGTAGTACTCCAAACAGAGGCATAAGCAAGTGCTTCGTCCTCTTGACTTCCACCAAATATGTTTTACTTACTAGGAACATTTTACTCATCAGTCATGCTCTGCAAGTTGAATGACAGTGACGTTTTCCCAGACTGATTAATTTATTAAATGAGGATTTTATATCACCCCATTTTATTGTAAAGTGTAAAACACAGGCTAAGTGGCTAAAAACATTTTTTACAGATGAATATTGCAGTTATTATTAGACTAGGCAGAAGTGAATCAAATTCTAATGTGAAAAAATGTGCTTTTTCTGGGTTTGGTTTCTTTCTCCACAGAAGTGTTGTTTGAAACAGTAGAGATGGCGTCTTTCCTTAACTGAACAAGCTTTTAAACATAATGCAATGATAGGTGCACCAAAATGCTCTTAGTGGTTGTATATCAGTAGATAATCTCCCAGATTTGAAAAAAAGTCTTATCCAAGGTTATCTCAGTCTGTAAGCTACTACTGTTTCAGGTAAATTAATAGAAAACGCTAACTTACTAGGCTTTAGGGGAGGATTCCCAATATGGTGTCGTGTTTTGTAAATCATAATTCTCTATAAATTAAATCTATTCACATACATCTTCCAGATGAAAGAGAAATGTTAGTGAAATAAAGATCAGAAAGTAACATGAAAGAGAAATAAATTCACTTTATTGCACCTATTAATGAAAATATGGACCCTGTGCGATTAGTAGCTGGGGACACATTTATTAAATACTGAAGAAAAAAAGAATTTCAGTATAAAATTGTTCTGTGGATGATTTCTTTTATCTACTATTGAAAATTATCTAGGACAGAAGTTCAATACAGTGAGATGCTTATGTAATAAGCATGAATGAAATGGATTGATAATCTTCAAAAAGAAAAGGAAAGCTCAAAAATTTTGTACTGTTATTGTGCTACATTTGGCAATATCCACTGAGGAAGAAGAGGGAGAGAACCTATTCAGTTATACAACCCTGTATGTGTGGGGCAGAATTTTAACAAATTGTTACAGTTTATTTACTGATGAGGAATGCATGGATACTCTTTTATAGCTGAAATGGAAGCTGAACAGACACATTGACATGTGCAATGTTTCAGTACCTAAGAATTAAAATTTGTGACAGGAGTACAAACCATACACATTACCAATGTAAATGGATTTTTCAAATGTAAATTCATGTAATTAAAGTTTTCTTTGTCACAAGAAGGGTATTAAAAGCTTATTGGAATTGTTTTTTTTAATTCAAGCTGGTACTTTACATCTTCAGCAGAAGTGAAGATGAAGGCTTCAGAAATCCCCATTATTCATCTTGTAAGAAAAGCATGGGCCATGCTATAGTGGTAGACTGTCAAAATAAACAATTTTCATCTTTTCTGACTTATTGTGTGTGCATGTCAGTAGAGGGCAAAGGACACTCTTCATGAATTTCAAGCCTTGAGCCAAAGATTCAACTGCTAAGCAAATACTATCTGTTTAAAATAAGAGTTTGGAAAACAAACAAACAAAAGCCACAGTTGTCACTTGTGAGTGGTCAGTGTTTCTGATCCTTTTGAAACATGCATTCATCTTCTCATCTATAGCCCTAGTTCCTGTTATAAATGCTACAAAAGCAAAGTGGTGGATGAAAACAAGGATCTGTTAGACATCCTACAATCCAGCGTGCCCTTCAATTAATGGCATTGCAAGAGCTGTGGGAACAGGATGACTAGCTTACATTTGAATTCTTACTTTATCTTTTTGTCCAGAAAGAATTGGCATGACATTATTTAGTTTTAAGAAAAACAAATCTGACAAACACAAAATTTTTCCAGCCCTACTGAGTAATTGTTACATGCATACTTACGCATTTTCACCAAACACCTCACTTCAGTAGGAATGAGATGTGCACAACAGGAAAGCATGGATCTGCAAACCTTTGTTTTGAGGATCTACTTTTAAATTATGTTTATGCCTGTTTCTGTGCAGCAGTGAACTTCATCCTTGATATGCATATGACCAAACTTCCACACCCCATGAGACTCCTGAACAAGCCTGAGAGACTAAGACACATGGCACATACCTGGGAGAGCCAAAAAGGCAAGACACTAGAGCAGCTTGTAGGCTGGGGATGAAAAGAGTCCTCTGAAAATGTGATTTTTCCTCTATGGGTGGATGTGTTGTAGGTTCCTGGATGACACAGGGACACCTAAGCCTCAGCCTTCCCTGCCAAAGCCCTTCCTTCTGAACCAGGGTTTCACCTCATCCTTCAGACCTTGTGCCCACAAAACCCTGCAGTGTCCAAGTCAGCACAACCATGGCATCAGGGCTTTGCCTGAACTGCTGACAGGCCTTGTGTACCAGCAGGCACAATGACACTTTCCTTACGCAAATGCACTAAACACTATCATGAAAAAGAGACGCCTATGATTCAGTTTGGATTAATTACTGCACCATGGGTAGAGTTCAGCTCCAGATCAAGGCACAAAAACGTACATAACGACATGTACCCATCTACATGCTCCACATGTCCTTGCTCTGACTACAGTCAGGAAACCTCATCAATACAGTTAAAAAGTGATTCAGCTAACCGCAAAGTGTCTACTTAGCTCTCTAGATACTGCTGACAGTACAGGCCATAATGGGAGCTTAAAGACGTAGCACGCACATGGCCACCTAAGCAAAGATGTCTTTCTCTGGAGCTGGGCTGTCCCAGCCCATCAGTCATTGCAGCATGCTGGCCCAGCTCTGAAGAAACACACGTGCCGTCTTCCCCTCCCCAAACAAATTTTCCAAATTTGCATGTCTTGGAGAAAGTTTCAATTGCATTAAAGCAAATGGAGCTGTATTTCCCTATACCAAGTACTGTGTGTGTCCTGACAGATCCATCTATCTGAGCACAGGCAGCCTGAGACAGAACATAGGCATCAAAAGGTAGTCATTGCTGAGCAGCTAGACAAACACTAGAGCAGTCAAAAGAGAGCTCGTAGTAAGGGTTTCAGAAAGGAAACCATTTGGCACTGCCTAATGAATGGCATCAGCGAGAAATACCAAACACTCTGACAGGCATTTTCATATCAGAGTGGAGGTTTCTTTGTGGTTACATCTGAATGACACTACATGTTGAGAGAAACCCAAGCACCACATTTTGGTTAGGAGTGCATACACCTGCAATTGGGGTGAAATCTTGCATTTACATTTGAAAATTATAAATACAAATTATATTTGTACATTTGAAAATGTATTTACATTTCAAAAAGTTATGGAAAATGTGATGGCAGTGCTTGGCAATATGTCTTTTGAAATTGTTAGCATAATGTTTTATGCCATTAGGTATCAAATCTCTTTTTGTAATTACATAAGAGATCACAACCAACAAATAAAGAAAATGTGTTTAGGTGCTCAGGAAAAACAAATTAGTTTCATCTACAGTCCATAGAGATTTTAGAGTCGTATGTTATTGTTGCTGTTGTTATTTTTGAAAGCTGCTGTTTTATTACTCTAAACATATAGCCACAAATTGAAAACATGGATTAAAAAGTCTCTTACTTGACCTTTTCACAGATATCCCATGAATATAAATATTAATTTTATGCATTCAACAGCTTCTGAGCAAGTTATATATTGTGAAAAGTATTGTTTGAAATGTTATTCCACCATACAAATTACATAGTTCCATGGCAAATTTTATGTGGTTTTTTTTTAATGCTAATAGGCACTTTACAAACTATTGCATAACCTCTACAGATTTACACTATGTGAGTGGTTGTAAAGGCAAATGATGACTTCTGGTCTATGACTGGATGCTCTCTGCACTTTATCAATAAAAGAAATCCTCTTTGATATTAACTCTTCACCCGAAACGAATCTTGACTTTTATTTATTCATTCAGAGATGAGAAATCAGTCAGCTACTCATGCATAAAACTTTGAAAATGAATGCAGAGCAACAAAACCAAAACAAGCCTTTTCCACTTTCTCTTGGAATTTTATTCCTGTTCACATTTGCAGCACTTTCACTCTTAGCCTTTTCCTTATTTCTCTCAGGCACTGCAATCTCAGTGAAGACTAAGTTGTCTCTGCTTGGCACAAAGCAAAGTAAAAGATAGTGCTGAGCTGCAATGATTGAAGAGAAATAATAGAAGCAAGCATATTGTCTCAGTTCAGCTACTAAATTCTGGTATGGGTTGCAGCCTATTCTCCCTTCTGTGCCTCATCTGGTTGAGGCACTGAGGGAGAAAAGATTGCTTACTCTCTTCTTCTCAGTGTGCATATCTGCCGTAGGATCAAGCACACAAACAGTAAGCCTTTACACTCATGCAATGAATTCCATTAAATTAAACTTACACAAGCCTTACAAGATACAGTTCATGTGTACTCTGAAAAATACATATCTTATCTATTGCTGCATGTGAGGCTCCAAGGATGGCATATATTCATGAAATATTACATACTCCTAAATTTTGGCTAGGTTTTGAGTGAAAATTGAGAATTAAATAGAATAATTTTATTATTTCTTTTTCACTCCCAAAGCCTACTAGATGTTAACAGCATTATTGAATGTGACTACTTGCCTTCTAGCCCCATTGGACTTGTAGGTCATGTCATGAATAAAAAGCACTTGGGACATAACAAGAAAACAGTCACTGCCAGTACTACAAATACTCAAATGGCTCTGATATCCCAGCACATTGGTGACCTTAAACTGTGTGTTTTGAAGGAGGATGGGGACTGCTTGAAGTTAATATAGATTTGCTTGCCCATCAGTTAATCAATCAGGCACATGCATGTCCAAAATGAGAGCTGTGAAAGGACTTGCCATACCCTTTACACCAGCTGCAACAGCCTTCTATTGGCTACTTTGCCTCTGTTTATTTTCTGCCAAAGCAGACTTGTGATTTTTTCCAACTTCTATTTTCCTCAAAACAAGTTGCATCAAAAATTTCATCTTCAGGTCTCCCTATGATTTCTTGTAGGGAGTGCTTACTATTCATATCTATAAAATTACATATAAATGACAGGTTTCTTTCCTGGTTTATAACCATTTTCTGACCTGTAACCTGATGTTACCAGATTATTTGCTACTTGTCCTGCAAGGCAGTGAAAACAATTTGGGATCTCCATGTTTGCTGGCATTATACTGGTCATTAGAAAGCTACTTTAAGTTCCCATTTATTGTAACTGTAGCCATATTGGTTTATCAGAGAACAAGAACACTTTCTCGGAATTATCATTTCAGCTGCCCTAGAAAAGTGGTTTCTGTACAAACTTTATTTTTTAAGTTGAGTCTAAGTTATACTTATCCTGTGGCTTCTGTACCCTTAATGAACTGTAGCCTGCATGGAAATACACCACCCCCCTCTGCTACACCCATAGAATGGGGGCCTCCGATATGCAATTTATAGATTTTGCCTACAGAGTCTCTTCTAAATGGCAATTATTTGAGATGCTTTTCCAAGTGCTTTCAGTCTCAGCCTGAATATTCGTCTGCCTTTATAACCTTCTCTGCTGTTTGTCCTGTCTCTGGCCTTGTTTATAAACATAGTGAGCAGTAAGTTATGGTATGAATTTGGGTCCTTGCTACTAACTGTCTTTGTAAACACTCCTACAGGACACTGAATTGCCTTGGTTTGAGGCAACTTAATCCTCTCTCAATGCCATGTGAAATATTTAATACTTTCTGCATACTGAGTGATGACAAAAGAGGCCATGCAGAAAACCAAATTAATTGTAAATTCACACCCTAGCACACTTCTTTATGTAGACAAGCCATCTATTTCAGTTAATTCTTTGCAATTAGGTTGCAGTGATGTTACGTGTTTGTGTGGCACAGGTTTTTTTGGTGGCGGGGGAGGGGCCGCAGGGACGGCTCGTGTAAGAAGCTTCTAGAAGCTCCCCCGGCTCCAAGTCAGAGCCACCTCTGGCCCAGGCTGACCCAATCGGCAACAGTGGGATAGCACCTCTGGGAGAACAGGTTTAAGAAGGGGAACCCGCAGTGAGTGGGGGGATTGGAATGTGAGAGGAACCCCTCTGCAGATACCGAGGTCAGTGAGGAAGGAGGGGGAGGAGGGGCGCCTGAGGAGCTGGATGTCCCTGCAGCCCATGGTCAGACGGCAGACTGTCCCCCTGCAGCCCGTGGAGGTCCACGGTGGAGCGGAGGCCCCCCAAGATGGCCGTGACTCCATGGGAAAGCCTGCGCTGGAGCAGTTGGTGACTGAAGATTGGCCCGCAGAAAGGACCCACGCCAGGGAAGTTTGGGAAGAACTGAAGCCCGCGGAAAGGACTCACGTTGGAGAAGTTCGTGAAGGACTGTCTCCCATGGGAGGTACCCCACGGTGGAGCAGGGGACAAGTGAGTTGTCCTCCCCCTGAGGAGGCAGGAGCGGCAGAGACAAGGTGTGGCGAGCTGACCCCAACCTCCATTCCCCATCCCTCTGTGCCACCTGGGAGAGGAGGTGGAGAGAACCGGGAGTGGAGTTGAGCCGGGAAGGAGGGAGGGTTGGGGGGAAGGCGTTTTAAGATTTGGGGTTTACTTCTCATTATCCTTGTTTTGATTTGATTGGTAGTAAATTAAATTGATTCTGTTTCTTCCCCGAGTTGAGCCTGTCTTTTGCCTGTGACCACAAGTGGTGAGTGATCCCTCCTTGTCCTTATCTCGAACCACCAGTCTGTCTTTATATTTTCTCCTCATCCCACCATGTCCGGGGGACAGGAGGGAGAAATAAGCGAGTGGCTGCGTGATGCTTTGTTACAGGCTGGGCTTAAACCACAACATGATGATATACCAGCATCCTTGAGAAAAAGTTTTATTTACTCTTCTTGCTTTCACTTTCACTGTCATGACTCGAGAGCTGGTGTCTAGTCAGTGAGAGAATCTTATTATAGCAATGTCCAAATGTGACACACAGCAAGGATTAAAATGTTATCCAACTTGTACATGCATAAGCAGGCTCCCTGGAAACAGAATTCAGAATGATATTTTCATTTTGAAACATGTATTTTCCTCCACCTGAGCAGTCAATGGAGTATCTTCATTTCTAAGTAAGATCCAATTATAATGAGAGCTTGGACTGACAGGAAACATTATTATAACTGAATGAGCTGTCAAGTCCATGATTAATAAGGTTTTTCATTTAGGTTCAACAATAGCAGCATCAGACCACTGGCATATTATTATTCAATAACTCATAACAGTCATAAGAAGGTTTACTTTCAACTTTGGAGCATAGAGGGAGATGTCACATTTAGATCTTCATATGGGGCAGAAGTGGTTTCAATATTTCATGAGAGGATTTTATCTCTGTGTTTTCTGAAGATGCAAACTAATGAAAAGCCTTATGCAAAATCTAAGCCTGCTATTTAAGGACTTAGTTTCTGTTTTCCTCCTAGCTTCCATATTTTTGCATCCACATTCTTATTGCTTGAACCATGAGAACAGAGAGGGAGTATCAGTAGTGTAGGAGGTTTGTAGCCTGGGTGTCCACATCATCAGATGTTGATGGTATGGAGTATAAGTAGGAGGCAAACCAAGACCTCTACGGTCTGTCTTTGTTTGGAGAGGTGCAAAGCAGCGGATAAATAGCAGATATTTCAGGTTAACCACCGTCTAGGTATGCATTTTAAAATCATTGTGTGTTGTTCAAGCAGAGCAGGTTTTTTCTACAGTACACTACTCTTCATTTTTATGTGAGGGACAATAAGGGCAGGATAGTTATGAATTAGGGTATTCACAAGGGGAAAAGAACATATTTAGAAAGAAAAATCCTCCCCCTCAAAAAATTCTTTTTATAACAAAAATGCAATTCCCTCCACCCTACATAAATTCTGCTTTCCTATCCCATTTCACAGTCTGATAGAAGATAACTGGATATCCCATTTTTCTGTTTCACTAGTTCTCAATTCACTTTCCTAGCCTATGTCTTTAATCCTCTCTTCTATCCAAATGGTGGTGCTGCTCCATCACTGCAAGTAGTATAAATTATTTGGCTGTAAAAAGCTGTGTGCTAGGGCTGACTTCAAAAAATGGCTTCTTAGTCCAGCATTCATTTATACATCATCAGTTACATTCCACTACTTTTTATCCAAATATGATCTATCAATATAAAAAAATATATAACCCATACTGTAGCAGTCTCTTTTCCTCATTTTCTTCCCTTGCTGACACCTTGCATGCTTGCACAAACTAACCTTTACTGTACAACTTTTAGTTTAATGTTATCATCTGTCAAAGTCCCACAAACTGGGGATGGAGGCATCCTGAGAAACATTTGAGTTTCCATCCATAACCCTTCATGTTTTGAAACTGCTACCTTCTGTAAGCCAACAGGTGAAGACTGGGATTAAGACACTAGATATACCACAGCAGATGCAGAAGGCAAGCACAAAGGCCGATGCCTACTATAAGAATAAACTATGAAGTGGTTAACAAAAAAACAAGTTTACAAAGTTGTTAGTGAGCCTCAAAGTTAACACCTTGCAATGCTAAATGGGATGAGTTCCCACCTCTTTTCTTGTTTCTTCCTCTTTCAAATATCTACACTTCAGAATCCAGCTGTTGTAGACAAGTCACCTGCTTTTTGCACCTCTTCTGTAAACTACCATTCAGTTGAAAATTTTTAAGCAAGGTTAAAATGTACTAGTGTCCAGAAATTTAATTGTTGTTGTTATTTTTATGTTGTTACTGTTCTTATTGTGGTAGCCAATGCAAAAAATGCTGCATACATGCAAAAATCATGCTCGTCTCTATAGATATCCTAGATGGGAAAATGAAGCATTGTGTCCCACTTCATAGACAGAAGAGACAGCTACTGTGAACAATTTGCCACCAAGTAAATGAGCGTGGATTTACAGCTCATTAACCACTCCATGGCAACTGTCTGTGTGGTTATTGCTCCAGAGTGAATGTGAGGTAGCTCTGACCCTTACTGAAAGTGAGGCAATGTATCTTGCATTTCCCTGAGATTTAAGCATGCATATAAAGTAACTAATGAGCTGTAAATCCACACTCTTTCTTTACACGTGTCAGTTTCTTTGTGTATCTTGAGGCAATGATATTTATGCAATTTATCTGGTGTCACCGAAGCAACATGTGACATAAGTGGGAATGTAAACCAGACCTACTGATCTCCTGCAACCCCCACTCCTCTCATGGCCAGAATTTTCTTGAAGAGCTGCTGTTCAATTGCTTGGCATGTCTCCCTTCAAATGAAAGCAATTCACAGGCAAACTCAGCCACTCTTTTCGTCATTAATACTGCAAAGCATGCATATAACTCTGATGCAAAACAGATGGATCAGTAAAAGTAGCTTCCAGATACAGTTTCTTCATTTCACACATAAGATACTATTTACTTTTTCAAAGACTCTTAAATTTAAAGTTTAAAAGAAAGTGATGCTTTGGGAATAGCTTTCTACTGTTTTATTAATCAGATTTCAACTCTAGCTAATCTAGGGTCCAAATTAGTGCAGTTTAAGCAGTCTTTAGCCACTGTATTGTCCATTGGGGTAGTGCATGGCATGCCACAAACTAGCAAAGAGGCTTCTTTCTTTTCCTTTTTTCTCTAGTGACTCCTATCAAGTGATACTCTACTAAGACTCCATTACACTAGTTCAGGTGGACCATTGATACAAGCCACTGCCCACAGTGATTGCAAGCCTGGCATTATTCTGATTTTTCAATACCCTGTGCCTCCTTAAACTCCTTGTTACTTTCTATTAAAAAAAAAAAAAAAAAAAGAGAGAAAAAGAAACCCATGGGAGGAAAATCAGAACCACAGAATCACAACATATTGTCATTTAAAATATTTGCTGGTAAAATTATTTCATGTCCTGAGGTAGAACAAGAACATAATGCTGTCAGATACCTTGACAAAGTTCAGTGTAAATTATACACCTCCATCCATAAAGAAGGGAAGTTAATTTTCTCAGTACAGACATTAAAAACATTGGTTTTCAGCTCTTAAAAGCTCCCTCATATAATAACTGATAAACCTTACTATTTGTTTTATTATCAACATGCTTTTTATGTCATGTGTATGGACTAACACATTCAAAAAGAAGAGAGGGAAAGCCCAGGACTTGGACTGTCTTCACGAATTTTAATGGATTTGAGTCGTCTCTCCACAGCACTCTCTGTTTCCTGATAATCACTCAATTCCTCATTGCAGGGACTCTCTGGAAAATGTGAGTTGTACCTACAGGTCCTTTGGGATTTGACCCTGCTGTCACACTGACAGCAACTTTCTCATTTCATTTCATGGGGCGATATATTTCAAAGCATAATCCCAACCTTCTGGGATGCTTCCAGTTCTGGGATGCCCAGCTCTGATAGTACTGCAAAAGCTTGAATTTCATGAAGGAAGGCGTAATGCAAATGGGAAATATCAGTGCTTTCTTTTACATTGACCGCATACAACACTTTAGTGACTGTGATGAGCATCATTCTTTTCTCTTTTTTTCCCTTTTTTAACGGAGGCTACTTCAACACTAGTTGATTAAACCATGCCTGTAAACATCCCTAAGCTCAGTTTCAACCTGTGCCAACTAGCGCTTTCCCAAACCGGACTGGAGCATGATCTGGGAGTTAGAGCACCCCAAGGGCCACTCCCAGTATGCAGTTTGCAAGCAGCCCCACAAATTTGAAGACCAAAAGAGTTCCTAGCAGAGACATCAGCCACCTCATGCCAGTTGGCCTTCAGAGCCCAGAAAAGTCCCTGAAGGTGTTTAAGCAGGGATGGAATCAGAGAGCCTGGCAGCTGCCTGGAGTTCCAGCAGCTGGCTCTGCAAGAGCTGCCCAGCAGGTCGCTGCCACTGCTGCAGGCGGACATTGCAGGAGTACAGTGACTGTGTTTCCTTCTGGAAATACATTGTGGTGTAGATTATCTCGGGCCAGTTTAAACTGGAAAACTCTTTGGTGACTTCTGAACAGACCATAATAGGTAGCACTTCAATAACCAGCTATCCACAAACTTAATTTTCCAAATTTCTTGCCGTGACGAGAAGGGCAAATGATAGAGTGCAGCCTGGAAAAGAGGTTCACAGGAAGTCAGGCTGCTTGGAACCCCAGCTGAAAAAAAATTTCAGATTCCCCACCCCAGTTGTATTTTTGGAGGGTTATTCTGCTGCAGTGTTTCCTTGAATTTTAGATTTATTTTTCTACTCTTTTCTCCTGCTTTATAATCATAAATAATTATGTGATTTGTTATGTTACATGTTTTGTTATGTTATGCACTTTCTGCAAGAGAGAAAAAAATGTGCCAGCCAATTCTCCCCTTACTGACATCAATGGGTTTTGGCTCAAATGCTCCATGCAGGATTTTCCTTCTTCTTATCAAGAGTTCCATATTTTCATGTGGTCCAATTTTTTATTTCTTCTGGGCATCCTTTTTATTTTGATATTTCTTTTCTCTTTGTTCTCCAAGTAATTCATTTTTAGCTCTAAATTAAGCAATTTGCTTTTAACCAGTTGGCATTTTCATCAGTCAGCATATCCAAACGTTCATCTGTACCTTCCTTAATTTCATGTACTGTATCAGCGTTTCCTGTAGCAGTAATGGCTTTCTGCAATGAGACTTACACCTCAGATTGCCCTGCTAGTTTTTCAGGCAATTATCTATTGCCTGTCCTTCTGGCAGGCACATTGCTATCTTCCCCACTGTAGTTTCGTTTTGAGAGTAACATCAATCCACAGTAAGTGCCTGCTAGAGACTTGATGCTTCTCTGTGGAAATTTTAAGCTTTTAGTATTGTTTAAAAGAGAAAGAGGTCTTAATGCCAACTCTCCATACTGAGAATATCAGGAAAACTCCAGTCATTTATTAGCTGGGACTTTAGCATTCCCTGCTCTTCTAACTCCTTCCTGTTGGTACAGACAGAGTCCATAGGGTACCTGGCGGTCCTGGTCCCCCATCATCCGGATGAGAGTGCTTCTCCAGCCAGCATTTCTTGGTTTCTTTTGCAGAAAAACCTGGGACATGAGGTGGGATGGCACACATGCAGGCTTCAGCTCAGCATGGTATCAGGATGCATATAGCATCCCCAGAAAATGGTCATGGCCCCCAGATATCGACATAGCTATAAGGATCTCTGCAACAGAGCAGCAATATAAAGTCCTTCAGCTCGGACTGTCCAATCTACAAGAGAACTAAATGGCTTGACACTTGTCAGCACCTACAGCCTGCTCCAGTTTTGCTCCTAAGAACCTAGCTGAAGACCAATGCTCTGCTGAGGTTTGGAAAAGGTGCTGCTGGGGAAAGAGATGAAAACCCATCCATGACTTGGGATGTCCCTGCAGCTCCTACCCAATAATGCCTGTGGCCTTGGGTTCAACTCACTGCATGAGAGAAGAGCAAGTGGGTGAGATGTGTTGGGAAGAAGACAAGCCTGTCTGAAATCAGTAGAAAGGACTGGGGAACCATGGTCCTATAAGTTGGGGGGGCTGAAGGGCACATGACAAGTGCAGTGCTTGGGGGCCTAAGGTGCCTGGGTCTGGGTGAAATCAGGCACATGTGGCACAAGGATGGGTGTTAGGAGGGAACAGACCCTGTGGCACAGTGTGGATGTAGTGCTTAGAGGACTGAGAAGCTGTAGCGCAAGGAGTTGGGGATTTGGGGCCTGACTCACTGGGTGGGGACGGGATTTTGAGAGACTTCAAGAACTTGGCCGTAATGACAACATGGGGTGGTCATTAATATGTAGGGCCTGTGCCTCCAGCCTTCCCATGCTATTTATTAGGGACTTACAAATCTACGGGAAAGCAAAAGGGAGCAACAGTATATGAGATGTGGGGATGGAGGGGGAGAGAGGGGGTGAAAGGTTAGACTCCAGGAAGAGGGAAGCCTCCTCTTCAGTGGGGACAGAGAAAAAAAGAGAGGAAGAGGAAGAACAGCTGCAGCCTCAGCAGCTACAATCCTGCACCAGTCAGAGAGAAACTCTCTTTCTTATATTTGCATATGCATATTTTTGCATCTCCTAATGAACCACACTTTCCTCCCTCATTTTCAGTGCCATTTCTTATCTATTCTTTCCTGGCTGTCTTGCATGCATTTTTTAATATGTATTTATTTAGGAAGGTTAGTTTCTTGCTACACAGCAGAAATATTTGTGTTAAATCTACTCTATAAAGGCTCTAAAAATGTGAAAAATGCTCTGGAAGCAGAAAAGAAATAGTTAGGAGGAAGGAAAGGAGGCACTGCAAGAAAACTCATTTGCTGCAGCTTATGTCTTATCAATTTAATTCCAGATAAGTCTTCATTTTGCTGTGAAGACAGATGCGATAAATATGTTAATGGCAGATTTTGATAGTTCAGTTTGTAGAACTGCAAAGCCAGATGGAAGTGATAATTTTTCTTTCATTTTAATTTTGAAATAAAAAGCAAGAAAGCAAGAAAGTTCCTGATATCGTAACACTGTAATGACTTTTTGAAGGATAATGGACCTTAGCACAGAATGATGATTAACTATCATGCCCTGATGCTTACTATTTTATTAAATTCCAGTTTCCCCGGCTGGAATTCTCTCAGCTTTCTTGCCAGAGCCAAGCAGATTACTGCCTGTGACTGATTTTTCCAGTTCCACGTTTGTAAAGACATTGAGCAGCAATCCTAACTTGAAGCTGGTGAGTATTTTACGGATACTACTGTTGTCCAGGCTAGATACATGCCTAAGCCAACCACTGAAAATAGCCTTGGATGTAGCTTACTGTTTATCGGGAGCCAAATACTGTCTTTCTAAATTTCATTTAGCAGTGCATTTAGTACCCTTGGGGTATTATGAGCATCAGGACTAAACTGTGGCCTTCCATGCCTTGATTACAGTTCCCCAAGTATTAACATGCACCTAGCAATATTTGGCGTGGGCTCTTCTTTGATTGTTTCCATTTAAAACAAAGCCATTGAGGGACATATATTAACACCTTCTTAAATCTGTAGGATATTTACTGCCAGAACTGTGTTGGCGATTTCTTTCAATCTGTTAATCACATAGTACTGGGTCAGTCTCTCAGCTGAACAGGTAATTCTGATAGGCAAAAAGAAAGCTAGAAAACTTTTGTTGCTTGAATCCCCTTGAAGGGGAGGAAACTGTAGGCAGGAGGTAAAAAGCCCAAGGAAAATTTAGGAAACAATTTTTGAGCCTTTTCTGTTCAGGGTCCCACCCAAAATATTACTCTGGAATTACTAAGTGAAAACTTGGTTTGTTATATTCACCGTGGTATTTCTAACTGTGAAAAGAACAAGCACATTTGGCTTGTTCTTTTAAAATTAATTTTAATTTCAAGAAGATGAGGTCCTGACTGGTTCCTCTCATGGGAACTTCTCTCCAGGAACAACTTGGCAAGAGAGTGAGGTGGTCTATTCTCAAATCAGTAGCAGTAACTGCAGGGTTTTATTAGGTCATTCTCATTTTCTAGCTAAGTTCACAAATCAGAAACTGAATGGCATAAACCATTTAATTCAACATGGCAGTTAGAGCTCCCTGAGGACTTTATTCCAATGAATCCAGTGAGGAAAACATGGATTTCTTGTGAATGACTGCTTGTATCCCAAGTTTTGCCATTAGACAAAGGGTACAATTGTTGTTTGACTGTCCTCAGCTGGGGGTGCAAAGTCAGTAGGGTTTGTGGGTAGAGGTGATACTAGTTATTAAATAGATATCTGATATTGATATTAGAGATATATATCTGAAATATAAGATTAATTTCATCATTCAATACATGCTATTTCATTTCATGTGTTTACTTTACATGTATTTTCTTGGGATTTTTCTTTCTTTATTCAGTTAACAACTAATACAAAATTGCAAACATATGTGGTCTGGATGTTTCTTATTCAAACAAAATAATCAGATGAGAGGGAAAGTGAAAGTTTACAGTGCGCTGTGGAGAGGAGAGGAGAGATCCCCAGGCTCTGGAAGTGAAAGCTGTGTCAGCAGGAGCCAAGCCAACTTAATTAGCCCTGTGAAGAGACTGAGCAGAGTGCTTAGTTAATGCAGCTATATTTTGTTTGAGAATTCATCTCTTGTCCCTGGACTTTGCTGAACTGTGCAAACATCCGTGTCTCTACAGCATTGCACCTTGCACGCAAGTGGAGCCAGTCCTTGCACTCATCTGAGGTTCCAGTCCATGCTTGCTGCTAATCTCATACAATTCAGTGACTAACATGACCAAAAGTACACATTGAAACATACAGTCCTGCTCCTGGCCCTAGTGTTCCCTTACCAAGGTCAGAGAACAGCAGGCAGAGACAGCTGGAGCCCCTCTGCCCTCACAGCCTTGCTGTGAGCTAAGAGGCAATCAAAGCAAGCTGTAGCTAGAGGTGACCCACCCTTGCAGAGCATCCTCAGGTATTGGCATAAAACAGCTGGATTTTAGTCCTCTGTGGACTCATGCAGCAGCAGCATTTAATCCTGGAGCACCAAGCACAAGCAGAGCTTCCCAACTGGTGGGCAAGTAAGCCATTCACCACCCTCCAGCAAGCAGCCAGAGCTCCCTAAACATCAGGCAGGGAGCTGCCTGCAGGAGCAGCATGGCAATTCATGCAGCACTAAAGCTTATTCCAGGCTGCCACCTTGTCAGGCTTAAGTTCAGCTCATTAGGATGTTCGACTGTTATTTATGCAAATAAGTCTATGCATAGCCACAAAATATGCAAAGAGGGCCATTTATCAGTTCGGCACAATTTCCAACTTTCTGAACCCTCAGGCATCCCTGATACATGTAGAAGAAAATGCAGTCTCCCCTATTGCTACGGCTGGCAGAAAGGCCAAGGCAAAGCCTATCTGCTACCATCCATGTCCTCTCAGAGGATTCACGGTGCTCGGGATAGAAAAGATAATGCATTCTGTGTGACTTTAAATCTATTACGTTACAGCTCAGGATGTTTAATCTTATGAATAAGGGATCTCTATTTGTTTCACGTTTCCAGGGAAGGAGATTTACAAATCTGCGTAACTCTAAGCATTCCGATTGCGGTTTATTATTTGTTGTCGTGGTTTAAGCCCAGCCAGTAACAAAGCATCACACAGCCGCTTGCTCGCTCACTCCCCACCCACCCCCACCTCCCAGCCATGGTGGGATGAGGAGAAAATATAAAGGCAGACTGGTGGTTCGAGATAAGAACAAGGATGGATCACTCACCACTTGTGGTCACAGGCAAAAGACAGGCTCAACTCGGGGAAGAAACAGAATCAATTTAATTTACTACCAATCAAATCAAAACAAGGATAATGAGAAGTAAACCTTCAATCTTAAAACGCCTTCCCCCCAACCCTCCCTCCTTCCCGGCTCAACTCCACTCCCGGTTCTCTCCACCTCCTCCCCCCGGCGGCACAGAGGGATGGGGAATGGAGGTTGGGGTCAGCTCGCCACACCTTGTCTCTGCCGCTCCTGCCTCCTCAGGGGGAGGACAACTCACTTGTCCCCTGCTCCACCGTGGGGTACCTCCCGTGGGAGACAGTCCTTCATGAACTTCTCCAACGTGAGTCCTTTCTGCGGGCTTCAGTTCTTCCCAAACTTCCCTGGCGTGGGTCCTTTCTGCGGGCCAATCTTCAGTCACCAACTGCTCCAGCGCAGGCTTTCCCATGGAGTCACGGCCATCTTGGGGGGCCTCCGTTCCACCGTGGACCTCCACGGGCTGCAGGGGGACAGCCTGCCGTCTGACCATGGGCTGCAGGGACATCCAGCTCCTCAGGCGCCCCTCCTCCCCCTCCTTCCTCACTGACCTCGGTATCTGCAGAGGGGTTCCTCTCACATTCCAATCCCCCCACTCACTGCGGGTTCCCCTTCTTAAACCTGTTCTCCCAGAGGTGCTATCCCACTGTTGCCGATTGGGTCGGCCTGGGCCAGAGGTGGCTCTGACTTGGAGCCCGGGGGAGCTTCTAGAAGCTTCTCACAGGAGCTGTCCCTGTGGCCCGTCCCCCGCCACCAAAAAAACCTGCGTCACACAAACCCATAACATTTGTTTATAACAGGTATGTGACAAAAAAAAGGTCTTCTGGAACAGTCTGCTTAAATGTGCTTCTTTGCCTGGACAGCTGCAGTCTAAGGTCACTCTCACTCATGAATGTGCAAAGGAACCTCAGCCCACCCCTCCTCTGCCCTTATCACTCTCTTCTCACTTCAGGAAATTATCTTCTGCACAAGTCTAGTTTAGACTCAGCATCTACCTGTTGCTCTCCACACTCAGCCATTAGTAACTGCAGGAGGTCTGAGTCCTCCTGACAAGGGGTACAGGTCTACCAGAAACACACCTTAGGGAATTCTTCCCCAGTTCTCTACCCCAGGCCAGTCCCAGCCTGACGACTTGTCTGTTAGCTCCAGGAACAGTTTCTTGTGTATCCTCCCTAGCCTAACAGGATGGCTTATTTAAGCTGCTACAAGGTTTGCTGTACAAATTGGCAGAAAAGTTGTTTCCATAGTACAAGTAAACACAGAAGAAAATGATGCAGCTTTTTGCTGTATTACCCTTATCTGAGGAACCCACCTTACCCATGGACTTCTCCTATGGGCTGTTGTAACCATGTCCTGGGACCTATGTGGAGCTGTGGATATGCATGTGGTCTTGGAATTGGCACTGAGGGGATGAATGCTTCCAGCAGGTAAGGAGAGGTACCCACAAAGGCTCCCCTTCCAGGGTGGCTACAATTGGACCTTAAATTTGATAGCAACACAAAAAATTAACTTTCCCCGAACACCCCAAAATACAATTCCATGAGTTACGTTGCATCTAAAGTGCAGCACAATCACAGTGCAGAGACCTGAAAGTATTTCCAATGTTTTTTCCTTCTTCCCCTGTATGGAATTTGTATTTGCACATGAAGGCAACTGCAACATAAGTAAAGTACCTCCTGGACAGTCTCTCTCATTAAAGTCCATCAGGGTGACCTGCCTTTGATTCTTTCAATATATGCAAGAAAATGGTGGTGGGTTGACCCCAGCTGGCAGCTAAGCACCCACCGAAGTGCTCACTCACTCCCCCCTGAATCAGGATGATGTTCTCATCAGGAGAGAGAATAGCAAGAGCAAAAGCAAAAAAACTCATGAGTTGAGATAAAGACAGTTTAATAAATGAAGGAAAGAGGGGGAAAAACCCCAGTGAGGCAAAGGCAGTCACTCACCACCTTCCACAAGCAGACTGACAGCCAGCCAGTTTCTGAGCTATGGCTACCTTCCCAGACCAACCACCCCCTCAGTTTTTATTGCTGAGTGTGGCATTATATGTTACAGAATATCCCTTTGGTCAGTTGGGGTCAGCTGTCCCAGCTGTTTCCCCTCCCAACCTCTTGCCCACCCCCAGCCTACTTGCTGGGGATGGGGGCAGGGGGGCAGCCTGGGAAAAAAAGAAGGCCTTAACACTGTGGGTGCACTGCTGTGCAATAGCCAAAACACTGTTGTGTTATCAACTCTCTTTTATTCACAGATCCAAAACACAATGTCTTACAGGCTGCTGTGAAGAAAATTAACTCCATCTCAGCCAGACCCAACACAAAAATTAATGACAGAACATGACCTATGATTGTAAGAGACTCAAAGACAAGGTGTGATAGCATTGCCTTAGGTTAACCAGGAAGAAAATTGTCCTAGAAGGGGCACTTCTTTCTTAACATCAAGTGCTATTCTAAAATGGCTGGCCTTTTTCTTCCAAATCAATCTGCCACTTGGGTAAGTGCAAAAACATGCAGTCAAAAATATCTATACAACCTGACTTTCTGTGAATTTAATTCTGCCACTTCCAGCTGAGCAAAATTATCTTTACATCATGAAAACATATGCTTCCCCTTAATAAATATTTAAATACAGCCACTTCAAATCTTTTGCATTGGTGCAATAAAGGATTATCCATGCAAAATTATACAGCCAAGCTTTCCGCTGTGAGTCAGCGTGGTTCTGTTGTTTTTCATGGATCAATTAACACACACTGGAGATTTTAGCCATTGCTGTCTATAATGGCTAATTTGCCTGTTACAGGGAACTGAGAGCCATCTGTGTACGTGCCATAAGGATACACCAGAGAAATGGAGACTGTAAACCAACAGAACATGACCTATGATTGTAAGAGACTCAAAGACAAGGTGTGATAGCTTACCTTTGGAGCCTGTAGTACATCAGACACATCTTGCTTAGGTACTGCAAAAACAGGTTTTGGTGCAAGTGTTGGCTTTTTGGGAGGCCTTGGCGGTGGATGAAGGGTTTGGTTTTCATATCTTCGCACCATATAGTATTGCTCTTCACTGATCTCCTCCACTGTTGTCTTAGTCACAGGTGGTAAAACTGTCTGGCCATCTTTGCTGAGCAAATGGACTGACATGTTTAGGCGATACACAGGAATCTCCCAGCTCTCCATTGGACTGCTGGCACTACTGATCAGCAAATAGGAGTCTGTGATTTCTTCTTCAAACTGCAGACCAGGCATAGCAGCCAAGACATCTTCCTCAATGGAAAGGTCCCTCACAGACACTTTGACATTAAAAGGCAGACGGAATTCTTTGCAAATCTCAGAAAGCTGGTACTGTTTCTTGTCATGAATCACTTCCACAAAGCCACCTTCCATATACATAGGGAGGAGCACTTTCTTATACGTATCACTTAGTATTTGTTCACAAGCTAAAACATCTATGAATTTCTTTCTTCCCTCGTACAGAACTTCACTAGTCTGGCATTGCTGAACTAGAAATTGATCTCCAACCGAAACAGAAAAAAGCTCTTTATGAGGGGAATCAAAGGCTTTAGTTGCTACAACATGAAGTTGTTCCTTTTCACTTCTTGCTATCTCTAAGTCATAGGCAGTTGGAAACTCCCGAGGTCGTCTCTTGAACTTTCCTTTGTAGCTCATAGGGATTAAAAAATGTCTTTTAGGGGAATCACTTCTGATCTCAGAGGCTAGGACTCGTGTTGCCTGGTACTTTTTGTAGATGATGATCTCTTTTCCTGTATACAGTAAGTTATAAGGTTTTGGGCTTCCTGAAGGCCCTTCCATTATCTCAGCAACCATGGGAAATTCCTTGCTTGTTCTCTCAAATACATCTTCCAAAGAGAGTGGCTGAAGGAAAGAGCTAATATCATAACAGTCTGTTATGTCCTTGACTTCTACATCTAGATCTGAGAGGATATGAACTATGTCCTTTCGAACTGAAAAGAAAATGAAATATATTGATTTTTGTTTTCAAACTGATATCGGAATAAAATATACATGTCCTGTTGGCCAGATGCTAAAAGTACCTCTTCTGAGGTGTGCACCTCCATATGTTAACATGCACAATTAATAGCACCAGTCAAAGTCTAACTGTTTTAATTTGAGATATATGGCTATCAGATATGCAGGAGACCTCACAAAGGAAGAGAGAAACAAGAAGAGATGAGAATAAGGTGTGCAAGTGAACAAAAGTTTAAGAAAAAGGAAAGGAAATCTAGTTCACTGTCTTTCTCACAGCACCTCCAAATTTAATCAGCTGTTTGTCTTATCAAACTCTTTTTTTTTTTGAGTACAAGTTGTATTTCTATGTTTTAATTCATAGTAACTTATGGTTTCTCCAAAGGCATGGGTGGGGGAACATTTTTAATAAATAAATAAATAAATAAATAGCATTTGAACCCATTAACATGTTTCTCCCACAGCCTAGGAGAAATAACATGTTTTGATAGTTATAAGAATAATGCAAACATCTATAATTATTAGAAAATAATATCACTTTTAAAAAAAGGAAAAACCTTTGTATAACAAAGTCTAAGCTTATTGTTAATGAATGAAATTTCTCTTATAATGTGGAATTCTTGCATCTTTTTCTTTGTCATCTGGTTTTACTCACTATCAGAATGGAGCCATTGCATTTAACAGTCTGACAGGGACCAACAACTCTTTTATCACAACTGAACTTGCAAAATTTTGGAAGTAAAACTTCAAGCACAAAGCTGACTATGCAATTAAGGCTTGTTTAAGAATTTGGCTCCAGATAGTGACACCACAGATCACTGACCAGGGGCAGTAAAATTTAACAAGCAAATATTTAATGACTCTCTTCAGTAAGACTTATTCTCCATAGACCTGCACACAAGGATAGTATATCCTGGATTCACACTTCCTTGTAGCAGGACATACTAATATTTTATACATAAAGGTTGGTGTCAGATATATTTTTTATGACAGAGTTTTATGACATTGATTCAGGATCTGTTTATTCCAAGTCTGCTTTTGTCACATTGACACCTTCAGGTGACAAACACCCTAAGCACCACAAGGGAAAGTCAATGAAGGAGGAATGACTAGTGAAAATGGAAGTTTCCTATGAGTGTTTAGGGGAGTTCCACACACATAATTTGTTCATTATTAAGAATGAGAAGTATTGACGATTCCTGCCCACAGCCTGTGAAAATGTAATCTGCTATCCCTCTTATCAGGAATCTTTTTTATTGAATTGTGGATAGTATTTCTCATACTTTATCTTGTATCTATTTATAGTTCTTCTAAAAATGGTGAAAATCCATTTTTCATGGTCCACAAGAAAGTAAGTTGTTCATCATGTACCATGAAGCCTACTTTTCAAGTTTGTATTAAATAGTTATTGAGGACATATTTAATGCTTCTTAAATGTTGAACACACTATGAAACATAAATGGCCATTAAATAAAATCAACAAATACAACTCTCCCTGGAATACCTGATTGGAAGACAAGTGAATACCAAACATTTCTGAATCTTCAGAAAGCTTTTTAGAAACATTAAATTCTTATTGATTGTGCACATATATCTAAGTGGGTATAGGAATACACCTAAGTGAATCCAGCTTTAAGAGGTGGGCTAGATTTCTGAATCTAGCTAGAGTTGTAGAGAATGAAGTATTTTATCTTGTGAAGATACACTTTCCAAACTCACACATTAAATTATACATAAAGGTATAGCACAGCTGAATGTCTCATGATAAGCACTTAGCAACTATAGTGTATTGTGCTAACAGTCTCTGCCCACTTTTCTTTCTTTCTCTTTTATCCCTTTACTTACATCATTCATCAAAGAAAGCTCAATTATGAAAAGATTTCTTGCTTAATGGCCTCATGAATAACATATTTCTGCTAGGATTTCATTTCTATGGAGCTGACTGATTTGCTTCTAGTAAACGCCACAGGCAGCAAAACCTTTCCAAAAGCTAAGCTCCTATCCTGCAAACTTTAACAGGATAGGTGCATCAACAACTAGAATTGCAGCAAGTTTCCATCTACTGCCTGGGCTGTCCTCAAGCAAGGTCAAACATTTTAGCTTAAGCTGTTTTTTTGCTTAGGTAGGTATCTCAGTTCAGAGAGGGTATGCTATGCATGCACACATAGGTCATTACTGCAGCTCGGCTATTCAAGTAACCATAACTCAGGAGAATTTCACTGTGTGCTTATACCCTTGCACATCTTGTAATTTTATTCCTGTGACTAATTTCACTAACACATTTGAAGTAAGGCACAGATAAAGACATAGGTAAGAATAGAACCCAGCAGTTTCAATGTTTTGGTGGAACAACTAGAACAGTGATAATGTGCCATGGACAAAATATATATTTTTTTTTTAATAAAAACTTGTAACACAAATTACAGCTTTTGAGGATATTGGGTTTTCTAATATCTTCCTGTTTCCTCAAACCTAGAGGTTTCAGAAATTGTCTGTGAGTCTTTTCTGTTTACATTCTATTGATATTTGTTTCTGCATTAGAGTAAAATAATATGGTTTTTCTTCCTGCAGCATCCTCATTCTGAAAAATAAATGGTAGTTGAATGTGTTATGACATGTAGGTCTATACTTTTTTTCTACCTCCTAGCTATAACCATAAATGATCAAGTGGCTTCTTCATGGCCAAAGTCTGAAACACAAAGAAAGAGAATCTGAGAACCTAACAGAATTCCTAAGCTCCACTTTTTCATTATGCAATACATTTTCTTTGAAACAATTATTTAATTGTGGTGATCAAAGAAATGGCAACAGAAAGAAAAGCAAGGTAACTATCTAAATTAGCAGCAGATAGAGGAATAAAAAAGGCAATATTATTTTTATCTTTCTTCATCTTTAAACTAGCATCAATGGCAAACATGGGTCAGGAATTCTTGACCAAACTGAATCCTTTCTGCCTATTTTAAGCAAATTTTGTGTATTTAAGGGTACTTTGCTATACTAAGATGAACAGGACATTGGCTTTGATTCCTACTTACATTTCATTACTGCCTGCACTTCATAGACAGGTGTCAGAATCAAGCAGCCATCAAAATTCTCAGGGAGTGGATTAGAGGAGTCCCACATATGTAAAATATTGGAAAGTTTGACAATCCGGTTTCTGCACTTAGGGATTTTCCATTCTGCAATCTCTTTTAGGGTGTATATCTGGTCATCTTCACACTCGTAGAATTTTCCTTCTTGTGAAAAGGGCAACATAAAGGAATGAGACTGGTTATTTCTGACCACACCACAGTTCACAGTCATTGTTCCATTGACCTCTTCCACTGAGTTGAAGGCGATCTGCTCACCATGTTTGATAGTGATGTTTGCCAATTTTATATCCTCAGGGCTGTAGAAACATGGATGGCCAAATCTTGTTGGCCCAATAGAGACTTTTCTTGTAATTTCTTCAATGCTGACATACGGAGTTTTATCTGCCACAACCTTATACAGACCTAAGAACAGAAAACCTTTATTATAAAAAAGGGAAATATATGAAGGAAGCCATGCCAAATTTTAGACTGTGAATGCAATAAAAATGGTGAGCAAAGCACATCAAACAATTAATAGCTGACTGTTTGCTAGAAATGTGACTCTATAAAGATAATATCAACTACATAATACAAATCATAGGTAGCTGGAATTAGCCCTTTCTACTCTGCAGGTAATTTCTGACAACCAACATTTTTACGTCCATGGTAAAAAGAGAAAAAAGTTATTTTCTTTGCTACAGAAAAAAAAAAATTATCTTAAATTCTTATCTGTGTTTGTAGGAAACCAACCTTTAAGAAAAAAATGCAGACGTGGTATGAGGAAGAGCAACAATAATGTGATCAGTGAAATGCAGGATAAAGTTTCTGGCTAAATGTACTATGTATTCTTCCACACACAGACTGGGGATTCCTAGACCAAGTATGTTTAAAGACACATCACAAATGAAAAAGTAGTGCCTACAGATAAGAATGAGCAAAGGAAATTGATTTTAGCATATCTGATAGTCCAGACCACCAGATGGAGTAATCCAAAGTTTGGGTGTTGCAGCACTGTGCCCATCACAAGGCAATTAAAGTGCTGAAGTACTGCAAGGCAGAAGCTGCATCTGAGCTTCCCTATCCCCTAGGGACATTATTATTTCATGTTAATCATGCCCCTTGGAGCTGTCTCATTAAGAGTCCACATTGCAAGAAAAATATATGCATTTCTGTATTTGCATGACTGTTTTTATAGAGGAAGATGAAGTGGATGGTTTAGAGGACTAAACAGTAGGCTTTAGCTGAACTGTATGATTCAGCTGTCTCCTTCCCCAAACATGGCAGTGTGAATGCTGCCTCGTGGAATTACATTGCAGCTTCCTGGGACTGGCATCGACTAAAGCTCTCCTCCAAGTGAATATAACTGAACGTAGAGGTTATTGCTAGGCCAAGTTTGCAAGCAAGGAGACACGTACAAATTAACTGGTAGCTACAGCTACAGCAACAAAGCAGCCAAGCTTCCTGGGAGATGCAGTGCTTTGCTCCTTCCTTCCCCCGAAGCCAACTAGCAGGAACCCTATGGCCTCTGCTGCTCAACACTTTTGCCTCCTCTGGACCACAAAAAGGGCATCGTATATTTGTGGTAAAGGAATACTCCCACCTTGGCAGTTACAGAGCATGGGATGGGGACTCGAAGATTGCTGCTTGGCACTACTAAAGGCTCTTTCATGGCAGCTCCACATCTCATGAGTGGTTTCTGCCATGTCTACAAGGTTTAAGTGTTCCATCCACCCGCCCCCAGTTGCCTAGTGTGGGAACTGGGTCCACACCGGCTATGAGTCCCTTCCTGTGGGGACCAGAGTGTGAGAAAAGGGTAGGATTCCCCAGCAGATACCTGGGTCTCAGCAAGGTGGGATGCTGCCAGAATGCAGTTCCTGTTGGATGTTGGGAAGATGCTCATGCCCTTCTTTAGACCTCCTCTGATAGTGGGATTGTTTAACAAATTAGATTGGAAGATTGCTTCAGTTAAAAATAACCTCCAAATTGCTTATTTTCTCCCACACCTTTTCCATTACTGAGTTTCACCTACCGACCACAATTAACACAACTGAGTGGCCTGCATGGAGGCAGAGTCTCCTTAAGATTATATTCTTTAAAAAGGATATATCAAACCATTCCCTCCACCATAACAGCCTTTTTTTTTTTTGCCACAGAATTGGTGTGATTCTTGTTTCACTGTAACAAAACCTGCTATTTTCACTTTGTAGCTTTAGCGCCCTTTTTATTAAAGGAGATGTTATTAAGATTCTGTCTGTTGAGTAGCTTTTAACTGAATTTTTCACGAGATTGGGCATGTTTGGTTCTAGGTATCCCATGTGACCACTAGGATCTGTGGCAACTAACAGCTCTGAGGGCTTGTCAGCAGCCTAAACATTAATAGCTTTTTTGAGCTACTGCAGAGATAGTTGCTAGTTGTGCCTATGCGACTGCTTTCTGCAATTCTATGCCTTCACAGTTGTCTGTATGACAGTTAGCTTTTCCTGTGTGAAATTAGTACCCTTGTGCAAATACATCCTCTACATATATGTCCTCACTGCAGGACTGCAGGAAAGCCTTTAGTCCTTTT
This sequence comes from Astur gentilis, assembly GCF_929443795.1. Lineage (NCBI taxonomy): Eukaryota > Metazoa > Chordata > Aves > Accipitriformes > Accipitridae > Astur > Astur gentilis. The sequence goes on from NC_064884.1 coordinate 21,704,795, forward strand.
TCTGGGCTGCAAGGAAGCCGCATCCATGAATGTAATTGCACAAATACAAAGTTCAACTTCAACACATTTTTATTTCTTGCTGGTATTTTTACTGATTCTCACAGCCGTTTTTAATACAATTATTAATAAGCAAGTTAGCTACCTCATTCCTAATCACTACTGGAGCTGTCAGAGTAAATCAAGACAAACTGGTTCACCAGCGCTTAGAAAATATCGCAGTGACAAGGCACCTATGACAAACTGGAATTGTGGAAAAGACAGCATCCCCCAAACAGTGTTCCAGTGTCATGCTTTGCAAGCACAAGATGGGCATCGTCTCCTGGCAGTGCTGGGAGAAAGCAGATAGGAATATTCTTCATTAAAAAGTGTATTCAGAGTACATATGATGTATCCCAAAGGCAATAACGATGTTTACCCATCTGTGATTGATACAGGAGCATGTGCATTGCCCCTAGAAAACCTCCAGAATTGCATTACAAAGCCTCCATAAACTATGTTAAAAAAAACATTCCCAATTGAAAATATTTGGCTATGTACAGGTATGAGAAACATTCTTCTCCTCTATGAGTTTGACAGTAGACTCAGGCTCTACTAATTTTGCTGGGACTACATAGCTACTTGGAAGCCAGCTATTTCAGCAACAAACTGATGAACATCCTGGGTTGGAAAGCAGGTTTCATATAGAAGCATAATTACCAGATCTCATACAAAACTAGACAACTGATTATCCTGTTGGGCTCAAGCAGACTGACTTTGTCAGGGTTGGGAGCAGAAAAATCTTCACCTTCTGTTCTGCTAATTTTCTTAATTTTGGTAACAGAATGCTTGCATAGACAACTGAAGAGCCATGTGGCCTTGCACTCTTAGCTTCTGTATTCATGAGACCCATGAAATAGAGGCACCTAATAGTGACCTGTTTATGCTTATGAGTATGTAAAGATCCATATGTTTCTCTCCATATAGAAAAGAGGTGAATATATAAAAAGTTATTTTGATATAATGGATGAAAGCCACTGTGGTTCCTAAGTGCCATAATCTGCCATGGTATCTTCTCATAAATGCTCTCCTTGCTACAATATATATTTTAAAAAAACAACAACCAACACAAAACCCAAACACTGTTATGGAACCATTCAGAATCCTATTAAAATAATTATGAATCAAATTACAAACCCAAATGTTTTCCAAATCTAAGACAGCAAGGAAATCTCCAGAGTGGGAGATGTATGGTAAGTTGAGATGCTGAAGTTTGGACATTTTGAGTTCAAACAAAAATATTTTTGGACTTTTTCATAAATCATAAAATGACTGACTCAAATTCACTTAGACTTGCCTAAGAGAGCTTGGTAGACTTCTGGGGGGAAAGACAGATGGAAATAGCAAACCTGGAAAAAAGTCCAGCTGGTTTACTGACAGCTGGCATTATTGCTCCTGTAGACCTACTTTCTAAATGTAATCTGGTCTACAACCAAAGTGCACTGATGGCCAATAGTTTGGGGGAAAATTACAGGCAGAGACCCCCAATAGTTTGGGGGAAAATTACAACTAGAGACAAGAATAACTACACATACATAATAACTACAGGAATGTATAACCATCATCACACCATAAACACTCTGCAGCTAGTAGCATTTCACTAGGTGAAGTGCCTGCCTAGCCATAATAGGATAATTCAGCCCATCACTTTCAAGAAAAGTTTTAGGCACTGATGTACACATTGGTAGAGAGAGAGGGTTTGGGAAACTGAAAAAAAATATTTTCACTGGTATGGGAGAGAAAACATAGCCCAAGGATCACCCATTTAGTCCTGTAGGAAAGCATGTTTTGATAGAGTGATTTTTTTTACCACCTTTTTACAGAACAGTGTATGCAGCTCCCTTTTACTGGTTATAGAGTGATAAAGGGTACTTCCCTGTAGCTTTATAGACTTCCCATTTTCAGTCTTAATTAGAGTCCTGAAGGAAAGGAGTATCCTTATTATTCTTTCTTTTTCCTCTCATCCCTGCTTCTGTGGAAGTTTTTTTTCTGAGAAAACCAGTAGTTAGGCTCACCTAGTAGAGCAGGAAGTAGCCTTCAAGGAAAAAAAAAAAAAAATAGCAGAAAAGACCTTCTGTCCCAGACTAGCAGTTTCTGTTCCCCAAGGTAATGCAGAAGACTGGTAAGAGCTCAGTTCCCAAATTCTCTGGAGCTGACTTGATTGCTATTCCTCTTTCCCTCACCTCCACCACTCACTGTGCTACCTCCTCTGCTCCAGCATCCTTCTCTCCCCATCCTGCCCCAAAGACCATCTCTCCTATCTCTCCATCATGTCCTACCGAGATGAGCCTTCTAATGCCTAACCCCTGTCCTTCCACACATGCTGTGTGGCCACAGACAAGTCTCCTGTCTTGTGACTCACAGAGGCTGAGAGCTCAAAGGGACAGTTGTGCTCAGCTATGTGTTCATCAGTCCATGTAGGAATGAGCAGCAGCAACTGCCAGGGACCTCTGGAGAACAGGTCAGCCCAGCAATATTTCAGCAGAAGAAGGAATATAACAGAACACAATGAAATCATTTGTGTGGGCATGCAGTTCAGGTGTTGTGCAAATTACCAGTCTCTGCTAATTTGTTAGTAGTGAAAATCTGAGTTCAAAATGCTGTTAGATTTAGCCATTGAAGTGTCTAGAGTAACAGCAGACTTCATTTTTTACCCAGTGTATGAGCATAGAAAGAATAGCCTGGCCCTCTGAGGCATGAAAAAGAACAAATTAGGATGAGGATAAAATGAAATAACACAGATAGTGAACTTGTGGTTGCAGCGGTTTCTCTAATGCAAAGGGTAGATTAGGCCTTTATCAAGGATCTGATTTGCCAGAGCAGAAAAAAGGAATTCTGTAAACAGCAAATAAATTCAGAAAGACAAAGAGTAAGGTTTCTTTAAAGCCAATGAGCCCAGTTCTTCGCTCAGAGAGACGCTATCCCCAGAGTTAGAAGCGTTACTTATTTATGTCAGCGTGCACACGGTGAAAGGATACATGAGCCCATCACATGCAAATGATAACTCACAACAGAGGAAATGGAAAATAACATCAAAGCAAAAGATTTCTTCGCATCAACACTGGCAAGAAAGCACTGTACATATAATGTAAACACAGTGCCAGACTCCTGGAGACCTGCAGATATTTTTATTTAGGTAAGTCAATGGCAGTGTGAAAAAAATCATGTCCAATTAGGTTTGGTGCTGCTCTAATACAATGTTTCATTCAGAGCTTAGCATGTGTATGTAATAAAGTGAAAAGGAAAAAGGTCAAGAAAAAGCAGAGACTGGGACATCTTGACTTTGTAAAGCAGAATCATTCTTCAGCTAAGAACTAAATTAGAGAAATAACAAATTTACATCTTACCCAAAAAACTCTTGAATGCATAAGAGTACCTATACAGAGAGAAACAAGAGAGCGGTGCTCCCTGTTGGGTTAATAAGAAGTGTCATTAAGCCCCTCTTCAGTGCTGCTGTTCAGTAATACCCATCATGTGGAGGATAATAATGATAAATTTCAGCAAAATGAACTCTGAATTTATTTTTCCAGTGAAATAACCCAGTTTTCTAGAACTCTGGTTGGGAGACTTCATAAGTATGCATGCAAATTGTAGTGGTTAGACCAAATTTGAAAATGTGCTCAATAGGGCAACAGCATCCAAATGCCAAGTTGCAAAATTGATCACTTGAATGCAAACAAACCCAGAATCACCAGGTTCAAGCATTTGAAATCACAAGTCACTCTGTTCTAAATAACAGGAGAGTCAACATTAATAAATATAGGATTACTTTTATCACTCAGTTGAGTTGGATATTTTAGGATTCAAATGTTCAAACCTATCTGCCAATCAAGATGTAGAATATGACTTCCTATATGTATATATACTTTAGAGATAGAAGAAATTTTAATAATAGCAAAGAAGCTTGGATTTCAAGAAAAATACCAAATATCTTGAGAGTTCACAGTACAGCAGTACTTCAATATCTCTAGATAGCCACAGATAATTAAAATGTCTTTGATCACTACATTTGGGCCCTGCTAGTGCTTGAAAATGAAATTCCAAAAAAGTCTTTTAATAAGTAGTCATACAAATTGTTCTGATTCACTGAGTAAGAAAAACATGAAAATAAATTGAGGATCTACTGGGGAAAGGAATATCACATATAAGACAATTTCAGAGAGAAATCTGTAGTTTGGAGATGGAAAATGAAGGCATGGCAGAAGACATTTGCCTATGGAATTCAGATGAAACATTACATTCCCATGTACTTTTACAATTTATTTGCTTCAGGAAGTGTGTTTTGTCTCCCTCTGCAGAAAAAGCACATACCAGTTTGGGCACTGGCATAATCTAAACCATTTATATGCATGTGCACACATTCTCACATGTGTTAGCTCAGCAATGTGTTAGAAGAACATCAGTGAGCTTACTAAATCAAGCACTCAAACACTAGAAAAAGCTTATGTTTCCCTGTGCGGCATCAATTTAGCCTCCCATGTGCTTCGAGTACAATACAGTGTTAATTAAATGTTTACATTTGTTTTTTTCTCTACAGAACTGTAGTGTCATCCTGTGCATTAGCTAGACTGCTGGCCAAAGTGAGTCCTGGATGTGATCTCAGGCTCTCAAGGGCTGCTGTGTCCTGTGTGTGCTCTGTCCCTGTGTTTCCTACCTGCAGGTATCCACTTACTTTCTCTCCCAGACATACACAGGCTCCCTCCCACATTCCACTGGTCTCCGTGTGCTGTTTTCCAGCCTGCTTGTTTATCTCTTCTCCCCGAGGCGCTCCCATTACCTCTGCTGCCTGCAAGACTCCTAGTGTAGGATGCCCTACATATATATGTCTGTGTGGGTGCAGGCCTCCTCTGATGATGGTAACCACCTCCACTGCCATCTCCAGTCCCTGATCTTTGCACATCAGGCCTTCATCCTTCTGCCCTGCTCCAAGGTCCAATCTTTTTCTATCAGTTTCCTAACCTAGCTTGCCTCCTCCACTTCTCACACACGGATACTCACAATCCAGCACTTCTCCCTCTGCACTCCAGTCACTTCCCTAGTTAACACAGCTGGGCCCTAATAGTGGAGGAATTGAGATGAGAGCAGAATTGAAAAATGGATTAATATGACATGTGATGAAGTCTTGGTCAGCTGTCCCTAACAAGGCCACATGAACAGAGGAAGATACGTTTCAAATAACAAGTCAGTACCACATGCCAAAATTCAAGTCCATCTTGCAAAATATGAATATTTTGGGACTTCTCTATAGAACAGTTGAAGTGTTTTTTAAGCAGAAAACCACATCCATTTTCCTCTAATCCTGTTTCCAGGCATGGAGCAGCCACCTTGGCCACTGGAATTAAAATAAATCCTTAAAATAAAAAAAAAAAAACCAACCCAAAGTATTCAAAATATTTTATATCCAAAATAATAAAACAAAAATATAGTAATAGCAAATAAATTATAGTCTGAGCACACAGCAAGGAAGATTTCAGCTCTGACAAAATTTGGCAAAGTCATAAGTAACTGAAAAGATTTTTGTAAAAATTCTTACACTGAGTGACCTCAAGTATAGAAGGCATTACTACCAAACATTGTAACGTTAATAATGTTTATCCAGGCTTGGAAAAGCACTGTAAGAGTTGAAATTTAAAAATAAATTGATTGTGTCTTGTGCCATCTGATAAAATGTTATCCTTGACAGCTGAGTTGTAACCTCAAAGAAATATCAATAAAGACAGCAAATCAATGAAGTGAACAAAGGTGATTACTCAGGGTTAAAATTCCTCAAAAACATGTATTCATGAAATACTATACCAGGAAAATTTAGTGGTAATTCCACTTTGGCTGAAAACCCGCTGACTTCATTATTCTCACAGATACTTGCTATGAGCTTATTAATTTTGAAGCCAATAACTTTAATGACTTCTCCTGTTGACAGGCAGCATTCATTTCCAAACATTTCATAGATGGAGCCTGAAAAGAAATACAAAAGGAAAGAAAAACATTATTCAGCTTTTTCTCACTCTGTGAGGTGTTTTTACCTCTTTGAATGAAAGCAAAAATACTTAAAATAAGTTACATGAAATAATACTTATCCTGTGATAACTAATCTAATTTTCATTTTCTTTCTTAATGTCACGAGAAAGTCCACCTTGTGACTTCAGTGACCTCTAGATCAGCTCTATGTGTACACTGTTCTTATACGCATGTAAAGGAGAATAAGGTCTGAAGAACCTGCATTTCCAGTTATTAGACCAAAACAAAACAAGGTGGAGCATAGGATCTCCTGGGTCATCAGGAGCTGCCTCCTGAATTCAGCAGGCAGCGAAACCTCAGCAGGAAAGATGCTTCTGCAGAGCATGGGGCATAGCATATCCCATAGGAAACAACAGACTACAGCAGAAGACAAAAAACCATAAACCCTAGAAGGTGCCCAAGGAGAGGCCAGGAGACATCAAAGTGCAACCAGCATTTGAGCTTTCTGTGGTAACAGAAAACCTGAAGAAAGTGCAAGAAATTGGAAAACTGGCAAATTAACAGCAGTAAACTCTACCCCATGCTGAAACGAGGCTACTGATTCTGACCTGGCAGCAAAAAAATTCCTTTTTTTCTGTTAGGTTCAGAAGTTTGAGAGCACAAGCAAGGCAATCCAACCAAGTGTTTCAGAGCTTCCACAGTAAAACCTGAAACTGCAGCTTGCCCTGCCAGAACTAACCCTCCCTTCTCCATTCCAGCTGTGGTCAATAGCTGCTGTTTCAGAAGTGGGGACAGGGGGAGAAAATAAAGCAAAACAAAACAAAACAAAAGCCAAGTTATGCAGAAGAAGGAAAATTATTCCTGGTAGCTGCAGGACATTAGCAGAAGGTTTGGGGCATGGGATCAATTAGCTATATACAAAGGCAGTGCAGTAAACACATGGTGTTCCATTTGTAGATAGAATTGCATTGAACACAGAACATCAGAAATGTTGACTTTAATGCTAGCTTCCATTCTTCTCATGCTGTGCAGTTCCTTCCAAAAACTTACCAAGCTCTGTCCTGAAGTGATGTGGAAGTACCCTTTTTGGAATCCCATCTCAGAATTTCATTTCCCTCATGGTGAGAAACCTTAGTCTCATTTCCACTCCCAATGCATCGGTGAGTGTATTCATTTGCTCTGCTACTAACATTGCTCTGCTACTTTTTACTTAAAATACTTTTTTTTCTCATTTCCATTTCTCCCTTCCCCAAAAGGTTTGCAAGGTTAATTTTGCCCTTCTCTGGTCTTTTTTTTGACAAAAATCTAGAAGAAACAAGTTATTTTTATCTCCTCTGAGAAGACAGCTTTTCCTTCCCAGAATCCTTCTAACAGCCTTTTCTTGCATCTTGTTCAGTTTAAAGTCTTCCCCCCCCCCCCCCCCCCCCCTTAACCTAGGTAACCAGAATGGTCTCAGGCAATGAGAGATTACTTAAAACCTGACCTCTGGCTATATAGTAAAAATCAAAAATTGAGATGGCCTGTACTGAAATATTGCCATTGCCTGCAGAACTCACTTCCTACAGAAAGTAACATTCTTTACTCCACAGACCTCCTTGTAGTTGGTGGGGATAAAAAAAACCACAACTTTTTGTTTGTTTGTTTTTGCCAGGTGTCATATCAGAAATGCAACTGCCAAGTGATTTTCCTAATGCACACTCAAGATCATTCCAGTCACGACCATAGCCTGGGCTAATAAGCATCTCTTACTGAGTCTGGGATATATTTATCAACTCTGCTGCAGCACTTGCAGGTGACAAGCACTTGGTTACCCCCTTGGCCTCACTGGAAGTCACTGGGAGACCAACCTGAGCAAAAGTTGCCCTGGTTTTAGCCTAAACCCAAAGCCTCAGTAGAAGCACCACAGAAAAATGGGTTCGTGTCAGGGCAGGCGGATGAAGGATAGTAACACTGAGCAACTGGTTAAGTACTCTGTTGTGAAGACATGTGCAGGCAACCCTGTCTGTTGCTTGTGCAACGTTCTCACAATTGAGATAGACAGCAGGAAATCCCCAGCTGCTCCCCTGAGGAAGGCAGGTACGGATGTACATTTTTAACCCTATGTAGAAGAAACTAAGTTTAAAAAAAAAAAAATTAAAAATCATGTGGTGGATGCTTCTGGTGGGCTGGATATAGCAACATTGCCTGGTTTCCCTTGCTGAGAATCCCACACAGGATCAAGGGAACTGTTGTATTTAGGCTCTAAACTCCCCCAGCAGGCTACTGCCTTTCTGTTGCATACCAAGATGATGATTAGCACAGAGGTATTCTGGATTATATGCCACACAAATATCAGCCACAGTCAGGTGAAAGAACATGCTGTTTATGCATCCTTTCAACCTCTCTGGTACTAAGCAGAAGACCAAGGGAGCTGCTGCCCTTTAACTAAAAAAGAGCAATCTGGTTTTCTTATTGTAAAGATATGAAAAGTGCATAGTTGTTTGCTCTCCCTTTAGTCCCTGAGCAATTCAACATAGACTAACTCAGATGTCTCCACTGGATATTGCTACAGCTCCCATCGGTAGGCTGGCTGCTGCTCTAATAAACACATGAGGAATTACCATAACTCTCATTGCTTTAGCTGAGCTCCATAGGATATTTTATGACAGAAAAGTCTGTGTGCAATACTTATTTCATATTAGAGTGAGAGGGAGAGAAAGATTGAGCTGCCACAAAGAGGGTAATATTCCTTTTGTGCTGAATCACCTCACCTCTCACATCAGACACAGTACAGATCACAAACAACCATGATAATATTAGATACAGGGAATCCCAGAGGACCTGGCGTGGTGAGCTCTGCATTAGAAACATGGAAAGATGAGCAAAAAATTCCAATATTCTCACCTCTCAACAAATGTTTGTGAAAACCTACTCAACATGGGAGCTTGTGGCTTCTAGAGGCTTTTTTTCTTCAGTGCAGATTTAGATCCAGCTTCTCCAGATTACCTCACTTGAAAATAGACCCCCAGAAACCATTTAACATATGAAAGTAACTACAGTGACTAATTATGGGCTTTGGGCACATTTGCTTTCATCTCTGCTAGACAGCCTTTGCAAGCGTGCCCCTTGATGCAGCCGGGACCTGCCGTGCACCCAGGAGTGGGCAGTGCTGCTCCATACGAGCACAGGCACCCAGCCATGCAGGTTGGGTGGCCTTGAGGACTGTGGCTCCTCTCCAAATAACATGGTAGCTGGAGGAGAGCAAACCAAGCAATTGCCCTGAGGGGAAGAATGGAGCAGTTAAGTGGCTGAACCTCTCAAAAAAATGATGTGATTGAAGAAGGTCTAACTACTACTTCAGTCTATATCTGCACCAGAGTGGTGCCACAAGGAAATAAAGAGGGGAGTCAGAGGAGGGCCCTGTTTCTGATCATGTCTGGTTCTGAAGGACTTACTACTTTTATCAGGTTTGCTTTTCCTCAGACACAATAGCTTAACTGCAAATTAGACTACATAGAGTTTGAGAAGTCCTGCCCTCCATCACAAAATAAAAAGTACAAATGGCACTTGCAAAAAAGTGACAACACTGATCAGTTAGTCAGGGTCCAAGGCTGAAGATCCAGTCTGGTAATATCCATGAGAAGAGACTAGCTCTGACAAACACTCAAAAATAGACAATTGGATGACACAAAAATTAGCCTTTGACAAAGCAATCAAAATTTGCAACACATGAGAAATACAGATAAGAATCTACACAGGTAAACAGTGGCCGGCCTGGCACTGTAAAGATGGCAGAGAATCTAAAACACTGCAAGAAAAGGGTAAAATACACAAAAAAAGAAAATCCGCACTCATAAAAGAGAGAAAGTACCTGAGGCAGACAAGCATATGGAGCTCAAGCTGGAGCCTACAAAAAGCATTACATGGAGCTGCAGGCTCTGTTTGAAACATCAAGGGCCAAGATAATGCATTCAGAAAAAAGATGGATTATAAATGGCAGACTGAAAGCCACAAAAGAGTATGCACAGAATAGTCACACAGGGCTGTCACAGCACCTTAACTCTCAGGGACTTTTGTCAGGATAAAACATAACGTTGTTGTGGGAAACAAATGGATCATTCATCTAAAAACATTAGTTTTAGAAAAAGTGAGATGAAAATTAAAACTTAAAAAAAGTCATGATTTTAATTAAAATAAAAAAAAAAAATCAAAAGAGCTAGTTGCCTTACCATCAAAGAAATAAACTATTACATGGGTACATAATCTACTGGCAAAGATAATGCTTTGTAATAATACCAAGTAAGGTGAACCCCTTCTTGATATAAAAAAAGAGGAAGAAAGAAAAGATGTATTTTTTGGCATCGTCAAGAAGCGAAAGGGTATTAGGCAGCTAGGAAGGATGTCTTAAGTCTTCTAGAAGAGAGGAAAACTTTCAGCAGAGTAGAAGTGGAGAGTGCCCAAGAATCCCAGGACTCATGGCCATAGGACGGTACCTTTCATCCCAGAAGAGAAGTTCAATAAATTGCTCATGTAATGACTGAGTAACGGAGGTATGCCACCACATTTTCCATGCAGTTAAGGAAGTCAGAGACCAACCTTCAACAGCATATCAGTAGTAAAACTTATATACATGAGTGGATCGACAGAGAGATAGATGTGTATATATGTATGTAGGTAGATGTCTACCTAAATAACCATTTTCATGGGCAACTTGCAGGATTTTAACTACCTCCTCCTTTATCAGATCATTTGAAATAGACCAAGAGGTTGAAAGACTATGAAGGTGAGAATCTGGGAGGAGGATGGCTAACAAACTGAGACCAGAATTGCAGAAGCCTCATTTTTAACAACACCTGGATAAAAAAAAAAAAAAAAAATCATTAAGAAATGAAACTGCCAGCCATACAAGAACAGATTCATTTTGAGGGGGGATGACAATTGCACATACCGTATTGATTGTAATTACATATTTGTCTGCAACTAGATTGCCTTAGCCCTGATTTTAGCCCTTGCTTGGTGATTTGCCTGGAATAGTACAATGAAGATTAAATTCAGACAAGAAAAATGTTACCTGTGTGATTTGTCATCTAGGCATTTGCAGCAAATATTTGTGCTGATAAAAGGGACGGAGGGAAACTGCATGGTTTTCAAAAGGGACAATAAAAATTCTTTTTCCTTTAAAAGCCACAATAATTAGTCTTAAAACATTGTGAAAATACCTGCTGTGTGACAACATATCCCTGAAAGATTTTACTTCAGCTGTGTGATGTGGATGCACATACACAATATATTGAAAAATAAAATTAAAATGGACCTTTTAGTACATTTATTTGTCCTTGCACAACAGTAACTGTATTTTTCCCACTCAAGACACAAAGAAAGTGTAAGATGTTGAAAATGTAAATCAAGTAACCTTAAGGACTGAATCTTTTTGATTTGAAAAAGATGTATGCAGTATAATGCAAAAAACATTTTAGCAGAACCCAGAATAAAGCGGCTTATTTACAGTGATCAAACAATGCCCCTGAAGGCTGTAATTAAAGAGCTTATTGCCTTTGAAACCACCTTTTCTGGATTGTTACTTTGTTCAATAAAAAACACATTTATATCCTTTCATAAGCTCATGTCTAGTTTGACAACCTATATTAGCAACTGCTGTGATCACATCAAAGTAATCCTAATAATTGGTTCAATATCTTTTTCCTCCATCTTTCCTAAAACCCTAAGCAGCCACACCACCATCCTCTCTAACATGAACCCTTTATTTGATTTATCTCTCATTATAGGTACAAGAAGAGTCTTTTTGTATGAAAAACAACAATATAAAATATAAATACAGTGAATGCATGAGATGGAGGATGTCATTCTTCATGTCAGGGCATATGACAGTACCACTGAGAGAAATATTTTAAAATACAAGGTAGAACAGCAAACATCTCAGTAGTATTTCCCTTTTTCTTCCCAGCAGCTTAGAGTGCTATTCAATGACTGCTCTCGGAGGGAACAATTCATTGATGCTGGTAGGAAGTATGACTCAAAACCAGGTCCACGACTAAACAGCAATAATACATCAGTTGTATGTAAGACCCTTTTGCCGCATGCCCCTGGGCAGTTTAGCAAGGAGGGCTAGGGAGAGAATGCAGACAAGACAAAAGGCTTCAGTAAGGTTGCACAGAGGATCATTCAGCAGGGCTGGAGCTCGAGCCCAGGCTGGCTGACTCCCAGTCTGTCTGTCTGTCTGCTACAGGGTGCTGCTAAGCACTTCCAAATATCCCCCGTTCTTTTTTTTTTTTTCTTTTTTTTTTTAACAAAGACCAAGCTCTTCTAACAAAACCAAATCACTTTGCAGGCCAGACACTAGGCATTGACTCCCTAGCCCCATGAGTTTGCATCCTTGAAGGAAAAAAGTCTTCCTTTCATCTCTCAGTAGCACCCACTGTATTCATTGCAGCTGGCAGGCTGAGCGGTCTTTGAAAGAAGATCCAAAGAACCAGAAATCTGGCTGCTTTGCAGGGAAATGAAAGATCTCCAACATGTCCTGAAAGAGCAGAACTTTGTCCCGATGTCCTTTTCCCAGTGCTTCTTTCTCCACTATTATGTTGTCATCAGTTGCCCATATGGGTGCTGTCTTCCTGGATCAGAGGTGACTGTTTCAGGGGCTGATGAAATGGTTCTGCTTTCACATAAAGGCACGATCCCCTGGTGCAGCTGTTCAGCCAGAATTACAATACCCTGCTTTCCCCTACGACACAGCTCAGCTGAAATCACTGTTTTATTAAGGCTGCTGCAGGCGCCCAAAGTAATATATGAAGGGCATAATGTATCTATAATTAGTGTCAATAAAAATTTTTAGATACCATTCTTTATGGGCATTATTTGGGGGTTAGCCAATTGTTCAGCCTTTATGCTCTCTGGCAAGAAGAGAGATCTATTTTAGAGTTGCAGGGAGGAGAGTTTTGCTTAATAACTTTAATCATATTATACTCTGATTAAGCAGTAGGGAAAAGCAACCAATTTCTGATGGTGAGAAGTTAGGTGTCTTTTTTTTTTTTATTATTCAAATACCTCCTGAGGACCGAAGATGCTTATCAGCATGCTGATTTTCCCCACTAAACTCAAACAGACTAACATCTTGTGGGGAAGATACAAAGAGGCCGAACAATGGCAGGCAAAGAAGGAAGCATGCCCCAGCTTCTCTCCAACCCCAGGAGAGAGTGCACTTTGAGAGTGGCTGCAAATAGTATAAAGCACCTGTATGGCTTTCACGCACCCCTTCCTTCCTACCCCCAGAAGGTGCACCCACGCAGAGCATGTGAGCCCAGCTCCTCCGTGTCCACGTGGTGCTCCAGAGGCCATGGGGTAGCAGTGGTCACAAAGGCAACATGAATTTCTGCAGAAGATCCTCTATCAAGTGACAGAGCAACTTACTGGATTTTATAGCAGCTCTTCTCTCTTTAACATGACCTAAGCAACAAAATTCTGCAGGTTTGGTCAGTCCAGGACACAAATCCTTCAAGGAGTTCAGCTGCTGAATTGCCACAGAGGTAAACTCCCTTCAAAAGGCTCTGTGCAAAGGCAGCATCTTATCTTGATCGTACATAATTAGGCTGCAGAGGATCTGATTTTTGCCAGCACAAAACCATCAAAAAACAAAAGCTGTAAGATTTATCTTTTGCCATATAAAGTCAAACTTTAAATGTCAAGTGCTTTAAGCCATTTCAATCATAATGGAATTTTTTAAAAAATTACTTCTGCAATTTCTGATTTATTCCTTTCCTGATAGGTTTATGGCCCTTTTTTAATACTTTCTTCTGATTCTCATCTATCCAGAGGGCTTGCACTCCGCATGTGGCAGCAGAGCTTTGTGTGTGGAGCACCCACTATAAAGGAAAGAGCAAGTGAAATCACAGCCCCAAATGCAACATCTTCAACCTTTTGTTTGGGTTTACCCGCATGAGTTGGAATTACTGCAGCGGTGAAGACAATGCCAAAAGCTGCTTTTGAACAGCATTAGTCACTGGTTTAGCTGTTCGTGATTTCTTTAGTTTTATTTTCTTTGCAGCGTTAATTACTTTGACTTAAGGTGTGTTTATTAAAGTGCATGTTTAACAGGAAATCTGTGCTTTGTTGAACTAGGTTTAAGTAGGCTGCTTAAATTAAGTTGCAGCATCAGGCCAGAGTGTTGAGCACTTCACAGGTGAAGCCCAGAACTGGAAACATGTTAAAGCATCTTCCCTGACTGAGATCACAGCACGCTGCCCCTTGTGCCATCATTGTGTGTCCAATGGAGCTAATTGAAACTGTGAACCTGGACTAATGCCATGTTCCCTCATGCATAGATCACCAGGTACTGGAAGAAAAAAGTACTCCACAAAAGCCCTGTAACTCAGAAGGGGTGCATGGTCATGGGCTTGTGTGCCCATTTATCCCAGGATCTTCCCTCCTCTGTCATTTGCTATAGATGTGCCATTATCTTCCCAGAGACAGAGTTTGTGAAAATTTTCTTGGTGTTTTTATAGGATGGCAGGTTCATATGTAGGGAAACAGGGCTTCTCCTGCTGCTGACCTCCTCCTTGCATCCCCAGAGACCAAAGTGCAACAACACCTCCTCCTTGCATCCCCAGAGACCAAATTGCAACAACAGCCGGGGAGCCCTCACGACTGCAGGAAACCAGCACGTTGATGGCAGCTTTAGCTAGCCAAGGCAAGGGGTTGACCCCTGTGTTGAGACAAGCAGGGCAGTTTGGGTATTCTGCCCACCTCCTATGCCATTCACACGGAAGCCTGAAACTGAATGTCATGGAAAGAAAATCCCTGCAAGGAGATCCTCGAAACAGCTTCACCCACAGTGCCAGCTACCCAGGCTCAGATTTCTCTCAGTGTGTCTGGATGAGTCATCCCACTAAGGGCAGCAGCATGAATAAAACGAGCAATATTTGACCCATAAAAGTCAGGTTCTGTTCTCATATTGCATTTACTGAAGGGCACTTTCCTTCTTGTTCAGAATAAAACATGTTTTTGAAGCAGCCTGTACAAGTGCAGGAGAGTTTCAGTGGCACATATTAATAAAGAAAATTTACCAACATGCTCTGACTACTGACCACAAAAGAGAATCCAAACTATCTGTTACTCCTGCTGTACCTAGGGCTCTTGCTCCTAACTGCTGAATCAAGAGTAAGGGAAACAACTGTGTTCAAGGGGGAGAAAAACCTTCCATGTTTACAGAGAGATTTGGCTTTTATCTCTGTAAAAAAATGAGACCAATTAGCATGTGCCAACACTGTACCATTTAACGTGCAATTCTCCCTTTTGCATGCACTCAGCTGAGACTCCACCCAGTAAATGCACAGGTCATTTTTATTGATCTTCCACCTCTAAGAAATACAACCTTCATTATCTTCATCAAAGCTGTTCAAAGCTGTCCATACTTTAGCCTCTGTTTAAATTGCCTTGTTGCTTTTCATAAGAAAAAGTGCCTTTATTAAGCCTGACGAGGCAGCTCGCTTGTTTTATTCATACATATTACAGACCGCATATCCTAGCTTTCATCGACTCACTGGCTTTTCCCACTGGTAAGAGAGCAGGATTCATTCCCTCTAGGTTGGCTTAAAACCAGTAAAAAATCATTCCATCCTACACGATTGTTTTCTAACTATCAGCGTTGAGAGCGATTTCTTGTCTAAATTAGGACTTGGGGCAGCTGAGACTTGGTTTCCTTTTCTCCTCAGTTTACCTACTTGCAGTTACGGGGTTAACAGGACTTTTCTAAGTGGTTCCAGCGCTCTGCTGCTGGCCAACCAAACCCATCACTCCCCTGAAAGGTTCACAGAAGCCCATGCTGGAAAGATGCTGTTTCCCAGTAGCAGAAGCAGAAAGGGTGAAATTGAAACCGCAGAGAGGGCGAGCAGGTGTGGATATGCAGCCAGCAAAGGAGACCCAAGAGGAACTGTGAGCGTAAGCATGTTCGTGTTCTTTATGGTTCACCAGAGAGAGTTTTGAAATGGAGCTATTCACATTCCCCAAAGAAGCAGCAAATCCCCAAGGGTGGGGTTTTTTGGCATTGCCCCTCATGCAGCTGTCAGGGAGTGCCAAACAGCTGCCTGGAGAGGGGATCGCTACCTGGCATACGGAACATCTTGAACTCCCTTAGGTCTGGAGGGGCATTAACCAGGAATCTATATGTGACCCCACTGTTGTTTCTTCCCACCATTTTGTCCTTGTGCAGAGAGACCTGGCACTTTCCAGAGCCCCGGGAGAGGGAGCAGAGAGTGGAACACCACATTTACAGCCTGCTGCTTCACTGCACTCCCAATCTGCAGAGGTGGAGGCTGCTGGCTTACAGATCCCTTCTCTCCAGAGAAAGACCACACAGCATAAACTTTCCTGATGAGTCTCATGGGTCCATCATAAAGAGGAGATGTCCTGGCACTGTGATTTAAACACGTGAAGCTTTTGAACAGCAGAACTGCAGAAGGGAGCTACCAACTGTCCCCGTACTGTGGCAAATCCCAGTTCTTGGGGTCCTAATCCCATTGCTGATGTGTACATTTAGCTTTAGGGGAATAAAAAAAAGGCAATGCAGGATTTCTATTTAGGCGGAGCAAAAATGGGAAGGCTATGGGTAGAGGAACGTGGCTAGTGGCAAGAAACACCAACAGAATAGGTGCCTTGAGCAGTTCTACATTTTTCACAATTAAAGTTTGACACTTTTTACTGTCCTGCCACTGGTTAAATTAAGCCTGGAGAATATTAAATTCAATTACCCATAAAATAATTATATCAGTATTAAAACAGACATAATTTTTGCAACATAAAGATGAAAGCCTGTACTTGCATGCTATCTGTAAAAATCAGCAGTCATACAGTACTTAGCTCACTAAGCATCAATATTTACTAAAATGTTCAAAGAAAAATATTCAGTCAATAAAACCAGTTTCCAATGGAGTTTCAGTGGTTTAATTTTTTAATAACATATTTTAATGAGCTTTTAAATTGTCATGCACTTCAGTCTGCACTGTAGTTCCTTTCTAATCAGTGCTGATTACCAAGACATTTGTATCTGGCAAACTTGCCCGCATTTTATAATCAGCCTTCCTATTCACTTCAGAGATTCAACAGCCCAGTTTTGGTAGCAATGATATGACTGCAGAGTCCAAAACAACTGCCCTAAGAGGCACCCCTGGGGTTTGCAGAGCCACCTTCTCCTTCCACCTATGTTTCCTTTTCAGACCAGGGATAACAATAATTTCTCTACTTCTGTATGGTCCTTTGCACGTGATGAATGAAAAGCACTTTAGAAGACCTCGGGGCTATTACTAAACCCCCATTTTCCTGACTCTGCATAGTGTTGGGCAGCCGCAGGCAGTGACTGCAGGTTGGGGCTGTGACTGTGGAGCCACCCAGCGCTGGAGGGAGAGGGACTGGGAACACGACAGTATGAACAAGCTCCTCAGACCTTGGCTATCCTGCCTGAGGCAAACTGGGTAAGCCTTCAACCAACCCAAAACTCCAGGTGTGGCACAAAACACACCGATAGCACCCCAGGGAAACCCTTCCCTCTGCTTCAAGCCAGGAACAGAGAGGTGAACAAGAATAGAGCTTCCTCAGAAAGGTGTCTGGGTTGTAGTATTCACTACCAACAGCAAAAGTTCAATCGCCTGTAGATTCTCCAGCTTAAAGTATTATGAAAGGAAACAGGGTCTATGTAGTCCTGTCCATTTGCAGCTGTGGGAGCTACAGTTAAATAAATCACAATTCCATTAATAGCAGCAGAAGCATAATTTTTTATAGGCCGATAGAGAGACTAATGGTGGAATGGATGCACACAGCACATGTTTTCAACTTATGCTTTTCAACTTATGCTTCACCAGGAGCTGCAGCAGGCTGGCTTGTGTCTAAAAAGAGAGACCTAGATTGCATTTGGTGCTACATGGGTATGAAGGTAGAACGGGATCTTTTAGAGCTTTTGCCTTGCCCAAGGGCAAGCTAATTCCTACTCTTTCCCTGGAGCTTGACTTTGCAGCTTGTAATAAAAATAACTTACCACGTGGAAAAAAATGCATCCATCCTTACAAAGGCTTACAGCATTATGCTTTCCTTATGATTCCAGAGGCACTGAAACTCTGTCAAAAGCAGTGAGGCTAATTTGCAAATCACATATTTACTTATAAAATCACCTAGACGTAAGTGCAGTGTGTGTGCAAAATGTTGCTTCCAGAGTAAATGAAGAGCTTCAACCCCACAGCACACAGTGCACCACAGAAGACCAGTGAATGAATTAAGCTCCATCGTCTCCTTACCACCTAGATAGCTATAGCCTTCATTGGTTGGCCACTGCAGCTTTGATGTGACAGCTCTAATGGATTTAGTAGATGGTTATTTACTCCAGTAGCCATTCTATGTATCTGGTTAAGCTGACATTAAGCTGTAATTTTTTTCTGGGGTTGTGGAGAGGGGAATATACATAGAATGTACATAAGTACAAATTCTTGCTATTTTAAATTCTTACACCAGAAAATTAATTGTGCCTTGTGATTGACCAGTTTTAAAAATTTAAAAATAAAAAATAAATCTTCTCCCTTACTATCTGCATGTTGTGCTGAGAATGGGTAAAGATTCCTATGAAATCCAATTCCATAAAACTGCTAATCCAGGTAGGACTTAGCTGACAGGCTGACTTTGTAGCTGGTTGGAAGCTACTACAATCAGTGCACGAACACTCTGATTTGGTCCCTGCAACCACAGTAATAAACCCATGTTCCCTGTCAATAGACTTACCATTAGCCACGATGTGATTGCTGGTGTACTGCATGTGGTAAGAGAAATCAAAAGGGTTGTTGCAGGGGCAGGGGGATCTGCCTGAGGAACAACTAGAAAATGGTTGTCCTAATGGAAATTCAAAGTGCACAAAGTGGTCCACTCCTGTTTAGCAATATAACAGGGATTACTTCAGACTCTCTCTGAAGCACTACTTTCGCTTCAGAAAATGCAACATAAATCATAATGCAATCACAGAACAGCATGTTCACCCCTGCTGCCAGCTACAGAGGCAAGCAAAATATTCAGGAGAGATCCAACATGGACAAAGAGCTCAGGGAGGGAGCGGGGAAGAGGAAGGGAGAGTGTAGCCCAAGAAGACCTTTTGTAGCCCTAGATCTTGCAAACCTCTCGGGCACAGAGCGTCTCAAGTGTCTCAAGCTTCCTTTGAAGCAAGGAAGAAGAAGAGAGAGGAACCAACACAAGCCTGATAGTAGACATTAGGGTTTCTAGGTACTTGCAGTGCTGACTGTGAGGGGAAGGAGCCAAGTAGCACATCTGTATCAGCCTTGCTCATTGTGTAAGAAAGAAACACCTGCATGTATGTTAGTGCTGCACCTAGCCTGCTGGTGGAAACACGTATGAGTAGAGCTGAGATGAAGCCACTGGGAGCAGAGGACAGGAAGAGGTGGTGCTGCTGAAGGCTGAAGAATCTGCATCTGAGCAGCACAAGGCCTCTCGCTTTTAGTGCAAACATTCCCGGGTCACTATAGCACATACCACCCCTTCCCAAGGCTGTGTAGGCTCTTTTATTATCAACAGTCATCAGCTAATAGCCTTTTTATCTCACATGCAAGGACATTGCTGCAGAATGGTCTGTGGGCTAAGTCTCCACTGGTTTTTTTCTCCTCATATGGAAGAGTTTACACAGTAAATGGAAGCACATGCTGAAATACCCTGGCTCCAAAGATGTAGTGGTATGAGCTTTATCATCCACTAGCAGCAGGATGCAGACTGTAGGAACTCAGAAACCTGCTGACAGCTGAGCTACCGGAATTTTATTATAGCATTTTGTATATACATCTATATCTCACAGTATTTTATGTACACATATACATACATATATATATCCATATGCATGTACATATACATGCAACTTGTATTTATATTACCTCTGCTTCCTAGGTGTGTGGAAATAGACAAATATGGTGGCTGCTCCAACTTAAGGAGGTGATCTTCCTGCCTTTAGTTTAAATTCCACTCTCCACCACTTAGGTAGTTGCCTCCTTATCAAGAACTTAAATCAGTTAAAGTTCTTGGGCCATTTTAAAATGTAAAACTTGAACAGACCACATGTCAAAGGTCAGAAAAAGCATATTTTCAAAAGTTTCTAGTGATTTTGGCCAAGTTTGTTTCCCAGAATGCCTTTTTATGTATCATCAGTACTATTCATGTGTCCTAGGCAGCTTCTAGAGCAGCCAGGATAGGCAATCAGAAGAACATAGACAGTATTCCACCATCACAGCTTAAGTACGCACTTTCCTGTTTTCTTCCCTCCCCAAGGGACTGTTCTCATGGAGGGAAGAATTGCAACTCCGGCCACAGTGCAGCTCAGACTTTCCATGGCCACAGCTGACGGCGACCACCTCCTTGCTCCTCCTACTATGGAGCAGCATGGGGATTTTTAGATTAACATAAAGATGGATATTGTGGATCCAGAAGCAGGTGTTTGACTGAAGATGAAGCAGGCTTCACCTCATTTCATAAAGCTCCTTCTGTCTTATCTAGTGTGACCCCAAGTTTTTCCTTGCAGTGGCAGGGAGGTAACTTTCTTTTCCTAGACTAACACATGGGCCTAACATGGTGTGTTCACTGCCATTAAAGTCCATGCCCTGACCAAGCACAGAACTTTTCCCTCCAGTGCAAGCATCTTTACTATCTTTCTGCTGTGTTTTGTGCACAAGAAGAGCCCAGCAATAAAAACACCATAAAAAGATCTGCTGCAGAAAAACTCAGCAAAATATCACCCTGGTGATGCTCCTGTCTGGCTCATACCCATTCCTTTGTATTGTTGCACACCCAAAGTACCCCCAAATGCGGTGCAGAGCTTACAGGAAAATCTCCCTCACAGTCACTTTCCAGACACACTGATTCATTATCTCTGAGACAGAAGAGCACTGCTCCATGCCAATCCCAGAAGAGCAGAGCTAGATTTAATCAATTAACCTCTGGGAGGTGATTTGCAATTGCTGGATTGATGGCTCTGTGTGAACAGAAAGCAAATGCCTGACTTATTCCAGTGCTCTTTCCAGGATATGATGAGGGCTAACTACAGCTCCTTCCTCACTGCCCGCGAGAAGACCAGATGCACACTGTACCAAAACATTTCCAAAGCCATGGATCATTACTCTGGTTCTTCAAAGGGAAAATTGCAGCTAGTGGGAAACTGCTGGGAGACAACTCTCTCAGCATTCGCCCTCTGCCTCCCCAACACCCCGGTCCCAAGAGGGACCTGATGTCAAAGACAGACTTGCAAAGCCCTGCCAGAAAGCATCCGATGCTCACCTTGGAAATAGATGCCTGACTGGATTTGGAGAACCCTAGGAAGGGCTCTTGGGTCCAGAGAATGAATGAACTTCTCCAGGGTAGATGCCATGGTCTGCAGCAAGGCAGCATGTGGGTTGGGCTCGTAAAGACCAGTGAAGAGCTTTCGAGGCAGCAACACTTGCAGCCTGGTGCATGCTGCACCCTGGAGAGCCGTGGGGCTCTGTGGCGGAGGGAGGAGCAGCACAGGGAGGCACCTCTGCTTCCTCCCCTCCCTCGCCGCTTCCTCCCAGGGCTGCAGCTGGAGTGGAGTGAGGCAGGGGGATGCCGAGCAGGTGGCCCCGCCACCAGGCTGGGGTACCTGTACCCACCGAGGGTCTGCACCAGGCTGGGAGAGGTGCGAGGTGTGCTGCGGGTACTGGACTTTGGAGGGGGCAGGGGGATCTGCCACAAAACTCCATCTCGTTGGTGGTGGTTATTGACCCGGTGAAAAGAAGGTACTGAATATCAGCCCTCCCTAAAGTGGGGAAAAACCTGTCATGTCTGGGTGGTTTTTGAGTTTTTTTGTTTGGTTTTTTTTTTTTTTTTTCTTAGAGCATGGCAAAATAGTTTGGTGTTTGTTCTCTCCAAACCCAGAAACAGCCTTTGAAGAAAATAAATGAAACCATTTTGTTCTGATGCTTTTTGCTGCCTTAAGTATTATATCTGGATTTAAGACATACAAATAGAATACAAATGACTTCATCATGTAAATGGACATTAAAACACAAATGTTATGCAAAATGGCCAAGATTTTTTTAATGTCACCAGTGATTTGTGGGGCTTTGAATTTGAGATGCTGCATCTGGGAATGAATTTTAAGAGGCTACTGCCCACTACCATGTGAAACTCAGACTGCATTGAGGATGAATGCACAGCATTGGTCCCAACTCTGCTGTTCTGAGCCTGATCAAGCACTGTTACTGCGGCAGCACTCCTCTGAAGAGTGAGCCCTCAGAGCAAATAAGCAGTAGACTCAGATCACCAGGAAAACTGAAGTGACCGTGATTTCATGTTCCCTTACAATGCTTTCCTGTTTCCCTGAGGTGTCAGGGAAACTAGGAAGCATGATGTTGTGACAAAATGGAGAGCAAGATAACCAACTTTATTTTCAAAAAGCTTGGTAGCTGCATTTCATCTGTATGTGATAATTTGCAGGAGACAATATAATCTTCCTCACATATTAAAAACCAAAATGATTATACTGGGTGCCCAGGCCTTGGAAGTGTCAGGCTAACTGTGGGGTTTGAAGAGTTTAACTTAGTCTTAACAAATATTGCTCCAGAGAGTGTGAAATAGGTTTTATAAGCGAGCAGCCTGCAGGTGCAGAGCTCGCTATTGCCAGTTGCTAACGCTGCAGGTGCTGCGGACAAGATGAATAACAGGACTTTGGGTCTAGGGGTGACAGGTATTAGTAAAAGCCAAACTAGAGAACGTGCATAGCCAACCACTCATCAACTATTTTAACACAAAAGATCCCTCATTCTCCCCTCCCAACAACACACAAGTGGAATTAAGCAAATATAATTGATCTGGGAGAGAGCTGGGGAAATCACACACATTCAGTGGTAATCAAAAGACCCACATTGTAAAAAGCTGGTTCTTACAGGGTACAGAGCACTGAAATGTGTGAGTATTTTCAGCTATTTCAGCGGGACATCTTTATATGTTTAAAAATTATGTGTGGTGTGCAACTCCAGCAAATCAAAGCCAATTTTCTTGATGTACCAGCTCCCAAGGTTGTCAGGTATTGTGTCAGTGCCAGCAGCTGGGCTTTACCTGTCTACACTGTTTTGGTCTATGAATAAAGAGCCCCTAAGATAATTTCTGCTGTTCCTGAATTAACTTATATTTGGCTCTTCACTTCGCTAAGATTGCCAGGAACACCACCACAAAAACCATTTAACATGGACTGCAAATGCATATAAAAATTAGAAACTGGTTTCAAAATCACTTGAATCTAACAAAGCAAATGTACAAACAGGCATGGTTTTCGTACAAGAAAAATAAGAACAAACCTGTTTTATGTTGCTGAATCCAGCAGCCCAACAGCATGGAGGAGGTGGTGGCAGGTCCATGCTCCCAGGACCAACCAGCTACATGGGCTCCAAACAAGTATACAGCACCTATCCAGATAAGTACTCTGCCAGCCACACAAAAACCACAGCACTCACACGAGCACCAATGGCCTCATCCTGTCCCACTCTCTGGCTGATCCAGATGAAGCTCTGTTAGTGAGAAATATATATATGTATATATACAGTGGATCCCTCTGGTAGCTGGGTCTAGGCACAGTCCACCCAGTAACTGGCCTCTGATCTTGCTGGCACCTGGGCATGCGAGCAGCCCTCGATATACAGAGCCCCATGCCAGTGGCTGGTACAGACCCTCCCCCCCCACATAAGCACATGAACATATGCAGATGTTTCCCCCCTGCCGGCTTCCAAGCCTCTTGCCCTGCTGGCAACCACATAGCCCTGTGACCCATGGTCCCACTCCAGCTGCTGGCACTTAGACCCCCCCCAGACATGCAGCAAAATAATTAGAAATGGAGCTAAATGAGAAGCCAGGACAGGCTGTGCTGATGCTACACAGGGCACAACCAGACAAGTATATTGACCAACAGCCTGCTTATGTGTGACCAGTGCCTTTTATCCCCTTAGCCCCCTATTTTCCTACCCTTGTTCCTCCCCAAACCACCTTGATCCCTTCCTTTCCTCACCTTTGGTTCCACCCCCTAAATATCCCACAGTAAGTCTTGTACTCTTCTATTGCCCTACATCCCACAGTGAGTCCCATACCTGTAAGCATAGCAACCCCCCACCTGAGTTTGTAAGGTACTCCAGAGACCCTCTCCCCTCAACTCCTGTGGTGGATGTTACACCCAGCTCAAGGGGTGGTCATCCTTCTGCAATGCCATGGGCGGGGGTCTGGGCAGGACCCCAATTCTCTGCTGAGTTACTGGGGTGCCCTGCTGGTGCAGTGCCTCTGTGCTTCCTCAGTGGGGAGATGAGCTGTTATTGGGCTGATGGGTCTTCTGCAATACGCCTGGAAATACCCTGGGCAGGGCACCTCTGGAGTTCTACCACCCACTGTTGTTTCTCTGTGCTCCTCTGTGTCTGCAGAGACCAGATATTTATCACACAACCTAACAAAACAGATCACTTTAGTGCAATGAAGGAACTATATATACACTCTTCTGAACTTGCAATCCAAATCAGGAATGCTATCCACTGCTCACATGTTATCAGAGGAGTCCTCATCTCTGCTAGCACCTAGACTGGTAAATGAGAACCACTAATGTGTTCTCCCAAATGCTCTGCAGGAGCTTTTTCCAGTTTGCTGTGCAATGCCAAGTGCAGAGAAAAAGAATTTGCTATCTCCAAAGTATCCTTGGTCCCAGAGTGGAAGATTATCACCCCATCATCATGGACTGCTGGTCATAAGGGATCATTTGCGGGGGTTATCCTGTTGGAGATTAAATCCTCAGGAGGATCATGACTTGGAAATACTCCTTTTGCTTCGTCCAAGTTTCTGTATTGAAGATCAAGACAAGCTCCTGAAAAATGCATGTTTACTGTACTGAGAGGAGGCAAAATCTGAGACTGTTCTTCCCATACTGAAAGAACAGAGGTCACAAACCTCTCCTTAACGCACCTCCATTTCTAAGTTTTGAGTTCTTAACAAAGAGCCTATTGGGACCTCCATGTTACCCATGTCCTACAGCAGTCTGCAGGCAGCATTTTCAGTTTGGCCACTCCAGCTTCTACCGCCAACAATGGGGTGAGGGTCAAGCCAGGCAGGGAAACCTGCAAGATCCAAGGCAGCCATGAGTCCTCATGCAGCCATGGTGTCAGCTGCTCCAGCTGCTCTGGAAAGCATGTACAAACAGGGACCCAGCTCTCCTCCTGTGGAAAAGCCCCTGCTCATTCCCCCAGGGGACAGCTGTAGGGGAATGTGCCTGAAGAGTGGTGGTTAGCTAATTCAGAAGAATGGACAAATGGGCAAAACACAGAATTTTGAAAACTATTTCCAAGAATATTTTTCTACCATGCTGATGAACACTCATTTGTTTTACTTATTGGTTTTCAGGAAGCCAATAAAGTGTTTCAAGTTTCCAAATAAAATCAGTTCCGAGCCTGTGAAGGTTTGTGGTATTTTTTTTTTTTTAAGCTCAGACCATTCTCCAGATAAATGCAGCTATTAGTGGAGCTGGTTGAAGGAAATCTTTAAAACACTCCTGTAAATATGAAACCAAGCATTATGTCTACAGGAAGACATGCTCCATTTATTGATCTTATAAACACAAGGGAAATGTATTTGATACTTGAGCTGGCAGAACTATAATTCCAAAGAGGATGATGCTTTAGGGAAATGAGGAACAGCCAAGCCCTGGGAGGGAGGCAGGTGTGAGTGAGGTTTTTTTACTGAATGGTTATGTTATCTTTTGAATCAAACTCAAAGCACTGCAGGAAGTTCAATATGCTTATGTATTTTTTTCAGTGTAAGGTGGAAACTCCACCTGTCATTAAAAATAAATTCAGACTAAACTGTAGGGAATCCTCCCTGACACAGGTGCATTGAGCTGTGAAATAATCTCCCAAGGGAACAAGTAGACACCTGAGATGTTAAGGCCTTGAATAAATATAGGACTATAGGACACCATCAAGAACAGTTCTGATAAAGAAATTGAGGCAGGTCATCTGTTCCTCTAGGTGATCAGCTGTAGTGCCACCCTTCATTTATAGGAGTCTACTGGCTCAATCAAATGAGGTGAACAGTGTTATACTGAAACTGCTCTAGAGGTGAACCCAGCATGAAAAGAAGCTGCAGGACTTCAGGAGCTGGGATCTTCCTCTCCAAGTCAGCACTGGTTCTGGCAGGATCACTCAGATTTTGTACAACCCACCCAAAAGGCACCTGACACTCAGCTGACAACTATGCCTTTTTAATGGCCCCTGTGATGTAAACTGATGGTCTCAGCAGCTTGAACATGCTGTCCCCATCATAAGCAAAAAATCCAACCACTACAATGGTACCCTTGGATTTGTCCCAGAGAGAGAGGGACTGAATTGGCTAAACACATAATTGAAACAACATGAGTTGTTGTAACATGAGTTACAACATGTTGGATGGATCTTTGTGTACAAGCTTTTTCTGCTGCTTCTGTATGTATAGGTGGATGGGATTGATTGCCCAGTAAAGCCAAAACGATCACCTCTTAAACACTGAAACCATTCCTTCCAAAGTAACCTAGCTTTGTTAGCCTAACATTTACATAATTTACCTTCCAGCACCTGCAACAATTATTTCTAATTTCACATTAAAATATAAAGTGTTCATTGCACAGCATATTTCAGTGACCCCCAAAAGACGTGGGCTTTTTTAACATTCCTACATCCACAGGCAGCCTCTGCTCATACTCCCCCTAGGATGAGTCAGTTTTAGTAGAGGACTTTTTCATACTGCAGACAAAGGCATAGCAAGATCCTGTGGCAATTTAAAATAAGGAGCCATGTCATAAAGCAAAGATGATTACCCACAGAAATTTTTACTATTTCACCACCAGCTGAAGCCCATAGCTAAAGATAAAATCTGCCCTTCTAAAGATATTATCTTGCTCTGCTCCAAGTTTTTGGACTTGGTACAAAAATGATTGGGTTGAAAAACCTGACACCTTCACAATGCAGGCAGTCACCCCAATGAATTGTGATGGCTCCTGGCTTTAAAAGCTTGGAATATTTTAATGCCCCGTGATTGTATTGTGAACTTTCCTTTATGTTTTCAGGAACTATGTTTTGGGTTCTTTGACATTTCCTTGCAGCTTCGCAAAGAGATCTTAGATGTGCTCTTCATGTGAAATTTAAATGGCTTAGCAGGTGTGAACAAAAGGCTGTTAGTCAAAGCTCCTGAGCCCAGAGGGTTGTTTGCCAATGTTTGACTTCCAACAGTCTATTGAGGAACCAGGATCCCCTAGTGCTTTTAAAAGAACTGAAGCACATGTACACACATTCAATTTTGAAAAATAGTAAGGTTTTGGCTGACTGTTTTTATGGACTGACCAATAATAACCTGTGGGCATTTTCTACATTTTATTGAGCAATTCTGTACCTACTAGAGTCAGAAAAGTCCTTCCATTGATTTTAATAGGGGTTGGAGCAGATTCTTAATAAGGAAGAGTTATGGCTTTCAGTTGGTTGTGGCTTCCCATAGAAACGCCTTGCTGATAATAGCATTTTGAGTTACAGTCTTGCAAAGAATATTGACATGCATTTTTCCCAAAGTTTTTTCAACAAAGAGTAATTGCTTTGCACACATCAGTAAACTATAGGAAATATATCTCCAGAACTCCCTCCAACTGTCAGTAAGTGTGATTAGCGTCATGGTCTTAATAAATACACCTAAAGTTTTATCACTGTGTATGAATTGGACACTCAAACCCCTGAAAAGTTCAAGTGCTGCATAAGCAGGCAGCTCTGCTAATGTTTTGCTCATCCACAGGGAGAAGGACGTGATCTGAGATTTCTAAGCTCTGCACTAGTATGGACTCAAAATCGCAAGCTAAAAATTCCCCCATCAATTGACAGGTATTAATTAATGCTACCTGTCTTCATAAATGTATTAAGATGATTGATTCTTAAGTGTTTATAAAGTATTTTGAAGATAAAGTAGAATGCAAACGTTTAATACAGTTTAAGGAGTTTGGGGCCTTTCCAATACAAAGAGGAACCTGTCAAAATGGTTGTTTATGCAAAATGGGCCATACAGGTGACCCCCAACTAGTGTTACGACTTTTTATTTAACAGCACAGAACATGAACTCAGTATTCCCATGGGAATATTAATAGCCTTGTACATGGCATCACACCCTAAAATCTATCCAGGCATCTGACTGATCCTCAGCAAATATTAAGGCAAATATAGGCAAATATTAAGCATTTTTGATCTCTACCTTCCATACTCAGTTTGAGGCATTATTTTGCAGTAGACTCAAAGCAGAGAAATTACGACTTACCCAAAGGCTACATGGAAAATCTATGGCAGAGCCATGGATTGCGTCCAGATCTCCAAAGCCCAACCTGAGCGCTGTCACCACAGAACTAGTTTTCTACTCTCTCTAAAAAAAAAACCCAAGAAAAAGAAAAAAAAGTCAAACCCAACCACCTCTGTAGATTTCATTAAATATTTGGTTTCAGTAGGTGGTTGGTTTTTTTGGCGAAAGAGAAGAGAAGGGAGGGACCTAAAAGAAAAAAAAGACATCCTACACTTATAGGGAGACAGACATACAGGTCCATTAAAGATTTACTTTGGGAGGAAAATACACTTGAGATACCTCTGAATTAGAAAAAGTGTTTTGAATTATGTTTGGCATATCTTCAATGCATTTTTGACAGCTGGAGGCATGTTGCAGAGATTTTTTGAATTAATTTTAAATATCACTCTCTCCCTTTGTGATATCTTGAGTGGGGTGTGCTGTAATTTATTTTTAAAGGAATCCAAAATAATTTTTTTGCACCCTGCCACTGTTCAAAGAAAAGGACACTGAATTCATTTAAATATATTTGTGAAAGATTGATTCCCCCAGTGGAGTTTACACAGCTACTTTCACTAATTATTCCTGAAGTTCCACCTATCAACTGACAATTTCCTACAGAAGGGAAGCAAAACAGTTTGACTTTCCTTGACAGCAAAGAGCTTTAACAGAACTAGAATGGAAACTGGCACCTCACACTCCTTACCCCTCTAATGTCTACATTACCAGAAGAAAGAGCACTAATAACCCCTTTTTATGTGAGCATTAGAACCCAGAGTTTAGTCTAAGCAGCTGGGAAAAGAAATCAACAAAACATTTATTTTAATAATGGTTACCTTGAATTTTTTGTCATCCTTAATATTTATCTTAAATGACAGACTTGTTGTCTGACTTTCAAATTAATGATAAAACAGTGGCACTGAATATGTTTGCCCATTTTCATTGGAACTGAAATATCAGCTGTCATTTTAAAATACATACAAACCCAAGCATTTCCCTCTTTTTTTTTTTTTTTAAGCATTAATGGGAACATTTCTAAAAAAAGTACACAGAAAGATAGTCTGTGAAGCACACAATTTTATTGGCCTGATTTTTAGAAACAACTTCAGAAAATTGGAGAACAAATTTAATTGCAATTACTTCCACTCTGTCTATGAAGTTGAATCTAAAATCAAATTGTTTCTGCAGGAAAACTGGGTTTCACGAAAGAATAAAGGCTCCACATAAAATGCAGTTAACACGTGCCAATGTATCAGTTAAATTGATTCTAATTTCCTACCTTTTTAAAGGCATTAATATTACCCTGCTGCAAGGCATTTTGGTTATTATTTTACCATAGGAAAAGCTTAGATGCAGTTGCTGCTTAAGTGATCTGCATCTATGGCCTTGTTCCCGGTGGCCCTTGCTCCTTCTTAAGAAGAAGCAGTATAAAGATTGCAGTAATTGGTGGACCTCTTTCTTGGAGGTTTTTTGGTTTTTTTTTTGGAAATGCACAGGAGAATTGAGCATAGATGAAGGGATTTGAAAAAGTCTAAGAAAGCTGTGGGAAAACCAAGATCTGATATAAAGAAAGGCGGAAGGGTCATTTCATTGGAAGAGGCAGCCAGACTCTCGGGCTGGCACCTGCCAGAGTTTCAGCCCACTGGGAGAAGAGGGTGCCCAGGGAGTTCTCAGTCTCTCCTCATGACTCCTCATCCCAAGGGACAGAGGGGTTGGAGGCCAGAACCATCCGCATTTCATCACAGGCACAGATAAAATTAGTGCTCTATTCTGTGTTTGTGTCATATGGGGTTTTTTTTACTTATCATCCATAAAGTTATTTGGTTTCAGAAAAGGGTCCCAGTGCAATTAAATAGAGATTGTTTTTTAAATTAATGCATATTCCGGTACATTTGGCCATAAAAAAAATCTGATAGCAGCATAAGCAACATATGTTTTCTTCATGTCAAGCAAAGATAAGCATCCCCCTCTTTTCCTCTTCCAGTCCGACTTCTCCCTTTCTAAGAGCAGAGTATTACCTGTTCTGCCATGCCTGGTGCCATTAACATAAACAGGATGGTCACCAAAACCCCTCTAATGCCCTCAGTGGTGGCACATGTCCCATCCTCTACCTCACACAAGAGAGAAATGCGGTACTTTCAATAGCTGCTGGCCAACACCTTTTTTGAGTCCTACACAATCTTCACCATCTTTGTGGTAGACTACAACAAACAGGGAGATCACTAACAGCATCCAGCACAATTCCCACTGTGAGAAGCTAAGCCTTTAGAGACTCGTTTGGGAAAAGTGCTGGAAAACAAATGTATTTCTTTACTGAATTGGTCAATAAGCATGTCTTCCCAGCTGTGGAGGAGGAAAGAGCATAGGGGCTCTTCTGCAGAACAACCTATAAAAAGACTGCAAATAATTTTTTTTTTCTTGAAGAACCCATGTGTAGCATTTATTCTAACTTTAATGGTGTGTATTTTAGCCCTTTCCCATTAAAATACTCAATCCAGAAGCTTCACCATGTGTTTTCTTACCTATTTTGTCTGCTTTTCCAAAGCTAAATAAATCTCATCACTTCTCGTGTAGAGTGGTAACTTACTGAGCAGCAAACACTGCATGCATTTCTTGTAGGCAGCCTTGCAATATGGAACATATGTTATGATCCAGCCAAGGCCCTTTCACCTTGTTCTTCTCCAGAAACTTCATTTAAATTATCAAAGATTTCAAACAGTCTGTAAGGAAACATCCTGGGGCTCTCACTTTGGAGTTTAAGTCCTTCTGCCAGCTTTTCATCTTGTTTTCACTTTGTTGTATTTACATTTATTTGACATCCAAGAGCATTTGTGACCCTTGGGCATCTCCTTCAATGTGTTCCTAGCACATGTTCTCCTGGGTGAAGCATACAGCGTGGCAGTTGGACCCTTCTCCTTCCTTCTCCTCACCATGCTGCTAGAGACCTCAAGCCAGGGGGTGCTGAGAGCCTGTGGGGCACTACAGCATCCTGGACCTTCTGGTGCTGAGCATGTTGTGAGATCTAACAAACAGCCGGCATGAATATCTATTCATGTATTAATACAGACACGATACATTTTGAAAAATGAAAGTCTACAGCTCCCTTCACATCTCTCTGAGGAATGTATTTATAAGTGTTCTTGTAGAATTATGTCAACAAATTAATTCAAACAGACTTGCCACAGCTAGAGGATGAAATCTGAAATCTACAAAGCCATCACTTACATCAAAATCCATTTTACAAACAATATATTTTGCTCATTTCTTTTTCTGCATTCTGCTCTCTGCTCACCTACAAAACCCACCAACACAGTACGGCTGGAGACGAACTTGCCAAGGAAGATTTAATACATCACATAAGGTACTTAAAAAAGGGGAAAAAAGCATCCAATCCAAACACTTAAACTTTTCATAGAAGAAGGAATAAAATAAAATCAAAACAAGCAGTCATAGCAAAAAAACAGCCCAAAGATTGAACAAAAATGCTGAAGAAAATTTGCCGGTTCCTATTTTAACAGACAGTTAAGAATACTGTACACCTTCCTAAAACTAGCAGATAAGCAGAGCCCCTTCCTCATCCAAGCCTGCCCTGTGATAGGCACTCATCACGATGCTGCTGCTCCCTAGGTTTGTCCTCTCTTCTTGCTTGGACAGCAGCAAAAAGCGCAATCAACTGAAGAGTTGCTTGTAACTCACTCATTTTGGGCAGTTATGGTCTTCCCAGAACATTGTTTTTCTGAATTCTGTTGCCGGGCTGTCTGTTTTAACCCAGCACCACGGCAAAGAGGCAAGAGCATGCCTCCTCACTCCCACGTGGACACCAGCTACGGTAACGTTGTTGGAAGCTGTGTGTGGGAAAATTGATTTTTGCTACACTCCCTTTACTAGTTAATGTTTAAGTCTCATTTCAAAATCACTTCACGGCAGCACATTTCAGGAACTGCCATGACAGAAAGTCAGTTACACCATACACACTGGACTACACATGCCCAGATATTCCTACTTCCCTTTACACCTAGGATTTTCTATTGAGTTAACCAACCCCACCCATATATTGTTGAGTTAATCTTTTTCTTCACATCAAACACACCTAAACACATCACTAACCAAACCTCTCCCTGTGCTGTTTCACATTGGTTTTAAAGCCCACAGGCTTTTAAAGAATTGGAAAGGAGAGACCTTTAAAGAATTGGAAGTAGGCTTTTTCACCTCCTCCCCACCCCAGAGAAGCACTGGAAGGCAAAGAAGAGCAGTTGCAGTTGTTTCACTTTGTAATGAAGTTATTGTCATCGTGCTTAACACACTCAGCAGACCCTGAAGGACAAACAGCAAGAAGCTTGCTTTCAGATATGCCAGCTGATCCTGGCTCAGGTGAGATCGGGGAGTGGGATGTGTTGGTCGAGCAATTTTGTGTAAATTTGAAACTACTCCTTGAAATCTTTTCTGCTGAGAAGTTGAAATGTGTTATGCAGATAATATCATGTCCCATCCCTGCCTGCTTAGCTTCAGCCTGTGCTAAGATGTAGAAGATAAAAGAGTGAAGGAGGAAAAAAACATAACTGAAAACAAGAATTATAAAAACACAAACCAAAACAACAAAATTGAGCAACCTAAACTATATTTTGGAAAGGGCAGTATACAACATCCATTTGTTGGATCCCAATCATGTACAAAGACCACTGGAAGAAGAGGAACAAAATCAGATAAGAGTATAGAGTCCAGTCTGAAAAACACACAGTCTTGAAAAGAGGTGAGCATCTGTCCTACTGAAATGTTTGTGTGGCCTGTGACAAGTCCAGAATAGACACGTTACCGGGAAACTCAAGCTAATGAGCAGGATCAGGACATCATGACACTGCAATGAATCTTTGCATGACCAAGTAGGTGTGTTAACTTACAGTCTTAAAAGTGAAGATGTGGAAAATGCAGGCTTGTACATGTATATCATCAAAGTAATAGTCACGTTTCATTCTCTTCTTTTCCCACGGCCATCTGCTGATTCAATTTTTATTTTGGCATGCTGGACTGTAAACACAAATAACAACTTGCAGGGCGTGTGCCCCTCCCCCACCTAATTTTTGCAATTTCCCACAAATGCTAGATGGTGTAGGACTCAGAAGCTATTTCATTTATCAAGTTGGCTTACGTTTTCAAGACAGTCAGAATTCTTCTCAGTCTTCAAAATCTTCCTTTCCAGTGGCTCCCCTGAAGCCATAGCCAAGCAGCTGCCTCTCGGAGTGCTCTCCCAGAATGCTTCCCCTCTTACTCCCCAGTCTCTAACGTTGCTTTTCTCAGTATAAATTTTCTTCTTCTAAGAAAGGAAAAACAAAACCAAACCATAATTATGTTAAAACCTAAGCATCGGAAAGAAGCCTGCGAAGTAGTGTTTAGCTGTCAATTAAGTAAGTGGAGTAGGGACTGAGATCATGCTTGTGAAATCACACCTGAGCTATAACTTACTGTCACATTGACTTCTCACTTGTTGCTTGTCCTCAAAACTGAGATAAGGACGATCAGAACTGTCATGTTCAGCATTGCAGCAGTGGTGTTCTCCTCCTTTTCTTAATCAGCAATGACAAATATGGTATCACAAAAATTGCACCTTGCAGGCTTCAAGGCAACTAACTGCCAGAGTCCAAAAATCAAGTGGAGTTCTTAGGTCATAAAATAAGGTATGTAAACTGATCCTCAAGTCTCTTGTCTGTGCTAAGCCTGGTTTGGGGGGATTATTATTTTTAAATCTTTCATGATCATACTCAGCTCCTTTATTGAAGGAACTGCTCACATAAACTGCCCATTTCTTTCCTTGACACTGTCCCTTGCTCAGCATCTTTCCCCCTCAGTGGCCTAAACCATCTCTTCAACATTGCTTGACCACAAGCACAACATACACTCAATATTTGAAACTTTTTCACTGACGGGGGCATTCAGGATTTTTATTTCCTTCCATATATTGCGTAACTGCATGCTTTTTGGGAAGTTCCCATCTCATCTAGATTTTTTTATACTCTCCACCCTGCCTATTCTTATATCCAAAGCCAGTGCTTTCTATGTTGCTGCCCAGACAACCAGTGAACAAGATTCCTGTCTTCATGCTGGTCCCAGTCAGTTCACTGACTATTTTATTCTCTTCTTCTTGCACAAAGCTTATAAATCCCCCTGTGCTAAAGCAAAAGGCCTGATTCCTTGGGCCTCTGCCTGTTGCAGTTTTCCCCTGAATGCACTACAGCATCCGTCATACTTGTACCCACTACCTTTAATCCATGTGCAAACAGTTTGCTTGTATTTAAGGACGGAGACTGCTGCAGGCTGTGACTCTGACTACTTAAAGGACTACCATCTTAGAAAGGGTCTGTGTTAAGCAAGGGCATTATGTGAAGTAAAGGCGCCTGAAAGGAAGGCACACTGAAGTAGAAACAAAGCCTGCACTTCTTTTCTGCTTATTAAAAGACATTTTTAAAAGCCTTTGCCACAGACAAAACCACACAGCTATTTTCTCACAGCTGTAATTACAGCTCACTGTCACACTAGCTGAACCACCTCATCTCACTGGAGAAGAAATAGAAGAACCTATACTATGCCTAGTGCTTTTATGCTCCATATTTATCCTCGTTCCTGAAGTTGTCTGACCTCTGAGAACTACTGCTCAAACACTACTGTATTTCTTAATGCAAGGTAAGCTGGAAACCTTGATCATTTCAGAAGATGAAACTAAGCAGCAACCTATTTATACAGTTTAAACTGTATCAACCAAAGCGTCAATGACACGATTTTGTGCAACATAAAAGGTTGTAGCAGTGCCACAGCTTCCTAAGTCTATGATTTCTACCTAATTCAAAATGAAAGCGTACACCCTTCAGCAGGTGGTTTCAAGCATTTTCAGTAAATAGAAGCAATTTTGTGTTGCTTATCTGTATCATCAGCAAGTTTTGTAACAACTTCATCCTGAAACTGGGGGAAAAAGGCTACAGCACCAGGTTCTGCGCTGAATATAGTTTGGATTGTGGCTCCAGATGGGCTATTTATTGTGCCCACTCCTGGATACAGCAAATGGATCAGAAAGACTAATAAAAAATGAGTAGTGAGACTTACTGTCCTTGACTGCAAATGAACTGGGATTTCACCTGCTGGGACTTAAGCAAAACAAATGTCTTTCAAAACTTCTCTGCAACTTACCGTAGTTTGGCTTTATGGCTGCTACAAACACCAACTCACGCTCGTTACCTTGAGAGAAACTCTAAAGATACTATAATCTCTGGTTTCAGAGCAAGATAATTCCTTGCTATTGGAGTGCAAAAAGACAGTAACTTTCTTCAAAATTTCAGGACTCTGCAAAATACTGTGTCTTTTCAGTTACTATTCTACAAAAGATTAGATACACATAAGAAAGACAAAAGTTTTGCACCGTGAAATGGAAATTGCTCACACTGGTTTGCACCTGGCAGGAAAACACACACATATTATCACAATCTAGAGGTACTGTGTTTTGCCAGATGCCGTTTTTGTGCTTATTATCAAAAAGCTGCAGGGTGTTCCAAAGCTTGCAGAAAGATGTTTTGGTTCCATGTCCAGAACAGAGGGTTTGTTGCCCTTTTTTTTTAACATAGACTTAATTTTTCCTGCTTATTTAGTGGAGATCTGAAAAATCTCTGAGCACGTGGGGATTTCAAATTTATCTTGATGTAATTTGTGAAGTCAGAACTATTTTCTGATTCAGTTGCAAGCTAGAAGGGGTTACAAAAGACTATTGAAATCAAGCTTTTGTATCACAAGGCACAAAAACATCTGTTCTTTGTGGGCCAAGACACAGTTAATAAACCTTAGGTAAGCATTCTATTGTGCCCGTCATCATACATGTCAATCTGTGCATAAATTAGGACTCTAAACACAACAGCAGGGAAAGAATTAATTTCTGAGAAGTGTGGGCCAAAATAACATTTATGCCTGTCAACCACTACCACAATCTCACATCATTCTTTTACTCAGGCTTAAAGAAAAAGCATCTAGCAAGCTTAAAATAATTTAGAAACACTTCTATATTGTCAGCAACTCAAATTTTGCTCAAACAGAGCCTCTAGTTAAAAAAATAATGAAGACAAGGTTTTGCTGCATAAAGTTGAAAGGAAATTTATGGGACTAAACCTCTGCATATTCTGGAAGTCTCATCCTCAGTATACACAATATGTTCCTAGCAGATTATTCAACCCCAGAAGGTAAAGATGCAAGTGAATATTCACAGATACCCTTGACTATCCTGGATCTGCAGAGGTTACAAGACCTTTGACTATTTAACAAAGGAAGAGCACTAGCAATAAACCACCACAAAGGTTCTTTTGTGAGATTAGGATCATTTAACTCAATTCAGACCTCTCCATGATACAGGAAAGTACAGCAGAAAATGAGTTACTTTTCAGTACAGAGCCGGGCACTATAAAAGCAGCTTTTACATTTATTTCAAGATCTCAGGGTTTCTTCTGACACAGCAGCAGAATGAAGTTTAAAAGAGGCCCTTTATACAGTCATTTGTCAGTCCAGGTGGCCTGGCCATGCAATGATTCTGCAACACTTTTTCTCAGGGTCCTCCTTCCTTGTCCTTTAGCATTTCAGTTCACATTGGAGGCTCAGTGACATAGCACTTGCTTACTATTGCTTCCCCAATTTGCTTTTTTAGACTTTGGATTTTGGAAATTGTTAACCCATTTGAAAGAGCACACTCCTGCAGTAGCTTTTGCTTTCATGTTTCTCTAAGGGATATTGCGTTTCTTAATGTAGTACCTTAGGCAAGGCAAGGACATACCATAAACTACATAATTCTATTATCTGAGCAACTTCCTGAATGAAGTAAGTCCCAGTAACTGCTTGCATATGCTGAGGATACAAAGCTTCAAGCTCATGCCTGTGACTATTTTCCAGGAAGGTAAAGCCTCTTTCAAAGCTGTTGTTTCCTGATGGTGGCATTTACCCAGGAAGCAGGAAACGTAAATTTTAGGATCTCATCGATCAGCTGGGGTCTGATCTCTCAGGACCAAGATAAAAGTTCAAAAAGTGGGTATCCACACCTCCTTCTGCTGGACCTGGGTAACTATGAACAAGGAAGGCAGATTCAGAGAGCTTAAAAAAAAAAAAGATAAGCCTCTCTCCATACAGGGTCCTAAGGTTTAGTAGCTCTTCTTTTAGCAAACTTCAATCTCCATTGAAATCAAAGGATTTAAGGTGTTCGAGGCCTGATATGGTCCTTCAGTGTTGGATCCTAAGATCTGGTTATTTGGGGACAATTCAGATAGTTTGATCACATCCCTAAGTTACCTCTTTGGTTACTGTTCTACAGAAAATGAACCAAAGACATCAAGGCGACACTCAGAACTCCATCCACTAGCAACTACAGAGTTGGAGTCATCACTGGAGTCATCACTTCTCAGTTTTAGAGCAAAGAATACTTTCTCGCACAGAGCAATCAAGTTTTTGGGAACTTGCAGGCTCCTTTGGTTCCTTTCACTATGTGACATTAGACTAATTCCAACTTGATTAATTTGAAATTTGAATTATCTCACACTCCTCCACGGATGAAGTCTTTTCATGCCTCTTCTTTGTATTCTGACTTGATGCCCATTTGCTCTCTCTGTATTTACTGCTTGTGTCGGCCCAGTCTTCATTTTATATGCCACTGAGAAAAGCGGAGCCCACGTACCTTGCAGGCTGTGGCCACTTGACCAAGTCCATGCTAATATTTCAGCAAGGGTGGTAGCCAGCAGAAAGATTTTGAGGAGTCTTGAAACCTATGGACTGCTCCAAGGCAGGAGCTGCGGACAGATTGCAATACTGGTGCTGGTGGCTTTTCACTGCCTCAGGGAGTAAAATATTTCCCTCTTCAAGTGCCCAAGGTTGGGAATCTTCTCTCCCTCCACTGCACACTCCCTTTATGACAAATACCTGTTCTTCCCCTGTGGCAGGTTTTCATCATCCGCCCACTTCTCTTTCTTCTGTCTTGCATAGGTGTCAGAAAAGGATATTGGAGCAGCATCTATCTAGGGGAACAGAGCTTGTGCTCCCAGAGAAAAAAAGCTGGCATATGCTGCCACTGGGTGAGATAAGAGAGGGGAAAGAGCTGCCACAATGAAAGCAAACTCTCTCTTCTCGATTTTATACTAAAAAAGCTGATTCTAATATTGTCTTTTGCCTAAGAGACCCCCAAGATATACCATTACTGGAGAATGATATTTCCAATCTACTTCTCAGCATTATATTCCCTCTGCATACTTTTCCCTGGCCTTGCAAGGAAGAACTCCCCACAAGTTTTTCAATCACAAGCTATTGCAAAAGCTCATTAGGTCACCACAGCCAGCTACAGTTACAGAAATTATGTGACTCTCAGAGTACTTGAACACACAGGCAGAGTTCCCATTTGCAGAATAACCACCAGCAGCTATAATACCTTCTAGCTGAGGGGGATGCTCCCATGGAGGTCCCCTGTGCAGGCACAGTGTGCTGTGATGCCAGGATTCATACTGGCATTTGCACCAGTCATGCTTAATGTACAGGGGAAAGTGGACACAAAGATCTTACCAAGGATTATGAAGTACTGTCAGGGGTGTACCCCACTGTCCCCAACACATGAGCTCTCTGGGAAAATAACCATTCATTCAGCCTAATGGTAATGCTACGTTTTTGATCAGGAAAGGAAAAAAAAAAACCCAAAACCCCACAACCCAAATTATTCTGGTCAGTATGGAATGTGGCTTTTGCATTCCACAACCCTAAGAGCTACTCATCTCATCTGTCAAAAAATTAATCTAGACTTCTAGACTAATCTTCTCAACACCCTTGATGGACAACAGAGGCAGGGTCTTCCAGAGTCCAATTCATTTACTCCCAGACACGTGTCTAACAGGCAGGATGCATCAGTCTGTGGAAATGGTGTGTTGTTTCCACAAAAAGTGGTGACCAGACAGCTAGCTTTAGATGATACATCCAGCACTTTGACTGCCAAAGTTAGCTGAATGCCAATGGTCTCACAGAGAAAGCTGGGAATATTGCAATTCTGTTGCATGTAGTTTATAATCCCCTTTCCAATGTGGCAAAACAAAAAAAGAGCAATTTTGAGTATTAAGAACCCAGACCCAGTGAACGTTTTCAAACCTGATTTGTTTACCTTGCTGTTCATAGGTAGGAACTAACAATGGGTGACAAAAGAAAAAGACTTTTTTGGTTTTTTTTTAATCTGGAAGAGGTGGAGCTATGCAATACAGGTGGAAGCACTGAAAAATATCTGAGAAGTAGAATTTCTCTAAACATTTCTCTGCCATTTATAGTGTTGGATGGGTAATTCCATGTGTCTGAACTAAAGGAAGAAAGTTAGGGCATACATGAGACATGGAGTCTTCTCAAATACTCCCTGAAACACGTTGGTGAAAAAGAACATAATTTCCTTTTGAAATTTTCTTTATGCAAATACATCGGTCTTCTGGACAAGAATGACTCCTTAACAAGGACAGTAAGTGAGAGGGTACCAAAATAGGAAATAATATAAATTAATATTTAAATAAAAGTTTAATTCACTCTTACTTTACATATTATTTAAAAGCACCTTATCATTTTACTGTCAGTTCTAAAAAAGACCAACAAGAGACTGGAATGATTTTAGCTGGTAAAATACAGGAAACCTTGTGAACAAATGGATACAAGCTAAGTGAAAGCACAGTAATATTCTGTACACCACAACTATAATCAGAATCTGGCATTGGTTTATTCAAATTTTGCTTTCTTGGAAGCAAAGCTTACATGTTCATAAACATCAAAATAAACATCGCTTAATTTTACAGTTTGCTAAACAAATACTTTTTTACCCTGAAGGGCATAGGCAGAGCCATCTATTTGTCCGGCAGTTCTCCTGTTGACCTGTGCTTCAATAATTTTTCAAACTGGTTCCCTTACAATTTTAAGGGTGCTTAAAAATTTCTTCCAATATTGTGCAAGTCATAGGCAAGGCCATTTTGATCTGTGCCCTTCCTTACATAGTTTTTTGATCAGTAATTAACTAATGCAACTGTGAAAAACTATACATTTTCAGGAAAATGTTTTGATTTTGGTCCTGTAGTTCAAGACCTTCTATAACAGAGAATCACAAGCATGTACACAACAAAACCACTATACCAATGTTTCTTGGTCTATGCATAAAAAGTATGTATTCTACTTACACTAAAACATACAAAAAATAAACTACAAAAATTGTTTACACTTGATTTCAGCAAAAAAAGCTTTCTTCAAGAAAAATGATTCTTCTTTTTTTCAGCCATCAAAAAAGGAATGCAAGTAAACAATAAATACATGTGCTTTCTCCATATAGACATATTTACACTTGAGTCTTTGGCTTATGTTTAAGTTTCTTTATAAAGATCTTTATGTGATCCAGCCATCATTGCGCATTAAAACAAAATAAGCCAGGTTTTTTTTTACTATATATAATATATATATGCAACACTTGAAACATATAAAGAATGAACCTTACTATCAATTTACACTGTTATTGTACTTTAACAATGTATCAAAAGAAAAAAAGAAAAATTAATACCATTTAGGAAATATTGATACATGCAACAGATGGTCACTCTACCGTAATTGAGAGACGGCTGCATATACAAACACTGAAAAGTCCTATTTTGGGCAAATCTCTTCTGATTCTGGTTTTCATTAAATAGTATTTATGTGGCACTAAATGCTGATACTGTATACAAGCATAGAAACAGATTGAGTTCTTTTATTAAGATACACAACTTCATAAGAAAAATACTTTGCATTTAAAATTTAAAATCCCTCCCACCCCCCTCTTCCCCTAAAATCTTTCTTCACAGGATCATGAACTGTTGTCAAAACAGCATATTGAGATTCATGTATTTGGTGAACTTTGTCACATCCATTCTGACTAAGAGGATTCCAAGTACTCCAGCGCAACATCGTAGCAGAAGCGATATTGCTCCTTTAAGGGGAAAGAGGGGGAAAAAAAAAAAGTTAAATTAAGATTCTAAAGTATTAGCAGCAATATCTACAAACAAGAACAGTCTTTGCTAACTACTGTGCAATTTTAACTTCAAGCCTGACACGTTTGGGTTTTCTTTTTTTTTTTCCCCTACAGGTATATTACTAGTTCTGATTTAAAAACTCACCCTAACCAATGAACTGGAAAAAAACCTGACCATGAAATGCAATGATTTGCTTCTCTGATTTTTTCAGCTTCTGAACTGGTTTATCAAACATGAAAAGTTCTCCTATCAGTCAGAGCATTCTTGCAGTGAAAGCACCTCGACTTTGATATACCATTTACATTTAAGGTAGCTGATACTGAGCAGTTAACTAGTGTCTGCTGCTTGGACAGCCAGGGAATGGCTCAGGAATACCGAGCTGTGATACAAAGCTGCTCTGGGCTCACAGCCCATTTGTACAGTTGTGTCGATGTAATGTCCAAGAGATCAGATGCACATTTAAAAGGGAATTTCAAGCTTAAAATTTCATCTTGGTTAGTATTTCTCCTTAACAAGGCTTCTGTTCAGAGCTGATACTGGGGGAGAGGGAGGAGGAAGAAGAGAGGAGAAGGCAAGAAGAAGAAAAACCAAGGAAATTAATTCAATCTCTATTGTCCTTGCAACCTAACAAAACAAATCTGCTTTTGTGCTGTATTTTTGCTTGCAAAGGAAGCCAGCATGATCCATTAGCAGGAAGCAGTGGGGATATCTTAAAGCCTTTATTGCACTGCTCATTTTTGTTATCTGATCATGTTGCTGAATGTAGGGCACATGACAGTGTTACATATTGGTTTTCCTGGTTTGTTTTCTAACTAACGACTCAACAGCTGCTGCTGTTCAAGAGTTCTGAATAAAAACCCACACAACAGAAATACATAACTACGGAAATTCAGTAACTGCAGATTAAAGCTACAATGGAATTCAGGACTATTTTGAAATGAAATATAAATTTACAGGCCATTTATGAGAAACACACACTATCTACCTTGGCCTCCCTTTACAGTGACACAAGTAATTTTCCATGTGATCTGACCTGTTTTCTTCACAGCAGTGAACTGAAATCCAGGCAGCAATTCTGTATGTTGTGTCTCAGACATCTATGGCACAGCAAACTGCAAAGTATTTGTGGCAAAACCGGCAATACCTAGCCCAATGTCACTACTGCTACAGGATGCTCTGTCTGTTAAAATTTTAACCATCTTCCTAATTTATGTGGTGGCAAGGGATGGAAGTGATGCACAATAATTAAGCAAATCATGCCACAGAAGCTACTTGATACCAAGCAAACAGTGACACCTGGAAAAAAGGACAATATGGGAAGAGGCAGTTACAGCCATTTTGCTCAATATGCAAGTTCAGAAGGTCAGAAGCGATTTTCGCTATGCATAAACTGTAAAATGTTTTCAATTTCAATTGGCATCCCTGATTTTTATGCAGTAGGCAGCCATCTGGCTGAAAAGTGACACTGGCTGCTGGCAGTGTGAGAGTCAAATGGCAGAAACTCCCAAACACTGTCTAACCTGCTTTCACATTCACCTACAGGAAGGAAAAAAATCCACTTGGGAGAATTTTTATAAGGACTTTCCACAATGTTCAGTTGTTGTGACTGAAGTGATCACATGGATGGATATGGACTCATACTGTATACATAAAGACTCAACAGAAGAGTGAAGGTTATTCTGAGTTCTGGCAATGTACATACAAATATTTAGTCTTGTGGTTTTGCTAATTCAGGCTCATACAGTTTATATTAGTTTATGGTTTATATTGTTTATTATTTAGGTTAAAAGTTGGACTCAATCAGCCTAAGGATCTTTTCCAACCTAAATGATTCTATGATTCTGTA
Organism: Astur gentilis; assembly: GCF_929443795.1. Lineage (NCBI taxonomy): Eukaryota > Metazoa > Chordata > Aves > Accipitriformes > Accipitridae > Astur > Astur gentilis. Next base: position 21,748,001 of record NC_064884.1, read on the forward strand.
TCTTCATTTCCAACATACCAGATCCAAGTCTTCGATTTTAAAGTTCTGAGGTATCATTTTGACTACTACAAACCTGAGTAACAAACATTACCATTATTCAATACAGCTTCCAAAGCAGCAGTTGTTATTAAGAAGCAAAATATTTACATCTCCAGCTACTAATCTGGACCTTACAGCTTATTCCTATCAAGAAGAAATGCCTTGCTCCATAAAATGTCAAGACAGTTTGTATGAGCACAACACACTGCAACTTCTCTTCAAATAGACCAGGTTATCTTGGGAGATTAAAGCACCTTCTGTTAACTCAGAAAGTTATCTGTGAAAACCATGGTACCACTACAAGAAAAGTAGCGTAAATGCTTAGCCTGCCCTCATGATACTAACTTGTGTGTACACTCAATAAATTTCCACCACAGAATGTAACGTTACCCAACCTTACGTTCATGCCAAGAATAAGACCAGCCTCTGCTCAGTCTATACTATAAGGGGAGGAGCCTAAGACCCAAACCCCACATCCCCTTCTTCTTGTGGCCCAACACAGGTTTGCTCTGTTTTGTGAGCACAGAACTGAGAACGCAGCTCACACAACAAGAGAGCCTCTGGCTCCCTGGTTGTTTGCAGTAACCCCGATGGGTTGGTGCTTACCGGAGTTTCTACCATGTTGGGCTTACTGTTCCGCAAAGTCTTCACGGCATGGAAAACGTCCACCACGTTCTGCCTTTTTACCATCTCAACCACAATGCCAATGGCACAGAACATCCCACTCCGGCCACCACCATTTCTGAACACAAGGAAAAGAGCTGGTTAAATGTTGCTACTGTGTAAGAGAGCATCCAAAACACATTTCTGTTCTTTCACTCTTTAAGCATGAGTGATTCATGAGCCCCACAGGGAGAGCCGGCTTTAGCAATCTCCTTGCAGCTCCAGTGGGATTGGTCTGAGACATTTTCTGTTTCTGACCTTTCTCTCAATTACTTCTTTTGAATTCTGCCCTTACAGCCAACCATGCTGCCCAGCTATGCTACAGCCTAATTTACATAGGCATTAGGAAAAAAACCCACCCCTAAGTTCAATGGCAAGTACAATGTTAGTAATTAAAAACCAGGTTCAATGGCAAGTACAACATTTTCCATTTAGTTCTGGAAAGAGACTCACTTAAACTACCTTATGGTATGAGGATTATCTAGCCAGAGTAATGCCAAGGCATCACTGATTTGATACCTTGTTGACCTTTGGGGATACTTCTGAACTATTTTAATCTTCATTTCAAAGAAATTACAGTAGGTACTTCTTCCTCTTAAGTTTAAATTAGCCAGAAAGTTCCACGGATAATGAGGAGGGATGGGCAGAAAGAGGCCACAAGTTAATTATGAACATTTGAACAGAAGCCTTTTTTTAAAAAGTAAGGAAGAATGCTAATTCAATTTCTAAGTTTTAAATTTTATATTTAAATAAGGTAGGAGAGAGATTGGTCATTCTCTGCTTAGGGAGAAAAAGATGCTGCCTTTTCAATGCCGCCCCCAAACCAGCTCCCATTTAAATATCAGGCTCAGATAAGCAGCCAGCGGTTATTTACCAACAATAGTTTTAGGATCACCTACTGGATTATAGAACTTTTCTCTGATTTCATAGATCCATAGCTTTCAGTCTAAAACCCTCAAAATATAGTAAGCCTTCTGGAAAAAACGCAACAGACTATATGCAAGAGATACACAAAAAATAACCATTTGGCATCACAGCATAAAAGACTTGCTTACTGAAACCATACAGAAGAAATTGGTCTGTACATATTTTGTACCAGAAAACATACTATTATGTACAGATGGAGACAATACATATCATGTTCAAAATACTCATTCCCATGGTACCTTGAGCTGACACAGACAAGTCTGAAAGTTGACCAAAAGCCAACCTACAGTACTAGTGGCACTTTTTTTTTATTAAACAAGTGAAACAAGGGCATGTGCAAAAGAATGTTGCCATAAGAATATAGTTGAACTTAAAACAAGAACTAATTTATAAGCATTTATTTGAAAAGCAGCAATTTGACTTTCTCCCAATTACTCACAGGCAATGGATGATGGTCCGGCCCTCCCCTTCTTCACATTCCTCTTGCCATTTTTCAACCTGGAGAATTAACTTCAAGAAGGATCTCTTGGAAGCTGGTACATCTCTGTGAGAAGCCCATCCCAAATACTGGAATTGCTGCACCATCAGATAGCCTTCTTGTGGCTGAGGGAAACCAAAGAGCTTTAGGTCAATATAGCACCTTTACATCTTGGTTTAGAAAACCAAAATATAAAACTAACATGAAACCTAAGTGTTTACTTTGTGGACAAATTCTAACATGTATATACATTGCATGGAAGGGTCTCCATTAATTTGTATCACTTGAGCTCAAGGAATATGTCAAAAAAGAAAAAAATAGTGGAACTACATTGAAGACAACATCACAGTTTATCAGTCACTAATGTAACCTATCCTGACTTCTTGTAATTGGACAAATTGCCTAGATTCTACATGTCAAGGGGTTTTATCTTTAACATCAATAATCAATTAAAAACATCACTGTTAAATTCTTAGACCTACAGAAATGAAGAGACATACCTTTGGCTCCCATACATGAACTGACCCAGTTATAAATAAACAACAAGTAATATACGTGCACAAATATGACTCTTTTCCTTGAAGTCTTCCCTTTTTGCTGGACTATGATAATCATGAGAGCCTTGCTGCCAGTCTCTGAGCCTTCGATGTGCTAGATCTTACACAGAGAGAGCTTGAATAGAATTAGACTGTCACAAGAAAGGCCTCAGTAATTGGAAGAATAAATAGTCTATTCAGTTTCTTGGAGCTGAAGAAGGCAAAAAGGAGTAGGAATGTGGATTTTAGAAAAGGAAGAACAGAGCAGAGAGATATTTAGAAGCAAGATGTAAAGGTGAAAAGGCATGGGAGACAAAGAGAAGTAGAGGAGTAGAAAATCAAAAACATCATAAGAAGGAAGAAATGGAAAAAGTGAAAATAAGAAATGAACCAAAACAAAAGAGGAAGTCTAAAAATACAACAAAAAAAGTGTTATGGCGTAATATTTGCCAGTGTGCCTACACCTTAGCTTCCTGTAGTTTCCAAGCAAGGTATGAAGAGCTGAAAATGTTTTTTTTAGCTCTGAATATAAGCAAAATAAAAGTCTGGATAAAATACTGGCCACATGCAAACTCTGCACTTTGAAAAATGAAAATGTGACCAAAATAAAAGAAAAAATAAATCTTTCTACACACAGTAATGTTTTCTCCACAGCTATTCTTCGACATTAATGAAAGTTAAATGTATACTCCAAGTAGCAATTGGTGGCACGTAAATTCAGTATTGCATGAAAGATATAAAGTAGGAACGGTAAGTAAAATAGGGACTGATGGTTAACTGTACATATATCGGTGGCACAAACATCTGTAACTCTTTACATGTAGGCAACATAAATGAGTGATTTATAGAGGTAAGCTAAAGGAGGAGACACTGCATGGCAAAGAGGGTTTGAGAAGATGCTGCGATAGTGTGAAACACTATGGGACAGCAAAAAGACAAGGTGGTGCAAGGTGTGAAGGAGCCGACAAGAATGCAAGATTGGCACCGCTACTGAAGTTGAGAAAAAGATGATAAATGTAGGTCAAGGTGCAGTGGTGCAGAACTCTTCAGAGGCAGAGGAGCTTTCAGAGTTTTTTCACACCCCGCTTTGCTGGGTGCCACAATCCTCCTTTTACGTTGTGATTCTCGCATCTTCGGCTGAGAAGGTGCTGGTTGCATAACCAGCCTCAGCACTTCTGTTCCTTATTCACCATGCAAAACGTCTTACAGAAGCTATGAATGAAATACCTGTCACTACCTGTTCATTACAGGGATATTTCTTTCACTGTACCCCAAACAAAAAGAATACTTCTCATACACATCTTCTGCTCATCAGGGAGAATGCCACAGAACAAGAGTCATTCACCTTACTGCTCCCCCTGCTTAGTGTGTAGCTATAGAAAAGTGTTAGAAATAAGTATTAGATACCGATGCTTGACTGACTTTTCTGGGTAATGTCTCAAGAACATTAGCATTTTACTATTACTCAAAATTAAAACCCATAAGCGCCTAGAGTGTTGAAAATGACATACCCTTCTGTTATATATTGTTACGATAATGCTTACTCTTGTTAGATTGCATATCCTGAAAATTCGGTTTATGACGTCACAGTCCATTGAACATGACATGCATTCTACTTGGATGGGACCGTACCGCAGTATCCCTTCCTCAGGCCAGTATTGTGGGCAGCCCTGCACCAGAGCAAAACATAATTAAATGGTAAGTTACAACTTGAATGTTGCCTTATTCCACTGCAGACATCTCACCTAACCTTTCCTGAGCAACTAGTGCTAATTAGTTGCTGTAAAGCAGAAAATAACTGTAAAGTCACTGCACTGCTCCACATTTTGATCATGTAGTGGATCCAGAGTGATTAAAGCATGCAACAGTACATGGAAAACTTGAGCCCCAAACTGACCTGTGCTAAGTCGACTTCATTTAACATCACAAGAGAAGTACAGCCGTAGTCATACACTAATCTCCAGAAATCTTTCACAGTGTTTGGTAAAGGATGTTGCGTGACAATAAAAGCTGCTGGCTGCCTATAGCTCTGTAAAGGCAAATGATTTTATTAGTCACCGGTAGAGGAAGTGCTTAATAACTTCCACTCAAACACTGCAACAGAAAAAACATATAAATAGAACAAAGCTCCGACATCAATTACGCCAGATTTCACCAAAGCTGATGTTAAAAATACCTTACTGTCTCCACCAAGAACAAAGAGGTTACTCTGCTCCGGTCTGCCTTCTGGTTTGTTAGAGGCCAAGCCCTCTTTCAGTTCAGATATGCATGGGGCACTGAAGATGGTCTTCAGGGCTCTGCTGAGCTGAGGCTCGGGCAACTCTGCTCCAGGCACTGTACCCAGGAGACTGAGCAGGAAACCTTCTCCCCATGTTGCAGAGAGGGGTGCAGAGGTGTCAGAAGGTCACCCCATCCGCAGCAGGTTACACGTGAGCTCTGTGACTGAATCGAGGACTAAGCTCAATCCTAAACTATCCTTCAGTGCCACAGCCACAGGGTCACCCATGGAACTGACCTTCAGGATTACTGGGGCCCATTTCTGGCAGAAAGCAGAAGTTAAACAGCAAAATACTATTTCCTCTCAGGGCAGCAGATTCCATTTTCTGTATGCTGTGTTATACACAGCTGCAAATAGGGACTTCCACCATTGCATAGCTTAGCTGAGATGCAGCTAATAGAGAGGAGCTAATTCCTTGCAGCACATGTATTACAAGCAGCAAGCAGAAGAGGAGAGATCTGAAGTTTTTTGCAGGCAATTTGTAATTATGCATGGAAGAGTTCTGCAGTGAAGGAATACAGATATGAACTGGCAAGGAAGCACTGACAGGTTAATCTGACAAACACAGTAAGATGGAGAATAGTCTTGTAGGCGGATGGGATGGTAAGTCACCAGTTTGAAGGTGAAGTGCTGGGACTGCTGTATGCAACAGAGAGATCCCTGTGTTTAGCACCCATGCTGGTACCAAAAGCGGTTTGGCTGGTTTTTTTACTGAAATAAGTAGAGTAAGTTAACCTAGGAGAAAGACCCGGTGGGGTAGCTAAACCACTTTTGGTATGGAAGCTTGCTTGTTTGAAGGTTCTTATGAGGGATCTTCATGTGCAATATATTGATGTACCCTCAAAGATCATAGTGTGAGGCCCAGAAGGAAAAAATACAATTCTTTTCACTCTTCTACTTGCTGTAAATTGTGAATATAACAAATTAATGTCTTTAGCATCAGTACTTATTTGACAAAAGAACAAGGAGGTTGACAATTTTTTTATCTATATTTGCTATCTTTTTCTAATGCAGGAAGCATATTGGGGTAGTAGCAGCTCATGTCCTACTTCCTAGACCTGCCCAGTGAACAAACAGGAACAACCAATATCGATTATTCCCTTGTATTTCTAAGAAATAAAATATGTACTAGCTGATATTTTCCTAGTCCTCTTCCCCATAACTTCTGGTCTTTCCCTGAGATGAGAGAACGTACTGAGTCTGAGATGATCAGATTTTCAAGAAAACCAGGCATGAGATCTGCTGTCACACAGGGAAGCAGACATTTTCTTGTGGGAACACAGGGACAAGTACATTGTGGAAAGGGGAAAGTTTCCATTTCTGTTTTGCTATCAAAAGTCCCCTTTCCTTGCCCAGCAGTGGGATTCCCCTCTCTGAATAAATCAGTCTTAAAAAAACACAACCAAGAGAAAGGGCAAGAAAAAGCTTTTATTACCCAAAGTTTTAACCCTGTACTTATAGCCTTGTTATATGTCTTCATTGTAATATATTACTTTTTTTTCTGCTGCTTTTTTACTACCATTTCTGTCTTGCCTTACTCGTCTCTGATTGCTCATCCATCAATAATACATTGCTTGGTTCCTGTCCCTGTTTGCCACACACTGTTACACACTCAGAGTCCTCCTGCCACCCAGCCGTTCAGCCTATGTTGTCTTCCTTTCTCCCCAGACCACACTCCTCTATGCAGCTGTGTTGGTTGGTCCATAGCACATCAATTTTATCCAGGTGCTTAACATAATTTTAACTGCAATTCTAAACAATTTTGGTTGCTACCAAAATTCTGCTCACTGCTCTAATTCATCTAATTCTAATTCATCTAATTCATTCAGTCCTAGTGACTCCCTAATATATTGGTCTCACACGTGCTACTCCTCTTTTTTTTTCTGGCACAATAGCTAATTGTGAGATTAAGGACTGCACTTTGCTAGCAGTTGAAATGTTTCCTGCACTAGCTTAGGCAGAACTCTGGGATGACTACACCATTCAGTCTTGATACCTTCTGCTGCTATTTGCCATTTTATTCCAGCATCTCTTCTTTACACCACAGTTTCTGACAGCACTTCATTTTTGAGGAAGGGGAGATGCTCCTGGAAGTCAGGCCACTTATTTAAGTATTTACTGTAAAGGTGGTTTTAGGGCCCTAACTTTGGAAATGCTAATGGCAGGCACAGGCAGGTATCTGACAGCACATATGATGAACTGCTTTATTGATCAGATACCCATGAGCAGGTTCACCTCCATTTTCCCCATTAATTCACCTTTTCCGCTGACAATACTTCTATCACTCAAACTTCAACTTTAAAGAGCTGCAACTCAAAATATGAATGAACAACAAAACCCCCAATGCTATGCCCAAACATGACAAAGACAATATTTTTTCCTTCTTCCCCAGTCTCTCCCGCCTCGATATACATAGCCTTTTTTATAAAATAGCAACAGTAACCTCAGGTTCAGGTAGGTAATATTTACTTCCTGACAAATAGCAGATTTTTGAGATCCTGCTGAGATTTGAAGGTCTGGAGACTAGAGCTTTACATAATGCTGTTGAAACGTTGAGATTTCCAGTGGGTCCCACAAGGATGCAAAAGACTAAAGATAACAAACCTTCTGAACAAGCAACACGAGCTGGAGGGGTTTCTTACCCATTCTCACCAGCCCCCCCCCCCCCCCCCCCCCCTTTGTTAGGACTGTTTTACTGAGCATTGCAGTAAGAAAGAATTACCCTTTCTTAAACCAGCAAGTGTTCTCTCTCATATTACACAGCTTTTTGTGGCACACTACGCAGACAAAGAAGATAGTCTCTTACGTCCATAAGAGCAGCATTGATGTAGTTGCTGCTCTCCCCATCAATAGTAATTAAGAAAGGCAGACATCTGTCAGGTGGCAGCATATCCATGAAGCGGTTCTTGTCATGGTTCCTTGGCAAGCAGGCTATGCTGCAGTCCTCCGCTTGTAGGCGAGGGGTCACAGAATTCAGGGTCTAACAAAGAGAGGACGCTCGCTTTAGCATGCTGAACTAACAGACAATAGACTCGAGAAACCCCAAGTTTTCATTTAAAATATTGTAATATGGGAAAACGTGAGGCATTAGCAAGAAGACATTAGCAAATAAGAGCTCCTCTCTGTTTGATGGACATGCTGGTGCTTTTCAAGGGGGTTTAAGCTGCAGGTGTAAAAGGCGCTCCGTGTACCACTTAAAAGATTCTGCATGACACCATCCCCTCCAAAGGGAATAAACCAAAAAAGATCCTTTGGAGCCCTAAAGAGCTACACCTTAGCTGTGCAAATGCAAGCCAAAACTCTCTGTGGTTCCTAGTCAGTACTCTTTATTCCAGACAGATATTTACTGCAATTTTATTCAAAGGAGGATATTCCCTATTTAAAATAACTTTGCAAAGCACATAGACAAGGGTAGTTTATTTCATGAACTAAAAGTAAGGGACCAAATGCTATAAACATGATACAAAAGCCCTTTCCCTTAAAATAAATGTATCTAGAGGCAAAAAAATTGTTGTCACATGAAGAGTTAGTAGGAACTGCAAATACCTGAAACTCATCTTTGAGATGCGAAGAGTTTGTCTGAGAGTCTATTCTAATCATATCAAAATAAGCAGCTTTGAATTCGCAGACAGGAATGGCAGTTTCTCCACATAGGCAAGCTTCTAGAATGGCATCATGAATAAAGATGTACTGCTCCTACCAAATTAGGCAAAGAAACAAAAATTATAGCCATTTAAAAACAACAGATCTTTCCTTCTTTTAGGATAAACAGATCTCCTGCACACTGTAAAATTCATTCAAGGTAGTGTCCATCAATCCATTAAATAACGCTTTAGTACAAACACAATCTTGTCCTAATTGGGATGCAGTTAACAAGGATGTTTTCTTCAGAACTAATTTAAATTCAGTAAAACTTAACAGAACAGGCATAGCAATTTATTTAATGGGAGGTTTTCAGTTTTCCTGCAGTGCTTGTGGGTTTCTGTGTATATGCCAGTGATTTGTTGGCTTTACTCATTTTGCTTTTTAAAAAAATAGCTTTCAGTCTTATAATACTAGCAGAAAGTGTAAATTGCTTCAAGCACTGCTAGTGTGATTATTTGGCACGCTGCATTCTCCTTATGTGTGTGCAAGCTAGTACACCAATTGTCTGATAGTGGCTCAAGGCTGGTAATAAATTCAAGTGTGTCCCACCAGAAACAGCATTTCTTACTGGTTTTTCTTCTGACTTGTCCTGAGATATCCTGAGTCTTAGACAACTGTGTTACTATTTCAATCAGGCCTCCTGTCAATTTTTACACAATGCCTATTATATTTACTCACTCTGAGAGTAATAGATGTAAATCATGTCTATACAGCAAAGTGCTAGAACTGTGCCAGCCTCACCTAGCTATTGTGGATACCAGTGAGGTTATTAACAGCACAAACTTTAACATGTGCCTGTAACAAGAGCACGTGTCCAGGGACCATGGTCATATTCTGGCTCTACAGCCTATGCTGCCTTACCCACATAACTACGGAGCTATTGCCATCACTGTTTTCTAGATGACCATCACAAGAACTTGCCGCAATTACAGCTTTATTTTGCTGCATAAGTATGAACCTCTGAGAGATGATGAGAGATAAGAGGCAAAAAGGAGAGAAAGAGAAAGGAACAGCAGTAGGGGTGTTAATTCACATGCAAGAGCAGATTAAACTCGGATGGTTGAAGCAGTCACACTGAAACATTCCACTCCACACACTTCCCAAAGGCCCTGTAGGGGGTAGTTGAGCGAGAATATTTATTAGTTCAACTGCCACAGGTTGCAGCATGGAATAAAAACTGCAACAAATTACCTTGATATGCCTGGCTGCCAACTGCAGAGATTTGCACGCGGTCACAGGTGAGATAACTTCTCAGAGAGATGTCCACATAGAGGACAGGAGAGAGAAGTGGCAAAGCACTTCAGGTAACCTGTCTTAATACAAATCAATAACCTATGTTTCTGTGGAAGCTCAGTGATACTCAGGTGGCAGAATGGGAGCTGTTATAGCTTTGTCATTACGGCAATGGTTTTACTGTGGAGTTGCTGAAGGCATGACAAAAGACAAAAAAGGTAGAAAAGGAAAAAGGCTTGGCAATGAGGTTAATAAAGCAAATAAAAACAGAGTTGAAAAGGAAAAGTTAAATGGTCATAAAGTTCCACAGGTAAGTCAAATTATGGATAAAGTGATTGGAGATAGACTAAAACCAGTGGCAACCTGCTGAAATTCCAACTTTGGGTTCCTGGAATTGCTAATACCAGAGCTGGGGAGAGACATGCCAGACAGGCCTGCTGTAGGATCTTCCCTAAAAAATCCTCCTTGTTTTCCTTTTGTTACAAAGTTAGGTGGGCACTTGCTTGTGTGAAGACTGAAAGAGCTGGCAGGTTTGTTCCACCATCCTGGTTCTGGGAGCTGTTTGCATTGAGCAATGCTCCACAATGGAGATAACCCCTCAAGAGGGCCACTGCCTGCTCTTTTCAGAGTAACAGTGAAGGTCTGACCTAGCATATTTCAGAAAGCATCAGGTGCTTTGAAGGTGAACTGCCGTACCTCTGTCTGTACCATGTTGATGCGACGGGACCTTAAGGCTTTGACACAGTTGTAGATATCCACAACACCTTCTCTTTCTGCCATATCTAACATGATATCAATCACAATATAACATCCTGTCCGTCCAGCACCAGCACTAAAAAGAATCAGTAAATACTGTTAGGAATAGCCCCATGAAAATACCTACAAGCTCTATAAACCCACTACTGAGAGCATTTTTATAAAATCATTCAGTTCTTTCATCATAACCACTATCTAATTTTTATCTTCTCTCCGTCTCTTCATAATGTCCTTTAAATCTTCTGATGTGCCCAAAACAACCTTCTTCCATGAGATTTGATCCACTAAGTAACAGAAGAGAAAAATTGTTTCCTCCTTTTATCACCCAGAGCAATACTTAAAGTAAAAAAGAAAAGTTAGTTAAACTGAAATCTGGAGTATGATTAAGCTCATGCACTTCAAAATATAACAGATCTTGGTTTTGTTTAATAAGACTAAGGATGAAAAGTGATATATTACAATAAGAAACTCAAGTGTATGTTTTACCAGCCAAGCTCTAAGCTAGTTCAGGCAGCATACCTAACAGTATCCAGAAGAATCTCTCTTGATTTTTTTTGGTTTTATATAAAGCTACAGGCAGTTTTTGCACAGTGAATTCTTAGAAACTCTAAAGGCTGAGTAACATTCTACAGAATGTAATTAAACATTTGATGGTGCCAAAAGAAAATTCTGTTTGCAAAGGACTGTGTCCCAATAACACAAACTTTGCAAAACTTGCACAGGAAAAACAACATTCTGTATTTGTTGCCATTAACCTCATTCCATCTTCCTTTGTCTACTTGTTTACTTTGATTTAAATTAATAATCTGTTCAGATATTATATGCAACATTACTTTGATTTAAATTAATAATCTGTTCAGATATTATATGCAACACGAAGCTATCAAAGCAGCTGTATCTACACTTATTCTTGCATGCTGTAACAAAATTGTTGTAGACTACCTAAAATGATAGCCTGAAGTATCATATGATTAAGCCGTGCAGCTCTTTCAGGAAAAAGAAAATCTCTGGCTATTCTTTTTAGGAAAAGTGTACTAGAATCCAGTTATTTCCAAACATTGCTGTGGACAACCAAATTCTACCGCAGTGTGAATTAGGCAATTCAAAAAAGGAACAACAAAACCAAAACACTTCAAAATGATGGATGCTTCACAAGAGACTACTGTAAATAATCACATACACAGTTGTGGAAGAAAATCAATCTAACTCTTCTGTACACACCTGCAATGGACAACAATAGGCCCTGCACTAGGAGGGTTAGATAATTTGACTCTCCGTATAAAGGAAAGCAGGCCTGTGGCATTGTAAGGAACTCCATGATCTGGCCAGCCAGTGAAATGAAACTGTTTAACTTCACGGATTTCATTGTAGCCCCTCTGTAAAAGGGAAGAAAAAAAAAACAAAAACCCCCCACAGTTATGAAATTCGAAGTATTTCATAGACTAGATATTCTCTGATTCAAAAAGCGATAACACACACTGATAGAATCTACGTGCTGTTTTCATCGTTTCACCAATTTATTTACAGCAAAGACCATATGAAGCTTAAACATGTCATATTTTTTTTTCATTTTGAAGTTCGTACTTTTGCCATTAAGTATGCTAGTTTTCCCTCATTAGATTTTTTTTTAATAGACTCAGATGCAATTTGCATCAATTTTCAGAGGTTTTGCTAATCAAGACAATGTCCTGCTACATTTACATACAAGTTTAATGATTTACCAGAAGACCACAACCATATCACATATATTGCATTCACAGAGTTTGTTCTTTAAGCGAGATTGACTCAGCGGCATTCAGGGCAGAATGAATGGAGATGAATGACAGGCACGACTCATAACCCAGTACTTGAGCTCAGCTCAGAAGTGCGGCTACAGAGAAGAGGTGACTGTCAGAGAGGGGAGGGTAGCAGTCAACATTTCTGGGGAAATTCAAAATCCCACAGTGAGACATGTGTTTGGATAGCGCTGATGCAATGCTTTACTCCCACGGTGAGGTAAGGCTCACTGTAGACCTGCTAACCAGACAGAGGGATTTGGTATTGTACAGGAACACACACAAGCATAGCCTCCTCCATACTCCTTGCTACCAGGAAACAGTATTTTGCCAAGCCCTTTCAAAATGTGCTCACCCTTCCCAGAGTGAAGGTCCTGACGACGTACTCCGCAAGGGGCTCCATCTCTACACAAGTCACTTTGAAGTCCCCATAAACTTCTGTGTCATCAGGCCAGTACTTGTAACACTTGACCTAAATACAAAATGGAAACACACTTTATACCAAATGAAAATGAAAGCTTGAGGATATGTTACTGCATGTACTGCGTTACACCACATTTATTTCCAAAATGACCATGCACTCATGTGGCTTGTCATGGCTAATGGCTGTTCTGTCAAGTTAAGCACTAGCTACAAAGAGTTTCCACTGCTTTACACAGCTGTACTTAGATGCCAAATGCATTTCTAAATGAGCATTTATATTCTTTTTAGTGCTGAGCTATGGAATACATTTCCACTTACGTTAAACTGGGATGCATTTCATATCAGTAATCAAACTGTTGCAAGTAATCCCAGATACTTTATATTACTCCCTGAGGGATGTGCTACTGCTAAACTGTAAATACTTTGCTGATTTCCAGCCACTGAAATAGAAGCACATTTGCTCACTAGTTCACTTACTCTGCTCATTTGAGTGACAATATACAAATCTATTTTGCTGAAATATGAATTTTGGATTCAGACAATTTTTCATTACTCATGAAAGCAACATGGCATCAGCCTTCTTCAGAAGTTATCTTTGGTTTTACACAACACCGTAACTGCAACAATGTCTGGACTCTTCCCCTTCTCCTCCTCTCAGGATGCAGGGTTGTCCTTCACAAGACTCTTCCACATTCTGCTGAAGAATGTGCCTTGTGTCTTGTCAGCAGGTTTTTCTTTAGGCTTGTAGCATTAAAAGAAAAACAAAACAAAAACTTACTCTTCCAACTTCCACTAAATTTGTGACCATCACAACGCAAGCTGATTGTTCCTGCCATATCATTCTCCAGAAGTCATACACAGTCTCATGAACTGGACCTGTAAGAAAAAATTCCAGGTAATACTCTGAAAAAAACGTGACAGTCAAAGTGAATGCTAAAAATAAAATCCAGTGCTTTTCAGAGCTGATACACACTTGCCTAAAGATGAAAGCTTTGAAACCACATCATCATACCACCATGCAAGTTTCCAGACTACCTTGTTTTTTCTAACCAACACTGAATCTTCTCAGCTTAACTGAATCACCACTTGAAAGAAATTAATAGCAGGTGTTTCATGTAGCGAAATGCCAGAAGTTGTTTGAAAACTACAAGGACACAGCAGTGTGTGACTACATCTATAGTTACATTTCTAGGTTTGTTTTACATTTGCTAAATATAATGTGTTGAGTGTGAGTTTCTTCAGATGTTCACCGCGGACGTGCCCACACTGGAGTGAAGTATCAGTCAGGAGGGCCAGCAGTACAGATCCTGTGCATTTACCATCTAGCTCCCAGCAAAGTGCGCAAGCCATAGGCGCTGAGCCATAAACTTCTCACTGAAGGGTATTTAAACTAACTTAACTACTTTTCTGTGAAGCAAATGAGAAGCATTTGTTTAAGCTTTGCCTCCTGCTCTGCTGCAGAGACAAGACACGTTCAGTTGAGTGACAGAGGCTTTTGCCCTGTTTACAATCATCTCAGAAACAGCTCCCTGACCACAGTCCAGCAGTAGTATAAATATTACTCTATATAACACACGTGAAGACTCAACCATATTCCTTCATGTGCTAGATCAAAGGCTGCATACTAAAGCAGCAGTAATTTTTTGTCCTTTACACACTATTATGTGCAATGATTTACTTAGTAAACCAGAAATAAAATATAAATGTAGACTTAACTGCCATAGAGAGACCTGTTTAGACAGCATTTACACAAAAATAAAAAAAAAAACGTGGACAGAAATTTGAGCATCCTGCTTTAAAACAAGCCTTTCGTTTGGCTTTCCTGTGTGCAGTTACAATCATCTGAGGGCACAAATAACAGGGTATTTTCAACCAGCTATCTGATTATACTCACAGATCAATTAATGACACATCTAAATCTAATTATTTTTACTTTGATTCATAGCCTCTGATGTTTCAGTGCAATCTGTGACTAATCTATTTGTTTTTCTTCATTGTGAGGAGTTTTATCAGAAATACAAAATGAATAATTTCCATAGAAATTCAAATTTTTCCTCTAACTCTCCTTTTTATTAGCAGGTTGTTATATGATAAAGATTTCTCTCACTTCTTCCCACAAAGAGGCTTTGTCCTTCTCTGGCCTTACTTTACCCAGATTTTCTGAGATAGCATTTAATTTATCATTACTATCTTCACCATCTGCATCCTGGACTAAATCCTAGACAGAAAAATAATACATTGTAATATGGAAAGAAAAATGCCTCAAGGCAGGTTGAAACTGTTCTCTTCTCTGTCCACATGTCTCTCTTCTCTATTCATCTTCATAATTGGAAATCATGGTAGTAGCTTCTGACTTTATCAGCTGAAGTTATCACTGAAAGAGTTGCTCAATAGCTAATTAACATGATAAATTAGTGCAGTTTTTGCATTTATTCACATACCACCTGAACATGCTATGTTAATTTACCGTAACACAAGATGACAACTTACAATATTGGATATGCTTTATTTTCATCTGCTTCCATTTTACCAAAACACTGCCGGACACTACAGAGAACACCTGTCTGGTTTGATTAATGCTGGCAGGTTCTTACCTTGGGTTGCAATGTAGTGACTTGGTCTCTGATATCCCTAAAACAGCAATATAAGTTGGTTTGAGTACCATATCACTAACAGAGAGCAGAAAATAAAAGCATAAGGCTACTACAGAATTCTTATCTCTACGTAACGTTTTCAGAACAAACCAATATTTAAGAGCAGCATGAAGCTCAAAACCTAAAAAAATGGTTAATACTGAAAAGGTTCGAATGACAACAGATAAAATGGAAATAAGAACATCTGACTTGAACAGACATTGTAGCGTACTGGGAAGGAGTATTCTAGATGGGTCCCTCGGGCCTAAAAATTAGTCCTCTACTGACATTATCTCCCCAGCTGAATACATTGGGGTATTTATTTAAAATTTAGTAAAAATTGTCTTTGCCACCAGATTATCTCAATAGTTGATCTGTGTTCCCAACTTATCCAATATGAAAAAATCCACACCTTTTGTCTTCTTCTAAATAGAGAATTATTGTAAGGCACAAAGAGGTATGTATGTGAGCCATAACTAATGGGGACAGAGCTGCACACTGTGGTGTGTGCCCAGAATCAAGGTCCTACTGCAGTAGAATCTTCTGCAAAATACTTTGTGCTACTGCACAAAGTGTGCACCAATTATACTGGACATGATACACCCAAGTATATACACATACATATATAGATAGATAGATAATCCTACACAACTAAGCCTTTCCAGGTAGCTGGGTCTATGCCAATGCTAGCAAAACTGTACAGCATTAATCGTCTGCATGCAAACTACAAGACAAAGAGCTGCTGCTCTTGAGGAAATCATTCAGAATATATTTTGACCAGTGCCAGCAACATTAGCTACAAAGAGGAAGGAAACTTTAGTATTGCTGGTGAGAAGACAATACAGAATTATACATGTGCAAATGTTAAAGAAAAACTCCAATGGTTTTCTAGGTTACAGTTTTATTAGGCCACTTGATTCAAGTATTGCATTACAGGGGAGCATGAGTCCTTGGATTCCTGGTATTCACAAGATGCTACTAAAGTGGAAGGATTTCAATGTACCCATGGAGTTTACATCCTTTTCCACAGACTGCTTCATTACCCTATCTAGAGTGAGAGCACCTTCCTCTGGGGCCTATGAAAAAACTTCTGAGTATCTTACTCTTGGCTTTACAAGAGAACAAGATTGCATCAGATGACTACAAAATTTCTCCCGGAGTCCTTAATATCAAGCCCCAGCTTCAAATTATGAAAGTAGAACCTGTGCTATACTATTTTATACTCAGTAATGTTTTCCAGAAGAAGGTAAAAGTGTCATTTTACAATTGCAAAGTACCAGTTTTAACTTGTAGCTTTCCTGTCTGGTTATAATGAGATTCAATTTACTCCTAAATAAGAGAAACAACATCCTCAAGGAACTGGAATTATTACAAATCCAGGAGAGTTTTCTTGTTTAAGGCCCCAGGCAAAATATCACTGGCCTAATGCTTCACAGAGATTCCCATGTTAAAATATCAAAATAAAAAGACAGTGATATACCTGGAGCTAAATCTTCACATCCTGGAAAATCAAGAGGTTCTTAAATAATTTATCAACTAACAATGGACAGGAAAAATGAATAAAGTGCAATTATAAAGAAAAGTAATCAAAACCATGTATTTTAAAAACACTTGTACTAGCTATTCCAGTATCTTTCGAATTACTTTGGAATTACTTTGAATACAACCATTTGTTTATTCCTAAGGCGTTAGTTAGATAAAAGTTATATTTTTTTAATGAAAACACCTGGCAGAATTTGTTCAAATTTTCTGTTTGTATCAGTTTTTTAAAATTTATAATTTAATTTGTATTTTAATCAAAATATGGAATTTCAAACTTTAGAGGTTCTCTGCAGAAGCGAGGAAATTTCTACTACGTTAAAATATATATATATATATGTTTGTGTATATACTCAGTATTACATAAATTAGCACCTCAAAACAAATATCAGCTAAATATTGCTTGTCTACATCATTGTTAAAAGCAAACAAACAAACAGCCTTCCCCCCCCAAAGGCCATCATCCCTCCCTTTTTGCCAAACATATCTTACGACTACTTCACAGGTACATTTTCAGACAACAACAGTACAGCGTACTATCCAGCTTTTCACATATAAATGGGAAGGGGGAATGGAAAGCTAGTGGCCAAAATCATCATAAAAAAAAGTGAACAGCAAATGCTCTTTAACAGACAGGTTCACCAGAGTTATCTAACATTATCTAATAATATTCAGAGCTATGTTAGAAGGATAAATTCTTTTCAAAACGGGTACAAAAAATATTCACACAAAAGGAAATTTTTTAAAGGAACAGATGAGATAAATTAGATGAGGCATGCATAGTTATTGACTGATAAAAATAGAAGAGGAAAGTAATTAATAACAATATCTCTATTAAATATTTACAATAGGATGCCGTTATTCACATATAGTGGTACTTACATCCCTGTACAGCCAAATCTACAGCCCAAACCAAAGTCAGATGTGAAAGAAAGCACAACAATGTCAGTGAGTACTAGGACGCAGAACAAGGAAAGTGTACATTTTGTTCTTAATAAAAGATAGCTTTCAATAAATTTGTAGGCATAACATGCAATAGTTTCACATAGAGAAGCTGGCAAATTGAGAGGGAGAAAGCTGTGCAATCCACTCACATCTATGTAGTTGGCATTAATGTAATCTGAAGATGGATCATCTTCAACAGGTTGCAAAATCACCCTGGAGTGGTCATCTGTAAAAATCAAGTGGTTATGGTGCCTTTTTGAAGTGTGATTTTTAAGTAAGATATTATGGTAAGTCATCTAGAAAACCAAAATCAGCTGGCATAAATGCCTCACAATTTACAAGTCTTAAATAGTAACTGTTTACACAGAATTACAAAGAACCATTTTGAGTGAGGTGTCCAGTTACTTCAAAAACATTCACTAAGCTTCATTAAGTGTAGCTGAAAGGTATCAATCACAGTTACACATGGTTAAAAAGACAAAAAGAAACCAGGTTACTTGCTCAAAGTCCCTTTCAACATCAGCTCCACTGATGGTAATCTAGAAAACCAAAAATCCTGATTACTGTTTCCTTACTTCCGACCCCAGCCTGCTTAAGTTCATATTGAGACATTAAAAAAAAAAATGAAGTCACAACATAGGGGTTAGCAATGCACTTGGGATTTGATGAAGAGGTAGATCTATCCGTTCAGGGACTTCTCTGGTAGCTTCACTTCATTCCTGTGTGTTAAATTGCATTTGTAAACATTAACAAATTGCGAATTAACAGAATTAACATCCAAATGAGTGCTAGCTTGTTGCTGTTATACGCTTACCACAGCTTGCACAACAGAGATGCAAATGCAAAATTCAGCCTGAGTTATGAAAGGAAGAAAGTTGAACTGTGAAGGACAAAAAAAATGCTGGAAAAGGCACAGTCCTCCTTCTCTGCTTGGTGTATTAAGCAGCTATGCCACCAGAGACTTGTAAAGAGAGAGAGAACATGGCAAGAGTAACACACAACTACGGCTATTGCTCAGACCAAGCACACTAATACTCACATGCTATAATGTTTCCATAGCGGTTCTTTGTTCTGTTTTGATCCTTCTTAGCGACATCCCAAGAAGCTGACTGCCCCTCAAAGAAACTCTATAAATAAAAATGTTCCGAAAGAAAACATTCTGACCATTAATTTATCTCCAAAAATAACAGTTTAAAAGAACTGCCCTACCATAAAGTAAGCTCAGCTTTGCTCATCCGCTCTGGTCACCCATGGCAGTACCATCATACAGAAATCTATCTAGAGAAGACTGCTACAGGTCAATGGGCAAGTCATTGAGGGTCTCCAGAGGGATTTCAAATCCTGGAATTGCTGGAAGGCTAAACTTGCTCAGACATCCTTGCTAAGGAGGAACAACAGTAAGCTGAGAAAGCACAGGGAGACTGATCATCCTTCTTACAAGACACCATAATATATAGCCTGTTTACTACAGCATTACATTGCTTTCCTCATATTGCTTAGTAAAACAGCTTTTCTTCCTACAGAGCCATCAGGAAGCCTCCTCTGCCAATGTTCATTGTTCTTGTTTTTCCTCATATCCCTCCCGCTAGCCACTAGCAAAATTATTCTACGTTTCTGAACTCTTCTTAAGAGTTTGATCTCCCAGCAGTGATAGAAGCAGCTTTTATTCCTCCTCGGCTTTTTCTTCATTGTCCGTAGACACTTTACAGCTGTTGCAGGTCTATGCTACTCTTTCCTTCCAGATGTTCTCTTATCCTGATCTGGGTAAATTACCTCCAGAAAGTACACAGTGGCCATGGAAACAAAACTTTAATGCACACTCAGAAGCCCAAGCCAGGGCAAAGATGTTGTGTATGGTAATAGAAGAAGTAACAAGTAGGAAAACACCTCATGCGGCAGCAGGGACCACCCTCCCCTCCAGCAGCGGTTGACACTTGGGCTTAGCCCTGAAGTTAGGCAGAGCATAACGAAGCGTATTTAAGTAAAAGAGAGGAAAAGAGAATAATATTCTTTTAAAAACCACACATTTATTTATTCCAGTTCTTATGTTACAGTAGAGACAGCTGCAGAAAGGAGAGAAGGTTGAAAACTGAGTCAGAAGAGATTACTTACTCAGAGGGAACTCATTTTAAACCTAGCTGTATTGCGAGCGACCTTGGCAGTACCATTCTCATCTTTACTGTGTATCCTGCCTGATATTCTAATCCCAAAGAATCACAACAGATTCAGAGACCAGAAGCGAAATGAATCTGTACTCATCCTCTATCTCCAGTGCTGGGATTTTTTTGCTTCCATTTTAACATTAAATTTGTAAGTACACATGCTCAGGCAGGTCTAATTAGAACTTCAAGACGTTACTACCCTTGGCACGTCTTTACTGCTTCTCAGCTGGAGTTTAGTCCCAGTATTGCTCTACTGAGCTCTATCATAAATCACGAGAGTGCTTCCAGTCGGTGCTTCTTGCAAAACCAGCCAGGTCAAACTTTTACTTTAACCTAATTCAGGAGATCTGCACTGAAGATTGCTCAGAAAGCTCACATAACTAATTACAGCATTTCAACTAAAAAGCAGCAACAAAAGGGTGGCAACTTCTTACAATATGTTGCAAAGATTCAGCAGGGCATGTTGTCTTCTACCCTAAGGAACATACACAGTTTTTTTTCCAGGCACTTGTAAAGGCTCAAACCACCAGACTCCATTCACTATTTCACTTTTGGGTTACATATATTGGAATCTCATGCCTGCTTATCTTTACCTGTTTTTCACTTAAACCCATGACATTTAGTCAAACTCTTTTGCAATGTAATGCAAACAAAAGGTTGCCCCTTTCAAAGGGATTTTTCCTAGCAAAAACCCACCACTGAAGATCTCACCTCATACTCCTCTTTAAATCCATAGCTGTCAGAGGTCTTCATTAAGTTAATATGCTGCAGGAGATCCGCCACCCTGATGGCCGGGTGGAGCTGCCCAGTCTGGTACGGGGATTCTGTGCCTTCGCAGAGGTAACGAGGGACATCCAGGAGCCGGCTTGACTCTGCTGTCGCACTGTGATTTTCATCTGTATTCACAAGAAATCAATGCATTAGGTACCTATGGGGCAATAACACCTTCTGCTATACATATCAGCATCTATTTTCAACCTCTTCCTTCAAAAACGTGTCTAATTTCTGAGAACGCAAAGCACTTGCGCTCCAGCACATAAATACTCCAAAGTACATAAAAGAATTTAACTGCAAACACATACCAAAGTTTGCAATCCTTCATCCTGCAATAAAGATGTCTGAAGGGCATTTTTTTGAAGCTACAAAACTTTATGACATTAATGTACTTGGAAACTCCAGCCTCTATCACCCAAAGTAACTTTTTTAATGGCTAATATGTATCAACAGCAATACTACACCTTAAACAATAAATTAGAATAACTCTGTAGTGGTATCAGCACATCATTTGTCTAAAGCCAACAAACACTAAATTGAGATCCCAGTAAAAAAGAGAAGCAATTATGCTACCGCTTCAGAACACCACCTCCATTTGGGAAGATCAATCAGCACTTCAGAGTGGTCATTTTAAATCAGGTATTTTAGTAGAGAAATGAAACTGTTGAGTGTGCTGATTCCAGCCACAGTTTTTGCTCTGTATAAACAAAGAAGTCTTCTCTAATGCCCCATGCTGCACCAGTCCTCTCATCAAAATCACGTCAAAGCTGCATGAAGTGATCACATTTTGTCGATCCCTTCTGTGAAATAGGTTGCTGTGGGTTTTTTGTTTGTTTGTTTGTTTGTTTTTTTAAATGAGCAATCACTAGTTCAAATGAATTTACAGAGGAAGAAAAATTCTAATTGAAACCTTTTTGGAAAGTAGTTACCAAAATGAGAAGTGGGTAGCCAAACCCCCCTACACTTCTCTGAAATCAGTTTACCATTTTCCTTGCAAAGGATCCAGATTAGGAAGTAAAACACTCCAGGAACACACCAAGGGTTGGATTTTCTGCAATTCCACCAAAATGCAAACCCCGTTAATGCCTTCTGAAATGAGATCTCCTAGTAAGAAACCCAATTCTTTGAACTGTCACAGAAGTTGCTAATTTCAGTACATTTACGCCTCACTAAACTGCCTAATAATGCAAGTGACATGCAGCAGTCACTTTTTATTGTAGTGTTACCCATATTAAATCATACACATTTCAAACCACCTCAGGATTTGCAGTTCTCCCCATTCCTCACAGTGTACTTACCAGTAATAGGCACTTTAACCCATCGAAGCAGCAAAAAACAATGAGTGAACAGAACATAAGAAATTTATTTCAGGACTATATTAGAAAATGACTAAAAGAAAATGACATTAAAAGTTGTTAAAGCTTCACAAAAGGCAACAATGAAAGCCATTTTAAAAATATAAGGGCCACATTATTATGCCATCAATGTAATGATAGGGACTTGAGAAAAGCAAAATTGTCATACTAACTTAGTGATAATGTACACAGAATGGAGAGTAGCATTAATAACCTATACATGAAGAAAAAGAAACCTAGTGCGGCTACAGAGTAATAAGAGCTTCATATAAAATAACACATTCTATAATTTAGAGCCCACAAAATTTTGCTCATCTCTATATAAAACAGAGAAAAACTGTTTTGTGATGCTGGGCCAAGCAAGGGTTACATGGAGTTGGAGTAGGCCAAATGATCTAGTTCCAAAGGAACAAGCTTATGGGTATCCAACCCCTTCTACATGGTGTGCCCAAAATCTTGTCTACTTCTCTCCGTTATTTCAGTCCATACAATGAAAAATATTACCACTTCCAACTAACATTGCTTTGCTTATACCAGGAGACTATCATGCCCCAAATACTATTACAGTAGATGGAAATGCAGACAGGAGCTATTAAACTGTTCTTCAACTAAGCCCTTGTCCTCGCTGTTCACAGCTGCCTTTGTCTGTGTCTGCCACAATGCAGTGGTAACACATTGACCTTTGGAATATGCTTATAGCCTAAATGAGCTATTAGGAATAGCTTGACAACTATCACCAAATAGTATCTATGTAGCTTGTAAGTGCCTGAAATAAAGCTAAAAGATACATGAAGATCTTAGAAGAATTTTGGGAGAAGACTCATTTTCTGTAAGTCCATTGATCTAATTTTGGGAAGTATTCAGAATTACTGAGTCTACCCCTTTGCTCTTTCAGGCAATAGCGTTATTTCACCACCCCTCATAAAATTCTTAAACCACATGGTTAGGTTTCCTTGGGCCCAAGTGGAAGGCTCCAGCATCTAACTGCTCTGATGGTTATAAACTTTCTTAAAAAGATCGGCATCTGCAACATTATCAAAAGGAAATAGGCAGAATATGGCTTGATAAATCTCCCACATGGTGAGTATACCCAGCTTGACAAAGACCAAAGACTACTCACAAATAGCCATTTGCTGTCAGTCTCAGAGGACACGTCACATGAAGATCTGCAAAGGCTCCTCCTGGGTATACTTTCTATCAATATGTTCACTCACAACTTGCATAATGGGATAGAAAATACCCTGACAGTATGGGCAGAAAGCACTGGGTGGTAAGGCACCACAAGCACTTCACAAGTACAGGATCAGATTTCAAACTTATCTTGATTATTTGGGAGACAATGCAAAAATCAACAAGGTGAATTAAACAGTGAATGCAACATACTGTGTGTAGGAAGGGGAAGTCAAATGTTTAACTACAAAATGGAGTAACGGGCTCGGTAATGATAACTGGGATTTCAGCAGGTAACTCAATACAAGTCAGCAACATGAGCGCAATAAAAATGACAAAATACAGTTCAGGTAGCAGAAACACTACAAGCAGGGCATGGGGGTACCTATTCCACTCAGCTCAGCATTGAGACTTCTTCTAAGAACTGTACTAGATTTGGGTAACACAATTAAAAAATTCGACCTATGAGTTGGAAAGTGTTCAGAGGAAAAGAATGATAACAAGTTTAGAAAACATCAGCTACCTGATGATGGGTGAAAGAACTGGGTTTAACTCAATGGAAGAGAGAAAACTGAGGACACGTGAGCCTTTCAATGGGTAAAAGACTGTTTTAAAAGGACAGGAGTGTGTCACTTCTCCATATTTTCTATGAGTCTCTCAAAAGGAAATGGCTCAATCCACAGCAATGAAGATTTAGTCTAGTTAGGAAAAAATAAGGGTGAGCAGCAATAGTACTCGGTAGTAACACCCAGTTAGTAGGAACTAATGCTCAGAAAATTGAGCTTTGGGTCCCAAATAATACTAATATGGATCTGAATTTTATTTTTATTTAGGGGGAACAAGGCACTGGAACATGCCACTGCAAGAGCAGAATTCTCTTCACTACAAATTTTTAAAACACAGTAGACAATCAATTGCCAGAAAGAGTCTCTATTATATGTATAATGTCCCATCTCAAAACAGAGGAGGGATTAAATTGCCTCCAGGTCCCTTTAAGCTTTACTTCTAGGAAATTAATTTTCAACTTCAGTTTATATTCATATCCACTTCCTGATATTTTTCTTCTATCCTAAAATAACCTCAGCAACTGACTGAAACTCAGTATTGCACATTGTGTTTATCAAACCAAGAACTTGGGTACAAATTATACTTTTATGTTCGTATTTTTAAAAAAACCTTTAAAACATGCATTCAGTGTTAGATGCGACATAGAAATAAGCAGCCTGGCCACTCCCAACATCTGTTCTTCTTTTTAAAGTAAGTACAAAGTTGAAAAACTTTTTAATATATGTATACAGGAATTTTTGTACAGAACTTACAAAGCTGTTGTTTCCTCTTGGATATTACAGAGGTTTTTCCCTTTTTTTATTTTTCATATCATTCTTGTTACTTAGAAAATAGAGCTTTGGGTGCCAAATAATACTAATATGGATCTGAATTTTATTTTTGTATATTTCTTAATAGAGTTCTAGTTTCCCATGCCAGTTCATTGGAAGTCAGTTTGAATGCTCTGGGGAGAAAAGTTTTACTATTTTCCATTTACCTATTTCCTCATTTATTTTTCACTTAGCACTGACTAGGAATAACTTCTTAATGAGAACATAAAATAATTTTTATTCTAAAAGCAGTGTCAGTTTAATTCTGAATTGGTAAACTGAGTGTAGAGTTATTTTCTGACAACAGCATAGCTATCTTTTACATAAAACAAGCTGTTTCAACATTCAACCATGCAAGGAAACGAAACTCATGCAGGAATGGATAATGAAGGACTAGGGTCCTCACCTAACACAGCTGTCGGCACAAGTGGATCATTGGGCACTGTAGGAAAACAAAGCTCATGAAGAAATATATTACCTTCAATTTGTGTATTGTTAAGAATAAAAACAATGTACTTCAGAGTATAACCAAGTGATAACTAAACCCCATTAATTTTGTTACAGCAGAAAACCAGAATGCATATAGTTTCAGAAAGCATCCTGAATAAAAGGGGAATGAAAGGCAGTGATTTTGGACTTTGGAAATGTAATGACAAAGGCAAAGAGATTCTTACTGAAATGAAATAAAGACATTACATGCAATTTAGTTTTTGAAAGGGCTTCTCCTTCACTATTGTTCTTTTGCTTCACAATAAAGGTTCACTTTCATAGATCCAAGCCCTTTCCTTTTAAACCCATCCTCTCATGTACTACTTGAATAGCTCATCTCAAAATAAAATGGTATTTCTTTAAAGTCTTCCAGGTAATTTTAAAAAATTATATACATATTTACAGCTAATAGCTTTTTTGTGTGCAATGCCAACGATATTGCTCTTAATGAGTACAGGAAAATCACAGATACACAGATGCAGATGTTTGAACAAAAGTCATAGAATTTTATCCTTTGTTATCACAACTAGAACTGTGCAGAGACAAATGCGCTGTTTCAGACAGAAATGGTGGAATCCAGAATTTGGTTTTGTTCCAACCTGGAACAAAAATTTAAAATACCAATGGATCTGTGACAAAACTGAGCTCAAGTTCTCAAGCAATCTGCCTAAAAGTTTGTTGCATAGGAGGAAACCCTGAAAGCTTGGAAGATTCTTTGCCTCAGCACAGACGATGGTCAGGAGAACTGCATCCTCCAACACCCCCAAAAATCACATACCTAGGACACTGGAAAACAGTGATGCTAAACTTCTTTGCCAACCAGCCAGGACAGCTGTGGTGGCTGGGGCTCATGGGCTCTTGGTGTCACATTAATCCATCTGGAAGGTTGCCCAAGTGCCTGGCAGCCCTGGCTCACTAATAGCCATGTAGGTTCCTGATGGATACTTTGCCTGGGATCCACCATAACTTAGTCCAAATCAAACTCTCTTTGCAATCCTGCCTCCACAGATTTCAATGCCAATAAGACTTCAAACTTGGGAGAATTTTCAAACAGTTCCAGCCAAAACTGTGTAGAAAAACTCACAGGCTGATACTAAACTCCCGTTTATAATTGGTTATGAGACACTTAAAATGTTAGCACTCTGCAGTTTGGTAAGCTTCAATAAACTGAGCAATAATCCCTCCTCCAAAATCCATTTCCCTTACAACAATCAGGAAAGAACTTAAGAGCCTTAAGGGATGTATTTTGCTCAAGCATAGTAAGCACTACGGGAGGCAAGAGAGAGGAGGTGGAGTGCCGTTCCCAAAAGATGGCAATTCAGAAGCAGCTTAGGCTGCTCAGATCTGTTTAAAGCCAAGCCACAAGCCCATGTGACTGTGAGGTGAGGTTCCTGCCAGCTCCATGGCAGAATTATGTCCCTTAGGTAATTTACACACTAGTTTTGAGGTATTGAGTCTGCCAGTGGAGTATCTTGCTTTTGTGCGAGGCATAGTGCAGATGCTGGGAGGCAGGTGTGCTGGACAGTGGTAGCTATAACCTAGACACTTAACTGTCAGAAACCCAAACTGCCAAACTTTGTCAAGACCAGGCAGTTGGCAAGTATACAAAAAAAATGAATATGAATATAGAGCAAATTTGCGGATACATTAACAAGCTTGTTCCTAAACTTCACAAACAGCAAGGAAAATTGTCAGTTTCCTTCTGTTATAATGTCCTTACTGCCAAAAGAAATAAAATAATTTGGACCTCACATTATTATTCATTACAGACATGGAGTTACGCAGTAATATTTAACATGCTGGTATTAAATATCCTCATGGGGGCAAACTCAATTTCAGATATTAATTGAGATATTCTAGAAGCATAATATTTTCCCTGGAACAAGTATCAATGCATACTGAAAGTACATGTAAATATTTAAATAATTGGCCACATACCAATAAGGATAACATACAAACATCCCTACTCAACCTTTGGGTTTACCAGTGTCCCTAGAAAACCTGGAGCTTACAACATTTTTCCTTAAAAAAGTAGATTTTTTTCCCGTGTTTCCATATTCACCTACACTCCAGAGTATCTATCGCTGTTGTACTTACATCTGGGGCTGAAGTTATGAGAGTCCATAAACGTGATTGAAAGGGGATCCTCTGCATGCAGGGTGCTTTGGTCAGCGTAACTCCTATCCATAGCATTCACCATGTGTGTCATCTCCTGGCGGGTGGTCCCCATGGCATCCTTGCGCTTCTTGGCAAGTTTGCTGCCCAGCCAAAAAAAAAAACCCAAACCACCTTAATATTTGATGAATACTGATGACTACAGTAATCATTATCTATAATCCTGAGTGACTGAAAAGTTTGGCTGATTTTCCTGTGTACAACTTTTCCAGCATGAAATTGATAAGACTATGCACGCTGCTATGAAAGAACCACGATCATGTGTTTTCTGTACAAACACAAATGCTGTAATTCAAGTGCTAACTTCTGTACCCTGGTAATATTTTTTTTTCCTGTGCAGCAATTATACTAATATAAACAAATTAGAGAATATAATTACATTTTAACTGAAATGATAAATAAGAAGCATCTGTGCATGCAGTTTTATCAACCATCTCCATTTAAATCTGTGTTTTGATTTTATAAATGGATAATTCATTCCCATTGCTCGCCTTGTTAGGAAGAAATCATTTAACCTTCTAAATTACTTTGTTAGTCAAAAAAACCTATGAAATAACAAAAGAAACATAATTATTCGATATGGATTCATATTACCTTTTATGCTAGAAGTTTTTCTTCCCATTCAGTACACAAGATACGACATGATACCACACTTTGTTCCTGATTCTGAACTTTGGTTCTTTAAAAAACAAACCAACCTCCCCTCACCACTCTACCCTTTCTTGCAGTTTGGGAACAACTTAAATTTTGACATTAACAGTCTTGCACTCTAAATGTATCTGCAGTTAAACTGCAACCTAATCTGTACAACTAAAGCCCTCAGATTAACAGCCAAAGCCCTTAAAGTGCACAGTTCAGAAATATATCTCAATTCTTTCCTTTTGATGAAGAACTGGAAGTGATTTTCACTGTCGCCAGAAGTCAGATGGAAGCAGATAATATATTTTAATTATCACTTAAAGCCTACTACTCTTAAAGCATATATCTACAGTAGTAGGAAGTATGCAGAGCAGCATGAAGTGCACCTTGGTTCTGCAGGAACCTGTGACATACAGCACACTGTTCTGAAATCTCCTTGTTTTCATCTGAAGCTGTGACTGCAGTATAACACGTAGCCAACCTGCTTATTTGGATAAATCTGACACCACGTGGGAGAGATACAATCATCGCCAAAAATACTGGGTTCTTCAAAATACGTGTTTAAAACACAGCTTAACTTGACAAATTTTTCTGCATAAAATATCACCAAATATACTGTTAACTGTTTAGACAGTATTTATCTTACATTTCT
Organism: Astur gentilis; assembly: GCF_929443795.1. Lineage (NCBI taxonomy): Eukaryota > Metazoa > Chordata > Aves > Accipitriformes > Accipitridae > Astur > Astur gentilis. The sequence goes on from NC_064884.1 coordinate 21,776,663, forward strand.
CTGACTAAAAGGACTGCCTCTATTCTCTGATAACTTAATATTCTGTGCCGCACTCTATCAGTAGACAAAGAGAATATTAGTGTAAATTATCCACCCATTTACTTGTTAAGTCCTGGGCACATCCATCAGAAAGGACCCTCACCACCCTCTGGGGCAGGACCCACTTCATGTTTTTGCATATTTAAGAAAATGTTAAGAGGACTGTTTCTTATGTTAATAGTCTTTGCTCACAGTAAGGGGCCACAAAGTAGGATACAGATGGGCAAAGCACTCAGAATAACAAAGATTCTCCCACCTATCAGACTCATTTCCTTATTTTGTCCCCACCCTCTTTTCTTTCCCCCATTTAAAGATAGACTAGTTGGAAAATGACGACTCAATAACCCCCTCACTACAAAAATCCGAAAGGTGGTCTCTCAACCTCTCATTTTTCCATCAAACCCTTGTGGTGTACATGGGGGTTCTCTGTGTATCAGCTGTTGAGTGAAAACTAAAGAACCAGTGACAGTTGGATGTCCCCTCTAGAATGCTTTATTTTATACATTTACTCCACGCATTCCTATTTACTTAAGAAAAATTGGTTTAAATGATACTCTGGTTGAACAAATGAAGACCATCAGAACTTCAGAGGTGAAACTGCTTGAGCATTATAACTGGGTTCCAGATACTATCAAAGCTTTCACAAAACTGGCATTTCTAGTTCAGACTGGTTTTTTAAGTTTCAAAGCCTTTCAGATAGTCTCTATACACAGAAGATTGCCTTTTTCTAATGCTACCTCAGAAATGGAACAAAAAGACTATTACATCTCATCTCGACTATATTAAGCCCTTCTTTGAAGTACCACTTTGTAACAAAACTTGCTAACTACGCTAAATAAATCAACAGCTATTAAGGCTTTCAAGTTATTAGCTTATTAGAGTAGCTACTTTCTAATTCGTATGCTCTGCTTCAACTCCTAAAAAGGCCTATTGTGTTGTAGAGCTGCAACCCAAAGCTGCTGGGAAATAGGAGGACAGCTTTATTGTTCAACAGCTCCTGGCTCCCTCGGGGTTTGACGTGTTTTTCCTTTCCTTTTTTGCTTCCTTCACTTGGCTAAAGGCACATGCAACCTATGCTTCACGATAGTTAAGCAAATCACGGTTGAAGTACTGGAGGCTGACAGAAAGTGTAAATGATTCTCATTATCTGCTAAAGGATTCAGTTGGGTGAACCTGCGCAGGTGGGTGTTTCAGTGGGAGCTGGAGGGGAAAAGTGCTCCATCATAGGATGAAACTGTGCGGTGAATTATCTTGAGCGGAAGCAATTGTTATTTAACAAGGAAATTATAATTTGTCACAATAAACGGGAGAATGGCAGTTAGCTAAGCCATTTTAGCTTTTTTTTTTATTTTTAAGTTTGTTTAAAGAAGTCAACTAATCTGCTTAAAAATGTGGAAGAGCATCACTATCAGACACCACGGGTTCATCAAAGCACTTGAGTGCATTCTCAGATCCCCTCTGAAGTCAAGGGCTTTATGCATTTATTTAAAATTAAGAATGTGTGTAACTGCTTTGCTCAATCACAGACAAAACTGCTGCAGCCCTCACAAAAACTAATTTGGTCTACAGGTATAAAAAAAGTCAGCTTTGCTTCAATGAGGCAAAACATCATGCAAAGCCTATATCCTATAGTCAGATCCACATTTTAAAATGTGTATGCAAAGCACCTCACAAGCAATAGATGCAGACCACTTCACAAAAAATATTTCTGAAAAAAAAAAAGAAAAAAAAAAAGGTTCGTACCGCAGAGGTAGATGTGTTGCTCTGCCATTGGTAGGGCAGAGACCTATTTATAAAGGTCTGGCATCTGCCTACAATCTGCGTAGGAAAAGTGGTGCACAGGATCCCTCCAGCTAACTGATACACTAAGAAAGAACAATTTGTGATTTACAAGCACAGTTCTCTAGCTAGGAAATGGGAAAAGAGATTTTTTTTTTTTCCTTAGTGTGATGTGTTGCTGTGAATCATAATGCAAATTAAATTATGATTACAATAAACTAAAATGATAGTTATGGGAAAAACTGTAGCAAGAAGCAAAAGTCTCAATATACAGTTAGAAATACAATATCCCTTTAAAAAAAACCACAGGGTAAGAGTAACAGGAACAATGATACAAGCAATTTTTCAAGCCTGAGAATAAAGAAAGGTAATTACCAATAAAACTTTAGGAAAATTATAGAGACTGGTTTTCTTTTTTAAAAAGGGATACTGCATCTTTAAAACATGTAAAACAGTAAGTCACCCGTATTCTACTTACAGATAGTAGGAGTAAGAATAGTAGCTCCTCCTGGCAAGCAAATCACAGACAGTGGAAAAAGAGAAGCAATGGTGAATGAAAAGCGTGACTCTGTCACAGTCAATAAAGCAGAGAAATGTGCGCTTAAAAAAAAAATTGAAAAATTTATGTTTCTTTGGTTAGCATTTCAAGTTGCTCATGCACAAACTAGCCTTACTTTGCCATGCAATTAAAAAAAAATACACTAGTATATAAAAATGATTTGTTTTTTATAAAGATCACTTGAGAAAATTACATGCTGAGATTTCATTTATTGCCAAAAAATTTGAAAATTAAATGGATTGCGTATTTTCAACATGCAATTCAGCATAATATAATGATCACCACCTAGATGTCATGACGAATGAACAGCTGTGTACAAATCTTGTGCAGTAAATATGCTTTTTACTTTTCAGTTACAAAAACTAAAGATTGCATTAATAAATACATTTAAGCAGAAAACAAATTTCATGTCATTCATTTTAACATCTTTATCGGTACACAGGTGTATACGTATATGTTTGTATGCATACTATATGTAGCTATATGAGTACACACATTTTAAAGAATGCATGTTTACAACAGATATGTGTGTACTGACATATATACCACACATTTCCTGAATGCAAACATATGTTTTCTATTTTAAAATCTTGTAAATGGAAATGCTGATGTAGTCATGCTAAGCATTAAAAATATGGAAGGTAAACAAATGGAAGGAAATGAAGGACATTTGGAAATAGTCCAACAATGACTTAGAAAATAAAAATGGCATTGCTTGTTAAAGATGCAGTATCCCTTTTCTTAGTTGGTTTGATTACTCCAGTAAAACTCTGTGAGAGCTGTTAAGAGCTTCATTCGGGAAAACTTCAAATCAATTTGTACAAAATGATCAGGCAAAGCCTAAAACATCTCAAACTCATGAACAAAACTGCTTAATACTCCATTTTTCAATAAAATGTAATGCTGCATTTAATCAGATTGAGAAAGCGATGGCTGTGCATACGACTTAATAAACCAATGAAAATGCAGAAACCATTGTTTTATTGACTTTTCTGTGTAATAAGCTGTGGTCAATTCAGGTACCAAAAGGGATACTACATAAAGGATCACTAAATATGTACACTACAGAAGATGATTCAAAAGGATCAGTTTTCAGTCCCACCAAAACTAAGTGAAGTGTGTTTATGTACGTGTGAATGTGTCAGGGTTTTTACAGTTGTTCCTGGCTTCATTATGTGGATTACCCTGATTCACCAGATGTGCTGAATTAACTCAGGTATACAAAGGCTTTCTATGCTTTTTGTAAGAGACCTTGACTAAAGCTGGTATTAAAAAAAACCTGCCCACTTTCCCTAAGTGGGGATGGGGACGGAATGGCACACCTATAACATACACGATAGAAAACCAATTAAACTATCATGATGAAAAATTGTCAAACATTAAAGATTCATTAAACAGGTTAATTTCTCACCTATTTTGAATACAAAATGGCACAGGAGTTTAGAAATGTTATGTGCTTTAGAATGATGATCAAGTATCATTCCTAAGAGGATACTGACTTCACAGGTTCAGAAAAGGGAAGGGGAAAAAAGGGGAAATTTAAAAATATCATTTCTTGGACGTGATTAACTTATCAAACAATTTAACAGGGAAAGTACGAGTCTAAAAGGACTCTGAATGCAAGAGGTAAAAAGGATAGGAGAAATGAACACATTGAATGTAAAGCTTATTTTTTTTGTTACCTGCAAAACTAGTCAATCCCATCTGGAAGTGACTGACAATATATAGTGGTAGACAATCTCTCTCTCTCACACACACATGCACACACACAGAGTCTTCTATTATACATAAGGGGACTGCTGCAACACGCACTGAGAAGATGATACTCCCCAGCACATACCTTGCAATAAAGCTATAAAATAGAGATTTCTTCCTGAAAGAACACATTCTTCCTGAAACAACTGTTTTTTTGTTTTTCAAAAGATGTGTAAATAAAATTGGTTGACTGTTTTTGCATATGATGAGTTGGACCTTTTGCATATGTGTTAATTCTCAACCACAGAGGTAAACAACAGAGAAAAGTAAAAGCACTTTTGGGAAAAATCACATATATAGCTAACTAACACAGAACACTATAAGCATACCTAATGTTTCTAATGCAGACGTTTCTTCTCCAAGTTATATATCTCCAGGGATAATTGTAAAGAGGCAATAAATTAAAAAAATCTAATGCAAACCAGAAATTATAACATATAGAATGATCTTAGGTACAGTTTTAATTTTTTTCTTAATCTTTAAAAATAATAGCAACTTGCATTTCAGAGGAGCATTTGAAACATTTACAAATATACTTTTCATTAAGACTTCTGCAAAAGGCAAGGGAATGCAATGCACACACCACTGGAAGATAAAGTTCTTGTTCTACCCAAGAAAAATCAGCTTATGTCCTGTGAAGGGGACCCGCCAGGGAGGGGGTGCACAGAAAGAGAGGAATTGGTTCCTGTAACTACGGATTTATAAAGCCATATTATGAACTTTTATGCCAGGTTAAAAGAGTTGCAACTATTGGGAAGTCGAGATTTTTAAAAACTGACGGAGGAATAGGGTAGCACAATTTACAGTAGGTAGGAGCATTTGGATGCAGAGTTAGCATTGTACTATGCCAGAAGATGGCGATATTGCTTACTGTCTAAGAAAGCACTGAAAAAGAAAAATTTATTCAAATTAATACATTTTTAAACAATTTCATGCACTAAGGACTTGCTAGATAATTTTACAGTGATGTGGTATGACTTTCAAGAAAAAACTCCAGGTTTACAAGAGCATAAATAGAGGTATAAAATTACATTATTTTGCAAGCTGGATAACATACAGATACAAATAACTCATTAGAGCTGCATATAGAAAATCAAATTCATTAGGTGATTACAACATGAAAAGTACAGTAAGTTATTCTTTTGTTCTTTGCTTTAAAAATAAAAGGCTCCATGAATTTCAATCCCACCCATTTTAATATTCTGTACATTCCTCCAACTGCAACTTAAAACTACTTGTAAACAAGTATGAGAAAATGTATAGCTCTTGGATCCCAAATATAAAGAAATCCTCTCTTCAAATCCATCATAAGAATCACAGCAAAACCAACAGGAAACACGAACTCATCCAAAAACTGAGGAGAGCTACTGGTCCTGAATTTTTTTTTTTAAAAGACCTGTAAAAAATATCCACTTCATTATTGTTCGATAAAGAAGGATCAGCACAGATCATTTTCTTACCTTTTTTTGACAATCAATATGACAACAAGGAGAAGTAGGATGAATACCAGAATTCCAGCACTTATTCCTGCTATTTTCACCACTCGATCTGTTTGCTTAGCTGGATCCGGAATCACCTCAGGTTCTTCTGTTGCTGCTGCTAAATTAATTAAAAAAGAAGTTGCTTAAATGTGTAAGCACTAGAGACAAGGAAATCATAATTGGTGATAATTTCCAAATATGTGTGTGTTTTAATACAGTAGCCAGAATATAGATACATGCATCATGTGTTTATACATCTACATGTATGTACATAGACATGCTACAAATTTCAATCTATATCCCATATATTTGCAACACCAAGTATATGACTATGTATGTGTGTATACAGGTGCAAATATATAAATATATATACACATAATTTCCTGTATACAGAAGCATATATGCATCTGGATTTCCAAACAGGTTACTGTATTACAAAGCAGAAGACAAAGCAGAGACAATCTATCAACTAAATCACCATTACTTCATTTAATGTTATTTTTTCAGATATTAAATACGGAATATTTAACATTGACTAGTGAGATTACGTTAACTCACAAACAGTAAATTACACTCTCCCTTCCAAGCCGCAACTGGCACCCTAAACTCTAGTCCTTCTCTCCTTCACCCAGTTTCAGACCACCTTTGTATATTAATTCACCTTACAGCATCTGCCTGGCATTCTACTGGGAATTTTGATTCTCCAAATAAGGTCATTCACAAAGCCAAGCCTAAAGTCAGCTGTAGTTTTATTTCTGTTTATAGGTCCTGAAAAAAATAAAATAATAATAAAAAATATCGCTATTCTACACAGAGGCGAAACCACTCCATAACACAGCTGAGTGGGCTAAGGCCACAGGTTACAGCAGAGAGGAAAACAGAATATATATGAAAGATAACAGCCATTCAGTCTGCACCTCTTTGCATCACAGCCTGGCGTGCAAAGCATCAGGATCATGGGGTTTTCCAGCCTGGCAAAAATATCAAAAAATATAAATAGGTTTCAGCCGCGGGTAAAATCCCATGAGGTGTTTACTTGTAAAATAGGAAATGGCTTTTCAGTTCTCTAGTTCTTACTTCCTTTCTTACTTCTAAGGCTGTGGCTTAGCACTTTGCCTTTTGCTTGCTTACGAGGCAGGGGTGGGTACATACACTCGTGCTCGCTCTAACCCTTTTTCTCTCACTCTCCACCCGCCATGTGGCAGGTGCCACTTAACCTCTCCCCCCTCACAGCAGCTGCACGTGGAGTAGTTACAAGCTGTTGGTATCATCATGCCTATGTCATTACACAGAAAATACTTGTTACTCTGAAACTAAGATGCTTCTCAACAGACCACCAAAACAAGCAGAACGAAAACAGAGGTGAAGCCACACCAGAGAAGGACTACCGCTCCCCTGAAAATCTGCTCCACAGGCCTTTCAGAAAGACAGCGTAGTCAGTACCAGGGATAATTGGTATCTAATACTTTAACTGTGTTACTCAGACTGTTTCTATTCAGGTTCCACGTGCAGGAACCCATATTATCTTTTGAGGGAAGGATCATGCTGTCGTTTAAAATCACTCTTTATTACTTGTTCCTGTAACCTCCACCTCAGCAGTATCTGAACCACTTACTAACAACTTGACCTCAGAACAACCTTCTGAGTTGGGAACGTGCTCCATTCCAGACACCCATGCGAGAGCTAGGCAGACAGTGAGAGATCTGGCAGTACTTTAATCATAAAACTTAATCATCATCATAAGACTTCATCATCATAATTATCTCTCTCCCCAACAGCTTGAACTCTGTCTGCTGAGAAATACTAAATGCTTCTTCCTTCATGTAAATACATGCCTGTATACACACTTGCATACATAACCTGCGTGGACTCAATCCTATATATTTTGTTTGTATTATACATGTCGTTGAGGTGTCCAGGGGTAAGAGTCAGGATCAGGTAAATGGTGAGTGCATGTGTAGCTGCATACACACAACACATACTCACACACAAGCTAGAACTAATGCCAGATACACATACAATGCTGTCTAACAGGAAACAAGGGGGATGACTTTTGAGGTAGAACTGGAAGAAGAAGGTGTTCGAGATTCTCAGTGCTTAAAATGAATCAGCTCCCAGTCTACTATTAGCTGGGCTGGATGTGACAAATATGAATGAACATTTGATAAGCAGTAAAGCCAAAAGGCCAATCAGTAGAGTCAAAAGACCAATCAAAGTTAAAATATAAATGGCTTTATATGCCAACAGGAAAAAAACCTCATGTTTGCTGTATGGGGTACTGAGAAACAGCAAGGACGTGGGAAGGGAAGAGAGGGGAGCATGCAGGAGTAGGATAGTCACTGTGTCTGGAATTGCCATGAGTACAATGTGAGCGCAGCTGGGTGGCTCTGACCTAGCAAAGGTAAGAACTGATCAAGCTGCAAAATAACTAAGGCTTGAGCAAGAGATTTAGTTGTGTGGATGGAGATTCAGGACCAGGTCTTTGAGAGATTTCAAAATATGAATCACAAGGATTGGATCTGACCTGAAGATGCACTTCAAAAGTTGAAGTCTCAAAAATACATACAAAAGCACAAGCTTTGAGCCTTGATCAGGATGGGGGTATTTTCACAGGAGTATTAGTGAGAGATGAGAGAGTAGAGGGGAAAGAATGAAAGACCTGTCTCACACTTTCCTGGAGAAAGATAGTACCCTTACTGCTTGATAGAGCAAGCTGCAATATAGGTGCTTCTCAGAGTCCTGTTTAAAATCATTGCTTGGCTACTCACAATGTTACTTCATTCAGAAAAGTTAGCTTAGAGAAACAACTATGCACTTCTCAGAAAATCTGAAGGAAATGTGATGGAGGGAGTGTCGTGGTTTAACCCCAGCCAGCAACCAAGCACCACACAGCCGCTCACTCACTTCCCCCCACCCAGTGGGATGGAGGAGAAAATCGGGAAATGAAGTAAAACTTGTGGGTTGAGATAAGAACGGTTTAATAGAACAGAAAAGAAGAAACTAATAATGATAATGATAACACTAATAAAATGACAACAGCTGTAATAAAAGGATTGGAACGTACAAATGATGCGCAGGGCAATTGCTCACCACCCGCCGACTGACACCCAGTTAGTCCCTGAGCGGTGATCCCCCCGCCCCCACTTCCCAGTTCCTAAACTAGATGGGACGTCCCATGGTATGGAATACACCGTTGGCCAGTTTGGGTCAGGTGCCCTGGCTGTGTCCTGTGCCAACTTCTTGTGCCCCTCCAGCTTTCTCGCTGGCTGGGCTTGAGAAGCTGAAAAATCCTTGACATTAGTCTAAACACTACTTAGCAACAACTGAAAACATCAGTGTCACCAACATTCTTCGCATACTGAACTCAAACATAGCACTGTATCAGCTACTAGGAAGACAATAACTCTATCCCAGTTGAAACCAGGACAGGGAGTTTACTTATTTGCCTGACGTAGGCACTGGTGTTTTATTATATATTCTGTAAGAAATGACTGAGTTTGGATCACCAGTAACTGTTCAAAATGAAGCTCTCTGTCCAGTTTTTAGAATAACAGTGGAAAGCCAGGAAGGTATCAACTGCTTATCCATTTATTCTGGTTTCCTTACACTAAGGAGTTTGAAGTAAAAGACAGTAACTCAATCCATGAACTTCAATGCTGCTTATGTGATAAAAGCTGGTGCCCACTAGAAATATACCACAGAGTCCTAAATTAGTGAAGAAAATTATATTGAAAAGTCATAGACTAAGCAAGTGTATAACTATTGGTTGAGTTTCCTATATCCAAAATGCTAAAATCTATGGGCAAAATGCTACCCCTCTCCCCAGTATCAACAGAAAAATTGCTTTTGACTTAAATGAAGCCAGGATTATTATAGACATGGTTCCAGCAACAGATAATATATGCATTCTCTAGACTAAATGTTACATTTGGAGACTATATGAAAGCAATTACAGATATAAATCACACTGTAATCTATTATTTATGTGTATGCACATTGTATGCAATAAAATATATTATTTTGAGGAAGCTATTGAATGTAGCATAGAATCATTTAATGAAACTTATGAATTTGAAAGTATTTCATATCACTTGTTTTTAATTTTGATAGCTCAAAGTGTATTGTAATAAGCATGTGTGAGCTTACACATACATCACTAAAGGACAAAACCACAGAAACCTTGTACCTATGTGTTAAACTTCAGTGTTTAAGTCAGTGTCTCCTGGTTGCTGATGGCACAAGGACTACAGCAGCAAGAGAAATTCTGCTGAGACTGAGAATTTGCTCGCTCTATCCTCTAGACTACAAGACTGTCAGGATTTTTCTTTCTCTGAAGTGGCTTTTCTACAGGCTGAACTGCTGGTTTTGCCAAACAGAGCAACTCAACTAACCAAGGCTTCACCAAGGGCAAATCTTGCCCAACCAACCTAGTGGCATTCTATGATGGAGTGACTCCATCAGTGGACAAGGGAAGAGCGACTGATGTCATCTATCTTGACTTCTGTAAGCCTTTGACATGGTCTCCCACAACATCCTTCTCTCTCAATTGGAGAGATACAGTAGTTAAAAATTGAATTATTTTGATAACCGGAGTTAACTACTGCATATTTCTAAACAAGGTAAAAATGGTCTAAAATTGTTTAGTTATAGAAACACCTGCTTTACTAATTCCTAACATTCCTTTTTAGTAATCTAGTCTTGCCATTCTTTCTTATGTCTTGAACGGCAGACTGTATTAAAAGGTAATTTATCAATTTGAAAAAGAACCTTGCATGGTAACAGAATGATGATCATATGAAAATGGACTCTCTATTGGCTGTTAATTCCTTTGGCCAGCCTTACTCTAATAGACCTATAGTTAAGTGTTAATTTTTACAATATCCTTGCATATTACTATATTTTTCAGAATTTGACCCTGTAAGTCTAAGAAGAGATAATCCTACAGTTTTCAACCAATGCAAACTCATCTTGCATAAAAATTGCAAGAAGAGTTTCTGATCTGAAACAGAGAGTTAACTACATTTTTCCCCCCTGTAAGAATAGCTGCCTACACAGAAGATTCATGAGCTAGACTGGGAAGAGAACACCGGATTTAGCAACTTATCCACTTGCCTTTCTTCTGAACTAATGAACAGTAACAGCAATCATATTCCACAGTCCCATTCACAAAGTTCATAAAATAACTTGATCCAGTGATTCTGGCTCTGCACATTGCCAATAATAGTCACAATATAAGAAGTAATTTTCCTTGTTTTCATAGATACTTAAGGACAATATTCAATCAGTTGACTTCCCATGATCAACAGCATGAAGTTCAATTGTGAATGGCACTAAATTAGACTAGGATTGCTAATGCTCACAGGGACAGTAAAATTCTAAACAGTTGGCAAGGTAGAGTCCATCTTATTCTCACAATTTCCTGATGTACTTAATTCCTCTAAATTTTCTTATCATGTTTTTAATCAAATACACCTACAAATCCAACACCCACTTCTAAAATTGGGTGTATGCATAATATTCATACTTAATTCTTAAAGTGTACTGTGGCATAAGGAATCCAGTCATGGCACATATTGCTTTCCTGTCTCCTCCTTCCTTCTGTGGTTTAGAATTTACACACAGCCTTGCAAAATTGTCAGAGAATTTATGAGACTCAGCACAAAATCTATTCACCTATACCTTCCTAAGGAGATGGTGCTGGAATCAAGATAATGATATTCTACTCGCTCATCCAAACAAAATTATTCAAGCAGAAAACTCTGGTAGGATTTCGCAGGGCTGCTTGTATGGTACCATTTAGAGACATACAGCCTTCTAAAAGACAGCTTTTAAATCAGAGGTTTTGAACAGGATTTTATACGTAACCTTCTTACCATATCATTTGACTCTCTTAACATTCACAGCACTTTATGCTGGGTTTCCTTTGTGTGAGCAAGGGAAGAAACTGTTTTATGCATTATTAAAGCTGCTATTTTATTACACTGCATTTTCTTTGAATGTTAATTTCAGTTTATGGCAGATCTTTGAATTCTCACAAACTGGTGTTATTGCTGCATAGCTTGCTATTCAAAATAGCTCTGCTCAAGATAATCTGTTCTGCACCTTTGTTATGTGGCATTCAAAAACTTTTAATTAAAACCAGGAATGATGTCTGAATGAGTTCAACAAGGTAACATCAGGATAACATCAAATGAAACTGGAGTTCCAGCCAGTTCTGGAGATATGTCAGTCTACCACCTGAGAAAAGGGCTTGTTGAGAAACTTAGTGAAATTCTCTGATGAATATTTTTCTTTCAGACTGGTCTGCCCTGTGTTTTAATCATCTGCCCAGAAAGATCATTCCATCTCCATCAGATTAGTTACTGTTTTGCTAGAATGATAATCATTGTGCAATTAAGGAAATTTTTAGAAGTCTGAAAGTTAATTAATAAATTTGAGTTCAGAGAGAGAAGATCCGTAACCCCTTTTAGCTTAATTATGTCAAAAAAGAAAAAAAAAAAAAAGAAGTGTCAGCTGATTCTGTTTGATGAAAACACTTGAATGTGCTTTTGCAGGGATGGGGGAGATGGGATGTGCAACTTGTTCCAGAAAACTACACACATGATTAATGAGATCTTACAGATTTCTGCATGTGAGTCAGTTTGGTATACCACCAGCGTCTCTTTAAGATTTTCTTTTTCAGGCTGAAAGCTGGAGATACATTTACTGGGAAAGGAATCCCCACAATTCTCCCTTCTCTACATCTTCCAAAGAGTTTCTCTCTTGGACTACAGCTTCTGGGAGGTGAAGGCATGCTAGAAATCCACTAGGGTTTGGGTACATCTAAGCTGTTGCTTCCAGGACTCTAAATTACAGCTTTTTTAAAGCAGCATTATTAAAAAGAAAAATTGTATTTGATTATGAACTGAAAACGTGATTTCCCCGAGCTGTGCTTTCAAGTGTCAGGTTCATCCCTGTCACCATGGTAACCAGGGTCCACGGCTGCCCAAAGGAAAAGAGTTTACCAGGCTCTGCTGGTGAAAAGGAGGATGCCCGGCACCACCAGCCTCCTCTCCTCACCTGTGCTGAAACAGGAGGGTAGTGAGCTGATGCTGAGCTAAAATGTCCTGCCTCACTTCATGTTGCAACATACTGCACCCATCTTTGTCCTCACGTGTGTTCCTTGCTGGGGGAAAGGGGGAGGCGTCACAGATGCTACCAGCTATGCCTAACAGAGGGGGTCCTCAAAGCCCCAAAGCTTTGTGATATTTTAAGTTAAGCCCTCGTACGAAAAGAATTACATACCTCTGTTCTCTACATAAGAGGTCATTGCTGCAGAAATGGAGAGAGACACTGCTTCATAGGCCCCTACGGCTCTTTCTGAAACTGCTTTTTGATCTCTCTCAAAGGATGGCTTATGTGCAAAAATGAAATAAATACAGCTTCAGGCTAACCTCTAGTCAGATTTGGGATGGTGTAAGATGCTGTAGAAGTTAAGCATAGGAAGTCCCACAGGTGGCTCTGCATGCAAATATGGTACCAGGTAAACAGGTGCCCACCTGCTTACACATCCTGCTTCCAGATAACGCAGAAAAATGTCCTGAGCTTAGGCAACTTGATGCTTTTTAAATGACAAACATGCAGCTTAAAAATATTTATATGCCTTTTGATTAATGAAACAAACTAACACAGCATATCTTGCCATACAATGAGAATGCTACCTGGAAATTCCAGTATATTATATACATTCATACATCAAAGACTGGTTCCGGACTGGTATTGTTAAGCCCTCACAAGTGTAGATATATATTGTTCTGATATATAATTTAAAAAATCAATCCCATCTTTACTAGTTTCCAAGACTTTCAGATCAGTCCATTGACTGGTACTACTTTGGTAGGAAACAACAAGGAAAACAGAATCAGGTGAACCAAGTGTCTGCTGTTACTAGGGACAGAAACTAAAATTGATGAGGACTTACTCTTGCAATGTTTCACAGAGAAGCAATTGAAATTCACAATGGCTACTCTGAAAACAGTGATGTCCATGAATTTATAACTAATTATGAAGAGCTGACCTTAAAAGATTCAGAAGAGGTGAAGAAAGTGCTGAATCCGTTTGCCTCACTAGCTGTGAAACCTTGAACATGTGCAGATGAAGAGAGCCAAAGCAGGAACAATGCTGAGGAGACAATGTTCCAGCAACAACCTGCCCCGCTGTCCATGGGTCACACTGAAAGAGCAGATTACTGCCTTCAATGCATTCCTACTATATCTGCCACTAAGATGTACTACCTGTGCGTGTACTTTGTAGGCACTTTACTATCTTTCAAAGTACAGCAAGGATAGGATTCAGTTATAGGGAATGAAGATGTTCAGTGCATCTTATAATCTACAGGTTGCACAGCTTTTGATTTGCAAGCTATTATCCTCATGCAAGAAACAGCTGTATATGTAGAGATAACTAAGCTAGCTTTAAGCAAGCTGGCTCAGTGATGCAACCATGCCTGCGGGACACAAAAAGCTCTGGGTGAATGCAGATGTCAACTGTGACAAAGTATTTACACAGGGGTGTAAGTTGAAGTTACACTGTCAGCTTCTAGTTCAATTCTAACTGGCACAGGGCACAAGACAAAAATGTGGGCTAAGGCTTCTGAAACGGCACCTCTCAAAGCAAAGAGCAAACTCCAAGGTCAGAGGAACGCGGTCTTGCAGCAGCACTGCCTGGGAGGGGAGACTCCTCCTAGCTGTAGCCCACGACAGAGTCCAGGTGGCAGAGCTGTGCTTGCCTCTGGAACCGTCAACTCCAAAACGCACAGAACAAATGATGTTGTTGGGCTTACACAGTGGAAATACATCCCATGGATAAATCAGAGTCTATTCAGTAGTCTGTCTGATACCTGAAAATCCATGTCACAACCTTTTTTCTCCTCTCCCCTTCTGGCCTGCCTTACCTTCAAAACAAACGAGAACAAATATTTGAAAGGAATCAGAATATCATACTTCCAGGGTATGGTACTGTGTTTTTCAGTCTTTGAAGTTCCCTCCCATGTCATTGTTTCAAAATTGTCACCAACAGTGCAAACGCTAGAGACCTACCCTGAAAAAATCCTAATCTGTGCAAGAACTCAGGTTTTACAAAGCTACAGGATCTCCTAAAATATAAGTTGTGGACAATACTAAGTACTTGTTTCAAAATACCAGGTCTCATCCTGTAACAGCTGTGTGTTTGAAATGTCGGAAAAATTAAGAAAAATACCTAATGTGATCTTTTATTTTGAAATCTGGTTAACTTTCTGTGTCTTGGAAAAAAATCAGTTTTCAGAATAAGACTTTCTTGAGCCACTTGATGCACTTCTTTCAGTAGCCAATATGGAAGTAGAGATCTAAAGACTCAAACCAAATTTTTTCATTGCATGTGTGCTAACATCCCTTGAAAAGGGTACATAAAAAAACAGTTGTAGAAACACAACATGAATGCTGTAAAGTATCAGACTGAAACAATGAAATCTAAACTGTTTCTCCCTGATTTTCTGGAAAGAGGTATTGATCGAGAATGGTTCTCTAACACTCTGATCCACCCTATCACAACCATTTAGCAATGACTTATTGGAGGGACTGTTACCATCTCTTAAGGTCACTGTGATTACTTTCTAAGTATAATGGGCCTGTTGTTAGACCTGTTGTAGCATTTTTCCCTGATAATATATAAAGGCAAGCAGCCTTTTGGTAATGAGATGATTTATGAAGTTTTTTAGGGTGGAAAAAAACAAGTGTTAGTGTTTGGCCACATTACAAATTAATCAACTTTCAAGTTTTAGTCTGAACAAACAGCCTGCTTTCAAAAATGTGTTTTTAAAAATAAATTTTCACTTGATGTTAGCTATAAAATTTCAACTATGCAAAAAACTGTATTAAGAAATTATCTGGTTTTGACAATGACGCCTATATGGCTTGTTAGCTCAGAATTAAACCTGAGAAGAAAATTACTATAAAAGCAATGTTTGGTAACAAATACACAAAATACCTCATCTTTATGTGCCTTTCCACCAGGAAACATTTAAGAAGTTTAGCAGAGAAAGCACATTATAATGATCATTATCATTTATATATGCACACAACATGGTTTATGGGGAAAAATATTACTCTCGAATGTCTGAAGTTCCATTTTGCTATATTTATTGAAAATTACATTCTGTGAATAACTTCTGCTAATTTAAGCAACTATAAAATTGTAAGTGAGAATTTACTGGTAGTGTAGGAGTTACAGTGATTGCAGACCTGTGCAATTATGCTGAAGGAAGCAAGGACAGCTTAACTCTCCTCCACCACAAAACTGCAAACTCTCAACACAAACTATACTCACACTGGCTCAAAATACAGAAATTCCCAAGATGAAAAATTATCTTAGATCAAATGCAGTGGTAATAACATTGAGGATGGAATCAAAAGACAAAGGCAATGAGGAGGAACAGAAATAGTGTTCCCTTCATCCCTTCAATAAAACCAAACCCACACGGATTAAAGCTTATACAGTGCTAATACTAGTCCTTTATAGCACCCATTTAGTTATTAGTATCCCAGATTCTTACTGTCATGACTGCCAGCCTTCAGTATTTTGTTTCCTGTAAAACCTGGCACTTTTTCAAATAAAGTGAAAGACTAAATATAAGTACCCCAAAAGAATCAAAGATGCTTTCTTTCACATGGATTCCATTCTTCCATCTACGGAATTTTTTTGCAGCTTCTTCAGTTATACAATACTTTCCTGACATGATTCAGTGTCCTATAGAGTCCACTGGGCTAGCTGGAGAACGACACAGGATGCACTGGCGTGTGACACCCATGTCAGAGAACTTTCCTTCTCTTTAAAATCTTGCCGTCTGAAGAGCACCCACTCTCAGAAAGTTACATGGGTCAAAACTCTTGAGGTTTTCTTGAACTCCTTAGCACTAATAGGTGTCCAAGCAGCTAGAGGTCTGGGAGCATGAGGGAAAGGCAAGTATCCTCTTCCAGACCAACCGGGTATCACCCAGCTGCACATTGTAGCAGGCTGCAAGTACTGTCTCAGCCATTACTCTAATTACGCAGTTGCTCCTAAATCTGCTTATCCAAATAAATCTGAAAGGTCTTAGGTCAGCACTTTAAGCTAGGCCACCTGATTCTGCACTGAAACATCAAAGCAACAGTGCTTATCCACACTAGTCTACCAGCTGTGACGTGAGGGCAACAGCCTTTAGCTGACAGAAAGCTTTGACATCTTCTGCAACACCAAACATTTGCAACACAAACATGTTACCTAAGCCTTAAACCCTGTGTAAAAAGTCAAAAGCCTGTTTATAGGCTTGTTTACCGCATCTGACATCTAGAAATGCAGCTGTAATGGCACTGCAACAACATGTAGCTAATGCAATGACAACTGTATGAAAAAAACACATTGATGTTCACAGCTCTGGGTTGATTGCCATTGACTACCGAGTTCAGATCAGGACCTGTAATGACATTAAAAGCCTTTCACATTGTGTCATTGCCTCTCTTTCTACATATCCCTATATTACTAATATTTCAAAGAAACTTTCAAGTAGGAGGAAGAGGTGGCAGTCCTGCAGACTACGGAACAAAACATGCCTGCAAGAAAGAAGACTGTTAATGTGTATTGCCACTTTCTGAACCTTTGGCTTTACTTTTTCACATTTTTTTTCTTTTCATACAGAAGTGTTGTTGCCTTCAAACCTTAAACTCTAATCAATTTCTCTTTTCTGGAAGAAATAAGAGACTTTTTGTTATTTCCATTATTCAAGTAAATACTCACACAAAACTGTGATGGGGGAACCAGATGTAATAAAGAGCCTCAATGATTGAAGTTGGATAACTTTTCATATCTAGTATTATACTGGTTCATAAAAAGTAAAGATGAACCAGTTTCTAATTACACAAAGCTTACTCTGACAGAAGGCAGTTAGGCTGTAGGAAAAGTAGTACTGGGATGTGCAGTATGCAGAACTAAAAGGTATCAGTTTGAAACTGGATTTGTGGCCCCCCTCGGCTGCGTGTTTTGTAGGTAGTGGAGCATTTAGTTGGTTTTATCCAGAGGATGAAATTAGCTGCTCTGTATTGGATATGCCTTGGGCTGTTGCTTTCCCAGCTAGCTTCTCCAGGAAAATACAACTGTATTAAAGGAAAAAAAGAATATATCTAACAAAAAGCTTCAAATTCACATTGAAGTCAAAATAAATGAAGCCAACTGTAACATGCAAATATTGTATTATGATTTATGTAGTGGGTTGCTGGCAAAGAAGATTACTGTGCTGGTATTTATGCTCTAAATCTGGTTTTAGGGTTTTCAGTCAGTTGTGATCTGATTAAAATGTGACTGATTTGGAGGAGAAAATCACCTTAAACTGAATGAGTGCCAAGAATTCTTGCAAATAAGGTGGCAAAAATATCTATACTGAGGCACTGAGCTTTGCCTAACAATGAGCAAAACCAAATTTGCATTTAAAAATAAGAACAAAAATTGAATTAAACAAGGACTGACATGAAAACAATGTCCTTTAGTGTTCACAGACAGAGGCTAAGACACACCTGTATGTATCTCATTTAAATTGTCCCTTTGCCAAAATGTGACTTGCAGTTTGAAACACACAGGCCACTCCACAGTGCGAGTTCCCATTTATAAGCAGGTATTCCTGACCATCCACAGTGGCATTCCTTCTCTTCAAGGAATGGAAAAATGGCTTTACTCAGTGACTAATGTGATATGACTTTAATGAATGACTCACTTCAGCTTTTATTCCTTAAAACCCAGGCAATCTTATCTATCAGCTTTCTCAGAGACAGCTAGCCAAAATTTTCATATTTGGGTAGATGAAGTCACCCTGACATATTCAGACAGCACCATCACAGGAGATGACTTTCAGATAGCTTGAGCACCTCTCATAAATCAGACGTACTGTCATATTTTAAATAATGTTTGAAAAGCTTACATCGGGGGAAACATATTAGCCAATCAATGCAATGACAATATCTCCAGATAAGACCTCCTCTTGCCTGACTCTGGTGTAATAACAAGACTAGTAAGTATTACATGAAAACATGATGCAATCCTGTATGATCATGTCTGGTACTTACAAAATATCCCCAAAGTAAAATTAAATACAAAACTGTCTGCATACCTCAAGCATTTAAGAAATAGAAAGTGGAGAATAATAATGTATTTCTGAACCAAACATTAAACAACTTGGTACTACATTAAACTTCATTAAAAAAACTATAAAAGATTTTTTTGTTTACTAGAACACTTCAGAAGGTGAATGTTTATCTAACAGTTTTTTCAGCAGGACAAAATGCTGAAAAGGAAAAGCAGGAAATAAAAATGTAATTTGATCTAAAATCACATGTAACACTAACTTGTTTTCACTGTGCAATAAATACAAATCTTAGAAAATCTATGGTATTAAAGGTCAACCATCTTTGTTATCTCACTGATCATTTAGTGGTAAATACACCTACCATTACCCGACTAAGAAGAGAAAAGGAACTTAGTAATCCTTCAGTTTTGTAGACCTAGGGGTTTTACTCAGTGTAACTGATAAAAAGAAATGTTCAATTCTGTGCTCCCAATCTTGTACCAGGGCTGATATATTTCTAGTCAGCTACACGTGATATTCTCTGTGGAAAATAATTCCACCTTCTTCCACTTACAAAGCCAAGTGCAACACTCTGTACTTGGGATGGCAACACAACAAGATGGTACAACCTAGGGGTAGAAAGCAGCTTTGAAGAAAACAAGGAAGGAGAGAATTGATCTTGTTGCCATCTTCAGTTGCCTCATGGGTGGATGGATGTAGAGAAGACACAGTCAGACTCTGCTCAGAGAGATGCACAATAAAAAGACTAGGGGCAACAGACATAACTTAAAATGAGGGAAATCCCAAAGCAGATAGCATGGAAAATAATTTAAAAAAAAAATCATCACAATGAGGGTGGTCAAACACTGGGATGGGTGCCCAAAGAGGAATCTCCATCCTTGGAGACATTGGAAACTCAGCTTGACAAGGCCCTGAGCAACCTAATTTAACTTCCAATTCAGATCCAATTGAGCTGCACCTGCTCTGAGTAAGGGTTTGACCAGACGACCTGCAGAGGTCCCTTCCAACCTGAATTATTCCAAGATTCCTACTTCATACATGAAGACACCAACTGAGACTCTGTTCACCTCATTGCTTTAAGTATTCATTATTGCCTTGTTTTCATAAATAAATAAATGCGTGAAACAGTATTCTCTGAAATGCAGGGCATGCAGTTTTAGCTTTGTATTTCTTTCAGTTTCACTATTTCACTTAGATTTATGTTTGAGGCTTTTTTCTAAGGCTGTTGCAATTTCAAAACCAATCCACTAAGATTCAATTGGAGCTGGCTCCTAGGCATTTTTTAAAGTTGACTGTAGCTTTAAGCATCTGGCCCTGAGTATTTAAGAAAAAAGCTCATGCTCTGCTTTGCTAAAAGATTCTCAGTGGCCACTGATTGCCTATAAAGATGAAGACTGTTCTTCAGGTCCTGCCTCTCAAGCCAGCAAAGAAGAGACATCAGATGAGTTAGTCCTTGCTTACCAGAAAGCATCTTGATCAGCTGAAGTTTCATTAACTGAGAAAGTGGATAGAAAGCACCCTTTCAAGCTGCTATTAATCTGGCTACATACTGGGTAAGAGAACTTACTGCCTATAGCATGTGATTTTTTCCTCCCTGAAATGCTCTCCTCATTTGCTTGTGGACCTCTCGCCAGGCCCCCCCGAGGGCTGGAGAAACCCTGCTGTAAGAAAGAGTGCGGTGATAAAAGAGGGGAGATTCAGGGTTTAGTGGCAGAGACACAGCTTGTGGTTAAAGGAGCTGCCCTAGGTCTGACAGGAGAATGAAAATACAGAGACATGGCAAGGGAATAAGAAATTAAAAGAAAAAGAGTCTGGAAAACAGATATGCAGAACAAAGAAAACATAATGAAAAAAAGAATTCGACTATTAGGAAAACAGAAAAAGAAAAAAGCAAAAAGGAAAACAGAAAAAGAAAGCATAAAATACAAAAAAGAAGAAAGGGTAGTGGTTGTATAGAAAATCCTTAAAATTTAGTAATAAAAATAAATTATTTTTGATGAAATCAATGATTCTTGGTTGTAAATGTCAATTTAAATTGGACTTGAATTGTATTCCCTTGCTACGTGAATCTGAGCAATACATGCCAATGAAAAGAGAAGCAAACCCAAACATGGATCTCTGTGATCAAAACAGGTGGCTTCTTCCTTTCCTTCTTTCCAAAGGCACAATCCAAGACCTGTTACAAACATTGCACGCTCTAGAAAGGCCATTCCCTGTGCTGGTTAGCAATGGGAACTCCAGATGCTACTACATGTGCTGCCACCACACAAAAGTACCATGTAACTGCACAAATTGTCTGCCTTCTTGGGAGCTGAGCAGAACAAGAACGTAAACAGCGTTACAAATCATGACTGAAGCGCATGGAGTGATTTACAGATCAACCTCCTTGTGATATATATTACCTTGGGTCACTGCTACTAAGTCTTCAACTTTAGTTGTAACAAATATATTCCTTTCTATTTCTTACTGTGCAGGTAAAAACCAACCAACCAACCAATGTCACTGAAATGAGGGAAGTGGTGTTACCTTCTACTTAACAGAAAATATCAATGCAGACCTCATCATTTAACACCCCCCCCCGCCTTAAAACTACTGGTCTGCTTTTACTCTTGATGCTTCTTACAAAGTTTTTAAGCCTGTATAATTTTTTCTATGCATAAAGAAATTATTTCTCAAAGTAATCTTTACTGACCAAATGAATGAATCAAAATCAGATTAGGCCTAAATATAAGCAAACAAGGACCAAAATTCAGAGTCCATCTACTAATTTTCAAATTTTTCTTATTAGTATCATAAACACAGAGGTGT
The DNA here is from genome assembly GCF_929443795.1 of Astur gentilis. Taxonomy (NCBI): domain Eukaryota; kingdom Metazoa; phylum Chordata; class Aves; order Accipitriformes; family Accipitridae; genus Astur; species Astur gentilis. The sequence goes on from NC_064884.1 coordinate 21,798,213, forward strand.
TTTCAAAAACGTGTGAACAGGTTTTTAAACTAAAAATGTTCTACTTTGCTTCAAATATTCTTTATGTTCAGCTACTCCCTTGAGACCTAAGAAATCAAACAACTCTATATGCATCTGAGAGCAGACCTTCAGTTGAAATCTTTGGGGCTATGCCAGGATGGACAAATGGAGGAGTGGTTCAACTGCTTGTAATACAAACTACTAAAAGAAAAGCCCTATTTCAAGTCTCTTCATCTTCTGCTTCATCAAATGTAGTGAATAAAGATGACAAATTAAGGACTTTCAGTTTACATAAAAGCAATACCTGCTGCAAAATTTTTTGACAATTTGTTAGATGTATTGCCTCTAAGCTCCCCATACACACAAAAAAATCTTCTTTTCATTCATTTACAGCAAAATGTATTTATGCCCACTAACCAAAAAATACTTTATTAAACATTCATAGATATTGCAGGTACTTATTAAATGGGTTTCATCACCAGAAGATATTTTTTATGTAATATCAATTTTCTATCTGTTATTGAGCACTTACAAAGCCTTTTTCAGCAAACAGTAAAATATATGAAATGTTTTACTGCATAGCAGTACACTAACTAAATTTAATTCCCACTCAGCTTGTTGACTTAACAATGTTTACTTAGTGTATGTGGATTCAAAACAAGTTTCACTGCATTGAACCATCTTACACTGATCTTGACTTTGGCAAGGGTAAAAAGTACCATTAATTTAGGAAACTTTAACTACAATTGCTGATTGAAACACCAGTGACAGCAACAGCCAAGTTAAAACTTTTTTTAATTTTTTTTTTATTTAAGAAGCCAAATATTCCTCATTCTGTAGCCCTAGAAGAATTAGCTTTTTACACTGGCAGGTACTGCCTCATTAAAACCAACTATCATTCTCCCATAGCATTGCCACCATGGCTGTGCTACTGCAAGTGGGTAACAACTCTAAGAGACTCCTGCTCGGTGTTTTGCAAAGACCTTTCCCACATGTTTGGCCCATCACATGCTCTACTAACAAAAGATTTCAGCTTGGATTTCTTTCCTGTCTTTAATGCTGGATGAAGGAAGATTACAGCTGAGATTAAGACAAGTTCGATTCAGAGCTGGGTTATCCCCCTTCCTTTTCAGACAGCACTCCTTGTGCACAAGGGTCTGTTCTAGCCACGATTAATTGAACAGGAATGGTTTGAAAATCACTTCTAAGGTTAAAGCAAGTCTTTTCACCTTGGCTAATATCTTAAAAATTTAAAGAGGGATGTAGGCAAAACAGTAACAGAGTAGTAAACAGAGGCTTTCCAGGGAGGTTGAACTCAAGGAATTTGGGGGAAATGCAAGTCTAAAATAGTTGCTCAGGAAATTACATTTTTTTCTCCTTTTCCTTCAAAGGCTCTGTTCTTAAACTTCTGTTAGTTTCAGATACCTGACAGAGAAAAATAAACAGTCATCCCCCTGTGACCATTGGTATTTTTTTCCAAATTTAGACCTAATGGAGGATTTCACTAACATGTAACTTTAGAACACCAAATTTGAACCATCACTGTAGGCACACGTAGTGGAAGAAATTTTGCCCAAACTTTCTCCAATCTTCTCTTTGGAAAGACAGTATGCTGAAAAGCATGACCAAAACCCTAAGCATTCTTAAGGAATGTACTGGTCTGCTGGGATGGACTCCTCACTACAGTCTGTAGAGTGCTGTGTTTTGGATTTGTGACCAAAACAGTGCTGATAACTCGGGAGTGTTTTAGCTATTGCTAAGCAGTGCTTGCACAGCATCAAGGCTTTCTCTGTTTTTCTTGCTACCCCCCAGTGAGTTGGCTGGGGGTGGGCAACACGTCGGGAGGGGGCACAACCAGGACAGCTGACCCCAACTGACCAAAAGGATATTCCCTACCATATGATATAGTGCTCAGATATAAAATCTGGGAGTTTCATTTTTCCAAAGTAACCATAGCTTGGAGACTGGCTGGGCATTGGACTGCCTGTGGGAGGTGGAGAGCAATTGCCTTAATATCATTTAAAAAAAAATAATGAAATCTTTCCTTCACTTATTAAACCATCTTTATCTCAGCCCACAAGCTTTCTTTTGCTTGTCTGATTCTCTTCCCCATTCTGCTGGTAGGCAGAGTGAGTGAGCAGCTGGGTGGGTGCTTCACTGCTGGCCAGGGTCAACCCACCACACCCACCCTCCAAAAAGTATACAGAAAGGGGGGAAAAAAAGCAACAATGAAAGTTGTTTGAAATTTAAAAAAAACAAAACAAAAGAAAACAAAAACCAGAAGGCATTTATATTTAGGTTGGTCATCTAAAACCAAAAAAGTTATTTCTTCTTAACCAATTAACAAAACATATTTATGCAGCTCTATTCAGTTAATTACTATGCTGTAATTCACATGCCATCTCTCCTTCTAGCTGAACCTTTAAAAGTCTTTTCAGGTATTAACTTGAGACAGAGCTCTCCAATTTAAGAGCTGAAAAAGCTGAAACAGAAAATAAACAAGCCTGGGGGTAACAAGGATCTCACACTTGAGCTATGAATGTTTGCAGATAAAGGTAATGTTCAGCACAACTCTTACTTTCCACAGTGTCTTTTTCCCCCTCCTCACTCTGCTGCTTTTATACCAAGGTAAGATAAGGTCATACCAGGCTTAGCAACCTGAAAAATGCAAACTACACTTACTGACACTTCTCCACACGTTTCTTTTTGCTATACCTATCCTTCCTCCTGTCCTCCTGTTGTCTCCCCCCCCCCCCCTCCAATCTTTCACACAGTATTTCAGGCAGCTTAAGATTAAATGATTTGAATGACAGACTTGAAAGGTAAAGCACTCCAGTTTACCACTACTTTTTTTTCCTCTATAGCAACAGAGGATGAATGAAAAGGGAATAAATGACACAGTAGTCCTTTCATACCCCCTTCTTCTTCCAAGTTCTTCCAAGAGCATTCTTTTTTATTCCCTTCGCTTTCATTTCAACCCATTCACAAAGGATTAGCATAACACATCTTTTTATGCTTGTAAGGGTTACAGCTGTAATCGCTTCACTTCATCACTTTACTTAGAAATCCTGTCTCCAGAGTAGTAATTCGATTACTCACGACAATCCAACTTTTGCCTAACCAAATAGAAACTCATTATAATGCTGAGGTGGTGCATCAGTTTACTATGAGTGGATGGGAAAATAAAACCCAGCAACATGAATAGTTGGTGTGAAAGAAGAAAGCAATTGTTGCCTAACAAAAGGCTACCAACAAAAGACAGGACAATGAGCAGAAATTCTTACTCCCATGGGCAGGGTAGCCCACAAACTAGTAATGACCTGTAGCTTTTAAAAGTTTTGGGTTTCAAATGGGCATGAAAAGCCTATAAATTGATGAGAGCATCCGATTGCTTCCACCTGACTAGTCGTTAGCAGGTACTGGGCAAGTGTGTGTAAAAACCTGAGACTGAGCTTTTACACAGGCTGAGGAATCAACACCATCTTCTGTTGGTGGAAAATACCTGTGTATGCACACATGCTAGTCCTTATAATGGCTTCTCTTGCTCTCTGCTTCTGAAATTCAAAAACGTACACAAAGCAATCTGACTGTATACTGCTTCAGAGTAAAACTAGTACCATCCATAGCAACTGACAGTGGATAAGGATAAAAGAAAAAAAAATGAGGACAACTGGTATCTCCAAATGACTTCCAGTTGTCCATATGCCAACAAGCATAAATCTAAGAAAAGCTCATGCTGATTGTGGCACAGGACAGCACTTGGGGCAGAAGCACAGATGCCAGGATCATGCCTTCTATTTAGAAGTAGAGCATTTTATTTTATCTTATATTATTCTGTACAGTGATTTAAGATGCCCAGATATAATGGGATAAGTTCTCAAAGGCAACATTTGTTACGCCAAAGGTTTAGGAGCATTAGGAGCCAGCTGACAAATCTTTAGCTGTTAAGCTGGGTTAGGTTGGTTTTCAGCTTTCGGAGCCCATAACTATCTTTTTGATTTTTATTTTTACAGATTCCTAAGGATTTCAGTACAACATATGGGTGGCATTAAGGGCATTAAGGATTTATAAATTCATATCATCATTATAAAAACACAAAAAGTCTGAAATATATTTGGGGTTAAATGCAATACATATACTACTTGTGGTCAAATTAAATATTGATTTGTTCATGTCTGTTTTAAGTAGAAAAAAAGAAAACATTCTGTTTACAGTAGCAGTATGAAGAAAACATTCCAGACTTATTCATAAAGAAAGTATTTCACTGCATTTACTTTAGTCTGATTTCTTTTTAATCTGGAATTTCTTTTTACTTAAAGTTGCTTCTCTTTCACATTCTTCTAGGCACTTAACCTTTATTGTGATGTGTGTGTACTTTACAGTGACTGGAAATCAATAACAATTCTGATACCAAATCCTTTTTGTCGTGAAAAACTTAATATATCCCTAAGACAGCATCTTTCTTCAATACTATTCATGGGAATTTACTAATAATCACATTGTCACATATGAGTGGAGAAATTTGAGTACGTGGAATAAAAGCCAGGCTTTAAAATGCAAGAAAGTCCTCAGAGCATAGAAAAAGCAGTAGGTTATTGTTGTTTTGCAAGTTACTGTTCAACATATACATAGCTGCAGTAACCATGCTCACTCTATACAGGTGAAGTATCTATACTTTTTTCCCTTTACTCCACAGTTAAAAACCACAGGAGAGCAATCCTCTAACCAAAATCTCATGCTCTGATCCTAATGAGATGTCTGCTTCCAAAAGAGGTATCTATAGCTACACCAAGAAATGGGGCAAGATCCAGCATCCAGGCTCAAACCCCTAACATATCTCAAGAAATTCAGGCAATTGTTTGAAATGCAGCAAATCATTCACGTACAAGAACATACATTCTCTTTTGCATCCTGACACTTGTTGATTTGCCATTGCTTGTTTGCTGAAAACGAAGTTACAATATTAATTTTTATATGAGTGTGCTGTTAAACAAATGAGCTATTCTGTTTGCAGAAAAGCAGCTCTGGCACACTGTGTAGAAAGCACAGGCTAGGAGAGGCAATGCTGTATATCACAATTGAAACAAGACCTTTCTTTTTAATAAAGAACTCCCACCAGAAAAGTTGAAATACCTCATATTAAATTGGACAGTAATAATAATAAAATAGAAAAGACAGTGGAAAGGCCTCATCACAAATGTGAAAGCATGCATTCATTTTTCATATGCCATACCCCAAACCAGAAACAAGTCCTCAAAAAGTTGTTTAACCAATTTACAACTACATTGTGGGACTGCAAATATCACAAGCTAGCCATCATGCTTACAGATAAAGTAAGTATTTTTTAGTGTTAACTATGACGATATTTTTTCACTTTGCTGTAAAACATCTAGTTAGACATTCAATCAGGAGACAAAGACCACATAGTTCTCAAAATGAATGATACACAAACACCAGCAGGATAGGAAAATGGCTGAGTGTCCATTCTCATTAAAAAAGGAATTTAAAACACAGTAGCCAGTTTCAAAGCTAGCAAGCTTATATATATATATATATATATATATATATATATATATGTACTTAGCTTCTGGTTTAGGGATGTTTCATTTATGTTTCTGTCCCAAACATTTATACCACAGTATAAATTGGTTCCAACTACCTTAACCATGTTCAAACAATGAATAGCTACATCTTGAGAAGGCAGAGAAAAAGATAAAAGACTTACAGTCAGCTTATCCTGCTTGATTATATTTCCCCTTTAGCCTAACAAACACTAAGACAATTTGTTGTAAATCTTGCATTTCTTATTATGTCATGGATAGTGATGGCAATGACAAAATTTGGCTTGATAAAATACTTCTGTATTGGGTAGGGCTCAAGGAGCCTCCATACGTGGCTGAATGGAGTATGCCATACAGCTGATGTGTTTTCCTTTGAAGAGAGGTTGAGCAAGCAGCTCAAATGTGGAAGGAGTAATATTTTAAGAAATTTTATCACTTGATAAAAAGCAGCTGTCACTTGGTTTTATAGTTTTGAGAAACTAGTCAAGTGTCTTGTTGAGCATATGGACACATTCTAATTTTCCCAAATCTCTGAATGAGTAATTATAGCAATCAGGGCTCTACTGTCTGGCAGCATGACCCCACCTCAGCAGTGACAGGGGCTACATCCCGTGGTCAGGTCCCTGACAGGTTTATTGTGGGGGCCCAGCTATGCACAATGTACTACCTATCTGCCCAAACAGCTTGTCACCTCTACGGGCTGGCTGGTGGCAGACGAGGCAGTACACACTTGCTGTACGCTCAGGCAGCAATGGTACCCAGATGGCTGTTCCTCTTATAGGCATTAGCTCATACAAAAGTCTGTCAGGTTCGGGTCCAACAGCTGGGTCAGCAGTCAGCTATTAAATCTACAAGTCCCATATCCTCAGACTATACTCGAAACACAATGCAGCTATGCCGTCTCTGAAGAACAAGGGCTCTGCTGAGCTTTTCTAACCACAAACACAAGATGACTCAGGAGGCCTGCCATGAACAACTGAACAGGCCTTCCTGGAACTGAGCTTCTGCAAGTCAACCCACTGTCCTCCAAAAGCTTCAATGCTGTGTGCCTATGATCTATCACATTACATTATGATCTATCCAAGCACTAGAGACCACCTCCTTCTTCAGCAAACCAAAGTGTTTTACCCAAGTAATTCTTTGCATTCATCTGAAACAGTTCCTTGAATTGGTTACTAAAAAATAAAGTATAAAAGTTTTGTACTTCCCAAAACAATTTGGAAAAATGCTTTCGGCTCATTCTGTTCCATGGGTATAAAATTTTACTGTCTAAATTTCAGCATTACTACTCAAAAAGAGACATCTAGGAAGTTATGATTTCTGTTGCTCGATTCTCTGCATGCACAAATTGATTTCACTTTCTGAATCTGAGAAAACTCTTCAGTTTTAATTCAATCTATATTAGTAGAGCTATTTGATTGGCTAAGTAACATCATGCTTCAGAGCTTATGCTGACTAAGCAGTATTTTTTTATACAAAGGCAACCAGATTACCAGCTTTCATATTTGGACAAGCATTTAATGAGATTCAGTTTACTATCTCTCAGTCCCTAAACTGCCAGCTACTTACGTAGAATGAGGGTTTCTAAATTCTGTTCAAAAGCAAAATAAGAACTCAGTAGATTTAGAAAAAGGTAGTACCTGCTGCAAATAGCCACCACCCTTTCCCATCTTAGTGTGCAGCATGATCTAGGCTGAAACATGTAAGTGGTTGGTAACAGCAATGACACGCTTCACAGTTTAAATTACTGATCAAAAATCCAGTCTAACCCGGATGGTTAATATCTGACGGTTATTCATGGGGACTTGCAACATACATTCCTCAATAGACAGAGTAATCTGAAAGATCAGCCTTCCTGCCTGATATCTATAGCAGAATTTTCGGTAAATGTGCGAGTACAAAAGGGAATGTTTTATTACATACAGCGATTGCTGTCTTTGATCACATTTGAGAGAGAGGACAGAGGCTCCTTCTAGATGTTTCACTGAGCAGATGAAGCAGCCAGTGTCCAGGTTTCACAGCCTAGTATCTTAAAAACCTTTATACCAGGAATGGTAACCCTTTCCATTAGGTGTACAAAAGTAAATGCTATGAAAGATGAACACATGGATGTAAATCCCTGTATAAACATTATGGCTCAGTGATTTCAGGCAGAATAGGAACTAGCTGACAACCTTTCTGAATTTTGGAGTAATATCAGATACTAAGCCCTTCAGGATTAAATCTTTATGAACTACCAGAAGTCATAAACACTAAAGAACTATGAGAAAATATGTTTACATCTGCAGAAAATAATGACAGCGCGTTGAATTACCAGTCCTTATAAAATTGGTGACAAAATTCTAGGGAATGCAGCACTGTCATTTCAAAACAGGCATGATAGTCTCAATTCAGAAATGAAGACACAGATCAAGGATCAATTTGAAATTTGCTTGACTAAATATTTTTCTATTGTAATGTGTCAACAAAACAAGCAGACAATTCAGATAATCTGGATAGTGTTAGTGTACATAAAAATTAAGGTTCACATTAAAAAATGCCTGTACTTGTGCAAATCAACTGCCTTCCATATGTTGAGACAAGTTGAATGCCGATTACAGTAATTGTAGAATCCTACCCTCTCTCCCTCTCATATAGAAAAAGAGTCATCCTTTCACTATTGTTAAAAACACGGATGTAATAGCAAAAACTCCTTCAACAGTTCCAGAAAATAGTCAACAGTTTGGTTTTCCTGTCCTTATTTAAGAGTACCAACAATAAGATTTCAAACATTTTCTGATAGTACAAATATATCTTCATATCGTAGAATCATAGAATAGTTTGGGTTGGAAGGGACCTTTAAAGGTCATCTAGTCCAACCCCCCTGAAATGAGCAGGGACATCTTCAACTAGATCAGGTTGCTCAGAGCCCCATCCAACCTGACCTTGAATGTTTCCAGGGATGGGGCATCTACAACCTCTCTGGGCAACCTGTGCCAGTGTTTACAAAAAATATGATTTACATAAGCTTTCTGACTTAGCCCTTTGAAATGGCAAAGTCAGAAATACAGTAGCACCAGGGATGGAAAGAGTGACTGTGATGCCCATTTTCCATCAGTACATAAGGACTTGGTTTTATTGTCCCAGAAAGAGGCCCATTTTCATGAAACCGTGAAGTGTACAGACATAATCTGTTTCGCTACCATATTCACTTATACCATACAGTGCCATTCTGATTTTACTTGCATGTTATGATGGCTTAAGTACCTATTCTTTGCCAGAGCAGAAAATCTTCAGATGTAATTTTCCACTGTGAAACTGGTGACACATAACTGAGGATTTGACTTAAACTTGCCCATTAACAACCTCATTATGCTTTTCTCCGCATTTCAACTGCCCACAGAAACCGGCTTTGGGCAATCTGTTGTCCAACATGAGAATTAGGTCTGTCATAATTGGATGTCCTGTAATCTTGCTTTAGTGCTGGCAATATGACAGCAATTTAGGAGTGCAGCATCCAAGGTAATATCCCACAATTTTATGGCAGCAAAGGCATGAAAGCAGTGCATTGGAAATGGTTTGGATGCTTTATGTGGACACCATAAATGGTCCAAGTTTTGTAGCCATTCAAAGAGTGGCAACAACTAATGCACAAAAGATGTTTACTTTTATTTGAAGCCAGATGTCTCATATTTCAGACATGCTGCTTTAGCTTCCTAAATACTACACTGGCTTTTGCTATTCCCTGCATGACTTTGCTATTAACTGTAGTGTTTTGAAAAAAGTATGCTGCTGAAGTAGCATTGCTCTTCTCACAAATTTCTATAGTGTATTGTCAGTGCAGAATACTGCCTCAGGATATTTTCCACCACAGCAAGGTTAGAGCAGGACCTTTTTTTTCCTCTATCTTAATGGCCTGGCCAAACCACTTGGCACACAGGCTGAAACTGTCAGTAACATGTAGTCTGCTTACATATGTGTGAATAACCAATACTCAGTCATCAGCAAAGATCAAGTAACACAAGTCAGCAGATATGGGACCTCTGATTTAATGTTCAGGTTAAATATTCTGGTATCTATATGGTATTGATGTGGTTATCTTTCCTGTTGAGTCAACTACGCAAATGTTAATTCAAAGTGGCAAAGGACGCAATCTGTTTTGTGACCTCTTTGACAGCAAAGTCTCCTGGAAGTCCATCCTGATCAAGAACCTTCATCACCACATCACTGTGAAGCACGGAGAATATTCACAGTCCTTTCCAGACTGCTGAAGATGCACAAAAGCCTCCACATACTTCCAAAGTCAACAGCATTGAAAACCACACGATTTTGTGGTAATTGTGTGGGAACCACATAATACTGTTCCGTATACTTTGAATTTACCTGGCTACAAAAATGGCTTTAATAGTGCCTGTAACTGTCTCCTGCTCTGACAGACAGATGTGCGATAACCACATGATTTCTAGAAATATTGTCCCTCCTGTGAGCTTCATCTGCATACCCTTCTGGTCAGGATCTTTCCAGAAATAGCATGGTTAGCACACAACTTCCCATCAGAGCAGAAAGCAGTTTGCACTCCTGAACCTCAGAGCCACCGTCTCCTTACACAGCTGACAAAGCATCAGTCTCTGTATTTGAGTAATTTGGCAGTAGTGCCAATCAGCCATACTGACTTGCTCTGCAACACATTTGACAGTGTTTAGGAAGTGCTACTATGCTTGGCAATGCTGTGCCTTGTTTCCGGATGACTAGCTGTAGAACTTCACTTAGCACTCTGACAGAGATGACATGCAAAAAGTTTAATAAACCCTTGTAATGTTCATGACAATGAGGTGGAACTTCTTTTCATTTAGTTAAGAGTGTTTGATTAGATACGGTGAAACACAGTGATGCTGATTTTAGGGCCATAAATGGTTTTCATAAAAATCAATAGGCACATTTCTGATTTAGATGTCATTAAAGTTCTGCGTTCTTTGGGCATCATTCTTTTCTGAGATAAAGTCCTGCTTGTCCTTCCAGTCTAGGTGCACCGTAAGCAGCTTTATTGCTCACAAATTTTTTGTCTTCTATTCAAAATATCTCTGTGTTAGGTAGCTGTTAATACAAGGATGGATAATTGCAGAGATTATCACCTCTGTGCTAAAGTATCACATATTGATGTAACATTTTATGTTTGGTTTTTTTTTTTGTAGTTGGACTGAAGCAGCTTTGACCCTGAGGTTCAATTTCTTCTAGCAGTTTTAAACGTAACCTCAAGACCTTTCGGCTGCATCTGAAGACAGTGAAGACTACCTCCCCCTTGCCTTTCACCACTAGTCTGGCATGTATGGCCATTTCTACCCTGTTTTGAGAACTACTTATGCAATTGTTCTAACCTAGGAAACATTTAAAATTACTTTTACTATGTTAAGTCAATTTATTTTGGTGAATCTGAGTGAGATCAGCCATTTGTAACAGGGATAGCAATGACCTGCTGACAGGCACTTTTTCTACCAGCTCTGTGACCACCAGCCATACATACTCTCTAAGAATTTTATTTTCTGTCTGTGTTGGCTTATGTGTGATCTACCGACATCAACTCCTCATTATTAACAATCGTATCATCAATCTGCCACATAAATGATTTTTACTTTACCAGTGCTAAGTTGTAGCATGGGAAGGAAGCTGCTACTATTTCAACATTGAATGGATCTATGATGTCTTCTGTAATGACAGCATATCAGAACTACGGGATAGTGATGACCAGCTAGGGCTCAGAGCACACCATCACTACTGGACTGTCATTTGAGTTTTTGTTACCACTTCCTGAACAATCTGGGACTTTGCTACAGACTTTCAAATCCAACAAACGTGTGTATATTAAAAGCTCCCAATCTAATGCACCATTTCATGGAACTAGTTCCAAGCATGACTGATTTTGACCTCATCAGTTTGAACTGTAATTTCTGCACTGGCACTAACAACGGTGGTAAGATACCTGTATGTAGGGATATTTCTAGCATCAGCAATTAGTTGCTTTATTTGGTACAGAATTCAACTTACATGTCAGTGATGCATATGACAAAACCTACTCTGGACTGTCAGTGTTGACATGCCCGCTAACGTGGAGAAAGCATCATTCTGGCTGAAGACTACTGAATGGATGTAAACACTATTAATAATTCCTAGAGACCCCTTTCCTCTCCTTTCTTTGAAAAAGTGAAACAGCACTGTCCCTTAATGGGGCTGCTCTAAAGCTCTGCTGCTGCACAGATAAGCCAAACTTCTGACGCTCCTGGGCCAAACGAGCACGTGAGATGCCTGTGATGGACTGTTAGAGGCAGCAATCTCTGCCTGTTCCACCTCACACGCCCTTCAACCCCAGGCATTGCAAAGGGCCATTTCATCCAACAGTACAGTTAATTACAATACAAAATGAAAGTGGATGCAGGCTGGTTGTGTGAAAAGGGGCTCATGAGCCCAGTCCTATCAGGTGATGATAGAGTTTACCTTCTCTAAACACTTGTAATTTTACAATGACACAAAGAAGGTAAAGACATAAGTAAAAGCCAAGTAAGAAATGATTAAAGAACAGAAAAAAAGGGGAGCTAAAATAAAAAACCCAACACACTGCACTATCAGCAAATGGTCATTTTAATGGTTACTTTAATTGCATATCTATTATAAGGGGAACCAAGGATTTTCTGTTGCAGTTAGAAGTCTAATGGGTTTTGTAAAAACAGTAGATTTCTACCTTTATGTCTCCATATTCTTTAACAATGGATGCAAGACATTCAATGCCCACAATCTGATTCATGAAATAATATTCATAATAGCTGAAGAGACCTAAGAAACTAGGCACCTAATAAAAAAGCATATATGCCAAGATGCTGATCCTTCACTTAGAGCATGTAAGATTCTTTCCTTAATATTTAAATACAAACTAGAATTGTCTACCTGAATTCTTACTTTAAAAATTCTTATTCTATAGGAAACCTTTAAAGTTCCTAAGATTTCAATCTGCTTATAGCATCTGCACAAAGTAATCTGTTAAGTATCCAGGCCAAAAGAAATACTGAAACATTTCAAAATCAAGGAAAGCTAATATTTATTATATCTTTGGACTTAAAATGTCTTCATTCTAATGGGTGATTTTTTAAAAACACTGAAATGTATCACTAGTGTTTCCTCTTATAAACATACAGATTTTAAAAAGGCTAGCTTTCAAAACCAAGCTAAATTTAATAAAAGAATGTTTGCATGTAATACACTTACTCACCAAGCAATGTATTTAAAAATAAAGTTCTGTAGTAAAGGAATTAGATTTATTAACTGTATTTACTAGATTTACTCATCCATGAAACTTTTCTGACCAAAAGCAGTCAAATACTCTTTCAAAACATAGTAATAAACCCGTATTCCTGAAGACTTGGGAAAGGGACCGGTAACTAGAAAATACTTCTTATCATAATTATTCTCAGATGCAGTTAAAAGAAATGGTTCAGCTCAGGCAATGCCACAAGTGTAAAAAATATTAGGTAATTTAGAGTTTTTTGCTGTTACCCTCAGAAGGAACCCTTACTTCTCAGAGATGTCGAGCAACAACCAGAAAAGAGTACTTCTCTTCGATGCCTTCTAAGAATGGGAAACACATTCTCTGAAAATTGTTGTCCCATGCGTATCCATCAGGTAGCTTCACCTAGTAAATGCTGTTGTTGCACTGCATTCCTTTTTATTCAAATGAAGTTTTGACAATTGAATGCCATGATTTTGTTAGTCTCCTCACACATATGAAAATACCCACATTATATGTTTTTGTGTCTGGAAATCTAGAGGTGTCCCTCAGTTAACTGCTTTTTTTTTATAACCATCATCAAGTATTCCATCAAAGAGTCATTCAATTTTTTATTTACAACCAAAGGTATCAGTTATCAGGACTGGCAAATGTGGTTCCTTGGCGAGCTACTGCAATTTCACATACAAAAGATGAAAATATGCCACGCTAATATTCTATTTCCATCTTCAGAAAGTTCAGCAAGTATGTTAAAATCTCCTCTTTGTGAGATAGAAGACATTATGCAAAAGACTACTGAAGTTTAAACATATTAATAGCTTTTTCCTATGAATGAGTGAAAAGAAAGATGTGACTTAGGCAACATCTGCATTACTCTTTGAATTTATATTGCCACTAGGTCTCCAGTGCATATCATGATGGTACAGTTAAAAGTCATTGTAGTAGCATTGATCCAAACATAAAAACAACAGTGAGAGAAGCTTCATTTCATATACATTTAGCATCCGACATCTTCCCTCATTTGCGCATTAAGCAGTAACAGACATATCTGAGCATCCTGCTACAGGAGGTGATTTGACTTTCACAAATTTCCCTACGAGCAGAACATCATCAGGAACAATTTCAAGGAAATAATTATGGTCTAGACAGATTTATGACTTCTAAAGACCTAATCCAAAGCACATTAATGTCAGTGGAAGGACTCCCATTGTCATCAAAGGCCCTTGGATCAATCCCCAACTGCTGTGGGAATGAACTCAGAGCAATAATGATGGTGGACTAAATGCACACTTGCAGTTGGAATGTTACCACCCAGACCTTTTTATTCCTCAAATCAGATTAAAAAGTCATTTTCTGCTATTTCACAATTACTTCCAGATGCACATCAACTCAAATGGCATTTTCATCCATCTGTATGAATCAAATGTGCATAGAGATAGAGAAGTTCTCCACTGCCTGAACTAATAATACAAATGAAAACCACAAGGGAAAATAATTTTGGAGGTGAAGAAGTTCATGTTTTAAACACAGAGTGAGGAACCTTGGACTTCGTTTATTCCTTCTAACTACTTTGGGATAGAGCTGCCAAGCCCACCACTTCTTTATTTACTGCCACAGTAGATTTCTTCTAATAAAATTTTCAACATTTTTTTCTAGTCCCCTAAACAAAACAAAAGAATACATGTGAATCAGTGTTAGCCTCAAACTTGGCAGCCTAAAAACTGTCAGAAATGTAAACTTCATATATTCTCTGCTTAATAACAGCTCTGCTGTCCCTTCTGTCCTCTTAAATGTCTATTTACATACTAAACAATTTGAAGCATCACTCTTCTCTGACCATGTTAATCTGGTTTCATTCCCTTAGCATTTGACAACATTTTAGACTGTAAAATGAAATGCCAATGTCATGTGCAAGAGGCAATCCATTCGAAGTTTTACACAGTCAAACTTAACTCCAAGATGTGACTGATCAGTCATCATCTTCTTGTGTTACTCTGAAGTGCATGCTATGGGAATCACACATCTTTTACTCACTCCTCTAGCAATACTTTGGTTAGGCAGGTTCAGTTATCAGGTATTCATTGTGATATGAGCACGTTACGGACTGGTTGAATGCTGCCTTAACAAATTAGTTTTAGGAAGTTTGAGAACTTTCTTTAGGAAATTAGATGTAACACTTTTCTGTCAAATACCGCATGCTTCCTAGCATAATTCCATCTTTCCATTCCTAATGAAGATCTGACCTACTACCTCAGTCTCTGTACCCTTCTCTGCACTTCAGAAAACAAGATTTTTTTTCTCCTTCAGTTACTGTGTGTGGGAAACCAGATTATTAGTGACTGGATAATTCTACTACCTAGATTCGAAAAAATAATGAGGTAGAGAACAATTAACTGTTTTGGGTTTTTTTGGTTTTGTTTGTTTGTTTGTTTGTTTCAGTTGATGCTGACCACTGGTTACTAGGAGGATCTGAATGGGAAGGGAATTCAGGTTGACAAAGGAAGGCAATACTGGCTAAAAGTATCCAAGGAATTAATATCGTTCACAGTTCATACATTTTCTGGGCTACACTTTTAATGGAAATGGTGTTTTAGGTATGTTCTACCCACCATCTGCATCACAAGGAATTATTCTTAGCCTGGTTTCCTCAAGAATCAAAGCTTACGTGAACAGACTGTGTACACATGTGCAACTTTCATAGTCTCTCACCACATCTAATAACTTGGCACTCTCTTGGCCAATTCAGTCCAATCTGCACAAGGGCAACAGTCACAAAGTCATTAAATTCTTACAAGTTTTGTGGAAATAGGTGTCCAGATAAAGGGGGAATCCTATTATTACCCTAAATCAGGGCCATCAAAGAACCACTCTGGCATTCATCCTTCAGCTGCAACTACACAGGAACTGCCTAGGAGACTCCTTTTTAATCTGGGCTGTTCCAGTATTTTCTTCCATGAAAAATTAACTCAGTGTATTTTAATACACTAGACACTAGTAAGCCTCTCAGCTTACTCTCAAAACATTTTTTCAAGACACACCAAAAGCAGCAACATACTTTAGTCATAATTTGGCACCATCTTTTAGATGAGTTCACACTTCAGTGCATGTTGTTATCAGAAGCGCACAAGAACATTGCACCTGGAATATATGGACTGAAAAGGTAAGAGTGCTTCAATTTAAATTTGCTGACTTTCATTAGTTTGACACCAATAAACAAACTATTCCATCAGTTCTCAATGGTAGAAGGCAACCTACAGGAATGATATGTGCAAAACCCCTATGCATTAAAATACATGTAAATGATGTTAATGGGAACTGGCCAAGCAAACAAAAAATTAGTCAGAGAAATGACACATCAAAGGAAGTTAAATTATCAAGATTATAATTTCAGGGATATGAACTTCTCCAGGACCAAGCCATGACATCAGTACCATATTTTTTTCCATCTTTACCTCTTATTGGTGTGAATATACACAGCAGATAACACCATATCCTTGAATGGGATAAAAATGAGAAAGTACCTTTGCTGGTAATACTGAACTTCACTACCAGAGAAATTTTGTCTTGTCTTTACGTGCACCTTTCATGGTGTGTCCCCCCCCACCCCCTCCTTCCATCCCAGCTCTTTATGATTTTTAATGCCCTGTCAACATGTTCAAGGCAAAATTCAGTTTGGCCAGCTGTAGGCTGCTTCAAGTCACAGGAGATGACACAGAACTACACACTACTTTTATAACTGAATATATAGTTTAGACAATTTGCTTGATTTTAAAAGGGTACGTTAGCTTTACTGGGGTGTATTAGGTAAGGTGAGCAAATTCACACGCTACGAAAAAAATCAGCATAACCAGATGAACATATACATAAAGCAATATATTAGAGTATACTTTTCTTCAAGCACAACAAATCATGGTATTATTTTTACAATGAAAACATGGGAAAAGATTTCAGTATCAGCTTTCTGAAAATGATTTAGAATACCAGTATAACTCATTTGAGACGTGTGAATGTACGTGACTTGAATTGATGATGCCCTATTAAATGCATTCCTTCAGAGCAAGAGAAAGCATTTGCTCCTAATGTTGCTTCCCCCCACATTTCACATCTATCAATTAAAATAAAGTCAGAGAAAACATATTTGTTTTCAGTTCCCCATTCAAAGCATACAGTACTGACATATCAGGCAAAGCAGTTACACAGGAAAACGTGTCTTTAGCCAGAGTGGCAAAGGCAAGATTTATGGCACAAAGGTAAGAAACCTGCTACTCATTTCCCATTTCCTTCAGACTACAGCCATTGGGGTGAACATGACTGTTATGGCAGAGGAAGGCATACAAGCAACCATCAACAGGACTATTGCTTCCATGAACATTGCTTTGAGATCCGTGAACTGAGTATGGTTAAGTAAAATTAATTTCCTCATAAGCCAGGTGAATTGCTTCCCTGTTTTTACTATCCAGAATATTTATGATGAGAGAGACCACTGCTTTCCCCTTCCTCAGTCCTGCAATATTTTAGGTTATTTCTGAGCCTTTCAAGATTCTCCTTTGACTCAAATCCTAGCAATACATGCTTGTGGTACATAATTATTTGTTTATGCAAATATATTTTAATTCAAACATTTAATCTTGCCAGGTAAACATAAGAAAGATATGCCGATGTACTTTTCACAGAAGACTTAGCTCACAGTTTTAATTTCCTGTTTTTATTAGCTTACCTCACTTGACGAAAATATTAACATGTCTTGAGAAGTACATTTTATTTTTCACTTTCTTAAGAAAACCTTTGGTTGCTGCCACCTCATTAGAGGCATCTACTTTTAACTGGAACGAGTTTTAAATTGAAAGCAGGAATTGAAAAAATGGTGCTGACATGCCACCGCAGTACTTTAAATGCCTGATTGGTCATATCTAAAGTTGTTTTTATACTGCATATCAATGTGCAATTAGAAAGAGACAATGTAAATAGTGCTGGGCCTCTGCAGAGTACTCTTTCAGCAATTGTAAGTTCCTTCCATGTTTATAAGGCTAGAGTCTACCAAACAACTCTCATGTTGACAGAATCAAGCAACCAAAATGAATGGCTATAAATACAGTCAAAGCAAGAGTTAACAGTAAGCAGAACAACTAAGTCCTCATTTGAAGATGAAACAGCATTTTTGAGTAAGCGGTATGTGATTAACCCGCTGTATGTGGGGTCAATATGATTTATTCTCACAGCTATGCAGTCAGCTTTAGCCCTGGGCCTCGCTTGCTATCAAAGACATGAGCCCTCCTCAAATCAACCCTCCCCTATGTCTAGCTAACACTAAGAGCTCTTACTTAGGAAAATTAACTATCATGTCCTTCATTTAAATAATTTCCACCCCTGCTTGGAAATAATTGTTAGCATAACAGACAGTTTAACCAAGTGTGCTTTCTAGTCTCCAGTCCATCTATCTGCTGCCTGCAATGCTTCAGCAGCCTAAAAACAGATCTTGAAAACCACAGACAGGGGAAAAAAAGGAGTGCTTATTTTGTCTAAATTTTGAGTATTGCTAGAACCATACTCTCTTGGCCCAATACCAAAGAATAAAAAGCAGTATCCCATTACATTTTAAGACAATCAAGTGGTTTAAAATAGAGGGATAGTACTGGCTTTGTTTCAAATATTTAATAGAAATGCCACATTTCATTAAAAAAAGCTACTTTGCATGGAGGGACGAACCTCTTACCTTTTGTAGCTATTCGAACACACTGAGTTTTGGTTTCCTGTTGAGGAGGGAAAAGTAAAGAAGACAGTCAGATCAGGTTGCTTTTTCTTGCCCTCCCCACTCCATAAATTCATCCTAGATCTGCTGATCAGCTGGGACAACCCAGCAAGGTGGCTCAGGGCTCTAGGCTTAGCAGGGGAGGAGGCTGGGTGATTTTGCCTTTACAAAAGCTGCATGAAACCTAGACATTGGTCTGTACTATCCAGGATAACAATGGGGAGAAAAGGTGCAGGGCAGAATAAATGTAGCAAAATTTTGGATTATTCAAATCAAATGCAAATCGTGCCATAAGACTACAGAGAGAAGGTGCAGTGGAAGAAAAGGGGAGGACTGGTGCTCCTATTTATGTCATGGCACAGAAACCCTGAGCCAGTGTTGACCTCCAACAGTGCCATGCAGCAAAGAAGGTGCATTTGCTCAGCACTGCCTCCAAACTTCTGTGTTGCTGCATCCTGACAATCTTGAACAGAGTCACCTAAAACATATCAGCAATCACTCCCTCATGCTTCTGAGTGTGGAAGGAGCGCAGAAGCAGCCCAGGTATCCCTTCACATATGACACAGGTAATCTACAACCTATATAATCTGCCCAGGAAAGACAGTGATTTGACAGCAATGTGCTTCAGAAGAAGTTGCACATGCAAAGACAATTTGCATGTATTTTACACCCCCCCCCCCCCTCCCCTTCAGAAGTTTGGTCAGCAATTGAAACAAATGAACAGAGAAATGACTTGGTTATGCACAGTTTTGACAACTCGAACACATGAGGGTCAGTCGTAAATGGGCTTTCTGACCTTTTTGTACAATGTGCAGTCATTTTAAAGGCAAACATACTGAAACAGCATAAGGTTGCACGAGAGGATGCAGCTGCTGTTGTATTAGATCACTCCAAACAATATTAGCATGTAATTAGAAACTATAATAATGACAGTTTCATTCTATAAAATATGCTTCCTCTAGTCCGGCACCCCCCAGCACTCCATTCCTGAATACATCCCCCAGGATCTCTCTCCTCTTGAAGATTCCCGAGCAACATGCAAAATATGTTGATGCTGTTTTGTAAACACCGCTTGTAAAGAATGAGCAAAGCTGTGAGTTGAGGCTTCCCATAAGTGTTCCGAGAAGATAATTTTTCAGTCTAAATGAAAGCCCCACAAAATTTATCGATACAATCTTACCTAATTAGCATTCTCCCCAGTCACTGAATTTACTTGTCCACTTTTGTTCAAAATGTCTGCAAGAATCACAGTTATCAGACCCTCATCCCAACCCTACAGTGTATTTCAGAGCATCCTTTACTTTCCCTTGACTATTATGGTGATCCCACTAGTTTATAGTAAAGCACCTGCTTAAATATTCTGCAGCTCAGAGGTTATCTTACAAGCACTAGATCTCCGTCCCAGCAGAATGCAGTGCAATCCCCCCAAAACCTCCCCCTAAATCCCTGTAGGAACAGAAATCTGATCCAAAGTTTTAAATCATACCAGAGAAAACCATTTTAGGATTAAACTCTCTCACAAACTGAAATCAAGTTAAAATATAAAATAATGTGTTCTTCCCTCATTTTCTACTTATCTGTCAAAATGCAAAAGCCAAAATAAAGATCTACTTTTGTAGATTTAGTATTTTTATTTTACTTTTCCCTGCCATTTATTTCAAATTTCCTTACAATTTAGTCTGCTGGAAGCCAGCAAAAGCAAAGGGAATTATTTGTAGCCAGTGAGGGAAATATGGATGAGTGTCTAGCAGTTACCTTTTATTTTGCTTTGTTTGCTTTATACAGGTCTATATATAAGAACTAAAAAGAGGGAATGGTCTGTTCCATCAGAAAAAGCATCCAGTTCTCAAGCAGCTCCAGTAAAGTTTCATTAGCTCCTGCTTTGTCTCCATTCTGTCTTAACGCACATGCAATTTTCATAACCATAGGTTGAAGGTGAGAGTTTCTTCAAAAGGCTCCAAGGCAACGGTACCTGTTAGCTAGAACTAGTCACCGCAGAAACCCAAACGTAAGTAAGGATAAATACGGCTTCTTCTCCTTTCCGATGGCTCTCATGAGTCTCAGCAGCTATCAATCTAGCTGTCCTTTCTAGTTCCTTTCTGACCTGTCTGGACAGTTCATATGGAGACTCCTATGGACATATTACTGTAATTTCCTTCAGTTTTCTAAACTATAAATCAAAAATTTAAATTTTTAAATATCTGAAGCTTCTGCGTCTACCACATTTTCCCTCCTCACTGCTCATTTCCCCACTCCCTCATTTTTCATTTATGAGAGGAAAAACTGCAATAGCACAGGGCTTGCTGAGCCACAGTTGTTCTTCCCACCTGGCACCTCCTTCCCTAGTGCTTTTCCCTGTTTCATATGCATACAGAGCCAGCAGCCGTACTCGGCAACAGAGTTAAAAATGAATCACCAAGGATGTAATGAAGGTAAGTGACAGCCATACTTCTACTACTGCACAGCAGTGGAGAAATCCTGAAGTACACCTTTTCAGAAAGGCTCTCGTAAACACACCATGGGCCTGGGGTTACTTTTGCTCAAGCAAATTTTTACTTTTTATCTGACATTCAGTGCGAGAGTCTCAAAAAGTTTGTAACATTTTATTAGCCAGCTGAGCAGCCCACATTCTGTTCATCCCGCAGTAATTTAATCTTCTGAAGTGTGCAAGTACTGAGAATAGGGGAAAGGACTGTGGATGTTTTTTACAGAGGAGGCAGAGTCACAGCACTGAAATTACTTCGCTCAGATGATTACTATGAGATGTATTAAACTCTTGTCTAGTAGCAGCTACTGTGACACAAGGGCTGTGTGAAATGTGAATGGCACGCTGCCATGCTGTCACAGCACAGAAGGGATTACAGCAGTGCCACTGCCAACACCCACTATGTCTGACTCTGACAGTCCTAATTGTAACCACGGGCATGTCTTTGACTCCTTCCAGGAGAGAGGTGTGGTTGGCACTTACCTTCTCAACGCTGCTCATGGCCTGGAAATAGATGTTGTAGCCTTTCCGAGGAGCCAGCGGTGGGTTCCAGAAACCCTGGTATGTCCTGTTGTCACCCACAGTAAAGGGTGCTGGCTCTGGCAGGTTTCCTGGGGGCAGCTCAGCAGCAAAGTAATATGGCGACCCTCCGCTAAGAGCAGTCTGATAGGTAACAGGGATCTGGTAGCACTCCATGGCACCCGTTTCTCGCTTTGTTCGGTGTGGGTGCAGCTCCTCAACAACGATCTGGTAGGCACTAGTGAGACAGAGGAAGACCAGCATATCTTTAAGGTCACCTGCTAGGGTCAATTCTCTAGTGTCATAAAATTATTAACCTGATTGCTTTGTGTAAACTTAAAAAGAAAACAAAGGAAAGAGAAAAAGTTAAAGACAGCAGATGCATGGATTCAGAGAAGAAACAAAGGCTTGAAATATGGCAAAGCTATCTAATTCAGCCGTTGGAAAGAAGCAGCATCCTTTTTTTTCAGGAAAAACAACCATACAAATCTATACACAACCTCCTAACACTGAATTTTTTAAAATTTTTTTTTTTTTGTAGGCTTTTCTCTTTTGAAGAAACACAGGAGTGAATCTGACTTTAAACTACAATAGATTAAACTCTTGGCTAATCAGAAGCATCTGAAGTTAGCATTTTCCTTTGAAATGATTATTAGAGAAAGCTAAGCTTCAAGGCCCAACATAATGACTGCCTCCAGGCTGTGCTTGAAGCCCAATTTGCAGTTGTCATATCATTAGAGACAGAATGGGCTGACAGGCTTCTCCACCTCTTGACCTTGCTGTGGCTTCTATCTTGGCTCGGAGCTATGCAGATCTAAAGTACAAGTGACATGCTGTAATATAAGCACAGATGGACAGAAATCTGTCCATTCCACCAAAATAGACTGCCTCATTCCTCTACAGTTGTCAATGATAAAACATTACAAATTGCTGAAGCAGATGGCATTGGGCCCATTTAAACACCTTCCCAACCTCCCAGTACCTCTTTTGAAATGGTCCATGGCTTGGTCACTTTTCAAAATCACCTGCTCAAAATAGAGCAGGTAATTATAATTCTTCTTTCTCCTTTAGGGGAACTACCTAACTGCAGGATGTTACCAACTCATACCAGCTTCCTCTGTTCTGCAGAAGTACAGAACTTACATACTGAGAGCAGGAGGCAATTCTTCAGTTTATAAGAAAAAAAGAAAAGAAAAAAAGAGTTTTTTGGGTTTTAAGAACTATATGTACACATACACACACAGGTGCATACATGTACACAATTTCTCATTTATATGCAGATACATTTGAGGACCTTATGAAAGATGAGTAAGAAAATATGCCTAAATGCGTAGACAAGACCTGAAGCTATTCAATTAAACTGGCAGAATTGCCTGTCTTGGTTTTGTTTGAAAGCATTCTAAACAGAAAAAATAAAATTGAACAGAGTTCTCGAAGCATCACTGCATTGCTGCAGGGAGTCCGAAAGGCAAAGGCAAAGACAATCCTCCTTTTTTCAGAACTTATGGAGCAGCATTAAATTATTTTGTCAATTTTCTCTGCTGCTACTGCCCAGAAAACCCAATAACTGTAGTGGCAGAGATGAAGTATGACACTGGGGAATGGAAGAAAGTAGAGAAGAAAAAATAAGAAATTAGTTTCACGTCTTTCTTGAGCTTAAAGAAAAAGTTAGCATCCCCTTTTCCTAGCACCTAAAAAATTAAGGAAGAAAGCCTCTTCCCTTTCAAAGTGTCCAAGAGGAATATATAAAGTCACCTCATTTTTGAAACTCCAGGTAAAAACAAGAATGTAAACAAAAAAAATGATAAGTTAGTTCCGTGGATCTCTGTTTCTCATAAACTGTTTGTGAACTGAGCTTGGTTATAAATCACCTTCTGTGGTAAACTATCTATTAACTATGTCTGGTTAATGTGGCCTGCACCAACAAATCACTTCCACAAGACCTCTGTGCACTGAGAATCTTTCTTTACACTTCAAAATAAATGTACTAGCAAAAAAACCCCTAAAAGCATAGTTATTTTACAAACTTGACAGGATGTAAAATATTAAAAATAATTTTTGTTTATAATGTCCCAAGGGAAGAAATTACTACTGGCATTCCTTCCCTCCCTGGCCTGTCACTGGACCCAGGCAGGGTCAAAACCACCACTCCCAAACTGGGCAGCCAAACAACTGGAGAGTACTGGGAACACAGGCACTGCTCCCTCCCTTCTGCAGTCTTCTCTCGTGAGCTGCCAAAGAACTGGGTCTGACACAAATTCTGCTCTCCGAAGTGCCAGGAGAGCGGGAAACTTGTTATCTGTGACACCCTGCCAACTTAGGAGGGGAAAGCCAGCAGGGAGAGGGGCAGCACAGTGCAACATCTGCGCGCGACGGAGACAACTGACCCCAGGAACAGCCCGGTTTGTCACGCAGCTCAGAAGCTGAGATCCACCAGTTTCCAAGTTAAATCCCCCCCATTTTAAAGACTAAGGGGTAAATGAGGCATCTTTTTTTTTTTTTTTACAGGTGCATATCTTTTTAAAGGGGCAATTCTCCTTGGAGACCAATAGAAACTGAAAAATCAAAGATGAAGGGTATGAGAGTTAAATATTGAGTTAAATATTAGGTAAGTCCCTTTTAATAGCATTCTTTAAAAATATGCAGTAATTTTTGAATATAAAAGGTATGACAAAATTTTAAGCATGAGATCACAATAAAATGTGATGTTCTGAAAAATTTTCAAATAATTTACATAAAATATGCTCTCTTTTAAATAGAATATGTTTCCAGAAATAATGCCTTTCAGGCCCCTACATCTGAAAAGCTACAAAATGTGGAAAACAAGAAATAGACATACACATTTGAAGTCATCTCTATTTATACAATTACTTTTAGTTAAAGAAAGAATAGCAAATGATAGAAAGTCTTTAAAGTCTCCAACAAGGCTTTTTATTTTATTTATTTATTTTTTTAAATTTTCACAAAGTATTTTTTAAATAAAAGATGTGCCTATCCTCTTTGGAAAGGGGATCTGGCAGTATTTTTTGTGCAACTTTATAGGCTAACAAGGTGGAGGAATACAGTCATTTACCTCTAGGCCCTTTGTGATACCATCTGTTTAAACCCATATACTAACACTACATTGTCTCCAAAGCAGCACTGTTACTCTGTGTATTCATAATAGCATTCAAAATGGTCACCCTGCTGTAAGATGTGAAGAAAGAAGCCGAAGTTAAAATTGCAACTTGAAAAGCAGAGCGTTCACTGGCTGCAAATGTGGTCTGCTATCAGGCTGTAAGTGAAAGTTTAACGGCTATGTACACTGCCTATCCTTGCATTTTTACATATCACTAAACCTAGCTTCAACTATTTTACGTTTTCTACACATTTGTTATGTAATGGTGGGAATTCAATTATTGAGAGAGCTTTCTTGTCACTGGAGCTGAGGGAATTCCTACAATAGCCATTTTTTTTTCCAATCGTCCCATACAGCAAAGAAGGAATAAAAGAGAGAAATAAAGTGGGAGGAGTGGAAAACCTAGATGACAATATTCTTTCTCCCTGACGACTAAAATAAATTCTGAGCTATTCTGAAGAATAATGTTATATAAGCCGTCAGGATCATAAAGGCCAAACAGTTGTCTGAGACAGCCAGGTAAGCAGAGAAAATGTTGAAGATACAGCAGGTGAAGAGCTCCTCAGCTGAGATACTGCACGAAGAAATTATTTTTCATGTCCAAAACCTCTTTTTTTTTTTAACTTAAGAAAACGTGCACAGTACCTCCCTATTGACCAAGATGATTACAGTTGAAGGAGGCTCCTGCCAAAAGATCCTCCTTTTCACTCCTCCTTAAAAACTCAGGCAAAGGGGTACGGCAGCAGCGAACACATTTTTCATACTTCAGCCCTATTCTGACTAGGCTTTAATACCAGCTAGAGATTTCCTTCTATGTGCCTAGTGGAGACACAGCATCCTCTCCTTTGACAGGTACCAGACTGACTGACAGCCCAAGTTACAAGTCCCGCTCTTGGAAGTCCGACTGACAACTAAGTTTTAGATGCTCCCTGCCACGGTCCACTTAATTAGTCTTGTTGCAAAATGAAAACAACTTGATTTTGCATATAGAGGTATAAGAAAAACACTTTACCAATCAAATAAAATAAATGTCATCATTAAAAATTTGCCTATGCTGATTCCAATACATGCTCTTTGTAATCCTTGTCTGCAGTAGGATTTGAGAACAAAAGATTGTTTTGCTGGTGCTCAGTTAGATCCTTCAGAAAAACTACAGTGACAAATCACATCTTCAAATGAATCACTGAAGCACCACTGACACTACTGACTGGGATCTCATCCATGAGACTGATGGTGAAATGGTACACACTTCACATGAGCCTGAGCCATCCAGCCCTGTCTCCCTTTGCATTTCTAGTTTGTAGTTTGGTTTAAAACTTCAGGAGGCCATAAAGAATGCTAGAGATTACACGATAACACTTGACAGAGAAGATATGATTGGAGTCATGTTTAAACTGTGACAACTATGGCATGCAGTGTCTTAAAGAAATGATTGACAGCCACACATAGATTTCACTTGACTTAAGGAACATCTGTTTCCTGGGGGGCTGTGCTGATGGAGAGGCTGAAGTACAACAAAAGCTGATCGTAGTATAATTCTGTCTGTAAAAGCAGAAGAGTATCAGACTAAGCTTTTTTTTGTTTTCTACCCCTTTTTTTTTTTTTTTTTTTTAAAACATGGACCTACTGCTATTAAATAAAATGATCTTTTGACCATCTATAGCTCTAGTGATTAGAGGACTGGGTGCAAAAAAACCTTTCCAAAAAACCAACTGTATTCTTCAGTGTCAGGCATCCGAGTCCCTCTTACTCAACCACTGCTGCAGGCACAGCGATGCATTTTTTCCCACCTACACTCATTATGGCAGCAAGCCAGCTTGTAGTAGAAACACAACCGCAGTGTGGATGGACTGAACCTTCACTAAAATGCATCATAAAGTTTAGCGAAATGCATTGAATCAATTCAGAATTTCAGTGTGCTACATTTATCTCCCCTATTAAGAAGCTGCTGCAAAGTACCTGACTGCCATATGCATAACTTCAGGAAAGGGAACAGGACCATGTCTTCTGCATTCCCCTGGAGAATGCTCCTCATTCCAAGTAAGGAATAAAACACCTGGTTTGTTTTAGGAATAGACCCCAGCTCCCTGGTTATGGTGAAGGACTTCTTTCCCTGGCCTCTTGATGTTAGAAATTTCATGTAATTTCTTAGGTTTTTGAAATTAAAGTGGAGAGGGAAGATGGGAGACAGGAAGAAAGACGTATGCTTTTTTGAGAACATACTCAAACAACAGTTATTGATACTCTATCAAACTATCCCTATCAAACTATCTGTTAACATTTAGTACATAGATCCTTTTTGCCACCTTCAAAGGCCAGAGTCACCAGCTCATGCCATAGAACTGTGGATGCTGTAAGGAAAGGTGGTGTGCTGCAGGTTTACTCTGCGGTGACATACTCGCCTGCCAGTACAGTACAGAGAAAGCAGAGCTCCCTGAGCATGGGACGAGTAATCCTCTAGCAGCATCCCATCATGGTACCAGTTCACGAAAGAAACCCCCCAGGAGACACACATGGGATGTGAGCCTGACCCCCCTCGGGGTGAGTGGTGGGTCTGAAGGTGGGAGCCCACTGCTGTCTGCACAAATGTGCCACAGACCAGTTGCTGTAAAGAAGACACGCACCACCGTCAGCAGATCCCAGTGGTGTCTGGCAGGCGGGCTCTGGCTGAGCCTGTGCATCAGCCCCAGTCTCAGGGGACCAGGCACAAGACTGAAAGGATTTGGCATGGATTAGATGAGAGACAGATATTGCATTTCTCAAACAGGGACAGCTTTGGATATGGCCAGCAGCAGGATGCCTGGAAGGCTTTAAAAGCACGTACAAAGGCATATAGTGAGTTTAAGCATCTGCATAACTTGGTAGCATTTTCAGATCACAGGTCTGGTTTCTACTGTATCAATTCAACAGCAACCCTACTTTAAGAATCCAAGTCCTGTATTGAAGGTAGCTCTGTATGCTTTATCATTCTTCACATCCTCCAAAAACCTAGGTTTGCTCCAGGGCAGTCTTTCAGAAACTAATGATGTATGGGTTTACCATTTTATTTATGAATATAACACATCAATATCTCCTATAAAGGGGATGAATATGCATTATCTTCTATGTCAGAATATAAATAAATAACTTGACCATATCAATCATATGGGTTACTATATGATGAGCATATAAAAATGCTTATAGGTATGTGACTCATCCCCACAATATCCACGTAAAACATACATTCGTCTTAATGGAAACAGACTTAAGAAACAGTTAATTTTCCTCTACTTCTAGGGCTCAGGCACATTACCTGACATCAGCTGACCCACAGTAACCAACTTAATGTAACACAGAATGAAATGCATTAGCCTGTATTTCTCTAAAATGTCACAAGGGTAAGAACATGAAAAGCTTCTGATGCTCAGTAGCTAATTAACCCCCAATTAGTCAACCCTGTCCCTGAATATTGCTGATGCAGCCACATCGGTAAAACACAAATGGAATCAAATCATATCACAAAATTTTTGCACTAACCAGTAGAAGTAAAGAGCAGGATGTGGACTAATCTTTGCAAACAGAATTAAATTATCTCTCAATAGAGAGCAGAAAGGGAAAGACCCCTCAAAGTTAACATAAATGAAACATTTTAATATAATTATGGGACAAGCCAAATAAAATTTAATAGCTTGCTACATGATTTCTAGTAAGAAGTACTCTGAGAGGAAAAAGGTCAAATAGTTTGTATTCATCACTATTATTCTCCCATTTCCTCTGAACTTCCAATTTTCCAATCATACCTATATGCTATAGAATAGCTCATGTGAAGCACTGGAGAGGAAGTGTTATTTTCAAATCCACTTTCTGACAAACACCTTTCAACTTCATATTTCAGAGACACTGTGAGAAAGTAAAATGAAATTATAATGAACAGGAGGTGGTCCTGAGGACCCTAAATCAAACAGGACAGACAGCTGGATGATTCAGGTCATGACTATCTTTTAAAAAACAAAAAAACCCACTAATTTTTTCTTTTTAATTACAGATCTATTGGCAAGCTCAGTCTAGCTAAGAAAAACAATAGCAACGTTAAATGAATATCACTTGGAAATGAACAGCTCTATGAGATGCAAGACAGCATATAATCAACTAAAAAAGTCTCTTCTTGATTTTTTTTTTTTTAAATTTTATTTTTAATTTTTTTTTTACCTGATAGGTGCACCTTTGGCCTGTGCCGGTCTCAAGAGTACAGTTATTGTAGTAGCAGTTTCATTGAGAGATGCATCGACTCCTTCGTAGTCTGGTAAAGCCGGAGCTGATTAATGTTGAGTGGGAAGGAAAAGAACAAGAAGCAAATCAGTGAAAATACTTTGAACTTTCATGAGACTGTGGCTGTTTGCAATGTAGTACAGAGCCACAATCTTCACCAGCTACGTAAGTCTTTTTAAATGATTTTCCAGTCAGGCATAATTTTTTACTAGAGCCTGTATAGGACTTCACCAACAATTGATAACCCCATCCCTAACTGCACCCCCTCAAATCATGATACCTATCAAGTTAAACAGGTTCTTTCAAGAAGGACAGAAATAGAGGGAGGAGGTGACTTGCAAGAAACCCTAAGAGTACAAAATCCCATTTTGGCCTCACTCTTTCTACCTTACAAACAACAATATTCACCATCTCGAAGACCCAACCTCTACCATCTCTCTTTTTGCTCCTCCAACAATTGAAAAACCTTTCACATTTCCTCTTAAATGTCATGAGAGACCAGAGTGCAGGAAAATTGAGCTTGGATAGATATGCATCTGTGGACTAGAACTGGATGGGGTAGTCTTTTCCCATGCCCATTTCTCCTTCTGTTTCTAACAATGGATGGCCAAGCTGCTCATTAATCAGTTTCTGAACGACTGCAGTTTTCAGCCCAGGGTATTAAGAAATAACAAAATCAAAGTCAAGACCAGAAGCAGTTCAGGAACTGATTCACTGATGAACTGGATGTCAGCCCTTCGTGGAAGAAATATTTGTTATGGGTTGGATGGCTGGTGTTGGTGATTACTTCAACCATCTGACTTTAATGTGCTGCCACAAGCCTGTTACAGTCCTCATTGGTAATACTGTTGCTGACTTCACCTCTAGTGCAAGGTAAGAAACAGGATTTTCTGTGATTCAGAAAATAATAGATTTCTATTAACTACTAATCTTTAACAAGCTTGAAAACTATCTGCATGTTGTTGTTTTTTTAATATGGCTCTATCTTTATAAAATTACTAATGATGCCTTTGTATTTCAAAATGAACTTTCACAAAAAAGGTGTTTCCTAGCAGGATGTCAATCATTTAAGTCATAATAATTTTACAATAATATATCAATAGATAGAAGATCACTGAAAGGTTAAAAGCCTTGGTTCATCAGTCCCAGATTCTAGATGAGCACAAAACTTGTTTTTATTTCAGGAACTATTACTTTATAGTAATAATGTTCATTCAATGTTCAGTTATAAATTACTGTTCACACCATGTTTACTAGGATCACGGCAACCACTTGTAAGCTTGGTTAAAAGGAATAATTTCACCCCTTATGAAAATAAAGCTAGCATTTCCTGAAACGTGTTGCTTCATAAAAAGTATCCGTTATACAGAGCAAAACCAGAGAACAGTTCAGTACAAAGCAAGATGATGAAAAAAACCCAGTCTGAAATTCAGATACGAAGGGTGTCACAGCCTGCCTTTAAGCTTTCCATTAACCATGTTTTGCTAACTAACAGACGACCCATACTGTGTCTAGGAAGTGTGGTAGACTGGATTCTGGACAAAATTTCTGGGTGGAAAAAGAGGGCACATCTAAAGAAGCCTGAACACATTGTAGTGTTAAATAATCCATACATGTTGAGGTGCTTATTTCTCAAAATACTGAAACATCTGGGGGACACACATGCTAGCAAGAAATTAGATATTTATTTTTTTTTCTCCTACAAAGAGGTTAGAAGACAAATATGCAAGTACTACACCACCATTTTCCCTGAACATTTATGAACAAGAATTTGTTCTGAAGAAACAAAAGAACCTTAAAACAACCTGAATAAAACACTAGACTTCAAAACAACCTAATAGCGAGATAAACAGAACAGAACATGTAATTTCTTTTTTTTTTTTTGTGTGGTATGGTTGGTTTTTTTTGAAGGGGCTGGGGTATGAGGAATGCTAGTGCTTATGTGCTGGGATGGAATTCAACAAATTGTTCAGTTAACTACAACAACTACAGAATTTCACTTGCTATATAATTCAAGGAGCTCTGCCTTGAATTTTCTCACATTTTGATTTATGTGCATGTTTTTGAGAACTAGATGAGGAAACTACATGAGTAGTTTCCT
Organism: Astur gentilis; assembly: GCF_929443795.1. Lineage (NCBI taxonomy): Eukaryota > Metazoa > Chordata > Aves > Accipitriformes > Accipitridae > Astur > Astur gentilis. The sequence continues at coordinate 21,829,246 of NC_064884.1, forward strand.
ATAGAAATGGTAGGGTGTTCCAATACTTTACTGACTTCCCTTTACAGGATAATGTAAGTTTCATTATGGCAGATAATAAGGAAAAGAGCCTGCTTTGTGCTGTTTGAATTTCTAAATGACTGATGTTTTTGATCTCTGCCAAGCTGTGAAGTCGCCATGTCATAAAATCAACAGTCTCTCTAGATATAGCATTGACTTATCTTCTGCTATCTACTGCATAAGCTACTATCATATTTTTTGAGAATGATACTGAAATTTAAGAAAATAAAAATACTAAAGCATTCCACTTGACATTACTTTCTTCTAGAGTTTGCAGTGCATTATTAAGATGAATAGTGTCAATTCTGGCGCATTGCAGTAAGTGAATAAAGGCACAAGGAAGCAGACCTATAGGAATCGGGCAAAATAAATTCACACTTTCTCCCAACTGCCCCAATTCTGTTACAGCTGTGTGCTGCTAAGTGGTGTCACCTTGAGTACGTCAGTTACTTTTCTGCATCTGACTTTACTAATCTACAAAACAAATACAGTACTTAGTGACCTATGGAGTGCTGTAAGGATTAATTAGTTAAGGTTTATACAGCACTCCAAAATCTTTAGATGAAAGTACAAGATTACACAAAAATCAAACAGTTAACAACTACAGGTGTGCAATTTCCACCTCATGCAAGGATTTATCCACAAACTTATGCTACTGTTTGGCAAATACTCTCCGAAACATTTTCAGTAATACAGTTTCACAACATGACAGGATTTCTTTGGGGGGGGGTTTCTTTCCCATTTAATGATTTTTCAAGCCTTACAAAAAAATCCCCAGAAGATTCACACCCACCCACCCTTCCTTTTTTTTTAACTGTTGTTTTTTGTTTTTACCTGAGATGTTGGTTGTTACATTGATTGTGGTTGCTGGTCCAAACCCTTTAACAGTGCTTGCACGTATAAAGAACTGGTAAGTAGTACCGGGATGCAAGTGTGAGAAGACATGGTGTGTGCTGTTCCACAGCTTTGACACGGTTTGTGGAGGTCCTGCGACAGGAACTGCAGGATCAAATGAATGTATACTGCTATAGCTGACCTGTGAAAACAATTATTTTTGTAACAATTGTTACAGTTTTTGGCACAAGGGGATTAGGTTATCTTGGCTTCAAGGGAAACAAAAGACCCATGCTCATCTAGCTACCCAGCTTTATTGAGGATACCATGAGGACTTGATGTGTATTATTGTAGAGTCTGCTTCACTTGAAAGGCTGTGCAGGTGCCCTTCATCTCTCTTTCTTTGTGATTTTAGTTCACGTGTGGAAAATTACACTGTTCTATTTAAGTTAGGACACCACCACCATCCTCCCCATCTCCACCAAACCCCTTTATTTTTCACTTCCTGTAATACATTTCCCTCTCCTCTTCTAATAATTATATTTAAATGCTGTCCAAACCAAGCTAATATATTTAAAGCCTGCGATGGTATCTTAATGTACTGGTTTTGACTGGGATGGAGTTAATTTTCTTCACAGCAGCTAGTATAGTGCTGTGTTTTCAATCTGTGATTACAAAACAAGAGCTCACACTTTTGCCCTTCTGATTCTTCCCCCATCCCACTGTGGGGGAGTGAGTGAGCAGCTGCGTGGGGCTGAGCTGCCCACCAGGGTTAACCACACTATTTAAAGAACTTGGTTAGCATTAAATAGATAAACAAACAGATTTAAAGGGGTTTGTTTGGTTAGTTGGTTTGTCTTCCTCCTATAATTCACTAGTATACAAATTTGTATTGTCTGTTCCTTTAAAAAGAAGTGCTGGAGAGGATGGTGTTTGTTTCTCAGATCAGCTCCTGTTTCCTCCCAACCTCCTGTGGAGGTCCTCAGAAGGTTCATATATTAAATACACTTTAAATAGAACATATATGGAGGTTTCCTTGAAGGGTGGTATCTAAAGACCTGACAAAGCTAAAAACATTGCTCCAAATTTAATAACCATCTTACTTTCCATGTATCCTTCTCTTCCAACAAAGAAGATTTCACAGATCATAGCTGTCATGGCTTTTGGAAGGGTGTATAGTAATGACACAAGATTTTTAAAACTAGCACCTCCCACGTGGACTGTAATATTGTTATATTCACATGCCAAAGCCCCTTGACAGGGCTGGGCAGCCAACAACATATGCACAATAATTATGATTTTTGAGTATCTAATCACTACACAAAATCCCATATTCTGTAAATGAAAGCAGCATATAATTGAATAGCTGCCTACAGAGCATCAACAGCCACCCCTCTTACTGCACTTTCCTAGCTGTATCCTATGCTCTTTAGCTGTTTAATGATTACCTCATACTGAGTAATGATGCCATTTGGATCCACAGGTTCCTTCCAGTTGAGGAAGATCTTATCTTCAAAAGGAGTTCCTTTCACCGACTTGGCAGGTATAGGGCCTGGCACTACGAACAAAATAAAACTTTTAAAAATAGGAAATTCAAGAGACAGAAAATTTAAAGGGACGACAGAACATCCTATTAAAACCCAAAGTGAGCGTGGGCCTATTTTTATTAATATTCATTTGCATGCAAAAGGCAGTGGTAGAGAGTATGAAAAAGCACTTCAAAGCGTATTTTGTCATCCACAGTGAGGAAAGAGCATGAAGTTGAAACGTTATCCGCACATATGGTTTTCAAAACTTCATGCAAAGTCAAATTGTCTCATAGTATAGCCAGGGGAAACAGTTCAAGCTAGATTACAACTTCAGGGAACATCAGTGAACTCTGTAATAAGCATATCTTAGGACAAGGACTACATGGTTTTAAAATCCTTTTAAAAAGAAAAATCAAAGGCAAGGAAGAGCCTCTGTTATACAGCATCTTCCAAACGAGAGAAATGATTACAAAATAGTTTTCATTCACCCCTTCTTATGATTTCTTGTTTTAAAAAAAATCCTTGTTTAAAGGGGGGGCTGGGCACGGGGCAAACACAGCCCCTCAGCTGTCCCTTCTTTCAGCCACTGATGTGCTCGTGCTGCAGAAGGATCAAAACTGCTTACTTCAAATCTTTCTAGTAAGATACATTTTCAAAGCTGGGAACTGAACCACACTAAGGTGACCCCACTTTCTTACTTTAAATGGAACCAATATCGCTGGTGTAATAACAAGTCTGAAGTGTCACCACAGGCCTCTTTGCCCGAGTGATTCACAGTACCTGGTAATCCCATCAACACCAGGTGGGAGCAGTTAGTTATCTCCCATTTCAGCTTACAAGATATTTTTGCCTACAAATACAGTTCCTTTTTAATCACAGCAGCTCACCTAGGTTTGAACACATGCTGAAAGAAGAGGATGAGGATAAAAGAGCACCTGAAGAAACCCTGAACCCAAAGAAACACCACCCCCCCCAAAAGCCAAAGTTGCCCAAATCTGCAGTCTTTCAAGCTAAAATGTTACTTCGATTTAATATATTGACATATATTTCTCTCCCCTTCTTAATCAGCCTATTTTCTTCTGCATAACTTTCAGTGAGCCTCAAACATGACAATTCTTGGGTATTAATTATCAAAGCAGACTGAAGTTTTACAAAGAGTAAAAATAAATTAAAACCCACTGGATCAAAGGAAGTCCCAGGCACTGTGCTAGCAGCACCAAGGAGTGAGTGGTCTGTCCCAATAGTGGGATTTATTTCAGTCTGCATGGAAGCTATAAATGATGATCTGACCCTTGGTACAAACAACATAATTTGGCACTTTAATAATAAATTCATGGAGTCAAAAAAACCCACAAGCAAACAGATAAGAGCTTCACAGAAACTGTTCATCCATCTGCCAAAGGAAAACATAGAAGAAGTTAACTAAAATCATACATTGCTTCTTTGCTTCACTGTCCCAATACAAACTGGGCAGTGGATGAAGACTGACACACCACGACAGCCCCTGTGTGCTGTTAGTGGCATTGAGAGACTTGCTGTAGGCAACGCTTTGTTTTTCATGGGAATACTCTACTGTTTTTCTTCTCTACATCTCAAATGAGGTACAAGTATACCCTGATGCACACAACATTTTGCTTGGATGATGCATGCACACGTGTGTGTGTGCGCGTGCATGTACATCTGTGTTTGGGAGAGAATAGAGGAATGCACTGGGACACGCACACAGAATATGAAATTTAACATTAAAGCACATTAAAGCAGGTGAGGTAAAAAGAAAACAGATACAATTGCTCAAAATCCTGCAAAATACTTTTTGCGTGGTGCTTTTAAAGAACATGTTTCATATTCAATTGAAACTGGGTGCAGGGCTCTATGTTTGAGGGTTGCATAAAGCCGCCTACATTTTTTGTTTAAATGCCCAAGTGGGAGAAGCCTCTAGGCTCATCACATCGCATGACTGTGTTTTCTTCTCCTGCAACATAAAATTCATTGCTTGTGGCAGCAGCAGCAATGTTAAACTGACTGGAACTACATGATCCCAGTTAGTTTCATGCTTCTCTTCCCACTGCCATGGGAAGGGCACAAGAACAGAAGTTAGCACAGCGATGAGCAGCTTGCTGGGAATCCCAGTAAAAATAAGGTCAGAAAGTAAAAGAGAGCAAGGGTCTAGAGAAAGAGAACAAACCTCACCCAGCCCCACAAATTCACCAAAAATGAAGCTTGGGATCAGCTTAAATTATTTGAGAGCTCAACTGGAATTAAAACAAAGAAACAAATAAAAGTTCAAATGCCTAGAAAAAGGAATATAAATTAATTTTAGTTTGAAGGACTCATTTTGATGGGTCTGAAGTTATTTTTTCCCTTCCATTTTTCAGTTCAACCACAGTAAAAACATCTTTTAATTGCACAGCTTTGCCAAAGGGGCAAAGGTAAGTGAGGAAGGAGAAAAGCAGAAGTAAAGGAATTTGCTTAAAGAACAGAGTATCTGTGAGCAGGCCCACACATTCATCAGTCAGGTTAGTCCAAATAATGCCTAAACATCCTCATTTGTGATTTTGTGTCTTTGTTCTCAGGTCAGTATTAGTTACAAACAGAAATTTTAAGAGGGCTGAAATTAGTAAAAAAACCCCAAGCAAACAAAAAACCACCAACAAAAGAACAACAGCAAGGTAACCTGTTGGTAACACTACTCTGTTACAAATTTTTACTCTGATACAAATTGCATCTCTCCATGTAGACAGCGATTGCTGTCTATTCCCTACAACTCCCAGCAGGACTCTAAGGACTGAAGAAATACCTTAAACTTCACCTTCCCAATGCGGTGTTAAGAGCCTTCTCTCTTATATACTATTTAGCAAGGACTCAGGTGAAAAACAGCCAGGTAAACATCATCCTTGTGCTGATAATAGCTCTTGGAAACTTCCTCACAAACAGCCCAAAAGGCTTTCTTCAGCCTTGTGTGTGCATGTCCAGAAGCCCCATCGCCCACCACAGTGCCTCTTTGCTGCCTTCTCAACTCTCATTCTTCCTACGTGAGCTCTTGCTCTTCTCCTTGAACTTACGGACAGTCTATACTAAATCAAAACACTCAAGACTATTACAAGTGTATATTAAGGTGAAGTACTTTGCTTAAGATTCCCTATCAATGACCAGGTGTCTGAATAATTCAAAAAGTGTAAGTAGCTGCTAGAGGAGTTGGACTCGGACCTTTTGGCCTCTGCACCCTCTCTTTAAAAAGATTCTGGTCCCATTGATTTTCTTTCCATCTGCTGACCTTGTAAAGTGTGACCCCAGTCTCTCTCAGTGACAACAACAGTAAACACTTTTCCTTTCACATGCATTATTCTGTGCTAAACTTCCAACACATAACTATTTACACTTATCTGAAGAAGGGAAATCCTTCAGGTGAGTTTAACTGTATGGGTTTCAGAAGAGATTTTGAACTTAAGCAAAAAAAAAAGTATCATTTTTCCTATTAAAAAGTATACAACATAAAATGTACTTGTATATAAAAGTGACACAAAACAAATTCAAAGGGAATTTCAGCAAGGTTTTACAGTGGAAACATCACAAGCTCTTCTTCCACGATTTACATGCATCTCCTTTTGATGAAGCTATATATTCATATAGTGAATAGCTGATAATCTTTTGTTCTATATACCTGTGGGATAGTGGACTTTTATCAATACTATGCATAAGAAAAGTACCAAGCATCAATCTTATGTCAGACCAATTCATTTTAGAGCAATGCATTTGCATTAAATTATGTCACAGTCACAAATAAATTGTTATTCACAAATAGTGTCACCTAAACCTTGTTCTACACTAACTTAATGGGAAATTTATATTACAATACATTACTTCTGGAAGAACAATGTATTAACTGACACCAACCACTATAAAAATGAATTTATATTGCTTCAATTTTCCTGCTACAAAATAATGAAAGCACATGTAAACAGAGTAATTTTATTATCATTATACTCTGTGAAAGCTGTGCAGAGTATTATTATGCTATATGGTAAAGGCTATGTGCAGATATATGCACGGTTATACTGGGAAAAATTCCTTTGCAGTACTCAAAAAGTAAAGTGTATGAGCAGCAAAACTTACAGCCGTTCTCCGAAGGTAGGTGCTTATTTTCAGGAGATGGTGACAGTCAATCTCTTCTACTGTTTAAATGTTAGAAGCAATTAAAATGGCCCACTTTTCCATTGGCTTTTTCTGAGGGATTTACCATTTTAACTTCATGCTTTGTTACAAGTCGAGACTAAGGTTTAAATAGAAGCAAATTTTATGTAATAACAAGGAAAAAAAAATCAGAATTGCTACTAGTTGTCCTTACCATATAAGTATTCACATCAAAGGCGATGACAAAAATGACTTCTTTGGAAATCGCTTGTGTTGTGCCATTCGCAGTGAAGAACAAAATGCTATATATACACCGGGCCACGTTCCCTGGGCAAAAGCCCACAGGTCGGCGTCACCCACCTGGGGCCACTGCTGGACTGCGCAGGCATGGACCTGCTCACACCTGCGATGGGTCCCTGTACCTTCCAGCCTATATACAGTTTCTAACGTAACAAAAATAAATGCTTACAACCAAGCTACTGAGCAAGCTGACAGAGGCTAATCAGTCTCAGCGGTGGTGGCACTTGCTGTAGATGTTGGCGCAAATATCAAATGGGCTTAAATCCACGAGTTCTGGATTTGCTGCATTTGGGGCCTCAGGCACCTAACACAGTATTTTGTTTAAAGGCTTTTTACACCAAATGCTGACTTCAGTACCCCTCATTTCTGGGATTTGGAAATGTTTCTCCATGTCAGGGTGAAATAATCTCACATACTCACATACCTTTCTAAAAATATGTAAATCAATATTCAGAGAGTGCTTTCAGCTGGCACACAGTTTGGGAATAACAGGAACTTGTGGGCCCAGGTGGAAGCCCGCAGTCCACTGCAAACTGCTGAAATAGCCACTAATTCTGGCCTATTTGTGGGCATCATTATGTCAAACACATTGTTTCAACAAAGCACCTCATATGCAATATCACTTTTTCAGCTACAAAGCTTCTAATATAGGTACCTAAAGGAAATGAAAGTAGGAAGTTGTTTCAGCCAGGGTAAATAATTCTGTGTTTCAGGGCCAATTTTTCCTGAGCTATTAATATAAAACCTAGCTCGTATTTCTAGTCTCTGCAATACCTTAAAACAGCTTATTTCATTTGTCGTTCGTTCAGTGTAAGCTTAAAATAAATCTCTGCTAATAATTTCAATATTTTTCTTACTTTCTCACAAATCAACTTTTCTGATGTCTTTAAAAAAAGTGCTCACATGTCTTTCTGCAACCACTTTTTCTTTCTCTCGATTATACACCAATAGCACATCTTACCTACCATCTGAAAAAAAGAATTGGGGTTATTTTCACAAGCTGAAGGACAAATAGGCCTTTTATCAATGGCAGCAGGTTGGTTATAATCAGTTTCAGTTCACTGCTGCTAAAGACATAAAAATTCCTCCCTTATTTACCTATATTGCCACTAAATTTTGCCACTGCTTACGAAACCTAGGTTACTAGTCTCCCTTTTAGATCAAGGACTGAGGTCAATACCTTTAGCAGCAGCATTTATGGACAACTTCACATTGAAACTTTTATCTCTTAGTCATGGGTTTCTCTTTATTAACTGCAACCATTTGCCAATTTTTTCCTAATAGGTTTAGTATACCGGGTTCACTTGACATCCATGCATGTATCACTCAGCTACGTGAGTTAAGACATTGTTTTGAGACAGTTTGCCATTTCAAGCAATCTTTGCAGCCCTCCTTTGCTGCATCAGACATACTGCCTGCTCGTCTTACTGCATTAACTTTTCTCCCAGGTGGGCTATTTTTGTTACTTTTAAAATGCTACTAGTGGAGTTTTATGTCTATGTTTTTTCAAAGCTCCTTGAAGCACTGTTTGTTTGTTTGTTTGTTTTGATCAAAGTATATTTTCTACCTCTTCTCCCCCCAACCCCCAATATTTTCCTGATGTGCCAGAACAACTTGAAAAAGGACAAAGGAAAAAATGCTTCTCATAGCAAATAATAAATGGGGGGGGGGGGGGGGGGGAGGAGGGTGGTGTTGGGGTGGGTGGGTGTTGTAAAGGCAACACAAAACTTACTCCTGTCAATCACAGAAAAATACTATATGTCAACTATTTCCATAAAATCCTCCTGCCTGAAGCTGGTGGAAGATATTTCTTCTTCACACATTTAGACAGTACACAAAGAGTTTCACTTTTTAATCTTTTGGTCTTCTAATTATAACATCTCCCCCCTTCCTCTGCTCTTCCCCAGAGTGGTGAGCCTGCTGCAGTTTTCCCAGGAGCATGAGGAATGGTTGGACAGTTGGTGTCTTAACCCTGCATTGTAGCTCTAGGTATCTCTGCACAGAGCTGAATGAGCCTCACTCTCTGAACGATCAGGGGGCCTCGTTTGTGTCCAATGAACGTCTCCTTTGGCTCAGACCAAAGCTTTGGTATCCTTTAAAGCCCAAAATGGGTACTCACCATATTCCAAGTGATCTTTTTCAATTAGTTGTTTGCCTGCTGTTAGCTGACACACTCCCTTATGAGTTATAAAATCACCATCAAACACTTTGAGCTTCACGATTTGCTTTCTCGGTAGCTGCTCTCTGAGAGCTAATGCCACTATTCCTGTTAATCCACTGCCTTTTGCATCTGGTTCCACTTAAAAATTAAGGAAGCATTTATCTGCTTTAATCCCATTCACCATCCACTGCTCTTAAAAGGGTCCCTGTGAGTTTGCAATGTCCTTGTGAACAGGCAGCTCCAAGAACGCGTGCATGCTGCTGATTCATGCTAAGTGATAAATTCACTGCTGATTCTTGTACTTTGTTCGAAATGCCAAACATCACCTCTGCCCAGCGTGTATGCATCCCCAGATTGTGCGAGCCTTCCTCTTTTTCCTTTATCAAATCCTTCAAACACTGTCCATCTCCTAAACAAGGCAGGTGAAACAGTGAGTCCCTGTTGTCGCACAGATAATGCTGAGTACCCAGGTACTCAGAAGAACTTTCTCCTAGATCTTAATGATGGTGTGATCTCTCCCCAAAGTGAAAGATGGTGTTTCACCCATGAAACACTGACAAATCTGCTTGTTTTCATCTTCTTTTTGCAGAACTTGTTTAACAGTGTACTGCTCAAGGGCTTAATTTTTATGTGGAATACAGCTCTTTGCAAATTACTATAATATACTTTAAAGATTATTTCCATCTAACCAAGTTAAATAGAAATACTTAAACCCACCAAGTATTCAGATATAGCTCTGGTCAGAAAGGAGGCGATTTTCAGACTTACAGTCCTGGCTTTGCTTTCTTGCAGATACTGAATTACAAGCTATTAAGACCTTCATTTGTCAGTCACAGTCTCAAAGGTCTGAAGCACAGCTTCTGACTCTTACCCTGTTCTTCTACTAATTGTTTCCTGAGTTAATTCTGCTCCTGGTACCATACACTGCTCAGTTACCACTCGCCACTCTGGGAGGTCTGGCCCAGCTATGCAACTTTATATAAATGTGAACCTTTGTGAAAGACAACCAGAGATCCTCCCTGTCTCAGACCAGAGCCCCGCAAAAGTCCAAGATCATCTGCATTTAGGAAATCCTAGAAGTTCAAATATGTGTAAATCTCCTAGCAGAAGGGAGGAGGTGAAATGAAGGAAGAAGAGACATGAAGGGAAAGATTAAAACAAAACAACAACAACAACAAAAAAGAAAGGGATAGAGAGCTGGAAGCATGGGGAAGATGGACAAAGCAAGAGAAGATGAGAACAAAACAGTAAAGATGCAGAGACAGGAAAATATGAGGTAGACACCTTTAATGAACTCCAATGGTCTACAAAGTTTTTACTTGATTAGCAGATCCTTGTAAGAAAGAATGCCATTGGAAGAATGCTACACTACAGAAAAGCTAACAAAAAGTTAATTATCTGTTGTCATCTGGAGTTTTCAAAGTTTCTATTTATGAAAAGCACACAATGCAAGTGCACAGTTTCAGATAATCATGTAATTGGTGGCTATTTCTAATTAATGTTATTTGCAAAAATGTAGGAAAATAATGTGATCGTCTATTTTCCTTCTCATAAACGAATCACTGATAATGCCCCCACTATGTAATTATCATGATGGTCATTCTACAAAACCTGCAAAAACCATCATGACTATGAAGTTAATTCTGACCACATGTGAAATATGTGGGGCACAGACTCATGTATCTTCCTGTAGCTCTCATCTTCTTAGTCCGAGTCCTGCTTTAGGCTGCGAACTGTGTTTAAAAACATTTTCAGACAGATACTTGATCATGGGACTAAACGAGCAGCATACACATAGGCAGTCAACTACAGAACTCAGTTTACTATTGCTATGAGAGTTCAAGGAGAGACACAGGTGTGAATACTCCTTTGATCCTGAGATGGCTGAAAGCCCTCCATATTGCACATTACTTGCATGCTCCGTATTTTGAAATACATGATAAAATGGACATAGACTTTCAAACCAATCAATAATGCACAATTAAAAATCTCCATTTAATTTTCAATAGTAGACCTCACGAGGCAATTTTCAGGTCACAAGCATTATTACCTCCAGTGCATCTAAATATAGGTACCTTTTAAAATTTATTAATCCCTCTTTGAAAACAACATCTGCTTGAAATAGTTCACCTTAGCAACTTTTGTTCACTGGGTGAGGCTTCTTTTACACTATGGTACCTCTGACACCAAAGCTGAATCTAAACAAGTTCACTGATAGCACACTGGCGTGCTAGCTTGAGACCAAAACCTGCCCTATGTGCATCATTTTCCAAGAATAAGCCACAACAAAACTAGAAGACCAAATATATGCACTTGACTCTGCTCTTGACAGGCACTGCTATAGTGACCAGCCACCATCTCTGCACATCTGACTAGATAAAGGCTATGAGAAAACATAACCTTTCTTGAAAACTCAGTTAACAAGAAATAGAAAACCATTTTCCATGGACATAACAATATTACTACTACTTTTTGGGTTTTTTTAACCTCAAGAAAAATAGCAACCACAAAAATCTATAATGTAAACACAGGTACAGAAATAGTTCATCATGGATTATATTTAACTTCTTAAAAAAGTAATGCTAAAATTTGAATTGCATGAAATATTCTAGTTCTGTACTTGTCAATAAATCTTCATGTGATGCACCTACGTCTCTATAGCTCTCTACAGCTCCTTATATTCTACCTATTTAATAAGCTGTTCTCTCTTGTTTATTGCAACAGTAAACATATTCCTCTTCTATTTCTTGTAAAATTGAGAATGTATGGGGAAAAAGTGCTACCAGATTCTAACCTTGATTGCTGTCTATATATAAAGCTATACGCTCTCTTCCATTTTACATGCAAACACACTACCTTTTTCAATTTTATGTTCTTATGTATCTATACTTTTACATTAGCCCAAGTATTCTTTTTTTGGTTACTGATGGCAGTATCTGTTTTCATTTTGTGGCTGTAAATATTTTAATGAAATCTAAATATAAGAAAAGGAAACTAATATTTCTCTTTACTACCACATTTTAAATAATTAGGGAAAAATATCTATTTTTATTTTAATCTCTTTCATACCAAGATTCATAGCCTAACCACCGAATATCACCGTTAACATCTGCGCCTATTCTTTATTTCTTCCTAACTAAGATAAGTTCAACTGTCTTGTCAATGAAACTTCATCGAGAGAATTTTAAAGAAGAATCATAGAATATCTCAAATTAGAAGGGACCCATAAGGATCATCAAGTCCCATTCCCAAGCTCTCAAAATAATACTTTAATCTGATGGGTGGCTTTCAAACAGTTAACAGATACTATATACTGTAACCTGCAACATAAATTATTGCTCAAATATATTTGCTGAAGAGGTTTTAAATCTTGAACAGATTCTTTAAGCACTGAACTCAATATTTAAATTCACAGAATTAAATTACTTTTCAAATACTACACCTAATACTGCGAAGAAGCCTTCATCTAACACCACCATGTGTTTCTTGTCACCTCTGTTAGCACATTTTTTAAATGACTGGGAAGCCATCCTCCTCCTCCTTGCAAGAGAGAGATTGAGTTTGACTTGAGCTACATGGACAGTTTGGGCTATATATGCTGGGTGACAGGTATAATACTTTTAAAGCTACTGGTTTAGGCCTAATTAATACATTAATAGAAGAGAACTTCCATCCTTTGGGACACGTATTATAAAACACAAAGTCATTTCCATCCACCTGTCTAGACTGGACTTGGCTGTAATTTCTAGAACAGCATTTATGCATACCGTCTTCGTCTGTCTGGATAATGGTCTCCTCGCTCTCCTTCCTCCCTTCTGGGTTGGTTAAGATCATTTTGAGGCTGACATTCGTGTATGGAGGCAGGTGATCCACAACGTGCTGGGGTGCTTTGGGGTCCATGTCCAAGCAGTCCGCCTTGCTCTCGTTGTGTCCGCAGAAGTAGTGGTAGCATATAGTGACATTGAAAGTGTGGCAACGAGTGATGTTGTAGCCCAAAGATTCCCAATCCACAGCAATGTGTCTGGCCTGGATCTCAGCAATCTTCAATGTTTTTGGTGTTCTCATAGGTTCTAGAAAACAGAATATAATGAATAAAAACATTGTTAACATTCTTCATCCTTGCACTGAACTTTAACGGGTAGATGATGCCTCCAGGAATGTGAAAGCAAAGGAGATGCCCAACAAACGCAGGCTTATTACTGGAAGTAACATCCTTTGTACAAGTACCTTGAAGGGAAAAAACCTGCCAGTCTCTGTTTTTTTACTTCATTCTTTTCTGGCCTCTCTTTGCAGGTTTCAATCAGTGATTAAGACTTAGCAACAGTGAGAAAAACCCTGCTAATTAACAGTACAGCGATTCAAAGCAACTGAGAATATAGGCAGCAGATGCAAGAAGAGTGACCAAAAGGCCACCCAGCTGTCACCGCTGGCTTCCCTTCTTGATTACCCCCTTACCTTTTTTTTTTCACCTGCGTAAATTACATAATACCTCATAATGGTAAAAAGTCAACATTCACTATGCTATGATTTATCATGCCACCAAGCAATATACTGTATACTAATTATACTAATTACCTTACTAAGCTAGCAGTTACAAAAATGATGCAGATATTAATTAATGTTTATTATTTTAGTAATGAAGCTATTCATTCAAGCAAAACCCATCAGAAATATTACCAAAGATGCTTTTGGATATTCCCATTGTATCCTGCTTCTTTCGGATCCCCAAAACTTTGCCTGGACATTGCTCTGAGCTGGTGACCTCTGACCTGCTACCCAAGCTCTGTGGCTCTTCACACAAGCATTTCCACCAGCAGAGCACATGATGCTCCCCAAGCTGTCATCAATCTTTCATTGTCTCTCTAGTGCATTCATTCCTCATGCAAGACTAACTTTTATCATCAAACTTAATTAAAATGATTACACAATGAAATTCACGACCATGACTATATATACTAGAGTTTCACTGGAAATATACCAAGGGGATCTTTATAGTCTTCTAATACCTCCCTCACCAGAGAAAAGAAAGCCTGCTGTAGGTACAGCTTCAGCCTCATGTTCTTGCTGCTTTAAGGTCAAAACAGTTGAGATTATTCAAGGAAGTGAAATATAGGATTTCTCTTTCTGAGCATAACAGCTCTTTGTAACTTGCATTTATTAAACGAGAGTCCCAACCAGGCTAACAACAAGCCTAAAGCAAAGATGGTATATTGAAATAAGGAAATGTGAATCAGTGTAATCTATTCAGCACGCAGTTTGCCAGACAAACTGCAAACATTTAGTTTCAAACATCAAAACAACCAAATTCTAAATATAACATAAAGGTATTCCTAGTAACATGATGAGTGTTAAGGATTATAAATTGTGCCTGTTTGTTTCCATGATCTATCCTTCCCTGTCTTGATTTTGAACAAGCGTGTTCCCTTTGCCCTTAAGTACCGATTTATCATATATATGGCAAAAAATACAAATGAATAAGTAGACTTCCTGCGCAGTAGCTTTCTGAAGGTATTGTGTACTTTGACAGTAGAGATCTGAAGCTGAAAGATAGCATTGAAAAGGTCCTTGAGAGATAAGAGACTTGAAGAGAAGGAGGAAAAAAAGGGGTTTTATAGAGTAAACAATGGCTGGTGCTTTAGCAAGTACAGACAGGTGTGAGGCAGTCATTTAAAAAAAGGTAGGAACACAGTAGATCTACTGAAGGAGCTGGTAAGAGTCTTCAAAGAATCAGTATTTCCTTGACTACTGCAAGCACTTAGAAAAAACCTGAACACAGTCAGGTGTCACAGAGGTAGAGAAGTGCTAAAAGAGGAAAAAAATATATACATTAACAGCCTTTTTCTCATATGAATGACAGCGAAAACCTAGTTATACATACTCTGATTTAGAGTTTGAGGCCTAAAAGAGTAAACATACCAAGGAGGTTTTGTATTATAGGCTTATTTTTCCTTCTAAAATGGAATGATTCTTCTCATTTTAATAATTTCCTCTTTATTCGATTAATCCAGGTTGTGCCTTCAACCGCCCACACCAGAGATGGAATTCAAACCTGAATTAAAAATTTATTGGAGTCTCTAAAATAAATACAACATAGTACATATTGTCTGGCCATGAAGGTTGAAGCTATTAATGTTTGAAGCTGACTAATCAGTAGCAGAAAATGCACTCCATTTTCATCTTGCTTCTTTCATGACAAGACTTAAACTGCGTTCACGCTATGCTGTACAGCACTTTCAAGAGAAGAAAAAAAAAAGAGCTTTGTTAATCTTAAAGAAAAATTATTTTACAATTCCATGCAAATTTTACAAATGTGTCACAGTATCAGAGCAGACACTGAAAAGCATCCTTTATTCACCTGTCAAAAAGGAAAGAATGAAAGACAGAGTGTGATCTCGCTTTCTCACAACTATTCCCTTCTTTGGCAGAAATTTAACAACTTCTGCAATATTGAGATGGTAATTAAAGTCTGCCGAGTCTCTCAACAGCGTTGGTAAAGTCTGCCAACTGTCCCACTGCTCCTAAAATGATGCTTTAAAAACACAATTTTACTCTCACTTCTGGGCAACATTTGTCTTGGGGATCTCTAGAGGTAAAGAACAATTGTTTTAAACTACCACACCACAAAGCCTCCATCTGTAACACCTCAGTAGAAAGCAATCTTCAAATAATTATTTTTCTCAGATAAAACACTATTGAATTTTTGAGTAGGCTTCCCAAAATCTCAGCATCTAATTAATAACAACTTTGTTCTCAGTGGGGGCAAAAAGTAGTGCTCATCTGCTGTTTTTTCCTTTTTCCATCACACTTTAGGGTTTGCATTTTACTGAAATATTTCCTTAATCCTACTGGGATTTAATTTCAATTCATGCATTCTCTTCTGATCTCTGGGTACCTTTTCAGTTCTGCTAATCCCAGTAAATCAATTTACATCTTGTCTTCCCAGTTGTTGTTTTCTCACCTTTCCTCTTTCTGTTACATCTAGAACTTTTATCCAAAATACATGGACATTCAAGCCCATGACTTCTCACTTCTTTCTTGAATTACTCATGTCAAATCAGCACCCTATGTCAAAGAGGGAAGAAATAAGACTCAACTCTGTTCATTCTTTAACCTGTCAGCTGGTGTTTCAGTAATAATGGCAGGAAGCACTTAATATTTTCCAAACATTAATCTACCAATTACCCCTATGAGACAGGTAAGTGGTGTTGATCCTTTTCTTCGAGGAGAAAGAGACACAAAAAGGTTAATAACTTGTTCAAAGCTACAAGCTGATTTACTGCCAGGGCTGTAAGAAAACTGAACGGTAGCCCAGCTCCCAGGTCACCTGCACTCTGGCCACCAGACAGCACCGGCAAGCAGCAGTGATTCAGAGAGCTCATTTACACTTTATTTGCCAGTGCTTCCACAGAAATGCTAACTCTGCTCTGGAATCCTAGTTCTTTTTCAAAAGAGTATTTGCAGATTTTCTTAGAACAAGCTTGAAATGCTAACAGTGGCCAGACACTAAGTAAGTATCTGAGCATAAGGACAAGTTATTTGAAAAATGATAGTTTGGTTTATTCATTTTGAAAGATTTCTTGATTGAAAGCTTGGAACTTGAGTGAAACAGCATTTTTTTTGCATTAGATCTTGTATTTAAAATTTTGGGGAGGAGGTATTCATAATTTATTTTTTCAAGTCTTTTTCTCCAGCAGAAAATATATTTAAGACTGGAGGAAGTTCATTGTGGTGATAGTAGAAAGCACTCAGGGCTTCTGCTGTTGCAGGAAATTCAATATCCTATAACTGTATCATTCTCAAATGCTAGCATCCTGAGTGGCAAAGTCACATCTTCCAACAGAAATACGGCAATGAGGCATTTGGTGGTGGTGGTGGCAGGGTTGACCTTTAGATCCTCCCAAGCCCCTCTGCTGATGGCAGGATCCTTTCTGCCAGACCCTTCCTGCCCATGGGCTGCTGCTACGACCTCTACCCCTCTACCCCATTCCCACCTCTGCTTACAGCCAGCTTCTCTCTCTGCCCTTTGGTCTCAATGCCTGGTAATAACGCAGATCCATTATCTTCCTTCTCCTCAGCCTCTTTTTATCTCTTGGCAAACAAATACTACCAAGCGCTCGCTGACTCAGATCCATCATCTGATCTGACTGTTTTTACTCTCACTGAACCAATTAAAACCAGAGGCATTGGGAGATTATCAAAAGAACATAAAACCACCCCAGAATAATAAAAGAGATCTCTACACTTATACAGATTAGTAAGTCCTCATTTCTTATCCAGAAACCACATTAAGTAAAAGAACTACATGCACGTGGCACTCACTCACAACAAGTTATGGATCAAGAAGATTTAACCCAACTTTATGGGATAAAATAAAGAACAGCTTTATTAATTCTCCAAAGGTTAATAATTCAGGGATAGATGGCAAAAGGGACTGAACCTGTTGACCCCATAGCACCTCTCAACTGCAGGATGATTTAGTAAGATGCTCCAGATAACATAAAATTAAATTCAATTTCTTTAGTGCTTGATAAGCGACATGTGATACGATAGGTCACTATCAGGCCTCTTTGTAGATATTATCTTCACTTACACAGAGGTGACACTGAAAACAAAAGCCTTCACAGTTGCAGAAGCAGCAAGGTGAGAGCATGCATTTCCTCAGAACCTATTTTTAATAAAAAAAGTATTACCCTGCTGCCAAATCAGAGACAAACAAATGTCTTGAAGTTGTGACAAAAAAATCACATAAAATGAGGCTAGGAAAGCATGACAAGTCCTTTGCTTTTGCTGCCTTTCCTCAGAAATCCTATATGTTGATTGCAAGACACAGTTTCACTTCCATTTACCTAGCAGGGGAGGGGGGACTAGATCTTCTGACCAGCAGACAGAACACACATTTGTTTGCATGAAATGGGAAACAATCCAACACATTTTAAAGCACAAACATTTCAGATAAAGATGATGCTTCTTGAACACCACCGTATACTGTGAATATACTGTCTGTGCATACAATTCTTTAATTGGGGTTGGCTTTCAGATCCTTCCCCCTGCCCTTGAACTCCTTCTGGTATGGCATTACACTTAGGAGCCGACTTAAAATTTCTGCTTTAACCACACTGACTGAAATTCATAACAAGTTTGAGAGTGACCCGGGTCGCCTTCATTGGTGACACAGGTAGTGAAAACTAACTGGACTTGGAGGGTGAGTTAATGCATAAATTTGCATAAGGTTTGAGGGCACTGCAGAGACATGTGGGGTTTATATTAAATAAAAACTCTGACGTACAAAAGCAAATGTATGACAATTACTAAAGAAGTAGAGTAAATTTGCTTTAAGATAGTAACCCTTTAATTTAAAACACAGTGTTTCTCACAGAGGCTCTTTTAAGTATCTTGCCCTTACATTTGAAAACAAAAATGACATAGAAGAAAAAGAAGTCCTCATTTTTCTGCTAATATTCCCAGTTTGAACAGCCACTGGAATTCCCCAGACTCTTATTCTATGAGAACATGTGCCTCTCTGTCCTGTGGCTTCTCCTGACCTTTCCAGGATAGGTCTCTCCTTGGCATGTGGGAAATAAAAGAGGATTATTCTAAGATGTTACTCTGGCTCCTGCTGCTTCCTCGGTTCATGCAAGGTCCTACAAAAACAAAATGTTCCCAAAACTCAAAAAAAAAGCAACAGTCCTGCTGCTGTGAAGAATTCTGCTAAAAAGACCCCTGATAAGAGCATGGAAGAATGGTGTGAGTGAAAAACCACCAGAGGAAGTACAACCTAAACCAGAATAGCTGTCAAACATGCAGTAAGAAAACAATAAACAAAGGGTCCTCACCTTGCAGTTGCAATGCAGTTGCATTACTCTCAATTATTACCTTTGTTATTAGCGAATAATGAATCACGTAGAAAGGTTTTATAGAGATACTACGTTCCCTCACATCATAAACTTGGTTAAGATTGCTGTATATAGAAGATTATCACTCATTGAAAAGGACTGGACTAGAGTCATACATTTCAACAGACAACCAAAATCTGAGCAAGAACTGTGTGCATCGACTGTGATCACTTCTGCGGGTGATCCACTGCCTGTCAAAGGAGCATCGTATAGTTATGTTATGAACAAAGCTAACAAAAATCCCTAGGTAAATGAGCTGTCCTAGAATATCCATGATGAAACTCCTGTGTTTCAAGGATTATTAATCTACAAATCCAAAAGAATTTAGTTCAGACTAACTCCCAATAACTCCATTATTTAACAATATGATGATACTACAGGAAGACTCAATTTATTCAGACGTCCTAAGAATGCCATGCATTTCAGTCTTATTTCCTTGAACCAGTCTGTCTTTATAACAGAACAATTCTTGTAAATTGTATCCAGGTTTCTTGTCTGTAACTCTGGCAGATTTTTAACTATTTCTAAGTAAAGGACTGCTTAGAGTTAAAGGCAAAAATCAATTAACAGCACTGGCCTCAGTCCTTTAACAACTACTTAATGATAGTTCATGAACTACTTATCTTCACCCAGGGACTCTTTCCTACCTACTTATGTATATTCCAAGCCAAACCCGCACAATATCATATTACCAACTGGATCAATATAGACTTTTCATATGTTATTGGAATAAGTTATTATTCCACATATTCCAGTCTTGGAGTATCTGTGTTCCCTCATACTCAGAATGTACAAAACCCAGGACACCTGTCATGTATGTAAATATAGGTTGGAAAGTCTAACTGAGGTACTCGTTGGTTTTTTTTTTTTGGTTTTGTTTGTTTGTTTGTTTGTTTTCAAATCTAGTTCCATGTCAGCAGTTTACAGGCCTGACTTTAGGCAGCCAAATTTGAAAACTCAGGCCTTACATCTTTTTAAACTTAGAAGCATTAAGAAACAGTGAACATCAAAGAAAGAGAAACCAAAAGAAGTTGACAGAAGTCATACAATTTGAAGTAATTTCAGCAGTCTGACAGAAAATGAAAAATTAACAGGTACATATTCCCACAATAAAAATCAAAGGGATTACTGGGCATCTCCTTTCTCAGATGTGTAACATACAGAATACAAACCAAATATGGATGAAAACAGAAAAAGAACCCACTTTGTGTACATTAGTATGTCCATCTATTTGTCATGTGAAATATGTGCCCAGAATAAATGAAACAATGGCATTTATACTGTACTAGGACTACAGATTTATTTTGTTGCAAACAAAGATTATAATGCAATTGCATGAAAACCTATGAGCTTTTTCTCTTTTCACTTCATCTAGCGACTGACTTATTAAACCAGTTTACAAATTTCTTATTGACCACATACCTCAGGGGAGCTGAAGAAAACATCTGAATTATTACATAGATAATCAGCTGTACTACACTAGCTTCAGCAGCAATGAGGGGATATTCAATATATTTTAGGACGTATCTTTTTGGATGCAAAATATAGCTGTCCCTGCGTCAGAGGTATAGTAAAGAGATGAATATAACTGCACTACTGACAATTATTTGCTCATTCCCTCTTGATAGTATGTTTATTCTGTTGCCTCCATGCATGATTAACAGTTTGTGCATCCTTAGCATGTAATCAATAGCTGTGAAGTCTTGTATTAGCTTTAGAGATTAGATATCCCTTGACAATAAATTCCATTGATTTCTCCAGTTTAGCTTAGCTGCAGAAATCCACTTTTTTTTTTCCTTTTTTTTTTTTCCCTCTGACTTTAAATTAAAAGGATATATAGTCTAGGAGGAAAGAGGAAAAGCTGGCATGACCTCTTTCAGCTCATTCCTCCAGATGAACAAAACCTATCTGGTGGTGTAAAACATGAATCAGCGTGTCAACAAGCATCAGTGTGCAAGACTAAACATAGGAAAAGCCTGACATTACAAAGTTCCTAGGAAACCTGTCCAGGACTGCAATGGTGAAGTTTAATTGTGTGAAGTCAGTTACAAAATTAATAGTGATGGGGAAAAAAATGAATCTTTGACATAAATATTAGTGACACAGATATATTAAAACAGAATGGAAGACTAATCATCTAAACTAATAACAATTATATTATAAAGAATATATTAAAAAAGAACATATAATATGTATTTACATACACATGTATATACTTTTAACCCAACTTACAAACTTTTATTTGAATATAAATCACGTTTGCTTAGATGATACATTTTTCATTTCTCTCCAATGCACATTCATAAACATCTTTTTATGGTTTTGTTTACAAACAATATATTTGGGAGCTTAGGGTGTTATGAGTATTATGCAAAATGCTTACATTGGAGTAGTGTGAACAAGCAAAACAAGAGTTTTCTGTGGATATCATTAGAGCTTCAGTTCCTTTCTCCTGTATATAAAAATTTCTGTCCTCCAAGTCAGGCAGCATAAATACCACCACACGAAATGAAGTGACCAAATGTGAAACACAGTCCGCAATAAATAAATAGTAAGCACAGAAGAGAGACTCAGACTGAATAAAGCTAGTGCCACATTCACCTCTGATGACTAAGAATTGAAAACTGCAAGAAGTAATCACAATACTCATTTATAACTTTTACATATATGTGTGGGGCTATACACATACACACAGATACTTGCACATGAATGCGTGTATGCATGCATTTCCCCACATGCAGATAAAACACCCAGCAAAATGCATCTTCTCTCTCTGCACACCTACTGAAACATTCTCAATCCAATTTGCTGCCGGTCCCATTTCACCCCATCTGGTTCCTGCAGCCCCTGGGGCCCTGGTTGAAACCACCTACCCTCCAGCCCACTCCCCACAACCAGCAAAGCCTGGAATTTCAATCTGGATTGCAGCCCATGAACTCACCCTTCCAACGGTGTGTTTGTATGGTAAAAACAAGTAGTAACTGTATGTTCCACTTTCCTCTTGCTCTGCCCCTTTCCCCAAATCAATATATACCTATATATATGTCATACTATGTATACATCGTGTAGTGATATGTATCTGTCATGTAATGTATATGATAAACCTCGTGCCTTAAACCCAGAAATGATACTGTATCATATAATGCATCTGTTGTCTGTCTCTTGTCCTGCCAATGAGACAATTCTGGTATTTATCTTTTTTTTTGACTCCAAATGTCCAAACTTGGGGCTTCTGTTGTACAGAAAAGTTTTCCTTAACCAGTTGGAAATTTATTTCATGAATTGGCTTTATTTTCTTCATTGATTGGTTCATATAAAGTTATGAACACAAGTTGAAAATACAGGAAAGCTTGTTTTCTTCATAAATGTAGTCAAAAATAACACAGGTGGCAAAAAAGAATTCATCCGGCATTAAAATCTTATAGAAAACCAGAAACTGTTTTCAAAGGTACTCAGAACAAGGTGGCAAACAGCAAATTCTTTTTTAAGTTAGATACCTGATTACCATGAATTTTTACCACCTTTGAATTTCAATGAAAGTTTGTTACTTAAGTCACTTGGCTACCTGTGAAAACCTATGTACAGCTACAAAACTTCTCAATCTATTTTTCACTACCAATGCCAAGTAACTATCAAAATGTAATACCTATCCCTGCGTAAGGAAACCTTTTTCCTTATGCCTCCAGCACACCTTAAGCTGCTATTTCTTTACAAATATTTTATACAAAAAACTTTCTGTGCATTTTAAGCAACCTGATGTCTATTGAACTGTCCCTTGAACTGTAATGATGAGACAAAAAAAGGTATTATTGAGTAAATATGCAAAGCACTGTTTACAATTTGCTAATGGAACAGTCGTGAAATATTCATTAGAAAATACAGTCCAAAGTTGTTAATTTTCAAGGGAGGTTTTTTTTTTTTTTTTCCTCCCCTCCCTGAAAACGTATTTAAAATGTTTGTTTTCAGAAAGGAAAATGATGATAAGGAGTATTTGCTTTTTACATCGACTTGTGTTGTCTGGGCAGAATTCACATGGTATCATTTGCCTTTCCTACCACCCTCTGGCTACCAAGGTTTGCAAGGCCATTTTGGGAACTGGGACCTAATACTGCAAGCCTTTTGCTCCTGGAGCTGGCTTCGCTCAAAAGGAGCAGAGCCCTGTAGAAGTGAGCTCACGAGCACCTCTTCTCTACCGTGAAACAGGGCCCTTGTGACAAAGAATGCAAAAGCAAAAATGCCTTGCTCTCAAACAGAAGCACTGGCAGGCTGGGGAAGTGCTTTCTAAAATAGGCTGTGAAATCTAAATAATATATTTCTATTTAATATTTAGCTGCATAAAATACTCTAAAGAAATTGCCCTGCTGCTTTACTTTCAGCCAGCTAGTTTCACAAAGCTACTGTTTCCTGTCTAAGCAGAAACTTGGAAAACATAAAATAACTCACTACAGTAAAACAAGGTAATTTATTTTAGAAATAATTTTCTCTTTTCAAACTTCCTTTGAACACTTGTTGTTTATTCCATGATCCCAAGACACAAAAAAGCTTCTAAAAAATGACCCCAGAGAACTTTCAGTTGACAGCAAAGCTGGATGAGTGAAACAGAAAAAGGTGGCAAACCCAGCAGCTTACTGGATGCAGCAAAAGAAAAATAATTTTAGATGTTGTTGATAGTAACTTATTCTCCTTTGAAAATGAGGTGTTTTTTCTAAAACGTGACTAATTAATGAGCAATTGATCTGGCTTTATACAGAACAGATGGTGCAAACCCAACAAACCTAGTTTTAATTCACATGGAAATGTAAAGGCTTAGGTCTTCACTTGCAGAAGGAGTCACCACTCTTTACTATGTGTTTTCTTATTCTAGATACTCATCTAGAGATCTATCCAGTTCAAGCTGTCAGTCATATTCAATAATTTTACCACATTTTGATTTTCAAAAAGATGCTGTACTAGCACAGTTGTCTTGGCTTCGCTGTTACTGCAAAGCAACTGCCAACGTGCTACTCCGACCAGCACTACTCTAACAGTCACCCAAGAGAGTGTCAATCATGCCTGCTGAGTAAGTGGAGCATTAAATTATTTTTTTATCCCTATGTTGTACATGCTGAATCACTGTCATCATACATTCACAACAGAATACAAAAAGGAAAGGCAGCCAATTAGTCAAGTCAAGGCCACACAGGCGAAAGCAGTATTAATTTGGAAATGCAGGCTAATTGCTGGACACCAGCATTATGTCACTTAAACTAGATTTATTGCTGAGTGTAATCAATGCTTAAGAATAAAAAGAACAACAAACCCTTCCTCCCAGCTTATTACTGAAAGGCTTAAAAATTCTCCTGAGTGTCTGTTAGGCAATTTTAGAGCTAGCATCTCTCTTCTATACTTTTTTTTTTTTTACATGTCATCTAACTGTTAACCTTTTGGAGACTGGCATAATGAGCATACATGCAATCTACTACCATCCCCTCTTGTCACCACAATCAACCCACTAGCTCATAACCTTTATCGACAACCACGATAATTTGAAGGAATAAGAATCTGCTGTAGAATGTCTAGAAATATAAAAGTCCTCAGAGGTGGTTTGAAGACTGTTATGACTGGTAATGAAATTATTTTTTTACTTACGTGTCTGATTCTTGACAGCTTTTTGCTTTCCCTTTTGTGGTCATTCTATTCATATTCATACCAGATAGTGATGCCAGCCTTAATCTCCCACTGGCCACAATCTGAACAACCTTCTCCCTTTCTCCTTGATTTGAACCTTAAAGTTACGGCAGCTCTTGCCTTTCCAAGTTCACCTGCTACTTCAACATTTAGGCAAAATTATAACAGTATTATTAATTTGAGCTATGACACGGATGTGTGCTAACAGGAAGAAAACAACCACCAAAAACGAAGCACATACTTGCCTTTCCCAGCACTCCTTCACTTGTTGCTTTTGACTTTGATATCTGGAAGACAGATTGATGGCACCATAGAACACTTCAGCTTGGAAGGGACCTCTGGAGGTCATATAACCCAACTTCCTGCTCAAAGCAATTATATCAGGTTGCTGAGGAACTTGCCTAGGCTATTTCTGAAGATCTCCAAGGAGGAAGATTCTACATCCTCTCAGAACAGCAGGCATGGAAGATATATAGGAGATACAAATGCAACTTCAAGGCTTGAGCTGATTTCTAACTATTTGGTGTTTGGAACAAGACAGAAAAGCAGAGAATTCCACAATTCCCTAAAAAACCTCAGAATTTTTTGAAGCTTGGTTCACAAAATCTGGCACTGACCTCTGTTAGATGGCAAGACTGCAAGTACTTCACTTAAATTTCACCTTGCTTCACCTTGTTTGACATACAACTTTGCAGTCTGCAGAATATCAGAGGCATTGCTTCCTATAAAAGATATTATTTTTAACTGCAGTATTTAAGTTAAATGTGCAAAAAAAAGTTGAATAGAAGAATTCAGCTCTCCTCTTTGCAAACCACCAATCAATCTACTGTACTCTACTCTGCGTATTTTCCACCATTATTTAGAGAAGTTTGGCAAAGGGCAGCTGTCTAAACAAAATGGGTTGGGGTTGTCCTGTTTAATAACCTTTAGGTTACTATACATACCTACTAGAAATTAGTTGCTGGGTGTTTTTTTTGTTTAGAGGGATTCGGCTGGATTTTACTTTGACTGGACATTATAATAGAACCCAAGAACAGAACTCAATCATCACAAGTACGCAGCGATGCATCTAAGTACATTACCTTTACTTCTTAATGAAATTAAAAGAAAGATGGGAATGGCCAATAGTTTACATCTGAATGCACTGTGCATGGAAGCTGATGTTTTGACACCCAGACAAAACCATGCATATCAGAGTCTTGTAAGAAACTGGCTAATACCCTTACGCTTTTCTGATCTCTACTGTCATTGTAATCCCTAGTATGATTAATGAAATTTATGCTTTCAGTCTCTATTCTAACTGCTATAGTACCATGGTAGTGCAATGCTCTTTTCAGCATTACAACAAAATGAGTAATCTCTGTTAAGTAGTTTTGAGTGAAGGCTTTATACAGTGATTGAAGAAGCTGATAGAATATATGATTTTCACAGCTAAGCATTTAAATCGAGCCAGTTAGTGAGAGGGTGAACTAGTTTATTTAATAACGAGGTCTACCATCAGATATTTCTGCCAGGGCTGCAGGACTGGCTTATCTAAGTGTCACACAGTCTGCAGGAAAGGGGGCATATACTCTGAAAAGGAAGAGCACAGGTTGTATTTCAAGCATAACTCCTGAATGGTTTCAGAGAAAAAGTCACCACAGCTATAGAAATTTCTAAGCAAAGAATGTAATCCATGCTCTACTTGCAGTTTGGCTCCCAAGGCATGTGTCCCTCAAGAAACACATCCAGTAGGCATTCATCCCAAAGGGACAACAGACTGCTTGTCTTCTTTTGGACACAAATGCTACTGACTAATTAAAGCAGGGTGTACAAAATGAAGTTTCCTTCATTTGCTGAGGAGTTTGGTGGTATTTTTTTAGCTACTCTCCATTTAAATTCAGATTATTTTTTTTCTAGACACAAAAATCCTCAAGGAAATGTATTTGAAATGTCTGTTTGGTTTCTTTGTTGTTGCTGGCTCTGAACTCTCATTCTTGCCCCAACCAGGCCATGACTGAGTAGTGTGCCAGGAAAGCTGCTATCTGTCTTAGAAAGGATCCAAAATACTCTGACTTGGTTTTAATTATTTTTATCATGATTATGATGATTTATGATGATCCTGCATCAATTTAAATTTACCCAAATATAAAATATCAGAAGAGGAAGTTATCCATAGACTCGGAATAATTAATTTATATTAAATAGCCCACAAATGAGACAGCTTTGTCTGTAACAGAACTGGTTGGAAACAGAGTTTTACGCAGCCTGCTGTTTACACAGTGGTTTAAAAGCCCGAGTATAACAATGAGCATTTGGCATTTGAGAAGGACACATATAAAGCCTAAAGATACCAGATTATTTTGACAACAAAATGATACTGACTCCTTGCAAAGGTAAGTGAAGTTGTAAAATTTGCATTAACCTCATCTGCATTTGAGTAAGAAAATCCAACAACTTTCATTTCCTTAACATTCCTTGAAAAAAGACAAGAGGATGAGAAATCATTTTAATAATACTGTTATGAAGTAAAAACAAATGATGGAGCTGTAGCTACTATTACAATTATGATTATATTTTGGTACCACGCAGCTGATAGTATTATGTGGCTTGTGCTACTGCTTGAGTTCAATTTCCTTCAGATAATGTATTTGGATTCCATAATATGCCTCTTTGGTGAAACCAATAACTGAATCCAGTGGTAATTCCTCAGGGAGTTATAATTTATGGCAATTGTCTGTTTCTACCACTTTTCTCAGTAATTTGTTCCAATGATTAATAGCCTCACTGTTAAAGATAAATAAGCATGCCTTCTAATCTGAATGAGCCTGACCTCAGCATGCAGCCATTTGAGGTTCTTAGGTTTTTCCTCCTCTAGAGGAAAGAGGCGTTTTGTACCTGGTATTATTTTTCCCCTATATACATACTGTATATTCACCTCCCACTTTATTTCTGATAGACTTAAATGACTGAGATGTTTAAGTCACCTACTGTACGACTACATCTTAAGTCATGACTCTCTTTGTGGCACTTTCCTCCATTGCTCCCAAATCTTCATCAGTGTGTTGAAAGCACAGACACCAGATGTGCATGCAGTATATCAATATTGGTCATACCCATAAAAACACATCTTTACTCCTAGCTATGACCCTGATTTTTGCCATAGCACTACACAAAGAATTATTGCTGACTGCTGACCTATGTCCCCCCAAATTCTTTTTGGGTTTCTGTATTACTTCTTCCAAATACATGCATTTATTTACATTTGTCTGTATAGTAAGCCATATTATCTATACTATCTCTAAACTATCAGAGGAGGGAAAAAAGCAAAAGTCAAACCCCAAATTTAAATCTCAAAGCAAGTACAAAATTCTAACAAGTATAATGTCATCAACTTATACAGTGAGCTATCTTGCCTTTGCAGAGTGTCACTTCACAGCTCAAAATGGAATTTTGCAAATGTTGCAAAAATGCATTTTGCAATCAAAAGATCCAAAAGATTAAAGGTAAACACAACAGGCTAAAGTGAAGGACAGTAAACCTTATCTGCAAATAACTTTACTAATTTACTTTGCTCGTCGCCCAAAATGAAGACTATGTATACTCACATTTGTCTGAATTAA
The DNA here is from genome assembly GCF_929443795.1 of Astur gentilis. NCBI lineage: Eukaryota > Metazoa > Chordata > Aves > Accipitriformes > Accipitridae > Astur > Astur gentilis. The sequence continues at coordinate 21,857,402 of NC_064884.1, forward strand.
AATATGACAATTATGTCATATTATCAACTGCAGAGAAAACTAAAACAAAACCAGAAAAGAATGCCAATGCAGCAGGAAAGGGGGTTATGCTGTCTCCCCATATAATCAACACAAAAAAAGAAGTCATGCTTGACTGCTAAAAACAATCATACAATTTTTTTCTTACAGACTAGTGTCTCACTGAAAGTCACTGAAGCTTCCCCAAGGACAACTTGAATTAGAGTCAGAGGCCAAACGTAAAGACACCTCTCTGAAACCTAATCCTCTTACCCATTTAAAATGCTCCTGCAGCTTCTGGTCAGGAAAACACACCACTGGGATTGCAATGGCAGTTTTGCTTGTTTTTCTTTAGTGTTTTCAAAACCAAATAACTCAAATATCTGAACAAGTATCAAAACAACTAAAATAAAAGCAGATGGGTTCAGCTAATCTTCTCCTTTTGCCACTCTATATCAGATTTTCTCCCTTCCAAAATACTATCTTCTGGCATTATCAACATAACAGTGTTTAAAAGACAAAAATGCATTACAAATTTAAGTGTTACTTCTGAGGGTTTATACGAAAGGAGATTCCTAGTTGCTTGCTTTTCCACCATCCTTCTGAGCTACTCCTGTCCAGGCATGGATTTAGGTATAAGAATGAGCCCCCTGTCTTTCAGGACTTAGGCTGAGCCTGAAAGCATAGCACATTTGTTGACACCAGTACCCCCTAAGAACTAGCCAAATTTGTTCATAAATTAGCTCTACAGAAAAATCTACGCAGCAGGTAATTAGAGCAAGGCAAGCATTTATGCATCATTTGGATAAAACCAAAAAAGTCTTCATGTAGAAAACCATTTTACCAGAGCCTTTGTCCATCACAGAACAAGAACTCAGTGTCTTTCTGGACATGTCTGATAGCTCGCCAGGGTCTCCAGCACACTCCATGCACCCGCTGCCTCTTCGCTTTCTCCTTAAACACTCCTCTTCCTCCTGCCCCACCTAGCTCCTTAATCCCCTATATGCCAAAAATGCTCCATCTTAAAGGCTCAGGTATGTTGGATTCTCCTACCACAGCTGAAAAAACTATTTCCGTGCTCCTGATTTGATCTAACAATGTTGTCAGCAATTCCAAATACAGATACAGAAATTCCACATACTTGTGTCCCACAGCAAGGCAAAAATCAAAGGTATTTTGCATTTTATTACTTGCAAACAAGAGATACAGAACCAAGACACTCACTGTGAACATAAAAATGTGTTTATAGTCTTCACAACAACCAGAAAAGCATTTTAGAAATCAGGATTAACATACTTCAGATTCTGTACCTACTTTCCATCAGTGCCAGGCCCTCTCCTAACTTCTCTGTGTTTCTCGGGCTTTGACCTGAATGGGGCATCTCTGAAAAGCTCATGTCTTGTACAGACAAAAACAGATGGGATGCACCACTGCCCAAAATTACGACTGGGATGCCAGTCTCCCATTTACCTCTGCCCACCTCCCTTCCACATCAAAATGAGACATGTTAACAGGGAGGAAACATTTCTGGTCCAGACAGTCTTAGGCCTATGCTGCGCAAAGGAGTGGATTGCCGCCTCATCCACTTTCCTTTAGTCTTGCAACTGAATACGATAAATTAATAAACAAGCTGTTAAACTGATTTTTTTTTTTTTTTTTTTGGTCAAGACACAATTTGCTGAATTAACTAAGCCTTAAATAAAACAGAATTCCAGCAGAGGAAATTTCACAGTCTGAACTGAATTAACATAGTCAAAAAATTCCCCAAGTTTTCACCCTCTTCTACTTTACACTAGGAGCTGAAGTCCAGGTAAATCAAAACAAAATCTCTAATAATGGCACACTACAAACTTTCCAAACACCTCAAGGAAAATCCTATGAGTTACGGTTACGGCTAATTCATAACACAGTACACAAATACTTTAAATTAATTTTTGTACTTTATTTCCGTCCTCACCTTCGAACTTCATTTGTTGATATACCAATAAACAACTAACCTTTAAAAAGCAGCTTTTGCAATTCCACTGTAGATAATCAGTATATTAAACACTTATTATCACATTTATTAATATCACATTTCAGAATCAACTACTTGCCCCATGCAGGTGAGGTATGTATTTTCATCTGTATCTCTCAGCTGTTTTACAGATGCGTCTCATGTCACAGTTATCAAATGTCCTGGAAAGGCTCCTCCAACACACTTTTGTATTTGTCACTGGCAATATCAACCCCCAGTTTTGTGTACAAATATTGCACAGTTAGCTTCTTTCTCAGGTGTGCTATACACAGGTTAACTCAATAAATAAGGATAACATCAGAATTACTTCTTCCCCACCCCAACTACACAGAACAAAATAATACTTTGTAAAAACTATGTTTTGCTAAGAAAAAATCTAAATATTTTTTCACAAATGCAAGCAGATTAGTAGTTTTGTAATAGCAACAATGTACAGCATAGACATAGCAATCCATATTAAATAATTGTTATAGAAAATTCATTAATTCCCTGTAATAGTGCCAGAAATAATAAATCACTGTTAGAGCCCTGATATTGTATTTTGAAAACTGGTTATGTTTTGCTAGCCAATTCTGTCTCTGAATATCAGCCTAATAAACCCAAACAAGTAAAAGGCTGAATGTTATTTTCTATTGCAAGGAATTTCTACCTTAACTATTTTTTTTTTTAAAATAATTACTGGAGTTATAAAAGAAGTAAAACTACAATCTATGTAAGACAAATACTCCAGTTCAGGATACACAGTACTCAAAATTAGTAAAGTGCTTCCTAATCCTGAAAGTGGGTTCAGCAGACTGACTCAACGCTAAACCAGTAGGAAACAATTGTCACTTAGCCCTGAATTACACAGCAATCCAAGTTGCTTAAACCAATCTTTTAATTGGTTAGTTCTACTATGTACCTACTGCATAATGAACCAGCTGCCCTCAACAGTTTATTATCACTTATGATAATAAATGAATAAATTAAAAAAGTGATCCAAATATTTAGTTTTGTACTCTCTTAACAGAAAACGGGAAAAAAAAGAGGAAAAAATTGCATATATTTTTAGTTTTTTCTGGGCTTTGGCATGCACCTAGCATATTTTGTTTTAAACTAATTTCTTCAGTTTTTCCTTTTATATCATATTGCCCTATACTTTCAGTCTTTGTAGTACATAACACATAATTCCTTCCCTTCCCTCAACAATATGGGATCAAGTCCACAGCATTATTTTATTTTTGCGTATACAACACTTCTGTAAGAAAATAGCAAACTATCAACAATCCTGTTTGCCTCTAATGCACAACTGGTAAGTCAAGCAGCATTTGTCAAAACTGTTCCAAGGAGATCTAATTCTGTATGCTCAGGACAGCCTTTCAGTTTGGAAGTATATCACGCTATAAAACCACTTCAGTATAGAATGGCTTTTTGCTGAAATGGTACATTTCCATGCTCTTTAGTCACAATAAAAATAGAAAAAAATTTTTTTTAAGGTTATAAAAGAAAGAAATTAAGATATAATCAGCTCACACGTTCAGAGATTTCAAAGCTGTCAAAAATACATAATCAGAGGTGGGGGAGATGAAACATCTGCTTTGGCAATAGAGGGATTCAAAATGATTTGAGCGAGCAAGAACAACAAACCCACAAAGTGAAAAAAATAAATCTCTTCTATTCCTTTCACATAGCATTTGTTTTGCATTTCGTATTTACTTCCCAGCTACTCCATGTGAACTATTATTAAATAAAAGCCTTCACATTTGATAAGCCATGAAGCTACTACAATTACTCTCTGATAATCCTGACAGCTACTGTTGACCTTTTGCCATTTGCTGCGATTTTGCATAACAAGAATAATGCATGTGACATTTTTACTACAGGAAAACTTAGGAAAGAGATAAACATTTTAATGATTAGGAAGGTTTCTTCACGCTCCGGGTGTCGAGATGCAAGTACCCATCGAGTCAGACATGACTATGGCCATACAACCCATACCATGCCAGCACAGGCAGTAGAGCCCATAGCTCAAGTGCTGCACACCACCCAGGCCCTCCCAATTCTTGTCGGCACCGTAGCAGGCTTTTATACCGCACAAATGTATGTAACCTGTGGTACAGCATTCAGCTGGTAGTGCTTACAGACATTAAGGTTTCCCACTCTATTTCAGTTTATACCAGAGAGAAGTTCCCAGGCTCATTTCCTTCCCCCCTTCAACACCATTTCTGCTCCCTCTCACCTAACCTGCATGTTCTAGCACCTCGAAGGGAACCACTGCTGCGTCCTCTGACAAACACACCTGAAAACCATGACCAGTGTCAACACAAGAAGAAACACTGTGTATAAATATATGACTTTCAATGTGAACATATTAAGTGTGATCTTGTAAGCTAGGGTTTAAGCTGCCTAAACTGTTTAATAAATAGCAATCCTTGATGCCAAACAGAAATAAGTTAGGCTATAGAAACCTAATTGCCTTAATCAAAATCATGCAATGCTGAAATGATAATATTGAAATAAATCTTAGGTTTTGATAGTTCTAGGTACCAAATATCAAGAAAGGTGAAAATTAAGGATCAGCCTTTGCTCTTGATCGTAAACCTTATCCTGTCCACCTGTGGAAATGGTAAAATGGTAAAAATTTATCAACTACCTACTTATCTGCCAATAAAAAGTATTTCATTTTCCATGGATTCTTTTAGTTCTTTTTGTTTAATGCAAATGTTAAATGTAAGGCATAAAACAAAGAACCTTCAAAAAATAGAATTTATTGCTTCTGTGAGCGTTCTGTATATGCAACTTAACATCTTTGGCAAACTTTATTATGTAAAGCTTACAGTGAATTAACACTTTTTAGTTCTATTAAAAAAAATCAGTTACAAAACAAGCATAAAGTTACAACCTACTTATTAATTTTTGCTCTTCTGGCCACAAGTCATCACAATCTGTACTAGAATCCAATCCAAATTACATGCAATTTACTCTTCTACATATGAAAAAATGTAATTTTGAAAGAAATCAAAGGAGTTCTTCCTACCAGCTGTCTCTTCCTCCCTGAACGCCTGCCTACTTGGACTTTGCATCTCTCAAACGTCAAAGTGAATTTTAAACCCATTGTAATGTTCGGTGGCTTCTTCCAGAAATCAGATTATGTAACACCTGCTCATCTCTTTCATTCCACTTTCTTAGATTTGGTATCAGACTGAGAAGCTGAATTTAGCTTTCCAACATCACGTGCAAAAGGAGAGCCATTAACCTCCTTGTAAGTTCATAGCCACAAGTCACTTTGCAGAGTACCTCTAGTGTTTAGAGACACCTCGTTTCACGATAAAGGGCAGTTAACACCTGTAAAGTAATTATATCTACCAAATGTTGTTGGCCTGAAATATGAATATATAATTGTTCCTGCCATCTGTTAATTATACTAGTTGAATCACTTATTTAATCATATACATTTACTTGACATCTACAAACTTTTTAATAGCTTTCACAAATGCTATCCTGGCGCTCAGGCAGAACTAAGTCACCGTTTATGTCCTCCACAAGGAAAGAACACGGTTATACACGAGGCCAGATTTTGCAGCAGCTCAACAAGATGAGAAGGCAGGCAGTGCTAGGCATCTCCACAGCCCGTCTGCGCCAGCTAACAGCTGCAGGGACCAACGGGGGGTTACCAGGAGAGGTGGGGGCACCATTTGTTAGCAGTAAGAATGGCTGGAGCGAAGACCCAGGGGAGGAGGGAGGAAGCTGCCGGGTCAGGATGTCGAGGGAGCGACAGTGCAACCTGGCTGAACAAGAAAGCTGTCCAAGCGTTCCTCACGTCAATGATTGCTGCTTCTGAACATCCAAAGATAAGGAATCCATGCAAAATGTTCAGCGGTATGTCCACAATGTACAAGCCATGTCATAGCCCTGGCACTGAGCTCGCTCTGTCCTCTCTAGTCCTTCTAAAGCACCTACCAGTGCTGTCCAGCTGCGGCTGCTGTAAAACATTGCAGAACTGCAGGCAAAATTGGAATTTTGCTGTTCTCCAAGGATAAGAGGAAATACAACTTGCATTACCCTTGCTGTAGCGGTGGAGCAGGCCTTTGGAGGTGATCTCTGATAAGAACACCTCCCTCACACCTCAGAGCTAGTCCCCTTAGACCTCCTAGAGCTTACTGACTTGACACATGCATACCCCAGCCCAAACAAGCTCTACCCTGCCTCCCTCAGACTCCAAATGCTACTAAAAGCAAGAGCAAGGTGGGAGAAAGGAAAAGCAGACCATGACCTCTCTCCCTCTGCTCTCACCCTGGGAGGCAGAAAGGACGAGAGCTGGAGGTAAGCTGAGGTTCTCCCCATAACACAACTCATGCTCTCAGTCTTGGACAGTAGCTGAAGCAGAGGTGGGAATGAAGACAGTAAATCCACAACCATGCCAGGTTTTCAGACATTTTACACAGCTTGCTACTCTGCCTGTATCCGCAGCCCCCTTGTCACTAGCAACTGTGTCCAGCTACAGTGAGTCCAGGAAAAGTGAAATAAGAAACATGTAGCACAATTTTCCTGGAAATTGCTTTAATATCAGGGACAGAAGAAAATGGTGCGGTATATGCATATTTTGGAGATCAGCAGCCTAAATTACTGTGAAACTCTTGATGCAAATTTCAGTGTCTCTAGGATTACCTCTCTGAGTTTCTGTTGCAAATACAGAGCCATTATAATGCAAACCACAGCATGGCTGGTAACACAGCACTGCAAGAAAAGGTGCCCCCAGGTTAAAAAAAAATTAATAAAAAAATTAAGGCAGGTTCTTATCATTTGCAAATTTAAATAATTATTTTAACACATAATATTTTCACGCATATGGATATATCCTCACTTCTTTCTATCTTGGAGAAAAAACCCTGAACTTTAATTAAGGAAAATTTAACTTTTATAAAACCCCTTTGTATCAGTATATCATTAAAACTAACAGTAGGTAAGAAACATGCATAAAAATTCATGCAAGCATGAGGATAGCTGTCATCTCACAGAAATCAATTTACAACCTGGTACAATAAAGTGAGCCCCATCTTATCTCTCCATCTTCACAGCTGGTTATATTCCACACAGCTTGAAACTGCTGACCTTTCCTAAAACTGCCTAAAAATTTCCTCTGCTGCTTGAACATTAATCCAGAACTCACAGTTGAACTCTGCTGGTGATCAAGTCCAAATAGCTGGGACAATGTTTCCAGCCTGGTGTGGTGGTGGTGGGTTAGCAGCTGCACAGGCACAGGGAATACAACCTGGTTGGCCCCAGAAGCCTGGGAAACACTCGGACAGATACAACTCATAGTCATCTCTACCCTACAAGACAGCAGCTCTGCCTAACAGGGAAATAACAGTATTTTTGATGTGACCAATGCAAATACAGCTTGCAGAAAGTCAGCAGCACCCTTATGCTGGATACAAGTTGAGATGTTCTTGTAGCATAAAGGTAGTTTTTTCTAACAATTCAATTCAAAACCCAAAGAAATGAATTCAGAGAAAGTGACTTTAATTTGCAGCTACTTCGCATATCCACTTGTTAATGAATAATATCTACTGAATCCTCTAGATGGAAACTGCAGTGAGTTATTTTATTGTCATAATACCCAGAAAAGGGCTACAAAACCCAGAACCATGCTTAGGTCAGGACTACAAGGGAATTTTTTGCTTGGAAAGGCAAAAGGCATGCGGTGTCTCCATTTCTAGTGCAGATCCTGTATTTCTCAAGCTTCCCCATTTCTCCTGGGAAGCAGCTGCAATACACCATCGCATTTCCCAGGCAGAAAGACAATGCATGGAGCTGGAGCCAAGGGTCAGTTGAAACACACATCCATCCTCCTTCTTCCAGGAGGAGGAAAGGGACTAGAAAAAGGACTAGAAAAAGCAGGATGGAGGATATTGTCTTTGAAAAAAGTCAACAAAAAGCTACCAGTGGTCATATCGGGGTGTTAGGGAGTCTGGGGGTTCCCGGGGGGCTGGGAAGCCCTGGGGAGGGCTGGGTAGGGCCTTGCAGCTTGGGCCCCTAAGTACACAGATGCTATCTTTCTGTGTACACCATAGAGACCTCAAATACCTTCAAACACTTCTTCAGATGTGCAAATGATGTCTCTGTAGAAATCAGGAGAAAAGTAAGTACACTTAATTTGAATCAATTACTATTAACTCAAATGTTGCAATTAATGAAGAGGTCAGCAAGGGACTTAAAAAATGAAGGGATGCCTGGGTGTAAAACAAAGCCCTAGACCATAACTGCCTCTCCCCATTGCTCGGAGGATCCCTATGTAAAGACAACTTGCTAAAACATCAAACTTTCTCTAGAGAAATGAGAAATAAATTGAAGTCACACACTGTGACTTTTTCAGCAAGGATTTAAAAAATTAAGCGGATTTCATCAGGTATCACAAACATATCACCAAGAGCTATGGGCTCAAGATCTAACATTCTAGCTGTGCCTGTATTGATCTTACCATTTATTTTGATACTAGTTTTCCCTTTTTCTCAAGTAAGTGTCACTTTAAAAGCATGCGAATGGTATTTGGTGAGGACAAGTACTGCTGGGCATTCTGCCAAGGACTATGAATTCTCAGAGGCAGCTAAGAAAGAGAAAAACCCAACAGTCTGAACACCGATTGAACAGGAGAAAAAAGAAAACTAGCCCCGAACTGGAGATTCAGGGAAGACATTGGCAAAAATCAGTGTGGCATGGACAGAGCCAAAGGATCCATTTAAATACACTTACAGTACACACAAGTATCTCAAGTGAAAGCAGACAAGTTTTCATTACTTATCACCATAGGTATTTTTTGTATTGTTAAAGACAATAAAACTTTAAAAGAATTCAGAAAAACTTATCGAGCTTAGAATTGAACTACATGCTCTGCTTAGACATCTTGGTAATTAATAGCTGAATTTGATGCTAAACTGCTTATTGCCCATGATTTCCTTCCATATGTCAAAGCAGATAACTATGCATTATTTTTACCTTTGCAAGTCACGCAGGCACATAACTAACCATATCAATACTGTATTAAACATGCTAGAGCAAAATGATTAATTTTCTACATCAAGAACTGCTTTTTCCTGCACATATGCCGTCCTCACCCTTCACGCAGCCTGAGCTGTGCCTCTCACCTGGCCTGGTGAGCTGCACACAGTCCAAGGGCTGTTCTGCAGACAGAGCCATTCATTCTCAGCACAGGCCTGTATGCCCTAAAGTTTGCTTGCTTCTTCTTTCAGGTGTACCACTGGGCCTAATAAATTACATTGTTTTCCACCATAAAGCTACCTCCTTATATCATTGGCCATCACAAATACAACACTGCTACTATTCCTAAATATTTTGCAGCGTAAAGTCCCCACTGACTCCAGCTGTAGCTGAGAAAAATGAGCAGTTCTGTAGGTTGCTCCCTGGGACCCCAGCGCAGGGGCCCAGATTAAATTCCATCAATGGCCACTTGTGAAATATCTGGTTTAACAAGACCTACCTAGAAACACTCTGAAATTTCCACAGAATCCAGGTTTTTGAGAGCAGAACTCAATTTCTTTCATCAAAAAAGGATTCTTTCTATTCCTGAAGTCTTTTGCCTTGTTTTCCAATGAGTCTCAACTTTCTGCAAACCCAGTAAGGGTCTTACTGCCAAGAGACCCCTTTATTAAATAACTGATTCTTTATGAGACACCCCAGAGCACAATCATCCTCCTCACTGAATGAGCTAAAGATTACTGCTTATGAGACAATTGCACATTATCTCAGCGTGTACCCTGAAGAGGAACAAATAACAGATTGCATTGGCAATCAAAACCTGGCATTTCCTAACTAACAAAGGCTTGACTTTGACACCTGAGTACAACTTCTTTTCCTTCACAGAATTCATGCTATTACACAGATATGTACCAGAATCATCAATAGCTTTTGAGCTTTCACGTCCCCAGCAGACACCTGCAGCTTTGAGGCAATGGGGCAACAGGGAGAGATTGACAACCTAGTACAGATACACGGAACATCACTTTGGAGGGATGACATACTTAGTTGTCAGTTTTGCAGTTTTATGCTGGTGTTCAAAAAATAGTGACATGCAGTGATCCTGGACTACGTTTCAGGCTCACTTTGCAGCTTTCTCTAAATCTGATCCTTTCTTACCTATCCTCTAGGCTGTCCATGACCCACATTTAATTTTCTCCTGACTTCACTCCTCTTGCCAGTATTACTTCTCCTACATAGACTCTTGTTTTGACTCCAGGCTTCTCATCACAGTGCTTGCTTTCCAGTCTGCCCTACTTGCAGAATCACACAACAGCTGAGGTCAGAAGGCACCTCTGGAGATTGTCGAGACCAAACTCTCCAGCTAAAGTGGGGTCAACTGGAGCAGGTTGCTCAGGGCACTGTCCAGTAAGGTGTTGAATATCTCCATGGATGGCAACTCCAGAGCCCCTCTAGGCAACCTTATCCAGTGTTCAACCAGCCTCACAGTAAAGTTTCTTCTTATGCATTTCCTGTATTGCAGTTTGTGCCCACTGCCTCTTGCACTTTTGATGCATACCACTGAAGAGAGCCTAGCCCGGCTCCAACTCCTTTATTCATCAGGTATTTGTACACACGGGTAAGATCCTCCGAACCTTCTCTTCTCCAGACTAAACACTGCCAGCTCTCTGAGCCTCTTCTCTCATGGCAGATACTCCAGTCTTCATGATCCTAGCCACCCCACGAGCCTCCTCTTTCTAGTCCCATCTTTGCTGGCTGCCCCAGCTCTGTAACCTTTTTTCTCTCTTAGCAGACGCCGCTCCCCTTGGCTCTTGCCCAGCTATTTCCAGCCCCTACCCTCATCTCCTCTGCATTGCTGCTTTCCAGATCCTGTTCAACCTACGCTTTGTTGAACTGACCTTCAGTCTCCGTTGTCTCCCTCATACAGACTTTCTGCCAAGTTTTTTCTCATTTTGCAGGTTCATCTCTTTTTCCTTTTTTCACTCCCTTCCCATGATGCCAGAAAACTACCAGACTATGAAGAGCACAGGGACACACACGTGTGTCCTACTCTGTTCCAGTGTCTAGATGGAAACTGTTTTTAATAGCCCAGAATGAGAGCAATAAAGATCTGCTCAGCCTCTTGCAGTACTGGTCAGCAATGTGCCAATGTAGACAGAATCTATGGGGAATTAGACTTTGAGTTCTTAACAAGTCTCTGCTGAGATGTGATATTTCAAAGGCTTACAACTCCGACAGGATTCTCACCAGAATAGAAAAACCCACTCCCTTGACACAAATTCCTTGCAAAGAGTCAAGTCCTTGCTTGAAAGCTTAGGGACATCATACTGTTTCTGTATTTCTCATGCAGACAAAACTTATATCCCTTAGTTGTTGCTTTAAAAATCTCTCAAATCTTTTGGCTCATTTTTTCCCATGCAAAAGACAATTAAAACTCTAAACACCTGGCATTGAAAATTTCAACCCAATGTTATACACGACTGAGAACAGGGCAAGCAATAAACATTTCTGTAACTAATGAGAAGTGGCAGCCAGCTTGGTAAACACAGCCAATCCCACAGAATAGTTCCTGCACACTGTCCTGGTTTCAGCTGGGATAGAGTTAACTGTCTTCCTAGTAGCTGGTACAGTGCTATGTTTTGAATTCAGTATGAGAAGAATGTTGATAACACACTGATGTTTTCAGTTGGTGCTCAGTAGTGTTTAGACTATAGTCAAGGATTTTTCAGGTTCTCATGCCCAGCCAAGGCACAAGAAGCTGGCACAGGACACAACCAGGGCACCTGACCCAAACTGGCCAATGATGTATTCCATACCATGGGATGTCCCATCTAGTATAGGAACTGGGAAGTGGGGGCAGGGAATCGCATCTCGGGGACTGGCTGGGTGTCAGTCGGCGGGTGATGAGCAATTGCCCTGCGCATCATTTGTACGTTCCAATCCTTTTATTATTACTGTTGTCATTTTATTAGTGTTATCATTATCATCATTAGTTTCTTCTTTTCTGTTCTATTAAACCGTTCTTATCTCAACCCATGAGTTTTACTTCTTTTTTCCTGATTTTCTCCCCCATCCCACTGGATGGGGGGGAGTGAGTGAGCGGCTGTGTGGTGCTTAGTTGCTGGCTGGGGTTAAACCACAACACACACTTTTACTCTTAGCCTTGTTAAAGAAACAGTTTCCATTTATAAAATTGAGTTTTAGCAAGTTCACTGACGACCTACAGACTTCGCAAGCACAGATGCTATCAAATATAATCCTAACTAAATTTAATGATCTTTAGTAAAAGGCAGGAATGCTTGGAAAAGTCTGTATATTTTTTTAAGATCTATTACACCTCTTTTGCCCACACCTATTGTCCCTTTAGTCTTTAAGTTTTCTGATGCAAGCCAAGTGAGTTGAGTACGTTAATCATGTTCACACTCTGAAAGAAGAAAAAAACTCCACCATCCAAGGGAACCAATGAAGCAACTCTTCATATCTTTTTATGTGTAAGGGTTTACTGAGTGTCATCAGATAATGCCATATCCAGACAATTGTCTTGCCAATCCAGAATATACAGCTTGACACCAACTGCACTGTAGGAAGTTGTAACAATTCAGTACTTCTTTTTCAACACGGTGCAGTTTCTACCTTAACTTTACAGGATAAGTTTCTTGAGTATATTTAGGAGGATAGGAACTTTTCTCATCTGTCTGTTTTTCATCATCACCAAGGATCCATTTCTAACTAGCTCACATCACAGCCTGGAATGCTGCTTTTCGTGAGTATAATTCGATCAGTGGAAAGATACTTTCTAACACCACCATTAAAAAAAGGTGAAGAATGGATTATCCCACAAGTTACTTTCTTAATTTAGTGTCAGAATAAACTGCAAGAAGCAAGGGAAAGGAAGAAATTTGGAAGTGTGAGAATATATACCTAAGAAATAACAAGGTGTTTATTAATATTTGCCCTCTTATATCATCTTACAGATCCATAAATCAGTGTTATTAACGGGACTGCAGGTGGAAGCAGTATTGAAGCACAGATGTTGCACTAACTTTCAGTTTTCAACTTCCTTCAAAATTGCATAAATAAATCCATTTATACTTTTCACTAAAATGGACCTCAGTAGAATCTCACTCACTCAATTCAGTCCTAAAATTAATGAAACAGCAGGGGCAATGCTTCAAAAAATATACTGTTCTCACTGGAAAAATATGGCACAGCTTTAAATTCCTAAGAAAGTTTGTAGCATATTTTGGAAGAGCCAGGAAATCCTGCAATAATGGGAACTTTCATGTCCATCATCCACCATCAAATCTTTGCTCAGAGGTAAGGACAGATTGCTACTCTGCATAGATAAATTAGGAAATACAGTGATGAGTAAGACCTCCTCCTCTTTGGAGAAAGTCCATGCTACTTTAAAGTAGAAATCTACAATGGATATACTATGCAAAAGATCAAGTAATTACAGCAGCCTTCGTATAATTAAAAGCAGTTCTAATTCTGGCATTCTTTCAAGAACTGGAAGACAAGCAAGTGTCTGTAATTATGGCAGTTTTCCAAATCCAAGATGTGCCTGACAGAAATAACTCCTTCCCTTGGTAACTAAACATGAACTACTAAGGGTGGGGGTTTGAAAGGAAACCTGACCTAATGGAGATCAATAGGAAACTTGGGCAGATTAGTTATGCACTGTGCTCTGTCCACTCACTGGGTGGAGAGTCATTAAGATGCACATGATCAATTAATTAGGCGTCACTGTTAAAATTCACTGGCTTTCTCCTGAAAGCTTCTTTTGAGACTGACCTCTGATAACAGCATTCCTATCTGATTGAAGCTACAGTTGAAGAGCTTTCAGTTACTGGGGAATAAAAAAAAAAAAAAGAAAAGAAAAAAAAGGAATTTGACAGGAAGCACAATGTCATCCCTTAGGTGCCACAGCACAATTTTATGATAAAACACCCTATATAGTGTATACATAAGCAATATGCATGCAAGTAGCTGAATGTTGTAAAAAGGAGACAATTTCCTTCATCTTACAAAGTATAGTTAACCGTTTAAACATAAAGAATATATCTATACCACTTCTTCATTATGTCAAATTAGCAGTAACTAATGCTGTGATGTTTCATAATAGGATGCAGAAGTTGTAAGTGGTGTTATTAGCTGCTCTTTTTTACTCTGATCTTTTCCCCAAAGTAGACAATTACCCTGTGTAATTTGTACACAAAACATTTAAATAAATTACTCATTTATCCATATGCATCCTTTCTTTAAAGATAAAAATAGGGCTTTTCTTCATTCAAAAATGATAAAGAACTTTTGTTGTTATTGCTATGGCAATTTAAGACAATGCAAAAAAACCCCAACAAAACCCCACAACAGAAATTGTGCACAGTTAAAGTTCAATGTTACAGATGTTTAAAATCCTACAGTCTTAAAGTGTATTTTTCAAAGGTATATTTCCACATAGAACTTCAAAAACTAAGGAAAAATAAATCATGACTGCATGATTTTGGACAGGGGTAAGGAAGGACAGAGGAGAATGCTGGCTAATATTTAAGTTCACCCACTGGTTAAACTCTATACATGTGGTTTTCCTGAAAGTTAATGTTTGACACCAGACTGCTCTAAGTTTTAACGTGGACTTATTTTCAGTGTCATTGCATGACTAATGAAGATGAAACAGGTCTATAACCAGATGCAGAGTCACCATGACAAGAGTGCAGAGAAATAACTGAAAAACTCTTTGCTGTTATTTACAATGCAAGTATAATGAGTCTAGGGTTGATAGATGTGTACAGATAATATTTGTAATTATTCTAACCAGGGCAGACTTTCTCCTTCATTATCTCAAAGTTCTTGAGAAAAAAAAGCAGATTTTTTTAAAAAGGGCCATTTAATTTTTCACCTTGAGGTCCTACCAATCAGCCAACAAACTACCTTATTGCTAAAATAACAAAGAGCTAGGAAATAGTGATATTAAACAAAGGTCCATAAGAATGAAGATGATCAGATTTGACCCCTTCCCTTGGCCTGCTGCTTAAGAGGCAAGTGTAGCATGTGACATTTGAAGTGCCTGTGAAGTTTTCTGTTTTGACAGATAACATCAACAAACTATATAGTTCTACTACATTTTGAGCAAGCAAAATGCTGCCTTCAAAGGATTTGTTACAAAATTCCACAAATACAGTTCTTTTTAATGAAAATGTGACCTACAGAAAAAGAGAAACAGTGTTTCCTTTATTAAACTTTCTTCTCACTTTCTACTTGCCAGGCAGGAAGAACTCTTACAATATAAAATTGGCTCATCACAAGGCCAACTACAAAATCTAGATAACTGCTAGGCTTCTAAAAAAAGCTAATGCCATATAGTCCAACAGATTTCCACAGTTGTTCATATCATCACCTCCACCACAGCAGCCCCTAGTAGCTATCAAGGGATATTAAAATTAGTCCCTTTTATTCAAATACCCACCATGTAAGGCTGTTTGCTTTCCTCAGGAAACATGTGTGTCATCTCTTCAGGGGATAAACATGAGTGCATTGGGCAAAGCAGAAATCAGAGTCACCCTTCTCCTCACTTTCAAAGAATATGCACCGTGTTGTACACATGCTTCTGCCGCAGGTAGCAGGGTAGACAACCTATCAGGATTCTTGAATGCCATGGCTGTGCAAATGAGACATACCTGCCTGCAGCTGCCATCTAGCACTGGCTAATCCAATTTAGTTTTACTGATTTTAAGTTCACTCTCTCAAAAGCTTTGTATTCCCAAAAAGGCTGCTTGTGATTTTACTTGAAGGCCACCAGTATTTTAGATTCCCTTTCAGTCTAGAAGAAAAACTCTGAGACATCTTACCTACAGCCTGTGTCACACCCAGTCGATTTTACCGACAGCTGTGGAATCTGTCCTTCAAATTCTACAAATCTGCTATTAGAAGGTGCAAGTCACAGGGCTCAGAAATTAAGGGCATAAAAAGGGTAGTGACATTGGAAATGTCCAAGAACTAGCACATCTTCTTCCTACTGATGTATGGCATGGAAAGCAACTGGTAGCCAGCAGCCAAAAGGAAAGTAGGAGGGAAAAGAAAGTATCAATGAAAGCACACCATGGACAGCTGGGAAGGTCACAATGCTGCCCACTTGATTTATTTGAACTTTGGAGAGTGTTTAATTTTAAACACTTGTGTCAATGCAGAGTGCATAGCTCATCCTATAACCTCTCTGTTTTTCTTTCCCGAATGCTATGGTTCTGTCTAATCAGGATAAACAATTCACTCTAATGAAACTTAAATGTGTTAGTGACAGTTGAACGTGTTTTGCATTATATAGCTAGGAAAATTACATATCTCTCCCATATAGAAATTAATTTCAGTAACCCCACAAACAATAGTTACAATCAACTAACACAAAACCACAACATGAAAAAATGTACCCTGCAATTTATCTCCTCAACAAAATTACGCTGTACAGAAGGGAAGGTATTCCATCACTTAACTCAGTACGAGTGCACTGACAGGCTAATGAAGTTCCTTCACTTACTGCAGGCTCCTTCAAATCCTTAGCCACTTAAGATGAAACAGATACCATACACATACCCTCTTTTAGGCATTAACATGAATGTAATCCAAATGATCTCTACACTATGATTTTGCATCTTTTTATTTTCTGAAATGTAAAAGAAAAAACCTAGAACAAGATGGCTATTACTTGCAGCTCAAATAGAATGGTATGGGTTTCAAACGTGAAGAAAAAAAATTAATCAACCCCACCTTCAAACACATTAATGGGATTAGTTTTAAAACAATAAGAAATATACACAAACTTTCAAGAAGCAAAGTGTAAAAGGGCACCATCAAATGAGTTAACATTTCATTAATATTGCTTGGTTTCATCTTGACATGACAAAAAAAGGAAGAACATCACTGGTCATCATATGCAAGTGTATCCACGACTAAACCAAGTTAAATCACGGAAAGAGACATTGAGCACCTTGATGAAAAAGAAGGAAAACATATGAAATTAAGATGAAAACCCCGAAAGTATGTCCATAGTAGCTACAATCTGGGAGCAAGTAACAAAAGCAGCATGTCTGTGCAAGAAAGAATTTATAATAATTGTCAAGAAATGTCTTCTTTCTTTCACCTTTCCTGCAAGTACAGGTAAGTAAATAGTTGTATTAATTCCATTAATTCCAATAAAAAACATAATTAAGTTACCCTTCATGATAATTAGCTTAGGTCATAGTCAGATCTGTATTTAATACAGCTTTAGATGTGTTAAAGAATATAGAGAATATAAAAATAAAAATATATTTCAAAATAACGGATATGCTATTTGAGAAAACTGGAAATATAAAGCCACAAATTTTACAGTGTCAAAGCATATTGGACAGAATATCTGAAGATAAAAATCACTTCTAGTTAAACAAAATAGCAATTTTCTCTACGTCTGTATTTCATCAAGATATTACAATTTGCTATGAAAAGAACTGGATGCTAACTATGCACATTTCATTCTCATGGTCTATCTTCTCCCTGTTTATCTCTGCCCATCATTTTATAAACTGTCTCCTACCAGTTGGCAAAAGTGTCTTTTTTAACCAGAGAAATCAAATTAAGGGGCTAAAGAAAATTTTCTACTTCAACACCATCCTTCTTTATGTTACTTAAAATTTCTGTAGAAAGAAAGGCATCCTCTAGTCCACAGGAGGAGCAACAGTTTGCAAATACTTCTTTCAATATTGAAAGGGTGGTGGCAACACACTGGAAGAGGTTGCCCAGAGAAGTTGTGGTTTCCCCATGCCTGGAAGTGTTCAAGGCCAGGTTGGATGGGGCTTTGAGCTACCTGATGTAGTGATAGATGTCCCTGTCCTTGGCAGGGGGGTTGGACTAGATGATCTTTAAAGATCTCTTGTAGCCCAAACCATTCTGTGATTCTATATTCATAGAAAAGGATGACCCAAATAGACAGTACTATTTGACTGACACTCACTCAATGAGGATCAGTGTAATAGCAAACCGTGCACTGAAGATAATGCTGCAGCTCAGTTACTGGAGTGTAGATGTTGAAGAATAGCAAAAAATATTTTGTAGTAGACTTCTCTCTCCCTTGCTTAGCATAAATTGACTGGAGTGGGAAACCCCTTCACGAGCGCTAGGAAGCCCGTTAGAGTAGAAAAGGAAGTACCAGTATTCCAGTTCCTCAGGGATATAAACCCAAGTTCTGGACAACTAGGTAGCAAGTTCGACACCCTTGGAAAACAAACAAAAAGGCCACCTTAAAACCAACCCCCCAAAACACCATCAAGACCTCAAGAACAAGCACCTGCCTTCTATTATTGTCTTTGTAGCCTTAAATTTATGGAGTGAAATATCAAGATAAACTGGTAGCTTTTTTTAGAAAAAACCCAACCCAACTCCTTAATAAGGACAGTGTAACATGGATATTATTGTTAGGGCAAAGAATAAATGTCTTCTAAGTCCAACTAAGTCATATACGGTGTATACAATTAGGTTAGGCAGAGAAAATCATCATACTAAGGAATTGTATGTACTGGTTTGATTAATTATTCCTTTCTTGAAACAGCTGATTTATCAGGAAAGGCACTTCTCTGCTATATGCTGTGGAATTCTAGAATATAAATAATCCCTAAGATGTTTCAATGATGATTAGCTTGAGTAGATTACAGTACACTGAAAAGTTAAAAAAATTTAATGCATTCAAACATTGAATTCAACTTGATTTTAAAATCTGATGTCATGACTTTAGGTGTGCCTCATAAAGAATGTGCAGAAACTTAGGCTACCAATAAGAAATTTCAATAATGTTCAGCAACTTCTTAAACACCTACCTGACTTGGAAGCCAAGCGTGAGTTAACGTTTGTCTTACAGGATAATGAAGCGAATAATTTACATGACCATTATTTGTACACTTGGGCCTGGACTTTGATTCTGTCTAAAATTAAAAGTACCAATTGCTCTTGTTCTTCCTGATGTCTTTATCCTAGCCAACAAATCTCAGACTTTTTCATAAGGGAAAAGAGGTGGGGGAGTGCAGAAAAAATAATAGAAGTAGCTGCTGATCAGATTGAAATCATAAACCCTTCAGCCAAAATCAACAACAACCTGCAAGCTTGATATCCTCCAGTTATCACACCAATAGGAGCGTGCAAGAGTAGCTCTGTGCAGAAGCTTAAGCAGCAGCACAAATTCATTCATTTTCAGTTTTAAAATTCAAATTGAGCTGCCTGCAGAGAAGCTGATAAGCTCTCTAGTAGAGTATGAAGTGTACACAGTCCTTAAGATCTAGCACAGGTGGATTATGTGTAATGAAGTAAAAGGAATAAATATCATCTAGGGTGAACGAATCCATCACAACTCTTACCCATGCAAGCAAAACAAAGCACAAAATGCAGCCAGAGTTATGAATATAAATATCGCAAAGAGTATATATTACATTTACAAGAATGTGTCTTAGAGTTTTGAGTAAAATGGAGTCCTACACTACACATTATATTTTTAGGAGAACTTAAAGCAGAAGGTAAGAAGTCTTCTTCTTCAACTGTTGGGTTAACAAAGAATGACCAGAAACAGGAAGGAAATTTTTAAAAGGAGGTAATTTAACGAGCATAAATTGTCACAATTCTTAATATTTCTTTTAAGGAAAAAAACCAAAAACCCAAACATGGGGTCATCCTGCCTTTTTATACGAAAGGTCTGTTAGCCTATCAGCTGTAACACTAAGCACTCATACAACTTCTGCACATTTCTCTTCAGACCTGTCACCAAGATAAATCAGTCACTCTTCCTTATTTCAACACAGTGAATTTCTTCAGAATTAGTGTTTACATTCACACTTTATACATGACCTAGTTGAAAAATGAAATAAAAATGCATTTGGTTTTTTGGGTGGGTTTTTTTTTTGTGTTTGTTGGTTGATTTTTTTTTTTTTTTAATTACAGCTAATAGGCTAGCCTGCAGCAGTCAACAAAGAACATCAATATTCATTCTATACAGTTGCCAGCTTGCACACATGATAACCTGACAATGTCCTAAAATTCTTGATCTGAAAAAGACCCAGTGTCCCAGGCACATGTATCCTACTGCATAGATATAGATATATGAAAATTTTTTAATCTGGACAAAAAGCTGCTTCAGCATTTGTATTTCCACTAATTTATTTTCAGTAATAGATTACAGTTTGACAATAGGAAAATATGTAATGATCACGGTAAAACCTACAAAAATCTGGGGGAACTCTGATTTATCAAATAATGTCGATAACATATTACAGGTTGTAACCAGCACTGTCAAAGCCAAACCCAAGAGTGTCTTGCATGACGTTTTTCAACATGAAAATAGCAGGTTTAATGATGGATTTCTCACTTTATATTAAAAAATTATCATAATAAACACCATTTGGATCAGTTTTTTAGCATGGCAAGAAGACTAAATGTTGACAAACCCAAGTTTTTCTAATATTAAAACAACACTATACTTTGCAATATTTATTGCTATTGTCTTGCATCTGATCAACATTGGAGTGAAATATACTACAATAAGCTGCTAACACACTGAAGTGTAATGGAATCAAGGAATGAACACTCATACCCACATCTTCTTCCATAAAACTGGTGGGAATTCATAGAAAGCCCTCCGAAATTATGCCACTTAGTGGTGCTGCTTTGTCTGCTGTATATTCATTATACTGCAAGAGCTTTGGGAGCTGGCAACAAAACCAGAGTAGTTATAACTCTACAGAGATGGTCCAGTCTAATTTGTCAAAGGATTGGATCAGTGTTTTATGAAGCTGTATTTCCCTTCACATCGCCCCTCCTCATCTCATCCTGCCCTTCTCGCAATGTTAGCTTGTACTCTCCAATCCTTTAACCCGCACCAGCCTACCTGTACACACATCAACCACAGCTGCCCCCTCTAATCCAGCACCACTGTGCTTACCAAGGCCAAGGAGGTATAAAACAGGAGAGGAAGAGGCAGCTGAGGCTTATTCCAAACAGTGAAGTTGCTGTTGCTGCTGTTGAAGGTGGAAGGGAACCAGGAAGGCTGCTGGGGCTAGAGGAGGCTGCCCTGATGGCCCCACTTTTGTTGCAGAAGCCCCATCTTGGTGCTTGTTGGTCTGCATGTCTTCTCCTAGGACAACTCCTCCAAACGAACAAAAGACTCCATCCCACTCTGGCCTGCTTAAGTAAATGCTTATTTATTGAAACTCATGTACACATTCAAGGTTGTCATGCACTATCTTTCATGTAACACCTCCAACTCTGATGGGGCCACAGGTGTCAAGCAGGTAATAGTGTTATCCAAGTGCCTGGGTGTTTTCTCTTGTTGGCTTTTGTCCAGTTCCTCCTGAAGAAATATAAGGGTCCTTATTCCTTATCTAAAACTTTTCCTGACCACAATTCCTCCAAAAAAAAAAAAAAAAAAAAGAAGGAAGACAACCATTAAGCTATGTCACATGTTTCCTTGTATTTTGACCTCTATCTCTGCCAGTCCCTTGTTTTAATCTTAGCTTCTAAATTATTTATAGCAAGGACTGGTTTTTCCCCCCTATTCACACTTGTACTGGGTACAGCAGTGAGGAGCCCTATGCTCTTTCAGAGGAAAACTGATGATTTTCTGCCACACAGAGGAGATAATTTTTAAACCTGACATTGGAAGCAAATGAGTTAAAAACGAAGAAAAAACATGTATAATTAGTTGGAATAAACATTAGTGAATGTTGTTCACTGTGATAATTCACAGCATAGTAGCAAATATTCTAAAGTGTTCTGATACTCTTAAACCATTTCAAAAATAGGAATGCATTTCAGGAAAAAATTACATGGTAAGTGAGCCGGAGTGTCAATTAGCATTGGCTGTAATTCTGTTCCATTAAATTTGTTATTTTGGGCTCACTACATATGGGCAAATTCTCAGAAAACTAGTGTGTCTTTACTGCTGCATTTGCAAATGTGTACTGGGGCAATGACAAGAGTAGAATTAATACTTTAATATTCTTTCTGGAGCAGTGAAACTAGTTTCATATCTTGTTTGTGAAATCTACACACAACGTGCAATTGCTTCAAATATGAACATTTTTCAATATAAATGAACAGCCTAAAAAACATGCACTGGAGGGGCAAAATGGAAACATTCTCCCTGTTTTGTTATAATTAGCAAATCATTTACTTCAGCTCAGTACATTGTTATCTTTTGAGATATAGCTTCCACATTCCTTCAATCTAAGCTGAATTTTAACTCTTGCATACAAATGAGCAAACATGCCAGAAGTTCACCGAAAGAGGAGGTTTGGCTTTCAGATTCTCAGCTCTGAAGCAAATCTGGTTTAGCATATATTCACAATTTTCATTCCCCTAATCAATTGCCCTTTCCCCACTCCAAATCAGTCATAATTTAGTGGAAAGGTATTGGTGATACTTAAAAATACTTAAAAATGTTCTAATATTAAAGTTACTACATTAAGAACAGCTGATTTTAAAATCCAGAATGGCCAATTAGTAAATAGGTGCAAGAAAAGAAAAAAAAAAAAGGACTAGTAAACACCAAGATAGTTCTTGCTTTGGAAAGCAAAATGTTGGTGAGTGTGATAGAAAAGACACTTTCAGGATTTGAAGTTGTAGATGGAAGATTAAGATCGTGAAATTTCTTTTAGGGCCTCAAGTTATCTTATTAGTTTTCATAAAAAGCACAAATAACAGCTCATTTTTATTTGAAAGCTCAGATGATATCAATACCACAGTAAAATATGGGATACTGCTTGGCTACATGCTATTTTTATGCTAGCAGCACAGGTATTTATGTAGGACCAGAGGTGAGGCAGCACGGAGCTCAGCGCAGGCAGGGACCCTCTGAGCTTGCCCAGGTACCTAGGTCAGTGTTTCAGATTTTGCAGAGCTCTCTGCTCCTTTAGCAATACTCCTACCAGTACGTAAGTTGCCCAGGTTTACACAAGTTTCAACAAGATTACTTATGTCTGCCAGGCAGATATAACCTGAATAGGAGGTTAGAGAGAAATCCCTGAATGGATGGCAATCATACTTAAGTATGTATATTACTTAATCGTACTTAAGTAAAACATTCATTTTAGCATGTTATAGTTTCCTCTAATATGAAGGTTAAGAACTTACCTCTACTTAACAGTCAATACTTCTAAGCATTCCCAAGCCTTCAGGCTTTCTTAAGTTACCCTGATGGTGTGGTTGGTAGAGGCACATACTAATTTTACACTGTAGATCCAGCCTTATCCTTTTTCTTCTCTCCCATTGAGTTCGGTGTTCTAATATACTTTTTTTGCACAGGATTTTGGCTTAACTAACAGCCCTAGTCATGGTGAATACAGCTCTGTAGCTCAATCATCAAGTGCATCCATCCCCTGCAAATTACTTGCAGGTGCCTGTATTCTGCAGAGGGGAACAGGGATTGTGCTGACAACCTGGCAGCACTTCTCCGTGATTTCTGAGAACAGAGATCCACCATGCCCTTTCCTTGCAGGACAACTCTGGACTCCTACCGCCATATCTTACATGGGGCCAGGATATCCAAAATGCTACTCAAAGACATAAGTTCTGCTTGGCACCAGTTGCCTGCATATGCACTACTGTACAAGAAAGTTCATTCTCCCTAACGTGACCTCAGCCTTTGTTTCTGCTTTCCCGTAAGAGTCCAGGTCAGAAGATATTGATAAAATAACTTAAAATGTAAACCCAAGAACTAGGTGACACAAAACTAGGGGAGTCACCAGCCCTGGCTGTGATGGTGAGGCAAGACATAGGTATTTTAGAGATCAGAAATCTTTGTTGGCCAACAGCAACAGAATGCTGGAGGTTTGGCCAAAGTTGGGCTGCATGGTGGTCTGATCTGCCACGCCTAACTCGCTGAGGTTAGTTACGCACAGACATATAGAAAACTGTTACTTACAATATACACGGGAAAAACAAAGAACACTGGACATCATGAAGCAATCTAATGGCTCCCCAAATGTTATAAACTTAACAAAACAGAAGGACAAAGTCTACGGCGGAAAGGGTGTATTTTGCAAGGGATAATGAGGGAAAAAAGGAGACCCAACTGTGTCTCAGATCTTCTTGTAGTTGCAGTAATCATCACAAAAACCATCAACACCTCTGAACAAAGACTATGCCTGATTCCTCCCTGTGGACCTGTTTGCAGCTATACAGTCCAAAGCATGACCATAAACCATATTCCAAAATAACAAAAAGTGCAGGAGGGAAGATGGGCTCAAATTACAGATCTCTGATTAAGACAGAGAAAAATCTCAGCAGTCAACCAACAAAATAGGTTAAATAACCTAAATATTCATCAAGTTCCGTATTTCTTTCCCTATTTTCATTCTTTTTGCTCTTTAAGTGGACAAATCGGGACACTCAATGTAAAACATAATGTTAAAATCCTTTGTATAATGTCTTTTTCTATGCCTGGTAGTATCTGAATTTACCCAAATGCCACACTCAGTAACAAGTGTATACATCAAAAAGGTTGTTCAGGTTTTATGTCCGGAAAACTATAATTCTATTCTTTTGTGGATCATCCAACCTCTGTGACACAAAATTTCATTCTGTTTTCAAACTCTACTGGACCAGAAACTTCCAAGCCTGCTGAATCTTAAGCCTGATCTACAGGACTGTTAAACTAAAACGTGTAATCCAAGTCAGGCATGACTCCAGCGCAGGAAGCTTAGCCTTCCCTTGGGTCTCATTTCCTCCTCTTTTGCCACAACAGAAGCAGCCTGCTCATTCTCCTGACTCTTGCTTCACAGACTCATTAGCCTATTAACCAGCTGGATCTGATAAGCAGGCTCCAAAACCACAAAAAAGCCAGGGGCACTCTGAAGCTGGGAGGTATGTTTCACCACATCCCTGGCAGTAGCTCCACAGCAAAGCTTTTCCCAATACCCAGTGGAAAGGACAAGGGGTGCTGTGTAATGGATGCTGGGCAGGCAGGGCAGACCAGAGGGGAGTTTCCCTCCCAGCCACACACTCTGTACAGTCCCTCCAAAGTCTGACATTGATTTACCTGGGCTACTTCAACCCATTTAGGAGTAAGAGTTCAAAAGACATTTTAAAGCAACAATGAGCCATACAATTTGGGGCAGAGGGGAAAGAAGAAGTAAGCATGCTCTAGATGTTCATTCCTGACAAGCTAGGCATAATGCTATTTTATTTCTCATCTATACTTTCATAACTGTATTTTAGCCCTTTGAGGGTTGAAAGAAAACATTAAAATACCATGAAAATAAAATAAAATGAATACCACAAAAATATTGGCAAATCCAGAGAAGATCATCCACCTCCTCCCTTTCCCATGAAAACTTCAGTACAGATGTTCTGTAGTAGCAGGACAGGAGGGAAAGCAAGGTAAAAATCCCATGGGCTTCTCCTAACCCCCTGGGGCAGGCTGTGCATGCTCTTCCCTGTCTCTCAAATACCGCCCACTGTCTTCAAAAGTAACGACTGTTAGGATATCTTAAGGAAGTAACGTTACAAATTATAGATCTCGTAGAAGATGCTACTGATTAGTCACCTCGGTGACTTCAATCACCATTTCATGCGCAAAGTAGAACCGTGATAAAACTTGTCAGTTTGGCATGTAAGGATGACCAAGGACCAGAACAAAAAGTCAGTGCTGCAGCACGAAAACTAGACTAGGAACTAATACATACTATTAGTATCTACCTTTTCTTTTTTTGTTTTGTTAAGCATGTCCGTGTTTTCTTCTTTATCCAGGTTGTCATTCAGACAACCCTGATGGGATCCTAAACGAAGGTTTACCCTTTAAGAATCCATTTCTCCATCCCTTCAACATGGCTAGCAACATCCTCGGTCTCTTTGGTCTTAACCTTGCACGCAAACACAGTTCAGCTGAACTGCTGTAATTCTGCTGGGAATACTCGAATAGTTACAGACATTTTTATGTGCAGGGCTGGGATGTAATGATAATGCCACCTGAATTTTTAGAATGATCAGAGCCAATACCAGAGAAATTCTGACAAATGTGTGAAAAAATATTTCAAAAGCAGTTCAGACACTTGGGGCTTTGGAGTCACTAAGGTGCTTTTTCAGCTATCCTACAGCTTTTGTATTAAATTCTGTAATTTTGTTTTATATGAGAAAGACCACATCAAAGTTGCCTGCACTGTGAAAAACAGGATCAGTTAGTGAAGGCTGATATATTCAATAACAAACAACACAACAGAGATGTCATATCCCTGTAGTCTGTACCACATTCAAACAGGGGCTTTGGAATGACTTTTTTTCAATATTCTTCTGAAAGTTGTCAAAAACACAGCCCACTCAAGCTAACTATTCATAATTAAGAAACATGAAAGAAAATAGCCTGTGGAACATATCAGCCAGCCTAGTTTCTCTAACATGAGCAAATACTCAAACCACACTGTCGGTAGCCTTAGAAGTAGCCTATAAGAGCCAAATAAATGACTAAGATACTAAATCCTATTCAAAATCCTGGTAAAGGCATTATGACTCTTGACACTCAAGTAAAAGGCTTTTTTGGGTTTGGATTTTTTTTGGTTGGGTTTGCGGGGTTTTGGGGTTGGGGGCGGTTGATTGGGAGTTTTTTGGGTTTGTTTTTAAACAGAAACTGTTTATGTATTCCACCTTAATGTCACAGTTTTTCAAAGTCTCCTCAAAAAGATTCAGCAGAGAATGGGTTACAAATTTTTGCACCTCTAAGAGTCTGACTGCTCAGCCAGAGGAGGAGCAAGAAGCAAGGAATTACAGGGCAATCACCCTTAATAAAGCTACAGATGGAAAGATAACAGAAGCATGTTGGAAATTAACAGCCACAGAAAGATTTGTAATTAAATTTGTTCGGGGATTTTAAGGGTTTGAAATAGCTGACAACCTGAGAGGGGAAGATCTATGATTAGAACAACACTAAAAAAAAACTTTTTCATTTTTACAAGGGCAAACTGAAGAGAGTGAAAGCAGCCCATACTCACATTCCACCAAAATCCAAAGATTTAATAAAGATGAAGATCACATTATAATTTTGAAAGAGCATTTCTTTGCAGGATCAGGTTGCGTGTATTGTAAATCACCCAACAGGATATAATTAAGCAGTAACACATGCCAGGCATTAGTTTCTGAGCAGTCAGAAAACACTACAGATTTCAGTAAAAGAAACAAACCCAGAACAAAACCCCCCATGGTTTACTTGTTACTTATCACAGTTTCTACAGCTTTCCTACTGCTACACTCGGCACACACAATATATATTCACTCTGCTGCAGAGTTGCATGAAACTATGTCCAATCATATCCTATAAATCCTTAATTATTTCTTGTGCATAAATCAAGGCCAGTTCTGAAGATGATCCAAAAGGCAGAATCTTCTCTGTTGAGATCCCTGTAATCCTTTTATTAAGTTAAGCGTTATGGGTGATAAAAGTAAACCTTAGCATTCACTAAACATGTACTGACATATTTTTATGGTTGAGAAGTCCTCTGTCCCATCCTGTAATCATTTTGTGATTCTCCTAACAGTAGACGGCCAGCCAACCACACTGCACACAGGAAAAAAACACCATAGTGCTTTCTCCACAGGTCCAACTGAAAGAATGAAAACAACAGTAAGACATTTTGTTCTTAAAATATGCTCAGTGCTATGCCTTGGAGTTTCATTTGTTACAAGTGAGCAGCAATTGTTCATTATAACTCAACCAATATACACTCTACTGCAAAGTTATTACTCTATGTTGCAATTTAGATTTAAGCTTTGGTAGCTCTGGCACGTTCCTGAAGAAAAGTAACTTCTAAGCAGGTCAAGATCAAGCAGCAGCAATATTGCAATAACAACAGTTGAACATGTGCTCTTAAGTAAGATCATACTCCTCTCAGAATAAGGAACCTCTGAATAAAACACAACAACAAGAAAAAAATCATTTTGTATACTGCGAAATACAGTCTCACAGGGCATTTTGGTGAACAATCACTCTGCAGGGACATACTAATGGTTTACTGTCCAGCCCAACTCTGAAGTCTTCACTCGCCTGAAAAAGGCACCGCGAGATACCCACCTATGTAATAAGCACCGCTTCTGGAATACAAAGTAGGGTTTTTAAAAAATTACTTGTGCTATGTAGAACAACTTGTAAAAACCAGTAGTGAACAGTGCAAGTAAACACCTATGACCATTTTCCCAATCTCTTTCCTTCAGCTCCTCCCTGCCTGATGACTCCCCTCTGCCCACCAGCATGGCTGTTTTAGTTCCAGGAAGACTTTTGTAGCAGTAACTGAGATTCTGCAACTCGGGTTGTTCCTAAAATAGAAAACTAATTGGGAATATTGAACATTTCCCACTTCTCTTTCCCAAGGGAATTTGTAAAGGTCTGTTCTTATTCTGTCCCTCCACACTTGGAGTGAAATGCTACACGGGCCTCCAACCTAATACAAGTCTACAGAGATCTTGACTGCACACATGGCCACCCACCACATCTCCTGCATTTCAGAAATCACCCCCACAGAGGTACTGATGTAACTGTGTTTATGTTGTGCTGCAAACCCAGCCAATGAACTCATCTGGCTTTCAAAAACCAGTAAGCAAAGACCTCCACTCCTATACCTTAAAGAGTATTGACACCAAACACTTTGCTAAGAAACTCCACCACCAGGCTGCTTTCTGCATATTTGTCCTTCAATTAACTTTTGCTCAGATGTGTGTGATTACTGAACACGGGGACAATTTTTATGCTTTCCAATTTATGAGCTTCCAAGATATGATTTTTGAAGCCAGCGTATGCATGGGACATTCAAATCCCTCAACAATCCAGCACAGTACCTATCCTACCTGGGGGATCTTCACTTTTATCTCTCTCTCCAAAAGCAGCAACATGCAGAGGTTGGATTTCATCACAGTTCAGACAAGAGCATCAAAGTATTCTTTGCTCTATTACTCCTGGAGTAGGTGATGGGCTCCTTAAAATACACCGGCTATCACAACCAGAAGAACAGCCTGTAGCTGAAAGACTGATTCTTTATTTGATCACTAGAAAGACTTATCTATTGACTTATAGCTCCACATTGACTTTG
The DNA here is from genome assembly GCF_929443795.1 of Astur gentilis. Lineage (NCBI taxonomy): Eukaryota > Metazoa > Chordata > Aves > Accipitriformes > Accipitridae > Astur > Astur gentilis. The sequence continues at coordinate 21,886,469 of NC_064884.1, forward strand.
CCTATTCTACTGTAGAAATACAGGGCTTCATTTTGGTCTCAGGACAGAGAATTGAGCTATGATAATGGAGAAAGGGCTTCAGCTGTTTGTGCAAATTTCTGCCCAAGAGATCACAAGGGCCTGAAGACAACACTATTTTTACCTCCTGCCTGGCTGTCCTATTCCAACTGCTTTGGCCCTCACCCCCTTTACCACCACTCCGACAGAATTTACCTACATCTGTAGACTGGCTTCCAGGCTCAAAAAATGCTTTACAACCATCATCTAATGGGATTAATGGCTTGCAATTATACAAGATTTCTCAAAAAAAATTCATACTGGCATGCTTCATGGACTAGGTATAGAAGAATTACTGCAGCACTCAATTATGCTACAGCCAGCATAACTGATATTGCACAATATGGGCTGAAAGGTCTCTAGAAATAAACAATATACTTTTACAATGTTGTCAGCCAAGATGGTCTTTCAGTCACTGGCTGGCCCCTAAATTCTGATCCTGAGAAATGTTTCCTCCCGAAAAACACAATGCCATTGAAATTTTGCAGACTTATCAATAAATGCTTGGATCACTGTCCTGGTTTCAGCTGGGATAGAGTTAATTGTCTTCTTAGTAGCTGGTACGCTGCTATGTTTTGAGTTCAGTATGTGAAGAATGTTGATAACACTGATGTTTTCAGTTGTTGCTCAGTAGTGTTTAGATTAATGTCAAGGATTTTTCAGCTTCTCATGCCTAGCCAAGGCACAAGAAGTTGGCACAGGACACAGCCAGGGCACCTGACCCAAACTGGCCAACGGTGTATTCCATACCATGGGACGTCCCATCTAGTATAGGAACTGGGAAGGGGGGGCGGGGACTCGCTTCTCAGGGACTAACTGGGTGTCGGTCGGCGGGTGGTGAGCAATTGCACTGCGCATCATTTGTACATTCCAATCCTTTCATTATTGCTGTTGTCATTTTGTTAGTGTTATCATTATTTTCTTCCTTTCTGTTGAATTAAACTGTTCTTATCTCAACCCATGGGTTTTGCTTCTTTTCCCGATTTTCTCCCCCATCCCACTGGATGGGGGGGATTGAGTGAGTGGCTGCGTGGTGCTTAGTTGCTGGCTGGGGTTAAACCATGACAATCACTGTGTCAGAGAATAATCATTTAAGATGCACCTGCAATGTATGTTAAAGGAAGTAATTTTCTTCTGCTGATTCCTTCAGCAGTTTGCACCAATATAGAGTGTGTTCCAATTGGTTTGAAGTCCGACCTCCTTTGGCAGGGGCAGAACTCCAATAAAATATAGTGACGAACACCAAAGAATAAACTGTGTTGGCAACTTTAAAGTATTAATTCTTTAGGCATGCTATAATTGGTCCCAGTACATGCTACTAACACAACGAAGTTTCACAAAACTTCATCCATATGCCAAGAAACCCACTGAATAGGCTGTCCCCCCCTCTTCCTTGGAGGAGGGACGAGCCTTAGCAGACCTCAAGGCAGTTCCATTTGGACGAGGGTGCACGTCCATGAACAACTGACCTGCCTTTGATCCTGGCGTAGGCACAGGCCAAGTTGCTCTTTTCCTCCTCCATGCTGAAAGTCAGAGATTTCTGGAGCAACTACCAGGGGAGGGGGCACCTAATAGACCATTCAAATAATATCTCCAAGGAACCTGTTGGAAACAGATAAGCTAAAAACTTCAGAAAGATCAGTAAGGGAACAGCATATGCATATTAAGAAATTACAAAGCCACTTTAAAAAAATCATGGCTGTGAGCCAGGAACTCACCACAAGTTTTCTTTGAGCAGCTCAACGTTGGCAGCCTTCCAAATAAGACACTGAGCTACTTTATTAATAACCCCTCAGTTCCACAAGGGATCCTCAAAACCCAAACCATAAAGCTAGACAAAAGCCACCCCCAAAAATGTAGGTTATAGTAAGTGCTGCTTTGCAAACAATAGAGGATGCCTGCTAGCTATAAAGCAGTTTTAATAGTGGCATTCTGGTCTTAACTGATGTAAAAATGGCCACTTCCTGCTGCTACATCAAATATGTTGTCCATATATATGCATATATATAAACATACAGTGTGCCTAATGTTCGTGGCAGGACTGGGAAAAGAAAGTGCATTCTATGCCTGGCTTATGCACATGTTTTGCAGCAAGTGAAATTAATTTCCTTGGTTTTTTTTTCTTTTTTTTTCAAATTCTAAGTAACACAGTCACTAACCTTTGAGTGCCCTTTCTTCCCCCTAAAAAGTAGGAGTTTTCACACACATATCCTTTGGTCAAAAGCAATCAAACTGATGAGGACTTTTTTTAAAAAGAGTAAAGGCAGAGGAGAACTCCAAATCCCCCTGTCCAGCCAGGCGCGGCTGCAATCCCCAAAGTACACATTGTGGATTGTGATCTCTGGATGAAAGATAACATCCACTTGCCAAGTTCTATTACAAATCTGTGCTTTTATGCTAGAAGCTTCCTCTAAGCTCAATTTCTGCCACATTTAGCCTTTATGTATCTTTACTGAATAAGGAATGAGGCAGGAAATATATACTTGAGATTATGAAACAAAAGAAGCAGATTTCTACACTGTACTGTCTCTGACCTTGCAAGTTCCCCATGTATTTCTTATTCCTCAGGGTAGACATATAGGGTAGGGCTCTGAAACACAATACATTCAATTTTGGAAAGAAGCAGCACTAGCCTAATCAAAATAGCACTTTTCTAGGGCTTAATGATGACAGTTTATAAAAAGGTTTTATTCCAGTCCTCCTCAATTTTAGAAATAGATAAGGGAAAAAAAAATAATCTGAGGGAGCCTCAGTATTCTGTATGGCATCCCTGCCTTCCTACACAAGGAAAAGAAGATTAGTCACTGTCACAAAATTCTCTTTCAAATACTGGTTGTGCCTCCACCCGTGAGTCATTCACATTAACTTTTCAGGACAGAAGGTAGTTTTCCATTATCTCTCTTTATTTACAAAGAGCATCTCTTGTGGGCAGAGTGAATTAGGTTCTCTTCTCTTATGACCCTTTATTCACAGCAATTCCCTGGCTGGATAGCAAGAGAGAGACACAATGACAAAAAGAACAGGGAGGGAAAGAGACCTCACAAACAGCACAAGACAGGCACTGCCTAGGAATGAAGCTGCTTACTGAACAAAGTCTGCTTGGGAACAGGTGCTTGCTCAGGAATAGGTGCACTGCCAAAAAATCACCACCCAGATTTCTTCCATACACTACTAATATCCCAGAGAAGGTAGCTGTGCGGTATTTATCTCTCTTTAGTAGTTCCAACATGCATCTTGTGAGGCCATCACCCTGAGAGCAGCTTCCCACAACATACAGATTACCCCAGAAATTCCTGACTGTGGACAAGGCACAAGGAAATGATCAGCAACTATCTGAGAGAAATCACAGCTGCGGCTACTTCTTTCCAAATTTATTCAGATAGCTGTGTATCTTTGTGTTATTTAGTGCCAGATTCCACTTTCCTGCATTTTTATCAAATGCTTGAGACTAAGAGGAAAGGTTTTCATCTTAGATTATCTGAAAAATCCCCTGGATCCTGCAGAGAGGAAACAGGGGACAGGGAAAAGTCTACAGGCTGCTTTGCACAGGTGCTGCTGCAACTCCTGCTCATTCTGAAATGCAAAGCAGGCTAACCTTTGGGTTTTGCTGCTCTTCTGACCTTTGGATTTTGTTTGCTAGCCTGTGTATGAGGCAGCACTCATGTATAAATGTCTTGTTTCCCTTTTCTATTTTCCTGTTGATGTCCGGAGTACACACTGTCTTTGCAGTATCCCACAGCCCACCAGTGCTCCAAAGATAGGTGGGAGAAATATTCACAACATCTTCACAACCACAGTTCTAGTCTACCACTACATTTACAGGTACTGCCTCTTGCGCACCACGGTCCTTGCTATTCCTGGGCATTGGACTTAAAAGCCTGCTTACCTTTCCTTCTCAGGAGTGTATCTGTTTCAGGTTTTCTCAAGCACTCAACATCAGAGCTTTATTCTCCGCAGGTTTTGGTCTGCTCACAGTACTGTATTTTATTTGACACATTTGCTGCTTTACCTGGGGTTAATTGCAAGTCTCCTAACAGTTTACCTGTGTAAACTGGCCATGGTCTGTGGTTTCTAGCCAAAGCCCTTTTCCATCCTGTGACATCCCCCTCCAATACGAAAAGACAAAAAAAGTAGACAGCCAAGTACAGCCAAATTTTCCACACTTTACCTTCCTCTTGAGCTCTCTTTTGGAGATGCAGCATGTCTTATGAGAGTGCTGTGTACTTTATATTTCAGAAATGTTTTTTCTCCATAATTCCCCAGCTTCTTCATGACTGTTTTCTACTGCAACTCTTTACTGCAGTTAAAAGAACAAAGTCCCCATTTCCATTAGCTTTCACTGGGCTGGACTTAAAACATCTGAACTCTTCTATTCCTAACACTGACTTAGTTCATTCATGATTTCCCATTCTATTCAGAAATTGCTTGGAATCAAGAAATTTGGGAGAATAGGCATAATTTACTGCTGAAGTTTAAATGAAGCCCTGCCTAACATAAGACGTCACATGACTAGTTCTAGCTAGTTATCTTAAAACCCAAACATCATTACAAATCATTAATATTTCTGCTCACTCAAAGGCTGACTAGCACTCAAATGCACTAGCAAAGTAGTTAATCATGTATTAAAAGTCACAAACGAATGCACAATTGATGCTGAAATTCCACTATCAGCTCAGGTTAAAAATATAATTAAAAATATTTAGAATTCATATTATATACAGCACTAAATATCACATGTGGAATTTAAATGCAATGAAGTTTTTAACAATGTAAAATAGTCATGCTACTACAACACTTCTGATAATCTCTTCCCCCCTTCTTCATCAAAGATGTTTGGTTTTTTTCACCTTTTCTCCCTTCTGAATCAGTCAATAAATGCAGAAAGCAGGAATTTCTGGAATACCCTTCACTTCCGTGGCAATAGATTGAGATATCAAACATAAGATTTTCAATTCCCAGCTAAAATTATATAGTGGAAGAGACCAGGGTACTCAAAAAAACCCAAACCAAACAAAACACTGCCCCCCACCCCCAAATCATAAATCATATAAAAAAATCCACAAGCCCCCTTATTCAGATCCAGCATTTTGAAATAACTGGATAAAAAACAAAGACTATGATAATCTAATCAGCTTGTGATTTTCCTTTTCTGTGTGTGTGAGCACTAGGTCTTATGATTAAAGCCTTCTTCTGAAGTCTGACAATTGGTATGATAGATTTTAGAAATCCCCAGTGTGTATGCAATGCAAGTAAAAATAATTTTTTCTCAGTTCTCACTCACCCTACTTCTCCACACATGCCTACTAGATAATTATGATTATAGCAGGAAGCAATTTAAAACACTATTATATTTTAATTTTTATTTAAAATAATAGAATGTCTTCATTTCTTACTAGAGTGTGTTATAATTATTTAGCTTAGTACCAGCCATTAAAAAAATGGATCCATTACTTTCTGAATGATATGAGACACATGGTTCGTTTGTTAAATATTGTTTCTTTTTCTAACTTTTTCCTTTTTTGTTTGTTTTTGTGTTCACTGTCACAAGTGTTTGTGTAAGCATGAAACAATTTAGGCTCATGAGCCTGGCATTACAATTTGCATTAATGCATGTCTTCCCATATAATAAGCAGATTTTCCCAAACTTTCATAACTTCAGATAACAAATAATTTTAAAAGTAACATACAAGAAAAAACTTTGAAAAAGGCCTTTAGAATATCTTAAGAAGTCATCAATAAAGTGGTACATACTGTTTTAAAATACTGATTTCTTTTCAATATGATACAGTGACAATTTTTGAAGAAATCAATGAATAGGCAAAAGCAGATTTGAGATTTATGACATAAATTTCCTTTCTGATGACTACCACTTTAAAAATGAACTTTCATTGTTCTTGGTTCACATGACTTTTTTTAGCAGCTGTCAGAATACTTGCACTTAAAAATACAGCTTCTTTCTGGCAAGCAGCAGTCCTTCACAACAATTTAAAGTTCTAAGACTTTGAATAAAATGATTCAACCAAAAGGGCTATAAAATCATAATCATTGCCCAGATGGTCTTAAGACCTCTGCAGGAAAAAGCTGCAAATGTTAAGACCAAATTTTCTTCTGGTCAGAGTCCCTTATCTCACTTGCCAGTTGTCCTGGTTTCAGCTGGGATAGAGTTAACTGTCTTCCTAGTAGCTGGTACAGTGCTATGTTTTGAGTTCAGCATGAGAAGAATGTTGATAACACACTGATGTTTTCAGTTGTTGCTCAGTAGTGTTTAGACTACAGTCAAGGATTTTTCATCTTCTCATGCCCAGCCAAGGCACAAGAAGTTGGCACAGGACACAACCAGGGCACCTGACCCAAACTGGCCAACGGTGTATTCCATACCATGGGACGTCCCATCTAGTATAGGAACTGGGAAGGGGGGGCAGGGAATCGCCACTTGGGGATTGGCTGGGTGTCAGTTGGCAGTTGGTGAGCAATTGCCCTGTGCATCATTTGTACATTCCAATCCTTTTATTATTACTGTTGTCATTTTATTAGTGTTATCATTATCATCATTAGTTTCTTCTTTTCTGTTCTATTAAACCGTTCTTATCTCAACCCACGAGTTTTACTTCTTTTTTCCCGATTTTCTCCCCCATCCCACTGGATGGGGGGGAAATGAGTGAGCGGCTGCGTGGTGCTTAGTTGCTGGCTGGGGTTAAACCATGACACCAGGCTATCCATACGGCAGTAATAAAACATCCTCAGAGGTACGTCAGATGAAGCTACCAATTAGTTACCAGCCAGAAAGTGATACTAGATCTACATGGAAGCATCAACTTTATGCTACCAGTTAAACAGTTTGGTGGTCGGAGACCACTGATGGAGCAGCTCCACTGAGTTAGCCTGCATACAATCTCTGCAACTACAATAAGGTTTATAAACATAGAGCTATGAGGAAAATGAACTAGTTGGCTAAGAGTTTAAATACCTAGGCTGAATGCTTCAGTCTGTATGCACCTTTCCACCAGGTACATGACCTCTGGTGCTAAAAAACTTTTTCAGCTATAGAATCCCCCAAATTCCCCATCCTGCTGCCCAGGGTCTTCCTCTTCCTACCATGAGCCTTGAAGTCCAGGTCATGTAGGTACAAGCAGTCCCCTGAAGCCCATGGCAACAGCAGAAGCAAACTCAGTGCCATTTTGTAGGCAAGCTCAAGATTTCAATGCCAGATCACAATTTCCCAGCCACAAAACAGGTGTTGGAGTGAGACCAATTAACTGGGAGAGCTGTTCTGCACTGCACGGTTCCCCAAGGAGAACAAACCTCACAGGGCTCACAGCAAAATTACCCAGGTACAAGTGAAATGCTGAATTTGGGGAGGAAGCCAGCAGACTTGTGAAGCATTTTTATGAAACAGCATAGGTGATTTCCCCCTTTCCTTTCAAAGGAAAGCATTTCTTCACATAAATATCCTCTTTGGGTATATGTAGGGCTTTTGATAGCAAGTGGCAGGTGAAATTTTCAATTGGAAACATGGAGAGGCTTGGTCCTGAATCAGAGGAGGCGGCCTCCCCCAGGAGAAAAGCACTCATTCTCTTCCTCTGTGTTTTCTGGCCCCCTGAAAACTACCAGTGGCAGTGAACTATTCCCTGGCTGTGAAACAGGGGAAGGAAACAGGGTATTGAGATGTAAAATGAAACAATTCTCTGTATGACCCCAAGGAACTCTCACATACAGAGCTGTAAGGTATTCTCAGTTCAAAAGCCGAAAAAAAGGGGGGTGGGTGTGGAAAAAACAAAAATGGAAAAATTAGTTTCAGTAAAACTGAAGTAAAACTTTTTCTCTGGATGTCTCACAATATAATTGTTGCCAGGTAGTTTTTATCCTTTTAAAAATTTAGCTTAGCTCAATTTCAAAACTAACATTGTTTCAAAATCAAAGAAGAGAGCCATTTCACTTTGAAACCACCGAAATAAAATATTTAGGCTCCCGATATTTCTCCTCAGCTGAAACTACTGGATGAATTGCATCAAAACAAGAGAATAGCTTTGATGAATACCGTACTGTGTCTTTTCAGTTAATAAACTATTTGCATAAACAATTTCATCAAGCATTACTATGAGTGCAATCGAGACCACAGAAATAAGTCAATGTGCCTACTGGGTAATCTGCTGTGGGATGCAAACTATGCCATTGCTTAAATTCAAGGACAAGAGATGGAGTAGCCAAAGAGAAAATTACATTCCCATCAGTTGTCCCCCCCGCCTGGTGATGTGGCACTGCCACCGGTGTCTGCTTTAACTGGCTGAAACAAGATGGAGAGTTTTAATGTGAAAAATATTTGGGATGTATCTGCATTTTCTTCCCAGAGAAGGACAGAGGCAGAGCAATCACATATGGTTGGAAGGTCCTGCTACTGAAGACTGCCCAGATCAGCTGAGGATCAAGGCTAGGAGAGGATCCTTGGCTAGGAAGGGTTGAAAACGGTGCAATTCCCTGGAAGCATAACCCCAACTAAAACTGCATCATCACATTCCTGCCCTGAGGCCAGTTTTGCATTCCTTCCCTTGGGTCAAGCATTAACCCCAAGCGACCAGGTGAATCCAGCCAAAGCCCTGTGAGGCAGCTTGTCATTAGCTGCATCGCCTGGGATGAGTTTCTGCAGCCAGCCAGCCACACATAATGGAAACAAATGCCGGGGTGGAACGACGTGACCATCTGCCAGGAGGAACAGTTGCCCGTTTCAGTTGGAGGGCAACTTTGCTCCGAAGCTACAGAACGAGCTCTCACTCCCTGCAGACAAATAAGCCAAGCCTGTGCACCTGCCCCCGCACCGGCAAGCCAGCAGCTCGGCGCTTGGGTGCCCAAGTCCTGGAAACAAAGCGAAGGCGTTTTGAAGCAATTGGTTTCTGGCATGAAATTTCGGCAGAATAACAAATGGTGGTTAGCTTCATAATTAACAGTTTCAGGGGCCTTCTAGAATATGAATCAGAAGGAAACAAAACTTGAATAATGCATTAGTGAGAGTTCATGTTCTAGTAGCCCTATGTGGATTGTCAGTGTGCATTCCAGTAGCTCGTTATGATTTATCTTCATCAGCCATGGGCTGAAATTACCAGACTCCAGTTACTTAGCTTCCCATGTTCAAGAAAAACAAAACAAAACAAGAAACGTCAGGCCTACCACAGGAGATGGTTTAAAATGCCCGAGGTAAAGAAAGTAATCTACTGTTCTCTGACATTTGCTGCCTGAAAGTCATTCACATTCACAACCATTCAAATTTGTTTAGTGCAAACCAATTGCTTCTATTTTCCTCTTGTCAGTAACATTAGCTTTGATTCAAATTTAACTCTTCAAAAATTTCAAAATCTAAAATGAAATTCAGAGAGGGTTGACAGGGACATGTAAGGGTCTTGACAGAACATACTGTTACTGAATTTATCTCCCTTAATCTGTTAATTTTGAAATTTCTATTTTCAAGGGGAAAAACCCTAATGATCTGCACTTCTTTCACTATCTCAGGGAAGGTAAGAGATTTATGCTGATGTTTACCAGACTCACATTTTAATACTAATCCTAACACAACAAGGACTACGAAGATAGAAAAATAGATGCGCTCAATTTAAACTAACAAATTAAGCGATTATTTACAAGCACAACTTGAGGTTTAGTTACATAGCAAAATACATTTAAATAAATATCCCATCACCATGAATGCTTAGACTTGTGTAACAGGCCATCAACTTCTAAATACTTTGGGCTTACAAGGTTAATGTCTACAGTGAGAAGGGGAAGTAGGTTAGATGCTTAAACAACAGTAGCCATCACAGACTGCTTGGGAAGACACAGAGGATACTGGCTTTCATCAATACTCTTTGTTCATATTGACATCCACTAGAAAAATGCTTTTATAGTTTCTCTTATAGTTAAATAAAATAAACAAAAACTCCCCACAAGACACCCACCCAGCCTCACTTTTTTGTTATAACATATTTAAGAATAAAACACACAGTAAGTTGTATTACTAATGAGAATTCAGAACATGCTCTGAAGGATGACTTTTCATATGGGTTAGGGAGAGGGGGAACTACAAGAACAGAGGGGGGAAAATAATTTTATTTTTTATTTGTGAAATCAAACAGGAAAGAAAACACAACAAGCTTGTGCTGGCTGTGATAAATTCAACCACATTTCAAGCAAATCAGTACTGTTATAGTCCTTTATGGCACAGCATAATTCAACCCACGAAAAAGCCAAATCATCTCCTACATGCTACAGAAATGAAAGTAGTAAAGCTCAGTATTACAGAGTTTATTGTTTCTAAGCACTGTACATTCATTATTTTTGAACTAGCAGTAAAAAAAATTACAGACAATAATTAACTTTGAACAGTTGGGGGGGCAGAAGTTGGTTTACAGGCTAAATCAGATGAGTTGATATGAGCCTGGTACCTACAGCTTAGACATCAAATCCTGTTACATAAACACGACATTTCTTCACTCAGCCAAATAATTTTTTGGGTTTTGCAGCGCATGTCAAGATGCCAGCTCCCTTGGGAAGACTCCACAGTTACTTTAAGACGGGAGGCTTGGCATCACTGTAACACATCAAAACCCCAATGCAGTAGTTAATGGTTATGAAAGAATTTGACCTGCCTTATGTTAACATTAATACTACTATTTTTACTGGTGGATTCAGCATGAAGCTGGGAACTGGAAGTTTGACTTAGAATTCCAGTTCTAGTGTTTGTGCCAGCTGGCCTTTACTTCTGTCTCTAGGCAATTTCATCACTGGGAATTCTAAAATATTCACATTTCATGATCTAGGCAGCATATACTTTTGCAGATATATGTCCGTGGTAAGGAGAGAGAGATCATCAAAACCTTGGTACTGCCCCGAAATTATTAACACTCCAGCAGTTAGTAAATTAATGTCTGTCAGCCAGCAATTCTCTCCCCCAAAATCTCTGCAAGTACAATGAGCAGATCTCATCTTCCTCAGTGAAAAAGTCAAGCAGCTCCGATTAAATTGCCAACAAGGGGGATTCAAGTTAATATGCATGGCTGGCTTTGCATGGCAGTAAGCAAAGAGGCCTTATGTGATCTTTCCCGCTCTCCCTGCTGAAGGGAAGGCTGGGGAAGGCAAGGTGGTACCATCCATGAGAGATGCAATGCTGAGAAGTTGAAGGACAATAATGCCTCAAGCCATGTGTATGTAAAGCAAAGTTTGCAGTCAGCATACAGCAACAAAATAAGATAAAATTATGAGAAGCAAGTTAAGTAATGTAAAACCTTGTTTGGTTTTAAGGAAAGAACTCACCAGTACTCGGAAAAATACTCTGAGGTAAAAATGCGTACAGGAACGCAATGGGATTTTTGGAAGTCTTAAGACACATAGTTCTAATTATGTCCATACAACTGATGTACCTCCACACTTCTGAAAAATCACACTGATTGGACTGATTTTATTTTTTTGCTGTTCTGAGTTAGGCTGTCTCAAGCACTCACATGGCAAATCCCATGTTACTTCTTGCATTATAGAACTTCGGGACCATTTTATGTGGCACAGATCACACTGCTGTCATAAAGCTTTCCAAGCACTCTAGCTCTTTGGGATTGGAAATGAAGAAAATGAAAAGAAAATATTTTTGATTAAAAAGCTCAAAATATTAGAGTATTTAAATTCTCAGACATCAGATACATTGGTACAGTAATATCATATAGTACTTTATTGCTGATTTTCCACTCTTTCCACAGATCAAATATTATTATTACTTGTTATTTGGTACTGGTAATTACTCGGAAGTTGATTATTCTGACTAATTTATTTTTATGACACTTGATTATTTTTTTTTCCCATTTTTAACAAAAGGGAATATGACTCAAAGGTGTTACTTAATTTTTGCTATTTTCACTTTTCAGTAGAATGAGCAAACTTTGTCTTTCAAAAGGTAGGCTTCTTGCACAGCAAATGACTGCACTCATTTATTACCTATATCACATTTGCAGTAATTCAATTTGTTCTCTTTCAATCAAACTGCACTGTTAGTTTATTGAGATAACTGAACTTTAATGTTATTCTGTACCCTTGTTTCAGCTCTTAGTTTCTGTGGAAATTGCACTGCAGCAATAAGAACTTTAGGAAAAACAAACTAGTTACCTTTATGATTTTCTTTCAACTGCCTGAACTGCGTTATTTAGAAAGGCAACAAATTGCTTTATAGAACTTATCAACTTGACCCAAAAAGTTTACAATTTTAAGTAGCAGAGCCAAGGTTTTTTCAGAAGCATACTGAAGCAAACTTCTCCATTGCATGTATATGGAACCAACATAGAAGTAAAATTCATTATAGAGTATTTTCTTCCTAACAGGAAACAGAGCATAATACCTCTTAAGAATAATCCTGGTGGTGCAGTTTCTACGTTTTGAGAATGTATGCAATTTCCTGACCCAAGGTTTGCATGCTAAAAGCTGAACTGCCAAACATTTTTTAATAATAATAAATCTGAAGCATCAGCTGAACATTCTACCCAAGGAATGAAATATTCTTCAAATACTGAGTTTTCTAGTGAGTCCAAATACAATGAGATGGTATTGCCAAATAAAATTTCAAAACAAACAGATCATGCCTGACGGCACTGTTACGCACTGAGGTCATCCCAATTAACTACAGCTTTGGTTACACCAAGAATTTTGCAGCCATTGCAGAACATAAAGTGTCTGACCATTTTATGTCAGATTTTAAGCCAAGCACACAGTTTCATTCTATTGATGCTTAAAGCAAAGGATAAAAATCATAAAAATCATGTTACCAAAAGCTCAGGAAGTTGTGCCTTGGGAAGCTCCTTCTCTTAATTTTCAACAAGTGCTGAACACATCCTTTAAAAATCAGGCACAACTTAAGATACTCCAACTTACTAATAACCTGAAACAGTCAATCACTGTTCATTATTTTATTTCGAATATGGTCATTTCCTTGTTTCTTTTGCATCAGAGGTTTATTAACAAGAAAGGAAAGGGTTGGCCTCCCATCTTCTTCCAATAATTTGTTTCTTCTGCCTTGTCAGCAGAGGACAAAAGACATATAAAAACAAGAAAAACAGTCATAAAATTCTATGTATTGCTAAGGCAGTTTGGGACAGGTGTTACAGAGACGAACGAATACAAAGGGAATAAAAGCAGACACTGATGCTGGCAGGACAGAACTACAGCCTTCCTTTGATTCACAGTAGTACACGTCCACAGATGTATTTCAATTTCCAGGTTCAGTATCAGATACTTAACTGGAAATTGAAATCCTGATACAACAGCAAGGTGGAAAGTGAATACCCGAGGGTTGGACAGTTGATGAGAAAAACATGTGAAGTGGTAAAGCACATCCAATTCATTGCCATCAGCACTAGGGTAAGGGTAAAATGGCTGAAAGGAAGAAAATTAAGTACAACAGCCTTGCATCCTCTGCCTTGTTTTATATTTTCAAAAGAAAAACAAACAAACTAAACCACAACCTCCCCCCAAAAACTACTAACCCACCCACCACAAAACACCTTAACTTTTATCTTCCAGGAAAAAGGGACAAAGGACTGGAAGTTTGGGGTAAAACCTTCACAAAGACATAGCTCTGTAACTCACTTCTAAAACAGGAAGCTAAATTTATGAAGTGAATAAATCTACTCTTAAAAGAAAAAGGAAAATATAGGAAAGCAAGCAATGTTGAGTAAGAGGAAAAGGCTGTGTGGTAACATGAATGCTTGAGAGGAATATAGGTGAAAAAGTGCAGATGGTTTTATCTTACATCCCTGCACTTTGTACTAGACAAAGTTGAGTAATGTTTCAAATGTGGGGTATTTCCAATATTGTAATTAAAATTACAGCAACAAGGAAACAAAATCTATACAGAATTACTTCTATATAATAATAAAATATATAAAGCTGAAGTACTTTAGTGCCAATTATATTAGCATACTTGGCAGCAAACATTTTTAAATTAAATGTGCTTTTCAACTTAAACACTAACTGCAAGAGTGCAAAAAAAATACAGCCTTATGGGCTGTCATAAGAGCGAGCTCTAAGTTAGCACTTTACTTAATTATACAAAAGTGTAATATGAAATCGATTTCTTGTGCGCTGTATTAGTGCCTTGCTTATTACAAAATACTTTTGTATTGCCTTTGTCAACATAAATTAGACTTGCACAATTTTTTTCTAAGAACACTGTTAAATTAAATTTAAAGTAATGCAAAATTGGTATTGTGCTTATGTGCTTTGCAAGTATAATACTAAATTGATGAAGTAAGCTTCTAAATGCCATTAAACCATTGTATTTCCTTTTTATTTTATAATGAAACTTTAAAAACGAAAATAGTTCTTAAAAGATGTCTTCAATAATCTGCACCAAGAGCAACTGAGCTATCAATTTAGGAAAAAATAAAAAAAGCAAATTTGCATCCTGTCTATAAAAACTTTTAAACTTGCAGCAACTCTTTATTCATTAAAAATCAAACAGCAGAGAGAATGCTACCAGTAATTAATTTTCAGCACGGCTTGCATTATCATTTTAACGTCAGGTTTCACTGGCCATGCCTCAGTGGGAGCTTGGTTTTGAGGAGATCACTAAACACTGCTCACAAGGGAAACATCATTAAACATGTACTTGGAAAACTGAAATTACTTGCAGTAACAACAACTGAGAAACTCTGCTAGCCTGCCTCGACCCATTTACCCTCCAGACAGAAGCAGGTACCTTTCGGGAAGTGTTCATGAACTACCAGATATACCACCAATGGCATACTTGAGTCTACCCTTAATGAAGTTTGACCTTCTGATCATAGATCCAAAGACTGGTTCAGTCCTGACGACGCCAGATGGGAACACAAACCCAGTGACCAATGCTTCTGAGAAAGATTAAAAGCAGAACACTTAAAAGGCAAATTATGCACCAAGGGGGCTGGGGGGAGGAGAAAGGGCAGACACTCTTGGCCCCAGCAGAGATCATCAGCAATATTGACACACAGGATTACTACAACACATATACAATGCAAGAAAATCCCATCTCTTCAATATCAGTGACTGGCATATCCAAACACTCATGCCACAAGCATAATCTTCTATTTCTAGCAATTCTTTTATGTTTTCTCCAAAACCCATTCCAGAAACTTTTAAAAGATCTTTAAAAAAAAAAAAAAAAAAAAAAGTAGGTTCCTTCCCTCTTCATCTTTAATTGGAAAAACAAATCTCAACTTCTACTTCTTGGATGCTTGGATTTTTAACTTCCAAACTGCACTTATTTATATCTATATGACTTTTTTTTTTGTTTTATTTTTACTCCTAATGTAATTCACTGACACAACTGTAAGATTAAAGTAGTTCCTTCTCTCACTGCAACCTATCCTTACGACGCAGGGCTTTCTAAACATTAAAGTGAACTCAGGTTGCTGCAGACATCCAAGTAGCTGGTGTAATTTATGTACCCCTCTCCCATGACTGACTGAGACCTAGACATGACTACAATGCAGAGATCACAATTTGGAAAAATGTACTGAAAATAAGTGGCCGCTTCTTTGCAAATGGTACTTGGCAGGAACACACAGTTTGTCTATTTTTTCAAATTCATAAAATACTGCAGGTATGGATTTTTTTCCCTTCAAATCTATTGTAATACACTGGGGAGAGAAAATAGTTCTAACCATCTGACTAGTTATTAAAGATATTATAACAATATACAGAAAAACGTTTCAGCAAGCTGAAACCAATTTTTTTTTACAAAGCTATCAGAGTATTTTTCTTGAAATTGATATATATTTCAACACATGTATGTGTTTGTGTGCATATACATGGTTTTAAATATCAAAACAAAGGTTTTTCTATTTGTTTCAAATCTTTTTGCAGAAAACATTGCCAGCAATACCTATGAATGGTGACAGACATTTGCAAGCAATTGCTGGAAGCAATCAGGGTCTGCAAGATTTCAGTTCAACACTGAAGGCCCAAGCTAGATATTTTCCTGTCCTTGAACAGAGCAGGGAATATTGGTCTGCCTTCTTTTATGTTTTTTTTTAAAGCAGCTAAGCAAGAATGACTGATTTTGAAACATGTATTTCACCATGACTTCTTCAGGAACTGTTCATGTCGGTTCTTCCTCCCTGTGCCTCGGACAATTTTCATACAAAAGACAGGTAAGAAAACATACTACCCCTCATAGCCACATGCTGTTTCCTGACCCCAGTCTTCAAGGATGAGTTGCCTCTTGTCTACTCCTGCCACTCAGTTACAGCAGTGCATGCCAGACTTTCAACAGCATGAAAGCACCAAGGATTTGCAAGGGACGGGTTGGTTCTCATGTCCTGCAGTGCCTTGATCTCTTTCCCAGCTTTCCAATACAGTAGATCTTAGCTGCTAAATCTGGGTCTCGCCACCTTCATCTCCTCTGGTCCCTTCAGCCCATATGAGACTGTACCCTATGCACCTTCTCCTGAAGGACCTGGGAAGCCAGGAACTGCCGCCTCATGTTAGTGGCCTCATGGAAGAAGAAAGAAGAGTCCACAACCTTGCCAGGCAACATGAGCTGAACTACATGGCCTAGAAGCAGCTGGGAGAGGAGAGCTTCAGTAGCTATGTGATGGTAAAGTCTATCAACTAGTTTATTCCTAAGAAAACCTATGATAGCAGTAAGCTTTTCAAGACCTCTCTTGCTCTCCCCCCGCCCTTTTTGAATAGGAAGTGCTGTCCTCTTGTATAAGGACTTCAGTTGATGCTGGCATAGTAAAGGATGGGGAGGAAGGGGTTTGGTAAGCAAACTCTAGCCTCACCACTTCGGAGATTTGCTCTGTCAGTGTGTAAATGTCATGGGAGCAGAAGGATCCTTCAAAAGGTCTGAGGGCCATCAGCTGCAGAGGATGCAGTCTGTTAACTCCTAACACACACACAGCAGTACTACCAATACAAATCCAAAGGTTACAGAGAAACTGATTTACACATGCTCCAAGAACACCACAAAAACAGCAACAAAAAATGTAGGGATCAATGAGGTGGGCACTGACTATGCAAGTCCAAAAGATAAGAAGTTACAGGGAAACAGACTTGGTCATGTTTGGCTTTACATCCAAGATCTAAATAGGGTGGGGAAACATATGTCAATGACAAAAAAATTTCTGTAGCCTTCTCAGAGTTGAAAGGCTACTTCTTCTAATGCGATTTAGCTTATAAAAAAAAGGTGAAGCTTGCTACACAGAAACCTGCTACACATACTTTGACTTAGCTAATAAACGTCAAGAGTAATGCTCTAAAATGTGCAAACTCAAGCAATTTAAGTGTTTGCATGTTTTATGCATTTTAAGGCAAATAATTCTCTTTTAAATGTCAAAATGCATTTTTATAAATTTTCTTTTTCTCTAACTGCCAGCAGAAGCTTTCAAGTGAAGGAATTTGAAGGATACTCTTGTCTATTGTTATTTATAGCACATTACATGCACAAAAGCTATATTACAGTAAGAGAGCAAAAGAAAGTATTCAAAAGTTAAGAAATGCCACCTTTGAGATATCAGAAACAAGCTTAATTCAATTTCCTTATGCATATGCATTATGATACTATGTTTAAACACATGATTTTCCTTAAGGCAACATGGAAAAATCTATACATAAAAATATATCAACTAATGTAGGTGGCACAGGCTGAAAAAAAGCAATACAACTGTGTATGTATTTTTCCTGTATTCCTTGTATACAGCTTTTAAATAATCAAACCAGATCGCAAAAGACATATCAGAGAACACACATTACTGACAACTGTAGGAAAAAGTAAGTGTAGCAGCATGAGCCCTCACACACATTTTGTACGTAGAAGCACATAGTCCGCTAAGCATTCACCAGAGAACATCCTGAAAGGTTTGCCTGGCCTGTAAGCTACTGATGTTTGTTGTAATATTAGCTTCACAACATACCATTTGATTCAGCACATGCTAGGGTAGTTTATCTACAGTTTTCTGATGCAGTCACACTACAGAAAACATGTCCTCAATTTGCTCTGTAAATGTAAAAAAATCCAGTTATCCTAACTTTAACAAATTGATCTTGTAATGGCAAGAAAAGCTTAGAAGCTAAGAAAAGCTTACACTACTGCTTTAAAATGAAAAGAACAGAAACACAGGCACACTAAAAAGATATTAGGTTATTAGAGAAGTTATTTGGGCTATGCATAAGATACTGTTTTTTTTAAATTTTCTTGTATCTGATTCAGATCAAGTATTTTAAATTTTCAAATCCTTCAAATATGGAAGTAGTAGTTTGTTCCAGCACACCACAGGTTAAGAAAAAGCAGCAAGTTCCAGGATGGCACTGACTATTACTGGAGAATGTTTTTTATTTTCTTCATTTTTACAGATAATAAATTAATTTCTCCTTACATATACAGAAATCTAACAGTTGCAAGACTAATATCTATTAATGCAGATTTAAAGCAAGTTTACTACAAAATGTATTTCATCAATGGGCAGAATATCATAATGACAGTGAATATTGTCATTGGAAGGCAAGACTAGACTGATACAGAGGATGTAGAGCCTCTCTACCAGCTATTGCAAAAACAGGTTCCTGCTGAGAAAGGTGGGGGGGAAGGCATGACATTCTGCCCTAAAACCCAGCACATGTGCGCGTGCACACACACTGCTGGGAAGACAGCCGAAAAAACCCAATTGCCTCTCTCCAAGCTGTTATCGGAATTAACACACAGCTACAGGCTACTCGGTTCAGACTGGAGAATGGACTCCAAAAGAGAAGCCAGTTTGAAGAAGGCCTTGCGATTTCATAGGTATCCTAAGCAACAATAACTTACAGGCTACTACAAACAAAGCCTCTCTCTTCTAGCATATTCTAGGCACTTCTGCGGCCAGCTTCAAGTAAACTGGATAACTATACAAAGCCCATTCACTATATATCAGCTGAGCTTCAACAGAGAAACAACTTGACAAGTCAGAAGCTGAAGCAATATGTGTCAAAGAGATTGAATTCCACTTTCATATTAGTACAGAAGAAGACAGTGCATGATTATTGCTTGGAGCATGTGGTTGTTTAGGGGATAATGCTAGCACCTTAACACTGAGAAGTAATGGAAATTGTCTGTCTTGTTCTCACTCTTTCTGAGACAGTCACTTGTG
This sequence comes from Astur gentilis, assembly GCF_929443795.1. Taxonomy (NCBI): domain Eukaryota; kingdom Metazoa; phylum Chordata; class Aves; order Accipitriformes; family Accipitridae; genus Astur; species Astur gentilis. The sequence continues at coordinate 21,905,656 of NC_064884.1, forward strand.
ATATGTCTTGTTACACTACCAGGTCATTTTTCTCTTCAGGCTCCTTAAATATCACCTGTCCAAGTTGACAATACATCTCTCCAATGATGACATTATGCTTTGTCCCTTGCTAAATAGGCAGACACTCACTTTACCAAGGATGAAAAGTTACACTTTACTTGCAGAAATTAAAACATTACAGGCTGGCCACTACTTTAGAGCTCTGCTTCCCAACGCTGCCCATCTGCAAGGACGCTCAGCCCCCAGCATCAAGGCATCTTACTCCGCAGCAGCCCTCCTTTAATTTCTTGTTCCTCCTAAAGGAGACTACTCCTGACACGGCTAAATTCAAAGAGATGGATTCAATTATTGAAATTTCAAACAAACAAACAAAAGCATATACAATGACTTCCACATTCTTTTAAATGCTATCATATCCACTGAGAGGAACTTCTATTATAGAAGTTGCACTGCTTCAAGTACCCCAATTTTCTCTCACCAGCAGTTATTCTGTGCAGAAAACAACTTGGCAAACCCTGCTCCAAAACCCAAACCTTCAGCACCAGAGACAAAAGCGTTTCTCCATGAGCTGTCAGAGCTATGATACTTAACCCCCACTACAAGCCCGCACCAGCAGGAGTAAGGCACAGGACGAAACACAGAAAGAACAATTGCTGTGTATCTGTTTCCTGGCCTGAGGTACTGTCTAGACAGCGGAAGGCAGGCGGCCCATCACACACGAGAGCCTTACACGGAACTACTGGTGCAGGATGGCTGCTCTTCGGAGACTGGAAAAAACACACACGGGCATGTGTGTCCACTGAGAGAATATGTAAAGTGTCCAAGAGATTAGTTTTAGGAGAACAAAGTGTATAATGGAAGCATCTGACATTTTCTAATTTAAGTCTGTCCACAAGGCAGACTTCCAGAGTATGCTGAGAGAGCATGGCTTCTACAGAACCTGCTTCCCGTGGGGTGCAGCAGCCCAGCTGAAGCCTCACCCCCTAGAACCCACAGCATATCTGTTTCCAAGAGACCTTTAAATCACCTACAGTCATCACAGAAATGATTGTACAGACTCACAATTCCCACCTTAAACTTGCAAATCCTTTCTTAAACGTGGAGACAGTAAGCTGATTTCTGAAGCCAATATTGAAGAATGGTAGCACTTTTGTTTCCACTGTGGCAACCAGATCAAATTAATGCAAAAAACCTAAGTTTGTGAACTGACTTTATTTAAAGCACATGGCAACTAGTAAATTCAGGACTAAATAATTCACAGGAAGACATAAAGATCATGGTTATATATGTTTATTGATTTCTATACAATAATACTGTTTTATATATTTTTTCTCATTATATAAACTATGGGTACATGCTCTGAATATGCCCATCAGTAAAGTGACAATGAAAAATGTCTACCATCTTAATTTGTCTTTCAAATATGCATTCACCACCTTTTCCAATTACTGCTAAGTAAGATAAGTCATATCTATGCAACTTTTTACTTCTTTGTTTTCTATATAGGTTTTTATACTATATTCATAACCGTACGATCTGCAAACCTTCTACAAGCACATTACCCAATATGAATAATTTCTACAACATATTATTCGTTCCCTCATCCATTGTTTAGACAGAAGCATCTGTATTTTTTCCTTCTAATTTTTAAATTGTGTTTCACGGGATGGAATAACTGGGGCTGCGGGATGGGTGGGGTGGTGGTGCTGTACAGTTGTGTTCCAAAAAATATCAAAAAGCCAAGCAACAGAAAAAGAACACTTGGTAATGGCAACCTAAGAAGTCTTAGAGATGAAGTGGTGCGCACACACACACACGGAACATGCTCAACTAGCATGATCCTTAATTATGGCCATTCAGAGAATAAGTGACAAGTGCTAAGAAAGCCAAAAAAAAAAAAAAAAAAATTAAGTTCAGGAATAAACTGATCTCCATTGATTGCTATACAGTATGATGGCTGCGTTCTTCCCACACTCCCCATCCCACCCCTTACTGTATCAAGTGAACACCAAGAGTAGACTCTACATGGACAGACACAAAGAAATGTTGGTCACGCGAAGAGCTGATTGCAAAGCAGTTGTTTATTTTCAAGGGGGCTCAGTCCACAAAACCACAAAAATTTTATCAGTAACAAAATTTGTCACCGAATGAATAAAAATTTCTTCTCTAACATGATCTTCATTGTACTAAATTCTAATTACAAATTATTTATCTGTGGAAAGCATTCAGACAGATAAAACCAAGATCTCACTGCAGCCAACACAATAAAAGTAAGAGAATGTTTGCTTGGGGCGGGGGGTGGTGGGGTGGGAAATGGGAGAGATTGCTGGGGAAACACACATATTAACCCTGCTTTCCAAATGGCATTGAGATGCAAAGTGAACTGATTTGTCAAAGGTGACAGAACTGCCACAAACAGAAAGCAGGTTTTTTGAATTGCAGTTCAGCACTGTCTTCGAAGGTCATCACTTTAAGGAAATATGGTGCAACTGAATTAGTTTACTTATTTGTAATCATCTATGCTGCTACAAGTTTTAAACTGTGAATGCAGCACATCATATTCCCAATGGGTGCCCATGCTCTGACATTTCAGTCTAATTGGTCGAGTTCATTTTGCAGACAAAAGAAGGTACATTGTCAAATATATTTTCACCAGTCCCTCACATTGAGCATAATTCTCTAAAATAAAGGTAATAAACTGCAAAATGTGTGCTTATGGTACTGTTAATATCTGAAATGTGTAATTATCTGAATGATAATTAAACATGTTGCCATTTCCAAGAGTAATGAAATAGCTTTCAGCAATTAATGACCTGGAAAACAAAATGCATAAAATAAAATAGTTTTAAAAGGTAATATGAAATGAAAAATACTAGTACACAAATGAAATGCTAGGTTGTTTATGCAGTGGGATTGGACATGTGAAACAAGGAAAATAAATTTCAACCACATGAGAAATCATTGCCTACATCACGCCTGCATCTCTAAAAATAGTATTAATTCTGGTCATGTCACACCTTAACAACAAAATTATGTTTCCAGACTTAAAGCTTCTGCCAGAATTCTTTTATTTTGGTTTCCTAATCCTCCTGACAACAACCTCTTACACAACACCTTATCTTTAATTTTATAGAACAGGATGCTACACAGATTTAGGGAGGAGTTGGAGAGATGGGGTAAAGGGCTTGGGTCAGAAGGAAACTAATTTGATAAGCAATTTCAAATATGGACCTTCAGAAGCTTTAAAACATTCTCCCATACTAAGGAAAAGGCAAGAAATTTTGCTCCGGTTTACACAATCAAGGACTACAAGAGCTCTTTTATTTCCAGTGCCCAAGTGATAGCCCTAACAGTCAGTGATGCCTACGTCATGTCAGCCCAAGCATAGGGCCTGAGCCCCTCCTTTTCCCACTCTGTACATACAGACTACTTTGTTTTTATTATACTGCAGCTGGCCTATCTGAAGCATAGATTAGCATCACTCAATTCAAACCACTGTAAATTAGAAACCCAATTTTTTTTTGATTTTTTCCTACCACTTTCATAATCTTTTGCAATTTGCCAGCTTTATTGTAGTTACATTTTCTTTATAAATTACATGGAACTGTTCCTGATGTTACTGATTTAGGGGGAAATGTTACTGATTTATTATTGATTTGTTATTATTAGAATTAATCATATTTAATTTTAATAGGAATATAGAATTATATATTTTTATGGCATTTTATATATTTAACCAACAACCAACAGCTGCTGTGAAATCCTCTGTATAACCCTGTACCAAGGCCGGAGGAATTGGCCAAAATCATTTAGTAGGAACATTTAGGATTTAGATAACAAGTAATAAAATATATATATCTTAGTTAACAAGTTTGAGATTTAAGGTGATTTTGAGTAGATTATAACAACAGTATAGTCATAGAAATTTAGGAACATACAAGATGTGCTGTGCACAATAATAAAAGAATAAGTATTGTTTAAAATTAGTTAACCATAGAAACTTTGACCGATTTGTTAGCTTTGTAGTGTTTTGTTTTAAGAGACTGAGAGAGAGATCGTTATGGACCTTAGTTCTGTTACATGAAACCCCACTTTGGTCAACATTACAGGTAGTGGAACCAGGTGAAATCAGCCAATGAGTGTCTTAGTATAAGAATATTAATAAAGTGACGTGATTGAGGACCAATCATTGAAAAGGTTAAATTTGGGAATTAACATTGAATGTATTTTATGTAATCAAATATATGATGGCGAAAGTTGTACTGCGCAGAATCACCTAAGAGGTCAACTATCGGACAAAGTGAGGAAGACTGTGGAAGACCACCAGAGGGCTATAGAAGACCACCAGAGACCTTCAATGCGCATGCGTAAAGGACATAAACATATGCTAATAACTTCCCAGAAATCTAATGAATATGTATAACATTTCTTGGAAATCTAATGAATATGAATGAATAAGTTTAATACAAGGTGTATGATTTTGGTGTTCGGTGTGCGTGGTTCGTGAGAGGACTCACCCGCGCACCCGGCCGTCAATAAAGAAGTGTCTGCTTATCTACACTAAATTGGTGTTGATAAGTTCTTTATTCCGAGTTTTTCGGCAACAGTTTCTGGCGACCCAGATGGGACCTCGCTGAGAGAGACCGGAGGAGTCGGGGACCTGATCGGTTCCAGCCGGCACCGAGGATTTCTCGGGGATACCCATCGATCCCCGATCCATAAGGCTCTTTGCGACGTCCCCTGGATTTTGGTAAGACACTTCTTTTCTTTTTATATTAAGGATAGTGGGTTAGAGTCCCACTAAAGTGGGTTAGAGTCCCACCGGTGGGTTAGAGTCCCACCGTATCGTCTGCCTGTCAGACGCGGCGAAAGCTGCGCAGGGTTGGACTGAAGGATCCTGAAGGAAGTGGAAGCCTAGGCGTCTGCCCGTAAGACATAAGCGAAAGCTATTGCTGGGTTGGACAACTTGGGAGTGGGTTAGAGTCCCACAACTTTTGAGGATTCTGGGTTAGAGTCCCAGCTTCAAAAGCATTTGGAGTGGGTTAGAGTCCCACAACTTTTGAGGATTCTGGGTTAGAGTCCCAGCTTCAAAAGCATTTTGGAGTTTTGGGTTTGAGTCCCAATTTTTAAGGAATCTTTAAGAGTATACGTGTATTTTTGTGAAAAGGTGTGGGTGTGAGTGTTGTAAGTGTAAGACGTGCACAAACTGAGTGTGGAGTATGGAAGAATGAAGTGTGGGTTTGAGTAATTATATATCTTGTATGGTATTTGATATATAACTTGCCAGGGGATATTGGTTATGACTCTTGCCTAGGGAAGTCGGCTTTGTCCGTGCCCTAGTCAAGTAGGTGGACTCCATTACCTGGCAACAATTGTCATCAATATTTATTTGATATCTGACATTTGATATTGGTTTGGTATCGGACATTTAAAAAATTGAATATTGATATTAGATATTTGATATATAATAGTTATCTAGTATTGGGCATTAACATAATGGCATTGGCCAGAATATTCAAAAGTAGGAGTATGGGAAATTTGTCTACTGATGCAAAGATACCGAAAAACTCTCCGTTAGGATGTTTATTAGCACACTGGAAAGATTTTCAGGATGATTTGCGGAAAAATCAAATGATTGAATATTGTAATAATTGGTGGCCTTCGTATATATTAGAAGATCAGGAAAGGTGGCCTATGAATGGAACACTGAATTATAACACTATCTTGCAATTAATGTTGTTTTGTAAAAGGGAAGGGAAACAGGATGAAATGCCATATGTGGATTTATTCTTTTATTTAAGACAGAGACGGGATTGGCAGGAAGAATGTAAGCTAACTAGTAGAGACAATTTGGTGATGGCTATAACATCTGACAATAGGAAAGGGAAGAAATGTTGTTTGGCGTGTGACACTGGAAAAGAGTGTGTAAAGGAGAAAATTGTCCCCAGAGAAGATGAAGGGCCGGAGTTGGATATATCCCCTCCTAGGAGGGGAAGGAATTGGAATCAAGGGCATAGGGAACGGATGGAAGCAGAAAGCAGTGGAATAGAAGATCTGGGGGAAGGACCATCTGAAGTTGTAATTCATACCCCCATTTCTCGGAGGACTCGACAGCAGGCACAGACAATAGCTCCCTTGCGTCAGGGGGTTGGGAATGACGGGCCGGTGTATGTAAAAGTGCCCTTTTCGGTCACGGACTTGATGGCTTGGAAGCAGGCAGCTGGAGTATATAGGGAAGATCCTGAGAGGGTAGGTAGAGTGGTGGATACTATAATCAGAACGCAAAATCCGGATTGGAGTGATTTACAGGTGATCTTGGATAATTTGTTGGATGATACAGAAAAACAGATGGTACTAAAGACTGGCAAAGCACAGGCAGAAGTGGCTGTAGTAAGTGGAATAACAGGTGGAACAATAGAGCAGAATTTTCCGTCTGGGGATCCGCAGTGGGATCCAAATAAGGAGGAACATAGAGAAAAGTTGAGACGGTATCAGAAATGGATTTTATATGGAATTAAACATGCTATGCCTAAATCTTTGAATTGGTCTAAAATATATGAGGTGAGACAAGATAAAAACGAGTCTCCATCAGCGTTTTTGGAGAGACTGAAAGAAGCTGCCAGGAAATATACTGATTTAAAGATAGATACAGAGGCAGCCCAGATACAGCTGGCTTTGATTTTCATGGGACAATCGGCACCAGACATAAGAAAGAAACTTCAGAAACTGGAGGGAGAGGATTCAAGGAGTTTGAATAAAATGCTGGAGGCAGCATGGAAAGTATATAATAACAGGGAAAAGGAGGAAAGGAGAATCAGAGAAAATAGATTATTGGCAGTAATGACAGGTACAGCAGACAGAGGACGAGGTAGAGGAAAAGGGCGAGGTATCAGTGGACGGGAAGGATTTAGGAATTTTAGTAACCGAAATTTTAACACCCCCTTAGGAGTCAATCAGTGTGCTTTGTGTAGGGAGGAAGGACATTGGAAAAGAGATTGTCCCAGAAATGAGCAGTGTTCGGGACAAAATATTCAAAAGGAGGTAGCTAGAATGATGGTTTTGGATGAATGAAGGGGACCGGAGGGGAACCCAGCTGAGCCTCTGGTTATAATTAAGCTGGGAGAAAAAGAAGTTAAATTCTTAGTGGATACAGGAGCGACATTTTCTGTATTAAATACTTGTAAAGGAAAAATTGGAACAAAAACAGCGAACATAGTGGGAGCAACAGGGAAAGAAGAAAACAGACCATTCTTGCAACCCCTGGATTTGAAGTTTGGAAATAAAATAATTACACATGAATTTTTGTATGTACCAGAATGCCCGATACCCTTATTAGGAAGGGATTTGTTATCCAAGTTAAATGCACAAATTGTGTTTGAGGAAGGAGAACTCTTTTTGAAAATACCTGAGTCAAAAACCGGAGAAATCCTGATGATACAAGAGAAAGTGGAAGAACAGGAAATTCCACCAGAGGTGGAATTCGCAGTAATTCCTACAGTGTGGGAAACAGATATACCTGGTAAATCAAAATTGGCAGCACCTGTAAAAATAGATTTAAAGGAAGATGCAGGAACAGTAAAAATTAAACAATATCCAATTAAACCAGAAGTTAGACAGGAACTGAAGAAATTGATTGATAAATTCATAGAGTACAAAATTTTGGAGGAATGTGAATCGGAATATAATACTCCTATTTTACCAGTCAAAAAACCCTCAGGTGGATATAGGTTGGTGCAAGATTTGAGAGCAGTGAATCAGATAGTCAAGGATATATATCCTGTGGTAGCAAATCCTTATACGTTGCTAACAGCGTTAAAGGAGACTCATCAGTGGTTTACAGTGCTTGATTTGAAAGATGCTTTCTTTTGTATACCTTTGGAGAAAGAAAGCAGAAAGCTGTTTGCTTTTGAATGGGAGAATCCACAGACAGGGCGAAAGATGCAGTTAACGTGGACAAGATTACCCCAAGGATTTAAAAATAGCCCGACAATTTTTGGGAACCAACTAGCAAAAGAGCTTGAAATTTGGAAACAGGACAAACCAAGGCCTGAACATCTACTTTTGCAATATGTGGATGACATCCTGATTGCTACGGAAGAAAGATTTACCTGCATACAGGTAACCATTGATCTCTTAAACTTTCTGGGACTAAATGGGTACAAGGTATCCAGGAAGAAAGCTCAAATAGCACGGCAGACTGTGATATATCTGGGCTTTGAGATCTCAAAAGGGCAGCGACAATTGGGAAAAGATCGCAAAGAGACTGTTTGTAGCATACCTGAGCCGAAAAACATCCACGAACTCAGAGCATTTCTGGGAATGGCCGGGTGGTGTCGTCTCTGGATTATGAACTACGGTTTAATAGCTAAACCGTTGTATGAAGCCCTAAAGAACTCTTCCTTTGTGTGGGGTCCAAAACAGCAGAGGGCCTTTATGGAGTTAAAACGTGCTTTAATGTCTGCACCTGCTTTAGGCCTTCCTGATTTAACCAAGGATTTTCAGTTGTTCGTCCATGAAAGACAACGCTTGGCACTTGGTGTGTTAACTCAGAAGATGGGAAGCTGGAAGCGACCGGTTGGATACTTCTCCAAACAATTGGACACAGTGAGTAAAGGATGGCCAAATTGCCTTCGAGCGGTGGCTGCAACAGTAATGCTGATACAAGAAGCTCGGAAATTGACGATGGGAAAAACTATAATAGTCTATGTCCCACATATGGTGAAAACTGTTTTGGAACAAAAGGGGGGATATTGGTTATCTCCGAGCAGGATGATGAAATACCAGGTAATACTAACTCAACAGGATGATGTAATTTTGAAAACGACTAACCTGGTAAATCCGGCAGTGTTTTTAAGTTCTATACAGGAAGAAGGACAATTGGAACATGATTGCTTGGCTGCTATTGAATATGTTTATTCCAGTCGTGAAGATTTGAAAGATGTACCACTGGAGCAACCGGACTGGGAGTTGTATACTGATGGTAGCAGCTTCATGGAACAAGGAATCCGATACGCTGGATATGCGGTAACAACAGATACCACGGTTATAGAAGCAAAAGCATTGGCAAGTAATACTTCAGCTCAAAAGGCGGAACTTATTGCTTTGATTCGAGCTTTGGAATTAAGCGAAAACAAAAAAGTGAACATTTGGACAGACTCAAAGTATGCCTTTGGGGTGGTACATGTCCATGGGGCACTGTGGAAAGAAAGAGGATTGTTGTCCTCTCAGGGATCAAATATTAAACATCAAGGTGAAATTTTAAAATTATTACAGGCAGTTCAAAAACCAGATCAGGTAGCAATCATGCACTGTAAAGCACACCAAATTGGAAACACAAAGGAAATTACTGGAAATAATTTTGCCGATAGAGCAGCAAGAAAGGTAGCCAAGGAACGAGCATGGCAAATGGCACTAATTCCCTCCAAAACAGTAACTCTTCCCAGGGAGGAACCAAGATATTCAGAAGAGGATGACAAGTTAGGCCAATTATTAAATGCTAAGAAAAATCAAGCCGGATGGTGGGTAACACCTACAGGACAGGTGGTACTTCCACCCGTTCTGATGAGAGAAATAATTCAAACGAAACATCAGGAATGTCACTGGGGAGCAGAAGCCTTAGCATCCTCCTTACAAAAACAAGTAGTATCGCTTAAAATGTTAGGAATGGTAAAAATGATAACTGCAAAATGTGAAGTATGTTTGAAAAATAATCCAGTGGTCAGGAAAAAGGTACAAATGGGTCAAATAAAATCTGGTACAGAGCCTGGAGATTACTGGCAAGTAGATTTTTCAGAATTACCTAGGCAGAATGGATATCGGTACATTCTGGTGGGGGTTGATACTTTTACAGGATGGCCAGAAGCTCTTCCCTGTCGTTCCACACAAACAAAGGAAGTAGTAAAGTGGTTACTACGAGAAATAATTCCAAGGTTTGGAGTTCCAATAGGAATTTCTTCTGACAGAGGTCCACACTTTGTTGCGGAGGTAATTCAAAATGTTAGTAAAATTCTGGGTATAGCATGGGATCTGCATACCCCATGGAGACCGCAATCCAGTGGGAAAGTGGAGAGGATGAATCAAACTCTAAAAAGGCAAATAAGTAAAATTTGTCAGGAGACTAATTTAAAATGGCCTCAAGCACTTCCATTGGCATTATTAAGGATCAGAGTACAACCAAAGAGTGGAACCTCAGTCAGTCCTTATGAATTGTTGTATGGGAAACCTTATGAGTCCCCGGAACCAAACCCAAATATGCATGTAAAAGGAAAACAAGATGTGTATAACTATTTGCTTTCCCTAGGAAAAACTTTGGCCGTGATTCGGAGGATTGTAGTGTGGAATAGACCATTATCCTTGGAAGCTCCGGTCCATGACTTCCAACCAGGAGATTATGTCTACGTGAAAACGTGGGCTTCTGAACCCTTGCAAGGACGTTGGAAAGGACCTTTCCAGGTACTGTTAACCACCTTCACGGCGATTAAGATTGCCGAATCAGAGGCTTGGATACACTACACTCGAGTGAAGAAAGCACCTGCTACATGGAAGATCATCAGCCGTAACCCGAAGACTTTGAAACTGACTCTAAAACATGTCTAATTTTTCATATCAGTTTGTGATTGTTCTATTCATAGTAGTTTGGCAGATGGTGTTGGTGGAAACCTGGACGGAACTGATGAATAGGAACAAGAGACAAGTAGAAACAGAGCAATTGATTGGCATTCCAGAAAAATCGGTTGAGGAAAATTTGATGCTAGGATTGATTAAAGGATTTGCCCATTTACAAAATGTTACTCAGATCACTGCTTGTTTACCAATACCAAGAGCAGTAGGGGAAACTATCCCTTGGGGAATTTTAACCATGAATTTAACCATCCTGGAACACAAAAACGAAACCACTCACTGTAAACAAGTGCCAGTGACACAATGGTTTGAGCAGGTAAAGGTTATCAGAAAACAATGGAAATGGATGGGCAGGGAAGTAGATTGTCTGAAATTATTGAATCATCAATTCACCCCGGCCTCCCCTTTAGGAGATATGTTTGCTATGGGTAGTCCTATGGGATGGTGCTCGTATGATGTACAAGTCAAAACTAACGAAAGTCGGAGTATTATGGAATGGAAATGTAATGAGACTAATCAGACCATCCCAGGAAACCCAGTTAGCTGGGATTCGATATGGTCTATGGCCATAATGTTTCAATTTCAGTATATGGCCAAAACTTCTTGGTGTATTACTTGGGATGGATTAGTTGTTACAGCCTGGCCATCTATAAATGACAGAACGAGTTCACTGCGGATAAAAGAGAAAATGGTATCTTGGTGGAAATGTGAAAAGGTTTATGATTGTAGTACTACAGACCCAGCAATAGAAAGAATTCCCCCTTTGGCTGCGGCCTTGAAATATGGCTGCTTGTGTAGAGGACTTAAAAATGATCTCAAACTAACTGAAACATTCCTACCTAAAAGGGGAACCTTTCTTAGTTGTAGAAAAATTACCATTCAGAGTCCAGGACATTTAGTTTGGGCACTAAGTGATGGAACCTGGACAACTCAATTATCACTGGATGGTACAGTAAAGCAAATTAGCTTAGGCATGCCAACATTGTGTCCGATTTGGAAGAAATCACCATTCAAAGGGCCTTTGGAGAATTTAAGGTTAAAACGGACCAAGAGGTCTGAAACAGGTGACGATATATGGAATGAACCATCAACAGGAGTAAAAATTGGCTGGGCTCTTGAATCTCTTTTGAACCCCATAGCTTCATACAGAAATAGAGAATGGCTTTATCATCTAACAGGCCAGGTAGAAAAATTGGCGAACATTACGAAGAAAGGGTTTAAGGAATTAAATATCCAACTGCAGGCAACTTCCAGGATGACTCTTCAAAATAGAATGGCCCTAGACCTACTTTTACTTAAAGAACATGGAGTGTGTGGATACCTTAAGGATAGATTAGACCATTGTTGTATTCATATTCCTAATGTTACTCAAGACGTAGAACATGATCTGGAGCTATTGAGCAAAATTGAGAAAGAAACCGAGGCCATTCGAGAGGATGTGTCAGAAGATTGGCTGGGAAAAATCTTTAGCGGGTTAGGATGGAATCTGAGTTCTTGGTTAAAATCTATAATTAAAACTCTGTTTCTGTTGCTAATTATTTTTATGATGATCATGCTGACGTATGTTTGTCTAAAGAGACAACTTACAAACAGAATTGCAGTCAATCGCATGATCATGAGAGAGGTTCCAATTGTTCTACCAGAGTACAGTCCACCACCACAATATGCTGAAACAAATAACGATTTGTTAAGTACTAGTAGAGAAATGTTATGTAGATAATGTGAAAGTATTGAAATAATTTTCAACACTTTCAAAGGGGGGAAATGTTACTGATTTAGGGGGAAATGTTACTGATTTATTATTGATTTGTTATTATTAGAATTAATCATATTTAATTTTAATAGGAATATAGAATTATATATTTTTATGGCATTTTATATATTTAACCAACAACCAACAGCTGCTGTGAAATCCTCTGTATAACCCTGTACCAAGGCCGGAGGAATTGGCCAAAATCATTTAGTAGGAACATTTAGGATTTAGATAACAAGTAATAAAATATATATATCTTAGTTAACAAGTTTGAGATTTAAGGTGATTTTGAGTAGATTATAACAACAGTATAGTCATAGAAATTTAGGAACATACAAGATGTGCTGTGCACAATAATAAAAGAATAAGTATTGTTTAAAATTAGTTAACCATAGAAACTTTGACCGATTTGTTAGCTTTGTAGTGTTTTGTTTTAAGAGACTGAGAGAGAGATCGTTATGGACCTTAGTTCTGTTACATGAAACCCCACTTTGGTCAACATTACAGGTAGTGGAACCAGGTGAAATCAGCCAATGAGTGTCTTAGTATAAGAATATTAATAAAGTGACGTGATTGAGGACCAATCATTGAAAAGGTTAAATTTGGGAATTAACATTGAATGTATTTTATGTAATCAAATATATGATGGCGAAAGTTGTACTGCGCAGAATCACCTAAGAGGTCAACTATCGGACAAAGTGAGGAAGACTGTGGAAGACCACCAGAGGGCTATAGAAGACCACCAGAGACCTTCAATGCGCATGCGTAAAGGACATAAACATATGCTAATAACTTCCCAGAAATCTAATGAATATGTATAACATTTCTTGGAAATCTAATGAATATGAATGAATAAGTTTAATATAAGGTGTATGATTTTGGTGTTCGGTGTGCGTGGTTCGTGAGAGGACTCACCCGCGCACCCGGCCGTCAATAAAGAAGTGTCTGCTTATCTACACTAAATTGGTGTTGATAAGTTCTTCATTCCGAGTTTTTCGGCAACACTGATAGGATCCAAATAGAAATGTTTATTCAATTGAACCATAAAAATGGTTTTAGATATATCAGTCAGTTCTTCATTTGAGTTGATTCTATTCTGGTTTCTTAATCAAAATGTTTTATATCAAATTAAATGCATTAGAGAAAAACAATATCACCTTTATTAACCAAATCTGTAATTTAATTTTAAAAAATCAAGTTATTCTGACAAGATCAGTATTCCATAAACCTGTTGACTGTCTCTAATTATATTACTTTCTTAATTCTTCATTAATTAACTCTTGTATTGTCAGTTCCATTATTCTGTTTAGAATTAAAGTCAAGATGACAAGCTTTTAATTAACTGGGTGATCCTGATCCTTCATATCAGTATTTTTAATGTTTGTCTTCAAGTAATGTGGAACTTTGCAGGACAGCTCCAGATTTTTTTTTAATTTTGCTTTTTTTTTTTAAACAGCAAACAAAACCAGGTAACATTAAGAGTCTTGATAAGCCATTTTAGGATTCTGGACCTACTGGTCAACCCGAGGTGTAAGTTGACATCAGCTGCTGCTTAATATGCTCCTCAACTTATTGTTGTAATGGAAGCTATTTCATTATCATACCATAAAAAAGCATCACCTGGTCTGTTCCCCCTCTTAGCACCAGCAGAAGGATTTACTGAGAGAAAAAAAATGTAGTGAAATTTACTCAATTCTGCCTCACACAGGCTAAATTCAAATTAGGAGGAAAGAACAATGCTGTCCACTTCTAAAATGAAGCAAAGTTGAGTAAAATAAAAAAAGCAAACAAGAATTAAATGAAAAACAAAGATTCATCTAGCAGAATAAAGCCCAAAGAATCAATGCCAGTGAGAACCAGGGCTTTTGGGAAGCCTGTCCTAACCTTCAGAGGATGTCAATCTGAACTTTATCCAAATCTCACACTATCATGGATGACATGATATTTCTCTGTAATGGCTTTGGAGGAGAAAGACACATGGGGGACAGATAAAGAATAATGAATGCATTTGGGAAATCTCATCAACATCCCTCCCTTCCACACATGCCTGCTGGTACTGCTTTCCTCTTGCACCCTTCCACATCACGACTCCCGCTACTTGCAGCCCTCCCTACCTACTCCACACTACTCTGCCAATAGCGTTGAAATAATAGTGAAAAACTAGTGTGCTTCCAAAACTGTACATTTAAGTGCTGCAATGACTAGAGCAACTTTCAAAACCTTATTAAAATTTTTCCTGCTTAATTTTTAATAGTGATGAATGAAAGTATGATAAAAGCTAGTCCTATGGAAGTTTGTTTTATTTAGGTACTTGCCAATCCTCAAACACTAAAAAAGTAATACTGCACTCCTAAACAGTTGAGAGACCTTAATTATGAAAGCATACTGAAATAAAGTATCAAGCACACTAATGAATCATACTAAAATATCATTTATTTCAGTTGAAATTAAAAATAGAAGCTGCAGTTCAAAAAAGAGCTCCATTCTTCTGAAAAGGTAAGATTTTCTCAACTTGCAGTCATGCTCTTTGGAAGCAAACACAGACAAAAAAATCTGTGAACATCAGTCCCCAAACTCTGGAGAAGCTATAATCAGTCTCTGAGTTATCTGGCCCATGTGCACTTGCAGCATTTTCAAGAGCTGAAATATGAATTATTGCACATGTCCATTCTTTTACAGCTGGAATGGGCGCCGTGGATTAATGTACTGCAATACATTTTCTTGCCACAGACAGTGCTCCTCTCGGAAGTGTGATCTATTGCCTAGTTACACACGCTTGGGATAAATCACAGTTGGTACACAGTTGGTCGCAGAGCTGTGGCACACTGCTCTGGGAAAAGCTGCCGAACAAGCTGAGGTGAGACAGAAGACAGAGAGGACTGGCTTGCAAGACAGGGAAGCTCTGGGTGGGGTTGGCAGCTGCTCCTTTTCCTCCCCCAGCCTCCATCACACAGCTGAAGTGGTAGCCTGACCTAGTGTCCTTTGCCAGAAGGAGAGCCACTAACTTCAACTGAAGGACCTCCCTCAACTTGGTGGACTTTGCACCGAAGTCCTGACTGGCCAGCATGTTAGGTGCCAATGACCGTAACCACATCTTGCCATAGGGAACTTTTCCCACCCTGCCCACTGGTAGAGACTTCAGAAAGAAGGCAAAGGAAGAGGTCGCTGCACACAACAGAGGCTTTGAAAAGTGGGTGGCCATGCTAGAGGAACTCACCTACCTAGGTCTGCTACCCTAACCCTAAGTGAAAAGCACCAGTATGATTTCTGGATATGACACTACACATAAAGAACTAGCCATGAAAAAAGCTTATCCCCAAAACGAAGCATGAGACAATTCAGAAAACCCATGTCTCATTTTATAACATGGCACTCAAAAAGTCGCAGAAGGAAAGCTTTCAGTTAGTGCACAGGGAGCTTGCAGCTGCAAATACCAAAAAAAGGATACTAAGCAAGGCTGAATATAGTGAACAAAAAAAGTTGAAAACTAATTAAGGGGAGGTCAGTGTCTGAACTGGCAGTTTACTGCCAATTCAACTGAGTCATCAGCATTGCGCTCCATTGAAAGAAGATACCATGCTTAATTTACACAATCTGACAAGGACTTGGCTACGCAGTCTGCCTGGTCTCCTGCTAGGTAACTCAGCTGTGCTACGGTCCTTTCTTATGGATATAAGCATCATTAGGATTCTATATGTGGTATGGGTATCTGAACAGTGGCAACCAGCACAATAAGCAGAGTATGGTCACATGCGACAGCCAATGGTCCAAATCAGATAGCTCTTCTACAGGAAGCTCTCTCAATAACAATTCTGGTATTCAGTCCTAAAGGGAATATGATGAAGTTCCTTAGTTCAGACTTTCTCCATTGTTTAAATATCTGTCGTCCCCCCCCAGCAACTGGTAAACCTATATGGAACAAGAGACTGGTGCATTTGGTATCTGATAGGGAGATCTTAAATGCTTCCAATTATGACCTGGCCAAAAGCCCAGTAACAGTCACAAGTGCCAAACACATTTGTAAAAACAACACCAACTTATAAATATTGGTGTAATGTGGGCTTTTCTGCAATGACAAATGTAAAATAATTTTTAAAAGTATCACATTCATTTAGTTTCAAGTTGTTCATCTTCAGTTTATTCTAAAAAAATGTTCAACTTGTAAACAACAAAAACATGAGTAATAAAAACACATAGTTTAAGCGCTCAAGATGTATTTAAGCTCCTCTTGCAAGTCTCTAATGATATCTACTTTGAAGGAAAAAAGGTAAAGATTCTGTTTGAAACATTAAAATAACCACTTTGCTGTATTTTCTCACTGTGCACTTTAAAAAAAATTAAATGGTTGAAAATTACCTATTTATCTGTAGTTTTATTAGCTTTCAAAGATTTAAATAATAATTTAAGATGCACTACTGCAAGAGACCACAAATAGACCAAAATAAAGACCACAGCTTATCTGTTCAGTGTCATAGTTTCCAGAACCTTCCTGTGATGTTGACTGTACCCAATTTGCACATAGCAAAGCCTATAAATCCAGCTCCCCACCTTGAACCCTCCACCTCCACTGTGCAAGCATAAAAGGCAAACAATGCTGACTGAAGTAGCACTGTATGCATCCCACATTGGCACAAGCAGATTCTATACTGCACTGTCCCTTTCACTCTACTCATTTTAAAAATAAATTACAATTTTCATGTAACCAGAACAACATTTTAGTTCTCCAGATGGCCATGCAAGGTCACTTTCTCAATGGCAACATCACTGGGGTCCCTCTGTTAAAAATCCCCCCAAAGTGAACCTTAAGCTTGCTTTTGTTTTTCAATGTTTCCCCACATTTCATTTTGGTTTTGGTTTTTTTTTTTCCTAGAGGTGAATTCAGCAGTATCCTGTATTCTGTGTATATTGTTTTCAAAATTAATAACTGCAAATTGCAAACAAACATTCTACGCTTGAAAAAAGCAGGCAGAAAGCAGCCCAGTTCCCAAGCCTTCAACTGCAGGAGATGATACGCCAGCACTGCACCGCTGAACCAGCATCTCTGTTATTGTGCCTTGAGGCTGTTACCAATAGCTAGGTCTCTGTGATGGATAATGATTTTGAACAATGCAATAAGTAAATAAATTAATAATAACAACAACAACAATGTTCCCTTCTCAGCTCTGATAAAGCTATAAAGCTTCCCCTTCCCCTTACTAATTTTATTATCAAAACCAAATGATACAGGCAACAGTTTACTAAAATCAAGTCATTTGGAAAAGAGCTGAAACCACACAGGAGTCTTTCTCCAAGTGCTCAACAATTCTTCATGTTCTACTGAAAATCACACCCTTGCACTGAACTTCAGTAACGTAGGAGTGAGCAATTCTACTGTGTACATATATTAAGCTCTGGACAGGCTGAACTGTTGACCTCCTTTGCCACTAAAATATCAGTTAATCATAAAACTGAGCCAGAAGCAACAGCCGATGTACGAGAATAACTTCTAACTTACAGTTGATAAAGCAGGCTAAGGGGACAATTTTAGATTATCACATAT
Source organism: Astur gentilis (assembly GCF_929443795.1). Taxonomy (NCBI): domain Eukaryota; kingdom Metazoa; phylum Chordata; class Aves; order Accipitriformes; family Accipitridae; genus Astur; species Astur gentilis. Next base: position 21,923,568 of record NC_064884.1, read on the forward strand.
TTTCTACATCCCCCCAAACGAAAGGCAATCACAACTCAGAGGATATGCTCAGAAGGACAACACACCCCAAAGCCACAGAAAACAGCTTTAAGGATTACTTCTGATTAACATGCTACCCTCTGCCTTTTGTTTTGTTTTTAAAATGCTTCAGAAGTGAGTAATTCGAGCAATGACACCAGGCAAGAGGTGTAGTGGTACTGAAATAAAGCCCAGGTGCCCCGTGAGGATTGATGGGGAGGAAGGAGCTTTCAGCATCAGCAGCTTGAAATTATTTGTGTCTAACCACATGCAACCAGGAACACAACGCCATGCTCAGCACTGACTTCAGCTGTGCTTGGAAATGGAAATACAAAGCATACACCTGGCTGTTAAGGAAGATAATGTCAGAAAATAATGTTTTGCTTCACATGTTTTAGTTTTACCTCAGCTGTTTAAAAAAACTCAGTGGTTTCACATATTTGACTGCTCAGCACTATCTTTAATTGCAGACTGATAGAACAACATGAAAGTTTTCTAGCAAAATGCCGTCACTCGGCTTCAGCACAGGACAGATTACCTGGGAAATGCTGGGTAGACAAACAGGCTGTCAAAGGACTTTTAACTAGTGGAAGAATTATCTCTTCATTAGAAAACAATTTTGTTTAGCATTAGTGGAAACATTTACTAAATAAGTCACCAGACACTGCTTTTGCTTTGAGGAAGACGGAAAATGATCTAAATACCTAATAATAAAAGTGCATGTCTGATACCAAGATAAATACAATCATAGCTCAAATCATTCAGAAGTAGGATACTTCTCCAGCAAAGCACAGACCAACTGATCAGTAATATGTTAAGAAATGTCATGAAATTACAAATACATTATGAATTATGGAAAAAATAATTTTCAAACTTCATTTGAAAACAATGTTAATATTTGCTTATAAATTAAATAGAAAGCAGAATACTAACCTATTCTTACTGATGTGTCTGTGAGTTTGCTATTGCTGCTACTTGGAATGTAAACATTAAAACCTCATCAGATCAACATTAGCTAATGTGTGCTTTTTAATCCGTATAGAAAGCAGTCAAACTTGATGCTGAAAATTCATTTATTTCCCGCCACTCCATTTGACGCTGAGCAGATAATAAATTATAACTTGTTTCAGAATTTGAACTTCTATGTACAAAACTTATGGAAAGACAAAACTGACAAAGAACTTTGTCAGAAAAGAGACTATCTGTCTGGAAAATAAGTGATCTTGTCAGAAACAAGAATTAGGAATAATTGAAGAATCTCCAGAAAGAAGATATTGCTGCAGAGATGTCATCTAATATAGCACAGTAAATCACCTGCCAGTCACTCATACAATACCAGCACCAGCAGGCACTGCAGGGTGAGCTATTCCATTATTAGCTTTACCTTTTCTTATAAATCTCTTTGGAAGATACTAATTTTTATGTTTACAGTTTGCCTTTTATGAGTTAAATATTTTTTTAAAAAATACTCATATTGACTTGGGCTTGCAGTTATCTTACAGAAGCCTTGGGAGAGCACTGCGGAAAAAGAAGGTCTGTCTTCATTTTCCAGACAGGTGAGGAGGCAGCAGGGTAACCTGCTGCTCAACACAGTGCTGTCCCTGACTCATCCCTGATGCTGGGCACAATACTTCACTCTCCACAAACCCTGGCTGACTCAGCTTTTTCTAACTGAAACTGGTTAATAGTAACATTTATTCACCTTTGCTTTCATTGAATAAGAAGAACCAGTCTTACTGCAAGGTAAAGAGCTCGAAATTTTATTGTATTAAAATAATATTGCCATGGAAGCTCAGATTTTTCTTTTCAAGTATTTTTTTGATCTGGTTCTCTTCATAGTGGATTGAGTTGAAAATTTGTCTCAAGCCAGACTAGATTTTGGTGCCTTATATGTGAGTATTAAGTTAAAAACAAATTAAAAATAAAATCACACCCACAATGACACTGTTTCCCCTAACTGCCTTCTAAAAATGTCACGTATATCATTACTTCCTTTCTTTTCCTTTCCCATTAAAAAGCTTTAGTCCGTCACAACCTGGGTAAATGAAATCATATTTTTTCAAGTGCTGGGAAAAAGAATCTGAACATTTGGGATTTATTAGTCTCAGCTTACCCTCTTTAAAACAGAAGCGTTTTCAAATTCCTGCTTTTTCAAAACTATGCCTAAACCAATTCAGTACAATAAATCAATGCTTTGATCTTGCGTAGATCTCAATAACTGTCATCTTACTTGAGATGGACACGCAGATCTTTTTACTTCACAGGAAAGACAGACTGAATTATAAATAAGGTCACAAATTCAAAAAAACACCTTCAGTTTAGTCTTGCTCCCGCTGTGTGCCTCAGCTTCCAACAGTGGTATGCACAATTTCAAAAAAGACTGCCTAGTTTTCTGGCATTCATACCTATTGACCTAGTCTGCTTGAAGTTCTGGCTTCTGATCCAGACCCTGACCCTCTTCCTTCAGTAAACAAAATGAGCAGCCATCCATGCTTAGATGAGAACTCCAATAGCTGTCCCACTGAGGTCTGTCACCAACTCGTGAAAGAAATTTCATTTATATTTCTGTTTTATATATGCACATATATACATGACACATGGAAATCTGCAACTGCAGCTCTTCTTTCTTATTATTTTAATGCAGTTTTGAATAGATGGCTATCAGCACTCTTTGCTAAATCTAATATAGTGCAAACTTTAAAATACTGTCAGGACCTGAAAGTCCTAAGATTAGGGAAACCCCCCCCATAATTTAATTTAATTTACGCTTATTTGCCTCCCAGTCTGATGTTTAAATCTCTTAGATTTTTTCCTCTGCAAGATGTAGGTATTATCTTTCTTCTTATGAAAGGTGAGATTAAAATAACTTTAAGTAGCTTTAGAAGGAACAGCATATAACACAATTTGGCAGTGCTTAATCTTCTTGGTGCTAGCCCTGCAGGGGCACTCTAAAAAAACCAGAAGCACACTCCAGGATTCAGCAGCACAAGATTTTGGTGGTGGCAGCCAAAAATGGAGAAAACACTCTACTAATATTTGCAATTGTGTTTTAGGAACTATAGATTTTAGTTGTTGCATTTAAGTTCTTGGAGCTTCTGGTAGGCCATGAATATCTACATTTTTTGTAAAATTCTATTTCTTCAACAGTTTTTTCTCCCCCGCCCCCCCCCCCCCCCCCAAGTTCCTTTATGTGCAAGTTTCCTTAAAATGTAAGTGAAAATATGAAGGTGAAAAAACGGGTGGTTTGTCCTGTCCAGAAATGATGAGGTCTCCTTCCTTCCACGAGAAGTAAAATATTTTCTTAGCTTTTGTGATGGGTTGACCCTGGCTGGACGCCAGGTGCCCACCAAAGCTGTTCTATCACTCCCCCATCCTCAGCTGGACAGGGCAGAGAAAAATATAACAAAAAAGCTTGCAGGTCAAGATAAGGTCAAGAGAGATCACTCACTAATTACCGTCACGGGCAAAACAGACTCAGCTTGGGGAAAATTAGCTCGATTTATTACAAACCAGCCAGAGTAAGGTAATGAGAAATAAAACCAAATCTCAGAACACCTTCCCTCCACCTCTCCCTTCTTCCCAGGCACAACTTCACTCCCGGATTTCTTCACCACGCCCCCCCCAGTGGCACAGGGGGATGGGGATGGGGTTTACGGTCATCACCCATTATCTTCTGCCGCTAATCCTCCTCAGGGCGAGGGCTCATCACACTCTTCCCCTGCTCCAGCGTGGGGTCCCACCCACGGGAGACAGTCCTCCATGAACTTCTCCAACGTGGGCCGTTCCCACGGGCTGCAGTTCTTCACAAACTGCTCAGCATGGGTCCTTTCCACGGTGTTCCACAGTGTGCAGTCCTTCAGGAGCACACTGCTCCAGTGTGGGTCCCCCACGGGGTCACAAGTCCTGCCAGAAAACCTGCTCCGTGGGCTCCTCTCTCCACAGATCTACAGGTCCTGCCAGGAGCCTGCTCCAGCGCAGGGTTCCCACGGGGTCACAGCCTTCTTCAGGAACCCACCTCCTCCGGCGTGGGGTACTCCACAGGCTGCAGGTGGATATCTGCTCCACCGTGGACCTCCCTGGACTGCAGGGGGACAGCCTGCCTCACCATGGTCTTCACCACGGGCTGCAGGGGAATCTCCGCTCCAGCGCCTGGAGCATCTCCTCCCCCTCCTTCTTCACTGACCTTGGTGTCTGCAGGGTTGTTTCTCTTGCATGTTCTCACTCCTCTCTCCGGCAGCTGTTTTCTCTGCGTCCCAACTTTTTTTTCTTCTTAAAAATGTTATCACAGAGGTGTTACCACTATCGCTGATTGGCTCGGCCTTGGCCGGCGGCTGGTCTGTCTTAGAGCCGGCTGGTATAGGCTCTCTCAAACACAGGGGAAGCTTCCAGCAGCTTCTTACAGAAGCCACCCCTGTAACCTGCCCCCCCCTCGCTACCAAAACCTTGCCACATAAAACCAATACAGCTTTCTAACATCCCACCTCCTAACCTACTCTTCCGGGGTTAGCAAACAGCAGCCTAGACAGTGACCAGGCAAAGCAGGAGACACAGCAAATCCTCACTGGCCCAGAAACTTGGGGATCCTATGGGTGCCAAGGGAACCCTTAAGTTCCGCTACAAGTTAATTAGAGCCAACAAGCCCGCCAACCAATTAAATCATTAAATAAATAGTTTTGTTTGTTCATTTTTCCAAAGCGGCACTCACCGGCACATTTGGTCCTGGTGATGAGTGGTGGTCCTGGCTGTCCAGTCCCACCTTCGCCTGGTCTGGTGAGAAGGACCCGAATCTCATATTCGGTGTCGGGGTCCAAGTGCCAGAGCTTGTAAGTTGGTGCATTGACAGCATGTGTTTCGGTCCAGGTCCCAGACGTCATTCGGTACTCCACTTCTTTCAGGATAATGGGTCCGTCCCCAATGATTGAGTTGGCATTCAGCTGAATGAGCAAGTATGTGGGCCCAACGCCCAGCAGCTGCGGGGGTGCTATCGGTCGAGGTGGCTCTGTAAGGGAGACACAAAAACCCAAAAGCCAGTGATAAAACAAAAGCTGGAAAACCCATTAAGAAGAGGGCTCTTTCCACAGAAAGTGGTCAGTTTTTGGTCAGCAAAGATTTCAAAACTCGAAAGCAAAATCAAACTGACATCAATGAAGAAGAGCTGAGGAGAATTTCAGCTGATGGAAGCGAGTGGTGCACCAGTGGTATCTGCCCAATGCTATTTTTTCCATTTAAAAATCTCAGCTAGGGACCACAAAATCCTATCTGATTTATATATTGCTGCTACGTAACATTTTTCTGAAAAAACCCCAAACCAAAACCCAAGCCCAAAACACCAAACGCCTCAAAAACTGGGTTCATGCTCATCTATATAATTTAATATGGCAAGTACTTGAGATTTTCAGAAAGATAACTGACTACTTTTTTAATTGACAGGAGCCACATATGTACTTTCCTTTAAGAAACAGTTGCAATAGTTGATACACTAGCCTTGCAAAGAATATTCTTAAAAATGAGTATCACAGCAGTTCATTTGAAACCCATCAGATGCAGTTAGGGTAAAAGATACAGATGCCTACTACAGGCATTCAGAATACTGAGAACTGAGCAAAACTGCCAGAAGAATGACAAAATAAAGATGTATAGCAATGACATATAATATGTTATTCTTGAGTAACTTACTAGTGATTTAGAAACTCAAACTATAGGATGTACCTTGCCTTTTGTCTTCCTCTGTTCTCATCAGCTCCTGCTTGCCTAAATATTTCAACACAGCTGCAAAGTGAAAAGGTAATGGCCAACCAAACAGGGAGGTGAGGTCCCCTTTACCCTGAGACATGTTTATGTAGAGAAGCAACCCACTGCCTCAGCATGATTTATTTTAAGAAACAAATCACAAGCAACACGTACTTTTCTAATAAAATGAATCCACTGATAAATACGGAAGGTTCATTTTCATTCCAGATGGCTCATATTTCAACTAATTTGTTTCAGTTAATTAGGCAACAATGCTAAATTCAATGCACACAGGGGTTTCGCACAGCAGCGATGCAGAACTAACAACGCAGCAACTCTGAGCAGGTAGAGGGGATCTCATCGCCAGTACATTAAAAATAACATAAGATTTCCCTAAAGGAGGGCCCTTCTCATCACCACTCCCCCCAACCCCCCGCACAAGAGACGTTAAGATGCAGAAGCATTGCACACGTTCTGCCTCCTTGGAATGACCCCACCAGTGTCACTCACAGAGCCTGTGGAAGGGGGAGTGGTGATGGAGGGGCTTGCAGAGGGCCTCCAGCCCTCCTTTGACATCCCAAACTCGTGCATGGTGAAGTTTGGCTAACGACTCCCTGCTTCTATACGTTGAGCAATGAAGTTTCCCCTCCAGATACCAGAGCTGGCTCCCAACACTGTATTTACCAGCTCTGTAAGCAACCAAGCTTCCCACATTTTGGCACAACACGATTTCTTACAGACTTTTTTCTAAATTAGCTGCGTCTCAAGCCACTCAGTTTGGAGACCAGGGAATCTGTGAATGTGCGGTAGTGGCTGCAAGTGGAGCTGATTTTCTCCCCCAAGAGTGAAAAGGTGAACGCTCTAAGGTGTTCCCATTTCTGCTTTGGGATATACAAAATTCTATAAAGTATCTCAATTAATTATTAACATGTTATACCCTGTTTTGGCAAGAAATGTGCATATGAACTAATTTAGATCCCTACCTGCATCAAAGATCAGAAATGCAGCTGGGCTTAATGAGGGCAGTTTATTTGCTGTGGAACTAACACATTAAACATCGAAGCAATGAATTCTAAGGTCAGTGTATATTATAGCAGAAAACATAAACGTTGATGAGCATGATGCACTACCAACTCCGAGTTACAAACCTCTAAAATGTAAGGCTATGTTTAGAAGTATACACTTTGATTAAGAGCACGATTATCACAAATAAAACCTCACATTAATGAGACTAATATACCATTGCATATTAAATTTTTATGTTAAGAGGTAAAGCGTATTCTTATATTAGCATATGCATTTTGGTTTTAAGCTCTTGAGGACAAGGAGACTTATTTATAAAGTCTCTCCCAGTTCCAATAAACTATGCATGAATTTTAATCAGTTAGCAAATGAACAAGTAATTGTTCTGCAGCATTATTAATATTCTTCATAATACAATATACTATCAGAACCACAGGTGAGGTGCAACCAGAAATCCCAAAAGTACACTAAGTATCAACTGAAGCATACAATCCCAATGTACCAGGATAAACTTTTCTGATGTTACCCAATTAACTTTCTATTAATTATTCTCATTCGTCATTCTATAACCAGATCCATCAAATATTCCACAATTATAATTTGAAATCACATAATCTCCTTTTATATATACAGCAACCTGAAACTTTTATGGTTTAAAAGTTGCCATTGATAACTAAAGATGGAACAATGCCATTATTAATGTTTTGGTTGCCGTTCCCATAGCAAATGTCACACGTATCAACAATACTCCACTTGCAGTGGGTTTTCTAACTTCAGTGAAGTGATGTTGCTGGCTTCTCACTCTAGCAATCTGAGTCCACCTAGTACTAAATATCACAGTTTCAGAGTGTCCTGAGAAGACAGTCTGCCAAAAATGAAAAACCTCATATATGAGGTATGGGAAAAAAAAAAAAAAAAAAAAAAAAGGGAGATGCGTGAAAGGGAACCCCAAAGAAGATCACCCTCTCAGAAGTTTGGTCCAGTTTATAAACAATATAAAAACTCAGCTTCAGTCAAGCCATGCGACAGCTTTGGAGTTCAGAGCCTGGATCAGAGGTAGCGTTGCAGGAAGCTGAGGCTCACCAGTTACCCAATCACGGCAACAGCCGCCCTCCTGCCTGGCCTGGCTGAGGCACTCTGCCTGCAGATGGCCACTGCTCAAACGCATTTGGTGGCTTTCAGTCACCCACACCCGCAGCCAGGTCAGGCAGCATGGTGACCTCCCTCCATCTCCCCATTTCCCTGGTCACTGCAACCAAACTGGGGAACGGTATCCTTTATTTCTGCTAAAAAGCAATCCACCCCCCTCAATTATTATGAGCAGATGTGGTTAAGGCACACAGTATTCCTAGCAAGCAATTTTCATGGAGCACAGTTTCCCTTTTCTCAGCCATGAACCCTCTGTGAATAGCCATGAAGGTTCTAAACAACATTTTATGAAAAAATATTTCAACCCATCGATGGTTTATTAACTCCTCAGTAGAATCACAATCAATAGGTATTTAGGACGCTCGCACTAAACAGTTTGAACAAAGGCCCTCTATGGTGAGTTTCACTTCTTCCTTTTCTAAGCACAAAATTTAGAATTCCTTTTGCAGTGTAACTAGTTTAATTACTGACTCATTTTCTGACTATATTTTTCAGCTACTGCTTAAAGCTGCTAAATCTGATGAAATCCCTTCCAGTATGCATGGCCACTAATATCTCTGAAAGACTATATAAAAAGACCACTTGTACATCTGCAAGACATTAAAGAAATGAAAGTATTTTCATGCACAGCAGTTTGCAGTATTTGGTCAGTTCTGGTTTTGACATGAAATGCCCACAGCTAAGTTAATCAAAAATTAAGACTGACATTTCATCAGTACAAAGTTCCTATTCTGCTGAGCTACTAGCAGTACATTATGCTCACATCAGTATGTATATGACATTATATATTAAACGTACTGTGATATTTAGGCACCAATGACTAGAATAAGCATGCACATCAACCCCAGCTACAAGTCTTCCTACAGTTAAGTAGTTGTGTCATATTCTTAATATTAAAATTGTGTGCAAATAATTACATATTCATAGACAGAAAAAAAAAAACAAACCAGAAAAGGTCACTAGTGTTATTAGTACAGTAACTAGTATGCATAAAACTTCCTATATTCCCAAGCAACATATGCATAATATGTTGCTTAATATTATTTACCCAGCCTGGGTGACAATAGCCCTGCTACATTGCCCTCCAAGACTAAACACCTCCTAAATTTAAAATAAAGGAAGGGAGTTTCATTAGTATCTTAATGGTAATCATATACTGTTAGTGATCAGTTCAAAGCAGAACAAAAAAAATAAACATCAAACCAAACCAGAATCCTACAAGTTGTTCCACTTTGGAAGAAAAGCTTATATTGGATGCATGTTTGATGAAATCTTATTTATTTACATAAATAAGTCACAATTTGCTCAGCATAACGTGTACCAGTCACAGCAGACTGTTGCCTTGCTCACAGCAGAAGAGTTTGGGGATGTGGGGAGGAGAGGGCTGGTTACCACAGAGCCCAAATGTGGAAGATAGGGGAGTACCTTCATTTTTGCAACTCTCTGTCCCACCCCTGCCTCGTACGGAGCCTCCACACATTAATAGCCTGCAAGCTCCCTCTGCTCATGTCCTCAGTCTGCCTTCACTCTACTGATGGCATGTTCAGCCTTCTCGGTCAACTACCTCACATGAGGCTATACAGTTGGTATGCTGATGGGTATCAACAGTTTAAGTCAATATATACAACAGGGGTAATCATAAAAAGTATAACAATGCATTCATTTATTAAAAGAATCCTAACATCAGCTTCACCCCTCCAGAAGTTCAAAAATTGGTATGTCTTAACTATGCCATGAACTGTCAAGAAAGCAGGTAAATCAAAAGAATACAGATTTCCTTTAAAATTTTTCTTAATTCAGAGAAACAAACAAATAAATCCACATAAATACAGCTAATACTGGATGTTCCAGGGAGCACAGCAGAGATGCCTCCACAAATGACTCAAGAGTGACTCGGCTCCCACCTAGATCAAGCTCATTTCTTCTTCTAGGGAAATTTCTTGCAAAGCTGTTTAAGTATGTCTGCACATTTCTTGCAAGTACTCTGGGTTTCTAGTTGAGGTTCAGTGCCTGACCCACACTGGCTATGTATAGTTAGAGCATGATCTTTGCCATACAAAGCCCCTGGGACCCGGGGCCCTAGGGAGTGCAGTTTGAGACACCCAAGGCATATAGGCCAAGTGGAAAATCCCTGCTTGCCAGGCGCTGGACCCATGCAGAAGCATGCTGGTGCCTCTGTGCAGGGCTCCAGATTGCACACAGAGACGTCGTGGCAAAGCTGCATCGGAAGACCCACGGCATGGAGCCAGAAAAGCGTGGGGAAGCAAGCTGCCGATCCCATGCAACATCTATACTGCTTCAGCACTCTTCCTGTACTGAAGATTACATATGGCTTTGGGATTCACGCATGTTAAAAAATATTGAAAAACTGAAGAACCAGGAATGTTTGTTCAAAAGTTGGAGAAAATGTGTGAGATTTAGCAGAAAGAATTATGGCAGTCAAGTACTAGCAGGGAGACAAAATTCTTGGTCTTAAAAGCTGGTTAATCCAATGGAAAAAAAAAAAAAGAATTAACAAGAAGCAGCGACTGAAAGCTTAAACTCAGATATGGTGTTAAGCCACAAATTTAACTGAGAATAGTAACTGAAGAACAATAACTGGTAATACTGTAGGAAATGTCTGCATTCTCTGAGTGTTTTCAGTCAAGACTGGATGTCCTCTTATAAATTATATGTTAGGGTAAAAAAATAGAAGATGATAACAATATGTAAGGCTCTGAAGAAGTACAACTGAAAGAAATTATGTAGTCATGAAGGTGGTCACAAATTGAGCTATAAAAAGCTTGAGAATAAAAAAAAAAGCATAGAGACTTTCAGCACAAATACTGGGTTCCTTTTATTTTTAGAAAAATCATTCCACATGTGGCATATCTTTAATAAGAACTGGAAGTATTTTCACTCAGCTCTCCAAAATGGATAGGAAGTACTGCTCTGCTAGGAAAAAAAATTCAGAATTTAAGACAAAAAGGTTTATTTTGGACTTGTGCCTGCCTGAAAGGACACCTGGCTGTATTCTATGCTGACAGCAGCCTGACAAGACCTGTCACCCTCAGCGCCAACAAAAGCTGTATTGACACAAACAGGGGGCTTTGCAAGTAAGGGGAGAAGCATTACAGAAAGCAGTACGTGCCTGGTGAGAAATTCTTCTACTCAAGTTAAAAAAGCAGGTTAATGCAGGGGATTGAGGGATCCCAAACTGAAAGCACAGATCTGACTAACAGCAGAGGTATCATGAACCTTAGTCACAAAAAGCCTCTACAGTTTATTTTTAAATTTCCAACAAGATCTCAACTTTTCACTTTCTGTGCATGACAGACTACGCTTATAGCTCAGTCTGCCACCCTATACATGCCATCTTTAGTGAGTAGTTAGGTCTTTAATGGCTTTGTTGTATAACACACAGAAGACAAAAAACCCAACAGCCTATGCATCAAAGAGATTGCCCAACACACTGAGGACAGTTCATTAATGAGAGTTGAGTACTCTACTGGGCTTCTGAAAAGAAAGAAGAGAGAAAAAAACCCCAAACCTGTCACTCTTCTAACTTATATTTTATTTTTCTGTACTATTAAGAACACACCTTTAGATGTACATTGATCTGAAACCTTCTAGCCACTAGCCAAGACTTCATGTGGGAAGTCCACTAAACAAAAGTTACATCAGGACAACCTTAACTAACCAATTCAAAGATGCAGACACACGTGCATCCTTAAGTAGAGAAATGCTGTTGTTATGGGTTTAGCTTACAGGATTCTTGCTTGCACACCATATAGTGGTACTTGATTTTCTCACCTGGGCAGCCCACCTTATTCTTGTGGCAAAGGAAAAGAGTAAGTGTAAGCTTATTCTTGGCCAGACATACTATGCATCAGCTAGATATCCTGCCCAAAAGACACGGTGCATCTGGAAAACATCAGAATAAAGAAGCAGGTGCACAAGCAAGTCTTCAATTGCTGTAGGGGTGCCCATGGAAAAAGGAGGGGTTGGAGTGAGAGGCAGTTACCACAGCAGCTTTTTCTGTTCCCAGCTGGCTCCCAAACTCTTTTTTCCCCAAGGGTTACATGTTTGTCTACCACCTTCCCACCCCATTAGTTGGGTAGCTGGTACCCATTACACACCACCACCTGGGCATGAGCTGCCACCGCGCAACCCATGCTTGGTCCTGTGTCTCACCTCGAAAGATACCCAGGCATGATGGCAGTCAAAAACAGGCTTCAGCACGATGAACTCAACTGCAGGCAGTGCATGTTGCACAGGCTGCAGGAGGGCACACTTGCTTAAACCAGCTGTAACACTCAAAATAACACACAGAGACCTCAGAGGAGTTTTAGAATCACCTCCTCTACTCCAAGACCAAACGCTGGTTATAGATTCATACAATAAAAAACCCACCAGCTGCAAGCACTCTGGAGTTCTCACAAGCCTTGGACATTCTTCAGGTTTAATTAATATTTCCCTAAGCCATTGTTTGGCTTCTCTTTTTGTTCATAAAATCATTTACTGTTTTTGCAAGAAATTTGTTTGTTTGTTTGTTTTCCCCAATGGTCAAAACCTTCTCTCTGCTCATCAAGTTTAACTCATGTTAACAGCGGCTTTATTTTTCCACATTGTTACTTTTTTTCCGCTAGAAAAGTTTCTATTGCTCCCACCCTTGTCTTCTGCAGACAACTTGAAGGAAGCATTTCTTTTGGGTTTCTGCTGCTCATGCAAGTTAACAACATATGCCCCCAGAAATATACTGAAAGAGAAGACAGCAAAAACCTTGTTAGTAAATAACTGACTTTAACTTATTAGACCATATAATGATTTCATGTAGAAAATTGTGTAGAAATCAGTAGATTTTTACAGTTAAGTGTCCCAAATGGCCACGAGCCTCCCTTTGTATTTTTTCAAAAAAACAATCAAAAGCTCATTCAGACTTATCTCAGCTGCTGTCCTGTGACCATAAGTGATGGTGGCTGCATGGAGAAACTTGAACAGCTTGTGATCTAGTACTCTGCCACAAAGCTTTTTCTCCAGCTCTTTTTTTTCTTTTTAATGATGCCTATACAGACTTAATTCCTGTGACTCCAGAAACATTCTCTCTGTGACTTTAAAATATGATTTATCGCAACTGTTCAGTATCTTGCACTAGTTGCTAGTCCTGACGTTGAGACACATTACCTACAAAATGTTACATTTCAATTAAGAGAGTTAGTTGTCTGGAACTGAAGAAGTCCTTCTAAGCAATAGCTTAGTGACCAGGTCATATCAAGTGATTTATCCAACCCACTGCAGAGAGTCTGCAAGACCATTTCATTGTCTTGTATTACTTGGAATGAAAAAAATTGAGACAATCTATTTTAAACAAACATTCAAAATAAATCTCTATAACACAGATTCAGGTCATTACCTAGAGAATCAGTTACTGGAGAAAAACCAGCAACAAACAAAAATGGCAAATTGAACAGCAAGCTCACGATACTGGCTTAGTTAGGACACTGACATATTTCACCATAATATCACCTTTAATTCTGGGTCTGCAAATGGGGATACTATGTCATGAGCTCACCTCAAACTACTGATTTATCTTTGAGCACCTGCCTAATATATCAAGTTTGTGTGGTAAGTACAGCAAAGTCTGCTAGCTTATGCAGCTAAATTGTATTTAAGTGACATGGCAGTTACTGACCACCTGAAGTGCTGAAATAAGAATTATTTCAACAGTGAAAACTGCTAACTTCTGTATAGTGATTTTATATCCTATGCATCACTATGGCATTTTATTCACCTTGATTTGAAACACCACTGCATTCATTTTATTATCTTCCTTTAAATAAAAGGAACAGTGTGCAGCTTTAGCATTGTCAGCAGAAACTGTAAACAAGGTTAAGCTCATGTCCAGCTTACATGTTAAGAAAAAAAAGACTTTCTAAAAATTGGAGTATGTCATGCCTCTACACAATTTATGAACTGAACACATGCCTATTTATTGAATGACAGCAGGCCATGCTACTCTGGGAATCAATTAGAAGAGTATGACATATTTTGTCAAAAAGATTGCATTGTGTTAAAGACATTTAGGCAGTATACTCCTACAGGAAAAATGAATACATGTAAGAAAAAGAGGGACCTTAATGAGAAGACATTCAAATCTCTCTCTCTCTCAAAAAAAAAAAATCACTCAGTATGAGTCAGCTATGGAAATTTCTCAGACAGAGACTTGATCACAATGACTTCATTATCTACATGTATCAGTAAATCCCTTGAGATCTCAATGTTGAGATTATTGTTGGAAAGAAATATTTTATCTGCTTCATTGTCAGAAACCAGCAGGGTAAGAACTAAATTGAATGCCTTCTTCAAAAATTGGTACTTCCCAAGAAAGAATTACTCTCACCTCTACAAGGCTTTGCAATGGGATATTTACCAATACTGCACTCTGCATGCACATCCACATGCTGTCAATGATGAGAAGGAATAAAACTAGAGACTGGGGAAAGAGTGCCTAAAGAAGGACAAAATACTATTTTAGGGACTCCAGGATTTTCTTTTACATAGTTATGTAATGAGAATATAATTTTGTTTTTCTTCCTGCTTCTCAAGTACTTGCATTTACTTTTTTTTTTAATTTCAAGTTTGAACTGTCCCAATAAACTGATATTGCAAGATTTTTACATTGTTGTTGTATCTGTTGATGCTATAGTTACGCTCACATTCAGTTTACTACCTACACAAACTAAGCACAGAACTTTGTTGGACAAATATTACAGCGACATAGTTATCATCAAACTCAAATACTTCAAACACCCTGCAACAAAACTAGAGTATTTCAGTAGAATTCGGTGACCCGCCCCCCGCCAGATTTACACCTTAGTAGCTCTACATCATTATAAAACTTGAAAGCTAAAAAACCTCACCCAGCCAGCACTCTTGGCATTCAGTGAAAGCCATCTACCCTGCGTGCATAAGGCTACCGATTACAACTTGCAATTACCTACAGGCAGCCCAGCTGTATTTCTCAGGTAAGGTGGAGCTTTCTTCAACTGATGACACAACTGTGCCACCTGGGAGATCTACACTTTACTGTGTAGCGAATGACCCTCCTGCTGGGGTGTTTGACTGTCCTTGAAGACTCCTGTATGTCTCACTTTGGAAGTCACATTATATCCAGCCAGCACTAATCCAAATTTTTATCATCAGCTTTCCTGCATGCCTTTTAAATGACAGAGAAAAATGTTTCATGTGCTCTTGGGACATTATCATAGCCAGGCAGAATTCAAAACTCTTTCATGCTCTTTAAGTGCTATGAGCTGTACGTACTGCTGTACCAGAAGAGTATTGAAATATTAAGTACCTGCAGCTGAGAGCAATAGCTGGCATGGCTTGGGTTTCCAAGCATTTACAGTTTTATTTAATAGTAATTACAGAAACTTCAAGCATGTAAGACATGAGTCACGGACATCTCACCTTCCCAGCCCTCCCCATCCTCTGTAATATACCTGCTCACCTGGCACCTAAGATACCATTGGCATTCCCAGAACTGCTCACTGCCATGCAGTACCTGTGCAGGTTTTTAAGTATGACAGCCAAGCACCTGCAAGCTGTTTGCATGCCTACAGGGCTACATGCCAAATCACTTGCTTCAGGCTGCTCCTACCTCACCACCTCACACTGTTCTCCCTCAACTTTATCTGCCCAGCAGCACCCTGGGGCCCATCTAGGCAGCCCCAATTCCTCCTCCTGTGTCTCTGTGTCTTCCTATTTCTGGCTACTTGATCCATCAAATGAAGGAAGCTATGTAAAGGCTGATTTTACTGTAAGCATTAACCCTAATCACAGACCTTGATGCATGGAGGTGTGAGAAGGAAGGCAGCTCACACGCCATATTATTGAGGCAAGACCCTGACAAATGCATAAGAGACAGAGATGAACTTAAACCCTTCCCCTTCAGACCAGCAGGGCATCCAGCAGTGCCTGTATAACAGGATAAATAATGCCTCCCTTCTCCAAAGTTCTTCCTCAGGTATCCCATTTCATTGAAGTTAAAAGCTTTCTGTCAGCATTTCAATACTATAATCAAAGGAAAAATTGATACAATTTAGTATATGGGTTACACATTAATGATTATCTAGAGATTTGGTGTGTGCTTAGGCTATTCAAGTCTATGGGGAAAAATGACAGAATCCATCACTTCTGAGCAAACTTATTTTGAGGGACTGTTTCCTTGCTCAAATCCCTCCATTTCTATTCATAACCTTTTCCAAGACACATTTAGATGTTCCCACCAGCAATGTCTTCACATCTCTTATTACAGCATGCCCAAATATTTCTTGCCAAAAATGCCAGAAGGCAGCCCACTGGAATGACAGAGAAGGGGGCTAATTTTAGGAGGCACTGAGACACTTCCCTCGATCTATGCAATGAACCAACAGAAACCAAAATGGAAACACACTTGGTTAATTTTTACACCACAGTTTTACATCACAGATGTGAATTATACACCATGTAACAGCTACCTGAAAGGGCAACCCTGCTCCTCCACTTCCCACCATGAGTGTTGCTTGCCCTGCCACTCATCTACTCTACATCCAAGGCAGTTTAGGTTTAAAACTGATGTTGGTGGGGGTGTACACAGAGGTTTCCTGCTTTTCTGGGTCCCTGAAGCAGCTCCCAGTGGCTTCAGACAAGAGCCAGTCTCAGCACAGAAGCAGGAGCACAAGTCTAGGTGCTTGAGAGAGAGGAAAAGGGAGGGCAAGGAGCGAGACTGCCTTTTCAGAAGGTGCTGGCCATTACATCTGCTTAGCTTTACCATGAAAGCCACCTTCGGAAAGGGGCAGGGAAACAGGGATAGACAAAAGGAACTAACATCTTTGCCACAGCACCTAGACAGATGGTAAGAAATACCTATGAAATCAAGGGCATAGGTAACAAAGCAGCTGCCCACCTTCACATCGCCAAATGGATTTTGACTGTGATGAAAAGCCTGGAAGAGCTTTCTAGAAAAACAAGCCAGAACAAAAATCTTCACTACTTCTTCTACATGCTAATAAAAACCACATTATGATATGTTTTTTTCTTTAAAGGAATGAACAAAATGTAATGATTTGTTAAGACTTTTGATAATGCAGTGTTGAAGTAAAAATGGAAGAGCAAAGCTGGTGATGAAATTCTTACATAGTCAATGGAGACGGGTGACCATTTCATTTATATCAGGAGAACAGCTTCACTCCTGAGAGGCCAGGTTGGTTTAAGGTTGTTTGGTTTTTTTCAGCTGGTGCAACAAAAATAGGAAATGAGAATATTTGCCTTTGAAAGAGAAAGCAGCACACTAGATTAACAGAAAATAGGGTAGCTTTTCGACCTAAAAAGTATTTAGACTGGTTTTATTGGGATATATTCATAATCTACTTTTCAGGTGGGGCTGTTCTGTTCAAGAGTTTGAAAATCTGTATATTGTCAAGTATGATATCGTGGCTATGAAGAGGGTGTCCTTGTAATTAAATTGACACCCAGTGCATTGAATCACAAATTCACTACAGGACATAAAAGCATAGACAGCTTAAAAATGAGCATGTGCGTTAGATGATTTGGATTATAAAAATATGTTCTGAGAAATAGTTTGTAGAAGCTTTTTATGAGTTGACAAATATCCTGTTACCTTTGTTTTGTTGCAGCAAAGATTCAAAGTATCAATATGACAAAAAACTAGCAACCATTCACTCTACAATAGCAACTCCCCGAGTACAGTAAGAGAGTCTAAATTTTGCATCTTACTTCTACTGACACAAACATTTGCTTTTCTGTAATATATATGCGATTAGTGTGAATGCTTACACCAGGAAAAATCTGACTAGGAAGACACTGATTGTCTTTCTGGTCTCACGAGGAATAGATCCATTCAATCGTAACCTAACTGGACAATCAATAAAAGCCAGCTCAAGTGTCTGTAGATCTACAGCACAACTAATGCACAGTGCTCAATGTTCACTCATTAGCAGTTAAGAGTTAACCGTACTTTAAGATATGGGTTGCATACCATATCTATACCACTCATCTGAGAGGCAGAAGCTCTTGCACTTGAGTTTGTAGAAACGTTCCCTCAGAACAAACGGACAACATGATGGTGTACAACTGGGGAAGCTTGGCTTTGAAATCTGGTCTGCACTTCCACTGGGTGGGAGGATGCAGCAACAATGTTGTTAAATACTGTGCTCATCACCTAAAGAGTACCATCCTGAATAGTCCTCCAGACCTACCTATTTATTTCAAGGCATCTGCCTATTTATGACTAGGTTTCAGTAAAAGGGCAACATCGGTGACTGAAATCATGTAACACCTTGATACGAGAAACAGAGCTGAGTAGGGTAGGGAACTTCATGTTGGAAAGAGAGATGATCTAGGGGTAATATTGTGAGAGAGTTCTACAAAAATCACACACCTGAGAGATGTTAGGATTCAATCAATCTTCGCCTTTTCCAACACAGCAAATTTAGGTCATGAAGTGAAGCAAGCAGAAGGCAGGCTCAAAAATAAAGAAGAAAGGAAGGGATCTTCATGCCAAAAGAGCAAGCAGTCTCATTGCCAAATGGTGCCGTGGGCAAATGAAGGTTACCCCTTCCTAATCAGACAACCAGCAGGCTCAGCACCATTGCTGAAAGGAATCAGATTCTGAGAGGGTGTCAGGGGAAATGTCATGGATACTTACTAAGCTCTTTCTCCTCCTGAGAAGTCCTTCTCTGGCCACTGCTTAAGAATCCTGATTTAGTTGGATCCTTGGTTTGAACAATTGTGATTGTCCCTTGTTGTGTTTGTGTATTCTGTTAATTTCTACTTAAATTCAGGAATTTTGATATCGAATGGCTAAACTGAAAACAGGGATATCAAATATGGGGCAAGATAAATGATAATTTTTATACACTGCCCTAATTCAGGCAACTGAGCTGACTCCGACCTCAGCACAGCTTTAATATCCGAAATAAATTATGCTTCTATAATAGTCAAGTTAAAAGAAAAAATTCTTTTTTTTTTTTGCTACCTTATTTTAACCACTCTAAGTTACCTTATTAATTTTTTGATAAGCAAACCTGAGAACATACAGCTTCTTATTCTACTACTGCATGTTTTAATTCTTGAACATGATGCCAGTCAACATCTTTTCAGGCTGAGCTAGCACACTGAAAGTTCAGTAACTAGCTTTGTATATTCACATAAGAAAGGCAAACAAAATCAACAACGCTACAGAAATAATGAGAAGAGTAGAAATTACTAGGGTAGAAATTGGACGGTATAGCTTTCCTCTCCAAATATAAGATTCACTGCTAGTAGTATGGTTTATAATAATATACACCATTATGGAGGTTACTACATTCAAAGATTACACAAGTAAACTCTGTTGTTTATTAAATTCAGACTGCCTGTGCATACAGGCATTTTGTCTAAGACTCTGTTTGCTGGTTCTGCATGTTGAACCAAGCTGCTAAGAGCACATTACAATAGTACTTGGAGAGAAAAATAAATCAGATGTCACCGTACTACCAGTTAAACAAATAGGAAAGTACCTTAAAGAAGCCCTGACATTTTACCTAAGTATTAGTAACAAAAGCATGTAACCATGGAGAAAAAATGTTGCATAATTTTATCAGAAAGCTCTGTTGGCCCCAGTACACAAAGCTAGTAGCACTTTTTCAGGAATTTTAAATACTGCTTTTCATGAAGACAAGGAAAGTCATGACTCTTCCTGCCAGATCCCAAAGTCCTGCCTCAAACTTTTGATTTGTGAGTGTTCTCTGAAGGATTTTCCCCCCCCCCCTCATTTGTTTGTTTTTGAATAACTGCAAGCACCAGGAAACCTCTCTCACAGGACTTCCTTCCCTTCTGATAAATGTGGTTTCAGGAAAAAAAAAATCAGTTCTCTTAACTCAGTCAGAGGACTGGCGAAGTTGCCCCACTGAACTCTATTTAGGCTTCTACCTCTGGATCCAAATAATTATCTTGCCTGCTTTCAGGAAAGCCTCTGCCTGCTATTCACCCTCCTCCCCACCCTGTAATGGGAAAGGCAAGCTGGGTTTACAGAAACATTCAGAATAAGTGCACATGACTTTTTTTCTGAGCATAACAAGCCACAATACCGCATTTTGACATTTTAAAAAAATCCCCATAACCTTCCCCTTTCTACTTAATATAGTTTTTCCTTCCAAAATTCACTGGAGTTTTACTTTAAGAAGTTAAATGGTTTGGCCACTGAATGGAGAAGTCAGCAATCAGCTAGATGTGTGTCTCTAAGCTCTCCCCACCAACATGCTGGCACAGCCTCTTTTTCTGGTTTCTGAGGCATGTTGTCAGGGTGCAAATCCTTCTGCTTAGTTCCCACAGCCAGTCAGTGAAAATTCAGGGGCTAGGCGACCCTGAGCACAAAGTCAATTCTGGCTTTTTCTCCAGTCCTCAAATAATCCCTTTCTCAGGGCCACACAAGTGCAGGAAACCTATTTTGTAGTTAACTTTGGTTACAGCCAAGAATATAGAGGTACTACAAACCAATCTCATACACACATATTTTATACCTTCCTAGTGTCGTGGTTTCAGCCCGGCCGGTAACAAAGGACCACGCAGCCGCTCGCTCACTCCTCCGCCCCCCTCCAGTGGGATGGGGAGGAGACGGAGGAGAGAAAAGAAAAAGAAACTGGAACCTCGAGGGTTGAGATAAAGGCAGTTTACTGGGACAAACACAAAGAGATTACAACAACAACAACGGCACTAATGAAAAAAAAAAAGTATACAAAAAGAGTGATGCACAGTGCAACTGCTCACCACCCGGGACCCGACGCTCCGCCACTTCCCCCACCGAAAACAGAGACCACCCCCCGGCCCGCTCCCCATTTATATACTGGGCATGATGTCACGTGGTATGGAATAGCTCCTTGGCTAGTTCAGGTCAGCTGCCCCGGCTATGCCCCCACCTCCCAGGTTCCTGTAAAAATTAACTCTATCCCAGCTGAACCCAGGACATTATCCACCCCTTATTCTATACCATCTACATCATGCCCAGATCTTACATTTTTTTTTTTTTTTCCAATCAACCACTACAACTTTCCTTGTCTTATATATAAGTATATGGACTCCACCCCCTGACCTTGCACACACACACACACACGGTGTTCCTTTAGCCTATGGGCTATCCCTCTAATGTGTCCATCGATTTTGGGGCTCTATCTGTTGTAACAGTTCTTCAGGATAAGAGAGAGATGGTGTGAGATGTTGGGTTGTTGTACGCTGCCTCTGGAACTTGTGGCTAGTACATTTGGTGTAACTCATGCCCCTGGTCTGCAGGTCGAAGATGTTGATCTTGAGGAAATTGGTGGGTGCCAGTTCAAGTTCTATCGCTGTTGTACTTGGCTCAGTTTCAAAAGTCCATCCTGTAGTCATTTGGATAATTCTCACAATAATACCCTTGATATGGCATATAGACACTATAGATAACAATGACATTGTATAGATACAATGACTATTATATTATAGATATAATATTTATCATTATACAATGATAAATACAGGTTATTTAGCAGTTAAATATCATACAGCCCAATTCACTGGCTATTCTCTCCCAAAATCAAATCTCCCTGAGGTACACCTCGAACCTCCCCATCCTTCTGCATCACCCACCAGGTGTACCCAGGTCCTTGAGCAAAAACAACCCCTTGAATGGGTTTGCTTCTGCTTGAGGGAGGACTAACCCAGACTGTCTTTCCTAACATACTCCTCATGCACACTACAGGGACTTTATCCCCTTCTACAGTATGTGGAACTCTTGGTTGGGCGGGGCCAGCCCGATTGGCGGATCCTCTAGTGTTAACTAACCAGGTGGCTTTTGTTAAATGTGTATCCCAATGCTTGAAAGTTCCACCCCCCATCGCTCTCAATGTAGTTTTCAGCAGTCCATTGTACCGTTCAATTTTTCCAGAGGCTGGTGCGTGATAAGGGATGTGATATACCCACTCAATGCCATGTTCTTTGGCCCAGGTGTCTACGAGGTTGTTTCGGAAGTGAGTCCCGTTGTCCGACTCGATTCTTTCTGGGGTGCCGTGTTGCCATAAAATTTTCTCTTCAAGGCCCAGGATAGTGTTCTGGGCAGTGGCATGGGACACAGGGTATGTTTCCAGCCACCCAGTGGTTGCTTCCACCATTGTAAGCACATGGCACTTGCCTTGGCGTGTTTGTGGGAGTGTGATATAGTCAATCTGCCAGGCCTCCCACTGTTTATATTTCAGCCATCGCCCTCCATGCGACAGGGGTTTTTGCCGCTTGGCTTGCTTAATTGCAGCACATGTTTCACATTCATGGATGACCTGTGCGATAGTGTCCATGGTCAAGTCCACCCCTCGATCTCGAGCCCATCTATATGTTGCATCTCTTCCCTGATGGCCTGAGGTATCGTGGGCCCACTGAGCCATAAATAGCTCACCCCTATGTTGCCAGTCCAGGTCCACCTGAGACACTTCAATCTTGGCGGACTGATCTGCCTGCTGGTTGTTTCGATGTTCTTCAGTGGCTCGACTCTTGGGTACATGAGCATCTACGTGACGTACTTTTACCACTAGCTTCTCTATCCGAACAGCGATATCTTGCCACAGTGCGGCAGCCCAGATGGGTTTACCTCTGCGCTGCCAATTGCCCTTCTTCCATTGCTGTAGCCACCCCCATAGGGCATTTGCCACCATCCATGAGTCAGTATAGAGATAGAGCACTGGCCACTTTTCTCTTTCAGCAATGTCTAACGCTAGCTGGATGGCTTTCACCTCTGCAAACTGACTCGATTCACCTTCTCCTTCAGCAGTTTCTACGACTAGTCGTGTAGGACTCCATACAGCAGCCTTCCACCTTCGATGTTTTCCCACAATGCAACAGGACCCATCAGTGAACAGGGCATATTGCCTCTCATTTTCTGGCAGTTTATTGTACAGCGGGGCTTCTTCGGCCCGTGTCACCTCTTTCTCTGGCGACATTCCAAAATCTTTGCCTTCTGGCCAGTCCGTGATCACTTCTAACATTCCTGGGCGACTGGGGTTTCCTAAGCGAGCTCGCTGTGTGATCAGTGCAATCCACTTACTCCACGTGGCATCAGTCGCGTGATGCGTAGAGGAAACTTTCCCTTTGAACATCCAGCCCAGCACTGGCAGTCGAGGTGCTAAGAGCTGTGTTTCAGTACCAACCACTTCTGAGGCGGCTCGAACTCCTTCATATGCTGCCAAGATCTCTTTTTCAGTTGGAGTATAGCGAGCCTCGGATCCTCGATATCCCCGACTCCAAAACCCCAGAGGTCGGCCACGGGTCTCCCCAGGTGCTTTCTGCCAAAGGCTCCAGGTAGGGCCATTCTCCCCAGCTGCAGTGTAGAGCATATTTTTAATATCTTGTCCTGTCCGGACTGGCCCAAGAGCTACTGCGTGAACAATCTCCTGCTTAATCTGTTCAAAGGCTTGTCGTTGCTCAGGCCCCCATTTAAAATCCTTCTTCTTCCGAGTAACTTGGTAGAGAGGGCTTACAATTTGACTGTAATTTGGAATATGCATTCTCCAAAAACCCACAACACCTAAGAAAGCCTGTGTTTCCTTTTTATTAGTTGGCGAGGACATAGCTGCTATTTTGTTGATGACGTCCACAGGGATCTGACGACGCCCATCTTGCCATTTTACTCCTTAAGAACTGGATCTCCTGTGAAGGTCCCTTGACCTTACTTTCTTTTATGGCAAAACCAGCCTTCAAAAGGATTTGGATTATTTTCTTCCCTTTCTCAAAAACTTCTTCTGCCGTGTTGCCCCACACGATGATGTCATCAATATATTGCAGGTGCTCTGGAGCTTCACCTTTTTCTAGTGCTGCCTGGATCAGTCCATGACAAATGGTGGGGCTGTGTTTCCACCCCTGGGGCAGTCGATTCCAGGTGTACTGGACGCCCCTCCAAGTGAAAGCAAACTGAGGCCTGCACTCCGCTGCCAAAGGAATGGAGAAAAATGCATTAGCAATGTCAATTGTGGCATACCACTTAGCTGCCTTTGATTCTAGTTCATATTGAAGCTCTAACATATCTGGCACAGCAGCGCTCAGTGGTGGCGTGACTTCATTCAGCCCACAATAATCTACTATTAGTCACCATTCCCCATTGGATTTCTGCATGGGCCATATGGGACTATTAAAGGGTGAGTGAGTCTTGCTGATCACTCCTTGGCTCTCCAGTTGGCAAATCAGCTTATGGATTGGGATCAGGGAGTCTCGGTTGGTGCGATATTGTCGCCGGTGCACCATCATGGTAGCAATTGGCACCTGTTGTTCTTCAACCTTCAGCAACCCCACAACCGAAGGGTCTTGGGAGAGACCCGGCAGGGTAGACAGCTGTTCAATCTCCTCCATCTCCAATGCAGCTATACCAAAAGCCCAACGGTACCCTTTTGGGTCCTTGAAATACCCCCTCCTGAGATAATCTATACCAAGGATGCACGGGGCCTCTGGGCCAGTCGCAATGGGGTGTTTATGCCACTCATTCCTGGTTAGACTCATTTCAGCTTCCAATACGGTTAGCTCTTGGGATCCCCCTGTCACACCAGAGATACAGATGGGTTCTGCCCCTTTATAACTAGATGGCATTAGGGTACATTGTGCACCAGTGTCCACTAGAGCCTTATATTCCTGTGTGTCTGATGTGCCAGGCCATCGAATCCACACTGTCCAGTAGACTCGGTTGTCCCTCTCCTCCACCTGGCTGGAGGCAGGGCCCCTCTAATCCTGGTTAGAATATCCGTTACTCACTTTCTGCACACATAAATCAGAAGTCCCTTCAAGGGGATCAGAAATGAGATCAGCCCATCTACTCTGTCTGGGGGACTGCTCACGGGAAACTGGAGCAGCAGTTTTCCAAGAAGAATTCTCTTTTCTGGTTGCTTTTTCTCGCAACTCCTGTACCCGTGCATCCAAGACTGAAGTGGGTTTTCCATCCCACTTCCTCATGTCCTCTCCATGGTCACGCAGGTAAAACCACAGGTTAGCCCGTCGAGTGTACTTTCTCTCTCCTCTCTCTTGGGCAGAGGAACGCTTACTCCCAATAACTGCGATGCGGGCCTGTACAGGTGAGGAGGAGGACAGATATACTTTGAATTGCTGGAACTCTCGGGACAACTCCTCTACAGCTGAGACACAGGCCCGTAGGGAGGAAGAGAGACTCCCTTCGTATTGCCGGAGTTGGACAGCCAATTCATCCACCATTTGTCCATAGCCTTCTCTCCAGGACATTACTGCCAATGAGTTGGCATAGGCTGGTGGTGCACTTCGTAGAAACTTCCGCCACATGGGTTGTGTGCATTGGACTTCATCTGGATCTGTGGGTGACTGCACATTTTCTGGATCATTGTAAATCACCTCCAGCATGGCTAATTCTCTCAGGTACTGGATACCTCTCTCCATGGTGGTCCACTTGCCTTGGTGACATGTAACTTCATCCCTGAAGGGGTATCTTTCCTTTACACCTAACAGAAGTCGCCTCCAGAGGCTGAGGACTTGGGTTTTTCTCTCAATCGCCTTGTCGATGCCCCCTTCCCTAGACAGAGATCCCAACTGCTTGGCTTCCTTACCCTCTAATTCCACACTACTAGCCCCGCTATCCCAGCATCAGAGCAGCCAGGTAACAATGTGCTCACCTGGGTGGCGGCTAAAATCTTTTCGCATGTCACGCAACTCACTCATGGATAGAGATCGGGTAATTATTTCAGGTTCTGCCTCTACCTCCTGTTCTCGTGATGACCCTGGTTCATCTTCATCTCTCGCTAAGCGAACTGATTTCTTTGTGTGTTTCTTTTTCTGTACAGGGGCGACTAATACTGGCACAGGCTGGTTCTCTGGTTTAGCTGAAGTGTCTGTCACCGGGGTAGGGGTAGTCATGGTACCTGTTGTCAGGGTAGAGGCAGCCATGGTGCTTGTTGTCGGGGTGGGGGCAGCCACGGTGTCTGTTGTCGGGGTGGGGGCAGCCACGGTGCCTGTTGTTCTGTTTTCCATCTTTTCTCCCTGAGGGTGCTGCCTAGTATCAAGCAGTGTTTGGTAGATACTGGCCAGGGCCCAGCACAGTGAGGCGAGTTGTATGTTTTTGGAATAGCCACAGCATTTTTCTTTCAAATATTCTGTCACTTTATGAGGGTTCTGTAGTTGTTCGGGAGTGAACTTCCAAGTCACTGGCGGTGAGAAGTTCTCTAGATACTTGCCCATATCCTCCCACATGCCATGCCACCCATGAGTATCCAGCTTTGGGGAAGATCTCTGAGTGGTACTCTTAAAGAGCTTTTTGTAGCCCTAAAGAAGACCTGAAACATATCCAGGAGGCATAGCACTAACAGCACACTGGCTTGTGCATCCCAAGGATATTCAAAATTCTCAAAAGCTGTTGTAATTAGTCGGAAGGAGAAAAGGGAGGTGAACGGACGGGGGGAGGTATTCCCCCCCTAATTTCCCCATGGATTGGGTGTAATTACCAATAAAATTCGACAGAAGGCGCCCAAAGTATGGAAATATTATCACTGCCTCATACAGATACCAGCTTAACCTCATGACCAGTGATGTAATCATTTCATAAGTCGACATTGCCCAGTACAGCAAAATGATAATCCCAATCACTCTCCCAGAGCTGAGATACGCAACTACAGGCAATACATAGAGCATATAAGAGCTTACAAAACGCCACCATGTAAACAAATGAAACAACATTGTGACTAACATCTATTTATCTCAGAAATGCGTTTGGCAAATTTGTTTCAACACGCTCTGGCCAGATCTGTCGTTATCTCAACCCTTCTGCCCCACGTTGGGCGCCAAAAAGGACTGTCGTGGTTTCAGCCCAGCCGGTAACAAAGGACCACGCAGCCGCTCGCTCACTCCTCCGCCCCCCTCCAGTGGGATGGGGAGGAGACGGAGGAGAGAAAAGAAAAAGAAACTGGAACCTCGAGGGTTGAGATAAAGGCAGTTTACTGGGACAAACACAAAGAGATTACAACAACAACAACGGCACTAATGAAAAAGTATACAGAAAGAGTGATGCACAGTGCAACTGCTCACCACCCGGGACCCGACGCTCCGCCACTTCCCCCACCGAAAACAGAGACCACCCCCCGGCCTGCTCCCCATTTATATACTGGGCAGGATGTCCCATGGTATGGAATAGCTCCTTGGCTAGTTCAGGTCAGCTGCCCCGGCTATGCCCCCCACCTCCCAGGTTCCTGTAAAAATTAACTCTATCCCAGCTGAACCCAGGACACCTAGGTACAGAGGCTTAGAAACTGAAAACAGAACAACTCCACATAAAAATATCTTCCTTCTCCTTGGGAATGAAATGGGCTAGATAGGCTGAGGTTGGGGTTGGGTTTTTTGTAGGGAGTTGGAGGGGGTAGCAAAACACTCAGTAAAAGTTCAGAGGGTTAAGATAAAGAAATTGAATAATTCACCCAAATTCAGCAAATAGCTGTAGTAGAAAATATTTACATTAGCATTTCCAAAACAACATGTTTTGACTTTTCAGCCTAGTTGCATGTGGGGAACTAGATAATAATATGGGGCATTGAGAGCGTAGTTCAGGATTCTGCCTATAGAGAAGTGGCTTATTCAATCTCTCAGCATAAAGACAATCCACATCCATTCCTCTTGTCTAACTGAACTGGAGCAAGGAGTTGAGCAGAGACTTCCCATTTCCCAGGACAGTGCCTTAACCTACAGGTTCAGGGATTCTCAGAAGAGTCTCTACATCCCTGCTTTTGAAGCTGAACCATTTTCTGCAACACATTCATTAAGTCATATGTCCACCTAGAAGGTCAGGAAGAAAACATGGTTTTCAGTCGTGGCTCCAATTAGTGCAGCAGTATTTTTATCTGTGGTGGTAGTATTTTGTGGTAGTATTTTGTGAATAGATGCATCCAGCTTATTTCATTTCCCTTAAGATACTAAAGAATTAAAAAATATAATGGGAAATAAAGTCAAAATTCATAAATACAAGGCAGTGCATGTGAGGGGGGGGGAATCCCTATGGACTCTAAATCAGTGTATCTCTGTGGGGAATTCCATGACTATATCACCTCAATTCAGACAAAAAGCCAGATATCAGTGATTATTAGGAACAGAACACAAAAGAAAGCATAGTATCTTGTGCTACTGTGTAAGTTCATAATGTTCTCTCACCTAAAATAAAAGATACAGATCTGGTCTTCCCATCTCCTGCTGGATGGGCTAGAAGACAAGACATAGAAAAGGCCAAAAAGAAGTTATCAAAGACCTAGGACAACTTCTGTATGTGGAGATATTAAATAAATCTGGATTATTCAACATGTAAGAATGATCATTGAAGGAATACATCCTAGATGTTTATGAAATGACAAGTGGCATGAAAAAGATTAATATGGAATGACTTTTGCTACTTCTTGCAGTGAAAAAAAATGGTGCATAACAATTTTTTAAAAAGAGTAGCCTGCAGCTTCAGAGGGAAGTACTTTCTTCTCTAACTCCAGTTAACTGTGGGAATTCATTGTTGCAGGATGATGGGCAAAAACACATGTTCAAAATTGATTTGATTTGACAAATTCATAGAAGGTTCATCAAGGATATTACACACAAATATGTTGATATAGTCTCTGGTTTGATAAATCTTAAGTTATAGATTGCTAGATGCTACAATGTTGTATGAAGGGAGTGTATCACTGTGTGCCTCTCCCATTCTTACATGTTCCCCTCAGCTTATATACTAAACTAAGTAGATTTTTGGCCCAGTAGCAGTGTTTTCTTAAGTTGCTATCACATTCCCCAGAGGAAAAAAACCCAGCAGTGGTCAGGTTACTGACTGAATGTTGGACAAAGACAAACACAGGCTTCAACCCATTCTAGGTTAGCGCCCTCTGCATAAAACTATAAATGCTCCAACTCATCTCTTCTTTCAGGGTGTAAATGGTGCATGGCTGTATGGCCACATTTCCTTCCCATTTTATTATAAACGATCAAGTTTCTTTTTTTCTGATGCTTGAATGGAAAGTTCTTGGGTTTAAAACACAAGCTACTTTGCAGAGCTAAAGCAGTATAAGCTAATCAACTGAAAAAAAATAGAAAAAAAAAAAAAGAGACTGATTTTCTGTTGACTCACATCCCTGAATGGTTAACATAATACATATGTAGCAAGAAGAGCACAATTATGTTGTACCTGCACTAAGTCATCCTACATACATAATATCTTATGAAAAACTTTCTCCCATCCCATCATCCCTTTAACGTGTTGGGGGGGAAATAAACAGTGAAGGTAAACAAAGTCAGAAGTAAAATAGCTTGTTTGAACTCCTTTAACTCTTCCTCTCACTGCAGGCCAATCCATGAGTATTACTGGGGCTTACAATTGTTAAATACCTTAAAAGAAGATAAAATTACCACTCGTCTACACAGCCTCTCCTGCCAAGGCAAAATGTTTTGCCCTGCTGCCTTCCTTTGTTTCACAGTCAGTATAAACAGTTCCCCCACTGGTAAGTATTCTAACCCTGTGGTTTTTATACTTTCCTTGGCCTGAATTATTTATCATTTCTTTCTCTACAACACATAAAAGAAAAAATGGGTAACAGAAGGGTGCCAGTAACATCGCTGAAGCTCAAAGTATCCTTTGAAAACACTAAAGCAACCTAGATATTTTCCCTTTGATATGTTGTCTAATTTTTCTCAAGTTATTTAATAAGTGTTTCTCATCATGCCCTATGTAATTTACACCATATATTAACTGACTATAAAAAAAACCACTCACCTGTAATTTCACCTAAGTGTCTTTAGTGGCACTTTGCTCATCCAGGTTCATGATCCTTTACTCTTCAGTATACTAGTTTTGCCTTTGTATTGCCTTCTCTGTTCTCTGAATTATGAACCTAACAGCGCTCTCTGGTTGCCTCCCTCCTTTTAAATGTCTTTCTGAGCAACTTGAATGACTTTTAATATCGAAGCTAGTCACTTTTTCTTCAGCAGAGGAATATTTTTGACTCAACAAATCATTTGACAAGAGTGCTTTTTTCCCCACTTTCTTTTTTCTTGCAAGGGTTTATTGTGGGTGAAAATTTCAAATACACTTTACAGCAGTACAGTGATGTGTGCATAGCTGTCTATCTTCTTATCCATCTACTACTACTGGTACAACTACTACACAGATGTTTGTTTTTACACACTAATGTCATGATTAGCATTCTGAACTTGAATTGAATTGGACATTGAGTTCAATGGAGACATTTTACTTACTTTCCTTAACCTTTCTTTTCCTTTTTATTTACTTTACTTTTTTTTTTGGTAGATTCCCTCTTCCATACCAAGTCCAACTATTCTTTTTCTTAACAATCCACAGATGAGTTTTACTGCATTTTTTTTCTATTCAGGGCTATTACATTAAGGCACATCATTCTGGTATCTGGTTATCTCTGCTATGACAAGATAATATGGGCTTGAAGGAACATACCAGTATCGCCTGTCAGCCCCCTTCTGTTATATCAACTCCTATAAGGGCATATTCATACAAGGAAGCTGCTACAGAATAAAAACCCCAAGACACCGGTGTTTATCTCAGGAACCATTCCACACGTTTCCCTGTAGGTGCAAAGATTTTTGCAGTGTAGTGTAATTCACTCGCAAAGCAGACAGAGGATGAGGTTTCACATTATAGCTAAGCCAACCTAAAATGACCACATCATCATGGGGAGTAAACTACCACCTCTTCCCCGGTCTTTCCATCTTTTCCAGACCAGTGGTTCTACTGTTAGAAAACTAACCTGACATAAAAATACCCATGTCTTTCTACAGTGTCTGGTTTTTGTTAGTTTAGCTCACCAGACAGCTCACTGCAGAGAGGGACAAGTACAGTTCTGGTAGAGAAGAAGCAGGAATAGCACATCACTGGGAGTGGGAGAGGGCAAAGAGAAGTAGGACCATGCCTTTTGGTGCATGTGCTGTAACATCAGACACTGATGCACATGTACAGCCCTTGCCCATGTCTACATAAATAATTCAGAAAGGGTCCGACAAACAAATAACAAATAATCAGTGTATGAACCTGGTAATGAGGCACAGAATCATGCAAAAAATTCCTTCACAGATTAGGAAGCTTCATTAAATATGGCAGTATGGAGATGTATGTTTCAGAAATCAGGTTGAAACCAGACCAAACAGTGACTAACAGGCTTCAGCTCTTTACTGAGTGCAAGTCCCTCTGGAAGGCCTCCTCTGTACCCCAATGCTGTGAGTCAAAACAGGATTCTTGCCATCAAAGGATTGCTTCAATGATTCCCCTTCAATTGCTTAAAATTCCAGAATCCTGTAAAATTTTTAATACTCCCCAGGAATCCCGTGAACTCTGCTAAGCAGGTGATAAATCCCAGCAAATCTCAGTAAGGAAACCTCAGGTGCCAAACCCCTGAATGTCAGCAGAGCTGGAAGCCCAGGAAGCGCAAGGACACTGAGCCGACACCCACAGGAAACAGTCTGTAGGTACCCGGTCCATTAATTTCTGTTAATTGCCTGAGAGCTCAACTTAGTTTCATTTGCTTCCACTTGGCATCTGCTTAGTCAGTTGGCCAGAAGGCTGTCTTCTTGCTGAAAAATAGTTTGTCTTAATTATCAGAAGTCCTAATGGTGCAAATGTCTTAGGGGACGGTCTCCTTAATAAGGTGACAGTTTGCACGTACCATGTACTGTTTGGCACACATTTCCCGCCCTTTTTAATGTAAGCAATAGCAGCTGTACAAACCGTTCAGCTTCAAAGCGAGAACATTCTCCTCCTTTCATTACACATTTTTAACAAATTCTTTGTTTCTGCCTAGAAGCATTGACATACCATTAAATTCCTATTTTGGGGTTCATTTTCTTTTTACATAAAAGGCAACAAAATTTGGTCAAAACAAAACATGAATTAAAGCACTCTTATCTGTCTGCAACTCCAGAAAGTTGCTTGGTGAACTTCTTGAAACAGCCACTTGGGCTTGGCCTGAATAAAGAGCCAACCTGAGCTCTCTCGATCAATTCTTTAACCTGTTATATTATTCAAAGAATAGGCTAAAGCTACTGGAACAACTGGAAGTAAACCAGGAGGATCACTTTGTTTCTGATTGTGAAAATGTCACTGATAATGAGGGTAATTTGAAGGGAAAAGAAGTGTCACTGGGGCACAATTCTTTCTGTTGCAAAGTCCACATACTTTGAGGTCAAGTACTGGAGGTGTTCTCAGGAAAAATAAAACTCATGAAATATTTTAGGCAGCCAATGCTGAATGAAAAATGCAAGAGGAAAGTCAAACAGATTCCTGAAACAGCATTAAGAAACAGCTGAAGTTAAAGAACTTAAGTGGTAAAGAGAAAAAATGGGAAGGTGGAGGCAGGTTCTCACATAAAACAAAGACAAATCTCAGGAAAGAAGAGAAGTCTATAAGCCTAAACTCAAAATATATCTTAAACATGTCTGCAGCCAGCAAGAAAGTTGGCATAGTCCAATCTTTTTCTTGAGGTGTCCAATCATATTGCTTTTACAAAACGTTTTGGAAAAGGAGTTACTCTTTCTAGTAAAATAGACTTTTTAACTACCTTTCAATTACCTCATTGTCATTTATTGGCACATTCAACCAACAGCATTTTCTCTGCTCCACTGGTAAAAGTAACAACCAGCAGGTAAGGCTCAAAAGATGGCAGGGTTAAACCACACTGCAGAAAGTCCAGCAGAGGGTCTATTAGTGAAAAACTGAGAAAATATAGAGAGAAGGCAGTGGCAAAAGTGAGGATTGCAGTATGCCCTACTTGTGAGAACTAGCAGAGAAGGGTATTACCAGCAAGCTGTGAGTGTGCGTCACATCACTTTGTTAACTTGCTGAAGGACAGCCAACACAAGGAGTCAAGAGGCATGAGAAAACTGGTGAGACAAGTCCCTCCCCTGCAGAACTAGAGATACTACATACAGCATACTCTTGATGCTGCATTAGTGCGATACCAACCAAAAATTAGCAGCTGAGCTGATTTGGTTGTACTTTCTTGAGTGGGAGCATAGGCCAAATGGCCTGGTTTGAGAGGATGACAAATGGGACTTTGCAGGCAGCCATCAATGAGCTGACAGAGTCATCACAGGAATGTCATCACAGGAGTTAGGTTTGAGTCCCTTGCTTCAAATAACAGGCTAAAGCTGCTCCTGGAACAGTGGAAGAAAAGTATATTTGCAGAAATACTGATGGCACGTTTGTTAGAAAGGTTTTTTTCCCCACAGTTGTCTACTTTACCTGCTTCTTGGAACATATGCCATGTTTCACCCAAGTGAAAGCGAAACGGAGAAAAACATCACAGACAAGGACTCTAACTTATCCACTGTCAAAATGCTGAGGTCCACTGATTTCACCCAATCTGCTTTAACTTGGTCAAGAGCTGAGCAG
The DNA here is from genome assembly GCF_929443795.1 of Astur gentilis. NCBI lineage: Eukaryota > Metazoa > Chordata > Aves > Accipitriformes > Accipitridae > Astur > Astur gentilis. The sequence goes on from NC_064884.1 coordinate 21,956,905, forward strand.
GAGTTGTTGCTTCAGTCATCATTATACTTGGAGAAATTGTGCTGGCTTCCTTCAATCTTTTGTGTTCTGATATTGCAGAGATCAGAAGAAGTTTGTCTGACGGCATGGGAGGGTGATCTGCAGAGATGCAGCTTTTATTCTCCCTATATTCCGAACTCATGCCTTTCCTCTTGCTCTGGGGCAGGGGCAGACTAGACTAGAAAGGGGCAAAAAGACACAGAAATACTAGAGGATGTTTCTGGTTGGCTTTCAAGGGGAAAACTCTATACTGTAAGATGACCCAAGCCTTCAACTACAGGAACATGAGTTCCTCTTCAGTCCACTAAGGTGACCAAGTGCTATGCTGCATAGGTCCAACAGAAGAACTGTGCCACAACCCACATATTAAAAAAAAAACAAACCACCAACAAAAAACACCACCCCACCCCCCAAAAACCCCCACCCACCCTTACAAATGAACCCTGGAAGTATCTGGCTGCCAACCTGAAGCAGTGCTTCATACACTGCCAGACAGCTGCTCCTTTCTATCCCCAGTAAAGGGAAGGGGAAAACATTCCCATGGCTGGTGATGCAACCCATAGATCACAAGTTTGATTGCACTTGACTGTATCTTGTTTTCTCTAGGACATGCAAGTCATCGAGTCCAAGAGCAGTGGAAAGTCAAAGAATAAATCATTAGCCAAGACATTTCCAACTGCTGTCAACACATTTAAAAGTCAGAGTGAAGTTCAAAGCAGGCATTAAAAATCATGAGACTACAATCTCAATTTTTTAAGCCAAAGAAAAGCAGTTGGTTTACTCCTATCTCCCTTCAAGAGCACTAGTCTTTAAATCTCCAGTTGTTAAAAACCACAACTTATGTTACCATGAGGATGTCAATATAAGAATAAAACTGAGATTTTCACATAAACTGTGAACTTCAACTTCATGTTAAATAAAAACCCCCAAAACCCCAAACCCAAAGTTTGTTTTTTTAATTTTTTTAGATTTAGTCCTTATTAGATAGTGAAATAATCAACATAATACACTAATCCTGATTTTATCAGGAAATCAACAAGCTGGTCTACAGACAGCTTCACAAAAAACCCATGTATGGCCTTGACACTTCGTAGTATTCTTCCTTGTGTCCACATAAAACGTACAGTTCCATATGGCTTACGGGATCTACCACAAAACAGACACAAGGAGCAAAAAGCTAACATAAATACTCAAAAATTCAAATAAAACATTCCAGTCGGTTACAGATATTATCTTATAAGAAGCTTGGCAATTTCAAATAAAGCTTAAATTCAGTTAAGTTATAATCCATCTAATTGGGGGAAAATCTAAACAAAAACTGTAAATTGAGCAAAGTAATTTTATTGTTATTTATTTATTCAAATTAAGTAATTCACACAAAGTTAGGACTATCATTCTTAATAATACTAAAACTCCTCACTGGATGTCGACCCTAGTTTATAAGCCTTGAACCAACACTATGCAATGTGTAAGCCCTCCAGATCACATTGTTTAAGAACACATTTTGTACTCAAATCCTCCTTTCTTGGAGGTTAAAGGTAATGCATGTAAGTTGACTGTTGAGAGAATTTTCCCTACCATCCCTTCTAATAATTTTTGTTAGGCTCTAAGGTTTGTAATATAAGTCAATTCTAGGCAATTTGGGATTCCTAAGAAAGTACTCTCACTTTTTTCTAACATTGTTCACTGAGGTTTTGTCTCTGTTTAGTCTACAAGCTCATGAGTGGAAATTTTCTCTTTCATTTACCAGTCAAGAATCCAGAAAGTGAAAAATTACACTTATTACCATGTATGGACATCTGCTGGGATGGTAAACTCAAAATGTTTGGCAGTACAACATATGCTACAAGTTTTAAAAGTTAAATGGCTAAGAAAACGGGACACAGAATAACTACATGAAATGTTACAGATGAGGTCCTGGACACAAAGCAATCTGAAAAAAAACCCAACACCACCACCCCCCCAATCACACAAAGTTTAGGGAAGAGCTGAAAATTCAAACTTCAGTCCCAACACAACAGTGTCATCCTTCCTCTTCAAGCAGGTAGGGCACAAACTCTGCCTTAGCAACATGCACGTATTGGGGGAACAGGGGAGAGAAACACATTTGTTTTCCTTACATCACTCCTTAAATCTTCTCCAAGACATGCCTGTTTGCAGTTCCATATCAGTCTCAGTGACAAGCTCTCTAGCAAACCAGCACATCCAAATTCAACACTGCATCTCAGCAGGAAGAAATCTTCCTTTCTGCACGTAGCTAAGATTTCCTCTTCTTCAGGAGAGGCAGATATGTTTCTCACCATTTTCTATATAATTCTGCAAATATACTATCTTCCAGCAGTTAACACTGCAGGATAATCCTACAATATGAATTATTAAACAGACAAATATTTAAAACTATTTAGGAAACAAAAAAACCTTCTATCCAAACTACTAAGTAAACTTTTTGTAATCTCTTTAAAATTATCCTCAAATAACTCCCAACCAAGATGATTAAAGGTCACTAGTACATTGCAAAGCATATTTTTATGAGATAAATTCTATCATAATTGCAACAACTATTCCAGCCACAATTTAGACATAGAATCCAATTATCCATTTCATTTTCATTTACACCTCATGGGCTAGATAATTTATCATGTTTCATGATAATGATCAGAAGGCACATGGAAAGTGATTTCTGGAGGTAACAAATTACCTACCATATTAGCATAGCTTACAAGATCCTGTCAACTAGTACTATGCATAAATGTGAGGTAATTAAATTTACAATGTGAAGGAACATTTGATATGCTACTTGCTTTTCTAGCAGCTGCCAAAAAACCCTGGGTTACTAAATTCAACATACCAGTTTAGTTGCTTAAGTACAGTAATTTAGCTCTTCATAACACATCAGGAATCATTATGCCACTAGAACACTAACAGGTAGACAGCATGCAGTGGGCTCAAGATCTGGAGATGAATCTCTCATCATGTGTTATCATTGCTTCTTGCCACGGAACCATCCGTCATGTGTCCAAGACAGTTTGGAATGATAGTGCTGGACCTTCACATTACTGCTCCTTGAACTCTGTCTCATCCATCTTTTGCATCTTTCCCCATTTGCAGCTAAGTATCATCTTCCTGCTGCAAAACTGAGTGTGAACCTGTAACGCCTTTAACCTGCAGTGCCACTCTAATAGTAATTGATTTCTTTTTATTGCAGAGATGGTGCTCAGTAAGACTATGTACAGCTGCGGAAGCTGAGAGATGGTCAAGACAGCACCACAATGCAAGCGTCTTATGCCTTTAGGAATATGACCCATTTCCCAGGAAATATGGCTATATTTCCATAGCTAGCTATTTTATAGTGCATGTATATTTATCAATACATAAAATTGGTATAGGAATATATATGCAGTTTGTGTTCCTGCACCTCATCTACAATTTAATAGCAAGATTCACTCAAATGCAGCTGAAAATTAATGTTGGGGTGGTGTCACTTTGTATTTTTGTTAAGTGATTCAGTATTGGAACACTATTAGATTTTTAAATACATACTAAAGCACACAGGTGCACCTGCATTCAAAAAGGAACTTAGATTAACTCTGCATTGATCATGGCAAGACTTCACTAGCACGATGACTTGTGTACCATAAACTACCCAAGACTAAGCGTTTTAATTCAGCTTCATCTGAATGCTGTTATAAAAGTTTAATAAATCAAAATGATCAAAATGCCCCCAGTGGCAGGTTGGGATTCAGTTTCCAATTCAAATTCCCTTTAATATATGGCTTCTCTGACATCCTGCATTTTCTGCCATCTATGTTGAATTCCAAATGCACTCCTTTTCATCATTACCATGCATCCACTCATCGGCACACTTTGTAACAACCCTGCACAATACACAGAGATGTCAAACCTAGAGGGGTTTTCCCCTCCCCCACACTGGAAAATGATGGCAGGTAATGGAACTTTGTCTACCCTTAAGTAAATATTTTCTTAATATCCCTGCTAACGTCAATGGCACTTAAACTGAGACAGCCCATCATGAGCTGCAGCATTCAAACAAAACATTTGATTTAAGTAAATGTAAAGACAGACCAGATACTGGAAGGGAAATTATCCAAGTGAAATAGAGCACTGATGTCGTGGGGCAGTCTGGAGACATCTCTAATTAAGGTGAGAAAAATCACATTACTGCAAATGATCTTCATGTTGTTATACTTGGATAAAACGCAGATACAAGAAACAAAGAAACCCCCTTATTTCCTCCCTGAAATGACACCTGCCAAGAGCTTTTTCCTCAGCTCTTTCTTTCCTTTGTACTGCCTCCCATCAAGTCTAAAGGCAAACAGGCATACCACTATTCGGAGTGATTACATTTTAATTTCCCAAATGCTTTATTTCCTGTTTGGATTCACCTACGTCTTCTCCCAATAAGGAGGCACATGAGAAAATGTCAGAGGTATAGGACAACACCTAAACAGCGAGACCACGCTCATACAATCAGCCATTAATGCCACATCTGTCGCATCACCGGCAGAGCAAGTGATACCCAGCTTATGCTGCCTGTAAAGGGGCTGATAAAACCTGGTCTGCCATAGAGGCAGAGGACCCCAGAGGAACATTACCTGAAGCAGGGCACTAAGCCTGCTGGCATAGAGCTAACTCTTCTGCAACTGTGAGCCACCTGGCCAAGTTCATTCCAGGTCACTACTTCCCATTATAGGCTTCCACTAATTTTGACTGAACCTACAGCTGTATTTATTTTACTGCCAGATCACAGCAAGGTCTCCACAAGACCTGACAAGAACAGGTAGCAGCCCACTGCCTGACAAGCAGGGGAGGGCCCTTTTCCTGCCCTCCTCACCGCTCTGGGCTCCTGGCCCTTGGGCCAACTCTGGTGAGCTGACTGCCCTCCCCAGTGAGGCAGAGATGTCCCAGCCAGGCCGAGAGGGAGCAGCTCGATGCCCGTTTCATTTGTTGAACCAGCCCACAGAAGCGACACAGCCCTAAAGCCAAAAGAAGGACGAGAAGGACTGTGTGCGCGGCTAGGGGCATGGGAGAGGAGCAAAGCCTCCCTCCCTGCCAACAGCTGCCCTTTCACTTTACCAGAACACTAAACACAGGGATCCCTTAAAGCCATGCCCAGGCCCAGCACTCCCTGGCTCTGTACTGCTCCCTCTTCGGCCAGCATGGGCATTCCTCCTACACATGGTGAGAGGCATCTGGATTACAAACCTAACTTCAAAAGTTCTTCTGGGTTAACCTCGGTGGAGGAAAATAAACCAAAAAAATGCTTTATCAGCTGATGGGATTTCCCCAATGCTGTGCTAGCAAGTGGTGGGGGACAACAGGAGGGGACCTCCAGAGTGAAGGTATCGGTGCTGAGGACCCAGCAACCCCTCTATGTGCATTTCAGGTAGTTTTGCCTGAGATGAACTTTAGTCACTACTGAATGCCTACTGGCAGCTGGAAAGCAATATGTGCCTACCTTTTTGTTTACTTCCCTCTGAAAGAAGGGTAGTTCCCTTGCCCTGATGGGAACCAGGGGCCAGGAAGTGGGGACAATCGGGAGATTTGCTTTGAAAGCACATTCCTGTCTGAATGTTTGGCACACAAAATAGTGTCACACCTAATAATTAGAAAACATACAAGGAAAACTATTTCCAGTTTTTGAATGTGATCAGATGCTTAGAAATGTATCAGCTTCAGATATATAAAAGCAATGCTCAGAAAGAAATAAAAATAGCCACATAAACATTGATCTAGCTCATTACCAGCATTCCCAGCCTTCCTCCTCCTCTGTTTTTTTTTTCCCTTTGTCCTGCTGGTTTCCACCCAGAGCCTGTGGAAAGAGAGTTCCTATCATGGTTTCCACTGAGAAATGAGTGGAGGAGAGACAATATGAGAGGACTTCCACAGGGTTTGCTATTCCATGTGCTCTCATGCAGGTGGGATGAAGCTTTGCAGGAAACACAACAGGAACTCCTGGCTGCTTAGACTCACGAACCAAAGTGCCACACAGCATCAGCATCCACCATAGAGGTCAGGAAAGTATGAACCAGGCAATGAAAACCATAAATAGACAATGTCCCTTTCACCAAATTAGTTAATTAGTTAACTGTGAATCTGGTTTGGTTCCTGCATCATTACTTTTCAATAGGTGATTTTAAAGTTAACTATGATCCTTATATAAAGACACTTAGCAATTATGCAAAGCTCTACAGAGGTTATAAATCTATGCTTTGACACAAGAGGTTATATGTTATCCGTTCCTACCTGTGAGTGATAACAGCATTAAATTTGATTGGTTAGGAGAGGATCTAATAAAAATAAAGATTGAAAAAACCCAGCTCATATCAGCTCGATCACCTTGTGTGGTCACCACTTCTTTGATGTAGCCATTAACTTCGTATCTCGTTAGTATGTGACAGGCTCTTTTGACAGGCTCCATGGCTTCACATGTAGAGCAAACAGCATAGTTTCAAGAAGAAACAAGTTAAGACAAGCAGCGTTCTCTCTCTGCCTCCATACTTAGCCCCTCTGTTCTACACTCACACATCTTCCCCTGAATGAGAAACTAAGGCATAACACTAATGTACAAGCTGAGAGGGTATTGGCCCCTACTTAAAAGATGCCTGAACCACAGATCCCTGGGGAGGTAAAATCCTATGCCAACAAGACACACCTCTATATCTATCTCCTCTTCTCTGATACTCTGCTCCCAATACCAGCTACTGAGTCCAGCCACAGGTAGGACACAGGGCTACAGGACTTTGGCTTTTGTTCTGATCCAGATCAGTCACCTTAAAGTTCAGGAAATACAGTAAGAAGATGCGTATCAGCACTGAAAAGGCTAGCTTTTGCCTAATGAGAATATTTAAGCTACATTGAGCAGTACAAAATTCATGTCTTATGAGATAAAAGCAGAACACGTGCTTTACCTTACAATGCTTCAGATCTTCTGAAGGACAAATCACAGAACTACAATAAAGCAACAGTTCACATTAAAAAAGACTTCAAGAGGATTATAAGGAAATAGAAACACTCTCCACCCAAACTAAGCCAATAACTGCAATGAAGCGATTGACTAAGCAGAGTCCATCACACCAAACAGGAGACTAATCTTCGTCAAGAATACAAGGTTTTACTTTTAGCGATAGTACCACACAAACTTTAAAAAAATCATACACACATGAAAAGACTTTGAAATGAAAGCACCTTGCTCCTCCCTTGGAAAAAAAAGTGAACAGTCAAACTGACTGCTACAAAGCATTGAGCATTTCATGTTTAATGTGTCCATTAACGATCTGGGTGATAGGGCAGAGTGTACCCTCAGCAAGTTTGCTGATGACACCAAACTGGGAGGAGTGCCTGATAATGCCAGGGCGTCACACTGCCATCCAAAGGGGTCTTGACAGGCTGGAGAAATGGGCTGACAAGAACCTCAAAGTTCAGCAAGGCTAAGTGCAAAGTCCGCACCTGGGAATGAACGACTCTAGGCACCACCATATGCTGGGGGCCACCCAGCTGGAAAGCAGCTTGGCAGAAAAAGACCTGGGGGTCCTGGTGGGCACCATGTTGAACATGAGCCAGTAACGTGCCCTTGTGGCCAAAAAAATGGCTAATGGTATCCTGGGCTGCATTAGACAAAGTCTTGCCAGCAGGTCAACGGATGTAATCCTTCTACCCAGCACTGGTGAGGCCACATCTGAAGTGCTGGGTCCAGCGCTGAGCTCCTCAGTACAAGAGAGACATGGACATACTGGAGAGAGTCCAATGAAGGGACACCCAAAGATGATGAAGGGACTGGAGCACCTCTCCTTTGAGAAAAGGCCGAGAGAGCTGGGTCTGATCAGCCTGGAGGAGAGGAGGCTCAAGAGGATCTCACCAATGTATATAAATACCTGAAGGGAGGGTGAAAAGAAGACAGAGCCAGGCTCTTTACAGTGGTGTCCAGTGAGAGGATCAGAGCCAATGGGCACAAATGGAAATGCAGGAAGGTTGTCTGAACATCAGGAAATACTTTTTTAATGGAAGGGTGAACAAGCACTGGCATGGGTTGCTCAGGGAAGTTGTGGAGCCTCCATCCTTGGAGATACTCAGAAGCCATCTGGACTCAGTTCTGGGCAACCGGCTCTAGGTGGTTCTGCTCGAGAAAGGGGTTCAACCAGATGACCTCCAGAGATCCCTTCCAACCTCGACCATTCTTTGATTCTGTCATTTCAAGTGCAACCCTGCACAGACAAGAACGCTCAACACAGACCTATAGAATTGAGCCTATTCCAAACAGTCTGCATTCCTGTTACCTCCTGCGAATCCAAGTCTCTTTGGCTTCTTATAAAAATCCAGTCAAAATTATTTTCTCTGGCTTCTCCAGGAAAAGCAACTTTCCTGTGCTTTCTAAAGAAAATGAGCAATGCACCTATTACATACATAAACCAGAGACAAATGTTGCCTTAGTAAAGGAGTTGACCAGAGTTACTTGCACAGAAGAGTTGCCTGAGGAGAAAGTGAGGCCGCTACTCTTTCTGGTATGGTAGATGTCTGAAGAACTCGGGACACCTATCTGGCTCAATTTATTAATTATGAACATATAGACTTACTGAGGTACTTTCCTATATTCTTGTTTCATTCTTCTTATGTAAAGGAGACAGGATTTGACTTCCGGGTAATAGCCCCTCTTTACCTGCTGTAAGAAACAGAGGATTGAAAATAGGAAGATTCCTGTGTTAAACCTGCTTAAAAAGAATAAGAGCTTAATATGGTAGAGAAATTAAAACCAGAAGAGAGCATGCCACAAAAAGATCAAGTTAATTGAATCCTAGACTCTCTGAAGGATGCTTACACTTAAATATACACCCAAAATAACTTGTGTTTTATTAGTGAGGTTTAGAGAAACTTACAAAATCATGTCATTATTTTTCCAACTACTACAAAGTCATTAAGACATTGTCATCTGCTTTTCCTACAGGGATACAACCGTGAGAGAATGACGCTTCAACTAATGGGAAAACATGGAATATAAAGTAGTTTTGAAGGTGGGTTGAGGGTCCAAGGAGTAACAGTATTAATATCTTACTCCAGGAATGCACCTTATGAACCAAACATAGCAGCCACATGGGTCTTCCGACTCACAACTAAAATGTCTGCATACTCCTCTAGAAGCCTGGCAATGGTTCAAAGGGGCACTTAGCCAAGATAACGATGTAAAGTCCACAGATTTCAACAACTTGGACTGTGGAATCTCTCTCCCCAGTTTTCCCTCTGCTCTGAAATTCAGTGAATTCAGAGAAACACACACCCAAAGATTGAGCTCAAGACTCTTCAAAGATACAGTCCAAAGCCCTATTACATATCACCACTGTCTCCTGGACACTGAATTTCTGAACACATTACAAAGTATCACTAACAACCTGATTTGTCTAGCATTTATGATGGTGGGTGATATGACCAGAGGTGCAAAAAAATAAAATCTACTATTCATCAGACAGAGAACTTAATACTGGAGGACAGAGATATGGGTCATTTTGCAAAATTGGTACAAAAAGAGCTAGCCTATTTGCAAGCAGGGAGTATATATGCAGACTACCCGATACATCTACTCTATCTGCCATCTAGTGCTCTCCTAGGCATATTTTTAAGTCTGTTACTATACTGAACACATAAACGAGGTGGCAAAATTGAGGATACATATCTGGAGCAAGTCAGATATTTCACTTTTTTTCCAGATAACACAAGTACTAGTGGAATTTGGAAAGTGAATTTCAGTCCACAGCTTTCTCAAATGGAAATACTTCAGAGTTTTCTTGTACGAGGAAAAAATAATGCTCCTATGAGAAGTACTTGCCGGGGGAAACTCCCTCTTGACAGTGTTCTGGCATCACCAGGGACCTGCCAAATTGCTGGTTTTCCCATATAAAATCCCTAAAGGGATTTCAGACAAGAAAGGCAGAAATATCACTGCCAGACATACTTACATAATAAGAACTGCTCCCGATGGCAGACTAAGTCCAGGAAGGGAAACAATGAAGAATATCATCACAAATCCTGCCAAAACTTGAACCTAATGACTTAGAGTGTAGACTGCTTGCCATGTCAAAGCAAGTACAAGAAACAAAATAGCCTATTTCATATTAATGAACTCACACAAACAGGTCAGTTTACCAGAACTTGTGACTTCTGGAACAACAGTCAGAAGACAGTAGAGGAAAACATGTGGAGGAAAACTGCCTTTCTTTTCTTTTCTGTTGCTAACATGGACTTACCAGGGACACGAAGACAATTCCACATTGGAACTATAAATCAAGGTGTAGGCCTCCCCTTGCTTTGACCCCACCACTGAAGAGCTGTTTGGGTTGGGTGAAGAAATGTTAAAAAGAAAAACTACATTCACCTAGTAAAAACATAAAATATTGTTATAATTTATGACTCAAATGAAATTTAGAAGTACAATGCAGCCAAGAAAATGGTGATTTTTATTCACGGTCCCTGCAGGATTGGCTGAGTGTAAGACATACCAAACAGGGACAAACTAAATTTGGATTATTTTACAAACTTTTGCTAACAAACCACATCAGAATGCAACATCAGCTTCATCTCCTTCTGACAGCCACTTTTAACATGCCAAGTCAACCAAGAAATTGATCACAACTGCTGTGATGAAAACTACTTGTTTCTTGGTGCACAAGATCACTTTTCTGATAAATATTGCCAACTTCAGACAAATATTCCAGTAGTTTTTTTAAGAGCTCTGAACAATGACACAGTACAAGAACTGATTACAGGGCAAAGTTCTTTACTGACTGAAGATCAGTACATTTGTTACTGTAACTTGGAAAGTCTACACAATTGTATATATCAAGTATACACAAGCTGGGGCACAGGGGATGTCTTTGGGCACTTAATTTCTATAGTTCCATGTTAAGTAGAAAAAGAAGCATGAAGACTTTGAGAGCATGATATACTTGTTCTCAAGAGCAAGTAAGAAACAAGTAAAAAGAAAAACTGTTGGTGTCATCTTGTTCATTCTTACATATCACAGCTACTGTTCCTCCCAGTATCTCCCTCAAGTTCCAGTGTAGACAACCGTGAAGACCTCAAGAAATTACTTTCCCAGAAATTGCAAATTTACTGGCCACCAAAGGAAAATATAAATAGACGATTAATCAGATGGACCTATTCAGGAATTAAGTCAACTAAAAGTAATGACAGCACCAAGCTTCCTGTAAAAGGAAGGGGAAAGGGAGAGCGCCTTCTACACGTATACAAGAATCACAGCAATGCCAGAGAAACCATGTTAAAAAAATAAATAAAAAACCCCCAATACAATCCAGCCACTGAGCTGGGAACTGAAGACCAGCTCTAAGCGAAGGCGAGACATTAAATCATTGACTGGAACTACTTTTGGTAAAATGTCATAATTGAATTAAAAATCCTACCCTACTTTGATTTTTCTTCAAAAAAATTAATCAGAGTAATTGTGTTATCCCTTTCATGGTCTTTAAATGTATACCATCCCTCCCAGGAAACTGCAAATGTAATACAGTTTAGAACTCCAATGAATGTAATTTTTCTGTTAAAGCTCAAAATGAAATAATGACATTTCAATGTGATGTGTATTATAAAACTGAAAATTTTCATTACCAAGACTATCTTATGGACTGCCAGTCAGAAAAGCATCTGACACCTCTACACCTGTATTATGGTACCATATGTCTGTACAGATGTGGAATATGTAAGGATCTTGGTCACATACCTAAACACCCAGGTTTTGAGATACTGGGCAACAACTCCTGTTCATCATCCCTCGCTCTCTAATAATCACTGTTGTCAATAAAGTTTGGCTTCCACAAACCAAAGACCTTATCATTACACAAAATGATCTGGAAACAATACTAAAGCCATGACAAAGTAAATTGTATTTCATCCTTCCCCCCCCCCCCCCCCGGCTGTGAGAGCACACAGATCGATACTCCTCAGCATAAGAATTCTGCAGCGAAATTTTCATTTGTTACAAACAGCAACAAAAGGGCCCCAAGCATGCCCTGTCACTTCCAGTTTAGAAGGAAACGCACTAATAAACTCTTCCCCCTGGGTCAGCTTTGACAATGGGCAATACTATGCCAGCTCTTATTAAAGGCAATTCATATCAGTGGCCCAAAAATTTCCTTTAAAATTATCATCTTTTGTATCCATGTAGCAGGATGTCAGCTTTAAAGTGCCACTGAGATACAAGACCTGTCATTATGGTTAATTTTCAGTACAGTTTTAACACCAGGGTAGCTGATCCCTAAGGGTATGCTTTTTTGGCTAACAAGATTTATTTAGTGGTTATCCAGACAAACAAGAAAATATATTACTGTATATTGCTTTTCAAATATAACAGCAAGCAATAAATCCTACTATGAAACATAAATCTTTGTTCTCTACCATGACGTCAAATAAATTAAAATGTTTTTCAAAGATTAATCTTTTTCTTTTATTCTTCTTTTTAAAAAAAATAAGTATGTATATATATACACACACACACATACATATATATTTTAAAAAAAAGTTAAAATTCTTGCGCTTCCAATCGAAAAAGCACACAAAAAGTAGAATTAACCTTAAAATATAAAATCTATATAGCTATTGTATATATATAGCTAGATAGCAGGTTTACGTTTCAGGCCATAAAGATGGTATTCTCTATCAAATAACCTAAGCTTCTCAGTAGGACAATATGCTCCATTTAAAAAGAGAGTCCTATAAAGTTTGATACTGTTATCTTATTTTTTGAGAGAAACGGTGTTTTAAACAACATTTTATTGCTCTATTATACTAGAAAACAATAGAAAACTTCATTTATTGGATAAATACATCGATTTGCCCTGCTTGTCTAACAACAAAACAAAAAAATCCATTTTCATGCTGTAACAGGACTGATTTCATTTTATTAGGATGAAGACTGTCTTGCACTTTGCTAGACAAAAGGTACATCTAACAGAATAAAAAAAAAAAGCTGTTAACATATTGTCTAAATCCTTGTATGGTCAGCAAAGCCCATTTTTACTGATGTTATATAGAAAGCATAAAACCTAGTTGACCTCAATCAACTGATCTCCCAGGGAAAAGACCTCTGCCAGCAAATGCCAGATACCAACTATCTTAGAGCACTTCCTATGCTACTTTTGCTTCTACAAGCTGCTCTACAAGCTTTCCCTGTCCCAGCTCCAGACGCAGTGGCTGAGTCCCAGAAGCTGACTTACCAAGAGCCCACTGCTGGACCAATGGGTCAAGCGAGAGCCCATTGAGCAACCGACCCCTGCACTTACCTGTCCAAAACAGCCCCCGCACTGGGCATCAGCAGGACAGATTTTATACACCACTTCTTTTTTCCAGTTAAAAAACATTAAGCCTCATCACAACTAAGAGTGAAATGGGGAATTTTGCAGGTGACATAATTAGGCAAGGAGAGGCTTAACAGCTTATCCCAGGCCAAACAGCATGTGACTTTTGGAAGTGAAAACTGAACTGAACTCCCATATTCAGCTATATCCTTGGCCAGTCAAGTTTACATGCTTCCAGAACACAAAAAGCATAAATAAGAAAATTACCAACCCCACATCGCCACACACAAGCTATGGTTGCATCCCAGTAGGCTTCTGAATGAACTGCAGCAAAAAAGTTATTTCAAGTGGAAAAAGCAAGTTCTTCTTTTTCTTCCTCCTTCTTCAGAGGCTGAAAATCATCACAGAACATCTCCATAATGCTCTCAGTCCTTGAGTAGGTGAAAATTTACAACTATTTTTATATACCGTTCTTCCAAGTAACAGTACAAAGTTATTACTTGCTGTACTACCAGACTGCTCAAGGCAACAGGTTTTAAAAGGGAATGTTAACTAAGTACAATGGAATCTCTCTTACCTGTAAAAGTATTTATGAAAAGTTCAACAAATAGCATCTACAGAAAACCATACAGGCATGTTACACACATTGCAGGATCAGGGTTTTTACACAGGTGCATTTTATGGAAAGCAACTGTAAGAAGTTTTGCAAACTAGTCTTTCATTTCATGGCAATTTCAGAAGCTTCACAGGGCTATTTTTGTATGATCATTTCAGATCAAGGCATCTGTAGGCTAAATAAAAGGTGTAAGTAGAAAGCATTGGTATTAAGAGCATTTAACTGGATAAAATGAAAGCTATTAAAACTTTACCTCGAACAATAAGTTGAGCAAAATTTGACACTCCAGAACCTCTCTCTGACTGAGTTACACAGCGGTATAAATCCTGGTCGGTTTTTGTCACCTCTTGCAACTTAAAGGTAGCAGCAAATCTTCTGTGATTGATATTTTTAGTCTGAGCAACTGGAATATCTTCCCCATTTCTTCTCTGAAAATAAGAGTAACCAAGGCAGAGTTATCTTGTAAGAATACAAAAGACATTTATCATGATCATCATACCAAGAATACATAAAAAAAACCCCAAACCCTGAACTCATTCAGTCCATGCTGCATTTCCACAGTAGAAGAGTTCAGTGCTGAGGTCCCATCAAGAGACAAGCGTATTCAAAAGCATTTCAGATTCAAGTTTGGGGGTGAAAAGCACCGTCAGGCTTTTGCACTGCCACAAAACATGACCATGACATACTCAACTTCCACTGCTTCATAGCTGGAACCATCCTAGGAGAGCTCAGCAGTAGCAGCTGTACTCATAAGAAAATTCATTCAACTTTAAATAAAATTATAACAGACACGCTGCGTGTATTGTAAGAAATATTTAAACAAACCTGGCATTGAGGGATTTCACAGGTTTTCAACAGCTTTTTTTCAGCAACCAGCCAATGTTTCCTTTTTAATGCTACCTTTTATCTGTTCAAATTCAATGCTTTCTAAAATTGTACCTTTGTTAAACTAAGCAGCACCTATCTACCTAAAGCTAGCTTAAATAAAAAGGGAAGGGAAGGAAAGGAAGCCACTAAAAGAGGAATAATGTATATCTCATTTAAAGGAAGGAGCTTAAAGAGTTCTGAAAAAATCACAGCTACCACAAATCACTGAAAAATTTAATCTGTCTGGAGCTGCAGGGCAGGGCGAGAGGTCAGTAAGGTAGAAACAGTTTGAGCTCTTTTGTGACCCCTTTTTCCTTATTACCATTCACATTAAATGCTCAATTTTGATTTTAATAGAAAAACAGACTCTCCACCAAAAGTGGAGAGCATTAAAAAAAAACACCCCAGAAACATGCACCAAGTGAAAAAACGATGTCACTGCTCTCTCCCATGGATCAACCGCATGTTATTCCCCGACCAGGATACAGTTTCTGAGCACTCAGCTTTGTTCAGTCCCCAGAAAGACATCATCATTTCCTTGTAATGGCATCGCCTGCGCTGCTCGATACGTAGCAAAATGTGACCTCCACAGCCATTTTTAGCTCTAATCAACCCCTGGAATGAGAAACTTCATTGAGGTCTTAAACTTCGAGCTTTCTAAAGTCTAACACAAGAAGCGCTACTGCTGAGCCACAAAATGTAATAACCTGAAAGCCTGTGGCAAAATACAATGGGAGGAAAAGGAGATGAGTTAATGCTGCATGTGTAATATTACCCAGCCTCCTGTCACAGGCAGGAGTACTTCATAATACTCAAACGCTTCATTTTACATCTACCCTTCATGATCTTAGCATGGATTAGTCACTCTCCAAGCAGTTCTGTGGTAATTAGCCAGGGGTTCAGCACTACTTCAAACTCACTGAAACAAGCGTTCATTTTAACTCTTAATATGTTTAAACAAATGAATTTCAGCTTCTGCCATTTTTCTTGCAGCAGTCAAACCACCCATCCCATGCTTCACTGCAAGCTTCGGGCAAAAACGTTCATTTATACCAACCTGGCAGATTTCAGTCACTGGTATTCCAGTAGAAAGACCACGCCATCACCTTTATCAACAGCAGGTTTATTGGTGTGACTCTTCCTCATTTCATGAGGACAACAACCAGTTTCCCTGCCCGCCACCCTCTTTGCCATTACACCAGAAATGGCAGGGAGCTGCTACCCAGGGGTAAGCTCAGCCTGCAACGCTGGGCCAGAAAGTACAGTGAGATGCAAAGAGTGAAATCAGATCTCCAAAAGAAGATGGCACGTGAGACGCTTCCAAAAGATACTTTCACTGCTTTTCCCTAAAACAGTTGCCAGCCCATAACCACCAAAAGCCTGCTTATCACATGGATGCTATCTGACAGGGTGCTCACAGGGCAAAAGCAATGGAGGTTGGGCACTTGGAAACCTGGATCCACCACAGCATAGCCGAGTCACCCTGCTGCAGGCATCAGCTCCTTCCTCAGCTCTGCGAATATCTGTCTCCTATTAAGAAGAATTAAGGAAGTTTGCTGATGCCTGCAGAGACTCCTATGAATGAAATGCCTTATTGAACTTCAGGGATCAATGAAATTATTAAATTCCAACATCGTGCAAATGAGGGGTGATGTTAAAGGCTTTATTTCGGTGCTGCTCAAGCTACAGTAAAATTATTTTGTGGGAGGTGTACCTTCCCCTCCGGTTAGCTGGCTTTTCCTGATAGCAAAAGCTAAATCTGAAAGCAGGATTTTCAAGCTGCTTTCTACCCGCCCCCCCCCCCCCCCAGTTTCAACCAAAGGCTTGAACTCTCTGGAATGATAACTTCATATAAAACTGGGATCTAGTGCCTTAAAGTAACCAAAATAAACAAACCTCATGGTACTTTCTTCCTCTCTTGCTTGTCTGTGCCCTCCCAGAGTGCATGCTCTCATTGCCACACTACAGTCAGCCAGCAAAGGCAAGTCAAGCTCCCCCACTAAACACAAACTTGCCATACAATTGTTAAAATGACCAAGCAGCATATAATAAACAGAAGGCATAATTTTAAAAATGGTATGACAGTAGACTTGACAAGTAACCCCTGTAATACAGTCATTCTTGCTCTGCTATGAAGGGAAAAAATAAATATTCCTTAAAATGAAGGACTATGTTCAATACGTCCAGTGCTTTAAATCTGAATGCCAAGTGCTCAGTCTGCAGCAAAGAAGCACATCCAAGCTTGCCGTGTAAAATAATTTACCCTCTGAAGCTCAGAACTTGCTTACTTAAGCTCATCTGCATGCTTCATGTTGAGAAACAAAACGAATTGGACTCCTACTTAAAATGAAATATTAATGCACTTTCCGAGCAATTAATCAAAATGAAATTTAACAAGCTTTACAGTTCTACTCCAGCAACAAAACCTAGGATTTTCTTTTCTATTTACATCAGTGATTTCCTACCACTTTATCTTACAAGGCTTAGAGTAGTTGCTCAGATTTGTCTGTGTTAGGATGTGTTTCTTGGGAATCCAACTGCACAATTACATCTTCAAAGTCTATCTTCATGTACAGATTACCCATTAAAATATTTTTCAGTCATTAAAATTATAGAAAGTTCAAACAGAAGAGAGTTCTCACTTAAAAATGAATGTTAAAGAAAATACCCTGCATTCATTCCAGTGCATATCCCTTACACAGGTAAGCCATTAGCGAGTCAGAGTTCAGATGCACTGCCATGATCTCTTAATTAAATTCTTCTTTTTAATGTCAGGGCATTACTACTGATTTTAAAGGAGAGGAAAGAAAGGCAGCAGTGCTCTCTGCTTATTAGAGGGTTCCTGGTACATACTGTTCCAATTTATGTCCTGCTCACACTGAACAGAGCTTGAAAATGCTGCTCAATTAGGTTTTAAAAATTCAATTTAAAATTAATGTGGAGTTATACTAATAGGTAATGGCTGTACCCTGTGCAATCCTTGGTTTCTCCAGTCCCTTGCTGTCTGATTTGATAACCCTGAATTGCTCATTTAGGAGAGGTCACCACCAGGCAGTTCTCCTCCTTTTGTGAAAATAACTCTGGGCTTCACAAAGAACTATGGTCTATAAACACTTGATTAGAAGAAATATAAGCATGTAGAAAAACCTCCTTAATTCTGACATTTCAGGCATTTGAAATGATGACCTTAAATAAGTCTCTATGACTCCAAGGTTATTTTTAATTTGAAAGGAACGTAATTTTATTGAATTTTTTTTCAGGCAATGAAATCAGATCATCTTTAACAAAGTCAACAGTAAAGTCTACACAGCTTAAAAAACAATCATAGGCAAATTAACAATTAGCCTTAAATTTCTCTCTTCTGTGTCATGAAAGCAATCAAGCATTTAATAAACATGACATGAAATTTTAGTGGATCTTCCAGAACCTGAACAGAACCAGAAGCATCTAAACCCCAATATCTTATTTAACTGGTAGAATTGAGGTGCATTTCTAATTTTCTAATACAAATTTAAAAGTTATCTGCATTTCCCTCTCAGCTTTTCAGGTAGAAAAGTGGTGGGTTTTGCTTTTTTGTTTAAACAGCAATAAGCTACCATAACTTTCTGCGGTGATGTTCCTTCTAAATTTTGCTGAACTCTTTGTGAGTTTTATCAGCCCGGACAGCTCAACCTTACACATTCCCACCCCATCCTTAGTGTAACACCTTAAAATAAGTCCACTCTACTGCTAATAATTACAGTCAACCCTGGTTGCCTTCTCGGGCTCTTGGCTGGATGCCAGGATGCCTCCAGAGATCAGAAGATGTCAACACTTTGGCTGCAGTGATACACACATTACTCTGGCAGCAGAACCCACTTCAGCTGGCCCCCACTTGCTCCCTCTTCACCTTCACTCCTGTGCTCATAGAGAAAACTGTCTTAGAATAAAAAACAACCTTTCTGGAAAACATACTCCCTCCCCATATATTATAATCAACAAACGGATAAGCTCGTGATCAGATTCACTGCAGGGCCACAGGGAGCAGGGCACAAGCCGAGAGTTTGTCTAAGGAACTTGGTCCCAAAAGGTGCAATCAAAACTTCACTGGAGAGCAGAAGGGCTGGAAGGATGCCCCCAGCAGCCCGGGGAATTACACCTCTGCTGCCCCAAGGGAAAGGGAATTTGTAAATAATGTGCTCCAAAACATTCCTGGTTTTACTCATTGTGTAAAGGGAGAAATGTCATTTTTTGCAAGAGAGAAAAGGGTTGAATGTGGATAGTTTGAATGCCAGCAATAACACACGATCTATGCCAAAAGATTTTTTTCAAAAAATAAAACAATGGGAGCAGAACAAACAACAGAAATAACTATACTTTAAAAATTTTACTTACATGTAGCTGTCTGGCACTTTTCACCACACACAGCATATGCTTTTTAGAGCATTTAGGACACAATTTCCAAACATAGAAAAATCTATCTTCCTAAAAAATTTTCTTTATTATTATTTTTATTTTATTTTATTCTTTTACACAAATGTCCCAGTATATTCTTGGGACTTTAAAATGTATTAATCATACTAGAAACATAATAAAGCATGACATCTATTTATGATAGGAAATGATAAATAAAATTTTAAATGTTTCCCCACCCACAAAAGAGAAAATGACTGAACAAGTGGGATTTTTTTCAGTCTATTTTATTTACAAATATATGATTTAAGCCTAAGAAATAATTTTTTTTCCAGCAGAACATGAATTGGAATGATAGCTTAAATAATATGCCTAGATAGTCCTATCTTCTTAGTATACAAGAAGGTAAAGTAGCAATTTCTTTTGTTTGATCGATTTTTAAGAGAAAACAAGCAGTTAAACTTTTTTTTGTAGGAAATTAATACAGCTTGCTTTAACTTGCTGGTCTTCCTACATGTACAGCAAGCCAGGCTAAGATTCTACTTTCCAATAAACTATGCGTTCATTTATTAGCAGGAAAAGCAGCACAGCTTTTCCCATGCAAACATACACTGAAGATCTTGAATAAATGCGAGAAGCCAAGTTTTATCCCATATGCTGCACTCCAGTACAGAAAAATCAATCATTACTTTAAATGTCTTGGTTACATGCACTGCTGTTACTCAAACTTGTCCACTTTGAAGTAGCTCAGTTTCTCTCACACTGCACTAAAACTCCTACTGAAGAAAGCAAGGGTTCTCATGAAATAATCTAATTGAGAGCCATTTGGCCCTTCAGAGGTGGCAATCCTAATTTATTTTATTATAATAAAATCTACCAGAGGCAAAATAGCAAAATTCATACTATAGTGTTCCTGGCCGTTCCACTATGACAAATAAAAATGACACTCGCTTTCTCTGGACGTTTTAAAGCCTCTTAATTTGAGCCTAATCTAACACATGCCACAAAACCAAACCAAAACAAAACACACCCCCCCCTCCCCAAAATCAATATTTTAAAATATAATAATAAAGAAGCTTTTCAGAAACCTATAGTTCTTGAAAGCAGTGTTGTTTATTTTTTTTAAAAAAACCCCATAATTGACAGAAATACGAATTCTGGACACGGTGATTAAAGATCTGTATCACCTTGAGCAGTGCATGCTGAACTACAGCATTCAACCTGCAGCTCAAAACAAAAAATCTGATTAGTTAGAAGACAATGAAGGAAAAAAGTTGCAAAAAAACCACTACTGAACACCAACACCCTTCTCAGCAGATGATTTTACCCTTTTCTAAAAGCAGCCAAGTATACCAGCTGCTCTTAATCTTCTGTAACTCATTAAGTCCTGCAGCTATTTGAGGAAACTAGGGCCTCGGGTATTAGGCTACCTACCGCACATCACACCACTGAGGAGGAGACAACCTGAATATGGTGTTAACAGACAAAACTCACAGGACTCAATGGTCAAGGAATTTATAACAATATATGTTTTTATATAAACATCACCTTCATTTCAAGCATCTCATTTATATGGGTTTCAGCCACTGGCTGGCTGAGGAAATACTACCAGGACTACACAGAGTGACCAAAACTTCCAGCACAGCTGGCCTAGCTGTAAACTACAAAACAGCAGCAGGAGAAGGCAGTGCCTGGTGTTACAGGTGGTGGGTGAGCTGCCCCCCGGCACCACTGCGGTCACAGGCAGCAGCAGCGGCACAGCCCCCCCAGTGCCCAATGCTCCAGCTGCCATGGAAGCAGCAGCAGCATCCCTAGGGAAGACCTACAGGGATGACAACCCCAAAGGCTGCCATGTAAACAAAATGACTTGTAGCTACGCAGGCTGAAGGATTTAGTTAACTGGGGCAGAATTAAATTAAAACCAGGAAGATGACAGTATTTCATGTTGCTGGAACCTAAGATGACTGGGCATCTAGGGAGAACTGCCATATTTATCCAAGAAGCTAATAAACTGAGGAGGGAGAGAGGGAGAACGATTCATTCAGGGTTAAATGACATAACATCAAAGGTGAATATAGAGTGAAAAGACAGGGGGGAAAAAAACTTTGTGAAACAAACTAGTTAGAGGGAGAATTTCAAATATGAAGTTATGAATACTGTATTTTTCATTGGTGAATATTCTTTACAACCATGTCAGAGTCAGCAGTGTGTGATACAGAATAAACTACAAGTCAAGTCATTTACAAGGAATCTGATATATCACTTCAAGGCAGCTTTTCATACATCTTTGTAAAAATGTTTGGAAAACCAGAACTTCTATCACAGAACATAAATATGATGAGGTAAAAGTACAGGTAAAATAGACAAGCCATTGCAAAAGAAGAGCCCTGTCCTCTATGCTTCCCTATTGTGTTGTTCACTTTCAGAAACATCTTTTCTATAAGTAAAAGCAACCAATGATGAGACAAATGGGGGAAGTGAAGTTTCTCTGCAAGCCTCAAGCGCCACAGAAAAAGAACTTGTACGCTGCTTGGCCACTGTCAGTCATCAAGATAAAGGTAAGGAGATGTAGACTTGAGTGGCATTTTACTGGCTGAGGAATGAAGGTTTGGTATAAGCAGCCCAATTTGCTGTACAAATTAGTACTTCTTTTGGACAGATGATGCTGATCATCCAAGAAGTCTGCTATCACCCCAGAGGCTCCTCAGAGGTTCACCCACCTCTCCTGGCACCCGGGGAGAAGAGTGAACCCAGAGTAATTGATCTTCTCTCTACCCGCAGCCTCCACACAACATCATGGCTTCAACTCCTCCTTGGGGCAAGCAGGCCTGACTGACTTATTTCAGTTCAACACCAAAAAGCATCAAACATGACAGCTGACTAAAACCAAAATGGGGACCAAAAATCTCCATCATAGTTCCACAGCTGAAACCCTGTGGGTGCTAACAAGGCACCTTCTCTGAACTTCCTCTAAGCCACACAAAAAAAAGTAAAATAACAAAGTTTCTCTAACATTCAGGGTATACACAGCTCCCCTTAACTTTCAGGTGTCATAAAATTTGTGCAAACCAACAAAAAAACCATTCTCCGAACGTAGTGAAAACGGTGAATAGGCAGGTGCACTGTAACAGCAAATGTTTTATCATCAAACTAAAGAAAGAGTATCTTAAGCATTTCATTAACTATATCAAAATGCAATGGGATCTCAAAAGGCAAAGTTACATTAGAAAACTATGAAAAATTCAAAGCAGAAAAAACATGCAAGCTACGTGTCCTGGTTTCAGCTGGGATAGAGTTAACTGTCTTCCTAGTAGCTGGTACATTGCTATGTTTTGAGTTCAGTATGCAAAGAATGTTGATAACACTGATGTTTTCAGTTGGTGCTCAGTAGTGTTTAGACTACAGTCAAGAATTTTTCAGCTTCTCATGTCCAGCGAGGGCACAAGAAGTTGGCACAGGACACAACCAAGACACCTGACCCAAACTGGCCAACGGTGTATTCCGTACCATGGGACGTCCCATCTAGTATAGGAACTGGGAAGGGGGGGCAGGGAATCGCCGCTCGGGGTCTGGCGGGGTGTCGTTTGGCGGGTGGTGAGCAATTGCCCTGCGCATCATTTGTACATTCCAATCCTTTTATTATTACTGTTGTCATTTTATTAGTGTTATCATTATCATTATTAGTTTCTTCTTTTCTGTTCTATCAAACCGTTCTTATCTCAACCCATGAGTTTTACTTCTTTTTCCCAATTTTCTCCCCCCGTCCCACTGGATGGGCGGGGGGGGGGGGGGGGGGGGGGGGGGGGAGTGGGTGAACGGCTGCGTGGTGCTTAGTTGCTGGCTGGGGTTAAACCATGACACTACGTAAAAAGTTAAATTGGACATGACTCTCCTATTATAGATACATCTTTTCTGAGACCACGAGCGAGCCTCCCACCACTTCACTGCAGCTAAATGCTTTACCCCAAAGACCCACGGCCCATACTGAAACCCTCCTGCTGAATACTGATCTGTACCTCCATCTTCTGGGTACAGTGGGAAGAAAGGAATTGTGTAGCACAACTTCTTTCCTCTGAGAGGAAATACTGTCTTTCCAAATAGCAAAATGAAACAGTCAATGTTGTGTCCCCTCAAACCCCTGTCAGAGGCACAGGTTCTCATACACACTCTCCAGTCTAAATTCCTGAAACACTATATTGGTCCTGCACAATGATCTGCCCAAATGCATCATCACAGGATACCATCTGCATGTGCCCAGTCCAAAGACTTGTGAAAGAGCACACCCTATGCAGTATCTAGCAAGAAAAATGAATTCTAAATACCAAATCACATTCTGTGGCAACCAGCACCAAAACCCAAGGTGCTGATAAACAGGGCATTAAGAGTTATGGCAGTTTCCTCAAGAAAGGGAGTGGGATACGGCCAGTTGTTTGAGCCTGAACAGACGACCGTGCAGACGCTTGTTCATCCTCCGGTAACGGTACCACTGGGAGGTGAGCCGACTCCATTGTTTTTACAGCAATTTGCATTTTATTTTCCATGATGCTGTTTAATTTCACTTTTTCAATTATTACACTCAGGCAATTGCTTTAATTATCTGTTATTCCACAAGGAACGACATTTTCCTCTGGTGGAGAGAGGGGCTGCATCAGACTGCATTAATGCTGACAAGCCTCTCTCCATGGGCGAGAGCAGCACTGCCTTGCCAGCCTTGGCAGCACAAGTGGAGCGGCGGTTAGCCAGCGCCCACAGCTATTGCTGACAGATTGGCCTGCTCACCACCGTTCTGATGGCAATCTGCACAGGATTACCAGGCATGTATTAAACTTTTAAATGCATGTGGTACCCCTTTGAATTTCAGATTCGCCAAAGCAAATGGTATCACCGCAGACCGTGGCAAAACACATCCGACTGCAAAGCCAGAACAAGCCGCTTTCCCTAATCCAATGCTATGTTAATGCAAAGCTCAGCAATGATGGATGGACTCATTAGTGCTGCAGTTATCGCCATCTGAACAAGGTGCCAAGACATATGGTTTAACAGATGTTCTAGCAAAAGCTCTATTCTCTGCACTGTGCGAATGTCCAGTTAAACCGGACATCAATAAGACACTGAAAATCGTATTGGGCTTCTGGGACCCACGATTGTTCCCAGCTCAGGAAGCCGTTAAACACATCCCAATTATGCAAAAAACCCTATTGCTCTGATATCCCAATTAGAGCCACAGAACAAATGCTGGACAATACATACACTGCTTTCTGGAGTCTTTGTGTACCCAAACGTTATTTATTCTATTCAGTCAATTCAATTCTATTTCTCTACTGTTTTAGTAAAGAAACAAAGCTTAAAACTGTGGAAGCTTTCTCCACACAGAAATCTCCAAATCAAATGGGCAAACAGCCCTCCCCACCTCACTCCTGCATTTTCATGTTTAGAATGCCTTGTGTGTGCTATTCTTTCAAATATTTAATACTTAACACGTATCCATTTTGAGCACAGGACTAGCGTGCAGAAGAGACTTGTTTGCAAAATTATTTACTGATGTAACTCCACTGGAATGCATGGCATTTCACAGGTGGGAAAAAAAACCCCAGAATAAAAAGGGGGTCCTATTTATACTAATTCAGCAAATCAATGTGCACAAAGCAGCAAGGTGGATCTAATGTTAACAAAAGAATCCTCATTCTTGAAATGTCTTTTCTCAGAAAGACAATTCATAGGCTGCAGAAGTGAGCAACAACTGATCAGTTATGATCTCGGTACATGCTATATTCAATCTTTTAAGATTACACACACACACTTAGTTCACCTCCTAAAGGAAAAAAATTTTCAGCAAGAACTTCTGCTAACTCCTGAAGCTTGTAAGAAAGAGCGTACCAAAGCATAACAAGTGGAAAAGCTAGGTTACCATATTGGGTTTGGGGACTCCTATCACACAACCCAATTGTTCCAGTGCGTACAGTGGCACCAAATGACAGCTGTTGGTGTGTGACATATTACAGTGGAAATTTTAAGAGGAGGGGGAAAATATTTTAAGAGGAGGGAGTGTGAGAAAAAAACCCCACACCATTACATTCAGATGGGGATTGCAGGCAAAAAAAGGTAATACACACTAAGACTGAATGTATTTCAGAAACATCAATGCTTACTTTAAACAAAAACTAAGGACTTTGAAACTCTTTCAAAATTTCCTAATAATTGCAGGTTATAAAGAGAATCCTTCAACTCACAACCATAATAGATTTGATAGTAGATTAGGTTGAAAAGGTGTAGAAAAAAAAAAATTGAGACCTTCATTTCTGTTCCCCTCCCACACCCACTATTCACACTGTCACAAAAGGTGTGTTTCAGATCTTGTTCAACCAGTTAAATCTCTTTATCTCTGCAAATATTTGTTTCATATTAATGCAGCTGCAACTTTTAAAGACTTCTGTTATCTTTACTGCTTATCTGTCAATACCAGAGCTCTGACTGTCCCACACCTTGGTCCAGTGGGGCTGCAAAATGCAGGGGTGGGAGGGAAGGGGTATGAAAGGGGATAAGAGCCCAGATATAATAAAAATGTTTAAAAAAAGAAACAAGAGCAGAATCTGCAGCCATGAAAGTCAGGAGTTCAATTCAATGTTAATTCCCATTTGTCTGAAATGTTTACAGACATACGTTTATAGAAAATGGAGTTGATGAAGAGACAGACACAGGAAACAGTGTATTGAAATGCTGTGCCTATTTTTATCCATTTTTTTTTTCAGACACCCAAAGGTATGTGCACTTAATTATATATACACTGAAAAAACCTCATAAGCATTGAAATGTGCATGCACATAGATCATCTAGTATATGATCAGAGCTTTTCCCCAATAACTAAAAAAAACCTTGAAGTTTACATAGGACACTACAATGACACACACTACCAAGATCCACTTTTACTTCAGTTCAGGTTGTTATAAGCCTTCCCTCCTCCCTGCTTCTAACCAAACATCCCCATCACTTTCTACCTACTGGCGCTATTTACATAGGTAATTCAGACATTAATCAAGCTAAAATAGAAAAAAATTAACACACAAAAAACAAACAGTCCTCCCCACCCCCAACAACAACAGAAGTCCAACTTGGACCAAAATCTTTTTCAGCCAGATCACTTTCCTGAACTGACTTACTAGCAAGCTGCAAAAGCTCCAGCGTCAGTGCAGAGAGGGATGAGGAGGGCAAAGCTGAGACCCCAGACTGAGCCTGACTGAAGCAGCTGCAGGACTGCATGCCTCTGAACACAGAGCAGGGCGAATGCCTTTTTTTTTTTTCGTGCTGCTGCTGAATTTACTTTAGCCTTCTCTGAAACAGAGGGCTGGGAGAGCCAGGGAGCACTGGCAGAGTCTGTACAAAATCTGTGCCTGCACATCTCTATTACTTCAATGCAAGCAAATGAGATCTTAAATCAGATAGAAAAAGCCCTAGTGTCCCAGATAGCACCTCAGATCTTTCCTTATCAAAGAATGTGTTTTAATAGCAAATTGTTTGCTGCTTTTTTTTTTTTCCAAGGAAATATGTTTTCTCTTTCAATAAGGACATAACCAAAAGCTATTTTCTCTAACACAGTGTACTTTGAGAGTGTCTTCTTTCTTAACTCCCCCACCCCCTTCATTTTTCATTTTTGCACTTTTTTTTTTTTTGCCTTCCAATGGCCTTTCTTGTTATGAGAAAAATACATTCCTGGAATGTTTCAGCTTAGGGGTCTCAAAAACAATTACTTAGGCATTTGATTTGATTTGCCGGTTCTTCCTTTCTGGGTATTCGGGCTTTATGAATCTCCGGTTTGGTCAAAGGTTAAAGCAAACCTTTTCCAAGTCACACTCCGGAGCCTCACGAGGCCCATACATATCCACCCTGTGTTTTAAGGAAAGGGAGTAACCGCTATTAGCTGCGCCCAACAGCACTAATTTGCTGTGTTATCTAAGGAAAAGATTTCAGAGAGGGAAAGCTGCTGATTCACGCTTCTGTTGGGCAAGTAGGATGGATGGGTGGAACGATGAGGGAGGAAGAAAAAAATGGGTCACCTTTAAATTGGTGAAAATTTGGCACTCCTTAAGAGAAAACAAGAAGGGGAACAGAAGTTCAAGTATATAATTTTAGTAGCAAGGTATCTTCAAGAATATCAAGGCACTTCATGAGCACAAGCAAGCAGAGTTATAACCTCAAAGGTACCTTATCCTTCACACTGTAAGAAGTTATTACATCTGTGATCCACACACAAAAAAAAACCCCAAAAACCCAAACCACCCATGAAGTATATGGAAGAACAAAACATATGTTTTCTGAGTTGTTCTGGCTGCTAACCGGGCTTCTCAGGGGAATGAAAGTTAGAAAGGATAATCCTTCAGAGCTATCTGACTTCAAGGAGTGAGTGATAGGGAAGATTTCCAGCTGGCCTTCTCCATCGGGCCTTTCTGACCCACGATCAACCGAAGGTGGTGCTTCATGCGTTTGCTGGTATGCTCCTATTGTTATAGTCTTGCCTTTGATATACAAAAACCCAGCTCAATTTCATTTGGTGTGCTTTGTGTGCTCTATTTCGAAGTCTCTGAAATCAAACTCCTCTTCCTCAATGAATACATTATATGTTTGCTCAATTTAAACAAGTTACTACTCAAAGACATGGAGTAAAAATCATTCCTACTGCTATGACACCTTTTCACTAAATGCAATGGAATTAGTGCTAGGTTTGTGTTCCTTTTTTAACATTGCAGCATATTTGTCCAGTAATACATTTTGCATATTGGACATTTTCCCAATCTCATTCTATTAAAAAAACTCACCTCTTTAAAATTTTAAGTTTATCATATGCTTATATGCAACTGTTACTCAAGGTTTGTCAGATCCACTCTCTATTAAAAGAAAAATCAAACAGATTGAAGTAACTGATTATAGTTCATTTCAAAGTACAACGCTTGCCAAAAATAGATATTTTAAAGTTCTGATTATAGTTAATTTCAAAGTACATTTCCCCAAAAGTATATACTTTACAGTACTGAAAATACAGAGAAATACACATTTTAAAAAAATAAAGTTTTAAAGGGCATATTTAGAAACAATTCTAAAGGAGTGCTGGTGCTTAAGCTTTATGTATAAACTAAAGCATACAAATAAAAGGTACACATACAACTAAATAAGGATTAAAAATGTCACTTAAGTGGCAGAATTTAATTTTTTAAGGAACAACTGTGAAACTTTGTCATCCTTCTACTTAATCAGTGGTCTTAACTGTAAGTGACACCATCACCATACCACAAAGCAAAGCGGTTGTTTTGGGGGGATGCTGGTGTTTGTTTCTTTTTTTCTTGTTTTTTAGTGAGAAGGGTTATTTTCTGGTTTTAGTCATCTCTTAGATTCTAACAAACACGCAACTCACAACTACACAGAGATAAAAGTTGAAGTCCCTCCTATTATGGAAACAGACAAAAAGGACACGCAACAGTCCTTTTACGTTGTCCTATTAAATATGCTGCTGAGTAAAACTGATATGCACATGGAAGTACAGCCACATCCCTCCAGCCACCTGCTTGGACAAAGAATTAGTTGTAATTTATATGATAAAATAATCCTCAAAATTTATGACAGCTGTGTTACACCTGTGTTTTACTAGATCCCAAATGCCAATTATCTGCATTTAATGATAATAAATTTTGATACAGAAGAGATGATTAACAAGGAGAGAAGGTCCACAATGCCTCAAAGACCAACCCTCCTCCACCGTCCACACCAGTTGTTCCAATTTTTATTCCAAGCTTTTTAACATTACAAAATTGATTAAAAGTTTCTCCATTTAACAGAGATAAAACTGTATTTAAACTAAATATTTTACATGCAAAAGAAAAAAAGGCTTAGGAATTTAAATATTTCACTTCCAGAAAGCAGCCTGTCCTCTAGCCAAATAGACTTGCATGAGTTAGCCTTACCTGGAGCCATAACTTGTTATTCACTGCATCTCTCCCCGTAGCAATGCATTGAAATGTAGCATTCTGCCCTGCATTGACCTCTACATCCCCCAGCCTCAAGAAATGTGGAGATTTATCTGCAGAAGGAGAAGGAAAAATTACAAATAATGCTTATTGCTAAAAAAGGTGCCTGCAACATTACTGTCTCCCTGAAGATGCATATTGTAACAAACTTTGGCTAAAAAAAAAAAACCAGAAACAGAAGAGAGAAAATTATTTGTTTAATCTCTGTTGGAGAAGAAAGAGTGCCTACAGTCCTTTCCCTTCTCTGGTGATCCTACTAACTTTATGTTATACATGAATTATAATAAAGTCTTTTAAAAATCAAAGCCAAGAGAAGGAGATCAAATGCCAAAATATCAGGAGCACTTTACAAAAATTATCCCAACTTTTGATTGTATGAAACCCATCATACTGAGAAAAATCCAATTAGCAAGATACTGCTCAGGCAAATAGATAGATACCATTCAGATTATTTGCAGTGTAACTCAGAGCTCTGTTTTACTAAATGAAATCATTTGTGCCACTGAATACAGTGTTTCAGGAGCTGACAAATCTATTTCCCACACTGACAAAGCCCCTAGGAAAGTTCAGTGGCACAACCACCTGAAGGATTTATTAGATGTAAGAAAGCAGACAGGCACATAGGAAGAATGGGTACGTCACACAGCTCTTGTCTGTCCCTTTCTCAAGAACTCCTAACAAAAACAGTAACTGAACTGTTATTTCTTTGTCCTTACCAAGAAAACCCCAACACACAGGAAAAAACAGGAAATTGGAACAAAAAGGGTTTAAACATCAGCAACAAAAAAGAGCTTATCTGAATACTGTATCATGCTGATAATCTGTCGTCACAGCTGTACCCAAGTGCCTTTTGTTTTGGCACTTAAAAAACCCCAGAAAATTAAAAAAAAACCAACAAAAAAAACCCAAACAAAAAAACCAAACAACAAAACAACAACCAACCAAACAAAAACCCCCCAAACCCCCAAAACAACGCAGAAGAAAAAAAATGAAAGCCAGATACTGAATTGAGCAGAGCTTTGCTGAGTACAGACATCAGAGAGCTGGGCTGGCTGAAATATAAAGAGGTAACTCACTCAAATACTCTGTAAGCTTGGTAGCCCCCGAGAGCTATGGTCTTAACAGGTTTGGGGTAGAAGAAAATAAATTGTGAGGTTGCCACTGCAACTTTATTATTTGGCATCATTTTGCAAATTTGGGGGAGGGGTTTGTTATATCTTGATCATTTCAGAAAGCAGTTAAATTGTCAGCCATGAGGTACATACATTACAATGAAAGCACATTTTAGAAAGGGGACGTCAAGGGGAAGATCAAAAGAGTTGAACAGAACCAAATTACCAAAAAAATGTGCTAACAAGCGACAGAAATGCACAGCAGTAATTTCTTCCTCACAACTTTTTATTTGTAGAATATTCTCATTATTGCAATTTGTGTTTGCATGTGTGTAATTTTTCCCCAGGATTAAGCAGGGAAAGAGAAACATAAATGCCTGAAGTCTGTCCACAAACAAACCCCAATCCTTCAGTACTTCAATAGCCACAAGCCTTTTTTTTTTTTCTTTCTTTCTTCCTTTTTTTTTTTTTTTTTTTTTTTTTTTTTTTTAAATCTGTTGTATCCATTTGGGGGAAAAAAAAGAAAAACAATGAACAAGAACAAGGGCATGAAATCTGATAAACCTCCTACATGCATCTGCCAATTCAATTTTCTTTAATCAGTGAGTATACACATTAACATTAAACCCCATTTTGATTATGCACACCAACTACAGTATGTCTAAAGAGACACTGAAGAATTTCTACTTTTATATTCCTATATACTTTACTTCTGGCAGACAGAGATTTTACTCAGGTAAATCACTATTACAACACTACATTTTCCCCTGGAAGCTGCAACAAAAATACTATTGAAAGAACAAAGAACATTAGTGATCAAGTGATGAAAACTCAGCAGTCTACAGCAATATCAAATATGTCCTGAAAAGACAGAGAAGAATGCAGCTCTTAATCATTACTTACCACAAGGATAACTCAGAACCTGGATGTCATCAATGGCAATGTAGCCATTTCTCCCATCTGAGACTTCAGCTTCAAATATTACCTGTCAAAATGAAAGAAAAAATGTTTACAACACTCATTTCTACAGAATTCCCACAGTGGCAAGCACATAGATATAAGACACATTGCCTTTTTCATTTAGTTGACATTCCTACAAAGTTTGATGACTGAGTGGAATATTTATTACTTAATGTATTACAGTTCCATACTCATTCATATACATGACTTGCTTTGGATTTGCTGCTTATGGCACACCAGAAAAGCATGTTTATTACTTCAATTAACAGCATACTGCTTTCGCTTTGCTAAATGTATAAGCATGATTCAATTCTGAAAAACACCATTACTTTCGGATAGGTTCAACTTCACAGCACACAACTGATCAACCAATTTTAACAAAATTTATTTTCTTGTTGGAGGGGGGTCACAGTATAGTCCACAGTCTCCGGTAACCTTCTGCAGTGTAGTTGCACAGGAAAACATACAGCAGCACAGAAACAGTGCAGCACTCCCCAGTGGCAATGAAAAGAACAGCTGTACCATGAGATTTATGTAGTAGTCATTAACTTCATTCATTCTTGCGAGGCAATGGGGAATTTGCTGTGCATGAAGGAAAAGAGATTGTCTTCACATCCAACTTCTTGTCCCACCCCAAATGGGCAGTAACAACAAAGAATTGCTCTTGGACTGCTCCAGACCACAGAGCTGTCTTTTGCTACAGATGTAGCAAAACAACACCAGCTGACCAGAACAAATTTACTGTCAAGATTCACGCCTCCTTGTATGGACAAAAGCCAGAAAAAAAGTAGAATATGGTGAGAGTAAAACGAAAAAAAATAAAGGATGAAGCATGAATGTCTAAACTAAAAGGAAGATACGAAAGAGGAAAGTGCACTTGTAAAGACTGAGTCAGTCAAGTGATACAATACAAACTTGCAGTCATGATTGCCGAAGGTAGGTATCTGTTGGGGTCTTCTGTGGCAGTCACCTGCTCTATACATAATCTTTTCAAGTAGTTTATATCTCTCATTCTTGGGGTCAATGTAAGGGAGCAGCAAAGGCAATGGATTAACAACCCAACGTCCCCTGCAGGTGAGCAGGAGAATGCTGTCCCCATCAAGCACCTTTCTCTTAGGTGGGAAGAACTTCTCTAAGGTCGTCTTCCTGGGGTATCTGCATGGCACCTTGCCAGGAAGTAATGACCACTGCATTCTTCAGTCTCAAGAGAGTCCTGGGAGCAAGCAGCTCCCAAGTACCTCTGGAGCTCCTTTTGGTCCTCTCAGTCACGAAAACTACCCTCTTCAGCAAGATACCTGGCATTTACATGACTTGGCTCTGAACGCTGCATCAGGAACACTTCTGTGAGCTTATGCTCCACTCACTGCATTTCTTTACCCTTACATCCCACCCAGACAGGAAGTGCAATTTATCTTCCCATCAAAGGGGGCAGGGACCCCAGGTGGCCTGTTCGTACTCAGAACTAATTCCACAACCTCAAAGGGGGAAAAATAAGGAAAACTTCCAAGGAAAGGTGGATATGGGCATGTTCATGATGTGGTTCATAGGGTCTCCCAGCTTATGCTTTGACTGCAGAAAGAGGAAGCCTGTAGGGCATGTATAGTTTGACAGCACCAGGCTACAATCCCTCTTCCAACTTCTCCAGAAGTTCTTGGTGAGGTTCTGGCTGCACTTATCTCCACTTCTTTTTTTCTCCTCCTTTTCATTTTATTTGCACCTCAATGCAATTAAGTTGCAGAAACCAATTCATTCTCTGGCGCCTCCTCCTCCTGCCTTGGCCAACAACAGCTTGGTGGAAAGGAATTTAATGTCTGGGGGCCCTACTTTCACTCCTTTGGTCCAACAACCTCTCTGACCAGAGCAATATTTGACAGTGTCCACCAGCTTCTCAGGCATCTTCAGAGACCTGGCACTTGTTCCCAGTAAGGAACATCAACATGAATATCTTCAATTCTTTAATAATTTGGATGAATCCTCTTTTTTTTTCTAAATGGTTGTATGGTGTGGAAGACAAACAACACAGTAGGAAATAAATATTATATTTAAATCCCTTCTGCAGACCAGTGTCAAAGTCCAGTTAAGAAACTTGAACATCAGTATTAAGAGCTGGACTAAATTTACACCTCATTCTGAACTGGGTTGTTATTAATTCATTTGGAAGTAAGTCAGATCCAGTTCCCAGGGAAGCTTGGCCTCATGTAAGCGTGTCTCTGCCCTGTATGTTGATACCTTCCTACACTGGGGTCAGAGGGAAGAAAGTAATGTTTCTTGGGACAGAGCTGGGAATGAAATTACTTGTTTTTCTCCTACCTCTTTCCGATTAATTTAATGAATCCCCCCCCTCCAAGAGCAGGAAGTTATCAAAAAAGGCAAAGTTCACAGGAAAGATTAAGATTAAGACATGGTAATCCATGAGAAGAAAAAAAAAAATCAACCCAACAAACCAAAAAAACATCAAGAAATATAGAAATGCAAGAACCCTACAAAATATTATAGGGAACAATGTTTATGAGGTAAGTAAAGGAAAAATAAAGTGATTAAAAAGACAGAGATATTAGAGAGCTGAGATTTCACATATACAGTACTAAATTATTTTTTATTTTACATTCATAACTGGTATAAATAAATACAGCTATGAAACATTCATAACTAAAGACACTATAAAGCAAAAGTTGCAGCATCAGGCTTTAATTTGATAATATCTGTTCACATTTAAAATGGGAAATGGAAAACTGGAACTGCATATATAGGTCAAAACAGCAATTTAAAATGCTGACAAGTCAGACCAGAACCTGAGGTAGTTCTTTTCTTCACATACACACATGCTAATTGAGAAAAACCAGAATGTTGAGCTATTCCTTTCACCAGAGAATGTTTACCCTAATAAGACATCAGTGCTTTGGGAGTGAATCCTGCACTTGGACTGCACTGCTGTTCAGTCTACAGTCCTAGAAAGAATGGCTTAAACACTTTCTCTTTAGCTGAAAAATAATGCAGATTATCACTCTAGCCAGAAAACATTAGTTGCCTGTGCAACTGTAAATGTCCTTCCATTTACTACAGTTTAATTGCATGCTCATCTAGTGCACTTCTGAGAGATGTTCGCTTCCTTTAATGAAGAGACACTATTTTCAGGGGATGAATTGGGCTTGCACAGAGCAGGGCTGTGGAGACAGCTATCCTGTCTCATTTATAGCAACATCACCACAATGAATGAGAATGGGAAATGCTGAATAGCTCAGGTAATTCAAA
Source organism: Astur gentilis (assembly GCF_929443795.1). Classification (NCBI taxonomy): domain Eukaryota; kingdom Metazoa; phylum Chordata; class Aves; order Accipitriformes; family Accipitridae; genus Astur; species Astur gentilis. Next base: position 21,991,451 of record NC_064884.1, read on the forward strand.
TGCTACTTGAGGGAATTAGATTTGATCCCTGAATTTTCTACACAGTTCCTAGGTGATACTCAAATAGTTAGTTAATTCTCCAAATAAAATGGCATGTCCTTGTTTATGAAGTGCCTGCATTCAGATGCAAATGAAGATGCAGTGTCAGAACTCCCTGAACTGGACACACTCCTACCTATTTAGCCACCACTAATGCATCTCTTGTCCATATATTGGTCCATTTTCCCCCCAAAACCACGCAAGCTTTTAGTGAACACAATATCATTTGGGAAAATCCAAGGGTTTACTACTGACAGCATTAAGAGACGTTTTCATTTGTCTGTTTTGTACCTGGCTTCCTGTAATGACCCAAATCAATGACAAATTGATCCCAATCATCCTACTATATTATTCACAATTTTGTACACCTCTATTTTATGTCCCCAAGTAATTTTGTCTCAAATTTGAAGAGTCCCAGATTATCCAGTCAATCTCATATAGAAACCATTCCCTTTTCTTTGATTATCCTTCTCATCCTTCTCTAAAGCTCTTTCTAACTCCGCTATATTCTTTGAAGATAATGACAGAAGAGCTGGCACACAGTGATCAAGATGTATAAATTATGACTCATCCACAACAGCATAATATAATTATCTAATTTATACTGAACTTCCTTAACCATTCTTAACACTTCATTTGCTTTTTTTGACCATCATTGTGCTCTTAGCTGACATTTTTATGAACCCCACGATCTTGCTACAGAGTGCCCATGGCAAGCTCCAAGTCCACCATTATGTGTGTGAAATTAGGATTTTATGCAGAGTGTATTATTTTATATCTCGTTATCTACACTAAAATTTGCCTGCCATTTTATTGCCCAATCACTCACAGTTGGTGATATTGTGACAGTCCTTCTACAGGCCCTCACCATCACATACTGTCCTTGCTATTCCAAAGTAGTTTTCACCTACAAACTTTTGTCTTTATACTGTTCTCTGGCCCCCACTCTGGTCCATTATGAGCATGCTGAAAAGCATAAATCTCTATAGGATGCCTTAGTGACTACTTCCGGGCATACTGACAATTTATTCCTGTCTTCTCTTTTTCCTCTGAAACAATTATCTATCTATGGAAGTATCGTTCTTCTCATAGAATGGCAGCTTAGCTTCACTACAAGCTTTTGTAGAGGGACACAGTCAAAAGCCTTTTGGAAACCTACCTAGCCTGTATCAAACAGATCACCCATATCTATATGCTTGCTGACCCCTCTAAAGGGTTCCAAGGTTCAAAATTAAATGTATGATGTGCAACATACAGCAAAAAAGAGGAAAAAAAATATTCTAGCTGTTTTGTATCGGGCACCGCAAAGTAGCATATACTCTGTTTTTACATCCCAGCTCTAAAATGCAGATGATGACAATCACTCTTCACCTAATATTATTCCAGAAATAAATGTCTGTGAACATCTTAAATACTCAATAGTATTTGAATGCAATGGAAAAAGTAGTAATTATTACAGCAGAGACCCCCTAAAGAGATTTAGTTGCTGAAATCTAATGCTTAAGAACTACTCAAACCTTCATGTTCCTACACAGCCCTAACCTTGCATACTGTAATCACCATGAAGACTAAGCCTGCACTTGCTGGAATATACAAAATATACATTTTAAGGACCAGCCTCACCATGCTTTTAACTCTTATCAGGATCCAAAAAATTTAGGCATCTTCATTATTAGCTCATTTGAGGCACTGATGAAAATAAGCATTCCCAAAGCATATATAGTCAATTAAGTACAAAACGCAGTCAGGAAAGAGAGAGAACAGCTCTGTAGCCCGAAGCCTACTCTTAGAACATAATTCTCCCTAAATTTTGTAAAAGCTGTGTTCTTGTAGACTATACACCACCAACACCAAACAGGGTATTTTCAGTATAGTTTGAGACCTTCCTTGTCCTTCCTCCACTTGACTAGTTCTGACTACTCACAGTACTGAAGGTGGCAAGAATCTACCACAGTTTTGACAACAGTCCTGTCAGACCATCATATATATGAAGCAAACATCCATAGATCAATTAGATAAAAGTGAGTATTAACATGCTTAGTTACAACAGAAATGTAGTGTTTCATTGACTATTTTTTCCTGCTAGGCTCTAACATAGATCTTTAGAGAGAGCTGAAAAGGAATATGAGATGGAAATAGAAACAACAACAACAAAAAAAGAAATAGATCTTGTAATTTCCACAAAGCATTAAACTTGCAACACATTTTTGTTCAGCTACAGGAGGGCTTCTACTAGCTTAATTATCTGAAATCAAATTTGTAAATAGATCAATTCCAATGCTTGGTGGAAAGGTGTATTAGAGAGCTGTAAGCAAACAGAAGGTATCATGTCTGTGATAAATCACAGTATAATTAAAAACAAAACAAAACCCAAACCCCCCTCAACTAGAGTCCAGAATTACTGGAAACTTTGTGCTCTTTCCTCACTGTTCTAGTATGCATAATCCTGATGGTGTGCATTTTGATCTACTTTTGACACCTCACACATCATACGTATTCAACTTGTGAATAAAACAAATGAAGAATAAATTACTTGGAACCAAAAGAAGCAGTGGAATTATATTAATTAACCTTACCAGATATAAAGCCTTAAAGTCTTTCGTAAGAATATAAAAAGAAAACATTTAAAATTATTTATTTTTTCTACTTCATACACATCTCCTTCCTTGATTCATTTTAATTTTTGTAAAAGCACAGTAGGGTGACTACAGTACTTGAACCCAGTACTTACACTAGAATTGGTTAAGATTAAACAGCACATAGGAGCAAGTTTGTTTTGTAATAAAATAACTTCCTGCATATGAAAAGCCATGAACAGCAAGACCAGTTATACATAAAACACTATGAATCCTATTCCCTGACAAGCTTCTAGTTCTATCCAATCTTTTTGTAGTGTTAAAGGCATTTTAAAATACTAAATCAAAGGTTTTAATTACCAAGAAACTAAAAATTAATATAAACATGAAAATAGCATCATGTTACAAAAGAAATACTTGATGGAAGCTGGCTGAAAGGGACAGCTAAACAAATTTTTACCTAACATATAAAAATTTTATCAACATAATAAAAAGCGTTTCCCTTGTAAAAGTTATAGATAATTTTACTGATTTAATTTAGAAATCATGAAAACATAATTACTTCCGTATGAATGCTTAAGTAATGCTGTGAGGCAGCCTTTGCTGCTGACAGGGCCCAGGAGAATTTCCAGCACAGCAAATCAAACACTTGGGTGAAAACTTTGGGATCTCAATTCTGCCAAGTCAGCTAACACCCTATTACTTCTTTTTTTCTCAGTTACACACCTCCTGAGATTGAAAACCAAAAGGAGTTAAAGCTATCTTCTCACTAGCATCCTTACAAGCAGAGCTGGTCAGCTCACAGATCCTTCGACTGTCTCAGAATCACCCACAGGGAACCTTGATATAAATACCTCCTCTCTCAACTCAAATTCATATTTAAGGTCCACTCAAAATGGGGAAGCCTATATTCCAAGCCACATCTCAGTTCATGCTCTGTGGTGAGGAAACACTCAGAAAACATGCCTACCAAGGGGTCCAAAAGGGTAAACCTTCCAAGAATTTATTAGTTGTAAATGAGCTAGCTCCACTACTCAATCCTGGAAAACAAAAAAGAGAGACGGTTAAAAAAAAAAAAAAAGGGGGGGGGGGGGGACGGGGACGGGACGGGGGACTGGACCCCAACCCTAAACCTGTCTCTTTACATGTAAGCAAGAACTGTAGGTGAGCTTTAGCTGAGCTACACAATTTAAACATGAGGAGAGTAACAATATTTTACCTCCACAAACAACATACAGGTTGCAGGAAAACACATAATTAAGATGAAGCATAATAAACCTCTGAAAGGGCCTGTATGACACAGTTATCTGATGCAGGGGAAGCTAGAGACTAGATTCAGTGACCCTGGAGACCCTATGTTAGTTAGGAACATGAGGAAAAACCTCACATCCTTCCACTTATCTGTGCTTATGCCAAATGTTTCTAGGATCATGCATAGAAAATGTCTGGATGAAGCACCACACACAGAAGAGTTACAGCTGCTCTGGCTTTGAAACAGTAGTAGTTTATCATCTGGGAATACTTACAGTCTTACAAAAACCCACCCTGCTCTTGAATGACTGAAGAAGTTGAAGAAAAAGCATCCTTACATAGTCTGCAAACACAAGATCTTCAATAAACCAAAACATTTGTTTAAGGATGAAAGCTCTTAAATGATTGAGATTTAAAAACAATAACACTGCATGCAAAGGCATGACTTTTAACCATGGGAAACAAAAACCTTTATAGCATGGTAAATCACGACGTTTAAAGGCTAAAACTAGGACAGTAGCAGTAAGAAACAAGTTAAGAATCAATGAGATACTTAATATTTCACTTATTTTGGTGATAGACCAAAACTTGAAGAAAATGCTTTCCAGTAGGACAGAAGCAGTCCTTTTGAACATGGGTAGCTACTAGAAAATGCAACAGTACAAGTCTGGCATGATGCCACTGTACTTTTCTAAACCTAGAGCAGAGGTCAGTCCTTTCTGACTTTGTGATCCTTGGGAATTCCCTACCATATGGGGAACATTATTTAAAAAAACCCAAAACAAAACAAAACCAAAAAAACCCCAAAAAAACCCACCTCCATCTCAAACCATAGGTATTCCCAGCCAAATTACTGATACATTTGAACACACTCAGTAATCATAACCATTATCCCTTGAAATAATATCTGCTTCAATACTATATAGATAAATAAAATTCTGAGTTTCCCAACCATGGGATCTTTTCCATATTCAATTTAAAACAAAAAAAACCCAACCCCAAAACCCCAAAACAACAAGCCAAGCAGACTAAAACCAACAGACAAAATTCATAGGTTCATGTTGCACCCTACATATTGCTTTCTAGAACAACTTTTTCCAGTCCATATCAGAGAAAAATCTCTAAAATTGTTTATTTTCAGAACAGCAGTCAAAACAATTTGAAACACCTATGCAGAAAGTCAAATCCATATCCATGCATGTGCTTGCTCCAGAAAAAGATGCTGTTCAATACCACGTTTTAATTCCAGCAACCACCAATCAAGGTGCTGACAGGTACCTTGCTCCTTTCCTCTCCCTTTTCTTTTCTGCTCCTCCATAATAAGACTCACATGAGCTATAACTGGAGCTATCACACTCTGCCACTTCCTCCAAAAGGGTTCATACTCAGACTGTTTGAAGGACAGCCCCTCCCAGAAAGGAATTAAAGTATAAAAATATACAGTCAAATTCTGAATGAAGTCATTCTTGTAAGGGGTCCATTCACAGCAGAGTGCAGAAGAGTATGAGCCTTTTTCAGAGAATAAAATTAGCACCTAGCATATTTCAGAGACATAATTTGACAAAAATACTTTAAAAAAATATTTTTAAAAAGCTCTGAGTGGGAGGTTCTTGCTAATATGAGAACAGAGAACAGTTGCAAGCAGAATTCAGGGGCCAAAAACATCCAGTTGTCCTAAATTATGACAGTTGCTAGTGTCAGGAAGGAAGCAAGCGCCAAAAAGGCAAAACTGCAGAGTATCTCCTAACTCTGTGTCACCATGAATAGTGTGGAACAACATCAACACCTCTTAACTCCGGGTACTTAGGACAAAATATTTTCTAACACAAGTGGAGGGAAGTTTACTAGATACAGTTTAACAGGTATTTAATAAACACAGATTAAATACTGCCAAGGAAAAAAAAAAATTAATGAAAAAAATTAATAAAAAAAAAAAGCAACTCACTCAAAGTAATGGACAGGCTATGTCAAACAGTACTGTGGAGATATTCATTGCATCAGCACATTAATAATGAAGCTAGCACTGTTTGTATAGGAAATTACTCTGGCGTTATCTCCAAAATGTACTTCAACACGCAGTAGCAATAGTTCTATCTGCAAATTCTGTATATCGTCTTATTTTATCATCTCTATTTTTGCATTAATCACAACATGTTGGTGCTGGACAAACACAGAAGAGGACAGCCATCTGTACAAGCAGCTTATGTCTGAACACACAGGAGGTATGACATCAAAACGTTTCCTTACTCTCAGTCCTGCACAATATCCAATAAGCTGAACTGAATCTGGCAGAGTTCAATCTGGCAAGTGATGTCAAGGGCAACAAGAAAGACTTCTGTAAGTATATGAGTAGCAAAAGGAAGACTAGGGAAAGTTGGCCTGCTGCTGAATGGGACAAGGGCCCTGGTGACACAGGACTTGGAAAAGACTGAGGTACTGATTGCCTTTGTCACCTCAGCCTTTGCTAGTAAGATTGACCTTCTGAAATCCAAGGACCCAGAGACCAAGAGGAAAGTCAGAAGCAAGGAAGACATTCCTGAGGACCAGCATATACTGGGGGCCACCCAGCTGGAAAGCAGCTGGCAGAAAAGGAGCAAGGTGTCATGGCAGACGCCAAGCTGAACATGAGCCAGCAATGTGCTCTTGTGGCAAAGGAGGCTAACGGTACCCTGAGCTACATAAGACAAAAGTGTTACCAGCGGGTTGATGGAAGTGACTCTTCCCCTCTACTCTGCACTGGTGAGGCCACATCTAGAATGCTGGGTCCAGTTCTGGGCTCCTGTATTGGATTTGTGTGGCAAGGCTGGGGATGGGGGGGAGGGGGGAGGGGCGGGGGGGTAAGGGAGAGGGTGGTTACAGGGGTGGCTTCTGTGAGAAGCTGCTAGAAGGTTCCCCCATGTCTGACGGAGCCAGTGCCAGCCGGCTCCAAGACAGACCCACTGCTGGCCGACGCCGAGCCCATCAATGATGGTGGTAGCGCCTCTGGGATAACACAGCCAGGCTCTTTTCAGTGGTGTCCAGCGACAGGATCAGAGGCAATGGGCACAAACTGAAACACAGGAGGTTCCCTCTGAACATCAGTAAAAACTTTTTTACTTTGATGGTGACTGAGCACTGGCACAGGCTGCCCAGGGAGGTTGTGAAGTCTTCATCCTTGGAGATATTCAGAAGCCATCTGGACTTGGTCCTGGCCAACTGGCTCTAGGTGGCCCTGCTCAAGCAGGGGGGTTGGACCAGATGAGCTCCAGAGGTGCCTTCCAACCTTGACCATTCTGCGATTTTGTGAAACTGTTGACCCCCAAAATAATTTGATTTCACTGATATTAAATAGCAGGGCTAATGTTCAGTGTTGACTGTGTTTCTTCCAGACATTCACTGTAGTTTGGATTGCATATAACACCTTTATCTTTAGAAAGGGTGAATTGAAAATTTTCATGTATGCATTTTACAATTATTAATACTTGCTAGAGGTATTCTGCTGGAACACCTGCCCCTGAGTAACACCTGCTTGTTTAGGATAACTCTTGCCTATGAATCATTTGTGGGATGATGGGAGCACTATTTGTGTAAATCACCTGGACTACCTAACTCAGACAGGTTTGCTATCTCCTTCCACTAGAACCTAGTAAGAACATAATATAATCTATCAACAAAGAAAAGTTTTAAACTATAAAAGATTCTCCAGCAACCATTTTTAGCCATGACAAGTGTTATCCCTAACGACTCAAACATAATGGCTCAAGTCCATGGGGAAAGAGAGACTCTTTCAAGAGACAATGCAATATACCTCGAGCAATCTTGCCCTACTCTCTGCGCTTGTAGAGTGAGCTCACAGAGGCTTGGTTGCCAAATGCTGACAATCTGAATAGCCATAATAAGGAAGGTTTTTTAAAATCCAAGGCCTAAACCCTATTATCTTAATCCCCATTTGTTTCCATGTGAGTATCCAGGCCTAAAGGATCATGCTGGCCTGGATTATTGAGCTGACTGATATGGTAACTCCTAAATTATCTTGTATGCTCTTTTTGATACTTTCTTACTTGGTTTTTGCACCTCAAAACTTTTCTGCATTTTGGTTTAACATACCAGAAGTTTAAGAGACCAGTTGTTACTTCCTTTTCTGTGATGACCTTTTTTTTATCAGTAATGACTACAGACCAAAGAAACCCATATATATGTACACACACATACACATATATATATATGAAGGATAATCATAGGACCTTAATTTACAAGTGGAACAATTTCATGGAGAAGGCAGCACATGCAAGTTCTCTAGAATCACATAACAGCAAAGAAATCAACTATAAAATGGCTTTTGTCACAGTGAAGCAACAGAATGCAAGCTAAATTCTGTTAACCACGCTCACACTAATTCATTGCTCCACAGTAGTTTTGCACAAATCAGTTTGACATGCAACACCTTTACTTCAGCATTAGTAGCGTAATTCCCACATAGGGTTAGGATAGAAGAACAACCCCAAGCCACACCTAATAACTGGTTTGACTCCCTTTTTTCTGTTCCTACCAGAGTTGAAAGAAATAAATTGCTCATGGTTAGCAAAATGACAGTGAAACCTATCAAATTCACATTTGTGAATGAAAAAGCAAAAGAACAAGGTGGTTCTCAAGTGCATGAGACATTGAAAATATGTGAACCTGAAGAAGAAAGAGCTTAAACCAACTTGTGCTTCTGTCTGCATAAACTAATATCACTTTTTAAAAAATCAGAATACATCTCCATAGATACTCAATGGTATCCACAGCTTTTTTGTCTTTAAATTTAAGATGTTTTTGTAAAGTAAAAAAAAAATCCACACCATGGAAAACAAATAGAAAACCCCAAACACCCACCCACAAAAAAAAAAAAACCACCAAAAACCCAAACACACCAAAAAACCCCCCAAACAGAAGAACAGAATCAATAACTGAATCTTTCAAAGTATATTAACTGACATCCTTGTAACATGTCATGTCTAGGGTGTACACTTCAGACCTTCAGCAAGACTACAAAGAGAAAGACCTTGAAAAGGCCTCTAGATATACCAGATATGCCAGACCTCCAGATACTCAGATTCTATTTCAACACGTCTCTCTGAAAATTATCTTCCTACTTCTGAAAACATTAGACCAGTAACATTGAAACCATTTAAACTGTCACTATGATTTGGTTATATGTAATATCACATGCCTTACTTAACAAAACCAGACAAGTCAGATTAATTTCGTAATTTCCTAGTTAAAGCAGAAGCTTGCATTTGAGATTGTGACAGTGAAATATTTATTTTTCAAAGTACTTCTGCATCAGAAATTAGTAGTAAAGATGATGAAGCACCAAAAGTAATGGCTGTGGAATCTCTCTGATATCGATAAAATAAACATCAGTCAGGAATGATACAGATCTAGTTTACCCCACCACTGGTCAAGGACAATATGTTATAATAACTCAGAAGGGATTTTCCAGGCATATTTTTCTGGGATATTTTTAAAGTTTTCAGGCATTATATCATTAATAATAAAAGAATTAAATACAGAAACTTTGTAGTTTCTTCCATTTATTTAGAGCAGAAAGCTATAGCTATTCACCTCGTATTCTCAGTTTGCAGGGACAAGTACGAAAGGGCTAGATGCTTAAGGAGCTGAACAAATGAATCTGGATCAGAGCAGAGGAGACAAGTTACTGACAAGTCAAGTCAGGCACATCACAGGAAGATAAAAATCAACAAGACAGAGACTTGGGGGCAAAGAACATCTCTGTCCCCCTTAATACCCTTACCTTGAATATACCTACTAAAATCTTATTAGTCCTTTTCCCTTCTACCTTTCCTCTATTGATCAGTCTGCAAAGACATCTACTACATCGACTGGCCTTTGAGCAAACAAACTAAAATGAAAAGTCAAACAAAGGAATGATGAATCCTAAATTCAAGAGAACAGCATCTCTCCATTCTGAAAGAAATGCATTTTCATTTTTTAAGTGTTGAAGATTAATACTGAGCAGACATTCTTTGTTTCTTCTATAGGTGTACCGGATAAGCTATTTCAGCAGTTTTGGCTACCAAAATAGTAATGGTTATGGTCTCTGGTACTGCGCATAGATTTATCATTTTTCTCCACAGAAAGAGGAAGGCAAAAATACTCAGTAATAGAACAAATACTGTCTCTTGAAAGACAGAAATAACCAAGAACCATTCATACTCACGGCCTTTGAACTTTTTCAGAATAAAGCACCAACTTTTTTTTAAATTGTTCAGAAAAATAGCTATGAAGCACTAAGCAATTACTATTCTTGAAACAGCTTAGGTTTTATAACTAGCAGAACAAACCTTCTACCATAGCTTCTTTTGAGACATGTATTTTTAACATTCCTGTAAAATTATTTTCTAACAGATGGATTATTAAATGACAGAAAAAGATTGCATAGATGAATACTAACCTTTCACCTCATAAAATTACAATTTTTATCTACAATAAGCAGATAAGAGAGAAGGACGTCCTTACCAGTAACCTTCTGAAGATAAACTTCAATCCCAAAACAAACACATTTTACAATCTCTGCTCTCAAAGTTCATTGTTCATTATTGTAATCCATTGTAAGTTATTAAAGAATGTGCCACTGGCAATCACAGGAAAGTCGAAACCTATATTTAAGCTGCCCTTCTTTCCAACAGGGGGGCAGGGGCACTGTCCCACCAGTGGATCCAGTTATATCTGTATCACAGCATGCTGCATTATGTTCAACATAGTGCTTTTTGCTTACATGATGTTTTATAAAATATGACAAAGGCAATTCTTAAATAGGAGTAAATTAGGGATTGGGACTGAAATGGTGATTCGCTCCTCACCAGATTCAGGCTTCTGCAGTTACAGGCAATTATCATCATATTCAGTTCACAAAGGTTTGCAGATCATCTGTTATGCTCACCACAGGCCACAAGAATTCCCAACATTAAAACACAATTTTAACAACCACAGACAAATCCCAGGCAAAATACAAGTACATTGCTCCACCACAATAGGTACTGAAGGCAGTGCCGGTGTCTCTGCAATGAATTCTCTACTGTTTCCTACTGGAAAATCCATGTAAATTTAAATTGGCAAAGATCACCACAGAATACACGTTCACTTTATGCTCATGCTTAAATGCATATGCAAAAATATTTATTTTCACAATTCTAGAGATGAGCTACAAAAATTACCCCAAATCCATCTCTGTGTGAAAAACTATAGGCCTTCATCCGTTTACAGAATTTCTTCTGGATATCAAGTCTCACAAAACTTTTAAATAAAACCACAAGCCTAAACTGTAATGCCAAGTCCAACAACATATACATACACAACATCTATATACTGGAAGTGAAAATCTATATATGTCTATACACAAGAAGTGAACAAGGCACCTGATTATAGCATATTAAAGCATTTCTGCATTTAGCATTTGATATATAGATGTATGCATGCATGTGCTTACGTGTGTCTATACATATTTCAAATTTGTACAAGATATTGATCACACACAATGAACAGGACATTGTGTCCTAGCAAACATTAACTAGATTTATCCAAAGAATGCTGATAAACTGTCAGACTGTTGGATGCCATTCTTAGGTAGCAACATTTTCAGAAATTCTCTTATACATTCAGCAACACAGCATTTGGAGCAAATCATCTGGATTGCATAAAAGCCTTTTGTAAAGAGGTGTCAAAATCAAGCTCTCTTTAATTGCTCAACTGATCCACATGGAATTACCAGATTCCCCTCTTCTCTCCCTCAGTTACGGCGGACCCGGTTCTTTTCCACCTAACTAGAGGCTCTCCTCCCCAGGCTTCCTGGCAGCTTTGGATTAATGACTATTGATTGCATGTTTTTGTACCTGCACCAGACCTACAGCACTGAGTAAGCTCTTCCAGTCCACAAAAGAAACACTCATTTAACTCAAAGGTGTTTTGCACAATATTCTACCAAAATAAACATGGAGATCCTAAAATAACTTTCAATGCATGCTTTATATTAATACATTCTTTAACAGCACCTCCATTTTTTATTTTTTCTTCAGAGTCAGACTTCCCAACAGCCTTCCTAGGAAATAAAAATAAGAGAATTTCAGGGGGGAAAATGCGCAACTTCTTCCTTATGCAGTATCATTTCTCCTCATTTTTCCTTTCCTCATCACAACATACCCTTCTATCAGACATTTCCTGACAGCTTCGTGTTTTCTAGACTCTCTCATCTGCCTTTACTTGCTACCTCAACCATCTTGTCCTCCTTGCTCTTTCCCAAGAGAATACGCTCAGTTTGCCCATCTGAAACAAAGGCTCCCTCCAACTACAGCTCCACCTTCCTTAATTCTCTCTGTCTCTTTTCAATGAAGCTGTCCCCAAGTGTCTCCAATTTAACTGTCCCATTTCCTTGGTTCATCTTTCCCAGCAAAACTACCATCACCAAAATCTATCACCCAACAAAGCTAAGATTCATTTCCATCCTCGTCTGACAAGTTATCTTACTGTCCTCTCCTCAAAAATTGAGTGCACTTGGCTTCCATAGCACTATTTTCTTTGAGGTCTTCTCTTGGGATGTCACCTGAGGTTTCTCTTGTTCCTGTAGAATTGGGGCAGCACAGGAGCTTTACCAAGCCTTTGTTGGTCTCATGCTTTCCTTCCTCTCTTTTTCCCCCCCCGCCATTCCCTTCCTCTCCTTGACAGTTATTTTGCCTCAATCAAGAGAAGACAATGGACAGTCTAGAAATTAAGTTCTTTTTCCATTTGGATATTAACTTACTTAACAGCATAAGCTCCTGAAGTATTTAAGTGGGAACAAATCTCCTGCCTCTAAGTGTAAGCTGTGAGATGGAGCGTAGTGGTAGCAGAGCTGAAGACAGAGCACCTTCCATGAGACACATACAACCTGGACAGCTGCAGCACAGCTTGCTTCTTTTAACATCCCTTCCATTTCCTACCTCTGACGGACTTTACTGATATGGCAATGAATCCCAGAAATAAGTGCAGAAAGTATTAGCTCTTTGTCAGCACACACTGACCAAAAAGCCATTTGCTACCATCTCTGAAAAAAAAGTGGCAAAGTAGTCAAAGTGCAGAGCTCCATCAGATAGATGTGCTCCCTCAGTTGGACCACATTGCTGAGAACAGCCAATGAAACAAGGACAGCAACTGTTACAGTACTGACACCCTCAGGCACTAAAATAGTTATAAACTGAAATACATTTCTACTACTTTTGAAATAGAAAACTAAAATGATGGGGCAACTTCTGGTGAGTAACCAAGCTTTTTCCATCTCAGGCAGCTGAGTGAAAGGCCAGTGCGTGAATAAAATAAATGGGACAATGAGACTGGAAACACAAGCATTGAGGCATCATAAGGCAACAAAGACACTGAAGATGCAGTTAGCACTAATCCCAAACTCCAACTGATTACTGTCACATCTGGTGTGATGGGTATAACCATCACACCTGGTGATGCCCACTGCTGTCATGAAAACAGGCATCACCAAACAGGGAGGGAAAAAATACACACACAATGGCCCCAGATCACACTACAGGTAGTCCAAGGTTTTACTTCGCTTCCAAAACATCCATTAATATGACAGCCAGTACCTACAGAATTTTGGGAAGAAAATAGCAACAGATTTCACCAGTTATTTGTATTGTTCACATTCCTCAGATTCTCTTCTAATAATCTGACTCTAATAAGTTTGGAAATTGGAGTGCTGCACTTCCTTTTGCTGCTGCTTCTCTAACACTTTCTCAACTGATAGTACTTTTCCAAGTTATTTTGCCCACTTGCATTTCACCCACAGATGTAAACTGAACTTGCCCCCACACATACATGCTTTATACTGTGTATAAGAAAGGTAAATTCTACTCTCACTTGGTATCAACAGACCATAAGTATAAAATTTAACACAGTACAGTAATCTGGAAAAACAGTTTGATAAACACAATTTCCCTTTGATTCCAAGTACTTCAGCCATGTGTTTCAGACTCTCTCTCCTTGCAGTTACAGACCAGATATGCCAATCTCATTACCCAAACCTCAGCCTGAGGTTTCGAGGCTTTCCAGTTACATCCCCCAGCTCTTCGGATTACAGAGCTTCCAAAGAGATCTTATCTCCCTGAGGTGTTTATACAGCACCAACAATTATATTCTCTCAGCAGAGTGTATCAGCCCAGTTCATGCAATCCCCCATCCTGTTGCAAACCAGGGCTTGAGATGTACCAATTGCAGACGGTCTATAAAGTCTCCATTATTTGGAACCAGATACCAGAACACATACACTCGCAGGCAAAACATGCTGTCTTCTGTAATGAACTTTTTGCTTAACTATCCTGACCTAAAATGACAACCATTAAATTTTGTATTTAATAACTCATTCAGGTAAGTTATATTTTGGCTAAGGATACATAACAAATAATATGAAGAGTAACCAAACACTTAGGAAATATTAAATAAGAAGCACTTGGGAGACTTAGAGAAAACTGGTGTGATTAGATCTTCTGTCTCATGGCAGTGTAATGCTCCAGAGAGGTTCAGTCAGTCATGTGTCAGCTAAAGCAGCAAGACTTTATTACTTCTGAAAAGCAATCTGGAACTGTAAACCTGAACAGTAGATTTAGGTCATTGTCCAGGTTTACTTTAGACCTCAACTCCTGACATTTGAGCACAGAGGCTCTACCCAGATTTAATTCTTTTAAAACAAACACCTATCTGTTTTAATTTATTTCATAACAGTTGCTAAAATTACTTTTGCACACCTTGCTTAGAGAATCATAAATATGATTCAATAACTTTTGTGGCCAGCTCCTTTACAGGCATTAAAGAGAAAATGTTTCATTAACTGAGACTAACCCCCAAAATATTAGAAAATATTCAAAGATCACCTTTACATTATCAGCATTTGCTGATAGCTATAACCAAGTGATATTCCAGAGGCCAGTTTCTCCTCTGTAATTTGCATGGGAAATAACCAGTGTACCTTGGCAAAAGCCACATTTCGATCATGGCAAATAGTGATAGGACAGGGTTATTCAAAGCATTTCTATTCCTCTCCCTTACAGTGATTACTGTTTAATAACAGCAAACATGACATATTGAGTAATAGTCATTTTGTCCTTTCGCACATCCAGCTATCCTTGGCTTAAGTTCAGTCAATCCTGTGCACAAAACCAAAGTCAAACATCATGGTCCTGACAAAAGTAAGTGATGAATAAGGACAATACAAACTAAAAGAAGAAAAACCTGTGTGATCCATCTCTGTGCTGTAAACAGGTCTTTGGTTGTGAAAAAATTCAAGTTATTTGTAGAACCATAAATTCAGTGGATGTCAGAATATCTAGGCAACTCAGGTGCCATTCATCTTGTGCCTGAAAGGTATGTAGAACAATTCCTTCCTAACAGTCATGACTTCTTTTCCTCCTTCCTCTTTATCTTTTACTACCTTACTGTATGTTGTTGAATGCCTCAAACCTTAAATCCAGGATGCACTTCTGAGAAAAATGCTTTCATTGTGTCATGGTTTAACCCCAGCCAGCAACTAAGCACTGCACAACCACTCACCTCCCTCACAGTGGGATGGGGGAGAGAATCAGAAGGCTAAAAGTGAGAAAATGTGTGGGTAGAGATAAAGACAGTTTAATAGGTAAAGCAAAAGCCACGTGTGCAAGCAAAGCAAAACCAGGAATTCATTCACCACTTCCCATGGGCAGGTGGGTGTTCAACCATCTCCAGGAAAGCGGGGCTCCATCACATGTAACAGTGACTTGAGAAGACAAACACCGTCACTCTAAACACCACCCCATGCCCCCACCCCCCTTCCTTCTTCTTCCCCCAGCTTTATATGCGGAGCATGACATCATATGGTCCGGAATATCCCTTTGGTCAGTTGGGGTCAGCTGTCCCAGCTGTGTCTGCTCCCAACTTCTTGTGCAACCCTAGCCTCCTCACTGGTGGGGTGGGGTGAGAGACAGAAAAGGCCTTAACTGTGTAAGTGCTGCTCAGCAATAAGGACAACACCTTGCCATTATCAACACTGTTTTCATCACAAATCCAAAACATAGCCCCATACTAGCTACTATGAAGAAAATTAACTCTATCCCAGCCACAACCAACACACATTGTAAGCTCAGCAATGTATTATGTGCGTGTCTGGGTCTTAACACGCACATGCATGCGTTTACACGCAGATTTTTCACAGATTTTTTCCCCCTTACTGTCTTATTACCACTATCTCTGGCAACATAAAAGATTTCAAGACACTGTAAGAGACCTTCAAGAAAGATTTCCATGTTTGTTCTAAAAACTTTGTCCACACACTATGGTAAGGTCTAAAAAGTACACAGTTTTCACCAGAATTAGCTTTCTGAATATAAGGAAACATTAGCAAGTAGTATATAAAATTCAAGTACAATTTGTTCATAGTGAGACATTTTTAAAAATATCTTAGTTCAACCCACAAAACACTTTATATCTTGTATCCAAACAAAACTTTTGATGAGCACCAGAAGGTAAGACTGAGGTACAGTTAATGCCAAAAAGTCATTAAGAAGTTCCAGGGCTTTAAAGCACACTTCTACAAACTGCAAAACCCCGGTATTTACCAGCATCTCTCACTATGCCTCAAATACCACCCTGCCACTGTTGTGAGTTAAAGAAATACAAAAATAGATAAGCTGGACATATGCTGAAAGGCTGTTTTTGATCCTTACGAAAGAAACTAACAAAACATGTACTTACCAGGTACCAAAACCAGACAACTGGTGATGTAGAATAGTACTTAACTGTAATGGAAATACATAAGAAATACAAGAGCTGCTTTGTAATTACAAACCACTGTAATTTAAAAGGGGGAAAACCCATAAGTGTCATTAAAGGGAATGCTCCTGACACAACCACAGTGTGCTTATTTCCATGTAGGTTTTCTTCAGCAGACCATTGTGCCTTTGTGCGATTCAGTTACTACAGCATCTCATGCTTTTACCAGTTTACAGAGCGCTAACATAAACCACTGCACTAACTAGCATGCAAAAACCAGCTCATTCATTCTGAAGATACTCTGAGGTACTTCCTACAGTGCATCCTCAAACATATGTTCTTAAACATCCATACATCAAAAACTCTAAGTATTAACTATGTAGTCTCAGTTGTTCAATTTTTATTTAGTTTCAAACCTTTCTTCTACTGGGTGAACAGAGGAGGAGCTAATCAAAGGATAAATGAGAAAAAAAATCAGGGTTTGGGTTTTGGGTTTTTTTTGAGGTTGGGGGTTTTTGGGGTGTTGAGGGTTTTTTTGTTGGTTCCCCCCCTCCCTCCATTTTCCAGCAGCGCTTTTACTGAAAAAAAGATAATCAGAGGATTGGATAACAATTGTCATTGCAGCAACAGTTCTTAAAATTGATGCAATGTGAAATCAAGCTCACAGCAGTTAGCTGAAATTAAATTTCTTAGTGTACATGGCCTGAGGAAAGTGAAAATAAAGAAGACATGGAATATTACACCTATAGAGATTTTCATGTAATCTCTAAAAACTAACCAATGAAGAGTATATTCCAATACTGTGTATAAAAGTTAAGCAACTTTGCTGAAAAAGAGCATGAAATCCTGCTTCTTAACTACTATACCATATTTTCTCCTTCTCCTCTGGAAATGGGGAAGTCTTGCAATACATAATTTGTGGTTGTCCTTGCCAGCAAAGCATATGCTTTGTCTGGTCTAACTAGTAAGACCAATTTACCTTAAAGTCACTTTTCAAAGATACATGTTACGAAATACTCCACTGAAATAAGAAGTCTTCAGTGTTTACTGGGCAAATTTCTAAATGACTGAGCAACCAATTCACTAAGTGACTTCAGCAAATCCAGCAATTACATACATCTCCAAGAACACAGCCCTTAATCCACTTCTAAAAGACAAAATAAAACATATGCAAAACAAAAAGCCATGTGCACACAGTGTGTCTGAACAGCATCTTGCTAAGTATAACAAACTTGTACAACTACAGTAAAGTCTCAAAGGATTTGAAACAATTTTTTCCCTTCTCCTACAGTGCCTGTCATGCATCACCTGTTGGCATAACACAAGGATAACCACATTTTCCACTTCTTCCTCAGTGTTACAGTCACTTACCCAAAACCTCCGTTAAGAGTCAAATCATATGACCCTTTGCCCTTTTCCTGGATATATTTACAACCATCACTGGTTTGTTTTCTAGTCCTACCTTCCTAAACTACACATCTCTGCACATACAGGACCTTTCACTTATCTTTTCTACTTGTTCTGATTTTGTTTTTATTTTCCATGCTGACATTCACCAAACATGATAATGCTTCTTAAGACAGGTCTGAACTCTGACTTACTCAGATAGATGGATAAGGAGCAGTTTCCCAGGCTAAGGACTGAAGATGCAGCCTGGTACACTGCTGCTGATACATGGGGCAGGACTTGCTAAACCAGCAGGTTTGCTGCTTTGCCTAGGGACATGGAGAATGTATGTAATTTGTACTTAGAAGCAGGAGATACAATGTATTCTGGACTACCAAACATTCCTTGCTCCTTCACTAATCCTAACTCACTCTAAATCTGAATTACAAGTAATACAAAGATTGTTTCATCTCAACTATTCCACCTGCAAGTCAGGAGAAAAAAAAAAGTGATATTATTTAACACAGTTATTAAAGAAACTTATTATCACACACACACATATACATAAATTGTTAGGAATGCACTTAATTCTTGTTATGAAAACTGAGCAGTTCTTAAAAAAAGATTTCAGTCTGTTTCAAAAATACACTACAGGCAAAGAAATATACTTTCTTAGCCTAGATCTAGCACATTTTGTCAACTTGAGATAAAGTACTGAACTTAGCTGTGACACTAACTTAATACTGATTTTTGAAACTGTCTTATATGCAGGCTAAAAAAATAAAACAGTGACAAAGAGGAAGTGGTCAGGTGGTGTTACTAGAGCAGCAAAGTATCCAAGAAGTGCCAAATTTCTCCCATTTAATGAAAACCAAACTGCCAGAGTTATCAGGTTAGGGACTACTATGTAGACCCTAAAATTGTATAGTCTGAAAAGATTTACAGAACTTCACAGTAACTGCTAAAAAGGTATTTAAAAAAAAAAAAAAAACAACAGCTAGAAAAGATGAAAAATGGAAAGCAATCCTGTTGATGTGAAGTCTTTCAAAAGTAGAGCCAAAGTAGAAATCTTTAAAGAAATTCACGCTTGATGCACCAAATCATCTATGTTACCAGAAGTACATAATTATTCTTGAAAATAAAGAGTATTTTTATTATAGAAGAACTCACAACACCTGTATCCAAGAAAGCAATTCTTTCATATGGTAACATTTACCTGTAAGTGATATAGTTTTTACAGTGCAATAACTATACATACACATATTAATGACCACATTATCAGTTAAGTGACTGAAGTCTGTTCAGTTGTTGGTTTTGCTCTTGCTTTTAAATCTCAGAACCATATTCTTTAAAGAATAGTTCATAATCTGTCTGGAGTACCACCTACCCAGAATTATTCCTCCTTAACTAAGAAAGTCCAACGTGTATGCCTCAGAATAAACTGCAAGCAAACAAACTAGTGTTTGTTTTACCGGCATCGTTTTGTTTGTTTCAGTCTTTACTTAGCAGTATCAGGCTCCTCACATTTCTGTAATGCTTCCTTTGAGTCACTGTCATTTATGTTACATATTATCCCTTTGTAAATAAGCTGCTTGCTGCTATAACAACATGCCTGCTATGAATCAATAAAATATAAATCTATTTTATACAAATCAAAGAGCGATCACATGTCAACGACTGCAAAGAGCACTGCCTAGCATTTCTGTTTTCAGCCCACCCACGAAGACCACACACAACTTACACTCTGCAACGTTATACGGTGCTCAATTCAAATGTATTTGTTGCAAACTACTGCTTTTCAGGAGTCAGCTAGTGCTCTGCACCTCTTTTTCAATTTTTACATTCCATATATAAAGAGTTTTTTTCACCTTCATTACTTTCCTCGTGCCTGTCTATTTTTCAATCCATCGTGCAAGTGAGGAACTCATTCATTCCTTCTTCCTTGAAAGCTCCAAGTCCATCCCCTCTAGGTAAAAGCAGCTGGTTTGGTCCAGGTGTTGAGAGTTGGTTCTTGCTTTTACAGAACACAAGCCTAGAACTTCATCATTCTGACGCTAACACAATCCCATAAAGAAATGCTTCCAACCATATAACCCTATATAAGCATCCCCTTTCCAGTTCACCCAAAACCAAGCAGCCAAAATTTTCTGCAGCAAATAGTTGCCCTTGGGTGACTCTGGTAGCAGTGCATGAGACTCGATACATGAAATTCTGGGACAATATAAGGAATTATCATTCCACTTACAAACTTTGTCCTAAAAGGGTGGAAGACTGACCACATTCCCTTCTAAAAGATTCCAAATCCAAATCATAGTTGCCTTTGAATATCCAAAAACTTAATTAAGAATGTTCTACAAGAACACAGTACTTCCAGGATTACTATTTCTTATGTCACTGCCTCCTCCCATAAAAAACAACCTCAGGTAGCCTGCTGTAACAGACTCGTTTCTATGGATTCATAGAATAATTTAGCTTGGAAGGCACCTCTGGAGATCATCTTGTCCAACCACCTGTTCAAAGCAAGCCAACTTCAAAGTTAAGGCCACAAGCAACCTGATTACGCAATCAAGTTTGGGGAGATATTCCACCACCATTCCAGGCTACTCACTCCAGTGCTTAACTGCTTATTTTTATCTTACATCCAGTCAGAAGCTCTCAACTGCGGCCTCTTATCCCTTTACTGGGCACCTCTCAGAAGAATACAGCTCCATCTTCTCTTTAACATCCTTTAGGCAGTAGATTCAAGGTCAACACTAGGAACTTTGGTTACTTATACCTAATTTGGCTTGCATGTTGCTTTTCCACATTCTGTTGGAAAGTATGCTATATATCTTTATGCTTATCCACATACACATAAACTTTGCGAAAGCCAGTCATAGAAAGAAGAGAGGATCAGAATCCAATTCTACCCACAAGAAAAAGGAAGCCTGTCATGCAGAGATTTCTGATTACTAGGAGGAGAGATCCTAAGCTCTATTAACTTTTTAATAACATGTGCCCTTTTAAGCAGCAGTTCAGTGGTTTCTATCTTCTAGCTAATGAGATGTATGTTTCCTTAGCCAGAAAATGCTGTCAACAAGATGACAATGAGAAAAGTTGATGATATCTATACATTTTTTCCTTCTTGGTATGATTATTTATGGGACACTAAATGATGGGAACCTCCATTTTATTGCTTGCACTTTCAGGGTCAAAGATGGTTAAATAGAAGACCAAAGCCTTTAGTCCTCAAGAAGACATCTTTAATGTACTAAAGAAAATAGTTCAGAATAGAGGATGACACTTAGCACATGAATAGCATTTGATATCTGAAGAACCCTTTAGATTAGAAATTATTCTGAAGTATTTGAAAGTTGAAGAGTAGACAACTTTGCCTTTCCTCTACATAGCTTAAAACTAACAGAATACACTAAACTATTCTCATTTGTACCACTTGAATACCTATGGCATTGACCTCTCTTGCCTCTGTAAGTATGCCAGAAGTTTATAAAAGATGATATCCTATTAAGTACTTTCCAAAGCAGAAGCTCCAAAGTTCTTATATTTTGACTCAAAATATCATTTTCATTGTCAAAATGTGAGTTCCAAAATGAAATATAATTCTAACATTGCTCCTCACACTTTGGTCAACATTACATTTATTCATAAACCTGAGTCAATCAACTGTTGTTAAAATTATCAAATATAAAACAGACAAAAAAATAACTTGAATGAAATTGTTCTATATTATATAATACTACACCAAAAAAATTATTTACAGGAGAGTTTACCTGATGTACCATAAATGGTAAGAAAATACTCCTTTCTCCAACTGTGAAACATACATTTCATGAAACCACATATTCACCATATTTCCTGCTCTTTAAGGGTCTCTACCTATCCTGAAAGTTTAGGGAGCTGGTTTTCTTAGTTCAGTTGGCTTTTTTGTTTTGTTTTGGTTTGTTTGTTTGATTTAACCCACAGTTTACATAGCTGTATGGCAGGCAAAATTCAGAATAGTCAAAACCTGATGCTATTAGAACTATTCCCATAATGCTTTCTGCTTAATTCTTTATGTATTATTCCTCTCTTAGCAATTCCTAATGTTCTATTTTTCTTTATGATTACCTTTTTGAGCACTAAGATTTCATAGAACTATCCACAATGACTCCAATAGCTCTTTCCTCCCGGCAATAGTTTCTTTGCTATCATCCATGATCACCATGAGATACAAATTATTAGTTGGAATTCTCCCTGAAACCCATCATTTATTCTGTAATATTTTTATTACTAAACTTATCTGCCTCACTTTTGTTCTGGAAGAGACTCTCTTGCATCTCTCCGTAGACAATTTTAGTTTTGACTATCCAAAATAATTTTGAATGATCTGAAAGATTACCACTTGCTTAACCATCCATTTTCTAATTCATTTGTGAAGATGCTGAACTGCACTGCTTCCAGAAGAGATCTTTTCAAAACTCCAGTATCAGCTTTTCTTTCACCTTCCCAATCATGCCGACAAATTTTACTCCTACCCATAATTTCCTGTTTTATAGGCAACTGACCTGTAAGTTGTCTTTTTGACATATTTCACAAGCAAATTTAAGCCTTGGCAAAAAACCTTAAGTCAAAAATTTCCATATTGAATCTCTGAAAATATCAACTGAATCATTCTCACACGATTCTTTTCTAGGAACTCAAGGATCTATCTGTGAGGAACAACTTATTTCCATAAAGTGGATGAAGGCTTCGGTATACTCCATTTTTTGTACACTTAATTGATGTCCTAGCTATTTGTACTGGCTTTGGTGAGGACAGAATTAATTTTCTCCACAGCTGCTCATATGGTGCTGCCTTTTGGATTTGTAACCAAAACAGTGTTGATAACACAGGGATGTTTTAGATACTGCTGAGCAGTGCTTGCACAGCATCATGGTTTTCTCTGTTTCTCACGTTGCCCACCAGCAAGTAGGCTGGGGGTGAACAAGAGCTTTGGATGGGGTGCGACCAGGACAGCTGACCCCAACTGACCAAAGGGATACCCCACGTCATATGACATTGTGCTCAGCAAGAAAAGCTTGAGGAAATGTGGTGGCAGCGGGGGGGGGGGGGGGGCCCCCAGGAGATAAGACAGACACCAAAAAAAAAAAAAATATCACTTCCCCCCCCCCCCCCCCCTTATTTCAGTCATTAAAGTTTTGGGCCTGGTGTATTACTGTTTTACATCCTCACTCCCTTTTTTTTTTTATTACTCTCATTAGGGCATGACTTGGACTGTTTAAAAGATGTCATGTTCCTTGTAATAGTCACTTCACTCTGGTCTTAAATCACAACAGCTTTTGGGTTTAGTGGTGTTGGGATATTCTTGATCCTCTTACACTTATTCTTCTTGACCTCTTCTACACAGGAAGGTTGTTCCATGTTACCTGTGATTGCTTTACTTTTCAGCTGCTCCTTTGAATGTATTTTTTTGTTTTGCTGTAGAAAGGTCTCACTCCTGTGAGACTGCTCCTATGGAACAGGATCACTCCTATGGAATAGCTATAGAGATAATAATGATTTGAATTTTCCTCTACTAGACAGATGTTTCTCTTTGGTAGGTTTCCTAACTAGTTACCTCAAGGGATAACCATTCATAGAAGTGAAACCTTACTCTCCACATTGCATCTTAATATTTACCCCACGCACCAGTATTACTAGCTTAGTATATCCCATTAACAGTAACCATCCTGGCCCGGTCAGGAGTACAGTCCTAAGATAATATTCTTCCTAATCAGGTTCATAATGTCTTTCATTTTTTGAGGGGGTTTCTCGAAGGGGGGGGGGGGGGGGGGGGGGGCAGGATCACAATTTTCATGCTTTTATGGGGCTGTCTCAATTTTTTAATTGAACCCCTGCAGAACCCCTGCACTCAGTTACACTCCTTTGATGAATTATTTCCTTAGGAGCAAAAGATTCTTCCAATATTTCCAGAGACAGAATATTACTGGAATATTTCTTGAAGGTTTTAATTTTTTCCTCTTCTGCATATCTTACCCTTTATTAAAACTTTACTAAAGGAAATAAAAAGTAGAAATGAACCTACAAATTCAACAGAAGATTCTGAGCTTGTCAAAAAACTCAGGGGAAAAAACCCCACTCTCATGTAAAGTCACACTAATTAAAAAAAAATAATCCCCAATTAAGTGTGCTTTGCCTTCATTTTAACAACAACAACAAAAAAAATCCCCAATTAAGTGTACTTTATCTTCATTTTAACAAAACACTTAGCAACCAAACATTGTAAGACTTTGTTGCTATGACAAAGATTATTGCAATTAATATGGTTGGAAGCAAAATAAAAACTGCTGTGCACTGGAGAAGGTATAACAACAGGCCACAATGATAAAAGGTCATTAGATACTGTAGCTAATAATAAACAACTTCTCTGAAAGGTCCCAAGAGAAGCTGCTTTTCAGTTGTATTCTCTAACATTCCTTGAATCACAAGTGAAGCTTAAACTAAACTATGGACTTAACATCTCATCTACGACAAGCAAGACAAAACAGCTGTCTAGCACAAAACTCTAGTTTTCAATCCTTCATGTATTCTTCAAAGAACACGAATGCAATTTCCCCATTATTAGCAAAATGGCTTCATCAGTGTGATGTGTCTCTCTCTACATTCTAATATGAAAAACATACTTAAAGCTGCCTTTTGAAAACTTACAGAAGCAGCTGTTAATTATAACTTATTCTGTATCAGCTTCCCCGTCTTTACTACATGGTAAGTGCTACTTCCAAATGCTTTTAGAAGTTTTCAGGTTATTTTTAAAAATAATTTAAATAACTAAACATTTTTTTAAATAATCATCTTTAGATAGTAGTGTTTACTATTAGGGTAGTTACTAGAGGGTAATGATAATTTGAGCATCAAAGTGGAAAGTGAAGACTATGTTTAGAAACATAAAGCAAAAATTATTTTTCCAGACTAATATACATAATTTGGTATCAATTTGACCCAGCAGATTTAATTTAAATTTTTAAGAGTAACCAGTCAAACTTCATTGTGAAGCCCATTTAAACAGTAAGCAAGGTTTTGAAAGTGAGCACTCCAAGATAAAGTGACTGACACTGACTAATTAAAGGGATCTCTGTGACACAGTACACATAACAGGTAACTTTTTTTTTAAAGCTAACACAGCATACTAAGTTTTTAATATATAAACCCATGAAATCACATTTCATTTTCTTTCAGAACCCCAAGAACAGATCCCTGCTTCTTCCAAAAACACTGTAAAGGAGTATTAAAAAATATAGATGCTTTTCACAGGGTTATTTTCAGATCCCTCATATATTTGGTTTTTAATGAGTATCTGTATTGCAACAACTTGTAATTTTCAGCTTTTGATCATGTTAAGAAACAGTGGGGATTCACAGATAGGTAAAAGTAAGTGTTTTAAATGGGCTAATAAATTAACAGACACACACTTCAAAGACAAAAAATTATTACTTTCCTGAGATTTGGATAGCTTTGGTAACATAGCAGCTGACAATATTAGCACTTTCCCATCAGCAAGGGCAGGTTTCCCTCTTAATCCTACTGCTCCTGCCTGCACAGTCCACATCCCACCTTCTGCCAGCATCAAAGCTCATCAGATCCTTCCAGAAGCCAAAGCAACTCTGCTTTACTGACTTTTATTGCAGGGTTAGGTTTTACTGCCAGGCTAATGGGTTAAACCAGCTGGCTGGTCCAACAGGTCCCAAAGCATGCAGAGCAGAAACAGTGGCCCCCTGCACAGCCACAAACAGGGCAGACACCCTCATAGCATGGCTCCGGGACTGGCAAAAGTGCCCTCTCCTCTTCTCCAGCCCTGCTTTCTTTCAATGCTCATGCAATACAGGTCTACGAAGGAAACAACTGCATTAAATAAACTGGAATTGTAACAAGTTCACCTTTTTAGGGCAATAACAAAACTGAAATCACAGATGAAGCAGCTTCATCCTTTCCTGTGACAAGGTACTATTTCCCCTACTAAACAAGGGGAAGCTGTCCAGGGCCAAGGAGACTCTGGCCATCCCACACTGGGGATGGTGGAGGGGGAACACGTTCATAAGCTCGCATGAAACTTCAGGCAGGCTTGACTGACTCATTTTACAACCATGCCCCAAGAGTCTTCCTACTCCTTCAGTAAGTGAAGTTATTTTATTGTTTCCAGTTCAAACTGCAGTTCCTGGAATTTCCAAATGTCAGTCTTCTGACAATTTTAATCTGTCTGTACTGCTCTCCTGCAGATCCTACCCACAAGGTTTCCTGCTCTTTAGATGAGGAAAGTGGGTGAATGAAGTCTTCCAATGGCAAAACTCTGAAGATGTGCTGTAATTTAGGCAAGAAGCTGAGCAGCGAAGTCACAGAATGTTTCCTACCATTTTTATCCAGTGTCATATAACTAAACTCACTGTTAACCCTAACTTCAAATGAAAAAAACAGTTATCATGGGGAGAGAACAATAAGGTAATATAAAATTGAAACACTTCAAAAAAAGCAAACAAATCCTCAGTGAAATAGAAAAATAAGAACTACATGGAAGCCACAGAGTTCCCAAACCTCAATTCTGACAGCTAACCCTATGCAACTTGCTTTAAGAGTAACTGCAGCTCACACTAACTTAACAAGATGGCAATAAATATCAGAAGTATTTGTCCTTTCAAATTACTGTCAATCTCAATCCCTACCAAAGGTTGCTTTTTAAAAAAGAAGCACTTATACTTCCAAATGACCATGGCCTTAGATATACTTCGAAAACAAACAAACAAAAAGTCTCTAGCTCTTTGCTGGGACAGATGTTTAAAAAAAAAAAAAACAAACAAACAAAAAAACGAGCAAGCTTCCAAAACTGTAGAGGATTTCATTCAATTGCTGCAAGCTACAGAAAAAATGACTCTTTGGGCAGAGTAACTATGGAAGAAGTGTATTGCTCAATACGCTGCAAGGAAGGAAGGTTTTCCCTCATCTTCTTACAAAAATAACTAGTTTGCGATTCTGTAACTCCATCAAAATTGTTTAAAAATCACTGTTCTGCACAGTAAGTATTTCAAGATCTTTATAACATCAGCAGAACTAAGGACTTCTCTATTCAAATGGACAAAAAGAACCCAAAACACTTCAAATCCTGACTGACATTCTGTCTTACAAATATCTATGTTGTGCTCTAAAGAGATGACAAGGAGCTGCTATGATGTTTTTCTCAGACCTGTTATTTAACATTTTCCAACTCTGCAAAGGCATGAGAACATTAAAACTCTCTTATTGGAAGCAAAGTGTTTGAAAGCTCATTGGCAGAGTGGTTACATCCGCTTTTCAAGAACATGTGATAATTCTGTCTCTGGTTTCCCCAAATAGAGGAGGAGGGAAGAAAGCAGAAAGAAGGAGCAGCACACACAAAATGTTTTTACTTCCATCTGCCATCTGTTAACTGTTTCAGCTACTTGGATAAATATGTATTTATACTTATCAGAAAAGATTACAGTCTTGTCTACATGCAGTTACTCAGTACAGCTGTTCATGAACAAGTCCAAGGTGAGGGCATTCTTACAGAACCAGTAGTTAAGTGTGCACAGAAATATGATATTTTGAAATTACAATACCCAAATAAAGAACTATTCAATAGTGGGTGCTTATGAGTAACCAAATATAAACCAGTCCACACGATTCATCACAATAGCGTCTACTTACATGCTCACCACTATCTACGCAATGCAGAATTGGCCAGCACAGCCTTGTCCTTAAGAAGTCACAGGGAGAAGAAGAAATTTCATATCTAACAAGTATAGCTATGTGGACAGATGCAGAACCTTTTTACTGCTATGTTTCATATTAATTTAGGAAGTTGGATTAAACCACATCTCTATCAAAAGGGTTTTTTTTCTTGAGAAAAATAATTGCTTTTTCACTGTAGTTCAGCTGTCTCTTTGGCAGACAAGCTGTAAAACCTTCACAGCTTCAATGAGCTCAGTTTAGCACCACTGTCATCTCAGATCCTTCCGGCCTTGGCCTCCTGAATAAGTGAAAATAATCTGAACTAAGATGACATGATAGTACACTACCTATAACTACACACTGGGAGTAATGATATTTTATTTCTGGTGGAAGTGATTTTAAGATGAAAGATTGCAATTGCAGCCTTGTAAGAATTTTTCAGTTTTCTCCTGAAATTGCTGTTCAGCAAGAACAACAACAAAATCCACAATACACAGGGCACTGCTGAGATAGACTTGTTCCAAGTAGAAACAAGTCAATATGGCCTTGACTTGCAAAGTCAGCTTCTTCTGAAAGCAGCCCAGAAACACCCCATCTGGACTAGAAGGATAACTATTTTTAACATGTGCATGTTCAAAAGGCACACAGGAACACCAGACTACAAAGCGGCTTAAAGCATATACCTGCTAAGTGCGAATTAAGTTTGACTCAAATCTTCATAATTGGGGAAATTACAGTAGTAGATTAATACAAACAAGTATCATTGAACTTTATTATTGTATTAGAAATAACCACTGAAGACACCAAAAATGTTAAGCCCCAGCACTGCTAAAATGACATTACATATAGCAATATTAGCTTTTCTCCACAGATTCCAGTTCCATATAGCAGCTGAATATACAAAATATACTCATCGTGTTGTTTTCAAGTAAAAGATCTCATTGTTTACTGTATGAAAATGCATGCTAAGTTAACACCATGTCTACCAAAAATCTTCAGCATGCAGGTTGGCTTAGTATTATGAATAATCCCTTTATTCTCCAGCTGTTCATTGTGCTCGCTGCATCTGTATTTCAGTCCTTTGAGGGACTAAGATGGGCGTAACATGGACCATGTCTCCACCTCCACTGCGATGCTAAGTAAACTGGAACTGCTGACTGTATTACAAATTTGAATGCGAGAAGCTGAACACAGTTAGCACAGCGGACTTTGGGGACTTCTTGAACTTGCAGTTCCACTGTATGGCTGTAGTTGTCCATCAGTGGTCACGCTGTAGGGCATTCTGGCTGTGTTTTATTGCTGACTTGGGCTTATAATACACTTCAGTCGTCAGGTTTGATTTCACTGGGAAGGTGCCAATAGACCACTTTTAACACAACCCACGCAAATCATCTTCAACTTTGTAGTACACTGCTCACTTACAAGACCTCATCCTCTTTTGTGTAACACTGACAAGCTAGAGCTGCTGCAGTGACGCATGTAGATACTGAAACTGTGTTACCAAACACTCTTAATGGCCTGATTTCAGTGATGGATACATGCCTGCAAGACATGCCAAAGATTAATGGTGCACAAAATATCTAAATCGGCTATCGAGGACCAGTTCTTAAAAACTGTTTACATTTCACTTCAGGAAATGCATGTCCCAGGATGCTGCAGCTAACCAGAAGAGACAGACCAATTCATGTTCAAACTGAGTTGTTACTTGTTTTCAGGACCACTGTTTTCCTTGGTCTGCACCAGCTGTAGCATATAGGCTCAGTATCAATCATCCTTAGAGCTTACAACCAGCACAATACCACCAGCTCATTTACAGGAAAGGAAACAAGTCTGAAGGAACAAATTACTCCTTTGAGAAAAATAGCAAAGATTCATTTGTAAAATTAAAATACTGAACACTGTAATATGGGTGATGAATCTGCAAATTAGGTAGAAGATGATGAGGAAGACAAGGTAGAATAAAGTTGTCAGAAGTTTGAATTGTCCATAATTTGGCAGAAGAGGTGTCTCATGCTGCCTACGAAGCTACCACCAAGCAATGGTGGAAGAGAAGAGGTAACACAGCAATGACTGGGGGATGGAGAGGAGGGGAGTATTTTTCATTTTAATTGGCTTGGGAAAGAAAACCTGAAAGAGAAACTAAACCGCCATCTTTAAAGTTGCCTTTAATTACTGCTACCTGCCATGGAAAGAAGAGTAAGTAAATAGGAAATACTATTCCCACTGTTATGTGGGAACTTGCATTCAATGGCAGCCACTTGATATGTCTTCCTAATACTAAGAAAAAAATCAAAGCTTAAGTACATTAGCTAGCAAAAAAGAAACAACAATAAGTGAAAACATTAAAGCTTACTAATAATCACATCTGGATTTACTAATAAAACCCACAGATCCTAGCTTTATTTTAAATAGGGTGTGTGAAAATGCTCCCTGGAGAATGTCAGAAGAATATCAATCTCTTCCTGAAAAATTTTACACCAGAATAGCATATAAACTACAGACTCATTAAGCACCCTTTCTTCATCGTTTATTTGAAACTATCGTACATAAAAAAATCTACAAAACTTTCTTTCCTGAATACTTAGTATATTTCTGCAGGCAATCTGTATCAGTTTTGCAACTGAATTTTATTCCTGTTCTCTACACAGCCAACTTCATTTTATAACTATATTAGAGCAGAGATAAAATAGCTCCTAGAGCTCTAAATTGTAAACTTATAATTATATCTTAAATATCATCACTGTGGAAATAAAGGAGAAAACACCTGTTAAAACCTCAACATTAAATAACATAGGTAAAAATTACTAATCAACTTGAATCACAATATTTATATGAAACAAAAGAATTCAAAAAAGCAATTAAGATCTGCTATAAGGCTCCTTTGTACACCGTGAAAATTTAATACATTTAAAATTACAGTAATTGAACTAATAAAAGTGAAGCAAAGCCACATTTTAACTTAAACACAAACCGTGTCATTTTCTTTAATAAACTAATCTGATTTTAAACTATATGACTGTTATCAATGGATGACCAGAAGTCCAGCTTCTATGCTTGATAAGTTTTTTTGGATCATTTTTCAGATGTTCAGCTTTAGCTTCATCTAGCACTTTTGGAGAAATGCAAGAAAAAAAAAATCATTTCGGCTTAGTGTCAAATTTTACAGAGGCAAGTTCCATCCATAGCTGCACACCTGCCCTATCATCTTTGGAGGCATGAAGGATCTGGCCCTGTTCCCTCTCTGGAATAAATCAATTTTACCAAACAATACCCAAATTATTAAACTTCTCAATTTATATGGTTTGAAATTGACCTGGTTTTCCATTTTTATGAAAACTGTACTTGATTTTTTGTTACAACTTAAAAAAACCATTAATCACAAATTCTTTTTTTTTTTTGGCAAATAAACACACTAAACATGTTGACTACACTTAAGGAAGCAGATCCTACTCTCATTTTGACATATATTTTCTGAAAGCAAATACCTAATCATTAACAATTTTGGCAAAAAAAAATAATAAATTCTCCCTAGAAATACTTATGCACTTTCTTGTCATCATCAGTGCTCCAGAGGCAACTTAACTGGCCATTAAATAATGTCTCCAGAAAGATTTGTTGCCCTTTACTGATATCCCCAGCTCCAGGAAGCTGCAGCTGAAGAGACAACTTTCCACACCATCCTCCCCACCTCTGCCTTCTGGTGCTGACTGCCCCAGCAGCTTGCGCTCTCCTGATGCTCGCATTTGAAGCCTTCCCTGCATTTTATTCCTTCTGTGTCTGCCTGCAGATTTCCGACAAAAAGGCCCTACAGCATTTTGCATTTGTTAAGGGTTCAAAAAATTCCCTTCCCGAACACGAAGGCTGGAGACCTGCCTAAAGTAAAGTCAAGTTTCCAAATAGCGCTGCGCAAGTTTTTCTCCCAACCCCCCTGAGAAAACAACCTCCCCAGTCTTAAATGGAAATACAGCCTTTTGCTCCCCGACAAATCAATAGGGCTCGCCTGCCGAGTGCAGCGTCAAGTTAAAAGTCCGGGATAGTTTTGCTGCAGCCCTGGTTAAGCGAGGGCAGGTCACAGCATCAAAGGCAGCACCATGCCGACCTATGGGCTAAAAAGTGCTGGAGCCTCCTGGTCCCCAAACCGCTCCCTCGCTTCCCCGCCCTTGCCCCCGGCTACATAACCCTGGCCGCTCTGCTACACCCACACTAGGAAGCATCACACTCTTCAGCGACCCTAGGCAACTCACCAGCCTGGCATGCAAAGACTTCATTTTTGCTGTATGGTTTGGTTAGGCTTTGTTTTGGGGGACTTGCAATTTTTTAGTTATTTTTTGGATTTTTTTTTTTCCCCCACTGATATAGCAAGAACCTGCTCAGGGAGGAAGCCAAAGAGCACTGAGGGGAAAAGGCAGCATGTACAAAATGATACAATTAACTTATTTCTCAGGTGCTGTGCTTTGCCCTTATCCTGGCACAACCCAAAGTATTTTTTTCTCAAACTTACCAGAAAAGATTGTTGCGAAGGTACAAGGATTTGGAATGCATTAGCCAAATATTGGCTGTTAAATGAAGCTACCAACGTGGTTTCTGCAGAGTTTGCTTCAGAGGTGTTCTGTAGCAGGGAAACTGCTCTACAATCTCAGCCATACACAGCACTTGCAGAACCGGTTTTAACACTACAGTAGACTTAATGTAACAAAATTACTCTGGATTTGAAAATGGACAAGCTAGTTTTCCCAATTTAATTAACAATTTAATTAAACTGGAAAGAAAATTCCTTACCTTCGTTATGACTTTAGAGTAAAATTATAACCCTCTGTGGTTATTAAGAATATCTGTACCTGGATTACACTGACATTTTCAGATTCACAGAAAAAGAAACTAAGCTTATTGCCTGTACTACTGATCCTGCCACTGCTTTCTGGGAATGAGCAAGACATACATATGCTCAAAATAAAACACTCTCTAACTTCAGAAGTAGAAGCATGAAGACATCTGTATTTCAGCAGACCTTGCCATTACAGATCTGACCCCAGTCAACAGGTCCTGAAACATGCACATTTTTCAGTACTACCTTAGCACAGGTTAACACCCTTGACAAGAGGAAAAAAAGGAAACAGAGAAAAAAAAGAAGAATAAAAAAAAGATACATTTCTGGAAAACGAAAGCTCTACTGTTACAATTTTGAAAAAGAAAAAAACCCAACCCCTTTCTAGTTTGGGGTGCAGTTCTATCAAATATATTGAATCTGACGGTTCTGTAAAGCTCCAGCCAAAGAAAGTGTGTGTGTGTCTAGTTTAACTGCTTTGTTGTGACAAAATACCCATCTAACACATTTTTCTGTTTCAACAAGCTATGCAATATTTATCTAATATATGTAAACAAAAAATACATTAAAATGCATGCCGTGTTCTATTTCATCAGGATTTCTGAATTAAGACAAACACAAAACTGAAACTACTCACATAGCTTTTTAAAAAATATTGGTTATACTACATGTTATACTTTGCACAAATTAGTACTAAATCAACACTTGAGCAATGTAATTCAGACTGAATTCAATGCTACCGAGATAAGTATATCTGATGTTCCAGCTCTTTATGGAAAACCAGACAGCTGCTGTTAACCTGCATTGCCTTTCATTGTTCAAATACATATGTAGTGTTAAGATCTCATAATTACATCCAGGACAAAGATGCCAGTCAAGCAAATTCCAGCTTTGTTGCATGATTTCTATGTTAAGTTGCACAAAAAAACCAACTGGTCTTCTGTCAAGATCTATGACAGAAAACATTCTTCTGCAACCTGCAAATTTGACGACAATGCATTGCAAGCTGCTTGATATCTTAACCTGTATCAAAAAACCACATCACCACATCGATAACTTACCACAGTTTTTAGTACCTTACAAAACAGTTTAATAATTCAGTTCACATAGGAGAGAAATTTGTTCATTATGGTAGGCTCACTCTCTTCTCATTAAGAGCAGTAGAAAACTGAACAACAGGTTGTTACCCCACTTTTAAGATTTACCTTAAAAAACACTGGAAACATGGTAACAGGAACTTGTCGTCCCCTTGGTTTACCATTATGGGAAAAGGGAAGTGGGTTTATTTCGTTGGCAATATTATTATTCATTATTACTAATTACTGTTTTATTTGTTTTCAAGAAACATGATGTTCTTTGGGTTTGCGTGTTCTTTACAAGTACAAGCATAGCATAAAGGGCAGTGCATATTCACTCTGACAAAGGAGTAGACCAAATATCACACTGGAAGCCTGCAATCGATTGATTACACAGCCGGGTAGGGACGTGTGCCAGCACAGAGGGAAGACAGACACCAACCTCCCCTAGACCCTTTCCAAGGAGAGCAGCTGGGAAGCCTGGAAAAGGGGCGGTGGGAGGGGGAGAACAAGCATCACAGTCCTCTTGCCTGCAACCATGAGTGCAGCAGGAGAGAGAAGCAAGGACCACAGTGCTCCCACCCTCCCTGCCCTTCTGAAAGTCCAAGATTAAGGGAGGACCTCACTGCTCCTTGGCTTCCTCTCCAGACACACGGCCCAGTGGCTGCACTATAATGAACCAGAATTAGAGAAGCGCCAAAGTTCAATTCACCTAAGTTCAACATGGCAATTCAAACACAATACTAGCTGAAACTGATTGCTTTGTGTTTTTTTTAACTTACAAAACCTCTGAAAGAGAGTGAACCAATTGGCAATGCAGACACACAAGGGTGACATAAAGGTAATGTAAAAGGTAATACAACTCTTAAAAAAGGCAGAAAAAAAGAGAGATATATGCAGGTTGCAACTGTTTCTTATTTCATTTTGTGAAGGCTAGAAAGTTTACAGTAATCACCTAAGCCTGGTAGAGGAACGTGGGTGTGAGAAACACAGGTTCACTCGCATGTGAGAGGGTGAGCATGTGAGTTTGCCTTTAAATTCACAAAAAGAAAGAAAGAAAAAAAATCAGAGAAAAGAAAGATTGTGTCTCCATTCCTGCCTTAAAGACCACAAAGTTAGTGGACTTCAGTTTTTGTGAGGTTTGGTTTTTTTGGTTTTTTTTTTCAGATTAAATCCAATTCTGAAGTTAACCAGTCAACTACAAATTTTGAAATTAATCAGGACCAACCAATTAAATTAATGATCAAGCCCACCAAAGTTACATGATATGAGCATAACATATGCTCAACACATTGCTCAAAGGGCAGCAATCAGTTGCCACACACACACACTAGATATATTTTGCTGCTGAAGTTTGGCAGATAGAAGATACAATATTCTCACTTATTCCTCTCTTTCTCTTTTATCGCTTCTTTTCTTGTTCTGTGTTACAGCTCAAGACTACCGCCATTTGAATGCCAAGACAAAATCCCTAATATTTCATTCCTCTTCCAGAACTTCAAAAGTGCAGGAGGAAGGCTGCAATATAGATTTTTTTTGGTTTTTTTGAAGGCTTATGGGCCTTTATGGGCCTTACAGGCGATGAGTAGATTGAGAGCAGCCCTGCAGAGGACTTGGGGGCATTGGTTGATGAGAAGCTCAACATGACCTGGCAATGTGCACCTGCAGCCCAGAAAGCCAATCGTATCCTGGGCTGCATAAAAAGAAGCGTGACCAGCAGGTCAAGGGAGGTGTTTCTGCTCCCTCTACTCCATTCTCATGAGACCCCACCTGGAGTACTGTGTTTAGCTCTGGGGCCCCCAACATAAGAAGGCCATGGACCTGCTTGAGCAGGTCCAGAGGAGGGCCACAAAGATGATCAGGGGGCTGGAACACCTCTCCTAGGAAGACAGGCTGAGAGAATTAGGGCTGTTCAGCCTGGAGACGGGAAGGCTCCAGGGAGACCTTATAGCAGCCTTCCATACCTAAAGGGGGCCCACAAGAAAGCCGGAGAGGGACTTTTTACAAGAGCACGTAGTGAGAGGGCAAGTGGTAATGGCTTTAAACTGAAAGAGGGTAGATTTAGATTAGATGTAAGGAAGAAGTTTTTTTATGATGAGGGTGGTGAGGCACTGGAAGAGGTTGCCCAGAGAGGCTGTGGATGTCCCATCCCTGGAAGTGTTCAAGGCCACATTGGATGGGGCTTTAAGCAACCTGGTCTAGTGTAAGGTGTCCCTGCCCATGGCAGGGGGGTTAGAACTAGATGATCTTTAAAGTCTCTTCCAACTCAAACCATTCTATGATATGATCATAAAACCATTCAAATTGAACACACATGCTTTCCTTGATTGTAAATTATTTCATTCCATAAATAGCAACAAACATCTACTACCCCTACATAACAGATGTGTGCCTCCTGTATTTGAAGAATTAAAAACTTGCAGCACTGACATTTCAGTTACCTCATGCAACACAACAATAAAATTAAAAAAAAACCCAAACATGTCAAGTTATTTTCCTCCAACAGACAATACCTACTGAAGAACACACAACCTATGACATAAATTCAATGCCTGGCAAGCATAGCAAAGACTACATTTTTGCCATAATTGTCAATTTTGTTATCCAAGCCAAAAAGTTGATCACTTAAGACACACGCACACATTAAAAAAAAAAAAAAAAAAAGAAAGAAATCGATGCTACAAAATTTCTAAAGGTAACAACTCACATAGGCAACAAACAGGCACAGACCACTAGCTTGGTAAAGACAATGATCGTCACACTGCAGCAGGACAGTAAATTGACACTGCCACAACCCCATTAATTCCTCTGCTCTTTATTAGCAGGGATGCTCACACAATCTGCCCCCTCCACCAGTGTGGAAAATGTTTCTTCACTCTGTCTTGCAGTTGTCAAGCACTAATGCACTGTCCCAGCTCAACACAGGGACAAGCTATGGGCCGAGTTTCCATTTGCTGTTGCTTGTTTGAGACACGGGCAGAGATGCGGTAATCCTGGTGTTTGCAACAAGGAAACCTTAGTGAGCAACTGTAAACCTTAAAACAAAAAAGGTTTCCAGCTACAGAAGCTATTCCAGCAAATGCATGGTACGCAAAAAGGTCTCGTGGACCACATGCAAAAGACTCCAGAAGACCACAAGGCCACAAAAACAAAACAAAAAAACCCAAAAAACCCACTCCAAACCAAAAAACCCCCAACCAACCTACCCAAACACAAACACCCCCCCCCCCCCCCAAACCACCAAAAACAAAACACCAGGAAAAAACGCAGCCTGGCTCACAGGACTGTGCAGAGCTTCTTCAAGTAAAGTACTTTGGCTACCTAGAAGTAATCCACTTCAAGTTTTATAATAATTCTTTAAACCTTCTGGGAGTTGCACATAAAGACATTTAAAGAAAATAGTGAAGGAGTTTCACAACTGACTAAGAATAAGAGAGAGAGAGAGAGCTCTCAAAGAAGAAAATAGTATGTCTGCAAAGACTAAAATGCAACAGTTCCTGGCTCAGAGCCCAGAGCACTATCTGCCTGACTGTGTCATCACCCTGCATCCCACAGGGCAATTACTAGTTTGCAAACTTCCCATCACTACCTTAGAGCCAGGAAATTATTCTACTTCAGATGGTGTTTCAGAATATCCAGAATAGGGGCATAATTTACTTCACTCTGGCAGAAGGGGCCAATGAGGGTAGGGGAGTCTTAAAATGCTTTATATTATCTTTTGGGCAAAAGGGAAAATTCAACCATACTACTTTGTTTGCTTGTTTATTTGTTTTAAATACATGAACCTTGCATAACTGATCAGAATGTGATCCTAGTGCAAAGTAATTGATACATTTCTTCCCTCATCTTGGAATGTTGAATATTTTTTCCTTCAGAGCAACCATCTCAGTTGGTTTTTCAATGTCACCTCAAAAAAAGCCTAAACTAAAGAAAAGAATTACATACAGGGTAGTGAGAATTACAAAGATATGAGGTATTCATTTCCCTATGAGGAGGTCATATCACCAGTCAACATGGGATTCCTATTACATACTACTCTGGATGAAGAAAGCCTTTTGACTTTACTCCAAGCCTCAGGCTTGTTCACCATTTAGCATTAAAAAGAAAAAATATTTTTTAAAAAAAGAAAAAGAAACCCAAACCATCAAAACAACCAACACATTGTAGCATGGTATGGACAGAATTAAAAAGAAAAAAAAATTCTTCTAGAGCATTTCATCTTGCCCTAAATAATAAAAGGCAGGAAAGGACAAAAAGAAAGTTAAGTGGCTGCTTAATTGTCAGTATTTTTTTTTTTTCCAACATATGCATTATTGGGGGTCAGGGGACTGTGTCAGGGAAAATCTACACAACTAGCAGCATACAATGCTTCACAGCAAAAATTACCTAACAATACATCTTATCAGTGATGAATTGATCAGCTCAGACTTTTAAGTCAAAGACCCTGACTCTTCAAGGCCCAACTTCTGAAATGCAGAGATTTTAGTGAACTTTTTGATAATAATTCAATATTGCACTATTACACTTTTTCTCTTATTTACTTTCACTTAGGGATAGTCTGGAAACCCCTAACAGAGCACAATTCATTACTTAATCTTTTCAGAACCTGTATAATGAGATAAAGTATTATCAACTTCTGCTTTCCTTTAACCATCTACTTGAAGCATGTATCACTGATTTCTGCCATAACCCTCTTTCTTTCATTTCACTTTTCATCTGAATAAAAAAGTGTTTTAAAGGACAGCCGAGTGGAAAAGTATATCATTGCCAGCTCCTTGATAGTGTGATATTCGCAATATTTCTTCGAAAGGGAAGAGATCTTGCAGAAGCTGATAAAAATATGACAAAATCTGAGCTTCTTGCATAACAAGCAATCATGCTTTCCAACTGTAGACAAAAATCCTAAAAAAGAAAAATCTTGACAAAAGGAACCATCCAGTAGTTCTTTATTTACACACCGTGATTTAAGTCAATCTTGTATTTCTGAAAAACTGAATTAGGCACTCTGAGGTGGCTGATTAGCAATAGTATTTTCTCCACTGCCTGACAGTGCCTCCTGTATGTCAGGGAGGGGAATGCTACAGGCTTTTCATAATCGTGGTAATCAAGGTTAATATAAAATTTGCATACCACCTTGCTGATGTGTGGAATGTTTCCTGGTAGAGCGCTGAGGTTAAAGACACATATGTTTCATCAGAAATGAAACAGTGGCTAAAAATATTACATATTTACCTCAAAGTAAGTCTTCATGAGTTTACAGCCAGTCAGTTTTCCACCTGAGACTTCTGGGTAATTAAACATAATTTATAATATGGACTCATAGAGCACATTAACCTCCAAATCTTTCATTGCCTTTGGAAATGCCAAGCATCTACTAAATTTTCATCACCTTGCCCTGAAACTACCCACTATGTTGCAGGGAACAGTGAAAAAAAGACAAAATGCTCATCAGCTTCATTGACACTACGCTGTTCAATGGAAAGAGAATTGAACATCTTGTACATATAGTCATGCAGTTCCTTACAATACTCCAGTGCTTCAAGTATGACATTTCTACCTTAGATTTTAAGTTCAGATCATACATTTAGCAAAGGAAACCCAGAACATGCTAGAACAAAAGAAAGCTACTCAGAGACTGTAATGTAACAGAAAGCAAAGTAGTGGAAAAGACAGTGCTGAAAAACTTAAAGGAAAAGGGAAGGAGTAAACATAGAAAAGCATGTTATTTTCTAAAGAGCTACATTATTACTAAAATTTTCTTTTTAGACATACGAACACTTTAGTTTTAAAATTCTGCAAATCCATTTTTTCTACAGCATCGGACTAAGGACAGAGCAACATAAGTGATTGCTCAGTCTCCATAGTTCCTTAGCCTGTAAAAACCAAGGTGTCCAAAGTGATTTCTTCTACGTCCCTGCTGGAATGAAGTTCTTGATGTTTTGTGGAGGCAGAGCCATCTCTGCTTGCAATGGAGAAGTACAACTTGGGTCACTGACTTTGACAAGGCTGACAATTTTTACCTGATTAACAATACTCTCTGCTGGTTTTAATTGTAAAAATTCTTTTATACTACTTTATCATATTTGCCTTTTTTTGATGTAGCAGACCTGAAAATAAATTAGGTATCTCCAAAATAGGCTAGCAAAAATTAAATCCACCAAGCTAGGAAAACTATTATACACATCTCCATATAACAATTTAAAAGTTGTTAAGAAAAAAAGAAGAAAAAAAAGGGGGGACACACAACACAACAGACAAGGGAGAGAACAACAGCATATATCACCATCATTCCCTTATCCCTCAGGAACTTCCTGTGCTCATAAATGAACTAACTCTGGATGGAAAAAAAGCACATTGTGGGTAGCCTGCAGAACATACCCTGCTGAAATGATGCCACAGACTTTAACTAACAGTCAAAACCAGCGTTGCCATTTCTAAGAAAAAAGAAAGAGCATCCATGAAATCTGCAATACTTAGGTGGGACTGAAAACCTGAAGGATGGTACCTCAGCCATGACGGGACTTGTTTGGGCAATGCTCGCTTTCACTCTGTGCACTATGGTTCTCCAGTCTGAAGACTGGAATGAGACAGTATTTGTAGAAGTCCTTTGAGAGCTGTAAGTGCTTTGTGATCTACAGAACTTAATTATTAAAATGTTGCTGGTAATCACTCTGCTGGAACTTAATCTTTCTTTGTCCTCAACAAATTGATAAACATCTCAGAAGAAATGAGACAGAAATGTGACAGATATGCCTGCACACTTTCATGTTTATCCTAACAGAAAAAGATGGTGTTTTGTTTGTACTAACAAGTCTTGGAGAAGCAGTGAAAAGTTCATTATAAAAAAGCATTTCTCTGAGTAACTCTTCAATAAACTGTATAAAGAAAGAAAGAAAGTCTTTTGATTATGTGCTGTCTAGCAAGTAACAGTCAGGAAGGAGAACACTTAGGGGATTACAAAGCATTTCTGACATGAAAGCAACGTCATTCCTACTTGGAGATATATCCAAAGGGGTTCAATTTTCAATCATTAGGTATAGTGGTAAGCAGTGAGACAGTTAAAAGTGCTTTTAACTCATGAAAACTATGGTAGAAAGAAGGAAAAGAAACAAACAGATGTATAAGCCATTTGGTTGTGTATTAATGAACTAGGAACAAAACAGCTTATAGACAGTCACCTGAAATTCTTAAAAGCCACCAAGTATCCCCAAAGGAGTTATTCCACAAAAGGAGTGCTAAAGAATGATGCACCTACACAAAGAGCATTTCAGTGACTTATGCTACCTACCAAACACGAGCTGCTTCAAGTTTAAGGAAAAAAAAAAAAGCTGTCTCAGTTTAATAAATATTCATTTTCTTTAATTATAAAGCTAGCCAACCTTTTACTAACACTTTTTACTAAACAATTTTATATCTCTGCTAGAATAGCAGAGCTACTCACCAAAACAAAAGTTCTAATTCATACTTTATTTCTGAGAATCCTTAGAAACTGGAAGAATTTAAAAAGCTTAATTTGTAAATTCCAGTTTTTAAAAGTCTAAAAATATGCTTCCCAAGTTAGATTGAAATGAGATGACAAGGGGAAAAGAGTCAAGAGAAATGGGCATAGGGGTGGTAGTGGCAGATGAAGTTAAGTCCTCATTTCTTC
The DNA here is from genome assembly GCF_929443795.1 of Astur gentilis. NCBI lineage: Eukaryota > Metazoa > Chordata > Aves > Accipitriformes > Accipitridae > Astur > Astur gentilis. The sequence goes on from NC_064884.1 coordinate 22,032,734, forward strand.
AGCCAGAACAAAAACTTCCACAGAATATGAACAGACTAGTTTAGGTAACCACAGAATATAAAAATTACATTTAGTCTGCCTAGGAATACAGAAACAATTTAAGTACACATCCACTTGGGGGGGGGGGGGCGGGGGGGCCACTATAAAAGAGGCCTTTGCCCTTTGTATAAAACTTAACCATGCCTTAGCAGTTCAGGCTAAAGGTCTACTTACCCCAACATCTTTTAAGAGTGGTCATAAGGAAAGGTAAGAACAGGGCAGGAATGCACAATCGCCCCCGTCCTGGTTTCAGCTGGGATAGAGTTAACTGTCTTCCTAGTAGCTGGTACAGTGCTATGTTTTGAGTTCAGTATGCAAAGAATGTTGATAACACTGATGTTTTCAGTTGGTGCTCAGTAGTGTTTAGACTATAGTCAAGGATTTTTCAGCTTCTCATGCCCAACCAGGGCACAAGAAGTTAGCACAGGACACAGCCAGGGCACCTGACCCAAACTGGCCAACGGTGTATTCCATACCATGGGACGTCCCATCTAATATAGGAACTGGGAAGGGGGGGCAGGGAATTGCATCTCAGGGACTGGCTGGGTGTTGGTCGGCGGGTGGTGAGCAATTGCCCTGCGCATCATTTGTACATTCCAACCCTTTTATTACTACTGTTGTAATTTTATTAGTATTATCATTATTAGTTTCTTCTTTTCTGCTCTATTAAACCATTCTTATCTCAACCCACAAGTTCTACTTCTTTTTTTTTCCCTGATTTTCTCCCCCATCCCACTGGATGGGGGGGAGTGAGTGAGCGGCTGCGTGGTGCTTAGTTGTTGGCAGGGGTTAAACCACGACAGCCCCCCAGAACATTCTCCGCTCCTCCAGCTATTTTCAGCTCATGAGACTTACTGGACTTGTTTGCCTAATTACTGATTTCTAATAGTTCTCTTCAAGAACTTGCCCAGCATCTCTTTAAGCCGACATACTCCTCTGGCATCCACAACAGCTACTTCTGGCAGAGACTCATGGATCTACGGCCTGCTGTGTGATTCACCTCCATTTGCTTCTTTTCAGTCTGGCTCCCTGTTTTGCATTTGTGTGGCGAGGTTTTGGTAGCAGGGGAGGGGCTGCAGGGGTGGGTGGCTCCTGTCAGAATCGCTAGAAGCTTCCCTGGCTCTAAGATGGACCCGCCTCTCGCCAAGGCCAAGCCCATCAGCAACAGTGGTACTGCCTCTGGGATAACCCAGATAAGAATGGGAACTTGCGGTTTTGGAAGTGGGATGCGAGAGAAACCCCTGTACAGACACCGAGGAAGGAGGGGGAGGAGGTGGATGTCCCTGCAGCCCGTGGTGAGACGGCAGGCTGTCCCCCTGCAACCCATGGAGGTGAGTGGTGGAGCAGATGCCCACCTGCAGCCCGTGGAGGACCCTACGCTGGAGCTGGGGAAGTGAGTTGTCTTCCCCCTGAGCAGGAAGGAGCAGCAGAGACAATGTGTGATGAGCTGACCGCAACCCCCATTCCCTGTCCCACTGTGCCGCCAGGGGGAGGAGGTACAGAGAACTGGGAGCAGAGTTGAGCTGGGAAGGAGGGAGGGGTGGGGGGAAGGTGTTTTAAGATATGGGTTTTACTTCTTATTATCCTTGGTTTGATTTGATTGGCAGTAAATTAAATTGATTCTGGTTTTGTCCCCAAGTTGAGTTGTCTTTTGCCCATGACCATAATTGGTGAGGGACCCCTCCCAGTCCTTGTCTCAAGCCATGAAGCCTTTCATTATATCTTCTCCTCCTCATCCCACTGGCGGGGGGAAGAGTGAGCGAGCAGCTGTGGTGCTTTGTTACCAGCTGAATTTAAACCACAACATTGCCACACCAGAACAAAAAGGTCCCTAATTCTTGAACTGGAAGAGGATTCCCCTTCATGCCAGCGATGGTTTTGCAGAACTCTATCGTATCCTCCTGAACTGTGTCTTTTTCCAGGCCGGAGAAACTTAGCCTATTCGAGCATTGTGTCTCATGCATGGCTACAGACTGCTCTTCTGGCACTCAACGCTCTTGCTCACGCTGAGATTTCCACAAGATGACTTTCACTGTCTCACAATTCAACATCCAAGACTTACAGAGCAAGTTTTAACATTAAGTGGTTGGCTGCTTATCAATGTTTCTTAAGATTTTCAATATAACACTTCCTATATTATATTCTTACCTATTTAGTCAACAAACTTACACTAGTTCCAAATTTTATTCATCCAGTATGTCTTTGATATTATTTTAAGTAATTTTCTGTATTCCAATATATTTTAAATAAAATCCTTTGAAAATATCAGTCCTTTGGAATGCTTCCTTTTTTTTTTCAAGACCTTCTCTGGATCTGGATTTTCTTGATGCTACATAGTGTTTCAAGGTTAGAGACCATATACAGTCAAGGTCTTATATATACAAAGTGGGAGTTTGGGAGGGTAGCTTTCTTCTTAAGTTGCCTTTTAACTCAATTCTACACAGTTTATACAGGCTCTATGTACTTCTCTGTACTTTCCGCTAGCATTCCACTTATAGCTGAGAAAGGAAAGCAACATCAACTGACTAAATCAAATTTAATCCCCTGCTTTCCCAAACTTTTCTGCATGCAGCTTGTTTACAGTCTCACATGTCTCCAAGTTTTGAATAGTGATCTGATATCCAAAATGGCAACAAATTCTCGTATTTCACAAGAAATCTGTTTCCTACCTTATCTGGCATGTGGCCCAGCTGTACACACCATTAGTGAATCTTCAGTCTACTATTACAGTTTAAAGATGTTTTAAGATCATCCAGGAAAATAACTTTCCAAGATCTTTGAACAATTTCAACTTTTATAAATCCTATAAACCATCAATATTAAAATAAAAATCAGATTCATTATAAAAGTCAGGATTCAAAATTCAGCAAGAAAATTATTTGGCTTTCTACAGTTTTCCTGTACTTTTTAAAATGATCACCATCATGGTTTAACCCCAGCCAGCAACTAAGCACCACGCAGCCACTCACTCACTCCTCCCCCCTCCCAGTGGGATGTGGAGAAGAATCGAAAAAAAGAAGTAAAACTCATGGGTTTAGTTATTAAACCATTCTTATCTCAAGTAAAATATAATAATAATAATAGTAATAATTAAATAATAATAATAATTATGATTATAATAATTATGATGATCAAAAGTAATATAACAAAAAGAGATAAATTAGACTCAAGAAAAGACAAGTGACACATAATGCAGTTGCTCACAACCTGCTGACTGATGCCAGAGCAGCGATCCGCCCCTCCTGGCCAACTCTTTCCGGTCATATACTGAGCATGATGTTCTATAACATGGAATATCCCTTTGCCTAGTTTGGGTCAGCTGTCCCGGCCATGCCCCCTCCCAGCTTCTTGCACACCTGCTTGCTTGCAGAGCATGGGAAACTGAAAAATCCTTAACTTAAGATAAGCTCTACTTAGCAATAACTAAAACATCAGTGCTTTATCAACATTATTCTCACACTAAATCTGAAACACAGTGCTGTAACAGCTACTAAGAAGAAAATTAACTCTACCCCAGCCAAAACCAAGACTGTCACATAGAATCATAGAATCATTTAGGTTGGAAAAGACCTTTAAGATCCTTAAGTCCAACTGTCAACCATACCCACTAAACCATGTCCTGAAGTGCCGCATCTACGCATTTTTTGAACACCTCCAGGGATGGTGACTCCACCACTTCCCTGGGCAGCCTGTTCCAATGCCTGACAACCGTTTCAGTAAAGAAATTTTTCCTAATATCAAACCTAAACCTCCCTTGCCGCAACTTGAGGCCATTTGCTCTCATCCTATCTCCAGCCACCTGACAAGAGACCAGCACCCACCTCACTACAACCTCCTTTCAGGCAGTTGTAGAGAGCGGTAAGGTCTCCCCTCAGCTTCCTTTTCTCCAGACTAAACAACCCCAGTTCCCTCAGCCACTCCTCATAAGACTTGTGCTCCAGGCCCCCCACCAACTTGGTTGCCCTTCTCTGGACACGCTCCAGCACCTCAATGTCTTTCCTGCAGTGAGGGGCTCAAAACTGAACACAGTGCTTGAGATGCGGCCTCACCAGTGCCAAGTACAGGGGAACAATCACCTCCCTGCTCCTGCTGGCCACACTATTTCTGATACAGTCACGCATCATTAGTCTTCCTGAGCTGATAAAAGAACTTCTTCTTGGTGCAGTTCAGTATTTTTACTTTGCTAGCTATAGTTCCAAGTGTAACCATCATTCCTATCAAGCCAGTATCCTAGCCAGCCTCTTTGTTAAACTACTGAGCATCATTACTGTATAATGAAGTTCTAAAGAACCATAAAGAAAACAAATAATTCATTTTTTACAAGTTTGAGATTTATGGTTCCAAGTTAAGAGTTTCTTTATCAGTTTCTGATCAAAGGCTACAAAAACCAGAGAGATGTAATATAAAACCAAAACTGGAAAGCCCATGGTTCAGATTGCAAAGTGGACACATATTTAAGCAAGGATGTGACCCTGTGGTCAAGGGACTTTTGGGAGACAGTGTTCAAAAACAAATAAAAGCCAAAACAAAAACCCCAAATTCAAGAAGGATGACATAGGTAGCAAGAGAAGTGGAAAATGACTGTGACTGAAGCAGAAAGGAAGAGACAGCCCTTAGCAATTGGATAATTCCTACTATGCAAAGCAGGAGAGAACTTGGGGAAAAGAAAAGAAGCATTAGACAAAACAATGCATTCAGACAGGAAGAAATATCTCAACTAAAATAAATTAATGAGTTACAGGAGTAACCAACACAGACAACAGAGAGACAAAACCCCCAGACATTTACAAAGTTTAAACAACAAAAATCTCAAAATATTTTTCTTTTGCAGCAAACTTGAGGCAGATCAAAGGTGGCATATTTCCAACAGAGTGATAAAAAAAGATTCCAGAACTGATAAGGATCAAAATCAAATCATATCCTTGATCCCAAGGGATTCTCTAATCAAACCCTTTTCCTTGACAGTTCATCCACATGTTAAACAAGCAGAATAGAAGATGCAGATGCCTTGCTAGCAGGAGAAAGAAGACAGATCATACCATCACATGACTGACGAAACTCCCCAAGTGCAAAATATGACAACTGAAGAATTACAGACCCCATGCTTGGAGAAACGCATGGGAACAGTCCTAATGTGGAATTAACAGTAGAATTTCATGTCATACTCACTGTAGACACTAGAAGCTTAAATCATTGCAAAAAAACCCACATGGACTAACTGGAATATGGAAAGGCACTACTTCAGTTCTTAAACTCAAAGTTCTTGAACCACAAATAGGCTCAAGGCTGGAAGTGTATTCTGGGGGAGGCATGACCATGAGTTTGTCCTGTTTGTGAACTCTTCTACAAGCTTCCGCTGTTATCTGCCATCAGAGACAGGATACGAAGCCAAACAAAAATTCTCTTTGATCCACTAAAGCTATTGTAATAAACTGTACTATGTTTTGTCAGAAAATGAATAAATAATTAAAAAAAAAAAAAAGAGAAACTGCTCAACAGAATACAGTTAAAGAAAGGCAAGTAGATGGATTATTTAAAAGCAATAATAATAATCCCATAAGTAAAAGGAAATGTTAAGTCCATATAAAAATCTATACTGTGTACTAGAGTTTCACGCAAAACACTCTGCTTGTTTTGAACAGGAAGCAATAAAGCTTCAACAGAGCACAGCAGAACACAGAAATGCTTTTTAGGAGCTAATTAGCCCAGGTGCACCACTTTATTAGTACTATTAACATGGCCATCCTGCTAACTTCCAAGTCACCATACGAGACTTCCTTATAACGTAACCTGTGCTATTCAGCCCATGCTAATCTTGACTCTCTTCCTTCACTTAAAAGCGAAGGAAATAGCAGTGAAGTTGACCTGATTAACAAAGTACATGCAAACAGTTGTGCTCCGCAGCGATCTTTAGCAGTGACCTTGCTTGTACAGGCAGGGATCCAATTCCCACTTTACTAAAGAACCACTTCCATCTTGTCATAAAAATCAGTGCATATTTCCCACAGTGCTAGCTAAACTCATTGACCAACAGGTAGATCAAAGTGCTAAAATCATGAGCTAGAGCTCCACAGCAAAGAAGTCTTACGAGAAAAAGAAAAAAAGATTTCCATGCTGAAGAATAACTCAAAGCTAACAACAAAAAAAAAGAACAACAACAACAAAAAAAACCAATGAAGAGCAATGTTGACTCTGACACCTCAAAGGACCACTTAAAACTGCAAAAATACCAACCCTGTTTGTGCAAACAAGAAGGCGTGCATGGACAGCATGCAGATTTCCCCTCATGTCCCTAAAAGCAATTGTGCAAGTCGTACACAAATCACAGCAGGTTGCATTAACAGTTCTCCAGTCCTGCTCCAGATTTATTTTTAATTTATAAATAAACTGTGTTACACATGATTTCAATACTCTGCTGGATGACCAAGCAAGGGAAAGAATGAATTAAGTGCAGTCTATAGAGAGATAATGTGAAGGCTATAACGCAAGTGAAAAATGGTCATGTTGCTAAGATAAGGCCCCAACCACCAATCTCGTTGTCAAGCCTGGCCATCTGTCAGCAGAAACCGGATTTACTGCATATAATACTGCTATACTTGATTACTACTATACTGCTATAAAAGGCTCCTAGTTTTTTTAAGCATACCAAAAGCTACTTTCTAGCAACATAAAAGGGTTAATAAAACACCTCCTCAGAAGCCAAGCTTTATGAAACCAGGTTTCAGAACCTTAAATCAAATTTCACCCTGTTTCAATGTCACTGATAGATTAAATTCCTTTATAAATAAAAATATTAAAAACAGGGAAACAAAAACTGAAGAAAACCCAAATTATAGTAAATTACATCAGTTTCACCGTATAAGGAAGGCTGCTTGCATTGATGCTGATGCTTATTTTTTTAGGGAGATTATTTTCTTCGTGGGCAATTGCAAAGAACTTTAGAAAAGGCACTTTAAGAAACATTCCTACAATACCACTAGTCAAAAAAAAACCCCAAAACATTAAAAAAGAGGCCACTTTGCTTCATTTGATAACTAGTCTGGATATCCAAACTGTTTGCAAGAGCACTAATGACCTGAAGCATCCTTAGATGGGAGGCCTGTAAGCACTACATACAACAATGACATAACACCTCATGGTATAACAACTCAGATGAGTGCATCTAATCCAACTCTTCCCCCTCCTACATGCCAGGACAAAAATGCCTGTGTATGAGATTCATCCTTCACATCAAATACCCACTGAGTGAAACAGCTTCAGGTACTTTCTCAGGTTAATCAAACAAATCAAATAACAGCATCCAGTAATAAAAAGACGATTTTTCTCTCTAAACAACAGCCCTACACTGCAGGTGGTTTTGTCCCATAGTGAGCAAACAGGAGAAAAACACGTCCTGAGCAGCTGCTCATTAGGTGAGCACCATTCTGTCTGCACAGCAAATGAAGCAAATGTCGTGTGGAAAAAAAACACAGTTTACAGTCATGTAATTAGACACGGTAACACAGGCATATCCAAAAGAGGAGGGAAGACAGGTACAAATTACAGTTGCACAGGCAATTTATTTCTGGGAGTTTATCATTTTTGATGTTCCTGGACTTTAACCTTACAATTTCTTTTAATGAGGCTTGTTTCCAGCCTATTTTTTTCCTATTATACAGTTACAGGTAACTTTGAACAATCACGTCCTATAAAAAATAACCATCCCCAATTAATTATTTATTCTGAACAGAACATTTTATTTAAAGACACTAGGAAAATACTCTATCAGAACAGACCAAAATGAACACAAACTGCATAGGACCTCACCATAAATGTTAAACAGTGGTGAGAATTTATTGCAAGTTTACCTGATACTCGTTGGGCCAGAAAGTGCTGACAGCCAGCTCAGCTCGAAGCCAGTCTTTGCCAGTGGAGCCGGTGACATTCCAGATGGGATTAGCCAGCGGCCCTTTGTTCACCCTAACCAGGATGTTCAAAGTGCCCGGGTTTGCTCCGTTCTTGCTGTACAGAAGGTAGCTGAAATCGATGCAGTGAGTATCATTTTCTTTCATCGTTGGAAGTTGGAGTCGAGTCTTTTCTCCAGGGTCATGGTCTGAGGAAATCACTATCATATATGATCCTAAAGAAGGGGGGAGTGGGAAAGGAAAAAAAAACCAAAACAGTAGTAAGGAAGAGATAAATGCTAAGAACTGATTGTTCACTGTGAAAAAGGATGGAATGCATAGGTTTTCATGTCCCAAAATCCCAAAATTCAACCAGCAAGAAATCCAGCAAGCTATAAAATGCCTAGAAACACCACTAAAGCAGTATCTACAGAAGACATCACATATCTCTGAGGACCTATCCAGATGCTTCCACCTACAAACTTTTCTTTCTCTTGTTTTAGGATCAGATAATTGGAAATAGGATCACAGACAGACTGAATAAAAATAATGAGACAAGTAAAGGATTATCATTATTCTGAGGTCACTGAGGACAAAATTCTCTCAACTTGCTCCACAGGTTTCCTGAAAATGAAAAATACAGAATAATAAGGTCCATGTTCCTCAGTGCAGCCTTATCACACCTTTTTCTACCCAGAAGAGGCAGATTTGAATTTTAGATACATTAGCAGTAGAAATAGTTCACTTAAGACAGCAAGCCACACTTGTCCTGAAAAGTTTGGTTTGCTGCTCCATTGGCCAATGGATTTGAAGGGATAACAGAAGTTTCTAGAGCTGGAAGAGAGCACATCTTGTAAATTTATTTTACAAGTATACAGAAGACAGAACAGGCTGAGCCTGTCTAGCTACAAAGGCAGAAAGCGGAAATCAGATGTTTAAACAGGTTATACAGGACATAACGCTGCAACAGTTTTTCCTGTTGTTCTGCGGAATGGACAGTAAAGACAGGGCTACCATCTATGCTAGCCCTAGAGCAGCCCAATTTCTTCAAGAGCAACAACTCCATGCCAGGTACTATCTAGTAAATGGACCCCACAGAACAAAGCTTCTGAGATGTGCCAGGCAAAACTTTACAACCAAGTGAGAAAATCCATCTCGGTATACAATCTGAATCCTACCTGCAGGAAGGTTTCCTAACCTGAACTTACCTACCCTCCTGCTTAATGATTCCAGAAACTTCATGTTGACAGATATTCCTTCTACTTTAAGTCCTAAAGAGCACCACAATAAAGAGCCCTTCCTCCTGAATTAGGTTCAGATGAAGTCCATCAAAAACACCGTTCAAAAATTAACCTAAATTTAAAAAAATCATAGATTTGTAAGCATTTGCCCAAATGTGTAGTCTCACATAAGTCCTGAGAGTACGTACATGAATGAGCATTTATTGGTGAAAAATCTTCTCTTAAGTATATATTTGTATAAATTATGATAATTCTGTACATCAAGTTTTGGGGTTTGATTTTTAGGCAGCAAAGAACTACTGTGTTCTAGCATGTCCTAAACAGCTGTATTAACTATTCTGAAAACTGTTGACAAGCTATTGCTCAGGGAAATATAAAAATTTATGTATATGGATTACGTGATCTGTGTGACATGCTAATTTACTAGCCTGCAGAGCAATTCTGTGCTAAAAAATTTATAACAAAACAGAAAGCAATAGTATAGAATGAAAGCAGCTCTTATTAAAGTACTCTGCTGAGATCTCTATTTTAATACTAATCTTAAAAAAAAAGTTTAAAGAAAATTCTACTATAATGTAATATAAGCAGCTAGTTCATATTTAGAATTATTTACAGAATCCATTATTGGATTTACTTTTTATTAGAGAATTTGGCAAAGTATCAGTTTCTGATGATCTCTTCACCATTAACACCTGTTATAAAGATACAAAGGAATCATATTATACTATTTAGATTTGCTGTTAATAGAAGTCTTTCATGATTATTGTCTAGAATTAATTGACAATTGCACAAGAGCCGCTCAAAAAAGTGCTTGTAAACCACATCCACTGGTGTGCAGTTTTTACACACCTTGACTCTAGAATAAACTCAGTAATATGCTTGTTTGTAATCTCTATCTTAATCATACATATGCTCTTATAAGCACCTGACTATTCATGATTGACACACTACAGAATAATATTTTCAAAGTCCTGTTAATAAATACTATGCATGTGGCTGGGGGATGTTGTATGACAGCAATTTGGGGATTTCTTTCTACATAAGAGTTAGAAAACTGAGAAGGATCAGGGAAAAATTACAAAGACACTGTTAGCACGGATTCTCCATAGCTGCCTACATTGCCTGTTAGCTTTTGTTACATTTATCTTGCAAATATTTTTAAGCAACACACAAAAAGCCACTGATTTTTTCCTACACAAAATAAACATTTATTTTTAACATTTCTAAAGCTAAGATCAGGAAGCAGGTAAACCCTCCCAATTTTCTGAAGGGAATGTGGGGAGGAGAAAGAAAGGAACAGAAGATAAGAATTGACCTTTGCAGAATTTTTGAAATGTTGTTTCTTTCAACGTATCTCAAGATAAAACCATTGGGAGGAAAAGAAAAATCACAATCAAATTATAACAAATAAACTAGAATAAACAAGGTCTTATTCCTATTGTAAGGTAATTTGCTATAGCCTTTGGAAGCTCCAACGTACATTTTTCTGCATATCAACACATTTTATAATATTCCAGTTTTTCAACCTCATTTTTCATCATTTACAAATACTTAGCAATAAATTTGCATATATCTATCTACATGTGTTAATGCTACAGCATTTCATGAAAGCTCCAGTGTTCATAAACCATTTATTACAAAGCCAAAGCAGCTGTTCAGCATCTCGCAAACTACTTCCCCTCGCCCCCCTTCTTTAAACTTAAGAGGCTATATCCCATGAATGTACACAACCTTGTTCTTTCCACAGTTGTCTACCTACTCCAAGAAAATCAGACGCCTATGCCAAAGTAAACTATACATCAAATCTACATCTTTGAAAAACACAGAAAATATTTTCTTACATCCTTTATAATAAAGTCATTCTTTATTTGTAAAGAAATACTATAGGATTGAAAGAGTTGGGGTTTTTTTCCCATTTATACATGCTTGTGATACGCTATGTCAAAGCTTAAACCCTTAAACAAAACTTAAGCCATACTCTTTCTACAGTTTCTTTTAAACAAATATTTCCTTTAACACTGAAAACTGTATTTTGTAGTACTACGCACATAGCACAGATTTCTGTGCAATCTATTAAAATAAATTAGGCCACATAAATATACAAATTACAGAAAGGATAGTGTTCGAAACAAAACATTTATAATTAGACGTCCAGCAAACTTTGAGGTAGCATAGCGTTGATGAGATCAAGCTATGAAGTTCTCAGATTTGAAAGGTATTGGCTAATGCTAGACTACTTCATAAAGCAAGGCCCACTAGAAGAAGGAGCACAATGGGGATGCATCCTTAAGAAAATAAGTACTCACAGTATTAGCACCAAGTGCCCCTTCATGTACCAAAACAAATGTAAGTATTTTGTAAATGTTATGAGAGATGAAGTAAAAAGATTAAATAAAACCAGTGTCAGAAGATTTTCCTTTCTTTTTAAAATAATTAATTAGCTATAGAGAATGGGAACTGTGTTGATTTGAGGAAGAAAGTAATTAATAATGTTATCCAAATAAACATAAAAATATATGGGTATTAAAAACAAGACTTTCAAAGACAACATATGCTCCAGGGTATGCACAGATATTGGCACACAGAGATCCCAGGTGGTCAGGCAGACATCTGACCTGTTCTCATGTACAGCTAATGCAAGCCCAGCTGACCATGTAAATGGGCAGACAGCATTTATTTTTATGTACAAACGATAAAACATAGGCATAACTGCATACGGGGGGGGGAATCACACACAGAGGAAATAAGTCTGAAATATTGTATTATTACCAAGTCAAAAGTTTTTTGTTAATAGATATACTTAATAAAGAGATGACAAAACAGCCAAGATGCCATTTCACAGAGCTAACCAACAACTTGGATTATTATTATTATTGGTAATACTGGCAAGATACAAAATCAAGAGGGAATATGTAAACCTCGGCAAACTTCACAAAATCAAGAGGGAGTATGTAAACCTCGGCAAACTTCTTCAAGCAACAGAGAATAATTACACAGATATTTAACATTAAAACAGAGAGAAATAACGAGAGGACAGGTGATTGCAATAGATGGTAAGATATTATTGGACTTGGTGGAAATGCAAAGTATAAATGAGGGAAACGCTCACAATCTTATTAATCCCCAAGATTAACTAACTATTTGAGATTTTCAATAAGAGTGTAGAGCAAATGTGAGAGCTAACTATTCACAACGGTGCTCCCAGATGGAGCAGGGGAACAGGGTGAGGAGGAAGGAGCAGCAGAGACCGAGTGTGATGGATTGACTGCAACCCTCAGTCCCTATCCCCCTGTGCTGGGGGGGTGGGGAGGAAATCAAGTTAATTTTTCACCAAGCTGAGTCTGTTTTGCCCTTGACAGTAACTGGTGATTTACCAAAGAAGTGATCTTCCTGTCTTTATCTAGACCTGTGGGCTTTTCCACCTTATTTTCTCCCCTTGTGCTCTTGAGGAAGAGAGCAAAAGAGCAGCAGGGTGGGAGTCTGACCAAGGTCAACTCACCACAGTTGCCAAAAGGGAAGGAGTTAGATAAGTGTTAGCTAACTGCAGTTACTATAAATGCAGCTAACTGCATATACTAGCCGTTTTATTAAATCCCAGTGAAGACAGGCTCTGTGATTTTTCCCATTGTTATTGGCCTAACAGATCAAGCACAAGCAGACGTAAAACACTAAATACACCTACTTCCCTTGCAGACAAGAAAGAAAAATACCCCCCCCAAAAAAAAAACCTGACCTGTGCTCTGTTTCCACTAGAATTTTACAAGAATAATATCAATGCAAGTGAGTTGCCTCATTAAACCCCAAAATGTTAATAAACAAATAAATCCATATTTTAGGCAATGAAGAAAGAGAAACTTCACATGAAAAAGCAAAAGTTCATTTTTTCTTCTTACAAGACAGAAAGGATGAATTTCATCTTTGGATGATACTGTAAGAAATGAGAAGTGAAAATTATCCAAAGTCGTCATCTACACCTGAACAAAGAGCCATTGCTCTTAACTATTCATTTCACTGTCTATTTTTTACCATGCCCAAGCACAAAGTCTTTAGTTACTCTGGCAGTAGGGCAGTTACAAAATGCATCATAAGTCATCAGTAACATTTTTCTTGAAACACATAGTTTGACATTGATGCTGTTTCACCCTCCTTTCAGTAATTCCCAAAAGAGTCTTCCTCATCTGCGCGAGTTTACAATCTTTAAAATTCATAATGCAGGTTCTCTTTCCCCCAACACACTTAAGTGTTAATTTTTCCTACTTACATGTAGTTTATATTTCTCCAAATCAAACTCCACCCTCTCATTTTTGCTCTTCTCCTCTTAAGTGCCTTCAATTTATTTGCCAGTTAATAGCTCCTAATATTATTCCTGATACAAAAGGTCAATCCAATTCTCTCCTGCACAGAATAGAAACATCAGAATATAAAACAGCTAAATGGCACTGTCTCCTGAGCCTTTACCCAGCTCACGCCAGGAATTCAACTTTAGGATCTGACTTTCAGGAAGATTTTGATGCCTATTCAGCACTTACTCATGAACCTGCTAAAAGGCATCTACATAGGTATGGAGTAAGAGATATCAGACTTTTCCTTAGCCATATTTTTTAAATATATCTCTATATTCCTCTTAGCTTTCACTATGTTTTGTTTATTTTCATAAGCATTGAACTTGATGTTCTAGCTCAGTGGCAAGGACCCATCACTACACAATTAATGAATTCCTTAACTAATTAGTTGTGAAAAGCTTTAGTTTTTATCCCCTATTGAAAACTAAGCTTTCGTATCATGTAACAGTTAACTGCAGGTAAGAAATCATGCTAAGACTGGGGGGGCAATCCTTAAATAAAATATGCCTGCTGTAATGTACCAATGTGGCAGATCGGTTTCCTGATCAAATTATTTTCTCTCACTTTGCTCCCTGAAAAATGGGCTTCTATTTGAGGTGTGAAACTTGTAATTTTCAGCGGGCTGGTCTTCCACTCCTGCAAATCCTCTTTCCTCCAAACAAGTACTAACCATCAAACCATCTCCATTTCGAGGCACACTGTGGTAAAGTCTCTGCCTGTGAGTGTGCTCTTTCGGTTACTAGCACATGATTATATCACCTTCACGTGAAAAAAAAATTAGTTCAGAAAGTTCTGAATTTCATATGCAACTAGACTTACAGGTACATAACTCGATTCAACTTTGTGGTTTGCTGATGGGGAAAAAAACCCACAGATTCACAGAAAAAGATCACATAAAAAAGAAGTCTTCCCCATAAAGCTAAAAGAATGTGTTGTCTTTACTTCATAGCAATGTCAATGACATGAGGTGGAGAGTCAAGGTACTTAAGTGCATTATCCTAAAGCTCAGGACTATGTGACCTTTTTATTTCATTTTTTAGTAACAACTACATAACATTATAGTCCCCGATTAGGTTTCAGGCAACGTTTATGAGAGACAGTGGGCAATGAACTGACACTTAAACACAGAAATAGGCTTGCAACTGAAAGTAGACTGCAAACAGAAGTTCAGAAGCAAACATATTAATTCACAGAAAACTTACATTTCCCACACACTAGTATTTATGCTAATTTTGTTCCTCAGAGTAATATCCCTGTGATCATTTCACAGAGGGCCTGTTACATGTTTTTCTGTAATTTGCAAGAAGGGAAAAAGTAAAGGCTAATGACAAAACCTCAAAAGCTATTAACTTTTTCTTCTTTCACGAAGGATATTCTTTTCAAAAAAAAAAAAAAAAAAAAAACACACCAAAAAAAACCCAAAACCAAAGACAGTGAATAAATTAAATATACTCTAGATAAACTTCCATCTGCTTGGGTTTAAAAAAAAACCCTAAACCATTATAGCCTCCTCTTCCTCTTTCTCCTTTCATTACCCAACACATATTGAGTATCTGCCACACTAGGACACGGAAAAAACAATATTAAAGAAATTATGAAGGAAAACCAGAGAAAATATTAAGCTTTCTAATTTTAATGCCCTGTCCCATCTGTTCAGTTTCATGCCTTAAGGAGCGTATCTAGAACTAAATGTAAAGGCACTATAATCCCACTTAAGATATATTACTTGATACACACACAAAATATGCAATATCACTGTATCCTGATTTGCTTATCAGTCAGCTGCTTTCATTTAAAAAAAATCAAAACTAATGTTATTGGTATAAACAACACGAGTTCTCCAAAGTTTCTTTAAATGGCTACAATTCAGAGGTATCTTTCCACACACTTCACTTGCTTGCAGTATTATTCCATACACAAGACCCAATTGTTGAAGGCCTGTTTCAATTTCTTTACAGACTGTCAAAATGAAAGAGGAAAAAAATCAGGATCACCAACTTCAGCTTTGCTGCATAGCTCACTGCCAATGCACCACAACAAAAATGCAAGTCAAGACTGAATTTACTACAAAGATTAAAACCACCAACAAAAAAACCCACACAACACAAAGGCAGGGGAAATTTTTCTGGAGAATGCAACCCTTTCCCCCCCCCCCCACTTCTGACAGAGAATGAGAATTATTAAAATAATGAACCTGAAACAGGCATTAAGCTACACTGTGTAAATAAAGGCAGAGTACTCACTCATGCAAATATAAACTAGTGGACTGCAAAAGCTCATCAATTTTGCACAGACACTGCAATTTCATATGACGAGAGGAGGTGTCCTGCCCTCCAGCCTGTACTTGATGATGCCAAAAGCACTGTTCTACAGCAGGGTCATATAACCGGGATTCCCCCATTTTCCACGCCCATGGAGGTCAAACAACAGGGAGACAGCTTGATAAGGCAGCACAGAATAAGACCAATCTAAGCAATGCAAATAAAAGCAGAACCAGGTCAGCCACAGAATTAGTATCACAGGCACCACAACACTTCACCAGTATTCACACCTATGATACTACTAGCACGATACTGCTATCACTCATGACTCGTCTATTCCATAATAGCACAAAAATGTTTGCCAATTAAAAGGAGGGGGAAGAAAAAACCCGCCATGTTTCAAAGGTATGCCTGTATTTTTTTATGAAGTTTTGACTGAAAATCATTCCTCAGGCTGTAAGCAGCTACAAAAGTTCTGTTCCCCTTATCAACATTTTACATATGAATAAACATGAAAAATGCACACTTTTGAAGTATTTGAATTCCTAGTTTTCTTATACATAACATCAGCTTCCTGTGGATTTGTTTGTACTGATGCAGAGAAAGAAAACATGATGAGATACCAGTTTCTGAGGTATGATAATTTAAGTCTTTTCACCCTGTTTTTTCTTGTGATGGATCTTTAGCAAATACATAGGCTTTAAGCACTCCAAAATCTGAGACAGAAAAATGTCAGCAACTGAAATTTGTAATGCAAGCTTGAAGCATCTGTACAAAAGAGCATTTATCTTATGATGTGCTCCTTTGAACACTCTTCCAACAAAGCACTCAGAAAATGACATTTGATACAGTGCATCAGGCAAGCTTTTAAAAGGACAGTGTTACTAAACAGTAAGCTGCATTTAAATAACCAAAAGGCACATGGAATAGTTTCATATTTATTTGAGAATTAAGCAAGGCACTCAGTCATGAATTTGTAACATCGGCGTCCATGAATGGATGGCTAAGATCAAAGTAACAACAGCTCTGAGTTGTCTGAAATTCTGTTGTAAACCCACAAATATCCCACAGGTGGTGGCACGGCGACTGTAGGATGCTGCTCAGTCACGTAGGGGCTAATCTGGCTGCTGAAGAAGCAGCATACATTGGTCGGCTATCTGTCTGCAAGAAAAAATATTTTCTAAGCAACACTTCCAAAAACTTCCTACTCTAGAATAGTGTCAACTCAGTACGAAGTTACCCAATTGGCATATCAAGTAACCGGGTACCATTTGTGCCTGCACAGCCTAAAGCCAGTAGGATGTTCCAACATGCAGCTGTTCCCAGAGCAGCAGCTGACACTGCCAAACCTCAAGGCATTCTGCACCTCCTGGGGAAAATTAAGTCCCATGAAGACACAGAAACCTACAAACACTTGCAACAACTTCACTGTATGAAATACATGTGCACAAAAGAGTTGAAATCTATTTTGCTTCACCATTGCTGCAAACTGCTCTGATATTACTTGGCTGGGTAAGATGAGCAGTAATGCACAGACAGACATCTCCCTGTGTAGTTTTGTTCCACCCATTTTTGTGGCAGACCTTCCAGGATGAAAGACCAGTGTTGGCCATTCTGTGTCCACCTACAGACAACACCATATCATTGCCACTACTGAACATAAACTGAACACCCAAGCAGACCCTCAAGCCAAGGAGCACTTAGATTTTTCAAATGCTGATTAGAGACACACACTTTCCTTTACTGAGAAGGTTACAAGCAGACAGAGATCAAATTATCCACTTCCTCTGCAGGGTATTATTTATTTGGAAAGAAATTAAAGTGAAATTTGAAAATATTAAAAGTATTCTAAGGCAGACAGTCTTACAAAAAATGTGAGCACTAAGCATTTGTGTAAGTCTTCGGTGTACTGTGTATTTGCTGCAGCGCACAAAAACGAGTTCACAGAGAATTCACAAATGTCAGTCAAGGCGACCTGAAAGCTCGCTGCCACTGAAACACATAGGGCTTTTCCTCTGAGCACACAGATACACCTCATGTCCTCCTCCACCTGTGCTCATTGGATCCTTGCATGAGCCAAATCAACATGCAAATCCAGCAAAAAAATGACCCAGCTCTCATGTCACGCTCTTGAGAGAGACAAGGAGACAGCAGTTTGATTTCTTCCCAGGCAAGGGAAATGAACTGCCTCCTGGAACAGCCCAACTAGCACCAGAGCCAAGTCAAGACACAAGAAGAAACTGAAGCTGCAATACATACATAGACAGAGGTTTTTTCCCCAGGAAAAACAGAAGGGGGGGGGGGGGGGGGGGGGGGGGAAGAAAAAAGGAAAAAAAAAGTTAAAAGTAACTTCTTTCAAGTAGCTGGCAAGTCTTTAGAGAAAGACAGCTCAAAGAATAGCTTTACGATTATTTTCTCTTTGTTGCCAACTAAAAAAAATTCCTGCAAACTCTTTAGGTTTTTTTCCCCCCTCCTAAGTGGCATTTAGATTTTAACTGAATGGGAAAATATAATTTTTGAAGCAGCATTCATATTCAGAGTGTCTTCAACACATTAATGATTCTTCCAAAACCAACAGTATTTAAAGTACATTGAGAAGATACTTATTCCTATCAGCTTAAGACACTGAAATTGAAAACAGAAGTTAAACTGGTCATTCACTGGATGAGCGTGTGACAGCAGAAAAGAGGAATTAACAATCTGCTGAGAATGTCACTCCCAAGGATCACCAACAGTTAAATAAAGGCTCAAAAGCTGTAATCATTGCCATATGCAACAGCAGATTACAATTGTTATTACAGACCTTTCAGAAGAGGAAATTATATGCCCTGTATTTTTTGAAAGTCATCTTAGAATTTATTTAAAGCATGGGAGGTCTATAAAATAGTTTCATTAGACTTTTTTTTTTTTTTTTTTCTGGGTAACTGGAAGAGTATTCATTCCTTTATTTTCGGACCACTTTTTCCTGGCACCAAATAATAATTTTTCCTGCTATGAAAACAATTTTCCTGAGAACATTGCTTTATGCAACAGTGACCTGAAGAATCATCTTTTACTTTCACATTTTATTCCTTCTACAGGTATAGGACCTATACTTATGGAGCTGTATATCCCTTGATTAAATGCACAACTTGAATTAAGAACCAACTATTCATAAGAGTTACCACCAAGAAGAGTTCTGAAAAACAATATGGAATGATATTTAAATTGTGGAAATAATACTTACCTATATGTTCAGAAGATACATCTAATAGCAAATTGTTACCTCCTCTTCAAAATATCACCCGTCCTCCCCTCTGAAGTAGGTACCTTACTTTGCAGTGATTCATGCTCCAGTTGAGAATAACCAGCAGTCATGTCTTTATCAATACAATTGCAGTACTATTTAGTGAACTTAAGCACTTGCTTAAGGAAAAAAAAGCTGTAAACCTTGAAGTTTATTATTACCAAGGAAGTCTTCAATCTGTCTTCAGACCATCAGCTACACATGGTTATGCATATTTGTAAAATACAATCTTAAGCAATTTAACAAGCGTGGTACATTAACACTGAATGCCCCATAAAGCTCTGAATTGTACATAGATGGAAAGGAAAAGGCTTAAAAAAGGAACATCTACAGACAGCTACTTCTGGAATTTCTTCTGATTTTCCAGTTACTGACTGTGATACTGATCTTGCTAGTGCAAACAGCCCTCTAATGCATCTCTACGATAACCATAATAAATAACACAACCTAAAGAGAACAGTCAAAATCCACAGATCCTACATATCCAAAATAGTCATTGAAGAATCCTATCCAAGAATATGAAGATTCATAATCCATCATATTAAATACTATGAAAACAAGATTAAAACCCCTAAATATCTGCTGTGCACCAGAAAAAATTCATACAGGCAATAAAACCAACAAAAATAGACAGACAAAAAACCCACCCAAAATACAGTTGAAACATTTGTCTGGATACTCTATGGAGGCTTAGAAAATACATTAAAAACTTAAGTTCAGAAATTAGAATTCCTTCCTCTCCTAGATGCTGGAGCTCACATTTAAAACAGACACATGGATTTTATGGTGTGTGACAATGCTCATCATGCTTCACCTCTTGCTAACAGCCCTCCATTCCACAGATGTCAACTACTCTTCTCTCCCAAATACTTAAACTGATTAGCATTAATACATTACATCCAGAGTAATAGTTATAACCTGTACTTAGTTTAATGTTTGCTGCATCTCCATCAGACATGATGGAGGCTAGGATGCCCAAGAAGTTGTCATCTTTTCCATCTGAATTAGTTGTTTTAAAATAAATGAATAGATAAATAAATAAATAAGCTCTCCCTATAAACCCTGGCCTCTCAAATTATATTAGCGGCTCAATTGGGTTTACACTCTAGTACACACCATCTTTCTTCTACAGGGAAATACTTTTGAGATGGATGGAAACAACCTTACCTATTAGAAAAATCACTCATGCTAACATCCTAGCATGGTTTTTTTATACTGTTTTGAAAGAAATAATTGGGCCCAGTGTACACCAATGGGGAGAACAGCAAGGACAAAGACTGCATATAAACTAGGACACTGTTTTAGAGAAAACTTGAAGTTCACAGCTATTAATGGGGTTTGGTGGGTTTTTTACTTGCTGATTGGGGGATTTTTGTTTTGTTCTCAGAAAACATCTCAGTTTATGAAGATCAGCATCTTTCCACTTGACACCGCACTTTCCAATTAACAAAAATTTGAAATAGCTTTTTGCTTCCAAACAGCTTGTTTATACATGCTAATGCTGTTGAAATCCTCCTTTATTTTGAATACTAAAGTTCACAATGCCAACAAAATACACTAAGCATACTCATCCAAGCCCATAAAACATTCCTCTACCTGCATGGGGTTACCAGCTAATGCTTGACACCAACTAATGTGATGAACCTAAAGTTCTAAAAAATATATAACAGAGAAATCTACCAAAAGATGTACCAAGTGACAGATGAGAACCTACTCTGTTTCACACAACTTGTGAACTTTTAACACTAGTATTCATTAGTCAAACATTGTACTTAACTATTAGGAATAGGAATTGAACCCATGTTCCAAATGTAATTTCATGCAAATTTATTCTGTGATTGAGTTATTTCACATTTTGGTTCCTCCAATGACACAGTACAGATACCAGAGTACCAAGTCATCCAAGGAGCTATTTCATTTTCTTTTCTTTTTTAAACTGCAATTAAGCTTTTAAATAAAGTTTTTGCACTTGTACTTCCTAAGGGAATGTGTAATTTATCCTGAACTAAGAGTATGATTTCAGCATCTAAAACTTATTTCAAAACTAGAATTTGCCAAAACCATAAAGGAAATCTGAAGCTGTTAACAACTATGAATCGTAATACTGCCTTCGAATGTTCTGAATGTCCAAATAAGATATTCAGAGTCAAGTGTCAAGAAGCATCTCAGAAAATGAAGAGATTAATCATCTAGTATTGTCTTCTAACACTAAACTTTTTTTAAAAACACCTCTTTCTCTGAAGGGAATATCAAACAAATTTAGAAAACAAGCACAACTGTTAATCATGACAACAGTTTCTAAAAAAAGAAGTTCAAAAAAAAGATAAAATATTTATTTGCTCTTATGGTTTACCTATTAATCCTCCTGAGGCTGATCAAGGGCTAATCAGCATCTTCCCCACACAGAATGGAAATCCACAACAAATAGGGAAGGAAAAAGGAACTTAGACTCTTTCCAACAAAAATAGATAAAAATAGGCAATAAAGTCTGCATATTCTTGGCTGACACGTTCTTTTCTTACATACAGAAGACACAATTTTTCCTTGCATTTATGCACATAAGAGACATCTCAGAGGGGTAAAACTGTGACAGTAGATAGCAGAACACTTATGACTAGTAAGAGCGAGTTATTAAGCACTCAATTCCAGAATTCAATTAATGTTTTAGCTAATCACCAACCTGAATCTCTCTTATAGCAGTTTAAGATTATTACTGCTTAACCTATCACCAGGCAACACAAAGCCTAGTTTAAGACCTTCTCTGCCCCAACCTTTTACTTTTTGAAAACTTTGATTTCCTTTTTCTCTCCTGTAGAAAAGACAATCCTAATTTCTTCAGTTTTTCCAGAGAGGATATGCTGCTAACTAGCCCTCTGTCATATCTGCTGCTTTCCTCTGAGCCTTCCCAGAATGGGAATTCTTCAATGGTCCAAAATGAACACAAGTACTTATTCTTCTAACTGCACTAAGAAGAAAAAAAAAAAAAAAACCAAAACCAAAATGACTGTATTTTTAAATATAGAGTATCCTATGCAAAGCAATTGCAACAGCTGCCTTTTTCACAACAGCATAACAATGCAGACTCGCATTTAATTAGCAATTCACAGCAACCACAAAAAACATTTGCATGGATCTACTACTTCATCTAACACTCATGCTGCTGAACTTTTCACCTAAACGTAGTTGCAAGCCTGCACAGTTTCAACAAATAATTTCTTTTTCATTGTTTTTCAATTCTTCTTGATTAGTAGTACCCCAATCCACCATAATCATTTTGAAACCTGATTGCCCTCGAATAGGCTTGCAGGTTCGCTAACCTGGATATCCTCAGCAAGTTCAAAGTATGCTTGTTGTTCCATCACCCACAGCACTAATGAAAATGTTAAGAATGACTGGACACTGTCAACGTTTTCCAAGCAACTTTTCACCTACTGTAAAGCAGTTTCAGTTTCATCAAGATGTTTCTTCCCTGAGCTTAACAGAATAAGCGTCATAGGTTAGGACGTGTGGTATCTACTGCTTCACTCTCTTCTCTTTATATGTATTTAGAGAAGTAAATTTGCACTTCATTAAATATTACGGAACTTCCTTCTCCATACTCCCCAGCACGTGTACCTTTGCTCACCACCACGTAAAATACACTGTTGTGTTGGGAGGTGTTTAAGGAGCTGAAGATGATCAGCTCCGCTGGACAGCAGACACTGCGTTTCAATGCCTACCCCTAAGCTGTCCAGGTCAGCA
Organism: Astur gentilis; assembly: GCF_929443795.1. NCBI lineage: Eukaryota > Metazoa > Chordata > Aves > Accipitriformes > Accipitridae > Astur > Astur gentilis. The sequence continues at coordinate 22,055,528 of NC_064884.1, forward strand.
GCAGGAGCAGCTGCTGCCTGGCCCGCAGGGATCAGCGAGGACACCCGTCCCCAGGGCACGTAGGGGTAACTCCATCCAGATGGGCCAGGTAGCCTCAGCACCCCTGGCTCACTCGCCCTCAAGCCCTGTGTGTCACCTCCACAGCTCCAAGACGGAACCCTCCCCATGCCCCTCAGGGTGCTTTCTCTGTTCAAAATGCTGGGGGTGGGAAAGGGAGGGAAGGGGGCTGCACTTCAGCAGCTTTTGTAGCACGATGCCAAGGCTATCGCTGCACACCTCGGGCTAGCCTTTTGGAAGGAGATGTGCTGAAATGCTGGTGGACAACGTAAGGCATGAACTGGAAGAGAGTTTGTGCGAGCCAAGCAGTGCCCAGAATGGCATCTTGAGGACCTGGGAGTCAGGTAACACCAGGCGAGCACAGAGGGCTGCGCAACCCGCACCCGTGAGGGAACAAGATCAGCTGACAACGTAAACACCCCAGGTTTTCTTTAAATACCTCTTACTGAACTACAGACTACGGTATGCAAGCAAAGAAACCTACAGCTCTGGAAAATGTCTGCCCCCTTAAACCACAGTTTACTGCAACACATCTATTTCCATTTTGAGTGTTAATTCATGAAGCAAAAATTAGAGACTAACAACAGAAATTAGTTACGCATATTCTCATAATCTACTTCATATAGGAATGAACTGTTCGGGTTTGGCGCTTTTTGGTTGACTGGTTTTGGGAAAGCTGCTAGTAACCGACTGTGTGACTTACAGATGGAGAGGGGTGAGGTAGAGAAGGATTCCTGTGACTATAAACACAAAAAAGCCGTTCTGACTCTACACATCTGCAATCTCAACTTCTCCCATTCCCTTCTCCAATGTTCTCATTATTACGTGAAACATAAATAAATAAATACGCAAGCCCAGAGATTTGGGGACCCACAAGACCAATCAGGCTGTAGAGCTTCGGTTGGTACAACTGCTTTGCCTGAACAAAAAGGAAAACAAAAAAATACCTTCAGAAGCCAAAACTATTTTTTAAAGTCTATACAGCTAAAAAACCCCATTAACTACTTTCAATGTCATGTACTAATTACCATTTTAGTTGTAAATCTACTAAGAAACTTTTCAGAATAAAAATAATACACTGAGAGATGCAAGATATATTTTGAAAGCAAGTACTTTTTTTTTCTTTAATATAATCAAGCATTTTTGTAATATGCAACATAGCAAGGGCAAGGCAAGGCTTGCAGCAACCATATGGCTCAGTCATTTAGCGAAACAAGAATTAAGGCCGTGCAGGTGGCTATGGAAGTATTCAATGATGTTTAATTTTAATGAACCAATTTGAACAATGTGTGATAAAATCATCATATAAAATGATGCATATTGCTAGAATTATCAAGGGAAATGCCTGTCCTACAAGGCTCAATAATTCTACACAAAAGGCATCTTCAGACATTGTGGGTGTACAGGGATATGGGAGGGTGAAGCCAACAGAAGCAAATGAATGCTGTCCTGGGTTCAGCTGGGCTGGAGTTAATTTTTACAGGAACCTGGGAGGTAGGGGCATAGCCAGGGCAGCTGACCTGAACTAGCCAAGGAGCTATTCCATACCATGTGACATCATGCCCAGTATATAAATGGGGAGCGGGCCGGGGGGTGGTCTCTGTTTTCAGTGGGGGAAGCGGCGGAGCGTCGGGTCCCGGGTGGTGAGCAGTTGCACTGTGCATCGCTCTTTTTGTATACTTTTTCATTAGTGCCGTTGTTGTTGTTGTAATCTCTTTGTGTTAGTCCCAGTAAACTGCCTTTATCTCAACCCTCGAGGTTCCAGTTTCTTTTTCTTTTCTCTCCTCCGTCTCCTCCCCATCCCACTGGAGGGGGGAGGAGGAGTGAGCGAGCGGCTGCGTGGTCCTTTGTTACCGGCTGGGCTGAAACCACGACAGTCCTTTTTGGCGCCCAACGAGGGCACGAAGGGTTGAGATAACGACAGATCTGGCCAGAGCGTGTTGAAACAAATTTGCCAAACGCATTTCTGAGATAAATAGATGTTAGTCACAATGTTGTTTCATTTGTTTACATGGTGGCGTTTTGTAAGCTCTTATATGCTCTATGTATTGCCTGTAGTTGCGTATCTCAGCTCTGGGAGAGTGATTGGGATTATCATTTTGCTGTACTGGGCAATGTCGACTTATGAAATGATTACATCACTGGTCATGAGGTTAAGCTGGTATCTGTATGAGGCAGTGATAACATTTCCATACTTTGGGCACCTTGTGTCGGATTTTATTGGTAATTACACCCAATCCATGGGGAAACTAGGGGGGGATACCTCCCCCCGTCCGTTCACCTCCCTTTTCTCCTTCCGACTAATTACAACAGCTTTTGAGAATTTTGAATATCCTTGGGATGCGCAAGCCAGTGTGCTGTTAGTGCTATGCCTCCTGAATATGTTTCAGGTCTTCTTTAGGGCTACAAAAAGGCTCTTTAAGAGTACCACTCAGAGATCTCCCCCAAAGCTGGATACTCATGGGTGGCACGGCATATGGGAGGATATGGGCAAGTATCTAGAGAACTTCTCACCGCCAGTGACTTGGAAGTTCACTCCCGAACAACTACAGAACCCTCATAAAGTGACAGAATATTTGAAAGAAAAATGCTGTGGCTATTCCAAAGACGTACAACTGGCCTCACTGTGCTGGGCCCTGGCCAGTATCTACCAAACACTGCTTGATACTAGGCAGCACCCTCAGGGAGAAAAGATGGAAAACAGAACAACAGGCACCGTGGCTACCCCAACCCCGACAACAAGCACCATGGCTGCCCCTACCCTGACAACAGGTACCGTGACTACCCCTACCCCGGTGACAGACACTTCAGCTAAACCAGAGAACCAGCCTGTGCCAGTATCAGTCGCCCCTGTACAGAAAAAGAAACACACAAAGAAATCAGTTCACTTAGCGAAAGATGAAGATGAACCAGGGTCATCGCGAGAACAGGAAGAAGAGGCAGAACCTGAAATAATTACCCGATCTCTATCCATGAGTGAGTTGCGTGACATGCAAAAAGATTTTAGCCGCCACCCAGGTGAGCACATTGTTACCTGGCTGCTCCGATGCTGGGATAGCGGGGCTAGTAGTGTGGAATTAAGAGGGTAAGGAAGCCAAGCAGTTGGGATCTCTGTCTAGGGAAGGGGGCATCGACAAGGCGATTGGGAGAAAAACACAAGTCCTCAGCCTCTGGAGGCGACTTCTGTTAGGTGTAAAGGAAAGATACCCCTTCAGGGATGAAGTTACATGTCACCAAGGCAAGTGGACCACCATGGAGAGAGGTATCCAGTACCTGAGAGAATTAGCCGTGCTGGAGGTGATTTATAATGATCCAGAAAATGTGCAGTCACCCACAGATCCAGATGAAGTCCAATGCACACAACCCATGTGGCGGAAGTTTCTACGAAGTGCACCACCAGCCTATGCCAACTCATTGGCAGTAATGTCCTGGAGAGAAGGCTATGGACAAACAGTGGATGAACTGGCTGTCCAACTCCGGCAATACGAAGGAAGTCTCTCTTCCTCCCTACGGGCCTGTGTCTCAGCTGTAGAGGAATTGTCCTGAGAGTTCCAGCAATTCAAAGTGGATCTGTCCTCCTCCTCACCTGTACAGGCCCGCATGAAACCAGGACAAATGCACATAATATGTACACCTATGTAATGTCAGACACCTGTAGTCTATCTAAAACAATTACTCCAAAACTCTGTCCTTAATTTTACACTTCTCTTTTGCCGGGCCTTATTCAGTTGTCTCACAGCAACTAATCAATTGTCATAGTTTGTTTTTGTAATTTATATTCAGAGAATAGATTAATTTTTTGCAAATTAGCATTTGCTTGAGAATGCTAACTCTTTCATATTATGAGATATCCAATGAATCAATAGTTTCCATGAAAAAAGGAATGATAATGTTATCTAAACCATGCTACTCAAGTTCAAAATCACAGATAGGCATAACTTTGGGGAAGGAAAACTACCAATAGACCATGATTTTTAATATCTGCCACAATTTCACCTTTAATTCAAAGGTCAGCAAGCGCATTTGCTACTCTGAGTGATAAGTGCATTACTGTGTTTATAAGGTATAATTACTTGGACAGCTATTTATCATCTCTAACAATTAAAAAAATTGTTCCCATCTTCAAAGAAGCAAAGGTTATAAAGTTTCACCTCCAGTCAAAGCCTTAAAAATTTGATTACTTACTGCAGACTGATAGGGGCATCACATTGGTATGATAAGAAGATTCTATACTGATAAATCATAACACTATTGAAAGTGCCGTGTTGCCAGAGAGACTCACTTTAAACAGCATACTGGAAAATTTCTACTCTATGTAATAGTGAGTCATGTAACAAGGCTCTTACACTTACCCTTTCATTTCAAACTAGACACATACTAACCTGTGTACCCAATGCAATGATAAGCGTTGGAGTAACCCTACATGACCTCCAAACACGTAATTGTCCCATCACATTCAACAGAAACCATCTTCACTTTTCATGCATCATTTTGGCTGCTGTGTAATTAAGCTGAGGAAGGAACAAGACAATAACATACATACCTACATACAATTGCATAGGGAGACATTTCAATATTGTTCTGAAATATTTCTGAGAGCTAGCCAATTTAATAGACAAATTTAATACTACACAATTCTCTGTTAGGTTTATTAATTTATACTCAGGACCACTCATCACTATGAGATGAGTAGGCAGAAAATTCTTCTTAAGATTTAAGCCCCATTCTGCTAGCTAGTTCACACTCCTATAGCAAGAACCTTACTGCCCAGAACAAAATAAATGCGGGGGGGGGGGGGGGGGGGGGGGGGGGGGGGGGAATTTAAAACAAAACAACAAATAGCAAATTCAGTTGAAGCTCACATATAAATATGGCTTTCATCACCCTGAAACTCTTCATAAAAATCACATCGAATATGCTGGTAGAAAAAAAAAAAGCATCACAAAACAAGATGGAACAGCAGAGATTAAAATTAATATAAATATGTGAAAAGAAACTATAGCTAGACAAAAAAAAACCCCACACACTTTGTTAAAAGGGCAACTCTCAGGCTGTAGAGAGGTTAACAACTGAGTCCTACAGGACCAGCCCTAGAATACAACATAGTACAAAAAAGCAGTAACATTCTGCAAGACTGCTTGTGATACAAAGCTGGGAGACATCTCAAACTTACCAAGGGCATAACAAACGAGTAAAGGGTATCAAAGGAAAGGAGAGTAAGGGGGTGAAATACAGTTGTAAACCACAAAATGTCAGGAATTAAAGACTGTAGATATAAGACTCTAGCAGCTTAAAAGACAGAGAAGCAGGAGGAGAGGGGTTCAAGAGAGAGATGGCTGTAGTTCAAAGAGTGGTAAGCAGTGTACAACTTCACCGAGCCCAGCTACACGGTATGGGTGGTTGAAAGATGATGCTACATGATCCTAAAGCTCTATTTAAGAGGGCTTTAACTAAATGATTTTGCACATTAAACCTGGGGAGGATCTTCTTCCCAAAACAACATGCCCTTGGAACTTTATTTCAAGAGTTCCAGGATATGTTTTTGTTATACATAGATCCCACCCATGTTTAGGAAGCAAAACCTTCCACTTTTAGGCTACCAATTCAAGAACAGGATTGCTGTTGTAGCAAGTATCTGGTAATATAATCCTTTGGTAGATAACATCAATTTAGTGACTTCAATACACCTAAGGCCAATATCTGCCTCACAAAACACACTCTCTATTACTTTAATTTCAGTAGAGAACATTAAGCGAATAAGCAATAAAAACAAAGTACTTAAGGGTTTTTGTTCTGCGTAAGTAGGCACAAAAGCAACACATAGAAGACTAGACTAGGAACAACTCTTCTAGTCTTTGTGGATAGCTAGATAATTAGGCCTCCAGACTACAAAAAAATTCAAATATTTCATGAGCAGTGAAAATAGGCTTTAAAAAAACCCAAACAAGCCCTACTTGGGGCTCTTCTCAACCTTCCCTGAGGAAGGACTTAATGGAGGAGGACACACACACTGAGACCCATGCAGGTTTTCTGAAGCTCTGGGTGCCTCTCTGGGTCCTTGCGGAAAGGCTGTGGAAGCAACTATTAAAGGGCTGCCAAGCTGGCTTTGCAGCATCTTGTTTGGAGATTAACATGACATTTGGACATTTTCTTTATTTATTATTTTTCTTCTCACTAAACTGCTTCTAGTTCTCTTACAAATCTCTGATCTGCTTGTTCAGATACAGATAAGCAAAGTCTATAACATTCCTGTGGATTTATTTGAGGCACACGTACAAGAGAAAAATTTTATTACTTATTCCACTTCTAGCTCTAATTTAGGAAGAAAAAACCCCAAAACAATTTCCTATCTTTCATAATAACTGTTGATCTTATGTGTTTCTGTAAAAGGCTTAGCTATAGAGAATATACAAATGGAAGGTATGGGTATCTTACAGAGGAGTAGGGGAGGTATAAAATGTTTGAAATTGTTGAAATAAAGGATTCCCAATTTGCTTCTCCAGTGTCTTGTGTCTCTTATTAAGATTCAATAATCATACAAAATAAAATTGTAAATCCAAAATGTAGAGGTGCAGAGAAAAGAAAAAAGTGTCTTGTAAGTAGAACAGGCTAGAACAGAGGGCAAAGAACAGGAGTTAACTGGATAGTTGAAGAGAAACTGCCACTTCATTCAGAAAGAATTCTGAGTATTAGGGGTTTTAATAATATTTCTGAGGTTTTAGAAAGACTGTTCACTCTTGTAAGTGCCAAGGGCAAACAGCAACACAAAAAAAGGCGCTTTTCTTACACATTTGATGCAGTTGTAATGTGCATTGTTAAATGAAAGTTATGAAGCATGCTACTGTATGATGACTATTTTCCTTAAAAATGTGCAATTTTAAATTCTTGATTTAAGATGCTATAATCAGATTTTGAGGAACTGCCTTTGTTTTCTGGGTTTAGGGGGGTGGGGGTATGAGGGGAATGAGAGGAGTTGTTTGTTGTAAGTTCTTCAAATAAAATATGCCTTATACCCAACCCACATTCACAAGAAATCCCCACATACAGCTTTGGATGGGGGGTAGCGGTGATGAAAAGTCATTTTTCATTCGTCCAACATCAACCAATCATACTGAAACACTACCAACCCTTTAAAATATGTTACCATTCAGCTTCTGTCAAGGGAAAAAAAAAAAAATCTCAGCAACTGTAAGACCAGCACTGATAGTGAAATACCTGATAACTGCAGTTGGAGAAATGGTCAGCACAGCACAGCAAACACAGCCCTGGTCCCCTTAATTCTGTTTGTCACCAGACCTTTGACTATTAATGTGACCTTTCCCACTTCTTCCTAGATTCCCTTTTTGTGAGACAGAGATAAAAATCTCTTTCACCACCGACAAAGTATAGATTCTAACCCCCATCTTCTTCCTGCTCTCCAGCACGTATATTGTGCCTCCATTTTTGCCAAGCAAAGTTTTGCCACACTGCTGAAGTGTGGCCACACACAGTGCCACACACTGATTCAACCTGCCACAGCTCCTTTCTGTTTCATACAAATTGCACCAGGTCTCTTACAAAAAGATTCTGTCCATGTGTACTGCTTCCCTAATACAGCCTGCTTAATACACAGTGCTTTTCTTGTGAAGGCAAAAACAACATGGCACTGAACTGGGCCCCATGTATTAACCCTTAAATAAATCAAACTATTAATACATCTGAAAAAATTCATTTCACAGGAAACTACAGAAATATTAGCCCATATCCATTCTAGCCATATAATGCATAAAAGACTACTCACATGAAACTTTAAAATCTTTTGCCAAACCTTGACTCCCTGCTGAATTTCGACTCCTTCTGAAAAACATCCAAGAATTTGCTCTCTCAAGAATATCTAAGAAATTGCAACTCCCTGGGAAGGGGGGGGTGGGGGGGGGGGGCAAAAGGACACCAACAAGAGCTGGCAACAATTCACTGAAAGCAACTTCAACATGTATTTTGTGACACTCCCGATTGATCAAGTCTATAAAAAGTTTTAATCTAATAGAAGAACTGATTACAGCTTAATTTTATTACTGGATAAAGTCTTTTTGCAAAAATAGCAAAACTAAGAACCTGTGAAATTACCACTTGTAAAAAAAAACAATTCTTGTCTACCATGAACACCCTCCAGACTACTACAAATGACAAGGAAGGATAATGCTCGAATTTTTCAAATACTCAGTGAATACAAAAACCTATGTATTTTTTTAATTTAGTTTTTCATACAATTTAGTACTTCCAATTGACCAATCAATATTATTTAACAATTTAAGAAACAAGACAAATCCTTCAACACTTATATGCACATATCTAAAAGCAATGAGCTGCTTGAGTCCCTGTTACTGAGCAGACTTAATAGAGAATCATCTCCAGTGAGTTACCATTCAGCTTGCTAGTTCTATGCTTAAGATGTTTGCTAATATTTTCCCACATTTTAACCAGGCATCTTCTCCAGTCCATGCAACTCATCTTAAAAATATTTATTTTAAAAATGGATTACATGAGACTGAGTGGATATGCTATTTCTGTACATATAAACTTGTTCCTTAACCTAAAGAAACTACAGTCTAAATTTAAGGAGAAACAATAGTAAACGGGAAAAACATGTACCAAAACAAAGAGATAAAAACATTCTTTAGGAAGACCATATAACTTACAAGGGATAGGCAGTACTTTTCATTTGTTTGCTTTCTCAGTGCAAAAGAATAGGTAGTATATACACAAAAGACTTCACTGTTTATGAAAGCCTATAAAGGGAGATGCTTAAGACACATAAATGGGCCAACTCCACCACGCACAGCTTCCCAGAAGCTGGCTACCACACTCCTCTCCCTTGTTAGCACACTACTGCTAACAATGCTGAGAGTGAAGATGTATCTCTCTGACATTGCTAATTTCAGGACCTGCCTGTTGCTGCCTAAATTTTCAACAAGATGGAGAAGATACTCGTGGGCAGAAAAACAGCATCCAGAGATTTTTTCCCTATAAACTCTTTATGAGACTATGAAATCAAGTCTTCTGTGTAGTAGAAAGGGATGCAAGAACATGGTTGTCCGTTTACAGCTAGACAGCTGGTCGACACTTTGGTTTGTAATTTTTTTATAGAATATTTTTCTCTGAACCAAAATTCACACCTTAAGTGAACAAAATCCAAAGCTGAATATTGCCCTCCAGCGCAGAAAAAGGAAGGCAAGAAGAGAATGCTTTTAAATGCACTTTAAAAATTAATTATGTTTTGTTTCAATTACATCCTGTTACCATAAAAACATATTTTTCATCAGTTCTAGACAGAAAACAGTACTCTTGACTGTACGAAGATGCTAATCAGCGATTCATACTTTCCTGATTACTCAACAAGATCTCTACTAATTTGAAGACACCACAGAGCTACATAAGTTACCACTCAGAAAATAAATGACAGGTTGTTTCATAAAATGAATGCAGCCTCACAGTTTCCATCTGAACTACTTCTACTTCAAGAATCCCTAATCCAAGATGCTGAAGGTGTTATGCAAATTAACGATCACTAAACCCAAAAAGGCCTACACCTTTCAGAAGGTGTATCCAAACAACAACAGTCCTGCAATAATCCAGGTTTCCTCTAAAGAGCAGTATCTGAGTCAGCTCTCCTTGCTTAACTGTAACAGCCAACCTTTCCAGCAACATCCACAACTACGAGCTCGCTCCCACCTCTTCCAGCTGCCACTAAGCCATGCAGCATGAAACTGAGAATATTCAGGTCCTGTTATTATCCACCACAGAAACAATCATAGTTTTACAGTAATTTCCATCCATATTGTTTGGAAAAAAGTAGAACTTGCAGGAAGCTACTCAGAGAGGCAGCTTCACATGCCACTTTAAAGCTATTCTTAAAATCCTTCAAACCATTTGTGGGCCGCTCCACACCGGTTCCATCTCCTGGCAGAATCGAAAGTTGAATACTAATCTATCATGCCAATGCTTCTGCTTCCCAAAGGTAGTTTAGAACCAGCCACTTTCTCTCCAAGTCATGCCAGCATACAGCTGGAGAAAGCAGCAGGCAGGAACTTCCGAAATGGTCTATTCCATTCTTCCATGAAACATTAAAAAAACATAATTGTGACACTGGCTGTTTGGGATGTTTAAGGAACAGCACAAGAAAAGGACTAATCTTTTCCTATGTTCATTCTTCCAGCAAGCAAATCAGGAACTTAATGAGCCTTACTTCATAACTGAACTCTTGTGCTAAGAGTCCTATCATCCATTAATTCATCCAGCACTTCTTTTAGTCCAGCTATACTTTCATCTGTCAAAAAAAAGTCATTGCGTGCAAACACACATATCATCCTTCACTATGATGTGCTGCTTGTTTTCATTGTCTCACCCTACTACTGGTATTCTAAGAAAAACTATTCTGTATTCATATATACTATTTGTTTCATGGTTGTATGTAATGTCTTAACATATATGCTCTCTCACTTCTCTTGTCCAAACTGCTCTACATTAGTTGATGTTTTTCAAAATTCATCACCTTCAAGTAAAGGTAGGAACAGAGCCATCACTCACTATCCCTTTCTCATTCTTTATTCTGCTGCTTTATCTTTTTAGAAGTGTTACATCCTTTCAGATAATACTCAATTCATTCCTGATCACGTGAAGAGATGAAAGCATCATTGATTTATACAGCCACTTTGGTAAAGAAAATTCCATCAACCCAAGCCCACCACCTGACCACACTCTCCTTAACCACATAATACATCTCCTGTGTTCTCACAATAACAGAACAAATTAGCAAAAACAAATGCTATACAAGAGGGTTTACAAACTACTGCAAAGCTAAGGCTCTTTCAAAGCACAGTATTTTAACACATCTGTAACAACAGTATACATGCCAATGCCAATGTATGTCTGCAAAGGTAACTGTACTAAAAGTGAGCTGGACTGGAAGATCATGCCACCTGTGCAACCATTGACCATGGACATATTGTCATGCGCAGAAGAGCTACCTAAAATTGCCTAGTACAAGGGAGCATCAGAAATTGTCAGGGGGGTTTTGCCCCACATCTAACAAAAGAAGTTCTAATAAGATTGGTCTTTCTCTATTGCATCTACCTTGCATTGGGGCAAGGTCCACAGGCAGCACACAACTGCAATTTTCTTCTAGCCTACAAACACTTTCCATTTTCCCACCCAATAACTTCTACAGTAACACAATAATTGACTATTTGCCAGACACTTTTTACAGTAAACGAAGACTTATTCCATAGTTGGGATAACTAGATTAGTGCATTGTACTTCACACACTTTAATACTTTGTTGATATCATCCAGCCACTTAATGAGAGTCTTCTGCAACTCTCTGGAATAACCCACAAGTTTAATCATCCAACCATGCCCACTAAACCATGTCCTGAAGTGCCACATCTATGCATTTTTTAAACACCTCAAGGGATGGCGACTCCACCACTTCCCTGGGCAGCCTGTTCCAATGCCTGACAACCCTTTCAGTAAAGAAATTTTTTCTAATATCCAATCTAAATCTCCTCTGGCGCAACTTGAGACCATTTCCTCTAGTCCTATCACTTGTTACTTGGGAAAAGAGACTGACCCACACCTCACTACAACCTCCTTTCAAGCAGTTGTAGAGAACAGTTAGGTCTCCCCTCAGCCTCCTTTTCTCCAGACGAAACAACCCCAGTCCCCTCAGCCACTCCTTATAAGTCTTGTGTTCTAGACCCTTCAACAGCTTCGTTGCTCTTCTCTGGATGTGCAAATCCTGCTATGCAAAAACTTGTACTTAAAATTTTTCTTCACTCCTGGAAGAACTGCAACTATTATATTTCATTTCTTATATCATTTATTACATAGACTTTCTGAAAAACATGGCTTCAAGAGGTGACAGGAACAAAACAGATTTATTCTCCCTCTTGGGACAACTAGGGCAAATAACTATACTATGCATTCTGGTTATTATTTCTGTATTTTTCAAAGGTTTTCCTAGACGTTATCCCAAGACAGTAAACAGCACAATTAGCCTGATTTTTACGTTAGAAAAAAATCCATGATTCAAGTCTAAGCTAACAAATACTACTAGGGTTTATATCTTTATAGCTGTTCTGCAAGTTTAAGCGAAAAAAATTACTTTGGTATCAAAATCACACACAGTTTTCCTGTATTTTAGTTTTTAGATTTATTCCATTAAGTTTTATTTTGTTGTTCGCTGTAGTTCTACAGAAATGAAAATATACGGGCTTTACATAATCATTGACAGAGTATTTCAAATAGTGAATATTTTAGAAAATATTTCAAGATTTTTAAAAAATATTGGAAAAAACACATAATAAAAATGCAATCTATTTAGGATTGGCAGAATTATTATTATTATTATGTAATTATGGGTCTAAAATGTTAGTTGCCATAACAACTTGGAACAGTTCTACATCCATTATGAATCTTTCGCACTCTCTTCATATGTATGCTTATTTTTAACCCTGACTTCCTCCTGATGCACTTTTTGCTAGGCAACCTCATTAGCTAAACTCCTACTGTGTCAGATCAGCAGATACAATTGCAGGCATTTCCACAGCCAAACAAGCATATTATCTTCACACAAGCTGCCAGATGTGCCACATATCTTATAAATGTGAGTTTGCGCCTCCTTTAATTATGTTCTCTTTTCTTGGATAGCAAAAAATCTCCAATTTCTCAATCCCTTAGTAAAGTGCTTAAAGACTTGAAATTACTATATTATGCCAGTTAATGGCACAGTGCGCTACAATTTATGCATACACTTACTACAATATGGCAAGTCATAAACCTCAAACTTTAAAAACACTAAAATAAAACTAAACCTACCTTCTGCAGTTTTACAAACTTGTACTGAGTAGATTAAATCTTTGAAAAAGATTTTACAGCTATATTTAAAAAAAAAAATTAGACAAAGACTGAAGAAAATTTGAACAAATCTACTCTTCCCTCCTCTCTCTCTCTCTCAAGTCTCCAATATTGACATGCATACTACTTATTTGTAGAATTTTCATTATAACAAAAAGCCATAACAGTAATAAAACTGTCTGTGTTGCCCCAGGGAACTGTATATAAATTAACACTGCCAACATGAGAAATCCATCAGAAAAATCATGCTCAAGTTTTGATTATTGAAAAAAAAAAGTTGCATAAGATGAAGATGTTTTGCTTGAGTTCCACTTACTGTGAGCAATAGTGCCTGTATAAGATGGGAAAAGTTAAACAGGAATCATAACAGCTGTGCAACACTTAAGAAGGGAACAGTTTTCCCAATGATATTCTAGTTTTGTTCCCAATAGAAGTCTACACAAAACCAAATCTGTTTCCATATAGACAGACCACAATAATAAAAAAGCTGGACAATACTTTCAGAGATGGAAAGTTCCTTTGTCTTGGTGTTCAGAAGCAGTAAAATTTTAAAAGTATTCCACAGTTACAGAAAATAAAAAAAATCAAATTCAAAGATTTCACAGAATAAGAGAATGTTGAGGTTGGAAGGCACCTCTGGAGGTCATCTGGTCCAACCCCCCTGCTCAAGCAGGGCCACCTAGAGCCAGTTGGTCAGGACCGCGTCCAGATGGCTTCTGAATATCTCCAAGGATGAAGACTTCACAACCTCCCTGGGCAACCTGTGCCAGTGCCCAGTCACCGTCAAAGTAAAAAAGTGTTTCCTGATGTTCCTATGTTTCAGTTTGTGCCCACTGCCTCCTATCCTGTCACTGGGCACCACTGAAAACAGCCTCACTCAGTCTTCTTTACACTCTCCCTGCAAGAATTTACATGCATTGATAAGATTCCCCTATTTCCTAGCTCACTGATGCACAAGACTATACGTTTGTCAGATTTAGAGAAAAGTAACATAGTGCTAGTGTTAGGCATGGAGCCTACCAGGTGAAAGAAAGCCCACAGCTAAAAAATGAATCATCATGTAAGAACTGTGTATTTAAGCAGGCTGTCTGGAAAAAACCCTTAGGTAGAGAAACTGTTTTAAAAGCAAAAATATGTGCTTTTGGTAAAAACATCTATTTTCATTGGTGATCTAGCTTTTTATTTCATTCAGATGTGGAAGATCAGCTGTGATCTTACGAAGCTCAAAGCATCAGGAGACTTGGCCTTTGTCGGAACAATATTACCAGAACAAAATCTGAGCCAGAAAGCCACTCTGTCTCTGTTCTCCCTCATTATGACACAGCCACAAATTCCAAATAGAAGATATTTGACCTAAATTTTGGCGTATACAATGGCAACATTAATTCTCGTTATGCTCTGGCTTCTAAAGCAACAGGAGCAATTTTTATCCTTATATGTTAAGTCAGTCTTCTATAAATAAAAAGCAAAGATATCATCCTGCAAACTCTGGGTCATTTTTTATACTCCTTATTTACATTGTGTTCCAACATGCCCACCTACTCATGGGGAGTTTTGTCTTCAGGACTTCTTTTCAGAAGAATTAATTTGGTAAAAACTCCTTGATTTATATTTCAACGGTCAATTAATAATTCTGCAAATGGCTGGCATCTCATCAAATTGAGGGATGATTAAAACTTGAGTCATTAATTTTTTTTTTATAAGCAGTGCAAAGATGTATGAAAAATGCTTGGTTGTTCTTTTGCCTCAGGCTTCCTTAGTGCATCACTTAGTCTCATTTAGCACATACGAAGGTACTTGGGGGAGGGAAAGACATGAAGGGAATACTATAATCCTTAAGATCTTGTGCATATGTATTAAAACTGTGAAGCACTGAAGTCATGTTGCTGCAGCTTTGGATGTCCTTTTATTGTATGACCTTGTGCCTGTATATGTAAGGGCAGGTTAAAGACTTCAGGAGGGTGGAAGGGAGAGGTGGAAGAGTCAGAGCAAAAAAGGGAAGGGATGGCTAAGAAGTGACGAGGTACAAAATCAATGTTTTTCATCATTTAGGTGATGAACTAGAACTAGAGATAGTTACCATTTTAATTAACATGGAAGGTCAAAGACAAACATCATTATATGTAATTTTTGTTCCTATTGTAAATTACAATCAAGTACAGAGGCATTAGAGAAGCATGCAAATTACCACAGGTTTTTAAAAATATTAAAATTAACTTGCTTATTTAACACAGAAAAATATTCACTATCCTATCAACTCCAAACATGAGGAGAATTAGTATACATATTTCAAGTTTCAGATCTTTGATCAAAGTTTGTTTTTTCAAGATCTATAGCATTTTAGATCTTACAGAAAACTAATATGCTGATAGCATTATGGAACAAAGACTTAGTTGTGGTAAATGATGAATTAAAAACAACTTCTGATTAACGTTTACCATGAAACATTGCCTAATATTCCTGGGAATGATCTTAGGGCAGACAGGTATAGGAGCTAAACTTAGTGATCGAACATACAAAAGCGTAGCAGTCTACATTAAAAAATACTTTTATTTTAGATTAGATCATGCTTTTGTTTTATTTCTCAAACTTTATTTCAAAATATAAACTTTTAAACAAAATTATAAAATACTTATGAAACCTGCCAAATAGTTTAACTTTCAGACCACCAGCTTCAGATCTTATAATCTTGTCAATAAAATTCCTTGAATATTACTTCCAATTTTATTGAGGCTTATGTTGTTGTGTCTGGTGGTAATAATGCATATAGTGACTGTCTCGAGTAGCTGAGCTAAAGACAAACTCATTCTATAGAGATGCTTGTAAGAGAACAGTTCATTAAAAAGAACGCTATTAAATACACAGTGTGTTGCTGTTCTGGAAAGACCTCAGGTTCAATGTATTTGAAATTTGCCAACATAACTCCATACTGAGCTAGTCTGTGTAACATTTTCATAAATGTATTGCCTGCTTGGTGTGTATTCAACTACTTGTAACTGTTTATTCTGTGTCTGAGCATTCCCAGTTATATTAACTCTGGATTTTCTTTTTCTACATAACTGTCCAACCTCACTTAGATTTTCAGAGAGAAGTATATCACCACAGAGGTTTTAGTCCCACATTTACAGTTTATATATGGAGGAAGGGATGGAAGCACATAACAGATCTTATTTTCAGCTGATACTTAGTCTTCTGTTCCATTAAGTCAATTTTCTTCATTGTAACCCCCACATACCCCCAAAAGATTTCAAACAAGTCATGCTGAGTCTCAAAGTGAAGGAAGACAAACAGGTCATGGAGATGTAACACCCTCCAAACCTCCAACAAAACTTTTATACCTCTAGCTTTAGGGTTAGTTGTTGTCATATTTGTTCATCTTCAACAGGACTCTCACAGTGACCAAAAAAAGAAAGTTACATTCTAAAGGCTATATGATCTCTTCTGCAAACATGCTGCAGTATCCTGAGCAGTTATCTATAGGATTGTGAGTAGGTAAAGTATAAAAACCCTTATGCAAATCTTTAAAGAAATTACCATTTTCTAGGCTATTCTGAAAGTATCATAGGTTTTGGTTCCACAAGATTCTGGCTTGCATCATTTTATTTTCTTTCTCTCCAACAAAGGGTTTCTTCATTATTTTTACAACTAATTCTTTTTTTTTCTGTTTTACTTAACTTTCTAAATAAAAACTCAATGCAGCAGACCTGAATAAAATATAAAACAACATAACCTACTCCACAATTGAGGAACATTAAGATTTGTAATAAACAAACTTCATTCATCTGTTAAATTCAGTACCTATTCATTATGGCAACCATGCATCACATTATATCTCTCTCCAGTTCAGTAAACACTGTTGAATAAGTACCCTTCTATTCCTGATTTACACTCTTAAACATGAAATCTGGTTCCTTGTACAGATCAAATTTTTAAAAAAAAAAAAAAGTCAAACTGCAACCTTACCTTTTCAAATGTTGCTGTAGTGATTGATGTTAGATCCTATATGAGTGATATCACAGTTTACTTGGGGAACAATCATAAATGCTATCATAATTAGGATTTTGGTTAAGGATCAAAGAGATGGAGCAGATGGGATGCAAGAGACAAACATTTAAATGCAAATACCTTTGTTAACAGGAAACTTGTTAAGAGGAACTATCAAAGCACATGGAAGATAAGTGTTCATCTATTTAAGTCAGATGTATTTGAAAGTTTTTCCCAGCAGGAAAGTCAGCTAAGTCTCCAAGCAATCCAGCAACAGTCAGCACATGACTCAAAAAAGAGCAGCAAAGATTTTTCCCAGTTGCCTTTTCAGAAGTTGATAGGAAACACTTAGTAAAGATCTGTATGAATACTGCTTCCCTCTTCTTAATGCTATCACTGTTTGTTGCTCACATTAAGTAGAAAACACTGAATGCTGCATTGCGACAACATGTTGCTCTCCCCCCAAAGCTACTATTTCTGATTTATTCATGGAAAAATTACAACCCTCACTAACACCTAACTGTGATTTTCACTTGCTTTCTTGTAACCCATTAGCTGACACTGGGAAGCCTATGTGAGAGATCTGGTCAAATCCCTGGCTTAATGAAGGCCTACTCACCAATATACACACCTGCCACAGCTGTCACGATGGCAAAGAAAATACTCCCTTTGCTCTCCTATCTTAGAAAGGTTGAAATTGCAAAATATTACTACCTCTAAAACAGACTCTATTGCACATGAAGCTCCAGAACCAAGAAGCTAGCGGCAGTGCAGCTCTGTATAGTTTAATAAGCAGTTTCATATGATGTTTATTAAAACCTTATCAAAGCACACCTTAAATGCGTAGATATTATACAAATAATATATAACAACATACAAATATTGCAGGTCCCTTTGAGGACACATGCATGTGTCTCTCCAGCACTGCTGCAAGCTCCCACATCTGGGGATTGCACAAATAACAGCCAGCTACACTGGCCACACCAGATCAAGGAGAAAGAGAGGCTGAAGCATTATACAGTTTCAAGCTATATGTAGTTTCAAGAGTGACCACAGCTGTAGCATTTGGTCCCAGTTCCACTCTCAGGAACCTGCTTGCTGGTTCATGTGACTGAGCAGATGGGATCATCCCTTGAGAACTCAAGCCTGAATGAGTCTTGGAGCAAAGGGAACCTGCCTCAGTGAAATGGGGAAGGAATACAGAGGGGGCAGTTGGTTTTAAGAGATGGGAGGGATGGCAGAGTGGAGGAGTACTGGGCTGGTGAGGGGTCATCTTGGCCTAGGGAGATGGTGCTGAACTCTTGGCCATACCACAATTTCCCAACTTGCAAATCTGAAAGTTTTGGACATACCTAGTACAGACTTTAAAACACTGCCACACTCTGAATATCTCCCTCTCTCTCTCTCTCAAATAATCTTTCCACCAAGCAACTTCCTGGAACTGAATAAACTAAATTCTCCCCAGGGCAGACAAGGACAGGCCTATCTGCCTTCAGGGTTTTGCATTCCAGCTCATTACTCATTTTGCACCTTCATAGCACACATCCATGCAATCACTTCTCCACTTCAGACTGAGCAGATAGCTCTGTTTTCAGATTGCATATGTGCAAACTAGTAAAAACATAAACAAGCTACAAAACCAAGATCTGAAGTAGGCCAGCTAGAGTCACTGAAAACTAAGAATTGGCAAAACAAACACAAAAAAAAAAAATCTAAAGTAACCGTAATTGTTTTAATGTTAACCTTCCTCACTGGGGAAAGAAATATTTAAAATAAGGCTGAGAAGAATTTATATCACTTTGGCTTATGATGTCTTTGTTGGTTGTGTTAAATAGCTATCATCAATTAAATCTTTTCCACATGCAGCCACATTCTGGCCATCCTCACAACATCAACTGAAGAGACTCTCACTCTTCAGCCGCATCAGGAGGCACTTTCCGAATCCTTAACCTTGCTCACTGCTCTGTTCTTTCCCATTTGTCAGCATCTGGTTTTGAAATGGACAATATCACAAGGGCAAATGGTCACTGCAGACACAATTGCATCTGCTCACCAACAATTCACACTCCAACTGTACTTATATCTGGCTGTAAGGCTGCCTGTGACTCCTGAGATCTTCTGAGTCATTGTTTTTCAAGTGGCAGTCCCACAAATACATTTAGTCATAAATGGCTGACTGAACCCAGGTACCAAAACAAGGAATGCTCTGGGAATAAAACACTAAAAACATTTTAAAAATAATCTACTTATGCTACCACCTTTAAGCCTCATTCATCCCATGATACTGCTCTGCTGACAATATATTAACTGCCTCCCAAGCACATTATTTTAAGTGGCACCAAAAGTTTTGCTTCATTTCTAGTCTTCAAAAAAATCCCAGCTCATACAATGAAAACATCACATCAACAAGCTCACAATCAGGTTTAAAAAAAGAAAAGCACAAAAACTTGAAATAACCTGTAGTCTTTTTTAAAAATATCTAGCTCATCTTAAAAAATAGTATCAATGGCTTGGAAAAGTCTTGAATCAAGGGTTTGATTCAAGGGGTACTATATGTAAATTATACCATCCTACAGATTTAAAATGTATTTATTTTTCAGCAGTTGCCATATAACCCAATTACCAGTGGAAGAAGAAAGTACGTTATTACCCGAGTAAGGAGTGCTGCACCCTACCTATTCCTGAGCAGAACTGTCAACTCACTCAGATCTGTACTACCACTGCTTAATACCGATTTGTGACAAGCAGAAACCCACATCATTTTCCTTCTATTTTCTTCAACTCACTAGTCTATTTTTCCTGTTTAATTTTCATCATCTTAATTTTCTAATCATTGATTTATATTCATTCTTAATCAGCATCCTCATGTACCTGCCTTCATGGAGTCACAGAGTGGTTCAGATCAGAAAAGACCTTTGGAGATCATTCTAGTCCAACTCACTGCACAAATTAGGCTAAACCACACAGCAGGCCTGTCAGGATGAAGATCTCACACTCAATCTAGGCACCTGCTCCAGTATTTGACCACTCTAATGGTAAAAAATATTTCCTGAGATCTAACCAGAACTTTCCATATTCCAACTTTCATCCACTGTCCTTCATCCCATCACCATGAGAAAAAGAGTACGGCTCCACCTTTTCTGTATCTTTCAATCAAGCAGTTCTAGACAACAAACGACATCTCCCCTGAGCCTTCTCTTGTCCAGGCCGAACAGGTCCAGCTCTCTCAGCCTTTTCTTGGATGTCCTGTGCTCCAGTCCCTGACCATCTTGGTAGCCCTTTGCGGGACTCATTCCAGTATGTCCATGCCTCTCTTGCACTGGGGAGCCCACAACCAGACACAGCACTTCAGATGTGTCTCACCAGTGCTGAGCAAGGGGGAAGGATCACTTGCTGCCTACTACAGCCGACGAGGCTGTTAGCCACCTTTGTTGCAAAGATGCATTACTGGCTCATGGTCCACCAGGACTCTCAGGTTCTGCAAACCTGCTTTCCAGCTAGCCGGCCCTAGCATATGCTGGTGCATGAGGTTGCTGCTCCTCCCCATGACCAGGACTTTCTATCTCCCTTTGTCAAGCTTCATTAAGTTCCTGTCAACCCATTTCTGCAATCTGTTGTTTCTGCAAACTGTACAGAACCCTCTGACTACAGCTCTGCCCTCCAGCATACTGAAGACATTAAACTGAGCACCAGTAGGACTTTGCACCCCTGATCACAACTTGGACCCTGGGAGTCCAGCCAATTTTCAACTCATCATCTACTTGCAGAGCCCATCTCTCACCAGTTCAGTGATAAGTAAACTATGAGACACTGTGTCAAAGGCCTAGCTAAAGCCAAGGTATATGACACGTACTACCTTTTCCTTGTCCACCTCACGTCACAGAAAGCAGTGAGGCTAATCAGGTTTGATTTGCCCTTTTCAAACCCATGTTGGCTGCTCCCGCCAACCCCTTTCTTGTCCTTCATGTGTTTGGAAACTGTTTTTATAATGATCTGCTCCACCACCTTCCCAGGGGAAGGCTACAGACCAGCCTGTAACTCCCTGTATCCTTTTTCTCATCCACCTCGAGGATGGGTGTGATACTGCCTTTTTCCAGTCCTGAGAAGCCTCCCCCAAGTGCCATGACCTTTCAAAGGTAACAAAGAGCAGCCTCACAATGACATCAGCCAGCTCTTGGATGCATCCCAGCTGGTCCCACAGACTTGTGCATGTCAAAGTGGTTAAGTGATGCCTAATTCTGTCCTCACCTCCTCCAAGTGTGGCCTCACTCCCACAGACTCTGCCAGGTTTGGGAATAAGCCTTACCTGTGAAAACCGAGGCAAAGGCGCCATCAAGTACATCCACTTTTCCCTTGTCACTAGGTCCCCAATCTCACTGAGCAGTGGGCCCACACTCTCCTTAGCCTCCCTCTTGCTGCCAACATACTTATGGAGGAAACCTTTCCTGTTGTCCTCCACTTCTCTTGCTAGCTTCAGTTCCAGATGAGCCTTGGCTTCCTGACTCCATCCCTATACAATCAGGCAATGTCTCCATATGCTCCCAAGTAGCCTGTCCCTGCTTCTGTCTCTTTTGGTGCTCAGACTCAGTCAGGATCACCATGTTCATCCATGATGGCTTTCTGCCATGCCTGCTCAACTCTCTGCACAAGGCAACAGTCAATCCCTGTGCTCCGAGAGGCCATCCTTGATCAACCAGCTCTCCTGGGCCCCTTTGCCCTTCAGGGCACGTCCCAACAGGATCCTGCCAAGCACGCCCCTGAACAGGTCAAAATCTGCTCTTCAAAAGTCCAAGGTTGCAATTCTGCTGTTTGCCTTGGTGACTCCTCTCAGGATCTTAAAGTCAAGTCTCATGGTCATTTCAGCTGTGGCTGCCTTCAACCATACCCAAAGAGTTCTTCCTGCAGTATCACCTGTGCTGATTTATCCTCTGATCCTTACCCATAAGCTATCTACTGCTTTGTAGCTTTGCTTCTTTCACCCTCCTTAATCAAAACCTTTATATAAAGTCTGCATTAATATTACATTAATTTTATATAAATTATATATGTAAATTAAATTTTATATATTATGAGTAACATGAATTTTATACAAATTAAGTAAATTTACATGGTAATCTTAAGGCTTTTTTTAATACTAGATCATCTGATAAGATTGCAAAATTATTTATTCTAGAGGAAATAATCTGATTTTTTTTGTCTAAAAAGTTTCTCATACACTTTTGCGCATGACTGCTTTAAGCTATGATACACCAACCTTTTTATTGAGTAGGCTGCATTTGCTTGATGCAGCAGTTCTCTTTGTGCAGTCACCTGCTCCTAGGTAACCATCACTTTTTTTATTTGGTGATAACCTCATCTTTCTTACGCACTTAATGAAGTCCAGGGGAGAATGTTTTGCAACAATGTGCTATCAATACACACAAAAGGTCTGGACTATATACCTGACTGAAACCTCTGAAGAAGCTACTTACATGGTTCTCCACGTGTGGAGAGGGCACTTACACCCAAATGCCACCCAGTCCATTCATTATCTGACTCACAAGATGAACAGACTCATCTCTTGGTTTCACACAAGATACAATACCAGGGCATTGGCAGGTCCATGCAATGAAAAACTTGGGACTGAGAAGGTGGAAATGAGATTATATTTATCATTAAACTCAAAACATAAGCTGCTGTTTACAGATTACAGGTTGCATGACCTAACAACTCCCTGCCTGCCTCTCCTCTCATTTTTATGCCTCTCCTCCTTCCAGCTCCTTCATTCCATTGTGCTGCTGGCTCTGATGCTTGTCAGACCTTTCCCTGAGTCAACTCGCACTAAGACAGCTGAATCCAGAAAAACAACAACATTTTCTCTAGCATAATAAGTTATATATCAGCTCTCGGTAAGCTCTGATGAGTAAAACTAACTAGGGAAGCTAGCTGAAGCATGAAGGCAAGGGAGGAGGAGTAAAGAGGAGCAGAACCATCCCTTTACTCAACAGTAAGGTATTAGGCCGGCTCACTGTGACCTGTGAAGTTGCAGCGTAATTGGAAACTTATATTGACTTAACATCTACCTGCAAATGCAGTCTAATTAGAAAGCAGAGTTGTTACTGCCAGTCAGGAGGAAAGTGATAGAAGCCCACCTGCAAAACATCGAGCCAAAGCAACCTGCTCTCAAGCCACTGTAACCAACAGGGACAAAGAGCAAGGGAAGCCATCTCTACTGCCTGCACAAGGGACACTTGCTATTGGCACTGCAGATGTCACTCAGCTGCATGTTTGCTTTATTTATTTTAAGAAAGTCCACAAGTTTGTAGATCTCAGAGTGTTCCATAAGCTTGGCACACATACATAGTGGGAGAAGCTGATGCAAGGTAAAGGTAGAGGCTGGGTTAGCAGATGTCAGCTATAGCAAGGAGGAAAAATTAACAACATTTTCTTCTGTTTGAATGCCACGTGCTTGCTGATCCCTCATTCATGGGAATTAGTTAAGAGAAACCAAATGCACAAGAGAAATGCTTAGTTCATATGTTTGTTGGCTTTCTCTAAAGTAGTACGGTATATCTGATTTGTGTTTGATGGCTAGGTTTTGTTCCTCAAGGGAGTTAAAAATGGTTTGATCCAAAACAGAGTAAATAGCTGTTACATCTTGACAGCTGCTTTTTAGAATGACAAAAAAGGAGAAAAGTTTTTATTGTTTGTTTGTTTTTTTTCTTTAACTGCAAAATACTGAAGTATTGACAAAATACTCATGAATCCCTTGGTGATCACCATTTTGGTGCATACACGGTTCCACAATATATTAGATGCATGAACACAAGCATTTCCTCCCAGCGCTGTGCAACACATGTGTCCCTGAACCAGTAACAGCTACTCCAGTGCAGCATACAACCAAGCTAACTCAATAACAGATTCAGAGCTGGGCCATGTCTCCTACCTCAGGAACACAAGGTTAGCTGGAGTATCTCTGGATAGTCCAGCACTGTACATTGTACGTGTACCTGTAAATTCTGCACTTCTATCCATTTTTTTCTGAAGCTGTGATTATACTGTAGAATAGACTAAAAGCTTTAAAAGCTATTTCCTCTGAAACAAAATAAAAGCTAAATGCATCTTCCCTTCATGAAATAAAGAGCAAAACCAAAAGTGCACCCAAAAAAAGAAAAGAAGAAAAAAAAAAAGAGGGGGGGAGAGGAATCCCACCCATGTGCTTTTATTAGTCCAGAGTATTTCTTAATTATACTTTCCCAGACAAAGTAGGGTCCTGATACCAGGCAGGTTTTTTTTCAAGTCTGGTAGGACAGGTGTAAAACATTCAGTGAAAAAGTAGACTGGTGTTTTCATAGCTGTCTGGTAGGATATTTGTCTTCTCTATACTTTTTCACTGATGCATAGACTCTGCTACAAGCAATCTATTTCAAGACCTGCCAGAAACCTCTGTTCCTTCTGCTTATAATTTGATAACTTGACCTGGGTAGACTATCACTGTGTCTCTCCTGCTGTTGTGGATAGCAGGTAGAATGAGCCTTAGCTTCCAAGCTAACTGATGACAGCTGGCTTTGCCAGTGTAGGCCAGGTTCATCACCCTCTGGAGAAGACAGGCTCATAACTGGCCCAGCTGTCCTCTGGAGCCCTGCTGGCAACCACTATCCACGAGACATTTTTTCTTCAGTTCACACTATCAGAAATAGTAAAAAGGAAATTCTGCATCCACCCAAGAGACATATTTATAGCATAACACCTAGGGTGCAGCACATGCATCGTAAACTGCAGGACATGAAGGGATGCTCTGGGACACAAGCATAGCTGCAATAGCTGTAGAAGACTGCGCCATTTGGGAAGCAGTAAACTTGAGGCAATGTGGCCACTACCTGAATATCCAAAGTTCTCAGCACCTAGACCCAGGTTCCTTCTTGGAAGAAACTCGATGGCTTGCTCCAGCAACAGGCCCTAAAGAAACCAGTACGTATGCTAGGTTGATAATGAAAAGGGCTGAAGCTCTTGGAGGGAAGTGGGAGTAAGCCAAACTGACACTGCAGGTATATGAACTGAAAAGAGGGGATGTGAAGAGGTACATATCCTTTCCCAAATCACACACAGGCTACCCTGTAAAACACCCAGCATCTCCCTTGGGATAGATGCAAGTACTGGCCTTCCCTACAACACATACTCCCACTTGTACCTCCTCAGGAAAGGGGGAATGTGGGGTTTCAAACACCTCCAGGAAAACTCAACTTCTTAACAAGTATTATAAAACGCAGACATCGCCTTCACCAGAGGACCACATAACTTTTGATAGCTAGGCCATCTGAGCCTGTGACATGGCTGACAGCTCTGGTGAATGGCTTCTTGAAGGAGACAAAAATCCTTTGAGAGGAAGGGTACAAGGGGAAAAAAAAATTATTTTTTTCTTATCCAAAATAGACACCATGTAAAATGCAAACCAAAGTTAAAAATGTATGATCTAATTCAAGTTTTCTGGCTTGCTAATTTTAACTACAGTTTAAATCTGATTAAAATCCACCCACCTTTGCACAGAAACAACACATTTTGGAATGAAAAAATGCACTGCACTTTAAGTCCTTTGGTTTTTTTCCTAGTGGATTATCTTTATGGATTTAATTTCTGAATAATATTCTAAACTCTACACTAAAACATATTTAAAGGAGGTTATGCTTTCAAGTCCAGGAGGAGATGGGAAGAAAGGAAGACAGCTTTGGATGTCACTGTATCTGTGGCAGCAACATTATCCATGCTAATGATTAAGAAGATTCAGAAACAAACACAAACATCACATATGAGGCAAAGCAACACAACTGAATCTGTTCCTGCACCTGACAAACCTGCTCCTTCTCTAATATATCCACCTAAGCAATTGCCTCTTCACAGCCTACATGCTTGCAAATGAGGTTTGTGTGACCCTCAATACAACAGATTTGCCTTTTCAAAGTATCTCTATATTGAAAGGTGGGAAAGGGAACAAAATAATCCCAGCAACGATTGGGGGAGGGGAGGGGCGGCAGCAGATTAAACAAGCCTTACTGATAATAATTACTGTGATAACAGCAATTTGAACAAGTATCTGTACAAGTAGTGATAGAAATGCCCAAATTAAAAATCTTACTGTTTTCTGAATACAGTTGTTTCATTAGTTCACCACAACCTAAGAAAAAAGTTTGAATCTTCTCAGTTGACTCAAACTCTGTTCTGTAAAAAATTATAGTTTCATTATTACCACAGCTTTAGTCACTATTCACAAACATCAATGATTGCTGCATCAGCACGGACTTGCAGCAAAAGCACAACAAGGGAACATAAATTACATACTGAGCAGCAAAAGGGTTAGAGCTCAGAAATCAATATTTAAGTAGACAGGAAAAATGCAGGCACTGTACATGAAAAAAGTATGGAGGAAAGCATCACTTTCCTTTGTTTTCTTGCTATTATGTGGCTTACTGAATTTCACCTCATCTTACTTCAAGGTTTTTTTGTTTGTTTATACAGGCATCGCTTCTTCTGTTGTTGGGGTTGTCACTGCTCAGATTATTGATATGCAGACAATTCAGATATTAGTTTCCAGTTGCATAATAGGTCCTATATTAAAAGTGGGATTGGGAATGCCCTCATTCTGCAATGAAAAGTATCTCACAGCTTCACTTCCACTACTTCCTTTACTCCCTCCCCCAAATAGTTCCCAGGCCCTGTTTTTCTTTACCCCTCTTTTAAGTAGTAAAATTATTTTACTTTGTTCCCCTTCTTCTAACCTGGTTTCCACATCTTCTACAGGGGAGCCTGTAGTTATATTGTTGTTTGAATCTGGCATTTGTTGGACTGCTAAAAATTACACACAGGTGAGTGGGAGTGGAAAGAAGAGCAATAAGGTTTCCAGTCAGAGCAACCTACAGAAATGTCAAAGCTAAAGAATAAGAGCAGCCAGAAACATGCAGAAGGGAGGCGGCCAGCTACACTTACAGCATGGCCATGTAAACATAAAATAAGTTCACTAGTTGTCTACTTTTTATCTTTTCTGTGAAAGTGTCCAGCCAAAGGGTGCCAAAAAGAGGGTACAAAGTTACCAGATATGCTGACCCCATGCCATGCTCTGTGGGCAGCAGTGCGTGAGGTGTCCCCATGCTCTGAGCCAAATTAAGCCATGTGAGAAGCACCAGTACATTAGCTCAGGTCTGGCCCTCCACCACACTCCAAGATAGCCAGAAAATTTGAAGGCAAGGCAAGCTACTTTTATCTTCAGAAGAGAGGGAAAAAAAAAATAAAAATATATTGAAAAAAAATATACACACACACACACACACAGAGCAGGCTGAGAGTGAAAGTGACAGTAGGACAATGGCACAACAGGCAGAAACAGTACTCAAAAGCAGGGCTGGCCTGCTCCTCTCCCATGCAGGGAAGCAATGAGAAATGAAACAAGCACTAGTCCTCAGCTGTGCTTCAGGCTTCCAGCCTTGCACACTCTGAACACTAAATACCTCAAATAATCTGGAACACCTTCCAGGCTACCAAGGTGCTATTCAAACCCTGTTTCCCCTGCAACTCTGAAAGGCTAGCGCAGTACCATTTTGCTTTTTGTTCACCCTTCACAATGCTACCAGAATAGCAGTTTCAGGTAATGCCTCTTACTGACATTCACAGTTCCCCAGGCAGCAGCTGACTTCACATAAGCAATGAAACACTTGCACTTACAGCTCAGGCTCCTGACTAACAGTGGTTAAGAGTTAAGAAGAACTGGTCATTTCTCCTCCAACAGCGTTGCAGTGATGGCCAGTACCATTTGAACACCTTGTGACACAGGTATCAGAAGCTTGAAAGCTGCACCGCACAATAGAAGGCTGCATCACAAGCAAGAACACTATTATGAACGCTCTGACAGTACCAGCATGGCAAAGGTGGATTTGCTCAAGATTAACCTGCTACTTTGGAACTCTATCTATAGCAAACAGATTTCTCACCTTGCTTTATTACTCCAGATTCAGAGTAATAAACTAATATACTTCAAATACTGAACTAGGAAAACAAAGAAGAAACTAAGAAAGAAAAAAGAACAATTTCTCAGAAGGTAGCATTTTATACAGCCTCCACTGGAGTTTGGTTACACTACACTCAAAGCAAGAATCTGACAGATTTTCTAAAACATAACTGACACCAGCAAAATACATTTATTTGACACATACAAGCCAGTAAAAGACAAGCTATTCAAGAATAAATTAGCTTTTTGAAAATCCATATTGCATGGAAGAGGTATGGCTGAACAAAATACTATAACAACTTTAAAGAAAAGGAAAAAAAGCGCAGCCAACTAAACATCACTTTGCATAAGCAGGTATAGTAGCTGACCTTCAAGATGGAATATTTTTTTGTGCAAATACAGCAAATAATCTTTTTTTAAGTGTTCTGTCTTTCACCACCCAAATGTAACAGAATAAATCCATCTGCATCAATGAATGAAAAACCGAACCATAGATGTTACTCATACGCAAAAACCATTTGTATTACTACAAAACCCTTATGTCGTGGTTTCAGCCCGGCCGGTAACAAAGGACCACGCAGCCGCTCGCTCACTCCTCCGCCCCCCTCCGGTGGGATGGGGAGGAGACGGACGAGAGAAAAGAAAAAGAAACTGGAACCTCGAGGGTTGAGATAAAGGCAGTTTACTGGGACAAACACAAAGCAATTACAACAACAACAACGGCACTAATGAAAAAAAAAAGTATACAAAAAGAGTGATGCACAGTGCAACTGCTCACCACCCGGGACCCGACGCTCCGCCACTTCCCCCACCGAAAACAGAGACCACCCCCCGGCCCGCTCCCCATTTATATACTGGGCAGGATGTCCCATGGTATGGAATAGCTCCTTGGCTAGTTCAGGTCAGCTGCCCCGGCTATGCCCCCACCTCCCAGGTTCCTGTAAAAATTAACTCTATCCCAGCTGAACCCAGGACACCTTACTAACCCCCTGCCTAAATTTCCTGATAAAAAAAAATGGCTTATCGAAATGTACAAAAGCACTGCTACACTGTGTTATCTATAAAGCCTTCCCTGCATCCCTCCTCTCTTCACTTTTTACCAAGTGAAGTGTGTTTGAGAACAACAGGGAATCCTTGGAATTAGTCAATAGATTGATTAATGCACTGTACTGAGCAAGCCAAACAGGATCAGGATGTTTACAGGTGTTCTTGAGGTAGACATTAATTGCACTGCACTAATGACATAGGCTTCTTTCTGTTAAAGATGCTACTAAGAATACAGACAAGAAACCAACCACAAGGCTTACTGAATAAGTAAAGCAGTAAAATATGTTTTTCTGATCAAGTACTTCAAATAAATTCAGCTCTGTAGTATATTGACAAGTTAAACAGGAGACAAGTATCAGTCAACTTTTGGGGCCAAGGAGTACATGAAGACTGAAGTATCTAAGGAGGAAAAAAATTTCTCTCAGTCACCTTAAATAAAGCAATCTACCCCATCACAATGAAATGTAAAAGGAAGAGAGACAACCAGAATTTCTTAGCAGCCCCAAACACAGATTCCAAGCTTTTGCAATTATTTCATAATGTAATGACCCAGTTCAGCTTTCAATGATCAAACTTTAAAACCACTACCTTCCTGAATTGCATTTGCCAATCCACGGACTAGTCAATAAATTCCCTTGCGCACAGTTTCTCTGATCTATTACCTTTATACTGGCAATGCAAGCCATACAGCCGCAAAACCTTGAAAAGTCAGTTCTCAATTGCTCAGTGGACTGGTAAACTTTGCTAGTCTGTCTATTAAAATAAAGAGACCCAGAAAGCATTGTTTGAACTTCACCCTTCTGTAGTGCAAAACAGCCAGCTGACGCATCATGTGTGGAGCAGTGTCTCAGTGGAAGAGCTCAGTAACCTGGGACATGGTGAGTGTTCTCCTGCTGCTTGCCAAGCTCTTGACTTTTCAGCGCCTCAAGAAACACCCAGCTTTCACCAGACACTGCTTCCTAGTTAACTTTTGTCTGACTGTATCTGTACACATCCACATAATTTAAATTTATGGGTTGGTGGTTTCATTTCTACAGGAGAAAAATTCAGGTTTAAGTGAAGTAAAAGGCCAAAAGTCTCATCTATATGACCTCTACGTTACAGCTTTCCTTCGTGAGCCACACTCATATGAGATCTATATTAAAGCACAAGTTCCATGACCTTCTGGCTCCCCTCTCTCATTTATACATTTCATAAACACTTACATTGGTCCTGTGCTGAAATTCATTTTGGGTCACACAGGTGACACGAAAGCTATTTCCTTTCTGTACAAGACAGAACTTAAATAGCACACAACAGACTTTCCAGATCACAACAATTACTCAATGCTATTTGTACAGGAAAATTAAAGTTGCACACAAATTTAAGCGTGTAACTTTTGTATTTCTTTCAGGTGCCCCAGAGGTTTATACAACCCCTGTCCCCACCAACACCACCAGCTCCATGGTCCTCATCAGCTGCACCAGTGTTAACAACTCTTTTTACAGCTACACAATAAACTGTGTTAATCAACTGACCCATGCTGCATACTTTCCCCCCTGCCTGCCCCCCTGCCCTGTTATTATTTTCAATCCACACCAGTTTGCAACCACCTGCACATCAGAGTGACTGGGAGGAGGCAGCAACACAAGAATGCCTCTGGGAATGACAGGACATGGGAATGAGCAGCCAGAGGCATTCTGCTTAAAACCGACATAAAAACAAATTACCATGAAAGTGTGGCCTAAGATTACTTGTCAACACACTTCCTCCCATCTCCATTGCCTTTCACTACGTATGTTCTCCATTCTGAGATAAGTGTGCAGTCTTCCACCATGGACCCCAAAATGTCAGCCTACCAGAGTATATTATGTTTTACTTCTCAGGACTGTTTCATTTCTTTTCCTTTTTTGCATAGTAGTGAATATAGTTTTGTTCTTTAAAAGGAGCCAACATGTAAGGTCATATGTAATTTCTGCGAAGTAAAATAATTTCTGCAATAGTCTTCAGAGTAAAAAAAAAAAGTTTGTATTTGTGAAACACACTCTACTTACTAAGGAACATCTTTAGAGACTTAATCTGTTCTCTTTTAGTCATGCTAGATAACAAGTGCAACTAAGAACCTTCCCCATTACTGTTAATTTATTTTTCTCTGATTTCTAGAAAACCAATTAAAAAAAATTAGCACACATCCAATCCAGCCACATTATCCATCTGAGAGATCAGAAACAAGATGTCCATCTCAGCATGTCACTATTGTCCACTAAATTTAGACATTCTTCAAATTGCACTTGTATCCAGGAGGGTAATAGCCCTTACATTAAAAAAGCCCTTCATTAATTGGCTCCCCGTCACACAGCCCATTAGAGGCTCTCATGCCCTGACCCTGCATAGCCTCAGAATAATGCTGCTTTTAACAGGCAAACCAAACACAGTAAATAAACTAATCTTCTCTATCTAAGGGTAAAAAACATCAGTAAATGTATTATTAATATGGATAAAATCACCCGTTTGCACATCCCCAGTGATATAAGAAAGCACTATTATTTACTGTGTCTTCTGCAAAATGAATTTATCCACACACAATGAATAGTCTCCTAAAATAACTGGAAAAAAATCCTTAGCCAAAATTTGATTTCATCTTACTAGCATTCTCTGATTTCTATCTGGTATAGTATAATGTATAAAAATCATACACCTGAAAACATAATCTATGCTCTAAAGGGTTTGCTTCAACATAAAGAAGATGTCTGTCTTCAGAGGTACAAAGACCATCAGGTAAATACTTTGACTTCATTTTTGTCACTATGTCTATAAAAAAGTAACACTTGGTTACCACCCTTGCCTCACATAAAATGTAAATCCACAGTTACAGAACCATTTCTGCGTTAAGGAACAACTCAATAGTCTTGGACCATTCACCTAGAATGATGTCAGGGAAAGGGTGCATATTTTATTTAAAAGGTATTTAAATAAACCCTAAATGGGTGGGAGAAGGTGATTAGGAACCAGTTTTGTTCACTTCCTGTACAAGATGCCAACATGTATTAAATAGAAGTCATGTGCAAGTTCAAAACAAGTAAGAAGAGCTGTGTCTTCCCATAATTTGTAACAAAAGACGGCACTCTGTTATAGGACATAGCAGATACTAGAAGGCTTCAAGGAGCCCCCAAATAGTAAGACAAAGTTGACAGGGAAAAAACATTAATTCATTGAGAACATCACAAATAAAGACCATTTCTAGTTGAGGAAATTCCTAAATGCCATACAGCTGGGAAATGGGAAAGTGTTTAGGGCATGATCACCTCTCATTTGTCCTACCTTTGCGTTCTTCCCTAGGCAACTGCTAATGGCTACTCTCAAAACCAGCAGACCTGTAGCTTGATCTAGCACAGTTGCTTTTATATGCTCTTAGAAACCTAATGTTGGACATAAGGTGTTTTCCAAGGTTTTAATAACTAATCCAAAGGTTTTTTCATGTAAGCTATGGTTCAAACAATTTACAAGTTGGTATTTAAAGCCGTACACAACCACCTGCTCTAAGTGTTTGCTTTATCTCAGAATTAATCATTATGTACTGCATTTATTTTTCCCATAACAGAAGATAAGTGGCTTTTGCCTCTGCTCACAATTTGAGAAATACAATGTAGATCAGTATAAAAGAAAAATTCTGAAGTTGCGTTAATTACTCAGAGGTAATTACACTTGCCTTACCAAGTGTTTACTATTGCTCTACCTAAAAAATGCTTTCCATTAGGACAAGTTTTCACATTTTCATAGCACACCGAAGCACATGCCCATTAGGTCTGACATTTCCCATGATCTATCCTTCTCTAAAGCACAACATTTGATTCAAGGGAGGGGTTTAACTCAAAGTAAAACATGAAGTCAATTGACAAATTTTTCCCCTTTCCTGTTTTTATGCATCCTTTTCTCTCTCTCTCCTTTTTTTTTAATAAGAATTTCTAAAGCTACTGACGACTAAAAATTGACATTTGAAAATTTATTGTAATTCTTTATGACTACAACGGTTCTGAGTAAATCTGGTAAAACTAAAGCCCTGAAAGTCACATACTCAGCATAAGGGTATTACCTTTTTAACATACTGGTAAAACAGTGGTCCTTCTGAGACAAAGCTGTACTGGAATACGTATTTCCCTTACTAAGGCCAAGGTCAGGACATCATATTGGATTCCACAGAGATGCAAGAGACAAGGGCTCCAAACATGACAAAGGAGAGAACATCAACACATGCATTAAGGAGCTCTGCACCTAGCTGAAGCATTATAGAGCCTGAGAAGAAAAGATGGAAAGAAAAAGGTCCCTACCCTAGCACTTCAGTTTCTGTGCTGCTCAGTTTTGCTGGGTACCCCTTCTCTCCTCTCATTCTCTGACTGAGCTGGAAAAAGTGGGCTGACTCTGGTCCCTAGGAGATCCCTGGCTTCCACATGTTAGAAAACCCAGCATTTTTCAAAGTGAAAACACTAGTAGTTTAGTTTTACCTATACCTTCATTACCACCTCTTCTACTTGGATGACTTCTTCATGAGTACCGGACTGCTTTATAACCTACAGTTTCAACAGTAAGAAGACAGGGTCAGCACCATTAAAAAACTGCACGGCAGATGACTGCACAGTTACTCCACTTCTGCTTTTGCCTGAACTTCTTGCTGCTCCACTTCCTGCAGACCCATCAGAGGAATTCGGCACTCATTTTAGAACTGTTTTACATTCTTAGACTTAATTTAAAATCGTGCTATTTCAAACACAAAAGAGCGTAAGTATTTAGATTCAGCATAGATTCTCAGAATCTGAAGACTGTGAACTTCTTAAGGGTAGCTCATCACGTAAGACTGCTCACTTTTAGTCTGGATCTCAATAACTGAACATTAAAATTTTTAACAGTGGTCCAAGAAGTCTATAATTCTAACCAGAGGGAGAAAAAATAATAATAATTAGAGCTTCTTCTGTATCTGTTTCGGACTATCTCTGAAATGTTCCTTTATTTTGCTAGATTTTATTGAGCAGCCACAATTTCACATACAGATTTGAAAAAAGAACTTCCTCCAGAAGACCTCCAGAAGAGTCCATGTGCTACACTCAGAGGAAAAAGGGTCTGTAGCAGAACTGAACAGAAATCAGGTACCAAAGACAGAGAGCACTGTGTCATTTAACTCTGAAAACTGCCTAAGGATGACAAGTATGTTATTTGGGAGAAGCAAGAAGACGCTATCTTATCATTTAGATTAATTCAAAATACAATTCCTCATATTGCTGGTTTTCCTATACAAGGTGTGCCTGAGGTCTGAGAATACCAAATTTTTTACAAAATGGTGCTTCCATCACAATTAAGATATCGCCAACCATTTTAACAAACCATGTAGACTCTGAAAAACACAAACTGAAAAGTAACTGATTTCGTCCTTTGTAGGGGAGATATTATTTTCAATTTGTTAATACAAGACCATCATGAATGCTGAGGCTTCAAGGCTTAAATTTACTCTTCCATATGCAAACTTGAAGCACCAAGCAGTCCATTAAAAAAAGTGTGGATCTTGCTTAATTACCTGTTCTGCAAGATATGGGGCATGCTAACAGCTGCTGATATCAGTGACTCCAAAGCAGGGGGAACTCAGCTAGTTAGCAGTTAAGAAGTAAAATTACATACACTCACCAGCATTAATAATGCACAACAATATATAAAAAGCAGGGGAAGGAATGGTGCAGAGGTTAGGTTACTTCTGTGTGGCAACATTTCACACTCCTCCTCTACACGTACCTCACTTCACAAAACCTTTTAGATACAAATAAAATAGCCATGACCTTTTTTCCTCCTCTGCATGATTAATTACTTAATGTATTATTAATTGGAAAATGTAGCTGAATTTCAAATGCTTTCATTTTCTCAGCATATCATGCTGTTTGGGAAGCGCCGATTAAGCTGTTCATCAAAGGTGAGAAGGCAAGGTCATGTAGGCTGTACCTCTTCAGTTATTCATTACTTGTCCTAAATAGTAATTAACAGCAGCAATATTTCCAAAATCAAAACTTTTCTGATTACCTTCAGATGATGAGCAGTTGGGGGGAGGGGAGGGAAGGAATCAGTGTATAGCTTTTTACATGTATCCTTTTTTTCACCATTTCTCCTAACACATACCTGAATAATTCAATCAATACATTAGCTGTCATTTAAGACACAGAATTTTACTGCAAGTCAACAGGAATTTGACGCAGAATAAAGAGGAGGTTATGGTTTCCTTTCTCCCTTCCCTATGTCCCCCAACTTTAAAGGGGGATTTGATCTACGAAGGTTTCTCAATTACCAAAATTGTTATATTTATTCTTTTTCTTTCTTTTGATTATCTCCATTATCAAGGTTAAAGCAGAGATTACAGAGTAGGGCCTTGAGGCCATATTCAGTGAGACTCTGAGCTTTGTAATAAACTTATCCCTTCAGTATCTGTGGCGTTTCTCACCTTGAGGCATCTCAGGCGGCAAATAGTGAGGCTCTTGAGCACTGACATGTACCCAGTCAAAGTCATCATACAAGTCTTGGTGGTAGTCACAGGGTCCAGGGCCATCATCAAACGTACATCCCCCTAGGGAAGAAACTTATTATTAGTTTATTTAAAAGCAGAGCTCTTTCAAGAGTCAAGCAGAGGTGTTCCTCCTGGGCACACCACAACTACAGAGCCCACACAGCCTGTGGCACAGTTCAAAGGCTTGCCCATGCAAAGCTAACACCCGCAAGCAACTCATGCACCAGTGTTCCCCTCTCTTTTTTAAACTGTCTCTGCTTCACACAACCGATTTCCCCCAAGAGCACCTTCTGTCAGAGCAGGAGATCACAGGCTGAGTCACTCAGCCAAAATGAAACCTGACCCAGTGGCTGCATGACAAAAAGCAACACACTATCTAAACCAAGGGAGAAACAGAAAATAATGGACTAGGCTCAAAAAACAAAGGTATAAATCAACAACTCCGATGCACTGAAAGCATAAGTATTCCAAACAGCAACGAGGATAAATACTGTGCCCAAAACAAAACCAGTCAGACAAAATAATTAAAGTTACTTAGAAATTAAATAATTGCTGCAGATTGAATTGGATAATCTTGCTTTATTAAATGAATCCAGCATAACACCACAAATTAAAGGTGCTTTTTCAGGGTCACACAAAAAATCGATATGAAAACCTTACAACAAAAGTTGTGAGCAGAAGTGACAGGGAAAAAGAAGGGGAGGAATGTAAAAGATGGGGGAGGAAAAAAACCCCAAAATTCCTGTGGAACACAGTAATGTCTGCCCTGTCTCATTCAGTAAGTTTTTTATTACATTCTTCACTCAAGGCAATTAAGTAGGCTGGGAAAAAGAGAGAGAAAAACATAATGATCACAGAAAGAGATCAAGGCTCAAGAAAAAAAGAAACAAAAGGAATCAAAAGAGCCTGGTCAAAGAAAAAGTACAGGGTAAATGCAAAAAAATACAAATATCATACACACAACTCTGCAGCATGTGTTATCTCCATTCATGGCACACAGTCCTCGAGTGTGCTCCTCCTGCTCAAAAATAAAAAGGCAAGACTAGGAGAGAGTGAAACAGAAACCACAGTGCATTCATCTTTATTTAGGCAGTATTTTTTTATCCAGAAAAGAAGTTATATAAGAACTCAAGAATTAGATTATAAACAACTCTCAGAAATCAGGGGAGATATTTCTTGCACCCTCTTCTCCCTGTCCTCAGTAGTTAGAGCATATCAATCCAATTAACAACTGTTGTTACAACAAAAATTCCTCTTGTTAAGAAGACAACTCTAGAATAACAGAAGCATTTGTGTTGATTTCATTGTCTGACTTTTTGAATATAAAATATGTGGCAAGTACTGCGAGTCCCAAGAACAAAAAACAAACCCTGATTATGATAAATTTTAGTGTCACTGTAAGATGAGTCACTGCCACTGCATTAACAGCCTCCCATGCCTGCCAGGCTCTCACCAGCCCACACTACACCCCAGAGAACGGGCTGGAGGTAGGAAAGAGGACATGAGATTGAGGACCATAAAGAACTACAGCCTGTGCTCATTTCTGCCCTCTGTACAAGACATACATGACCTGGAACTAGGACAGGCCAGAGAATAAGGAAAGGAAGAATGGGCATGTATGTCACCAAATTGAGGATAAAAGTATTTTTTACCTACCCAAACTGGAGTATTCAAATGTCACATAATGAGCAGAGTTTGTAAAAACAGTATTAATATTTGGGGAAGAGGAAGTCCCTTTTACTAAGTTTCATCAGCAAATCTAGATCGTGTCCCAAACTGAGATTATGTTTCATCTTCAATCAGAGACAACTCAGATAATTCCCACAGTTGTGCGTAAGTATTTCTTATTTTGAATAAATGACAAAACCAAGTCTTAGCTAACTCTACTTCACCAAAAACCATTACCAGATACTCATTCCTGGGAACTCCCAGAACCACCTGTTAACCAGTGCGCTGGCAAGGACAACACCAGGAGAGAAAGAAAACTCTACACTGTAGCAAAATTTCTGCTAAATCCTTGTACCATAAAACCTAAAAACTTCATATTCAGCTACATGTTAGCAAAAGCTTCTCAAATGTTACCCTGTGACACAGAAGCACAGCATCAACAGCAACAACAAAGAAGCCCCAACATTTCATACTCTTTACCAAGTTGGTATCAGTGTCACTGTCAAAAACTGCAAGGCACAAGAGAAATATTTGTGCATCAAACATTTATGCTTTTAAAAGTCCCAACTCCGATGCCCTATTACCACCGAGAGACTTTTCTCATTAACATCTATCATGCTAAAGCCAGAAAAGCTTAGAACATAAATCTTGGGGTTTTATTTAACTTACAATACACTACTATGATCACTCTACAGCAAAAATGTACGTTTCCTTTGACATTTAATTGATAAATGAATAGCAGTTTCCCTTAAAGGGAAGTTATCACTGTCTGCTGTCCCAGCACCAAAATGACATATGGCTTTGAAACACATGCCTGCAGGGCACCCATTACCCTTTTTAATGGTTTAAGTGCCCCCAGTATATAAATTTAAACTACCAATGAATCTTGTAGACTCATTTGGAAAATGAATGTCCTTAATTGCTCGCCTTTGTGGCCACTATTAATTTTAGTTATCAGGGTTCTGATGAGCGATAACAACACACCTCTTAATACACAGCAAGCAATCCAAACCTCCTTGTGTGTAGCATATCACGGCTGCATCCACAGAACAAGCAAGTGTCCATTTATTGCATACACATGAACAAAGTTTATCAGGACAGCTTATCCACCCTGTAACAACTGCTTAAATCAATGGCTTCCTCTCATGCAGCACACCACCTCCTCTTACCAACGTATCGACACATTTCAAGGCAAGTAAAGTGAAAGCCAATGCTGTAGCCATTTATCCAATATAACACGATGAAAGAGACTAAACATTTTAAACCCCTTGCAGACTACTCCTTTTGACTTAAAACATGAGCAAATTTGGATCTCCCCTTCTCTGTTTTAACAGTCAACTGCCTGCGTGCTATTTTGGTAACTCTGGGTACTAAGAGATAAACCTAGTGTAACATGCAGTGTGGAAAACACAAGAAGAGATGATGAGTGAGTGAAACCCTGCAATTATATGTTTTGTTCCTAGTCATTTGTTCAAAACTATATACGTTTTAAATCAGTCTTTAACACTCAAAAATAAAACCACATCTGACAGAAGTATACCATAGGTCAGGACTTGTTGGCACCCTAACTCAGCTACTGGGTCACTCTCCACCATAATGTAACAGCACTGTTCAGGGACGAAAGTGGATCGGCTTGATGAATGTTTAGTA
The DNA here is from genome assembly GCF_929443795.1 of Astur gentilis. Lineage (NCBI taxonomy): Eukaryota > Metazoa > Chordata > Aves > Accipitriformes > Accipitridae > Astur > Astur gentilis. The sequence goes on from NC_064884.1 coordinate 22,094,319, forward strand.
CCTTCCAATGAGGTTCAGCAGCTGAACTCAAAAACACATTCGTATTTGTTGCGAAACATTTTGACAACAGCCTGCTAATATCCTACAAATGACAAGTTAGAAATCTCCAACTCAGCCATTTGTAACTTCCCCCAAAACTCAGTAAAAAGGTACTTCACTACCAACCACTGTCTTGTTACATATTACCACCACATTCCTTTAGCTACAGCTGATGTATAACCTACAATTTATCTTCAATACTACCCTGCTACTGGAATTTATGCATACCTTCCAACACACACACCATGCCACAAACTGATTTGTGCACCCCTGCTCAATCTCCCAGCTGGAAGGACACAGTGATGACATTCAAATGCTTTTGGACCTTGCAGTACCTAAATCCACATTCACCTTAGATTTCTAATGTCATGCTTCAGAAAAAGGTGGCAGCAGCAGCAATTAAAGCAATACACCAGACTGGTCCAACCTCAACAGTCTGATGTGGGCTTGGGGGCTCACACGCAGGGCAGCCAGCACCTCCTCCCTTCAAATGATGCTGCCACCAGGACATGGCCCAGAAGGGCTGACAGGGACAAGCAGCGCACTCTGCCATCAAGTAAGCCTCAACAATCAAATTAACAAAAAGAAAAATCAGGTAGTCCATCAGAAACAAACACCCTATTGACAGCTGGAATTTTAAGCTAGGAAGACAGAAGGAATTTTAGGTCTGGATGGTTATTTTGTCAAACTGCTAACTGTATTTTGGGTCAATCCAATTTGTTCAGTTGCCAAGGAAGTATTTGGGAAACATTTACATTCCACAGAAACCAAACAAATCAACAATTCACTGTTTCCGTTATCTTTTCCCATAAGCTTCACTACATTAACTTCAGCTTAAACACACCTAGAACTCTCACACATTCCTCTTCAACATCCTTCTAAAAGATAAGTGATAAATTACACTAGCCTCATAAAAATTTCCTGACATGTCCATTTTCATTTATATAAGATAAAGAATCTTAAATGTTCATTATAAAAAGAAAGATATGAATATCCCACACTGAACTCTCAGAAATGAAATTAAAGCTCCACTAAATAACAAGGTCATTAAGATTAACCTAATTTTAATCTTAAAATTAATCTTAACCTAAATTTAATAAAGATCATATAGTCAAGGTTTACACATCACCTGTTGTAGTGGGTTGACACTGGCTGGAAGCCAGGTGCCCACCAAAGCCACTCTATCACTCCCTGCCTCAGCTGGACAGGGGAGAGAAAAATCTACTGAAAGGCTCTTGGGTAGAGACAAGGACAGGGAGGGATCACTCACCAATTACCATCACAGGCAAAACAGACTAGACTTGGGGAAAATAATTTATTACCAATCAAATCAGAGTAGGATAATGAGAAATAAAACCAAATCTTAAAACACCATCCCCTCAACCCTCCCTCCTTCCTGGGCACAGCTTCACTCCCTGTTCCTCTCCCTCCTTCCCCTGCAGCAGCACAGGGGGACAGGGAATGGGGGTTGTGGTCAGTTCATCACACATTGTCTCTTCTGCTTCATCCTCCTCAGGGGCAGGACTCCTCAATCTTTCCCTGCTCCAGCATGGGATCCCTCACACGGGAGACAGTTCTCCACAGACTTCTCCAATATGAGCCCTTCCCATGGGCTGCAGTTCTTCATGAATTGCTCCAGCATGGGTGCATTCCATGGGCTGCAGTCCTTCAGGCACAGACTGCTCCAATGCAGGCTTCCCACAGGGTCACAGCCTCCTTCAGGCACCCACCTGCTCTAGCATGGGGTCCTCCATGGTCTGCAGGTGGATATCTGCTCCACTGTGGACCTCCACGGGCTGCAGGGAGACAGCCTGCCTCACCATGGTCTTCCCCACAGGCTGCAGGGGAATCTCTGCTCCGGCGCCTGGAGCATCTCCTCCCCCTCCTTCTTCACTGACCTGGGGGTCTGCAGGATTGTTTGTTCTCACTCCTCTCTCTGGCTGCTGTTGCTGTTGCGCAGGTTCTTTTTCCCCCTCTTAAACCTGTAGTCCCAGAGGTGCTACCACTGTCGCTGATGAGCTCAGCCTTGGCCAGCAGGGGGTCCGTCTTGGAGCCGGCTGGCACTGGCTCTGTTGGACATAGGGGAAGCTTCTAGTAGCTTCTCACAGAAGCCACCCCTGTAGCCCCTCCCCACCAAAACCCTGCCACACAAGTCCAATACATTATAAAAAGCTATTTAAAGAGTCTTGAATTTAAAGACCAATCACATTATTTAAAAAGTTATCACAATATTTCCTTAGCAGCAACACTCAGTACTGACACTGCTCTGTGATTTTAATTCATCCTACATCCCTCCATACCAACCCAGGAAAGAAGAGCTGAACAGATTTTTCCCTACCAGGTGAAAATATAAATAAGCGTAAGACTAACAGAAGTATGTGTCAGTAACTCCCACTAATAAGTGGACATCCACTACAACTTTACAGTGGCCTCCAGCTCATTAGCTCAGGACAGAAAAGAAAACTGATTCAGATTTTGAACTAATGATCTTTATCTAACAATTCCACTGTTCTCACTACACTTCCTACAGATCATGTCACTTTTACTATTTAGAATAGAAACAGTCAGTTGTACACAATATTACATGAATTTAAGATACCCGTAACATTTATTATGAATGGCATTATAGGGCTGCTATACTGGAGATCTACTGACTTCTAGATAAAAGACAGTATTCCCACATATCACCTAAAAATTGTGTATATCAGTTTTCATATTTAATTAGACCTAAACAACTCCACTGCCCTTTAATATACACTCAGAAAAGCAACAGTAAAAAAAAAACAATTCAAAACATTGAGAAAACTACTAAATTGTAATAAATTAAATACCTATTGATAGAACTAGCTGATAAAGAATAACACACATTTACTGGCCATGCTTTATACCACCTTTACAAAAAAGACAGCCCTTCACATTGGGGTAGGAGAAGGGAACGGCTGGCATTCACTTTTCTAAATCCAGCAACGAATATATTTGTCTTGTATCACACTTTGTACAGAATTAAAAATAAAGAAAAAAATTAGTATAGCATATTATATGCAACAACAGTAAGAAGGCATTTATTTTTAAGTCTCCCATAGTAACAATATCTATCCACTAGAACTGCCAAGTACCTTCTCACCAAAATCTGGCACAAAGTTTAAGCAACTAATAAGGGAAACCAATGAAAGAAAACTGCATCTTCTGGATTTGGGGCAGGGGTAGAGAAGGGAAACTGGAGTACCTGATTAGGTTTCTGAAACAAACTTATTTTAGAAGTGTTCTTTATTACCTATTTCTATAACCTATCAGCATTGCAAGGATTTCTTCAGCCATAGAATGGCATGTATAGAAGAACAGTCCAAAGAACACAACTTTACAGTGTAATTCTGAGATCTGTTCTTGCATCCAACCACTTCTGGTGTTATGTAAAACACAAAATAAACTAGTTACATCTTAAATTTCATGTTCGTCAATTTTTAAGTTATAAGCCCAGAAACTGATCCACTAAGAACAAGCAGATCAACAATACAGGAGAGAAAAAAAATTCTAGCATGAGAGAAGAGTTGTATTACAGGCCCACAACAAATCTTATTCATCACAACTTTTCCCTGACACAGGGCTCAGTTACCAATGGTTTCTTTAGGGCTCATATGCACAAAGGTGTCACACCAGGAATGAAATACTCTTTTTCTCATTCAGCTCAAATGACTAGTTGGAACAATCTGCTCCCTTTATTCAACAGCATGCTTTTATTTTTCTCCAGCACCTGCTGTAAAAGCATAATGACTAGCTTTAAATCTATCAAAGTAGATAGCTCCGTCATAAGATCCCAGTACAAAATTATGTTTATCTGGTATGTCAGGTAAAAGTCCCATGCAAATTTAATTTTCTCCTCACATCAACTGGTGAATTCAAAGCTTGAAGAGCATAAAGGTGCTATAGCAGGTCTCTTATCAGTCATATATCCAGGAACAGGTTCTGCTTTTAAAATTGCCCACCTACCACATTAATTTACCTGTTTCTGTCACAGCACACCTTGAAGCACAGGATATTTTCATCTTCTAAAGGCACTATGTTACTTCTGCTGCAAGCATTTCAAAACACATTGATTGCAGAGCATTCAGACACCTATTAAGAATATACTATGAATTGCTGTTAATATAGTTTTAGAATAAATTGTAATGACATGTTAAAATGCTTATGTTCAGTATTACCTACTGAAATGTAACTCTGAAATAACCTTAATTAACCTATGGCATCTAAAAAGGCAGAAGATCAGAGGCACTATTTGATTTTTAAAAAATAACTATGAAAATAGCAGTACTTAAGAAAAATGACACATTCTCCTTCACTACAGGGAAAAGTCATACTAAATACTAAGAATATTTATCTTCTTTGCAGTGGTACCTTATTTTGTAGTACTAGAATTCATTACACAAAACAGGACTGATTACAGTTAAGAGCCAAGTAAACTCAATTACCTACAAACGCCTTTTAAATTTTTTCTAGCCTTGTTCCCACTATCAGTATGTTTTAATCATCCTCTTGGCTTTTTAGCTTGAACATGGAACTCCAAGTCTCATTTAAAAGCACCTATGGAATGTAAACACCAACAGCTTAATATGAAATATGGCCAATTATTCCTAAGTTAGTGCTATTTTATTTTCAGTGTAGGGCTTTTGTTGGTGCTGTTAGAACAGTCAAATTATCTAAATATCCCTATCAATGTAAACTTTTGAGAAAAGGAAGTGGACAAAACCACTCCTAAATCACTACATGCTATAAGTCACCTTGACATTAAAAACCAATTCCATGCCCCAATAGCCACAAAGTAGTACCATAGCCAATAGAAAAATGTAGAGAAGAAGGGAAAAAAAAAAAAAGAAAAAAAAAGGCAAAACAGGTCATAATCAAGTCCAATCTATGCATAGTTTTTCTCATTTTGTATCTGTCTTTCATATTCCTTATTAATAAAACATAGTAGCTTATTTTAGAAAGGAAAGATGGGAACTTGAAAAATATTAGATACAAATTACCAGGAATGCAGGAAGCCTCATGTAGACATCCTTTCCTGTAATCTTCAGGGAAAGATCTCGCTATTAATCCCAGCACATATCCTAACCCCAAATTTTGGGGAGAGCATGAAGTTTCACAATTAGATGCTGTCTACCTGGCCATGCCATTTATTAATTTATTCTATTAAATTAGGTTCCTTCCCTCTATACCAGGCCTGGAAAAGGCTTCTTCATCTGCGGTTTTGAAACTTCATGTTGACAGTGTGACTGTCTGACAAATTCAACGTCTCAAACATCCGCTAAAAGAGCTTTGGTGGACAAAACGACCTCTGTAAAAATGCTGGAGTTTTGTGAACAGGACAATGTGGACAAAGGAGAGGGCCCCACGGAGGGTGGGAACGCACTTCTCCAAAGCCCCAATTCCTTATCTTAAGTGACCAGGAGAAGGAACACGATTTATGCCTTCCTGGAGGAAGAAGGCCCCATGGAATCTGGGACTGTGCTTCTATCTTAAGTGGTCATGCCAGCAGGAAAAGAGAGGCAACTCCACAATAAACACCCCTCCCCAAAGCTCACTAACCGATTCCAGTGAACCCCAGGTGTGGGAACTGCGCATGTTGAGATCATCAACTAACACACTATAAAAAGAGGAGAGAACGAATCCTCAGTGTGCGCCCTCCGGAACTGGATCTCTACGCTGGCTGGACCAACGGTGGACCCAGAACTGGTGAAACCCCTCTATTCTATCTTTCTTTCTTTCTTTCTCTCTCACTCTCTCCCCCCCCCCCCCTCTTTTCCTTCTCTCTTTTCCACAGTCCCTACACCTCATCCTTTGAAACATAAACTGTTGACCAAGTCTGAGACTAAGAGTGGACCTAGACACCCCTGAGGTCCTCTTTGAGAAGGAGTCCAGAAAGCAAGGGAGTCTGCTCTGAACCTCATGACTCAACGGGAGGGCTCTCCTCCTGATACATTTCATGTTCCTTTTTCCATTTCATTTTCCTGTACTTCCCTCCTCTTCTCAAATAGCGGCTTAGTGACATGTTGCAAGGTTCACATTAACAAATTCATGTGTACCTGGACAAAGTTAGCTAGGTTGAATACATGTTGGTTGTTGTTTGAACTCCTCTGGTGTCGTTTCACCTTAATTCTGACAAAGGAAATCCACGAACCTGAGTCGCTCCAATTTTGGGACGCGACAGACAAGCAACAGGAAACCTTTCCATGCTTTACCAGCAGTGAACAGCATAGAAAAAAGGAAAGGGATGAAGGGAGGAGATCAGTCTCTATTACACTATCTGTCCTTCAGTTTCCAAACTAAACAAAATCTAATCTAAGCAAAAGTGTCTTTAAATTTCCTCCTGTTCTCCAGGGAAAGGGAGGTTTTCTGTTCTTTACTGAAGAGCTGACAACAGGTAGCTGTGAAGAGTGACAGTTGTTTAAAGTCTTTTTCATGTTTTCTTCACCCTTCTTTGGCATGGGCAAGGCAACGAAGAGCAAATAGCCTCGAATATGTGGATCACTTTATATAACTGAAGCTACAAAGAGAATTTCCATTTCAGTTCACAAGATACTTCTGAAACCACAAAGAGATTCAACAGTTTCATGAAATTATGAACAGATCTTCATTAACACACAAGTGTCAACATCCACAAAACACCAAAGCTGTTTCATATTTCAGCTCATAGGCTGCAAGCTTTAGTATTCCTCTGGTGCACTGAGCAGACTTCTGACCAATTGCACTAGTGACAAGGAGTTATACCATTTGAATACAAATAACTGGGGGGTGAGGGGTGGAAGCATGTACTTGAGATTAATAAATATTTTCATGACTATACCAATAGCAACTAAAACACCAGCAAGCAAATTCTATGACTTCAAGGACACAGTTGAGAGCTCCAAAATGAAATTAATCACTTTGATTATTCATGGATATGTGTGTGGTCTTACAATACTGCTGCTGAAAATAACACCTTTTTCCAAGATACAGTTAGTGCTTATTTATAGAAAATCTTACGTAGGTATCACAGTCTCTGGCATTTCTCCTAAATGTTCTCACAATATGCTGTTAAAAGTTAATGGATAAGAATGTGATTAAACTCAGTAGAAGTGCTGAAGACAGCCCTAAAACCACTACATTAAATCACAAAATTTTCTACAGATTCAGAGTGCTAGGTTATTTTGTAACCTACTCTCCAAGGAAAAAAAAAAAAAAGAAAGAAAAATAGCTGAAATAAGGACTTGGAAAAAAACAATTATAGCTAAACTTTTATCTCTACTAATCATGTCAGCAATTCAACCACAAAAGCAGGCCTAAAAACTACACTAGCCACCCTATTACAACTTTGACAGTTTAACCATAAAACAAGGTGACAAGGGAAAAAAACAGGTTATTTAAAGTTTGTTCTAAAACCCATCTCAATATTGGATATCAAAATTTTGTTCAACAGACGAAAATGAGAATTTCCAGCTGGACAGCTGGAGCAACCATTCAAAAATAGAAAGGAGTTTCATTTGAGGACAATGAATGATCACAAGTTACCACAGCATCAGTGCAGAAGCCAGACAAACAAATGAGGAAATGAGGGAAGAGTGCTTAAGTTATACAGACTGAACTATAAAAGGAGCTCAAGGATCAGGGGGCAAAGAGCTCAAAATTGCCAACATGAAAGCTGAGGACTTCCTAGGGGAAGGTGAGCATAAGACTGTGCATAAAATTTTAAACAGTCATGCAAAAAGGAAGATCAAATTAAATGCAAGGAAATGGAAAAAGCTCTGATGTTGAAAATTACAGAAGCTGTTACAAAAGGTCATTTCTGAAGCCACAGAAGAAGATAAGTCCAAGAAGGTGGAGAGATGATTGAAGAGTTCAGTCATGGTATAAATCCAGAGTCACAGGAGGATGAAAAGAACCCCTCAGAAGAGGTCTTTCAAGAAACATCATGGTACATGAAGAATTAAGCTAGCAGTGAATCACAGAACTCAGGCACATGAATGAGAGCAGTAATGTGCAATATTGAGATCAAAAATGTATCTTCACACACACAGGCACTGATAAACTAAAAGCCAAATCCTTTCCTATCAGAAGTGCAGTTATTGCTCTAGTTTCCCATTTTATAGTAAGAAAATAGTCACAGGCATTTTAATAGCTGGCATATCTTTTCATGCAATCCAGCAATATTCTCATGAAAGGTAGGCCACAAAGAAGAACAATGTAAATGTATTTTGAAAACACAGTAAAAGTTTCTATACCCATAGGAAAGCCAAGCTCCCCAATTTAGAGAAAGACCTGCTGAGATACAGATCAACAAATAACAGATTTCAGATGCACTGGTCTGCCTGCAGTCTACAGAATCAGAGAATAGTTGAGTTTGCAAGGGACCTCTGCATGTCATCTGGTCCAACCCACCTGCTCAAGCAGGACTACCTACAGACAGTTGCCCAGGACCAGACAGTTTCTGAGTATCTCCAAGGATGGAGACCCCGCAACTTCCCTGGGTAACCTGTGCCAGTGCTCAGTCACCCACACCGTAAAAAAAATGTGTTTCCTAATGTTCAGAGGGACCCTCCCTGTGTGGGAGACAGTGTTGAAAGCCTTACTGATGTCTAGGCAGATGATATTTGCTTCTGTCCTTCATGTGCCTGGAAGTGGCTTAAAGGATGAGCTGTTCCATCACCTTCCCAGAATTGAGGTTAGACTGACTGGCCTGTCATTCCCTGGATTCTCCTTCTCACCCAATCTCCTATTAAAATATTGTCTCATCTTAAACTTTTTTCAGTAATACTTCATATTTTCTCTGTTATCAAAAGAATGCTCTACACATCCTTACAAGTTTTAACACCTTTTATTCAATCACACAGACGAGTATAGCATTGCCCTCTGCAATATCATGCTTAAATGTGGACTATAAAGTACCAGAGAAAAGCTGAGATAAAAACCAGAATTATATGAAAACTTTTCATATTAAACAAGCTGAGAACAGCAAACACACAGAAATAGACATTTGTCTGTCTTTCTGGTATGGCTTTTACCTTTCCTCTTTAGCATTACAAATCTAAGTCTTTTGTTAAAGGTGCCCTATGGAATCAAATGAACATCAAATGGATGATTCATCTCACATGCTACTCTTTCTATTAGTTGTTACCTCCTTCTTCAGCAAAGTAATATTTATCAAAATACTTCATAGACTATCAGGAAAATATTTTGGGTAGATTTCATTAGGAAAGAGTCACCATACAGCAAAGCTATTTAACACACCCAGAGCACACATACAGAAAAATAAGATGCTAACAACTCAGTTTCTTCCTTTACACCTTGTGGGTAAATCACTGCTTACTGTTGAACAGATTTAACATATAAATTGTGCATATAGTGTCTCTTCTCTCATGACAATTAGTCCTCAACAAAACCTCTGATGAACAAACACCACAAGTCAGCACATCATTTTGGACAAAGCTTACTGATATGCCATCAAACTTAGCTTTATCTGTGCAGTAAAAAATATCCTCTCCAGACAAATCACAATAGGCACGTAAAGCTCTAGCAAAAAAATCACTTTTTTAGGGTAGAAATATTTACAATCAGAATTATATATCTACTACAATATAACAAACACAGAAAATGTTATTTTGTGACTCCCCAGGGAATTGAACTCAAGGACTTAAAACTTGTATTTTTATCTGCAAATGTGCACCTTAGTTTCAATAGAAGTAACTATTACAAGAATACTTAGCTATATTATAGTATTTTTCAAGCAGATTCAAGTTGTATTTAATCCCTCCACTTCTTAAACTAAGAAATACTCTCTCTGGGGTGACTTTGTGAAATGGTGTAATAGATAAGCCTGAAAATTAGATGAATCCTACTTTAGACTGTGCGATGAAGTTATAGCACTTTGGAGCCAATCATCTGTCCATGTCCTGAAGGCATACTGCCCAAAGCACAGTAAGGAGAACAGTGAAACATGATTCCTTCCTACAGTCTTACAATTTCAGCACAGAAGTGCAAATGCATCCCTTTATGTTATACATTGCACAGAAGTCAAGTACAAGAAAAACTATGGCTGAAAACTGTCCTGATAGGCACTGACAGGGTACCAATAATAGTCTCTGAGCAGATATTTACTACTCAGTCTTAAGATTTTAAGGCTGAATTAGATATTTTCATGAAAACATCAGCTTGGTGCTAAATAGTAGTTAAAAGGTAATTCAAAAGTTAGAAGTTTTAAGGAAATAAATTTAGAAAAGAATACTGAACATTTCTTTGCAACATTATAAGCCACATCCAGACATTATGCATGGTTCTGGTTTTCCATCTCCTAAGGGTTACAGCAGAAATTAAAAAGGCTTAGAGAACATCCAATAAAGATGATCATAGGATGCTTACAGTATTAGACAAAACTTAAAAGACTAGGAATTTTCAGCCAGAGATGACACAGGAAATAGGACCGGTGCATCCTGAGTGACATGAAGAGAAATCAACCACTTTTTTGTGTGTGTGTGATAACATTACAGGACTTCAAATGAAGCTATGGGGTGTCAGGATCAAATTAAACACCACAGTGTTAAGCTGTGGGAGTCCTTGGCCCAGGATGCTACAAGCTGCTACAGATATTCAGGGTGGGAAGGATGGACAGAATCACTGATATCAGCTGAGAAACACTTAACTGAGCACCTTTGGCTCAGAAGACCACATGCCACTAGGAGAGTATTTTGGGAAAGCATACCTACAGACTTGCCAGTGACTAGAAAAGAGTATAAAATCAGGGTATTTTGAGAAAAGATACTGAGCTCTATCAGTCTTTTGACCAACACATTGTATTGAAAAAGAGGAAAATATATAAGATGTACAACAAAATACAGCCATAATTGACTATTTGATGTAATCTATCTCAGAGGGCAAAAATGGGACACTAAGAATTAAGGAGGGAGAGAGGGAGGGATATTATATTGAGTGGAAGAGAATGAGATAGAAAGAGTAACAGGAGGACTACAACACAGATCAGTAGTGAAGAAGTCTGAAGAAATCATGTCCTGAATATGCATTGTTATAAGTAGCCTAAAATCTGAAGGTTTGTGGTGGTAACTCCCCATCACTCTACTCTCTACTACCACATGCAATCACTGATGGGCTCCATTAGTCAAAGTATTGGCCAGTGCAGGGAAGCATATATAGGTCTCTGTAAGGACATGGCTATACACAGCTCTGAGAATAAGGTATGATGCAGAGGTATTCCTGATGTAATAAAGTTAAAAGACATACATGCAGTAGTTTTCTCAGCAATTGTCAACCACATATGTATAAACCCCCTAGTAACTTTTTTCCTCAAATAGTACTTGAGAGCTCAGTAACTTAGGCTGCAATCAAACAAGTCTCTGGAAAAAAAATGCTGTATTTCAGTCCTCTTCAGAGTGAATCATAAAGTATGTTCTGTACTCCCCATTGCGAGGGGAAAGCGAGGGGAAAGCGAGGGGAAAGCGAGGGGAAAGCGAGGGGAAAGCGAGGGGAAAGCGAGGGGAAAGCGAGGGGAAAGCGAGGGGAAAGCGAGGGGAAAGCGAGGGGAAAGCGAGGGGAAAGCGAGGGGAAAGCGAGGGGAAAGCGAGGGGAAAGCGAGGGGAAAGCGAGGGGAAAGCGAGGGGAAAGCGAGGGGAAAGCGAGGGGAAAGCGAGGGGAAAGCGAGGGGAAAGCGAGGGGAAAGCGAGGGGAAAGCAGTCTTACACTTTGCTCTTAAACTAGCTTCTCTTTTTCAAGCTAAGCAAGGCATTTACACATTTAACTAGAACTTGTGCAAATATTACATGGCCATGTTTTCACAACATCTTTTCAGTCATCCTTTGCTAGTATATTAACAAAAATGTGTATATGACTAAAGTATTCACTTTTGGGGGCAGTTTGCTAGCGAAAGGGTAGGCAACAGCAGTATAAGCTCCTGAAAAGTATCAGTTAAAATTCATACTATATCTCATCTTACAATGAGAACATCATGGAAGGAGGAAACATCTGAAGAGTTTCATGTTTGGAGTTTGTTTTGTTTTGTTTTTTAAAGCCAGGAGAATAAGTGTGAATTGTTTCAGTGGGCAATGTGTGTCCTGACGTTTGCATTACTTGTCACTGTATATATATTTTTTTAAAAAAACACACTAAAAGAACCCTCCACGAATGAAGTATTCTTCTCTGTTTCTTATTTTTTCTGTACTATAACTTAAAGAAAGCTAAAAATTTGCTCTGCGCTACCAAGTTATCAAAGTTAAAATACAGAACATAATGCAGAGCAATACAGTCAGAAGAAAATACTGACAAAAGCCAAGAAAAGCATAATAATGTTTAATATATATAAAAATAAATATTTACTAACCAACACATAATCCGGATGCAATGAATAAAGCAAGAAGCGTAATAAAATTGTGCTGATTTTAAATTGAAACACTTTAGTACCAGAGGAATATATGTAATTTGTAATAAAATAATAGCCTCAAGGTGTGACCAAAAGCTCTCCTCCCCCCACTTTTTTTTTTTTTTTGCCATATCACAGTTCACCCCACAAAAGTATGAGACAGTGGAAAAACAGAAATGTTTTGTTCATACCACCCACACCAGTAGATAATCACAATTTCATAAGGAAGAAGAAATGCCAGGTACAGAGTATTGAGAATTTCTGGTTTAAGATCAAGTACAAATTCATGTCACCCACTGGCATGGTCCTCTTTTGATCCCTGTAATTGTGAATATTTGCATACACTTCAAAGGGGCAAAGATGGTCTTCTTGCCTGCATCTCATCTCTGGCTATCCTCATCTACAAATACATTTGCAAATGTTTTCTCTGTAGGGTTGACTCCATCATACCACTGATCTGGTGGTTTCCTTCTGCCTAAGCTGAACCTCAGCCTGCCTTTCTGAAAACGTCTGGCTATCATGAGCAGCGCAACAAAGTTAAACAACCCTTTTACTCTTTCACTCCAATCTTGATCTCAGGTCAGCACCTGATTTCTCAATTATTACAGACACCATCATCCATCACTCACATCTGCATTCAAGCCTCTTCTTGTGCCCTTCACTCCAGCTGTGCGTGATTTTTGAAGGGTAACTAAAAAGCTTCTCCAAGACACACCTTCTCTATAACTCTCTTCCAGCTTTCATCTCCCCTTAACCCAATCACTTCGACATCTCCTCTCTGCCCTTGACAAATGCATCTTCTCCCACTCTTATCTATTCACAGTACTGCTGAAAGGGCTCTTTACAGCCCATCACTTTGGCTGCCTTCCACTTTCACTTCCTCTCTCTCCCTTTTCACAGAACAAACTTATTTTTGTAACCATTCACTGTTTATGCTCACTTACAGAAAGCCAGCCAATTCAACTCAACAGAACTTTGTGGCAGCAACTGGCAGAAACGTATTCTTTTGTTGTTGTTTTTGGATTTGCTTTCCTCTGGTTTAGCTGGCTAAAATAACCCAGAGGGTTAAGGGGGGGGGGCGGGTATTAAAGGGTCAAACAAGCCCCCCAAAAGATTACAAGAGTCTGTTGCTAAAATAAGGCAGATGTGTGTAGAGGGAAACAAGAAAGCATGGAGTATCGAGGATGGGCAAGCAAATCATTCAGTTGGCTAGGTTTCCTGCTTTCAGCTGCCCATAGGTCTCCAACAACAACAAAAAAAACCCCACAACACACACTGTCCCACTCACCTAAGTTGCCAACAACATCTACTTAAGAGTCAGAATGGCCAGCCTGGCAAAGGCACAAGTACTGTAGGTAGCTAATGAACTGCAACTGTTCTTTAAAGAGATTTTAAGTATAGATGCCCCAACGCTGTCTCTGGGGTTGAGCATGAAGAAGTGCTAGCATATCTCAAAACTCAGAGCCAAACTGAGGCACCAATAGCACTATTCTGCAGTCTTGCACTGTGTGCATCTCCTACCTGCTATAGAGCAAAGGTAACCAAAGAAGACCAACTTTGTCAGCACATGTTTTTCCCTAGCTGAAGAAAAGAGAGAGACATTGTCAGCACCTTCTTTTACAAGACAACTCCTTGTAATGTTTATATGCATTTAATGCCCACATATCAGATTTCAGGGCAGGTAAAAATTCAACAGTGATCAGTCTGTCCTTGGATGGCAAGTGGGGTCTTCTGTCTATCAGTGGCTCTGGCACCCATGCACCATTACACCTTTGTCTTGTTCTTTATATAGCCCAGTTATATGGAAAATGCTCATCTTCTGATCCAACATTAGTTACACCTAGAGTTAACTTGGCAGACACAACTTTACATACACAAGCTCTGAGAGACAGCCTTCATTTTTGCAATCCAGAAAGGGATGTATGCTGCAGGGGGGCAGGGGAAAATTGAGCCATATGAACACCATTTTGATCCCATTAGCTCAACTTCTTGCTTGTCCATACTCCTCTCAACTAAGGTGAATCATCACCTTCTGGTGACAGAAGTAATCATCTTTAAATCAGGCTAAAGATCAGTTATATTTTGTAAAACTAAATCAGTGCTCAGAATTTGCTGCAAGGTACTCTTAATAACCCATCTCATGGACTAGCTAACAAGACAGAGATAGTTTTTAGCACTGGCTTTGTTCTCAAGGTCTCAATTTGACACCCCACTTTGCAAACTTACAGTAGAAAATGCTGATGACCGTTGCCATGTTGTTCTGTTTAGGAGGTATACTAAGACAGTCTACTAACAAACCTATCCAGAATAACCCCTAAGTGATCTGTTTCTACTGTGCAACACCCTTGTAACCAGCCATTGTTTTCAGTGTCTACAGAACAGCTCACCTGAACAGACCTTAAGAGTCAGCATGACTGCTAGTGCTCCACGTTTTCAAAGCCCTAATCAGTGTTACCCTTCAATCCATACAGTATAGTTATCTATGCTGATGACATCTGCCTGAGTACCAAATCTCAATCCTTTTCTAATCCTGAGGGAACCAGGAATTGCAAGCTGGCAGTTATAGCAGACTCTTACTACAGTTGGCATATTTTCCATCTCTAGTAATGCTTTTGCGACTCGGTAGCAGAGCAATTCCAAAAAAGAGCTCTACCAAAACAATCCACATCTGTTCTCTCTCAGCATCACTCTCAACAGGTCTCTGGCTTACCACGGCCATCTGATAAAATTGGATGCAACAACACCCTCCCCCCAAGCCCAAAAATCACGATAATAGTCTATACAGCAGCAATATTGGATCTACCCAGGGATCACTCATACTCTCTGGACATCTGCTCTTGAGTGCTGCTACTCCACAGCCTGAATATCACATATCACTCTGGGCCCACCTACCTTACGTGCAGTTAGCTGTCACGCAACTCCACACTACCATGAGTGTCATTTCAGACTACAGATGGCATCTCTACCCCAGCTGCCACTGAGTCATACTGCTCTGCCATTTGCTCACTTTGAATATGCATTTGCTAAAATAGTTGCAAAGATTGAAAGCTCATCTGACTTACTGTACCCAGATATATTTTGGTATCAAACTTCAATTTTTTCTTACTGCCAACTTTGTCACGTTGCTGTTTGTCAGAGGGAACCCACTAGAAGAGGATAAGATACTACTCAGCAACCAGTTTTTTCTCTGCCTCGCTACTTCAGGATGCTCCTGAACAGGCTGTGTGCTGGCAGAGAGGCCCTTGGAGCAAGGAGGCAGTGCGGGACCCAGCTGGGCTCCAGCTGAGAGGAGGGGCCGGCACATCTGCATGCAGATATGGTGAGTGGCAGCCTCACACAGGACAGGCTTCAACCCAGAGCAGTCACGGGATCATGCAAGAAATTCCATTTCCAAAACTGCTGCGGCTTGGTTTTTGTACATACATCAACAACAGTAGTAATGAAATTTGAAACTTGATTACCGGAAATATTTTGCTACCTTGCTCCTAATCCATCTACTTCAACCCACTCAATACTACTACGTTCAATCCATAAACTAGAGAACTAGAAAATCCCAAAGAGGAAAAGTGCTAGAAATGAAAAAATAGTAATTTCTTAGTTAACAGAGAACACAAAATAAAGGAGACTGCCAGAAAATATTTTAATTGCTTCAGCATTCAGTTAGAAAAAGGCACATGCCCCGCAATCCATCACCATACTTCGTAAAGAAAATGTTAGGCAAGATAAGTGTTCTCAAATATTATTCAAGACAAGTGACTACCTACCACATTATAGTTATGCAATTAATAATACTAAAGATAATCAAAGCGAGAGAAAGTCTTTACTGACTCTGAATCAAACAGCAAATAACAGCCACTAAAAGTTAGGAACCCACCTAATCCTCAAAACTCCATTGCCACAGTAGGAATAGCACTATGAGGATACAGTGGGGTTTATGAAAAGTAGCTTTCACAAAGTTGATTATGTGAGGCAATTCGCCCCACCTCACTCCATCATCTTTATATTTGTACATTGTACAGAGGAAATGTAAAAAAACATACTAAATCTATACCACCAAAACCAATCATACTTTTTAGAAATATTGAAAGACAATTAGAAACAGTTAAGATGGCAGGAGACAAGAGGAAGAACTAAGGACATTTTTCCTTAGGCCAAATAGTTTTTATTATCAATGCTACTCTGATGGGGTTCAAATTTTGTGTTTTCTTGCCCTTGGGAACAAGCGGACATCTTCATCATTTGATACAGTCATTTATTTCTTTGCTGCTTTTAGGTCTAGCAAACCAGAAATTCACAACTCAAATTTAAGAAAATAAGCAGAGGAGGATCTAATTTGAGTTGGTTTTAAATTATACAGCTATAAATGAATTAAGATTATGTTTATTCAATCAACATTTTCAGGTCACCTTTAAACCTCCTGCTACTGATTCATGTGCTAGACTAATTGCTTCAGTTTCATCTTTCTTTCCACTGAAGAGGAAATTCATATTTGTTACTGTAGACCTTGAAAAGCAGAAGGAGGATGAATTTACTTTTTTGGTTCTTCTAAAGTCTCAAAACAGTGTTCAGTTTGTACTATTTCCAGAAAAAAAGCTAGACCTTAAGTTTTTAATTTTTTATCCAATCTGCAAGTTGCAATTTAAAAACTTACGGTCAATTTATACTTTTAAGCACTTTTAAATACTAGATCAGACAAGATTAATATCAGAAATCTAATGGGAAGAACCTGACATTTAGGAATTGCAGATGACATCATTGTCATCAAAGCTTACACAGTAAGTGGTGACAGATAAATTATTCCAGCTGGCCAGTGACTATGTAAGTCCCCAAAACTGCCACCTCACTGACATCCAAAACTTATCAGTGAATTATCACACAGCAGTCATAGTGTGAGGTAAGCACAGGAATACCTCTGGTTTAGACCTTTTATCAGCTGACATTTCACAATGTTGTTTAATCATTAAAATTAAATGCTTTTACATTTCTACAGGATGCAAACACTAGTGCTTTAATCTGTAAGCAACTAGCTGATAGAAAGAAAGTAGTCAGAATTTTGGACAAATATGCTACTTGGCCTATGGGAGAGAGCATTGAACATTGCTGCTGATGTAAAGAATTCAAGAAGGAGAAAGTGTCAGTTCAAGAAGAGTAAGAAGCCGAGGAGCAGCACTGGAGTGACACAGTTCTGCCCTAGGACAGAACCCTGCCACAGAGTCCTCTTGTCAGCTGTGCCTGGAATATGTAAAAGCAACATGAAGTAAGCTTTAGCCGTTACTCAGGATTAAATACAGCAGGAATACAAAAGTGCAGACTGATGCTAAATTTACGAGAACTTTTTAACACATATTTTTTTTTTTGAGTCAAGATGTTATGCATACAGGGGCTATTTACACACATGTTAATGCTTCTAATGCAGCAGCCTTCTTCAACTCGGGCTGTTAAAAATAGAAGGGAATGGGTAGGAGGGGAGATGCTCCTCTATCAGCAGCATCTTTCTTTAAATGGGTAGGATGAAAGGATAAAAGGAAAATTAAGAATAAGTTCTGAAATGGGAAAGAGAAGGATAGCAGTGAATAAGCATTAGATATTATACTATTAATTTTTTCCAAGGAAAAAAAAAGACTTGATATTGAATTCTTTTTATATAAGCCATCAATACAAATCAAACAGAATGAATATTTGGAAAAAATCAATAAAGAATATTTCTAGTTAGAATCACTGTTGCTAATTACTTCATGATAAATTATCACAATAAAATGTCAAACTTCCACTTTCGGGAACAAGTCTTAAGTCATTCAGCGCCTAAAGATACCAATTACAAAAGTAATAAATAGCTTTAGTCAAGTTTAGGCCAACTCATTTATAAAAAGAAGTCTTCAAGTACTGTTCTGCAGAAAAAATACTTTATATATCCTCCTAAAATAAGCATGGGACCAAATAGCTGTAGAATTTCTGCATTGTAATATATAATATTAGAATTAATAAAAATATTCAAAAATACACTTGTAACTAATATACTCAACAAAACAGAATACACCCAGGGCACTGACAATAAGACACTTTTTGTAGCCCTGACAAAAGCTACTGGTCAACATTTCACTCCCCTTACTCTGTTACATAGAGGGCTGGTGATCACACAGGAACAGCAACTGCTTTTGTGCAATACAGCATTACTCTTATTTCGGCTTTACTGTAAAAGGCTTGGAAATTTTCACCTGTCCTATTTGAAGTACTCTGTTCCAAGTCTTTCTGCTCCATCTTATTTTCAGGAGAACCAAGTACAGTAAAACTAGAACAGTTCCGGCTTTTATTAAGCACTACCTGTACCACAGTCGTCTGTCTTCAATAATATAACATTGTGCTTAAAAACTAAAGTTATTCTTACAGATTCATTTGTTTTCAAAGTCTCTCTTGAGAGACTGGTAGGCAGTATCTGCTTTCTGAGGAAGTATAAGATAGGGTGGATTAACAATTCCTAAACAATCAGAGTTCTGTCTCGGTTCATCTCTGAGCCCACGATACATCATGAGGTTTGCTGCCTTTAACTACTGCAACAGCTCCTTGCTGGGCCACTGCTGTTACTAATCAGTTTTTCTGGAATGTCAGAACATTAAATTTCCAGTGATGATGGTCACTGCCATGCTTTCAGCTATGCATCAGTCATTTATTATAGCTTTGCAATTTTTAGCAGAGAAAAGACCAGCAGAGAGTCAGCTTTAAATTGATAGAAATTCTGAACAGGGCCATTTTTTTTAATTTATATTTTTATGGAACTATATAAAATTTATTTATATATTGTAGATGCTTAGGACGTTTGGATATCATGTCACAAGTACAAAACCTTCCTGGGAAGAAAGTGAGAACATGAAGCTTCCACTACATACAGGAGGCATCAATATAATCACCAACTTCACGACCCACTCTTCTGGTTAGCAAATCAAAGCAACTGACTGGTCATTAAAGGACTCAAACCCAACTTACTCTACACTTAGCACTTCGTTCTTGCTTACTAAGCAGAGAGAGGAAAGCAAGCACCTGGGAGTAACCATTACTTTCCATCAAAGTTCCACAGTCTCTCCTCCGTAACACATAAGCTGACAGGGGACCAAAGAACTTTGATAGCATACACGTTCCTCTTACAGATTTCTCCAATTCAACTTTTTCTTCCAAATGTAGCACTTGTGATTGTCTTTCACCTTATTTGTCTGTATGCTAAGAATTGTCATTTTCCTTCCACAATTTATTCTTTAAATAGCAACAAATGAAATGCAAAAATACAAAATAGAGAATACCTGGGGTTTATTCTGTCCTACAAGCAAAACATGGGCACCTGGAACAGCAATTTCTCATCCTAGAGGATACTAGCAGCTGGCATTAGGTTTTGACTAAAAGGTTGGTATAGATTCAGTCTAGAAGTGAAGATACATTGACCTACTGCTAACAAATAGCAACGAGCAAGAAAGTTCTCATGTATGACAAACAAGATCTTATCTACACAATGTCTTTAAGACTTCTTGAGATCTATAAAAGTGTTTACTGTTATTTATCTCTCCCCTCCAGAAGATATTTTTGTGCTTTGTCCTGTGATGAAAAGCAAATTCAGCCTCTCAGCAAGTCCACATCAGTACTTTTCCAATTGTAAAAGTAAAGTTTAAAACCTTTAGAGTTTTGAGTAAAGTGAGGAGGTTTTGGTGTTGCTTGGGGGGGGAGTGGGAGCTGTGTTCTAAAAATTTGCCAGAAAAAAAATATTAGAATTCTAAATCCAAAAACTAAAAGCAACAAGAATAGAAGCGTCCAGTACAAGAACTGGAGCTACTTGTTACATTTTTTTCTCTTTGACAGTCAGTGTTTAAGGAATGAGACAGTCTTAACGGCTTAGCCATTTTGGTTTCTGAGGCTAGAACTTGGCTAATGGAGTAAAGAACACTGAGCCTAATTATGTCCTTTATTAATTAAAATGCATATGCAGATAAAGGTTTGTCACCATTACCTGAAAACCGTCTACTCGCACATCAATGTGCAAATCCCACTAATTACTGAAATCTACAGTCTTTTTTTGAAGAACAAAGCCACTTCCAGGAAGAACAGTGAAATCTTTCTCTAATGAGCACAAACATAAAAGATTCCCTTTCCTCAGACTAAAAACTGTCTTCCCATCATCAAATAAGTGTTCCAGTTGCTGCATCCTAAGTAACACACACAAAATTAATCCCTGCTTCTCCAAAAGTAGGTGGGCTCCTCATTAACTACTTATTAGAGGGATGAAACTGACAATGTCCCGTCAGCCACATGCCCACAGCCCTAACGCCTCCCTGCAGGCTCTCCTCAAGCTTCTGCCATTTGGTGCAACCACAGAACATCAGGTTCCAGAAAGCAGTGATTTGTCAGGGTTGCTAAACACAGTCAGCATGTCCACACTGGGCAGATAGTGACTTGCTCTGCCCCAGCTCCACAGCAGATGTGAGTCTGCCTTGCCAGAGCTCTGAGCTGCTGGAAAGCTTTGTAACTGTGTTAACATGGTGGCCAGCCTGAACTAAAAAGCCCTGCTTGCGGGGGGGAACAAAAACAAACAAACTAAAAAAACAAACAAAAAAAAAAAAAAGCCCCACCACATTAGCCTCATCTGAGCACAGCACTGGGTCAGCATGGCTCCCAGAAGAGACCTAACATGATGGTCCTCAGGCTCAGAGCATGCTCTGCTGTGTCTACTGCAAACCAAATGGGCAAAATACATGGGCATACCCAGTATTAGTCATCTGCATGGAAAAAGCTACAGCTTTTTGCATTTTTCACTTCTGAAAAATGGCCATAAGAGCTTATACTAGAAATTAATGGGGGGGGAGTTCTGTTGTGATGCTGTATGTTAAGTATGTTAAACACTCCTATCAAAATAAGACATCATTTTAAGTGCTTAAGATGAAACTGTAAAGCTAGTAAACAACAATAGTTTTATTTATATCAGAGCCTAGCCAAAAATGTTTCCAGTCATGCTGACTTTTGGGGGTTTGTTTTTCATAGAGAAGGAATTGAGAAAAAGCCTTAAACAAGTCATGATGCTTCCTTGCCATGAGGACTTAATGGTAAATACCCTTCCCTGTCAGCAGGAGACCCAAACTTAAAACATTCTGCTCAAAGTTGTAAAACATTTTGACGCAGTTTGCCACTTCAGAAAAAAAAATGAGTCTCACCAGAGCAAAAGGCCAACGTAACACAGAAAAATGGCCAGATTTACATTAGCAATAATGACAGTGGAGAGAATTGAACCCTAACCTCCCAAAACAGAGTACTGTGCTATCAGTTAAATACCAGATTTATGAACAAATCTTTTGTCAGAATAGTTTTGCACGTCTGACCAAAGTTTATATGCAACGCAAGGCAACTCAAACTAAATTTAGTAGCAGATAAATGCATCAAATAGACATCTTCTACATTTATTTCCCAAATTACCACTCTGAAATTTGTGCTCACACCTACAAATCATTTTGACCTTTAAGAAGGCGAGCTTGACAACAACGTACCATACTGAAACAAGAAGAAATAAATGCAAAGTGATTTTAAATCCAGAGTTTCATACGAACAGCTCTAAGTAGAACAAGAAATTCCTAATGTGTTTGAAGAGCAGTAAGCTATGTATTAACACTGCATTCTGGAGGCATTTTACTGAGCTATTTCAACAGAAAACAGGTCAGACAAAACAGCGCTATTTGAAGAAAAGAGAGCACAATCTACACTACTGCTCCAACCAGTTTTAAAACTGGTTAGAAAATTCTCTATGTATACAGCCCCAAAGGCAAAATAATCCATCTTAAATGCCCTGGGAAGAAATTAAACAGTGATATTCAAGCTGCTGCTTCTACTGCCACCAGCCAGAGATTCCCAAATCCAGCCCTGCTGGTACATGTCATGAAAATAAAGAGACTAAAGATTCTAACGACCAACAACAACAACAACAAAGTTGATGAAACTGTAAAAACCATCAGAAAAGTCACCATAAAACAGATTAAGCATAGAGAAATAAAACTGTACCAGAGCTCCTTAAAAAGGTATTTCAATTTTAAAAAGTAAACGTAACATTTATTCTTGGTGGGGGGAAGGCAGGGCAGTATATGATTGACAGCTCTTTACATGGAAGAATTCAATTAAAAGATTAATAACACCCTGTTGACAACAGAAAAACTTGAAGCGTATAATTTTTGGACTTCACTGTGGTTTTAAAAACTTGTCTTTCCATGCTTCTTCTAATATTTCTTAAATAATATGTCCAGAGCTGCAGCACCTAAGAAAGTTATTAAAGTGGAGTCTTCACAGCTGCCAGTCTCTTGTCCAATGTACTGTCACTACACGTCTCACAGCAGATTGTCTCAAAGCAAAGACCACTTTTATAGCAGCTAACCAAATTTCAGAAAGGTGAAGTAATTTGATAGCCACAACATTGCTTGAAGGACACATGAAACAAAAACAATGCAGAAGAGATTTTTTTATTTTTTTTTTTAGTTTATGTAAACTTTTACTCTATATTAAAACACTCTTCAAAAACTTAATTAGTACATCAGACCCTAATCAAGGTCCACTACATCTTTGTCTTCATAGTTATGTGACTAAAGCTTTCCAAATATAATTACATTTCCTTCCACTAGGTTGTTCTGATCTTCTTGGATGAAGCAGCCCTTCCTGGCCATTTCCATCTCTGAGTAAACCAGACTTGCTTCATGTAAGTAAAGGAGCTGGATGAGAAAGATTCAGATTAAGCCATGAAAAGATGATAAAAGGTAGCCTACAGAGGTTAAATAACATTCTGAAACGATAATCACCTTAGCATGGCAAGTGTCTACATTATAGCTGTGCACACTTTGGGGTTTTAACATCTGATATATTGCTGCTGGTATATGAGACTACCTTATCTCACACAAACTACATCCAAAAGCAGCTTCAGAAGACAGAGTTAAATGATCATACAACAGCATCACCTATAACACAAGCGTAAAATTTGAGGAACATTCATTGCAGCAGAAGTCATCAGACATGCAAAGAGGCTCATAAATGGAAATGCTCACCCAGAATCACAACAGATTTGTACTACAGCTCTGTCAAACTCTGCTTCATCCTGGCATCATTCTCTGTATTCACATCAAAAGTTAATCTCCTTAAATGAAATTCTTCTTGAATAAGCCTGCTTACTTTACATACACACAAATGTTTTTCAACTTTATATTCGTGTTTCACATTATGTGAATGTTATTCTTCACTTATAGGAAGTCCAAAAGTTCGATTTACTAGGCATGTTCTCCAACAGATTAAGCAGCTTTTACAACAGTTTCAACTCCTCAGCGCAGGTCTGCTTGTTTCATATTCACAAAGTCTTGATTTTGGAACTACAAGAGGCTGGTGAGCCAGTAACTGATTATTTACTGCAACACCGACATTTTTCTTTCACACTTATTCTGGGTGTGTAGCTATATACATCATCTTTTAAGTTTGAAATATTACATGCATTTTTTTTTTCAACTAGCCTATCAAAGCCATTGAAAGTGGTTAACACATTCATTTAAGAATACAGAAATATAACTTCTTAGTAATATTAAGAGACACCAATTTCTGTCTCCAGTGCTATTGGTAGCTACTCCTGTTCTAAAAGGAAAACCTTAGAACACATAAAACACTGAAACATCTACCATAACGTCTTCCTTAAAAAAAAGCCAGGGGTTGTTGATAGATGCATCTAGTTTACCTATGGCTGAGCCATGGTAGGTAGAGTCATTTTAGAGAGTAGACTCAACAAAGCATACATAATATCCAAACATTGGAAACACTTCATTTCTAAAACCAACACAATTTTTGAAGTCTGCTTGTGAAACACAAGCAAGCTTACTTCTAAATTCAACGGCTTGCCTAAAAAATGAAACAAAAACCTAAGTTTAGTAACAAAAATTTATTGAATTATGAAGGTCATTTTCTCCTTCCTAGCAGCTGGGCCAGCAGGGGTTCAAGGAGACAGGTTGCCTGGAGGGGTAAAAATGCACTCCTATCTACCATTAACATTTTTGCAAAGCCTGCACTCTTATCAGTATTTCTTGATATTGGCTGTCTCCAAGGCCTCAAAATAATTGACTGGAAGCTATGTTGAAAGAGTCATGTTGTGTCAGCTCTGTGATAAACTGGCCAAAGGGAGAAAGAGGGTTGCACAGAGGGCACAGCCTGGGTTGCAACCTATGACTCATTAAGAAGCTATTCAGCACTTCTAGAGCAATACACATGAGAGGAGAAGAAAATGGGTGTCTTTTGAAAGTTAGGATTATACTGCCTTACTGCACTATTGTCCACCCGACCTTGCACTACAGCTAGTGATCTTTCAAGTCTATTTGACCTGGAATTGTTGGGGTGGGGTGGGGGGAGAGGTAACTCTTAGCAACAATTCATAACATTCTTAGCAATGACCATAAAAAAGACAGAAAGCAAGTGTTCAGAAACCTAACATGCAACCCCCTGCACAAAACCCACACCTCTTTAGCTACCTGTGTAGCCACTGGCTCAGCAGTGAGGACCCAAGTGAAAAAAAGGCTTTACCAGCTCCCAGTATATTCACCAGCAAGTTTTTACATTCACTGAATGATTTCAACTTAAACCAGATTTTTTTTCTTTGATTCAGTTTATCACTCTGGGATTTTCCAGCCAGACACCTGACCCAGAAGACTAACAAGCCAAATAGGTTCACTACAGGCAGTGCACACGCAACCACCTCCCACTGCCCAAACCCTGGGATATGCCAAGAGCATTCAGAAAAGACAACAGCTTTGGTACGCAGTTGAAAGTGGCACAGGTTGCTTAAGTAACACACCTTTTTTTGCTGTTATTGCTGTTTACAAGCCACTCTACTAAGCCTCATACTGAATTTCAAGCTCTTCAATGAGCTTCCACTTTCCTGGTTCCAGTTCCTGGAAGATTGGAGTTTTCAGCCTGGTCTGTGGAATATATCCTAAGGATTTAGGAGGAGAACAGCACTCAAAACAATAGCCCTGGCCACATCTTATTGCTACTGTTTCTAGCATGCATCTTTTCATTGATTTCAATAAAATAGCTTAAACAACTATTCTGCAGCTTGAACCTTGATATAAATGCAACACACTATTGCTAAGCTACATACCTTATTTGAGTTTAGAGTAAGGACTTTACATTAATGCAGCATACGAATAATTAAGGCCAGAGCCTTAAAAATATATGAACATATAAGTGCCTTTATATCTTTATATGTATCTAACTGACAGGTAGCTATTGATACACACACATTCACACATTTCCAACTCATACCTTATCATTAATAATAGAATTTTAAGAGCTATGGGGCAGGACCAAAGAAGGCTCTACTCATTCAACAAAAGCACCATCTCCAATTAGCATCAAAAAGAAAAGTTAAAGTAACAACGATAACATTGAGGTCACTGACAAAATGTTTACAACTGGTATTTCTATATATTGTTGAGCTGTGACTAAAATTCAGAAGACAGATTCCCAGGATATCTCTGTTCTAAACAGCTGAGGCAGTTCAGTGAAAAAGAAGAGAGTTCAAGATCCAACACACATTCAATCATTGATTGACTAGTGCATTTGCAAAGCACTCATTTTAGTAATTAGGGTGGGAAGTCCATTAATACACCATCCATTAAATAACGATCTGTAAGACTAATAGCTAATTGGGGAGGGAGAAAAAAAGATTTATTCTGGAAGGCATTCAAATTCAAGTGAGCATCAATAGGAAAAATACTGAACATGTTACATAGCCCAGGTACATTTTATCACATACAGTTTAACATATAATCATTTTGGCTTACTTTTCTCTCTCAAACACATGCCTACTGAAAAACCACATTTCAAACCTAAGAGATAACACTAACACCAGATAAAGCTATTTTGCAAAACTCAAAATTGTCTTTAAATGTCTAGGACAAGTTTTGTGAAACATTGTAAGATCACAAGATTCCTTTGTGGGCATTTTAAATAGTCAGCCAGCATTTCAAACACTCTTACCAAACAAGTGCTCAAAAGCACTCTGT
Source organism: Astur gentilis (assembly GCF_929443795.1). Taxonomy (NCBI): domain Eukaryota; kingdom Metazoa; phylum Chordata; class Aves; order Accipitriformes; family Accipitridae; genus Astur; species Astur gentilis. Next base: position 22,120,800 of record NC_064884.1, read on the forward strand.
ACAGATGTTCAGTATTCATTACGCATTTTTATGTCTTTATGCATGCTGTATTACAGATGAGAATTGGCATGAACAAACCAAGTAAAGACAAAGCCAATAAACATTAACACTGTTTCCCGCGCTACGGGTGATTATACATCAATAGCCCTGTACTAGCATGATTCAGGACATAAAGGATAGCAAGGATTTGCAGTGCTGCACAACTGTGTGCGGCACTGCTCCCTCAAACCCCTGCCCCTCCAGACCCAGGGTATGAGTGTGCCCTTTCTCTTTTGGGACCAAGGGAGGGCACAGGCTGGGGGTAAGGAATGCTTGCTGTCCACCTCTCTGGAAAAAGCACTGAAACAAAGCACAGCCTCCACACACATGGTCCCAGTGGTGATGTTTGCTGTGTGAGGAGCCTGGGGATTACACTGGGACAGAACATAAGTAAAGAAAAAAAAATAAAGGGGAAAAAAAAAGGAAAGGGGGGGGGGGGGGAAGGGGGGGGGAGGGGGGCTTGATAACAGCAACTCCACCTGGAAGCCAATTGACTACATCATCTGTTTCTGTGGTTGAATAATCAACATGTATATTTAGATTTTATTCTGAAGAGTAATGCAAAAAAACAAAGCTGCATTTAAGCCAGCCTATTGTCTCTAAGCAAAATCAACTGACATTGCGTAAAAGTTCATTCAAAGTCTACCTCACATACCCTTAAAAGCATGGAAACCTTCCCACCAATTTCTGTCCACAAGATTCTCACAGACTAAGCTGTCTCTTTGCAGCAGACTAGCAAAGTGAGCCCTGACAAAGGACTCCATCCAGTACAAATCTAACAAAACAAAACCAAACAAGAAAAATAATTAAGGAGGAGGAGAACCTATTACCGGGAAGAAAAAAAAAAAAAAAAAAAAAAAAGACTTGATAACAATTGCTGCCTTGCTTACTGAAGAAGGCTCCACAATTCTCAACTAAATAAAAGAAGTTTTAACTAGGAAAGGAAAGAAGAGAGAGTCCGATGACAGTGCCCTGCTGCTAAAAGCAAAGGTGAACTAGAAGCACACCTAGAAAAACATTATCCTTAATTCGCTAGTAAAAGCTACAAGACCAATTCATCTTTGACATGACACACTACCTTTTCCAGTTAAACACCTAAGTCCACATGACTGTCCTATCTTTAAGTCTCAGGATGAAAGTAAGATGGATATTATTAACTCCAAATCAGACTTGGCCAGCTCTGTATCTGCTTTCCATATTGCATTGAGTAGATCATAGAACAGCAAACAAAGCGAGCTAGTTAAAAACTGTTGTACTCACATTAAGTGTAATAGTGAGTAACAAATTTCTCAAGGGCCTATACAAGCCTTTCTTAAGCTGAAATATGAATTAAGGGCTCATATCATCATGTACGTTTCTTCATCTTTCATCTCTATAGGATTAATGTTCATTAAACACCTACATATTCAAACCTGAGAAGGAAGTCTGACATCAGAAGGGTCAAGTCATAAGCTGTATATGAGCACACACATGCAAGAGCTGTGTCCCTCCCAATCAAACAAGAGGAAGACTCCTTGGAGTGTTTTTTTTCTTAATATATATAAAAATAATAACTCATATTAAATGAAAAGCATAACTAAGTATTTAATATATAACACAACCTGTTTCATTTTATAAAACACAAAAAAGGAAAGTATTAGAAGTTGCTACTCTTACAGCAGTGTAGGAATAGATAAGAAAAGAGGAAATTTGAGAAAGTAGTAAAGGACAGAAAAAATTATACAAGTCTGAAGGCAATAGGAGGAAATGCAGGGGAAGAGTTCAAAGTACTAAAAAGACTATCTTTATCACAAGGGACACAGTAAAGTCATGAACTGCCAGTGTGGACAAAGGGAGGGAGAAAGGGGGAGACAACAGAACACAGAGGCTTTCAGTCTGCATAAAATCAGGACTGTTACTTAGTCCAAGTCTGCTTTAAAATGCTCAATTACAAAAAGAAACCAAATTAATACGGATATTGTAACTCATAAGCTAAGCCCAGATAAGGCATCCTTATTTTTGTATGGGGGAAAAACCAATACTGATAACAGTATGAATTTATACTGATATCAGTATAAGTTCATACCAACAGGGTACACATGAACTTTGGCATTTTTAGAGATTATTAGCCACCCAAAATTATTTTAAAAGCTCACAACAGCTTCAAGTCTATTAGACAATATTACAAGTGTACAGTACATACCACAGGCAGCACAGATATTTTTCACTATTGTAGCAAATTCAAATATTAAGCTAGCAGGTATCAGAATTATTTTCCATTCTGATTTTTAATATATCTGAACATATATTTTTTTAATTCAAAAATCAACTGGAACAAACAGGAACTGGCAAAGTGCAATAGGCAAGTGTTCTTGAGAGAACATTTAAGTACAAGAAAGAAAATTTTTTTTTTTTCTATGCTAAGAAAATGAAATAGCATATTTCTTCATTTAGGGAATCACCTTTGTTTTTTAAAGTGCCCTCTATTTGTCTTTATAAAGTAAGTCACTGATCTTAAGGAAGGATGTAGCCCTGAAACAAGGATAAACAGTACTTGAAATCCAAGCCTCTTGGCTCTTAAGAAAACTGTTTTTCTATGTGACAAGCCACTCCTCCCCCCATAGCAGGCATTCAACTCCACCGCTCTCTTGTACAGAAACATCATCTAGGGTAGCATTTTGCTTCATGTTTCCTTCCCAATGAGCCTGAAGCTCTATTGAGGGCGAGCACTAATACATATTGGTCACTTGCAATTTTTAAGACACCATTGTTGGGGAGACAGCCCGGTCTATGCCAAGGCTGCAAACACCGGAGCTGTGCCAACAAAACCTTGTGCAGAAATGCTGGCACAGCTACAGAGCCTCTGTAGTCTCGCCAGGTGACTAGACCAAACGATCTGAGAAAGAGAATCCACATGCAATCCTGACTACCCAGAAAACAAAACCACAAAGCTTCAACAGCCTCTTCTGCTGCTGCAGTACCATTTGCAGTCTGGACCTCCCAAAGGCCCTCTAGATTCCTCCATGCTGGGAAGGCAGCTGTGGGTGCACAACATCCCACTGTCCCTGGCCTCTCTTTGGCCATCCCCCCCAGCATCCCTTGCCTGTACCCTCTCCTTCACCAATTGCCACTCCACGCAAAGTGACAGAGAAAGCAAAGCATGCGCAGGCCTGAATTTTATCTATGATGACTAATCTTACAGAAGCCAAATTCCAAGTTACTGAGCACACATACAATACTTTACATAGCTGCATCGAGAAGAAAGACTTGTAACCATGCAATGTTGCACTATGCCAGTCACATGCGAGCTGTCAAACTCAAGCATTGAGAAGGCTTTAATACAGACAATAAACAGCAGAAGGCTGGTATGTCTGGTTTAGAAAATAGATTGGCAGCCCACCTATTCAAAAGCAGTTAAGTTTCAATTTAAATTAAATTACAGGGTTTGAAATTCGCCACATTTCATGACCCTGAAGTTACTCCTTCCCTTTTCCCCATCAACTTTAATACCTGGCCCAACCTGTAAATAACCAAATGCAAACCAAGAGTAAGAAGTCCAGTAAGATCTTTAAGAGAGGCCTTGTTTTACTTAACAGGAATCTATTCTACATTCACATGGTGACATAATCACACAAAACTGGCGGAAGATTTTCCAAGTGACCTCAAATAACTAGGTTTACAAATCCCATCTTCCACAGCCGCTATTACATAAAGTTTTACTTCAGGTATACTTATTCCATAAGAGGAAGTCTGTGCAATGTAAATGCTTTCTAAACAGAGTTCTGTAAAAGCTGTCTTAGGCCAGACAATATGGATCAAACTACATGAAGAGCACCAACACAACTGGCAGAGGGAGAGCAGGGGTTTCACAACCTTCATCTTCACTGAACACTATTCTCTCACTCAGCTTGTTCACCCTGTTAAAAGGATGCTCTATGCAGAAAATGCTACACTATATTGTAAATTAAGGGGTTGACCACACGCTCACCTTTAATTATATTGTGCTAACCCAAAATTTGAGAGAGCACTCAGTCCTAAGCATAGATCCACTCTACTCCCACAATCTGTGTACTGTATTGCAAACTGTGACCTGACCTGAATGGGTCCTTCTTCATATCCTATATATTGCTACTCCTTGAGCATCCATCCTGCTGGTCCTTTCTTTAAGCTTTGTATTTCAAAAATATGAAAGAAAAAGCATGAAACAAAACTGGGGGGAGGGGGGCGCGCGCGCATGAAGACATTTAACTACATCTTCATAATTTCATACAATTATCTTTCCAGTGTGACAAGACATACTGTTTCAGACCTTCTGGCCAACCACCAGGGACTGAGCTGAACAGACAGTAATTCAGAATACACATGAAGACATAGAAAGTTAATTAGAAAAAGGTCAGGGAATAATAAGAAAACTGGTAGTGCCATGACTTTGTCACAACAAAACAGACTGTGTTCTAGCAGTGCCTGATGAGAGCCCCATTAGGGTGGGGATCATCCCAGTGCCAGAAGGAATACCACTTGGAGCAGAAACATCTAGGGGGGCACAGCCCCTTCAAACCAGGCATTGACACAGACAGGAGAACATGGAAGAACCCCTCGCCTAGCAAGCAACTTTCCTCAGTCATGGAAGCTGCTCCCCATTACCACAGGAAGGATGCAAGATCTGAAACAAGAGACAAGAGTCTTCCATCATTGCTATTAATGTGAAGAATTCTGCAAAACAGTTTCCAGGAAAGAGTTCTTATAAACTTCTGACACAACCATCTGCCTCCCATTTGCCTTCTTCCCAGCTGTGCTATTCAAAATTTGGGACAGGCAGGAAATACAATTAAAATTCACCTTCTGATAGCAGCCCATGTAAAGGTTTCATCACCAGTTTGGAGAGCCATGTAATTTTAAACTCCGTGTTTATCAGAAATATTTTGACTAAATGCAGATTATTGGGGAAAAAACCCAAACATGTCCAACTGCACACTGTACAACACCTGCCACCTTCATATCAAGGATCACAGGCATTAGAAAAAAAGCAGTAAGACACTATGATTTTTAAGCATCTCCAGGAATAGAACGTAATTGCCCAAATCCTACCATTTACCAATGTTTATTACAAGATGCATAATTATTTTCTTGCCTTAAGGATTACAGCTCATCTATGCTGCTTGACTAGCAACGTATATGCTATAGCAGATACATAGCAGAGATGCTCGACTAGCTTTCAGTAACCAAAGATAAAAGGCCTGGCTTGACCAAAGGCTGTTTAACCCAACGCAGTCCTTCCCCAACTCCATGCACACACAGCCCTGCTCAGTCGTCATCCTGCTTCTAAGTAACATCCCTTGTCTACAGCTTCACTTGTCCAAAAGCAGGCTATCCAGTTCCTGCCAAGGAACCCAGCAGAAGAAGGGGGAAAGGCTAACCTGCTGCCACCTACCATAGGAAAGATGAAGCTCTTGCTGCAAACCATTTTCCCCTCAATCTCTACCAAGAAATCAACTTCCTGGCCCTCCCCCATTTCCTTTGACTTCTCTAAAAATAAGCAAACATATTGACTCACAAATACCCCAGGAAACAGTGGTGACCAGATAGCCCAGATGACTATTTCTTGCCCCGGGGAAGCAAAATCAGTACACTAGCATTAACGATAAGAGGCACTGTGACAGGGCACTGAGAAAAATGCCATATGTCAGCAGGCATGGAATCCCTTTTTCCATCATTAATTCAAACTTAAAACAAGGCTGAAGTGGCTCAGTGTTGGACAACTCACTGAAATTACAGTCACTTAATTAAATCCATCACTACAGAAAATGACTAGAAATGCAAATACTGCTTCCTCCTTGTATGCATATGCATATTGGCTTAAGATGAGCAGAAATCAATACAAGCCAATTTTAGCTGGAAAAGTTTAGTGACTTACTTTCCACTAGTTCTACAAAGTGTTCTGAAGTTCTACCAGAAAATACCTAGAGGCAAACTTTAAGCATGTTTGCTGTTAATTCAATTTAAATTGTCGTGAGATGTTGTCTAAAAGGATTTTTTTTTAAGAAGAAAAATCCTGAAGAATTAGGAACAGTTTTACTTCCATGCTCGCCACAGAGAGGGAGAGGGGGAGGAAAAATCCCCAGTAGGGTAACCTCACCTCTTATTTTAACAACCAGTAATGTAAGTTAAGACTCCACTGATGTGCTTAGACAATTTTAGGCTCTTCAGAACAGAAGGAAGCTTTTGTTTAAGAGAATTTTGAATGAAGTAGCTACGTACAGATAATTAAAAATGTTCTTATTTGTTGAGCTGAATTAAACACCAACTTGAACTACTGTATCTCTTTCCACCTCCCTCACTGTCTCTCTTCTCTTATTAACAGAGAAACCAACAAATGTAAAAGAAGTTTTAAAAATAGTTCTTCTATGTACTCTGAAAAAGAGCAAAAGCATTTGGTTTTGCAAGATAGACGATATAAAAAGAATATGAAAAATGCAAACAGCATTCAAAATATGAACATGTGCAATGTTGTGCTTTTAAGCCACTCTTACAGAAATCTGCCTCCAGCCAAAAGTAGCAAGAGCATCACTGTAAACTACAGCCATTCAAACCAAGACTACTATACCAACCTATCAAACTGCTTCGACCCAAGATATTTGGAAAATGGAATGCATAATTCCAAACACAAATCTTAAATAAATTAAATCTGTACAGATGCTTCTACAGGTTTAAAGTGGCCTTAGTTCAAGCATTAAACACTTGTCTAAATCAAGTTCAAGAAAGCCTTTCAGTACCAAATGAGTACATGTAAGGTTAAAGTACTTTATCGTTTGTTCAGCCTGAAGCTGACACACACATTAAATTACAAACTTCCCATTGTCAAGCCCTGAGATCATTTAAAATTTCCATAAATAGGTATATCTACTTTCAAGACACTACGAAATCACTATTAAAGCTCCTAAGGAAATTCTGACATCCTGCCAGTGACTAAGGATGACTGGAAGCCCCGTGCACTATCTGCAAAGACAATAGAGACATAGAAGGGAATGGGAGGAGGAGGTGGGGCAGAAATGCTTGCTTTTCTGTGTTAGAAAGGTAGGCAATACTTTACCTGAGAGCTTGCAAGGTCAGATCATTCTTCTATAGTTTCTGTTGGTAAAGCCAATGCTATATACCTGGCTCTCCTACATTATTACTTCTCCTTCCCAGCCCAAACTTCCTTGTAATCCCTTTCACATTCACTCTAAAGCTGTGATCTCTGTAAATCTCATCGCTTTTCTTTTTTCCTGCTGCTTCATCCTTTTCATTCTCCATTCCAGACACCCTCCCATATGAATCGCCCTCTTTATTTCCGTCTCAAAAAAATCTTGTTGCTCCAGTTGTCCACATTTCTGGGGTCTGCCCAAAAAATAACATCCTTATTTCCTTCCCTCAAGACACAAACAAGTACACGCACTTAACTCACACACTCTCCCTGCCACCCATCAGTTGTTTTTATTTTATGAAATTCAGTGTATCAACACTTTAAAATGTAATTAGAATGAGGGATCAGGATATACAAGTGTCCTGTGGCAATCATTCACTCCAACCCACTCCCTCAGCAGTGTTACTCAATGTGTCATCCACAAAGCAATGGGGGAAGAAGGAAAGAGTTCAGTAGTCTCGTGAAGAGCTCCCTCCCAACTGCTTTTAGTGCATGCAGAGATGAAAAACCACATTATCACCACCATCATTTTAATTGAAATTTTTATAAACTATGAATAAGAATGAAGTTCTTTACCCCACAGTTGGCCCATCACATATGTTTTAAACAAGCCAGATGTTGCATTAAAAGGCTATGTTACATTTGTATACAAAAAAAAAAAAAAGCACCAGTGTCAAGGATGAAAGATTGGCATCAACATACCTGGTCTGATCTTCTGGTTTTTTGAGGACGTAAACTGACTACAGGGTAGGGGGTGTTGGATGGGAGGAACATTTTATTTAGAAAACATGAATTGGTTCTAAAACAAAAAACATTTTTAAATATACCACGTTTTAAACCAGGTCTATTCAAGTGGCTCAGGCCATTTGGACCTTGGAGTTTTTGTCAATTTTTACCAAAGATGACAGCCAGCTGGCATTTTCCACATTTTGTAAGAACTCTTTGACCCTTTCCCAGTCTCTTGGAAAATGGTGACAATGCACTGTTGCAGGTCCACAGACATGAGAAGAGCAAGTAGCAGTGACAGCACAGTCAAAATAAGATCTACTGTGTTGCTTCAGATAAAAGTTAAATGGAGTAGTCCTAGATTAACACAACACCATCCCCGTTACCCTCTTGAAATACAATAATCCCAGAAGTTTACAAACACAATATATGGAATGCATCAAAGCCAGCTACTCAAAATTCCTAAAATATTTTGTCAGGGCAGGACAGAAAGCAGAGTGTTCAGCCTATTTGATACATAACAATGGCAAAGCTTCACTGTTTTTCCTTTGCGATACACCTTTAAGAGTCAATGAGAACACAAGGTTTATACCACAAAAGGTCAGCGTTTGCTTTAGTTCTGAACTAAAGTTTAAAGGTAAGAGATTTATCACCAACTGATCTTAAGTCCCTAAAAATGCCTTAAATAATGTGTCCTACAGTTATGTCCTAGTCTATTGGGGAATTTCTGCCAAGGTAGGTAATCTCAGTGCATTTCTAGAGAGAGGACATTTGTACATTAAAAAGTCCTAAACATTTTCTGCTGTCTGTATGCTCATGCAACGATGCTGTATAATAATTCTAATACTAGTAAAAGCATGTCAACACCTGCAAGCTGCAGTAGATGACCTCTAACTTTCTGTGGCCAACCTGGCCTCCAAACACAGCTTTGCTAACTTGAGCAAAGCTGCACAGGGACACAGTAATTTTTGTGAACTAAGCCAAGCATTATATGATGGACATTTATTACACTAATTTTAATCACTTCCTCTACAGACAAATATATTTAACTAGAAACTTGCTATTGTGCCTGTAATTTTGTCCGGGGCGGGGGGGGGGGGGGGGGGGGGGGGGGGGAGGACAACAGGAAGAAAGACTAAGTAGAGAAACTACGCAAAGTAAATATATCAAAACAGCAACTAAATGGAAATATTTGTTCCAAACTAGCTTGTGCACATACTTAAGAGCAAGCAATAGCTACTACAAAGGAAATGCATTATCTTCAACTATAGCCTAATACAGGGCTTCAGTGAGTGTTTCCAGTGCAGCACTACTGCAGCCAGTAGTCTCCCCCCAACCCCCCAAATAATCTCTTTATTTAAAGATAAAAAGACATCAAATAAAAGTGACTCTGGAATTGTCCTTCAGTATCTCTAAACTCATGTTACATCGTATTATTTGAGAAGTGAAGTATTTGTCTTTTGAAAAAGACAGCCAGGGTATTTGCTCCCCAAAAGCTGACAGTTGGTTTCACATTCGTGCCACCGCAAAGAGCATGGCATGACAAAACGCAGAACAGATCAACTTCAGGACAGTGCTTCAACCTTTAAAGTTTGCCTGCTTTTTTTTCAGTCTGTCAAAGCAGACATCTGGCTTGTTTACTGAATTAACAATAAAAGACAATGGTTATACAATGTTTAAATAAAGAGATTCAATTAAGTTCAGATATGTTTGAAAAATGCATTTAATCAACAAATTGTTAGCCAAGGATTAATTCTGATCTCTCCAGCCTATGCATTTTACCTCTTAATGAGCTCATTAACTCAACACATACAACAACTTCCATAACCCTATTCAGCCTTGTTCAAAAAGGGGTGGTGAAAAAACCACCATAATTCTAAGAAAAAAAAAAATTAGAGTGCTGTACAGTTATTACAGAGGACCTAGTCCAGTCCACGAAGTATTTGTTGTCTGCAACGAGTTAAGAAGTCAAGTCAGATCCCAAGTTATGCCCTTGGGCTGGAAATCAAAAAAACATTTCAAAAAAAGGATGTATCTATCTGATATGCAACTAAGCAGAAATGTAATCAAGTAAACATTATAATTACTTGAAAAAATAATAAAAATTCAATTTACTGTCATACAACTTCAGCTTTCTAGGAAAATAAAGTCTTCATATTTCTTCATAAAACGTGACTACCATTCACTTTCAGTAGCTTTTTTTGATAAGAAGGTAAGAACCCAAATGCCTCATCAGGCATACATTCTTTGGAATAGTTGTGTTACATACCAAAAAGCCATTATTATTTTTTGCACTCCTGTTGCTTCCTATCTCTCATACCCCTCCAAGATTCAGCTTCAGATTTTTTAACTGCTGCTAAGAATCATTTCATGGAAGAGAAAAAAAAAATTGCAAACTTGGGCCTGCTATCCCTCTGTTTCATGAAGAGTGGTGAAGGCTTATCTGGAGAGTGTTAAAATATAAGGAAAGGCAGTTTCTAGTGAATTAAAGAATTTGTTCAGTTCCAGAGAAATGTATTAGAGACTAAATTTTTTGATAGTGATTTCTAAAGACTTGCTCTTAGTAGAAAGACACTAACATACACACTGACTTCTCAGGCAAATAGAGAGTTAGGGAGACCATTTGGGACCAAAAATATACATTGATCAGACAATTCTATTCTTCATAGAGAATACAACTATACAAACAGGTTCCTTTTTTAGCATATATCGATTATTTAACCATAAGCCTCTAGTCCATACACCTTCAAGCAAGAAGAGTAATGCCACTGAGTATTTTCTTGTAGGTCTGAATATTGGATAATTCTAAGTAAAAAATATTTGTTTTTTTCAATTGCCCTTTTTTTTTTTTAAATCTAGAAGGGACTTAAAGCCACTTTTCAATTAAAGCATATTTTTATTCATAAAAAACTTCATTTGAAACAATTACACACATTAAAGCAGCAGAAAATAAAATTCAATAGCTGAAACTGGGGCACAAAATTTTTTTAACTTAATATATATCCAGTAAAAAAATACACACTCTGAATTTTTGAGAACTGCAGGTTTCCAATAAGAACAGAGTGTTTGCAATACTGAGATCAAGCAGAGGAGAGAGGTTCCCTCCCTGAAACTCACTCTAACGTTTGTGATGGTAATACCTGCTGGGAAAACCCCTCCTAGAACATCAGGACTAGCAGGAAAACATTCAAACACCTCTGCTTTTCATCCTTCTCAATGCCAGAAAAAGATGCAATAAATATCTCTTTAAATCTTCCAGTAGACTTCTTACAAATAAAAGTGAACATAATCACTACTTCTCAAGTTTCTATCCTCACAAAAGAGGAAGGGTAGAAAGAAGAAATGTACATGCTCCCACACTTGTTTTTTATTCATATATAGTTAGTTTTATATATTCACTAGAGAGAGAGTGTGTGTATGTATATTTAAAAAATATACATGCACACACATATGTATTGATAAACACACACACACACATTTTTGTTAAACCAGAAGAGGAGCTGACTTGGAATGATATTTAACCTAAATCCAACCATCCCTCTCTTTCATTAAAACCAGGTACCTAAGTGTCAGCTACATTGTTAAAGCCTTTTCCAAAAGTAGGAATTAAGTGAACTTTCAAAAATATCCTTAACATATTATTACATTGTATGTAATTCCTTGAAAACAGATGGTATTTCAGGAAAGCAAAACTGCATTGTTATTCTTTTTCCCCTCCTTGTTCTATTTAATCCTTAGTCCTTCCTGAAGGAGTAATGGATTCAGTACAGAAGAGTGTTAAATTTTAAAATCCGCTTCCATTACCCTCAAGTGCTCTAGCCTGTCACACCTGCCCAGGACTGAGGTGTTCAGAGAATCCAGTCAAACCAAGGAAAGCAGGCAGCTCACACAGGTTATAGCGAGCGGCTGCAGTTTGACCTTAAGGCTGCTGCTTGGATCCTTTGGCCCCTGTGCCTGTTTGGGAGCATTCAGAACTAGATGAAATTTTCTTAGTAAGTGGTGCCAAGAGGCTGCATCCACCCATGCATGCCCATTTCCCATGGCTGCTAGAGGAAAGGGGATTATGAAAGCAGGAAGTTCTGTAACACTAGTCGTCGCCCGAAAGAAGCTATGACACACGCTCACTCACACACTGGACACCCAACTGATGTTATGATGTAGGGACAAGAACCTACCATGACGTCATGAAAAATCACTTTTAGTACCATGTTTCCTCAGCCACTTTTAATGGAAAGGCTACCTAATCCTCTCAGAAAACGCTACCCCCCCCCCAAAAAAATGTATAAACTGTTGCCCTAATGGTGTTCATTTACAGCTAAATATTGATTAGGATAAAAGTCTTTTACATTCCTTTATTTTTATTTCCTCCCCTTTTGATTGCTTCCATGCAAGGAAACATGCAGGTACATTTTTTGGAGGATGGAGTTTATAAATCACTTTGTGGACCACCTTCTGGTGTCATTTACACTACAAGTGGGGCAGGGGGGGAAATCCAGTGGACATTCCTGAAGCAGTATTGTAAGCTTTAATACAGACCACCACCAAAATGCAGCCCTCCCCACCCACCTCCTCTCCCAGGAAAGAGGATGCAAAAAGGAGACTTGTGAAATAAGGCTTAAATTTAGATTGGAGGGTTGTTTGGATTTGGGGGTTTTTTGGTGAAAAAGAAAAGCCCAACATATTGAGAGACTTTATATACTCTCAAGAAGATAAAGGATGGCACAGATTCCTGCGAGTAAACGGGAGAAACTAAATCCTCTGAAGACAGGCAGGAACTACCTCTGCACAACAGAACACAGCCTCTATCAGCAAAGGCAAATAAAACCAATGTACCAAACCTAACTGCTTCCTGGGAAAAATAACAGAAAAATATTAGGAAAAAAAATCTGCAAAGCAATTGTTTTTGCCACATTTTCTACTCAGTGATACTATGTCTTTCATAAAATATATTTGAGAAGTCATTTTTAACCAAACCATACAAAAATCAGAATTACTAACTCGTTGATAGACCAGATACTACTGATTCAGGGTCAAAACATGAACAGCTGGGCTTGAAAAGCAAGCCTGTTACCTTTTCACAAGGAAGCAAAAGCGATTCAAAGGACTTGGAAATTAACAAAAATTGAACCTTGATCCAGTTGTAGATGTGTTTTCTCCCAATATGTGTTTTCTCCCAGTATAACCCTTTTCTTCCTCTCTTTCTGGTGCCATTCCTTTGTTTTTCTACAGTTTTCATTTAGATGAAGTTTTCTTTTTTTAACAGTGCAAGCCAAATTTAATCCCATTTATTGCTTGTAACTTTTATTTATAATTGCTCCTATCCTTTTTAAAATATCCTAACCAAAATAAGTTAAGGGGGAGCCAGAAACAGAGATGAAAAGTGAAGGAGCTCTAAACCCACAACATGTGGTGTCAGTCAAGAATAGACCTCCTACAGACCCTCACCATCCTCCCAACATGTACGGTGGGAAGAAACAAAAGGGATATTTCTTTCACCATTGCTCCAAAGCGATACAATCGCCATTAGCCAAGAAAAGGGAATGTCTATTTTTGATTCCTTCACTCTTCCAGATGAGCTTGGTAAAAGTGTTGAAGAGTAATTCAACTCTGGTTTTTTTTTCCCTCACAAGCTACTCAATAAACAAAAAAATAAAGAAAAAAGGACTGCAATTGGAAAGGAACTATAATACCCATACATTTCATACGTTTGTATAAACACATTATAAGCCCTGCCAATTCAAGAGACTCTTCTTCCACCACCCACAACTACTTCCTTTTATCTTATCAGAAAAATAGCTCTTCACCGCTGTAGGCTAATTACACCATCTGTTTAGCCCCAGTACAGTAACACTAAGACATGGCACATTAATTCCTTAACTTTCCCACATGGAACTGCCTTGTGTTGCCCTCTTACTTGCAAAGACACTGGCTGGGCAGAAGGAAGGCGGGGGGTTGAAATCAGCCTCACATTATTTGTATTCCCTCTTCCTCCACCACAGCTCTGCTGCCAGGCTTCACAGGGATTTAAGCAATCTGACAATTTCTCTCCACCTCACCTCAGTACAATAGTGCCAGTTGTCAGGATCAGCAATGAAAAACATCAATCACAGGCGCACACACACACACAAAGGAGGCGGCAAAGTCTATGCAAGTTTGCACTGCTCGTCATATCAAGCGAGCTGCCTCTCTCCACAGTGGTCAGAGATCGCCAAGTCTCAAGTTAGAGCCTTCCTTGGGAAACAAGAGATACATAGCCTTGCATTAAAAAGCACGATTTCTCCTGCTTTTGGAAAACAGGACACTCCCTGCACCCCTTCCACCTCTCCAAAGCGAACACATCCTGGCCCATTCACCAGGACTAGACATGGCGTGAAAACTGCCAGCTGTCCCCCAGGTGGGAGACGCTACCTGGCAAGTACCCACCATACATGCTGGGAGAGGTCTTCACCTGGCTGAACACCAGGTGCCCACCAAAGCCGTTCTATCACTCCCCCATCCTCAGCTGGATAGGGGAGAGAAAATATAACAAAAGGCTCGCGGGTCGAGGTAAGGACAGGAGAGATCATTCACTATTACCGTCACGGGCAAAACAGACTCAATTTGCAAAACATACTCAATTTATTACAAATCAACCAGAGCAAGGTAATGAGAAGTAAAATGAAATCTCAGAACACCTTCCCACCACCCCTCCCTTCTTCCCGGGCACAACTACCCTCCCGGATTTCACCACCAAGCCCCCCCCAGCGGCACAAGGGGACAGGGATGGGGTTTATGGTCATCACACGTTATTTTCTGCCGCTTCACCTCCTCAGGACGAGGGCTGATCACACTCTTCCCCTGTTCCAGCGTGGGGTCCCACCCACGGGAGACAGTCCTCCACGAACTCCTCCAACGTGGGCCATTCCCACGGGCTGCAGTTCTTCACGAACTGTTCCAGCATGGGTCCATTCCACGGTGTGCAGTCCTTCAGGAGCACACTGCTCCAGCGCGGGTCCCCCACGGGGTCACAAGTCCTGCCAGAAAACCTGCTCCGTGGGCTCCTCTCTCCACAGATCCGCAGGTCCTGCCAGGAGCCTGCTCCAGCGCGGGGGTTCCCACGGGGTCACAGCCTCCTTCGGGAACCCACCTGCTCCGGCGTGGGGTCCTCCACGGCCTACAGGTGGATATCTGCTCCACCGTGGACCTCCCTGGACTGCAGGGGGACAGCCTGCCTCACCAGGGTCTTCACCACGGGCTGCAGGGGAATCTTCGCTCCGGCGCCTGGAGCATCTCCTCCCCCTCCTTCTTCACTGACCTTGGTGTCCGCAGGCTTGTTTCTCTTACATGTTCTCACTCCTCACTCTGGCGGCAGTTTCTCTCCGTCCCAACTTTTTTTCCTTCTTAAAAATGTTATCACAGAGGCGTTACCACTATCACTGATTGGCTCGGCCTTGGCCAGCGGCGGGTCCGTCTTAGAGCCAGCTAGTATGGGCTCGCTCTCTCTCGAACACAGGGGAAGCTTCCAGCAGTTTCTTACAGAAGCCACCCCTGTAACTCCCCCCCCCGCTACCAAAACCTTGCCAAACAAAACCAATACACCTTTTCTTTTTCTTCCTTCCCCCAATCCCTCCTTTCCCCCAACCCCTCCTCCCTTTTACCCCTCCCCCCCTTCCTCCTCCCCCAACTCCTTTAAATAGGCTAGAACATTTAAGAAGATTGTCACTTTGAATTCTTTATTTAAGTTAGGCCCAACTGAAAATAAAACAGTAACTTTGGGGTGCAAACCACTGCAGGCTCAGGCAGACAGTGCAGGGGTTTGTCCAAGCCCTGCACTACCTTGCTCAAGGTCAGCAGCCTCAGTTCAAGAGTTTGCACATTTCCACCGGAGACCATCACTCCCTGCTCCCTCCCAGATCCATCAGGAGATAAGGTTAACCTAGCTCTCACATAAAATTACATAGGAAACCAGCTGATTTGGACAAGCAGACTGAAGACTGAACACGTGAAGAGAGAAGGCAAAAAACATGAGAAGGCAGTCACCTCTGCACAGCAGCAATTACAAGCAGCTACATGCAGCAGCCTCTTCAGCCAGCAAAGCTTCAACAAGGAAACACTTGTCCATATCCTTGTGACTTCTAAGGATTTTCTTCTACAGCTCTAAAAGTTAGAAAACTTGTACCTAACTTTGAACACATCTGGGATTCTTCGTATTTCCCTGCCCTCTTCCCCCTTCGAAGCATTCCTGCGTTTGTAATGCAGTGATACAAACCCCTATTACAAAGACATGTTCCAGCTTAGAAATTGTTTTCATTAGCAAAAAATACTTGCTACTGATAACACCAGATTAAGATTACACCAAAGATGAAAGGAAAAATCCTTAGACATTTAACATCATTTTGCATTGCTCAGCCAAACAGTTTTATTAACAGTTATTTATAGATGGCTGTTTCTGCTATATGTCACAGGCTTGGGTTTAGGATTTTTGTTTGGTTGTTTGGGTTTTTTTCTTTTTGGTTGGTTTTTTTTTTGGGTTTTTTGTTTGTTTTTTTTTAAGAAGGCATGGTGGATGCTGGAAAGGGGAGAGCCAGAAATAAGAGAATACTTCATCTTGCAGAGATTGCTCAAGAGAACATTTACATTCATCTGTAGAACAGCAAGGGCACAGGTCACAGGGAACAAACTGGGACACAGAGGAGAGGAAAAAAGCAAAGGTGAATTGAGCCCAATTACAGTCAATATCTCTGCCCTCAGGTCCCATCAAAAGTGAATATCAAGAGGTGTAGATAGGCTAGGGACAAAAATAAAACTATTATATGCTTTCTTTGCTAAAATATTAAACTTGTATCTTTGCTTATCACTTCACATTTAGAAACAAAGTTCATAGCTATTCATAGCAAAGTTCATAGCAAAGTGCATAGAGAAATTAGAAACGTTTTCATCCCGATATTTCTTCTGACCTTTTTAGTGACAAAACTACTTGAAAGGGAAGCAAGAAAAAAAAAACTGGTAAGTTACTTCAATAAGGTAACTGCAAGTAAAGAAAATGGTAAACATCTGGCCAAAACCATCCAGATTTCATCCCACTATTCAGTAGCGCCTTACACAAACCTCACCTATACAGAAGAAACCTTAATGTAGCCACTGCTCAGTGAAACCACCCGAGGAGTGGGCTGGCTCAGATTCAGGGACTCCTAGACAGTAAGGTCAGGGATACACTGTGCAAGACACACTTCATGTAGCACTGTACTTCGTTTCTATTCTCTGAGGCACTTTCCTATCATGGAGATAAAAATGTAGAGCCAAGCATTCAGTGCTATGACAGCCGTATCTGCCCTTCCAGCAAATGGAAAAGTACCAAACATCAACACTAGCCCATAGAGGGGAGGATCTCACACAACTGCTGTCATTTAACATGTTCCCTTCCCACTCACAGTCAACAGAAAGGTAAGTCACTAGGTAACTTTATTAACCAGGCAATCTATTAACTTAAATGGTAGGACAGAAAGTACATAATCTGTATTTATCAATTCTGAAGAGGTAGACTCTTTTCCTTTTCAAAGTCGCTTTGATAATGTAAGCCTGAAAATACTGCCAGACAATCCCCAACTGAAAAACAAAATGTTGCAAAAAAGTGCATTCCATGATGTATCAGAAATTCTACTAGCCAGCCTATCATCTTCTCTTACCTCAATTTATAACACATACCTTTATGCTTAACATGTGAACATAAACAAAATATTTAAATTTTGCTAGTAAAAATAACAGTTGTGTTTGGTTAAGAGGCAAGACCCTGCAACAAAACACCCTTCCCATTTGTACCACCTATTTGCTCACAGAAACAGTCCACACACAACTTCTGTACCCAAATATATACTTGGTATAAATACTGGTAAAGAGAGCACGGAAGAGGGGGGGGGGGGGGGGCGGGCGAGGGAGAAAGGGGGGCGCAAGAGAGAGAAAGGGGGGGGGAGAGAGAGAAGGGGGGGGAAGAGAGAAAGAGGGGGGAAGAGAGAAAGGGGGGGGAGAGAGAAAGGGGGGAGAGAGAGAAAGGGGGGGGAGAGAGAAAGGGGGGAGAGAGAGAAAGGGGGGAGAGAGGGAGAAAGGGGGAGAGAGAGACGGGGGGAGAGATAAAGGGGGAGAGACCGAGAAGGGGGGGGAGAGAGAAAGGGGGGGGAGAGAGAAAGGGGGGGGAGAGAGAAAGGGGGGGGAGAGAGAAAGGGGGGGGAGAGAGAAAGGGGGGGGGAGAGAGAAAGGGGGGGGAGAGAGAAAGGGGGGGGGAGAGAGAAAGGGGGGGGAGAGAGAAAGGGGGGGGAGAGAGAAAGGGGGGGGGAGAGAGAAAGGGGGGGGAGAGAGAAAGGGGGGGGAGAGAGAAAGGGGGGGGGAGAGAGAAAGGGGGGGGGAGAGAGAAAGGGGGGGGGAGAGGAAGGGGGGGGGAGAGAGAAAGGGGGGGGGAAGGGGGAAAGGGGGGGAAGAGAGAAAGGGGGGGAAGAGAGAAAGGGGGGGGAGAGAGAAAGGGGGGGGAGAGAGAAAGGGGGGGGGAGAGAGAAAGGGGGGGGAGAGAGAAAGGGGGGGGAGAGAGAAAGGGGGGGGAGAGAGAAAGGGGGGGGAGAGAGAAAGGGGGGGGGAGAGAGAAAGGGGGGGGGAGAGAGAAAGGGGGGGGAGAGAGAAAGGGGGGGGAGAGAGAAAGGGGGGGGGAGAGAGAAAGGGGGGGGAGAGAGAAAGGGGGGGGGAGAGAGAAAGGGGGGGGGAGAGAGAAAGGGGGGGGGGAGAGAGAAAGGGGGGGGAGAGAGAAAGGGGGGGGGAGAGAGAAAGGGGGGGGAGAGAGAAAGGGGGGAGAGAGAGAAAGGGGGGGGAGAGAGAAAGGGGGGGGGAGAGAGAAAGGGGGGGGAAGAGAGAAAGGGGGGGGGAGAGAGAAAGGGGGGGGGAGAGAGAAAGGGGGGGGGAGAGAGAAGGGGGGGGAGAGAGAGAAGGGGGGGAGAGAGAGAAGGGGGGGAGAGAGAGAAGGGGGGGAGAGAGAGAAGGGGGGGAGAGAGAGAAGGGGGGGAGAGAGAGAAGGGGGGGAGAGAGAGAAGGGGGGGAGAGAGAGAAGGGGGGGAGAGAGAGAAGGGGGGGAGAGAGAGAAGGGGGGGGAGAGAGAGAAGGGGGGGGAGAGAGAGAAGGGGGGGAGAGAGAGAAGGGGGGGAGAGAGAGAAGGGGGGGAGAGAGAGAGGGGGGGAGAGAGAGAAGGGGGGGAGAGAGAAAGGGGGGGAGAGAGAAAGGGGGGGAGAGAGAAAGGGGGGGAGAGAGAAGGGGGGGAGAGAGAAGGGGGGGAGAGAGAAGGGGGGGAGAGAGAAGGGGGGGAGAGAGAAGGGGGGAGAGAGAAAGGGGGAGAGAGAGAAAGGGGGAGAGAGAAGGGGGGGAGAGAAGGGGGGAGAGAGAAGGGGGGAGAGAGAAGGGGGGAGAGAGAAGGGGGGAGAGAGAAGGGGGAGAGAGAAGGGGGGGGGAGAGAGAAAAGGGGGGGGAGAGAGAAAGGGGGGGAGAGAGAAGGGGGGGGAGAGAGAAAGGGGGGGAGAGAGAAAGGGGGGGAGAGAGAAAGGGGGGGAGAGAAAGGGGGGGAGAGAAGGGGGGGGGAGAGAAAGGGGGGAGAGAGAAAGGGGGGAGAGAGAAAGGGGGGAGAGAGAAAGGGGGGAGAGAGAAAGGGGGGAGAGAGAAAGGAAGCAAGAAAGAAAAAGAGAAAGGAAAGGAAAGAAAAAGAGAAAGGAAAGGAAAGAAAGAAAAAGAGAAAGGAAAGGAAAGAAAGAAAGAGAAAGGAAAGGAAAGAAAGAAAGAGAAAGAGAAAGGAAAGGAAAGAAAGAGAAAGGGAAAGAGAAAGGAAAAGAAAGAAAGAAAAAAAGGAAACAGAACAATTCTTCCCCTCTCTCCTCCGAGAGCTTTGACAAAACTGCCTTGGTTCACTGATATCTGAATGACGTCGCAGAAACTGTAGCTCATTAAAGCACAAACAAAACTAGCTTTAGTTTTACATGAAGAAAGGGATTTATGGCTTGATGAGAAAAATTGCCAAAAACCCCACTGCAAACTTGCAATCTAATTAAACGCCTTCTGTTACACGTAGCATGAAAACTACCACCACTGCTTTTTATGCATATAAAACCACTCTTCCTTCTAACTGTTATTTACCTCCCGTTGACCAAGTGTAGAACAATGCTGGCATGCACCCTCCAGGATTTCCATAAGCTCCTCCAGACAGTATAGTTCTGTGTACTGCCACTCTTGTGCTAGCTTGCAAAGAAACATACCTATATCCCCAAATAGAGGTGTTTTGTTTCTAGGTGGCACACAACTTTGATATTTAAAAAAGCATTGTGAATAACTTAATTGCCTTGTTATGCCAAGTGTAATACACATACCATCAAAGGTTAATGACATAGACCATTTCCCTCACCCCAAAAGCTCACTGGAGGAGTCAAACTTCAGAAAGATGACTCCCTTGAAACATTTAGCAGTCATACAGTCAGATTAAGTAAGTATACATGGAATGCTAAGTACTTCTTTAGTATTTCATTATCTCCCCAGCACACAGTGCCATTGTATCGGATACATTACTTAATCTTGCTTTCAAAATTAAAAAGTGCAAGTATCCACTAACATTTGAAATTATTTAAAACAGAACTCCAAGCTCTTAAAAACAGATGAAATAATTAAATTGTACATGTAGGCTGTAAAGTATCAAAAGCCTCCCAGTGAACCAGAAAACAGAAAATAAGAGAAATATACTCAGCAGTAAAAGCAGTACAAGTCTTGATGCTTTTCAAGTTCCTGCACACACAGTAAAATTCTGACCACTTCAATGGCAAATTTTCATTCAATATCTGTCTGCTAGCACCAAGTCTCTCAGGAAGACTCCGTTCACAAAAGTACAATAATTAACCATGGGGTTCAAGGCAAAACACAGGACAGCACTTCCCAAATTTCAGAAGTTCTTAGCAGAATTCAAACACCTATTATACAAATGCATATCCAATTATGTTTTCATATCTGGAAAACAACAGTCAGCTTAGCTACCAGCCAGAAGTTTTTATAAAGAATCAGCTAAAACAAGGCAGGAGACACTGACTTAGTGAAGGCATGGTAAAATTGATTGGGGACCACTAGAGAAGGGGAGGATGACATTAGTGACAAATGGCAATGAAAAAACAGCCCATTTGCTGTTGCTCTCTGAGGTTAGGTTAAGCTTCTATGTAGAAAAAGAGGTATCTAAACTTTTCATACTGGCAGCAGTACCGTAACTCCAAAGTATTAAAAGACCTTCTGAAGAAAACAAACCTGACCTCTTTTTACCACAGTCAAAAGTATGCACCCTGACAAAACAGATATTTGGTAACCTGACGAGAGTCAATCCAATCTAGTAACACTTCCCGGCTCAGAAAGGCCCCCAGAAAAGGTTGCCTTTAACTACTCTGAAATTTTAAACCACCCCGACGGGGGGGGGGGGGGTCCAAACCAAACCAGCAACAAAAAAAAGTCAGGACAGCTAAGCACAGCGTAGACTCTTCCAAAAAGCAAACAGTCAACATCATCTTCCAGTAATCTGGTGGAAAAATAACATGACATGTGTAACAAAAACATGTGAATTTACACTCTGAAAGCAAATCCTCACATGAAATGCTGTCCAGACACAAGGCTGCTTTAAATTACTTTGAGAAATCTGAATTTATATCACAGATGTAGCTACATCAAGACTTTCTAACACTGAAATCTTCATACACATTACAGGTTGCTCATGAGACTGTTGCGTTTTTTTTGAAGCCATGCACCATCCCCTTCTGCTATCACTACTATACTTATTTCTTCACACCTCACATTTTCTTACATATGATAAAGTAGAGCTCCTGTAGATTTAGTTTATCCATATCCAAGCACACCATTCAGATAAAGGAGACATTACAGACATCTAGAAATACATTAACACACACAACGTGTGTTAATGATCACTTGAATTTTTTTTCACCGTTTTACAAAGCAATCTTGTACTATAAAAAATACCCAATGTCTGATTATTTTGGATACAAGAGGACAGCCATAAGTCTTTCTGCGGACACCATTTTATAACCCTACACCTATAACTATCACATAAACTCACGCTATTTTTCTCCCCCTATTTTCAACGTATCCCAAAGAACTGTAAAGATACTTTATCCAGGTTAGCTTGTCTCACAGACCTCCTTCCCAAACCATTTCCTTGTTAGACCACAAAGGCAATGCCATTTTGTATTTGCTTATAGAAGCATCCCACTGTTTTTAAACCTGTGTTTTCCAATAATCTCCATTTCACAGCAGAAATAAATCAGGGGTACTGCTACTACCCCCTATGCAGAATCAGGCACAGCGAGTACAGTCCCAGGCTTTCCCCTCACCTCTTGCTGCTGCTGCTCAGTAGCTCCTCTTCAACTTTGTGCTAAATGACAAGGAAGAAAACAGTTCCCAGTATTTCTGTTCCTGCTTCCTTGACTATCCATTAAATCCTGTTTCAACACAACTTAAGCACTAGGTTCTTTCCAAAGGTACTGCAGCATACACCGAGTCCACAGTTGCTACAGTCATAGGCATGCTTGAAGTTCATGCCCTACCTTATCCTGTGACAACTTGTTCAAATACCAATACTTTTAGCTACACAGGCAAGTTGGAAACAAAGTACTGCTAATAAGGAAGATTAAAAAAACCTTGACTTACTATTCATTTTCTTTTTAGCTTAGGAAAGTATAGCAGAATCCAAGCTGTTCTGCATATTTTTGGTAACTCGTATTGTGGATCAGAACGCAGCACTTGGCAGATGCTGTCCTCTCCCACTACAGTGCCTCCTATAGGGGTAGAAAGCCTTACACTTTTTTTATTCAAGCCTACCTATTGAGAAAAACACTGTTGGCTTGCACTTCCCTGACACCTAAATACTGAGAGGAAACCCAGTCAAGGCAATTATAACTCCCTGAAACAGTACCTTTAAACACATTGGATGCAACCTAACCCACTTGTATTCAGTAACTGCTGTCAAACATCAAATGCAGCACCAAGGCACAATCACCTCATCCCACATTAACCCCCTTTTTTTTTTTAAATAAGCATGTAAACATTCAGAATTTCTATCTGAATTGGCCTCTTCCTCTTCCAAAAAGACATCACAATGAAGAACACTGTATCTAGTCCTACCTTCACAGTTTATGAGGTCTAATCACCTGTAATAACTTTTTTTTGGCCAAAGTATTACTTCAGCTGTGACAGTTAGCCAGACTACTTTAAAATTTGAAAAATTATGATTCTAAGAGCCTAAATTTATGCACAAAGTCTCAAACTGACATTTTGGCCCAATAAATTCTTCTGTATATTAAATCACCTCAATTTAAAAAAAAAAAAGAATAAAATTATGCTCTCAGAAGTTGTTTTTAAATATTCAGACCTAGACTCTGATCTCAGTGATTTTGGTTCATTGGTGGTATCCCATGATACCTGTGCAGCTCCTAAACATAAGATATTACTTTTTAATGGCTCCATTAAACATGTTTCAAGATACAAAACAATTTTGCGAGGCCTGGGGGAATGAAAAAGGAAAGGTAAATTATGCTATGTGTGAGTCAGTTATGCTATCTGTGAGTCAACACTAGCTCTTCTTCACTCTCTAAATATCTACACAGAACACTGTTTCATAACTGCATTCTGCCTTGGACTTTTTGACAGCACATGATCATTAGTTGTTTCCTCCTTCTAGATTCAAAAGGAAAAAAACTAGAGGAAAACTATCAGGTTTTAATAGTTCATGGTAGGTGGTACATGAAAAACCTAATATGTATTCGAACAATACTGATTTAATCCATGATAAAAGTTTATTATAAGGTTGGATACCACATTATCCACAAACATCCAAATGTTTTTGTTTATACAAGCAGCATTTTTAATTATAATTTAATATTCCCAGTTATGAGAGTGACAGTGAGATTCATTCATTTATTCCTTAAAAACTAAAACAACATGGGAACTCCGAGACAAAACTCCATGTGTGATTATGCTAGTACAGCTTCTGGGAAGACACTACTTAAAAAACAAAAAGGATGATTCAGACTCTATTTGTGTATTTGTTCTTTCATTCTTCTGCAATTGAACATAAATTTGGATTAACCATTCCAGTATTTTGCGTTATCTCATTTTCCATGTCATGTGTTAATTACTTTTGGACTACCGAGCCAGGACCACATAAGCAGTTGTGATCTCGAAGTGAAAAGCTCAATATCCCATTACCAGTGTCATAGAATAAAGCCTTCATGAAACCTTACTGTAAGCAAATTTCACAGAAACTTACAATAGTTTTGTCTAGTTGCCTTTGTCTATTGAAAATAAGTCTCAAATTTATACAAAGTAGCTTTCTATACCCTAGTCTTACACCCATGATTACTGAAAAACTAGTTTCTGTAGAGTCTGGTAACATCCGAAGCAAGGTGGCAAACATCTTCTTTATCTATTTTCATTATGAGAATTAGATGTCCCAAACCTCTTGCAATAGTTACTACAGAGAAACTGTAAAGTACAGGCAAGAATAAGTAGCCTCATTAACAGTTAGTCAATTTTACTTAGCAATTCCAACAAGAGCAAATAATTGGCTGTCACGCTTAGCATCACATAGAAATTCTCACAAAGGAGAATTGGTTTCTCCTGTGCGGCAAAAGTGAAATAACTGCAGTCTACACAAACAGAAGGTTCTGCCTCCAAAGGCGTTTTCCCAAACTATTCGTCTTACTCCTCAAACAGTTCCCCAACTTCCCTGAAGTTACCAAACTGAAATACAATCAGATAAATTTAGACAATATTTTATGTACTTGCAGACCATGAATAAAGCCATTAAAATCCCTACGTCTACCACTTCCGATTCCCAGTTTGCAATACTCACTCATCATAAGCTCAAAATGCCCTAATGGAAATAACACAGGTTAAACTTCACAATGACTACAGATCTACAGTCTAAATTAAATTGCCCATTTTATCAGAAGAGTGCCAATATCTTCTTTTTTAGTTTCTGACTGAGATCACGGCTTAAATCCTTCTTAATCTGAGATGTGATCAAAATGTATCAGTATTTACAACTATCCTATACACTCTTACAACTTGGCATTTAAACCACTGATAAAGGCATCTTTCCCTCTAGAAGTCCTGCAACCAATCTGTCAAGCATATCCTATTTCAGCAAATCTTTCTAACCAAGCAAATTCAAAACTCTCCATTAGGTGATCTGCCAGCATATCTTCTAACGCATTAGTTGCCAAATTTGAATAAAAGGAAAACAATACTGACAAGCATTCAAGCCTGTCAAGATCTATACTAAAGCTACATTTCTCTATACAAGACCTACACTTCAGTTCTAATGAAGCCAATGAGCACAAACTGGTACTGTCCCTGAAAAGGTGGCCCTGTCCTCAGACATTCATCCTCCCACTGGCATTGGAGAAACTATACAAATGAGCAGGACAGAACTCAAAACCCTCCCCTTCTGGCAGCAATACACACTTTTTATTACACAGTAAGAACAGAAAACATCCTCCAGGCGCCTCCTCCGCCAGTACCACCATGTCCCCAGTAAATTTCCTACTCCCATAAAACTTCCTGTGTTGGGTTTGTTGTTGTTATAAAGAGGAAAGATCAGCTTACAAACAACATAAATCTTTCCTTTTGTAGCCCTACAAGTTCTTTCATGCTCTTCATTAAGGGAAAAACACAAATCCTGTACAGGCAAGTACAGAACACCAAAATCATCCGGAAGATAATCACTGGGTGTAGACATCTCCAGGAAGAGTGAAAAAGGTGGCCTGACTTCAGCATACCTGTCTCTACATACTCTATACATGGAGTGTGGACTGCCCATCCTATCTTCATCACTGGTCCTTGCCTGACTGTTAATAAGACACTTAAATCTTGTTTCCTAATCTCAACCATAGCAACAATAACAAAAGTGCAAGTGTTCCCTATGACAGATTTTCTTAAATAAATAAATAAAAACTTTTTTTTTTAATCTATATTTCACAGGTTTAGTGAAAGTGCAGCCAGGTAAAACCAGAGGATTTGAGAGTTGGAAGGTAGAACTAACAGCTGGAGATTGTATTCACCCAACTGTGATTAGTAGCAGCCAGACTAGTCTCCCTGACTCTTAATACACCATGAGAATGAGTGGACTTCAGCCTAGCTGAGGATTCCACCAGAAGCAAATATTAATTCCTTCCAGCAAATATTACATCTGTGTGGAAGGGCGTTCTAAATGCAAAAGAACTTTTAACCTTTCCCCAAAAGACTACCTTTAGTCACGGCTATTTTACAAATGGAATCAGACAACTTCCTTGCTCAGATAAACCAAGTACCAAAAGGCTTAACTGCACCAGTGACAGAACATGTGAAGGTTCCTAACTCTTGGTAACGATTGGCTCAATAGCAGTGATGCTGTATTAAAGATTCCATGAATTTTAAAAATGCATTTTTAAAGCATCCGTAGGAAGGACAAGCCCATTAATGGCATACTGAAAGATTATTTTTCAGACTCCTAAGTTTTAGCTTGAGCAGAGAAAGGGAATCTGATTCACTAACCAACAAGCTAACAAAGGAGTAAGAAATACAAAGAGAAAACTCAGTATTCGAGAGAACAATCAACAACATTTCTCAGTTTATGCTTCCTACATTTTATAACAGGTTCATGAACAATGGATGCAGTATATACAAGTAAATTTCTGACCTATATCTAATCTTTTGTAGTTAGAGGGAGATAGATATATCTACAAACTCAGGCAATTGCCACAGGTGTCAATTCTATTGGAAAATACTCTGCTAATTTTAAAGGGTTGAATTATACAATGTTGGAGGAAGAAATCTGGTTCTAGGCTTATTTAAAATGTTCTAAGCACTATCTCTAAAAATACAGGAAAGTTAAACATAGCTAGAAGCACATTGCATAAAACAGATATAATGCTACACCAGTGCTATGAATAACTGGTAGGAAATGCTTTACTCTGTTAGCATCTTCAGTCAGTGGGACTAGCCATATACAGTGCAAGAGAAGCAAGGGAAAATAAACATAGTTTGGTGAGGAAAAAAAAGAAAAAATAAATCAGCAAGCTAACTGCTATGTTGGCCCTTAGCTATTAATAGAATAGCCATTAGAATAGCTTAATAGTTAGCTATTCTTCAGCTATTCCTTGATTAACATAATAAAATAAAATTCAGAGCAAGTGATTAAAAACCTCAACCCAGTCTGAAGCTGACTTGAATACAAAACTTGAATCTCAATCTGAAAGTGTATTTCTTTCCAGGTATCTTTCTCCTTTTACCTTCACTTCTTTCCAGGTGACAAATACCAACTGCTTCATCACAGGCAGAATGTTCTCTGAAGATCTGCATAAAATGATTAATTTTGCATATTAACATAATGGCTAGGAGAACAATTTGAGGGTGGGGTGAGCAAGGGGGGGGGGGGTAATCAAGAGGGGAAAAAAGTCTTTTTTCTAAATGGTGGTACAAAGGAAACATCATTTTCCTAGCTTACCATCTATATATCTGAGGATGGTAAAGATGTACAGTCTACAGTGATAAACATCACTGTCGAGGTGTTTCAATTCATATAGGGCTTGGGTTTTTTTGAAAGATAAAAAAATCTGTTCAGAGATGCAATTTAAATCAACAATTTAAAGGTAAGCCTTAATCTATAGGTAACAAATTGCTGCAGTCTGTTCCAATGTATTTACACAAATACCTTTGACTGATGCATTCAGGGTATAAAAGGACATGACAAATTGAAAGGACTAGTATTCAAATACAAAACGCAAAGCTATTTCTCAAGACAAGATTTTTGAAGGTTGCATGAACTTCTTAGTGAGTCTTCCAATATCACTCTAAAATTCCATATCTAGAGGTATATCAGACTTCAGCTCTTCAATAATGCATCTAATAAAAAAATTGTTCAGAGGAAGTGACTGAATAAGGTCACAGTAGGGTTTGGGGGTTTTTTGTTTTGTTTTTTGTTCTTTTTCCCCTGGAATCAAACTATGACACCAATTATATAACCCCCCCCCCTTTTTTTTTTTATTTTACTGATGAGTCCTCTACCCTCTTTTTGTTTTACTTTGAAGATATAGCATGACAGAAGAGTTACATTTGTGATTTAATCACCTGTTTCACCTCTCAAGTAACACAACAAGCAATCTTTGTATGTCATGTTGCAGTACACAAATAATAAACTGATCACATAAGACTCCATAACATTAGTGCACTGTAATAATAAAAAATAGTATCTGGTCAATCAATTTTTCTACCCATTATTCCCATTTCACTTGTTTTTTTAAAAAATGGTTTGAAAGCCATAATTGGAAGAGTACTCCTAAAAAGTAACTAGTATCTGGACTATCTAATAAGACCCTTTCAGTTGCAGGGAACATACAGATTACGAGAGCATGCCTCTCTATTTCCATATACTCAAGACTGACAAAAGCAATCGTGTCCTGTAATTCACAATCAAATGTTTGCTACTCTATAGCATGTTCCGCTGTACTGTGCAGTATATGATAGTCTTATTTACTGAAAACAGTCACTCCTGTTTTCCATTAATTTGTAGACAGGACAATATCTCCTAAGCATTACATTGTCAACTACACATGATTCTTGGTCCAAGTTAAAAAAATTTTAGGCTCACCATGTTTTAAAAATTATGTAGATCACCTGCCCTTTTCAAAAGAGTAGTAACGCTAACACAAATCTTTTGTTATTTCTATGGTCTTAGACATAACTGATCACAGAAAAGATATATACCGTTTTCAGCTATTTCATTACATTGCTTCCTCTATGAGGTGACAAAAACAAACATTGCTGACAATCTTTAAAGATTGTCTTGGAACATGTATAGTCTCTCTGGGATTAAGTCTTAAAAAACTTTACTTCATTTCCTATTTCAATCAACTGGTTTATATAATAGATCAAAGTACAAATAACAGGATGTCAACTTTATGTTGCTTGGCTACTAAGCACCGTATTTTTTCACATTTTCACAGTCACTAGCAGAGGAATTTCAAGAATTCATTCTTACACTGAGGTGTGCTATCAGCCACCATTGAAATGGGCCTGGTAATCCAGTCCATTTACATGTTCTCCTACAAGCAGAAAGCATTTGAAAGAAATTATTCTAAATGGACTATGGTCAACTTTATCTGAAGACAGCTACCATTTCCCTCCTTATTCCATTAATTCATTCTCCTTTTAAGAGAACCAACTAGATGGGACACTCCACCAATGCAGACGCTGTCCCAACCACAGACGAACACACATGACCAACCACACAATAGAGTAATTCGCCGGACTGCATTGCAAACTTCAACATATAGTGTTCTATGTATATTGGGCAAATAAAACAGTAGGCAACCCAAAAATGAAAGCCAACTTTAGATAGCCAAGGCTTAAACCTACAGAGTCACCCTAGTGACAATGATTTTGTAGATATCTTTAAAAAAATATTTTCTCAAAAATAACGAACTACTTTTTTCCACTGAAAGAGCAGTTGAAGTGACAGATACTTGGACACCTTGCCACCCAACATACTACGGGTAACTCTTCTTGGACTTGTAGTACACCATCCCGCTCTGGGCCTTTCTCAGGGATGCCAAGTTATCGCTCCTCTGATTGATACCAGACACCATCACAAATTTCTGCTTCTTATTGTTTTCACACAGCTGAATTCCTACAGTTAAAAAGATCTGTAACCACATTTCAGTTATAAATGTAACTCTGAACTATGACTCCTTTGGGGTTGACGAGGCCTCCTCTCTAGCTGTAGGCACCACAGGAAAGTAGTGCTCTACAACTACTGTAACCTTCATTTTCTAGGAGAGGACACAGGTCTCCAGGGCCTCTACAACCAATCCCAGGTATAAAACTTTGCCCCATTTAATTTATGGTCACATTAAAATGTATGCAATAAATAAGTTTTCAGCAACCTTGGAGAGAGCACTGATGACTGAGTGGACTAGCACAAGCATGGCAAACGCAGCTGTGAAGTCTTCCCCCAGGGGTTAAAAGACTTTCACTGTTCCCCTCCTCAAAGTCACTCACTTTGCTGCTAGGCTTTGAAACATACAGATTTGTGAATCCACTAACTCCATACTTTCTCTAGGTTTATGGGAAACAGAACTTTCTCATATTCAGTTGTAAGACTGAGACTCATCTCACTAATAATGAGAAGAGACCAGCAATTCATTTTACAGGAAGCAAAAAAAAAAACACAAAAAACCAACAACAACAAAAAAACAAAACAAAACAAAACAAAAAAAAACCACAAAAAACCAAACCCCAAACCTCTATGTTACTCATCTCATGCCAAAAAATGAAGTCACTGAATACACAAAGATAACCTGAGTTCCTGCTTTACTCCTCCTCCCATACTACCAAAGCTACTGAGGATGTTCCAAATCAGAATAAACAAAAACCTGCTAAATATTTTGCTCCTTGCACTTTATGGAGTATGTCTTCAGGACAAAACTACCTACCTATCAGTCCACAGCCAATACACATCAAAGTCTTCAAACTCCAAGGCATGGGAGTATAGCGAATATTGCTAAGCTAGGCCATCTTCGGTTTAACACTTTCTCCACTATCTGACCCCAGAAGGACTGTTAATAATGTGTTGAAGAAGCACCACCCCAGCTTAAAGGGTAGTGCAGCATTACCCTTCATCACACAGTTCAACCTTTTCATTTGTCTTTGAAAGCATTCTGGATAAGCAGCTGCTCTTCATGGTAACTACCTCCTTTGATTAACTGCTATGAAAGCCTCTATCAATAGGGTATCTTTTTATCTCATATCTTCTGACAAACTTTGAAAATCCTTTTACAGTGGACTCTACCCTCAAGGTCTGAGTTTAAGCTGCACCCTCCTCATTAACTATATTATAATTGCTCTCAGCCAAAACCTGTTTTTCTCCTAGCACCAGAGCTCCACTAGACAATGCTGACAAGGCATTTGTGGATTGAAACATCCTGGCAGGCTCACTCCAACAGCATAATGCTTTAGAGGTATTATTGCACAGACCTGATTAGTTCAAAACACTGCATAAGTGTGTGTAGTGTCTCCCTACAGGCACATCAGAGGTAACAAAAACTGTCCTTCAAAGTTCAAGCTTGCCCTTATTCGCATGCAGCTCTGTGTCTCAATAGCATGCATTTGTTTTATTTATACCCTAGGACCAAGCTTGCATGTGCTGGATGAAATCCACTGCTGATACAACCTTTGAAAAAAAGTTTCACGAACTGCTCATTTTGATTACAGCAGTCAGCACTGAAACCAACTAATGTCTGTGGTACACTTCCCCCCAGCCAATTCCACACCAGGAGTTTTCAGAAATTCTCCACTCATGTCTCAAATACATACTCTTCATTTTTGTTAGCAGCCACTGATAATAGCCCTCAGCTCAAAACTTATTTTACTAGTAAAACTTCTCTTTGGGCAGTTTTGCCTTCATGGTCTTTGCTTCTAGCCTCTAAGATTCATCTGGCATAGGAGCACTCAGGAGAGACTATCTCTGACCCACAGAACTCTTTCCAGTGGCTTAAATGCGTGTCTCCCATTTTTAGCAGTTTCACTGAATTTCTTAAAGGAATTACAATCAGAGTCAGTATTCAGCTTCCCCCCCCCCTTTTTTTTTTAAACTATTTTTAAGTTCCCCACTTGTAATTTTGCATACCTCCCTGTAAAGAAAGCTTGTTTTCTTCTTTATGTACATGTTGTGAATGTCCCTTATCAATTACCAAATTAAATTCCAATTTATATTAAACTAATGTCTCTCTCAATATTCCTCAAAGCCTTGCCATTAGGCATTTTTCCCTCCCAGATACAAACACAGCTAACACCAAGATACATGCCAACAACTACAAAGTTTCCTTCTCCTGTTGTCTCCTAACTTATCATTACTCCTTGTATGGTTTTCAAAAGGACAGCAACTACTTCAAAGCAGTTGATAGTCCTTGTGAAATCATCAGCAAGATTCATATTTAGAAGCTGCTGAGAAAGACGTTTGGAAATTACAGTTTAAAAAAAGCTGCTAGATGATTTTCCTACTTTGTGTAACAAGTTTAACAGGGGAAAAAAAAAATCCCCCCAAATAACTTACAGAATTGTTTTGCCCCAATAGTGACAGCAGCTTAAGATCACCAAGCAGCATTCTTAGTACCCCTCTGAGTTTCCATTACGCCTTTTGACAAAGCAGATTCTGCATGAGCAAGTCTCCTGAAAATATATACTAGGCCTGTCAGCCTTGCTGTACCGTACGAAGTATAGAAGTATTAATTAGCAAGTTTTCAGGATAACTCACTCTTCCCTACAGTATGGAAAACAAACAGCCAAACAAAGTCCAGAAAATAAACTTTATCACTTAACTTTTACAATACCTAGCACACTTCAACTTCTCTTCCTTCCTACATCAGGTTTCCCCTGTAACACCAGAGGCAGGTAGCAATACAAATGCAGTAGCACTTCTGCTTTAAAGTTGTACTAAAATGGTTGCAAGTTTACTAAGTGGAATATAAAATTAATTGGCAAAGTGCAACATAGGAAAAGTTGTACAAGATTGCACAAAACATTCATGCACAGAACTATGGAAATGTTTCTCTTCAAACACTATTTTTTCAAAAAAATTAAATACTGAAAAGTAACTTAAATGCCTTCCTCTTATAAGGAAGTTTCTCACTGTGTGTAGCATGTCAGAACACACACAAATTCAACTGCAGCAGAGCATTCCACAGCTGCTGGTACAAAGGACACGCAGCGAGTGTTAAGCATTAAACCAACACAAACAGCAAAGCGATTTTCCAGAAGAGCCTTTTAGAGCATTTCAGAACTTCAAAATGGAGGGAGAGAGGCAGGAAAGGGGAACTGCTTTGCTCTTCTGTAGACCAGTGATTCAACGCTAGGTAGAGATGACAGAGAAAATGCAAGACATCACAACTATTAAATAATAATGTTATGCTAATTATGACTTTGAATAGGAAACTACTTCCAAAGTCCTAGGAGTCAAACAGACGTACTGCTCAAAATATATAACTAGCACTCTATGCAAGTTAGCGCTGAAGTTACTGTTCGTACATACTGTTTCTTGAAGCGACTGTGAATGACTGAATCATACCATTTGATATGCAAAACTTTTTAAAAAAAAAAAAAAAAAAAAATCGGTGTATGTGGTCCCAATATGTAAGAATTAAGGTAATTAAGAAGCATCCGGACAGCCAGAGGGGATCCCCTTGCAATCCACCCACCAAAGGCGGAGGAGGTTGGCTCCAGCCTGCCCCACGCTTTGGAGCTGCAGGCACACACCTAAGGCATGGCACCTTGCAAGGCCTGTGGTGGGTGTCTTGCTACACAGACAACAGCAGTCCTAGGCCGCAAACGTCTCTTTCCTTGTGCCCACCGCAGACCGGCAGCAGAATTCGAAAATTCAAATTTAACAGCAGGACAGCGTGACACTCTTCTGCCAGGCACGTTTCGATAGGGAGCCCTTGCCACCAGCCAGACACACCTTCGATTTACTGACAGAGGGATGGGTGTCAACCTTAGCTGGTAGAATTGTGTGCGGGATCACCCTTGCCAAGCGTGCTGTGGGCTTGGAAAAGCCAGGGTGCAAGAACTATTACTCAATACAGCACAAATTGGCTGCATTGGCTCGTCAGTTGGTCAAATAAAGCTTACATTTTCATAACAACATGAAGATAGGAGTGGGAGGGGAGGAGGTATTTCTCTGCTACATTTCCACATTCAAATTCCCAACTGTTTCAGCTGCATCAGCTTTTCAATAAAGCTACTAGGCTTTCCTTAATTTTTAACATTTCCGCAGCTTCGTGCCTCAAACTCATGAATTTCTATAAACCTTTGGGAAAAGGGGATGGCTGGTAAAATGAAATTCCAGAGATTCCAATTTGGCAGGTGACGGATAAGGAATTCAGGAAAGAAAAGTTCACACAACCTTAACTAAAGCAGTCGCTATCTGTCTACACCAGACTCCGGCCTTAAGACAATACGCTTATTAAAATTTAGATGCACACGTCGCTAGCATATTACCTCTCTTCTCCCCAGTTTGGGCTAGCAAAATCTCAAAACAAGCAACAACAACAACAACAACAAAGAAATCACTTTCACATACACACCATCTTAAACAGCGGTCTCCGGAACAGACGTGAAGTGAACGAGCAGCCACTATAAGAAAACGATGGGTGAAGACTTTTTGGGCGGGCAGTTCCAGCCACAGCCTGCGTCAGAGGAAGGCCCGCGGGCCTGGCGGGCGGCCGCGCCTCCTGCCAGCTCCCGGGGCTCGTGCGTGTTCTCTACCGCCACCTGCTGGCGGCGGCCGGGCCCGGGGAACCCCCACCGCCCGGGAAAGGCTTTCCGGCGGGAGGCGGCGAGGCTCGGGGGACGGACGGACGGAGGTGGTCGTGAAAGAAACTCAACAGCAGGGAAAACCAAACCAAACCAAACACACACGCACAAAAAAAAAAAAAAAAAAAAAAAAAAAAAACCACAAAAAAAAACCACTCCAATATTTGAGGAAGTTTGCGCCTTTTTTATTTTTTTCCTTAAAGCTTCTTTTGCTTCCCCCACAAAGGAGGAAAAAAGGCTTGATCAAGGCAGGAGGAGAAACTGATGGGCTGAGGATACACAGACACCATGAGTCTGACAAGCTCAGGCCAACCAATTGCCAACAGCGTGGTGAAAAGACAAACCGTAAGACACCCCACCCCACCCCCCGACTGTATTAGTTTTTACTGAAATAGGGAACAATAAAGCAGCTTCATCTGTGCCAAAAAAGAAACCATCGAGTACCTACAAAATTCCTGCCCCATGGCAAGCCCAAGAGCTCAAGCTCTGCAAGCTGGGGAGGGCTCACCTGGACATTTACCCATCTGCTGACTCGTCTTGCCACCTGCCCTCCTGAAGGCCCCAAAAGTGTGCCCAAACAGGGTCCTTCACAGCTTGCGCTACTGGGAGGAGATACTGTACAACGACAACCTCCACAGCTTTCAAGCAACTTCATGGCTACATGAGCTCATCTGGCAGAAAGTTTAAACCTCGCTGCAGCAGGCAACGTCTCCCCCATCCACCATTCAGATAGGTCCCAACTAGTTGGAAAAAGACAACCTGGAAACACCAGAAACCCCTTCAGGCCCACACTCAAATGGCTAGAGAAGAAAAAGGTGCTTCTGTGCAAGGTGGGGAGAACCAAAGCATTCACCTTGAGTCTTTTCTTATGGCTTCTCCTCCAATGTTTTTTAATCATTTTACTTCTTTGCACTTAGACACTGATTATTGACAAAAGGGATGTGCTTCTGCAAATAAGCCAGACACAGCTTTAAAGAAAATTGCTGCATATATGAAGCTTAAAATTCCAAGAGAAATGAAAGTTCAGAGTCAGAAAGTTAATACATGAAATTGTATGCACTATTTACAAAAAATAAGAACATAATTTTTTTATACTTTTCTTGTGGTTGTACCTAATTGTACTTCAGACCACCACCCAAGATTTTATGTCAATAGAAAGATGATAGAATTCATGTGTGCAACACCTGTGAAATCACAGTATTTAAACATCTGGCGAAACATATTTATTTTGTGGTTACATTTCAAGTTAATGTTGCATTTATAATTAGTGCACATGTAATTACACAGAAGAGGGGTTTTTTCATAAAAATAAAAAATTAAAAAAAATTAACCACTACTCTCACAAAAACAAAAAAAACAAAACAAAACCCACGCCACACTTTTGGAATTATAAACATGGCTTACAAGCATCTGAAGTTGTCTGATGTCTTCCACTGTCTCCAACATAGGCTGCTTATAGAAACAGATCTTATAACAACATCACACTTAAAATAAAATGTGACCAACTTTGTTTGTTAAAACAATTTACATGCACTTGTGTGACACCACACTATAAGCAACTCAACTGTACGTTCCTGTCCAAACAAATCTAATCTCTTCCTTACAACAAGCACTCCAGAGCCTTCAAGTTCATTTTACCCAAGAATATTTCTGGGCTATCTTTGGAATGCTTGCAGGGGTGGGGGGGAGGTGAAGGACCAGAAGGGAGTGGAAGAAACACCAGCAAGTAATAAGGGAATACAGATGGAAGCTAAACCTTGCTTTGGGTGTTGACCAAAAAAATTATGCCATTCCTTATAAATCACTGCTTGGCTAACACTCACCTGCACTAAAATGTTTACAAAGTTAATGCTGTCCTGTAGATTCAACCTCTATAAAAAATGGCACTTTTGCCTCCTCTGCTAACTTACGTTATTCAATTCATATGTGCTTGCACATTGGATCATAAATTATGGGCTCATAAACTGCTGTGCGTCCAGCTTTCCTATTTCCCATTAAAATTGCTACTTATAATGGACAGACTGAGGTTTTCTACTAAGCTTTGATTAAAAAAACCCTTTTAAAATCTGAAAATAAAATCAGGAGTTTCATCTCAGTTCAGATGAAGATTATACCATTATTTTTTTCTGCTCATACTCTTTTACCTCCTTGATTTAAGCTACTGCTCCACAGCTTGCCTTGTGTCTCAGACCATAAGCTTTTTAGAGAAGGGAGATTAGACTCATTTTTTGTGTAAAGAAGAGCCATTCACATTTACAGCTCCATAGAAACAACAAAAAGCATGCACACAAATTCCCTCACAAATTGCTTTGTTAGAAACATTCAAAAGTTTAAACAAGGTACAAGTTTAAATCTGCCAAAACTTAGTAGTAACATAGTTTAGATTCGCTCTTTGCTGTTAGTAGAAGTCCTCAGACTCTGTACTACCGCTCAGAAGTTATGACACTTGGTGACTTGAAATCTTTACTCCATTATCTGCAAGAACAGATAAAAAAGATACAAAAATCAAGAGGAACATACAGAGCAAGTTCTCAAACGGTTTCTTCCACAGATAAGGAGTAGCAGTCAGTGAAGAGGAAGATTACTTCTTCACTACCCTCAGTTAGAGGTTTTCCCCCTGCAGACCTGAAAGAGAGAATGACTTTGCCCACAACAAAGCACAGTACCAGCCCATGAATCAGAATTAGATATTTTAAAGTGACTACTTTTCAAAAAAGATAAATTGCCATTCCTGTAAATTCCAAAGTTCGTTTGTAACCACAGCTTGTAAGCACCTGCGATTTCATGTTTTCTATTACCTCCAACACAGACACTTTGCATTTGTAACGCGTGAGATTACAAAATGCAGTTGTGTGATGCAAAGTGTGATCAACTTTATTTCTTTTTTTCTGTTGTACATTCTGCTACTCAGTTGCAAACATGTCTGAGAGAAGGTATTAAATTCCACAAACCTTATTTAAAAACAAGGAAGTTATAACATCAAATTTCATAGCTTTCATAAAGCTTTCAGCTATTATATTGATGGCCACAGAACATCGTACATAATTTAAGTAAATCCTACTGGTCTCGTCCTCCTTCCGTTACTTGAACAAAGGGATCTACATAGATTTAACAACCAGAAAAAATTAATTAAACAGGAAGGGGGAGAAAATGCAGGCATCTACTCCGAGTTCTCCCAGAAGTATCAAAGTAATACCTTACTTAGTAGTAGTGGACAATATTGCAAAACTTGACTCTTACAAGACCTAGAACCCACTTTGACCTTTCAACAAGATTCAAGATGAGGACAGTCTAAAATTTTACCTCTAGAAGTAATTTTGTAGCAATGTATTAGTTAAGAAGGTCATATTTAAAATGCTTGCTGCTCTATCCACCCAGACACCGACCTCACCATCTTCACAGCCCCTTTGCAACCACTGCCAATGATCCGAGATCCCATTTCTTAGGAGCCTGACTGGTAGAACAATTAATGTTCCAATTAACACCCAGTTAACTAACTCATAATATGCACTGAAGACTAATTCCAAGGACTAAACAACAACCAAGTGTTGTGTCTTTAGAAAACTATGGGCAAAACCGTATCTAATGTCACATGAATATACTATTACCAACGTGGAATAGACTGTCACAAACCTCAACACCTCTCAGACACATCACAGTGCTTCCTGTCCCTCCTATAAAGACGGTCAAAATCCAGACTGTACTGACAAGCATAGCAACCTCTCTAAGCTACATTTATCTCTTCCCAGAAAACCCCTTTATTTTCCACAGCTGTAAATTGGAGATGAATGACTCAACCATAAGTCAACACCACAGATTCTAGTTAGTCTGTACAATACAGAACGATAATATAAAATCTTTCTACTGTTTGTTTTAGATATAGCCAACACTACTTAAACAGAACAAAACAGTGAAAAGAGTTTCAAATCTGTATCTTCAACACTACTTTCCCTGTTTGCAGTGAGATCATTGAGAAGTTTCTATACAAGGATTCTTTTCTAAATGCCCATGAAGCACAAAATCTGATTCTGAGCTTAGGCATAAGAACATACAATGCTAAAATTCGGGTGTTTAAGTCAGGGAAAAAAATAGATTAAAAAAAATAATAGGAGCAGTCTGTCAAAATCAGATACTTGTGTATTTACATCCCCGAGGTCAGTACTGAATATGACACAAATGATTTCCTGACTAATTTTCTACAAAGTGAACTTTAAAGGCCACAGTGGCCACTGGCAAATGGCTTTTTTATTTAAAAAAATAAATAAATAACAACAAAAACCCCCACAGCTCTATTAAATGCAAATGTGGTAACATGTTAATGGGTAATACTGCTGCTGGTAACACGAAGAGGCTGTATAGAGCATTCCCTAACCACATATTCTTGTTAATAGTCCTATCAAGATTACTTTAATTAGTATCACTTGTCCGCTTCAAACCCCTTCAAAAAACCAGAATGTCACAGATGAAAATCCTACAGTTAGAGACGGTCACACTTTCTGTACTGTGCAGTTAATAAGCTCAGGGGTTTTAATCACGTAACACTATCCCTCCTCAATCACACCAAGAAAAATATAGATCTGTTCAAAGTGTATAGTTACAGCCTGATTTGCATCTATCAAATGGTACATGGAACCCGTAAAATAAAATTGTGATTAGAAGCAGCAGACTATACCTCCACACAACATTGTCAGGACCAACAATTCAGAAAACAGCCTTGAAATCACAATAAAAAGAATAAATCTGCAGACAATAAATGTTGATCATTTACATCTTTAATGCCACCTAATAATACTACACATGCAATTACAGTGGAAGGATATAATTAGGATTATTTATTTAGAAAAGGTAGCATTTTCAGTCTTTTACGAAAAAGAAAGTACTAACCTACAATGGCAAACTACAGATCTACAGCTGTACAGACCACAGCTTTTACAAAAATACTCTCTGGTTTCAAATTTCTGAACAGAAATCACTGTAGAAACCTTCATATGGGACCAATGCCATCCAGAGGGATCTCAAAGTAACCTTCAGTAAAAAAAATGAAATTGTTTCACTTCAACTATTTCATTAGCCTGCCCTTTTCAAGACTTTCAGCATGAAATTAGTAACATCAGTAAGAGACTGCCTGCCTGTTTGCCTAACACTAAAGGAGGACTATTTAGGGAAAAAAAATTGCAATAGGAAAAAAACATCCAACATGCTGGCATACTAACTATAGCATGCTCATGTTTATAAAAAGGTTTCCACTTTCCAAGGAAAGTTACAAACAGCCTGACTACTAAATAATTTGTAATATGGGAAGCATACGTTTTAAGTTGAGTCCAGAAAGGGATATAGATTTGATTACCAATTCTGAACTTTTACTACTTTAAATCACAGGAGAAAAATAACATCAGAATTACAGGCATGCAAAACCCCCTAAGGGAACATTATAGCCTTTTTGAGAGTTGATGAAAAGATATTAATAAAGTGT
This sequence comes from Astur gentilis, assembly GCF_929443795.1. NCBI lineage: Eukaryota > Metazoa > Chordata > Aves > Accipitriformes > Accipitridae > Astur > Astur gentilis. The sequence goes on from NC_064884.1 coordinate 22,160,588, forward strand.
CAAAGAGGCCAAAGGAGACACGACACAGGAGCTAGGAGATGTTTTCATAGAGGAGGCTTACAGAAGACACTGGCATTTGAGTTGGTCAAGCCAGCATACAGCTGAACATGGGAGCACACAATTTATTGGCGTACATCCATGACTTGTGGCAACAAGCATTGCACAGTGTTTCAGGATTAAATAAATGGCATCCTTTCCCCAGAAGTGGATGGAGGATTCTGGAGGATTTCCAACCTTTTAGCTGTAGCTCTAACTGTGGGGAGCCCAGGGACAAGGAGTGGGCACTTCACCCTTGCTAACTAAGAGCAGGTCGTCAACCCAAGCTGAAGCAATACACACTGTGAAGCCCTGAAAAGCTACCCAACCATGTTTGATGGGAAAAAAAATTGAAAGGGTTGTCAATAAACAGGACAGATGAAAGGAAGCCTTAGGGGCACGATTTAACATTAGTCACCCTTACCTAGTGGTCATGCCGACTTTGGCCTCCATCCCTTGTGCAGGTACTCATGGTCAACTGAGCCACAAAGCCAGGGACCTGGAGCTTGCCAAGATGGGAGCTCGACCCTGCACTCCCAGGATTACCGCTGGCCCTGCTGCCTCCCTGCGGCACAGCATGGCTCCTGGCCCTCCCTTCCACCTGTGTGGCACCTCGGGGAATAGTTTCCTGCTGGATTATCAGGCTGGACTGGCAAACCAGGAACAGGCAGGTTCACGCCAAGGAAAGGAGAAAAGAGGCACCAGGGAAGCGTCAATTCAGGTCAGCTGGCGAGGAACCAACTCCTAACCTTACCTCAGTGAAAATGAGGAAAAGAACAACTGCTTCCCATCTTAACCCAAATGTGCTATTAACATTTTTAAGTTATTTAGACAACAGTCAAAATCTACTCAAGCATGAGGAGAAGAAAAAAATACCCTTATTTCCACATTCCATTCATAGAAATGAAGTAGGTTTGGAGATGCAATTACCATAACCACCTACTTTCCACTAAACCTATATGTAAAGTTCAAGCCAAACTCTATCCCATGACAGCCTAAAGCTACCATGAGTAATACTGTCTTCCACAGCTCACAAGTCAGAAGCTTCAGCCAGTCCCTTCCCACTTTTTTCCAGAGTCTGCGCAGGGAAGTTGCTACCATCCTCAGAGCAGGCTGAGCAGGAAGGTCACAGAAATACTGAAGGAGACAGGCAAAAGCACAAATCCCTTGTTCCGGCACAACCCCATACCTGCTGAAGTTTCTGTTTCAGAGGAACTCTTCAGACCCTCAAGCACCTGCTCCCAGATGCTGGAAAACTTCAGCTGGGCTGGAAGCAACCCTCCAGCTAGTCCCCCAAAAGCACTATAAAACCGGCTCCAAATTATACATCAGGCTAGACAAATCTATAACCACATGATGGAGTCCAACTTGCAGTTGATTGTCCCAGAAAAACCCAGAAACACAGCCCCTGAATAAAATGATTTCAACTTGCTAGCATGAAAAGTAACCCTTTCAGTTTATTCATGGTTTCTCTCTTGGTTTCCCTTCTGTTTGCATTAGCGAAAGCAACTGGAATGAGTGCTCAAGAATTAGAAAACAAAGAAGGGGGTAATAATAATCAAATATGCAGAAAATAAGGAAAAATATATAGGGATACTTACATGCACTTTACCGATAACTTTTTAAATGGTTCTTGTCTCATGTAAAAAGAAGAGAGTGAGTCATGTTTGATTCACAAATTTGCTACAGAAAGAGGCAGGTATAGCTTCAGTGAAAACAGGTGTAACAATCTGCAGCATCGCTTCAGCAATGCCTGAAAGATTTCTTGTTTAATTAAGGCGTTCCTAGAAACACAAAGAAGAAAATAAAGTACCAATCTTCCTGAATGTAAGCAGATTTTTTTTGAGTTTTTCATCTAACACTGCCAAATGCTCTATAAAATTGCCTCTCCCCACATTAGAAGCTTGCATCAACCTAGCCTGAAAACAAAAATATTCACACTTCTCATTTTTTCCCCTCCTCGTTCAAGCTAGAGTATGTAATACTTATAGCACATATGGCTCCGCAGTGAACTGTGACTTCAACGTACTTACTTGACAATGAAGAAAGCCCCAAGGCCCGTATTTGTAAGAATAAAGCAGATCATACTAATCTGGCTCTAGGAATTTAAAGAATGGTATCATATTGCAAGTGGCTACCCACTTGAACATAATTTCTCCTCAGGTTTTTCTTTCTACTTGAACTGCCAGCAGTGTTAATCAACTCATTCAAGCAGCACATATTACCGCTACAGAATCCAAGGAAAGCTCTAGATCCTACACAGTACATTCTCCAATACATGAATCCACACAGAATTTAAATTTAATTGGTTTTGATGTTCTTCTGAACAAACCAGTTTCCACTACCAAGTTGGAAGCCTACACACTATATTGGAAATTATTTTACAAATGCAGTCTTGAAGGCTTGAGAATTTTTGTTGCATTCAAAATAGTAAACCAAAAATGGGATAGGCTTTCTTGGGAATGAGAAGTTTTAACTGGAAAACACAAAGTTTATGCTAATTGTTTTGGGTAGTCCTGAAGCATTCTCTGAACAGGGTTGCTTAACTTTTCTAAGCACAATCAGTTTAAAAAGAACAAGCAAGAAACACCCTTTATAGCCGAAGCATTTTCCCAGAAATTCCAGGGAACTGTAAAAGTTTCAAGTATGTTCAACAAGATGTAACACTGCCAGCATTTAAAAATGTGATTCAAAGGTCTAGGCCAAGAAATACCGTCTTAATTTTTTTTTTTAAATCCCCTTCTTACAGTACTACATCATCTATCTGATCAGAATTTGACCCTGCCTAACTTCATATATCTTTTAAATCATGGAGACTGGAAAAAAACACAGAATGAAAAAAAAAAAAAAAAAACCCACAACCTAGCCACCTCACTAAACACAATATCCTTTGGTGCTTCCATTGTTTGTTGGCTTCTCATTCTTTCATCATTTTCATTAATAGTGTGGTTTTCCTACTTGAAAAGCATTTCAATTATCATTATTCCTGGATTTTTGAATGGCAGGGAATCATCAGGATCGATGTACTGTACGAAAAAAGCTAACACATATCTGGGTCAACTGTACTATCATTTCAACTGATGTTACCAGCAACCAGTGAGAGGAAGGGGTTTTCTCCACATCTAAAACAGCTAAAGCTCCTGACCTTTCTCAAGGCAGAACTTTAAGGCAAGCATTTTGTGATTATCTGCATATTTGCCTTCAGAATACATTTTTATGGCAATAGGTTGCTAGTCTTGTGCAGTTTTCCAGACTGTGCATCAAATTCCTCATCAGACTGAAAACACAGCATGCAAATGACAGAGTGACAAAGCAAGACAACACACAATACATACAGGGGATACAAAAGTGGGAGCAAAACCCTACAATCACAGCGGTCTCAAAGATTAGCGTTATGTAAACCTGAACTGAATGCATTTTAAATAAGCGACTATTCTTTCAAATACCTTAAATACGATATTAATTGCAGTCTTAATGACATTGAGAGCAATCTTTACATGTAGTGGGCATCCCATGACAGGAGGCATCTTGTCCATATAAATTGCTGAAGAATTCTGTGCCAGTGAAGCAAAAGAAAACTCTTAATCTGTCTTTTTAATCTTCTAGTTAAGCACCAAGCAATACAATAAGCAGTCAAAATTACTTGGATGTTAAAACTTTACACTGAATCTACACTAAATTGTCTACATGCCACAAAATTTTGTAGCAATCTTGTACAAAACAGACTGAAGCTTTGGCTGCTCTAGGAACAGCTTACTGTTTTGCTACAAGGATAGGACTTTAGGATCATAGAACAGTTAAAAGTTGAATGCTTTTGCTGAAAAGAAAATGTAGCATGAAATAATTAGCAGTCTTAGCTATGATGCCATTTAGAAAGGGGTAATAAGCTTCTATCTGAACTAGTGATTTAAGTCACTAGGCAGCTGGAGCAAGATGTCACTACCTTACAACGTACTCAATGCATGGTTAAATTTAATACAATGAAAGGGGTTTCCTTTAAAAAAATTCTGAAAATTAAAAAAAAAAAACAAACAAAAACCAAAAACAAACAAACAAAAACAACAAAAAAAAAAACCAAACAAAAACCAAAACCAAAACAAAAAAACCCACCCCACACATAAATCACTGGAACAGAAGCTGCTTCTGTTTCAAATTCTAAGTTCACCAAAAAAAAGTCACTCAATTTATCATAAATTAAAACCAATATAAGCAGGTAAATTACTTTTCCCAAGTACCAAGTATTCTGAATATATTAGCTCAAAAAGTTTTGACAATGTGAATAAAGCTCATTTCCCAAATATTAGTATACATCACATCAAATGCATCACACACAAAGGTGCTATCTGGTTTTAAGGGTTTGGGAGATGGGAGCATGTCTTCCTTGGTAAGCAGCAGCTTGTTTCTTGGTTTTTAACCATGAGAACGTTGCCTATAATGACTTCAGAGCACACAGCTTCAAAGGAGCCTTAAACTAATCCCTTTCAGAATCTGCCGACACGGCGTGCTCGCCGCTCCAACTCCCACTGGATTTGGTTAAAGCAGCCGAAGGAGTTAATTCCCCTCTTCACTGAGCAAATGCCCACAGAAACTGGGAATGGGAGCCAGGGAGGTCACAGCCCAGCACATCATCTGGAACCATCGCCCCCACGGCAGAAGCAGAAGCCTGGCTGTCAACTGCAGCCACAAAGGAGCGAACACACTCCCCTCTCCATGATCTGCGTTTCAGTTTTAAGCTCTGATGGGAGTTACTGGAGCAGACAGTCAAGGATAACAGCTCCTTAAATTGCCCCAAAACAGATCACGAGGTGCCTCAGGGACCTTAGCTATCCGAATTATTTCTGACGCCAAAGCCAGCCGAGTCTCAATGCACAAACATATAATGCACTCTTGCTGATAATACCTTAATGCCATACCTTTAGGTAAGCGACTTGTTTTGTTGGGGACACCTCTTCATACATATTTCCTTATGATATCCTGAAAAGCAGCCTTGTCCTGAAAGCTACCTGGTCTACACAGCTCAACATGAATAAGCAAAATATATCAACTGAGTTCCATTCTTCTTCTGATGTAACCTAGCTGGAGATCATTAAAAAAGTACCTCCCTGTTACACCAAGAAAGAAGGCTCAACAAGGCCTTCAGAGGCTTCCCAGTAGAAAAGGATAAAACAGGGGCTCAACATTAAAAAAAGTGATTTGAGGTTTATGTCCAGCAGAGCAAGGAAGGGCTGGATCACAAAAACTCTTCCACCAAGATTAAAATAAGGTATATGTGCCCTAGGATGACATACTGAAAATTAGTCTGAATTAACTCTGAAGTAATTTATTTCATTTTGAAAAACTTGTGTGGCTTCTTTTTCCAGAATTAGTCTACTTTAATCCAATTTACCCTAATCCATTCCTAAGGTGAATTATACTAAAGTGAATTTTAATATGTCATTTTAATACTGAATGAAAGCAACCCACACAGAAGTTTAACACAATTCAACTAAGCTGTTTTAAATCCATTTTTAATTTAAATATGACCTTATTGTCACATACAGACAAGCCACTTTCACCCATGCTTTGAGAAAAAGGCCATCTGAAACAGAGAAGTTGGGCCTGACAACATGGAACAACATATCTATGGACACTGCTGTGACAGGCAGAAAACTTCACATAAGGTGTGAAAGGCAGCTTCTCACTTGGCCACCTCCTTAAAAAGCCAAGGGTTAAACAGGCACAAGGGGTTTCACCTCAGCAAGTGCTGTTGAATACAACTGTAAGACACCTTTTTTGTGTAACAGTGGAAATCATATGGAAGAACCTGCAGACATCCTCCTCCTAGCAGATCTATGCTTACTAAAAAACAGAAGCAAGCAGTTCAATTCCAAACCCTAGCTGTCTTTATGCTTGACTTGCAAGGTAGCTTAAGTTTGTGAATGAGTCTGCATTAAGAACCATAAATCTTGCTCAATTCACAACTTGAGGGGGTGGGGTGGTGGAGAAAAAAGAAGAAAAAAAAACAGAAAGAAGTGCAGGTATTTCTGCAAACCCATTCTTCATCTGCAACAAAACCTTTGAAAGTTCTTTGATAGTAGGCTATCTGGGAATGCATCACTTAAAAAAAAAAATCCCATCCAATTATTCAGAGAAGGAGTAAAAGTTATGAAGGTTATGAAAAAGTCTCTCTGGAACAGAGACCAACCAGCCATTCTGCCAGGCTGGAGCATTTTCAACCTGCATCGACCTGTTCCCACACCTCATGAAATTGCAGACTACAGTTCTACCAGAATCAAAGAAGTGTTTCTTGTAAAGCACTTCTGGAGGCCATCTAGGCCAAATACCCCCTTCAAAGCAGAACTATGACCAACACTATACTGTCAGCCATGGTTCTGTCTAGCTGAGACTTGGAAGCCTCCATGGACAGAGATTCCCTGGGGCAGTCTGTTCTCCTCCACCACCCTCCTCCACATGAGCAATGTTTCATAGCACCCAATCTGAGCCTCCCAAGCTACAATTTGTGGCCACTACCCCTTGCTGTATTGTTTGCTGCTATCAAAGAGAGCTCGGCTCTGTCATCTTCATAACTGCCCTTCAAGTTCTTGCAAGCTCCTAAGATTATCCCCTTACTCTTCCTCTTGAGACCAAACAAGCCCAGCTCCCTTCAGGTGCCCCTTGTAGGTCACACCCTCCAGGCCCTAACCATCTCAGCTTCTCAACCTCATCAGCTTCTCAACACACTCCAGTTTCCACACATCCTTCCAGACCTGGGAAGAGGGCAAGACCTCCAATACCCGACAAAATACTCCAGGCATACCTCACCAGCACTGAATACACAGGGACAACAGCTTTCCTAATCTGCTGGCTACACTCTCCCCAGTGCAGGCCAGTATACTATTTGCTTTGTTCGCAAAAAAAACCAAAACAAAACAAAAACTGGCTCATACTCAGCTGGCTATCAATTCTAGATCCCTTTTTGGCAGAACTGCCACCCAGGCACTATCCAGCCTGCATCCAGGCATGGGTATTGCTCCTGCTGAGATTGGCCTGTGCACTGTTGTTCTTTGTCCAGATGCCCTTCATGACTCCATTCAAAATGAAATGATCAACCCCAAACTATTCAGTCTTGCAGTAACACACCATGTGTCATGACTACCGTAGCAGAATAAAGAGACACCACAACTCACTTTGTAAATCACGCTATTTCAACAACAGACAGTCCCTATCAGGAACAGTTAGGAGTGCTGGTCATCCTCCATTAAAAAATTGGCACTGAAAATGAAAAGACAGCAGTAAGCAAGTAGTAGAGTCAGAATTACAACTGTGCTCCTCTTCTAAGTGCCTACTAAATTGCACACCTTTGAGAGTTGGCATTCGCATGACTTCTAGCAAAAGCAAAGCTATACACCTGGAAGTTTTGCAGTTAAAAATTGGGGGAAACTATTTCCCCATCTTCAGATTTCCCCAGCGTGCAACTGAACATATCTCGTCTAGAATTGTATTTTTAGATCACTGGTTTGATATACTATTAATTGCCTGACTTTTTCAGTGAAAACATGCACTAGGAGAACTTGAGAAAAAAAGGGGCAACAAATCTTTAGAGATTGGAATTTAAAAAGTGTCTTTCAACTGATCTGTATGTCTATCCTGATTCATCCATAATATGAACCATAATACTACTATTTTGAGTAAGAGCTGGCTCAAAGTCAATTTCTGCAGGCATTTAAGGAAAAGCGTCAAAGGAACACATTCATCCTAATAAATTAGAATGAAGTTTAAGGAAAACTAAGCATAAGCACACACCTACCTTTTTTCTAAAAAAAGGCTGTGTTTTAACATTGAAGTGTTAAATACAAAAATATATTAGACAGTTTTCTAGCAAATACACATAGATATGGAAAGATTGCACTTCCCTCCTCCCCAAGAGAGATCTAACTTCTGAAACTCTACGCTTTCAGGAGCTGTTGAAATGACAGAGGTAGAAAGAACTGTTTGACATGTCAATAATGACATTGATCCTCCATTGCTTAAGCAGAAACCCGATCTGCCTATTACTTACACTGTGTAAGAAAGAGGATTAAATATGAGAAGTGAACTTGCTACGAGTTGCTTTGCAACATTAATAAAATGTTCAATAGTTTTGTTGCTAAGTCTGCTGAAGTAAAATGTTCAAATGGCCTTGGAATAATCTGTTAACAGAGCATTAGTCTCTGAAAAGGAGTCAAGGCTATTTACTATGCAAGTGCTATAAGATAACCCCCTTGGTATGGAGAATACATGTTTATCTTCTTTCCAAAACAGAGTTTCGTTATTCTGTGTCATATTAATCTCCATGGGGGTGGACACCTCTGTGAAGGTGCAATGGTTCATCTCCCAGTTCTGGTCAATTCTTGTTTTAATCTCATTCCAGATCAGAATCTTCACACATAGCGAGATATTAATCTCTATAGGGGCAGACATCTCAGCCAGCCTCAGCATGCAGCTCCTCCTCTTCTGGCCAATTCTTATTTTAATTCCAATTTCCTGTGATTTATATTCCTCTTTCAAGTTTAATATATTCTACTTCACTCTTCTCAACAAGACTCCTGTCTCCCTCCTCTGCCACTTTTCAGAGATTTTTGCAGGAAAACTACTGATTTCATCCCTTTCACCAACTATTTCCCTCAAAATCATCATAGGTGCTATTGCCAGGTGGAGGCCTTATTGGTGTTATTGTTAATAGGTGTTATTGCCATCAATGATACTTGCAAACATACTGATAATGCTTGCCTTATGGAAGACTAGTTTTCTCTGCAGGGTTTAATGTTGTGCAGCCTTCCTTCATGTAAAATTTCACTTGCCTGTTTCAGGATGGGATAACCCCACAGCTAGGTAATGAAGTAGGATGCAAATCAGAACATAGAAAATTAAGGTATAATGCCTTATCATAGACTTTCTGATTGACAGTCAAGTCTCTGGGCACACAGTCCTCCTCCTGCAAAATGAGGGGGGTAGTACAAACAGACCTCACAGGAACATCATGAGGCTAAAGTATTTCAGGTCTCTCAAATATTAGTCTCATAAGGGGCAATGGTATCTCAGAGGAGAAAAACAGAACCAGAGATCTTTAGCCTGCATGATATCTGGCCTCAAACATTTTGAGACTGTATCTTTGCTCTTCCCGCTGAATATAGAGCATCGTACGAATACGGTATTTAATTTCACTATCTAAACAAGCTTTCCATTTTCCCTGCAAGGTTTGCTTCTCAGCCTTGAAAACATAATCACTTTCTCATTGCCAAATTAACATATAATCACCATCTTCACCTCCCATTTGCTCACCACTTAAAAAAACCTTCTAGCCAAATGGTTATATCTAAAACACAGAGAGATGCATGTTTGTAAAAAGAGCAAAAGACATTATTTCAAAAATATCACTACTCTTTCAGAGCATGTTTCTCTTCATTTTTTTGTCCCACTAATTTTTATATTCTCTCTTGCAGGTAGCCCTTCTAATGTCCTGCCTTATATTTTTTTAAAATAAGCTGTACCTGTGTTCACAATTTGGTTTGAAAAAGCAAACACCTTGATTGCCTCCATTTACCAAGAATCAGTTTGTTTCTCAGCATGTTCTCATACAGGAGCTACACCGTCACGTTCAGAGAAGAGCAAACCAGAACCTCAACATCTGAAGCCCTCCAACACTTCACATGGAAGCTCGGTTCAGAGCTAGTAGATGATACACCGTGAGATGCCTAGGAACACAACACTTGTTTTCCCTTTGGAAAACTTCAAGTGCATAGCAGAGACATTTGGCCCACAGGAAAAAACTATCTAATCTGAGGCAACCTGCCTGGCTATACCACATGCAACGGCTCCGAGACCCTCACTTTCCCTAATGCTTCTTTTTAGTGGCCAGTATCTATATTGCAACAAATCGCTTGCCAATGTAGATATAGCCACAGTCTTCCTAAGACATGGCAAAACAAAATTGCCCTGACAGTTACTAGTGTCACAGACAAAACCACCAAAATCCTTCTAACTTCTCACCGTAGCAACTCATAAAAGTTTAAGAGCAATAAGGCAGCTGCAGGTAAGTATGCAGAGACAATCCTACCCAAATATAACCTTATTTTGCCTTTGGAAATTTTTTTTTTTAAATGTTCCTATTCACAGCCATTCAAGTTAAAAGCTTAAATTAAAAAAAGGAAGCCTTCCTACTTACCCAGGTTGAGTGGATTTTCCAAGTCTTCCACTCAAAACTTTTTGGAAAGCAAACTTAATTACACTTCAGAACATTTATCCAAGCTTTGACTTCATTTAATTCTGCTGTGCATTTGCATTTTCATACATGGTCCTTATGGCTGGCTGGCTGCTAGGCTACTATCTTCTGCAATCCATTAGCCAATTTTCAAACACCAATTACTGTCCCCCATTAAGAACATCTTCTTTTCCCATGTACTTCATCCCCTGCTATTACAACATTTCATCATGCCAGAATCTGTAAACTGTGTCTGAGAGCAAACTATATCTTAGGTAAACTGATCAACCATATATGAAAGAAACCAGGGAATCGAGAAGTATTTATATTTTTCACCACATATGAACACATTCCTCAAACAGTCACTGGGTCCATTTATGAGCTATACATCAATTACTGAACATCTACATAGAAGATACAATCACTGGGAGTTTGTCTTATACACTGCTAAAAGCAAATCCTCTTAATTATAACTTATTTAGGCAGAAATTTTCCATATGTGCAGCTCTAATGTTCTTAATGTTATTACACTTTCTCTACCTTTTCCTCTTGCCCCAAGATGAGGGAAATTCTGAGGTCCGATTCCCCCCTCCTTTTTTTTTTTTCCCCTCTAAATTGGGTTCTGAACCTCAGAATTGTAAGGAAATAGCAACTTGTCTGGGCAAAGTAGTCTTTTACATAAGAAAGCCTCATTTTGCTTAAACACTGTGGCCGTGTACTGCCTTCTCTTTCTTAACTCGCACACAAAAAAATGTAATTAGATGCTTGATTACTATAGTTGGGATACAGTAAACAAGCAGGTGAGAGAGAATGTAAAAGGGCAGGAAGGATACTGTCACAAAGAGGACACATTCATCTCAGATGCAGAATTTCTCAGAAAAGGATTAGGAAGTAAACAGAAACCAGTTTTACCTGGATTCCTCCTTGATGGGCCCTTTTTAATACAGTAAACTGGAAGATAAAGATACCGTGATCTGGGTGTTTAAAAAAAAACACACCAATAAAACAAAGGCTGAGCAGAAGGAAGAAACTGAAAGCTATCAGGAAAGTTACCAAAACCCCCTGACTTGTGGCTGGGAGCCTGGGAAGTGAGGTCTGAAGCAAGAAGGTATTTATCCCACAGGCAAGTACACTGGTTTGTTTTTCTGTCCTGTTTAATCTGGCAACACAGTCAACACACAGCATGAGTAGAGTGGTTGGAATTTTACTTATTACTGCCCACACACCTACAATTGTCAGTGTAACAAGATGATGATAAAACATGAGTTATTCGTAAAGTACCAAAAGCTAGAGAGCAGCAACAAGCATGGGCTTACCTTCTTTTGACTCTCAGTCCACCTTTTGCATCTTACAGAGATTAAAATCATCCTCCTTATTGATGGCACACTACTGGAGAAACTCATCAACTTCAAGATTTTTGCAATGGATTTACAGACACTTCTGCCACTTTTACACTTTCTTCTTCAAACTATTTTGTTTGTGTGGCTGCAAGGCTGCCACCATCTCAGGACTCAATCCTCAACCACAAGGCAATAACCGATGTAGTGTAGAAGAACATGGAAGAGGATTTGGGATCATTATGGCTTAAGGGTTTTTTTAATTATACAAATTTTTATTATAGAATTGTGATTCCAGAACCCAATATTTTTTCCTCCAACAAACATAAGAGCAGTTGCTTTTCCTTTGAGAGAAGCCCCCTAAAGATAATTATATGGATTTTGATGCCATAACAAGAAGAGCAATACCTTTATGCCTCCCCTATATTTCCTAAACCAAACTTAAGATTATATTATGTTTTCCTGATTTTCAAGGCAGTATTCATGGCAAGAAATTCTCCAAAACTACTTTTCTCTACAGTTTTGCTACCAGCACTACCCATGCAGTGCCCAGGGAACAGTATTTAGTAAGAACTTAAAAGTATCTGTGAAGTAATCAACATCCGTACTGCAGTGCACCACCACAGTTAATCAAATTGTTGTTTTATTTAGGAGATAAGTAAACATTTACCAACTTCATTCACTTGTTCCTGTGTCCTCTAGGGACTAATACATAAACTTACTAAATTTGATAATTTTCTTTGGCATTTGCTTCAGTTCTGGTTGCCTAACTTTTTTTTAGGTTTAGGCTCACAATGCAAACGCTTCACAACCAAGTGCAGGGGTTGTTTTGTTTGTTTTTAATCATTCATTCACTTCCATTAAATGGATTTTTTTTCTAATTCTCTGAACTTCAACATCATAGATTAAGACTGACCTATAAATTACTTAAGGTTGCTTTCAGGTGACAAGTGAAGAATAGGTGTTTTAAGAGATGGATGGCCAAAATTCTTTCCCTGAAACACAAACTACCTAATATTTGTTTTCTTTCCCATTTCCATGTTTAAGCAGAAGGAGATGTTTATAAGTTAGCATCTGGATACTATCACCATGCAAAGCCATCCAACAGATTATCTCAGTATTCCTAGGGTCTGCAAATGTCATTATTAATCACAAACACTACTCTTTCAGGTTCACAGCCTCATCATGCAGCCCATAAAGCTCAGACCAAAGACTTTTAAAGACATGGTTTCTGTCAAATTGAAAGTAATGTACAGTCTCCCCTCTTCTGAATGCTCATAAAGAACATCTGTGCAGTCTCTCTAAACAAGAGCATAATCTTGCCCTTCCCAAATGCTGGTCACTTAACGCAACTCCTTGTTCAACAGTTGACAGAAACACCAATAAATTACCAGAGGAATTGCACATTTAGAATATAAACTCAGAAATACAGATAAGTGAGCCAGAGGGAACAACCACCACCCTCAAAAAAAGCTGTTTGGTATACCTACTTCAACTTGTTTAAAACAACCTATAAACTGAGCCTGGCAGTTAACTGCTGCTGTGCAGACACAGGATAAACAAACCAGCAAGGAACTCACTCATCCCTGGAAAGGACTGCAGACCTGGAAACACTTCATGCCTTCAACATGACTCAGAAGGAGCTGTTAACCTACCCTGTAGTATTTAACCAAATCAGTATACAGGGATTTCAATGGAAAGGAAAAGAAAGGAAAGGAAAAGAAGAAAGAAAAAAAAGTACTGAGAATAACACACCACCTAAGAATGCAACACCTTCTTACTTACGCAAGATGAATCAAAGCATTAAACTAACTTTATCAAAGAAAAAGCTAAACAGCTCAGTTATGAACAGCATCCACTCAGTAACTAATAATAGAATTGTTTTTAAAACATTAACATTTAGTATTAAAAAGAGAAAAAAAGTAATTTGACTGACAACTTCTCACAGCCAGGTTTCAGCCACCTCAGCCAGAAAAAAAAAATTCTACGTTCTATGACATTACACCCATCTATTCAGTCTATGTTTACCAGGGAAATTATATTCCCTTTCATTACCAAGCTTTGTTTCAACTGATTCAGAAATCCAAATCATTACACACTGAAGGTTTTGCTCTCACCTGGAAAAAGTCTGCCCTTATTTTACACTTACATAATGTACATACATTATAGCTTTATGTATGTATGTAGCAAGGAAATGAAGGGTTTTCTTGGAGGTGGGGGTTGTTAACAGTTTGTCATACTATCTGAAAGGTAGCAAGGAAGAGGAAAGCCAATGCCACAGAGATTTACAAATGCAAGAAACTTAATATAAATAAACCTTTTGCACTAAACAAGACCACACACAAAAAGCATCCACATGTTGAAGAGCTGGCATGCCTGTGGAATTAGTTTGTAATTTCTAATATTTTCACAAGTTGGGTCAGGATGGATTACTCGTAAAAAATAACTGCAAAAAAGAATATTTGTTTGGCTTTTCTGAACTGAATAAGGAAAAGACTGAAAAAACTATTTTATTACATACCTGTTGTGAAAAAGAGGAAAGCCTTTTTCACAGGAAATTTTCTAGCCTGAAAAGCTACATCGAATGCACCAAACACCATTGTCACATGAACAAAGACAGATACAACAGCTAAGTAGTTAAGCGAAGGAGCATATAAAAATTTCCTGAAAAGTCTCATTATATTTATACTCATTAACCATTTTTGAGTAAGGAATCTCATATACCTTGCCTCCCTTCAATTATAGCACAAAACCCCGTAACATTGCCATAAAACTTCCAACAAAAACCAAGAAGAGCCAAGGAGATTAAAAAAAAGGGGCAGCGGGTGGGGATAAGAAGAATAGTGGGAAAATGACAAACCAGTTCTTTTTTCAGGGACTGGGGAAGGGATTATGGGATGGTTCAGTGGTTCTGAGTTTGGTTTAGGGTTTTTTATTTATTTAATATTATTTTTAAACCTACACCATTATCTTTTCTGTAAAACATGTGACAAAAAGCACTGAAAAGTTAATACACCAATGTTTTGGTGTATTGTCTGCTTAAAACATATACAATACTCCGATTACACCATACTAATTTGAGAGGTACCTGAAGAAATGTCTTATACAAATATAAAAAAAGCATTTCTTCAAAGGAATCAGATGTTGAACAAAATATAAAACTGCCTTCGGCATTTCAGATTAGTAGGTTTTAACAAATTGTCCCTTTAAAGCATTTTAAGCACAGTCACGGCAGTCACCACTCGGAACTTATCCCTGCTGTATGAAGTCATGAACTCGGCCACATTTTCTCATGGCTGATATGTGCTTTCACATTTACAAAGAACAGGCAAACAGGGTAACACTAGGAGAACCAAGGCAACTGATATGCCCCATTTTGATCTTACTCTAGCCTAATACCACACAGAGAAAATACAGATATAATGAAGTGATAAAATATCAAATCAGAGCATTTTTATAATTATTAGGGGCAAGTCTCTGCCAGGTATTACAATTTTTCACTGTAGCAAAGATGACAAAAGTAGCCTGAAATTTCAGAACTTCAATACATTTTTTTCTTTATTACTTAAACCATTTAAAAAGCAACAGATGTCCTAAATCACACTATAGGATTCACAACCAAACACAACCTGTATTTGGAAATAACAACAACAACAAAAACCCAACACAACAGCACAGTTAAGTCAGCTAACTATCCTGTCCAAATTTGCACTCTGAGCTGTTTCGAATCCATTTGAACTACGACCACGATTGTTCTTCATAACATTTTTCTCTTCTGGTTAATATTCATCAGTCATTTTTACTGCTACAGAACAAGTGTTTACACACAAAAGAAAGCATACAACTCCACCTCAGAATAAATTGAGTAACCAGTGTGTAATAATTAGAATGAACATACCATAATTTAATTGCAGCAGAACTTGGTTTTAAAGTATACAACAGTGTCTCATAAGTCAGTAGAATTAAATTCATGACATGGTAGTTGAGAAACTGCTTCTTTTGCTACTCAATTAATAAATATAATCACATGTTTTTAGTAAATGGTAGCAGAAGTAAATGACTTTCTGGCAAACTGAAGGGTCCAATCTTTCATGCACTGGCTAACAAAAATAATCTCATATTACCCATAGTACTGAGCAAAGAATTTAATCTTTTCACAGCACCAATCCTCAAGAAATTAAGTCTCTCAAATCTTTTACTGAGGCATATACTTCGTGCATTACCGTAAATATCAGCGAATTCCATATACATACGATCTTCTTAAAAAGAAAAAATGCCTGACAAGCCCACATACAGCACCTTCTAGCTTAAAACAACAAGTTTTTACATGTTAAAGTTAATTCATGGTTATGGAAAATACTGATTCCCCCCCACAGACTATTAGACCAGAAAGTCTCTTTTAGACCTCATCCATACTCAAAGGGGTTTTTTTTGTTTGCACAACTACCATTGAGTAATTTGGGGGGGGGGGGGGGCACCAAAAAAAACTATTAGCAAATATAAGCTATGCCAGCAAAAAAAAAATCCTAATGCAGTCCCAAGTTTTAAACCTACAGGAAAATAAGTTTACAATTACAGCTTATTCTGCTTGAGAAAGTGATTCAAAGTTATCAGTACAAGGTTGCCCCACTGCTGTAACATTTGCTGTGATTTTTGGGAGGCCCTCCTTCCTTCCTGGAAGGTCAGCTCTTCTCCCTCCACCATAAGGAGACTCAGATGTTTTTAACCAGGGACTAGCATATCATTTATATGTCATGTTATTACTCTGTAGCAGGTCTTGCTGCTATATACTTATGCTATATTCTTACCCCAGAATGCAATTACATATTACAGATGTTTCAACAGACATATTGACTCGAATTCCTGATCATCCACCCAGTGCTTTAAGGACACCTTGCCCTGCTGAGGCTCAATTCAGCAGCCTCGATTCTACAACCTCTTTATCAATCAACAGCAGAAATTATCTTGATTAACAACATCACAGAACTTTTCATCTGCAGTCCTTCAAATAAAACAAATCCCTGCACTGTGCCATTAGTTCATTGTTTTCATACTAGGTAACAGATTAGATCCTGTTGAATATTTTTAGACTGTTTAAAATAAAACAGTGCAAAGGCTGTCATGGCAAAGGTTTGGCCATGACAGCAATTACAAAATAGATTCAGTTAGATTAACAATAAATGGTTCCTAACTGAAATACATGTAGAAATTTGTTAATAAAAACTCCAACTTTTATGGAAATTAAATTTCAGTAACAAAAAGCAAACCTGAAAACTTCTGTTGTTTCAAATTCACCAATCAGTACTTAGCATTTACCTTTCAACAGACAAATGCAGCTTATTTACAGAGAAATGTATCAGATATAAAGTCAACTAAAGGGGCTCCTTAAGTGTGTAAATATTCTTTATACTGGATAGTTTTAAGCTTATTCCCACAATTTTAATGGTTACTGAGCAGCTCAACATTCAGAAGGACAAAACAGTTTTAAAACAGTTTCACATGCAACCAACATCAGCTTTTCAAGTCTGAGGGTACATGTGCATGTACTTACAAACAACCCTACAACAAACAGCTATTATTTTGTCATATTCAGTGATCTGGGGGCTGGGGCAGCATGTGGCTTTTTTGCTTGTTTGTTTCTTTGTTTAAACACAGCATTGAGTTGACAGAAATACTAATAACTTCTTGTTCAGGAAAAGATTTCAGTATGTTTCTGTTACCTTCCAATATTTATAAAACTTCTAGAAAATGCAAACACAACTTTCAGCTATATAGCTTCCTGGTAAGAGTAAACTGTAAGTGACTTTAAACTACATGGTAAGCATGCACTATAGGTGACTTCAAACTGGGTAGTTTGCATAGTTTTAAACTATGTAGTTTAAAGTCACCTGTATTCAAGGTTTACCAGGAAGCAGCACGACGTAATGGCCTTTCTGACCTACAAAATTGGTGCAGCAGGACCTTGTGCTCAGCCAGACACCACAAAATTCTCACTGAAGCCATTTACCGCTCCTCAACAGGCTCACCCTGCCCTTTAGAAACCACAGCCATTTTTCCTCTTCTAGCCACATCCACACATCTCATGGGCAATCCTATTTAAACACCCCATGGGATGGGGAAGGCCAGATCACATGGGGAAAAAGGTGAAACCACAGAACTGGGCTTTAAACTGGTTCCTGCTGCACCCCAAACTGGGTGTCACAACATCCCCTAATTCCAGCCTGGTACCTCGCTCGGTGTCACCTCCTCCAAGCCCTCTACTGCTTGCCATCACACCTGCCCTCTACTAAGCACCACTTCTTGCTTCTACATTTAGATAATAAATGCCTTAGCTAGCTATTATAACGAAAGAACATACTTAAGCCCAGTATACTCAAAGATGCAAGTCAGGCAAAGAGACACTAGCACTGAGTCATTGGTTTGTGTGCAGTCAACCAGAACGCAGCCTCAACCACCTTCTCCCAGTCTAACCCCTCCAGCTCCAGCAGGAGGGCCGGACCTCTCTCTCTCTTCCCACCTCCCTTTGTACCCTCCTGCCTCCTCTTTGCAGTTCCTCAGGTGAACAAAGCACCGCACAACAAGCTGAGCACAGAGCCAACGCGACTCAGAAGAGCACAGGTTCACCTTAAGTGAGCTGTGCTGCGATTACAGCTTGTTGTCAAACCCAGCCATCCCACCACCAGCCTTCATCCTCCAGTACATCAAATTTATGTGACCCCACATCTGCGAGTCAGCTAAACTCACCGATGAAAGGAAACGCATCCCAAGTCCCATCTTCCCTCCAAAGAGATTCACATAAAGCTAAACCAGCTCACCCACCGGCCACACGGTAGCCAGACCTAGCACAGGCAGAGACCTGAGACCCGTTCAAGTGATGGAAAAGGCACCCTCTGCGACAGCAGTAACTTAAATTAGCTTAATGACATGGGCAGATTGTAACTGAAGCTCCAAATCTGAGTGCACACTCCTGGGAGCAGCACTACAGAGGCATCTATGACTATGGCAGATGGGATCCCATCAGCACATGAAAACACGAGGTGTGCCCTGACTGACTCGGTTATCAGGACTAAAGTAATAGTTTGGGGAGCTTTCTGTTGCACATCCAACAGGATCTGTGTTGCAAAAGGAAGAGTAGGGATTTCACCAAAACAGGTGCTAATGTAAAGCAAAGCTGACATTTAGTGACATATCCAACTCTGAGAGGTAAGATGACCTGAAGGTATTCCAGCTAAAGAGGTAATACAAAGACATCATAAAGACTCCAGAGCAAGAAGCAACTCTACAGCAGTGTTGCAGATCTCCGCAAGTGTCAATCTTTACACATAAGAGGATAGACTCTTTTTAACTCACTTGCATTAACAGCATTTCAGAAAGAGGAGACAAACCACTGTGGTAAGCAGTACACAGGTTAACCCTCCCAGACACCCAACATGAGGTCACAGGTCCTTCAAGAGCCTTGCTCAAAAGTTCTACCCCCCTCAAAAGGGCTGGTTAAAGACTCTCCCCTTTCCAAGAGTCCTGCTGTCCACTGACACAGCCACCCCACAGACCATCATTTAACTGCAAGATCTCAGCTCTTTAGTAATGAAATGGACGGTTCCATAGAAGTGTCAGCTCACAACCAGGAGTGGGACAAACAGTCAAAAAAGCAAAGCAAATGCCAGGAACCATCACACTATGGGTAGGGAACAGAACAGAAATCATCACTAAGCACTACATAAATCCATCAGGCAGCTGTCTCTTGGATGCTCTGAGCAATGTAGAGCTAGGAAAGAGAAAGCTGATAAAGGATGAAAAGAAGATATGGAATGGTACCTTCATAGCAAGTGGCTACAACTGGACTTTTCCAACAAGAAAAGTAACAGTTGAAAGAGGGTGGAAAAATCCTGCATGGCATGAAGAAGGTAAATTGGGAGAAATTATTAACTATCTCTTAATACAAGAGCTAGGAGATATTAAATACAACTAGCAATTTCAAAAAAAAAAAAAAAGGAGCATAGCTTTTTCTACACAACATACAGATTCCTTGTCACAAAGCAAAGCGAATGCTAAAAGCAATACAGGCTGAAGATGTTATTAGGCACAAACACAGTTACAAAAATCCACTTACAACATTAAATATCTACACATTGTCTCTGTGGACAGACAGTAGTCAGAGGCAGTCACTCACCTTGCCAATATCCCTCTCCCCTGAGTGCCCACTGTCACAGACTGGACACTGGTCTAGGTGGACCTCTGCCCTGATCCTGTGCAGATTTCTTACCTACCCCCCCCCCCTTTTTTTTTTATTATTATTATTTTTAATTATCTTAAGTAGATCTTGAGTAAGGGCAAGACATGTACCTGGTTTAAGATATACTGCTTACATCACTACCAAACTGATCAAGCAGTACTGTCATTTCTCAGACAAAAGGGACTAAACAAGACTTCTGGAGTCACTGTGTTCTGGGTGCTTTCAATCCTATCTGCACCAGTTAAGTTCCACTTTGAAAATGTATATACATTTTATAATCGTAATATTGCATCTGAAAACACAGATAGACAAGTGATCTCTGAACCAACAGTGCCACAGAAGGAGCTGAATGTATAAGGGAAAGGAAAACATTTGGGAAGGAGGGGGTGAAAGCGAGAAGATAACTTCACTTTTAATTCCACTCATCTTCCATATAATTTGTCAATACATTTTAACAGCTTGGCGGAAAAAAAAAAGCTACTGAGAAATCTCTTATACATACACGCCTACCTGCACAAGTGTCTCTTGTGTATCACATGAAAATCGTATCACATTCAAGGATAAAATAAGACTGAAGCAACTTTTGCTGTTCTGACAGCAAAGGGCTAATTTGAATTTAGCTACTTAAAAGCATTTTAAAACATTTTCAAAAAGCCCTTAATTTCTTTGACTACATGATTACAAATAAAAATTTTAGATATGCTTATTACAATTTTCATGTATTTCTCTGTAAATATATTTAATTACAAAATCCTTATAAAACAAATAATATCTTCTACTTTGTATTACCAAATTTCCGAGTTAGATTATCTCCCAAAGAGAGACTACAACTATTTTATCCGGGGGGGGGTGGGGGTGGGGGTGGGGCAGGGAAAGACACGGAGGTGCCATTAATCCAGAAATAGTTATTCTTGCCTGTTCATTTGTGACACCCTAACTACTTTGCACGAGAAAGTCTGAGGAATAACTACTTTAATAAAGGTCTTGAACTTGTAAAACATACAGTCCTCTTTATGCTTCACTATCCCTATGGTCTGAAATATCACACTTAAATAACTTCAGGTAAGCTGATACATTTCTAGAATTTTTATCCTTGTATCTTTCATTTAGTCTTAAAAAAAACCACATACTTGCACAGACACCATCAGAGGCAGTGCGATGCATATTTCCATCAGCTAGCTGACAAGCCCACAGCATTCTTCAAAAAAATTTTTGAAATATTTCCGTTTCTTCTTTTTTTTTTCCAAAATTTGAAAACACACAAATTGCTAAAAATAATATTCAAAAAATGTAAGTTCGAAGTGATCCGAGTTGTGAAAACAAGCTGAACTTGTTCTTTATCGAACTGTAGGAGTTGCAGATGAAAGGAGGTGCTATATAAGGAATAGCTAGACTTCAACAGAGAATGCGCTGCCAAAACATTTTGGCCTAGATTCTGACAGGCATGCACCCAAGTTGAAGGGTCATGGAAAGCAGCAGTGTAAAGAAACAATCTACAGAGACCAGAAAACATTACACTGTGGATTATGGCGGGGGGGGGGGGGGGGGGGGCGGAGAAGCTGCTTGGGGTTTTTTTCATTTGAGATCTGTGGGGAAAGACAAAATATACGGTGTTTCGGCTACATGCAAAGGGGGTAGAGATGATATACAAGCACAATTTTTAAGACAGCAACGAATTACAAGATGTGTCTTGTTCCTTTTCCTAACTTGCTGCTGCTCCTCCTCTTGCCTTCTCATTTGCTTGCATGGATTATGTTGTGAGGAAGAACAGATAAAACCATCACACACATGCTCCTGAAGAAGGCCAACTTTCAAGAAATTCATACTCTGCAATTTGATGATTAGACTCTTTACAAACATATTAAAATTTTTATGAAGAATTCTGGATCTGGCCAACACTCACACTCAGGAGTAGTACAAAGCATCATAAAAAGGAAATAAAAATCGAATTACAATGAGAGAGATTTGTGAAAGGTCCAGACTGAATTAATAGCTTCATTAATGGCAAAGAAAAATTAACAGTTTTAAATACTTACAATTCAGACAATAAGAATACTAACAAAAAGGAAGCTGAAAATTAGTTAGATTCAGTTTAACATGGAAAAGTACAGGCCATTATATTAAGGTGAGGAAGGGGAAGGCAGTCAAAGGAAGATGCTTGAAAAACAGTACTCCTGGTAAACAGAGGAGATGACTATGAAGAAAACAGATGCTCCTGTGTGTACCAAATACAGAAACATCTCATTGCAGGCTACAGAGAGGCCCTCACTGGAACGGATATATGAACTCCAACCTCCGTGTCCTGCATCCACTAACACCAGGATGAAGGTGTCTCATCAACAGACACACAAGAACAACACACACACACACACTCTCTTCAGGGACTAGTTTACAATAAGGAACAAAACCAAAGTTTGTGGTAGTTATTAAATTCAGAGCCTTCAAACCAAGATTAACTGTAAATAAGTGTTCAGTAGGACATAGCTCTACATGTGGATATTGAATGTATTTAGTAAGAATTGGAGGACCATACCTTAAACTGAATATACTGAAAGCGCCAGCTACTAACAAATCTATTCCTCCAAACCTTCAAGCAAGTCTGAGCAAGTCTGCAATTAATAAATCTGACCAGTGCAACACATCAGTATTTTTGATGCTTGGCAATAGAAGCTGCTGACATGCCATACAAAAAGAAAAAAATATCTCACATTTCCTAGATAAAATTGTTCAACTCCTTGACAAGCTTCACCTACTCTGGTCAGAAGGATGTTGAACATTCCTCTCTGCTTACCTAACGCATACCCCACGGTACCAACCTGGCTTCTTGTACTTGCAGTTCCAAAAAGGGCTGCATGCCACATTTTCAACATAAAATACCACAGACCATATAAGTTATCAGAAGTTCCTACTCTTCTTATGCCAGTGAACAAGCTCATAAAAAAATCTTTATGTAAGAGTTGCCTTTGGTGTTAACATTAGCCTGACGAGTTACAGTAAAGCAAAAAAATCACTGGTCTGATTTCAATATGGTTTTGAATGCAAAGATGTTACGCTTGGGCATATTTTATTCTAGCTATTCCTACAACATACTAGCTGCATATATGCTGCACTTCCCCTCCCCTGGTAAAAGGCTTGTAGGTGCTTACGCAATCTTACAATTCTGATATGCAGACATTAAATCATACACACCAAAATCAGCCACATAGAAGTGTAATCTCTTCAGCCCAGCACAATTTCTCTTACTGCTTCAGCACGTTTCTTAATCGATGACACATCTCAAATGTCTCAATTAAAAATTAATTTATAGGGGGACTGGGGAAAAAAAAAATAAGCCTCCTAACTACACATCAGTCCTTATGAAAACTGTGCTTCCAAGTCTCATGAGTGGAGATAATTTTATTAACGGCAGTTTTCAAATCAGTATCCTATGCTAAAGGCTTCAAACGCTTGTCCAACTGATGCACCCGGTGTAATTGCAAGTACTACTTAAAAAAAGAAAAAGAAAAAAAAAAAAGCCTGAAGTCTACTTTAGCTAGTCCTTGGCGTAATACCTCACACCGCAAGCAATAAGAACACGTTCACGCTACAGCTTTCTCCTAAGCAAACGAAGGACGCTTCATAAACTACAGCGGAGTTGGGGTTCAGGGTTCGGCGCACGAGCCTCCACTGCCCCCATCGCCCCGGCACAGCGCAGGGGGTGGGGGGGTGGGGTGGGGTGCTGCCCTCCCCTCCCCTCCCGGAGCGACCGCCCCAGCCCCGCCGCGGGATCTGTCCGGAGGCTCCCCCGGGACCAAAAACTCACCGCTGCACCGGCCGCAGCTCCCACCGCCCGGCCCCGCGGGCTTTCATTCTGCAAAACCCCGTGGCGTGGGGCGGGGGGTAGGAAGGAGCGAGAAATTTGAGGTTTTCAAACAAAACAGACGCCGGCCCCATATGCTGCCTTCCCTCCCCCTTCTCGCCCACCACTCTTTTTTTTCTTTTTTTTTTTTTTTTGGGGGGGGGGGGGTCCGGTAGCCGGCGGCAGCCCGGGCCGTGCCCACGGCTGGGCCCGAGGGCAGCTCGGCGCCGGGCCCCTCTCGGGCGGGGAAGCGGCCGGGGCGCCCCGAGGCTGCGCCCCCCGCGCCGGGCAGGGAAATGCCGGGAAAAGTTTGAGCGGGGGAACGGGTGGCGGCGGCTCTGGTCCCGCCGCCAGCACCGACGCCACCTGGGAGGCTGGCCGGGAAGGAGGAGGAGGAGGAGGAGGAGGAGGAGGAGGAGGAAGGGAAGAAGGGGAGTTTGTGAAGCGCCCAAAGCCCGCGCCCTGCCCGCCCCGCACCGGCAGCCGGCGGACACGCGCGGGTCGCCCTCCACGCCGCACCGCGCTCCACAGAGCGGCGGCGAGGGGGGCGTGAGGGGGAGAGGCAGCCCCTCTGCAGCCCCACCGCCGCTCCTCAGGGGCGGGAGCCGGGTCCCGGCGCGGTGCCGCCCGCGACCCTCTCCCTTCCCTTCCCCGGCGGGCACGCCGGGCGCGGCGCGACCCCGCCGCGCCGCCCGCCCTCACCTGGGCGCCGAGCGGCAACTCACCTGCGGAGAGCTGGGCCCGGGCCGCCCCGAGCAGGGCGGGCGAGCGGCCGGCGAGCAGGGCGAGCGCCGCTAGCAGCGGCAGCGAGGCGGCAGCGCCGGCCACCCTGCCCATGCCGACTTGCGAAGAAGTTTCCGAAAGAGGCCGGGGCTGCCCCGGTCGGCGGCGGGCGGAGCTCGCCCCGCCCGCCCCTCCCGCCCCGACGCCTCGCCGGGAGACCCCCCGCGCCGAGGGCCGCCCGCTGGCCCCCGGGGCCGCCCGCTGGGGCAGCCGTCTGCGACGAGCGCGGCGGCGGCACCGGCTCCCCTCGTACTCCGGAGTTACTTTGCTGCTGGGCGAGCGGGGAGGGAGGGAGGAGCCGAGCGCGCACGTCCAACCCCCGCTCCCCGGCGCTTGGCAGGGGGAATGTGGGACTCCGGCCGGCAGCCCGGCGCGGGCGGAGCGGCGCCCGGCAGCGCCTCCTGCTGCAGGCGCGGGGGCCAGCACCGCCTCCCCTCGGCTCGCCACGGCACGCCACGGCTTTCCCCGGCGCGGCTTGACTCTTCTCCGCTCCCTCCGGCACGGAGCGACCTCGCTCAGCGCAGCAAGGCGCGGCGCGGCTCGGCTTGGCACAGCGCGGCGCGGGAGCCGCTACCGGCGGCTCTGCGAGACAGCCGCTCGCAACACCCCGCCCCGGGGGAACCTGCCGCCTCCGGAGGAGAAGGGGGAGGCGAAGAGGGGCAAAAGGGAGAAGGCGCCGGCTGAGCCGGCAGGGTGAGGAGGTCGGGGCAGGGAGCGCGGCCGGGGCGGGAGGGGGCGGCGGGTCCCGGGCGCTGTTTGCCGGGCAGAAGTCGGGGCGCCCCGGCTGTGATCTGCTGGCTGCTCCTGCTTTTAGAAGCGCGTTCTGTAGCTTGGGCGGCGAGCGTTGCGTTATCGTCGTGGCTGCATCTTCGAGTCGGGGTTTGTGTTTTTTTCTTTGCTCCCCTCTCACTTGTCTGGCTCGTAATGCCAGAAAACTCTCATTGATCGGAATTGAAAATGTAATAAACAGTATTGCCATTAATGCTGTCATCTCCACCTGTAATAAATAACCGACCTTTCAGAGAGGTCTTGCGTGCAGCTATACGACTCCCACACCCGCGGGTTGTGAGGCGCGATCTTCTCGCCAGATCCAGACTCCGGGTATGCCATAGAATAAAGGCCTCGTTCTTTGTCTCTGAAAGCACCGCAGGTCTCTACGCTTCCGGAGCTTAGGACCCTAAAAAGCCTTCGCAATAACAGATAAAGGCACCAGTGCTGGAATTTCTGTTTAAATAAGCATGATTTCCTCCATTTTTTTTAACCTCTTTTTTTAATTAGTTTTTCTTTTTTGCGTGGCAGTTTGTAACTAGAGATGTTGTATAATGATTACAACAGAACCTGAAACCACTGGAAACTCACAGGTTTTATTGCAAACTTGACATTCAATCCGGGTTCATCAAAGGTTTGCTGAGATTCAAAATCCTTTCCAGCCAATGTCTGGCAATTGATAGGTTTGCATCTAAATCCTGCAAACCCTTATATTTTCACAGCAAAAAAAAGGTGAAACACAACAGTTTGTTACACAAACTAACATGTACTTCAAGCCCCCCTCCACCCCCCCAAAAAAACCCAACCCTACAACGCTATAAAAGCTCTACACCTGGAAACCCTTGTACTTCATTTGGTTGGAGTGGCTGAAAACCAACTTTCGTGCTTACTGTGAACTATAAAATTATGTGTGTCAGTGAACACGGGCTCTTTGTTTGAACTTCGAGAAGGATGGAAGCTGAGTGAGGCGGATCTCATGACACCCGGTGTTTCAGGAAGGATGGACCACGTACTGGGTCCACGTAAACATGGGAAATTCTTCTGAACAAGGTGAAAGACAGCAGTGTGCCAGCATGGCTTCTGATGCGTTAGGTTACATAGCCATTTCTGTTGCTATGTGGAAACTTTTAATGAAAAAGATGTACCAAGTCATCTTGGTATAGGGGTGGGGGAGGACACAGGTATCTGATGCCATCCTTTATGCTGGGAGCTATAGAACTAACACTGTAAAAATGATTTCAAGCCAGATAACTCATGAATGGTTTGGGAGGGCAGGAGAGAGGAGGACTAATGCCTGCTTCCCCTTAACCTCCATGACAGTCTCGCATGTATCTATCTCCAGTGCAGATTGCCATGTCCAGAGTGTGCGAGAGGTTGTTAGATGATGGTGGATGCACAGCACCAGGTCACTGCTGTGAGGTGATGGGTCCCACTGACTACAGTCACCTGTGCTTTATCCAGGTAGTTTCCGTATCTTCTGGTGGAAGTCTCCTGAGGATTTCTTGGCTGGGTGAGGGCATGTGAGCAATCCAGCCTTTAGGTGGGAACGAAGCATAAGTTTACAAAGTGCTGGAGCAGACAAGGACGCTGTGCCCTTGTACGCTGGGAAAAAGGAAGATAAGAGGAGCCTGACAAGCAACTCCTGGATGCCGAAGAATGAGATAAGTAACTGCTGGACACCTCGTGAAGAAGCTTGCACAGCCAATAGAGGATAAGATAGTGTTACATGAACCGGGGTATTGTACCAATTAGAGTATTGTATAAGGCGCATGCGCTAGCACATAAGGTATATAACTGTGCTAAAAGTTGTAGTAAATGGACTTCACTTGATCACATTGGTCTGTGCGTGATTTCCCCTGTGGATCCTCCACAAGAGTCTCCTGGGATTTCAGCCTTTCCCATTACATTCCTGTTAAAAAGCAACAAGGAGGATTTTGATTGCTCTTCTTTCCTTGACTGGAGAGTTTGAGCTTGAGAGGTATGGGCGAGATGCACACGTTGACCCCACTTTTCCTTCAGGTATGTATCTCTGGAATTATTATGTGTAGTTGACTCTATGGGTCCTTCTACTGCACCTGGCATCCTGACAAATACTTAAACTTACACATCAGGTTTGAGATTATTTTTATGTTATATGACATGAATGGATTTATTTTTGTTCCAGCTTTTACATTTTTAGAGCTCTAAATGTTTTACAGTCTTTTGCATTTTCAATTAGGAGCAAAGCATATATATATATTACCTCTTGCACATCTTTTAGAAACTGTCTGCGCTAAACAACTTGTATGCTAACTGTAAGCCAAATGTAACAGCAGAAAGATGGAAAGACCCCCCAATAACATCTTGCCCTCCAGCCTGGGGGCTATTTGGAACTCATGGAAGGTACAGTCTTTACCCTGATAATTACAACCTCTAAATAAAGTGTCAGATAAATAATCTCTGTCAAATTCAAGAAAGTTTGGTTCTGAAACTCTACTAGATGCCTCTCTGCTCTTTGCATTGCCTGTTGAAACTTTCCCATTACACTTCTGGGTGTTGCTAAGCCCATCATAACACATTTTTTTAACACAAGTTATCATTTAATTTTGTTCATAATGACTGACAGATGTCTAGCATAATATATCATCTCACAGTAAAATATCTTAAATTAGCAATGTTCCAAAGCTATATGATATAATTCATATCTAACATGGTATTTTCCCATGGTATTTGAATAGTATGTAAAATATAGTTATGTTATAGTAAAACACATATTCCTAAACAGCAAAAATATTTCCCTCTTCCCTCTTTTTTTCCAGGAACTTTTAACCATTCTCCTAGAGCATGAGGGGATTTTGAGAGATTTAAATGAAATTTTTCTAGCCAAAAGATCAGATAGTCAAGGATTCTCATTATCCTGATGCTCCCGCCCAACTTTCCACCCCTCTGTACTTTTGCTTCCTTTGAGAAAATCTGCTCTCTTATTTTATGAGCCTTAGCAAGATCCAAGGCCTTGAAGATTCAGCTCTTCATGGTTGGAGATTCTAGAGAAAATGGAGAATTGTACTGATTCAGTTTTTCTTGGTGTTATTCAATAATGCCCATGGCAGGGTCTTCATTGTATTTTGACTTCTGAAAAAAATATCTCAGTAAAATGTATTACAAATTTCAATTGAATGCATTATTTTACTGCCTAGCGCTCACAGAGGCTTTTTTAGAGCATACTAATTCCACAGAGAACCAGTGGCCATCACTGCTGCATATCGTGTGCACAGGTGGACTAGGATAATAGCTTCCAAATAAGAGCACCCCATGTTCACCCAGCTACTCGTGGTACGTGGTGGGAACAGGGCATGCAACTGGGGAACTGCCCTGTGGCTGTCAGTCACCAGGGGCACCTCTGCAGCTCTTGCTTATGTTCTCCAGCCCCCCTGTCATGAGAGTTAGTGACAGGTTTATGTGATTACAGAGAGCTCTGTGGCATTTCCCATCTTGAGTCTCCTGTCCTCACTTGACCACCATTCTCAACAAAATCCACCTTTCAGGCTAGAACTTTCCATTCTTTCCCAGAGGCAGGATATTACTTTGGTCTGCTTGTCATTTCTGCCGTTTTGATAAAATAGCCTGTGATTTTTAAAGAAGAGCGCATTCCCTATTATTGACCAAATCCTGTCTTATTTTCTCTTTGAGTAGACAAAATAGTTGACAACTGAAATACAGCGTGGGAATAGCCTTCAAGAAGGAGTGAGGCATGGGCTTGTTCTGAAATAAATGGTTTTTACTGAATTCCACCCCTTCAAAATTACATTGTACGGTGCATTCCTTATGTCAGGGTCCAGCCCAGAAAGAAACTAGTCTCTGAGTTTGTCTAAACATCAAAGAAACTGTTCTGTAAAAGTCTCTGTTTTAATAGAGTCTTGTTCTGTAAGACATTATTTGGCTAAAGCAAGGGACATCGAGAGCTGGTCTTTGGGAGGCTGCTAGTAGGTGAGGCACAGTATATCTATCGGTGATTATGAATGCATTAAACTCCTCAGAACTGTTTAGTTTTAAACAAGTTCTTGCAAAACATTTTCTGTATGTCAGGGTTTAAGCAAGTACATCTTTCCACATTACCTATAAGCCTTTTACTAGTTGTCTTCTACCCGCATGCCATTCATCGCAGTATCATGCTCATGTTCCTCATTAGAAACATAGGAGGAAACACGATTTTATGCCATTGGGGAAGATAACAGGACTTAATAAGTTTCTGGGGACTTGCAGAGGTACCTTGCATTTCTGTACTGATTAGCTAATACTTTTTAGATTATTGTACCTGTACCTGCTGCTTGCAATGGTTTGAAAGCGTGTAGAGCTTTAAAGTCCACAACACTAAAGCTGAGCTTGAAATCAGTTGAAGGTGTTCATTCAGGTTTTGGAACAGCTCCAAAAGGGCACCCAATGTGCCCTTCAAAGATTCATTAAGAAATTGGAAGAAAAATGGGCAGATGGCCTTAGAGCATGTGTTGCTCCTGAAGTACAGCAGACAAAGAGATCCAACAGTAGAGAATAGTTGAGTTGAATAAGGTCTTGCAAGTGTTAATCTGATGCAGTGAAAACTAGAAGCTGATAGAAAAATGAATGTAAAAGGATAATATATAGGTGGGCCATCTAGCAGAGGCTTTTTGGGCTAAACAGTTGGCTGTGGTCAGTAGGATAAATCACACAGTATTGTTTCTGTTCCCTTATTAGGTAAACGTGCATATATTTATGGCTTAATTGGGTAAACATGCACATTTAAAATTCAGTGAGTAGAATGTTTCTAAAAAGTTAATAGATGAAAGAAACAAAGTGAAAGTAAAATCAATGTGATCCAAAATCACATTGCACTTTTCATCCAGCTTTTACCCAGTCTTAGCATGTTGCGATTGTCACAAGCAACATGGCGATATTTTGTACATTAAAAGAAATGCAGAGCTGGGTAATTTCCTCTTGAGAACTTTTAAAGAGCACACAGTTTGTGAACATCATCAAGTAAGTGATAGGCCTGGAAACACTTAAATATCTCTTTCGTAGGCTTTTTTTTTTTTTACAAGGTTTAAGTGATTCAGAGGTCGCAGAGGATACATCTCATACAAAACAGACATCAGAAATGCATCTGTAAATGTCAGACCCTGGCCCCATTACTGATAAAAAATTTGACAACTTCCTTTGAATGGTGTGATTTATCTAGCGAGAGTAATGACATGCAAGTAGTCCATAGCCTCAAGACCTTTCACAGTGCTGCTACATCCAGTTGTGCTACATCCAGTGATCAGTTTATTAAGGGGCCTTGGAGGCAAATTAATTATTTAGATTTACAATAAATTGAGAATTCAGTCTTCCCTCCCATAATGGAATTAGCGTTCTTGAGATTATCTTTAGATCCTCAATACCAGACATTGCTGAAGTCTTACCTGAAAGAAGACCTATTTGAGAAAATGTTGAGGTGAAATAAATAAGCTTATAAATCAAAAATTACTTTTAAGTAACGCAGAGCTCTGTAGTGTTTAGCAGGTCTGCTGGGATTGGTAGTGACTTTGGCTTATCCAGGCATAAATGTCCAATATAGATTACTGCAAAACCTGTTACTGAAATTAAAGAAAGCTAGGCTTGGCTTGGAGAACAATTACTCTCCCTGTAGTAATTGTTGGTGTTACAGTGGTGTATTCAAAACTTTTATGAGAACCAAATTCTTGCATGTTTCCACCTCTTCTTGGTAATTGGAAATTGATACATATGAGGGTAGCTGAGGAGTCTGCCTGAATATAAAATGATCTAAAGGAAACAACCCTGAGCATAAACAAGCACAAGTAAGTGACAGTATAAAAAAACATTACTCATTCCTCTGGCACATTTATCCATTAAAAAGGAATATATTCAGGTTCTTGCTGTTAACCAAGAGATGGCTATGATTTGAATACGAAAGATCCTCAAGAAGCCCAGCATATGATTCAACCTTACCTTCACAAATTTTAATGATAGCCAGGAATGAAAATTGGGATCTGCAATCAATCAGTCTGTACTCAAGGGAACAAGAAAATGATTAAAGACATTTCAAGTCCAGCACTATACTCACATTTATTTTTGCAATCTCACTGGCTACCAACTGAAAGCCAAACTGGGGCCCAGGTATGTGCACTTCATACTTGTGGCTACGCTGCTGATCAGTGACAGCCCACCTGAAAAAGAAAGGTCACATCTGGCAGAGGTTTTCCGGCATTACCTGCAACAGGGCAGGGAAAGATGCTAAACAAAATATAGCCCTCTCTTCTTTAGCCTACCATGTAAAATTTGTTAGCTGGGGTTGGGATATATGACCCCTTAAAGAATGGAGGAATAGGTACTGAATTATTTCTTCATCTCATATAAAACTGAGGAATTGTTAATGTTCTGAAGACACTTTTGCAGAAACAATTGCTAAAAATTCATGGGTGACATCTTGTCTATAGTTTTAGGCAGATTTCATCCCCGAGGGAAATTAATCAAGCTACATTAATACATACTCAGCAGACTCACAAGTCATAACTGATGTCTGGTATAGTGATTGCTCATGTCATTCCACAAAAGCTTTCTCTATTAGAACAGTCTTTCATAAGATGCTACTAAACTTCTCTTCCAAAGTGCAAAGTCTCATCAGATAAATCTTACAAACTAATAAAGACTTTGCCTCTGGGGTCTGACAGCTATTTTCTGGTTGCTCTTAGAATATTACTGCCTCAGTTCTGTGTACTTTAACTCCAAGACTTCAGTGTGACTTTCAGATATCTACCATAAAGCCCTAAGTTTCCACTTTTATGTTCCTTCATTTCAGAGCTGAAGTATTCTCTTCAATTCCCAGTTTTTAAAGTAAGCTACTAAAATGGAAAAGGCTACTTACTCCAAGAATAAATGTGTATATATCTTATCCAAAGTAGGTTAACTTCTGCCCAAAGAGTTTATCGGTAGTGGAATTACCATACTTTGTCTTTGCTGGATGGCAAATGACTCACTCTGAATTACTGTATGTCAGGATGTTGGAGCCATGTGTAAAGCTACTCTATTCTTCTTTTTCCCCCTTTTTTTAGTTCTAAATTAAAAACTTGTGTTTCTTATACCCAGTTAAATTTGTGTAATACCTGGAATATTTCTTCTTTCTCTAGAATAAGTTTGTAGGAGCAAATCAGAAAAGTTGGAAAAAACAGCATTGTGAAAGACAATGCTATCTCAGACGGGATACTGTAATACATTTAATAATAATTTTATTAGAGTCTGAAGAGTGTTGAAAAGTAAAAACTTTTTAGAGCAGAATTAGTGGGGTTTACCTGAAAACTTACTTTAGAATGTGTTGTTTCCTGAAAAGAAGGTTCACACAGACATTTATCTGAGAAAAATGTTTTACCTGGCCCGATAGTTGATTTTAGTTTTAAAAATAGAGCTCCACTGGATTCTGAAATTCTTTTTGTTTTAATGCAGGTCCAAGGAAAATGTCTTTACATTTTATGTAGAATAATCTGGCAGCTTTTATAATGAACATGGCTGGGTTTTTTTCTGTCTGTACTGGGGTGATTCTTCATTATCATGGCTATCGCTTACTCAGCTGACCTGTGTTACTGCCCTTTTTATCTCAATGATGACAGACTAGGGGACAGAAGAACAGTTCAAGAATACTTACGGCAAATGCAATGCCAACCTTCATCAGCTCTGAAAAATATATTGTACTACATTACCATCCTTTCATATGCTATAAATAAGCCCACATCCTTTGTTTTGCCTAACTCCTTCCAGATGCCACTTCCCTCAGACAAATCACGGTCCTCAGGTTCTCAGCAATATTTGCTTGTAGATTGAAATGTGGTTTTGAATCCTCCTTTAGCGTACAAGAAGGCAGTTTTTCCAGGTTCAATGGCTGGATCGATATGTCTTATTGTTGCACTCTCCATTATCCCATCGTGTTCTTGAACTGCCATCTCTTCTGCATAGGGGCATTTTGGATACAAATGGGAACCCTACATCCTTACAGTACTGATAGCAGTAGTAGTGTTGATACAGTTTGTACAGTGGTGTTTCTGTCTGAAGGATTGGCCATTTTTCACCTCGAGCTTGGGTTTGGGTAGCTTATTATCTTCCTGAGTCAAAACTGCCCCAGGACACCTGAGGCAATCTGTAGGATCTCAGCCTGTTTTTCTCCATGTTCCAGTCTATTCCTCTCCCCTCCTGGCTGCTTATCCTCCAGAGAAGAAGGTCAGGGTTCTCTTCTAGGCTCAGACACCTCAGGGAGGTGTTTAAGAATGAATCTGACTCCCAGAATGTGTATCATAGTAACTTCTAGTGGACCTGATCTTGAGCCTTTCTAAGTCAGTAAGATTTTGGTCTCCAGGAAATTCCAAAATACTTTTTAGAGCCTCTTCACAATAATTTGGCACATTTGTTTAATTTTTGGTGTCCCAGTGGGAGGCAGTGGCTAGTTGTTTACTCCTCTTACAGCGCCCACCTGAATGCCAGAACTTAATGACTGCTGACTATGTGGCACCACTATAATGATAGCACCAGCGATAGCACCACTAAAACAACAGTATCATTAAATCATTTTCCCAGAGGAGATAATAGACAGCGATGAAGCAAAAGAAGAAAACTATAAATATAAATGATGTTAGTCTTGGAGAAAATCACTAGTTTATTCAGCAGGAAGGAAAAGACAACAATTATCAGAAACCCTGCCGTTTCTACAGATGAAGGGTTAAGATTCCCACAAACTCTGTCTAACTACAGGTTTTATTTGGGCAAAATATAGATTCAGAGAGAACCTATCCTTGCACTGCTGGAATGCCCTTTCTCCTGTTTCCTTTCCCACTGGAGTAATTAGCTATGGTAGCAGTTCAAAAGTGGTTGCCTGGCATTTATGATTAGAATTGTTAATTCCAAATTGCTAAATATTTCATTTAATAAGGAGTATAGTCTGCTTAAAATCTCCCTTCTGCCTACATTTTTACATTTAAGATTACAAGCAACATCTACAAATTATTGTACTTGAGAGGTTAGAGAGTTCCCCCTACTTTTCAGCATGCTCACATGATATATTTTATAGCACTTCAGGTCTAGTTATTTGGGGGTTTTTGTTATATAATCAGTGAGAGCCCTGTCCAGCAACACTGGCTCTCCATGTGGTACTGTGAATAGTCCCACTGAAATCAGGGCCTCATTCATTATGCCTGATCATAATGGCTTGCTAGATGGGACCAGATCTCATTACTTCCCCCCCCTCCCCCCCCCACCCTTTCTGAGGGTGTTTTCAAACCATTTGGAAGAGAAAAATGTGTATTAAAACACCCAAACTGGTAAAAATACAAAGTACCCATAAAAATAGACAAGATCACAAGGTTTAGCTTTTAAGGCCACTAGAAAGGATCATTTGTTGGCTTTCTGTGTAACACGGTCAGTAACAGTGTCATCCAACAATACCCTCTGTTAAGTGACCACAGATGAGCTCAACTAAATCAAAGGTCTGAAAAGGCATTCAGTCTTTATTTTTGAAGGTTCAAAGTCTTTAACCAACACTTTGCTTCATAATAGATTTCAATGACTAATCAACTTAATTTTGGAAATGTGTCAAGCTCTAAGTTCCAAAAATTGTTCTTGACAATATCTCTCTAAATTAGTCTTTGCTTTTGCCTACACTAATTATTGTTTTATCTATATACTAGAGATCTCAGAGGGGGTTGTCAGTAATAAAATAATTAAAAATATATTGTTAGCAAGCACTTAAGTTAAAAGTATTTTTACTGTAATTTTTTAATCATCAACTGTCAGGGATTTTAGTCATGCCTGATTTACAATGAAATCTGCATTTTTAACACCTGGAGAAGGTAGGTTATTCTATTGGCTTATGCTAACAAAGAGTACTCCAACAAGTCTTTGGGATCACAAAGTGGAAACCTACCTATCCAGTCATAAATTATAAGCAGTCTCATTAATTTATTTCAGGTTAGCACATGAAGGGGTTTTTATAACCACGGTTTCTATAAGGCAGGTAGAGTGCCTAGCAGCATGCATGGATTCCAGAGAGTTTTGTGATCTTCTTATCCTGCTGTGTTCAAAGTTTTAAGGATTGTCTTGAAGCAAACGTTTGATGGACAGCATACAGTGCTCTTCCATCCGGCACTGTGAGTCATAGCATTGTGTATTGTACCAGTTTATTCAACTTCCACAGACCAGCATATCCCACACAGAGACCTAAGTGTTTCTTTTTCCTTTCTCTGAGGACAAACTTTCTGATTCTATTTTATATTCTTTATCCACAGCTTGTGAAGTAGAATAGGGTTCCAAATGTGGAGATGGTGACTTGACTCTGCTTTTTTTTTTTTTTTTCACATGGAGATATAAGACTTGATTAATGATGAGTTTCTGTTCACAGTGTTCTTTCTTTTAAAAGGCAAAACCTGTTCTCTGTGTGTGTGGAAGATGACAGATTGACAGCCCTGAGAGACTGAAAGCCCTCTGTTTATCCCCAGTACGGATACAGCACAACTAGTAAAAATGCAAGTTTCTATGAGCTACCCTGCCAATGTATTTCAGCCCCGATCTCTACAGCCAGGGAAACATTCAGGCCGCTAGAGGTTATTTTAGTTATCCAGGCTATGTGGTCCTTTGTCTTTGCCAAACCTACCCACAACTGTTGTGGCAGTTTCTGTTATCTGGATGTCTGAGAACATCAGCTTTCATTGAGCAGTCATCACATGGTAGTGACTTTCATTTAAGACTGATCTGGCCTGAATTTGAACTGTGTTTCATAGATAAATGCCTTAATGTCTTGTTTCCAATCACCTGAGCCTTCCAGCTACTCTGAGTGTCCCTTGTTCGAAAGGAAAAGAAAGAGACGTTATATTTTGCATTTGTTTGACTGGGGAAAGGGATCTTAGCTGATGATAAACAATCACATTCATTTCAGTGCTTTGGTGCCTCTTTGAAACCAGTGGGGATACACCATGAGTTTTTTGTGATTCTTCTTGTACGGCTGTAACATTCAATGAATTCAGAGGGACTAGCTGGGGGAGCGGCCTGAGCATGTGACAGTGAATAACATAGTGAAAGGGTGGTTATTTACACACTGATTATTGTAAGAGATTTTCACAGATGCAGATTAGGAGGATTATAGGTCATAAAATGCTTTAGTACCATTTTTGGAAGTGGTACACTGGAGACGTAAATGAGGAGATATGGTTAATGATTGGTTTCTTAGCACATTCCTGTTTCAGAGAAGCCAAAATTAAACTGGTATTCTGTGGCAGGGATAGGGAAAGGAGCATGTTGGCTGGTCATATGGCTCTCTCTGGACAGCAGGTGCTGGTGAGGGAGAGGATGAGGTTGAGGCAAGAATACTCTTGTGATCAAAGAGAAAGAGAAGGCAGGAAAAAATGTGCAGAGGAAAGGTGACTGGAGAAACTCCTAGGGATCTTTCTTCATGTCTTATGCCTGGTGTTTAGTAGTCAGAAAGTGAGTTTAAGATTATGTGACTGTGGTGAATTTTTGTCAGCGATCTGCTCAGGCAGCCCAAGTGAAATACACTTCCCCCCACCCTGGAAAATAAGGTTGTGTAGAGGCCTGGTGCAAGGATTCAGCAGTTGCAGAAATTACTGAGGAGACATTTGGTCTTTGTGAACATGCAGTGAACTGCTACCTTGCACTACTACGGTGGCAGTATATGATTAATATTGCAATTAATAGCTCATGTTTCTCCCCTGTGCACCCAGATACTGAGCCATCTGAAACCTGATTCAAGACATCTTGCTGCAGCTGCAGTGTTCTTGGTACAACTCCCCTGTGCTTTTATAACACTGTAACCAATATTTCAATGCTATTCTATTCCCAAAGTCCCCAAATCTTACTTCATCTTTATTTTTTTCCCCCCATTTTCTACAAATAACATTTGCTGCAAGGATGTGAATATTCTCTCCATGTTGACAAAGGTCTACCGAATGCTGAGCTCTATTATTTCTGTACTGCTGCACTGAATTCTAGAGCATGACAGCAATTCCCTCTGTCCTCCAAGACAAAGAGGGAACTCATATCATGAAAGAGTGAAAGAGTTTGGGGCATTGAAGGTCCTTTACAAAATCTTTCCATCCAGCTCTAGAATTTGCACAAGCCTAAACATTTCATATACATGCCTGATAGAGAATTTTGACGCTGTTTTCGTGTGCTGTAGATTTTTGGGCACATTAAGGAGCTTTCTGGGGACACATTTAGTTACTCACAAAACGTGCAAATTCAGGATAGCTGGAGTTTTTTTGGCAAGTTTGCTGAGGGTTTAACTCATTGGATACAGCATTTTTTAATGGCTTCCTGAGAAATATGCAAGATATAGGCTGTGAGTTTGCCCTCCTACCAAAAGGGTTTTTTTTAATCCTTGAATGTCCAGTACAAATATCTTTGTGCCTCATATATGAACATCATATCCTATCAGGAAAACCTTTCTCAGTAACTGAGAAAAATATTTGCTCTGTTTGCAATTTCATGTGCTATCATGTGATAACAAGACTGTTATTTGGAAAAACTCTGTTGATTTTCATTCTTACAATTACAGTGCTTACTTAGTCGTTTGTTGAAATGCTGTCTGGTCCCCAAGGCCATTTTTATATAAAGCCAAATGCAGTAACAAGTATTTTTATGTCTTATTTGAATTGCTATTAGCATATGAAGTTTTTTGCTATTTGTAAACTTTTCTATCAGTTCAGTGAAAACTTGAAACATAAATTTAGTTCAACTAGCATCATCTGAAATGTATGTACTTCATTTTTACATTGATTTTGTCAGCTATACATCCCCCATACCATATGGTATGACACTCTCAAAGACGAGCTAAATCTTTTCTGCACAGTAATTGTTTTCATTTCTATTAAAAGAGAAAGGCACAAATAATAGGTACAGTGGAGGCACGCAATCTTTGGCATGTCACTAAATCCTTGATGTCTATTAAAACCCCACCTAAACTTGCAATTCCCTTGACAGAGCACGTAGGAAGGCATTTCTCCATCTGCTGTTTTTGCTGATGAGATGCCAAATGTCTTTACAGATACTCTCACAGAAAAGGAAGGAAATGCAATTACAGGAATCATGCTCTTAAAAGCACCATTTGAGGAAAAAAAAAAAGGTGAAGTGATTTTATATATACTAGATCACCTCAGAGAATGATTACAAATGATGTTCATTTACAATAGAGAAGAGTGAGAACTGATTCTTAGATATTGGTGTATATACAAGATGTTTGAAATGTCCATTGTTCTCTGCTAATTGAGCTGTCCTCTTGCCTTTAAACTTACAGTTTAGCACAGAGTAAGAAAGTAGCTTTTATCAAGTTTAAACAAATCTACTAGAACTAACTGAATCTGATTATTTTAATGAAAGAACCAGTACTTTAAATGCTGTGAAAAT
Source organism: Astur gentilis (assembly GCF_929443795.1). Taxonomy (NCBI): domain Eukaryota; kingdom Metazoa; phylum Chordata; class Aves; order Accipitriformes; family Accipitridae; genus Astur; species Astur gentilis. The sequence goes on from NC_064884.1 coordinate 22,199,209, forward strand.
GTTAAATCCTAAAATCATCCTAAATATTTGCCTCAACGGCATCTAGAACAGCTTTACACAATGGCATTGTATTGTTAGACGTATGCACTCAGATGTGCTTTCAAAACAACAGCAAATTGTTACAAAAGACACACTACTTATTTTGCTCATTTATAATGCACTGGTATGGAATTAAAGCATTTCCCTAGAGACTGAAATGATAATTATACCTTTTCGGTTTTTGGTAACACATCTAAACCGAAATGTCTGGAGCCAATCAGCTGACATATTTTGACATTTTTGTTGACTTTTTTTTGCACAGAAGTAAACACGACAAACAGGATTCAAGGCGTTTTAGACAGGGATTTCTTTCATATTCACAACCATTTGCTTGAACTGAAGTACAATCTTAAAAGCGTCGAGTTGCTGAAACACTGTCTGTGAAAATAAAACTGTCCTTGTGAACCATAGGTGATACATTTTCTGTGTTCTCAAATATAGGTGTAAATTGAAACAGAGTAAAACTAGCAAGAGCAAACAGGAAAAGAATTAAAACACTATGTCTTTGTTGTTTCATTTCCTTTACTACAGAGTGCAATCAATACTTTACAACAGGGTTAATATGGTCTCTTCAAACATGCTATTATTCTTTCAAAATAGCACAATAACTTCATTAGTTATGCTGTCTGCAGTCTTTCCAATGTGACAGGATTGTGTGGGTGTTCAGATTATAAGTAATTTTCTTGGTGCCCTCTGTTGGAATATTTTCTGTGAGTGCTAACAATAGCACCACACAGCTGCATGAAATTGGAGTGATGGAAGTTCTAATTCTAATTAGTATAATTAACACAAACAAAAAAAAACGTCCCACACTGAGACACTTACTGTTTCTGCCTAGTAGTTATTGAATATTCAGATTCCACATCTGCTGGTCCTTTACTATTCAAGTGAGGTTGTAGTGGTTGATTTATTATTTTTTTCCAGCTTCAGTGACATTCAGGTGCAGTGAAAGGTATTTTAAAACATAGCCTAGAGACTGATCTGGTAACTAGTTGTTTGTATTCCTTCTCCTACCTTCCTTTTGGAAAGCATCTCTTTTGTAAATAAATAAATGTGAGTAAGCATTGGCTGCGTTTGGTGTAGCAGCACCTCCTGCTTTTGGCTTCACATTAATTCTGTGTTCATGAGGCAAGAATAGAGATTGCTTCCTTTGCAAGAGAATCAAGATTGAGCAAGTTTAGAAATAATCTGTGTGACCAGCTACACCACTGTATGGAACGCCTCAATCAAATGGTCAAAGGCCAGCCATCATGGTCAATGGCCAGCCTTCGGGAGGGAAAGAAGAATGCTGTCAAACTTGTTGTTTGAGGAGATTTGAATATCCTGGTGACTCATTTCAGAATTGGCTTGGATCCCATGGTCCCAGGGACTATCATCCTAGGTAACTTTGTCAACATCGTAATCCTGAGCAAAAATTATTTTTATTTTTTTTCAAGCTTGCTGAGGTCTTGGTATTCAAACCACCCACACATCACTATTTCTGCTTGTAATCCAGGGTGCCAGTAACCTGGCAGAACAGTTTTTCATTTGCCTCAGTAAAAGGGCAGAAATGTGATGTACTTGCTTACAATGGGAAGTACCTCAGCTACAAGTAACTGCATTCATGTAACAAAGTGCTACTCAGCACTACTTTGCTATATGCAAAAGAATACTCAGTAGCATTCAATACCACTGAATAAAAGTGTTACCTATATGGCTAGTCCCAATGGACAAAATATGGCAGAAGTCATAATCTGAGAGGGGATTAGTGAATGCAGAAAGGACAGATATGTTGGCTGGTGCTTATGAAAATGGAAGAATTGAAGAAAACGTTATCTTTTGCAATTAGGTCGATGTTGAGCAATCCCGATTGCCTCACCTGCCAAAGTCAGAAGTGGTCATATCTGCACAAAGTGATAATTTTTCTATCCCTTTCCTTGTCAAGATTGAGTCAATCATCATGTGACAGACCACCCATGTGTAAAAAGATATATGTCTGGTGGGAGCCGATATGGCACCTGCAGATGGGCTTATTGGCTTTGAAAAGCAAGTAATTTTCCATTAATACTTCCTGTAGAGGATAAGGCCCTGATACCTTTCAGATGAGCTGTAATTAGGCCATTATTTGAGGTCTCAGATACTGCAGCTAGTAACTGTGCAAGTTATAGTCTTTTTCTAAATTGCCCTTTCATCTTTCAGTCTGGTTTTATGTCTGGATATAGCACTGAATGAATTACTCATGTTAATTAATAGTCAACATATTAGCTGCCTGAGTTGTTTATAATTTTTTCTCTCTACGTTAGCCTCACCTCAGATATCCATTATTAATAGTAAACTGTTTTATAAAAGCACCCACTTACAGTTAGATACTGTGCAAATATGTATAAAAACACAAACCCACAAAGCATAGAAAATGAAGAAATTTAGAATTAATGACCTTATTACTCTAGTCTGACTCTCTGTAACATCAACTAATTATCAATACAGGCATTTTGTTTCTGCAATTTACTTCTTCATTAGAGATTTCTCATTCTTTGTATGTGGTCCAAAGAATGTGTATTTCCTCAACTATTTTTAAATTTTGTTTGTTGAAGGCAGGGATTGCATCCTAGCTGCAAATCAACATATGGTATACTAGCTACAATTTTATTATTCTATCTTTACTGCTACTGACTAAAGTTATTTATTGTAACAAGTCTAACATTTGTAGTAGCCCTTTCTATGTAAAAGGATCTAACTTTGACACTTACATAATGAATAGGACTGATATGTCACAAATGTACATTGCTCAATTATAATATTTTGAAATGTTCTTTTGGGGACCAGTAGCTCATCTGTGCTTCCTTTCAAGTGTTTCTTACACAATTACTTACTCTTAAGTAATTAGTAAGAATCAGCTGATCTGAACTGGAAAAAGTAGTCCTTGGTATGGTTCTCATAAAAAATGAGGTACTCCCCAAGAACTACAGAGAAAAAGAGAGTTAGATATACAGAAAGAAAGAATTAAACGTACAGAAGAATGAAAAGTGTACAAGTATCAATGAATGAATAAATATATTATCTCATACACGCATTTTCTTACTAGGAATTGTAAGGAGCTTGGGAGTGAGAGATCAAGACGTTTGCAAGAGTCTTCTAAAGGATGGAAATAGGTGGGACGCCACAAAAAACTTAGAGCTGTAAGAAAAGAAAAAAGCTTACTAGATTTTCCAGAGAGCTGGAGGAATATGAAACTGCAGTAAACAGCAGAATTTGGGAAAGCTGCAGAAAGATGAGGGCAAAGCAACAGCCTGAGCAATGGGCTTTTGGTTTTCTTCTGCTGTGGAGCTGAATGTCCAGTAAGAACTAAAGATCTGGGAGCAAAGACAAGAAGAAAAAGATAACTCCCAAGGGGAGAGGTCTGGAGAATTTCTTCTGGGATAAACAGGAAGGCAAAAGATTGAAAAGACCTGTTACAATAAAGTACTTCAATAGTGAAACAGGACACAGGGACAGTGAGAATGCCCTATAACTGAGGAGTACAGTGTAGTGGTGGAGAAGCACTGAACAGAGAATTGCCCTTCTAAAGTACTAGGGAAGAGTTTGTTATGATGGTATTTTGTTTATGGTTAATCAAGGGAATTGCAAGCCAAATTCTGACTGATTAGTCCTGTCAGAAACCTGGCTCCCTGTGTCAAGTGTTTGCACTGCCTTAACAGACAGAAACATCCTGACTGCTTAGGCCTTTGTGTTTGTTTTCCCTCCAACTGGTGATATCCTTGGTCTAGAGGAGATAAAAGTATTAGGTGAGAAGTGTTAAAATGCATCTAATTACACTGCATGTACACTTGCAGTTAGCCTGATAGAGGTCATACAGTTAAAAAAAATCCAACAGATAAACACAAAACATTATCATGGTTTATTGGGTTTTATTCTCCTAAAGTGGCTGTTTGCATGGACCTCTGGCAGGACTTGGCTAACTGGGGCAGAAAGATATCACTACTTCTCACTACCTGCTACCCAAGGCAAACTGAAGATAACTGCCCGTTCTCTACTTCACTGTAGTACAAAGTCATTCAGGTAAGTCTTATCTGGTAGTCACTTGAAGCAGACCCAGTCTGCAGGGAAGCAGGTGAGGCATGTCCCCTTGATCCAGGCCACCAGCTCCGTACAGTGCCAGGAGGTGTCTTAAAATACTTCATCCATTTGAAAGTGAGTGTATATCTCTGTCTTACACTGTAGTTGCGGTGGCAGAATACTTTCTCGTTTGTTCCTCTTTCAGTCTTACAATAGCCGGTAATAAATAACTTTAGTCAGTAGCAGTGAAGATAGAAAAATAAAATTGTAGCTAGTACACCATATGTTGATTTGCAGCTAGGATGCAAACCCTGCCTTCAATAACATCTGTGTGAAACAGCTCTGCTATCCAGCTGCCATCACAGTTTTCTCTTTGGAGAAAGGAAAATATGTTTCTACATCTGAGTTCATTTGAGGCACACACTCCAGAGGGGCCAGTTCTATCACTACATTTTCTGAAAACTTATGCCAATCATCGGTAAGACTTCAGATGTACCAGTAAATCTTGTTAAACAGAATGTCACTGTACTAAATATTTGGTGTGTGCTTTCTGTGAAACAAACCTAATTTCTGACCCCTTAGCTTTAGACTCAATAGATATATGCCCCTGATATTGCTGTCTTCACTGAATATTTACTGTCACATGAAACTGATCAGTGAATTCTGTGGTTTCATGGAAGGGAGAAAATAAGTCAGTAAGTAAATTAACTGGCAAAGATTGTGAAAAGTCATGAACTTTCCAGAACTGAGGTTTTTATACTGAGAATTACTGTATTATAGGGAGCAGGTTTAGAATCACCATAGAAGTGGGTGTCATGGTTCTGCAGGTTAGCTGGTCACAGCATTCCAATATTATTTTTTTTCCATTGAAATGTGTTGTTTCACAAGCATGCCATTTCAACACAACATTTTGAGAGAGGCTCTCCCATCATCATTAGCACAAACACCTGTCATGGAGGAGCTCTAAGGTCAGTTCTCTTTTCTGATGACTCAGAGCAAAGGATTTCATGCATCTGAATTCCACACATTCAGAAATTCAGAGATTTCTGAATAATCTGGTCATTAAACTTGTAGGAGAGATGTCCCTTGTCTCATGTTAACATTGTAGCAAATGGACTTATATCTGCTTTCTGAGTCAAAACGTACTTAGTAAGTCCAAACATCATACCATTCACATAAAAATGTTCAGAAAGTGTTTTTACCCTGTAGAACTGGAATCATATTTTTAAGACACAGTCATTACATTAAACTAATTTCATAAACTATAAGTCAGGGGTACGCCTGGATTTCCTCTTTCCAAAACACAGGAAAAGGTGCAGTAATAGAGCTATTGCCTCTTTCTCCTCTTCCAGAAATAAACATATCCAGTTTTTCTGCCTATTGCCTGTGATCCTTATTGCAAGCATTTACACCATTATTTCTTTGCATGCTGTTTTTTAGGATAATTCAAAACAAAACAAACAAACAAAACCCAACCTCAAACCCAAAGAGTTATTTGTTTTTAAGCTAAACTCACCTCATGCCACAGCTACCATTCAGATATCCATTTATTTTAAATGGAGCTATGCAAATGATATTATTTATTTAGTAACTGCAGGTCGAACAAAACTATATTAGTGTGGATTATGGGATGCATTAGTAGTATTACAGCATCTCAGAGCCTTGTCATGAGCTAGAGCCATGTTGTGTTTCAAGCTGCATCCTCAGTGCAGGAGAAAACAATCCCTCCTTCAAAGATAAGATGGTCTAGGGCAAAGGACACAACACATGTACAAACAGGTCTGGAGGTAAAAGGAAATAATGTGTCAGTGACTGAACACCAGTTGCCCAGCTGGTTTTGAGGACACCTTCATATAAAAGAAATATTGGAACTGCTTATGTACTCTGAGTTCTGTTTTTCATATTCTCTGGAGAGGAAAAATAGCTTGGAAGCAGATTTATCTGTGCCTACAAGTTCTTGATTGCATTTAAATTCTTTGAAGACCAGAAGTATTTACAAAATACTTCTTCCTTTCCTAATGTGAAAGGGAGCTCTTTGGTTATGCTGCTATTCCTTATTCTGCACTCCCAGTTTAGCTCTTGATTTGCATGGAATTTCTAATTTTTTAAAAAATTATTTTTCCATGTAGAAATACCTTCAGATTGCCAAGGGGTTGCAATTTGTAGAGAAAAGCAGGATGGTGTATCAGTTTATTGCTGCTCCTGCTGGTATTTGTGATGAGATGCCAATGGCAGGCTGGGCAAGGTCTGTGATGCCCCTTCCCCCTCTTTCTGGTACTGCTGAAGCTATAAGGGAACCCCCCAGCATGTCTGTGTGCTGCACAGAAATGTGCTGTCCCCACCCCTCTGCAGACTCAGTGCACCCCCAAATGTGTATGCACAGATGGCACCAGCTCAGCTGGTGTAAATCAGCACTGCCCATCCGGCAGATTGTATGTACTTGCTGTAAATAGATGCTCTGCATTATATATCTGTGTAAGTGCAAAACCACATTCCTGCAATATTGGGGCTGAGAACTTAAATCTATAAAACTCAGGCAAGTAAAATTAAAGTTGCACTCACTTGCTCCCCATGACATACAAAATACGGTATTTCATTACATGTTTATTTTTAGTGCATGTACAATGCAACATGAGGGACTTAATGTTGCCATGGGAACCATAACTTTGAATTCCTGACTTTTTATGCATTTTTTTTTTCCTACTATGTTTTATTAAAAAATGGTGTACAGAATGATCATGGACAAAAAAATATTGGTCAGGATTCCAGTCAGTCATACACTGGTATGTGGGAAGAATAATAAACCTAAAATAATGTCAGTCTTAAATAGCAAACAAAATTATAATTGGCAAAGCATGATGAGTTTGAATACAACTAAATGGATCTGGCAACAGGATCCCATACTGCTGCATATATATGTCTCAGATTTTATATATCTGCCTCAAATTTTATTGAACTAGCACCTGAGCATGATCATTTTTCTGCCAGTCTGTGGCAATGGAAAAACAAATAGCTATCAAAAGGAACAGAAAAAATGGATCTATACTCCTGCATGGAGATTCAGCCCCAGCTGCAGAACATGGTGAAAGGTTAAATTTTTTATATACATTGATTTTCTTTAAAACTCTTTTTTTCTTTCTCAAAACATATATATCCTGAGGCAGTTCTATTCTATCTGTCTTTATTGCACAGTCTATACTGTAGCCTGTAGAGAAAAAAAGTGTTAGGACCACTGTACATTTTTGTAACTCTAGAAAGATGAAGACACGGTGGTAGATATGCTAATAGACACTTTTAAACTTATTGTTGCTCATTAAGGAGGCAATTCTTCTTTCAGCTGCACATTCACACTGCCTGGAAAATGGAGATGTCACTACTATCCTGTGGGATAGTATCAGGGAACAAGGACCTGAGACCTGTAACTTGTCTCTAATCTCTCCAAAGGAAGGGGCTGGTACTGGTGGAGAATGTTCATTGCTGCGCCTTTGATTTCCAGCCAGCCATAATCCCTGCCTGACATAACTCCATCTGCGTGAATTTTACACTCTACACAGTTAACAGCAACATGAAGAAAGTCTGACGTGGTATCTTAGAAGATGTTATTTACAAATACTGGACAAACATGCAATGACCTTGCTGTGCCTATAATGCTTTGGCTGGTTTCTAAGAGTTTCTGAAACACAGTGAATAGCTATTTACAGTGAATAAGCTATTTTACAAACTATTAGAACATACTAGATGATCCCTATATAGTGCATGGGTCTAACTGACAGGTCACAGAAAAGTAGTGATTTATTGGATGACAGTGTCACCAAAGAACAGCCTTGGTGCAGATAAGCACAACCTTTAATATAAAAGGATATAGAAACTTAGATATGCTTAAAAGTTACTGGCAAATATGCATGTTCTGTTTACAAAGCCTAGAGATGCATTATAACATCTTTCTGGATAACAGTTTATTAGTATCAAGATAGTATCTGGGAGAATATGCAGATATTGCATGTCTGTACCAGACACTCCTCTGAAGAGTTTAGGTCACTTGCAATAGCTACTGGGGCCTGAGTTTCTTTAGTGGCATCACAGATCTATTTTGGCAAGTATATTGTAGGTTGAGTACATAAATAATACACAAATAACATCCAGAACTGTGCTTATCTGTTCACGTGTTTTCCCTATGAACAGATTTCTACGTGAACGAAAAGGACAGTGCTGGTTTTATCTGGTATAATGCTGAAGTAATCTACTGTAATCGTTCAAGATACCCATGAACCATGACCACGTTTGCTGTCTAAGACCCTTTCCTCCCCTTGAAGGCTGTGCAGCAGTGTGTAACCACAGCTAGCCATATGGTCACGTTGTTTCTCTCTCTGAAGAACATCCATCTTAAGACTGTACTTAAACAAGCCTGGGCAAGATTTTAAACTCCCTCTTCCAAGCAACCACTTGTGATTGATCTATTGTGTTACTGTTGCCTTTCTCTTCGACAGCATAACAGTTAAGGTTTTGTTGTAAGCTACCTTTATCGAAAAACAGAGCAAGAATCATTTGCAGGTATTTTCTACTAAGTCTGGTGATAAATCTATTTTTGGGAAAATGGTAAGAGTTCCAGTCTCCCAGTTCAGTGTATGCTGTTTATGGTTTTATTAACTTCACCACAGCAATATCCAAGGAATCGATTATTGCTTATCATTGTGGGTGTTCTCAAGGGTGGGAAATCCTGGATATCAGGACTGCTGCTGGAGGGCAGGTTCTTCTCACACTGCTGCCCTAAATGCTGATCTGCTACTCTACTGGTGGTGCCACCAGTTTCCTTTATCCTTGCACACATCAAAATAATGTGAAGACACATGGCACCTTTTAAAATCTGATTACAAGCGCCTGACCACTCAGGCTAGTTTCTGTTGATTAAAAAAAAAAAAAGGCTCTATATTAGGGATTATTAGAGAGCTCAGAGCATTTTAAAGGGATACAACTGTTTTTCTATGCACTGTGATCCTTTTCCCTTGCATTCATAACCCCAGGTCCATCCTCTGCTACACTGTGGAGCCTAAGAGAAAGTAGAACAAAATGCTTCTTTGTGCTCTCTCCTTTCAGCCCTGGCTCTGCCCTCTGTTCCAGGCTCATGTTTGTACACAAAAGCATACACATCATTCATAGTGGCAGAAGCAAATCTGGATGAGCTGGGTCCCTTGTGGATGCTGAGCCAGAGGGCATGAGTTGTTGCAAGCAGTTGTTGACGGCTCGTTCCCACAATGTGAATCTGAAGTAATTCTTTTTACTAGATAGTTTAGCTTATTGTTAAAAGGAAATTGTTTGGGTTTTATTTGGGTAATGTGCCTGCTGGAGGGGGTGTGCATAAAATTTTTTTCATCTGAGAGCAGTGAGGTGCATAATATTAGTGTGATCATGATGTCATCCTGTTAGTAAGACAACTTGTCCTTTTTTGTCAGTGAATTGCAAAGATCTGTCAAGGCCTAGTTTAATCTACTCCCTGTAATAGGATTTGTCTGTAGCTTGAGGAAACAGAAGCTTGTAATGCATAGGGTTATTAAGAGTGGGATGTAAGCTATTTGAGACTCTTTAATAAAATATAATATCAGTATATTCAATGAATATCGAAAGAGGGATCTAAATATTTCTCATTACAACCTTCAAATACCTTGGGAGAGGAGAATGATACCAATTAAAATAAGGGGAAAAAAGCAATAGCTCTCTGAATTGTAGCCTTCCTCAAAGTTAAATATTGATGTAAGCTAGAGTTCAATCCAAGAATCTCATTGCCCCTGCTGTAACCATTAAACTAAATCCCTGCCCTGTTCCAAGACAAGGTTAATGTATTTAGAGAACCTTGCGAGCAACGGCTTTAGTTGCTTTCATGTACACCCATGCGTAGCCCTTTTGCAAACAAGGCAGTTTTAAACAAGGAAAGATATAGCTGCCAGGAGGTACAAAGCATTCTGCCCTGTGAATTGCCTCACTTCCTATGTAACAAGCTTTGAGACAGTTAAAAGTATTTGCAGTCCCAAACCTCACTCACCTCCTCCCTCGGTACCTTGACAGGAAACACAAAAATCGAAAGCTTTAATCACCTCTTTTTAGAGGGAGTTTTGGTGTCCGGAGCAAGCAATCAACACGAAGTGATTGAATTTTTTTTGTGGATAGAGCCATTAGGAACAGGCCTCTGTTTCATATGCTCCTGAGCATTAAGGTACACTGTGGTAGGAAACAGACTGCCTTAACATAACATTTCTGATCCTTCTCCACAAACACAGTCATACCTGTCACAGGTACAGTCATATCGCTGTTATTGGAAATTCCTGGAATTGGAGCAACTTAAAATAAACTAAGAAAGACTGACATCTTTTAGTCAATAACATCTTTGCAGCCCCTATGGTACATCAAATGCACTGTTTACCTTGCTGATTAGTATGACCTTGTCCGTGTTATGGCTAGACAGGTTAAATACCTAGATTGTCAGTCACTGCCAAAATGTCACTAAATCTATTGAACTGAAATCACAAATAAGCAACTTGGGACACTTCTACTCACCTGAGATACTTTGCAAGTACTCCCTGATTGTGGTCCTCCAAAAGTACTGTAGAGCAAAATGTATGTTTTGGAATGAAACGTCCTGGTTCCCCTAACTGGTTGCCTCTGAATACAAAATCTAGATTCAGATCTCTGAACACCTGACTCAGGGGCTGTGCTGACATGTCGGATACAAGTAGTCCTCAGTGTGTGGAAAGAGAGAAGGGGGGGTGAAAGGGGCAAATTTCACATTCTGTTTGTTGGGGCTGGGGCTGTTTTGGGAGTGTTTTTTGGTACCTCTAGAGTTTTGCAGGAATAGCAGAAGTATGGTAATAAGCAGGGTAAGATTTTTTTGTTTTAATCAAAAGAGAATTATTTGGGGTGTGTCATTATGAAATGAAAATTTTCTTTGTACAACGATAAAAGAATGAGATGAAACAAAAGGGGATTTTTCCCTAAGGAATTATCCTTAGTTTAATGACTAAGAATTTGTTATTAATTAACCTGAGTTAATCTGGAAAACAAGGAAGTTGAGCTCCCTCTGTAAAGGTATTTGCTAAAGGAAATAGGCCTGGATATTATCTCAGATAGACAGAAGGGAGAAAGAGTACAGGTCACTTTCCCATTAATTATATTTGAGACAAAATCATACAGCAAAAGCATCAGAGAGAAATTTAGGCCAGTCATGACTCAAATATATTCCACTGAGGCTTTCCCCAGGTCAAGAGGAGTGTAGTGTGCCTTCAAGGAGTCCAGGACTCCCAAAAGTGCTTGTAAACTGGCTTGTGGAGAGACAGCAGACGGTTATTCTTGTGGTCTCACCCATCCTCTGTCAGGAAGCTTATTCACATTGGGAACTGTTGCAGTGGTGGGTGAGACTGCTCTTGAGGCTTAAACTGGACCTCTACCAAAGAGCAGCATGTCTCCAGCTGTACTCCTTCCCTGAAGTGTCTCAGGTTACTCCTCTGAATCCTTCCTTCCAAAGCAGATATTACTTCTCCTTTATTAGAGAATGTGGAACATAAAACATCTTTTTTATTGCTACTCTGTTTTGGGTCCCAAAGGTTTTGCTTATGATGAGTAACATGACATCCAAAACATTTCATAACTTCCTGAAGAAATTTGAAGTCTGTAATTTTCGGTGACTTCAACACAGCCGAAAATTGAACAGATTGAGAACTCTGCTCAGAGGGATTCGAGGAGCACAGCTGCTGACCAGTGCTCAGGAGGCACCTGTGATAAAGGTTACATGCCTGTAACCTAGGGAAAGCAGTAGCTCTAAGATGCCTTGGCTCTTTGTACAGTCACAAAGCTTAAGTGGAAGGAAATCTCAAAGAGAGAAACAGAATTTATTCCTTCCTTCTTTCACAGAGATAAGTATTTTTCCCAGCTGCAAATTCTTCTCGATGGTAGGGACCTAGGAACCAAGCCCTTCCCTTTCCAAGACAGAGAAAACAGACATGTGCCATTTCCCTCTTCACTACTAGTAGTCGATGGTAGATGGTACAGTGATGAAAGTAACGATGGCCGGCAGTATGCAGGATACAGAACACAGATCAGTCCTTTGCCTGAGATGAAGCAGGAATTTGAAGGTTGTTGCAGTTTCTTGGATAAATGTGTTAACCACAGGCTATAGGGCAATCCGAGGAGCACCAGGAAGCCTCCCAAACTAGGAGGTCTCTGGGCGCTCTCTCAGGCAGGCTGCAGTTCATGCTCTCTGACCCAACACATTTCCAAATGTGTGCACAAGAGAAAATCTTCACAGAAAACAGCAGGAGAGACCAGCTTCAGAAACCACTATAGCCTAGTGAAAAATATGCTGAGTGACAAAGAGACCAACAGTCAAGCAAGAATGAAAGTTTTCTGTGCATCCTAAGTATGTTGCCTTACTAGGCATAAGGGAAGCAGTTAGTAGTGGGAAATAGCTTCTCCCATTACTGCCAGGGGTGTGGTATATATTCCGGCATTGCCAAGTGCAGTCGTTCCCCATGCAGATCAAGATTGTATCCAGGCCTGTGCCTACCTTCCAGGTAAATGCTTTAAAGGCACTAATGATGTAATTAGAGGGATTGCTTCCATCTTTTCTTTGCCTTTTGCTTGCATTAGACACAATTCCAGAAAACCAACATCATCAGTCTTTGTAAAAGCCAGAATTAGGGGCAGGGAACACCTAACTTTCAAATTCTACTGAGTTTTGTGGAAGACAAAGAGTTTTGACAAAGACTTTAAGTGGATAGGGTGAGAGAGTGTTAGTGATCTCAATGCTTAAAAGTTGAACTAAGGTGGCAACCTCGGGTCTTAATCATTAGATTACAAGAGAGATGAAGGTATAAAACATGGACATAAAAACAGACAAAAAAGCAGTGTTTTTTTAAAAGCAAAATATCCCTAATTAATTAATTTCCTACTCAAAATCTGGAGTGTATTTCACCTCATAAACACTCAAATTGCTGAAAAAATATAAGTAATGCATTTCCAGTGGTGTAAGGAAAAACAAGGACTGACAAGAGAAGGCATGAACAAGGTGGCAATGAAGTTCTGCAAGTGATGCTATTTTTGGTTGTAAATTATTTTAATGAGGCACACAGGAAAGAACCTGCTTCCAATATAATGGTGGAAAATCACTGCTGAGCTCACTGTGTCTTACTAGAGCTAGAGGCTGCTAAAAGATTTTGGGATTTTGGGGCCGAATCTTGTGCTCACCAAACCCTCATACAATCTTAACATAGGATTGCAGAGTGGTTCAGAGTGCAAACCTATATGTTTCAAACAAAGTTTATAAGCAATGAGCCTGTGAAATCAAGATTCCTAACTTCAGAGGGTTAAACCTTCTGTTGACTTCACCTTTCCAAAGATTTCAGGACTCAATAAGAGTCTGTGGTCCACACAGCTGCAAGGGAAGCAATGCTCCACACTTTTATTTTTTAATCTTATTTGCAACAGTAGATAAGATAGCCATTCTTCATGCAGACGTACACACATGATGATAGGCACTCTGTTAGTGAGATATCACAGACCATACCTCAGATGCAGTGGTAAAAATTCTAATAATATTGAACAAATCTGAGCAAAATTACCCCCCCACACACACACACAAAAGATCCTATGCTGCAATCTATTATTCTGTTGACTAACCTATCAAAGGAAGGAGCACTTGCACCATTTGAAACTACACCACCCATTTTTCTTCCCATATAGGATCAATTTATATGTATAAATAGCTAGGTTACAGTTAGAGAATGGGTTTTAGATAAGAGAACTGAAGCTTGAAAGTTGGGTTGTTGAGACAGCAAGTGCCAAGATTCCTTTAATGCACAGGTACACAAAAAATTGCACAGATATGCAGAAAACAGTAAGAGGTAAGAAAATCTCTATAAAAGAGAAATTTCTCTCTACTGTTGGATCCTTTTGGCAACAGAGCTTCACTTTGTGAGTGGTGCCTGTGGCTGGATAAGGAGCTATTTCCTGCAGGATTTCTTCTTGAAAGCCTGAACTTTCCCTGTGGGAAATTTTTGTACAGGCAGTAAATGCTTTGCAGGCCATTGTACACTAACTTGCCAAATTCTTCCCTCTTCCAAACTAACAGAGATAAAAAGGTATCTGTGGTATTTTGAGAAAAGCAGTTGTAGCCCTTTTTCTCCCTCTACAGTGTATGGTAGGAATTTTTCACCTTTATTTTGATCTTCCCCAGAGTGCTTCAGTTAGGAGGTAGATTGTGTCCAGAGCAAGAAAACTGTGTATTGTCTAGGTCCAGACTGCACTGGCCAACTGTTACCATCCTAAATTCTAGATAAAAAATCTCTTAGAGTTTAAACCCAGCATAATAATCTGCACTGTTGTTGGAAGACCAAGCATAATAGCAGTGAACAAAAGCAAGATCTGCTTCCTCTCAGTGGTTACAGTCTATTGCATCTCATACACATCATGGTAAAGAAACAGAGAGCACATCAGTGATATGTGGTGTCAGGGAGAAGCTGCCACAGCACACGTGGTGTTGCTCACAGAGAGCCAGTGTTGAAGCTTTAGTGCTAGATCTCTGGTATAGTCTAGAAGAATTCACAAAATGAAAAAAAAAAAAAAAAAAAAGGCATTTGTCTCATAATCCAGGTGCACAGAATATCCATTCCGAGATGGACTGCAGGTTCACAGGCAGCGTGCTTTACAGCTGTCCTCACCTTCATCCTGAAGAATTCAAATAATGATGACAAAATTACACAAACTTTAAATGACTGTAAATTTATTTTTAAAATATATTTAATCTATGCAATTCCATAATTAAATATATAAACCTAGTGATGAAAACTGCAGATTCAGATATGAAGGTTAGTGTCTTTAATTCTAATAGATGAGACTTGGAACCTCTTACACCTCCTGTGAAACTGGGCTGTTGCTGATGAGAAGTGAGAGTCCAGCTAAGAAGCCCATGACAGTCCATGCCTCTGGTGGCATGGTCCATGGTGCAAGATCCAGGCTCAGCATCGAGTACCAGGGCAGCAGCCTCCTCACTAGGCACCCTCCCCTCTGAGCTTGCCTTCCAGCCCTATGCTTGTCAAGCACCAGTCAGAGATCAACAGCTGTGCATAAAAACCCAAATGTTTGTTGCCTGTGTAGCTATTTCCAGACATAATGCAGAAAATTCCCATTATTTTGCATTAATTAAAACTCTTGCTTAACAAGCCCTTGTTTGCAATTCAGTAAATTTCTTTGCTTTTCATTAGTGCAAAATAATACAAAATAAGCATGTGCACTTTTGACACATTTCATCTTAGGAAGTCAGAACACTTCACAAATATTAATTAATCTAACACCACATTTATTTATCAAAAGCCTTTAAATGTTCTCAAGTCATAAATGGTGCTGTGCTGTCAGTGCAGCTTGTGTTGGTGATCTCAGCCAGTGCACCCGGGATTAATCATTCTGGTCCAAATAGGCCACGGCACATAATTTGCTCCAATATATATCTGTTTGACAAAGATGACATAAATGAATATTATTAATTATTTTAAGTGGCTTTAGACCTCCTAAGTGCAAGAAGCTTCCTTGTAGATTGTTGTTGGTTTTCTAATAATAAAATTGCATTAAAGAAATTGAGGGTACAAATTACTGTTCATAATATAAGATACCTTGGATTTTAACACGTAAGGAAGAAGTGCTATGAGTTTCTAAAGAGTTACTGTAGAATTAAGGATATCAGACTTTTTCCAAGATTAGTCTCAAAGCAGTGAGTTAACAGACTAATCCAATAGCCATTGCTTTTGATGATACCCTTTTATACTGGCTTCAACCAGATCAGGATGGGATCTGATGCAGTATATCCTCTTTTCAGCAAACCAGTTGTTAACATATACTTAAACTGTGTTGCTTAAGAGCGCCTCTGAAGAGAGATTGCCTTGAGAGTATGCTTAAGGTTCAATATGTGCTCAGGTACTTTGGTGAACTGTAATACTTTAAAGAATTTAAAGCATTTTGACAGGAATCCAGAAATTAGAAGGATTTGGGCAAGTAATTGATTGCATTGAAGAAATGGCTCTCTCATGTAACAAGCGTAGGTCAATAAAAAATAAAATACCGATTTTTTTTTTAGAAATGTGGTACCAAGGGTAGCAGAATTATGTGTGATGGATGAAGAATAATCTTTGATTTGATCATAAAACAAGCCTTTCAGTCTCCTGTAACATGGAGGTATCTGGATAAAGGATGGAGATACCTATGGAAAGTGAGTAAGACTGAAACGAGAAAGCTCACATTGAAAATCTTGTTTCAGAAAAATTCCTGTGCAGACTGCCTCGTAGCCTTGAAGGTACCCAGTGCAGTGGGCCTTCCTGTCTTTCTGTTAGACCTGGAAATAGCGTGGAGTCCTGTGCTTCTGCTCTGGAGCATCCCTGCTGTGTGCCATGCAGAGTGAGCCAGGCTCCAGGACAGAGGCTGCCTTGAGGTACCCCATTGTATAGGTATGCTCTGGCAGGCTGGGAGTCCCTCACAAAATGCAGAATCCCTGATTCAGAAAGGACAAAATTCCCCCAGACCCTCTCCCACTGTTGCGTGCCTTATCTCTCGACTGCAGAGCAATGTGCCCCAGCCCCATAGGGACTGTGTGCCCCTTCGCATAGTGCCCCACTTCCACCAGCAGTGCAGGGGCTGCACAGCCATCCCAGCTGCACCACCCAGGCTCTCTAGCCCGGCCAGAGCACTTCCCTGAGTGGTGGGAGATGTAGGTCTGCAACCTCTACCTGAGGAGCTGTTGAACTGAAGGTGTCCCTTTCCTGAGAGAATGAGTTATTTAAAAAACCTAAATGTAAGGGCTTCTTCTTGTGGAGGTTTTGAGACTGTGAGTCCTGGTTAGCTCCTGAACGTTAGAGAGATGGGTATTTCAGATACTCTGTAGGACTCAGTGGTTTTTAGTGTATAAGTAATTCCATGTTCAGTGTATGACATTTCTTGATAATCATTTGGAGTGTACAATGATCCTGTGTAGGCTATAGGGAGTGCAATTCTGGGTACATGTGTGTAACTTGCAGATGC
Organism: Astur gentilis; assembly: GCF_929443795.1. Taxonomy (NCBI): domain Eukaryota; kingdom Metazoa; phylum Chordata; class Aves; order Accipitriformes; family Accipitridae; genus Astur; species Astur gentilis. Next base: position 22,216,333 of record NC_064884.1, read on the forward strand.
CTAAATAATTTTTTAGATCTATTTCTAAGTGCCTGAAGTAACATCCTTAACATCAAGGTTAAGTCAGCAAGTCAAATTCCACTTCATATCACAAAAACTGAGGAGAAAAAGGTCAACAAAACTAACTGTTAAAATGAGTGGAAGAAAAAGCAGAAAACCACGTATTGGAGAGTTGGGGAGTATAAAGATAATTCTTTGCTGAAGGAACTGTGACCATTTTATAAAAGTGCTCTAATGTGTCTTTGAAACTCCATTTCACATAGAGATAGCAATCTTGATTCTCAGCTGGTATAAAGTGTCAGCGGTACATTGAAGCCAATTTCCTCCAGCTTCTGATCTGGCCCAGAGATATCATTTATGGCTATCTATACTAGTATCATCTAGTAGCATCTATACTGGCATCAGAATGAAATGTACATGTCTGCATGTAGCTGTGTATCTGACAAAGACACAGAACTGTGCTAACGTAGAAGAGAAAAATAACTAGTCCAGAAGAAAATGAATACCAATGGCTGAAAAATTCTGTATAAGTGATAATGCACTGGTTACTCTTTAGTTTGTTTTTATTTATTTAAGAGGTGTTTCCTTCAAACTGGCTGGTAGTTATATTAGCTTCATTTATAGACTTTCTCTGATGCAACACAAGCACGTATTCCCTCCTACTGAAGGCAGATGTTGTAGTAACATACCTAATGTACGGCTACTGTTTCATGCAGAGAGGATAAAATACAGGACGCAGTCAGGGAAATGGTGGTTAAGTGTGACCATTGCACTGGGTTTTGGCAACAAAAAATGCTATGCTTTTCCTCCTTTAGAAATCCAAAAATTTGCAACCAGTCAGTTAGAATGCAAAGGCTAATGTGGACAAGAGACCGAGGTTTATTTTGCAACATTTTGTCAACAGTCTTATAAAGCCTCACAGCAGTCAAAGAGGTTTTGTATGGTATCCTCCTCTTGTGGAAAGCACATGTGTGTGCACGTGTGTGCCTATTTTCCTAAGGGAGTTTTAAAAGTAGGATGTAAGCTCAGTGATGCCAGCCTGCAGGAACGCAGGTCTGGAGATGTGGAGTGCGATGGTACCGGCCGCATGACTACTGCCTGAGGTGAGAGATTCCAGTAATTTTCCCTGCTGTTATGGGAACCATCGTATGTAATTCCAGTTTTGACAGGCTTTTCTGTAATTGGTATTTGGCTATTGGACGCACCTTTTGCTGGAACAAGACACTGCCCCTCGGGCTGCGATCTGACAGTCTGCGGCAGTGCTGCTGCCTCTGCTCCTGTGCGAATGCCACCGGAGTCTGCGCAGCTCTGCGTGGGAACCATGTGGGGAACTGACCTGGTTTAAAAAAAAATCCCACACCAGCATCAAACGCCTATTTTCTTAGTTGGATCCGGCACAAATTCCTGTGCTGGATCAATGAACAGCTGTAGAAATACTTCTGCTGGCATGGTGGTGGGAGGGTCAAGGGGCTGGGAGCAAGTGCCTGGGGAGGAAGGGCTGGCAGCTGCTTGAGGTGACTCAGCTGATGCAAACATGCCCACTGCCTGGCTCTAGTGTAGGTGTGTGTACCTGCACCACCGCTGCTTTGATTCAGGTTTGTGCTCAATGGAGCAGATTTAAATTACTGCATCAGGCACAAGACAAAGAAGAATTTAACCTTTTCTTATGATCAAAAGCTGCAAAATATACCATTGCTGCTGGAATGCTGAAGCTGCCGTAGCACTGCATCCAAGCCCGGACAAGGTCTTCATGCGCTAAATGCAATGGTAAAGACTTGTCATTGGTACTGACTTGCCAGTCAATTTGCCTATTGTGTATACAGCAACATATTTTTAACACTTCTGCCACCATTCAACGTGTGTAGTGTGTTCTGGCATGCATTCTAAAATGGCTGTATCACCACTGCATTAGCAGGCAGGCAGTTTGAAATAATATTTGAAAGACCTGTAAGCAGACTCTAAAATTTGAAATTAATTTGCCTTGAATAGATTTGGCCTGAAGATGGGTAGAAATCTGAGCTGTACCAGTCAACTCTAGTTTGGCTTGAGCTCCACAGGTACTCGCAGTCATGCTGGTTCTGGCATTACACAATCATCGCTCCTGCACCTAGATACAAGGGCAACATGTGTATAGGTAGTTCTTTAGTGTGATCTTTTTAAAAGGAAGGTTATAATTAGGAAAGGATTTTCACTAGGTACATGGTGTTGAAAATTTGATTCTTAAAATCACTTCTTTGAAAAATTCTGACATCAGAATATGATTAACTGTGCTATTCCTGTCATATCTGATTTCAGGAAGTCCACAGTAGTGCCATGGAAGCGGGAGAGTATTATTTTACATAGCACGCAGATTTAATTTCGAGATGTATGCTGACAGCCTATGTTACTCCTTCTGTCATAATAAAACAAAGTAATTAAGTTTGGAAAACCTCAAATAGTCTTTTTACTTGATCTTTAGAGCTGCTGAAAATACTTTTACAGTCAGAAATCCACCTTTTTTTGCTTCTGCAGAGATAGAGAAGAGCTACTGGCCTTCCAGCTCTGTCCTAGTGTACCAATGGCTACACAGTGGACATTTTATCTGTTTGTTAATATAAGGTTAGACCCTGAAGTCCATGCATGCTTTTTATTCCAGTACAGTTCTCCCTAAAGTCAAAAGATTTTTTTCAGAATAGGACTGATTAAACATGTCAGGAATTAGATCTGTATTTGTTTAGTGCCAACAGTGTGTTCAGTACTGTCAAGTACGTAATTGTTTCTATCTATCTCAGGCATTTAAAATGCTTTATATACTTCAGTGTCTACAGACTAACTCAAATAACTCCAGGTTTTTTGATGAAAGACTCTTTCAGATTTTCCACAGGGTCATAACAATAACCGTTATTGCAGGATGGGATTTCAAAACCTTTGTGAACAAGTGATCTTTTTTTTTTTTCTTTTCTTTTTTTTTTTTTCCCTGGTCCTACAATGAAACCCTGTGTGGAATGAATTTCCTTTTTCTAATTGTGAAAGTAAGTTATTGCAAAGGCAAGGAAATACATGCTGAAATTCAGGACCTACTGAATAGCAAAAAACTTCCTATGGAAATGGACCTCCGAACCTTAATTATAAACCTATCAGTTTGTCTCATATGAAGTTCACTTATCAAAGGATATCTGACACTGTGCTACTAAGGATTTAAATAAAGTAATAGGCTAGAAAAAAAGATCCCCGAAGCAGTGAAGAAGTGAACTCCTTACCACCTGTTAGATCGTGGGGAGGTTCCCCAGCACAGCTCTAAGGCTGGCCCTGGGGCAAGTTCACTTGTCCCCGGGGACAAAGGTGGTGGTCCCCAGGACTGCAGAGGTTGACAGCATCTGCCATCCTGTCTGATCCCTCCCCCCTTTCCATTAGTGATGCCTATCTCAGTGCTTCACCCCCCCAAGCTCTGCCTTTCAAGGGACAGGGCTAGGAAGTCAGAAGGGCAGAGACAGGGAAAAGCTGAGTACCTCTCAGCCTCAGGATGCAGAAAAGACAGAGGCAGACCCACTTTGGACCTGCCTTCTGAGTAGGTCCTGCTTTGAGCAGGAGATTGGACAAGATGACCTCCACGGCCCCCTTCCAACCTAGGTTGTTTACGACTTTGTGTTTTTATGAAAAAAACTACTTTGCAGTGTGATTCAGTTGAAAAGCATGAGCAATTTTTCATGTAGCATCTATTTATAGTTATTGCATATTCTCAACATTTAAAAGAAATTTCAGAGAATTTCTACCGCTCAGTTCTTCAGCCTTGGATTAATGGCATATATTTCTCTTTTGGCTTTGCCTCTGAATATCTTCTTATTGTATTGGTATATGGAACTCAGCTCCTGATGTCTGAATAAAATGGAGTATGCATGTCCTTAAGCAAGACGTCAGTGCTCCTAAGCCACCTGTGTAATTAGAGCCATTTTTTCTGTTATGCTATTAGTGGAACATACATGACCAATAAAGAGATACTGAAGTGCTGCAATTTATGAATTAATTGTTTCAAGCAACTACTAAGACTAACATCAAATAGGTGATTCACCTATACCAGAGAGATAGCAAGTACCAGGTAATAAGTATATAGTGGTAACAAGTGTATGACAAATAATCAAAGAAATTAAATTGTTTACAAAGTAATAGAATATTTAATGAGTCAAATCCAGTCCAGAAACAAAAAGAATTGTTTAAGTTTGTCCTTTGAATTGTAACTTTAATAATAGAGTAAAAAATGGCTGAGCAGGGGAAGCAACCTACCAGTCAAATTGTGATACCTTTACTTTCAAAGAGCATTTTATTTCACAAATAGTTCTATTAAACTGGTGTAACAGATAGGAGAGTATCACAGTTAAGTCAGGCAGCCTTGAGGTTGTAAGTGAAGACCTGAGGCAAGGTTAGCTTTAGTACCACGATTTTTTTTCAATTGACATAAACACTTTCTGCTCTCAACAGAAACGCTGAAGAGAGCAGGATGTTAAGTTTTGTTATGTATCCTGGTTTTTAGTCTGCTCAGTATTACTTTTAAAAACTTGCAGAGTCTTCTGCAGGCATTGTGCGAGCAGAAAATACAGACAGCTATTCTTTTGCTTGCTGAAAATTAGTATCAAGCACTTCTACAATATAGTCTAGACAGGAAATTGCCTTGTCCTTCAGCAGAAAATTGATTAGGTAATTCATTACATCAGTCATCTAAGACACTCCATCCTTTGAAAATTTGTTTTCTGTGGCTCTAATAAAGGTAAGATCTATAGGTCTTCTCTTCTAAGTAGGTGAGTCATCTTAGGCTGGACATTTCACACGTTTTCTTAGGACAGCAATTCTTCTCTGTGGCTAAGCTAGTTGAAGAAAAACATTAAACTTACCCGATGCTTACCTGTAGGGTGCTCAGCCTACAGGACAGAACAAGCCTCCTATAAAGAACTTATGGTACTTCTGTTCCTCTTCGGCTCCCAATCAATGGCTTTTGTTCTGGTCTGAAATGCTTGCATTCTCTCAAGAGCATGCCCTCAGTAGAACCTGAGTCACCCGGAGGTACTTTCTTTTCATTGCTATCTATTGATTTTCATTTAAGCGTGTAGATCACAGCATATACTTTAACTCTGTAGATCAGCTCAGAAAAATTCTTGCTTACACAATGCATTCTTCTTCCGAAGCATTAGTGTTTGCATGTCAATCACAATTATCTGACTTTTAGCATTTGCAGTCAGCATGTGACATAGGTGAACCTAAAAATGTGCCCCATGGATTCCAGCCAACAGAAAAAAGTAAGTCAGAGAGTAAAGAAATGCAGCAATTTATACCAAATTATGACCAGGAAAAAATCGGAGGGCAGGAAAGCATGAACAGAACAATAAATGAGCTGAATGTTGAGTATACAACATGGCAAAAAGGAAAGCAATTAATAAATCAGTCTTTAAAAGTAGTGAAGAAAAGAAAGACCATAAAAGACACAGTTTTAAAAAAAGACTTTTTAACAATGACTCACAAACGGGTTTTGTCCTTTTTTCCCCCTAAATATGTAGTTTTACAATCTTGATTTGGACTGAAAGTGATTCTAGAAAATGCTGAAAAAAGTAAGAAAGTATCCTTCAAAAAACTAAAGCCATGTCCAAGCAAGCGAAAGAGAAGAGAATGGGAAAAGTGGCAAATTAGGCATAATGACACAAATCACAGGCCAACAATAATGTTTTAGGGACTATTTGTTAAATGCATAAAAGCTAACAGCAAACCCTTCCTCAATGCCATTGGGAGTGGGGAGCCTCCCTTGGAGTCATTAAGGCCAATTGACATATCAATGAGGGGATAAATTACAGCAGAAAAAAAGAAAGGGATTCTTGCATGTTTTCCTCCTCCTGGAAGATCTAAGAGATTCACACTCCAGAAGTCGTCTTTATGAGGACATATCAGATCTGTTTTAAACTGAAATGTCTGTGGAGGAGGTTATAGAACAAATTTACAAAATGAACAGTAGCAAACTGCCAGGACCATATGGTATTTACCCAGGAGATCTAAAGGAAATTGAGGATGAAATAGCTGAACTACTATCTTCCTGAAAATTACCTTTATACTAAAGACATGGAAGGTGGGGACTATGACAGTAACTTTTTACAAGCATCTCAATTAGGGATTCTGAGATTACAGATGAGCTATTTTGATTTCTGGAAAGTAACCCACAATGTGGAAAAAAAAAATCCTAACTTACATGCAGGGTGATAAACTCTGTACTAGCTGCTACCACTCAGAAAAAAAAGGTCTTGGATATGTAACACACAATTCTGTAAAAATGTCAGCTTCCTGTTCAGTAGAAGTCAAAGAAGCAACTACAAAATAAGACAGAAGTTTTGGGTATTACACTTCTTCTTCAGCATATGAGCCCCCTTGCAAAACACATGACAAAAGTTGTTTTTTTTTTCATTTGTTCTGATAAACATATTACCTCTATTTCCAAGCTGCTTGCCTTGATAAGTCCTTGGGCCACCACAGCAAGAACAATGCTACCAATAAAAGAGCAGGGAATTATTACTGCAGGAATAGAGAACAAACCAGCATGTCAAACTATGTCCACTTTTAAATACTTTGTTATGTTTCTAGTCTTCCCTCCTATCCCTCAGCCCCAGAAGGGACAGGGCAGAACTAGAAAAGGTTCAAGGAAGGACAATAACAGTGATCAAAGAGATGAAACAGCTTCCATAAGAGGAACAGCTAAATCGTTTAGGACTGTTCAGCCAGGGAGAGACAACTTAATTTTGTACAGCCATCATGGCCTGGAGAAGGTAAACAGTCAATGACTTTTTTACTACAAAAGCTAGTGAGAGCTCAAATGATATTTTTGAGGGGTAGGTTGAAAATGAAGAAAATTAGTTATACTGTGGAACTCTTTCCCACAGGATATTTTGATATTAAAATTGTACAGCTGTTCAGAAAGCTAATTAACAGAGGAAAAATCCACCAGATACTATACACATAAAGATAATACCTCTCATTCAGGAATTTGCTGAAGCACTAATCACTGGAGATTGGAGAAGTATTGTGGGAAAGTATTGGCATATTCTGGCTTCATTTTTACACCATTACCAAGACATCTGTTATGGGCCACTGTCAAAGAGGTGTTACAATTCTGGGTGGACTTTTGATCTAATACAGTAAGCTATATTTGTAGTCCCTCATTTGCATATAGGAATACCCTGTACAAGGTTATAAGGGATATCAAGGGTAATTTCTGAAGTCCCTTATGCACTGGTGTCAGTCAGAATATACAGCCTCAGTCAGAATATACCTTCTGTTTCTGCAAGTCATAAATGTGGCTAAATTTTAGGTGTGAAGGTGTTGCCAAAAAACTCGGAATAAAGAACTTATCAACACCAATTTAGTATAGATAAGCAGACACTTCTTTATTGATGGCCAGGTGCATGGGTGAGTCCTCTCAAAAAACCAAACACACCTGAATACCAAAATCATACACCTTATATTAAACTTATTCATTCATATTCATTAGATTTCCAAGAAATGTTATGCATATTCATTAGATTTCTGGGAAGTTATTAGCACATGTTAATGTCCTTTACGCAAGCGCATTGAAGGTCTCTGGTGGTCTTCTAGAGTCCTCTGGTGGTCTTTCATAGTCTTCCTCACTTGTCCGCTTCTTGACCTTCCTTAGGTGATTCTGCACAGTTTGGCCCTTGGCAGGTAACTAACTGTTTCTTGGCAGATAACCACAAGTTGCTTCATAAAGAACTTATCAGTTTCTATTAATTTAAAATTCTGGCATCTTATACATTCTTCTAGGTTATAATATACTCCTACTATATCCAAATTATCTTAAATCTTAAGCTTGTTATCTAAGTTCTAAATGTTCCTACTAGATGATTTTGGCCAATTCCTCCGGCCTTGGTACAGGGTTATACAGAGGATTTCACAGCAGCTGTTGGTTGTTGGTTAAATGTAAAAAATGCAATAGAGATATATAATTCTATATTCCTATTAAAATTGAATATGATTAATTCTAACTAATAACAAATCAATAACAAATCAGTAACAAAGGGAATGGCATGGCTACTACTAATATTTGGTCTCTCAAAAATGCAAACTACTTAATCAGATCTTGAGGAAATAAGAAAAAAATTGTTAGTCTGAAATAATAAATTATTGTTTTGTATTAATTGCAGACAGCATCTTGCCTCTGAGGAAGTGTGTGAAAATCTGTGTAATCATCTTGAAGAGACGATAGAGCAAAAATAAAATATTCCAAAATGTCTATAAGGAAAATCTGCACACAGGAATCATTTGAGTGAGGGCAAAAAATAAAAAGATGCAAAAAATTCTAAATCTTTCTTGTATTTGGATTTTTTTTCAACATACAACAAAGTTAGATCTCCTTTAAGGCTCAGTATCTGTAGACATTAGACAGTTATGAATTCTAACAGAGAAGGGACTTATCAGTACAACTCTGTTGCTAAATTAGAGCTGGAATTTTAAATTAGAAAGAGGTCCTCATGTGTCTTGAATGTGGCCATTTTCCACACAGAGTTTCTGATGAAGGTAGTAGGAATAAAAAGCTCCTTCACACTTTGCACTTTGCTGATGAAAATTTGACTTTCATGACAACCCTTGCTTTTTAAGGGTAAAAATGAATGCAGACTATTACCTTCTGCTTGTTGCTTGAGACCTTACAGGAATTAATTGCATGATTTTTGGTTTCTAGAATCAACATTCAAACAAACAAAAAACCTAGGATGAATGGGAACTTCTTCGCTAGCAGTCCCCAATTGCTGTGAATCAAATGACTGGACTCTGATCTCACTTTTTCTCCTTGGAGACAATCCATACAAAAAGAAGTTGCATGGACCAGAAGGTAAGCACCTATACATGCAATTCAAAAATATGTCATTATAGGGAGAATGAACAGAATATTTGGGCAGGAAATAGAAAGACAAGATTTCTTTCTCCACCCTTGGACAAATCACTTACTTACCTGTTCCTCTCTTTTTCTCTTACTTTTTTGCCAGCTTTATATTTATGCCAGCAGATGTATATTGTCAGCAATGTAACTCCTCTGCACTTCAAAAATTCCTGATAGCTGTCAGGATGCAGTGGCTCTAAATGCAATAATCAATATTGGTCTGGCTGGACCTCACTGATTCAGAGAGATTTTGCCTAGCCATGAGACACTAGCCAGTTACAACTTTGTAGCCCACTGTAACATCCAAATTGGAAAGTTTTCAATCTTTCACTGTGGTTTGGGTACAACTGGTGGCAATAAACATCAGTGTGGTAATGGGGAGAAAATTTTTCATTTCTGTTTACTGGACATCAAATTTTCTGAGTCTCGAAGGTCATAAGCAGGTAGCACTGAACCTTTGCTTCTGAAACTGGGCCGGGTCCTTCCAGGCAGTTGGGAGATTTTCTGAATTCAGTCAATTTTCTGAAGAGTCTCCTCAACTGAATTTATTTTTTCTCTCTAACCACAGCCCCCATTCGGAAGACTTACTAAAGAGAAGGCAAACAATAGCAACATCAGCTCCCTTTTGCTGGGAAAAAAGCACCTCTGTGAAGCAAGGGGTGAAGCTAGCAAAGAGAAATTCAGTTTACCTTTTTTTCTGCCAACTAATGTCTGTGTAACCCAAGAGGGCTTAATTTCATAGTCATGTTAGTTTGACTCATTTCATGACAACTGGTTTTTCAAGTTGCTTTTAAAAGATGAAAAATTCTATGAAAGGTGCACAGCTCTGGCAACAAGCTAATAGGGAAAAGCCTGCTACAGCCCAAAGTATATGAGCCCTCACTTGCCAATCTAACAGTCATTCCCTGTTGGTATGATTGGATTATTTCATTGGATTATTTCCCAGATGGGCATTAATGTGTTTGTAGGGCACATTCAATTAAAGGGTCAATGTTTATTAAAGCTGCAGATATTGCATTTGCTCCGAGTGTATAACTAAAACAGCAGCTTGCTCTCTGTTTTGCCTTTCGTACAGTAGGCTGTATCACAAAACAGCTCTGGATGATTTTGTCACCTGTTTTTGTCAAGGGCTTTAAAGTAGAATATATTATAGGCTTCTTATATGAAATGAAATAGCATTTTTCCATAAAGCTAAGGTTTTCAAAGATTATGATTCATACTGTAGGCAGGGAAATTCCATATTCCCTCAAAGACCTCTGCCTTGATTTATGGATTTGTTGTACCTTTCTTCCTCCAGAGCTCCCTGCTTCTGCTATTTAAATGGGGGCGGGGGGGATCCTCAGTGAAATAAACATGACTTAGGTCTATAATTACTAAATAGATGATACTGTACATAGCTATTCTTGCATAAAAGCAAGATTCTGCTAGTATTGTGATTCAATCATACTTTTTACTGCGACCAATATTAGTAATACTCACTGTCTTACAATTGCTCCTCCCTAAAATAACAATGGTGTCTCTTTTCAGGAAGATGATACAGAATTATTTTTTCTTACCTATCCTGTCTTATCCAATTCCGTTCTGCACTTTACATTATATATTCTAAGATTGTTTCAGTTCAATGGTGAATGAAATGATGGTTCTTATATGTAATATATTATTTATTAGAAATTAACCATTGAGATCAAGCAATCTTTTATCAGTAGTCTTAATAACATTAAGCAGTAAAATACAGTAGTCCCAGGCATTGAAATGCTATGTTCATTGCTCCAATACACAATTTCTACCATACAAGGTCAGTATACAAAAGCTTTGTGTCCCTTATTCTATCTTTAGAGGAAAGTCTCAGAGCCACATCCCCAGGTTCAGCCAAGAAGAAATCTGCAGACCTGAAAACTGAAGGCAGAAAGACTTCTTGGTTTTCAAATTAACCTTTTGACCATATGCCATTAAGAGGCTAGATCTCTTCTAAGAGCCTCTTCCAATTGTACTGGCTTAGCACTATTCCAGAAGCTTACCATGTCCAATCACCCTAAAAGAATCCTCATCAGGCCTTAGGCTAAAGGCTGCATTGCAGAAAAGCTGGACAGGAAGTAAGATGTTGCATTTGCTTCAGCTGATGGCCTTGTCAAATAACAGCATTTCCAACTATTGGAGTTAAAATAGATGAAATGTCACTGAAAATCAAGGTCAGTCTTTTGTTCCTAGGCAAGCAAACAAGTTAGGCCTGCCAGTAAGTCTCAGATTGTAGCCTTCACTCATATTTGAGGGTTTGGATCTGCAAGATGAGGCTGGATAGACAACATTCAGGGATGACGCTTTGCATTAGACATTTATTTAAGAAGTGTCCTTCAGAGCTGCTCATATTGTCCATCCCGGGAGTATAGGACTTCTTCAGGACATCTGATCCAGCCTTCCCCTCTTTGAGATCTGTGGCCTTAACAGCTCTCAAATCTCCTGCAATTTGTGTCCTCTCATCCTGTTTGGTGCTGCTCCAGGGCTCTGAAAATAGCTATACTGTACTTCTGACTCCATTGATGCATTACACACTGGCCTAGAGCTCTCTGTATGGGTGTGTTATGGCAAGACTGATAACAAGACCATTATGTTGCGGTTTTTTTATTTGGGCGACTAACAGAGTTTGAGAGCATAAGAAAGCATGATGTTTAACTGATCTGAATCGGTATTTTAGGCCTGATCATCTCACATGTTTCATGCACACAGCCACTGTGAAATGTAAACTATCAAGCTCAGATTTGGTTTACCTGCAATACCTAAATCAGATACATTTTATTTGGTAGAAACTTGTCTTGTTTTGCATTACTTCTGTTCCTAGACAATTAAGATTGGGCCCACAATAGCAAGGTGTGTGACTGATATGATTAGAAAGATGATGGGAGCATTCACTTTTTTTTTTTTTTATTCAAATGATCACCTGTGTTAACCAGCCTATGAATTTCATTACCTGTTTGCAGATTATTATGTAAAAGCAGCACATTGAACCAGCACCACTGAACTAGGAGAGAAGGCTGCTCACTTACATTTCCCTTTCCCTGGCTGCTACACCAGGTCAAGAGCAGCCTGTGGAGGCTTGGAGAAGTTGTTTCTTTCCTGAAAGCTTCTGAAAACACACAGGAGCAAGTTGCCTGTGGTGTGCAAGTGAGAGAGGGAGGGACTAACAGCACAAGAAGAGAATGAGGGGATATCCAACAAGAACAGGGAGCAGACATCTCACTGGGTGCTAACTATGATGGAAAAGTCTTTTTCTGGGGAGCAAGGGGAGACAGTGGAATTGTTGCAACCCAGTAAATCTCTGATTTGCAGGGCTGAGGGTGAGCCTGAAGGAAGGGGTCTGCCCAATAATGATGTCTGGGCCACAGGAGAAATTGTTTGTAAATCATCTGTTTCTGATCTACTTCACTATGTTCCTTTAAGTTCCCATGTGCCAATAAGACAACTTTTGGAAATCAGCGCTTCAGGAATTCTGGGAACACTCACAAAAAGATTGACCCACCTTTGATTTGGATTGATTTAGGTTGATTCACCTTTAAAATTTGACCCATTTCATATCCCCATTCCACCATTCTTAATAAAACTTTCTCCTGAAGTATAATTAGCAAGTCTGTACCAATAAGATTAGTGTTGTCTAATAAAACTGATAACTTAATGCCTGGTCTGTGTTCCCATCTGATGCCTCAGCTGGCAAGACATTCCTCTCTGTAGCCATCACTCCCAGGATTAGTTAACAGCTGATTAAATCTCAGGAAAGCCCTTGTATCCTATGGATTGGGTGCTAGCCATGCTCCCTGCAAGCAGGTGTGGGAGCAGATATTTTCTGCTGATGGAGGGTTATGCCTTTGCAACTGTGCAGATTGTCATGAGTAGTAGCACCAGAGATGCAAGCCACAGATGGCAACAAGGGGATGCAGCTGTCTGCATGAGGCTTAGTATCCCTGAAGCAGCTGCACTGGGAATTTGGTAGATGTAGCATGGCTTATGTGTACTGAGTGCTCTCCTTTAATCCTTCTGCCTTCACCTTATCTTTGCTCATTACATTATTATTACGAATTATGATCATTGCTAAAGCACTAACAATATGGCAACATGTTGACACAGCCCTATGTCCTGTGTTCTCTGGGTTCCCAGCCTAATGTAGATTACACTCTGCATTCATTGTTAATTATTACTCTTCTTGTCTTTTTGTTGTTTTTTTTTGCTTTGCTTTCCACTTTGAGTAGGAACAATTTTATGGGTGCCAAGAGCCTTGTGTAGGAAGGGTAAATAGCATTTTAAATGGTAGTCCATGACACAAGAACATGATGCAAGGCTTAATTATTGAATTCAGTCCCTTTTGAATCTATCACTGAAGTCAGAATACAAGGGTGAAAGACGACCTTGATAGAATATTTAAATTTCAGCTATTATTTAAATTATGTTCAATTTTGCACAGAGTGAAATTAAGATTAATGTTATACCTTTCAAATTCTTTTCCACTGCAATCTTAGTGTTTCTTTTTAATTCCTCTGCTTTGTTTCTCCAGTTACTTCCAAATTTGTTCTTCAAAATACTTATCCTGTCCTCTTTCCCATTGCATTTATTTCTTTGATTAGCTATTAATAAATCCTTTATCTCTTATCGTTTTCTGTGTCATTATTAGTGCTTTGCATTAGCACAGAAAGTGTACAGTAAAACTCCTCTTGACGTTGCAGCAAATATTTTTCTCTGAAGCATCCGTGCAGAATTTGGATTAGTACTCACGTTACATCCAAAGGCAGCCTGATATCCTGCTGGTGTATTACATACTCTCTGGAGGGAACTGGATCTTGCACCCATACATTCTTGATTTTGGGGGAACTGACAGGCTAATCAGGTCCCTATTACCATGCGAAGGAGCTCACAGAGATACTTTAATTTGTATCCTGGCAGAAATTGCCATTTTACATGTTGTGTCACCTGGGGAGCAACAGAGGTACAGTACAGTGCCATCTCAGTGTTACCTTTTCCCAACTCCTGCCTGACCGGAGTTTGCTAGCAGACACCTAAGTGGATCTAAATAATTTCCAGACTGGGAATTCTGCAGGGATATTAGCTTTGATTCCAGCCCAAGGTGCAGAAGACCCTCTGTGGTGGTCATTGTGAGAGGATTTTTTCCCATTTTAAGATCTTTTTTGCATGTCTTTGGAGCTGCAAGGCAATAACTGCTTAGGAGCAGTGCATATCTCTGAATCAATGCTGTAAGAGAGGTCAGGACGAGGAATAGATAAGGATGCAGAGAGAAATAGAATTTCCTTATAGTATTATTTATTTAGCATTTTTTTCAAATTCATTTGGGAAACAGAAACCATTAAACATAGAGATAACTCTGGAGACATTAGAAGGATTTTATTTCAAATGTTTTGAATTCATGAGAGGTTTGGGGAAGTGAAAGAAATGAAAACTGTTCACACAGAATATATCAACTTGCATCAGCTAGAGAAGCTTGAATTACTGCTCGTGCAAAACTAGAAAATATTTACAGGTGATGTTATTCTTACATCAGATGACTTCCTTTGCTTTGCCTTTCCCTTCTTTTCTTCTGAGCTTTTTCCTTTCTATGATCTTTCTTTTCCTTTTTACTTGCTCTCAACTTCTCACTTTTTGCTAGTTCCCAGTTTTCCTCTTCCAGTTCCTCACCACACTTTTTCTCCTCCTCTCTCCTTTTGAGTTTTTTGTTGCATTTGCTGTATCTTTACTTTCTCTCCCATGTGCCTTTTTTCTTTCCTATCACTTGCTGCTTCCCACTATATGTAGTTATTTAGCTACTTCATTTCCCTGAATCTCATTATACTTCTATCTTAAAAGACAAAAAAGTTAAATGGGAAATGCAGCTTTCAGTTAAATATTTATGCTGCATAAAGGGCTGCTTGCTGTGTTATATACCTTCATGTTATCATGGTACAAACTGACAAAAGAGATAAAATGAAGGATGAAGGAGGGAAAAAAAGAAGTGTTGACTGTCAGGATCACCATGAAGGCATGGTATAGTGAAGAGTATTAGCTTAGATCCTCCTTGAGATTCCCTTTTGGGTTAATCTGTGCTCTGATTACAGTGCCTTTGCAACTGTAAAATGAAGATTTTGGAATTTCCCTCCCTCAAAGAGGCAGTGTGAAGACAAATATATTAGAAGCTTGAGGGGTGGCCACATAAAAAAGGTAATGACACCATAAAGGAATGAAAAACTGTTAACTTCAAAGTGGCAACAGATTGACAAATACTTAAGCAGTAGACAAAAATACTTAAGGGGTTTTCAAACTGTGTATTTTCAAATTCATTGCCAGCTACTACAGAACACAATAAATTCTCCAACATTTTATTTCCCATATGAGCTCTTGGGACAACTAAATCTCAGCATATTATCAAAATATTTTTTAGATACATTTCCTTTTCTACTCAATTTTGGAAGATAAATATTTTCTAAGACCAATATATCATCCAGAAATCAGCTATCAGGTTTTAAAATGTTGTCATTCTGAAAAATACTGAAAATTGAAACTTGATTTAATGAAGCATTAGCAGGAGATCTTCTTTGTTCCATTTTTGTACAACCACTTCTTCAGAGTAACCAGTTAATGCAAAGTGAATTTTGTACATGTAGTTCAAAATTCACTTCACAAAATAAAAATGATGTGAATAATCAAGGATGAAGAGTTAATGAAATAACATTAGCTTCAAGAACTTCTTTCAGTAGCTCTTTTGACATGTCTCTAATATTTTAGTTGCATCGATAGGGAAAACACTTATCTCACTGCTGGTAAAAGAGAAAAGATGTGATAATGTGGAAAAGAATCCTCAGTTATGAAGTAAAGTGACGACCAAGCTTTGGTGTAAAAGTAAATTAAGCATTGATAATGGACTAGAGACGTTCAGAGCCTTGGTGCACTGAGGTCAATGATTATACTCTCACTGAGTCAATGGAAGCGAGGTTTTCACCCTAACTTCAGAATTAAGCTTTTGAAAGCCTTCATAAATAAACACTTGAAGTTCCTTAGTTTATGTGCAAGAGGTACATTAGTTGAGCCTGTATTTCAATTTTAGAGTAATCTGATTGACTTAAATCTGCATAACTACTGTCAGAACTAGGAATTCAGGGTTTGGTGTTGACAGTGCAATCCCTATAAAATGGGAGAAGCATTTTGAGCAATGCCTGTGATATTCTTGCTGAAAGGAAACAGGTTCCTTTACTCATACTTTCACTGGCACAACAAATGAAGCAAGACTTTGAAAAAATGTTTTTTTTTCAGCACATAATTTGTTCCTTAGCATTTTCTTCATGTTCACTACTGTTGGTTGTTTGCTTTCAGGATTAATTTTGATAAAGCACCATCATATTACAATGAATAATCCAGGAGTAGCCAAAATAATAGATTAATATTTAGTCAGTCTTTTACTTTTCTAGCTTCAGTGATTCTGGTAGTATAAATTTAGTGACAAAATTTCCCCATAGTCATTATACAGATAAATACAGTGCCTCCTGTTTCATAATTGATAGTAATACCACCTTTCTAGATTCTCTGAACATATTCTATAGATGGTATTTTATGTCTAATATAGACAGTTGCAAATATTTAGGTACATTATTAATAGAATTTTGCCTTTGGAAAGTATTCAGATATAAGTCTATATCTAAAAATACACAATTGTGTGTTTTAGGAAGTGAAATCCAGTGAGTCAGCCTGATATCATGAATATTTATTTTTGCCTTTAGCATGTGCTGAGCACCATGTTCAGGCTTGAACTGTAGGGTGTGAGAGTGTATCTCTGCCTTTCTGAGTTGGAAGGTTAATTTAATCTTGACCCAGAAGACAGTTTCTCATGAAGATGTCTGGCCACAGCTTTAAAGGGAAGCTCATACAGCTTTTGTGTCCCACAACAATGGCACACTTCAAAATTGCTGAGTGCCAGCCACAAAAAGGGAACTTTGAACTATGTTTTCTCTCTTAATCTAGTGGCCTCTGTTAAGTGACTTTTCGAGGCCTTGAACTGGATGCCTTTCCTTTCACTTTTGTGCATTTACAGTTTTATTTACTTGTTAATCATAGTTCTTGCTGTTCCCTGATGTTAACTGAGATTATGTAAATGATTAAAGAAGGACAATAATGGTACATGTTTTATAAAACATGAATCATCTCCCTTTGTAAGAAAGAGCTGGAATAAGTGAGAGATCACGATCGTGGCGGGGAATGACCATCTTTGGCTTGAAAGGAATAGGCATTGGCTTCTTGAAAAGGCTGAGAAAGAAAGTCCAACTAAAGCCAGTTTTGAATCACACTGATGAGCCAGGGAATTCCTAAAACTGCCATACAAATAAAGTGCTTATCCCATTTCCAAGCTCTCCTCAACAGAAAATGCACTGAGGCAATCCCAAGAATTTCTGAAGAGTTAGAGACAAAACACATTAAATAAAAGCAGGAGATGTAGTGAATTGTCTGTGGAGAGTTTGTAAGTAAAGTGGCTGGAAGAATTTTTACAAAACTGTTCAGACAACCTCCCTCCGTCCTCAGAGATTTATATAGGATAGATAGAACAAATACTGTTCCCTTGTATTTGTTTATCTGTGAAACTTCTCCACACAAAGAGTAATTATACCCTTTCATTGACATCATCCAAGTAATAATATCCTTCTGATTGTGTCATAGGGGTAATAACAAGCTTTCAAGTACTTCAACGAATAATGTATTTTTGCCATTCCACATAAAAATAAAAAGAATCCTTAAAAATACATACCTCCTGTTTGTGCCAGAACAATCTCCATATCAATGAATTAAACTGTTGTGGGTTCGAGTGCAGAATTTGACCCATTGTACCAAAGAAGTAACACAAGTTCTAAGACACTAGTTATTTTCTCAGTTTTCTTAATAATTTTGTAATTACACAACTAATTTAAACTTTTCATCACTATTCCACATGACAAGTGTATACTAGGAGACAAAGAAAGGAACAGAGTGACATACGAGGCTTATCAGAACTCCTCTCTTAAGTGTAATTGCATGTTATTTATCATTCAGCAAATTAGCCTTGAGAGGTCACTGTTGCTCATGCAGGACAGAAGCATTAATGCTAAGATACTACACAGAAAAAATAGTTTAGTTAAGCAGTTACTACTAGGCTTTTTACTCTATAACACAGTCTTATGTTGACATGCAAAGACTTTTTCATATGACGCAGTAGAAGGTTGTGTGAAATTGTTCATAACAAAAACGTAAACTTTCTTCTTTCAAATCATTACTTTAATCACCTAATATAACACAGATTTAGTACAATAAGATGATACGTATTCATTAGAGTACTCTGATTAGATTGCTTCTTGTCATAATGTTTTACCACTAATGTGAAATACATTGCAATGTTGATCTTTTTATTAAGCCAATATCTTTTAAAGCTAAAGATCTATCAAGTTGTACAGGAACTTAACTGTGTGTCTGTTTATTGAACTTGATTTACTTCATTGAGCTTTTAATATCATCAGATAAAATGCAAAGATCAAAGAAATTTCCTGCCTAATAGGGAAAATGAACTGCATATTAACTTTTTCATGCTACCAGTGAGACTTCTTGTAACCTGACCAATAGAATAACTGCATTGCAGAGGCATGAATCTCAGGAATTAGACTTGCAGAAAAGCTGCAGTCATCGGCTATAGCTTCTTTCAGAACAAATTCCCTTTTCCATGACTGTGAGCTGTTAGAATGCCCGTTTTATTCTGACTGCATTCCCATTTGAACTCATGATAAAAACAGGCTTTCAAAGCTGTTATAAACTGAGTTCTCGTTCTGCCTACTCATTTAAAAAACAAGTAGTAGAACTTGTCTTACATGAAAATTGAAATTCACTGATTTGTTCTGTTCACATGTTGAATTAAATTCTGCCAATAATGTGAAATTGTATTTCATCTGTTTGCAGTGATAGCTCTCTCAAGCTTTATCATATCCTGTAAGCTAGATTTGATAGCTTTGAGACAGAACAGTATCTAACCCCGTGAGAAATTCTGGCTAAATTGGTGGAACCAATTGCAGTATTCATTTTAGAATGTGCATGTCATGTATGAACAAAACCATACAGGACTAGTTTAAAATCATTTTCATGCCAAACCACCTCCAATACCTTCTTTCCTCTCAACATTTTAGATGGGTAATTTTGTACTTTTTGGCTATAAAGGTTATTTTCCAATTTGCTTAGAACCACATACTTTTACAGTAAAAGCCCTGATACTGCAAACATGTAAGCATATACCTAATTTTACCTAGTGACAAAATATCTTATATACTTACTAACAGGGTAAAGGCATTTATAAGATTTGGGCCTTATTTGGCTTTCAGGAAATCTTTTTACACTCCTTCAAATACTTCAAGCAACCCTTTAATTGAGCAAACTATGCCTGCAAGGCTACAAAGAAAACCCAAAATAAAAACAGAGATATCTGCACATTTCTCCAAGAAGGACAGTTTTTTCCATTTAAGTTTTAAATGGAAGAGAGAAGGAAGAAGAAAAGTCATAGCAGCACCTGTTACACTGCCTGTTAAACCCATCAACAGGGCAAAATGTGGTATGAACATGGCCATCAGCAGAGTTATCACGAGAAATGAGCCTCTTACACCCAGAGCAAATAGTGGAGATCTGTAATTGGAATGGTTGCCTCTAGAAATACAAGCATACACAATTTCTGTGGCTGCAAAAAAGGGCAAAGGGTAAGAAAGAAGAGCCTTGGTTAAGAGACACAAGTTCACTAGGGTTTGAAGAAATGATGGCAAGTTGTCAGTAATAACTTCCTTTGTCTCTTCACCCCAGGTCAAGAATGCAGTCAGTGCAAAGGTTGTTTTCAAGACACAAGCAAAAAAGTGAGTCCAATTCAGCATACATCTAAATTCCCCTGGGTTTTTCATGTTACCTTCAAGTGTGGGAAGAAATATTTGTGAAGTGTAACTGAAAATTATCACCCCTACAGAGACCAAGAAGTCCTCAAACTCAATGGAGAGTCTGAATTTTGCCCAGGACCACTGATGTATTTGTGTGAGGCAGTAAGTCATCACTACAAGGATGACAATGAAATGGACTAAGGAGCAAAGCTGGCTGAATTTGGAAACAATTTTGAGAGTCTTGATAAATACACAAGGCAGCAGTGTAACAAATGCAATTACAGTCCAAGTTTTCTCAGTCACTGGTACATATGGAAAACTATGTGACAGCAAGTTCCCACTAGCAACCAGATACAAAATACATGTCATGATCAGTTCCATCATCTGGGTCACATTGACAACTATGCCACCTAGTTTGGGAGATAGGTTTTTGCAGCAGGCATTCGCAATATCTTCATACGTGTCTCTCACTCTTATGAGCTGCCCATCTTCATTTTCTTCATACAGGCAAGCTATTAGAATTTTGCCTGTGTAACAGCATAATGCTGCAGCCACGATAATAAGAAACAGGCCACTGTATCCACTGTGGAGAAGAGCATATGGCAATCCTAGGACAAATATTCCCTGAAGAGGAAAAAGAGAAAGAAAAGATAGTACAAAATCCCTGAGGCAAAATGTTTACTAGAAGCCACACTCCCAAATCTGCCCTCCACTGAACATTGCTTTCACCTAACTGCATGGTGGAAATCCTGCTACATTCAGCTAAGTAAGTAACAATCATGAGAAATGTGTTTATTTATGATAAATGAAATTATCAGCAAAAATAACTGCTCCTATCAACACACATGTAATGATAAGCTAAGAAAAAGAGAATGTGACTGAATGATAGAGTCAAGTTCCTAGTTAATATTTAATGCTGATATGATTAGAAGCACATTTTAGAAGGTGCATAGGCAGTTATTCAGTCAACATGCATATTAATGAAACAGGTTCACTATCAGTAAAATTAAGCAACTGTAGCATCATCTGTACAAGTTTCATTCAAATTAAAAATAGCACTATAGACAGACCCAGTAATGACAATTCTCTTCAGTCTAAAAATTCTTAACAGACCTCTGGAAAGAAAATGGCATTAGAATGACATCAGGCTTCACCTGTGTTTCCTCTGTGGCTTCTGTATGCCTCATGCAGCCTTTGCTCTTGTTAAGGCCACTGCTAAAGTGATTCTTCTCACAGCTGAGATTCTAGATTGTGCAAACTTATTTAGGTGTTTAAAAATACATGTAAAACATATAGACATATTTTTCTCTAAACAGGTACTGAAAGGAACAGAATTCTACTTGTTTTATCCAGTAAAAAAAAAAAAGTGGCATTTTAGTTTCACAGAACACTGTGTGTATTTCTTTGTCTTTTCCCCCTCTTTCTTCACTGTATTTAAGGACAAATGGCACTTTTATGTGGTTTAATTTCCATCAGCACAAAACCAACAAAACCCTTGAATAATAGTTATTTATAAAAAGATCCAATTTAGGAAAGATGCTCCGGTGACATTTCTCCTTTTATGCTACAAAGCTGAAATTAAGCATTGCACATTAGTCAGACTGGTCAGGCATTTTTATTCTTGATGACTGAAGAAAGGAAGGGAGGAAACAAAATACAGTTAACTAGTTCTACAGAAATTTTTATTTCAATGTTTCTTACAGCACTGGTGACACGATGAAATATGAGCATTTGTGCTCATGTTTGCTATTCCAGCTTGACAGAAGGACTTGATTTGCATCAAACCCATCTAAACTAAACTCTATTGCTGACCAAACCTGAGCAACCCCATCTGCTCTGCAAAACCCATGAATCCCCAACAGAAACAGGCCTCCTCACAGAAGGGACAACCCACTCTTCTCTCACTTCCTGAATGGGTAGTGCCACTGACTGCTTTCAGGACCCAAAGCAGAAGAGGTAAGTTTAATGGTCTAAATCTTAATTTCAGAGTTTTCCATCCACAATCATGGACATGAGGCCATGTGGGTGACAAGTGTTTCAGGCATGCTTCTATCTTTGGTGTTTTCTATGAACTCCCTCAGGTTTTATACCCAGCAGACCGTTTCTGTGAGGGCAGTCTAGGAGCCCAGCTGTGCTGGAGCTCATCAAGAAGGCAGGTGCCTGTCTCAGCGTTGTAGGGTTTATACCTAGCATCCCATTTCTAAGTGATACAAGTACTCCCAGTCCTGATCCATAAGAAGGGCTCTGAAGTGAGGCAATTTTTCAAACTCTAAATAATCATCAATGTATAAAAAGTATGCTCCTATTCTTCCAGCCACAAAATGGCAGTCCTTTTTGGGCAGACTGTGGGATGACCATCAACCAGAAAAGAGAGATTGGAAGTCCTTAAACTAGGGTAGTATTTTTTCTTAAAGTCAGTGAGAAAAATGGAGTGCCTATCAAATGAATGAACAGCATTGCCTATTTCAGCAGGTTTCACTCTAGATGCAGATATCTTCAGCTTTCAGCTGAATTAGAGCTGGAAGAATCATATTAAATACATGCCCTAATATATTTTGATTAAAAAGGTCTATGCCATTATGTACTGAAACAGAAGTACCTCAGTTATAATTACTGATATAATAATAAAGTTATTGACTAGACACCTTTTTTGGTTGTTTTCAATGACTTCATTTACAGCAATGGTTTTGTATAAGTCACAAGTGCCATTTCGTTTAGGAGCTGGGATGTTCAGCTACATAGCTTGTGGCACTCCAGTCACCCAAATCTCCTCACTCCAATGGCTTAGCTCCATTCTAATACAGGTCTCATGACCCAATTAGCTTGCCGTGAAATTACCATTTGTTTTGTATGTGAGCTTCAAAGAAGTGTTCAAAATTCTACCGTTTCTGCTGCCTAACAGTCTACTTCCTTAAGAATAGATATCTGGCTGTATCCAGACTGCAGGTAGCACACATGTAAACCGTAGCTTTTGATATCATGCCTTTTTTAATTGTGGTTTTCACTGACTGTCAAGTTAGATAGTTGCTAAAGAACCAAATGTGATTTCTTTCCTATGAAAACAATCCTTAGAGAACATTTACATAACAGATTAAGTTTAAAAACATCACAAATAAACCAAGGCTATGAAAAAATCAGGAAGATAAAAGCCACAGTCATCTTCCAAATTAACATGAGAACAATGATGTTTTCTCAGTTCCTTGCAGTTTGTAGCAAGCTTATCTCATTTGTTCCATACTCACAGCATTACTACTTTGCCCCTTAACCTGCATTTAGGAGTTCAAATTGTATCTGCTGACCCAAAGGGTCACTGTATAATTAAACCACAGGTAAGTGTCAGCACAGGCCTTACCCACACAATGGCTTCTCCCCTGCTGAATTTAGTCTATTAACGTTTATATGACTAGCCTCAACCTAAACCAAAGCATAAGTCTTTCAGAGACATTATCATATTAGACAACCATTTACAGTCCTCCCCACAGGTGTCTGCCTTTCCATGCTTAATGGTTAGTTTAATCAGAGCATAATGTATTTCTAACCTCTGACATCTCCTTGATGTTGTTTATATCAAATAATTTTATTTGGTACCTAACATAGACCACAGGATGATAGGTGCAGTTTTTTGGTTGGTTTTTTTTTTTCATCTTCTGAATTCAGACCTTATTAAACAAATCGAATTTTGCACTATATTCTTTCTTAAAGTTATATATCAGTGATTGCCAATTTCAAAGTTTAGAATTTCTAAACTGAACATTTCTACAGAAATTGTAAGTTTTCCCTTCAGCTGATGTCTTTGACATCTTTTTCCCAGAGTTTGTAAACTTCAGTTTTCAGTTAATAATAGAAAGCAAACATTGTGGACATAACTGGTTTTGCAGCTGTTTGGATACAGAGCATGGTTAGTAGAGAGAAATGGGAGAACTCTGAACATGACAATACAGTAAATATGTATGTGGTGAAATGACAGTGCTTTTCCTGCCTTGCCAGAAATGTTTCTTTCCATTAAAAAAAATTAAAATTATAAAAAAAGGTTTCATGTATCAGCACATTGTCAAATTTCTACAAAATAGCCAAAAAAATGTTAGTGATGGCCATGAGAACTCAAAGAACGAAAACCCCTTTGTCAGACTTCAAACCCCAGTTTAGATTTGATCTTCTGTTCTTACCTTTCCAAAACCAATACTTTATGTTAGGACCATTTCCTGAACGTCACCAAGTTTAAACAGTTTAGTTTCAAAGAAAAAGATATCTTTAATAAGCACTTATTTTGCTGTCAATGTAATGTAACAGTACAGGCATGGATCTGTGTTCTCCATTTTAAAGCGGCTCAGCAACATTAGAGCATTGCTTAGAGTGACTTATCTGTGGAAAATTCCTCCTCCATCAAGAAATACTTCCATGGATGTTGCTGAAGGTGGCTTTTGCACCCCTCTTATGAGGAGTGGGTGTACAGAGAATGTAGACAGAGCATGTCAACATCTCACTGATTCTTTGCTAGTGGAAGAGGGACACAGGTAATTCCTACACCATTTGTCAATGCACATTTGGTCAGCCTGGCCCCAGCGCTTGCTCTTATTGAGTCATCTGATCCTATGTTCTTGCATCCAAATTATGGCACAGGCAGCCCTAGCTGTGAGGCATCAATTAAAAATGAGCGGCAAAAGGAACTGTTTCTTAAATTGCCTCCCAGCTCTTAGTTTTAGTGTTCTGTCTGGAAAGTGTTCCTGTCTGAGTGGTTTTATTTCCAACTGTTCTAGTGCAAAGTCAAATATCTTAGCTCTAAATCTGCTGGTTTAAGGTTATCTGTTTATAAAATAGAATAGCATAGGGAAAAAGCACTCACACAGTTGGGTACATGGGAGTTGGGGTTTTTGAAACAGTCCTCTATCACAGCTCAGCTTGAGTGGTTGTGTTATTTGCCATCACTCCATCCACCCTGTCTAGGGAGGGACCCCAAACTTGCCCAGTGGGCTGCAACTTCCCTTGTCTCCCAAGACGTTTGCAAGACTTGGGTATTTTCACCCTAGACTAAGGATGGAAGTGTACCGTTCATTGTCAACAAGTGCATACACGTGCCTGGGTGGGTGGAGGTCAAACATCCAGATCAGCCAAAGGCAGCTGGGCCAGGAAAGAAGAAAGGACTGAGGGCTGAACTGGTGATCAGCCTTTGAAGAAATGGCAAGGAGAAGGGCGGAAAGGGCACGTAAGGAAAGGTCAGACTCAGCTAGTAGCTATTTATTAGCCATGTCAGAATACCCCCAAGTGGGAGCAACCAGGTATGACAGGTACCACCAGAAGTTACCAATCCACCTACAATAACAAGCAGCTCGGGATGTCCAAATTACATCTACACATTAAAACAATTTTGCACTTGTCGATGGTTTGACTGCAATATTTGGACTACCTGGGAGTGTTTCCCACACCAGCAAGGCTGGCCGCTTCTTTAAAAACCACTAGCTATCTATCTGGATTACTGTAGAATGCAAAAAGTGGGCCTTCTGCTATCATACCACTGTTTGACACTACTTCACCTCAGGGCAAGCACCTCCCCAAGGAATAAAATGTGTTTAGAAAAATTCATAAATGAACACAGTCAAGCACTCTGAGAAAATATCAAAACTCCTTAATGTTCAGTTGTAAGACTTTTTAGTCCCAGGTAAAATGCTTCATTTCATACAGTGTTTTAATCTGAAATATGACACTTTGAAAAAAAAAAAGCAGATTGAAAGGTAATTAAAAAGTAAAGAAGATCAAACCGTGGTCAGAGTTGACACATGCCAAAAGACAATGAAATAAAATGGAGTAAAAAGGAATGCTAAAAGTAAGAGAGAGAAAAAGATTTCACCTTAAGACTTAATCAGATGGAAAAATAAATTAAGAAATTCAGAAGAATTTAACTGAAAATTATTCAGCTAGTACTCCTATATGCAGAATACATGCTAATATGCCAGACTGCTGAATTAGCTCTGATTGCCTTTCTCGACATCTGCAGTTACTCCACTGGAACAGTTCATTTAAGCCTAACTACTTTCCCAACTGTGTATTTGATTCCCTGCATGAACATGGGCTAGGCATAGAAACTATACAGGAAAGTCTCCTTCATGGATTTTCTTGGAAGAGTAGGCAGATGAATTCAAGAACTCTGCTTTTTCAGTACACTTTTACAAAATATTTATTTATGTTGTTTAGCATTTGTTGTCATTTAAAATAAATCATTTTCCTGAACTGATGCAAGCCTGTGTTGCTGTGGTATTTATATGAAGATACAACTTTATTAGCACTAAATTAGAAAATATAGCAAATCCCTTATCTCATGCCATGATAATAGAGCTACTTGCTTGTTGACCTCCATGCTCTTTTTTCTTTTTCAGCCACCACTGTGATCAATGGTGATTTTGTATCTTCTTCCAGATCACTGTTGACTACATTGAATAATACTGGACCAGATGCCAATTATTCTACCAGATAACCTCCTAACCCTACTAGAAACTCATTCCTTTGACAATAGATTCACACTGACAGGTAGTTTTGGGGGATTTGTCACTTAGGTAGTTGTTAATCTATTTAAGATGTATTCTATTGTTGCACTAATTTTTAAATCAGAATGTTGTGTATTAATGTGTCAAAATTCCTTTTAAAACTCTAAATATATTATTTATCTTTCACTGACTATATTAAAATCTCATCAAAGAATTATGTCAAGTGTGTTTAAAAAGGAGTGTAAGGACTTTTTCTCCAAAACAATAATGATTTTTGCTAATTATATTCCTAGCTTTTTAATCTGTATCAATTAAAACCTGTATTAACAATTACATTCTTTTTCTTGGAATTGTTGCCACATTTCCCCAGTCAGGATTTAACTGGCTTTTTAAATATTGGAATGATATCCACAATCTTCTGAAAATTCCACATGTAATAGTGATTGAATAAGAGTATTATCAGGTCAGATCTGTCTTTTGTTATGTCTCCCAAGTGCAAACTTGCTGGGCATTCTGCTTTCAAAATATTAAGGAGATACGTTTTAACATCCATTTTAAATAGTATCTGTAGTTATTGAATAGTTAATTGTCATTAGCAGAGCTGAGACGAATTTCCTTTCAGAGATGCCTGTTTCTTTTGCTGGGCAAGACAGTGTGTACACAATGAAGTATAGACATACAGCTAGAAACCCTGAGAGTTAACTTTTAAATGTCTTATGCAGAACAGCATGATGCCCATCCTGAAAAATTACAAAATGGCCCACTGTTCTGTGTTGTGAGTACATCCTCCTGTTTCTCTACAGAGACTAAAGAACAGTTGCATCTTTTTTCAGAGTTAAGAACAATTTTAGAACCTCCCTCTACTGCTAATGTAGGAAATCAGTGTAGCAAAATTCAGTGAGAGATCTTAAAGAAGAGGAAGGTGATCTTACATTAGAAGATCTCTAAGCTGATTTTTCCCACTCTCACATCCACGTACTCAACAGCACTGGTGTGTGTGTGTCCTCGTGGCTTGGCCAGGATCACTTGTGTACAAGGAGGAGGACAAGGGATGCTGGCAGTCAAGTGCTCATGATGTGTCTGGTGTTCATCTTGACTAGTGATGACAAACAGATTTTGGATTTACCTTCTATACTGTCCTGGAATGGATAGAGTTTTGGATCTTTTGCCTCATTATTTTGTCTCATTCCTCATAAATATTAGGCAGAATTCCTGACTTTCACAGTACTGCTGCTTTCCTTATCTGCATGTTTTATAGATGCTGTCCTCTACTTCATTCTCTTAACACTTATCTATAGGTCAGTTTTTCTACCTCTCCGTTTGAATGAAATCACATATATGGTGCTCTGTAGCAGTTAACACATACCTTCCTTTTAAACTTTGTTCTGCTGTTTTGCCTGGTGCTTTTAGACAAGCATACACAGTCACATATATAGACACACACTTCCATTCATACTTAATTTATACCATGATTAGTATTTCTGTTGCAAATTTCTACACTAAACCTAGCCTTTTTGTCCTTAAATGCTAAAAATTATTTTCTTACTGTCCTAATCCCTGAGAGATGCATTTTTTCCTAGTCTCTTTGGGTTCCTATATCTCTTTGCTACACTTTGTAATTTATAATTTACAATGATTATTCTCACCCTCCCTTTCTCCCTTTTGCTATTTTTTTTTTAATTGATACATTCACTTCACACCTGAAGTAGGAGGGGGTTTAACACATAGGCATACTATTTCTTAATTATGAGATGTGGCTTCTGGTCATCTCATAAATTCTTGTTAAACAACTTTCAATTTGCTTCCACAATTGGCTGTCTGTATTTATTCTTCCTAATCAATTATCTCTCATAATTTTCTCCAGGTCTGTAAAATTAATTCTTTTGAAGTACCAAGTATATATATTATTGTCCTCTGTTTTCCCATAATGAATGTAATTAGATCCACTGATCTGTTCATCTTTATTCAATGTAATGAGGCTCAAAATAGAATTACCTTATGCTAGGTACATTACCTTTTGTGTTAGATAATTATCATCTATCATTTTTAGAAACTTTAATGATGTTTTACTACAGACTCCACACAATCTCCAGCATAGGTCTTTAAAACTGAAGTCACTAAGAACAATAAAATTTTTCTTTCCAGACAATATCTCTAACACAGATAATCATCTCTCTAACATAGAGTGCCACCCTCATTTCTTTTACCTACTCTTTTTTTTGTAAATATGCTTTATCTAATTATTTTTAAATTCCAGTGGCATAAATCATCCCACCATGTATTTGCAGTATCAGTTACATCCTATTTCTTCTCAGCAGTAAAAATTTCTGGTTCCCTAGCTGGCTACCCAGACTCCTGGCACTGCACTACAGACACCAGGGAAAGAATTAATCTGCTTTCCCCCTCACTTCACAGTTTGTTCACAGCTCAGCTGAGTTTGTATTAAAAAATACTACAAGCTGTTCTGTGGAAAACTTCAAATATTGTCCATGGCGTGTATGACCTTAGCAGCAGATCCATCTCCTTTAATGTCAGTGAAAAATCTTCCTTTAACTTCAGGGATGGTTGAATTGGACCCCAGAAATCTTGTTTTTCCTGGTTTTTCTTATTCTTTCTCTCTGCCAATGCCAGCCTGTTTTAGCTGCAGGGAGAAAAGTGGCTGAGGTGTTTATTCTGTGATTAATGCCTACAATCACCTTCTATACTGACAGAAACTTTAGAAGTGTTGTTCTGTCAATCCCTCAGGTCCCATAAGCAGATAAGGCAGATAGACTGCTCAGGAGATGCTGTGATAAGATGAGCAAGTAAGGAAGTAGCGTGGTCTGCACTGCAAAATGTATGTGGACATTTGGCAGAAACCACTGATTTTAGTGGCCAGATTAGTCTTATGAATCTCCTAAAGATTAGGAAAGGGAAGAGAGGAAACAAAATGTCTCAACAAAAAAGGAATTGCTGCTATTGAGCAAGCTATTGACAGCTGATCCCATTGGCTTTGCTATTGGTTTAAATATTTGTTCTAAAACTGAAATAATATGCTTGATGCTTAATTCTGCATGGTTTGATACAAAATGTTAGTTTGCATAAATTCAGAGCTGTCTGCAAGAATGCACTGAATCACACAAAGTAAATCTCCCAAGCAAATTACCTTTTAAGAAAACATATTATTTTGCTTGGTCCCAAAGGAGAAAGCACGCTTTGGTAAAAGAATGAGTGTTTTTATTATGTGTTATGTAGTGGAGAGGAAAAAGAGATGAAAATGTAAGGCAGTCAAGACTAAAACAAACACTATTTTCAAAGTTAGTAGTGGCAAGCAACATGGACTCACTGGCTGCTTACCTATTTCTCAAATTATAGCTCATCACAGATTCTCAGATCTTCACCTGAAGGCAAGCAAATACTCAAAGCATCCAGTGCGAGTGAGTTCCCATGAAAATGTGGTCAAAAGAGCTTGAGAGCAGGCAGAGAGGGGACTTTGGGAGACTAAAAGCAAAGCAAAGCAAAGCAGTGGGGAGCCAAATAACTATTTGAGTGTGCACCGACAACAAAAGGAAGAGTTAAAGTGCATAGAAAGTTCAAAATCAGGCTGGGAGAAAGCATTTGGCTAGTTAGGAGTTTTTCTTGAATGCTGACTGTATGGGACAAGCCACAGTTCTTGTTACTTTTAACAAGTAAGGTTGAAGAGGAAATGGAAAAAACCAACCCCATACTACAAAGAACTTTGCACTGGAACAAACCTTATGCACATCTGAGAGGTGAAAAGGAAGCCAGGTTACATCTTCTGGAAGATGGGTTGTATTTTCTGAAAACTGGCATAGGATTTGTCATGACTGCATGCAGAATAAAAGGCCACATGCAGTGCCTCAATTCTCCCCTGGCTAATATTAACCTCTTCTTTCCTCAGCACAGGCCCAACCACTAGTTATAGGTGGACTCTTACTCAAGATATAATGACTCCCAGAGATCAGCAATAAAGGGGATATTTGTCTTAGAGCACTGCCTGGAGAGAATACAGTTAATAGTCTGATTGAAAGACATAAATATTGGGATACTATTATTTACTATAGGAATCAGTAAACTGATATGGAGTATCATAGTATATTCTTCTGGAATACGTGAGAAAAATGCTGTCTTATAATTAGGATGAGTATAGACAACAAGTCTCTACTGCTTTTCCTCTCTTAACCTCAGTTAAACTTCAGTGGCAGCCCCAGAGAGTTCTGCCTTTGGGATGAAAGAAGCAGCAACTGATTTTACTGCTGATATTTCATCATGCACAGATACAGATAAAGTTGAGGTTGCAAATGAGTTCCTGTAATAGAAGTGTCTCTCTCCTATGACATAAAAGATTACATCATTCTTAATATTCAGCAAAGTAGAATAATTCCCCTAATTTCAAGTAGATTAGACAAACATTCCCAAATGTCTATAATTAATAATAAAGATAAAAACTAAAGATCAGAAAAGAAATGTGACTGAGTTTTCTGGCACACCCTGAGTACTCAGCATAAAAGCAAAGTTATTTAAGCTCTCCTTTTAGGAAAAAAAAAATATTTTGAACATAGTTGTGCATTGTGAAACCAGGCATATGGCATGTAAAATGCATGCTGAAGATGTCTTCTTAAGGTCTCTAGATGTAAAATACTTGAAGTATTACTACTTGAGGAGGTATTTCTCGTTCTGTTTGTACAGACTGTGACAAAGTAGTTCTTGACCTCTACTGGCCCATGAACAAAAGTACTAGAGTTATAAAGTAAGTCATGTTCCTTTACTGTGGTTTTCCTCTTTTTATTTTCCTTTTTTTTAAAATTTATTTTCTTAGTCTGCAGTCACACTGGAAAGACTTGGAGACAGGATGCTGTCTGGAAACAACAGCTGAGGATCTCTGGATGAACAAACTGGGGACCTTGATTATTCTTGACTTTTGACAAAGACCTCTAGTTTATTCTTAACTTTTAGATACAAATACTGTCTGTATGGATAGAGCAATTCTTTCCTTATTAAAATGAAGTTAGTTAAGTAATTGCTGTAAAAGTTTGTATATTTTAAAAAACAGTTTTGTTTATTTTTCTTAACCTGAGCCATTCTGACAGTGCTAGGAAAACTCAGCTCTGTTGGATCTGTCCTTTGTTCATACCTCACTGTTGAGAGCTGTGGTGATTTCATATTTGAGAAACTTATTTTAAGACTGCATTTAGTTTCTGTTCCTTTCTCCTAAATGACTTTCATTTCCCACATTCAAATTTTTAGTGAAAGTCCCAATTTATTAATGAGGTGAAATGAATGGATTTTAAGTGAGAACTCAGCGACTATTACTAAAGTTGCTAAAGTGGCTACTTTTTTTACGCTCTTCAGTACCCAAGAAAACGATCGCTTCTTAGCATCTATGAACTGGATTAATCTCACCCAACTTCTGTCTAAAACAGACATCTAATGAACGAGTACACACAGTAGCAGAAAAGACATAGATGAGGAATCTACTTTGCTTTGATGCACACTTACTAGGAATGGGATTATGGGATTCCTAACTTCACCTATCTAAATACAGCAGAAAGTAAAGCTAATCTACTAGCTCTGGAAAGGATGGATAGAAATAAGGATCACCAGAGGACTATTCATTCCAACAGTGTAGGGCACTTATTTTAGGATTTGTGAATCTCCATCAGAGAGGCCTGTCTCTCTATGTGGTCTGTAGAGTCAGATGAATTCCTTTATGAAGGCCATGAGACTGTGAGATGCCTTGGAAGAGCAAATGAAGAGCAGGAAGCTGGATAACTTGGGAATATGACTGCACCAGGGGAGGCAGGAACAGGGGGAAAAAGGTGTCATTAGGTAAACTGGAGAACATAAGGTTGTAAACCATATGAGATAGGAGAATATGATGGGCAAGGGGCTGTGAGGAAAAATGACTGGATATAAGAAATAGCTAACTATAGGCATAAGACAGAAATAAGTAGAAGGCTAGATGGAAAGTATGCATTATGCAGCTGATTATCCTTTCAGATTAGGAAGGGAAACCTTCGGGGGTGGAATGGCAGCTCCTCACAATTTAGTAGATAGTAAAGAATATCTGAAATCCCATCCAAGCAGCAAAGGGAAGCCTACAGTTTTGTGCAGGTATTGTATTCTTAACTTGAGATGACAACAGTAAAACGTACAAAAGGAAGAGCTCTGAGAGCAGCTGGCTTCCCAGCAGAAGTGAAAAAAGTCAGCAGGCAAGCAAAAGCAACAAAAGCAGGAGTGGAGAACTCATTTTAAACTCCAGATCTCAATTAAAGCTTAGAAGAAGTTTTAAGTCCCTTAAGGGAAGGTGGCTGGGCAGATGTCATTTGGAGTTGCAGAAACCATGCAGACAACAAGACAAGAGAACAACTTTAAAATGTAGTGAGATAGAAGTGCCAACTTCTAAATATGATACAAATAGTAAAATGAGGGAATTAACAGTTATTATAAAAGAAAAAATAACTTCCTATAAATATAAATAACTTTCTTATTAAAGAGAAATAATATATCTTGCATCATATAATTCTTATATCTATATTTACATTTCTTCAGGCTTCAGTAAGAACCATTCATAATTTCTGAAATACCCAGATTTAGTTTGAACTAATCAAACTAGAATGGGTTATAAAACTGAAAAAAATCCTCAGCTTCAGGGAGGAACTAGCCTCAATCAAACATATTTCCTAGAGGGGAAAACTGAGCAATAAAAAACCCTATCATGAATGGAAATACCCATGTAAAGTAAAGGCAAAAGCTGTAGCTACAAAAACTGATAACATAAAAAACCCCAAAATGCTTGCTCTAGGGACCTACAAAACATAATCTGGTGGTGCTGTTATTTGTGTCAACTCAAGAAATGGACTGAGAGAAATTGAAATGGATAGCAGAGTATGTGTGTATGAGTTGAAGCAAATGTTTCCTCACTTTGACTCATATGTTTACATTTTTTAGAAGTAAATATTAAACTTGATTTTTTTTTTTGTTTTTTTGTTAGCTATTTAGTGAACACAGTATTGTACATATGGCAAAACTAGTGCCACTGGCCAAGAATACAGAGAAATGTTGCCTTCCAAGAAACATGGTGTGTGGGGGGAAAACAGAGAGAATAGATGCAAATAGAAGTCAATTTCTTTTATATAGCTTTAGGGGCAAAGTGTTTTATACAGCTTACTGTGCTAAACTAGGTTATAATATATCATCTTCAATACTGTGTGTAATCAGTGTTTAGGGCTTTTTATTTTCTCAAATAGCTCCATTTGCTCATTCAGACAGAGCTTGTGCCATTTCAGTAAATCTCCTGCTGTCAGGAATTATACACACTGAACTAAACTGTAGACTAACCATCTATGGATTGTATGGAAGAAGCTTCACCATTTGGAAAGTCTGTTACAGAAACATTACTATTTCTGATTCTATCAGTACATTATAATAATTCAGATATCCTTTACTTTCAGCATTAAATTCTCATACACACTTGCAGATGTTGAGCTTGTCAACACTTATTCCTTGATGAACCCTAAGGCTCACTCTTTCTTTTTACAAAAAAATGAGCTCCCTTCTGAAAATTTGCTAATAGCAGTGAAGGAAGTTTATGAAAAACAGGAAAGGAATGCAATCTGACAAAATATTTGACTTTCTGCTGCCTATCACTATGTTCTTGCTGACTTGGGAGGAATGTTATCTTGGAAGGAGTTATAAGTGTAAATATACTTTATTAAAGCAAATTCACTAAGGTTACATACCTCATAAGTTTAAGAATAAGGGACAGAAGGAACATTTTTAAGAAGAATATTTTCCATCAGTGATAGCTGGTCAATGGCATGTGCTATAGAGAGGCACAAGTGTGCAACTGATTTCGGCCAGAGAAAGCTGATAAATAATTATAATAGGTAATTTGCGCTTTGTTTTGAAAGGTAACCGTCAAACAATATCACAACAATAAAGCAAGCAGTTATAACAGCTATGGAAATTCAAAGGTGCCTAATAATAGTGTTTTTAAATACCATGTGACCTGCCATGAATTAAAAAAGGAGAAATTATACCATCTGTTTTCATTCAGCTTGTTAAAAATGCTTTCAGGGATTGACGAGACCAAAAAGCATGGTAGATTAATTTGATTTTACTGTAGTGGGAAAGTACATCAGCTATTCCCTTCACCTGAGGGAGCCAGAGATCCTTGTTCTGCAACAAGTTGTGGTGCATTGGTTTCTCCCATGGAATAAAGTGATTATTGTTTTCAAGTAGCAGACAGTTACTTGATCCTGTTTGGTAACATTTACTATTTCAAAGGGTATAATTTTCATAATGCTACTATCCATTTATCTTTGATATCATGGTTCTGTCATTCTCTTTCTTGACCATCTGGATTTTTAAGATGATATGCCCATTTTAATGGCTGAATATTCTAGAGGTACTCTTACCACATTAGTCTGCTGATTTATCTTGTGCTCAGCCCCTACAATGGGTCTCAATAGCAAGAAGAATCCATTCTATATAGAAAAAAAAGAGAGGAAATCCAATCAAATGCCAAGCTGATTTATCACAGGCCACATTTAAACAATCATTATTTTGTAAAGAGTTTCTGTAAAATAGGAAACATTCTGAGACTTACTTTCAAAATTGTTTTCATTATTGGAGCACCTGGAAGTCCTTGATTGGAATCCCATTGTGAAGGGCACTGTGCAAACAAAGTACAAAAAGATGGTCTCTTCTCTAAAGAACTTAAAATCTAGGGGTAAGATAACAGGAAACAAATACAGGCAGTCAAGGAAACCTTGAGTCAATACTGGAAACTGTGAGTCAAGAGAGTAAATGGTGGTTTTAATGTAGCTTATAACTGAAATTTTCAGCAAAAGGACATTTCTAAGAGGATCAGAGGAGTGCAAATAAATATCTTCATATAAGTTCATAGCAATGTTTGTTTAAATATTTAACAAATTGCCAATGGTAATTTTAACTGGAAGAACAGAGATGCAGAAGGATAAATGGTAGATTGTTAAAGAAAAGACAAGTAGCTTACATTTGATTTGATGGTTGAAGAGGTGCTTGCAAGAGCTGGTGGACACGTGGGGTATGGAACTGCATTAGCTTTCCAGGTGAGTGTGCATGGGGCGAGCTTGACAAGGTCAGGGAAGAGTGTGCTACTGTGACCCAGATGGGGAATTACTAGTGCTCAGATGAGAGTTTTAGCCTTGTGGATCATTAAATCAGACTATGTATTAGTGAGGTTTTACAGTAAAAATAAGCAGAAGCTGGACAAAGTCTGAGTGTGAGAATTTAGAAAGACGGTTGACTGAAACAAGATGCCAGGTGATAGGCCTGAATGGCAGCAAGGACAAAGACATTCACAGGTGGTGAAGAAAGGTTGGTGTGGGCAGGCTCTGGATAGAAGACAAGGAGCTCTGTTTAGCTGCTTCACCTGACTGCTGAACAGACAGACCAATATTTTATATGGGCAGCAGAGGGATCTAAATAAGATGGCCCAGGAAAACACACTCTGCTTGTCATCACACACTCCCATAGGCAGTGAAGGATGCGGTGTCTGTAGGCAGTGTTTGTAGCAGCCCCAAGAGCCTGAGTCTGCTACAAGTGATGACCTCAGGGAAGAAGGCGCGAGGCAGAAATTCCAGAGACATTGCCAGCATTTGTTGTGTGCCTCGTTACGGGCAGCAGTATAGAGCACAGGAAGCTGGTCGTGACCCTGTGTATTAATTCATGTAATATTTTTCCTTATGAAAATTTCTTGCAATGAAAAATACAAATAGAGTGGTGAAGTGTGTGTGTGCCTGTAGTTATCTACCTACCAATGCAAAAGCTTTTTTTAGGCATTAACACCCCCAGAGCAGGCCATCTCCTGGGTGGTTTGACAGTTTCCTACTGATGAAATGAAAGAAAAAGAGGTCTGGGAGGCAGAAGCACAATGATCAGTGTTACTCACACTACAATTTATTTTATACATCATGGGAGAAATGCAAACTGACATGCTCTTTTTGCAAATATATGTAAATGTGCATGTAAATCACACCTGTCACATGGCAGGCTGTCTATTAAGCTCTAGCAACACCATTGATAGCAGTCGGCCTTTGAAGAATGGCAGGGTTTAAAGCACTTGGGTGGAGATGTGCGTTCACTTCATTCATGTAACTGTACTTAAGCTGACTGAAATATAAAATAGTAGAAATACTGATGTCCTCACTAAGGGTGTCTGTTGGCAAGCTGAATTTGGCAGCATGGCAAACCAACTTGCAAATTCCTATTAACACAAAAGTTCCTGTTATTACTGGCTAGAAAGCACCGCTGTAAGGAGAAGAGTTGAGCTGGTTTCTCCCAGCTTCTCCACTGAACCCCACACCAGGGAACACCCTGTTCCCTGCTCTGACTCCCTCAGACCCACAGGGAGCTCCCTCTCACTGCAGGGCAGGAGGAGAAGGGCGGGAGGGAGCAAGCAGGAGGGCCCCCAGCACGAGGTCATGTTTACCTTTGACCACTAAAGCCTTTACTGGCAAATGAGTTAGTAAGGTGGTTGAAAATCAGTACTCAGCTGCGTCTGTGCACTTTGCCTCTTTGTCCTCAAACACACACTGGTAGTGACAAAACTGCCATTTTGCACTGGACTGCAGCAGTTAGGATAAGCACCAGCAAGATCTATGTGGTCTACTACTTGTATCGGGTGTCTGTGCCCAGGTGCTGGCAGCAGGGGCTGTGGGGCAGCCTCTGTGAGGAGAGGCTGGGGTTGCCCTGGGCCGGACACAGCGGGTTCCAGCTGGCTCCAACCTACCCACTGCAGGGCACGGCTGAGCCCCTCAGCCAAGATGGCCGTGCCTCAGGGAAAGTGTGTGTAAAAAAGGGCTGGAAATGCCACACAGAGAGGAGGACGGGGGCTGTAGAGGAGTCTGGAGTGAAAGAGTGAAGTTGAGCATGAAAAAGGCAGGAAGAAGGGTATTACTTTAATACTGTTTAATGTTTGTCTTTTTGTTTCCCAATACCAGATGCAGTAATTAAACATATATATATTAATTAGCAATAATTAATAATAATTTTCCCCAAGTTGTGTCTGTTTTGCCCACAACCATAACTGGTGAGTGAGCTCCCTGTCCTTATCTTGACCCACGCACTTTCTCACTCCTGTTCCCTTTGCTCCCCCATGCCCAGCTGTGGGTGGGTGGGAGTGAGTGAGCAGCTGGGTGGGAGCATGGCTATTAGGCAAGGCTAACCTGCCACACTACTGTATGCTTACTTGCTAGTTCATTTGTTCTTTTACAGGCACAAAATTTGAAGTACCAGCTACTTCATGCAGGAGGACTATAGCCTCACACCTATATTACAACTGTTCCAGAAGATTAATAGTAGTAGATTTTCCAGATCAAAAGATTTTCAAACTTATTTACAAGTGAACAGTCAACAAGATGTCTCCCCTTACAAGAAACAGGCACTTGCAAATTCCACAAGACTTTCTTGACTGTGACAAACTGGACATCAACCCCAGGATAAGTATACTATGCATTGCAGTGACTTAGCTACTGTTTCTAAGAATAACCTGCAAGATAATATGGTGGCTTTGAAATTTAGATGCTGAAATATACAGATTTCAAAAGTACTAGCTAAGAAGAGTTTCAGCTAAAGTTGTTGGAAATGATAAATAATTGACATTGCTAAAAATCAGGTGTCAAATAAACGCATTCTTGAAATATAAAGTTACAATTTGAGGTTCTGAAACAGAATTATTTAGATATTTTTAAGCACAGCAGTGCTTCTGGCTACTGTTATCAAAAGGATGTAATATGAGACAGCTATGTCAGTAAAGCTCAGGTAAAAATCAGTTAAAGATATAAAATAAAGGTATTGGTTAACAATAGATATTTTAAAATACACCTATCTTACATCAAGTGTAATCAAGATATTCAGATTTAAGGCTGAGGTTGCATGTTAAAAACCATGTTTGTGTTGAGTATTATAATTGAGAATGTCTTCCTCTCATCTCATATGAGAAAATTATCTCACACAGTAGTAAGCTTAAAACATCAAGATCATAAATTATAGACCATTGTATATCAGTTATAGCCAAACTATTGAGGCTATTAGAGTCATTCATGGAGACAGAGAGAGACATCTCCTGTATCTCTTGCAACACATCTATTAGGAAATGCCATTTGGGGACCATGGTTCGGGCAAGCATACTCTAAGGACTGCTTGTGCTGGTTTTGGCTGGGATAGAGTTAATTTTCTTCACAGTAGCTAGTATGGGGCTATGTTTTGGATTTGTGCTGAAAACAGTGTTGATAATACAAGCAAGTTTTCATTACTGCTGAGCAGTGCTTACACAGAGACAAGGCCTTTTCTGGTTCTCACCCTACCCCACCAGCAAGAAGGCTGGGGGTGCACAAGGGGTTTGGAGGGGGCACAGCTGGGACAGCTGACCCCAACTGACCAAAAGGATATTCCAGAACATATGACATGCTCAGTAGATAAAGCTGGGGGAAGAAGAAGGAAGGAGGGGATGTTCGGAGTGGTGGCATTTGTCTTTCCAAGTCACTGTTACACGTGATGGAGCCCTGCTGTCCTGGAGATGGCTGAACCCCAGTCTGCGCATGGGAAGTGGGGAATGAATTCCTTGTTTTGCTTTACTTGTGTGCGTGGCTTTTGCTTTACCTATTAAACTGTCTTTATCTCAGCCCATGCGTTTTCTTACTTTTACCCTTCCAATTCTCTCCTCCATCCTACTGGGGAGGGGAAGGAGCGAGGGTCTGTGTGGTGTTTATTTGCCAGCTGGGCTTAACCACGACACTGCTTTAACTTCTAAAGATTTTTAATATGTCATTTTAACATCTAGAATGCTGCAAGAATTGCAATACTTATATCCATCACTTGTGTAACCCGTGTACTTGTTTCTGGGATGCTTCAAGAGCTAGTATGGTGCTTTCCGAACCAATGCCCAATATGTTGGGACTAGTCTGCATGTCCAGGGAATAATTTGTGGAGTAGTTATGTTATATCACAGCTCCTGTTTGCTGGCTAATCTGACACAGAGGGGCTATGGAAAACTGATTTGCCACTCCTAACATTTCCATAATAGTTACAGTAGAATATGCTGATGTAAATCCATTCAATGCTCCCTCCATCTGTTCATTGCCCAGATGATGTGACAAACAACATAAAATGCAAAACCTACATACAAAACAGCAACTTAAATCCCATGAGAACAATCTAAATATTTCTTCCTGGAACAAGAAACAATTTTAGATGAGACACCTCTCTATGTTTAGGAGTTCTGGCTTCATAACATTTTTAGTATTTGCAGCTGACCAAGGGAAAAGTAGACTGATATAGTGCATTCTCTAACGAGATTTATGGGAATGACAGTTAGTTAACTCAAAATCAGTCCACTGTACAGTGCTTACATGTCAAATAAAGAGATTTCTGTGAAATAGTTATAATTTCATTGTTGCAGGATAACACATTTTTGATAAAAACTTTTGTGATAGAAAGTAGGGTTGGGAATAGAGAGAATATATATCCTGTATGCAGCCTTCTCTGTGCTATATGAATATGTGCACAAAACTAAAGAAATCTACTGCAGCATCTGAGCTGAAATAAAAGGTTATATGAAGTAGTGATGTATGCCTGGAATCTTTTTTTCCCTCAAGAGAAAATCCAAAGAGAAAACCAGGGCACAAACATTAGTTACAGAGTCTTCTTCCCTAAAATACATTTTTTATCAATTGCATTGCATAATGGTGACATTCTATCATAGGAGAAACAGATCTGAGTTTAGAAGGCTCTCACCAGGCTCTAGGCTTTTTTGGGGTCTCCAGTTGTGGCTATATGGGTTTGTGGTTGCAAACCTATGAAAAATAAATTTGTCCAGTACTGCAGGTGCATTTCAGTTAAATCATATTAATTGGCATTTTTATGTGCACCACAGTAGTCCTACAGTCTTGGATTTTTACTTTGTGCTGTTATTTTTTGACCAGCTCCATTTGGAAACTTGAATTACTTACTGGTCCTACGTTAGATATCAGCATTGGGCATCTCCCTTTAATTCTCAGTAGCACCTCTTCATATGAAATGCAGAAGTTTATTTCCCTCAGATATCTATAATTTAGATCACAGTACGACTTTAGCTTCAGTGTTTAATTCAAGGAAGTTACTGCTCTGGGCACCAGAAAGGATTGACCCTTGTTCTCAAGTCTGGAAAATAAATACTTAAGATCAAATACTGCAGTTAAGATCCAAGTGAGTATTTAGTTAAATGTGACTAAATTATTTAAGGTTGAGGGTGAGAAGATTTGTATTGTGGTACATCTAATGACCCGATGGCAAAAACATTTAGCTTTCTAAGCAAAGCACGTACGTATTTATATTTAGAAAATGCTTAAATATGGTATCAGTAAAGCTTAATGGGAGGGGTGTTTAGATGCCTTAAAAAGATGTTTGCCTTTATATCTTTAGGTGCATGTCTGCTCATTCTGTTTCTCAGCATCACTGTGTTTTCCACTTAAGTCTTGGGAGTTGTTGATACTCAGTAAGCACTCTAAAGATTCAATCTATACCAGGGAGATGAAGGCAAGTAACTCAGAAGAATCATTATAGAAAAATAAATATTAACTATGAGATATTCTCAAGTGAATCTTTTAGAGTAACATAAATAAAAATGAGCCAAATTGGAACCCAATAAGGAAATGTATCTATAATGGCACACCGTGAAGGATATACAGATATACACTTTCATTTTTAAAAATGGTGATTTCCGAAGTGTTGAGTCTTTTCTAAGCTAATGTACAATTTACAGAATAAAATATAATAAACATATTTATGATCACTACTGTAATAATTATTATTATTGATGCAATTTAAAATAATTATTATTTATTATAATTGCATTATTGCCATTCCTTCAAGCACTCACAATAGACAAGCACCCTGTTGTGTTATTCTGATCACGAAACAAGAAAATTGCCTCTGCTGCAGGTATTTCTAATCTCTGCACAACCTAATCTCTGTACAACCTAATCTTTGCAAAAGACAGGGACAAAAGATGGCCACATTAAGTATCAGATGCATTGGATCTAATGGCACATTCAGTATGCTTTGATACGTCATGTTTTACCAAAAGTGCAGGGAAGAATTGTGTGCTTATATTACATTCTGTTTTAAAGATTGTACAAGCATCATAATACTGAAAGCACTTTGGAGCTGTCTGATAAAGTGGTTGACTTTTTTGCACTATTAAAACTTGTTTGTGCTCCTTAGACCTAAGTGGAGATAGACTCACAATGGTGTAAATTACAGTTATGCTGAGATGAACATTATTTCACTTCTTCCCTTTCTCTTTCTTGGTTTTTCTCCATTTTTTTGTTGTCTTGTACCCCTTCATGATACTATAGACTGATACTATAGACTGAATGCCTTTTTCTTTTACTTTGGCTTTCTCTTTCTTGGACAAACATTCTCTGTAGTGTTTGCAACAATCCTCCTGCATGTGGCTGGCAAATAAATAGACTTTACTGTCCTTTGGTTCTGCTGTGAAATGTTGTACCATTAGAATTTAACTACCTTCTTCCTTGTGACTGTTGCTTTGCTTAACTATCCAGCACTACTGTAGAAGTCAGTACAAAATTTGTTGGCCTTTCATTGCTATATACAAACAAATGTGACTTGCTTCACTCTGCCAGATGATGCTGTTCATTTTCCCTTTTGAATTAACTCAGCTTTATGGTCTCTGTCCTTACCTAGATTAACTGGATACAGGTTTTCATTTGTCTGTGCAGTGTTGGAATATGAAGCATGTTTCCCTGGAAACTTTAAATGTCTGAAGCAATCATTTACACATACAGTATCGTCTCCAAAAGTGCATATTTTTTCAGTTGAAGTCAAAACAAAAATAAAAATCTCTATCTGTTTGTTTGAAAACATATGCAAATATTTGCATTTAAAACACTGTAAGAAAGCCCTTGTATTTAATTTCAGAAAGCAAATAATTAATTGTTCCTATAGCAAATCTGGATTGTGAAATAATTTCACTTTTAGACTAATTGTATTCACGAGAATAACTGTTTAGAACACTTCTGAATTCTGCTGAAATATTTACCTCTAATTGCCATGCAAAACACTTCTACCCTTTCCTCTGGGTAGGGCAAAACCAACTGTCATTTTAGCATGGATTGTCTTCACCAGTCAAGAACGTTCGGATTGTTTTAATCATTCTGTTCACAACTCTGACTTTCTCTTCAAAGCTATTCATAGAATTTTTTTTCAAACTGTTATTTTTTACTGACAGTTCAAAATTCTCTCCTC
This sequence comes from Astur gentilis, assembly GCF_929443795.1. Taxonomy (NCBI): domain Eukaryota; kingdom Metazoa; phylum Chordata; class Aves; order Accipitriformes; family Accipitridae; genus Astur; species Astur gentilis. The sequence goes on from NC_064884.1 coordinate 22,258,899, forward strand.
TCCGTTCCCCTCCTGCCCTTCCCCTTCTCTTTCCCTGCTCTCCACCCTTGTCCCTAAACCAAATGACAAGGTATTGGGAAATAGGAAGAATACACACATGTGTACATAGATGCACATGTGTTCACATATGCACACAGTTTCACAATGTGTCATTAGGACACTTTGGCTGTACTATTAATGAAACTGCTGCTCCCAGGCTTTGCCATCCTCAGCCTGCCTTAGAAGGAAAGCTCAATACGGGTATAGACAACTGCTCTTTTAATCGATTTCTAAAATATTTGACCAAATGAGATCCAATAGCAGTATGCAACACTCAGCATGCTGAGAGTTTTGACTAAGACCATAGTTACTGATCTGATTGGATAATTTAGCTTAAATTTGTCCTGTTTTTAAACAGGCAACTGTATCTTTGTGTTTTTACACTGTCTTATCAGTCTATTTTTTAACTGGAAGCTATAATATTGATAATTAATAGTAATTGTGTACATAACGATATTCAGAAATTTTTAGGCACTGTGGTGTATTTACAGAGGCAATATTACTTTTGTTTTTCAGAAAGGAAAACAATGGGTGAGAGAGAATGTGACTTACCAAAAGGTCATACAGCAAATATTGACAAAATTGACTTTCAGAATGAAATCTTGGCTTCGGTGAAATCAAAGGCAAAACTCACAGAAACAACAATGGGCTCTCATCCCAGACTCCTGTCCTGACTAGATGCTGCTGAGGGAGACTGAAGAGAAAATGTGTTACTAGAATGTAGTTGGGGTATTTTAGGACTTCACGCTTTTATTTACAGCTGAATGCTTTCTGAGTATGATATGCTGCTTTGCCCTGTTATTGTACTGGCTCTCACGTGGTGATGCTCATGTTTGAAAATACAGCAGGATTAGAAAGAGGTCCTTTTTCTCTTTCTTTGCAGAGCTATGGGATGAACTGGATACATAAACAAATGTTCATCAGCATAATCACAGACTTGTGTGACACTGGAAAGATTATATTTCTATAATTAAAGTGGCATAAAAAGTGTTTAAGTAACAGTTACTGGGACTAGATGGGTCTGTGGATACTGCTTTCTTCTTACCATGTCAGATAGAAAGTTAGTGGCAATGATAGAATTATGTAAGGAAATGAATCATGAAAAGTGAGAAAAAGAATCTGAAACATATAATTCTAAATTTAAGGATTCAGAAAGATACTCAAATTCCACACAAGATGCTGGGACCAAATTCTTTCAGTCTTTTCAACTTGACTATTTTCTTTAACATTGACAAGTATTATTACAATCTTGTGCTTCATGCTCTAATTTATATCTAGTCTAACTTACATGTCAGTAAATTTATGTCTGATGTCAATCTGGCTCTTTTTATTAGATGTTTACCTCACATTTCTATCAAACTTCTCTGTCACTGAATTCAAAGGTATTAAAGATAATGTCTGTGCTTCCAAAACAGGTGCAATCACCACCTTTTCATTTTCACCTAGTTTAAAGATTTTTTAAACTTTAGCTAACATATCTATCTTTTATTCAGAAATTTTATTTTCAGAGTGCTAATTGTATGCAGAAAGGTTGAAGTATGTTACTGATAAATTCATAGAAACCTTTTAGAATATTGCAAAATGATGGTACAGTTAAGTACAATAAAGCAGGCTAACTGATGAGCAGGCTTTTCAAATGATGATTGAAATGAGTGGAAGTAAAAGGTTACCTGAATGGCATTTGTTACATTCCATCCTGCTTCCCAGCTGGTGATCAGTTTGACCTGGGCGTGTGGCAGTGAAGCTTGGGACTTGTATTCTGGATCCTGGTGGCAAACATGAAGCTCGAATTTCAGGGGTCCATCTGGTTCCTCTCTCTCCTCACTGTGAGCTAAGTTCAGTTCATCTCTTCTAGCAAAATTCACATGCTCTTCATCAGTGTCTAGGCAACTGTCCCATCTTGCCATTCCTGAAAAGAGAGACGGTGTTTCCCTAAAGCAGTTGAAAAGAGATGAAAAAGTCTGCTTCAGGTGAGCCATCCTGAACATTAAAGTAAAATCTTTCCTTACATGTCTTTATATTTTTCAGCAGTTGTACATTGTTAATCCTTTTGTTAGGTTAGCCTTGATACTGTAGCTATGATTAATGGAGTTTGTTGTCCTTAGTTCATTTATTTGTGCCAGTTTCAAATACCAGCTAAAGAAATATCTCCTGGGTCTTGAACATACTGCCCGGAGTAGTCTGCAGTGAGATTTAGTAGTCTGCAAGCTGTAATTTACAATTCAAATATTTTTCCCTTTTACCTATGGTATCTACTTAGATCAGTCATTCATGGAGCATCTACAGGTGGCTGCAAGAATCTCTTCCTGGAAATTATGCATGTTTCTAATACAAATAAGTAGTTCTGCCAAAACAAAAAAAAATGCTTCGTTAAAAACTAGAGCTGATGGACTGACTGCTAAGTAAATGAATGTAAACAAGTTCACTTTTCCAGATGTGAGAATTTTCTTCTGTATTTTAGTGTCTACAGAGGTCAGTAGAACTTTAAAAATGTTCTTAAAAAAGCTCAAAGTTGCAAGAAAAAAAAAAAAGTAGCTTGTTCATAACTGTAACTCACAGTTGCTAGTGACAGTTAGGGGAATGAAACAGAGCTGTGATTGTATGTTTAGTGTATGGAAGTAAATGGTGATACATTATGATTATTCACACTGCAAAATCCGAAAAATAATATTTACAAAAGTATCCTCCTCTCTCCTTTCATGGCCCATGGAATTTGTGAAAGAAAAGTAAAGAGAGAGAGTTGGGTTGCACAGTTATACAATTATTTATGCCCATTTTCCTTTGTTTTTTTTCCCATGCCTGCCCTACATTCCTCTTCCCTCTTTGTTTCTTTATTAAGAGTACTGAGTTTTAATGGTTATATTTCTACACCAACAATTGAATAACTGTACAACACTGCTGATCAAGCTGAAAAAAAGTATTTGCTTATAATGGATCTGAACTGGACCATGTGAGATCAGTTACAGTCCTTGCTTGCACTAGCACATCCTTCCTGTTAGCTGAAGTTTCAGGAAATCTCAAAGCAAATTTAGAAGCTTATATTTCTGAACTGGAATTCTGAACTGATGACTTTTCTGCCAGATAGATATGAACTGCAGTCTCACTAGTAACTCTTAGGTCTTGCCCATTTTCAAAATGAAATATCCTTCATGCAGGCCTTGTCTGTTTTTTCTTATGTGCTCAGGATTAAATAAACGTGGAGACAACCTTCGCTGTTCTGTCTTTTCTGATCAGGCACTGAAATTGGTCTTGTTCTCATCATATAACTAATATTCTGAAGCTCTCCACATTTTATCCATCTGTTCTAAAATATTTCAGAAATACCACCAGTACAGAATCATGTTCCTGTGCCTACCTTGTTCAAGCCTCATCACTGACACCTGTATGTGCCATGTCCATGGGTTTATTGCTGGATGTTCTGGAGTATTTCTTTTACACGTTGTGAAATCTGCTGATGTTGTTCAGCTCAGGTCAACAAGTGGCTCTTGCTTGTCAAAATATCCTTTTGTTGGTATTTCTGAAGATGGAAGTGAATGTCACTAGCAATCTCACAAACATAGAACGACCTCCTGGAGTGACCTGGAAGGTGCTTGAAAATACAACTATGGTTTTTGCAGCAAATGTTGACCTCAGTTTAGTCCTTCTCTCATCAAAGCCATTCAAACAGAAAGCTTCAGGCAGATTTCTGAGGGGAACTGCTCTATGATAGGTGTATATACTACTCACATTAAGTAAACCTGGTAACAATATCTACGGAGTGAAACTAATAACATAAAAATTACAAGGTTGATTTTCCTAATATATACAGAATGGTCTGAGATACACAAATGGAACCATGGGAAGTGGTAAATATTAGTATGTATTTTCAGTCTATTCTTAAGTATTACTTCTGCAGATGTTTACATTTCTGCACAGAAACACTTTGCTGTCATTGACTTTATCTCGTGAAAGGTGTAGCCTCATGGGGGACATAATTAGCATTTAAAAAGCCATTTTTTTATTAATTAAATACAGATAAGAACAATTTTAACATCCCAAGGAACTGAATTAAATCAAATACAAAAGTTGTTCATTTACAAATGATGCACTACATAAGAAATTGCATTGTTTATCTGGTGTTTGTAGAATTTTTTTTCTGTCTAAAAGAATTTATTGAGACAGCAATCAGTGCTGCTTGGTGGGATTTTTGTTTTATTCTTTGGTGGGTTTTTTTTGTTGTTGCTTTTTGTTTTGTTTTGTTGTTTGTTTGTTTGGGTTTTTTTAAGTTAGTTTGGTTTTCCTTGTAAATTAGTCAGGGTTTCATGCAGCTATCTTAATCAAGGGAAGTGTAAGCAAGTTTAGGAACAGAGAGATACCTCTGAATTTAGGACCATTTAATTTGCCTGTACACGGTTAGGGAGGAATTGTCCAGTTTTATCCAAGGCCCTCTGACAGCAGTAGAAAGAATCCCATTTTCAGATTTCTTATCTTCCAGATGCATCACATCTGGAAGTCAGAAAAATTAAGTAATAGTAAAAAATGTTCTTTCACATTTACACAAAAGAACTTCAAACATAATGTAAAATCTCTTTTAAAATATAACTTTTAGTTGGTTTAAATTAATTGCTTCCCTACTGACTACCAGATACAAATGCAAGTAAGTTTATATGTTTCCAGAAATATCTGAATTTAATAAAATATTTATGTTAGATCTCCCAAGCTTGGTATACTGTTGGGACTATTTGTTTCAATGAAATAACATTATTAATCTCTGACATACAGCACAGGACAACACAGATTATCATTGTACAGTATTTATTATTGTGTATTGATAATACTGCATAGAGATCCTAGCAGCCACCTTTGGATTAAATGTCTTAAAATCAAACAGTAGGAGCCAGCTTCTTTATGAAAGGCTTACAGTTTAACAAGAGAAGACAGACAGACACTTGGCAATGTGGGAGTCTATCCTTCTTTGCCTACTGGGCATGGAGTTTTCATTCTATATATTACCTGCAGCTTTGATTTTTGCAGTCAGTACGACAAATTATGCTCTTAGTTACATCACTGTATATCTACTGGCTGTTTCACTGACATAAATAATGGGCGAAGGAAGATACATCAAATCTGGTTTTATGATTGCATTAAAATGCCATCTAGATGACTGCAGCAAATTTCATATTTATTGTGTTACTTTTGGGCCATCCGAAATAAACAGTAAAGGCAAGAAATGAGAACTGGACTCAGTCAAAAGGTAGTCCAGTTCTTAATTTTTCCCATGCACTACTTCTGCTAGACATTCTTTCTACAGATGTTCTTTATCCATACAAGCTAATATTTTAAGTTTAGTTAAACCTTATGTCTTGTCTTAGGAAAAACTTCCTGATTTATCGTAGGCCCATAAGTGTGGTTATCATTGTCCTTGTCACCTATACACCTATTTCTATTTCAGTACCTAAATTGAGATTAAATTTTTCTCCTTGTAAAGTAGCAGACTGTCACTGTGATTCATAAGCTTGAGAGGGCTGAATTTCAGGAACAGGAAGAGTGGGTGGATAGGCTTGGAAAAGACATCTTGGTCAGTAGAATTTCATAGTGCAGCTGCTTATGCCTGAGGGAATTAGGTCTGCAGAGCTGCTGCTTGCTTTGGCCATGTTTTCTTCAAAATCTGTTTGACTATAGGATCCTTCAGTTATACCCTTCAAGGACAGTGTTTCAGAACAGCAGTGAAAAGCAGGACAACAAAATAGTTTCTCAACCCCATGTGCTTTTATCTTACATAGCAGTGTATTAACAGAATTTTTTATATAATGGTCAATCCTATGTCTTCCTTATAATCTCACTTTTGCTGTGGGGCATGGCTTTGGTTCAAGTACTTGGGTAGAAGCATGTGATGGCTGCTTAGTATACTCTTTCACAAGGGAAAAGATCTCTCTCCACAAAAAATGTATCTTAAGTAGTCACCATTCTTAGTCATGAGGCTAGCTGGGGCAAATACAGCACTTCTAGATATGCAAGACATTTTCTATCGAACAAATGTCTGCTTAGAGCATACACAACTGCTATTACTTCCCATAATGGAATCGGTTTACAACGGAAGGGCTTTTTCAGTCTTTCCATGTCAATGCACTAGGCCTATGTATAAACCTGGGTCTAAGAGCATGAAAATTTGAGAGTTAAACAAATACAGATCTGTGGTGTATTTCCACAGAAACGTGAAGCTGTATGATGGAGTGACTAGGAATGCAGGTGCACTGCTGAGTGCCCATGTTGCACAGTTTAGGTACATCCTGACTATCCCACTCTCCAGCACAAGCTCAATAGGGTCCTTTTTGGTAAAGAAGCTCTTTTTTTTGTATTAGTCTAGCTTTCAGTGCTGCTTGAATGACTTTAAACTACAATAGAGATGATGGTGTGAAATGAAAAAAATACCTGAAAAAAACCAGTCACTTTGACAGGCATATCCAGAAAAAATATCACAGACTATCCATCCAACCTTTGCCTTGTGTAGGTTAACGGTGACTGAGATGAGTACTTTTTTTGTAGTGAAATAAGGATTTCAGTTTTGGTACTGTGGATCCCTAATACAAATATTTGCAACATTTTTTCACACTTGTAACTAATACTTCTTATGAATGCTCAGGTTTCTTACCAAAATTCATCTTCTCCAGGTGTTTCTGCCAATTATACAAATTTGGAAACCAGACACAGAGAAGGCATAGCACATGATGAAAGATACTATCAGTAGTTGATTGTATGTTTGTGGAAAGGTTTATTTGCAATCACTTAAATGTATTTGTATGCTTCTGTAAGGTTTTCTGTATTGTTTCTTGCTCTACGCATATTACTCTGACAGCTCTTTCGTTATTCAAAATAATGTTCATGCATGCAAATATATATGACTGTAAATGTGTGCATGAAGTGCATGAAGGATAAGGTCCCTCCCCTAAGAAGATAAACTCTAATCCAGACAGAAAGAATTAATGTGATACCAATTTAAAACAAAAAGGAAAGAATGAAGTGGTTAACATTGAACAGATCACTACTGGAAAGCTTCTTGAAATAACTTGATCATTGGCCAGAATTTGTAGAGGACAACTGTTGTCAAAGAAGAAGGAGCTATTCAAAGCCTAAGAGACATGAAAGGAATTAAACCAATAGTGGAGGAATAAAGAAAACAGTAGGAAAGAGGATTGTAAGAAACACACATCTGAATGGTGTAAGTAAGAGAAAATAAGAACAGGCTTAGAGACAGAAAGGAAACTGGAAAGATCAAGTGTTCAAGGACAGGATGTCATAGTATGAAGAACTCCGTTACTTATTTACATAGAATATTGTCTAAGACATGCAACAAAAATCTCCCTATGTAACCAGAATTGTGAATCCTTTTCTGAGTTTCTCAAAGTTGCTATATGCTAAGATTGTTTCTATTTCTTGCAATAGAAGGAAAGAGAATCAGTTCTGGTAATTTTCACAGTTAAGGATATTCTGCTGGAAAAAGAAATGTAATTTGTGAGGATCAGAAAGAATGCCAAGGAAAAAGACAGAGATGTGCTTCATCAGGAGTGGCTATTTAAACATATCCCAGGGATGACGCTCAAGGAATATATGGTCTCCAAATAAGGCTCACAAGAGGTGTAAATGCCAGAAGTAGGCATTGACCTTAATTCAGGAATTCATTTGTACACATGCATTATGATGTAGTCCTTAACTGTATAGAGGTTTATTTCTTCCCATCGGCTAGTTCATTGAACAGAAATCACCATTATCTAGGAATGAATTAGCATTATGGAGCTAAGATGACTGATGATCTCAAGAAGAGACAAGATAGTCTTGTAGCTAATGGAGATATGTGTTTTCTGCTTGACTGCAACACTAAGTTACAGCTTTGTGAGTTGCACCATGGTTTTCACATGAGTCAATATGGATGGGATACCTCTCTGAGCAGCAGAGAAATTTTCTAGGCCCCTTTCATATACATAGTAGAATAAAACAGGTGCTTCTAGAGAATGGTTTGTCTCAGCCTAAAGCTGGCACCTGAAGTAGGTCAGATGCCATAGGTCAGTGCCATAAAGTTGATAATTTTCCTCCTCTGTATATAAAGGAAATCTGTGATCGCTGGCTGAAAGTTATATACCTATCTGTACTGTAGTCATGTGAAGGCAGGTGAGGTGAATCCCATATTATGCATTTCCTGAATGCTCATTTCAATTTGTGAATAACTGCTGCTGCAATATAGCCATCTTGGTGCTTTCACCAAGTACTGATTAAATTTAGCATTCAATTTCATCAGTTTTTTTGACATTTCTGCCGACAATCTGTGCTTTTGTTCAGACATGTAAATATATGTAAAGGAAAGTAATTAGCCCTATTGCTAAATGCTATAGTAGAAAATGATTCACTCCTTTTTAAAGAAATAAGGGCAAGATTTTAAACCTAATTTATTTGGAAGTAGTTTGCTCTCATTGATTTAGAAAGTTAGGTGCTTACATTTCTTAAATTATAACCTTATGGATAGTAGGAATTTGATGATTCTGTGCTCAAGGTGTGGTTTTGATGTTGGGCACTCTGTTTTGTTTGAGGTTCCACAGTGAGAATGAGGATTAAAAAGAGATTCTGAATACCTGTCTCTTATGTGGAAACCATCCCTTGAGCACAGGATAAGATGGGGTGAAAATATGTGATTATGTGGTAAATGACTATTGTAATGATGTATAAAGGAGATAAATTAAGATTACAATAGCAAATGATAAATAGCATTTACAGTTCTTCAGCATTGCCTTTTCAGGCTTACTTTTTAAACAGTTCTTGGGTTACACTGTTCTGTAGAGGTGCACCTGTTTAATAGAACTAGAAAAGGATCTCGGATTGTGGGGAATATGCCAAGAGTCTGTCATACAGCTCATGCAGAAACTGTACCTACACAGTGATTCAAAGCATAATTCTTTTACTGGACTGATAAAGTAACACAAATTTCATCTTAAACTTTAGTCACAATGGTAGAAGGCACATTAACTCAGTTCTTGTTCTGCTGAATTTTTTTGGTAAAAAGTTCAAATATGTAGATAAATAGTGAAATCACATAGTCCCACAATGCAGACATGCATCATTGTAAGTATATATGAAAAAGAAAGAACTGCAAAACGTATCTTTGTCATTGTCTTTCACTGGTGAACAAATGCTCTGAGGTGCTAAGTTTGGTTGTATTTTCCAACAGAGATTAAATATCAGCATTTCTGCAGATTAGAATAAATAGTATGCAGTCATTAAAAATAATAGAAAATTTTGCAGGTTGTTAAATAGGAATAAGCAGAGAAAACAACGGTGCAGAAGACAGCTGAATAGACTGCTGTTGTTCCTTACTATAAAACTGCCATGCTCTGCTCTCTAGATTAGAAATGACTCAAACTTCATAGGTGGCTTACCTCTTCCATTTTTCCCTTTCAGCAATGATCTTTCTTCAAGAACTCAATTAAAACCCAAAGTATTTTATTTCTTTTTATCTCATCTTTTCATCTCTTAATGATTTTTTTTAAAAAAACACTGCTCCTTTGGGAAGTGACAGTGTCCAATGCCAAGAAGCATTTCTGATTAAATATAAATACCAAATGCAGAGCCATTCAAATCTCTGTGCTTGAAGAGTTAACATATGAAACCTTCACAACATTTTCATATTTTGTGCAAGTACTGGTCAGAGCACATGAAATATGAAATATTTTATTCGTAATAGGATCATAGAATAATTTAGGTCAGACGGGACTTCAGTCTCCAGTCCAAACTCCTGCTCAAAGTCAGGTCAGCTGTGATGTCAGACAAGGTTGCTCAAGGGTCTTTCCAGTTGAGGCTAAAAAACTCCAAAGATGGAGAATACACAATCTCTCTGAGCAACCTGCTCCACTGCTAGACTGTCTTCATGGGAAGAGACTTCCTCTTTATAGCCAGTCTGAACCTCTCTTGTTTCATTTGATGCCCATTGTCTCTTGACTTCCCATCACGTAACACAGCAAAGAGCCTGGCTTCATCTTCTTGATAATGTCCCTGCAGGCATGGGAAGGCTGCTGTAGGCTCTCCCTCTCCCCAGAACCTCTGGAGCCTTCCCTTTTCCAGGCTGAACAAGCCCTGGTCTGTCGCGGTAGAGACGGACACGACAAGTAATAGATCACACAAAATGGCTACTTTATTGTTCTAACACACCTTTTTATCCCCTTCTTCAGAGTATGTGTTAGTATATGATTGGCTTAGTTAGTAACTAACAATTCATGATTGGTGAGTTTGTCAGGACGGTTCTTCTTATCACTATCTTGTTTTCGTACTGGTCTTCTCGGATCTTTCCAGACTTCTCAAGGATATACTACAAGCTGCTCAAGGTCGCGCTGTTCTCGAACTGTCAGGAATTCCGTAGACTTGTTGCATCCCCTGACAATTCCCCCTTTTTGTATTTGTGCTAAAAATATCCTGGCTGCCCTCTGCAGGGCCCTTTGCAGAAGGCTGAAAAGACAGGGCAACATTAGAAGCATAGTTATCACAATCAAGATCACTACCCCCACAGTCTTGAGCAGAGATATCAACCATCCAGATAATCCCCAACCCTCAAATATCTTTGTCCTTGTGCTAAAAGCAAGAAATCAATTCCAGCTCTATTTTATAGCGTAGCATGTCTGACACTATCAATGTCTAGCAGTAAATCTGATAATACTACACCAGTCTGTATTCAGGGACCCCAGAATTTGTGATTCCTGGGGTGGCAATGAGGGTTAATGCCCGATCCGTGAAAACCAGGCATTCCCATCCATTGAGTCCATGACCTGCTGCACAGGGGTCTCCATCAATAAGTTCTTAAACTTTGTCGATGTCAGTGTAACCCCCTATTAAACCTGTGAAAAAGGGATAGCTTGGTGGTGTTGTACTAAGGTATAAGAAATCTTGTCCAGTCACGTCAGCCAGGGTCATCCAGATGTTTTCTTTGGTTTGCGGTGGTATCCATGCCTACATCCATCCGAGGACTGTGAGGTAGATGAACCATCTGTACATTCTCGTGCTGTCTTGCTCCGCAAATTCAGCCCAGCAATCGGTAGTTGCCAGCTTTATGTGGGCGTCCCCACGGAGGCAACGATGGCCTTGCCGTACACCAGTCCGATGCTCTTCGGAAAATCCCGGTATTTATACATTTGTAGAGGAACGGATTTCAGCACACGTGGCCAGCGGGTGCCAAAAATCCGCCTCATTTGCAACCTATGACGCATGCGCTCGCTGGCCAGGCGCGCTGCATGAGTCATAGTCATCCTCTCTATTGGTTCATGGACTTTGTGATGCGGTTGCAATGCACAGAGAATCTTGACCTGTTATATTGGTCAAGGTGACCTACACTTAGTTTTTGGTTGAGGTGGTATTAATATTGCCACACCCTCTGGGATGTTCCAGATGATGATGGTCATTCAAATCAAGCGGGAGTCCATTGTGGGCCTGTATCTGTAAAAACACAAGCATAACCTCGCCCCCAGGTTAACAGCTCACATGGTCCACTCCACTGACCAGTAACTAAATCTTTAATGTGTACTTTGATGCCTCTTTGTAAATTCTGTGTTGAAAAAAGAGAAGTGTTGAAAAAAGGAGGTAGAGAAGAATTATCCCCATAAAAGAGAAAGCTAAGAACATAAACCACGTTATCTAAACATGCCTGTGGTGGTTCCCCAATCATTCCCCCTTTTTGTTTTTGAAGCTGCTGCTTCAGTGTGCCATGTGCACGCAGCTCTACTATTTGTGGAGAACCATTTTGATACACTACTTTGCTGTTCCAGTTGTTGTTTTCATACCATACTACTGGTGCTTTACCTGTTTTTCCAGAACCATCTGTGAAGACAGTAGGGCCTTTCACAGGTTCCGGCTGGCTTAAGTTTTTCTGACCAAATGGTATTTCTTGAGCAAATTTCAGGAGCAGGTGCGACGGTAGATGATACGAGATCTGTCCTTGAAAACCCGCCATAGCCACTTGCAGCTTGTAATTGTTTGCCAGACACCATTCAAAGTACCAATTTTGAACAGGTAAAACAATAGTAGCTGGATCACGTCATGTTAGTTCTACACATCGTTTTCTGGCTTTTATGATTACATCAACAATAAGTTCAAACAAGCCAGGAGCAGTTTTTCGTGGCCAGAAATGACAAAAACATCCATTCTAAAATATGTAATGGGTCATCCCACTCAGAATTCCACTGCACCAAAGCACCAAATGGCACAGTTTTGTCAATTAGTACAAAGAATTGTACCAATTGAGACAGATCAATTTGAGAAACAAATTTCTGGTGTATACATTGTTCCACCCTGTGAATTACATTTAACACTTCCTTATTCAATATTCTGGGTTCTGTTGGATCATTGGAATTTTTTAATAAGTTTAATAGAGGTTGTAACTGCGAATTGGTCAGTCCAAGATAGGGCCTGATCCAGTTCAAGGATCCCATTAATTTCTGTACATCACTGAGTGTCTTAACTGCAGGGCTAAGTTTCACAGGTTGGGGCACAACCTGCTTATTTGTAATTGTCATTCCCAAATATTTCCAGGGTGCTATTTTTTGCTCTTTTTCAGGGGCAATAACTAACTCATATTGTTGTAGCAAATTCGTGGCCAAATTGTTCATGCCATTCAACTGCTCCTTGTTGTCTGACTCTAACAGAATGCCATCCATATAGTGATAACTATAACTAGTAGGGAATTTTTCCCGTACAGGTGACAGAGCTTGTGCAACAAACGATTGACAAGTGGTTGGTGAATTTTTCATGCTCTGTGGCAGAACTCTCCATTGATATCTTTTTGCTGGTTCTGCATGATTGATAGAAGGCACAGAGAATGCAAAAATTTTTTAATTTTTTTTTTTTTTGTCTTGGGAAGCTAGTGGAATTGTAAAAAAAAACAACCCTTAAGGTCCATGACAATGATTTCCCAATCTTGAGGGATCATGGCAGGTGAAGGCATGCCTGGTTGCAGAGCCCCCATCATGGCCATGACAGCATTGACTTGCCACAGGTCATGCAAAAATCGCCATTTCCCTGATTTCTTTTTTTTTTTTTTCTTTTTTTTTTTTTTTCACAAACACTGGAGCATTCCACAGACTGTGAGATGGTTCAATCTGTCCGGCAGCTAGTTGTTCTGCTACCAATTCTTGCAGGGCCTTTAATTTTTTCAAGTGGTAGGGGCCACTGATCCACCCACACAGGGTTATTTGTTAACCAAGTTAAAACAAGCATGGGTTGTCTAACACCCTGCAGCACAGTGGCCCCCGTTAAAAATCTGTGATAATTCTCACCCCCCACTGCGACAAGCAATCCCTCCCCCATAAATTGAGGGGAGCTGCCATCACATATGGTTTAATAACTGCTTGTTGGCCCTCAGGATTGGCAATCGGAACTGGAGTGGCTGCTATCTTTGCACGTGTGAATCCTCCCAGCCCCACTACTCCCATACCAGCCTCCTCTGTTGGCCAGGTAGACGGCCACAGATAATTGGCAATAATAGTCACATCAGCTCCGGTGTCCAGGAGCCCTGCAAGCCTTACTGTAGTCGGAGATCTTCCATGATTCGACAGTGTGCACGTCATATGTGGTCAGGATGATGAGACAGTCTGAGACCAGCAGACCTGAGGGGGTCCCGTGGAGCTGAAGCCTCCAGCGCATCACAGTCGCTGTTCTGCTTTTGAAATAGAACTCAAAAAAGGAACAAGTTGAGCAATGCGAGTACCTTTAGGGATTGGTACTGGTGGGTAGGGGGTCGAAATCATTGCACAAATTTGACCTGTTAAAGCAGCATCAATAACTCCCACATGCACGATTATTCCATTCAACGTGCTACCTGATCTTCCCGGTAGCAATGCACTCAGTCCCCGTCCTATAGGACCCCTTGCATTAAGAGGGACCTTAACGATGTCTTTCGTGGCTAGAGTTACTGTGTCGGCGGTGGATACATCCAACCCTGCTAAGCCAGCTGTCGCAGCTGACAATTGTTCGCAGAGAGGAATTGGCCGGCTGTCGGGAGGGGATTTGTTCTCCTTGCGCGCCCTCTCACACTCATTTTGTGGTTTTCCTGTAGCGGCTGTCCATTAGCATGAAATTTGGAATGACACTGTTTTGCAAAGTGTCCTGATTTCCCACATTTCTTGCAAGTAATCTCCAGTGAGTGGTGCACCGGTTGTTTACCTGGTGATGTTTTGTGTGGAGAAGTTACTATGATGTGCCCTTCGCTGCCACACCCAGAGCACTTTCCAGAATTTCTCATAGCATTCACTATGGTGGTCACTGTGTGTACCAGCGTCCCAACTTTAGAACATGCAGCTACCATGTCAGGGACAGAAGGATCTCCTGGCAGAGCCTGTATGATCTTTTGACAGTCCTCATTAGCATTATCTTTTACCAACTGTTTGCATAGCATTTGTCTTAAGACCGCATCTTCTACCTGTTTTTCCAGGGCAGCAGATATTTTTTCTACAAATTGTAAAAAGGGTTCTGTGGGGCCTTGGCGGATAGTGATGTATTTTTGCTTCAGAGCTGCCATATCCATTGTTCGCTTTATTGCCATAAGGCCTATATTTCGTGCTTGTTCGAGAGCCAGCGGAGGCCATGTAGCCTGTAGCTGAGGGTTACTATACTGCCCTTCACCAAGCAAAGCATCCTCTCCAAGGCCTAATCTCAGGTCACCCTGTGGCAGTCGTGAATTATGCAGCGCCGCCGCGCGTGCCATCTGCCTCCAGGTGGATTCAAATACTTGCAATTGTACGGGCTGAAACAGCACTTGTGCTAGATGCATAATATCATATGGACACAGCAGATCTGTGCTAATTATACGAATAAGTTGCATTACCTCAGGAGAATTGATTCCAAATTTTTGTACTTTATTCTGCAAATCCTGCACTACTCTCCAGCCTATGGGATTGTGCTCATCGTGCCGGTTTGTGCCTGCAGTAGCTTTGAAAACAGGAAATGTAACAGGAGCCTCTGCTGCGTTATCTAGAGGCTTTAGAAATGCAGGTGTTAGAGAGCACGGGCTGAGGCGTTCTACTAGATCCCAGTTGCCGGAGTAGGCAGCATATCTTCTAACTCCCTCCCAAAATTGATCAGGGGATCTCGGGGCCACAGTTACCGTGGACGGAGGGAGAGTCCATGGCAGGGGTTCTTTTGGTATGGTTTTATCTGCGAGTTGCAGGGATCGCATAGCGTCAATTAGAGATTTTTCTGCCTCAGCTTCATTTTTGCTCTCATTTTCCGTGCAGCCCTCACATTCGGTTTGAGTCTCACCATCCTTTCGGCCCTCACTTTCGGTACGGCCCTGGCTTTCATTACGGCCCTGGCTTTCTGGCTCAGTGTTAATCGCCACATTTTTCTCTTCGGGGGGGGCTGATGGAGTCACCCCTTCTGCCGCCGCACCAGTAGGTGAGGAGGGCCCCTCATCGCCCGGTAAAGTAATTAATGGTGTAGGAGGAGGAGGTGAATAAGGGTATGATCTGATTTTGCTTGTGAGGGGTTTTCTGCCCGCAACTGCTGATATTGTAGCATCGGCCGCAGCTGTTACTTGAGCAGAAACTTTTTCATTGATAACATTTTCTGATTTCTCATCTTTCTTTTGCTGATCTTTCGCATCACATTCTGCTTTCCATTCCTTCAGGGTCTCACGTAATAGACGCCATACGATCGCCAACTTACAGAGCTCTTTCTGTCCTTTAGAGATCTCATCAAACATTTTCCAGCCCACTGTTTGCCATGCATCCACACTGAATGCAGTAACTGTTGTGGCTGTAAAGCCTTGCACCTTACACTGTATTAAAATCCGTTTCAGGCTTTGTTCTGGGGTTTTAACCCCTTTTCTTTTTAACAGGGCTTTCCAGGTAGACAAAATCGTCTCCTTTTCTTTTGTTAATTTCTGCCCCATTCTAACAGTTTAGTCCCCGGTGGCTCACCTTATTAGGTGTCTAGGCTCAGGTCCGGACCAGGCAGATTCCACTGCTCTCAGCTTCACCGGGCTCCGTCTCCGCAGCTTTTCTCGCTGCCAGTATACTCTTTCGCAGCTCTCGTCGCCGCTGGTATACTTCTCTCTAGTGCTGGATTTATCACCGTTAGATGATCTGTTCGCTCAGGCGCATCGGGGTCACCATTTGTCGCGGTAGAGACGGACACGACAAGTAATAGATCACACAAAATGGCTACTTTATTGTTCTAACACACCTTTTTATCCCCTTCTTCAGAGTATGTGTTAGTATATGATTGGCTTAGTTAGTAACTAACAATTCATGATTGGTGAGTTTGTCAGGACGGTTCTTCTTATCACTATCTTGTTTTTGTACTGGTCTTCTCGGATCTTTCCAGACTTCTCAAGGATATACTACAAGCTGCTCAAGGTCGCGCTGTTCTCGAACTGTCAGGAATTCTGTAGACTTGTTGCATCCCCCGACACTGGTCCCTCCCTCAGCCACTTGCTCATGTTTGGTTTGCTGCCCACCAGGACTCCCAAGCCCTCCCTGCAGAGCTGTTCCCCAATCAGTCCCAGCCTTCCGGATCTTGGAAGTCTCATTTGCTGCTTAAACAAGTACAAGTCTCTGGCTGTTGCTTCTTTTGTGCAGTTGGATGATTCGAGCCTTTGTCTCTGCAGGATCTCTGTGCAGACCCCGTCAATCAATCTTTTTTGCATTCTCTGACAGGGCACAGTCTGCTCGCCTTCTGTTGGCAGTGCAGGCCCTCAGCCAGAGCACCCCTGCTGCAGGCAAGGACGCTATCCTCTACCCCAGCCCAGGGAGAGGCATCAGGCCCTTCCTGTAGCCCCAGACCCGGATGGCCACATCTGCCCTTCAGAGCTCTGAGTCAAGGCCTCTGCTGTACCACTAGTTGCTCCAGCTCATGCTAGGGACTGTGCTTCATGGCATCTGCTCAAGTATATTAAGCAGACCCACGCTGTTTTAAGTAGCCTTCCAGCTCCCTTCCATGAACTCTTGTGCACGAACTACTGCAACTACTACCTACTACTTGCTGCACTGTAGGCATGGTAGTTACACGGATCTTTTGCTAACACTAGCTCAGTGGGTGTTTGACACCCTAATCAGGAGTCAGTTGCAGACAAAACGTCTAAGCACCTTTTGAAGAGGAAAGACTAGCAGACATTTTTACAAACTGAATTTGCTAGAAGCAAAAACCTCTAGTACTCACACTTTTCCCTCAGCAGTAGGTACCCCAGAATTCTTAGACAAATTCCAGGAAGTCCTCCAACCATACCAGGCAATAAAGGAAGCCCAGAAATCACTGTGCAAAGTGTTGTGTCTGTTAGCTGCCTCTGTTTGCTGCACCCTGGGCAAAGGAGGTGAAGTCTAAATAAATATTACTTGTATAGCCCTATAATGCCTATTTTTTGAGTAAGAGTGAGTCTTCTGCTTTATACTTTATTGGAGTATATAGTATAAAGCATGCAGATAGGTAAATAACTTTATCTGTCAAGAGATTTATTTAAGCTAATTATCACAAAGGGGTTTTGCATCTTCTATGTGAGCAGAATGCCTGAACATTTTGCTTTTCTTAACACTGTTATAAAAGTTGTGCAGAAGACAATGTTGAAAAACTCCTCTCCCACATTTGTTGTGGAGGATCCACAGGGGAAATCACGCACAGACCAATGTGATCAAGTGAAGTCCATTTCCTACAACTTTTAGCACAGTTATATACCTTATGTGCTTGCGCATGCGCCTTATACAATACTGTAATTGGTACAATACCCTGGTTCATGTGACACTATCTTATCCTCTATTGGCTGTGCAAGCTTCTTCATGAGGTGTCCAGCAGTTACTTATCTCATTCTTTGGCATCCAGGAGTTGCTTGTCAGGCTCTTCTTATCTTCCTTTTTCCCAGCGTACAAGGGCACAGCATCCTTGTCGGCTCCAGCACTTTGTAAACTTATGCTTCGTTCCTACCTAACGGCTGGATTGCTCACATGCCCTCGCCCAGCCAAGAAATCCTCAACACACATTAAACAACTAAGATGGTTTCTCTTAAGCAGACCATTATTAATTGTTTTCAGAACTATTTTGGAAGATTGATTCATGCATAAAAATGCATTTAGTCAAGGATTTCAAGTTTCAGCAACTCTGCTTAAAAAAGCTTTATAATTTTCTTCTTGAAGAAAGATCTTTAATTACATTGGAGCAATAGAGTGGGATTTATGCATATATTCTAATTATGTACTAGTAAAACTGAAAAGCTCTTCGTTAAAACCATGTGGAGAAAAATCAGACACATGCCAGCACTTCATTACTGAGAACTTAAGAGGAATTATGTGGTGGCTTATTATCAGTATTACATAAATAGAAGGGCACTCTACATATTGCATATGTCGACACAGTCTTTTAGATTAAAAAATAGGCTGATTTTGAGAAAACAGAAGAGGATACAAATTAACTCAGTTAATTAAACCAAAGCAATTAATTCTAGATTGTGCTATTAGCACCTTACTACCTGTTTAGTAGAGTAAGCATAATAATAAACATGTTCTTTCTAAGTTAAATCTGTTTATATACATGCATGCACAGATATATATGGAGATTATAAAATGGAAGATCAAAGTTCATTCAACTACAACCTAGTTAGGTCTATCTGATCATCAAATAGTATGGTTAGCACATATAATGATTCATAAGAATTACATGCTTATAGCATGAGCAGATTATATGACATGCTTTCTGTTTAAACATAAGCCTTTGTGATGAAGGGTTTTCTTATGTTGTAAACAAGAACAGCTGGTGCACAGGCTGTGTTACAACACACTGTAATAACAACACAATAGACTTATTGTTACTTCTAAGATTGTGTATAAAGAAGTTATTCATATTTTAAACACAGAATTACTGAGCACTTCTTGCCAAATTGCAGACCGTCATGCACAATTCCCTTTGAGTCACAAGCACATGACTTTTCACTTAGGGTCAGTCAATAAGATGATAAAATAATTAAGAATCATGAGGGGTTTGGGTATGTACAACATCCAGCTGCTGACTCCAAATTCATAGGAGGGAACTGAATAAACTCTGAACCTCAGCAAGGTAGGTGGGATAGCAGTAGAAGTTAGAAATGAGAATGGAAATAACAGTGTGTCCCTATAGTGAGTCCCTCTGCTGACACTCACATTTGGCCAAATCCTGCAGCTCTTTCTTTGTTATCAAGATCCTTTATATTATACATCTACCCATAAAAAGGGGGTATTGCTGTATATTCCAAGAGAACCAGCTCATTAAATGTAGAGAGGTGACATAACGGTTTGATTATGGGGAAGATTTCTTGTGGCTGTGTGTGTAAAATACCTAGCTCATTATTTGTTAGGTAAAAAAGCATGCTACATTATGCATAGCACACATATCACTGCATGGTTAAACACCATAATTTCCTAATATTTGCAGTATCTCATTTCTACCTCTATCAGTAAGTGTTTTCAATGAGAGGTATTACTGATTTTTTTTTAGGGTAACTTCAAAGTAGGACACATGAATGAGAGACTTCCAGTATCACCAGTCCTCGTCTTCTCTTATTATGCACAAATTTCTCACGTAATCGGTTTCTTAAACTGATCAAATTTGATTTTAAACTTCTAAAGTTTCTTGTCTAAATTATTCTTATGAGAAGAAACACAGAATTAGAGAAGGGTTGAGGTTGGAGTGGATCTCTGGAGGTCATCTGGTCCAACTGCCCTGCCTGAGCAAGGCCACCTAGACCCAGTTGCCCAGGACCAAGTCCAGATGGCTTCTGAATATCTTCAAGGATGAAGACTCCACAACCTCCCTGGGCAGCCTGTGCCAGTGCTTGGTCACCCTCACAGTAAAAAAAGTGTTTCCTGATGTTCAGACAAAACCTCCTGTGTTTTAGTTTGTGACCATTGCCTCTGGTCCTGTCATTGGACACCACTGAAAAGAGCCTGGCTCCGTCCTCTTTGCACCCTCTCTTTAGGTATTTATATACATTAATAAGATCCCCCCTCAGCCTTCCCTTCTCTAGGCTGAACAACCCCACCCAGCTCTCCACATCTGGCCTCACCAGTGCTGAATAGAGGGGAAGTATCACCTCCCTTGACCTGCTGGCAATACTTTGCCTAATGCAGCCCAGGACACAATTAGCCACTTCCCCCCCCCCGGGGACATTGCTAGCTCATATTCAACACGGTGTCAACCAGGACCCCCAGGTCTTTTTCTGCCACAGTGCTTTCCAGCTGGGTGGTCCCCAGCATATGGTGGTGCCTGGGATTGTTCCTTCCCAGGAGCAGGACTTTGCACTTCTCATTGTTGAACTTTGAGGTTCCTGTCAACTCATTTCTCCAGCCTGTTGAGGTCCCTCTGGATGGCAGCATGACCCTCTGGCATATCAGCCATTCCTCCCAGTTTGGTGTCATCAGCAAACTTGCTCAGGGTACTCTCTATCCTACCATGGAGATCATTAATGAAGGTGTTAAAAAGTATTGGACCCAGTGTTGACCCCTGGGGTACACCGTTAGTTTCTGGCCATCAACTAGACTTTGTTCTAGTGATTACCACCCTCTGGGCCTGGCCAGGCAGTCAGTTTTCAATCCACCTCACTGTCTGCTCATCCAGCCTGTACATCAACAGCCTATCTATGAGGATCTTATGGGAGACAGTGTCTAAGGCCTTACTGAAGTCCAGGTAGACAACATCCACGGCTCTTCCCACATCTACAAGGCCAGACATTTCACTGTAGAAGTTTACCAAGTTGGTCAAGCATGGCTTCCACTTGGTGACACCATGCTGACTACTCATTATTTTCTTGTTGTTAATGTGCTTGGAAATAGTTTCCAGGATTAGCTACTCCACCACATTTGCAGGGACCAAGGTGAGTAGTAGCGGCCTGTAGTTCCCTGGGTCCTCCTTGCCCTTTCTGAAGATAGGAATGACATTTGCTTTCCTCCGGTCATCAGGTACTTCTTGCAGTTGCCATGATTGATCAAAGATTATCAAGAGTGGCTTTGCAATATCAGCCAGCTCACTCGGCACTTGTGGGTGCATCTTGTCAGGGCCCATATGCATGCCCAGTTTTCTTAAGTATTCCTTGACCTGATCCTCTTCCACCAATGATAGACCTTCCTTGCTCCAGCCTTTTCTCTTCATCTCTGGGACCTGGGATTCCTGAAGGCTGATCTTGCTACTAAAGGCTGAGGCGAAGCAGGCATTCATTACTTCAGCCTTTTCCGTGTCCTGTGTAACCAGGTCCCCTGTCTTGTTGAGCAATGGGCTTGTGTTTTTCCTAGTCTTCCTTTTGTCTCCTGAGAAGAACAAGTTACTTTCCATATCAGCCTAATCATGCTATTTGGAAGAAGGGATAGCAACCAAAGAGGCAGCAGTGGTGCCTCATTGTCTCTTGAGGGGCCTTCTGATGGAAAGAGAATATTTGCCCTAACACAAATGTTTTCTTAAGCAGTAGTTATACAGCTTTAAAATTTTTTTTTCCTGAAAGAAACCAGTGTCTCTTAGTATTTTCCCATAGATTCATCTAATAATCTTTTGTCTTGTTTCACTTTGAATTAATTTTTCCTGAATGTGAATAAGCAGAACTGTACACAGTACCTTGCATGAGATCTCTTAGAGCTTGAACAATGCTGTCAATCTTGCCTTCTTTTGTGGGAAATGTTTGAGACGTAGAAGAGTGTATTTGTCTTTTACATGATATCATCACATTTGTGAATCATAGACATCTTGTGATTGACTAACATGTACAAGTCTCTCACCTTTTCAGTTGTATTCTGCAACGGACCCTTTCACTGCAGACATTTTTGTTAGCCCTTTGTGTGCTTCTTACTTCTCAAGTTCCATCCCATTTCTATTAACCCTGTCTTCAAGGTCATGCATTTTTTCCTGTAAGATATACAAAGTCTTTCTTAGTATATTTTTGTTACCCTGATGATTTTAATTTCAGTTTTTCTACATGTTCTTGGTTTACAGATCAATAATCATTTCAGTAGCTATATAGAGGATATATGCACAACAACAGATACACTTGATTTATCTACCCAGATTACAACTCTCTGATGTTACATACTCATATCTGTCTATATTGTAAAAAATAGTATTTTAACAACAAGCACAAGAGATCGTTTTTGGTTTGCTTTTAAAGACACTGATTACTTTTGAAACAACACTTGCTTTAGAGCAAGGAACTGGTGGCTTAATGAAAAAATCACACCCAGAACCTTTTAGCTTCTTCCTTGTGTGGAAACAAAAGAATGTAAAGTTCAACATATATTCTAACTCCAACTGTTATTACCATAACAGGATTGAATTTATGTATTGTATGTTTCCCACAGACAAAGTGTTTGCTGATAGAGATAGGCAAAGTTAAACAAGAAGCACTGCATGCAAAGAAAAGAAAATAAAAGAAAATTAAGGACTGATGAGCATCTGTTGCTCCATGAAACCCTTAAATATTATCATCACTTTTCCCAACCAGAGATTGTTAGCTGCAACCAAGGGGAAAAAAGGTTGAAAAGCAATATTGGGCTTCACACAATGTTGCATGTAAACCAAAGGAATGGGGAAAAATTAGCTATGGTCAGAACATATGGCTGTTTTGTCTGGCAGATATTCTCAATTTCTCAGATTTTTAATAAAAGACTTCTCATTATTAATGTGTGTCCTGGGTTCAGCTGGGATAGAGTTAATTTTTACAGGAACCTGGGAGGTGGGGGCATAGCCGGGGCAGCTGAGCTGAACTAGCCGAGGAGCTATTCCATACCATGTGACATCATGCTCAGTATATAAATGGGGAGTGGGCTGGGGGGGCCTCTGGGTTTTCGGTTGGGGAAGTAGCAGAGCACCAGGTTGAGGGTGGTGAGCAGTTGCACTGTACATCACTTGTTTTGTATATTCTTTTATTAGTATCGTTGTTGTTGTTGTAACTTCTCTTTTTGTGTTGTCCCAGTAAATTGTCCTTATCTCAACCCACGAGGTTCTGGTTTTTTTTTTTTTCTTTTCTCCTTTCTGATTCTCCTCCCCATCCCACCGGAGCAGGGCGGGGAGGAGTGAGCCAGCAGCTGCGTGGTCCTTTGTTACCAGCTGGGCTGAAACCACGACAGTCTTTTTTGGCGCCCAACGTGGGGCAGAAGGGTTGAGATAATGACAGATCTGGCCAGAGCTTATTGAAACAAATTTGTCAAACGCATTTCTTAGATAAATAGATGTTAGTCACAATGTTGTTTCATTTGTTTACATGGTGGCATTTTGTAAACTCTTATATGCTCTGTGTATTGCCTGTAGTTGCGTATCTCATCTCTGGGAGAGTGATTGGGATTATCATTTTGCTGTACTGGGCAATGTCGACTTATGAAATGATTACATCACTGGTCATGAGGTTAAGCTGGTATCTGTATGGGGCAGTGATATAATTTCCATACTTTGGGCACCTTGTGTCGGATTTTATTGGTAATTACACCCAATCCATGGGGAAACTAGGGGGGGATACTTCCCCCCGTCCGTTCACGTCCCTTTTCTCCTTCCGACTAATTACAACAGCTTTTGAGAATTTTGAATATCCTTGGGATGCGCAAGCCAGTGTGCTGTTAGTGCTATGCCTCCTGAATATGTTTCAGGTCTTCTTTAGGGCTACAAAAAGGCTCTTTAAGAGTGCCACTCAGAGATCTCCCCCAAAGCTGGATATTCATGGGTGGCACGGCATGTGGGAGGATGTGGGCAGGTATCTAGAGAAATTCTCACCACCAGTGACTTGGAAGTTCACTCCTGAACAACTAAGAACCCTCAGGAAGTGATAGAATATTTGAAAGAAAAATGCTGTGGCTATCCCAGAGACACACAACTCACTACACTGTGCTGGGCCCTGGCCAGTATCTACCAAACACTGCTTGATACTAGGCAGCACCCTCAGGGGGAAAAGATGGAAAACAGGACAACAGGCCCCATGGCTACCCCAACCCCGACAACAGGCCCCGTGGTTGCCCCTACCATGAAAACAGGTACCATGGCTGTCTCTACCCTGGTGACAGATACTGCAGCTAAACCAGAGAACCAACCTGTGCCAGTATCAGTCGCCCCTGTACAGAAAAAGAAACACACAAAGAAATCAGTTCACTTAGTGAGAGATGAAGATGAACCAGGGTCATCGCGAGAACAGGAGGAAGAGGCAGAACCTGAAATAATTACCCGATCTTTATCCATGAGTGAGTTGTGTGACATGCAAAAAGATTTTAGCCGCCACCCAGGTGAGCACATTGTTACCTGGCTGCTCCGATGCTGGGATAGTGGGTCTAGTAGTGTGGAATTAGAGGGTAAGGAAGCCAAGCAGTTGGGATCTCTGTCTAGGGAAGGGGGCATCGACAAGGCGATTGGGAGAAAAACACAAGTCCTCAGCCTCTGGAGGCGACTTCTGTTAGGTGTAAAGGAAAGATACCCCTTCAGGGATGAAGTTACATGTCACCAAGGCAAGTGGACCACCATGGAGAGAGGTATCCAGTACCTGAGAGAATTGGCCGTGCTGGAGGTGATTTATAATGATCCAGAAAATTTGCAGTCACCCACAGATCCAGACAAAGTCCAATGCACACAACCCATGTGGCGGAAGTTTCTACGAAGTGCACCACCAGCCTATGCCAACTCATTGGCAGTAATGTCCTGGAAAGAAGGCTATGGACAAACAGTGGATGAACTGGCTGTCCAACTCCGGCAATACAAAGGAAGTCTCTCTTCCTCCCTACGGGCCTGTGTCTCAGCTGTAGAGGAACTGTCCCGAGAGTTCCAGCAATTCAAAGTGGATCTGTCCTCCTCCTCACCTGTACAGGCCCGCATTGCAGTTATTGGGAGTAAGCGTTCCTCTGCCCAAGAGAGAGGAGAGAGAAAGTACAGACGATGGGCTAACCTGTGGTTTTACCTGCGTGACCATGGAGAGGACATGAGGAAGTGGGATGGAAAACCTACCTCAGTCTTGGATGCACAGGTACAGGAGTTGCGAGAAAAATCAACCAGGAAAGAGAATTCTTCTTGGAAAACTGATGCTCCAGTTTCCCGTGAGCAGTCCCCCAGACGCAGTAGATGGGCTGATCTCATTTCTGATCCCCTTGAAGGGACTTCTGATTCACGTGTGCAGAAAGTGAGTAACGGATATTCTAACTAGGATTAGAGGGGCCCTGCCTCCAGCCAGGTGGAGGAGAGGGACAACCGAGTCTACTGGACAGTGTGGATTCGATGGCCTGGCACATCAGACCCACAGGAATATAAGGCTCTAGTGGACACTGGTGCACAATGTACCCTAATGCCATCAAGTTATAAAGGGGCAGAACCCATCTGTATCTCTGGTGTGACAGGGGGATCCCAAGAGCTAACCGTATTGGAAGCTGAAATGAGTCTAACCGGGAATGAGTGGCATAAACACCCCATTGCGACTGGCCCAGAGGCCCCATGCATCCTTGGTATAGATTATCTCAGGAGGGGGTATTTCAAGGACCCAAAAGAGTACCATTGGGTCTTTGGTATAGCTGCATTGGAGACGGAGGAGACTGAACAGCTGTCTACCCTGCCAGGTCTCTCCCAAGACCCTTCGGTTGTGGGGTTGCTGAAGGTTGAAGAACAACAGGTGCCAGTTGCTACCACGACGGTGCACCGACGGCAATATCGCACCAACCGAGACTCCCTGATCCCCATCCATAAGCTGATTTGCCAATTGGAGAACCAAGGAGTGATCAGCAAGATCACTCACCCTTTTATAGTCCCATATGGCCCGTGCAGAAATCCAATGGGGAATGGAGACTAACAGTAGATTATCGTGGGCTGAATGAAGTCACGCCACTGCTGAGTGCTGCTGTACCAAATATGTTAGAGCTTCAATATGAACTAGAATCAAAGGCAGCTAAGTGGTATGCCACAATTGACATTGCTAATGCATTTTTCTCCATTCCTTTGGCAGCGGAGCACAGGCCTCAGTTTGCTTTCACTTGGAGGGGCGTCCAGTACACCTGGAATCAACTGCCCCAGGGGTGGAAACACAGCCCCACCATTTGCCATGGACTGATCCAGGCAGCACTAGAAAAAGGTGAAGCTCCAGAGCACCTGCAATATATTGATGACATCATCGTATGGGGCAACACGGCAGAAGAAGTTTTTGAGAAAGGGAAGAAAATAATCCAAATCCTTTTGAAGGCTGGTTTTGCTGTAAAAGAAAGTAAGGTCAAGGGACCTGTGCAGGAGATCCAGTTCTTAGGAGTAAAATGGCAAGATGGGCGTCGTCAGATCCCTGCGGACGTGATCAACAAAATAGCAGCTATGTCCTCACTGACTAACAAAAAGGAAACACAGGCTTTCTTAGGTGTTGTGAGCTTTTGGAGAATGCATATTCCAAATTACAGTCAAATTGTAAGTCCTCTCTACCAAGTTACTCGGAAGAAGAACGATTTTATATGGGGGCCTGAGCAACGACAAGCCTTTGAACAAATTAAGTGGGAGATTGTTCATGCAGTAGCTCTTGGGCCAGTCAGGACAGGACAAGATATTAAAAATGTGCTCTACACTGCGGCTGGGGAGAATGGCCCTACCTGGAGCCTTTGGCAGAAAGCACCTGGGGAGACCCAAGGCCGACCCCTGGGGTTTTGGAGTCGAGGATATCAAGGATCCGAGGTTCGCTATACTCCAACTGAAAAAGAGATCTTGGCAGCATATGAAGGAGTTTGAGCCACCTCATAAGTGGTTGGTACTGAAACACAGCTCTTCTTAGCACCCCAACTGCCAGTGCTGGGCTGGATGTTCAAAGGGAAAGTTTCCTCTACACATCACACGACTGACGCCACGTGGAGTAAGTGGATTGCACTGATCACACAACGGACTCGCATAGGAAACCCCAGTCACCCAGGAATGTTAGAAGTGATCACGGACTGGCCAGAAGGCAAAGATTTTGGAATGTCACCAGAGGAGGAGGTGACATGGGCTGAAGAGGCCCCGCTGTATAATAAACTGCCAGAAAATGAGAGGCAATATGCCCTGTTCACTGATGGGTCCTGTCGCATTGTGGGAAAACATCGGAGGTGGAAGGCTGCTGTATGGAGTCCTACACAACTAGTCACAGAAACTGCTGAAGGAGAAGGTGAATCGAGTCAGTTTGCAGAGGTGAAAGCCATCCAGCTAGCGTTAGACATTGCTGAAAGAGAAAAGTAGCCAGTGCTCTATCTCTATACTGACCCATGGATGGTGACAAATGCCCTATGGGGGTGGCTACAGCAATGGAAGAAGGGCAACTGGCAGCGCAGAGGTAAACCCATCTGGGCTGCCGCACTGTGGCAAGATATTGCTGTTCGGATAGAGAAGCTAGTGGTAAAAGTACGTCACGTAGATTCTCATGTGCCCAAGAGTCGAGCCACTGAAGAACATCAAAACAACCAGCAGGCAGATCAAGCCGCCAAGATTGAAGTGTCTCAGGTGGTCCTGGACTGGCAACGTAGAGGTGAGCTATTTATGGCTCAGTGGACCCACGATACCTCAGGCCATCAGGGAAGAGATGCAACATATAGATGGGCTCGAGATCAAGGGGTGGACATGACCATGGACACTATCGCACAGGTTATCCATGAATGTGAAATGTGCTGCAATTAAGCAAGCCAAGCGGCAAAAACCCCTGTCGCATGGAGGGCGATGGCTGAAATATAAACAGTGGGAGGCCTGGCAGATTGACTATATCACACTCCCACAAACACGCCAAGGCAAGTGCCATGTGCTTACAATGGTGGAAGCAACCACTGGGTGGCTGGAAACATACCCTGTGTCCCATGCCACTGCCCAGAACACTATCCTGGGCCTTGAAGAGAAAATTTTATGGCAACACGGCACCCCAGAAAGAATCGAGTCGGACAACGGGACTCACTTCCGAAACAACCTCGTAGACACCTGGGCCAAAGAACATGGCATTGAGTGGGTATATCACATCCCTTGTCACGCACTGGCCTCCGGAAAAATTGAACGATACAATGGACTGCTGAAAACTACATTGAGAGCGATGGGGGGTGGATCTTTCAAACATTGGGATACACATTTAACAAAAGCCACCTGGTTAGTTAATACTAGAGGATCTGCCAATCAGGCTGGCCGCGCCCAACCAAGAGTTCCACATACTGTAGAAGGGGATAAAGTCCCTGTAGTGCGCATGAGGAGTATGTTAGGAAAGACAGTCTGGGTTAGTCCTCCCTCAAGCAGAGGCAAAACCATTTAAGAGGTTGTTTTTGCTCAGGGACCTGGGTACACCTGGTGGGTGATGCAGAAGGATGGGGAAGTTCGATGTGTACCTCAGGGAGATTTGATTTTGGGAGAGAATAGCCAGTGAATTGGGCTGTATGATATTTAACTGCTAAATAACCTGCCAATGCATGTCATTGTATCTATAGTGTCTATATGCCATATCAAGGGTATTATTGTAAGAATTATCCAAATGACTACAGAATGGACTTTTGAAACTGAGCCAAGTACAACAGCGATAGAACTTGAACTGGCACCCAGCAATTTCCTCAAGATCAGCATCTTCGACCTGCAGACCAAGGGCATGAGTTGCACCAACTGTACTAGCCACAAGTTCCAGAGACAACATACAATGACCCAACATCTCACCATCTCTCTCTTATCCTGAAGAACTGTTACAACAGATAGAGCCCCAAAATCAATGGACGCATTAGAGGGATAGCCCATAGGCTAAAGGAACACTATGTGTGTGTGTGTGCGAGGTCGGGGGGGGGAGTCCATATACTTATATATAAGACAAGGAAAGTAGTAGTGGTTGATTGGAAAAAAATGTAAGATCTGGGCATGATGTAGATGGTATAGAATAAGGGGTGGATAATGTCCTGGGTTCAGCTGGGATAGAGTTAATTTTTACAGGAACCTGGGAGGTGGGGGCATAGCCGGGGCAGCTGACCTGAACTAGCCAAGGAGCTATTCCATACCATGTGACATCATGCTCAGTATATAAATGGGGAGCGGGCCGGGGGGTGGCCTCTGTTTTTCGGTGGGGGAAGTGGTGGAGCGTCGGGTCCTGGGTGGTGAGCAGTTGCACTGTGTATCACTCTTTTTTGTATACTTTTTCATTAGTACCGTTGTTGTTGTTGTAATTTTTCTTTGTGTTTGTCCCAGTAAACTGCCTTTATCTCAACCCTCGAGGTTCCAGTTTCTTTTTCTTTTCTCTCCTCCGTCTCCTCCCCATCCCACCGGAGGGAGGCGGAGGAGTGAGCGAGCGGCTGCGTGGTCCTTTGTTACTGGCTGGGCTGAAACCACGACAATGTGCAATAAAAACAAGGTTTCCTTGGCATATGCAGAAAATCTATAATAAGAAGTTGTTAAAGTAAACTGCTGTTGATTTAAGGTAATACAGACACAGTATAGTGTAAGTATCCCTATTATCTATATCATAGATTTTCACAAGACATTGAAAGGAGTAAGTCATGAATGCTGAAAATACAATGTGAATAACCCAATTCTTTTCCTAGACAAGAGACCAGGAAAATACTTACTTTCACTAAAACCAGTTGTGTTGGTATAGGTTGTACAATGTCTGTTTGCTCTAGAGTCAAATCTGTCCTTCTGAAGTGGATTTGTAAAGCAAACATTTTTCCCCTCTCTTAACAATTTCTGTGTGTTCTGCTCTTACTATTCACCTCTCAGCAAGTCCTGTTCACCTGTAATGCTCATTATGAACACACCTGGCTAAAGGTCTTTTTCTGAAGAGGGCTAGGGGTTAGAAATAAGATGTGTCCAGAGATATTTCTAACTTCACACAAAGTTGTGTGTATTGTATCTTGACGGAAAGGTAAAGTTCATTGTATCTTGACACAGAGGTAAAGTTCAGTTGCTCATTTCCTTAAAACTAATGATTCAGTAGTAGCACATAAACATATTTTAAATTCTATCATTGCAAGCAAAAGGGCTAGAAACTTTTACTTAAAGGAAGGCTGAATATTCCCTTTACAGTACTGCTTCTAAGGCAAGGCAGTGCTGGATCATGGTAATGAAATCCTAGGAAAATTCATTCAACACATGCAAACAATATGGAAGTTAGTGACAAATTATTATGCTTATGTATAACTGGCTTGCGGTTGTTCATTCTTGTTCCACAGAGATTTTCTTATTTCACAAAATAAGATGGTTTTATTTTTCCTGAAAAAATGAGTATGAGCTGTCTCTACACGGGCTAATGTAGGGCTACTTTTCTGTCCCAGAGAAGAATCACCTCACTGCTGATTCTTGCTTAAAATACCAGGCCACAAGCATGGTCTGGGGTAGTAGACACCTATCATTGCCCTGCATAGAAAGATGAAGTCCCTGTTTAGACACGGGGGATGTTTCTGATGTTTTTCCACAGTACTCAATGGAGCTGTCTTCTGCCTTGGAAATGTCTATTTCTTCAACCCTTCCCTTTCTTTGTCAAGCAGATGAGGAGGAGATCATCCTTCCCCTCACCTCACTCATCATGTACTTATTTCTTGGCACACTGTGTAAGAGTGTCAGGCCATCCCAGAAAGCACCCAAAAGAAAACGTAGAGGAGCAAGGAATTGAGTTCCTCAGGCCTTCAGTCACCAGAGGTAATTCAATACCAAAGGCAGGCTGTCAGCTGACACCCAGAAATCGTCTTCTTTCCATCATTGTTGCTCTGGAATACCCATTAAGCACAAATGCCACCAGCCTGAAACTGGGCTTTCAAGCAGGTAAATGTTCCCATTCCATCGGTGGGCCCCTAAGAGACTGTGAGGCACCACTGCTGTATCTTTGGTTGCTGTTCCTTCTTTCAAATTGCATGATTAGGCTGATATGGAAAGTAACTTGTTCTTCTCAGGGGACAATTTTTTTAGTAGAGGAAGGAATTCTAACGCTACCAACTGGTCTGTGCTTATGTAGAGAGGTGCTATAAAATGAAACAGATTACTTGGAGAGAGAGAAAGGGGACATAAGCCTGTTCTTCATTCACTGATGCCTCAAAGCCCTTCTCTCTGTCGGTCCCTTCTCCTTGTCATCCCTGCAACAGGAGACATGTCTTTCGTGGCTTTCTGCTGAGTGGTGGAAACCTCTGCACATTCTAGCAGTTTTTAGTCTAGAAGCAGAGACCTCAGATGAAGACGATTAAAGAATAAAAGATGGGGTAATATGTCCTGACTCAAGGCTCTAAGTTCAGGATAGTAGCAGGGGAGCAAGGGAAGGTAGGGAAATATGTGGGAATTATACTGCAGACAGATTTTTGCACTTGCTGCATGTGTGGGCAGCCACCCACTATGCCTTATGTTAGGCATTGAATAGAGTGATTTTCATTCAACTCTCACAGGACCCAGACTTCTCTAAAAAGACAGGGCATGTACAACAACAGGATGCTACATACGGATATGAGAGGGACTTTGGACTTGGTGCTGTGAAACTCATTTTACGAGTGAGAGTAAAGCAGAAAGTTATCATTTAGGATGCAAAACACATTCTTTCCCTACTCTAGCCAGCCCAGTGCATCTGCTAACTGTTATAAGGAGAAGAAAGAAATCTAGTGTCTTCAGGAAGAGAGAAGGATAAAAGATAGGAGGAGAGATATGGAAAAGATGGAAAAGAGGACTCTAGAGTAAGTTAGGGCACGTGGAATCAGTGTAAGTGCAGATGGTGTTATGGTTAATATTTTTGTCATGGAACTAGATCCACAAGGCTATTAATACAGCATCAGGTGGGCAAAGGTCTGGGAAATGCTCATTCTTACTGGAACTATGTGAGTTAGAAAGATTCTTCATCTGCTTTCTGTAGGTTGTAAAGGGCACGTGATCAAATCAGCATCACATGCAGCCCTGGTGGACCATAACACTTTAAACATTCAGCAATGGCAAACAAGTATCAATGCTGCCAACGAAGATAAGAACTGTCATGCAATGAATATCAATACAGTAGGGTGCCTGTTTGGCATTTCAAAAATCTTGGGCATCATAAACATGGATGTTGTGTCTAATGACGATGGGAAATGACTGAGAGACCCTGAAGTATAGTGAGCAGTTGTCTCTTCTTTCAGTTACTTATACCAGTCATGGATCCTTTTCCATGGATGTTGGAAGGAATGTGTATCTGCCTAAAGCTGAGAACAGCTGGGTATGTTTCCCCATTGGAACATGATAATGTCATCTTAGGTTTCAAATGGGGGACCAGAAATAACCAGACCTAGTGTTAAGTCCTGGAAGAGTGACTTAGATATATTGAAATTAGTAGCTCACTGTCAATCAACCCAGAACGTGGAAGATGAAATGGTACTATCAGTAAACATTAATGCTTGAGTTCCTCTCAACCAGGACTGTGAAGTCACATCAGGTATGATATTCAGAGAGGCCCCAGAAAATTAAAGTATGGATATGAATGAAGCTGTGAGTCCCCTCCCAAATATTCTTGTTAGGGCAGCCATTGGAACAGATCCCGGAGAACATTGTAAAAGTGGATATGGATCTCTGTGTTGCAGTTGTTCAAGTGCCACAATCTAGTTATAAAATACACCAGCTTTCTGGTAAGAACTGTCGGGGAGCACCAACAGCAGGCTGTGCCACAATAGAAGGTGAGCTAGGAGCTTGCCATGACAGAAACCGAGGTAAAATGCACCCAAAAAATGAGGGAACTCATATTGCTTGAAAACACAGCTGAGGCTAAATGAAGACTAATACCTGGTAGCAGAAGATGAAGCAGTTTTTGCTCAGACCAGGACTGCAACACATTTCCTAAATAAACCACTATAGCTCAAATGATATATTGAAAAGTACATAATTCCATGCTTAATATGCTAACTAGAATTAAGAAGAGAGCACTTAAAAGTTTGGAACTACTAGGATGGAACAAGAATGATCACTTATTAAGCATATTATGTTTTTCTTCATGAGCAATGAATCTTGAAAACCACACTGGTTTGTCAAAATAATTAAATTCCATTTGCTTTTCAGATATAAGTGCCTACACATCTTGCCAAAGTAATCCTTGCTTGCTACTCAGAAGCCTAAACTTTCATACACATACTTTCTAAAACAGATTTTTTCTTTCTCATTTATGAGGTGAGGCAAAAAAAAATAATAATTGTTTTACTCATACTGATTATAACCTTCAACTTTGTTCACACTTGATCCTATTAAGAGAATGTCTTTCAGAATCAGGTTCACATGTAATCCAGGGATTTTTCCCACCTCTTGCTTATCTTACCCCTCTTCATTTATAAGGTTTACAAGGTGAAGTTTGTTTCTCATTAAAGCAATATTTTGCATTGCCTTCAGTCATTATGCTGGAAAACACTATCTATACCAAGTAATGTAAATGGGTTTGTATCTATACTGTTTGATTCAAGTCCTTTGGGCCAAGGATCCACATCCATTCCAGCAGGACATAATGGCAGCAGAGCACTGTGATCCAAGGACTGCCTCATCGTCCCCTGCACCCCAACAATATGGGCCTTCCATTCAGAGAAGGCGGCTGTGACCTACTCCTAATCCCTGCTCCTGATCTCTAATTTGGGAATACAAGGCTTCCTGGGACATCCTTGGAGAACCACAGCGGTCTGAGCCTACCCAGGTCAATTTCCTACTGTATGCAGACTTTGAATCCTTATGCATTCTATCCTACCAGTGTTAGGGAGCAGCATGAAGGGGCTTGCTCCACAAGGAGAGGCAAACCTGAAGCTGAGAACAACACCAAGGCAGGGAGGGGAGCAGTCTTACTGACAAGAACCAAGTACCTGAACAAGGAAAGCAGATCAGGTCCGGTGACTGTAGCCATGGCTGGACATAGTCCAGTGATTACCAAACAAGTCTGTAGTGCTGAGAGAGGTCTGGGACCAGGACAGAGAGCCAAGTCTGCTTGTCAGGGTCAGAATCAGGGAGGTATGCACAACCATTCCTGCAGCATGACTCAGGCACAGAACCAGGATGACAGCCTGAGCTTAAGTCCTGGTCCCAGAAGTGGGGAAAGACTCCCCAAAGAGGCTTCTCATAGCTCTTCTCAAGGCCTTCACCATATCAGAGCTGGCCCTGAGTCCAGGCAGCCAGATTCTCAGGATGGGGAGGATGCATGCTGGTAGTTCCCAGCTGTCCTGGTAATTAACTGATTTAGTCCATTTTGGAGTGTGAACGCATTTTATATTAACCCAGAGATTAGGAAGCTGAGTGTTATTGCATTCTGTATGTATGTATATCCTGCAGAATAGGACAACCTCAATATTGCTTCAATACCCTCTACCAGAGCAGTAAGGATTTAGTAATCTCCTCTTGGAGATTTGAGATAGAATTTAATTTATGTTTTAACATATTCAATTGTTTATTTATTAATTTATATTTAATAATCTGAACTGGGAGGCTTTAAGTGATTTCACAAACAATAGATTAATCTTGATAAGGTGAGATTTTGTTAAGCTTATAATAGAAGAAAATAAAAATATGGAGCTAGGAGACAGTTGCCTGTACTAATTTATCAGCTTCCTAAAGTCTGGAATTACAGGTAATTTTCAAACAACTTTAAGATTTTTTCCAATTCCACTCAGGTAAACTTTACACCAATGGTATTACTAAAACTTTTAATAGTATGAAAAGTGTTTATGAGATACATATATCATTCATTTATATACATTAATGGACTTTCATTAAAAAGTAGTATTTAACATACAGCAAGTGGGTGTATATATATATATGTATATCAGCAGAAAATTAAAACCATATATAGCAACTGTTAGAAGCATACTTATATGTACACATTTAATATTGTTATTTTAGTGTTATGTTTAATGTTATTAAAGCATAATACATGGTTTTAATATTCATTTCATGTGTATTTTAAGATTTTATTGAGTCTAATTTTCCAAACACAGCAAACAGTTTATGTCAAATCCCTCATTATCCATTTGTAAAAACAAGTCTCTTATAAATGTAGTAATTGGATAAGAAGATATAAAATACAAGTTTGAAAACTAGTTATAAAGAGAATGGTTTGCAATACATTAATTATAATCTGCCAAGGAAATGTAATTTTTCTACCTATTCTAATTTATGAAAGTCTCCCTATTTTCTTACAAGATTATTCACAGTTTTTAAAGGAAAGAATCATATTCTTTGAGCAACAGCAAGCTTGCCATAGAAAAGCCATAGAAATCATAGACAGAAATGTTGGTTGGATGAGATGTTTGGAGGTCCATTAGTCCAGGCTCCTGCCTGATGCAGCCCTTCTGCCAACGCTGTATCAGGTCAGACATGGCTCTGTCTGGCTTTTGTTAGTCCTTGAGTTTCTCCAACTGCCTCTGAACTGAAGCTTGACTAGCTGTTGTGTCAGACGTTTCAACTAGGCTAGTGTCATCTGCAAGTCTGTTTTGATGAGTGAATTAAGCATTATGTGCCTTTGGTTATTTTGCTACCAGATGCCATTTGGATATCAAGCCATTGATTACAACATTTTGAGCCTGGCAGTCCAGCCAGTTCTCAGCCCATCTAATAGCTGAATCATCCAGCTCATATGTCTTCAGGTTCCCAGTGAGAACCCTGTAGGAGATGATGTCAAAAGTCTTACTAAATGAAAGTATATTACATCCAACAAAGGTCAATAAATGCCAGCAGAGAAGTAAAAAGTAGCTGCAGTTGCCCAGTGCATTGTGCTGGTTTTGGCTGGGATAGAGTTAATTTTCTTCACAGTAGCTAGTGTGGGGCTATGGTTTAGATTTGTGCTGAAAACAGTGTTGATAATACAAGCATGTTTTCATTACTGCTGAGCAGTGCTTACACAGAGCCAAGGCCTTTTCTGGTTCTCACCCTACCCCACCAGCAAGAAGGCTGGGGGTGCACAAGGGGTTTGGAGGGGGCACAGCTGGGACAGCTGACCCCAACTGACCAAAAGGATATTCCAGAACATATGACATCATGCTCAGTATATAAAGCTGGGGGAAGAAGAAGGAAGGAGGGGATGTTCGGAGTGGTGGCATTTGTCTTTCCAAGTCACTGTTACACGTGATGGAGCCCTGCTGTCCTGGAGATGGCTGAACCCCTGTCTGCGCATGGGAAGTGGGGAATGAATTCCTTGTTTTGCTTTGCTTGCATGCATGGCTTTTGCTTTACCTATTAAAATGTCGTTATCTCAGCCCATGAGTTTTCTCACTTTTACCCTTCTGATTGTCTCCCCCATCCCACTGTGAGGGTGAGTGAATGCTTGGTGCGTGGTGCTTAGTTGCTGGCTGGGGCTAAACCATGACATGCATATAGTCATATTTTACTGTGTTACTCTGGTCTGTGTCAAGCCATTCCTTACTATTTGTAAACAAAAAAAGGTAGTGCCTAGAATTGAAACAAATGCATGAGCAAATGAACTCTCCACAAGCCAACTGTACATGGCAAAGAAATCAAATAATGCTATCTCAACATCTTTGGGATAATAATCTGAAAAGACAACAAACCCCACGTCTGATATAGAATATACAGAACTCTATTGTCTAGATTAAGCTCAAAACATGTTTCTTCTCATTTTTTTCTCATTTCTTCCATGAAGAAGCAGATTTGGAGCATGTTCTAGAAGTCTACAACCTTGGACTGAGGAGGAGAAACAGAATGAAGAACCTTCTGTTATTCTGAACATCCAGTCACCAGCATCATATAAAATAAACTTGGGAATGTATCTTGTTTATCTTAGTCAAGCTGTCAAGCTAAAGCTTGATGAGAGATGATCTGCAAGACATTCAGTTTCTTGCCTATAAAGATTCAACAAGATCAACTGTTTCATTAACAGAATTACTTTCCATGTGCCTGTTTCTTCCTGTGTTTTATTGGTTCTGTGCAGAAACGGTATTATTTTGGATATCTAGAACAGGTAGGATATACTTTTGTACTGTGTGCACAGTTCTGCAGGATAACAGATGGGCAGGTATACCAATAATGAAGGCATTTAAAGTTCATGCCATAGACTAATCTTATTTGACTAAAATAATCATTCAGCCAACAGTGATACAGTGTACCTATCAATAAAGATTGGGTAATTGGATATATTCAAATTAAAGATGCTTGTTTAATCTGGCCATTTTAAATTTAATTTCAAGCAGACAATAATCTTGTAAAATAAATAATTTACTGATGGCACTAAGTCACAATTTCTCTTTGAGGATGTACACACATATTAGAAACATCCCTTAATTTTACATTTTAAGACTGCAAAAAAGAAAGTATTCTATCAGTACAGAAATTGACCCTTTGACAGATGTTTTTGTAGATGTACACAAAGTACATGATATGCTGCTCTCTTGAGGAGGGCATTGCATTCAAAATTCTTCCTTTTGTATATTTCCAGTTTCTAGATTTTCACATTTTTTAATCCAGAAATAGGAACTAAAACTCAAGTGAGACAAAAAACATCTATCCTGCAACTACTTCTAAAATGCCTGTTTTAAGCCTGTGGATGAGCTCTGGAGGCTTCTTTATTGAATGCAAAATTATGCTGTAGTTTAAATGAAGCAGTTCACTTTTGGCCACATACACAAATATGTAATTTGACAAAACTGTACCTTCACTATTCTTTTACAATATTCTCCAAGTTTTCCTAATGAACAAAGTGTACAGATTGACTTTTCATCAAAATAGATAGGGATATGCTTAGTATCTGTCACTTTGCAGAGCAGCTGCATGGAAGAACTCTTTAAAGATCTCTTGCTTGGCCCTTTATGTTTGGGAGTAAATCAGCTGAGAAAAACTCAATAGTAGTTTAAGGGATTCAAGAGCGAGTTTCTTTCTTTCTTTCCTTTCCTTTCCTTTCTTTCTCCCTTCCCTTCCCTTCCCTTCCCTTCCCTTCCCTTCCCTTCCCTTCCCTTCCCTTCCCTTCCCTTCCCTTCCCTTCCCTTCCCTTCCCTATTCTAAGCCAAAATTGTCATCAGCTTCAATTACACTATGATACAGAGTTCTAAAAACCTTGATCCAGAAAAATGCCAAAGATTTTTCCTTAGCGTATCAAACCACAGTACAGGCAGCTCCATAAGATGTAATCATGTGTATAACTTTAACCATGTAACTGATTTCACTGATTCTAACACTTCATACTCATTTCAGTTGTCTCCATGAATACTCAGGTGATGAAAGACATTTCTCTACATACTTTGCTGGACTAATGACCATTTTGATTCCTTGAAGTCAGTGGGAGGAGTCTGGAATGTGTTGCCTTTTGGATACTCTCTATGATTATACTCCTTATGGCCATCATACTTCCTAGTTAATGAATTCTGGTTTTGTAAAATGTAGCAATATTTACAATGCATTTTTCTTTCATAAATGAAGTCATTGAGAGTCTCAGAGAGCAAAAATAAACTTTGTTTAGAAATGTATCAGGGAGTGAAGAAAACATAAGAAAAATTAAGCAGAGGAGCTAAAAATTTAGATTTTATCAGATAAAGTAATATGGCATTCAAATCTACAGGAGATCAAGAACTCCTCACATCTTAACTGGCAGTGACCTAATGTTGCCAATGTACTTATAAGTACATCTCTTTTCCTATCTCTGTGAAGCAGTGTTTTCTGCACATTTTGAATTTTTTCTCTCTAATTTTGCTGGTCTTACTATTTCTGGAAAACAAGAAGCAAACCAAAGAGTTTATCAAACAATTTCTTGAAGATTAAATCTTTCCATTATAAAAGAGGAAATTTAATGCCTTTATTTTTGAGGATATATATTGATAATAATTTAGTGAACTGATCCTTGGTCTCAGATTACTGCATCAACCTGCTTTTGCTAGTATTTGGGTGTGAGATCATTGCAAAGAGGAATATCACCTAAGCAACCCTATAATGCTAAAAAGCTTATAGCTGAAATGTGTAGAAGAAAACAGATGGGGCAGTATCTGGAAATTTTATTTGTTAGATATCGTCCATCTGTTTCTCTCCCCGTCTACAAGTTTTTCAGTAATATCCATTTTTAGGAAGGCAAGTCAATATAATTCTACAGAATTGGTTTAATCTTCTGTTTTATTATTATTATTTAATTTTTACTTTTTACAATTCATTAATGGCTGGCAGGGAAACATAAAACCCACACTGATGATTCAGCTAAACAATCCTCATCTCCATTCCATGAGAGGCAAAGTTATAGTTCAGGGCAAAATTAGTAGATGTTAACTCTTCTTATTAATCGGTTCTAACAATTTTGGCAGTTTCTCACATGCAACAGACCTCCTAAATAAATGAATGATAGAGACTATTTTTAAATGCATTCTAAAACTGAAAGGATTATGTGTCATTTCAGAGTAAGTTCTAGTTTTTTTTGTAATGAGTAGCTATTAAAATCAGTAAGTCTTTTTTGGCAGCAATCCGATTCTCTGAAAATAGAGCCACAAAATGCTTTGCAACAGGTATATTATTTATGGAGAGTATATAAAGGCTTTGGTTGTAAAAATTAATAATGGACTGAGCAACTCTATTTGCTTTCTGCTTCATATTCTTAGCTAAATGTCATTGCCATTCCTCTCCAAATTGTTTCTTTCTCACAGGACCAAAATTAGAACAAAAGCCACTTAAAATAGCAGCATAGTCAGAAAGGACAATGGCTTAAAAGGAAGTTATTAGAAGTCAAGACAAGAAATGAGTGGCGCTTACAAATGGCACACAGAATCCAGTATCAGGCAAGACCATGACTCCTATCTGTTCCTTATGCATAAGTACCAATAGCGAGGTATTAACAGATTAGCATTTATTTTTGTAAGAGTTAATAAAAAATAATGGCAGTAGGTGAGTTGGGTGCATGAGATTTATAGTCTGACTAATTACAGGGGTGGTGAGCAAGGCAAAATGGAGGGTTTGAAACAAAATATGAGCTCCATCCTGATGCCATTTGTAGCTCATCAAACTGTAACAACTCTGCTCTTGACTCCAGCCTCTTCAGGATGCAGTGACTGCTATTGTCATCCTTCTCTTCATAGCCTTTCCTATTAAATTATCATATTTACCCTCTTTTTATTACCTAGGCCCAGGTCTATCCTATTCTCCCCTTGTTCTTTTAATTATTTTTCCTTTCTTTGCCCCTTAAATTTTACAGGATTACTTCCTGACCTGCAGTTATCTACATCTGCTAGCACATCAGCCTTTAAACAGACAATACTCAGTGACCTCGGCAACAGAGGGCCTCTCAAGAATGGCTTTCTATCAGTGTTAGATTCTTCCTTTTTTTCATGTCTCCTTTGTCTGTTTTGATCTTGAATTCTGTTCCCTGGTTTGATATTGATTCCCAGTCACATATCTCATTATCTCATTTCTTTATCCATTGTCTTTCTTTATCTTGTCTTTTGCCAGCCCCTTCCGTAATATCTACTTTGGATGAACACAACCCTGGCATGAGGACATTTCCGGTTCCTCCTGGCTGGGGTCCAAATCACAGATCATGTCTCACCTTGCCCCTAAAATGGGTTAATTCTTTGATTGTTGTGATTCACACATTTCAACTCATCCC
The DNA here is from genome assembly GCF_929443795.1 of Astur gentilis. Classification (NCBI taxonomy): domain Eukaryota; kingdom Metazoa; phylum Chordata; class Aves; order Accipitriformes; family Accipitridae; genus Astur; species Astur gentilis. The sequence continues at coordinate 22,299,352 of NC_064884.1, forward strand.
AAGTGCTGTATCTGATTCTTCTCTCTTTGCTTTATCCTTTGATTGCAGTCCTCTTAAGAACATAGGACAGGGTTGCACAGGTCATCAAATCCATTCCTCCTGCCTTTTGTAGGCAAGTGATGGAACTTCTTTCATAAATCTGCCAAGCCCTACTTTAAAATCAATTAAATTTTCTCCCTCTGCACTCCTAAGAGAAGGCTGTTTCCACACCTAATAATTAGAAACCATCTTCCAGTTCTCCAGCCTATACTTATTTTTATCTTGCTTATGCTCATTTCCTTTTGTGACAATTCCATCCATTAACAGCCCCGATATGCTTAGCAGTGTCTCACATCTTATTTTCCTAGGTTAAACAAATCAAACCTTTCTAATCTATGTGTCTCAGATAAGGTCTCCATTCCCTGGAGGCCTCTGCTCTGTTTAAGTCTGAATTAATTGTTGAACATGGGTGATCACAATTCCCTGTGATATCCTAGGTGGGATGCAGTATTAATTTTCATACCTTCACTGGAAATATTTTTTCTGATCCTAGGCACTACTTGCTTATTTCATAGCTGCATCACTCTGGTGACTCCAAAATGCTGTGTGACTCACTGACTTCCACCCAGGAGTTTCAGGTTATATTCTCTATTGTTAATTCTCACAAGAAACTGTTACTGTTAGTCCTTATGTGCATGACCCTGAATTTTGTAGTATTTAGTATCTTCTAATTTTCTATACTTCAGTCACTGAGAATAAAAATTGCATAAATTCACGATGTATGTATGTATGCATAAATGTATAAATTTATGACATATAGATTGGTCTTCCCCAATCTTACTTTATCTGCAAAACTCATTAAAAAAACCCTCTCATTTTTATGCAAAGGTCTTGAAAATATTAAGTGATATTGGTTCCCAGATAAGTCCTTACCTGATTCTACTCACATCCTTCTTTCAGCCCAGCAGTTCTCACATCAGTACACGCTATCATTATTGCCCCTTTAGCCAGTGCTATAGCTAAAAAACTTCATATCTATATCCATTTTGTCCAGCGTGTCCATGGCCCTCGAGTGCACCTACAGGCTCTGCAGCCTCTTCTCCCCACTCCTATGGGTTTGTCTGCCTGTGCTCGAGACCACATCTGACCTGGCACAGCCATGTAACATTGTCAGGCAGTGGTGACACATTTGATGTGCGAGGAAGAGCTTGGAGAAGAAACCTTGTTGGTGCCTCCCTCCACTTAAGGAGTGGGTGCTGCATTTAAGCTCAAGCCCTTGCCCTCAGTCTCTGCCTGCACTACATTGCAGCTACGCCTGTGCCTCGCTTTGCACCTCACTGACCCAGACCCTGATTTGCAGACCTGACTTCCCGGCTTGACCTCAGATTTGTCTCCTCACTATGAACCTCTCTGGAGATCTGGACTCTTGGTTGATCCTGGTTATTATCCCCAGACCTGCTCTTCCTGCATTCGGGTACTGTGGGATCGAGCCCTGTAGGTGAGGACACTGCCCTGACTATGTTGGTGTTGTCTTCATCTTCCAACTTGCTTCCCCTTTCAGAGCAGCCCCCTCTTGCTGCTTCTTGAAACAGCTCAGCATTTTATAGTATGAAATTATTTCCTGTGGTTCAGATGTGAAAGATGTTGTTGATTTAATCAGTCCGTAGGTTATCCTGGCATATCTTGCCTCTCTGTGTCCCCAGACTATTAAAGTTTATAGCTCTGGTGTACAGTTACAGACGTCAGTGTTGGCTCTGACTGGTGATTAGGTACCTGGTATGACAACAGTGCAGCTGAACTGAAACTAGGCTGAGTTCTTACAACGCCATCTCACATTAAAGACCACACAGGCTCAACGGCAGGAAAAGTTGATTCAAAGAAAAGGGCAGGTAAATAACATATGCTGGGTTTAATATTGGTGTAATACTGATATGTGGGGAAGTAGGGACCCCTACAACCAATCTGCTGTTGATCTTAATTCACAAGTCATGGAGGTCATGGAGGTATTTTGCAGATGCCTAAAAACAGGAAAACATATTGGGACAGGCACTGAAAAAGTACTAGCTTTTGTTTTTGAAACTAACAGCAACCTGAGAAGCTGGAAAGGCAAGAAAGGCTGGTACACAGAAAAAAACAGCACTGAGGAGTGAATTTGACTCATCTTTGGATAGAAATAAAAAGGTTGTTTAAGATAGTTTTGAACATACAGTCAAAACTATAACCCGTTTCAGCCCTGCTAAGTGATGAATCCATATCTGAGCCTACTACCTAAGATTTGATGAGACCTTCTTTACATAAAGCAGCAGAGGATCCCACCTTCAGGTCTCGCTTTCAGTTTCTACAGTCTGCTTCTGGAGTATGACTTCAAATTCATCTGTAGCGCTTGCAGGTCTGGGAGCCCTGGAAAGAATTTCTCCAGCTGGGGGAGTACGCAACTCATGCTAGTATGGCTTTTACGCAGCAGCTGCCACTGCGCTTCACCTAATTCAGCCAATAAATGTGTTTTTAGAATCAAACCGGTGTAGATGTAGTCAAATCCCTACCTATAAAATTGGCACTGAATTCTCCAAGTTACAGGCATATACTTGGGGCGAAGCGGTTTTACTTTGTTTGATGTACTTAACAATTCACTAGCTTATGCCTCCTGCATATATGCACAATTCCTCACAGTCAAAATTTTTGCATGAAGGGAATTGCAGAGGGAGAAGCAGCTGGGAGAAATTAGCGACCGTTGCTTCTTGTATGGAAACACTTTACGGACTAAACAGTGACAGTGACAAAACCGTGGGTAAGCATCATAAATACTGTCTCCCTCTGGGTCCCTCACAGCTCACTGACTATGCGTACTTCCACAACAAAGCAAAGAGTTGACAAGATGAAAACCATCAAGATGAACCTTGAACTTGGGTTTCCCAGTGAGAAATGCACTACATCATCTCTTGGCAAGAGGACTGGACTATTTTCCTTTGACTTATGAGTGACAAATGGCTGAGGCGTACAAGAGCATTATTGTTGCCGCCCTGTACTGGGGGAGCAGTTTCGAGGTGGCTGCGGAAGCAATGGGCATCTGGTAAGAGGAATCCCAGCAGCCGAGCCCAGGCCATCTGGGGTGAAACCTCAGAAGTGAGCAGTCACTGCGAAGAGAAAGACCGAGTCCACTCAGGGCGGGATGACAGTGACAGAAACAAGCAGGCTATGTTGCTGGATGTAACAGCCTATTATATGCAAAATGCCACCTTCCTTGAATTTGGGTTTGGAGTAACAAACAAATTCACCAACAGAAAAATGCAGTGGTTTGAGAGCTAAAATAGACAATGTATCAAACTCAGGCTTGTGCGTACTTACCCCTAGCCTTGCCCAAGGTTGACCAGCAAGTCAGGATGAGTTTGTGCGCGTACATACTGAAGCATTTATGTTGGGAAACACAGTTAATTGCTTAATCTCTTTGTGAAATACAAAGAATGTTCAGTTTGAAGCAGGGTGTTACAAGATCTGTGAAGGTGCAGGGGTGACCCCGCAGGTTGGAAATGGGCTGCCAGCACAATCTGATTTTTGTGCCTTTGTGCAGATACACTGTAAGTTCAGCCCAGCTATCGTGTACTTTTTCAGTATGCTTATATGAAGGTTGGAAACCTTGCTGTTCACTTCCTCCCATTACCAAAATCGCTTTTATTGACTTTTTTAAAGTATTTTTTTTTCTTTAGGAAAACTATGCAATAGATTTTAATCGGCATTTTATTTTAATGCAACGTTATTTCTTCCTCTCCGCAGTAACATGGATTTTTTCCTGTCATATGCGGCTAGCACTGACATACTACTCCCAGACACAGCAGGAAAAATGCGTTTGGCTTGGTTGCAATTCTAGCGTGCGGAATGCCTACCCGGAAAGCTTCCCACCCCCGCCTCGACCCGCAGTACAGGCTTTTTTCTCTCTCTCTCTCTCTCGGATAACCTGATGAACGTCCCGTTTTCAAACTGTTAAGACAATTTCCAGGGAGGCTCCCCGTAGTTTTCCGATCCCCGGACGCCGGCCCTGCTGGCGGCGCCCCGGTGGCCGCGGCCGTTAGCGGGGCACGTGCCGCCCGCCTCGTGCGGCGGGCGCCGAGAGGCGGGCGTTTACCTCTCCCGGCCCTACCTGGCCGCTCCCGAAAGGCGGGCCTCGGCGGCCTCCCGGTGCGCGCCCGGCCGCCGTAAGCGCCGCGGGGAGCCTGCGGCAGCCTCTGTCCCCTCCTTCCGCCGTAGCTCCCGGCTTTACTGCCCCTGGGGGCCCAGCGGCCCCCTCGCTCTGCCGCCTCGGCGGCCCTCGGGGACGGGGCCTGGCGCGGCGGGGCGGAGAGCGGCGGGGCGGGGCAGGGGTGTGTCCTGCTCCCTGCCCGGGGCAGCGGGGTCTTCTCTCCTCTCTGGGGCGGCGGCGGCTCACTCTCCTGGCTGGCCCCGGGCCGGACGAGCCAGCAGCTCGGCTGCTGAGGAGCCATGGCACGGGAAGGTTTGCCGCTCCTCTTGCTGCTGGCGGCGCTCGGCAGCCGAGGCCAGCCGCCGCCGCCGCCGCCGCCGCCACAGAGAGGTACGGGGAGCGGGGAGCCCGTGCCTCACTCGCCCCGGCCGGGGCCGGGGAGGACGTGGAGGGGGAGGCGGCCCCGCCACCGGCTCCGGAGTCCTTGTGGTGACGGGAGGGTCGGGGGGACAGGCGCCGAGCGTGACAAGTAACCCCCAGCCTATGGAGGGGACTCGGCGGCGGGACGCTGCCGGGGCACCGCCGCTGGTACCCCGGCCGGGCCGAGGAGGGCTGCCGTGGCGCCGGGAGCGCAACCCGTGGTGGGGGCCGCGGCCTTCCACCTCGCCGAGGTGCGGCGGGGAACCGGGCGGGGAGCTGCACCGCGGCCCCGTTACTCCCTGTCTGCCGCTCGCTCTTCCCCGTTAACCCTCGCACGCAGGCTCTGATTTAAGAGGCAGCGTCGCGGTTCAGAGCGTGGCAGGTGAGCTGCGCTGTGACTGAACACGGAGGGGCAAGTCGCGCCTACTGTTACTATAGTCTAGGGACGACGGGACGACGTGTCCTGGTCCCCGAAGCGGCCTTACGTAGTCTTTACAGGCTGATCTGTTGGCAGCCCTCTCTCTCCCCGTGTTGTGCCCGTCTGTTGGCATCTCTGTGATTAGGGGACGCTTGGTAGGCTGTATTGAAACAAGTGCGGGCTGCTCGGGCTGCTTTTACTTAAGGTGACAATTTGATGCACTTACCCAGTAACAAAGCTTTTCTTGGTGCTAAAAACTAGCCACGACTGGAGTGGGAACAGAATCAATCGTACCCTGCACGAGTAGTCAATGTCTTACACGTGCAATCACCTTCCATTATGCAGTGTTTAGGTGTGTTGACAGTAAGGGTTTTTTTGTTTGTTTGCTTTTTCAGTTAGTGTTATGTGGAAGGATCAAAAGGGGGGATGTAGAGGTGTGGGAGAAACAAACTTTATTAAATTTATCAGCTCTCATAGGAAATCCTTAAAACCATTCTTCAGCTCACAGTATTCCTTCTGGTGCCTGCATTTGCTGCTCTTTACATTTTTGGCCTTGCTAAAAAGAATTCAGTAAGGAGATACCATGGGTGTGTTAAAATAAAATTAAAGCCCCTGGAATAACAGCTAGCTTCTGTTTGACCTTGATGTCACACTATAGGCTGAACACTTTGGATTAGGAATGTTTAGGGTTTACTTTGGAAAACATGATGCACTGTCATTTTGTGAAAAAAGTGTCTCAAGCAGCTGACTCCTTAATACTAATTTTACTGTGTGAGGATAAACGACAGTTAATCAAGTATCTCTGTAGATAAAAACACATCCAGAATTAGACTGTGTTTAGATGATGACTTATTGGTAAACATTGAAGACTGAGATTTTAAAAGTAGACAATTTAAGGTATAGTACACCATGCATTTTCCTCTTGCTTTTTTTTTTCCTTTTTCTTTTTTCCCCCTGCCAGCTAATTAATTTGTGAGCTAGAAAAATACTGGTTTGGCATTTCTTTTAATAATCTCCCTCCCCCCCCCCCCCCCCTTCTGGAGAATGTCCTTTTCTTGATGCAGTATCTTGGGTTTTTTAACCTCTGCAGTGAAAGTATATGATCATTATTTTCCTTTTAAATTAGAAGTGGGTGTCTTGGGCATTCATCTGCTGCATCGCTGGTATTATGTTATAACTGAGTTCTGGTAATTCAGTGAGGCACACTAGGACTTTTAATTAAATGTTAATAATGTGATGAGGGGACCTTCTAAACCTCACAGTTGAATTCAAGTGCTGGCCTGCCAAATTTTTAAGCCATTTACTCTCTTCTAAATTTCTTTCGAAGTTCTGTTACAGCTGCTAGGAGGTGCTAGCACTATGTAGATATCACTGTGTTGCCCTGGCAAAGAGGTAATGAACTCCAATCTAATGCAAAAAGTTTGAAAGTCTGACTTCATTGAAGTCCTGGGGGATTTTTAAAATATACAAGAATGTTACTAGACCCATGGTTTATACCTTAGACTTACAACTTTTGTTTTTCCACTTAATAGTTATTTGGTAATAACCATAATGTTGGATGGTAAGTATTGCTCTCTAATTGTTAGCACCAGTTGGATGTCTGTGGAGAAAATTATGTAACAGAGCTGCAATGCTTTGAAAAACAGTATTTGAGACATCACAATGAATTCCCATGTTGTTTTTTAGAACAGAACAGTTCAAGAACATTTTGCACCTCAAAGATGAGAACAGTCTGTAATTCTGTTGGTTTTGTTTTGGTTTTTTTTATTCTATTTTTATTTTTAAGTTGGTAGAAGATTTACTGTGGTCAGAAACCTGGAGTTAATTTAATTTTTTTTTTTTCAGCTACACATGTTGTTTGTTCTTCTGTTGTTTGAACACTAAGTAGTCGTGTAGAATTTCTCATAAAATGGAAGAATCAGAACCAGAAAGGCATGTGCATTCTATAACTGTTTCTTAATGGTATGCAAAACTTGCGGTTAAGGCAAACTTACTGAAGTGCTATATAATGTTCCTTTTGAATCTTGAACCTTGGTTCATCCTCTTTCCTGTGGAATGTGAGAGCAACAAAATAGTAGTTTAGAAAGGAATAAAAAAACTTGCTTTTGATCTTGAAGAATTCATCCTTTTAATAAAAGTTGTAAGTATCTATCATGGGAGGGTACTGAAGCTATGTATCTGTGAAAGGCGTGAGTAGTAGGGACAGGGCTAAGGAACATACACTGCACAGTAACCTGTTCTGTGGTGTCAGCTGCTGACATCAGTGGAGATAACTCATGGAGTACGGGTGTTTCTTAGCATCTCACAAATTGGAAGTGTAAGTTGACTCCAAGAGGTGAAGTATATAGGGTGCTTATAAAGTCAAAGTGAAATTTCTCACTCGAAAGAGAATTGAGGGGTGAATGTCAGCCTAGTGTTAGCAGAATATGACTGGTGGCATTCTTTTAGGCAATGGATGGTGGCATGTTGGTCAGTACTTTTAAGTCTGTAAGCGTAGGTTTTTTAAACAAGTTTTCAGAGTTCAAAACTGTTATCTTTGTGTTATCTCATGGAAATAAGGAGTTACAGGATTCCTTCCCACATACGTACATGTATGCATATTGTACATTGTACTCTGAAAAGAGAGAAGGATAATGGGACAGAATTTTAATATTTCACATATTAAGATTGAAGAATGTTGTGTGGACTTAGATTGTTTATTTCTGGAGAAAAAAACACCAGATGCTTTTTTAATCTGTTATTAATTTTTTAAATTAATTTTAAATCTGTTAAAGCAAAAGTCAAGTCTCCTATTTCTTTATAGGGACCTCTTTAGAGTAAGGTCAGTCTTCAAAAATGACCAACCTGCCCCAGGTGTAATCTTGCTGTAGAGAGCATTTGCATCATGGCTGATGGCATTTAACCATTCAAAACATTATGCTGACTTTATTTGGAGAATGGTGCTTGTAAATTATTTAGTTGGTATTGGAAAGAATAATGTTGGTAAATTTGCATTCTACTTTCCTGCGAGAACAAGGCTTAGTGATTCGTCTGTTTATCAGCTTGTTCTCACCTAAATAAATTTTGAAGCTATTGTCCAATATCAACTAAATGTGAAAGCAATGTAGAAATCTTTAAGATAATCACTGAAAATCAATGGCTATTTGGGAGAAAGAGTGCCAAAGTACTTTCTCTTCCGTTAGAGGAAAGGTGGAATTTAGCCATTATCTAATACATTCAGTCTGGTTGGTCAACATATATAGGGCTCTATCTTCAAGAATGTGAAGGAAAATATGTCTGTTATGGAGGGCAGGTGTATTACAATGTGTAAAATTCTGTGTATAATTTAAAAAAAAAAAAAAAAAAAAAAAAGAGTTCCTTAATCCAATTTCAGGATTTTGTAACAGGTAACAAGCCTTGGTCACTCAAGGTTTACTGCTGTATAGTATGTTCTATGTATACCCTTTTTACATTAATTCTATCTGCTACTAAATGTTTTTGCAGATAAACTTTTGGTGATCTGGAAATTAGGATTTTTGTTTGTTTGTTTTAAATGTATTTATACAAGACCGATATTGATCACTTCTAGAAACTCTCTTGGGAGTATTTAGTGCTGCCTGATCAGTAGGGATTAAGCAGCCCCAAAATTTTGGGAGATGCTGATCTCAAAAATATGTTGCGATGGCTGCTAACTTTTTACTTCAAAGTTGTTGTCCATATTATTTTCTTACAGTTTAATAACTGGTTGAGAAAGTGAAAGCAGAGGGTATTAATATGTGTTTCAGGTTTAGAATGTGAGAAAGGAAAACGTAGTAATTAAGGGCCAACGTAAGGTATTAGAAATAGGTAGACTTGCCGAGACTGACTGCAGACATGAATTTGTGTGTTTTTTGTGTACATGCTTTAACTTGAAATAACCACAGCCAAACTGAATGAGGTAGGTCCTGTACAAGAATGTGTGAATTTCTCCAAGCAAAAAATAAAAACGTAAGATGCACTTTATGTTTAAACTCATTATTAATTTTTCCTCCTACAAGTTTTTTACAAGAGTCTTTCTTATTAGGCTTGAAATAATAAAGTCAGAACAGTGGTTCTTTAACCTTTTCCAAAAATCTGCTTTAAAATAATACAGCAAACAATCATTTTTAATTAATTCAGGCTGGAGGAAGGAATCCACCCACACATGTTCTAATTCTTATCCAGCTACTTGGACTGACAGTTTTTGGAGAGTATAGTATTTTGGAATAAGAGGCAGCATGGATTCCTGGTGCAGGGTTGCCCCATGCCTCCTTTTTTTCTCCTGAAGTCCAGGCTCCTTACACTTGTAGGTCAGGAATGGTGATGGGACACAAATACATGTAAATGTGAACCAGCGTGCATACCTGATTATCTCATTTTCTTTCCCAAATGTTTTCTTGGATAATAAGCTGTTAATTACTGGATGTTTTTCTCCTGAATGAGGGTTCTGTCTAGAATATCTGAGAGCTTATATGTCACACGCTAACAACTCACCCACACTAATACAGACCAAGTCTTGCTTGCAGAAGTAAAATACACCCAAATATGTCATGTTTGCTAAACTTTATATTGACTCCATCCATGTATTTGAAACAAGAAGAGGAATTCTTTGGTGTTTGCCAGTAAAGCTAGTTCATGAGCTGGCTCATGCTGATGACTGGATGACTGCATGTTATTTATTCTTTTGTAACATCTACTGTAGTTGATAGCCAATTCCTAGTTCCTGCTTTTCCACAGACTTGATGTTTTCCTCAATCTGAAAATGCAGATAAGAGAGGTACTGAAGAAAATGGCAGGCCATTTTCTAACACAATTGTGTTGGACCGCTTCTGTACCATGGATAAGGTAGAGATTTGACCCTTCTTCTTTTTAAAATTTTTTTAATGATTTATTTTGATTAGAAAAATGATAAGTTTTCCAGAAAAAGGAACTTGAATTTGTGTGATTTTTGTTCTGAGAAGTAACAGAGAGATCTCAGGATTCTTGTAAAACTCAAAACAAATAACTGTTACTACCCTCAAATTTTTTCAGCAGTTCAGTCTCCATTAGTTATACCTTACTATCACAAGGATTTTCCTAGGACTCTGCTTCCTGCCAGATTCCTCTAGCAGACATTATCTTTGAATCAGACCTTGTAATAACATTAGGCTGTAAAGCAGCTGTAGCAGTATTATGCCAGGGAACTCTTGTGAAACCTCAGCAATAATAATGAACATTCCTGCAGAGTGGATTATCCAAATACCATCACAACGCCTTGTTCTGTCCCAACTGACATGTGTATCTACTACTGTCATAATTCATGGATTTAAGATGTTATAAAAAAGAAAATTACCAAAAAGTGAACAAAATAAGATTAAAAAAAAATATTTTTATAGCTATATAATTTTTTTTTTAATGGCAAATGACTATATCTTGCCATTCTTCACCTACCCCAATGAGTGGGGGCAGTCTTTGAAGCCGTTTAGAAAGAAGAAGAATTCATCAGAAAAGTTTGGAAAATTGCTCTAAACATAGTATTTATTTCCCCCTGCTACGGGAAAGTGGAGCAAAGCTGGGGTCTGGCAAAGGAGGACTTAGAGGTGCAAGAAAAAGAAATCAGAAGCACTGTTTTTCTGCACACTTCCAGTGAGAGTTGAGTTAAGATTTAATTTGGTTTTCTACATATACACCAGCTCCTCAGATGAACCCTGAGAATTTTAGATGCTGCTTTCACTCAAGCTACCTTTAGGTTTTGATGGAAGATGCTGAACATGGCAATGTATTCCCCTGTTCATGCTAGCTTCTCAACAGCCTGTAATCCTGTTCCACAGAAATATCTGGATAATCTCTATTATACCGAAATGCATTATATATTAACTTTCCTGGAGTATATCCTGCACTAAGAATGCAGAACTACTGCTGTACATCTGTTGCTGAATAACTTTTAGGCTGGAAGAAGGAATAAATAAATAGCATTATTTGTACATATTACTGTGTTTCTAAATATGTACGATCAAATACTATGTCACAGTGATAAGTATTTTGTGCATTTTCTAAACTCGTCTGTGATTGTAGGGAATATGAGTAGTCTGGATTTCTCTAAAAGCCAGAGAGCTCTATGAAAGAAGAAGAAATCCATGCCTTTTAAAGAATGCAAAGTAACATAAATAAAACATACAGGGCTTTTGAATCTGATATTTGAAACCACCAGGAATAGAACATGTATGTTTTTGCAAATCCCAGAGCTGGTGATTTGAGTGTGATGCAGTTGCACATCTGATTTAGTTGTGTGAATTATGCATGCATTTTTTGTAGTGTCAACAAAAAGATGATTGCAGAGCGTGAGAAGTACGTTTCATGTGTTTAACCCTGAGCTGTCAAAGACAATACTGAGTTTGTTAATGTTACCTGAAAAAATAAATTCTTGGGACCATATCATCCCTGTGGATAATTTTTTAATCACCTTTTACAACAATTGTGGAAACTCCCCAATTGTGAATATAAGAATTCCCATATGCAGTACATGGCATAAAACAGAGCATGTTTCTCATCAGCTTTTTATTTTGGTATAATTGGAGAATATTTTCTATTCATCATTCCTTTTTAAAGAAGAATGAGCCCTCACACAAAAATGTGTTCTTTACCATGGGAAAAAACCCCACACGTTTAACTGAAAAATATATTTGTAATATGCACACTGAATTCTTCTCTTAAGCACGTTGTCTTTTTACAGCTGGGCACAGCCTTCTAAATTAGTTCTATTGTAGTAAGGTTGTGTGTTGTGTGGGTTTAGGGTCTGCGTAAGTGTGGTGCTCCCTCCCAGTCACTTTTGGTATGGCTATATAGTAAATATGACAAATATTTTCTAAATTCAGAGTAGGTGGGAAGCTTTTACATGCATACCCTGTAATCATTGATTATGCGTGCAGCTTCGCTTTCCTCACCCAGCTGCAGCTTTGACATGGAGAATAAGGTAGTAATTTTCCAGCAAAATTAATAGTTAAATGCTCGTATCAACTTAATAGCTTGTTAACTAGAGGGGAAAATACACTGAGCCTGCTTGCCATATTGGTAGGAGTTATTTAAAGTGGCTTTGAAGCTCATAGTTTAATTGGTGAAAGAACTTCTGCGACATAGAAAAGTGATATGAAAGACAACAACAATAATAACAGCCACAGTCGTCGTCATCATCATGAGTTTGAGTCAGTTCTTGGGGAAATAAGACACTGTCCCAGAAGAATAAAGTGGAACTGAAGTTTTTACACTAAGTCATTTGTTTATTCATTGAAGATACACCTTATCCTTTGGTCAGTATTGTTGCTCTAATTATTTCACTTCTGGCTGTCTTCTTTAGATGATAATACATAAAAGGGATCAACTGATGCAGCTGTGTTCTAAGGTATTGGTTCTTCATGATAGTAACACATCTGTGGCTGTTCGTACAGCTTAGTACTTAGCTTCCACTTACAATAGCTATTTGTCCCAAAATATCCATTTAAAACTTATGTGATTCAGAGGTAGTGATAGGTTCTTATGCAACTACTTGTTTTGCTGGTCTGCTTTTTGCCTTCATGTGTTGTCTTTTCATCTTGGTTAAGTCCTGTAATATAACTCAAAATAGTAAAATTACATGTATGGCACTAGTAAGAGAGAGATCAGTGCTTGGTTTAGTATGTTACTTTGGACAGAGTAAAACTGTGTGTATAGTTCTTTGAACAGTGCTTCTATGTTTTTCATTATCTATACAAAATCTGTTGTTGATTTTAGTCATTTGTGGCTTTTAATTTGAACACATGGCTTACTGATACATTTACAGTATGACAGTGCTCATCTTAAAAACATTGCTTGAGGAATGTAAGGTACTTTTTGAGGGGAAAAGTTTGAGAGAGAAGGCTATTTATGTCTGTAAGAATGAAAATAAAAATAGTTAGGTATTCTGTGAGATGACTGCTAATAAACCAAGCTTTTTGCTTCAGGAATTAACCTTTGCTGATATTAAGCCTTGTCTCTGTATTACAGGCTCCTCAGGTTTAAAATAGAAGTGCCATATATACAGAAGGTGATACGCTGCTGGATCACATGTATAAAGTAGTTCAAGAGACAAATTGTGTTGATAAGCAACTAATAAGAGATATACAGTAATTTATACAGATAAATAAACACAATTTCTGATTGTGTTTAGCATTACAGAGGACACAGAAGCTAATGCCCTGAGGGTTTTGATCCAAACAGCAGATACAGGAGGATAGAAATGCTGATTTATTAAGTTATCAACTCTGGGTATAGGATTTGTTGTTGGCATGAAAATGTTTGTGGCATCAGCTTACATATAGTTTGGTTAAGGCTGATGAGTGGTATCAGCTCAGTAGCTCTAGGGGAAATAGGTATTTGAATCTGAGATTTATGGAAGGATGTAAAGAACTTGGTGTGAAAGTGCTGATAGAGTAATGACATTATATAACTGATTGTTGAACAGGTTATATGAACAGCCTCATTGGAGGGGAAATGGAAGCTCGCAAATATGATCCTAATATTTAAAAAGGCCTCACACAGTGAACTTGTAACTATAGTTTTAGAACTGAACACAGTCATAGATGTGATAAACAACAGAATTAGTGAATGCAAGGATAAATATGTTGCGCTGGCAAGAGCCAGAGTGGCTTTTGTATATTATATGGATAAGCCTTCGAAGTATTTGTATAAGGCATATTGATAAGGGCGATAGAAGAGCATTTGAGAATATGCCCAAGTATCTTAAACTATGGTATCATAGAAAAAAGAAGTCCATTTATGGAAGAATTCACAAAGGTCTTGACAAGCTATATGCCTGGCTGGGATGGAATTAGTCTTAAATTGAATTGATAGCTATGAACATTAGTTATATTGAAAGCTATTCAGTAATTTGTTGCAATACTAGTAGTGGTCTGCAGAGCCTGTTTCCTTCAATTAACATGAGAGAACGCAACATTCAGTTGAACAGGGTGCAGCCAGTTTCTTAAGGCTCAGTTACTAAAGATCCAATAAGTAGCAAGTGTTCTGCCTTATCTAACCGTAAGCCTCTATAAGTCCTCAGGAATTCCAGTTCTACAGATGATCATTTATAGACCACCACTTTCAATGTGAATCTCTCCATCTCTATGGAAGATGGGATAATTTGTAGGCAGTCTGCTTCAAAAATGGTGAAATCTGTTGTAGCTCGAATATAGAATCTGCTTTTAATCTCCTACGTCAGTTCTGTGCATTTGTGAAACAAACCAGTTGCACATTTCTCATGCAAGAAATGTTCATTGTCTCACTTTTCCTTCATTTTAGTTGTAAATATTTTCATAGGAAGACTTATGCCTGGAAACATGAAGAATGACAGCACAGAGAATTCAACTGCACAGGCAGTTTGAGTAAGTTAGGAAAAGTAAGACTTAAACAGTTTTGATATAAGTTGTTGCCCTAGCTTGTTGGTAAATGCAAAGTGAAAACAACTCCTACTATAACATGCATAATGTGGACTGTAACAACTGCCTCTCTTCCTCTGTTATTACCAGTCTTTATTTATGTTTATATGTTGCTGCTATGACAACAGAGAGTTTTCTTCCCAGTAACTGTTGTATGGGATATCAGTTTTGTGCAAAAGAAGCTGAGTGGCTGAGTGGTGTGTGCCTAAGATTACTTGACAGACACCCAAGGTCAAATGTGACTGGAGGAGAATTTGTACTGCTCAGGTGCATGACTTTGAACATGATGTGTGAAGGGCACTGTTTTAGACTTGTCTTGTCCCATAGAATAGAGTTGTTTCTAGGAATTAGAAGGAGTTTTGGCTTCATGGTATGAAAATAAGTATTTCCAATTAATTGAAAATCTGTTGATGAATTAACCCATTAATTGATCTAAGTACCTCTGTAATATAACATTTAGTTTCAAAGTGAGTCAACATTATTAAGACAATCCAGAATGAGATGAAATTACTCTGCTCAATCTGTTTTACAAACTCGAGTAATTATTAAATTTTGTGTTTAAAAGCCATTATATTCTGCACACCAGACCTTTAAATCACTTCTGGAATTAGTTAAAAAATGTAGCATTTTTCTACAGTATGACACTTTCTGTACAATTATTTTCTAGAAGTGAAACAGAACTTGTGTATTCCCTGCTAAACCAAATCCACACAGAGTCCAAGGAAGTAATTTTCTCTCATTCACTACCTGGTTTTCCTTTATGACTGTTAGTTGAAATATCTGAGTAAAATACCTAATATCATGTGATGTGTACTCATTTTAATGTGAAAGATAGGTTTGTTTGAAGTTATGGTGAAATTCTCACTGACTTCCTCGTGGCAGGAATTTCATTCCCAGTCCTTATAAAGGGAGCATACAACCCAGAACACAATGTTTTGTTCTGTCTTAATGTTCTGCTGAACATATGTGTGTGTGAGCCATTTATTTCTACAATGAGTGGAAGAACCAAGAGGAGCCAGAGGGTCCCAGAGCTGTCCGAATGAATAGTTAAACTGAAGCATTAGCTATACTTGAAAACTAGGGAGTGAGTCGCTACAGAGAGCTACTAAGCATTTAGCATTGTTTCCTGTTTAAATGAGGCTTTGTTTCTAACTTTGTATCAGCTCCCTTGACTTTATAGCAAATAGTTCACAAAAACAATTAGCTTTTAAGATAAACTAATTATGGAAATGGCATGCAAAGGGAAGTTCTTTAAAATTACATACACAGATCCATAGTAATCTATTCTCTTAGGAATTAAACTTTTCTGTGTCCAAGCTGAGATATTTTCACTGTATCAGCTGGACTGAAGAAACAGCTGTTCTAAATCTGTGAGGATCAAAATATTGATTGGCATGTCATCAGATAGTACTTATAGAATCCCACTCTTCCGTTTCATGAACATTAATCGCTCCTACATGTGCACTTACGAGCGTATGGAAGTTTTATGAAAAACTTGACCAGTGGTAATTTCAAATATAATTCTTTATGCACAAATAATTCTTGTAATTTTTACCTATGCAAAGACACTTCAGCAAGGGATTCAGCCTTAATTGGATAAAGTGTCTTAAGAAGTAAGCTCAAGGTCTTAGAAGCTTATTCTAAAAGAATTTAGATTCATTTTTATTAGCAAAGCTTATTGTATCTGGCATCTTATTTTAGATTTTAAGGTGGATTTAATGTGCAAGAGTGTATTTAGGCTTATTGGACCTAAAGAGATTTTAAGATATGATGCTTCTCAGCCTTAGTTTCCACTAGGAGATATAATTAGCATGAAAAAAAAAAAGTGAGTATTTGTTTGGATTTATTTATTTATTTATTTAAATTAGTGAACACACACAAGCTGTTTTCTTCCTGAATATCTTTGCAGCTTTGTTCTAAAACTAACCCTGAAATTTTAACTCTAGTTATTATTAGTGGACGTTATATCTTACTAAAATTTTCTTCCATATTCTTAACGCAATCTTTGTCCTCAGTGTGCTGTACTATACACGTAGTAGAGGACTTTGGTTTCATCACAATGTATGTCACTCTACCTAAGATGCAACATATATAATGTTTAGAATTACTGCATATTACTTAGCTGCATTAAAAGTCCAGCTGAATTAGTTATCTAAGACTTTCAGGTTTTGGGAGCAGTTTTGAGTGAATCTATTTTTAATATTAGACTATGGATATAGGCCTGAGATACAGACCATGTGGTTTAAAGCAGACAGATTGGCTGCTAGACATGGCTTAGCTATGGCAGTACAGGCTGATGTACTGTAAGGAGAAACAAATAAGGAGATTGTAGCTATTCTGATGTACTTTGCTTTTTTAAATAGTATTTTTAAGAACATTCTAGACAGGTCATATTTCCCACCCTTCTAAGAAGCCTTTTGTGTTCCAATATTATTATTATTCTTCCATCCTCTTTATGCAATGTCTCTGCATAACTTCCATTAAATGGAAATTACTTGTATCTTATCTAGACTGGATGTGTACTTGGAAGGTGAGCTAAACTGTTCTTTCCACATTCATAAATGTACACTGCTATTTAGAGAAGTGCATTGTGCTTTTGATATAGTGGATGTATAATGCAATACTGAATTAATTTTATTATTCTATTAACATTATTAAATCTAGTAGGTGCATGACTTTTGCCCGCAGAAGAACTTATCCTTGGATCTGACAGTTTACTTGGTACAAGAGCTGAAAGAAAAAGATGAGCTGCACACACCTTGAATACTTTTTTGGTGGTTCAGTCGTCAGCCTGATAAAAAAAGGCTCAAGGGGATTATTTCAGTAGGCCCAGAAACAGAAGTAGTGTTCTCTTGGAAATATGTTGTTGTCGGAGGACATCCGTTTGTGTGCCAACCTCTGTCTTCTTCAGAAAAAGTGACAGTTCTTATGTTTTTTTTGCAAAGAAAGAGGCACTGTTGTCCAGAATGTACTTTTGACAAATAGCAACACTTCTGAAGACAGGTGCTCTCTGGCACTGGATGGTCTATTGTTGTATTCAATTATTTGAAATGTGTGATGCAGGATTATTTGTTTTCTTTAAAATCTGTAATTGATCTGCTTGAATAATAGTGACCCAAACAGAGAGGCTAGGGTCAGGTTTCCTTCCCAGGTGTGAGTGTTCCAGCACAATATTCCAGGAAACTCTTCTGGCTGATACTTTTTAAGCAATGCATGCCATCATGTACAGATATATTTCATATATTACATGTATATTTCAAATATATCCTGTTATTGCAGTGTTTGTGAATATGGATGATTAGCCCCCTACATGTATCAGTTGACTAGAAAAATAGCAACATGGCAAGTATGTGTTTTTAAAATGTGATGTTTGTATTAAGGCAGTCCTCAGTGGTGTGGAGAGGATGGTGACGCTGGCCGTAGAAAGTGCTGTGTAAATAGTTAGAGATACTGTCCTTTACTTAAGACTGCTACACTTTCAGTGTTCTTATTCTACAAATGCTTACGTGATCAGTGTGGGATTTTTGAAAAATATCCAGTTATTGTTATTAGTGGAATGTTTTGTGTTTGTAGAGTCAGACCCTACAAGGACAAGTAACGTGTAAAGGATGTAGAAGTTTAGTGGCCTTCTAAATCAGGTCACAGTACGTTTTTTGGTCTTTGCTAACAAACTCTTGCAAATTTGATACTTGAACAACATAAACAGGAAGTTATAAATTTAAAGAAAGCTTAAAAAATAATGTCCTAGGTTTGCATCTGGATTTTGTTACCAGTCTTAAGATGCTACCCAGTGCAACACCATGCAGCATGGGAAATCTGATAACGTTGTGAATCTTTCAACCTCATGCATTCTAATCTGAGTGTGGTTTCCTGTAGTATTGCTGATATGCCAGATAAAACAAGCTTGGATCCAAAATCAACCTCCATTATAAATGGATGCTCTCTGTTATCCCTGTTTGTCCTGTAATCTGTGATTAACTGTTCCCTATCACAACGGGAAAAATGTTGTATTCAGTTTTGTGTGTAGACTTGCTTCCAAATGATAAGCAATTGTGGTTTACGTAACTGTTTAGTTCAAGTGCAGTTAAGTATTATTTTATGCTACTTTTAAGTGTAGAAATACTCTTTTTCAAAGCAGCATCTTCAGGGTAACTAACTGTTCTGATGTTTCTTGAATGGCAGTAAAACTTTTCACCATGATGATGAAATTACTGTGATTTGGCTTCCTCAAAATAAGAATTTTTTTCATTTAGTTGAAATGATGTACAATAGATTACATTGTCTGTAGAATTAAACTCTTAACAGCAAAATTTGGTATGAACAAATAAAATTCTTTATTTTGCTGTCTCTGAGTGCTGCATAGAATTTGTAAATAAAAATACCAAGATCTGGTCCCTTCCCTTTCTTTTTTCTGCCTGGGCAGACTTCTATCAGAAGTTTAGATATAAATTCCAAAATCAACATTTCACTAAGAGAGCTTTGGTGTCTTTCTGCTCTAAAATATGTAGAGTTACACAATAGCCCCCCATATCACTTAAGGATTTTCATATTTGTAAAGAATCAAGAAAGTTTTGAGAGGATTGCTGCTCTCTCTTATGAAGTTTCTTGAAGTTGGATTTCTCTGACAACTCAGTGAGGTATTTCAGAAGCATAACTAAAAAAAGGAAGTTAGCACAGAAAGCCAAGCCACTGAGACATAAAGTCCTGGGGGAAGTATCTATACCAGTTAATATTAGGCATGCAGCTTGATTAGGGAGATACTCTTTCTATCAATCATTAATATGGTTATTTTGTTTCATACAGCATTTCAGAGTCTGAGGTGCTCTGATTTTTGAAGGAGACTTGCTCTTACCTAAAGAGAGGGATTAACTGTCCCCAATTTAGGCATTTCACTTTCTTGTCTGATACCCTGACACTGTTAAGAAAAAAAGGGCAGGTGATGAGGAAAGAACTAATAAAAGTGAATAGTAGATTATATTATTAGTAATTGAGACCAATACTGTATAGATAGAAGGCCAAAGAAAGAATAGCAATGAGAAAAATATTGGTGAAGTTAGAATATACCTCTCATGTTGAAAGACTAGACTAAGATAGTCTCCATGGCTGAAAAATCATGTTCCTTTTGTTCTCTGGACCAAATTAATATTCAAGAATTCACAGGAGAACAGGTTGAGTAAGAAAAGTAAAAATACCTACTCCCTCCCTCTCCTTCTCAACTAGTTTGGGATTTGGGCCGGTGTCCTAGGAGATTGAAAACATGGATTTAAATAATTTTGGGCAAATATGGATACATTCTCTGTACTGAAGCTATACAGTTTCAGCAAAGAAGCCTTATTAGATGTGGAAGAGTGATGAAATTCACAAATCATGTACCACTTGGTCAAGGTGACAGTAACTGAAGTCTTAGAAAGTGAGCAATGCTTGTAGTATTGCTAAGACTGAAGTTGAAATAACCAGAACTGAACCAAGCCAGAAGCTGAGACATACTTTTTTAAACTCAAATCTTGCTTGTTTTCTTTAGTGCTGTCATTTTGGAGTACTACAGGTTGTCTGTATTTTGTCTGTATCTTGGCACAAGTACTGCAAGCAAACAAAAGTTTATATGACATACAAAGAGCTAGAACTAAAGTTTTCAGTGGTAAAACTGTTAATAGAAGCCAACTACCAATGTCTTCTGTAGCCACTTTATTACACAGCTATATTCACTGAGAGTTAGACATGGTTTTAATTTGCTTTATAGCTCAGCTTTTCTGTAAAGAAATTGCATCAGTAATACTACTTGCAGCTGTAGCTATGGTTCAGTGATATTAGTTAAAGATTGCTATTATGAAAGGAGGGGAAAGCATATTTCTAGCTGTCATTTTGAAATGCATGTAGGTTGAATTCAGGAAATAAGTATGATTGTGACTTTTTTGTAAACCTAAGGGGAGATAAGAGCAGGAAACCCTTGTTCTTCTCATAGTGGAACAGTGTCAAAATGATAGTTTTCATCTTGTAATAATTTAATTTCATCTGATCTAGATAATGCAGACAATTCTGCATGCACATTAAGAAATTGAGGTCTGTAAAATATTGCATACGCTGTAGGGTTACAGTGCCAGGGAAGAGACGATGAGAAGATGGCAGCTTTGATATAGTGAGAACCACATGCCTAGGAACTCAGGATGGCAGAAAGAGAAGACTTTCAAACGTTGCTGTGGGAAGTTTATGGATTAATTTTTTTCCAACTACTTTAATTTCTATCTTTCTGAAAAATAAATTAGCCAAAGAAATCAGAATTGTATCTGGAACTTGGCTTCTGTATTTATAAAGCAAAGATAGTACCTAATGCTAAATGATGATGTCTTCAAATTCATTGAGATTTTCTGCATTATTATTACTAGACCAGCCTTAAGGCATCCAAATTTGCAAGAACTGGGATATAAACCAAATGTACTAGAACACACATCACCAGTAGACAACTTTTCATGGCTATTCCCATATTTTTTTCCCCTCCTCTCCCAGTGGAATCTTCCCTTAATAGTTTTGGGGGCTGGCAGTGGGGGTGTTTAAGATCTGATAGGTTCCTTGTAGAGACTGTGATTTTTAACAAAGGTTAGGTTGCCACATGTGTTGTGAAGCTTTTTGGGGAAAAGTGGGAAAGCGTTCAGTTCTTTTCTCAAGTCTCCAAGGGCACAGGATATGATCAGAATTTTTGAAAACGTGATTTTGTGTTGTGAACCAGAAATGTTGTGTACAGAATGAAAAAAGAGATTGCATTTGTCTAGCATGACAAAATCTGAGTCTTGTTGTGAAACGAGCAGCTGTGATCTCCATTACCTTCAGAGAATAGGTGTGGTTCATGCTTCACTAGATTTGTGTAGTTTTATTTGAAAGGAACTTGGCTATCTTGTCACTGAACTTCAATAAACAAAATGTAATGTAGCTGTTGTCCTTTGAGATTTTCTTGTACTTTCTATGTAAAGCTAAGCCAACAGAAGGTTCTTTGCCTCAATATCATCAGACATGACAAACAACTGTTATTGGGAAGTCCTTTTATCCTTTTGAGTATATGAATTGCAGTTATGCATGACCTGGAGTTAAATGTTGAGATCATGACCACTGTGGACGGTTCTTTTGGTACATGTGGCCAGTGGACCAGCACAATTTAATGCCTTTTCAGCATGCTTAAATTTCTGGCATGTAGAGGTTTGAGAAAGGGCTTGAGAACTGGGAGAGGCAGGTTTGTGGAGCCTTTCCTTAAAGTCTCTGTAGCATGTGGAACATATATGAAGTTACCTGATGAGCAGAGGATTCTATGAACATCTTAAAGTAGTTTCATTAAGGTCAGATGAACTCCTGCTACTTGTTATTTTTAAAGCCTTTAATTAGATTTTAATCCTTTTTAAACAGGTGAAAGAGCCACAGTAAAGATTTGGGTTTTTTATATTTTGGTTTTTTAAATCTAGGTGCTAGTGGGCGTAATGAGCAATTGGGGATACTTGATTTACTATTTACTGACGTGGTCTCTTTTCTTGAATGAGAGAAGCTTTAGCTTACATATAAATTTAGTTAGGCTTAGAATTTTGAAGCAAGTATGGTTTTCTTTTGCAGAGAAGAAAGATTCAGGCTTAGATGCAACAGTAATGGTCTTGGAGTCCTCCAAACACTGCTCCACTAATGCTGTTTTGGTGTTTGGCATGAAGGAAGTAACAAGGGAAGACAGTCTGTGTTTCTGTGTGTTGTGCTCACATTGGAAATCACAAACTCAAGAGGATTTTATCCTTAATCCTTTGACTTGTGTTTTAATTTCTAAAAAGCTATGCAGATTTTGGCTTTGCAACTTATTTTCTCATACTAAAACATGAAAAGCAAATGCTGCTTGCATCTTTTTATATTGCCGTAATTTTCTGTGTCTTTTTTCCCATGGTGCCCTTCTCCCCTTTTCTGCTATCTGAAATAAACTTGAAAATTATTTGGTATATAAATCCTATATTATATATTCAAAGATGAGGTATGGGAAACCCTAAATCTTACTTTAAGTCCAGAATGTTCACTAGGCCAGATACTTCATTCCTTGAAAACCAGACAGTGTGAAACAGGGAGACGGTAGAAGGAACTAGGATGTTACGTTGACTTCCCTGCAGATTAGGTAGTGAATTAGGGAAGATTTGCCCAGATGATGCTATAAGGAAAAACACTGTAACTATGGGCCTGATTTCAGGCTTTCTGTTCTGCTGAACTCTGTCCGATATAAGCCACAGCATTTTGTCAAGATACTGTCATGCAAGTTTAAGAGCTTCTTTGGATTGTGGTATCAACAGCGAATGAGGAGGAGGAAGTAAGTTACACAGCTCTGAGTAATTTTTTCATGAAGCTTCCACTTCTGAACATCTTTTGGTCTCTTGACTGAGGCAGTTTTAGTCACCTGTGTTACCAAGCCCCTCAAATGTAAAAATTGACCATATACTTGGAGATAAGTACTTTCCTCCTTCTCCAAGATCAGGAGCTTTCCTCGTTCTGTTTACAAGGACAAAGCTCCCTTCTTTCACCTTCTCTTGCCTTCTCTTTGTCTTTCTCTCACTGTCACTTTTTCTCCCCCCCCCCCCCCCCCCTTTTTTATCTTCCTGTTTCCTCTTTCCTCTTCCCTTTACTCTTTCTGTTTCTTGTGTGCCTTGCATTGAAGATTGCCAGTCAAGGGCACATCCTTTCTTAAATAACAGTCTAAGTAAAATAATGATTGGCCAGTGCTTAATAGAACTGTAGAATTTTACTGCTTAGTCTTAAGTGAAAACACAACCTAAACAAATATAGCTAACAGAAATAACCTTCCACTGTAACACATCAGATTCTTAATGTATAATTGGTCCTGTGCAGGTCAGACAGAGATCTTGCTTTAAGATATCATCCCAGAGTCTCCAGCTTTAGGTCTTAGAAGTAATTGAGAAGTTAAGTCTATGTTACTAATACTGGAACTTTGGGAAACTTGGATTATGATTCAGTTCATTATTCTACATCCAGTTAAATGAATGTCCTTTGTAGTCTGAAAGCTCCCCAAATCCAACGCCAAAGCAGTTTGGTCTAAGACAGTCTTTGATATTGTAGTACATTGGTCTCATACTTAAGGATGAGCAATATGAAGCTTACAGGCAGGGATGAGATCATTTATTAGACCAACTAGTTTATTAAGGGAAAAATGAATGAGCTTTTTGGGTGCACAATTCTTCCTTTAGATTCTAAAAAAAGGTATCTTAATAATACCTTTATCTCACTGAAAGACACAGGGAAAAAAGTTTTAAGTTTCTCCAGCTTGTAACAGTAGAAGATGTTTGAAACCTCAGTGAATACTTATGAAGTGATATTTGTGATCTGCTAATAGCCACCTTCCCTTGGTACAGAAGTCTGTTCAGGAAAACATGAGAAATGACTTGCAGGTTGCAGAGGTGAGGCTTATAGAGGTGGCAAGATCTTTAAAGAGATGAATGGGTGTAGTTTAGGGGAGAAGTAAAAATTTCAGGAACATGAACGTAGAGATTTTCTTAAAGGCTTCTGAATAATGACACTGGTCTATTATGGGCAGAAGTTACCTTTAGTGCATGCTGTAGATCTGCATTTAAGCAGCGAGTATGTGTAACTATTTTCCGTCTGGGTGCTATTGCTGTATGTGCTCTCTGGGATGTCCCATATATTTTGTTTGTCTAAGGTACTTTCAAAAGCTCTTTTTTAAATATAAGACAATTCCATATTCCTGATGCGACTAAAAAAGCAAGATAACTGTTTGTCTGTGGCCTCTGCAAAGACACATATGTATTCATAAAGTAAAAAATATTCAGGCTTTAAAAAACTCACATAGTAATCTAGGTTAAAATGGCTAGACTTTTGTCAGGGAGAATGTTCTGCTACCTGTGATGTTACATAAACCGCCTTTTTGGGAGCATGGAATGACTACAATTACAGTCAATAATGTATTGAACGTTATGGCTGAACTACACTGAGGTTAAGCTGCATTTGACAAAGTCAACAAGTCAATAGAGTACAGGTAACTCTTTCCTTCCCTCCTATATTTGAGTAGTGGTAAGTGCAGACATGCTGTGAAAGTGCAGATAAAGTGTATTTCTCTGCAGGTAAGCTCAGTGGTAGTCCCATATGAAAGATACTTAGGCTGTAGTTCTGATATATGGCAGCTCTGGCTTAAACTGGGCATGTTCATTTGTAACGTGATGCGTACACAGGGAGTCTTCCTGGCAGTGGATTCAACATTCAATGTGTTGTGTTAAAAGTTGTAGTGTTTTATGCAAACACATTTTTATGTAAATGTGTATATACACATAAATATATATTTATACAATTATGCAGTAATCTATATATAGTCTATACTACTTGAGTATAATATATCTATTAAGCACTGTATTCAAGGAATAGTGGGGATGTTTTATATATTAAGCAAACAAATAGAAAAAGTATTAGTTGAAGCTTCATCTATTTCTGGAACTATTCTTGTTAGTGTCAAGTCGTCAGAGAATTACTGCTAGTGTACACTAAGTAATAGTGACATCAGAATGTTGTAAAGACTGACAATTGTTTGCCAGTATTATATGGAGAGTGGAGGAAAAAAGCACTAGCAGTCAAAAGGCTAAAATCCAAGAGCTTTCATTTTGTGCTTGTCAATCAATACCTAGCACCCAGGTAACTAGCCCAAAGCAGGTATGCTTGAAACATCATGCATTTTTCAGTTCTATTTATGATGCAGTTTAGAACGCTTATTGCTTTGACCAGCAACTGGGAGCTTTCAGACCACCATCAAAATGCCATTTTGCTGCTTTGCAGTATCAAAACAGTAATCCTTTGATTATCTAAATCCCATTTAAGCATCACACAATCATTTAGTAAAATCAAGTTGGAAGAGCTTTTGTATCAGAATATGGGTCTTCCTTAGTATGCTAGAAGATTTTTATTTAGGCAGGAAAATGAAATCTGACCTGCTAAATATTGTGTGCTTGTTGGAAAGAAAATGGTGTTAGCAGAAGGGGCCTACCATTCAGTCATGAGAGAAACAGAAACATGAATGCTGTGTGGCTCATCTCACTCTTAACTCTTTACCAAATAAATAAGCAAGTAAGAACAATTGTGTTTAAATTTTTTTGACCTTTAAAGAAGGGGGACCTGAATTTATTTTAGTGCCTCAGGCAGAAAATGATGATAGGCACAGACAGAGCTGAAAAGCAGTTGTTCTCTTCTGAGAAGTAGGGACAGGACGAATGGAAAGACTCAAGCAACCTTTGCATGGCCTGGTTCACAAACATATACATTGCCTTTCTGCCAGTCTACAATGTTTTGTAAGTGCAGAAGGTAATTAAAATTTGCTTTGAAGATATTTGGAAGAGCATGCTGTTTTCACAGATAGATCTGTCCTTAGCTTTTCTGCTCAGTTTTTAAAATATGTATACATTTTAGTTTTTATTTTGAATAGCTTTAATCAAAAGGGTTGTAATTTTGAGGTTTGTGACTTGAGCCTGTTTTTTTCTTAAAACCCTATTGCCTTGCAGTACATTCTCCACACATTGGAACAATAATGTTATTTTCTAATACTATTATTTTGCTATGATGTATTATACTTAATGTTTATGTGTGAAGTTCACTGCTACTGAAATTCTTGAAGCTGCAGTGTGTACGTTCAGTGCTACATTGTGCCTTTGCAGTAAGAGTTATTATAATCAGGAGGCGTGGTTACTCTGAAATACAATTCTGTTGAAGAAGTATATGCATATTTTGAGGTCCTGGTCAATTTATCAGGGCCAGTAGTCCATGTTACCATCTATCTACCATCTGATCTATAATTTCTTTACATTAAAATATGATCTATGTAGTTTCTTAACTTCAGCTGTTATGAATAATATAATTTTCTCATATATTTCTACAAGAATTTCATGGTGTCACTTCTTTTTAATGTATTTTAAAATACAGTAGTATATTAACTGTTGGAAGGAAAAGATTTCTAACAGCTCTTCAGTGTTATACAGGGTAGGTTGCACAGATGTCTTTCCATTACTGCAATTGCAGAGTTTGTCCCATGTCTTGCAGATGATGTAACATGCTTAAATGTGCAAGTGGAAGGATTGAAACTTTGCAGCAAACAGCCTGAATGTTTTACTAGAGGACCTAATCTCTGTACTTTGCTTTCCTCACCACCTGACTTCACCTTGTCTCAAAACATCACTGCTATACATCTGCTAGAGGACTGATGTATTATTCATTTTAAGTCCCATTTTTCATTCTATGTTCACCAAACCCATAGATGCTGCTATGCATTATGGAATATACATGTAGGATTGTGCCATATGGGTGTAGATGGGATATTACGAACTGTGGTTCTGCTTATCAGTATAACTTAAAGGCACAAATGAAGCATTGAAGGCATCACCACATCATACTGTAATATCTGTAAGTGCGCATCTGATGTATGTATGCCACCCGAGTAAAACATTTCATTTACTGTTTGGAAGCATTTCAAACCATTTGTACATGTTATTTGCATGTCATGGTCAGTGGCCTTGCTGTGAAAAAGTCTTCTAGTTTTAATTGTCCTGAGATGTTAATTGTTTTGCTTTGTGCAATTATTGAGTGATCTGCTGGTGTTTATAAATGTTACATAGAGAAAATCATTATTATATAGGTGATGAAATATTTAAGGGAAGAGATGGAAGATTAGAAAAGAGCAGAAAACAAAATAATTCTCATTTTTCGTAGTGAAGTGCTGCATATATTGCACCCTTGAGCAAGCTGGCTGGCAAACATAATTTTAATCTTTGTGGTTTATTCAAACTACCACACTGTGTTCAATATCTTAACACCCCCACAGCTTTAGGTAACTAGAACACATTTGTGCTAAGTATTCACCAAATACCTTAGAGCATTTTAATACTACCAAGAATAAGACTGGTTTAGGTTTAAATTAGGTTAAAACGTAATGACTGATAGTGATTTCCCTTAAAGATGGATAAAGGAGGGTAATCATTCTTCATGCTCTGGTACAATCCAAATAATTTTCACTAACTTGAAGGTTGACTTCTGTGCAGTACAGGAAAGGATATACGATCAACATGTGAGGGTGGAAGAGAGAGTCCTGAATGAATAGGAAAAGGCACAGTGCTGCCAAATGCTGAAATTCAGTATCTTTTCCATGTGTAGGTGCTGACTTGCAGTCCAGGTCTATATGGCATCAAGATTCCTGGCCTACTGCTCTGTTTGTCTGTCTGTATTGTTCTTCTGGATGCAGATGGCAACTGCATCCTTTTCTTCCAAATGGCAGGCGTTAAAGGAGGTGTCTGACAGTGTCTATTTTTTATGAAATAAGTCTCTCGCTTCTGATATGAGGACTGAGCTTCTCTCTCTTTTCAGTCTGAGATGTTTCAGTCTTGTCTCCAGAGGACATTCTATGCATCAGAATACAGACAAGGCTGGTGGGGGTTAAGTTGTGCCTCTCCTGTTAAGTTACACCAGGTCACCAGTCAGTTGAAGAGTACAAGAGTGTTAGGGAAAACTGGATTATGTTGTCTAGTAATAAGGCAACTCATTGGGCAAACAGACTAGATCTCCTATCTACTCCTTGCTCCCCATGCTTTTTTAATACAGTTACATATTTTATTCACTGATTCTGTAATGAAAAATATAGGGGTGCTCACTTAAATGAGAGCAGAACTTTATGACTCCCTTCTGACTACCTGTGCCTTCCACTGTTGCATCCCATAGCACTCCATGTGCATTTGCAGAGTCAGGCTGCAGAATTATCCTAGTTCATCCTGTTATGCCTGACAAGCAGGACATTCTCCAAGAAGAAAGGTAGTTTTGATTTTCCATTGCCTGGCAGAGTCTTCAGTCTTGGACTGTGGAATATAAAAGGTGGTCACCACAACCATACCAACATTTTTGGGTGCAAATTGCTGCTGTTGTAATGGTCCTGTACATGTGGCAAGCTCATGGCTCAACTGTAAGATGAGACCTCTCATTCGGTCACAAGGCAGCCTACTTGTGAATCCTAAACAGACCATGAAGGTATTCAGTATCTGCTGTATAACACAGTGTATATTTATTATAATGCAAGAGACAGAGGAAGAAAAATAAATCTTAGATCATAAAATAACTAATTTCTGTGAAAGAAATCAACTGTAGTAGCAATTACAAGAATGTTGACAAACTGTTGGCAAAGCTGATGAAACATGCAAAGCTAGTTGCTCAAGTACTTCAAGTAGGTTGGAAAGATTTGTGTACTATCATATGTCTTTAGTCTTTACTAAAGTTTATTATAATTTACAGTATTGTTGGTCTGCTACTGAAAAGCAGGAATCCATTTCTAAGCAGTTGAAAATGCATAAATGAAGAACATCTTATCAGATTCCATCCAGTCATTTGGATGAGAGAACAGAAGTGTTATTTCAGAATCAGAGTATTGAAGAAAGAAAGTAGAACCAATATTGGATGAAATCTACCCAAGTATTTTAAGGAAGATTATACTGACAAAAAAAATCTCAAATTTGTCCAAATTGTTTAACTGTAATAATTTGTGTTTCTTGCCAATTCTGTTAACATTTTTTTTTTTTTTTCACACAATGTTTTAGTGTGATCCATAGTAATGTAATCATTAAGAGTTCTTGTGTGCCTTTCAGAGACCCTGGTCACCCTACTATGAAGATGTGTATAGTTCCTATGAAGGATTTTACCTTTTTTTATCCTTGGATCTTTGCCATATGATCTTGGTTAATGGTTACTAGTTGGCATGGGCATTTAGGAAGCAAGGTTCTCCTTACTTGTCTGTTCCTTAAACAAGTCATTTTGCTTGGGATGTATTCTGCAGCAAAAAAATGTGATAGAGTAACTAGATAGATAAACACTGCAGTGTTCTATTGGTACGACTATGATACGTCTTTCAGAATAGATGAAGGAGATATATAGAATGACCTGTGGATATGGAAAAATTTCTCAGAAAATAAAGAATTGTGGAAATAACCCTACCCCCCCAAAAAAGGAAATTGAAACTAAAGCACTCATTGCAAAACAACCCTAAAATTTTGAGATAATTCGAACAAGTATTTGGAGGCCGAGAATATTCTGGGGTATAATACTAACAAAAGGAGTATTGAAGGGAGACAGAAACTTTCTATTTCAATAGCTTCTAAGCTCTGCCTCATATACACCTGTTGTATGAATAATGTTTCTTCTGGTGGAATAGTCTGAAGTCCCTCACGAGGCTTGAGGCATGATGGAAGACTGCACATCCCCACCCACATAATTTGCTTTGATCATATAGTTTACTTAAAAAATAACAGCATTGAGTCTGTTCTAAAAAGGCTTTGCTCCTGTGATTTATGTGCTGTGTGTTGTCAGTAAACCTTGAAGACAGGAAAGCTTATCTGATGGGTGCTAAAAATATTAAAATGCCTAGAATGTTAAATGAATGCTAAATGTTTAATAAAAAGAGTTGGGTTTTGGTTTTTTTTTTGTTTGTTTTTTTGTTTTTTTGTTTTCATTTCTGTAACAATGTTACTTTACTTCTTTTAAAAAACTTAAAATAGCCCTTATAAGAGGTTTTGGTTGCTGAGCTGGAAACCAAAACTATCTCTAGTTTTCTAACGAACTTAAGTTGGAAGAACCTGTTCCATTACATTCCCCTGCCAGCATGGCCTAATCATCATCTGACTGTTAGGTTCAAGACATGAATTTTTATTCTCATTCAGTATTTAGGCTCTTTGACTTACTGAATGTTAAAATAGCTTATGCTGTCTTTGCCTTGAACAGTGTCAGGTGATTGGAAACTCTTTTTGTTACACAACTCCACAGGTTAGCTCCCAAATGATAATGATCTTCAGTCAGTACTATTCTCATCTGTTTTGTCTTAGAGATGAAGAATTTTTTAGGCTTTATCTAAAGCATCACAATTGTATTTTAAAAGTATTATGGAATTACCACCTTTAGAGGTGAGCTGTAAATGAAGAGAGTGTATGAAGCATAAAAAGACCATGAAAAGTTGACAGTACTGACTGAGCAATCTAGACAAAATGAAGTAGTTCTTGGCAATCAGAAGAAAGTGTCATAAGGAAGTTAGGTAGGAAGAAAGGAGGGGATGAATAAAAGGAGAAAATAAATTAAACCTGAAAAAATGAGGAATACATTGGTTCTAATTTGAATAAAATGTAATAATTCTATATGTAATAAATAAATTTTATAAATTTCTTTAGGAATACAAAGCAACAGGATATACCTAAAGGCTAATAGAGAAACTCTTTGTAATACTTTGTAAAGTTAGAAAAATAGAGGGATGAATGTACTATTCAGGCAAGAAAGCACCAAAATGCTTTCCCTAGAAAGCAGAATTGACCCACAGAGCAGCACAGTAGAAGTCAGTACTCTCGTACAGAAATTAATTTCTTGCACTTGCAAGTTGACTACCCAGTTTGCAGCTAATATCAACCATTCTACCTTTAAAGAAGCTACCTGCCATATCTTACTGAATTTAATTTTGAATAATATGAATGCTTAATTTTGAATAATTAATGATTCCTCAGAATCAATAAATGTGTGGTTACTTAGGTATTAAGTGGCATAAAATGTCCTTTTGCATTAGAGCAAGACAGTGGATTTTCACTTGTCTTAATATATACATATCATACCAGTTACTTATTTTCTATTTTTCATAATCAGTTTGAACAAATAGGCCAACATAAAAAGAATTACCTTCTCATAAAACTTGTAATCTTGTCAGGATGCAAAGATCCCATGGATCCCAAGCTATTCTATCACTTTATAAATTCTTTGGAGAGCTTAATAAATTTTCTAACTGATCTTGCATACACTGGTCATTTTTCATAGCAGTTATTGCTTTTGTTTTGTTACAGAAATTGTTATATGCTTACACAGACTTGTATCAGGGACAAATGTAGCTTGTTACATGGTAGTAGGGATTTCATTCTATACAGTTGCACTGACCCACACCAAGAAAAGATGGGGAGTAACAGAAGTGTTACTTTTTGCACTGCCAGTCTTTCACTTCTGCTAGGGTATTTTTTCTCTCTCAAATTGTGAATTTGAGCAAAACTCAGCTGATTCAGAACTATTTAGATATTGTGTCAATGGAGAAGATACACGTAAGTAAAGCTTCTGATATTAACTCAGCAGCATGCACTTGGAAGAGCCTTTACACCTGCTTTGAGAGTAATCCAGAATCTAAGCTTTTGTTATCTGTTTTCCCCACTCCCCATCTATCCAAGTTTATATGAAGTTCTGGAAATGTAATCAAATTTCTGTAAGTGAAACCCATAAAGTGGAGTTGTGGGCTGCATTATGTTAACATAATTTTATTTAACCGCCTCACCACCTTCTGGTGGCACTGTGCTGTTGGTGGGAAATAATAAGTCTGTATTAGAAGACTGTCATGGCATTGGGCTCAAGAAGATTCCTTTAATAAAGAAAAATTGCAGCGTTCTGACTGTTCCACAACAGAAATATGAAACAAAAAATTGAAGGGGTTCAGGAAGGGCTGTTAGAGTTTGGAAGGAGTTTGATAGGACTTGTGGAGGAAAAGGGAGTTGGATCCTTGTTTGGAACTTGGAATTAGAAGGCAGAGGAAGGAAGCCATATGACAGTCTGTGGGGCAGTCTTATCAAGGGAAGTTTTTATATTTCTTTTGTGTTTGAACTCAGCGAGCTTTTTTCTGGGATTCACATTCTATTCTTAAACTGGATGTTATTTTTGATTACTATTGTGTGCTTCATGCAGATGAACAATGGTTTAAAAAGAAAAACAAAAAGAAATATCATAACTGAGAAATGAGACAGTCCAGGTGCCTTGTATCAGTATTTGAATTCTCTTCTGTTGCAGAGAAACTGTATATGACAGCCTTCATAAAGAGGCCTTTTGCATTTGGATAGCCTTCTTGTAATTGCATCTGAGTGGATTAGTGAATTATGCTCATGAGGTATGCAGTAATGATCTGTAGAAGAACTGCATTTCTGTGGCAACTACCTTAGGAATGGGTCTTGTGCAGTATGAGTGCACAAGTTTAAGTTAGTTTTGGCAAAGTAAAGAAAACTCCTTTTCTTTTTTTTAATGCAGGTGGTAGTATTTCTTTGGGTGTTGCTTCTAATCATTGTCACATTGAGCTCTTCAGATCTTTATTCCATGTGAAAATGTGGACACACAAAATCACCACTACCAACAAGCAACAACAAAAGTAATTATTTTCTAAATATGACATTCTTTTTAATCCTGTGGGAGCTTTTAAAAAGGTATTTTAAATTCATTACCAGTTGTAGATCACTGGTTGATTTGTTTGTAAGAAAGCTAGAGGTAATATGGGTATCCAGGTTTGTCTGTATCTGTTCTTATCTTCTCCCAACATATTGACTTCCTTTTGGGGATAACCTTGTGTTATATTACTTTTTTTTTTTTTTTTTTTTAAGTGTCTGAGGCATAGCTTCATTGCATGTTTTAAACAATTTTTCCTGATTGAGAGCTACTGTAATGTTGGGGCAACTGAGTTTGGAGAAGCAGGGCAGAGGCCAAGATCCTGTGTAGCTGCAGTGAGGATGATAGCAATGGGGATAACTCCTGAAGGATGGATAAATGTGTATATAAATAAATGTGCATGTGCAAAGACGCACACTGGCATACACGTGCAACTTAACTCACAGTTCTAGGGTTCTTTCCCAGTTGCTGTTTAGACATAAAGAACTGTGCTTCTGCATTAACACAGGAGAGTTCAAAAGCCTAAATGAGAATGTTTGCAGTCACTTGCCAATCATTTGAGGCAATGCTGTACTAACGATTGGATATTATTGTGCTATTTAGTACAATTATTCCTGCATTAGCTATGCCAGAGAGGGAAGGACTTTTTTCCTGTTTATAAAATGGATGCAGAGAGTTTTCCTTGTGGCATTGTTAGCTTGAAGTACAGTGTTAATATTGCTGTTAACTGATTCTCGTTTATCCACAAAAATCTGTAGTTTGAATTGAGAGGTGCTTTAAGCTTGAGCAAGTCAGCTGCTTGCAAGTTATCAGCTGAAATTCCAGTTCTGCTTACTCTGTCTAATAATGCAGTGAAAATTATATCTACAAGCCTGAATAAGCACACAAGCATTGATTGCTACTGAAATCTGTTTATTTATAAACTGGAAGCCTTTTGTTCAAGGTTGGCCTAGCTACTAGTTGTGGGCCTGAGGGCTTTAAACCACTCAAATGAAGATAAGCATGGCTAGTAATTTACAGTATCTAATGTTTCTGGGTGCCTTCAGGATCCTATGAAAGGATACATGATTAAATTAGACTTATGAGTACCCTAATCAGCTTGTGGGGTACTTTTTGCATCAAAGTATAAGATACACAACAGCTAGTATAGGGGAATGCTGAAGCAGAGTAGGATTTCAGTCACCTCCTTTTCACAATGTTCTGTTGACTAAGCCCTATCCCTTTGGATACAGCCAGTTCATGCTTTTGTAACATTCCATGGCAGCTCCTTCTACACACCCTCTGGGGAAGAAGGGATTCTAGACCCTTGTATGCTGATGAGGTTCGATATATTCCTCCCTCTTTTGGTTTCTTACCTGTGTAGGGTAAGGCTATGGAAATAGGAATTTCCTATCCCTCTTAATTCTTGTTAGAGGAAGGCTTACAGGAGAGAGCAAATCTCCAGACCTCTTCGTGCCTTTCTTATCTTTCAGAAGTGCTTTTATGACAGGGTACTGCTGTCGTCTTGTAGACATTATGTACACCTTGATGGACACCGTTGTTTTAATTTTCTCAGCTTATCTAGGAGCCATGGGGCCTTCAACAAAAAAGATACCATGATTCTTTACTCCTCTGGCTTGTGAGAGCTTCTGGCAGAAATGCAGGTGTGACAACTTTTTAGGTGACTAATTTTATTGATAAAAAATAGAAAGAAAGCTGATAAAGATGGCTGTTGTTTGGCCTAAGTTGCAGTAAGTGTTTTTTGGACCTTGTGCAGACTTTCACATGTTAGGGGTCTGGAGTTCAGTTCCCTGCTCTATTGTTATTTCATTAAATTGTGGGCTAGTAGCTCGATCTGTTTTTCATACGCATGTGAGTTTTTTTCCCCAAAGATTTACTACTGTAAGTGCCACAACGATATACCCATTAACATTTTGTTGCAGTTTTAATTTTTAAAAGCACTCCTATTAAACACATTCATCTAGATTTCTTATTACATCTATTTTAACTATACTCACTTTTCAGAGTATCCATCAAACTAAATGGTTTTTGCCCCATCATTAATTTTAAAAAATTACTTTTGTAGTGCAGAGTTCTTTTATCTACCCCACTTTAAATTCTTAATGGGCACTCAGATTGTATGTACTTCTTTTCAGTTATAGCTGGGTAGAAGTGCAGAAGCCCTAAGAAAGTAATAGAAGTCTCTTAAAACCTCAGTAACTTAAAAGTTTATAAGGTTTCTTATCCATGCAAATTTTCTTTGTTTTCTTTCTTTTTTTTTTAAGGCAGCATATTTACAAAATTACTTTGAGTGGGCTGTTATGCTAAACTATGCCATTCCTTCAAGCTTATTGTCTAATTTTGTATTGCATTTGCTTCTTTGCAGGGATAATTTATGCACCAAGTGGTGTTGTTACCACTCCATCTGAGTTTAAAAACTTGTCCCATTGACCAGTGCAGTAATGTATTCTAATTACTCAAAACCACAGAAACCATATGAAAGAAGCAGCATACTTGAAGCAATGGCATATTGACAATACTAAGCATAGAAGACAACAAAGGCTTAATTTGGAAAGAAAACCTGTGCTTTGGAGAGACACTTTATCCTCATTGTC
Organism: Astur gentilis; assembly: GCF_929443795.1. Lineage (NCBI taxonomy): Eukaryota > Metazoa > Chordata > Aves > Accipitriformes > Accipitridae > Astur > Astur gentilis. The sequence continues at coordinate 22,334,578 of NC_064884.1, forward strand.
ACTGTGAAGAATGGCTGTCATTTCTGCTGTTAGAAAATAAAGACATCAATGAACATTAAAATAATATCAGCACTTAATGTAGTATACAGTTAAGTGATGTGAAGACATGAAAATTAGTTTGTGATTGTGCATATTTAAATTATACTTTGGGGTTCTTGTGTATTGCATATCTTGGGAAAAAATTGTAAATGATGTGCTAATTCTTTCTATCCAGGAGAAGAAAGCAACTTTGGGGTGCAATGGATACATAATGCTTCTGTGTAAATCTAGGAGGAGTCAGCAGGGCTGAATTTACTGGGAATATGTTTTGCTCAGTCCAGTTCAACAAGAAGGGAAAAGAACAAAATCTTAAAAACAAACATGGTATATGGAAAAACATCTCAACGAATAAAATGTTGACATCTCTTACCAGATTTCATAGGTACATTATGTGTTTTCAAAGATTTTTTGCAATTAAGTTCCTGATGGTTTATTTAGATTTTTATTTTGCATTGGATAAATTGCATTGGATATTGTGAAGTTTTTGTAGAAGCCACATGTGTCAAATGCCAAACTCTGGAGAAGACAATTAATTTCTGTTAAATACTGAGGAAAATTTAATATTGGGCCTTTGCTTTTTCTTCATGGGGGTAGTGTTGATTCTCTCCACCCTGATGGCCCAGTAACTACTGTCAGTCAGTGTGTTGGCCTTTAGCCAAGAGTCATGAATTCTCAGATAGGCAGAATAGCTTGGAGCTATACAAGTATTTAGGTGTCAGTAGGATTTGGTATTGACAGTAAAGTGTGATATGCATCCCAGGGATTTTAAGGTGTTCTCTGATTCAAAGAATTCAGAAAGGTGCAGTATGTTCTCCTCTGTTTATCTTTTTTGGGAACATTTGGCTGTTACTGGTCCTGCCTTTTATATTTTCACACCACTGCGTGTCAAAAGCAGTAGATTAGGCGAAGCATTGGAAGTACTGCTTCATTCCTTCCTTGCCACTCTACAGTGTGCAGCTTTGCACACAATCTGGTTAGCTAGGCATTTGATCAAAGTGTAAGGGGCAGTCTGGTCCTTGTATCTGAAAATGAAGTAGGTGACCCTAGTGACTTTTTTCTACATGAATCACACTGTTCTAATATTAAACCTCCTTATGAAAATACTGTAGAACTGTGAAAGTAAATGTAGGAATAGGGATCAACTTTCAAAACTTAAGGCAATTGGGTGAGACTTACCCACAGTGTGCACAGGCTAATCCTGGCTAACAGTGCTTAGGTAAAGTGGTCCCGTGTCATGAAAACCAAGGTGTAGACATCACATCCTGAGAGAACCTTTTAAATCAGTACTGTTCAGTTTTGTCGGGGGTGGGTATGACAATCCTGTGTTTTTATTTGAAAGGGATGTTATTACGATTGGCAGTTTTGATGTTTGCTATCTGTTTTTTGGAATGTGGGTTTTCTGTTGAAATATTTATTAATACATTTGCAAAATGCACATACCAGGTTTCTGCCAAAACAGCTGGTTCTCTATTTGGGTGTCATTGGAGTGCTCCAAAGAACATCTGTAACAATAATCGATTTGGGAGGAATGACCATGGGCAATATATTTTGCAACTGTTTAATCACATTGAAAACAATTCTATGGTTTTTAGTGTGACTATTCATGTGAATAACTTCAGGCATTGTGAGAAGACGTTGCATCATCAGGCCTCCAGAAGGAAAACAGGTTTTAATTGGTGGATTCAATGAGGCCATTAGAAAAAGATGCAAGGAAAAATATCTTTTAAATTACAGAAGATCTCTTGATAGTGACCTTAATATTAGGGCTGAGGAGTAGTTGATTAAAAATTAGCTAGTTTTTACTGGGGACATCTTGAATTCTAAAGAGTTAAAGAGAATGTGAGTTGTCTTCTCACATTCAAATATTTTGATACTGTAACTATGGTATTCCTAACCATGTATGTTCAATAGCTTTCTCTTTTCAGTACTTTTTAGGAAAATTCTCTTGACTTCATACTTCACAGGAACTCTCCTACCAGATATTTCTGTATTAAAAAAAAAAAACCAAACAAACCAACAAACACCCACAACATTTTTTTTTCTTCTTCTTTACCTTACATGTTTTAGATAATTTTATGCCTAAGCAGTTAAAAAAAGTTTTCCTTTGCTCTAATGGAATTTGGAGGAATACGGAGAACTTCAGTTTCAGTTCAGGCAGATACTTCTCCATTGGGTTCAGAGAGGTGACAATAAGTCTTCTGAAGTACAGTGAAGTTCGAAGTAGTGACCGAGTTCATTCAGCTGAGTAAAACCACACTCCACTTTCAGAGGGGAGGATGCAGGCATTTCCAGACTATTTTGCTTAAAGAAGTATTATGAACAGTAATTTTGGAGCTGTCTAGAATACATCATCTAAATATGGGGCAGATCACTGCTTCTCTAGCTGCTTACTCTCAAGTGTGAGTTTTTCATTGGCTAATGAGAAACCTCACATGGAAAACAAATGGTGAGTGGGCAGCATTTATGATACTCTATGTTTTTACTGATTTCAGTTTTAAGGTAGAGATCTACTTATTCTGAATTGCCATCATCATGGTTACACTATTATGGCTGATATTCAGAGGTCCCATTTTGCTGGTAAACTTGTAAGTGGCAGAGTAAGGTAATCGCCACAAAGTGGTTAGGGCTAGTTGACTCCAGGTATTCGCTCCATTCAGAAAGAGTGGCACGCTTTACCATTAATCTACACAAGTTGTATCACAGGACCACTTCCGAGCATGATATTGGTTTTTGGTTATTTTTGGTTTTGTTTTAAAAGGTATAGCAAAGTTTCCATCTGATATTTAAAGTAATGGGCAAGATGAAGAGACTGTGCTAAGTAATGCGAGGGAAAACATTTAGTAAATAAGACTTGGGAATATTTGTCTCTGCCTTATTGTTGTCCCTTCTCAGATTCCCCTTTCTGAAAACAGAGTTACCTCCTTCTTACATTCTCCTATTACATGTTTATATTTTCCTGGATTCAGAATCCAGTCAAAACAAAATCCAACCCCCATATTTTCATGAAGTCATACATGATTGCCTTCAAACTAGTGATGCCAGAGTCATGTCCCCATTGTCTTAGTAACTGTTTGAAAAAAGTTTCACCTTTTCTGATTTATCTAGTGCTGCTTTACATATATATGCTACACAATCAATATTTCTAACAGAAAAAAAACATATTTCCCACTACCAGTGTCACAAGTGTGGGAGAATTTTTTCTGATGTATTCAGATTTTACCCTTGTGAAATTATATGGGAAGAAAACGTTAAAAAAACCCCACCAATCCAATGTGAATGACTGGGTGTTATTTTTAAGAAAACCTCATTAGAGAGTTGAAAAAACATGGGTCTCCAAATGGAAAAGATAATTTTAATATTTTTAAAAAGCCTAGTTAAGAGAAATGAAAATGGCAACATAAACAAAAGAATACATAATAAATAAAAGGAAAAAGATAACTGGTATGAATTAACATTTTTTAGTAGATATCTGAAAGCTAAATAAATCTGCAGAGGAAAAATAATCTTTTGGTACTGTGCATAAAGACAATAAGAATTCTTTGAGAAAGAAAAGCATCCAGAAAACCATTGGAATGGTGTAGATCTTTTATTATGTAAGGATAGGAATCAATGAAGTGGTTTTAAGAACATTGCAATACCAGAAAAACTTGAAAGTCTCAAAAAGGGCAGAAGCTGTACCAGTGTTCAAAAAGTAGGAGAAAGATGTTTCAGATAGTGGTAGGCAGATTAGCATTACACTAATCCAAAGAAAAATCCTGGAGAGGACTGGTAACTGGAGGCCATCAAGATGCATCATACTTTCAGGATTGGTTAATTCGCTAACAAGAAGTGCAATGCTGGAAAATAGTTTTATAAAAGAACTGTAATAAAATGTTTGTTAGGTTATGCATTTTAACAAAGTTGTCATACTTAGTCCTCTAAATTATTTAGTTTACTTTGATCAATTTAACCTCATTAAAACAAGTATTCTGCAAAGACCAGTGAATCACAGATTTAATGATAACTGATATCCCACAGAAACTATAAACAGAAAATCAGGTAATGGGGTTATAACCAAGTCCAGATGATTTTTTCTTGTCCTGAGGCTGTTTATCATCATTATAACATATCTGCAAGGAAACCTGAATTTGTTGCTAGTAAATATTATAGATGTCGTAAACATTGGTTAAGCAATGATTAAAATAAACAAAATCAGATGGAGTTTTACAGCACAGTATAGATTGCGTTGGAGCATAATCTCACTTGAAGAGGGTATACATTTATGAACAAATGGTATAAATCATATGTACATACATACTACACATACCCATTCAGAGAACTGAATTCTGGAGAAGCTGTCATGCAGCAAAGAATTTAAGTGCTGTGTGTAGCCAACTGTCCATAATGCAGATTGGTGGCTACAAGAGCAACAGTGATTCTGTACTACTTGAGAGAAAAATCAAATAAGGAGTAGGCAGCTGGTACTGCACTGGCATTAGCACATTTTTTGGGGAAAAAAATTGTCTTAATTCTAATAATGACGTATTCCAAAGGTTTTTAACTAAAATTTGTGTGAATAATTGATAACTTCCCTTTTTTTGTATGAACTGATTTTTTTCCTGACTTTTTTCCACATTAAAAAAATCACCCTCATATCTTAGGCTAAGATAAAATTTTAATTTTTTTTTAAAGGTTTCTGATTACTTTACATACTTCAAATACTTACAGCATTTTGAAGTAAAAGAATCAATAAAATGTCAAAGCAAAATGATTTAGGTAAGAATTAGTTCAGCAGACCAAATATAATTATATAAAAAAAAGGTTTGCCCCAAATCTGACCAGATCCTATTTTTGAAATATTTTGGGGCAAGGCAAAAGACTAGTCATGCCTGTACATCTGTCTAGGAAACATTTTCCTAGCTCAGCTAGGTGATGTGATGCAGGCATCTTTTTGTGAAAATCTATAGCCTAGGCACTGCATGTGACAAGAGTAGATGAAAATGGGTTCTCTGTGCCTTAGAGTCTAGGACTCTTAGTCCATCATCTAATTTTGGCATTGTCTACAGCAACTAATGGAAAAGATATTATTTTGGAGGAGGGAACAAAGAGATAATTCTGAGAGGGGTTTTTTTGCTGTAACTTAAATCATAATTTCTTAGTCTGTCTTTATGGGATTCTTTAATCTTCTTAAGTGTTTTTTACTCTGGATTAGATATGTTCTTGGTGTAAACATTTTAAAGAAGGCCTTGTAATAATTTGTATCATCAGAGCAGAACTTGTAAGGAGTGTTCAATTCTGCAAAGTTTTCCCAATATTCTTAAGAAAAAACAGTACTGAACAAATTTCCAGTCAGAAAAAATTCAGCCAGTCTGTGTTTGTTCATAAAATTCTGATATGAATTTAGGATTTGTTTTTCTAAAAGTCAAACATGTATGAATTTGAAAGTGCTATCTTGCGGAGAGTTTCGAGCAGGGAAGACACAGAACACTCAATATGAGATCCTGCAAGCGTCTTCAATCTTTATTTCTAACAGGGTTCTTTTATATGATTTCTGTAACATATGCCTACTAGCCATTCTCTTATTGGTTACATGATAAAAAGGTTACACTCACATACTGCACGTACTCGCGGTCATCAGCTACTTATTTTTACATTTCTTTAACCACAACTTCTCTTCACCAAGTTCCTTACTTTCGTCGCCGTCTTGTCTCAGCAGAAATCTTCTTGCTTGCACAGCACCTACACAGACTTGTGACCTGTTCCATTAACCATTCCTCAACACTATCTTTAGAAAAAGCTTAGAGCTTTGAAAAACTCTCTGATTCTTTTTTTTTTTGTTTTCACATAAGCTGTCAAAATAATTTAAAATGACTTGCATTTGCTTCCCATGTAATTCATGCAACACAAAATTCCAGTAAGAGAGGTGATCATGATTGGTGAATAGTAGGGGCCAAAGGAAGCTGAATTAAGCTAGTGTCTCTGTTGTAGACATGTATTATGAGTATGCTTTTATGGGATTTGACCCGCAGCTTGTTCTGCTGCAAAATAATCTTATTGTGCCAAAAGAAGTTCTTGCAAGCAGGAACCTGAGTTGAATTGACTCAAACTTAGAGCTTTTGTACAAATACTAGTTATTTTTATTGCAGCTGAAAGATGATGAATCTGTCATTCAGCTGTTGTTGTGCAATTTACGATGAATTATTTATTATTCTGATATTGCTGTTCTTTTTCTGATATACAGGAAAATTGCTGGTGAAATGCAAGTGTGTTTATGCAAATAGAAACTTGAGTTAGATTAACTCAGTGGGATATGTATTCTGTAACAATAGTATGTTGTATGTTTTTGGGTTTTTTTCTGTAAGACAGAATTTAATAGATTTTTTTTCCTGAATTCCCTTGTTTATGTTCAGTAAGGCAGACAGATAGTTACAAGAAGGATATCTGTGGTCTTGTATGAAATGCATGATGCAGTAAACTAGACATAGGGAGATTTCTGCGACCTTTTTATGTTCTTCTTCAGTATTTTTTTCTAACTCTAGAGAAACTGCTGTATTTTTCAGCCTGGCTTCATTTATCCCAATTCATTTTTTGGACAAGTTATACAGCTTCAAGTGAGGCATATGCTGCTTAATTAAAAGACTTGCACACTCTCACCTGTGGCTCTGGGGTGAGAGTAGTCATTTGGCATGAGGAAGAATGGCACTACCATCTCTCCCAAATGTACCCTGGAAAACTGCCCATTCTTTTGGTTAGGGCATGAGGGAATGGCTTAGGACATGAGGGAATGGCTTAAAACTGCATCAGGGGAAGTTCCGATTGGGTATTAGGAAAGAGTTTTTCACTGAGAGGGTGATCAAGCACTGGAACAAGCTCCCTAGGGAAGTAGTCATGGTCCCAAGGCTGTTAGTGTTCAAGAAGGGTTTGGACAATGCTCTTACATATGTGGTTTAACTTTTAGGTTGCCCTGTGTGGAATCAGGATTTGGATTTGATGATCCCCGTGGGTTCCTTCCAACTCACAATATTCTGTGATTCTGTCATTTGGTTATGAGTCAGAGTACTTTTAACCTTTTAATTGGACTCTTCCCAATCTATTTTCCTTTCAGTTGTTTCCTGTGGTTATACAGGTATCACACTGAGACTATACACAGCCTCTCTCCCTCCTTAGTCTCACTCTTCCTACTTAATTGATGCAGAAGTGTATTGTTTAATTAGTTTTGATTGATCACATAATTTGGCTGTTGGTTGTTTCTTATGTAAAAGGTGGAAGAGAAGTGTCATTCACATAATTACTATTTCAAGTTACTCCCCTGTCTGGCTCAGACTTCCTCAGTTGTTTTCTTGTAAGCCAGAATTTTACCATATTCCAAAAGACGCAACTAAAGGAACAATAATCATGTATGCATCTGGTAATGTTACAGAAGTCATCTCTTCCCCAGTGACTGCTGAAATCCAAACACAATGCATAGATCCCATAAAGAACAAAATTAGGAGTTTATAAGTGCGTGAAATTGCCATTGTTAGTTGCAATGTGAAATTTGGGAAACATTACAAAAGTGCAGAGCACCATGTTGAGAGTAACGACTGATTCTGTCAGACTAGGCTTGGAGGGGAAAAATAAGGATCTTCCAAAAATCTATTTCATAAGAAGAATGGAGAGGAACAGGCTCTGGTTTAAGCTTGATCGCACAGTACAAAGAATGTAGGGTAGATAAGTTGCACAGAATGACCTGACACCCTTACACAAACAAAGTTTTCACATTCATGAAACTGTGACTCCTGCTGAAGTGAAGCCAAACTTGCAGCACTTACAATTACATTGTTAAAATGGGAGATCTGCTAATTATATTTTAGGAGTCTGGAGAAGTCCTATATTAAATGAGGAAATTATCTGAACTTTTAAAAAGTAATCTTATGTTAATATAACAATTATGTTATAATTGTTATATTAAAATATGTTCTTTTAAATATATTTTAGAGAAGGTCTAGACAGTGAGATGCCCAGAACATGAGTACATCCAGCTTCACTGTGCTAAGTCTCAGAATGTTATATGTGTTTTGAATTTTGCAGAATCCATATGAATTATGAAATTACTATCTTTAGACGAGATAGTTAAAGTCTGCAAGAGAAGTGAAATTACTTGGTCAGTTTTGAAGATCATACATTGTCGTTTGTTCAAGGACGTGCAATGAATCACTGAAGATTAAAGGCCAAAACTGCTTAATCTTGAGTATTTGTTGCTCACTCTATCAACTGGATAGGATTTTCAAGGAGATACTGATAGAAGTATTTTAATCTGCTGGTAGAACATATCAAATAAATCAAATGATGATGATGATGACAAAATAATATCTGTTCAAAGCATTAGTAAAGCAGCCACTTCAGGTCACTTCCACAGTTCAGTGGGTCTACAGTTCTTCCCTGTTTATGTATGGTTTCAGTGTGGCCGAGATGTCTGCAAATTATTAACAGACACTGGCTGAAAGACGAGAATAAAACAACAGTTAAATGATTGTATTTTGATTGATGAAACATTCATTGAATGCTATCAGTATGAGGCATTGGAAAGTTCATCATTAGAATGTTGAATATTTTGAGTTACAGAATACACAGACCACAATCCTCTAGGGTGGTTTAAGTTCAATATCCTATTATCTTAATTTAGGTAAAACCCAGGTATTTATAATTTTTCAGATGGGTCTAAGAAAAAGGAAAGAAAAAAGAAGAAATAACATATTCTTCAGTTTAGCTTTTTGTGTTTGTGCTCTTCAGATAACAAATAGCTAAATTCAGAGTGTTTTAGTTTACAGCTATTTTTAGTATTTTTTGTTTAGTTCAGAATTTATGGATAACTGACAGGTAATAGATTAATTAATTGTATGCAGATTAACATTTCACTCTGATGTAAATAAATCCCCCTTGAAAATCACTTTCCTTCTAAAGGGGAATATGCCAAATCCAAGTTTTTACTAGAGTCACTAAATTGAATGTGATGCCTAATTACAGTAAATAAGCACAAGTAAGTATAAATATGAATCTTCAAAACACCTGCATCAACCTAATGTGGTAAAGGCTTGCTATGTGTTCCTCTTAACAGAAGTATTCAAGTTGAGTTTTCATGTACAGTATGACACATGACAGTTGTATAATCACTCTGTGGTCTTTATTTTAGTTTCTCCATTTTTGCCAGTATAGCTTTCTTCCATCAACAGCACCCCACCTCCCTCCCCAAGTGTAGAATGTGTAACACTGCAAACTGGAGCATTTGAAAGCTTGAAATTCACAATCAAGATCCTCAGAAAAAGGCTATGCATTAAGCTCTTTCATCTGTTTGCAGTACAGTCTTTAGTTTATTGGTCACATCCTGTTTGTTTTTTATTACGGAGTGTTACGAAAGTGTAAGATTTTTCCAGGCTTCTTCTAATCCTCAGATGTGGTCTTTTGCTGCCTTCCATTTGTACCCTGTCTTGAAAACAAAATGACTGCTTTCTTTCTTAATGTTTTTGTGTTCTTTTGTAAATATTTTCTATAACTGTATTTAATACTTAAATAGTTCTAAAGCATTAAGTAATTCAAGTGAGAATCCCCTACGAAGTCGGGAAGAGAAAGGTATTACCTCCATTTTGAAGCCAGTAAATGGAGTTACAAAGATGTTATAAGCAAAAAGTTCCCATTAGCTCATAGTGCCCACATGAGACATTTGGAGCAAAATCTTTTCTCCAAATACAGGAAACCACAGCTGGAATCTTCAGAAAATTTTGCTGCCAAACTGTAACCACTCTCTGTTCTGCTTGTTAAAACATGCACGAATAAAGAAAAGTACAAGTAAACAAGGTGATACCTGGTTATCTTTTCAATAGGGCGTCAAAGGCATATCCTTTATAGCAGGTCTGCTCTAAAGTAGCAGGTTGTTAAAGCTGTCTTTTGGGAAAGTTATCATTAACACTGACAAAACATTTTATCTTTACCAAACTTCTTTTCAGTATCCAGAGAACTGTTCTGACTTGCAGAAATTTTGACAAAAATTTTAATGCAAAGCATAAAACACTTAATCTCATTTGGTTTGCTTAAGATTTTAGTTTTAATTACTTAAACATTTTCTTAAGTGATACAGTAAGAAAGTTTGTGAAATACTATCACTTTTTTGCCTTCTTATTGGGGTGTGTTTACTTTTGTTCTTTTATAGATTTTTTTTTTTTGTTGCTGTTATCGTCCTAAGTGAATGGATAATGTAAAAAAGCTATTGTAAAATTCCCTTCTTTTTGTAGTACCCTTGCAGGCATCTGAAGATTCCTTTTGATCTGAACAGAACATCTTGAGTTCTTCTACTCAGCGTTATCTAGATTTCTAATCATTTCTCTTGCCCTCTGAAACCTAGATCTTTTAAAAAGTGCAGTGTCAAAACTAAGCTGTTGCTCAGGTCTCATCTTGGACAATATTATACAATCTTTCAGGTTTTTACTGCTGTTTCTAACCTCCAGCTACTGATAAAAGTTCTAATATCAATTATTGAGACCTAAAAGCTGGACAGAGTATACCTCTGATTAGAAGCCATGGAATGATAATCACTCTTTTTGTAACTCCATCGCATGTGACTCATGGTTTGAGGTTCATTGTAGCTCCTATATGATTTCTACAGAACTGCTAGTCAGTAATTGCTCCTGTTCTTGTGTTTGTGGAGCTGATTATTTGTGGTGTAAGTTTTGAAATTTGATGCATTTCAAGCTCTGCTTTTCAGACTTCTCTAGCTGCTGGAGAACTTCTAATTCTGTTTTCCAGACTGTGCCACTGTGATAAGCATACTCTTTGTTTTATTTGTATAATTAATGAACATATTAAATAGTGTTGAATGTGGAACAGAATTTGCAGAATATTGCTTTTTGTATCCTTCTATTTCCATGATGATTACTGATAATCAGTCTGCAAGTTTCATACTTACAAAAATTTCAGTTGGTAATCTGACCTATCTTTTGCTTTCTGTGTATAAAAATGAAGAATATATGTAATTTATCATTTTATCTAAGAAGTGATTGGTGTTTCACTTAATTTCTTACCTTTCCTTTGCACTGAGGTAATTGACAGGTTTGGCATAAAAAATATTTTTTAATAATTTTATAATAATACTTTGGCTGTGGCTCTCTGTGGGATATACTAATGGGATAGATGCCACACAGCTGTTACCCTGCCATTAGAAAGACTTCCCTATGGATGAGTTACATCTCTGAGTAAACTTTGTATTAGCTGCACTATCTCTTTAAAGATAATTGAGTCTTAGAGCTAGCTCTTCCTTCCTAGTCAACCTCCCTAGATGTATTGTACAGTGAGAAGAGTCTTCTGGCTGTTTTGTCATCAGTTGAGATGGAAACAAGTCTGGAACAAGAGTACCATGAGTCCACATTGTTCATAGTCTGTGATTTAAAGGATTTGTATAAGAGAATATGACAATCTTGTAACAAAAAAAAAAAAAAAGTAGAAACGAGTAGTGGAGTTCTTGCTATATTAGAATAAAAGATCTCAATTCCTTGGGGCAAGGTTGTGATTATTGTTCTGTCTTTGTTCATATCACAGCAAAACAGAATCTAATTCTGGTTGGAGATTTTTTGTATTATAGTAAATTCAGCTTATTGTAACAGTTTTGCTGATGCTACTTTGGTGATCTATGTTCTTTGCTTTAGAAGCAAATAGTTTACTTGACAAAATGCATAGTATACACATGAATGGAAAACTGGGAAGAGAAAAGTAGGAAAATATACTTTTTTCTTCTCAGAATGATGATGATTAGCTTCTCTTACGTTAAAAGATGTGTAATAATCATCTTTTTGCACTGTCAACTGTGTTGCTTCTTTCTGGTTTAGCTTTGAGGGATAGTAATAGAGCTGCGAAAAACACCAGGTTAGACTTAATTTAAAACTCAATAAAGCCAGATAAGACACTTGCCACTATACTAACTGAATATTTAGTTAGTGGAAACAATCAACATTTTCAAAAAATGAGTAATTATGCAGTCAGTCTGTTATAGAAGTTAGCCACATATAATTTGAGTAATTTTTGTGCCATCATGATTCTCCCTGATTAATTTTCTGCATTTAGCAAGAAATACATACAAACAACTTCTACATTTCATCCACCTTCCTTTTCCCTCATGGCTTTTATAGTGACCTTTTGTTACAAGACAGTCAATTACTGCCCTAAGGGGACAAAGGATAACAACATCTAAGTCTGTTTGGTGTAGGAAAAGTAAGAGAATGTATGCCGACATGGAAAATGGAAGAACACTTCCCAAAAAGCTGTAGGGGTATTTGACTGTTTAGATATTGCAGAGATTATAAATAATCTTGGGTTTGAGAAACTGAGAACCTTAGAGCTTGATAAAAGACAAGAAGATTCTTTTCCTGAGAAAAATGTAATGTTTGCGAAGATGAAGCATGACTAAAAAAAGAATGCTTGTTCTTACCTCCTTATATTTTGATAGCCTGTACTAGGTTCAGCAGGGGTTCACCCAGTTAACATGGACATTGTTTGAAAAAGTAAAAATTTGCAAAAATTATTCTATGCTATTGATAATTTAAGAAGTTCTTACCTACCAAGCATAAAAGTAAATGTTCTTTCTGAATGAAATTTGTGATCCCTAATTTATGATTCTTATGCCAGGTGTCAGCATACTTTCTTTGATCAGGTAATTAGCAGCTTTATTTATCTGCTGAATTTGGAGGTCTGTTGTCCCAGTAACATTATAAAAAAAACATGTTGGGGCAAGAAGCTTCTATTCAAATTAATATAGTTATATTAGAGTTCAAGTGTTCCTCATGTCAGATGAGTATGCCAAAGAATTAGATTCAATATAAAAATAAGACTTAGCATTTCTTTAATTAGCCCTAAATAAAAACAGATGTTTTGTTGGACCAGAATAGTTGACACTGTTTTTAAATAGTGTTTTAGTAGCTAGCTTGAATTTATCCAAGTGAACATAACGGTAAGTATATATGTTAAAAAGAAGATGTGAAAGACCAGTGGTCACAATCCAACCCTGTTACCACAGTACTTACTTTTTACTTACAAATGACCCCTAAAACTGATGCGTTTATTCATAGATGCAGTTTGAGGCCCAGCATGAAAGGTAACTACTCTGGAACTGTTTTTTTCTGTGTCATACTGGCTGCTGTATTTGATGCTGCCTGCACCTACATTGCCATTGGAGGAACTGACCAATTTTTTTCCATTTCACAAGTGTAGTGGATCAGACTTTATAAAATTACTTAGATGCTCCCCTAGCCTGCTTATATCTCATATGCATGCCACTTTTTAATCCTTAAGTCTTTGCTTTTCTTCATGCTTTAAAACCCCTCAGTCTTGATATTATAAACAGGTCACACTTACAGCTAAGATCCAGAAGTTGGGCATTCTTCCTTTACTTGATAGATACTCCAGTATCACCTCAGTGTGCAGTTTCAGGAACTGTCTCAAGCCAAAATGCAATGGTGACTGCCACTTTATTTTACACACAGCACCTTACACACAGGCTTTTCTGGAGTGAAAGTCTCCAGCTGCTTTTATTGAGTGTATAAACAAACAACTCATTAGGCTTTGAGGAAAGACAAAACTGTGATCATAGCTCAGTAGGATATTACGATAAAGGCTGTCCACTGGGAAAGGGAAGAGTAGTGCTCTTGTCTATGCTCAAGACTTGTGTGTCTTTTACGTGATTGAGGCATAGCATAAAATGCTGAAAAAGTCCTTGCAGCATGGACTGAAAGACAGGCTTCTCATGTCCCAAATAAGTGTCATAGTTGCTTTGGAAAGAAAGTAATTCCCTGATCCATTTTTGAAAGTGAAATTGTGAGTAGAGTTTTAGGAGGCAGCTGGAGACTCTGGATTTGAAGTGGACAAGGGTATTGTGTGGTTGTACTAGGGAAAGCTTGTTCTGTCCCTTTTTTTCCCCCTGTAAATTCCCAGAGATGTGGATTGTTGCCTATTTTATTTCTATTTTGCCTAGTTACACATTAGTTGAAGACTTTTCAGATACTGATACAATCACGGCAGTAACGTGATTTAGGTCACATTTCATTTCATCATTGGATCCAAGTGTGCACTTTACTTTAAAAATAGGCCTAATTCCATTGCCTTCAGTGGAACTGGAGCAAGCATTAAGTATTCTCTGGGTTTAAAGCCTTGTAAATACTTCCTGTATACTGCTGATAAACTACAGAAGTAAAAAGTTAGCTGTGGAAGTGCAATAAGGCAGATATAACTATGTTGATATCAGTTGTACTGCATCAGAAATTTGTTTGGTTTGCAGTCTCACTGGCAACAACAGTCATGGGTTTGTTTGGTTTTTTTCTTAATACTGTTTGTAGAAGACAGTTAAATAAGTCTGATGGAAGACAGTACTGAAATATCTTCAAGTTGTACCTGAGCCAGTGTCTGGCCATATTCCTTCCTGTGCGTAGGCTTCTTCCTCTCATTCAGCTCCAGAAACAAAAATAACACGTACAAAAGAAATTCTGATTTTTGATTCCAGGTGAACTGATGAATGCTGGCAAATGCTGGTCCTGGTACCTCTTTTTGTCTAGTAAATTTGATTTAGGATTCTGTCATGCAATGTTTTGAGTTAGCAACTTTTAATTGCTCATTAAAAAAAAAAAAAAAGACATTAAAGGTTAAAACTGTCACTCTGTAGTGGAATTTGTTCCCCGTAAGTCTCATAAAACAGTCACACCAAATTTATTTTTTCCACATCTCTTATCCACAATTGCTTTTTCTCAAGACGAAATTCTGCACAGTGACCTAATTCCACACAACCATGCTTCTAGAAGCAATAAAACAGGCTTATACTGTGATATTCCAGTTTTACACTAGGATTTCAAATAGTGTATAAGGGGTAAGCACATAAATTCATATCGTGTGTTTCTTGTGATTTCCTTTTATAGTCATAATCTTAAATTTAGTTTAAAGCTGACAGTTGCCTGTCTTTTTAAAAATCAATTCCAGCGTCAGTTGCTTTATTATTACTTTTTTTTTTTTTAAATAATTTTGTTATTCTTGTAATACAACATATTACTTGAAATAAGATCTTGTCTATACAGGAAACATTTCATGTAATTAAAGGTCCATTTTTAGACATAGTTAAGCTACTCTATGTTTATGTGTAGCATTACTGTATAAGCTACACATACTTTATATAGCTTTTAGTAGTTTATTTTGGTCTAGTTTGTTTCCAAAAGGTCTTTTAATGCTCTTTTAAGGTCACAAGAGTACTAAAAGGTCTGTAGTGTGAATGGGATGTAGACCCGTTATGCCTGATGCCTGCACCAGAAGCTATCAAATTTCTGCCATAAGACTTCAGTCTTTTAGAAAATTTGGGAAGGCAAAAGCTAGCCCTGAGACTCAATCATAGATTTCTACATGTTTCTTTTAGTTTTATGACTGCATAAATAAATAAAAGTGTGCATTCAATTATGTATTAATGTTTCCTGATTTACACTTCTAAAAAAATATAAGCCAGTACCGTTACCCAGGTAAATTTTCCTTTCATTTGTGACAGAAACCTTACAGAGAAGAAATACCAGAAATTCCTGATAGCATCCCCTCAGCCTTTGTAGGATTAACCCATTGCCTTTTCCAGTTCTTACCTTTTCTATTTTCTTAGACATTGATTGGTTCTGGTGCTTCTAGTAGTTAGAATCTGAGTCCATTGTCTCCATTTATTTGTTGGCAAATTCCAGTGGCAAGAAGTGTTTAATTTACTTTTCAGCAGCAAGTTTCAGCCAAAGCCCACTGAGAAACACAGGGATGTTTTCATTAGCTGTTTTGGGCTTGGTATAGTTCTGTGTTGTTGAAACAACTAAATGGCTGTTTAATGTAGAGATAACCAACCAGCTCAGCTATTGGCAACAGTGTTTCTAGATTATGAGACAACTCAGTACAACTGCAGTACTACTGATAAATGAGGTAGCTTAAGCAGGGCTAGCTGCAGTCCTCCGTGGCCTTGTGTCATGCAGGCATACTATAAATTACCTTACACTTTGTTTTTATTTTCCTTGATTCAAATTCAAGAAAAGAGATGCTATTCCCTTACTGCATAGGAAATCATAAGTTAAGGCCGTGAGCCGTACTGATATATGCAAAGTGTTTTGTGACTTTGAGCATGTAAATTATATGAAGGGCAAGCTATTCATCCTCACAATTTCTTTTGGCCTTGGAGTATTTATAGAGGCTCCCTGTGGAGCTGCACTGTCAAGCATCCCCCAGCTGGGGAACAGCTTATGAACGGTTCTCTGAGGAGTATGTATACACACTGAAAACTCATTAATAGTCATACTCGGTCCTACAAGCAAGATTATTCCTGTGGCCTTTCTTTATCTGAAAAAATCTTTGGGTTTGTTTCTTTAATTGTGGCATCTCCTTCTTTGGAGCATTTTTTGTTAATGCTCAAGGTTGGCTTCAAAAGGGGCTAAATGTCATAGAGCTCACTATTTTAATGGCTAACAAAATTCTTGGCTCAAAATAGGCATTCATGGTCAATCCTGTACTGGATATTCAACTGTTTGCAAGCCCTGCAGTGCAGAATCTAAAACCACCTGAATGTGTGGAGAACAGAGCCATAAATAGGAAACATAGAAGACTGAAGTTTTAAATTCTATGACAGGGGAAAGGTTTGGTGCACAGAATAAGTAATGGGGTAGAATAAAAATGCAGAAGTATTATGTAAAGTTGTAAATGTTTCTTACCTATCTCTCTCTGTGTGTATAGATTGCTGAAATAAACAAGGACTGACAACAGGCAGAAAGGCAGATGTAGGTTAAAGCTGTGATGATGAAATGGAAGATGAGGAAAAGGCATTTGGAACAATTAGGCAGGGTGCACAGGCCAGAGAGAGTCCAAAGGTCCCTGCCTGTACTGGTCCCATACCGCTTCTGTAGGGCAGAATCTCTTGCTGGTTCTTTGAGTGATGGTGCTGGGAAGGTGCAAGCACCATGTTTGTCCTAGGGTCTTTGAAGAGGACAGTTCTATAGAGTCTGAGCTGTGTATTTTCTTTGGATGATCATTTTTATTCAATATTCAGCATTTCACTTAGTGACCAAATAATGATAAGTATTTACTCATCTGACTCTGTTCCATAGCCACTGCAAGGGTTTTTAATCATAGCCAGAGATCCATAGTTTAAGATGTAAATCTATGAAACCTTTCACTGGCATTTTATGAGCTATAGATTTTTCAGCTACCTGAGGACCTGATGAAGATTTTCTGTCTCCAAATTCAGGGTTCATCTGTGTTTGCATTTGAGGTCTGATCAGGATTGTGTTTTGAGTACATAACCTGGATCTTTCCCACTTGCTGATTTTTTATTATTTTATTTTTTTTTAATTCCATTCCAGCGTGTAGAAACTCGATTCCTTTCAGGTTGTTCTAAAGCAAAGGTGTGATGTGATGTGATATGCAGTTCGTGGGTTCTGCCTGAAGTTATTCCAAAATAAATTTAAAGTACCACTTGCTTCCCAAAAATGCTTACAGCATGGAGACCAGGTCCTCTACACTGATGTTTTACTCTTCAGGTCCATTTGTACTTCACTGTGCTACTGGCTACTGTAGATACAGCCAGTCAGCTGCTTGTTGAGATTGCTACATAGATGCTTCAGGATCAGCAGCCTTTTTCACATCATAGCTGACATTTAGACACGGAAAAAAGAGCAAATACTGATACAAACAGAAATGAAACTTTCAGTTAAAGTATTGGTAGTGCTGTTAAATGGAGCCTGCTGATTGTGTGGCTCATTTAAACTAGTTTAAAAACTGCTGTTTGGAATGTAAAGTATTGTACAAGTGAAATTATTAGCACAGTTTTGTGAGTTATACTTACCTAGTCAGATTCATATGAAGGACTACAGGAATATCAGAAGACTGAAGGAGTCCAGTTTATCCTTCCCATTGTCACAGATGTTCGACTTTATAAGAATAGTCAAGAAAGTGCGCAGAAGCTAAATGATAAAAAAAAAAAGAAAATTATTTCATACTGTTATTTAGCAGGAAAACAATATTTTTCAGAAAGAACACTGTATTCATTAATATTAATGGACCTGGAGCATGTGCTAATTCTTTGCTTAAGTTATCTTAAATACCATCTGCTCCTGTCACTTTTTTTGATATTTTTCACCATCTGAGGAGCCTCTCACTAGACCAATTTCTATCAGTTTCAAATAGTAACTTCAAATTTTTTGTGCTCCTTCTTTATGACTGTGGATCTCGTTAAATCGTTTAGAGTACGGCAATGCTAAGATGAGTTGCTTCTTGTTCTTCTATAGAGGTGAAACTAGTGATGATTTTGAAGCTTCTCCTTAAAGGATAAGAGATGCCACTCAAATAAGTACTGTGAGGTCCTGAATATGACCCTACTACAAGGGCCTGAGTTGTGCAAGTTTTGTGTTCAGGGTGGTTCTTTGGTTTGGTGGGTTGGGTTTTTTTTAGTGTTTACTGGTGGAGAGCTCTATTCTGTATCTGTCACTGGTGATGCATTTAGGAAGGGCAGGTCTCGCTGATAATTTGCAACATACCAGTTTACAGCATTCAAGCTCTCAAAACGACACAGGAAAATTAGTGAAACTGGTGGAAGTAATTTCTAGCAGCTTGCTTAGGATGGCCTATCCAAGCAGCAGGGTGGGGAAACAAGTTAGAGATTCATCTAGAATGGGTTCCTGATGTTCACCTTCCATCTTGAGATTTTGTCACCTTGAAAAACTCTTCTGTCTCTAACACAGAGATGTGACATGACATGCCACAGTAGACATGTCTACTGTCATGTATGTTTGAGATGAGATCTATAACGCGGTAAGATAAAAAAAGCTTTGCCATTTTCATGCTAAATTTACATTAAATTTGAAGCTGTTGCATTCTTCTGACTTTCCCAGCTTAATTAACTAATGTTAGAGTGTTCACGCCATTTCGACAAAGTGTATACTCATGAGCACCTTTTCATGTACTGAGAGGCAAGTGAAGTTGGTACGCAGGCAAGTGAGATCCTTTTGCTTCTTGCACAGCTGTACCATAAAAAGAAAGCTGCAGGATGTTCTGGAGGATCCTCCTGAAGGATCTTTGTGTAAGGTGAAATGAAAGAAGGGCTGCAGATTACCAGGGGGAATGAGTACTAAAACAACTACTAAGCAGATCCCTCTAAAAGCAGAGGTCCCATCAGAGGTGAACCTATTCAAAGAACACATTAATTCTGTTCTTGTAAGAGGAAGTTCCATTAGAAGGCTGTATTCCAGCTAGCTTGCAGACAGCAGCTGGGTTCTCTGGAGGGTGGCAAAACACATAAGAAGTATTATGTTTCTCTCTGTTACTAGTCACGAATAGACATGCATTCTGTTCTGGTGCAGCCTATTCTGTTGCACCCGTGGGGGAAGTAGTGACACAAGAGAAAACTATTTTTATTTTTCTTCAGTTGTTATTGTTAATCTCTGGTAATGGTGTCCAGGGCTGTGCAACATTCAAGAAACTGCCCTTATGCTGCCATTCTGTCTCACTGCACAATAATCAATATAATATTTCAGGATTCAGAGCCTGCCTGCAGCAAATCTGGTTAGAGGCGAGATGCTCTAACAAAGCTTCAACCTTAGGTTTTAAGCTACAAACCCATATGTTTAGGAGCAGTTCTCTCTGTCACTGGAGTAGGTAAATTATTCCTGCTCTGTATGCTTCAAAACGGGGAATGCTGATTTGAGTGTTTACGCTTTCTCTCCTGCTGCTTATGTGGTGGTGTTTCTTCTCAGGGCTCGACTTTGAGCTGTCGATTTTAGCAAGAAGTCTTTTTCTTCAACTTTTAAATTACCTTCTGTGCTTGTGGCTTTTGACTATCTCTGGGTTGTTTCTTTAGTCTGAGATAGTTTTTCCATTTTCTGGTACAAACCTTAGAGTATCAACAAGAAACAAAAATAACAAAATTGAAAAGCAACCTAGCTCTCCTTCCAGGTAATACTTTGTAATTTTCTTGAACAAAGTGTGAGCCTTACAAGAAATTATGAACTCTAGTAATTATTACCAGTCTACTTGCACATATTATAATTCATAAAATAGTTATTTGAAGCAGCTAATATGACTTTACTTTCCATGTTACTTTTCTTTTTTTATTTTTTTATTTTTATTTTGTTAAATAACCACATACTGTCATACTCCATTTTCCAGGAGGAGGTAACAGAGAACAGTAACAGAGTAGTTCATTTTACTATTCTGTATCTAATGAATTAGTTTGGAAAAAATGAGGAAAATAACTTCAAACATTTTAGTCATAGCAAATGTTTGTCTGGAAATTCTTTTGCAGCTGATGTTGTCTTAATAATCCTCATACTGTGCTGAATGTTTCTGTGGTTTCTTTCTGAAGCCTGCAGACTAAAGGAGCATTGTTACACTGGAACACCTTTATTTTGGATGAGATTCTCCAGTCAAATGTTTCTTGACTTTGCTTTCCTGGTAGGACCTTATCTCTTAGGACAGTGGGTTGTATTAGATGAAACATAGGAAGCATATGTTTGTTGAGCTTTTCAATATATCTGGTAAAGGCATTACACATGTAGAGAAAAAAAATAAGCTTCTTCATATGCTGTGCCAAAAATGGGAGAAATAATCAGATTTCACGTAAACAGTGTTACAGCCATCTGCAGTATCACTCTCTGGTTATTGCACATGTGCTTTGTTTTACACAGTCACTTCACTCTTCTTGTTTTAGAAAAACATTTTCCTTGCATCCCCAATTACCTCTAATGTTGTTAAACCAAGTTTCCATACACCTGCCAGACCACAACGTTTCTGTTTTGGGGGTTGTAGAGGTTGTTGTTTCTAGGGCTCCAAGGATGCAAACGTGAAAGAGGAATTCAGTCTTAAACTATGTGGGAGGATGTTTTTTTTTTTTTTTTAAATTAACATGAATGTAATATTAGCGAAAGAATTTAAACTGATGGCTCTGGTAACTGATTGCTACTAACTAGGTCTGATCCAAAGGCTGTCATTGATTTAAAGGAGCTTTGGGATTAGGTTTTATGACGCCCATCCAGGTCATCCACTCCACTGATCTTCTGATCTCACTTAGTGCATTTTGGTTGCTGTGATTAATTAAAAAAGTTACTGGTGGCGGGGGTTTTGTGCATTTTACTCATGTTTTCCAAATAAATTTGGCAATACTATGAGAGTTAAAATTCTGTGGATGAGAACTGAAATTCTGTGGTGAGAAGGGGAAAAAAGTCTCAAAGTATTGAAGAATGGATGAGATAACCAAGTTCCTGTGTCAACAGGAATGAATTCTTAAGTGATGGGTAATTGCTATGACTGAACTAACCACCAGGCTGCTTGCCAGACTGCATACTGCAGGCCTCTTGAACAGATACTGATCAGTGTCTGGTTTTGTCCACTGGCTCTAAAGAGAACTGGAATCTGAAAGCTGTGGCAGGAATCACACATACTTCTTTGATTCCAAAATCATGGTCTATTTCAATTATTAAGTTACTACCAGTATGCAATGTGAATAAATCATTGTGTGAATAAAATAGGTTCGCCTAAGGTCAAAGCAGAAGTGATTAGGGTAATATGGCTCTGAACTTGAGAAACTGTGTCCGTATCTGTCCTTTGTTCAATTTTCCTGTCCATTTTCCTATGTGTTGAACAGTCTGCAGTGTTGAGTTCCTATAAATGAAAGATAAAGACTAAGGTCCGCTTAATTGTTTTATTTAATTTGTTGGCTTTGTTTGCACTTTCTTTCATGCTCTCTTAAACAGCTGACATTTTATTTTCATCATGCTTAACAGTGGAAAAGCTAAATGTGTGTGTTGTTGGTACACACTGTGTGTGTTTTCCTAGGCAGAAGCCATGCCACTGTGACACCAGGACTGAAATGCATATTGTAGCGAGCTGTGGCCTGGATTCTGTGGAGGGCACATTTTGTCTTTAAAGAGAAGGAAAGAAAGTGTGGTTGGGGCTGACATAGTTGTCTTCTCATTTTGGGTTCCTAGTGCCTGTTAGTAATCAAAGAAGAAAATTCTGCTTTTTTTCCCCTGGTTGTTTTATGTCCTCCAATTCCAGCATGAAATCCTAAGTTTGTTTTCATGTACTTTCTGAAAATAAAATAATTTCATTAGTTTTCTGTACTATTCACATTGTAATTTAGAACATTTGGTACGGGGGCACATTGTGCATTTTCAGTTTGATTAGGAGCACAGTAAACTATTGCAGGGGAGCTAGAAACTGCATGTTCCTAGAGTTTACTCTGTCACTCAGTGTGAAATGTTTTGTCTTTGCCAAAGCTTTACCATGGTCTTAATTTTAGTTCTTCTGATGCTCTTATTTTCAAGTAACATCTGTATTTCAATAGTAAGATTTAAAAAACCTGTCCTCTAACAAGATTTAATGAAAATCACTTATTTTAGCTTCTTGATTCTAACTGAAAAAAATTTTCTCTTGTTAAATTCAAAGCACTTGTTTGAATTGTTATTGGTTTTGTAGGTTCTATATACTACTAAACAATATAGGGAATTTTATGATGTTTGTTTAGTTAAATATTAGATTAGTACAGTTCTATTCTTTCTTACATATTAAAACTCCTCTTCCTATTCAATAGATCAGTGCTAGAGCAATGCAAAGAACTAATGAATATTGAAGGTCATTTTAAATTCAGTAAATAGTGCTGTGGCCTAATTCTAGCTTCCATAATTAGTAGAGGTAAGAACCACATTTGGATACTCATGGGTACTCAGTGAATAAATGATCAAACACACATTTGAACTATGGCCCTATAACTGCCTTATGTTTAATGCAGAAAGATGCTAAATCATTAGAAGCAGTCTAGGAGAGAAATACAAATTGTTTTCTTGAACACGAGACTCACAGAGTACAAAATCCCCCAAAAGGGGAAGAGAACTTAGTTGAGTTTAATTGGCAATGTATGTCTGATGCTTCTGGGATCATAATGTTCTCCTCTAGAAAGAAAATGAAGAGCTAGGGCTCCAGATTAGGAATTCACATGTTAAAACAAAACAAAACAAAATCCCCTTCAACTCTACCAGAAGACAACTGTGGTTTAAAGGGAATAGGAACATCCATTTTTCATTTTCATTATTGATATCATCTGTACAGGAAAATATACAAAATGGAAATTCTGGTTGCTCTGAGTTGGTTTGGACACCAGTATGTCTACCATTCTTACAGGAGGAAAGAAAAGGGAAGGTCTGTTGCATAAATGTCCTGGTTTCAGCTGGGATAGAGCTAATTGTCTTCCTAGTAGCTGGTACAGTGCTATGTTTTGAGTTCAGTATGCGAAGAATGTTGATAATACTGATGTTTTCAGTTGTTGCTAAGTAGTGTTTAGACTAATGTCAAGGATTTTTCAGCTTCTCAAGCCCAGCCAGCGAGAAAGCTGGAGGGGCACAAGAAGTTGGGAGGGGACACAGCCAGGGCAGCTGACCCAAACTGGCCAACGGTGTATTCCATACCATGGGATGTCCCATCTAGTACAGGAGCTGGGAAGTGTGGGGGGGGAATTGCCGCTCGGGGACTGGCAGGGTGTTGGTCGGCGGGTGGTGAGCAATTGCCCTGCGCATCATTTGTACATTCCAATCCTTTTGTTATTACTGTTGTAATTTTATTAGTGTTATCATTATCATTATTAGTTTCTTCTTTTCTGTTCTATTAAACCATTCTTATCTCAACCCTCGAGTTTTATTTCTTTTCCCGATTTTTCTCACCCATCCCACTGGATGGGGGGGAGTGAGTGAGTGGCTGCGTGATGCTTAGTTGCTGGCTGGGGTTAAACCATGACAATAAATCAGCTTCAATGGGGAAGAATGCTAGATGCTCTGCTGTGCGCTAGACATCTGCAAACATACACACAGATCTCTAATTTTGTCATCTAGTGACATAATTTCTAGTGACATAAAATCCTGTTGTCTACAGGATTTTCCTCTTTCTTTTGTGCTATAGAACTGTAGGGCTTAGGTCCAACTAATGGTGGTTTTGTGATCACCTGTTAAATCAGTGGAGAATCATTTTCAGCAGTGCTTTCTCCTTTCTTACTTGCTCAGTAGAAGGGATTGCTTCATGGACCAAACATAGTTTTATTTCTTGTAACTGTTTTCATTTTATGCTGTTTGTCCAAAGGGAACCTAGTCTGACATGAGAGGCGTCCTCCAGCTCTTGGGAAGTAAGTGTTATGTAGTTAAAGCAGCAAGTCTATGAGGAAAGACCTGAGCAGGTTTTATTATTTGATGTCAATTAAAATGAAACAGACTGTGAGGTGTGGGCAAAATGTTTTAACCTCAAGCTACTGGATTCCATTTTCAAGTTACACTGTAGTTTAATCCCAAGAACCAGTCACTCGCTGCAGACAGCCATGTTTTAGATGAGATTTCTGTTGTGTTCTCATTTTCTGTAGCGCTAGCTGGGGGTGCCCATGTTACTGTTACGGAGCATAAATTGCTTTCCTGAACTTTGGGAATCACTTTAGTACAGTTTGAAGCACTACAGGATTTTAAATGTAAAAGTATTAATATTTTACTGTTGTAGAGAAACTGTCTCACTTGCTCATCTGTGTAGCATATTCTACAAATTAATTACTTGGCAGGCCTGAAATACCTGTTTTTATTAGGGATTCAAAGACAGAATATCACATTTTATTCTTTTGAAGTAAATCACAGAGCACTACCCTGTAACTGTCTTACTGCTCATTCCTCCCTCACCACCCCCATTTGTTCATAACCTATTTCATCCCTTTTTGATTTATGTCTGTTACATGTGTATGGCCATGAATACAAAATGTATCCCTATGAATGGAAATAGGTCAGTTGCTTGTGAAGATTTTGGGGAAAAAAAAAAAAAAAAAAAAGATAGCTTTTTAGATTCTCATCTGAAGAACTCAGATGTAAAGTATAGAACAACCAAAACTGACAGTATCGCTGCCAGATGGAATGCCTAGAATGGCTTTGCAGCTTATGTAGTTTCATGGTCAAGACCAAATCCTTTCTCATGAGAGTTATCTTTTAAAGACATCTGGGGTGGTGAACAGATAATATTTATTCTTTTGCATTTAAGTACATTTACACATACTGAATATTCTTATTTATAGGTGTTCTGTGCCTATGTGGATGCTACTTCCCTTGTTGTTTCATAACATTTCGCTTTTGATTACTGAAACTAAAAGAGCTTCCCAATAATTTCATTGTATGGTATTAGTAAGTGAATTTCCAGTTGTAGCTATTGTCACTTGCGAAGTAATATTCTGCTGTAACTGTAACATCAAGCAACAGTAAAACCTAAAAAACTGCATGAAAAATAAAGTTAGAAATTCATATTGTAGGACGTCAGCTGCGAAATGTCATTACATACTCCCAGGCATAGAATTAAATAGTCTTGCATTCTTAAAAATACATTGGGTTTAAGCAGTGGCAGAATCCTTCTTTTGGTGTAATGAAAAAACTCAAATTAATTAACCTCTGCATTCAAGGCTTTAAGTGTTGTATCATTTGCATGTACAGAGATTGCAGTTCTTGAGCAATAGGACTCAGAAACGTGTTGCTTTGATCTGTCACAGGTGACTGTAATGATCAAGATTTTGGATAATATTAAATAGCATTTTGAGATACTGTGTTTTTGAAGAAGGCTTCCTTTAAAGAGGCAGTTGGAGTTAGGAAAGTCAAACTCATCTTTAGCTCAGGAGTCTGTTCAATGTTAGATACTTGTCCAACAGTTTTTGAAGGTTTCTGACATTTGGAGGTAATTCCCAAGAGAGGCACATACACCATATTACCTGTAATGGATTTTTACAGCAGTAATCTGGCAAGGTAAGTGATATTCAGGGTAAATTTTCAGAATGCAGTTCAGCTGCATATCTGGAAACACATAACAATACCTTGAAAACAGCCTCTCATAGCATAGAATGGAGTTCTACATTTTCAACATCTCTTGGAATGATAAAGTGAGCCTGAGGTACTAGAAGAGCATTATTTTTAATATGGTTTAGGCTTAGGCAACTGATGCTTCTGTTTGTTATACTTCTGTAGGCTGGTTGGGAAATATTTCCCCACTAGGTTGTAGTCTACCTGACATACTGAATGTCTCTGAAGGTTTAGAACTGCTCCCCCAGCAGTTTATAATCTGAGATTAATGGAAGCTATGTTTGGTAAATGGATCCTCTGTTTTTTTGGAATTGTATGAATACAGGTGGGATTCACCTTGTGAATTGACATCTGGGGTGAGGTGTGTTAGTGTCTGTAAATGCACTGTGTAAACTTGCTGTAACCACTGAGCCTTCAAAGAACCGCTGCTCACCTCAGGAGACAGACTGATAAATTACCTTTTCAGGAGCTGGGTGACTAAGCTTCTGTTTTGATATTTCTACACTAGCCATTTGGTTTGGAGAAGTTGTGCTGTTTTGAAGGTAGTTCCTTGATGTCTGCATTTACTGCGTGTTTTGTTCTCAAAGCAGTTTTCTTTTTAAACTTGAAGCTCTTCTCTAAATCTTTTCCAGCCACATTAAGATCTGAATCAATGAGTGGAGAACACAATTAAAACATTCTCTAGCACATACATCTAAAGTCCATGTGCAAACAGAAACCTCTTAAATTGTTGAGGGCTTCTGCAGTACACTGAAGCAGATGTGTGTGGCTAAGTGCCATTCATACTATTCAGACTAGCAGCCCTCAACTCTTTGCAACTCCTGCTTATTCTTCACTCTTCAACCCTTCTGGTTGGAAAATTCTTTCCTACTTGAGAATCCTACCATACCTTTTGTTGTCATGCTGAAATTTGATCTCATTATTTCTCTTCTGTTTTTGATTACTTTGATTTCAGCCTCTTAAAAAATCAGGTGAGGTGCAAACCAAGCCTCAGAGAAGTGACATTGCTGATAAATCTGTGCCATTTTTCTAGTTGCAGAATAATCAGAATATCAGAATGATTCTAAACTTCTGAATGCCACTGTGTAAGAAATAACTAGCAAACAATGCTGCATAAAATTCAAGGTGATGAAGACAACTACATGTGAAGTGTCACACAGCAGACATATAACAAGTAGGAAGAGTTTTAAGAGATCTTTGGGTAGGAACACACCCTTGTACTTGTTGCTTATATGAAGGTTTCTGGAGCTTTATGGTGCTGCTCTGTGGTCTCTAGCCTTAGCTCTCATAGGAAACCACTGTGAGGGCATATTGTAAGACATATTTTTGGTCCGCTATGCATCCTGGCAGGTCCCACCTTTTACACCAGCATTCCTTGATTCTGACTAGGTAAGCATACTGCTTCTCTGAATATGTCTTTTAGTTAGGAATGGTGCTGATGAAATTAGGGCATTCAGCTGCCACCTGTGGAGAAGTTAACATGTAATCCTGGTCTAACTGCAGGATCTGGTTTTTTCCTGTGGTACTGTGAGCTGTGGAATATATCTTCCTCATAGTCACTAGCTACATCAAAACCTCGTTGATCAAAGTGACTGAATGAGCCGTGCTTAAGGCACACATGGCATTGCAGCCCTTCTAGACTTTTTAATGACCTGCTATGGACCCTTTTGCCTTCTTGAATGCAACAGTTGGTGATATGGTGATGTGGAAATGGCACTGCATACAAGAACGTTTGTCCCTGCCCTGCAAAACAACAAGAATGAAATGTGTAGATTCAGGTAGTTTCCATCTAATTGCAGGGCAATTACTGGCAGAGATGTCAGCCAGTCATGGTAATTCCCTCCTCACAGATCAGGAACCTATGGAGAGCAAAGACCTGGGTGACTTTGATATCACACTGTTTCGCAGTGTGATCTGTCCAACCTTTGAAGAGGTGGGTTGGGCAGCAGACAGCATGCTATTGCTCAAAAATAGAAGGACTAGGAGCTGGAAACTGGTTTTTGCATGAATGGCCTTATAGAGATAAAGGTGACAATAGGGATGCACTGGCATAGGCAGTAATGTGTTAATACCATCTGCGTAAGGCAGGAGAGCGGTGTAGCCCCTGTATGAGCCTGCAGTTGTGTAACAAATGTTGAATCTGAAAGATTCAGTTAGATGCATCCTCTAAATGTGGATGCCTGTCATTTTAACATCCTGTGGGAATATTTTGGTAGAGAAGAATCTGTATGTTTTGGGATACACTGATGTAAAGAAGCTGATAAAGCTGGCAGTTGGCAGTATGTCCCGCTGCTTCTTTGAAAGTTAGAAGAAAAGCTCCCTTTTGGTACCAGTCTGAGGCAGGAGCCTGATGGAAATGCTACAGCGTGGTAATAGACCTTTCAGACATGACTTAACTGAACAGAAGGGTTCATCATTTCCAGCTGCTTAGCTGAACTTTGAGGCCATGAGAACAAGGACATTTGTATTTACAATAATCCAGTGTTTCCTAAAATATACAGATTTCTCTTCCTCTCAGCAGGGCAGCACCAGGCCCCTGATTTACTCCCAGAATTATTTCAGGAAATATTCTTTAACATACTATGTATGTTATGGAAGACAAACAAATGGGAAAAATCCTGGCATCTATGAAGTCAGTGGGAAATTGATTTCAAAGGAGTCAAAGTTCATCAGGGTTGCAATCCTAAGGTAAGCAGGGAGGTGAGTTTCTCAATTTACAGTAAAACTTTTAATGGGTTTATCTGAATTTGATAGTTGAGAAGTCACAGTGGTTGTAAATGGTGCTGCCCATCATCCAGAATTGTATTTCTGTTAGCATAAATAACTGCAAGTGCAATTGTTGCCATTCCCTCCCTATTGCTTTTGAAACATTTTTTTTTCCCCTTACTTTCTTCCATGCTTCTGTAGTGGCTCAGATTCCCAGGGTGCTGCCAGATGTGTTTGGAAACTGAGTCACAACCATCTCATGATTGACTTTTTTGGTGTAAAATGATAGATTTTAATTTTTTTAATTTACTTTTTTTTTTTATTCTTGTGTGCATACTGTTCGTTCTTGCTTTCTTTTCTTCACAAACATAAGAAATGTATTTAAACCCCTCTCTGAAATTGAGATACTTGACCACCTTTAAAAATGAAATTTTTAGACACATCTCCCAAATGCTGCAAGCTTCTAGATAGATACAATCTTCAGAGTATATCACCTTTATCTGTGGATTTGATGTAAATATTTTTCATGATAGAAATTCTGGCACTTTTTCTTCAGTAAAAGTCTTCTAGAAAAATCATAGCAAAAAGGTGCTATATTAGCATAGACATTTAGTTCAAATAATAAACAGGATAACATGTAGTTAGGCTGTTGGGCTTATCCTGACAATCTTGGTGTTTGACAGTACAAAAGAACTTTCTTGCAGTCCTGATGAGAGAGGACTTACCTTGATTCAGACCAAAACAAAGCAAGTAACCACCTTCCTCCTCTCAACATCCCAACATCTCTTTTTAAGAGATCTTAAAGTTTTATCTGTGGTTTCTTCTTGATCTTAAAAGGTATATGCTTACCATATTTTGCAAAAGTATCATTGCCAAGAAATCTAATAGTGCTGAAGATTGAATGTGTGCATAATATATGTAACTTTTATTGTATTTCAGCTTGAAAACAGTGACAATGGCTATCAGAACCAAACAAGAATAACTAGAAATATTGCTGTCCTTTCCTGGGGTTGAACCATATTTCTTGACTCAGGACTGTCTAGCAGAAGTTACCAAATGTGTTTGTAATTTAGGTGGTACTATGTTAAATACTTAACACTATAAAATAATATCAAGATGATTATGTTGGGGTAACTGTGCCCTGATATTGACTGTTTCCCTTATTATTTTTTTATAAATCTGTATGAAGTATATATGAAAGATTTTTTTAAATATAAATCAGTTGAAGCATTTGTACAATAACCTGCCTGTTTTGTAGAAATTGCGTGAAAAGTTGCTCACCCACTGATAACATAGTATTTTCTTGTAATAACTGTCTTTTCAATGGTGCAGGCTACTTTTGCCAATAAATGCATTTGTATACATTTTTATACAGGTACCTACTTTTCTTTAGAGCTGTGTACTATCTTCCTTATCAGACCAGCTCTTTTGCTAAGACTTGGAAGGTATTCTGTGTTGTGTGAGAGATCTTTACTTCTGTGAAAAAATGCAGGAACAAGAGTCCAGGAGAAGGGATGCATCTTGCTAGGGGTCGTCACCTTGATTATTGCTAAGGCTTTCAAAGTGTGGAAATGAGATTTCACATGGCCTGTGCACAATCCTGTAAGTGGAACTGAGTCCATTAGATACTGGAGTAGAAAAACTCTTTTGGGAGGGCTTTACCTTCCTCACTGTATAAAGTTTTCTTATCGTTCACCTGGATCAAGACTCTCTGTATTTTTATTTCCCTTATGCCAAAATAGAATGAACTGTGGTTTGCTTATAGATACATGTGTTGCCATCAGAGTACTAATTAATTTTATTGATGATTATGAAACCATTTTGCATACCCAAAATGAAATGTTATTGCTTTTTCTGATATTAGATGTGCTGCTGAAACTAAATTTAAGTGAAATCTGAGAGAAACAAGCAATCTGAGAGAAACCAATATCCTTGAATTTCTTTTTTTTGAAAAGTATTGCATAGTGTAAGACTGTAGAGTTTACAAAAGGGTATAAAATCTTGAATTTCCAGTATTTCTCAAAAGTATTTAGTCTTCAGGAAAAAATTACTGTACTGGAGAAAATATATTTTGTCTAAGCTATTTGTAGTTTCAATATGTAAATCAAGGAGTTATGATAAATACTTCTGAAATTCTGGGTGTGTTCTCAAACTGTGAAATATGTCTGACACATTTTCTTCTGTCTTTGCATTTTATAAAAGAGCAATGCTGCCAGTGAAGTGTAGTTTATTCATTCATTTAATAACTTCATTCATTCACTTAATTACTGTTCTGAAATATTGCCCCTTAACTTGTGGAATGTTGCCAGTGATTTAAAAGAACTAAGTTCAAAGATTAATTGCATATAGAAATTTACATTTTGTGGTGTGGTCAAAGTTGTGTGGCTCACTATGGTGTGCAAAAATCACATAATCCAAATACTTGTGCTAAAATACACACTAGAAAATTTAATAGAATGTATATAAATCTAAGTTGATAAAAAAAGAGCTAAAATACATCTAAGTAATTTCTCCTTGGTTAAAAAGCTTTTGTTTCTTCTTTCATTGTTCTACATACAAAGAGTTATGAAATTAGCAGCTCATTACTAACAAGACAGAGTTCCAAAAGGTATATATGAAAACACTTTTTTTTTTTTTTTTGTACCCCTTGAAAATGAGGTATTAGCTCAGCATTACAGATGTATTGGGTTTGCATGGCAAGGTTTTGGTGGGGGGTGAGGCTACAGGGGTGGCTTCTGTGAGAAGCTGCTAGAACCTTCCCCTGTGTCCGACAGACCCAATGCCAGCCAGCTCCAGGATGGACCCACTGCTGGCCAAGGCTGAACCCATCAGCAACGGTGGTAGAACCTCTGGGAGAATGTATTTGAGAAGGGAAAAAAAACAACCTGTGCAACTGCAGCTGGAGAGAGGAGTGAGAATATGTGAGAAACAACCCTGCAGTCACCCACGTCAGTGAAGAAGGAGGGGGAGGTGATGCTCCAGGTGCCAGAGCAGAGATTCCCCTGCAGCCTGTGGTGAAGACCATGGTGAGGCAGGCTGTCCCCCTGCAGTACATGGGGGTCCACGGTGGAGCAGATATCCACCTGCAGCCCGTGGAGGACCCCACGCCAGAGCAGGTGGGTGCCCAAAGGAGGCTGTGACCCTGTGGGAAGCCTGTGCTGGAGCAGGATCCTGGCAGGACCTGTGGACCCGTGGAGAGAGGAGCCCACGCTGGAGTAGGTTTTCTGGCAGGACTTGTAACCCCATGGGGGACCCACGCTGGAGCAGTCTGTGCCTGAAGGACTGCAGCCCATGGAAGGGACCCACGCTGGAGCAGTTTGTGAAGAACTGCAGCTCATGGGAAGGACTCACATTGGAGAAGTTCGTGGAGGACTGTCTCCCGTGGCAGGGACCTCACGCTGGAGCAGGGAAAGAGTGTGAGGAGTCCTGCCTGTGAGGAGGAAGGAGCTGCAGGGACAATGATGAATTGACCCCAACCCCCATTCCCTGTCCCCCTGTGCTGCTGTGGGGGAGGAGGAGGTAGAGAAGTCTGGAGTAAAGTTAAGCCCAGGACAAGTGGAGGGGTGAGGGGAAGTTGTTTTAAGATTTGGTTTTATTTCTCATTACCCTACTCTGGTTGATTGGCAATAAATTATTTTTCCCCAAGTCGAGTCTGTTTTGTCTGTGATGGTAATTGGTGAGTGATCTCTCCCTGTCCTTATCTCAACCCACAAGGCTCTTGTTATATTTTCTCTCCCCTGTCCAGCTGAGGAGGGGAGTGACAGATATAGGCTTTGCTGGGCACCTGGCATCCAGCCAGGGTCAACCCACCACAACAAATTAGAAATTTTTTTATTGACATTTGCATTGAGTGATTCATAAATAGCATATAGTATGTTGATACTGGCAACTCTGACAGCTATCAAAAATGAATAACTCAAGGCAGAGGATAGACTATAGTCTTTCTAGGGCTTGTGTGTATCTGCAATGGAAGAAACTGGCATTTGGAAAGACCAGTATGGTCTCCAGGCTCTTCCCTGAGAATTTGACAGGCACAAAGCCACAGGTGCCTTGGTACAGCTAGCTGTGGAAATAATTGTGGAATCTGAGAAAGTAGTTCTGCTCACCATTAATACCTGTTGTTTACTTCCCATCTGCTGCAACAAAAGCACAAAGTAAAGGACATGACATGGTATTTCTGCTTTTCCTCTGAAGTAAGAAGTAGGAGGACTCCTAGCATCTGTGATATGCTTTGAGTATCTAACATATAACTGCACAAGTAGAAAAAGTTCTAAACATTTGTTACAGAATCTTGGGTAACACGAACAGTTTACGCATATAAATATGTGGAGTATTGTCTTTGAATATCAGTCATCTACAAAGCTATTACTTTAACAGTATCCATACCAGTTCTTTCTTTCTCTTTAACACGAGCAGGTAAGATTGGCAGTGAAATTGGCTGTAATAATTAGTTGATAATTTTTTTTTTGTCATCTAGAGGGTAGGATGATGGAATTTAAGTGCGATGTGTTACAGTATGTGGGTTTTATTCACCTCTTAGCAGACAGTGACAGCATTGTCAGGCCTCATGGAAAATTCTCAAGCTACTTAAATTTTCTAGAAACTCTTGTCAGGAGTCTGAACTTTTTTATAAAGGAAAAGAAAAAGGTATAAGGGTCAAGCAAGAATATGCAAGATGGTTGAGGTCTGAAATTAAAGTTGAATATGATTATGCCTACTTAGTTTTCTTATTCCTTGCACTGTGTGAGGAGCATCTGTGGTCACCTGAAATGTTCATATTTGTCTTACTGGCAAATCATCTGCTATGGAGGAGTAGTTACGGTCTGCTGCTGCTGTGATCAGAAATAAGTGGAGATGCTTAGGTGCCTGTCCACTTACATTATCAATTTTATTTTGGTTACTTATGAAAAGTGATTTTGAAGTTAGAAGACAAACCAGTCAATTTTCTTCAAAGCTTCTACAGAAGTGATCCCATGTACTGTCAGTTTATTAATTAAATATGTTTCATATAATCTAATGATTGCTGTATATCCCTGTATATATGTGCTGGAGCTGTCTTTTTAGATTGCATGCCTAGTCTGTGCCATACATTTTCATCAGGTGCTACACCTCCCCTCCCCTGAAAAATGAGAAATGCCACAGATCTAGTTGCCATTCCTATCTTCAGGGTGCATGAGAAGGAGGATCTAGGAAATTACAGGCTGCTGAGTCTCACCTTGATCTCTGGCAAGGTGATGGATAAACCACTTCCCATCCTGGAAGCCATTTCCAAACATGTAAAGGACAAGAAGGTCATTGGGAGCAGTCAGCATGGATTTATGAAGGAGAAATCATGCTTAACTAACCTGATAGCCTGCTATAATCAGATGACTGGCTTAGTGGATGAAGGGAGAGCAGCTGATATTGCTTGTCTTGACTTCAGCAAGGCTTTTTTCAATGTCTCTCCTAACATCCTCTTTTGCAAACTGATGAAATACAGACTGCTTAAGTGGACAGTGAGGTGGACTGAAAACAGGTTGAACTGCTGGTCTCAAAGGACAGCTGTAGGGAAGTCACAAGTGAAGGGTCAGTACTGGGGCCAATACTGTTTAACCTCTTTGCTAATGACCTGGATGATGGGGAAGAGTGTACCCTCACCCAGTTTGCAGACAATACAAAATTGGACAGAGTGGATGATACAACAGGTAGTTGTGCAGCCATTCAGAAGAACAGGCTGACCTCGACAGGCTGGAGAAATAGGCTGACAAGGACTTCGTAGAGTTCAATAGGGGGAGTCCTGATACACAACAAGTTGCAACTGAGCCAGCAAAGTGCCCTTGTGACAAAGAAGGTCAAACGGCATCCTGGGCTGTGTTAGCGAGAGCATGGCCAGCAGGTCAAAACAAGTGATCCTTCTCTATTCAGCAGTGGAGTACTGTGTCCAGTTCTGGGTTCCCCAGTACAAGAGACATGGACATACTGGAGTGAATCCGGAGAAGATTAACTAATGACTTGAAGCATCTGACATACAAGGAGAGGCAGAAGAGAGATGAGATTGTTTAGCCTTGAGGAGGGGAGGTTCTGGGAGCATTTTGTCAATGTGTATAAAATACCCGATGGGAGGCAGTAAAGAAGGCAAAGTCAGACTTTTCTACACACTGTTCTGTGTAGGGTCATTCCCACCTTAAAGATTCAGTCATTCTGTGATTCATTTACCTTCAACAAAGCCTTTGCCTGTCTGAATCTTGAGCAAATATTTCTTAAGCAAATATTCAGTTTCTTTTTTAAAAATTAGATAAATAATTAGTTGTTTCACAACAATTCTCATGTTCTTGCTAAGAAATTACTTATTTTGCACGGCTTTATTGTCATCCTCTTTGTTTCCATACATCATCTTCCTCCCCAGCCATCAAACTAACTAATCCCTACAGTAAATGTTCCATTAGTTCTGTATAACTGTATCGTGTTTGTTTATTATTTTGTAGTTGATGGATTTTGACCATCTTTCATCCCAAATGACAAAATTGTTTCCTACATGCAGTTTTTCATTAAGAAGCATATTATATATTTAATTTCGTAGTCATGAAAGAGATTCCATTGCAGTATGATATAATGCCAGTTTATATGTTGAAGCGCTACTTTACCTTGCAACTTCAGGTACACTGCCCACCTAATCCCAGAGTTTTTTCAAAGTGAATCACACTTAGCTAGTCTTCTGGAAGTTCTTGGACATCTGGAAGTCATTTAATATTTAAAATAAATATTCAAGCAACATTGGATATAGACTGCTTTGGTGTGTTGCAGTTTCAGCAACTGTGATTTTCTTAGCATTAGCTATACACTTGTAATACCGTGAGGTTGGTTAGTGCAATTACTGTAAAATCCCAGAAGAGAGGATTCTCCCATATGTATTTTGGTAGTATTTTTCTCATCTAACTGTAGCAAGAATTAGGCATCTCCATAGTACAATTCAGCCTGCTTGTATTAGCTACTTAGGAGGTGTCTCTTGAGGAGCTGTCGTGGTTTAACCCCAGCCAGCAACTAAGCACCACGCAGCCACTCACTAACTTCCCCCCACACACACCCAGTGGGAAGGGGGAGAAAATCAGGAAAAGAAGTAAAACTCGTGGGTTGAGATAAGAATGGTTTAATAGAACAGAAAAGAAGCAAATAATGATAACTAATAAAATGACAACAGTAATAATAAAAGGATTGGAATGTACAAATAATACACAGTGCAATTGCTCACCACCCGCCAATCGATGCCCAGTTAGTCCCCAAGTGGCAATCCCCTGCCCCCATTCCCCCCAGTTCCTACACTGGATGGGACGTCCCATGGTATGGAATACCCCTTTGGCCAGTTTGGGTCAGGTGCCCTGGCTGTGTCCTGTGCCAACTTCTTGTGCCCCTCCAGCTTTCTCACTGGCTGGGCATGAGAAGCTGAAAAATCCTTGACTATAGTCTAAACACTACTGAGCAACAACTAAAAACATCAGTGTGTTATCAACATTCTTCGCATGCTGAACTCAAAACATAGCACTGTACCAGCTACTAGGAAGACAATTAACTCTATCCCAGCTGAAACCAGGACAGAAGCATAATTTAATTCTGCCTCTTGACAGAGCTTAACCAAAAAATACCTAATGTTTGTACAGATGAAGCTACCTCTTTGTCTTCCTTGCAAGCTTAGTTTTGAAATGTTGATTTATGCACAAAATGAATGAAAATTTGAAAACTGTGTCCTCTTATATCACTCTCCATCTGGAGACAAGATATTTTAATTAGATTTAATTGGACACAGATCACTTGAAAAATGGATATCTATCTATGATAATTATGCTAGAGCTGAGTAATATAAAAATATTTATATACTTTGCTTTTTGAATGTTTGGGAAGGTCCCTTCTGTGTTACTTTTTCAGTTGCACAACTGTTTTTGTGTCTTGGAAAGTATCCATAGCTTGCGTATTGTTCTGTAGGGTATATCCAAAATTACACTGATAGACAAGTAGTATTTGGGGCTGTTAGAATATTGAAACAGTTGTAAGGTAAATATATATTTGATTATGTGGTTCTTAGTTCAAGATTCTAAAAAGAATCTTCTGCACATGAGAAAATGAGCAGAAAAATAAATAAACCATTGTTAATAGTTAACTGAAGAAAGTTAGAATGCACTGTTGACTTTGTCTTACAAAAATATGGGAATTAACAAATGAAGCTCCCTCCTTGGAGGAGATGGTTTGGATATGGCAAATGATGAAGTTCTTGCAGTTGAGTGGCCAGGTCTGCTGCTGCATCCGCCGAGGAAATGGACAGCAAGACAAGGTAGATTCTATCAGTTGGAGAGGTTGGTTTCTAGGCTCCTTGGACAATGCCTTTCATAAAAATAATGCTGGAGCTTTAAGGGAAAAAAAGAAAAAGTGAAAATTTGCATAGGTTATTAGTTTGTTTAGATTTACATATTTATAGTGCAGTCTTGACTGACTGGTTTCTGGGTCCCCACAGAGTCCAAGACTGACCAGCTGAACAATAAAGTCTGGTTGCTAACAAGGTTGAAGGCCTTTGAGAGAATGCCTAGCTACAAGGCTGTTTAACACCCCTTAATGACTCTGGCCACATAACGTATTGCAAATTAGCAGTACAAATTTTGGTCATTCCATGAAAATCTTTAGGATTTTAGAAAAGGTTTTCTATTATTCATAATATTTTATTGTCAGGAATATAACAATTGCTATTTTTATGTGTTTTATTTGCAAGATCAAAGCACCAGTTAAGTAAATTAAGAGTTGCATGCATGACTTCAGTTTCAAGAGAATATGTAACTTTAAGAAATCAATTTTTTTCTCTCTTCTGTTATGGAAATTGCACATGCCATAACAGGGTTCAACTCTAGGTTTCCACATAAGCCGAAAGGAAGGTTCTGTTATGAAAGTACTTTTTACTAATGTTATAAATTGAGTCTTTCAACCGTGATAGTCAATTGGAGTTTTATCAATTATAGGAAGCAGGATATGAGCAAATACAGCGCTGGGCGACAGGGGAGTCTCCGCTCCGCCAACTGCCGCACCTCACATTCGAAACACTCTCTTTTTATCAGTCCGTCAGTTCCGCATTCGTGTTCTTAGTGGAGTACTCTGCGCATGTCCCAGTTGTTGTTAGGGGGTCTTTTTCTGCCTCCTGGTGGTCGTTGAGGCCGAAGGCTGAAGTCTTCCTCAGTTACCTTTAGCTAACCTTTTCCATATATGGTCTTCAACTTGCTGTGTGGTAATTCTTAGAACTGTTTTGCAAGATTTTTTAGCAAGCAGTTCTGCGGTTTGTCGTTTGCTTCGAGGTGTATCTATACGTTTTGTTAAGCAAAGCAGGTTTTCGGGCGACAACTTATGCAAGCACAATTTTGTGGTTTAACCATTTCATTTAGCAACGCTTATCGTTTGATAAACAATTATAACTTTTAACACTAATAGCACTACAGCTCGCGCTGGGTACTTCCAAATAGGGACCCTGAACAAAGAAATCTCTGGGCAATTACACACTTACAATCTAAGTTCCCCACCCCTCACATGGTAATTCGGATCAATATAATATTAAGGTTTGGGGTCTTCTTGCTTTTTATTGGTTTGATTTGTTTGATGTTTTGTTAGTAAGCGGTTGCTAAGTGGTCATCTTCTTATACAATATCACATCCTTCCAGGTTTGTTTTGGCTGAATCTGTAGTTAGCTATTCGTCATGTTGCAATATGGTTGTTACAGTTCATATACCATGATCTATAGGCTTTGTCTACTCTCGCTATTAACATTTAAGGTGCTAGCTTCGGCTACTCTAGCTATTATTAATGTTTAAACTGCTAGCTCCAAGTTTTGACTAACTTTTTCTGCAACACTTCTTACTGAATTAGAATAACTAGAACAGTTTTAAAGTGAAGTTCAGCAAAAATAAGTTTAACTACATCAGTCTTGCATTATTAGATATTTAGTATTGTGAATAATGGTTTTGTTAGACACAGAATCATTGCTTACATGGACTTTCATTTCTCAGTGTCTGTCAGTGCAGTTCAAGGAAAGCCTTGAAGCACAAAGAGTTAATTTAGGAAAAAGTAATTTTGATCGTAAGATAAAACTCATTTGTAGCTGGCTTCAGATTGCAAGAGAACATGCTCTAGAACTTAATGAAACTCAAGACACCATTTTCAAGAACATTTTGTATATTCTGTGTTAATCTCACTGCCTATCAGTTGTATTCAGCCTTCAGCGGAAGACATTTGCTGTAGCTTCCCTACAAATCTCATAAAATGTGTAGGTCTAGCAACTGTAATTATGGTAGGAAGTGCTTTCTTGATTATACAGCAAGGTTTTTGTCTCCCATCTATGTTTCTGCAGGATATTAAAAGTAATATTAAAAATGCTGCAGTTGTTTTGCTTTCTGATTGTAATGGTGAAGGAGACAAAATTGATTCCAGTTTGTGGCACTGTGTTTCAGTGTTACTCAGCAGCACCTGTTGGCTGACAACTGTTCAGGATTATTACAGGTTTATTAGTCATGAACAGGATAGCAACAGCAGTAAATAAGATTTAAAATAGTTACTGAGGAAGTTTGTCTGAAAGATATGTCTCTTTATAGCTGGATAATTTTTTAATGTTAAATTAGAAACAGCATACACCCATGGACTAAGCTATCTAGGTAAATACATGCAGTCTTCATATCCATAAAATTCTTCTTCTAGGCTGTATTACATGGGCATGAGGAAAAATGAGAATTCACCAAGGCCAACTAACACAAGAAGTATTTTTTTGACCTTTAAGTTCTCAGCTCAGATTAAGTGAAACCATATTGCTTTATGTAATTCCTTACCATATGTTTGCCTTGAATATGTAAGGATTTTATGTAATCAAATAATTTCTATATCAGAGTTACTCTTTCTGATGAAATTGCAGAGATTTTTCAGAAGCTTGGAGAGTAACTAAGGACCATATCTGTCTTTTCTATCTTGAATATGAGTGTTATTGCTAGAAGGTCACAAACGAAGTCAAAACATTAATGGAGTCTTTGTATGTTTGCAGGAACTGAGAAAGAAATGTTGTTGAGTAAGAGCTTGTTATGCTACTTTGTTTAAAGAAACAAAACCAAACCCCTTTGGCTTGAGGAAACCTCCAAAGACCGATGTCATGCTGTGCTTTTTGGAGGAGCTAATAGTCATATGTTCATAAAGTGTAGAAAAAGTCCCACATCTCATGACTCCAGATAAAATTGTACCAGGTTTTCTTTTTTATTAATTTCATTTGGTAGGGAGGTGATACTTTGTACTAGTATAGGTTCAGAAGTGCCTTATTTAGTTTTCTGTGAGACCACTTCTGTTCTTGCTAATGTTACATCCTTCTTGAATAGCTATTGTTCTGCCACTTAATTGTTTTCTTATTAGCCAAGCCTATAAATCCTAAAGCATATAAAAAGACTCTTCCTTAAGAATAACTAACTAACTACATTCATCATTTTGGTGACAAGCTACTCACTAAATCTCTGTTACTTATTTAAAGGTCTTCACCCTTGCCACTTGCCTGCGGGAATGTTTGAAAAGACCTCAGATGTGAAAAATAATCTTCAAATTTTTTATATTTCAGTTGCCTTCTGTTCCCACGCCCCTTTTGTATGTCTCCAAAGTAATTTTATCTTTTTAGTCCCATGACTTAAACAGCTCTTACATGATTAGTCTTTATCTGGTAGCTATTCTATATGTAAATGAGCAGAAATTCTTTTGTGCATGTCCAGTTCATCATTCAGTCACTTAAAACATTTTGCTTTACCATCTTCGAGCAAGCAAAAAGTCTCACTAGGAATCAAGATAATGTTCTTCAGCTTTTAGAGCTCCAGTTTTAACTGAATTCCTATTTAGGTGGTTGGATATTATCAAGATTACCAGAGAACTGAGGAAGCTAGAGATGGAGGTATTTGGGTAGAGGTGTTACAGACAGTCTGTAGAGAGTACACTTTGTTTGGAACCAGCAACTCTGTGTCAAACTGAAATTGTATCTTAATTTTAAGGCTGGTCTTTTCTTTCTCTCTTTTTTTTTTTTTTTTTTTTTAAGCCTTCATAGATTAAATACTGAGGGCTATAGTCAGAGTAAGGAAAAGGGAAGAGTGCAAGCCTACAGTACTTAGGTGGTAGGGTCGACCACCCACCTGAGGTAAATGAGATGCCATTCCTGCTGCTAGAAGTGTTCATCTGTAAACTATAAGCCTTCTGGCATGGATGAATTTCTGAAAAGACTGTGCTTAAGCA
Organism: Astur gentilis; assembly: GCF_929443795.1. Taxonomy (NCBI): domain Eukaryota; kingdom Metazoa; phylum Chordata; class Aves; order Accipitriformes; family Accipitridae; genus Astur; species Astur gentilis. Next base: position 22,375,419 of record NC_064884.1, read on the forward strand.
TAGATGAGAGTGTGCCAGTGCTGAATCGGCAGACAGGCAGTTGAACTGTTGTCCTGGTGGAACTATGCCTGAGGATAGCCTAACTGAATTCAGTAGTTTTTCAAGTTTTGGGCTCAAACCATCTAGAGGTCTGGTGGTTGCATTTTTTGACAGAAATTTGGTGAGTGACCAACAGTGGGTCTGTGACTAGATGTATTCACAACTATATAAGTAAATAAATAGGGGGAAAAACACGTGTGGCTCCACAGTTGGCCTAACTTGGCCTGTAACACTGTGCAGTTACAAAAAGGGGAGAACCTGCCCATTCCCCTGGCCTTCCCACAAGAGTTTGTCCCCATCTCTTTTGTGTGGTTGTTTCAAATTATATGGTCGTATCATGAGTTAGGTCACTGTCCTTATCAGATACTCATTTTTTTCCTCAGGTGCACGTGTAATTCCAACTTACTGTGCAGCCAAACAATTTGCACAGTTGACAAAAACTTGATAAAAAGTGTGTGGAAGTGGGCAGAAGGGGAATCTGGTGTTTTCAGTGGCAGGACATGCTCAAGATTGATTTAAGGCAGCTGGGAAACTGTGTGCTAACTTGAGTAGAAACATGAAGCATGCAAAATAAAAGATCACTAAGAAAGAAGGCTGCCACTTTGCTTTTACTCAGTTAAGTAAAACATAACTGATCTTGACATAAAGCTGAACATTTTGTTCATGATAGATATAGCTGCATAATGAGGGAGAATCTTGGGAACCACGGAATAAAACAGTAATCCTAAAATAAAGTCTTGCCAAGCAAGGAAATACATTATTTGAAACAAGATATTTTGAAAAATCACCTCAACTTCAGTCAGTAATTACTCAGGCTGAATCTTGAAACATTCTGAGAAGAAAGAGAAAGAAGAGTTTGCCCTCTTATTCTGTATCCTTTCTGATGACAACAGAAAAACATCTGCTTAGGAGATACACTGGTGATTTCTCAAAAACACACACCCCCCGCCCCCCCCCCCCAAAAAAGGGGGGAGGATTGTAATTCCAAATGTATGATCTGAATAAAAGAGGTATGAATTGACAGTTCCTCATGCAATCAATCATTTGTTTTATATCATGTTTATAAAAAATATGCCATTAAAATTCCCCATAAGCTAAAAAATTGTAGGTGAATCTGGAAGGTTTTTTGTTTGTTTGTTTGTTTGTTTTAAATCTATGCCTTTTTTAATATTTCCTCGTTGTATTCTTTATTTTTCTGTGTTCTCTCCCAATTGTTAATCATAGAAATATTGGTGGGAAGGGACCACTGGAATTTAACCTTCTGAGGTTCAAGGCCGTAATATGACCTGTACAGAATTAGTTTATTAGAATAGAATATTATTAGAATATTACAGTTTTAGCTGTGACTTTGTTTAGCCAAGTCTTAAAAACAGCCTAGGACAGAGATTTCACAGCCTCTCTAGAAAGTTGTTCCAGTGCTATACTACTCCTCAAGAGGAATTTTTCTTGGTCTTCAATTTGAACATCTGAAGCTGAAATCTCTAAGATCCCTCCTAATCCAAACCATTCTATTATTCTGTGATCTGTGGCCACTGCCCCTTCCTATGTTCTTGCAACTTAGCATATTCACGACTCCTTGTTTACCTTAGACTCTTGTTTTCCAGATGTTCTCTGCTAAAGACTTCTTTCTTTTTTCGTACCAAGGAAGGATCCAACTCTTCCAGCTTTAATGCAAATGTCTGTCTTTCACATCATTCAAATTGTAAGGAGTTCACGTTTGATTCAAGTAAATACCACAGGTGCTAATAATCTGTCATTTTAGGCTGGGTTTGCATCTGGAGTGTTTACCAGATATGCTGGTCTGCGCTGTTATTAACAACCCTGTTTTCAAATGAATACTATAATTTATAATTAACTATATTTTAATATATCTAAATTAACTACTGTCTATATAACTATATTAACTATATAAGTATTAACTATATTTTTTAGATAACTAATTTATAATAGAAATACTACGTTGTTATCCATAAATGGACATGACATAGTATTCTGATTACATATTGTGAAGCCTTTGAAATTCTCACTTAGCTTGTCTGAAGTTAATTTTGAGAGGCTTCTGTGTAGGTTCTGAAACCATTTACATCACAGTTGTTTTTTGGTGCCTTTCTGTAACTCATTGTCTAATATCAATTTAATATATCATCCATGATTTGGCATTGTTTTGGATTTTATTTCCATTCTTTACATGTCCATATACAGGACATAGAGCAGCATCAGAGAATGTCTTTAAGTTAGAAGGTGGTGGGATTTACCACTTTGCTGAAAAAAATTACCTCATGAGGGGGAAGAAAATTACTTCTTTAGTCAGATAACATCCCAGCATTTTTCTACTTCAGCTGCACAAATGCTTATGTCAGCAAAATATACAGACCCATATAATAAGAGTATAAATTACTTATACTAGCCAAGGCCATTACAAGAAGGTTGACTAATTATGTCCTCAGTGTGTGTATTGCATAAGCAGAGAAAACTTGCAGAAGTAAACTGTAACAAGAATGAGGGTGGTAGTTAGACTAGGTAGTTGTGATCAAATGAAGAAACATTTCTCTCTCACATGAGTCTCTGACTTTGGCTGACTTTGTCTGACTTCTGGTAGCTGGCACCAGAAGATTTTTGACTCCAAGATGCAAAGAATTCAGACCCTGCTTTGGAATGTTGCCAATTTTAAACAAGGCCCAGTTAAGACATAGCACCTAAAATCTGACTCATAGCACCTAAATTTTGATCCATTCTTCCAATTTAAACATACCCTTCATGAGACTATCAAAATGAGAAATTGTCAAAATGCATTACTTTCTCCACATTTCTGGTTAGCTGAATTCTGTTTCAGTTGCATGTCTTTCGTGTTCCTGGAGCAACTGCACGTCCATATATACACAATTTCAATTCCATGTGGTACTCATGATTAAAGCGACTTTTACACAAAGGTGTTTACATATTTAAAGTAGCTCCTCACAGAGCTCATTGTTCCTCTGTCATGTAAGAGATGTTTAGGAATGGACAACAGCACCTACACATTCTTAATGGATTTAGGTTAGAATGTAGAATTAAATAAAAATCTGATACACAGTATTGCTCCTTAACTGTGATGAGTAAACTTGGAGTCATCAGCATTGTGTTTTGTTGGTCTATCAGTACTTCGCTTCTATTATCTGCTACTTGGAGTTACTAAATTTATTTGACTGACTATTGTAAGTAGCTGATGCTTTCCCCGGCACACACAAAGCATAAGTTATATCAAAATATATTGTGGAATTATGTATGTGGATTTAACTTGGTTCTGTGCTGGGTGGTGAAGAGAGACATTATGTCCCTGGTACTTAACAGAGAAGAGGTGTGAAAGATTGCAGAACTATGTAAAAGCCTCCTATTGGTTTTCTTGCTGTCTTAATTAGCACAGTTTTTACTGAAATTTTCTAGTCATTTTTTCTGCACTCAGCACTATGATACCTAAGTGTCTATTAAATATTAACTGCTGGTGTGGCGATATCCCTACAAAGAGAATTCAAAGAAATTGTAAAATCCCTAGTGAATCAATCTGTAGATCTCAAAGTTCTTTTACAGAGGGAATCGGAGTCAGTATTATTTTTTTCCAGTGATAATGCTGGGGATACAGAGGGAGGATTTCCTATGCTTAAAAAGAAAATGAAGGACCTTGTCAGATTGCAGTCATTAGGTTTAAAAGAATGCTGCATGAGAAGTGTCTTGGGGTGGTCTACCCTCATTTACTTATTTGTGTATGTACATGTGTGCTTGCTCTCCTCTAACCAGATATGTAGTGTTTTTCCAGAATAAAACATGCCCTTTGACCTACCTATATCTCCTGGATCAAAAAAACAAAGGTACATTATTGCTCTGTTTATTGGAAGTAGTAAGAGATACATTTAGATATTGCCACATCAGGGAAAAAGTACATGTGTAAATATATTTAATTTTTGTTACCTCTAGCCTTTTTCTTCCAACATAATTTCCATATTTTTTATTAAGCAGGTGTTATCTCCATTTTACGGATGTGGAAATAGAGGATTAATGTGGGTCTCGCAATAAACCAGTGATAGAGATGGAAGCGGAACTTCGATATTTTGCCTTCCAGACATTAATGTGATTGATTCATATGTGTATACTTTGTGGCAGAAGAATTTTTAAAAGCTATTTCCATTTCTTTTAACTTAAACCCCACAAAAGTGACAGAAACTGAGGGAAGAGAATCCCATTCTTTATGGAACACCACATGAAAGAAATTCATGGGGTTTGTTTTGTTTTTGTTTAGAAGTACAATGTTCTAATGGAAAGAAATGTTATGCTCTTAAAAGCAGGCTTATAGTAAAAATGAAAATGAAAAAAACCAGTAACATGGAAATTGTGTAAGAAAAATGTATGTAAAGTTTCTGCAGTTACATTGCCAGCACCTTGTGTTATCTATATAATGTAGATGTGAGTTCCTCCAATTAAAACCAATGGATCTTTTTAACTTGCAGGAACACCCATCAGATTCCCTACCCTCAAAGCCTTTTTGTCCAGGTATTGGCAATTCAAAGGTTTATCTTACAGATTTTTGGTTCACATATATATTTTTTGTATGTCTTCATAATTGCATATTCCCATTTTCATAAATCGTTCTGCTTACAAAACTTTCCTTTCTCTTCCTATATGTAAGGACTTTGGTAAATGGATATTTTATTTTACACTTTTATGCCTGTGTGATTTCAGTGCCTTGTCCATGGGAAAGCCTTCTGGTCATTCAGACGTGTTAGTTTTTAGAACCAAGAAGACTGAGAGCATAGTAATTTGTAGCACTAAAAAAAAAGGAAAGAGAGAGTGAAATTACAATGTTGAAAAGAATTTCCATATTGGTATATAGTCTGGTAAGAACTGAACAAAAACTTAGGGAAATGGTCCTTGAGAACTAGATGGCAGAGGAAATTGTTCTTAAACCAGACTGTTCCAGTTTTACTTCCCATTCTGTTGCAGAGTGGTTTTATCATGAGAAGCTGCCCTCGGCCACTGGGACCCCAGTAGGAATGGCAGCTGCAGGGAGCAGGGAAGAGGGCTTCTATGGCCAGGACCTGAGCCTCATGTGCACAGCATAGGATGTAGGTACAGTCAGGGACAGATTATAATCCTTGTGTTAAGATTTTCAGAATATACTGGTAAGAACTTGTTGCACAGTTGCCGACTTCTTCAGTAACGCTGTTTTGGATTTTACTCTATCCATAGTCTCATCAATTTAACAATCATCTAAAATCAGAACATTTAAGATAAATTGTGTGTGTGTACACAATCAATATCATGAATGTGTGTGTATAACATGCGACCTTCAATGCCCTTCCTTGTGTACTCCAAGGACAATGTAGATAGAAGTAACATGAGAAAACTTACTGGGCCTTTGTCTTATGAGCAAGGAATCTTTTATCTGACAATAATTGCCCGAAACAGCAAACACCTGGTTTGTTGTGGGGTTTTTTTCCTTTTGGTTTGGTTTGGTTTGGATTTTGAAGATCTGCCTTTTAGTTGTCTTTGATTGCAGATTTTGTCAGCTGTAAGTTACTACAGGTTTGACTCCAGTGTAGTGAGCTCAGGAGATTGGGAGATATCCAAGTCAGAGACATGAACAGCATGTACCTGTACCTCCATCACAGCAGTTTTTGCATGAACCAGTCTGTCTTGAACATACCTGATTGCTGCCTGCATTACCCAGTTCTCTCCTTAAAGTTGATAATGCCAGTGACAAAATAATACTGCCTCCATTCAGGAGGGAGTGTATCCAGCAGGAGCACTTGCCTCTTCAATCCTATGAAGATGGAAGCATTCACAAAACCACCAACGGAGCAGGTTCAAGGGTGCTACCGAGTGTATGATCCAGGAGAGGCAGCATGAAAGTTGCAGTCTTCTGAAAGTGAGGACAAATAATTTTTCATGGAATAGTTACAACGTACATTACTTCTCTTGCAATTAAAAGCAAATATTTTTACAAATATTTAGTGTTCCCTTCCCCCACACCTAAAAAACCAGAACCAATATACTGGTGTAATAGCATGTGATCACCTTGTGCTTGAACAAAGTGAACTTCTGTTTGTATAGCATCAGAGGAAATGGTCGACTGTGATGCTTGAATGCAAAACTGGCTAGAGGAAAAAGGAGGGGAATAAGACCAAGATTAAAGCTAAACATTTAAGTGTTCTAAATAAAAGCTTGCAGGAGTGCCTGAGGAGACGGAGCCATGCTTTTAGCATTGGCGTTTTAATACCAAGTCACCCTGAAATGAGAGCTTCAGGTTCTTGTAGGACTGTCTTGGGAGTTTTGTCACTCTATTAGCTACACTATTTATCCTGCAGATTACTCTCTTAGCTTTCTTTCAGATGAGACCAAAACAACTCAAATCTAGTCTGTATATAGAGGTTATAATCTCATTTGACAGAGAGCAACTACTACCACAGAAACTCTGTCTACCAACCCATGTGCACTATATCACTCAAATATTGAATATATGACAAGTGGGCATGCAGGTGAGCAGAAATCTGTGAGGAATATTTGTGAGTAGGTCTAATTTGAGTTGAGTAGTTGGCTGAAGATGACCCAAGGGGTTCTTTTATAATATGAAGAATTAATTGAAATGTGTATTTCTGTTATCTTTCCAATAACTGCATAGCTTCTCTGTTTCTAATGAAAGAAAATTTCCTGTTACAGGATATTAAACTGATCTCCACTGTCTTACAAATTTAATAATTGTCTGGCATGTAAGCTTTAATTTTTTTCAATGAATGGATAAAAACTCATAAATAAGGACACTTTCAGGCAGGGCTGTAAGATTTGTAGGGTAGAAAATATGGTGCTGCTCCCTACTGTGATACAAAGTCCCCACGGTCCCTGCTGGTGTGCTGATAGCTGCCTGAGAATTGTAGCAAATTTCAAGTGGCTTTGCGTTGGTCCTAGTCTAGGAACAGCTGAATGCAGTGCCAATATGCCAAATTAACTGTTAATACATACAGAGTAGAAAACCAGTTATATTCTATGTTAGTTAACACTGAGAGGAATTGTCTGCAGCACTGAAGTAATCGTAGTTATATGAAAAAGACACTACGCAGATTTAAGGATCGGCATTTGAATTTTACAAACAAAGTTAAGACATAGACTACATTAAAATGTCTACCTTATACCCAACTTTTAACATGTTTCCTAGGAAACCCATATTTAAGTATATACTTACAGTATTCTCCCCTTTAACAACACCTTCTAACAGTAATGTCATTGTTAAAAAGGTCCCATATTGAAAAGATTTTCAAACATGAATCTTTCAGAGAGAATTAATTTGTGTATTCTTTGCAGAATCTTTCTTCAACTCCTCTGTGTAACACCTCAAAGAAAGCAAAGACTAATTAATAATTATGTTTAGTGGTAGATTGCACGAAATTTCAAAGACAGTTTTGTATTATTAGGTTATCCTAGAAGAAGGAAGAGATTTGGCACTGATTGCTGACTTTTTGTAGGAATTTCAATCTGGGGATTTATGATAGCAATGTCAAAGAAGTTCTCTTAGAATTAGGTGTGGGAATTTAAGGAGAGGATACACTGTATTCGTGCATAATAAAAGCGAGATGTGTTTGTAGATACAATTCTGCACCTTACCTTCAAAATGATAGTTTTGAGGAAACTAGTTAGGGAAGTAACTAGGGAAGGATGGATGTTTCTTTCTCTAATAGAATATACAAACAAAATTTTAAAATTAAAACTTTCCAGTGGAGAGATGTGGCTTCAGGCTTTTTGTTCATTGCTGATTCTACAAGGGCCATTGCGTGATTGGAAGCCTTTTCCTGTACCCTGAAGAAAATTCTCTGTCTATCCCACTGTCCCTGTAGAAATTATACTAGGTCTGCCTTGCAATTTGTTTTTTTGGCATTAGAGTGCTGGCTTCTGTCGTTCTTCATAGAAGGAGACTTTTTTTTTTCCCCTGGATGTAAGGAGAAGATTACAGTGTTTGTAATTCTTAGTAAGCTCAGCTTTCCTCACTTTGGGAACAGTCTGTGACTTGTTTCTTAGGGGTGTTCTTTGTTACCCAACTTTTTGCCTCTTGTTGCTAAATGTGCATACTGCTATTCTGTTTTCAGCCCCTGAGATCCCTCTCTGCTCTACTGATACCGCTTCACCTATTGCCTTTCTTACCCTGTGCCCTGATGTGAGCGATAACAGTGCATCTCTAGGTGTCACCGCCCCACACACTTGGATTGTCTTGTGCTCTCCTTACCTTCCTGCTTTCCCACATTAGGTGTTTTGGGTTTCAAAAGCAGAAGGGCCACCATGACTGGTGTTCTCTATATCACCCTTTCCGCTGCATTTAGGCTTCACCAAACCTCTAAATGTGATACATCTGCTGAGTGTTTTTTTCTCTTTTTCCCTCATAAAGGGGTCTCTCTTTTCTTCCTTGCAGGAACTTCCTGGTTTTACCCTTTCTCTCTTGACAAAGACTGTGTCTACTCCCTTGTTCTCTTTATCGTTAAAAGGAGCTCCTCCTGCCCCACCACCTGCCCCATCTCATGTATCAAAATCCCCCCAATTCTGTATAGAGTGCTGCATTTCATTGCTGCCTATCTGCAAAATTACATTTCCTGCCCATTTTAGGTCTTAGTACCTATTCTAAATTCCTCGCTTCTTCCAATTTTTCACTGATCAAGAAATCAGTCTCTTCAGTTCTATGTCTCTTAGTAACTAGACTCCATGGAATGGATAATCAAGTGTGTCACTGCTACCTGGAAAGCATTAATAGGTGCCTTTATCAGCCAGCTCTGTCGGGTGTTATAGTTACAGGCAGTTAAACCTGTCACTCTTCTAATCCATCTAGCTCTGTTTTTTTCTGTGCACCTCCTTCCCTTCCTCTTTCCTGGGCCAGTAAATGATTCAGAGAACACTAAAGAATTTAGAATTAGTTTTAAATATTACAGCCACTTGTTATAGTACTTACAGGTATGCTCGTAAGTGTTATCAACTTGGTAAGTCTGCAAAGACCTTATATTTCAAATATTTTTTTTGTATGGATGCCAATCAGCTATGTCTTGTCGATACTATTGCTGAAAGTCTCATTGTATAATGTGGAATTGTGTGCTTCAGCGGACAGTTCATGTAGAATTAAAAAGCATAAAAGTTAAGGTCTCTGTGAACTGAGCAATCTGTCACCTAGAATGACTGAAAGCAACTTCTGTTAATCAAAAAAAGCTGCATAAAAAGCTGTTGCTATACACAGATGTGGGGGACCCAAAAAACCTTTATTTTTTGGCATTTTCCTAACTTTCAGAACAGTGAGGCCAGCCAAAGGAAAACCCAAGAGATGTATATTTGCTTCAGATTTTCTGAAAAACAAACCATTTGTTCTCCAGCTGAGAGTCCATTGCTAAAACCTTTAATCATGCGAATAAATGTCATACTAGTGACAGTAGTACCACTGAAGCTCATTAAAATGCTATTGGAAGACCTGAAGGATTCCTTTCCTTGATGTGTCATCCCATGCATTTTTAAAGCAACATGCAGGGATTCATCTGTATGCAGTTCTGACTGATTTTAATGGAATGTAAAGATGTGACATCTGTGACAGCTCTGAGTCCACTTTTATAAAGAAGAAAATGAGGGTTTCCACTAATACAGATAGGCACAGCTTTACCAGAGAAGTATTAAGAGATACTGATATAATTTAATTTTCATGAATGATAAAGTAAATATGTGTAGGGATGTTCAACCTGGCTTATATTCTAAGCCAGATGTCTTTGGCAGTTACAAGCACAAACTGTATAGCAGGTTGCACATTTTGTCTCTTATTCTAAACAATGGTACGTTGTCACTGGTTTGCTGACAGCCATCTGCTCAGGCCTTGTTTGATCTTCCTATTCAGTCACAGTTCTAGTTAGGGGACAAAATGTATGTAAAGGAGGGAAATTATTGAGCTGTTTTTCTCATGGAGAAAATAAATATTATTAAATATTATTTAAATATTATTTCTCACAAGATATATCTTAAAAAGATACTGAAATCATGCACTTATTCTATTCTCTGTGAAATAGGAAGAATTTTAGACACTCATACTACTGTGACTACAGATACAGATGCACTACTATATTGGTGTATCTGTATATCTTACATATATATATGATTTATAAATATATAAATACACTATTACAGCACTTATAAATATATGTATTTAGTAGCCCTTTTCTAGCAAAGTCTATGGTGAACAAATGCATGTAACATAGAACAACTGTTTCAATGTACCAGAACATAAGGGTACAGTAAAATTGATGCAGAATGTTCAAAATATTCTTCCATGGTCTTATAAGTCACTGAAGAGTTTCTTGACTCAATGCATACCAAACAGCAATCTGCAATTTTTGCCGTTTATTAAGCACTTGTTTTGCAACATTTCTCAGTTATTCAGCTAATTTGTGCCTCACAATACTGACTGTATGGAAATGAAATATAGAGATAACCTGTTCTGTTCTATGGAAAGTTGGGAGTCTGAGTTGTAAAAAATATGTTTTGCATTCTGCCTTCAATGCTGTAATCAGAGAGGGCCTTGATCTTGTTAATTGTGCTTTACATGCATTTTTACATTTACATTACATTTACATACAAATCAAAGGTGTAAGGCCTTACAGTATTATCCAAGGAGAGCAACTTAGCTCTCATTTTAACAGGGTGTTATATAGCTTGGGTTTAAGTAACACATACACGTAAAATGGTAAATGTAAATGGTGTGCATAGCTAAAATGTTGGGTTTAAGACCAGCATGGTTTTATGGAGGGGAAATTGTGCTTAGCCAACCTGATAGCCTTCTATGATGAGGTGGCTTGGTTGATGAGGGGAGAAGAGTCGATGCAATTTATCTTAGCTTTGTTAAGGCTTTTGATGCTGTCTCCATGATATCCTCATAGAAGAGCTGATGAAATATGGGTTAGATAAGTGGACAGCAAGGTAGACTGAAAACTGAATGGATAGGCCCAGACAGTTGTGATCAGTGGCACAAAGTCCATCTGGAGGCAGGTCACTAGTGATGTACCCCAAGGGTCAATACTGGGGCCAACACTGTATAACATCTTTGATAATGACCTGGATGATGGGGCAGAGTGCACCCTCGACAAGTTTGCAGGCAATACAAAATTGGACAGAGTGGCTGATGTGCCTGTGGGCTGTGCTGCCATCCAGAGGGACCTTAGCAGGCTGGAGAAGTGGAATAACAAGAACCTCATGAAGGTCACCAAAGGGAAGTGCAAAGTCCCGCACCTGGGGAGGAACAGCCTCATGCACCAATACAGACTGGAGGCAAATGACTGGAAAGCAGGTTTGCAGAGAAGGATCTGCGTGTCCTGGTGGACAACAAGTTGAGCATGAGCCAGCGATGTGGCAAAAAAGGCAAATGGGCTGCATTAGTTACAGTGTCACCAGCAGGCTGAGGGAGGCAGTCATTCCCTGTCTGCTCAGCAGTGATGAGAGCACACCTGGAGAGCTGTGTCTCATTCTGGGTTCCTCAGTACAAGAGAGATGTGGACATGTCGGAGCAAATCCAGGAAATGGCTGGGAAGATGATTAAGGACTTGGAGCATCTGCCCTACAAGTAGAGGCTGAGAGGGTTGGGATTGCTTAGCCTTGAGAAGAGGTCTCAGGGAGATTTTATCAAAGTGGAGAAATATGTGTGTGTTGGGGGGTAATACAGAAGATACAGCCAAACTTTTCTCAGTAGTATCCAGTGACAGGACAAGAGGTAATGGGCACAAATTGCTATACAGAAAACTCCATTTAAACATAAGAAAACACTTTTTTTTACTGTGAGGGTGGTCAAAGAGCGGAATATGTTGCCCAGAGAGGCTGTGGAGTCTGCATCCTTAGAGATATTGAAAATTCAGCTGCACAGTCCTGGGCAACCTGCTCTAGTGATTCTACTTGAGCAGGGGTTTGGGCTAGGTAAGAGGTCCCTTCCAGCCTCAATGTTTCTTTAATTCTCTCAAGACAATGTTAAGAACTCCACATTGAAATTGCTAATTGGTGGTCTCACATTTTACCAGAATATGTTAAAACTTTTAGAATCTTTACCAGTATGTGTTTGTAAAGCATTATAGCAGAGTAGGAAGAAATAAATAAGTTCAAAGAATGAGAAATGAACTTAATGTTTATTCAAGCTCATCAGTTGAGAGAAACATACTTTAAACTTTTTTCATCTGAATCCTCAGGGTGAAAGTAAGTGCACTGAATCTCTTCCATATCATAAGATCAGTTTTTCCATTTGCTCTTTAGTTTCATAAGTCAAACTCAGTTTGAATTTTCTTTGTCAGTGTAGATGATGATGAATAGGTGGATGACTTTTATTAGCCTCCATAACATGTCTTTTGTTGCCTCTTGTAAAAGAACACAGCAAACATCTCAGTCTTTCTGTTTAAGTTGACAGTGTTGGAGACTCAAGGGCACAGTAACTAATTCTGATTCTGCAGTGTGGTTTCAATGGACATTCATTTTGAAGTTATTGCAAAAATAGTAATAAACTTCATATTCTTTAGTGTCCAAGACAATGTATAGCAGAGTTTTTCTGCATAAAACAATAGCTTTGTCAAGACCAAAGTCAGCAGTAAATTGCATCTGGAGGCTCCAGTGTTCCCAGGCTTTATTCTAACTTTGAGAAATTCTGATTTCATTTTTTTACACTTTTATTCAGTGTCATAATCCCTTTTTTTTTTTTCCTCTCCTTCAGTGGGATGGAACTGGGATAAACAAATACAGGTCTCTCTCTCACCCTCTCTTTGCATCTGAGGGAAGTGCATTAGTGGGGGGAACCAAACCTACAGTGTCTTCTGAGTATGGAGACATGGATATTCAGATGTGGGAACTGCACAAAAATGAACCTTTTTAGCTATATCATGCAATTTTGGAAAGTTGTAAATTCATGTGTGCAATTGAAGAACAGAAGATACATGATTTGGGGGAATTCCTGTTTGCAGTAGATCAGTGTTGTCTCCCAGAGGTCCTTTTACTTATTCTTGTTAGGCTTGTTTGACTGACCAGGACCATACTACTGCCTTGCAAAGGTTTTAATGAAGGTTATGTGGCTAATAAATACAAGGAAATAACTGTAAAGAGTGCTGCTTGCTTCTTCATGCATAGTGCACTCTTTCTATGGATAAGGTATTTGTACAACTAGGATTTTGCACTTTAAAATTGGTGCCAGAATACAGACGTATATTTGAAAATCAGTGGGTGCCTGACTCATGTCAGAGGCATGTAAATACCTCTGAAAATGAGATGTCCATTAAATCTTTGTGCTTTGGATTTTTGATTCAGTGGGAGTTCTGCCATGGATGTTAAGGAGACAGGATTTCGTCTTCACCTATATTTTTCCTGTTCTGATTTGCAAAACAGCCTTCTGTGACAGCTCTAGGAAAAGGGAAATTGATTACAAAGCTAGGCAAATGCTTATATATTTTATACAATATAATATTGGGGTAAGCCAATAGAAATTTTTTCACTCAGTCTCCCAATCTGTAAAAGTGATTGTGTTTTGCTATTAAAATCAGCAAATTCCCTATAGATTTTGTGTGCTGTAAGCTGTGGAGACACAAGGTAATATTACTAGATAATCAATACACCCTTTTTCAGATGCATCTGTTACTTGGTAAGGATTATAGTTAGCTTTGCTATCAAGCTTTTTCAGGTTAGGGTTTTATACTATGTCTTTTGTGTTGAAGTTAAATATGCAGGAGGATGTATGTAACGTTACTCAGTACAAAGAGAGAAAACTACCTGAAGGTAAAAGTAAACCACCTCTACCACCAAACATTGAAAACCACCTTTCCACTTCCTTTGGAAGGAAAAAAGGATGACTACCGAACAGTACTATAATGCACAGTAGTTTAGGGCAACTGACATAAAAAAGGGACTGAAATGCTTGTTTTCCGATTTTGTTTTCCTCTCGACAAATGGGCTTAGTGTCAATTTTTTTTCAGTCTGCAAGCTCTGTTGTGTCTGGATGGCTATTTCTTCAAATTGGGCTTATTTTCTAGTTGTATAAAACTCTTCATCTACATTGTGGATAGAGTGCATTAAGTTATTCCCTGTGGTGCACAGCTGGAAGCTATTCTGTGCTGCAACATTTTGTTTTGTTTTGTCCCAGTTTTTTCTCCCCACTGTGTTCCCACAGCCTAGCATAGCTCTGTGCTGCAGCAGACAAGTCTCTCTTTTTCCAGTGACACTTCTTAGAACATCTGAAATTGACATATTCTCTTTTGTCTTTTTAGTATGAATTCAGTGGCAAACAGCTCTGCTTGACTGCACGAACATTTCAAAGTACTCTGTAGACTAGGAAGATTGGCTTGAAAAGTTAGACATATTTAGGCAGGCTGTTTTATTTGCTTCTTTGAAGAGACTAGGGATATTTTAAGAAGATTGAGGGAAATATACCATGTCAAATACTGGTCTGTTTAGAAGAGAGAAGAGGAATATGCAGGTCTTAACACAGCTTTCTTTGAAGGAGGAAAACATCTTAGTTCTAATGCTTTAGTAAGACACAAAGAATCCCAGAGTTGGTAACCCAAAGTTTATCTTCTATCTTAGAAGTATTTTAAAAATACTATTAAAAAACAATAATGATTTTTTTTTTTAGTTAAAATTTTGCTTATATGTGCAGGGACTGCAATTATTTATATTAATTTTACCCTCAGTAAAATGCGGCGCTGATCTTATCCCTCTGTAATCACAATCTAGATATTAAATAATAGCAAATGCAAAATTTCATCTGCCAACTATTATCTGTCAAGAAGAAAGGTCACAGAGCCTTCTATCAGTATCTTTGCAGTGGTCTTTCTCCTTCCAACTTTCTTCTCTGTTTCCCAGTCTCCCCCACTCAGTTAGACAGTTCCTTCCTTCATCTCCATGCAAAGATCTCTGCTGCTGTCTTCCATCTCCTATCGTTAATTGGTGGTTCCTTGTTTCTCTCTCTAGGTGGCTGCTGCTTCCTCCATGCTGTAGCAGAAGCCTAACAGAAGTTATAATCTTGGTCTTGGTTCTTTGCTTGTGATTCCTGCTTCCATTGTAATGCTGGAGTGCCCTTCTAGTGAGACATATCCCACCAGTTGCTGTGTAGATGCAGGATGCTGATGTGGTTAAACAGTATTTGCAGTTCCCCATGGGTTATGTGAAGGGAAGGAAAGAAAAAGACCTGATAAATGGTAGGAAGACTAATATACAAAGAAATTATCTTGTTTACATTCATATCTATTTTCAGGACCCCTCCTTTACTCTAGCTGCTCCTTGACATACTTCAAAAATAGGTTATCCCAGTGACTATCCCCACTTCATAATAAACCTGTAATCACCATTTGGCAGCTGGAAATATAGTTAATATCTTTGATTTCTAACTAGAATCCTCTCTCAGCTAGGGAAATCAAGTAGGTCTTGCAGTGTGGTCTGAAGGTCAAGCAAATAGCGCTATTTGGGAGGAGAGTGAGAGTGAGAATGAGGTTGAATTCAACAGCTGGCAGGCTTTATGAAAATATCTTGTACCTGCTAGTTGTGTAGCTCGTGCTTCTGCTGATCTCAACTATTGCAATAAAGCATGTGGAAAATCTGACAGTTTGGCAGAGAAGTAGGTAATAGGGCATGACAAAATAGGGCAAGGTGCCAGGCATCAGATTGTTGGGTTTTATTCCACTGATACTTACTGAGCTTATATGAGCTGGAGGTTGGGGAGAAAACGTGAAAAGTACATAACAGAAAACATGTGAAGCTGGCTGTTATTTTCTTTATGCCATGAGATGAGGAAAACATAAAATGAATTAGGTAATACTGCTTTGGAGAAAACTGCAAGGAAATCACCAATCTCAGAGGACGTTCTGAGGATCTACAGAATAATTAGCCATTAATGAGACCTCGATGGATGCAATCTAATGATGGGAAGTAGTACAGAGGACAATGGTTGGTGGAAAAAATGAATGTTGGCAAAAATATTATAGTTTCATTAGTAACGCCCACACAAAATTAAAGTTACAGTTTCTATTCCATTTTGGGTGGACCTTGCTGTTGGGCTATATGTGCTACTAGCCTTACTAAGAAACAACTACAGGTATGTATTAGAGGCAATAACAAGGAAAAATGTGAAAGAAGAGAAAGAGTACAGTGATGCCTCCCTGGACAAAACCCTGCAACAGCCAGTGATTTAGGGATATTCTGAACTGACAATTGAACACCAAGCCTTTCATGTTTAACAGCTCCAGATGAACTCTTGTTCTATGTATTAATCTAATTGGTTTTTAATCCATTCCTGCTTTTGGAATGAAAACATTTTATTATAGAATTTATTAATGTATTCTAGAATTTAATTTCTATCATACTGAAAAGCAGTTCATTTATAAACAGACAAAAAATCCCAATCAGTGAAGAAAACTTGTGTGGTAAGTTGACTCAGCACCCCCAATTTGTGGTAGAAGGGTAACTAAACTTACCACGTTCATTTCCAAATGTTCACTTACTAAACCCATGTATGACTTTATATACAGTTATTTTATTTTATACATCTCCCAATCAGTTCTTTTCCCAGTAGCCTGTTAATGCCCACATTCAGAAGTTGTTCCACAGCTGTGATCTGGTCACACAGTTCTACCATGTCTTTTTGGAGATGAGGGATAAGGAATATTGTACAGTATTTGAGTTGTCATTATGGATGGATTTATGCGATAATGACATTTTGTTTCTATTCCTTGAGCTAATATTTTCATTGAAATATCCATAATAACTCTTTCAGCGGTGATAATAGCTCATGCAGAGCCTATTGTATTTTTCCCCTGTGTATTAATTTCCATTCCTAAATTTCATCTTCCATTTTATTACCTAGACACACCATATTGTAAAATTTTTCTACCAGTCTTTGTGGTCTTATTCTGATTATCCTGAATAATTTCTATCATCAATAAACTGTCATCTTACTTTTTATCCTCTTTTCTAAGTTACTTATGTAACTGTTGAACAAAACAGCAAAGATTGCTGTCGTTTTCCTGTGTTACTCCCCATTTTTGGTTTCTTGTTGTTGTTATCTCATAGGAGGTCATTCCCTCATATGTCATGATAGTGTAGTTCCTTTAATGGCCTTTTTGGAATCTTGTCAAAATCTCTTTGTTAATCTAAATATGTTGAACTCAGTGAATCACTTATACCTATATGCTTGCCAATGTCTGCAAAGAACGTTAGTATTGATAAGGGATGACTTGTAAGGCCTCTGTAAAAAAACACTGATCCCAAGTATCCACTATTTTTGTCTTTAAGATATTCAGATCTGCTTTGATCCAGGAACCATTTTAAAAAAAAAAAGATAATGTAGTTAGCACTTTGGTACAACACCCTACTTTTAACTAGAACAGTGGCAGTGTAAAACTTGAGTACATTGGCGTTTGTAGGCAAAAATCAGCTATTCCTGCTGATTCTCTGCTTTTCATTTTTACCAGTTTTTTTCTAAAACTGTTTTTGTTGACAATATGTGCTAAACTTCCATCACTAATTCTGTAGAGGGTTGAGCAGCTTGCTTGATTACCCTTGCATGGTACACCACTTTAAAGAATTTGATTACTTTCTGTGTTACTTTCCTTTCATAGTTTAATCACCTGTCAACAGTAAACTGTCTATCTGGCTTCCATACTCTAAAAGCTCCATGGAATATGTTCCATGCTTAAAAAACCAAAATGGAAAGCAGAAAGATGACCATGCCCATTACATAGGTGAGAATCTGAGACTGGTTTTTTTCACGCAACAGAAATCTGTTGAAAACCAGAAATTGAACTCAAGCTGCTAAAACCACTGCCTAATTATAAGCCAATCTTTTCTATCTATTTCCTCCAGGCAATTGCTAGAATTTTGATGTTTTTTACAGGTAGAAATGAATGCTAATCTGTTTTTTGCTAGTGACACAAAGGAGGGAAAAGATTGATGTAGCTGGCAGTTGAAGGGAGGAGAATTTCTCTGCTTGCACTTGAGCTACACAAAATAGAGATAATGCATTTCTGACTCAGAGGCATTTTACCAATTCTTAGCACTGGAGCAAATGATTACTAAAGGTATTTGGCAATAATGAGAGAAGAACTCTCTGTAATTATAGCAGATTATGGTTTTGAAAGTATTTGATAGGAGGATGCCCATAGAATTCAAGGTGGGATTGATAACTAAATAAACTATATAATTTAGTGAGAAATTGAATTTTAAGATGCACGAAACTAGTACACCAATTTTAAAATATTCCTTCTGTATGATTATCATCATGAATAATAAGGCAAAATTCTCTCTAAAAAAAAAAGAACTGTGGTGTATTGAGCTTTCTTGTCTTTTTCCTGGGGATTTATGATTGGATAGATGTGAATGTTAGAAAGGATAAACAGTGTACACTAGCATCATGAACATTCACATTTTTATTTCATATTCAAAGGGCCTAACTAAAGGATTCAAGACAATGGTTTTATCTTCTGTATTGCTAGAATCTTGTGCCTATGTTGTGAAAGTATTATATATATATTAATTGCTAGAAAGCAGTATGAATAGTACTGCTTCCTCTGTTCCATGGAGCTTGCATGTCAAATGTTCTTAAAAAGCAAAGCCTTATTTTGGGCTACACAAAGCAGTATCATAGAATTGTAGAGTATCTTAAGTTGGAAGGGATTCATAAGGACCATTAAGCCCAACTGCCTGCTCCTCGCAAACAAAGATTATTCAAAAGAAGTTCAAATATGTAGTTGTTAATTGTAATTTTTAACTTGTTAAAATACCAGGACTGGGGAGTTCATCAATACCAAACTTGAAGTGCTGGGTGCAGCGTAGGAGCACTTTGTGCATCTTTTGCTCTCTGCCTGTCAGAACCACTCCTGTGAGCCTGTGGGGAGTGCAGTGTGATGCACTTCTCTGTGAGGTGCTGGGATCTTGACATGGTCTCTTGACAGTGGAACACCCAATACTTGTTTTGGTGCCTGTGTTTGTACTGATTATGGGCAAGGCTGTTTTGGTAGTTTAGTCCTAAGCTGCTCTGTACATAAAAGAGGTTACCTGAGAGTGAAATTGTGTTCTAATTGATGAGTTCCTTAAATACTCTTCATTTATTTATGTCTCTTACATTTAAAATTTGAGTTAAAACTTAGAACAATGGTATGATTTGCGTATAGACATGTAACGTGATATTTTTATAGCTGTGTGAATCTGGGGGCTTTTGGGCTGCTCTTTTTCAGCTGTTCCACTGTTTTTTAAAGGATTTATTCTCCTGATGCCATGTACTGCAATTGCTTGCATGTAGGATTATTCAGTTCTTTTTATGAGGTTCACTTTTGAGGGAATAAAATACTTAACTCCAAACCAAATGCCAGACTATGTGTTAAGACTAAATGATTACTGGCTTTTACACTATTAACTTCATACAGCTTAAAAAGAAAATAATGAGGCTGTAAGTCAACCTAGGAAGTTCCACAGCTATTAATTTATCTACTCTGCTAATGCTTACACAGATTTTTACCATGTGCCCCCATTGTATAAGGCAGCAAATATCATTGAATGCATTGAATAAAAATACAAGAACAACTGTATCGATTTTAAGATGTGATGAAAATGAGTTGTAATCTATACAGAAGAAGCAAGCTACACGATCAATAAAATCTCAACTATTTATTGACTATACAAATGGGACAGGTTAGTAACTAATTGGTTCCCTTGCTCAAGCAGTATGTTTAACATGGTTTTAAAGTGAGCATGAGAGTCACTAACCCACAATGTCAGAGGACAGCTGTACCATGACCAGCCAAGCTTGGTAATTAAATGGCATACAGGTTAATTGCAGAGACAAGCAGGAGACTGGAGTTAAAGGACTGAAAGGAGTCAGTTGAATAGTGTTGTCCATCTGTGGAGGAGGAAAAGGAATGTCATTATAAAGGCAGCTTTATAAGTCTACAATAATTGCAAATTCAGTTTTGATTAAAGCCTTATTTTAAGGCTATAATAGTACAATAGGGTTAGAAGCTGAATGAATTGCAGAAGAGTGGGTTTAGGCCCAGTGGAAATTGTCGTCAAATAAATCTGAAGATGATCCCAATGCATACTGCAGATTTTTTTGGTGTTGTTTTGTTTTAATCTGCAGCCATGGCAAATTATGCCTTTGAAGATGTAGAAGTGGTTGATTTAATGTGAGGGGCTAATGTATACATTCAACATGCCATATCAGTTTGTCTCCGTGGATCAATTTTATCACGGCTCAAAGGTTTTGATCGGTATTTAGTGGGAAGGAGCGTCACCCACCTTAATGATTGTTCTTCATATGGTTTATAATCTCTATAGTTTACTGCTACATAGAACTCAGTTCAGCAGAGCACTCAGACATGTGCTTAAGTGCTGTGCTGAATGAGAATTATAATACATCACTCAGCATGTGCACCTGAAAAAAACAACGATACTGCCATAAAAGATCTAATGTTGTATATATTATCCTCTTCTTGAGGAAAGGGAAACCACACCTGGCAGATGCTATTCATGTTGCTGCATGAATTACTCAGCTTCTCTGATGACAAGGGTGACTATGAGGTCCTAAGCAGAACAGTAATATAGTATAATACAAGTCATGCAGTCTTTGAAGGAAAAGTTTTCCCATGGAGATGTAAGCAGAAAAGAAGAATAAGAGAGTTTTCATAGGTAATTTGTGTACAGTGTTTTAATGTCCAATTGGGTACGAACACAAGGTTTGATGATGAAAAAAAAATATTTTATGGTGCTTTGTATGTTTCCATACTATACTTTCTCCTTTGGTGTCCTGCTGTTGTTCAAGATACAACCAGAAGGTACCAAATTGAGGTTTACAAGGGAATGAGGAGGAAACCATCAGTATAATGGCTTTATTCTGATGTCTAAATTCTGGATTCAAAACCAAAGCTGTTGGTGCTTTTCTGTGCTTCATTACTTCCATAGCTGTTGAAAACTAAGCCTTTTGCTTTAATGCTGTAGCAGGTGTTATGTTCATTTATGATTGTCCTGCTAAATTCTTTTGTCTCTGTCCTTGCTTTTGTCTCTGTTGCTTTTGTTTATGATTTGATTTGGTTTGCAGGGTTGTTTCCCGCAGTCCTGAACCTGGCTACTAATGCTCTCATCACAACCAATGCTACCTGTGGAGAAAAGGGTCGGGAAATGTACTGCAAACTTGTTGAACATGTACCTGGACAGCCTGCAAGGAACCCTCAGTGCCGTATTTGTGATCAAAGGAGCAGGGTTCCGCATCGTACGTATGCCATTTTCATTTTGCTCCTTTAAAAATATTTTTTTCCAAAGGTTGTAGACACTCAGCAAACAAAACTGTAGGTCACTGGCCTGATTACTGTGAAATGTCTGTCTCTTTCTTTTTAAATGAGGTTACCCATCTCTTGCATTGGTATTTCAAAATCTGTATCTGTTATGTATACTCCTCAGACTGAACTTTCTAATTCAGATACTTAAAAGCAGAACACCTAAATTCAGATTTAGGAAAATTAAGTATCTACAGCTGTTGTTGAATTCTCTTAATATATACTAAATGTGAATGAGAACCAGATGACTTTTACCTGCATGCTTACCTGTGGAATTTGAAAATTTTGGCCAATCTAAGCAACATCTGAAATTTCAGGTTAGGGCCAACTCTGGTTTTATTTTATTGTGTTCTGGGATATTTTTCTTCTTTGTTTGATGTTAATTCAGTTTCACTGAGCCAGCAAAAAGAAGATAAGATAATGGAGCATTGCTTAATTGCTTAGTTTTTCATATTAACATTGATCTTTGCTAACACCGCTTTCTTAAAGACTACCCGGAAGCAAAATCAGTTTTCCAGTATAAATTTGTTATTATCTGCTTCAGAGATGCATATTTCTAATAGTTGGGAGGATTAGAACTAAGAAAATTTCTTAAGTCATACAAGTTCAATTTCATGTGACCTTGCAGTGAAAGTTATAAATAGCTTTAATGTTATATTTTTGTGAGTATATTGGCACTGTAGATGGTAGAGGGTGTAAAGTGTAGAAACACTTAAGACAGCTTTTAATGGAATAGATAAAATGTTGAAAGAAGCACAGCCACAGAAGCATGGAGGCAATTTTTCTTTTTTTCCAGTTGTTTCCTTCTGAAACCTAGCTCTGATATATTTTCACCTCATGACAAAGCACATACTTAAAATCACAGGAAAAAAAAAAGATGACATTTAATCTGTCTGCTGGTTCTAGACAGGATGAGCTATCTATAGCTTGTTTAGCTTCTCCTTAGAAACTTCCTTCCAGGGCCACCCTTCCTAGAGTTATTTTACTCATTGCGAAGTCTTTTCCTAATAGCTAATCTGCATCTTCTTGCAGAAATTCGTGTTACCTTTTTGCTAACTTCAGTAAATACAAGGAATGGATTATTCCCTTTTACTTTACAGAAATATTTTAATTGAGGGTTGATGGTATTGCTCTATCTAGTTTCTACACTAAGCTATGTCTTTTCTTTCATTCTCCTCATAGGTTGTACTTTCTAGGACTCTAACTGTGCAAATTGCAGTTCTCTGAATTCTCTCTAGAGGTTTTCATCTTTATTAAAATTCACCTGAGCTCTTACCAGCACTGCATAGAGATGCAGGTTTGCTTCAGAATGAACAGAATGTTTACACGTTGTACTTAGATATTTCCCCATTTTAATGGTGTGACACCACTGACAGATATATAGCTAGTTGTCCATTGTAATCCTCAGATGCTTTACTGCTAAATAGCTGCCTATCCATTTGCTCCCCATCTTGCATTTGCGAAGCTAATTATAATTGCCCCAGTATAGACTACTTCATTTGTCTGAACACAGTTGCAACCTTTTATTTTCCCCATGGTAGTTTTCCAAGTTTCGACATCTTTAATTGTAGTAAATGCTGCCTTTTGAGGAAAGATCATATGATTTTGTAGCAATATAGCATTCAAATATGTTATACTATAGTAGTAGTGTGTCTCACAGAAGATTTCAGGGGGTTTTGGAACCATTCCAACAGGCAGAAACACTGTGCAATAGATTCTTTCCCTTCTTTATAGATGGATATTTAGAGATGCATGCACATCATAAGTTTTCTTCCTATATCATGTTTGTTTAATTAAAAAAACAAACCTAAAACAAAGCTGGATTGCTTTGTTCCCATGTCCCGCCTATGATATCAGATAGTGTACACTAATATACATATATATACACAGACATACATATGTGTGTATATACATATAAACCCCATCTGAATGATTTATATCAGTGTTTCCCCTCACTCCTACCCTCTTAAAAACTTGAATCTGCCCAGCCTCATAATGTCTGGTCTTTTGTTGCCAACCACGACTCATTTTAAGGTTTTTAAATGTTTATTTGGCAAAAGGAAGTGCCTTATTTAAACAGAGATGGCTCATTAATAGGAGAACCATGTAATGTAACCAGACTTTAAATGATCCCCCTGGAATGTGCGAGTCTGGATTGCCTCCCCTTAATTACTGTAGTAGGAAATGAACACAAATTCCCTGGTTAATCACATGTGAGCCCAAATTAAAGAGCACAGTTTGATGGGCTCACTCTGTAAGTTGTCCCCCTTGACATCCATCAGGGAGCTTGGTCCTTGAACTACATTTGCAATCCAGTCCTTTTTACAAATATTATATTATTGTCCCTTACCTTTTAAATAGGCAACACATGCCAGCAATTAATCAGTGTTTTCAAATTAATTGTGATTAAACTTTAATAATGGTGATTACAGTTAATTGTTGATTCATCTCCCAACCCTCCTTCTCATGATTTACCTTTATATCAATTTCATCTGAAGAGACTTACATCAAAATTTCCAATTAGACAGCTTCTGTCACAATCACTGAGGAGCTCTGAGTTTGATTTACAGGTGATTTTTGCTAGCACTCATTTAAAGCCAAAGTTTGTGCAAATGATCAGAGCTGTGGGAACTGACAACATGTAAATATAGGTGTGTTTTGCTTTTCTCTTTAATATAAAGCTACTAATAACATCACTTGTAGCACTGCTATTCTAACTTGCAAATGTTGGTGCCCATTAATGCCACTGAATAATCTGATATTTAAATAAAATTCTTGGCATTTTCAATTTTGCGGGCTTATGCCTTCCTTCACTCCCACAAAGCACTTTAATTGTATCTTTAAATATGTTCAGACATTCTGGCTTTCCTTAATGAGCTAGGACTCCTGTCCTCCACAGGTGGTTGATGTAGCAAAAAACCAGAGACACAAAGACAATCAATCTGGCTGCTTGATTTAAGTAATAATTAAAATAACGATAAATTAATCAGTTCCTGAATTAATTATTTGCAATTCTAGGACTAGCTAGTAATGAAGCATATTCCAGTTTTATATCAAGAAAACCTGTCAGTTTAGAAAGCCATCCTTAATCAGTGGGGTAGGATTTCTCCTGTCTTGTTATGTTCTTGCAGACAGAACTTGCATAGAGGAAAACCACTGTATTTGAATTTCCTTTGGGCTATTTTCCCCATAATGTACAGACTTGCTTCTAGGCAACCAGGGACTTCAAAATAGAGATCTTTGTACCTTTTTAAAATTGAGTTTTTGTTATTCTCCATTTTGCACAGGAGAGAAACACAAATTGACTGCAAAAAGTAACCTGGAAATGTTGAGTGCAATTTTTCTCAGTCTAAATAACATTAAAATACTGTGTAAGCAAATTTCAATAACTTAGAATATCTTGAACTCTAGGAAGAATGCAATTCTGTAAATAAATTCTTATCCCTATTATTTGGAATTCATTTGGGAGACTGCAGCAGAGTAAATGTAGACATGGAAAGTAATGCATCCTGGACTTTGATATGTATTATAACCAAGCAAACCTTCTTTATATGCATGTATGTGAGTCAGACAATTTTCCAGTTGAGAAATAAATTCTGTAATGATTTCTGAATTATTTCCATGTGTGCTTAGAAATGTCTTAGAAATGCAGATACCAGTATTACTTTAATTCTGCTTTCCTTGCACAGCATATCTCAGGTTCCTGATTTGTTGTTTCTGTTGCAACATTTAGTGATTTTATAGTACTTGAAACTTTGGAAGACCGCAGGAAGTGTTCACTTAATTTAGATGTCTACATTTTCTGTAGAATCAGGAGAGCCTCTAAGTGCATTTAAGTGTTCTGAATCATCTTCTTGTGATCCTAACCAAAATTAAACAACTAATATTAGATGAGCATTCCAGTAATAATAAGCATGACTGTGCCCCAAGAGTAAAAGAAAAATTAATTTCCTGTTTTTTAAGTGCTGCCTCATTAGTTCTGTAATTGTATTAAAATCTAAATTTTACATCTAAAAACCATTTAAATCTCTAATAATTTTGATATATATTTATGTATTTGTGCTGTTCGAACAGAACGACATCCGATAACAAACGCAATTGATGGCAAGAACACTTGGTGGCAAAGCCCTAGTATCCAGAATGGAATTGAATATCATTATGTGACCATTACATTGGACCTTCAGCAGGTAGACTTCTGTTTGTTTGTTTCTGCAAAGGCTTTCTTTCTTGCACAATAGATTACCTGGATTATTTTCCTCTTTGTTCTGTATTGCTTTTATATTATGAAGACACATTCAGCTTCTCCTATAGCTTTGTTATTTATACGGATAATTCTGACTGACCATTCATTGTAACATAATGTACCAAATTAAAAATAATTATTTCATATATATTTTTATGAAGTCATGTTTAAAATTATTTTAGATATAACATTTTCAGTATTTTTTTCATAATAACTTCTGGTTTGGCTCTTTAAAGACAATTAAAAGATAGCTTCAGGGAAAATTAATATGAATAAAAGTTTATGTTCAGAATACTGTTCTTTCTTGTTTCAGTAACATAGTACTATACACTTAAATACACAAAAATACTAAAAATACTTAAATGCGCTAAAAATAGTTCAGCTGTGCTAGGCATACACATGCATTTGGGTTATTTTGAGGGACAGCCTGCGTAAAGGGAGGAGTTTGGCTAACAACGTCCTTAAATAAATTGCCTCTTGTTAGTGGAATCTTGCTTGACAGATGTAGCTATACAGAATGCAGTTATTTGATGCTTACGAAAATGCTACATAAATTCCAGGTAAGTAAGCAAGAGGATTTGAGGGTAGATGGAAAATAATTTTATTTTTATTATGCCAAGATAAATACAGAACAATTATCTGCTACCAAATTTATTTATCATTTTATTAAACTTGACCATTTTGGTATTCAATTATGTAGGTAACAAATTATTCCTCTTCCCCCACGTCCCTCCCCTTAAAATTTTCTCTGGTCTGTGGCTGGCCTGTATTTGTCTGCAACTTGAATCAGACCAGAAATCATAGAATCAGAATCATTTAGGTTGGAAAAGACCTTTAAGATCATCAAGTCCAACCGTAAACCTGACACTGCCAAGTCCATTGCTAAACCGTGTCCCTATGATGTGCCACATCTACACGTATTTTAAATACCTCTAGGGATGGTGACTCAGCCACTTCCCTAAGCAGCCTGTTCCAATGCCTGACAACCTTTTTGGTGAAGAAATTTTTCCCAGTATCCAATCTAAACCTTCCTTGGTGTAGCTTGAGGCCATTTCCTCTTGTCCTATCATTTGTTGCTTGGGAGAAGTGACCGACCCCCACCTCACTACAACCTCCTTCAGGTAGTTGTAGAGAGCGATAAGGTCTCCCCTCAGCCTCCTTTTCTCCAGAATAAACAGCCCCAGTTCTCTCAGCCGCTCCTCATAAGACTTGTGCTCCAGGCCGCTCACCAACTTGGTTGCCCTTCTCTGGACACGCTCCAGCACCTCCATGTCTTTCCTGTAGCGAGGGGCCCGAAACTGAACCCAGGACTCAAGGTGCGGCCTCACCAGTGCCTAGTACAGGGGAACAATCACCTCCCTGCTCCTGCTGGCCACACTATTTCTGATACAGGCCACGATGCTGTTGGCCGCCTTGGCCACCTGGACACACTGCCGGCTTATATCCAGCCGGCTGTCAACCAGCACCCCCAGGTCCTTTTCCAACAGGGAGCTTTCCAGCCACTCTTCCCCAAGCCTGTAGCGTTGCTTGGGGCTGTTGTGACCGAAGTGCGGAACCCGGCACTTGGCCTTGTTGAACCCCATACAATTGGCCTCGGCCCATCGATCCAGCCTGTCCAGATACCACTGTAGAGCCTTCTTCCTACCCTCGAACAGATCAACCCTGCCACCCAACTTGGTGTTGTCTGCAAACTTGCTGAGGGTGCACTCGATCCCCTCGTCCAGATCCTTGATAAAAATATTAAACAGAACTGGCCCCAATACTGAGCCCTGGGGAACACCACTTGTGACTGGCCACCAGCTGGATTTAACTCCATTCACCACAACTCTTTGGGCCCAGTCATCCAGCCAGGTTTTTTTACCCAGTGAAGAATATACCTGTCCAAGCCATGAGCAGCAAGTTTCTCTAGGAGAATGCTGTGGGAAATGGTGTCATAATGTGTTTTCCAAGTGTTAAGAAAAAAGAGAAGGCCCTTTCTCTGGCTCACTGGAGACATATTCCCCTTCCCAGCTCCCCCTTCCTCTGTGATCTCTTCACTGAGATCAGTTTTCTATTTCAGTTTATTATTATTGGTTTATCAGTTTCACTTGGAACCCGCCTGTCCTTATCTCCCTTCTTTCTCATTTAGCTGTACTTGAAGAGGACAATAGCTAATTATCAACTAAAGAGGCTTCAATAAAGCATAGTTTGTCAGAAAATAAAATTAAATGAAAGGCAGGGCATTGACACATCTGTGTGCATTCATACATACAATTTTGTTTTAAGAGCTCAAACTTAGTCTTAACTTAGTCTAGAACTCAGAACTTCAGTAATGTTTCATGAAGAGTAATACTTGGATTTCTAGGCTTTTGTCCTTTATTTCTTGTAAAAAACCTGTCATCCAAATGATCTGATGGTAAAAATTCTTGTAAGTACCTTGTATCTGTGACACTGAAGTACTTGGAGGGCAGTAGTCTTTATACCTGGAAGAGCCCTTGAATCCTGGAAGAATTATTAGCATTCTGGCTTTAGAGCCCTCAATGTTGCTGGCAGAAACAATCCTACATCTGTGTCTTTCACCTTACATATGCAAAAGTATTCAATGCGCATTTGTCTTTCAATTGGCAGAGCTAAACCTTGTTACTGAAGTTTGAGTTTAAGCTCCTGTGCGTTAAAAAGTTTTGGTTTTTTTTAAATGTCTTCTAAACTTTCAGAGTTATTAACTGGTTTGCCTTTACAGCAAGGAATTGTGCCTCTTGTTGGCTATGATCTGTTAATATGTGAGTAGCTCTCAGGCATTAGAACTAAATTACCATCCTTGTTTTCATCACCCAAGTGATTTTACTTGTGTAACTGTTTAGGTCAGTTCTGCTAAACTATGAGTTTACAACTTCTGGTTTTTTTCTGCTATGTCAGTATCTAGATTGTCATAAGAAATAAGCAAATTTGTGCACTTCTGAAAGTTTTTGGTTTTCTAATGTACTAAAAGCTAGCAACTACGGGGTCAGTGATTATATTGAAGAAAAAGTATGGGTTATTCTAATGTATATAAAAGGCTTCTTTGTGTGCCAGTTGACAGCGGTCTGAGAATACTGCACTGTGTGTTGTGTGGGTTTGTTGGTTGGTTTTTTTTGTCATTTTCTAAAAATGAGACAAAATGAGCCTGTTTCTTTCCCATGTTCTCTGGCTTATTGTTCAAAGAAAGCTTGGCAGTCCTTTTGCAGTACTAAAGCTGATACCTTCTTTTAAGCCTATTCAGTTGTATTGGCTGGAATAGGAGCAGTGTTGAGGTTTCTGTGGATGTCAGAGAGGTGGGATAAGACCCTGTGTCACT
Organism: Astur gentilis; assembly: GCF_929443795.1. Taxonomy (NCBI): domain Eukaryota; kingdom Metazoa; phylum Chordata; class Aves; order Accipitriformes; family Accipitridae; genus Astur; species Astur gentilis. Next base: position 22,404,328 of record NC_064884.1, read on the forward strand.
AATGCTGTCTGGCACACTCTTTATGATTTGAGTAACCCATGTAGTTAGGAATGCATGCTGTTTACTCACCACCTTACATGAAGAGAACAACAGTTTTGTTCCTCAAAATGCAGTAAAAAGTCTGTTACCATTTGCACAGCTTTTAGACTGCTCAGTAAGAAATACAAGTTGTTTGGATTTTGAGGAGTATTAGGAGTTTGTGTTTGCTTATTCAGTAGACACAGCATTGTAAGCTTTATTATTAAAGCAGCTGGTAAAACATGAAATTTCTCTTCCAGATAGTGTCATGTGTAGTAGTCACTATGAATGATGAAGGTCACCAGATAATCTTTGAGAGGTCACTTAAAAGAAATACCATTCTTTAACTTTGGCTTATAGGAGATTCAGTAATTGCTATATTTGCATTGATAAATTCTTGCTTTAAGTGTAAAAATGCTCAGCTTCTTTTTGTGAGATAGAAATAACAAGTGACAAATCTACAAGTAATGGACTGAAAATTGCAGGAATGCATTAGTTTGTATGTTATTACTGGCAATTATGATAGTACATGGAAAGCTTTTAGCAATCCTAATTTCATGAAAAAATCAGGAAAATAATTACATTTTCTTCATTTATATAATGCTTGGCCTTTTTGGGCAGCTACATTTTTTATTTTACTTTGTAGTTCAGTGTAGCCATATAAAAATGGGGTGCACTAGTTAGCAATAACTAATAAACTGAAGAAGTAAAATTTATTTAACTTTAGAAGGAGCCAAAATATTATGAGTCAGGTTGGGAAAAAACCAGTATTTTTTTTCTTTTCTCCCAACAGTTGAGGTTTACCATAATACTTATAAAGAGCTTTTATCCATAATGCAGGCTAGGTTTCTAATTCATTAAAGTATGTTTGAAATTTGTACCCCACCTATTATAAAAATATGAGTTGAAAACAGGAATTATTTGGTTCTGAGCATCTTTGCTAATTTGCTCTTAACTCGTTACTTCTCTAGACTTTTTAGCCATTTTGACAATCACCATCTTTTCTAATTCATAAGAATATTATGGAACACCATTTGTAGCTGTACATGTGAAATTATTTTTTATAGTGCTTTTCATCCAATAAGTGCATAGAAAGTCAAAATATGAATGTAGATTTATTTAGGAGTTGCTCACATGAATTTAAATGGAGGTTGAAATGAGAGGTTGAGCTACCCTGCCTGGTTACTGAAAGTAAAACTGCAGATCCCGAGTTTGGCAGGGTAGGTTCATTGGTGTGCTAGGTTGTTGCATCTTTGAAGCACTCGCAAATTACTAAGAGAAGCTGTCTGCAGTTCCGCATCTCTTACTCCTGCTGGTTGTGTAGGGTCTGTGGGTTTTGCCTTAAGAGTGATGGGCAGTTCAAGTGCAACAAAAGTAATTCAAGTCCAGTGAGTGCAATGTTTAGCAGGACAGAAAGTAAGCCTTCTCTTCAAGAAGTACAGAGAAGGGAGTTGGCAAAACAGAAATGCTTAGAAATGTTCCAGGCAGAACATATTCCCTGTACTCATGCTATCCCACATCCTCAACTGGTTTAATTTCACAGTGATGTGGAAGACTAGTAGGGTATCTTTAAAGAAAATTGGCAAATACACATGAAAACCAGTTGGCAGGTTGAGGTGAGGTGGTCAGCCCATCTGTTTCCTATTTCTGCACACATCAGGACACTTTTATTAACAAATTCCCTGCTGTTGTGAGGAACAAGGACATACCCTTGATATTGCTAAGATACTTGTGCCAGGAGCATATTTATGTAGGTTTGGATTTTTTTACTATACACTTCATATTTTTGTTTAAATGGTGCTGGAATATTTTACATGACTTGTAGATGTGTGGAACTCGCATGGACCCAGAGTTAATGTTCTGGAAGAAAATTCTGGACTTAATAAGTATATTTTAATTGACTGACACTGTGGAGGATCAGTTCAGTGTCCAGGTAATCCTTTCCAGGCGTATATTTCTGAAGAAAAAGAGAGTAGTTGACACTCCTCAGGGCCTTGTAAGATCTCATAAGGTGCACAAGCAAGAATAACTGATAAAGCTATGTAGCTGATTTCTCTATAAAGCAATTGCAGTTCATCAGTTTTAAGTTTCTTAAGCTCTGATGGTGTCCAACTCTTTCACATTGTCTTTTCATCCTCTCCTCTGCCCTCCTTCTGTAGGAAGGGAGGAAGGAGTCTAAAAAATCGTGTTCTGACTCCATGTAGGAATCACTGCAGTCCCACTTCTCCTGAAGTGTATTTCAGTACTTTTTAGAAGGTAAGTTTTTGGACTCATGGACTTTACTATTTGAGTGGCACATATGCTACTTTAGGAAGTGGCATTTCTGAAACTATATAGAGAACTGAATAACTGGAAGTAGGAGAAGAATGCTTGACTTGCTCAGAAACATTTTGAAAAGCATTTACGAAAAACAGACAGCAATATTCTGCTAATGGTAAATTCATTATTTTGTAATTTTGTGTTGTCCAAATGTAATTTTAGTGGAGGATTTTGATCTGGTTTTGAATGATTCCTTTGTTATTCGATTCACTTTAATACCCATGAGCAGAAATACACACAAGTGCGCGTGTTCACAGTCACAAACATGTATCACATATCCTCAGTAAGGATAGTGCTAGGAAGAGGAAGAGAATTGCAAAACTGAGTGATTGCTTTTGCTTTCTCTACACATGACTGTACAACTAAGTGGCTCTGTGGCAAAAGACAGACATGAGAGAACTAAGAAACTGTGACAAGATGAATGGGAGAGATTCAAGCTGGGACAGGAAAATAGCAGGACAGGACTCAGACTCATCTTATAAAAGCTCAGTGTGGTAGTCTGTGAGAAGAGCTTAAAAGGGAGGGGAAAAAACCCTCGTATCAATGAAGGAAAACAAAATCTGTGCACAGTTGCCACCAAATTGAAAAAAAAAATCATTAGGAAGGAAGAGTCCCATGGAAAGTACATCTTCACTCTTTGCTATTATAGGTAAGATAGTTACAACCATCAGAAATAGCATATAATAAATTTTCTGTGTAATATTTCACAGCTGAGTCATGGATACCACATGCACAATATGGACTGTGATTGATTATTTCATTACTGTGCTTTATAATTCATGATCTTTTTTAATTATTATTTTTAAAGCTTGAATTTTGGGTTGCACAATGTGTTTATATATCTGCTGCTGTACTGAGGACTACTATACATAATGTGAAATGTAACCTATAATTTGAAGATTTGGGTAAAATTTGAAAACAACTGAGTAAAAAATCTGGATATTGATACTTCAATTTTGCCTGCATTAGCAAAGAGCGTGTCACAGTGTCACAGAGAGAGAGGGGGGACAGACTTGCGAGAGGACTTCTGTTTATTTAGTGCTGAGGACCCAGTTCACTTGTCAGGAAATTTACTTCAGACTAGCTCTATTCTGGACCATGGGCTGAATGTCCATTAACAGCTAAAATGAATCACATATGTCTAAACATGTTCTCCTGGCTTAGTTCTTATCTGAAGGGAATCCAGTTTGTGAGCTCCATGATCTATTTGTGATGTGAACCAAAGCAAGCTAAATTGGGACATTTTGGAGATTTATGTCAAAAGCATGGTCCTTAGCTGAGCTAAAACGCTGATGTGGATGTCAGGCAAAAACACCAGGAGGCCTGTGTGGATGAACAAGAGGCTTCTGGACAAACTCAAACACAAAAAGGAAGCCTACAGATGGTGGAAGCAAGGACAGGTAGGCTGGGAGGAGTACAGAGAAATTGTCCGAGCAGCCAGGGATCAGGCTAGGAGAGCTAAAGTTAAATTTGGTTTTCATGTTATATTTTCTCTGCTCTGGAATATCAAATACATTTTCCAGTGGAAAAAAAAAAAATACAACTAGCTTTCTATGGAATAACTTCTGATATCAAATTATCAGAATAGCTAAATGAATAAAGAGAAGGTTAATGACACTGTTTAGTCTTGGGATACAAGAACTAGATTAGTAAATTTAAGTGCCAGTTGGTCTTCATATGTTAAATTTGTGTATATGTGAAAACATTTAGCTTAGGTTTTCAGTTAATATTTTCTTTTTCTCCTTTACTAACAATTATGTGCTTCAAATGTCTAAAACACTTTCAAAACAGTTTCTGTAAAGCTAAAGCTTAAAGATTCTCTTCATCCCCAAACCAAAAAGTAATTTAACAGAAATGAAAATTAATCCAAACTGAGACTTTTCACCAACAAATTCCAGTCTGTTTTGTCCATCTTCAAAAATGTTTGTCTAAAGAGAGAAATGTGAACAGAAGCAAAGTCTGTTTAGACTGAAATGCTGCAGTTCCATGATTGTTGTTCCCCCCGTCACATGCCCTCCCCAGACTGGCTGAAGGGAGGCATTCCTGTCTCCCTTGTTCTGGCACTAGCACTTGTGCTGCCATGCAGTGAACCAGATCAGGACCTTGATACTGAAAACTATGTGTCTTCTTTTTTGGGGGTTAGGTTTCTGCTGGATCAATTTTCTAATTTGGCTTGCTGTGTGAGGTTTTAATGCTAGCCTGGGGGAGGTGGCAGGAACATATTTCTGGAGGTGGTGGGGAAAGCAGTTCCTCCCTTCTCCAGAGCCCCCACCACTCTGTGTTGGCTTTAACTGATTGTGAAACTTTGAAATATAAAATACTGATCTATGATTGTAAAACTTTAAAGTATAATATACTAATTATGAGCATGCCTGCAACATAGAGCTGTCATCCTGGATATTTGTTTTTAGTGTTTCTTGCACATGAATCATTCTGTTTTGAAATAATGTAAACATCTCAGAATTCAAAGCATTAAATGCCTCTCTTTCTCAAAAAAAAAATAAATAAAAAAAAAAAAAATCCTAAGTCCAGTTCACTGGCTCAGTGATACCTAAGTGGTAACAAAATGCTAAAAAGATGCAACTAAAACCATGAAAATGAGACTGTGGAATTAATATAAATAAAGAATGAGATCTGTTCTCTTTTATTAAAGGCCCAAGCCAATTTTTACACATGTAGCTGGATGTTAGTTATAATACTGTTTTTTTAAAAAAAAATTTCTTTTTTTGTTCTCTTCATAGACTTGAATCTGAACATTTTCATAATTCCTTTCATTTCTTTAGTTTCACAATTTGCTGGTAATGCAATAATCAGATATCTATAGAATGAAACAAAGCGTACTTTGTCCTTCTGGTATTCTTTTTAACCAAAGCAATACTATTGGATTTGAAGTTAGTTTATAAAGAAATGATTTAAAAAAGCAGAAAGAAAAACCAGAAAACAAACAGCACATAAACATACCAGTGAGGATTTACAGCAAACATACCTAGAAAACATAGTTATTAGTAATAGTGAAAACAAAAAAACAGAACTGTAGTAAATATTTTGACATCACAGTGAACATTTTTAAGAACCACTTTGTTTATATAGTATTGGCAAGTATACTTAATATTATGTAGCTTTCCACCTGGCTTTCTCCTTGCTGGTAGGAGTGACTATATGCGCACTGGTAACATGTCATCCAGGGCTCAGTTCTTGTCTTAGAATAAAGTTTTCCACATTGATGTCACTCAGACAAAAGCCTAAAGAAAAATGAATGACCTTTTTCCTTAGCTATGGGTCGAGAGTGCACATCTATGCCAGCCATAACTCCCGTAGAGCTTGCTGCATTAAGCTTTTAGATGTTCTAACAAACAAGTGTTAGTGAAGTTACTCAAGCTGACTTTCCCACAGCATTAAAAAAGAAAGTTTTTCATGAGTGGTGCAATAGTACATGGAGGGAGCACTCTTCAATGCATTCTGAAATGCTAAGAGGCCATTATTGTCCTGAAAGGTCAGTTATAATACCTACTATATAAAGTGCTGCTAGCTAGGTTGAGTAGTTGTATTAATAATAAATATCCATAGGGTTATTTTGCCCAATTTTTTTTATGCTCCCCACTAAATCAAACCATAACTTTATTGCTTTGTAGTTAGTCAAAAAGATTTCTAAGTAAGCAAATCCTTTCAGCTTCAGTTCATAATACACACTGACAGAGATGAAAATAAGTTTTGAGAATTTATGGGTTTTCTTTCTGAGGTTATTTGCCTTACATTTTTCCATGGATGACTACAATAAATACACCTAGCACTTTTCCTTTTCAAATTTTGGCTTTAACCAAAAGAGCTATTCACCTTTCCATCCGTCAGGCAAATAGTTTCAATATATAGGTCCTAAATACTCTATTATAACCTTTGGATCCAGAGTGACACATACATTCTGACAAGAATATGAGGTTTTCTACTGATTTTGTACTACTGGCAATTCTGGTTCTAAAGTCACAGAGCCTGGGAGAATGGTGGCATGACAAATAATGGGACCATAGGATTCTCAGTCTTGAACAGATTTTGTTCCCCTTGCTGAGGAAATATGTTGTCATTGAGTAGTTTATGATGAATAAAAAGCTAAATTGAAAAAATGAGTTTTGCAGCTGACAGTGATGGTCATGAAATAGTGCTTCTGTTGTGCTAGCTGTTTATTACAAAATTATTATTGAAATATAAGATCTATGCTACAAGATGGGCAACAAGATTCTGTAGTACACATGATGAAAACTGTTGTAACAGAAGGACAGCTGAATTTGTGTTAAGAGGTAGGTTATTAATTGACTAATTTGTGTTTTGTAAGGTTTTGTGTGTAAGTTAAGATTTATGGGAGTAGGAGCAACTCCTAATAGCAAGACAGTACCTTGTCATACGAATGTCATGTAGTGCTTCACAGCATTATGCCAGTATTTATACAATGATTTGATGAAATATGCTTAAGGTTGTTTTTAATTACTTTTTGTTTAAGCTAGCAGGATGTAAAAGTGTTCAAATGGCAGTATTTGGCACAGGGTGAAATGCTGCTACTCTTATTAGTGCGCATTAGGTCAGAGCTTGGTCAAGAGCATTGAATTTGGCTTGCCAAGAGTTTTTCCTCATCTGCACAATGGTCTTGATTTGTTGGTGGATCTAAAACCACTCTAGGAAAAAGTACTAATGGGAATAAAATAAATGTTTAAATAGGCCTTGGGGCTGCATAAAATCATCCCTTGCTCTGAACAATGAAGAATGAATATATATGTATACACTCCTTTCAGCAAATGTATTAATGGCAAAATTATTCTCTCTCTCTGTGCTCCATGAAGTCCATGAGCAGCTGGTCACATGCGCTGTGGAAGCACTTAGAGACTCATTTATCAATGATGCAGTTTAGACAGCCAATAAAAACAGTCATTAATGTAGCTCTTTTTGTTTGATTGGGACTAATGTGGACTAAGTGACTGAATAAGCTTTGAGAAGGGAGTGTATTGGATCTCTCCAGCCACAAAACATGGAAAAACAGACTTGGTCTGTTCTTAAACAGAACATACAACTTCCTGGTGAAGATAAACCTTTCCTTTGTTTTTGAGTCCTAGTGTGTTATGTCTTCTAATTATTCATAAGTAAATTCTGATTATAAAAGGGGGCTGTGAGATGGAAATATATAAAATTATTCATCTCATAATTCACTTTTTATATTGCATATATCCCCTGCTATACCATACAGCAACATATCCACATCTAAAGCAGTTCTCACAATAATTTAAAAAGTATTAAGAACTAAAAGCAAAAGTGAAAACCTAACATGCATACACTTTTTTGACCTGGAAATCAGATTTAGAATCTCATTTCTTTCCCATTTTCTTCTTTCCTTGTGTATGTTTTTGAAATTTTCAAAGTTTAGTGACATGAGACATCTTAGAAGCACTGCCAGAATATATTTTTAAGCCTTTTTAACCACTATCATGTTTAGCTAAAGAAATGAAGCATAGTGTATATGAAGAAAAAGTGAAGAAAAGAAAGAAGCAAACAAAAAGCTAAAAATATTTTGGAAAACAGTCTCTAATTTTTTATTTGAAGGCTCAAATTACTACTACTACATGTTTTCATTGTTCAAGTTGTTCATATTGCACAGTATTTCCAGACTGAGACGGAGAGAACATTGTGTCATGTTCAGGGAATGGGTATAAATTAGTACATGCCTATTTCATATTCAGATCAATGATCTTAACCTCAAAGAGTTTACAATCAAAATCAAATAAAAATCCCAGTTCCTCAAGAAGATGTCTCTTATCATACATTGTATATGGTGAATAACATGTCCTTTTCCAGACAGCTCAAAGTAAAAACTTGTGAAGGTTTCAGCAGGGAAATGTTAAAGGTTTAAATGTTGATAGTGCAGAAGATGCTCTATGCTAACAGTACAACAGTTTCAGATGTTTGTTTGTATCCCTCTCTACAAGGTGGGTGACAGATAGATGATGCTTCGCTAAATAACAAGTATTTATTTATATACTTTTTAGCACTCTGCAGAAAAGTCAGAAACCGTAACATTGAAAGAGATCTTTAATTTCACATTGATAAAATTAGTGCAGCAAGAACTTGCTCTCTGTTGTACAAAAAGGAAATCTGAATAACTCTGATGAGATAATCCCAAGATCCTGAGGGAATTGGTTGATGTAGTTGCTAAGCTACTCTCCATCATATTTGAAAAGTTATGGCAGTCAGGTAAAGTCTCCAGTGACTTGAGAAAAGGGAATATAACACCTATTTTTAAAAAGGGTAATAAAGAGGACCCTGGGAAGTACCAAGCAGTCAGCCTCTAGTGCAAGATGCCTCTGCTTAAGGCAGGAAGTTTTGACTAGGCCTTCAAAGGTCCCTTCCAACCCAAACCATTCTATGATTTTATAAGAAAAGTAAGTGTTCTCTAGGAAAAGCAGATTTTTATGTGCTATTCCTGTGTCTGACTAAATAGTTTTATCTATGTTAAAATTAATATTCTCATTATGGAATTAAAATGTAAAGACTTTGTATGAGGCTGTAACAGGTGAGGAGATTGAGAATAGTTATTTAAATGTTTAGGTTTCAAGGTTTGTGCATTGTAGAACTTTTAAATGGAGCCTAAAAAAATGGCTGTGATAGTTCTTGGTTCCTCAAGCTAGAGGAACAGACTGATCACTCTGAAATGCAGCTGGTGAGAGGATACTGCATGAAAACCTCACTGAAAGAAATGAGAACACTTTACCCTGGGTACTTTCAGCTACTGGACCCAGGCTGAGCATCAGTTCTTGGATCAAGCAAAAAAAAATTAATTTTTTTTGGTGTTTTAACACCAAAATAGAAGAACCACCTTTTCTGGTCTTCTCTTCTATTGTCTAGGTTTGAAGAAGAAAGGTTTGAATATTGTCATTTCCATCAATTTTCCTTTCCTCACCATCTTCATGGAAAGAAGTGATTAACCTTAGGAAATAAAGAGAAAAGAAATTGCTTTCTGCTATTATTTGAAAGCACTGGGAGAAGAAATTACTAACTGCAGCCCTTAAATGTGGCCAATGATGAGCAGCAAAAATGGTCAAAAGAAAGCAGCTATTTTTGAGGCCTTCACAAACAATTGAACAGTAGGTAATTGAGAAAACCAACAGAGAAAATTACAAAGAACAAAGTTGATATTACCAGAAACTTTACAGGTACTGACTCCCTCCATTTGGCTTAATGTATCTTAGATATTCAACAGCTGGACAACTTGAGAGCTTTGCAGTTTGACATTTTATAAAGTGCACTGTTTTAATAGACTTTGCTTTTAATTTCTTTTTTTAAATGACACAAGTTATAATCATCTTTTACTTATAACATGAGCAAAAGTTGAGAGGTATTAATAAATGATCTATTTTTCTCAAGGAGAAGAAAATGTTCTTAAAGGAACCTGAGCCTCTGTAGCTGTTACGTACAGGGGAGGGAGAAAGCTGAGCTTGTTCTAAGTTGAGGTATATTTAATTTTTTTTTTATTTTTTTTTTAATGGACGTTCTGCAGGTATTAACTGAATGGGACTGAGCATTGTACATGAGTCAATTTTTTGTCTAATTAGAAAAGATGGAAGATTTCTAACTGAAACTTGGCTTGATTTGGAGACACCCATCTTAGAGCTTTTGTTTCTCAGTTTTTCCCACAAAGTGCTGTGGACATCTTATTTTGCATGACATTTGTAGCTACAATTTTTCTGAGACAGATGATGCCCTGCTAGCTAGTACTCAGAATTGTTTGCAACACTATGGAAAAACAACCTATGTTGGAATCAAGTGTGTGCATCTTTCAGCCCAAATTCCCCATCTGGTAACAGCATTTCAGTTGGAAGCAGCTCACATGAACAGGAGAGGCATTGTCATTAGAAGGCAAACTGCAGCATGGTGGGGAGCTGTTCAGCTGTTCAGCTTTCTAAACTGGTATTAGCTGAATCCTGCTAAGCATTTTTTTTTTTTTCCCTCCATGCCAACATTTTCAATTACAGAATTTCTAACTGTGAACAGAATATTTGAAACCATGGCCACTGTCTCTCAGGACAGCAATAGAAAAAGATACGTGCTAAATGGTGGTTTGAGGAATCTGGAGAGCCACTCACTCCATTTCTACATTAGGGTTTTTCTCTGTCTGAGTTGGGTATGAGACTAAAATGAGAAGGTTAGTTGTTCTTAAATCGGCAATTGTTTAAAAATTCTTGCATCAAAACTGTCTACTCTCTTTCATACATAATAGACACAAACAATAATCCATAGCAGCATATGTGAATTGAAATGTGACTGACCACATAGAATCATAAGGAATTAATAGCAGCCTCTGAGGACACGAGGAGCTGTTTCTCAAACTCACAAAACCTCTGCTTTAGCTCATAAGCAGAAGTAGTTGGATTTGGTCTGTTTCATGTCTTAAGCCTGTAGGAGAGCCTAGTCCAAAATGAAAAATAGTGCAAATGTAATATTTAATTTGAGATGCATGATGTCCTGCATATATAACAGTCATTTTTATCCATGAGTGTAAAGACAGAAGTTAATGATCAAGGAACACTGTTCTGCTTTGAGAATTTGTTTAGATCTAGGATTCTCGATTGTTGGTCATCCTAGGTACTAGAAGTTACTGAATCCAGTAGCCTGGTAGGTGCAAGGCTGCTGTGGCGCTCGTCTTCATGAAGCAAGTCTGTAGCAAGGCAGAGCTCCTGTTTCAGAGACAGTGAAAGACACACTCACATGGGTTCACAGAGCAACATAAATAGACCACAGTGCCCTGTCAGTGCCCACATGAACACAAACACAGCACAGGCTGCCTCACCCTGTTCTTCCTCTCCAGCTGATTAGGATTAAATTATGCTAAGGGCATATGTGTTTGTGTACATCTGTGGATGCATACACAACATGCAACGCTCCATTAGCTGGCCTTAGATAACCTATCCACTAGCTGGCCCCAGATCTCACTGGTGTCCCCAGTTGCTGGCACCCACATAGAGTGCTCTCCAAGAGCCTTGGAGATTTGCAGCCCTACACTAATTGCTGGTACTCGGACCTCTTCTACTTGCTGGCTAGTCGAGTTTGAAGTTAACTCTTGTTCACACATACCCACTCAGAAGAGGGAGCACACCTAAACGGAAGATACTTAGAATGAGAAAATAGGACAGACTTCAGTGATAGAGGTCAGGACAAGCATGATGACCAGCTAGCTATTTACAAGTCAACTGGTTCCTTTTATCTCCGTTTTCCTCTATCTTATACTTGTTGCTCCTTGATCCACCTTGAATCCTCCCTTTCCCTGCCTTTATTCCCTCCCCTAACTGTTCCATAGTAAACCTCATCCATTTGCACAATCCCCTTAACACATCCCATAATGAATTTTATACCGTCAAAAATGTTCTTTCCCCTGCTTCTCTTAATGAGTTGTACCCCCCTGTAGGCAATAACCCCTGTTAGCCTGCAGGGCATTCTGAGGTAGCTTTCTCAGCTGACTCATCCAGATGGATTTCACATTGGGACAAGGGGTATCTGCATTGCTTTGCTGTCCTGGCCCTAACAGCACTTTTAAATGACTGGTTAAATAAATGTATGGGATGTTTAAGGCCAGAAGTTTTAACAGTATTTATGCCAGCCTGTAAGGTAACAAACCCTTGCCCAAAATGTGCCCTCTTCTCAATAAAAGAATACAATGTTTACTTGACTACTGAACTGGAATAATAATCAACAACATAATATAATTATGGCAAATAAGTAGACACACAGTTTACACCAGATTGCTGATGGAAGCCTCCATTAGGGCTATTACATTCTTCTGTTGAGAAAATGAAATGGAAATACTTCTGTAGAATTGTGTGGTACTGTATTTTTTCTCTGATGATATTCTGACTTACATGAACAGTTTCTAACTGAAGGATTTATTTTTTAAATAGAAGCGCAGGTGGGAGTCAGGCACAATGAGATTTCCTGCTTCACTAGCTAACCCTATGCAGATTAATGATTCACTTCAGCTCTATCTGAATAATATTAGTGTAGCAAATTATCCTGTGTAGTAGGATGCACTTTTCTATGTCTTATGAGGCATTCATAAGAAGATACAGTGCTATAACTTATGGAACCGTTCCTCACAGTATGTGCTTCGCAGATCTCACCGCTGAGACAATTACCAGTGAAAATGAGACCCAAGACTCATTTTGTTTCTCATCTTGAGGATTATGTTGTCTATAATTTGGGAAAGGCTTAAAGGACTATTTAGACTATTTCCCTCCCACTCCCATAATTACACCTCGGTCACATGAGCCGAGCAAGTAGAAAAAAGCACCAGCTGCACTTTGGCAGCTCTGTTAATGGTCTGTTACATGCTAGTAGGCAGCTTGGTCTTGCTCTGTTGCCACATTTGTATCAGCAAACTTTGGTCTCCAGGTTACTTTCTATTGGACTTGTACAAAACCAGAAGTGCTCTAAGATTGTACAATTATTACATCAATTGACATGTGTTAGCCTATTGATGCTATTTGAAAAGTCAACCAGGCATGCTCCATCAATTACCCTGTAGGAACAGAAGCTCAGTGTTAAAATTTACTGGGAAACTTGGCTCCAGAAGACTGAGCAGATTCCCTTCTTTTGATTGTGGAAACAAATACAGCAAAACTCAGTGATACATTAGACTTCATTAGTAGTAGTATTCTTATGCCACAAAGCTCTAGCTGGTTGTATTATAGTAACCAGAATGCCATTTGCTAAGCAACTCCACAATAAAAGAAGGGTTACTCTTGTACCTGGATAAGGACAGATTTCCAATTGGTTTGAAAGTGTGTTGCTTCCATGACATTGACTTACTTTGAGAATCATCATACAAATGCCATTAATTTTAGTCCATTTTTTCTGCACTTGTTGTTATTGTCAACTTGTTTAGAAAGTGCACCAAAGCATGGAATACATTATGTTCGTTGTCTGTTGTCATAGCACTGTGATGAGCTGGTGGTGACTAGTGTAGCTTTCTAAGCTGGGACAACCATCTTCCTGATTCATGCTAAAGCTCTACAAGTCCAGTTGTTCCCCAAAGAAAAGGTGTTTCTAAGAAGCATGGTTTAGCATACTGTACTTTCTTCAGCCTAGCCTTAGTGAGAAAGATCAGGGATAATATTAACCAGAGCATATATATGATGTATGTGCTCACTCATCTTCCCTTGACTGCCATTAGCATTAATAGCCTATCAACATTTAAAAATTCTGGTCTTTAGTTCCAGCTCTATTTCTCTGCCCAGGAAATAATTTTGTTTTATACAAAACAGTATTTCAGTTCCGCTCATGAATAGAGATGTGAAGGAGAAAAGACAAATGTTTCACATCTCAGTGGGTTGCAGATAGCTTCGTGCTGTTGCAGAAGCCACTACAGGAACTCTCAGAGGCTGGGACAGCAGTAATAGACTGGATCAGGCCAAAACCTGTAATTGAGTAATAGTTAAAAACAACCCTTCATGTGTACTTTTTTATTTATGTTAACAAACTTTTTTCATTGTCAAGTTTAGATTAAGAGAAATAATGTTCACCCCACTATGACCTGCAATATTCTGTTTCCTCTCCACTGCTTTTTTTTATAAAATTTTGTTGCAGTTTCCTTTACAAAGTATGCTAAAAATAATCAAAGCCAAAGGTATGTAATAAATTGCAGTCAAACTGTACGCTATCCCAGAAGGTAAGAAACGAGACTTGAAACAAATCTTCAGCAGAATGTGCAGGAAATGTTATTGAAATAGAGCTCCAATTTGAAAAGTAACTATAGAAAGTTTCACTCTCCCACACAGCCTAGTGTTTCAAAGCAAGCAGTCAAAAAAAAAAACTTCCTGTTGATTACACTCTTGGCCCCACAGAGCCAATGCATCCAAGACGTTTGCAGAGCTAAATGGTTTTTTGGCTAAAGGCAGTATTCAACATTGAATCTTCTGGGAAGTTTTGCAAATTGTAGGACTTCCACAGAGGAAACTATATATGCACACCTAAGATTATGAATTTTTTGTCAGCTATGTCCTAAACCACAGATCTTCCATGGTAGAAGCCCTAACAATGTGTTTAACCTTAGTTGTTATCCATTCAACATATAAAGAATAGTCTTATGAGAACTTGGGGTAAAACACTTATTTAAAAACTTTCAAAAAAGGTATTTAGAAGTACTCTAGAATGAAACCTCTATTCTGAATGGCTGGAGCTGAAAGAGTTTATGTGGTTTGACTAGATCATGCTGGTGTAAAAACAATTTACATTGTATGTTGGATTCTTTACTCATGCAAAGGACAATGTACAAAATAACTCTTGATAAACTAGTTCCTTAAAATATAGCTGTTGCTTATTACCTCCCTTAGGAAATAATAAATAAACACTCCAGCTATTTTCTTTCTTTTCAAAGAGCTTAACTTGGGGGGGAACAGTTTGGAGAGGTATGATAATATTGTCGTTTTCTCTGTTTATTGTAAACAGTATTGGTGACACTGATCCAGTATAGTTACAGTTATAGTTACTCGTGGCCACAATGGAATGTATCTATTAGGGAGTTTAAGAGAGGAAAGGGCATTTGTGAAACAGGGGCAAATGGTTGTATGATTCCCCTTGGAACAATGGAATGAAACACAGGTTTCTCCTTGTCTCTGGAGATTTTCTTTTATGCTATTGAAGAAAAATATTGATAACTTGAGATAATCCTTCACGAATGCACAGTTATACATATGTTTTTCAGATCAAAATAAATACAGCCTCACCCACTTATCTGAAAAACTGGTTGTTAGTGATTTGACTTCCTGACTGAAGCTATTGTAGATCTTACCATGTTCTCAGCATCTACACGGAAGGTGGGAATGATAACTGGAGATAAACATTTTCTTTGTCTCCATCATCAAATGTACTGTAGTATTTGCAGTACTCTGCTACTTAACATAATTTCTATTTTATAATCATACTAGTGGTTATTAAAAAAACCCTAATTTGAGTCCTCTTACTGTTTCTTTCATCATTTACTGTAGGATCTGCTTTCACCAACGTTACTGATTGTCTAAGTATTCACAACAGATTTTATGTGGACTAAGTCTGAATCATGCAGCTACTTTACAATGGCTATCCGATATAGAAAACATTAAGTATTAAATCAACACTCTTCTCTCCATAATACCCTCTGGCACCCTCGTGTTCAGACCCACAGCACTGCATCTTAAAAATATTAACTTGCTATGTGTTCTGCTTTTCTAATGGAAATAGCTGTTTCTTTTCCTTAGCTTCAGTTCTACCTCTGTAGCATCTAGATGTTACTAGGTTAAAAAAAACAAACCAAACCAAAACTGCGTCACTAACATATGTCATTCTGCAGTTGCAAATGTATTGTTTGTGGCTTGCATTCCAGCAAGCCTGCAAACAGAAATAAACCTTTATAAATCAATTGAATAGGCAGTTGAAATGGGCCATAATGAGCATTGATTGCATGCTTACATTCTGTTTATAGTGATATTTGACGTGTCTCTGTCCTTTAAGCTTATTTACGGCCGCAGTGCTGAGTCATGTGATTGAAACAAGAGTGTTTTATAGAATGATTTCAAAATGATTACCTTTCAGTGGCTTAAACCTGTGTTTTTTCTTAACAGCGATAAGGGTGTAACAGAGTTTGGCAAGTCTTAAACATTGCAGAAACTGTATGTCTATAAATGTATGTCTACACATACAGAAACTAAACCCACTCCTACAAATTGAAAATACTTGAAAACAAACTTTGCAAACATTTGGCTGAAACTGCAGCTTAGCAATGTGGAATTTAGAGTGCTTTTCAATACTGTTTTCAAAGTCTCTATTGGCCTAATGCAACTAGTCTCTTTTCAGAAATGTTAATGGAGAATTTATTTCTGTAGTTAGAGTTTCAATGGAATCTGAGGCCATATTGCATTTTTAGGGGAAACAAAATCAAACATTATCATATTTACTGTTCTTAGTTTGGTAGCTATTAAGAAAGCAGAATGAATTTATAATTAGGTATTTGCAGATATTTTAACATTTCATCTGTTTTTCAGATTTTCCAGATTGCATATGTTATTGTGAAAGCAGCTAACTCGCCTCGACCTGGGAATTGGATATTAGAGCGATCGCTGGATGGTGTAGACTATCAACCATGGCAGTATTATGCTATCACAGACAGTGAGTGCCTGACACGCTACAACATTCATCCCCGTCCTGGAACTCCATCCTATATAAAAGATGATGAAGTCATATGCACTTCTTATTATTCCAAAATCCATCCTCTGGAGAATGGAGAGGTAAGATCAGATGTTATTCCCTGCACCATAACCTGGCAGCAAAAAATTCCCTTTGCGTAACTGGCAAATATCTGCCTTGAGTAGGCAGAGTGTTTTGGTATGCTTGAAAAATGGGGAGGTAGTCTATTTGCAATTTTAAAAAAACTCATCTTACATGGTCCTGTATAAATGCATACAAGGTACACTCTAATAATCATATTCTACAAAGTAAACCAAGAGGTAGAAGAATTATTAGGTAGAAGTAGGGACTAGTACTTTCAGACAACTTTAGGTGCTTGAAATATGTTCCCGTGTCACTTGTGAACAAAGGTGAGAATACTGGGAAAAATGATGGACCTGGTGAAGTTGTTGAAAGGCTTTTCAAGTTGCATTTTCAGTCCCTGTGTACAAGCTGGGATGCTAAACGGTAATGATTTTACTCAGGGTTTAATTTATTGCATTTAAGAGCTTGTAACTGACCCTTTGCCCCTGCATATACCTATTCATTCTCTTTCTGTCAGAGGCCTCTGCTAATTCATCATGAGTCCAGGCACATGAATCATGGACCAGTCGTTTGTTTTAACCGAGGGCATAGAAAAGATGTGATGGAGATGAGAATGAGGATCTGTGGTTGAAAGAACAAGAGAAATGTAACAACTGTAGCTGAAAATACAGTATTTTCAGCCACTTAAGAGAGGGAAAGCCATGTGTACCAAATTCCAGTAATTGTATATTTTTTCAATTTTTTTTCCAACAGTTGCTTTGCCCACAACTTGGTAATTCAAGGAAATAATGTGACTTGAATGTGCGTGACATCTGAAGTATTTATTTATTTACAGATTCTTTGATGTCTAATGATGTTCTGTGAAATTTTAGCTTCAGTATTCATCCTTCTGTTAATTTTTTCTGTCCACTTTTTGAATGGCTTATCTCCATATAAAAAGGTACAAACTTACTCTCTTTTGTTCTTCTACATGCAAAGCAACATTCACATACAAAATTGTTAATACAATTATTTTTGAGTACTGGATATAGATGTGTGTAGTTTGTTTATGTTCACAGGAAATATCCAATGCCAGCTGCAAAAATAGAAAAGAATATCTTTTAATGAAAATACCCTGCTGATACACTTTAAAAAGATGTAAGCTTGCAGTCTCAAATGAGTTACCAGATATGAAATCAGTTGCACATCTAGGAAAAATCATCACAAATGTTTTGTGTTTGTAGTTGTATCATTTGAATGGGTATTTGTTCTTGTAAAATCTAGCGAGAGCAGATAAAGTGATATTAAAAGAAATAGTGCATACCTATGTGCTGTGTTTTCAAAATGTTTCCAACTGGGTGTTTTTTGAGGGGCAAATGGAACATGAGTTAGCAGTTTATCACTTGCAAAGAAATTTTATACAGTTTCTTTGGGAGAACATGCCTGCACTAAAAATATAATGCCAAAGTAATTATTCTAATAATTAATTTAATTTACATTGTTCAATTTCTTTGATTATCTAATTCGTTTGCAGACAGATATTGATTCCAGCAGTCCGCTGTCCTCTTGGTTAAATCAGTGTCTCCTTGTGCTCTTCATTGGCTGAGTTAAACAGCAAAAGGCTTTTATTTAGCATGCCAGTATATATCCATGACCGAAACATTGGGTTAAGGCCTGCTGAATCGAGTGGAACTTAATTCCAATCTTACGTGTGCAATTAATAATTTGTAACTTGGCCTGATGTGCTGTAATTGGTGTTCTGTCCTGAGCCTAGTAAATGGCCAGCATCTGATAAACCGTTTCTTTAAACGGGAAGAAGACTTTGAAGGGATGAATGCATCTGTTCCATTCCACTTGGAAAAGGGGAATTATTAGATACAGGCATACTATACAAAAGGCATATGAGTTAAGCCACCCTAAGTTAATGTTACCTCACACAGGTGAGAGACAACATCTTGAAGTGAAAAGCCTAAAGCTTAGCTTTTATAGTGACTGGAAGAGTATCATTCCACATAAATTAATCAGCTTACATTTCCATAAATTAAACACTAGTTTCATCTGTCTGAGTAGCTATAGACTGCATTATGAAATATTTAGCATTAACACAGAGTTAACACAGGTTGATTCTTTTTCATAGTTCATCAAACATGTAACATGAAAAATAATACAATTCATACCAATATCAGATTTACTTGTGATTTTTTTGTAGGTGGTATTTGCCTGGCCCCTGGTCTTTCATGGAACTATATCTGCATGTCATTTATTTTTGTTCCAGGCTAGGACTTCTGTTGTATGTATCAGATATTACAGACATTTTGTAAGACTGACAGAGTTAGGAAATGTACATTAAATACCTTTGCTTTGCTTCAAAATCTGTGAGGTATTTAGACACACCATTCTGGTGTACAGTCGGGAAACCTGATGAAGTGAGGAAGGAGCATAGGTTGGCAAGCCAGTTCCAAAGCCAAATCTACATCTACAGTAGCATCTTAAGTTAAAACTTGTCATCTTAGAAAAAGCAAAATATGTTCTTTTCATGTATACTGTCAACAAACATTTTAGTTAGTGACTTGATTGAATAGAGTATTTCCAGAAATGTTAATGCTAAGCAAAATATTTTTGGCATTTAATAGTGTCACTATCTGCATGAGTAATATTCTCTTGGCCAATCACAGAATTAAAACCAACAACAACTAGAATAACAGCAACAAAAAAGACAACAAATAAACAAAAACCCCATGTGATTTATCTTCAGGTCAATGTAACTAGCACAAATTTAAGTTCACTCAGTCAAATGTGAATAAACTGTAGACCAAGAATTACTTGCATAAAATAATTTTACTGAGTATTTTCATGAATTAATGGAAATTGCATAAAGACAGCTTCTGAATGAACAAAACTGATAAATTCTCAAATAAGGAAATTTCTCTAAAAGTGTAGACTTGAATGCAGAAAGATTGTTAGCACTCCAGTTTCTGTGCTGTCTAAGATCAGTGATACCTGAAAAAATCATAGGGAGACCAGAGTGTCTCTATATCACACTGTCAAAGGTAGACTTTTAGTATTTATGTTTCTGTTATGCCATCAATAAATGTAAATAGTAAAGTTTCCCAAAACAGTGTTTCAAAATTCAAAAGCAAGTTCCACTGTCTCAGTGTACGCAAGCCAGAGAAAGAACTGAAAGAGATCAGTTATATTAATGAGTTACTCATTAACTTTTACTTAACTGATGGTTTTTGCTTACATGGTAATTTTTTTTGGCACTATCTGAGAAAGAGTTGTTTATGTAAGGGTTAATAACTGGTGGGATGAGGCTGCTATTTTTGGGTAAAGAATGGCCATTTTGTGACATTTTCATCTTTACTTAAACACCATATCAGAATGGTATTTCTTTTTTTCTTTATTTCCTCAGATGATCATTAGGTTGAGAACTAAAAATTAGTGGGTTACCATAGTGATTTTTGCTTCATTTCCCTGACACAGGAGCCTCTGTACCTTTTTTATTGAAATCGTTCTTCTACTAGACTACAATGTACATCACAGCTTCTTTACCTTGATGACTACGTGGATGTAAGGCTCTGAAGATAACCTTTCAATGTCATAATTTTTTTTTTCTGTGAGATGTATGAAGATTTCTTTTAGTAAATGCTTGTTTGAACTAGCACATATAGTATTTGTACTTTGATACATGGGAATCTTTCCTCTTGCTTGCAGTTCTTTCAAAGCTGGACCCTCTGAAGACTTCAGGTGCACCAGTTGATCACTATAACATGTTAGGAAAATGTATATCTTTTCACAGAAAATGACATGTTTTACCTGACCTGTAGTTTGATAGGAAATAAAATAGGAGGTACACTTAGAAAAAACATTCTTCAAACATATGTAGGTCTAGAGTATTTTGTATAGGCTAGAAAAAAATATTTAGGTAAAAAATAATTGTTTTGTTGTTTCTTTAATATAAACTAATTCTCTGTGCAACCAAAGATTGAAAGTCAAATCCAGTGAAGACAGTGGGAGAAAGGTTTAATTAATCTGATAGGAAAGCACTTGCTTTTTCTAAGAAGTCAAGAATTAAAAAACCTCCTATTCTGGGAAACATTGAGTTTCTCTACAGTGAGGCTTTCTGAAAGTATAAAAACCAAGAGGAAGGGTATGAATTTAATTCCCACCTTGTTAAATCTTAATTGGAATAGCCAGTTGATTCCCTGGTCCATATTAGTGTCACCACATAGAGGAGTTCTGACAGAAAGTTTTTTTCAAAAATCATAATCATTATTGTTGTGCAGAAGGTATGTAAACAGGAGAAGAAATCCCTTCCTCTTTGTGGGCAGAATGTGTCTCAGAAGATGTTGCCTTGAAGAATATTCCTACAGTTGAGTAGAGTTTAGGTTACATAGAAGTTACAAATGCTGAGCATTATTTGTCAGTTTGGTAGGCATTTTTAATATGAAAAGAAGGGATTAAGAGAGCAGAAGCTGAAGTGGCTGTAGATGAGGGATACTTTTCCTTCAGAAGTGTCTGTCTGTGTTAAGTGTGTGGGTGTAGCCAATGGAAAAATCTCTTAGCAGGACACAGAGATAACACTGGTCTCTCTTTCAATCCCAGTTGCCCTTTGCCAGAATTATCAGGTGCAAGATGTTCTCCTCAAGTTCTTGCTCAGGGTAGTATCCCTATCCAATTTCTACTCCCTGGTTATGTAGTCTGCAGTTGCCCTTAACCTTGTTGTAGAGACTAGATGAACAAGCCAACAACATTGAAACCCTTCCTAGATGTTTTTGACTTCTACTCAAGGCAGAGATAGGTTAGAGATTTGTCTTATACTGTCTGGCTCTTTCTTCAGGAACACATACAGCGTACCTTTTTTTGTATTCAAGGAGGAAGTGAGTTGAAAATATTAACAATGTCAGTACTAATGTAGAGTTGGGGGGGGGGGGGGGGGAGTTAGACATTCATTTATCCCAATCCTTAATGGAAGTTTTTTAATTTATAATTATTTTTTTTGTACCTCATACCTCCCGATCACCAAATACACTTGTGCAATTGTGAGCTTTTTGGCTTTCCATCACATTGTTGGTTGTTTTGTTCTATGTCATATTTCATGGAAGAATGAAACCGAGATGTAGATTAGCTGTATCAGGATGCTGTGAACATCACTCCCTGCTAATTGCTGCAATACTAATTTGGTATCATGAGAAGAAATTCGTGAATGTATCTTTGCCACAAATTGTAACTGATGAAGAAAGCCATGTATTTGTAATCATCCTAATGAGGCAATGGAGAGGTGAAATTTCAGGATTCAGTAAATATTCAGGACATGGTTTAGTGGGCATGGTTAATGGTTGGACTCGATGATCTTGAAGGTCTTTTCCAACCTAAATGATTCTATGATTCTACTGAATCAGAGAAACAATCTCTGATCCTCCTGTGTTGAGATCCTTTTCATATGTTATTTTCACCTCTTAATGATGTCTACCTACCAGATTGTATGTACTTCGTTTTACAAAGAATCACCTCCTTTTGTTTCATTTTACTTGTCTACCACTGGTTTCATTTGATGAACCACAATTCTTGTACTGGAAGTTTTGGTGAGCAGTCAATCTGTAAACACTTTCCTCATGTCACTTATCATTTTATAGATTTCCATCATATTTTTACTGCAGTCATCTATTTTCCAGGCTGAAGAGTCCTACCCTATTCTGTTGGGTTTTTTATACGGAAGATACTCATTCATTTCATCATCTTCTTGACCTCCTCTGAACTTTTTCCAGTATGTATATGCTCATTTTAAGATGAGGTGGCAGTGGTATTCAATGTGTGGGTGAACCATAGATTTATAGTGGTCTAATTATGTTTTCTACTTGTCATTCCCTAAAAGTTTGCTTCCAACTTGCTGGTTTGGATTGCTGCTGAGCATTGTTGCTCATTGAAGTCTAATGTTTTCTCTAGGAAAAAATAATAACGGTATCTTAAAAATATGAATAGCTTACCCCTAAGTTCTGTACCAGTTCTGCCTTACTGGCTTCCTTTGCAACTTCAGGTGTTAAAATTCCCACTTAGTTTCTTTTTCTTACTGATCTTTTAATCCTTTTTCACCTCTTAATGATGTCTGCCTACCAGATTGTATGTACTTCGTCTCTAATTTTTTTGTTTAAGATAATTTTTGCTGCAAATTTACTTACTCACCTTGTATAATTCTTCGAAGTTCACTTTTCTCACCTATCCTACATGCCAAAGCAGTGAATGAAGTGCAGATATTTGAATAGAGGGACAGATAGGAGTATTTTGTGCTGGCTTAACCATTTGAATGGACCGTGTCATACCTCACATGTCTGTATAAATATCATTAGTGTGATTCTACTGCCAGAGTGAACTTCTATATGTCTTCTCCATTTCTTCTGAAAGCATATGGTGCTCATGTAGTATTTGTGCAGGCCTTTATGAGAGTTTGTTAAGACTTCTTCACTATGAAAGCGTAACCATGTTCTGTCTAAGAATTCAGCACAGAGAAAGGTCTTGTCTTTACAGTGGGAGGGGTAGTACTAACAGATCATCTTAGCAAATTTCCTGAGGGGGAATTTCAGACATTGATTCCTGAGCAAGAGACAATACTAGGCAGTAGATTCAACTGGTGCGGCCTCACCTTGAATACTGTGCAGTTCTGGGCCCCACAATTTAGGAAGGATGTGAAGGTCCTTGAATGTCTCCAGAGGATGGCAACAAAGCTGGTGAAAGGGCTGGAAGGAATGTCCTATGAGGAGCGGCTGAGGTCTCTGGGTTTGTCTAGTTTGGAGAAAGAGGCTGAGGGGCGACCTCATTGCTCAGGAGGGGACGTGGAGAGGGAGGTGCTGATCTCTTCTCCATGGGATCCAGAGATAGGACACATGGGAATGGTTCAAAGCTGCACCAGGGGAGGTTCCAACTGGATATTAGGAAGCATTTCTTTACAGAGAGGGTGGTCAAACACTGGAACAGGCTTCCTAGAGAGGTGGTTGATGCCCCAGGCCTGTCAGTGTTTAAGAGGCATTCGGTCAATGCCCTTAATAACATGCTTTAACTTTTGGCCAGCCCCGAATTGGTCAGGCAGTTGGATTAGATGATCATTGTAGGTCCCTTCCAACTGAAAAATAGTCCATTCTAATCTCTTCTAGTCTAATTCAGCTTCCTCATTTGTTTCCTTTTTTTTCTTTTTCTTTTAAACCATATCTAGTGTTGAATGAATAGTACTTGGCAATATTTCCAGAAAGATATTAACACTAATACAACATGCTTTGAAGGATTTCTGAGATGACTGTTTATCAGTAAACTGCATAGTATTATTTCCATGTTCTCAAAAGTAAAAATCAAAGACCAAAAGATTTTGGCAAGAGCTGTGTATTGGTTTTGTTTGGCAAGGTTTTGGTAGCGGGGGGGGGGTGGGGGGGTTACAGGGGTGGCTTCTGTAAGAAGCTGCTGGAAGCTTCCCCTGTGTTCGAGAGAGAGCGAGCCCATACTAGCTGGCTCTAAGACGGACCCGCCGCCGGCCAAGGCCGAGCCAATCAGTGATAGTGGTAACGCCTCTGTGATAACATTTTTAAGAAGGAAAAAAAGTTGGGACGGGGAGAAACTGCCGCTGGAGTGAGGAGTGAGAACATGTAAGAGAAACAAGCCTGCGGACACCAAGGTCAGTGAAGAAGGAGGGGGAGGAGATGCTCCAGGTGCCGGAGCGAAGATTCCCCTGCAGCCCGTGGTGAAGACCCTGGTGAGGCAGGCTGTCCCCCTGCAGTCCAGGGAGGTCCACGGTGGAGCAGATATCCACCTGTAGCCCGTGGAGGACCCCACGCCGGAGCAGGTGGGTTCCCGAAGGAGGCTGTGACCCCATGGGAACCCCGCGCTGGAGCAGGCTCCTGGCAGGACCTGCGGATCTGTGGAGAGAGGAGCCCACGGAGCAGGCTTTCTGGCAGGACTTGTGACCCCGTGGGGGACCCGCGCTGGAGCAGTGTGCTCCTGAAGGACTGCACACCGTGGAATGGACCCATGCTGGAGCAGTTCGTGAAGAACTGCAGCCCGTGGGAATGGCCCACGTTGGAGGAGTTCGTGGAGGACTGTCTCCCGTGGGTGGGACCCCACGCTGGAGCAGGGGAAGAGTGTGATCAGCCCTCGTCCTGAGGAGGTGAAGCGGCAGAAAATAACGTGTGACGACCATAAACCCCATCCCTGTCCCCCTGTGCCGCTGGGGGGGCTTGGTGGTGAAATCCGGGAGGGTAGTTGTGCCCGGGAAGAACGGAGGGGTGGTGGGAAGGTGTTCTGAGATTTCATTTTACTTCTCATTACCTTGCTCTGGTTGATTTGTAATAAATTGAGTATATTTTGCAAATTGAGTCTGTTTTGCCCGTGACGGTAATAGTGAATGATCTCTCCTGTCCTTATCTCGACCCGCGAGCCTTTTGTTATATTTTCTCTCCCCTATCCAGCTGAGGATGGGGGAGTGATAGAATGGCTTTGGTGGGCACCTGGTGTTCAGCCAGGGTCAACCCATCACAAGCTGTCTGTGTGAACAACGGAGCCTAGGGTTCTCTGAGTGCCCATGCTAGCCTTTAACAAGAAAATTCTTCCTGCCTACAGTATGGCCGTAGCTAGCACTAAGGCTGAAGCACAGGGAGGGGAGTTATGGTGGGAATTAAGTAACCTGTCTCTTTCTCCTTCCTTTTCTGCAAATGAGTTTTCCTGTCACTGTTATAGTGGTGAGAATGATACTGCAATGAAGGTGATACTTCAGTGCTGCTCCTTCAAACGTTTAACCTCTTACTCCTCCTGTGATGGTAGCAATGTAAGTGTGAGGTCAAAAAAATAAAATATTGTTTCTGTGGTAATAAAGGCTAGTCTGAATGATCACATTCATTAGTCTTTATTTTTGTCAGTCAAGTGGAAGTCAAAAGTGTGTACTAAACATGTAAAGAAGAAAAATAAACAGAAACAAGTTCCTTGATAGTAATGTTTTGTTATTTTGTTCACTTGCCCTACTACTTGAATGCTAGTACTCTGCCCCTTTTTAAAAATGTCTCTGTGCTACATGTCTCAGCTCATTTCGAACCTCCCCCACCTCCCAATAATTTGCTGTTTGCTGAGCTAGTCTCAGACCAATGATGCCAGGAACATTGAACTTGGCTATTTCCCAATGTTTTCTTGTTAGTTTTCTCCCCTTCATGCTGTAGTGCTCGTCCTGTTCACTGTAGTCTCATTGGTTCACAGAGAAGAAAGGGAAGAAAAAGAGACTTACAAATAGACTCTTAAGTCCATTCTCCCCATAACCAGATTTAATCCTTTTTCACTAGAAGTCTGAGACTGTCAATACTAAGAGGACAGAAGGTTAGAATTTTTGAAAGTACTCAAAAATGAAATGTATTCAGTTGCAGACTGAAAATTTTGTGATGGCTTTTTTCCTAATAATACATGATACAGATGCTACAGTGTTTCTAAAAAAAATTGCCTAAGAGTTTGTGGATTGCGGTAGTGATACTGTCTTTACAACTCCTATTTTTAGATAGATCCTCTCAGCTCCTCACATGCAGTCAGTATCTTGTCTTTATTGTGAAATCATTTTCTAGAGTCTGAACTGTCAGTTCCCCTTGAGTAACAATGATAAGTTTCTTTTCAATAGCATAAGATGTAGAAAAGGCATCTGTACAGTAAAAAGTAATGCCAATAACATCTCTCTCCATGCCCTCAGCTGCAATTACCCTAGGCATTTCTCATGAGTATGCTATATTTCCATATATTTGATGTGTGTATCTGTGCATTTCCTTAGAGTATTTGTGGTTATGGCATATCTTGTCTTGTACCAGTGTTTTGTTGATATATTGTCATTGCAAAATATGGATGATACAAAAAACTAGGTAACAATCTATTCTTAACGGATGAAACCATTCAGAAATTTAAGCTGGTTCTACTTCCAGCATCACAGTTTAGACAAAGACTTTACACAGAGACTAATGAATGCAGTCTGAGTCAGAAATTCCAAAATAGGGTTCTGTGAACAACTTTTTTCAGCTTGATGTCTGATCAGGGAGAGTAACAATTTTAAATTATTCTGATTTTTTTTTCAAAACCATGAAGGGGAAATTTTTATTTTGACTGACATGAGTTGTTCAATGTGATGTAAAATGAAAATATTTTATTTCGTCATTTTAATTTTTTTAAAAAATGCAAAGACAATGAAAACAAATTTCACAAAACTGTGAATGGAGGACATGTGCCAGTCTTCTGCCTAGAAAGCAAAAGAAAGCTTCAGCTGGTAGAGGTATTATCAGTGCTTGCATCCAAGAATATGTCCTGCTTCCTGGGTTTTTAGCATACTCTTAGTCGGGCTATCTAGCCAGGTGGCATAGCTTCATTTTGTAAAAAATAATGAATCAGCTTTTCTCTGGACTGAAATCCAACTGTCCCATCAGCTTAGGATCATTCTAATCTTGCTTTTCTGTCATATGCACAGTTAGTACTTTGTAGTGATTAGTAATGGGGACAGCCAACAGGGTTGTTAGATAAATGGTGCCTCTTACTAAAGATCTTTCCACTGAAGTCAATAACCTTTGGATCAGGTCTTCTGTGAAGACTGTTTATCTCATTTAATTCAGTGTTACACCACTTCAGTGGTTAAACAGTCACTGTTTACCACTCTGGATTACATCATACTTTGTTGTCCCTATTGGTCTTGGTTTATATTTTGTTTGCTTCCCCTCCTGCTCCCACCTTCTGGCTACAGCAGCTTCAGGAAGTCTTATGCTCAAACCATGGTTTTGGATATCATCTTTTTGTGTATGATTGGTCTCTGTGAAATGACTGTGATAACTTCTACTTAGGAGTCTCCTTCTTTGAGTCTTTTGAAAGCATATCTTAGCCTAAGAAGTTACTTGTGTCTACCAAGAAGGGACAGAATATTGATTTTCTTCAAGAATTTTGGCGCATAAGCTTGCAGCTGGTCCAAAATTTCCAGTAGAACAACCATGAAAGAAACAGTTTACAAAAAGAAATAGAACAGATTTGAGGTTTGGACAAAGATCTAGATCTAGTTCATTTTGTTGCTTTTTTGGTTTTGGCTTTTTTTTATTTGACTTAGTAAAACTAAACTCAAGTAGCTAATCTGAGGGAAAAAAAAGGACATTTAACAAATGACTGCCAAATAAATGGTTAGATATTGTATATATTCCATGTACACAATGCTATATTGCCTCACTAATATAAATTTATTAACATTTCCTGGCTTCCTAATAGACAGTCATAGACATGAAAAAGGAAAAAACTAAAAGTAAGCATTTGACATATGTGCTCAATATCACAGGAGAATTTTGAAAACATCTAGAATTTAATTGAAGGCAACTTTAAACAATTTTATTATGCATGATGAGAATAGTCTTCACAATAAATTATTCAAATCTTGTACAACTAATCTTGCAAGTCAGTAATTTTATAATTGCATTATAGCAATATTCACTGTTAATTTTTGCCTGAGAAAAGGAAAACTTACAGTAATATTTTTAAGCTGATAGTTCATACTGAACTTGAGTTTCTGATGTTTAATATCATAGAAAAAAGAATGGGTATAAAATGTATAATGTACTTCTAAATCATGCACCAAAGAGGAAACAACTGTGGAAAACTACGTATAAGTAGTATAGCAGTCTCCCATTATTGTAAAAACAAGAGGAAGGATATTTACTGGTTCATCTGTGTGGGCTAAGTTGGAATGAAGATTTCTTTTGTGTAGTTAGTCAGACAGTCCACTTTTCTATCTTGGCATGCCTTCTGTCTCTAAGCAGAAACTCATGTTGTAATTTCTACCATTTCTGAAAAAAAAGAAAAGCTGATTAATCATATGAATCATAAGACTTAAAAAGTCATAAGGTTGCAATATACAAAGTAAGTACTATACAGAGCAGTCTTTTGGTTTGAAATTGAAGAGTCAAATTGATTAGATGATCTCCCTTTTTTCTTTAAGCATCCATCTTTTATTGATCACAATGCTTACTGAAAAGAGATAGGTATTGCGTATCTTTATATAGATCTATGGTAGTTTTTCCAAATCGTAATAGGAGGACTCATGGCTGTAAATGTAGTTTGTAACTCAACATACTCTTTTAGTGTTGTGAAGGGAAATGGTACACTTAAGTCTTGGTATTTGCTTGTCCCAAGTAAACCTGACCCAAACCTGTCTTCTTGTTGGGTCTGGTAGCTGATTTTTGGACAGTAGTAGATTTCATTCTAGCAGCGCAACAAGAACACCGAGTACTTGGTAACTTGGTGAGGTTTTTTTCTCTTATGCTTGATTAAGGGAACTGAAGATCCCCAGTGGGTCATTGTTTTGGGGGTGGGGGAAGCGATACTTGAAGACCTTACCCACACAACTGAAATACCTAATAGAAGATTTTACTTAAATTAAATACTACTTGTAAACACTTTCCACTAAGAGGTAAAACCACAAACATTTATTTACTTTCACTATCTATCTACTGCATTTTGTGTAAGGTTATTGTTCTGAGATGAGAAAATTATAACACAACTTTCTAAGGGGTTTTTTTTTTGTCTTTTTTTTTTTTTTTTTTAAGTAGTTGTTAACAGTCATGGATAATTACTGGGAGAAAGAATAGCTTAATTCTTGTTTTTAATGAGTCTGGTGGCCAAAGGTATAGAAGGGTTTACAGACTTGGCAGGGATGATGAGTAGCTGAGAGATGCAGAGATGAGAGAGGAAAAAGCAGTAAAGGTTACAAGGTAATTCAAAACCGGCAGCTGGGAGAAATCTAGTGAGTGCCTAGTTCAAGATGAATCATTCTTTAATGTTTAAATAATAAAACCCTGTATTGTCAAAAAATTAGTAATTTTTTTAAAGGTAGAATTTGTTAAAATTCAGGTGGGCTACATGGAGGAGTAATTTTGATCCATAAAATCTCACTGAAGCAGGGACATACAAATAGGTCAGCCTGAGGCCAAATGTAGTTCTGCTTTCATGTCAGTGCAAAGGAATTTTATGTAAAAGAAAATCAAAACCAAACAGCATAGTTTACCTGGAGTTTTCAGTTTAAATGGTAAGTGTCACAGAAAATCAATAGAAGGAAAGTTAGTCAATGAGACATTGTAATACCAGTGGAGAAATTCTTTGATTGAGGTCTAGACTCTAGAACACATGAATGAAGAAAGCATAGAGCCAAGTTGTGTAAGTAAACAAATTGTATCAGCAAATAGCACTGTGTTTGAGAAAATTGATATTTCATGCCTAAGTAAGGGTAGAAAAAGTTAGGACTGCTGTTAGGACTACTTAATCAAGGTGGTAAAACTAACTAAGGAGGCTGTGAAGGCAAAAATGGCGGCAAAAATAAACAGCAGAGTGAAAAAGTAAATTACAGTTAGCTTCCCATAGGCTGTCTAACTGCCGTGATGGAGTAGAGGCTGATTTTTGAGTGCCCTTAAATGTTCTTCCAAGAAGCAGTCTAACTGGAGAACTTAGAATAAGGGAAGCAACTCAATGTTGTGAGAAGAGTGCAAGACAGGCTAGTTCAAAATACTGTTATTTAAAGACTTTTTTGTAAAGTGGCAATAATATTCTCACTATTTGATGTGCTCCTAAGAAAATTTGGAATGACAATCAAAAAGCTAAAGCTATCTCTAAAGGTGGAAATATATTTTTATATGTTTTCTTCTTAAATATGTAGGAGCTTATGCATTCTACTTATAAAAAAGAATAAATTTTGATGTATCCAAAAAGGTAGCAGGATAAAATACCTGAATCTCTAATAGACATTAGAAATCAAAAGACATCACATAAAAACATCTTGTCCTAGCAGGGGAAGTAGGAATTTTGCATATTAACATAAAATCACAGTAAGGCAAAAGAAAGAGCAAGAACCAAAATACTGCCCTTCCACACAAAGAACTTGACCGCATTGAAGGCCTAAGAAACATAGAGAAGCTTTTTCAAGCACATCAGAATAATAAAGCTGATAGCCAATGGAGATATAATAGGAGTGCCAAGGATGGTGAGTCCATAGCAGGTGAATTCTGTGGCTTGAGCTCCCTACGGAGGTACAGAAAGAAGTAGCTACAGTAGAGCTTTTCTTTGTTTCAGAAGTTGGAGGAACTTTTTAAAGAACAGTTTAAAAGCCCTGGCAAACCGTGCTCCCCAGCTTCTATTGCTGAGCACGATGTCATATGGTATGGAATATCCCTTTGGTCAGTTGGGGTCAGCTGTCCCAGCTGTGCACCCTCCAAACCCCTTGTGCTTCACCCCCAGCCAACTCGCTGCGGGGGCAGCATGAGAAGCAGAAAAGGCCTTGATGCTGTGCAAGTGCTGCTCAGCAGTAGCTAAAACATCCCTGTGTTATCAACACTGTTATCACCACAGATCCAAAACATAGCCCCACACAAGATACTATGAAGAAAATTAAATCTATCCCAGCCAAAACCAGTACACTACTTTACAATACATGTCATATTATTTTATATCGTATATCATCAGTGAAATCTGAAAACCCCAAACAGTTGAGAGTTTGACAAAACCCTGCCAAATTTAGGTTTTGTAGCCAGAGTAAGCACTACTATTTTTATAACTTTACAATTAATGATAGGAGCAAAGAACAAAAACATTTTGTTTTCATCCACATAATTCTTTAATCTCCTGTGTTTTACAGAAGATTTATTATACCATTCCTGGGCTGTTCATTCTGTGCTACTTAGAAATGGATTTTTTTCCCCTGACTTGTTATATTAGCCCCTGTAAATTATCTCCAGGTCTGAAAAGACAAGGTTCAGAGTGGAAGAGGGATCAAAGTTTCTTGTATTCTGCAGCTGAGTGTCCTATTTATTTGTTCTTTTTAAACATTATCAATGGTTTTAAAGGCATTAAATGCTTACCATTCAAAGGGATCCCATCTGGTTTTCAAAAGCATTCATCAGTGTGTGTTCCAAATGATATGACACAGGTTTTGCTAGAACTTAGACTCCAACACTGTACAGTAATTGTAATGGGCTTTTCCACATATGGGTCTGCAATGCAAAAAAACCAAAAAGTTTTGTTGAAATTTCCCCAATTCAAAACTCTTCAGAGTTGTAGTTCAAAACAAGAATGCTGCAGTAATGTGAAGCATATTACTGCAGTTTATTCAATGATAATATTCAGGAGCAGATGTACTCGTTTACACATT
This sequence comes from Astur gentilis, assembly GCF_929443795.1. NCBI lineage: Eukaryota > Metazoa > Chordata > Aves > Accipitriformes > Accipitridae > Astur > Astur gentilis. The sequence continues at coordinate 22,436,084 of NC_064884.1, forward strand.
CTCCCTCTTTTACATCAGCAGTTGTGTTTGGCAGCCCTTTGCAACTGCTTGCAGCTGGACAAGTTCCTGTGCATTTTCTTTCTACTGGTCACCAATCTGTTCTGGCAGTAATTTGTCTGTAATTCCACAGTGTGCTCCACAGCGCATCTCATTCAGAAAAAAATCTGGTGGAAAGTGCCATGAGTTTTTAGGACAAACATGTAACAAATAAGGGAAATCATAATATCTTGGTAGGAAAGGGGTGGTGGGTGTTCTGGGTTTTTTTTAATATTGTTTGGTTTGGCATAGAAGCCCTTTAGTTAAATCTGAGAATCAGAATGCTTTTTATTATAATCTGCAAGAAAACAGAACTTTTCTGTTTTAGTCATTCATTTGGAATTACTTGTCCCATTCATGATCATTGTCCAAAAAGAAACATACTACTTTTAGAAGTAGTAATGAAAAAATATCCTCTTAAGATAATGTGCTATCTCACTTCAGTGCTTTTTTGAAAAACAGCATAATTTAGAGTTTTATTTTGCGCTTTTTGAGTACTTGTGAAGAATGTGTTTGACAGACCACTATATTTCATCCTTTAAGCAGATAGGCGGTAGTGTTTAACTCAGTAATGCCAGCATGTTTCACCTCTGCTTGATCAGAACCCAGACTAACATAATTTTCAGAATTACCTTGCACCTAGAGTTGCCATTGACATCAGCCATTGAGTTCATGTGGCTTCTTTTCTTATTCTAATCTGCTTGCTTAAGGGCCGCTAGGTTAGGCAGCAGCTGTATGACACTGACAAAACATAAACCAGAATGACAGTGGTCATACTCATTTTCAGACATCAGAGGTCAGACCACTGTTGTGTACAGTGAGATTTAAAACAGCTATCATTTGACAATTTAAAATCACAATTCACCTGTGGTATTATGTGTTAGAACCTACAGCACATTACCAATTTACCTGCTTGTAGATAACTCTTAAAAATACTGGTTCAGTGTGTTTCATCTTTGAGAACGTTCCTGTAAAAGCCAAGCCTTTAACTTTTTCTCCTGCTATCTTGTTAGTTATTACTAAGCACAAAATACCTTTCACTGTGTTAAGAGATGGCGTCTCACTTGCAAGTACACTTTGAAGAGCCAGTAGAACACAAACCACCATTGTTAGGTTAAAGTGCCGCATTCCAGGCCTTCAATCTTGTCTGAATCCCTTATGGACTGCAGTATGCATAACTGTTGCTGAAACTACAGCATGGTGTAGTGTTTCCACTTAGTTAAGCCAGTAACAAAAAGAAAAATAAAAACCTGAAATGACAAATATACTTTCAAGATAATAAAATTCCTTATTATTCTGTGATTTATTAATAACTATTGCTCTGACAATGAGCAATATGTTTAAAAGTATGCAAGATGATGTCTTTGGCAAATTGTTTCTTGTCCAAAAATGAAAAGCATGAGAATTACAGGAACCATAGAAAAGCAGTGCCTAGAATAAGCAATTTAAGTTTCAAGTGAAATTGGAAAGAGGAAAATGACAAAAGCAAGTTAATCAGAACTGAAGAGATGAAGCCTTATTTAGCTTAAGCTGTAGGGTATAGTTGTCAATGACAGAATAGTATTTGCTAAACAGTTCGTTAAGCTGACATTTGCCTGTATTCTTAGGGGGAATGAGTTAGCTGAGATAGAGTTTGACGTGCATAGCCCTTGACATTTTAATGCAAGTTTAAGCACTGCATTTCAAGCAGCTCTTGTACTCATTAGCAAGGCGCAGAAGAGAGTTGTGCTTTCACTTACTAAACCATTAATTTATTAAGATAGCAAGATATTTATTAGAAATACAGCAAACCTTGCCAAATACACTTTCTTATATACAATTATCATAAATATGTATTTATGCTGAAAAATTGGATGCTGACTTCTGGCATATGCTTCCATCTACTAATCTAGTTTTGAAACCAAGTCTAACAATAGATTAGGGCTTGCACTAAGAAAACTCAGAGAAGTTTTGTCTTTAGAGATTACATGTAAGATGCCAAGAGATTAATTAATCAACAGTAATTTTACATCTACTGCAAATGAGCTATTTGCAACAGATAATTAAAGCTGGTGTTGGGTAGGAGAATTATGAGACCTACTGAATCACCTGAGGAAAAATTGATGTTCAGTATTGTCCATCTTCGTATTGATGTGCTTGCATAACTTGAGAATGTAAATTGTGGAGTAAAATGATTTCTAATTAAATCATTTTAAGACTGACATATCTGTCTTCTCCACTGCTGATTATCAAGTAGCAAGTCTTTTGTGCAGGACAGAAGCTTTTCTCTTCTTTATGCTGCTGTCTGAGATTAAATTTTAGTGAGAAATTGACCTTTCTTGACAATATTTTAGGTTCAGACCACTGCCTTACACAAAGACTCAGGCTTGAAGCCCACAGTCTTGATATGATGTCCAAAATAAACTACTGAGTACTTGAACAACATGAGTTCTTTACCACTACTAGCCAAAAATTGTTGTAGAGTGATGTTCCTGCTCCATCCTTGTAACATGTGACACTAAATAACCTTCACTTTTTATGAAAGAATTAAGTCTTCCAGTTTATCTAACATGTAGTATATAGATATGCATCAGTGACAAGCATATTGGTTAGCAATGATGTTTCCTGAAAGGAAAGTTTTAACATAAAAACTCTATGCCACATAGCCAAACAGATGGGTTTTTTATATCCTACAAACAGCTTGAGATTGCAATCAAATTGCTTGGCAAAGTAACTAACTTCAGATACCAAAGCTCTAAGCAGAAAAATACACCACTTGGATTCATACATGGATATTTTAAATTTGAATGAGAACATTGTGCATACTTGAAATTCTTAAAAACTTTGTTGAAGTGTGTTAATTTTAAGTAGCTTAGCAGTTGATAATATACTTTCATGCAGAGCAGCAGCATTTTTACTGTTGCATTAAGTAAAACAACAGAGACAGCTAACATGCTGCATGTTTGCACATCAGTTCATGCAGAAACATTCACAGAAGGAGGGGTGGAAAAAGTGGTTTTGTGCTCAAGAATGGTGGTGAGGCGCAGTCTGGGCACAGTCCCCAGCACCGACTGGAGCCACTACCCCAGTACAGCAGAGCCCTCAGCTCAGGCTCAGTTCCAGAGGGAGGATGCAGCTTTTCACCTCTGAGGCTGCAAAAACTGTCTGGGACTTTGCTGAAGTTGAGGCAGAAAGAGATGATGTCCTTGCCTGCAGAATGTTTGCTGTGGTTGGGGATTTGTGTCACCAAGTAAAGAACTGCAGGAGGATGTTAGCAGACTGCACAACGTCAGAGGTGACAGGAAAGACATTAACTGGCTTTTCTCTGGGACTCTGAAGCCTGTACCAAAATAGAGGCAGGCAGAGTCCGTGCCTGTTGGTTAAGAAATGGCAACTCCCATGATGGTGAAGACTGCAAACTGGTGACTTCCTACAGCAGGAGGAAGGCTCCTTCTCTACCTGCATATGGGCAGCTACATGATAGTTCAGTGCCTGGTAGCAGATAATGGGCTGGGAGCTCTCTTAAATGAGACATGAGCCAGCTGTGCCTAAATCATCCCCAGGAGCTTCAGAAGGAAACAGTGAGTGACAAGAGCAGTGTACACCAAGTTGAACATAAGCCAGCAATGTGCCCTTGCAGCGAAGAAAGCCAACAGTATCCTGGGCTACATTAGTTAGAGTGTCACCAGCAGGCTGAGGGAGGCGATCATTCCCATCTGCTCAGCAGTGATGAGAGCACATCTGGAGAGCTGTGTCCATTTCCAGGCTCCTCAGTACAAGAGAGATGTGGACATGTCGGAGCAAATCCAGGAAATGGCTGGGAAGATGATTAAGGACTTGGAACATCTGTCCTACAGGTGGAGGCTGAGCGAGCTGGGATTGCTTAGCCTTGAGAAGAGAAGTCTCAGGGAGATTTTATCAATGTGTACAAAAATGTGGTGGGGTGCAAGGTGATACTTTTCTCTGTTCTGACAACCCATTACAAGTACAGTCTAAATAAGTCCGTATTCATCAGTATATGAGACTTGTCTAATGCCAAAAGTAGTAGAAAGTTTCTTAGGCTACATCTGTCACTTCTTAGTGGCAGAAACCCAATGAAATGCATTGTGAAATTCTAGTCATATGGCTGGATGGTCTGATGGTCATCTGGCTGGAGCACATTGCAAGACCTCTTGGGTGTCTTTGTTACAGAAGCTAGGATTGGATGCATCCAAGAATTGCCCCAGTATCTACAAAAGGATCCATACCCAGCAGCTGAGAAAGGTTACTTGGCTAATTAATACCTACCCTTAAAGGGTGTTGGAAGGAAGTGACACAATAGGTATGTCAGAAACAAGAAGTTGTTTAAGAATGACTGAGTGACTAGTGGAAGAGAGGCAGTGTTGATTTAAGAATAACATAAAATAAAATAAGAAAGTCAGCAGAAAAAAAATGGTGTGTGAGATCTCTATGAAATGAAACGCAGCACCTAAATTGGGACAGCATAGGTTTAATGTGGTATCAGCAACTGCCCAAACAGAAGTGTGGAAGTGAGTGGGTCTTGCCAAGGGAAGGCTGAGAATATAACAACAGTCTTCTGTAACTCTTAGGCAGACTGTGTAGGTGTCAGAATAGAATGTAGTGCAAAAGAGTATTTCTTAAACACCTGAATGTTCTTGGTGCAGCTAGTGAAGGAACCCATGATTTAGTCCAAAACTGCACAGAACCTAGTCAGGAGTATTAACTGTTGAACAATTGTTATGTAAAAATAACCAGAAAATACTCAAAATGCAACATCCCAGGGGAATAAAATCTGCCAAAGTACAATTTAAAAATAGAAAAAAAATTATCAAACAGCTAAAAAAATTTCAGACAGCCTAAAGTTCATTTAAAGATAGCATGACACATGCATGTTACATTTAAGAATGGTTCCAAAAATCCTACGACATGTTTAAACCATAAACTAAGGAAAGATAATAGCTACTAAAAGTAAACTAACATTGTTTATTAATGGAATTCATGTCTTTTCCTCCAAGTGAGGAAAAGAGGTAGGAAAATAAGCTCCAGCAAATTAAATGTTAAACTGCAATAAAGATGTGAAAAAGATTCAGAGTGACTGAGTATGAAGTTGAAATAAACCTTTTTTCAAACACTTCAGATTCAAGAAGTCTGCCAGAAAATTGGTGGGCTGAGAGATGATCAAAGAGCATTCAAGAAAGATAAGGTCATTGCTGAAAAACTAAATTAATTATTTGAATCAGTTTTTGCTATAGAGACTGTCAGGAGGGTTTCTGCACTGGAAATATTATTTACAGGAGAGGAGCTGGAGAGGCAGTGACAAACTATGTTGTTAACTGAAGAGGTGCAGGAATAATTGATAAATTGGATAGTGAAAAGGAACTCAAGGCTAAAATAGGTAAATTACAACAGTTATTATTTAACCCCTCACTTAAAAATATTCTCAGTAACTGGGAAGTGTGGGGTGTCAAGTGAAATACCAGTTTTTTAGAAATATTCTTTAGGAATCTAAGGAAACTACAGATCTGGAAGCCTGATACCTGTGCCAAGCTAATTAGTAGTAAAGAAATGTAATGCAGAATAGAGCTGGTAGAAAGACATATTTCTTTGTTCCAATTAAAGAACTAGGAAGTATAAGTGAATTTAGTAGGAGGCAGGTTTAAAACAAGCACAAGAAGGATCTTTTTCCTTACAACATGTAAATGAGGTGAGAAAATCCTTATTACATGATGGGTGTAGATTTTAAAAGGTGACCTGGATTTAAGGTCAGACCCAGTAAGTTTGTGGAAATCCTTTGAGGCTTACCAAATGTATAAAAACTACCTATAGCTCAGGAAATCTCTAAGGAAGTATTATGTATGCTTGCCTTCATCTTATTGTTAACATGCTGTTTTGGCTACTGTGTGAGGCAGGCTACTATCCTAGATAGGTTTTTTGGTTCTGACATGGTCCAGACTTTCTAATGCACTGAGATGTCCTTTGTATATCTTTAGTAGTGTCTATGTTGTTCAACATACTTGTGGGAAATCTGTAAGATCAGAAAACTTTGTAATAGCAGCATTTGTTGGTAATGCAAAATTTAAGATAATTTGTTCTATTAGCAGCTTATGATACTAAATGAAAAAATACTATATGAAAATTAATGTTGCTAAAAGCAAAGTAATACATGTAAGAAAAAAAAGAATTATGCATGAATGCTGATGGGCTAGTGTTGGACTTAATTCTTTTCGGAGTAGAGAACTTGTAGCATTCTCAACAGTTCTCTGAAAAAAAGTTGATTTAACATCATACTGAAGTTAAAAAATGAAAAGGTGTTGACAACTCACAATTTGCTCAAATAAAAAACTAGAACACTGTCACTGAAATAATTCATGACCTGAGTTCCAGGTTTAGAAGGAAAAAAACCCAACCAACCCCACCAGAACCAGTGGGTTTTATTCTTTTTTTAAAAGGAACAAATTTCCTCCCATTAGGACAAATGTCTGTAGTGATGAAAAACATAATGGTGGGAAAAGGGAGTAGGCTAATAATAGCAAAAAGGGCAGTTGTTAGACATTAAACACCATGACTCAGATTCACTCTGTAGATCTGGAAGCATTTAGACTGTTCAATCAGAGGAAGTGATGATAGTGTATTAAAGGGATCACTCTCTAAATGTGCTGTTTCTTGTATTCCTTCCTGATGATTTCCTACTGGGCTCTGTTGGAGACAGGACATTGAATCATGTAGATCTTTGGTGTTACAAAATGGCTTTTCTGTTTTCCATTTAACTAGGCCATGCATTTTTTCAATACCTATTAGAAATTTTGGTTCCAAACCAAATACAGAAGATAGATAACTTGGTAACTAAACTAACTTGAATATGTACTACTGGGTCCAATCCTGTTTACCATCTTCATTTATGGTTTGGATGATGGGGCAGAGTTTACCCTCAGCAAGTTGGCTGATGGCTTCAAATTGGGAGGAGTGGCTGATAATGCTATAGGATCGTGCCACCATCCAGCAGGACTCTACAGACTGAAGAAATGGGCTGACAGGAACCTCATGAAGTTCAAGGAGAAGTGCAAAATCCTGCACCTGCAAAGGAACAACCCCATGCACCAGCATATGCTGGGGGCCACCCAGCTGGAAAGCAGCTTGGCAGAAAATGATTCAATGGTCCTGGTGGACTCCAAGTTGAACAGGAGCCAGCAATGTGCCCCTGTGGCAAAGGTTAATGGTACCCTGCGCAGCTTTAGACAAAGTATTGCCAGCAGGTCAAGGGAGGGGATCCTTCCCCTCTATCCAGCACTGATGAGGCCATTCTTGGAGTGCTGGGTCCAGTTCTGGGCTCCTCAGTACAAGACAGACATGGACATACTGGAGAGAACCCAATGATGCCACAAAGGTGATGAAGGGACTGGAGCATCTTTTCTATGCAGAAAGGCTGAGAGAGCTAGGACTGGTCAGCCTGGAGAAGAGGAAGCTCAGGGGGATCTCATCAATATATATAAATTCCTGAAAGGACGGTGCAAATAAGATTCAGCTAGGCTCTTTTCAGTGGTGCCTAGTGACAGGACAAGAGGCAATGGGAACAAACTGAAACACAGGAGGTTTCCATCAGGAAACATTTTTTCACAGGCTGCCCAGGGAGGTTGCGGAGTCTTCATCCTTGAAGATATTCAGAAGCTGTCTGGACATGGTCCAGGGCAACTGGCTCTAGGTGGCCCTGCTTGAGCAGGGGAGTTGGATCAGATGACCTCTGGAGGTCTCTTCCGACCTCAACCTTTCTGTGATTCTGTGATAAAAATCTTTTTGAACATACAGCTGCTAATGCAGCTACTGGAAAAGGTCATCATATTCTTTTGCTTGAATAGTTCTGACTATTGAACTGGTTGACAAATCAGATACCATTCAAAATTCTTTTACAAAATGAGAATTTGGTTTTCTTAGTGATAACATTTAGATGTTTTGTAAGGGAATGGTTATTTCCCCCCAAAGATCCCATTTGTTGGAATACAATCCTGGAAAAATTCCTTGTTAAGGAAAAAATTTCTACACAGCTTTCATTTAGAATCCAAAATGGTGATTACCTCAATCTTGGAATTGGTAAATAAAAGTTGTCCATAAAACCTGAGCAAAATTTGAGATTGTTCCTTCATGGGAACTTGGATTATCCAAAATGTAGCAGCCCAATGGGTGGATTAAAGTATTAATATTTTACTGATGGACTCAGCTTTGGATCTTAGCTCTGCTGTAGAACTCCAGTATGGCTCACACTGCAGTACGTGTACAACTAGTGCAGGACATCAGTGCCTTAGTTGCCTGTGTGAAGATGGGCCTAGTCTTTGCAGGACTCAGAGCTATATGTGAAGTACTATGATGATCTTGGATGGCATAATGGTAGACAGATATTGAGGACTGTATTCACTGGATCAGATTTCAGATCTGATTAAAAAATATTTGGATGGTAGGGCCCATGTCTGTGTCTGGACTGAAAACTTGCTGTCATGTGAACAGTGTCTTACAAGTAGGTGCAAGATTGTGGAGGAAGATGAAAAGAGAAAGTGTACTCTGGAAAAACACAGTGATATCTCATTGTGAGAGTCGTATTGAAAATATTCTAAGTCTGATTTCTACTTAAACTTCTTTTAAAAAAGTTATTTTAAATTCTTAGTGTTTATTCCTGATTAATGACAGATGTTCCCAAAGAACTCTTAGTTTCTCCCTTATTTTCTTTTCAAGGAATAGGAACAACTTACTTGGATGCTCTTCAAGTTGATTCTAAATGTTTCTAAGGAGAAATGAATGATTTCATCACAGATGTTGAGAGGAGGAGAAATAATTTAGAGTAATTAATTTTGCCTGTGTAAAATTTTCCCTTCAGATTCATTTTGATAAAAATACCTAGTGTTAATTTCCTAATCTCAGTGTCATTTTGGTATATGTTTGAACAGGTACCACTTTTCACTCAGGACATAGCTGCATTTCAGTAATTATGGGAAATTATTTGTTTGTTTTAAAATGAAATTGTGAAACATTTAAATACAAGCAGGAGAGACAATATAAATGGAAGTCATCATATCTACTGGTTTAGCCTTGCCAAAGAGATATGCTGCTGGCAGACAGATCCATGAAACCTTTTAAAAAGGGGGTCTATTCTGAAAACGATGCCTCTTGTTGTATTTTGTTAATTTACATTTTAATTCTGTAAAACTAGCACTCCAAGGTGGTGGGGTTTTTTCCCATTGGTGTCTTAAGACTAAATTTGTTGGTTTTTTTTAAAAAAATATAAATCAAAAGATATGACTGCTATTTGTCAGCTGTGTCATTTGGGGTCAAGCTGTGTCTGTAATTCATACTTCTAACTCTCTATGGACACTTGCTTATTCTGATACATGGGCTTTTACCTGCATCTTTCTCCCCTCACCCCCAAAAGCTTAATTTTTTGTCTTTTTGATGACTTAGAATGCCATGCTGCTTATAGCCATGGTGCTGTTGCTGTTTCACGGTGAGCTGGGGGATGTTTTCAGCACTACTTTAGATATATTTCTGCTTTATCTCTGGAATACCAAGGTTCAGTCTTTAGTATTCTACTGCTTTAAACCATAACCTACCCATGTTTGATGCCTGTAAGAAAGAAATTTCTTGGATCCTGTTTAAATGAAGGAGGTGACGACATGAGAAAATACTCAAATTTATTTCCTTGCTCACAGTAAGTATTATGCAAAGAAGTCTTTAGGTGTGTGTTCTTCCTAAAATCTTGATTCTTTTGGAAAGGTCTATCAATTTCCATTGGACCTATTACCACCATCTCCAGGCTTTTTTTGAAGTTTACTCTCCACACATGTTCTCTCTCTCTTTTCACCAGGGACTTGAGCAGTTTGCTCTCTCTGGTCGTGTGGTTTTGTCCTGCTTGTAGCCAGATGTTTCTCATTCAGGAGCTCCTCCTTGCTGCCTCTGGGGTTTTTCTTATAATCTTTTGTTTGTACCCTGTCTTTCTCATAGCGTTTGATTCTGTTCGTTTCCAGCCAGCTGTCTCCTTTAATTTAGTTACTTGTAGTCAGGAGCAAAATTGAGTCTGAAATTGAAGTGAGAGTGTTGTTATGATCTCAGGAGGACGTAGCAATATCATCTGTTCCTGGAGATAACATGGCAGAAGCCTAGAGGTGCTGATTCATACTTAGGCAAGATATGACTGATAGTTGCTCCAGGCAGAGTGGCTCCCAGTGATTTTGTGTACCTGTGGATACAGTGGAGCAGGATGCTGGATGTGATGAGGTTTAGGGTCTCCCTGTTGGTAGTGAAAATAAGTTAATAGTATCACATAGCCAGTGCAAGACAGCAGTTGTTCAATAAGCCTTATAACCAGCACCTGCAAAAACTCTAGGAAAGGAAGACCTACTGCTTTGCTGGGAGCAGTAGATTTGCTGTCTCTTTCCTCAGTGTGAGGCAGCCACTGCTGAGTGAGTGCCAGCTGGCATTCCAAGTGCAGCTGTTTGCCTAAAACAGTGGTAATATGATCATGTTAGATGATAGAAAATGGCTGCATGGCCAGACCTCTCACTCAGAGCACTGAGGTAAGGTGCACAACATGTTCATTGCAAAGAATAAATAATTCTCTTATTCGTTCTAATCTTCTGCACATTTAGCTTAGCATCTGAACATTCTTTCAGTGTACCAGCCTGTAATAAAAATTCCCCAATTAAAATTTAACACTTCAGAATACAGGTTAATTAATGGTTTCTTTCCCCCCTCCCCCTAAGTGCTCATTAACAATATTTTGCTATACCTGACATTCTTCTTGTAGGCCTTTTCCAAGAACAATTGTGTAGCAACCCATCTGGTTTATTTTGTTGATTCACACCTAATGTATGCCATGATCAGCTAAAAAGATAGGAGGGGAAGAAGCTTCCTTATTTTTGTTGCATTGACCTTGATGCTGCAATTGGTGTCAGAGTTTCTTCATGAAACAGCCACAGAGCACACTTACCTAGAAGATTTCTAGACTTTAGAATAGGGCAGGCAGAGAAAGGGGGGCAATCTTTACAGAAACCACAGTGTAAGCCAAGATTGGTAGCATCTTTGGAAAAACAAATGCTGAACAGAATTCTCAGAAGTGATAAAGACTTTCCTGAGGGACCAGGTGAAAACAGTTGCAACCCAGGAGATTGCTTCAACTTGCTGAGAACAAGATTCAAAGGAAATGATGTATTGTGTAAAGAGACAGTGAGAAAGGGGAGATGCTTATGAATGCTTATTTTGTCTCATCTAGCTGTCGTAGTTTTCAGTATTTCAAAAGTTACCTTATCTTGGCTTTAGAAAACACCTAGTTCAAAAGTCTTTTGATGATGACCGCTCTAAGAGGTACACACTGACTCCTGTTGAATTCTGAGTCCCATCCCAAGTATCCATTCCTTTAAGTGAAAATTTCTGAGCCCTTTGGTTGTTTGATAACTTGAAAATACCTATCTTAGACTAGAGGAAGAGAAAAGAATTGCCTGTGGCATGGACACTATTGTAGGGCCTTGGTACACATATGCAGTTTGTGCTACAGTCTTTGTGTAGCTGATGACTTCCCTTTGCTCAAAACATTTTTACTATAAAGCCTCTCCATAACTGGGGTCTGTGGGTACATGGAATATTTTTTGGGGAAATCTGCTTTCTAAAGAAACAAGGTATTTTACATTTACAAAGGCATTCACACAGTGCCTGTAATATTTGTTGGCATAATCATGGCAGCATTGCTGTCATCTAATTCCTTATTGCTTTAATAATTCTCTCTTCAGATTCACACTTCTCTAATTAATGGACGGCCTAGTGCTGATGATCCTTCACGTGTATTAATAGAATTCACCTCTGCTCGCTTTATTCGCCTGAGATTTCAGAGGATACGGACACTAAATGCTGATTTAATGATGTTCGCACACAAAGATCCGAATGAAATTGATCCCATTGTTACGAGGAGGGTAAGTTCTGGCAAGACAGTAGAAATATATGTGTAGAAGATCTCTTACACCTGTAAATGCTGTACCTGCCTTTGTTTGCCATAGGAAATTCTGGGAGATGATGACTACCTGTTGATATCTGCCAAAATCCTGGTGTAGAGAATTCCCTCTTCACAGTACTTTGTTAACTTCTCTGTAGCAGAAGTAACAATTTTATCTTTTCTGCTTAATGGTGTTATTAACATACATAGCATGCTTATTTACTTAAGCACACAGCTCCTTTGGCGACAAACACTTGGATGCAGGTAATTGGCAAGTGGTTGCTGTTAGATAATGTCCTCTTGCCTCTTCTGCTGCTCAGTCCTCTGCTCCTTGAACATTCCTTGAACACTTACTTTGAGTAGAATTTCTACTAGTGGTACTATAAGTAGTAGTAGGGACTGAATGCAACACTTTTAGCATTATTATATGATTGTTGCTAACAGTAAAAATTTTACATTGTGCTTTAGCTTAAAAGAATGGATGCAGCACTCAAACTCATACCATACCCTGCTCTTGTCCACTGGTCCTTGTGTGTGCACACTCCTATCTCTTTTTTTGTGCAATCTGTACTTTCTTCCCATGCCACATCTCCCTGTTTTCCTGCTGCTCAAATGTTGTGTTATTCTATTTTTCTTCTGAATTCTCTACTAAGCATTCTTAAAAGCTGTTTTGGGGGATGTATACCTTTCCACATTTTTTCTTTCTGCCGACTTCCTCTTTCTGTTGGTCATCTTATCTTTCTTTTGGAAAGTTTAGGGTACCACTATAGTAAGTCCTGTTATGAAGGGGGAGTATTGTTATTCTTGACTTTAGTTAATATCATTTATCATTTGTGGATAACTGCAATGAAAATTTGGTTCTTCTGTTCCCCGCTTCTGTTTTCCATTTCTTCCTCTGAATCCACAGAGTGCTGGCTATTTCTGAAAGTTTGGAATATGCCATCCTGTTTTGTATTACAAACCCAGAAACCCTTCCAGTTGAGTGCAGTTATTGCAGCTTCACTAATCATGGAAACTGTATGTTTACATAGGAGTGTACATTTAATAATCTGATTCTAGGTGAACAGAAACACAAAATTGAATTTTCACTTTAAAAATCACTGTATACTCATGAAAACCTAGTGCAGGATGATCCACAGATTTCTCAAACCAACAAAGAACAATAGCTTCTGTATGGTATTTCTCCATGAGGCTGTCCTCAAAGGAACAATGAGCAACTGAAACTTGCCATCCTTGCCTGGCTTTCCCTATAGAAAACATTAGACAAGCCACTATTCCACAAAACAGTGTAGTCACAAATGGTACATTTTCTGTGTGGTAGAAGGTTAACTGAGTTATATGAGTTCCCGTTTTGTTTGATGTATTTATTAATGATCTGAAAAAGCGGTTGAACACAGAAACAGCAGAATTTGCAAGTAGAATTTGCAATTTGTTTTGATTAGCCAATTATTAGGATGTTACAGGACCGTCGTCAAAACAGATGAAAATGGGCAAGATGGCATGTGAGATTCACTTTTCACAGATGTCATAATACATGGTTATAAGTATCTTTCCATCCTTCTTACTGGTTAGGTCTATTAATCCCCACCATAGAAAAATTAGAAATGGTCAAATGGCAGAGCAACAGGTCAAAAATTATTTACATCCTAGTCATGAAGACTGTTCCATAGTCATTCAAAAAGCCAATAGTGAAAAACAGTTCTTTCTACAGTCCAGTGAATGCCCAAGTAAGACCCAGCTGAGGTGAACAAAGATTTTTCTTAGTTTTTCTTCTAGACTTTCTCTTCTCTTCTCTCCATCATCATGCCTTTTTCATGTTTCCTGAAGGGAAAAAGTTCTGTAGCATTTGGCTTTTCACTATCCAGTGTGCATATAGCCTTTTCCTATTCTTGTGTTTGGTGTATACTGTGTATAAATTGACATGGCTCTTGTGCCTTCAGACAAATGGAACTGTGCCAATGTATACCCATTCTTTCAGTAAGCTTGAATCTGTTGATCAAGATGCACCTTGGATTATACTGTCTGCTATATTTGTAATAGATCAAAAAAGAAGTAAAACAGGACCTGACAGTTTTGTCACCAGAAATGAATTCTGCAGTTTGGCACCTGCATTTTACAATCCACTTAGCAATTCAATTTCTGTTTTGTCTTACAGTATTACTATTCTATAAAAGATATCTCTGTTGGAGGCATGTGTATATGTTCAGGCCATGCAAAGGCTTGTCCACTGGATCCAGCGACCAATGTATGTATTTTTCTTTTTTTTGTTTGTTTTTGATGTGCCTTATTTGTAGGATGGAACATGAGAAAAAAATCTTGATATTCCTCAGAGTTCTGTGAATTTATGTCTGTTCTTAACCTAGAAGAACAGTTAGAAGCAGTGCCAGGATGAAAAAGTGCTGGCAACCAGAATAATAAACATTCTTACAATGTCAGCAGAGGCTTTCTCTGAAATAAAAGAACAGGTTTCAGATAATTCAGTCCATACTGAAAGTTTCCTAGGAACAACAGAAATTTGGGTTATGTTATGTAGCTGTAGAGATAAGCACTAACAGTCAGTCTTTCTTTTCCTCGTTGATATTAATCAAGGTGTTTCCTAAATGACTGTCAAATATTTCATCGATACTCATAAACAAATGATGGCTCTAGAGTGGCGCATTTACTATGCAGGAAATATTAATTGAGTGATTGGTCAAGCTAGTCTAGAAAATCATGCGCTGTTTATAATGTCTTCCAACTTGTAGCTCTCTTTTGGTGCCATTAATAAATGCATAAGCAATATAATTGAAATACAGAAATATAAGATCCATCATCATTGCAATGATGATCCAACATCATTGATCCAGCATCAATGATCCAACATCGTTGTTGCTGATGGTCCATATCTATGCACACATTATCACTAATACAGAATTTCCTATCTACTAGTATTAATAATGTGCCACAATGTGGGATCTCTTCATATACTATTCACTTAAGTAGGAGCTTTGTAGGATTTAACAGAAGATCTTATTTGTGTATGACATCAAGCCATTGTGTAGGAACTGATTAAAAAAAAAACAACTGGAAGAAATCTTACAGAGAATGCATTTACAGATCTAAGCAGTTTCCATGGTTCCTTGTAAAAATTTTACAAACTCCTTGGTTTAATCCTTCTAAGACTTTTCTGTAATGATGTGTATAGCAAGTGTTGAACTATTGCTTCAGGTGGCCTTACTTATCAAACTGCAGCATTGTTGCAGTGCCATCTGTTAGAATTGGGCGTACCTCAGAAAGTAATGATTAATACAAACTTCAGTTCAGATGGTTTGGCTACTAGATAAAATAAAGGCATTTTGACAAGTGTGGTGTCTTGTTTTGCAGGATGACAAATATGTATTTGTTGTCTGGCCAGTATAAAAAATAGCATAAGGGAACCACTCAAGCAAGAAGAGATTTGGAGTATTTGGTTTACTGTCCAGGGATACTCTTTAGACTGAGTCATACCAAAATAGGTGGGCTTTGGCTTATAAACATCATGACTGTAGTTGTTAGCACAATGAATCTTTGCCCTAACATTACAAAGAATAAACTTGCTTGAATTTAATGCCTTGCTTTTCTGAAGCATTCCTTAACTTAACCTTGGTTTGCAAGATTTATGCTTTGTCCTGTGAGCCACAGAATTTCTCCAGGTTAGCTTGCTGCTTTGACCTTGAGTGGCTTCACAAGGACCACAGAGAATCCCCTCCACTGAATAACTATTGGGGAGGCAGTTTTTGCTCCTCATTTCTCCAAACTACAGTTTCTTTTACCTTTGCCAAGCTGCTTCTGTGGCTCAGAGAGCAATATTTTCATGCTAGGTCTAAGCTGGCACTAAGGTGGTCTGCTAAGGAACCAAAAAGTGACTGAAAGGCTGGTCCTGCTCTCATCTCTTATTAGTTTAAAAACTGCTATCGCTCACATAGAATTAGTTAGGCAGTTAGAAGTTTACATGATGAGCTGACTCATCCAGTGGAAAAATAATGCTAAAGTTAAATTAAAGGCAGGTTTTATTGTATCAGCCAACAGAATTGATTTCGCTCTGTAGCTGCAGGATTGCTGCATCTAAGTGAAGGATGGGGAACGGCTCACTCCTAGTGTAAGCTAGCTATATCAGATCAGTTTTCCTATAATGTGTTTCATTCTCCCATCCTCCTTTCTTCAGCCAGTTGGAATTATATTCTCCTACGTTCTTAGATTCTCCTTAGACTCTCTGACCAACTATCTTCCTTTGTATTGTGGCTGTTTTCTTAAAATAGAGCTATAGAAGTTAAACACACTCTTTTGTCTCTCACTTGATGAATGCAGGGCACATAAATGAACAAAAATTAATAAACACAGGAATTACAGAGTATAGCCATTCTTAATGTCTTCATAATTTAAACTGGAATGCAGATTATGTACATGGACAGTCTTCAAATCATCACATTGTGTAAATATTTGTTTTTCTTTTAAATCAGAAATCTGTCTGTCAGTGTGAGCACAACACATGTGGAGAGACATGTGATCGGTGTTGTCCTGGTTTCAATCAAAAGCCTTGGCATGCTGGCACTTTCCTGGTTAAGCATGAATGTGAACGTAAGTTGAAAGCAGTACAGAAGAGGTTTATTGCAGTTGCTGGTGAAAACTGAAATGAGATCCTACATGATTTTGCAATTAAATTTATTTCTAACCACATTTATTTATGAATCAGTTGTTGTTCACTTACTTAGGCTGCCTCAAAAAAGTTAGCAGAACAATTACATGTAGGTCAGTGGTTTTATTGAACTCAGAATATTTTAGTGTAACATGCTGATATTGGTGGAATACTGTATAAAAAAAAATAAAAATAATTTTTACTTGTTTAATTTTTTATAATTGTGGTGGGTCTGTGTTGATAAAATAACAAGACTGCATCCTGATAAGTAAAAAATCTTTTTTAGAGATTTTACATTATATTAAACTTCAACAGCATGATTTTTGTATAAATGACACTTTTGTATATTATAATGTTCAGCCTTGCTGAATATGTAAATATTTTTACATGATCAAAATGCAGTTTGAGTTTCTGATATTTTTTAGTGTAAAAATCAATGTATCTAGTTTTCCAACATGGAATGAAAACATACCTTGAAATATCATCTTCCCACAGGGTGGGAATTTCATTTTCAGATTTATTATAGTAAGAATAGTTATAATTGAACTTTAACATCTTACTTCCAAAGATCACATACCACTTATATTTCTGAACATAATAAAATCTAGTGCTCCATTACATGTAAGTTTTTATTCAATTGTAGGATTGCAGCCATAGTTTTAACATGAGTGGTTAAAAATAAATAAAAAGAAACAGATATCTCCATATTAAAAGTAGTAATTGCTTATTTGTGTCCTGTAAACTTTGATCACTTTGTCCTGTAAACTTTGTTTCAGTAGGGACTGTATCTGCACTAGGAATGCATTCTGGAATGAAATCAGGGTACATTTAATTTTTAAGAGACACTTCTTATGCACTGTTCAACCCTCAGTGAATTGTTGTACTTTCATAGTGGAAACAGTTCCCTGAGATCTGGTTCAGATGTGAGGAGAATGACTCCCTACAATGTTGACGAGCTTTGAATTTCTCTTATTGTGGAAATGAATGTTTTAATACCATACGGGAAGGGAGAGAGAGAGCTACCTCATTTTCACAGCAACAGATTATTAGATTAGCTCTCCTGCATGTGGACCTGAAGCCTAAGAGTTCATATTTGAACTTCTAAAGAAGTTTTAAGGTTGGGAATCTCTTTCTTCTGACCCAGTTCTTATATACATATGTGCAAATCAAGTGGGTTTAGGATGTCTTTCAGCTTTCATGGAAATTATTTTAATTTACTTGTACTATTCTGCTGCTTTCCTTATAATTCCTCTTGTATTTTAAATTAGCTGACTCTTTCATGAACCATATGTGTGTGCAACCACCAAAAGGTTTCTGGACTAACAATTTAAACAGAAAAAAGACCCTAAAATAGAAAAGGAAGAACATAATTAGGCTATATCTGTCAAATTCCATACTCCCCCAGACAAAACCTCGAGAAAAAAATATAATATGCAGAATTCCAGGCTGCATTTGTGATGGGACCACATTACTTTTCACAGCTGAAGTAGTAAATAATACTTGGATGTGCTGTTGTTTACAATGTACGCAGCACCAATGACAAATTGTTAACGACACTTTTTAATACCTTAGTTACAGTGTGGCATCTCCAGCCAGAAAGTGTTTGCTAAAACATTTCCTTCTCTTTTAGCATGCAACTGTCATGGGAAGACTGAGGAGTGTTACTATGATGAGGATGTTGCAGACAGAAATCAGAGTTTGAATGTCCATGGAGAATACATTGGGGGCGGAGTGTGTGTGAATTGTACAAGCCACACCGGTGGCATAAACTGTGAGACCTGTGTTGACGGTTACTTCAGACCTAAAGGGGTAAACGTGTGTTCTGTTGTCACTTCATGGTAAAGCTCGGTGTTCAAACCATCACTTCAGCATGGGGAGTTAAGTTATTAAAAAGAGATGACACAGTTTGGACTGCCATTTTATGAAGGTTAACTTCTAATTTTGACAGTGTAGCAGTTGCTTTTCACAGCTGGAAATCTGTAGAGTTAACATTCACAGAAATATGAAAGTGAATTGTGTTGATATGAAGGAATGCACTTGAGGTCAGGGCCTCCAGCTAGTATTTCAATTTAATTTAAAGGAGGATGTGGTCCTATAAACAGAACTTTTGCCTCAGTAATGAATTCCAAGATTTGTTATCAAAGATCAAAGAAATATTGCTATATTTGATATTGGAGAAAGAAAGTCTGTAATTTTTATTTTGTAAATGTTATGTAGAATTAATAACCAGTGAAATTCTACAGTATCTCATGAATGCCTTTCATTTTCCATGCAGCAGGAACTGGTTTTTGTGTTTAATCGTATAACGCTGTGTTTTCATCTAAGTTGAAGCTGGCAGAAGATGAATCTTATATTAGGTTGTATTGCCAGTATGGGCTGTGGCTGTGCTTTAGACAGCTGCACTATTAATGTGTTGCTTAAATTCCTGATATTTTGTCTGTATAGTTTCAGTCGAGTAAATCATGGCCTTTAGTCTGATTGGTTTTCAATCCTCAAGCACAGAAAACATCACCAAATAACAATAATTACATTCTCCCTGATACACTGGCTTTAGCCTTAGAGCTTGAGAAAAGGAATACTGATCTCTTCAACAGCAGGGTGCTTGATTTTTTCCCCTGAATCAGGTTATCGTCCAGGTGATAGGGATTTTATATATATATGTGTGTATAGTGTATCTATA
This sequence comes from Astur gentilis, assembly GCF_929443795.1. Taxonomy (NCBI): domain Eukaryota; kingdom Metazoa; phylum Chordata; class Aves; order Accipitriformes; family Accipitridae; genus Astur; species Astur gentilis. Next base: position 22,455,398 of record NC_064884.1, read on the forward strand.
GTATGTGCATATACCTAGTTCATGGAGAACTTCTACTTTATATTACCAGTGTGATATTAGACTAAGGTTTAAGTTTGGCTGAGGTAACCTTTTCAAGAACAAAAGGAAATTGTTCCCTTATCTAATGTTCACTTTTCTTCACTTAACATTTTTGTTCAGTTACTGACTAACTAACTTCTGTTAGTTTTTTTGAGTCATGTTGCCCAGAACAACTGGACTATTTGTCAATATTACTTTAGGTAGTGAATGCTTAAAATCTACTTAATTAGATTAATTTATTTTAATTATACAAGGTTCTGCTATTATCTCTACTCCTGTTTTTTTAGTTGAAAACATGTTTGTATCTGAATCACTTACATGTTTCTAGATAAAAATCCAAAAGGAAATGTCTCCACTGGTCTAAGTTTGGCAACCATCTCATTTTTGGTAAAGTGCAAGCTACCTACAAAGAAGTCGTTCTCTCCTACTTTCTGCTTAAGAAGCAAATAAAAGTTTCCAATTATTAAAGGTAAGATTTTGTTTTGTAATTTCTTTGTTTTTATAGGTATTGGCAGATAGCCCAGATCCATGCCAGCCATGTTCCTGTGATCCAAATGGGTCTTTACATGATACCTGTGTCAAAGACGAGAAACATGCAGAAGGAGGTAAGATCCCTAAAAGATAGTGATGTTAAAGGTTAAGTCCAGCAATGGTCAAAGAAAAGCTGAAACACATTTGTGATATCTCTTTAAAAAAAAAAAAAATCACTTTTTTTTTTTTAAAGTTTATTCATGTGAAAAATAATTCACCTTCATTCTTATGATACTTTTCTTTGGAAACTGCGATTTTATATTCCCAAATTTGCTGCAGCTTCTTTCAGATTCGTGGCTTGCAAACTTGGATACGTTTGGAAGAGTATTCCCCATGGAAAATATTGGAGACTTTTGGCTTTAAAGAGCTTTTTTCTTTTACAGGGGCGATTTAAACTAGTACAACTGTAATGTTTTAATCTCTTTTCCTCTCTAAGCATATTTCCATTTGAAATCTAGAAAAAAATGTGTTCGAAAGGTGTCATATTTGTGTGCCATCTATATTATTAATGTAGGGCTGTAAGCTGTTTACCATAGCCCTATAAAAGCTGTCTTCAAATGGAGAATAAAGCGCCTTTTTTGCTTTGGAAACAATGGATTGCCATATTTTTCTGTTTCTTTTATTGACAAAATTCTGAAAATTCTGCAGGAAGATAACAACAAAACTCAAGGTCAGTTCTTAAGAGATGTTTTAATTGGGCTAATTACAATCTATTGACAAGAGATGTTGTAGCAATCTTTTTTGAAATAGAGATCAATGGAACATAAAAGCACCATAGCAAAGCTGCAAATATTGGGCCCAGTGGTGTAAAATGTACTGTAACAACCATGTACTGATTACATAGGTTCAATAAAATGATACTGATTACTGTCACAGTGATATATATATGGTGGGTTGATCTTGGCCAGCTGCAACCGCCTACCCATCTGCTCTTTCACTGCCCTTCTCAGCAGGACAGGGGGAGAAAGTAAGATGAAGCAGCTCACGGGTCAAGTTAAAGACCTGCTTGCCAGTTACCATCATGGGCAAAACAGACTTGACTTGGGGGAAATTAATTTAACTTATTGTCAATTTAAATATATTCAGGTAGTGATAAACAAAGACAAAAATTAAAAAAACACCTTTCCCCCCTTCCTTTTTTTTTTCCCCAGGTCCCTTCATTCCCAACTCCTCTACCTCCTGCCCCCCTACCACAAGTGGTACAGGGGGATGAGGAATGGGAGTTGTGGTCATGACAGTTCCTCTCTGACACTCCTTTCTCCTCATACTTTCCCCTGCTCCAGTGTGGGTCCTTCCCACTGGCTGCCATCCTCTAGGAAAAAAATCTGCTCCACCATGGGTGCTCTTTCAGGAAATACCCACCTGTTCCTTCATGGGCTCCTCCATGGTGCGCAGCGTGGGTATCTGCTCCACCACTGTCTCCTCCAAGCACTGGAGGGGAATCTCCGCCCTGGCGCCTGGAGCACCTCCTCCCCCTCCTTCTCCTCTGACCTTCTCTGACCCGTCTGGCTGTGGGGCTCAGCTGTGCCCTGGCGTGGGTCCACTGGAGCCGGCTGGAACCGCCCCGGGGCAGCCCCGTCCTCTTCTCACAGAGGCCGCCCTGCAGCCCCCCCCGACCGCCAGCGCCTGAGCACGGACACCCGTTACAGTATATCACATGGATTGACAGGGGAGACAGTAGAAGGAGAATTGAGGATGAATCCAAAAGCTGGAAAAAGCACAGCAAGACTGTGCGATGCCTGCACCAAACCTGTGGGTGAGAGTGTACAGGTCACCGATGACAGACTTAATACAACAAAGAAACCTCTCATACTGTTAAACAGGACAGCTTTTATTCAAACATTTGCCACTACTGACATTCAGTGCTTTTATAAAATACCGAGACTATGATTTTGAGGTGGAAGAATGATTAATTCAAAGAACTGCAATGTCCCACTTGCGGGTTAAGCAGCTGCTTGGTCTCTCGGTGCCTGTCTGTTACTGCTGCGGTCTTTCTTTTCACACCTTCTCTGCTGGCCACTGGTGTGGGTCATTCTCCAGCGGCCTGGCAGCTGAAAGGCAGTATTAATAGGCTGTCAGCTCTTCTGTCATGGCAAGAGGGAAGCAAAAAGATAAAGACATTTTTCCATCTTGTTTGGTTGTCAGTAGTAGTGTCATTAGGAGCTCTCATAATGTCTTATTCTTGCCTGTGAGCATTCAACAGATCTAAACTATCTCATAGTTGCTTTCTAAATCTGCTTACTCTTTCTGAATCTGACTGGGTGGTACTCGCTTCCTGTATCTCCTTCTGCCTTTTTAATCCTCTGATCTTTCTTCTGGTAAATTCTTCTCTTGCCTCTTTTCTGGACCTCTCTAGGAAGAGAATAAAGCTCCTGTTTGGACCCCTCCTTTCCTTTCTTGCTTTTCCTCTGTTGTCGCCGTCCATCTCATCTGAAGGTTATTAACTTTGTCTTTGTAATCAAGAAATGTGTCATGCCACCATTTGAAGATAACATATCCAAAATTGCATTATCTCTCTCAGTTTTGCCTCCTTTAATTTTATTGGCAAGCAGCCAGTCCTGCTCATCTAGCCCCAGGCATTCAAACAAGTTTCGTATCTCAGCAGTTCCTCCACTCCCGAGAACCAGAGAGTTCTTTTGTTCCCTTCACAGAATTACAACTCTCATCATTTTCTGACTTGACTGTAACCAGCTTCTCCTGATCTTCCTGAAACTTAAGTCATTTGGCTGCAATTGCTTAGAGGCGTGTTGCTTTTGAGCACATTAGAGTATTCTTAATCTCTGTTGAATCTGCTGTTTGTAACACATGAAGTAACTTTTTTCCTTTCCTTCCCTTTCCTTAAACTCAGTGATGTCTCCTATTTTCAAATTACTTACTGTAGAGGTTATTCTGTGTGTTTAAACTACTTCTTCTCATATACGACAAGCGCAACAATTGTTGTTTAGGTAACAGTCATCATGTACGGAATTCCCTCCCCAAAGTAGTCAGTGCATTTGTTCCTGAAACCAGTTGTCTGTTTCCTGCCCAGTCTTGGGAGTCCAGTGAGAAGTGGACAGTTTACACTGTCTAGTCAGTGGCCAGAGGACAATTCTGATATTTAGCTTATTTTATTTACCTATTTTAAGACCACAAGAACAAAAATAAGTCAGCTCTACACATAACCAGGCTTTGTAGCCATTCTGCCTACAATGGTCCTGCTCTCCTGTTCTTTGCCTCTTGTTCTTTCTGTTTATTTGCTTTTCTTTACTTCTTGTTGTACAAAATAAGGTTCCAACACATTAGGAAAACTGTTTACTTCTTGCACCCTGTGTTTGATTATAGTGTTTGGACCAGTGGGCCAGATCTGTGACTGTAACATCTTACTCAACAGAAAAGACACAGTAATGCTAGTTGAAAGAAAAAGCCTTTTTAATATTTCTTTTAAGGAAAGATTTTTGTGGTAATGAAGGAGTTTGTGTTAGAATCAAGAGCAGATCTGGATAGAAGTTTTAGCATAAAACTATACTGAAAGAAGATCATTTTAACCTTTTTTTTCCCTCAAATTTATATTCAATACCCTGATAAAATTCTTTTTACTGTACACTGCTCACCCTGGGCAATAGCTGGGTGTGAAGCACTGGGGAGCCTTCATAAAGGAAAGGCTGGAAAGCATGATCTGTCTGAAGAAATCTATCTATTCACCTGTGAACCAGAATTAATACACACTGGGTAGCTTGAAATACATCTCTGAGTTTGCTGGCTGGTTGTTTAAGGATAAATTGTTTCCTTGGTGTATGATGGGAATATGCTTCTTAAATGTGTGGTAAGCAAATGAGTCAGGAGGATTAAAAATATTAAACTAAAATGGAAATATGTTAATAAGGAAAATCACTGGGGATATGAAGTCACTGTGAACAGTTCTCAAGGAAAATAAACCTGGAGGCTGTACATTCTCTGTGTTCTTGAATACTGTAGGTAAGCAACAATTAAAATGGAAAATTGTGGCAAACACCATAATAACTGCTACATTGATGAAGTGGAACAAGAGGATTTAAAAGACTTCATCCTGTAGTCATCATAAGGTTTCAGTAGATAAGAGAAGGGCATGAAGGAGTGGCTTTATAATTGACCAGGAATTGTTTTGGGAGAAGAAGTAGTATTTTTGTATATTAAGTATGTATAGTTTCCATTTTGATCAGCCTAGTATAACTTTGTCTTCACGTGTTTTGCTCAGCATTCTGAAATGAAATATTATTATTACAACTTAGTTTTGAATCCTCAAGAATGCTTTTCAAATATTCTTTCATAGCAACCTTATGTAATATGTTCATGAGCAATATAGGAAAGATAGAGCCAGAAACTTACAATAAATCATAGTATATTTGCAAACTGTGGCATTGATAAAATAAACTGATGAAAATGTCTCTAGGTTTTGTAATTGAAAGGCAATAATTTTAAAACTGAACTTGTCCACCTATGTCCAATCCATCCTAATAATATGTAAACTTGACCATCACTGATGTTGTGATCACTTGCAATTGTCCATACAGAAGCAAAGGTGGAACCTGTACATTAGAACTACTCTGTACTCCAGTAATTAGGCTTTCTTAGTGAGTCAGTACTCTTGTTTCAAGCTGTAGTGGCTAGATTTTAACAAATAGCTATTTTACTTGGCTTTTAAGCACCTGCAAGAGCTGTGAGGTTTGGGAAACTGGCTGAGTTTTGTGACTCAGTCTTCACTGCGTGCTATCATGCCATGAAGTTTTTTCCCTATTGCCTTTTTATGTGCAATATAATCCCAATGACAGATGTTTATTTTTGTTGAAAAACTTTCTCAGAAATTATAGGATAAATAAGGTCCAGTCATCTTGATCTTTATTCAGGCTTCATAATACTTTGCTCAGCAAGCAGTCCACTGGCTTCCATGAAGTAATTTTGGGAATTTATATACTGTTGAACAGGAGTGAAAATGGCAGAAGCCAGTCCTGGGATTGCAGTTTTTTTCAAGAGTCTGGTGCATGCTTCTGCATGCATTTATTTTTATGCAATTTTGAAGGACTGGTAGGTTGGGAGAAAACTGATGGATAAAACTCATCTCTCGAGATGACTCATCCTCTAGGATGAACTTTCAAAGCCTCTGTACACACAAAGATAGGACAGAAACTGATAATATTCAGGTAGAAAACAGGGAATAACAGCTTCCACAAATCATCAAACAAGTCCTCAATTCAAACAAGGCCTATGAAGTAACAGACCAAAAGCAAAAGATGTGCTTCTGCTGAAATGTTAGTTCATTACAACAACAACAAAAGACAGACCTGAAACATCTGCCCTAAATTGAAATGTAATTAATTAGGCTGTTGACTTAATATGCACTACATATGCACTACAGATGCCCGGTCAAAGATAACCAGTGGGACACTGACAGGAATTTACATACTGTGTAATACAATGAAAGCCTAGATCTTGCAAGTGCTGTAAATGAAAGCAGGCATTGAGCCAAATAAAATATACAGACTAACCATATCAACAGCCCCACGTTGGGCGCCAAAAATGACTGTCGTGGTTTCAGCCCGGCCGGTAACAAAGGACCACGCAGCCGCTCGCTCACTCCTCCGCCCCCCTCCAGTGGGATGGGGAGGAGACGGACGAGAGAAAAGAAAAAGAAACTGGAACCTCGAGGGTTGAGATAAAGGCAGTTTACTGGGACAAACACAAAGAGATTACAACAACAACAACAGCACTAATGAAAAAGTATACAGAAAGAGTGATGCACAGTGCAACTGCTCACCACCCGGGACCCGACGCTCCGCCACTTCCCCCACCGAAAACAGAGACCACCCCCCGGCCCGCTCCCCATTTATATACTGGGCAGGATGTCCCATGGTATGGAATAGCTCCTTGGCTAGTTCAGGTCAGCTGCCCCGGCTACGACCCCACCTCCCAGGTTCCTGTAAAAATTAACTCTATCCCAGCTGAACCCAGGACAACAGACTAACCATATCAACAAGCGTAGGAGCTGGAAGAATATAGGACAGTTAGTAGTCCCTACACCTTCCTCTCTCTGTTGTGGAGCATGAGGACTCTTGATAGATGGTGGGCTGAAGGTTATCCCGTACTGTGTATACTGCATGAGAAAGGGGATTGCCAGGCTGGTGACAGTGGAGTTTCCAATCCTGGTCTCTCTTCCTTAACTGCAGAGAAAGGGAAGAGCAGGAGAAGGGAACTGAAAAAATGGACTGACTGGGCAGTGGAGGAGAGACTATAGATTTAAATGAGTATTTGGGAGTTGTTCCATACTGAGACATTTAATTGAATTTGAGTTTGCTGAGACCTGTGAACCTAAGAATGAGTTCTTGAAACTTTCAAGTACGATTGGCTCACTTCTAAAGAGTTAGACTTGCCTGTGTCTTTTACTGCTGAACCCTGGTGTACAGCAGGGTATTTTCATCTGGAAGGAGCAGAAGTTTCTCTCGTAAGACAAGATTGTCAGGCTAGGATACATTGACCCAGATTACAAAAGAGCCTGAGGCCTGCTGTGCTGTGGGGGCTTGCTGGTGGCTAGCTGAGAGGAGGGTAACTCAGAAATTTGAGAATCAGCTGTGCCACAGGCATCAAAACCTATGGAGCACATGGTTGCATGATAGTAAGTAATACAGAAATTTCATGCACTGAAGTTCTGTATATAATTAGGACAGATCAAGAAGGTGACAGTCAATATGATGTGCTACAGGAGATCAAAGAGGCTTCAAGGTTAGAGAAGACAGATTGAATTTTATCTCTGTATAGATTAACAGATAACACCATTTAAAACTCCTGTAGGTGACTGCTTCTTAAAACAGTTAGTTAGAGAAACCCTAAAAAGAGAAGCACCTCTGGATTTATGCATGTGGAACTGGTTTAAAACTCTCCTCTTGAAGGGCCGTCAAATTCAACATTCTTGTAGCAATGAGAAGGCCTCCCTAAAAAAACAACTTAATCAAAACAAGGAAACCTTTTAAAAAGAAAATCAAAATGATCAATCCAAGATTGCTAATGGCAAGCATAGAGTTTATAGACTGCATATTAGGCATTCAGAGAAGATGCCTTCCTCTAGTTCAAAATGATTCAAGCAACACAATTAAGCTAGAAAAAAATATCTATTTGAACAATAAAAAATAAGCTCCCTGAAAAAAGCAGAAGTTATATCCAATTGAGGATAATAGAAAAGGACGTAAATTGTGACAGATGCTGGAAAGTTATACTCCTAATAACACGTACACATATTTTAAGGAATAATGTGCTAAATGCTTAAATGTTGCTAAGAAGTACTTCTTCAGATAAGTCAGAATCAAAAAGACCACTAGAGATTCAAATGCAGGAGGAGTTAAATATGATTAAGGTGTAATGAAGTTATAACTGGAGATATCAAGGAAGAAAAGGACACAGCAGAAAAGCTAGATTTATTGTTTGTATCAGTGAACAGAAGAGCTCAGGGAATTTCCCGCTTCAGAGTCTTTGTTCATGGGGACAAGTCAGAAGAACTGTCTTAAACAGAAGTGTCAGGTTTAGAACAAACTAATAAATGAAGAATAAAAATTCATCAGGCATGTATCGTATTTATCCATGGCTTCTGGATGTAGTTAAAAATGGAGTTGCTTGAAGCATTACATATAGTTTATAATGCTTTAAAAAATTTACATTAAGTTGACAGAAATAGAAAACATTTATCCAATTTGTGAACGAAAGGCAGAGGGTTCCAGGAAACTAAAATCAGAAGGTCTGGTTTCTGTACCAAGCAAATCAGTAGAACTACAATAAATGATTTATACCATTTCTGAACTGTGGCAAAAAATGGGAAAAACTCAAGATCAGGTTTTTTGTAGAGGACAGCGTGTCTTATGAATCTGTTTGAAGGATTCAATGAGCATGTGAACAAAGGCTCATTTGATTAATATTGTATTTTGATTTTCAAAAAGTTTTGACACAATCCTTCACCAAAGACCATGAAAGAAAGTATAATAGAATAAGGAGGAAAGGTTCTTTCATGGATTAGTACTTGGTTAAAAGAATAAATGGACATATAAACTGTTGAAAATATTCATATTTAACCTGGAAAAGGGATGAGTAGGAAGGTGACAAAGTTAGCAAGTACAAAATCTTTCAGCATAGAAAAATGAAAGAACTGCAGAACGTTCAGAAAGTTCTCTAGACAGTCAGTGGCTGGGTAGTAAAATAACTGATGAATTTCTGTAGCAATTAAAGGAAAAGTAGAACACAGAGAAAAGTGTTACAGCGATTTCTGAATTAGGCACTATCAGTTGTTAAACAGCTCCTAGAATTACCTTGCACTGTGCCCTGGATGTATCAGCTCAGTGCTGGCTCAGCAGTAGTCAAAAAGGTCAACAGAGTCTTAGGAAATACTACTGATGTTTAAAAAACAAAACTGAAATATCATCAAACCATTTATAGGTCCACACTATGCACTCCCTTCTCCTTAAATAATTTATTAGAACTGGAAACAATGCAGGGAAGGACAATAGAGATTTTCAGCCATACAAAGCAGTTTCTGTGTAAAGAGATATTAAATAGCCTTATGAGGTTTTGGTGGATGAAATAAAAATGTTATGTGGGTTATGGCAGAGGTATACTGAAATCACAGGTTACATGGAGAAAGTGAGTAGGGAATAGTTACTTGCTGTTTTCTATGACATGAGAATTAAAGGGCAGTAAATACAGATTTAACACACACATCTGTTTTCTTTCACACTACACATGGCTAAATGTAGAACTTACTGCTAGGGAGCTTTATGTATTCTGAAAGTAAAAACATGTTCAAAGGTGATTAGGTGAATTAATGGAAGAGAATTTTTTCGGGGACTGTTAGATGCAAGGAATAGGGATAAGTTTCAGTTTAGAAGATCTCTAATACGTGGATTTCTGGAAGCTTAGAATTGAAATCACTACATGCTTGTTCTATTCTTACATGCTTTATTCTAGCCTTTCTCAAGACACGATACTGAGTTAAATAGACGTATGGTCTGACCCACAGTAAATGCCCCTTATGTTACGCCTACCAAAGGTGTTGCTTTGAGCACTCTCACACATGTATCTGATAATAATAATAATGATAAATCAAATATGTATCATGTTTTCTCCCTCTTCCCATAGATATGTTGCCTGGTTTCTGTCACTGCAAGACTGGCTATGCAGGAGAGAGCTGCAATAGATGTGCCTTGGGTTATATAGGATATCCTGAGTGCCTGCCCTGCAACTGCTCACTGAAAGGCAATGTGAATGTTGACCCTTGTGTAGGTCCCTGCATCTGCAAGGTATGGATGTCAAATTCTTCTGAGCCATAGGAATATATTAATGATATTGAAAGATTGCAATTAATGAGTTTCTATCATACAATAGCATTCCACTGCCCTACCTATCTGTGATAGTATCTATGTTAGTCACTTGTCATAGAACACTTATTCTTGGTCCTATAAAGTCTTAGATTGTCTTGTGTCATCTCAGTACTCACTGGAATTTAACATAGGTACCTAGGAGCCTGCTGCCAGTCATACAAGTTGTCCTGGTTTCAGCTGGAATAAAGTTAATTTTCTTAGTAGCTTGTATAGTGCTGTGTTTTGGATTTAGGGTGAGAATAATGTTGATAACACACTAATGTTTTAGTCGTTGCTAAGCAGTGTTTATACTAAGTCAAGGACTTTCCAGCTTCTCCTACTGCCCTGTCAGCAGAGGCTGGGAGTGCACAAGAAACCAAGAGGGGACACAAGGACAGCTGACCCAAATGAACCAAAGGGGTATTCCATACCATATTGTGTCATGCCCAGTATATAAACTGGGGGAAGTTGGCCAGGGCCCACCGCAGCTTAGGGATTGGCTGGGCATCAGTCAGCGGGTGGTGAGCGATTGTATTGTGCATCACTTGTTTTGTATATTCTACTAGTAGTAGTAGTAGTATTCTCCCTTCCTTTTCTGTCCTATTAAACAGTCTTTATCTCAACCCACGAGTTTTACTTTTTTCTTTCCCAGTTCTCTCCCCCATTCTACTGCGGGGGGGAGGGGGTGAGTGAGCAGCTGCGTAGTGCTTAGTTGCCAACTGGGGTTAAACCACAACACAAGTTCTTAGAAATCTGTAATGAAGGGATACTTAAGAAGCATGTGAATAATTTGTTTCAAACTCACTTCCTCATCTACTCAGAAACAATATGTTTAAAGTATTGTGGGCCCTAAAACTAACCTGTAATATGACTTCGAGAGAGAAAATGAGGTGAACTTATGATGTATTAAAACAAAAAAGTTGCCTTTTAGGAGTTGTCACTAGAGATATAATCCTCTTTTCTTGCTAAGTTCCAAACTGAGAGCATTCTTTCCTGCCTTGGGATGGTTGTATAGAAATCTCTAACATATTTTAAAAAATAATAATCCATCCTTATCTTAATTGCTAGGAGGAAAATTTAAGAATAATTTTCTCTGCATGTACCTCTAGCAAATTATACATTGATATTATATTGAAAAAAAACCACTTCTAAAAACACATGCATTCACTTCTTATAAATTACCTAGTTACCAGTGATGCTTTAGAAATGGTGTTGTTCGGTAAGTCATAGTTTAGTAAGTGACCATGCATAGGCCCAGAGGACAGTATACTGTACTGCGGGTCAATTTTTCTGTGTTGTACTTGTGGGAGTTTCCTTCCAGCATTTAATTAACAGAATTAGTCACAAATGTGGATTTAAAACTACTTACAGTATGTCCTTAAATACAAGAATGTACAAAAAAATACTTCAATCTATGAGCTCATGCTGCATACGCACACAAAGCTCTGGTGTGACAGCTGAATAGCACTGAAATCTACTCAGAGAATTAACCTTATCCTTGCTTTATGTAACAGTCACATGCTCTCTGTCAGAAATAAAATCCATCCATATCACGGTTCTAATTCCTTAGCTATCAAGTCTAGAAGATCAGAAAAGGGGTGCTTTTGCTATATTCTTTCTTGAAAGGGAGATTTAATGAAGGTGTCATATGCCAAATACAAGATAACCACTGCTGAATGATTCTTATTATTATGACAGTATTTGTGTAATGCCAAACTGCCCTGTTAGTACAAACACACACAAATATGGAATAGAGTTAACTGTTCCTATCCCAGAGAGTCCACTCTATATATGCTTTTCCCTCGCTGTCAATCCTTTGTTTCGTTTCTGCTCCTCTAATCCCTTTTTAAGTGCTTGTGGAAGAAAAAATGATACCCTTTGCAGATAGCTGGGATACAGATACATACACATTTATTTTCACTAGCAATCTTCAAATTCAAATCAAAGCAGATTATGGTCAAAGGGACACTGAAATCATCAGATTAGTTATGCTCCATATGAAGAATAAAGTGTTATGTCTGGACAAGTTAATAGCAAGTCTTAGGAAAAATGCTTCCCTTCTTTTAATCACATCTTTCAATTACATATGATGAGCTCTAAATTTACTAAAGATAGTTTTCTTGTAAAGGAAATTGACTGCTAAAAAACAGTTCTAACTGTCAGCAGCAAAATGCAACAAAGTAGGCATTAGATTGTTATCTTTACCACATTAGCCAGAGTAAACTAAAGTACAGAAAGGTGAGGGACAAGTGTAAATGCTGTTTTATCACTAATTATCTCAGGGAGCTTTCTGAAGGTATATGGTCAAAGTCTCATTTTTGCATAATTTAAAACTGAACTGAACACAGTATTGAGAAATAAATGAGGCTGTAGAAACATTGCTTCATTGGCTGAAGGATAGGTTAGATCTCCTTTCCAACTTTGAGTTTTATGTGTCTGTTATCCACTGAATTTGCTGCCTACTCAATAGAATTATACAGGTTTTACTCACTGATGACATGCTTGTGACTGCAGAGTAGGACAACTTTTCATTTAAACACATACTTCTTTTCAGCTCTCTTTTTTTATTTTACCCTTCCCACTCTGCACACACTAAGCATCTTAGCAATCTCTGAAACTTTTGGGACCAGCATTCATAGGTCTAGTTAATAGAATTGTGTGTGAGAGCATTTGGGTGCCTGTGAGTTCCGAGTTGTTACCCACATTATTTTTCATATGAAGCATGAGTAGCTGGGTGATTTCAGCATACCTATGGCAATAATATGCATTGATTAATCCTGAGATCACTGCTGAAAATGTAAAAATGTCATTCTTTAAATTAATGAGATGTTAAAAGTAATTGACTGATAGCCTTGAGCTCTATTAAGGAGATTTTTGGTTTGTTGAACAGAATCTGTATGATGTTGTTGAAGGGGAGCATAGATACAGCACAGCAATAGAGATAGAGCAAAGATATTTTCCTACACCTGTTTTTACTGTATAATTAGTTGTGAAAGCCTATTTACATTTTCATTTTAACTCCTTCTTTACCTGTCCTTCCCCCTTCCCCCTCATTGTTCCTATTTCCTCTTAATCATGGGCATTATCCTTTCCCCCCATACCTCCACATACTTTGCCATGCTTTTTCCATCTTTGCTAGATCCTAACCAGGAGGCTATCAAATGGCTTCTGGTGAACTTAACTTATTTCAGAGCTGTGTATTTCAAGCAATCATAGACTACATAGCATGGGCAGGCTTTTTATAATGTGTTCATTCTCTGCTGATGTGCAGCCAACTATTTGGTCCTGTGTGCATACTATAGAGCACTGTCTCCAGGATTAAAGAGACTGTATATAACATTTTTGAAAGGGAAAGAATTTTCTGGGCTATCTTGGGAAAAATACTGAATTACTAAGCCAGCACCATAGCATAAACCTTTTGCAACATACTCCTTGCAGAAAAGCTAGCTTTATCTTTACCTGTAGAAGAAATTGATTTATTGTGTAAGGTACAACATAAGCTTTCCCTGAAAAATTTAATTACCAAATGCTAAGTTTAGAACTCTTTGGGTGTGTTTAGTGCCTGGCTTTCTGCAGGGGAAGATTTTGCAGAGCTGGCTGCATGGCTGGCAAACACACGTAGTTATGGAAAGAAGAAATGCAGCCCTTTTAATACTTGGATTTAGCCTGAATTCAGCCATTAATGATAGACCACTGAAAAAACGATACGCTGAATGATTGGTACAACTAATACTATGTACCTGTAGTTTGCATCAGTTGAGCATGCACAGATTTTATCAGCCATACCTACAAACCACAGTTGTTGAGGCTGCAACATTGTGTCCTGTACTTCATCCCCCTCTGACACACTTAAGTGTAAAGGAGATAAATTAGGTAAGGCCCTGAAATCAGGTATGTCCACTCATGTAGAAGAAAAATTAAAAATCTTGTAATGTCCAAATTCTGTGCCCTGTTATTTACATGCAGCCATAGTAACTTTTATTGTGTAGAGGATTTACTACTAATATTCACAAATTACAATAGTCTTTCCTACATATATCTTTATAGTCCTGCATTTGCAGAGCATAAAGCTGGTGATTTCGAGTTCTAATCTATAACTACCAAAGTAATATTTTAATGTGCATTTCCAGGAACACGTTGAAGGAAAAAACTGTGATCGTTGCAAACCAGGTTTCTTCAATCTGCAGCAAAATAATCCCAAAGGCTGTGAGGAATGTTTCTGCTCTGGGAAAACAAATGTCTGCACACACTCTCACCTTACCTACAGAAGTGTAAGAAAAATCATACCATATCAGTGCATGTCATTGGTTTTCTGTTTCTCTTTGTTGTTACTGTCTATTGTCACCAAAGTGCATCTTGTTATAAAATCATGCATGTTCTTTTATGCCCCATATATTTTTCATTTATCCAGAAGAAAATGCTTATAAGCTTTGTTTCTCTTCATTGTGAGAAAGTTCTGAAAAAGTGCAGTTAAGTGATGAGAAGTGCAAAAGAATTTACAACAGTCAAATATGAAGCCATGTTTATAAACACAGTCCTGGAATGTGCATACATAATCAGTCCTGAGTTAAATGCAACATATCCATAGGGCAACCTCTCTTGCAGGTCATTATTAAATTTCTAGACCTGAAATAATTAAGAATTTTGAAACATTAAATGTACCACACACAGCTTGTGTAAGAAAAAGTGATGCCCTACAGGGGGCGTTTTGAGTGAATTTCTTTTTCATACTGTATTCCTGGGAAAGGACATGAAAGGGAGATGAACCTACTGTTCTTATTTGTGCTGTAGAAAAATGCCTTTAGCCTGCAAATATACTCTAAACTTTAAATTAGTTCTCAAAGCTCAGACACTGATTCCACTGTAATGGATGTATGCTACATATTCATGTCTGCAGATCGAGTTTGGGAAATGTAATCCAGGTCTACTAGCTCCTGGTTTTGGCTGTATTGGTATGCTGGAATTTTGTGAGTAAAATCATATATGCTTAGTATGCTGGAAAATTTTGCATCCCAAGGCTGAGTTAATTTATTATTCTGCTTGTATCCAGGCTCCAGAAGCCATCCTTGTATGAACAGTATGCTCTTCTCTGATGATTCATTTCTAGTTATGGGATTTCAGAAATTCAAGTTCTGGTGCTTTCCAGCTTTGCTTTGGCTTTCTAAAAAAGTATATTTGAACTTGTAAGGCTTTAGAATTATAAATTATTCTAAATTATGCTGTCTACAACAATCAGAAACTGTATATCCATTTGTCAGCTCATCTTCTGTACCCTCTGTGACTGATATCATTTATTTAAAACTTGTATAATATTTGGAAATATTCTTACGCATATATTTGTATGATAGAATTTCCTCCTCAATCTGGACCATATGAAGCAGAGAAAGCAAATACTTCCAGTTACTTCAAACTACTCAGAAGTTATAACTCCCAGTCACATGCAATAAGAGAAATTTTTGTTGCTATTACTTTGTTTCCTTTGTTCCTAAACAGCTATTAATCATATAAACCTAATCAGTTTTTTAGAAATGGAAGAATGAGAGGCTGTGACTATTGAAATGACTGATGTCCTGATTCTCATTGTAATGTGTTTTGTTCTGGTTTTTTTCTTCTGTCATTATAGATAGAAGACATGAATGGCTGGTATCTGACTGGCTTACCGGGTCTCATCAGAGTTGCACCCAAGCAAAAGAGATTTGATGGGCATCAGCAGTTTAGCATCAGCAACGTGGCTGCGCGAAAAGTACTGCCACAGACTTATTATTGGAGTGCACCCAGTTCTTATTTGGGCAACAAAGTAAGTGCAGATGGTACTTGCCTAAACACTAATTTGATTTATTGACAAAAGACTTAAGGCTTTGAAGGGGCGTGGAACTGCAGGAAGATTAAGTTGGATAGCTATTTGACCAGCAAAACTGCAAGCAGAAAGAAATCAGGCATATGGAGTATTCTTGTGAAGGCAAAAGGTTAATTAGAGAAAACTAACTAGGTCACTTTGAACCTGAGCCCTTTTCGGGCTTCTGCTGTCAGGTATTAGAGAAGTCTGTACAGTTTGCAGCATTGTTTTTTGAACAAATTAGCTGGTGTGTGGTTCAGCTTGTCCTGTTCTCTTCCCACCTTGTCCTCAGCTTTAAAAACCAGTTCCCTCGTCTGCTTTTCAGAGAGGCAAGTTGTGTATCAGATGTTGTGGGGGTGTGTTACAAAACTTTAATGTTTGGCAAGAAACTTGTGGTGGGGGAGCTCTTTGCCCTAGAACTCAGAAAATGCTTTTGTGAGCTCTGTGCGAGTTCTAATGCATGTATTTATCCAAGTCTGCATGTGTCCATGTGTGCACATACATACACACATATTCATGCCCTGCAGATTAATACCAAATATTTGCTTTCTAAAGTCTTGGATACTTTAGTGGTCTATCAGGCTTCTTACCACTAGAGTTTCTGCTACCTTCATAAAAATCTCTTTTTTTTCCAGAGAGTAGAATTGAGGACTGAATGAGTCCTAAATGTGAGGAAAGCTAAACAGCTTTCCCTTTACCCTAACTCCGATCATGCTAAAACTTACCAGAAATGCTAACACTAATACACTTGAGCACATTTTCCTCTGTAGTCTCTTCAGGCTAGTCAACCTCTTATTTATTTATTTTCTTCCTGCTGGCTGAAAATCAACATGACAGAAGGTAAGTGAGCATGTTGAAACTAAATAGCATCATTCCAAAGAATTGGGCATCCTGTTCATGGCTATAAATTGTTAGTCAGGCTCATTTTGCTGGGCAAGGGAGAGTTTCTTCTATAATCTTCCATGTCTGTTGAACTTACCCTGAGATATGACCTGATACTTTTCCAGACAGAATTTTATTCTGCTTCTATTCAGTGAGCAAAATAATGGTAAGAACGTGCACAAATTATTTGAACACGGAAGATATTTTTTCAGTGTAATTTGGAGGTCCTTTGTGGTTACTGTCAAATATCTCTGTATGAATGAAGCAATTTGCCTTAATAACCTAACCATATAAATTTTTGATACTACAATAATACTGAAAGCACTCACAAATTACCACAGTACATCTTAACTGTCATGTTGCATCATGTAAATTATAGTCATAATGACATGCTTAGGCCATATGATTTATGCTATGGAAAAGGAAATGGAAATAGAACATTGAGAGTCCTTATTTGTAAACTCAATAAAACATTTCTCCACTGAAACTGGATAAATCCAAATAGCTGAAACTAGATAAAAACATCCTTTCTTGAGAGTGATTGCTAGCTGTGTTACAGTAGAATAATTGGTGTTTCAGAGCAGGCAAGCTTCTTTAAGAATTTTTGTCTTAGGAAATGATTTAGAGAATGATTTAGGAAATCTTATATCAAGATGTACACTTCTACCGTAATATATAAACCTTGTGTCACAGAAAACTGCCTTTCCTTTTTATTGTTAAAATTATGCTCTTAAATACTATTCCCCAAAATAAAATTGAGTAACAAAAGGTTGTAAACAACCTGCATTTCCTAGTTTTCAAATATAGCTTGAAAACCTTATTTAAAATAATTCTTTTAATATAAAGTAGGCATGTTGTGCATATGCCTCCACAATGTTGATTGCCATATGTTTGCTATCTGCTTGTTTTACATCCATCTCCAAATGCTTCTTTTGGATGAAAAAAGCATTATAAATAGGATGCTCCTGAGTGTGCAGCCTTCAGCTTTTTCTTTTTCATCTAAATCTGGGTGACACTAGGCTATGTGATACTGGTCTTTGACTGTGTCTCTCTAAGGAGACATTATAAATAACAAGAGGCTATAGATGGTACAAGATTCTTCTTTATGTCAGAGTGGGACAAGAACATGAGCAAATTACTTTAACAACATCACCATATCCTTTCAGTCTTCTAAATGTATATGCTGCTCTCAAAACCTAAATTTTGTTGTACAAATACAGATAATTTTTTAAAAAGCCAGATATTTTAACTGACTATATATGTGTTTGAACCGAAAAATTGAACATTGTTTTTAATGCAGAATAAGTTTGGGAGTAATCTGGAGAAATTTAATTTCTAGAAATAAAATATCTAGTGGATAACTTGGGAGAACAGATTTAAAATGGCTAGTATTAACGTTTTAGTAGGTGTCATAAAATAGTTTATCTCCTTGCCTGCCTAGCTTGTCATCGCCTTTTGAACTAAGGAATGCAGCAATCATGAGGACTTGCGGTCTGTTAGAGCTTCTAGTTACTGAAAAATTGTCTTATTCTATCAACTCTAATTGCATTTTAATTTGAAATGTATTTGAAATCCCCATTTGTTTTTTGTTAGCAGTTTCTTAAATTGTTCTGACAATGGATCTATAAGGTTGTTTTAAACTTGTGTCCATGCTAAAATATTTTATAAATTTGCCTGAAAGTGTTATGGGTTACATTGAAATAATGTTTGATCAGAGCACTGAAAGGAAAGTGTAAAATTAATTAAAAATTAGATACCAAACTCAGGATGACATGAAACACTTGTTTCTTTAAAGTCAGTGTGGAAGGGTTAGGTGTCTGCAGTGTTTCAGAAGTCTGACATGATGTATATACTCTGCCTCTTTTCCTTTGACACCTCAGCAAAAAGTAATTTGATCATTTGTATGCTGAGCAGAAGCCATTTACGATTAGCCAAAAGAAAACATGATATGGAGCATATCTAAATAAACATGACCCCCCCATCACACACACACACACACACAAGGGGCAGCTGAGGCCACTTGAGATTCCATGAGGAAACATCCGTCTTTGGTTAGAGAAAGTCTCTCTGCTTTTATTTTGTCACTGCTGCTGCAAATTTGTGTTCCCTTTCTCTGCTAAGGGCCAGCTTTAACCATGAAGGTGGAGATTTACTCCATCTCTTTCAGATGGTTAGGGCACTGCCCTTGGTCAGCAGACACAGGTTAGTTCAGCCTTTAGGTGGAGGCTGTCCTAGAATCCAAGTCTCTGAACATTCTTAGGTCTCAACACCCAGCAGTCCCACAGAAAACAGATAATATATCCCCTCTAAGTCCTCTGTCTGGGTTTTGAGCAGATATTAATGCTGCCATTACTCAGACTGCAAGCAATGTGACAGAAGCCCTAAACTACCTCTGCTCAAAAGCACTGTTTGCTTATTGACAGATTTTACTCAGATTGAGAAGTTTCTTGCATCAAATGTTGTTTTACAGGAGTCATTTGAACTAGTTGTATGGCATGATCCCATTCAGTGTAAGTAAAGTTAATGTAGTTTGGTCCTTCATGAAGTCAGAGTATGGTGAAAATTAAAGCAAAAGATGCTTGAATAAAAGGCTTTGTTACCTCTTGGAAAAATTCTAGTACATCATGTTTGTCAACTCCATAGACTTAAGTAGCCATATTGTGGATACATTGTTCTTTCCCTGACCTCTAGTTACAACCAAGACAACAGCTGAAAGTTTTGTGTAGAGTCTGTGCATACAGAACAGAAAGGGGTCTTGTTTGACTTAACGCTGTCACTTCATTTATTTTACGTGTTCTTTTACAATTAGCTGTGTAACCTATTTGCTGACTGACAGAAGTCAATGTTTCTTTGAGTCCAGAAATGAAGACACTATAATAAGCCTGTAGTTAATACGTACAAAATTTAAAAATCTATCAGCCCTTTAAAAGTACTCTACCATGGAAAGCTAAAGATTGGGATGGAGTGAGCAGTTTGTTTTGTGACATATTATCTATTGCACACTGCCCAGAATACCTCATAGGATTAAATATTGAATTATAAAATAATCATAAGCTAGGTCCTTGTGGCTTTTATGTTTATTTCCTTCCATTTGTTTTCATTTCTTAGGCAATTCTGATGCAAAAGGCAGAATAATGCAAAGCAAATTGCAGTCTACAGCTCCCAGAGGGGAGGGAGGGAGTTGAAACCCAAAACATAAAGAAGCGTAAATAATACAATAATCAGCTGGAACAGAACTCCCAGGATCAATTGTCCTAGATTATTAATGCATCTAAACCCAGAAAGCTTCATCTAATATTGTCATGGTTTCCGATCTTGAGACTTTCTTGTTCATAGGACATGATAGAGTTAGATAGATCTACAACTCTCTTTGTTGCTTTTACTGCCTGTCTCAAAAAGGAGAACAAGCTAACCTAACACCTTTTAGTATAAATGGATGAGATGCAAATTAAATTGTTGTTGGAAGCTACTTTTTTCTACCATCAGTTTGTTTTGAAATTCATTGGCCTCATGAAAAGCAGCGAGTGACCTAGCCTACCTAATTCCAACACTCAGCTGTGTCTTCAATTTAGCCAGCAGACTGATTTTTTTGAGCATGTGTCTGTATTGCTTTTATTGTCAGGGAAGCAAAGTAGTGAAACTTACGTGGGCCGATGCGATCTCCCTTTGTGCACCTTTATAAGATACTTCTTTCTTTCAGCTGGTTATATGGACAGTTTAGACCCTCATGTAGAATATTTGGTTCCCTTGTGCAGATGGGTTGTCCAAGTCTAAGCAGGCCACCCCACCATTTAGTAACATAATGGCAGTGCTTGAAGTATCTGCTAACTGTTTGAAGGATTTTTCCGCAGTGATGGTAAGTCCGTACTTCGTGATGAATTTGCCTCTTTTTTATACCCTCTGCACAGAAAAGAGTTTCAGCCCGAGATTTGAATGAAGATTTGACGAACAAAGAACATCTGCAAGCTTGCAAAAGTAAATTGGGGATGGAGTAGGGAATGTGATCCTCAAGTATAAGGCATAACATATCAAAAACAATTTTGTATGGACATTTATTGATTCTTAATATCTTGTAAATTCAAGTGGGATGAAATAGTTAAGTTACATGCACATTATCCATATTTGTAAAAGAAACAGTAACAGGCATCAGCAGCACATAGTATGCAAGAAATCTCCATTCAGTGTAACACCCCTGAAGTTATTCACAGTTGCTGCAGACCCTCAGATTTTTTTAAGTAGTGTCAACAACCAACACATAGCAGAAAATTAAAATGATTCATTTGATCCTAAAGAAAAATAGCTTTTGTAAAGACAGCTACTTCAGTATCTTTTGCCTTTCATATTTGAATGTATTCTTCTGATAAAAAGCTGATTTAGTTTATTGATATGTTTTCATTTTTAACAAGTAAACCTTAAACTAATATGAATAATGTAATTTTATTTTAAATCACAATCTAAATTGCCTTGACTGAAATTAAGTCACCATGGTAATCAGACTCAGTCAACATGTATGAATGAAGATGTTTTCAACTTATGCCAAATGTGCTGTTTATTTTATTAGTACTTACTTCACTATAGCTTCTAGAAATTGAGATAATAGGCAAATTCAGATACTGAAAGGATGAGACAAACACAGCAGGAATACAAGTGAAGAGCAAAACATTTTAAAGATCTGAACCACAGCTGACTGAAGCTTCCATTAAGTTTACTTGATTTGTATTACATGATTGGCTTTAGATTCTCTATCTTTGCTGATATATTCTCTCAGCATGACACCATGAAATGAGGCAGGGGTAGGTCTCTGATTATTCTTTCACAGCTCTGGCTAGTGAAATTTTGCTTGATCCCCAGTACAAATTGAAACAATATCAGGGCTCCTATTTGGGGTTCAGCTGTCCATGACTGTAAAGAACTACCAAGACATAAGTAAATTTTGAACACTTTGTTCCTCATTAATGCTTTTAATGATGTTTGGATAGCCTGTTGGGACAGTTCAAGTACAGCCATTATTGTGATTGCAAGCAAAGCTAACGATGCCCAATAGATTGTTATGGCCTCTTTGTGCCTTGGAAATTAGTTGAAACAGGGCTCAGAATCTGGCTAGCTGAGTCCACTGACTGCAGTATTTCATGCATCCCATGATACATTTAATTTCTTTATGCTAAAATCATCTTATATAACTGTAGAGAAAAGACGAAATTTATTGTTGGTGAAATTATTTCATAAATCTCAAGTGTTCTTTGTGTTACCTGCTTACCCAAGTCTGCCTTGAAGGCAAGGGTTTTAATCAATAGTGGCAGTTGACAAATGGAGAAACAAGCAGGAAATAAAGTAGTTTCACAAAAGAAGGGATGTGAATGCTAGAGAGAGAATACCAAGAGGTGTTAGGAAATAATGAAGAAAGTAAATTGGGGAATATGCTTGCCAGTTTGAAAAGTCTTACTCTTCTTATCTCTGATCCCAAATACTAAAATACTGAAGGATCCAATAAAGCAGAAGAAAAAGAAAAAAAGTCTTTGACTTGGAAAGAATTAATATATCTGGTGATCTGTATTGAGGGCTAATCAACATGCAAAGAAGCATGGTGATGGTGATTCCTAAGCTAGAGATAGCTAAATTGAACAGTGGTTACTTAAGACTGCAAAGGAAAACTGAAGTTTATGAAAGGGAGGTTACATGGGGGGTTTGTTCCTCTTGTATGCCTTTGCATACAAAGTACTTCTTCAGCAAATAAGCATTTGCTTTGAAAATTATATTTGGAGTTCCTTGCTGATCACAGGTTACCTGGAAGTAAAGGGTTTAATGGAGTTTTACTCAACTTGTCCACTTACATTAATCAGGCAGCATTTATAGTCCAGACATCTAGTTGATACTGGGTTACACAAGGGTGTGATGAAGGAATCTATGCCCATCACTGAAAGGGTATACATAAGAGCTACTGAAAGGTCATTCTCAAAATACGAGATCCACAAAGAGGTAGTGTTCAGTTCAGTTTCCAGATTTCCCTTTAAGAATAACTGAGTTCCTATTTCAGATTTACCTGCCTCCCCCCCAGTTTACTTTAAATTTAAATAGATTTAAATAGATTACAAAAACTTGAAGTAGAATGTAATTGAATTTGTTGAGTTTAGAACTCATTAGTAGAACTGCATGATGCCACTGAGCTTTAGGTTTGTAATTATGTGGTATTCAACTTTTGCTTTCCACGACAAAAAGGCAGTGTGCAGAAGGGCAAAAGTACTGAGAATTTCTGATGGTGCACAAGGGAAACAGCCTTTTCTGCAAACCATTTGCAGAACTTTCAATCTGTGCTATATTGTTTTTGAAGTCTGGCATGCTCAGTAGCACCTGACAGTCTCAAAATGTTCTTGACAAACAGCTTCTGTACAAGATAGATATATTCCATTATTTCCATTTTACATACAGGAATTAGCATTGCTTTTCTTCTCGTCTGTCTTCAGACACTAAGTTTTGGTGCCTAAACTTGATTGACTAACTTTACCTTGTGTCATTAAGAAGTTTTAAGACCAAACCAGTGTAGCACAGGTGCCCAAATCCAAGCGCTAGTCACCTGTGTACAAATGCAATTAAGAGGTATATGCACGTGAATTTGTGTGACGCATATTTCACTGTATGGGTGTCATGTGAATTTTTAATTAGTTCATAGGTCTGGGACACCTAATCCAATGAACTTTGTTAGTGGCTTTTTACATCCATTATCAATAACAGAAAGGTTGGATATTTGTACCACAAAATATTGGCAGGAGTCACTCATTTTTAACACACAAACCACCATTACTAAGTGGAGTATAGAAGGAGGGAGAGTGGTTTATCAATGGTTGAAAATGGTACAAATTCAATTAAGGTATCATTAGTGAAAGAAGGCTCAAACTGACACTCGAAGCGCATAGAAAGAGCTGCTATTTTATTTTATTTCATTTTATTTTATTTTATTTTATTTTATTTTATTTTATGTTTGTTTATGGGGAGAAGCAACCAGTTTCACAAGTAATGATAATAAAAATTAAATGAGTAATTTTGTGAATTCTATATATTCTTGACTTTTTCATAAATGTTTGGTGAGTGGTAGGGCCATTATGCTGTGAGTGCCTTACAAACGCTGATTTGCAGAGGGTGATATTCCATACTTACTAAATTTCCAGTCAGTCATCCAAAAAGTATCAAAATTATCACTTTTGTATGTTTCAGTTTAGTAAGAAAAAGACAGAGAAAGGCAGACAATCAGATAGTCTGATACGAACATAATATTTTAACATCTGTACTGGATCTGTTTGGGCTGTAGTTAACTTCCTTCATAGTGGTATGTGTGGTGCTGTGCTTTGCATTTGTGGCTAAAACAGTGTTGGTAACACACCAGTCTTTTAGCTCTTGCTGAACAGAGCTTGCACAGCATCAAGGCTTTCTCTCCAACCCTTGCCACTGATCTTTTAAGTCTTTTCACCTTCCTTCTATTTTCTCCCCATCCCATGGGAGACAGGAGTGAGTGAGAGGCAGGCGGGGGTTTGGCTGCCGGCTAGTGTCAACCCACCACACCACCATTGAAAGTGATAGAAGAAATATAAACTTAAAGCCTTTGTCAATGCAGCAGTTGCAAAGGAAGTTTTCAGTATGGCTGCAATATAGTGACAAAGAATTGAACAATGAAATAGTAAGTGGAACTGACAAGACAGTAGCACAATAGTGATCAGAAGCTTGAATTATTGGGTTAGTTTTAACTTGTCTTTTCATAGAGTCATTATTCTAAACAGGTAATATTGTGACTCACGATGTGATCTAATATCTGAACAGGGTATGAAGCATCCTTTAAATCCTGTAGGTCATGTGTCTCATGTACACTATTCCCTCTGTTTCATACCCTATCATTCATTACCTGATGGCTAAAGATTTCTGAATGGACCCATACTGTTCTGTTATATCTCTAGAAGGCAAAAGAAGCTCCATTACTTTACGTTCCTATTAAATTTACATACTGTAAGCTGATCTTTAGCAGGAGAGAATGATGGGGCAAAGATTTTATTCTCCAGAGAGAGGATTTAGCTCATTACAACAAATTTCTTTAGAAAGCAAGCCTCAGTGGAAATTTTAAATATTCAGTAAGTTTCTAGAAGTAAGAGTTACCCTAACTACAGAATGAATTTGCCCTTGCCTTCCTGGACCCAAGAGACAAAAGGGTTAAGACCAGATATTTGGCATATTGAAGGGATAATCATGTGCTAGAACCCCAATCTGAACTGTGATGCATTATTAAACAAGTGGTTTGTTGGGTGATTGAATATTACCTGCAAAGCACTCCTCGTCTCCTTGAGGCACATCCAGAGCTAACTGAATTGAGCCAATTAGACTGACTGTCTCTTCAATGAGTTGTGACCTATCAATGGTAATAGCTTATTATGATGATAAATGAACCCATCTCTCAAACTGAAGTCTGAGTACACACTTCAGCAGTTTCCCTGAATCATAGGGTCATTACCTATCAACTTCAGATTGACAGAAGCGACAGCAATGTGAGCAGATACCATGCATGGGTAGACACAGATGATTGTTTTACCCTAATGAATATATTTGCACTTATTTTTTGTGAGGTTGTTTTGTGGTTTTGTGGGTTTTTTTTAATGGGCCTGCCTGAACATTCCATATTTTGTTAGAAGTACCTAACATTTCTCACAATGTGTGCAGTACCACCCCTGTCTCCTGAAATGGCTGGATGAATTTCTGATTGGTATCTACATGCCTTTTCAGTCTCAGAGGCACTCTGTATTATGATACAGGTGAATCCTTTTTTCTAATTGAAGAGTTTCTTTTATTTGTTTGGCCCTCTTAGTCCTATCAATTTATTTTCCAGAGGTAATTTCCTCAGAAAAATGAGTAAGATAGAGGAACTGTAACATTACCAATATTTTTCATTATTTTATTACAAGCTTTTAAAACCTTTAAATATTAAATATAATGAAATACTTAGACACTTCTGGACCAGTTCCTTGGCTAGTTTAACACTTTTTGGTGACAGGAAAATTTTTCACAGTGAAGGCAGTTGTTTTAACAACTTTCTGTGTCACTTTTCTTCTGGGTTTTTCAGGTCATTCCCCCTCTGCCCCCCAGTTAAGGATTTCAAGTGTATTTTATTATTTAAAAATAACAGTGCCAGAGATACATACCTTCAATTTACTGTCCTGAAAGAAGATTTTGGTTATGACTCAATTTTTAAAATAAAATTGCGTAAGCTAAATGGCTTTATCTATTCCTAAACCATATCTCAATTATCCCTTAGATAGCTAGAGTCTGCTCTAAAAGCGTGGCCTGGAGTGAGTACTCCCTTGAATGAAAGGCTTTAACCTATGCGACTAGCCAGTCAGTGCAGCAATCCTACCTGTATCCATGCCTCTTTTACATAGTATGCTTTGTTCCAGGTTTCCTGCAGTGTGTCCTGGTGAGCTGTGCCTCACTGCAGTGCATACTTTACTGTGCAGTTAATAAGGCAAAACTTACAAAATTTTAAGTTTGCTTTGCCGTGAACTGGGTATCAGGTTTCCAGCAATATTAATGGATATAAATACAGTGAATAGTAATCCATAGTCTTCCATCAGTATCGTATCTTCCATGCTCCAGAAAACCATATTGCAATATTTCATTTACTTTGAAGTTTTTTTGAAGCTTAGATGATCAAAGTATGTCATATTATAAAGGAACTCTTTCTTCTTACATATTTTGAATTAAATGCAACAGTACAGAGCTATACATACAAAATGTTATTAAAATGTTTGCCAAGTTAAAAAGAAGAGATGGAAAAGTAAAAAAAGTAAAATGAAAAAGAAAACTAACAGATTGTATTCTGTTGTCATTAGTTATGGAAACAAAATTTCCTAACTTAATAAACCTAGGCAGTCTAAGCTAATAAAACTGGTGGACTGAAACTTCATTTTTTGACTTATGAAGTAGATTTGTAACAACAGATGTCTTTAAAGCTAATCAAATAAATTTGACATTGTTTGGTCAGCTGTGTCTTATTACTTAAATGTGTAAGCTAATTCTGTTTAGTCTGCTGTGATGAAAAGTCCTTTTGAGAAAGAACTTTCTAAATTTTGTTGCTGGGATTCATCTTATGTGATGTGCAGTCCAGTAAATTACTTCTCTCTTTCATAGATGATGTATTAGTTCAGTTTAGGTAGATGCACAAAGCCCCAGTTTTGTCATTGTCCTATGTCTTCTGTTTTATGTCAAATATATGATACATATACATATATGTTTGAATACAAATAGCTTTATACATTTTTCTTATATTGTGAACAAAAATATGAATGTGTGACACAAAGGATGCAAGAGAATAAAACTAGTCAGATGAGATTAAAAAAACTTAGAAACTTAAATATAGGAATGATCAAAGCAACCTTTCTTAAACAAACCTCTAGCTCTAATATAAGAGCTAGCTAACAATTCTTCATTAAAATACTGGTTTGGCTTTTTCCACCAAACATTTTCAAATTTTCTACTAGAAAATTTGTTTCAGATACTTTGTTTCAGATTTTGAACAGTGTCTGAGCCTGTCTGGCATTAATGGAGATTTTCTGAGCTACTGCAGCCTGCCTTTGCGGATCTGTCATTCCTATTTTTTTCCTTTGTTACTGAAAGGGAGCTAGAAGTATTAGAAGAGTTTTAACAATTGGTAACAAATACAGCAACTCCAAATCTCTTATTCCCACCATGAATGTGATGAAGTAGATGACCTTATCAGTAAATCATCAGACTCATTACCAAGCCTTACCAGAGCTCCATGATACAAAACATCCCTCTGCCTGCAATATTCAAGGAGATAAATGATAGCTGAAGGATTTGGGAGAGTCAAAAGAGCTCTCCAAATCTTGGAGTATCTCCTGACTGTCTCTGCACTGAATCTCAGTTTCAAATTAAGTAGAAATGCATTCACTGTTCAGTGGTGGTCTCATCAAACTGTGAAACCTGTATGAAAATCTGTGACAAAATATGGTCAATACAATTTACAGAGTTGCAAATCTAATGTTTTTCTGAAAGCTACAGACAAAAGTAAAATGACATAAGAAAAAAGCTTCCAAATATTCAATGCAAATTTTGTGAGGAAAAAAAAAATATAAAAAAATTGATGAAGCTCATATGCTTTTGAAATAATGAAAGCAGCAGCTTTTCCCTTAAGTTATAGTTGTTTATAAATATTTTTACTGATTCTAGTGTACTTTCAGTCCACTGTCTATATACTTGGCTCATAGCCCTTGAGAGTATTACTCTAGGCAAATATGAAAAACTAAGCCTTAACTACTTTTCCTGTAAATCATTATTTAGCTTCTCTGTCTACTTTCTTTCCGGTATTGTGAAGTGTTTTCTGTATTTGCTTTTGAGAAGTAAGATAATTCTGGGCTATCATCTGTAGATGCATTGTACAGAGTATTAACTTTGTTTTGATCACGTATTGTGTGTTCCAAAAGGTAAGTGCTTTTGCTTCCCTCTCAAGGTTTTTACATGAAAGTTCTTTCAAGCTGTCTTTCAGTATTTTGGATGGCTAAACGCTGCAGGTGCTGTTTAGAAAATGGTTGTTCTATAGATCTATGAAATGTTTTACAACAAGCAAGTCTCATTTTTTTCATGGATGCAGCTAACATCTATGTAAAAATTTACAGTAAATCTATAAAAAATCTAAAAAAAAAAATCTTCTTCCAAAGATTCTTAGTGTTTTTAACACAGGAAAACTTATTTAAATTGTATGTAGGTTTCTTGTATGTATTTTGCATGTTTTATTTTTTATTTCCATTTAAAATTCAACATTTTATGTCCATTCCTGCATAAAAGATATGCAGAATGTGTAGTTATGTTCTGCTCTGTAACAAAGCAAAAGTCTGTATTTTTTCAAATTCAGAAATTTTGGCTAGTTTGAATATATCCAGGGCTTTCTGAGTTGAAAATGACAAATTATTTACTTAGTAACATTATGAATTTTTTCTTATGTTTAGAGAGAGGGCACTAGTCTAAACAGATTTTGATCTGACCTACTAAAGTCCTTCTGACATTTTTAAAACACAAATTTAGTTTCATATTCAAATACCAAAATCATCAGAGATGAAAATCTATCTATCAGTTTCTCTATTTAGGTACCTGAGATTTTTCTGTGATGCTCAGAGGTGTAGAGGAGAACTGTAGCAGAAATAAGTGTAAAGTGACTATAGTAAACCACGTCTTTGACAATGATGTTTCAGAGTTTCTTGCCTGTTAGAAGTGTGCTGTTTTCTAGTTTGGGAAGGCCCAATATTCATAGATACTACCACATGTATACTACTACTGCAGCATTTCATAAAGCACTGAAAACACTGGTTAGTTATTGAAATATGTTCACTTTGCCTGAAGAATATGGTGAATTTAAACTTCTATTGCAAAGCAGGATTTATTTTGCTCTAGGCAGGTAGTGACTACCACTTTAAAATAAGTGGATGTTAATTAATGCTTGAATACAGCAGATATTATATTGGATAATGTGGCTACAAATCCACATTATTAATGAAAAGATCCATCATAATGAGTATATTACCGTCTATGCTGAATTATGATGGAATTCTTATGGTAGGATAAATGACATCCATTGTAAAACCTAATGGATATCATTATGGTCAGTGTTAAAACAATGAATACCAAATGAATGAGTAATAGGAGGGACACTAAAACTAGATTTTATTCATTAGCTGTGTTGCTCAAAATGTATAATCATAATCACAGATTTATGTACACATCTTAGTTAACTGTGTGTGTGCTTTGGACAATCTGGGGCCATCAGGAAAATTTGACCATTGTAGCAAAAAGTTCTTAACCACTGCACTTGAAGTACCCATATATGTTTTATTAAAGTATTGAAAGTACAAAGAAAATAGTCTGAATACTGCCCAAAAGGCCATAACTCTTTTCTTCTTTTCTTTTGTATACAAAGGAACTTAAATAGAAATCCCAGCAGTATGACAATGGCAATTAAGCAAACATTTTATAATTGGTGTGCTTTATTATCCTGACTCTAAGAACAAAATCATGAATACTTAGTGACTTGAGCTGCCCTAATAAGTACATCTGCTTGGGATACCATTCAGCATCCCATTAAGAGCAACAATAAAAGCACCCCGTAAGGTAGCTCCAACTATGAGTACATTTTAGGTTTATTGAGCTCGTCAAACATCCCAAAGTTCTTACAGTTGTCCATAGGGCTTCTTTGTCATTGTAAGCTCTGTGAAGGCTTCTAAGAGGTTCTCGTTATTAATTAATTAGTTAACTTATTGATTTATTCCTAGTTAGTTTTTGTGCCAGCTCTCCACAGGGAAATGCAAATTGCTACAGCTTTAGAGACAGTTATCTTTTTAACAACTGGTCTAAAAATATCACATGATCCCACTGAGTTCTTATTTTTAGGGAGGGGAAAGGGACAAAGTGGAGTTCATAGGGGAATTGTGTCTAGAAAGAGAGTGGATGCATGCTTGCATGTGGCCTAATTCTCATCTGGACGATCAGGAAGAAAATGAAGTATGATTTTACCAGAGAAGTATGGTTCATTTTTATGGGGGATTTTTTGTATCTTAAAATAAGGAAGGCAAAAATTCTCTGATTTGTTCTCAGTCTGTATTGGGTATACAAACGTGTATTAGCTATTCTATTACAGAGCTTTGATCTGGATCTATATTAGGTGTTCTGTTCTGTGGAGCTGTATCAGTTATTCTACAGTGGCTCTGAGGAAGAAGTTCCACCTGCAATACTGAGAGAAGTGGAAGCACAATGTGTAATAAAGCAGTAAACCGCAAACAAGATTCACACTGCAGATCTGAGAAGAGGAATTTTTCCTGAGAGGGAGATCATAGATTCAGGTTTAGAACTACTCTTGCCAAGTAGTTTTATTTGGCTCTTCAGGGAGAACAGAGAGGTGTGGTAATACATTATCTTCTGAGTATGTTGCTATTATTATGATCATAAGGCATGGAAAGAAAGGTTTATAGTTCCAGTTCTTGACATAGACTCAAAAACCATTAGTATCTGTCAGAGGAAAAGGCAAAGTCTGAGAATATAAAAATATCTAAACTGTACAAGAGAAAAGTCCATCCAGCCCAGTAGTCTATTTAATCACAGTGGTCAACAGCAAATGGTAAGGGAAGAGTGTAAGAAGTAGGCAAGGGCATAGTGATACTTCATCACATATTTCCCTAACCTAAACTAACCTGTAGCCTGAGTACCTCTAAACTGATGGAGGTGTCTTTGTATTTAATGGTCTTCATTCATCCTAACTGCACATTAAAACCTTTATCACACGAAGATCTAACAATAAATGAGGGTCTTGTTTGGGACAGCATGTCTGGTTCTGTGGCAGGCCACTCCATGTCCTGCCTTCTGCCATTGTTATTTGATTTTGAATTGTCCCTGAAAAATGGTTTGTATGGGGAAAATCCAGGAGATCAAAATGTTTTCTGTCTAGCCTCAGTTGCAATATTAAATGTTCTTTATTTTTTTTAAGCAAAACCATAGTGTTTTTGGAATAGGTCTTAGTGCTGCTTTACTCTGTCCATTTATACTGGCAAGTCAGATAAGTGTACTTTGTAAAGAAATGCAGGTATTTGCCATGACGTCAAAGCACAAACTAATATATTTTCTTCTTATCCATCTGTTTATGCTGTAAATTGCTATCTATTATGTTTGACACTGATCAGAAAGAAGGAAAATATTTTGAGATTATATTGTAGGAAAATACTTTTAAATGTCTCTTTTTCAGGGATGAGTTATTTCTGTCTTCACATTATAATCTTCTGCTAATTAGTTAAGAGTTAGGTTAGCAGTGATTAGGATCTGTATGTCCTTGGCGTTAATGCATTAAGAATTTTTAAACCTCTAATCCAGGTTAGTATCAAAATAAATGAAGGAACCACATATTGTTATTACTCTTCTAATCAATGTGATTGTATCACACACTACATTTTTGTACTGGAGTATATAAAAAGCAGTGAGCCCTGCGAAGTTATCTGAGCCAGTACTAAAATAGCTAAATAAGGTTGAAGAAGGGAAAACAATAAATCAGATCAAGTAGAATCCTAGGAGGATACAGAAAAGAATAATTAGTGTAACTGCTTTTCAAGGCACATTCTGGCTTTTCTTGAGTGGGCCCATGCAAGAGAAGTAGTGGTCAAAAAAGTATCTTTCCCAGCTTATGTTGTCTCACTTCAATTGCAGAAATGAGGTCAATACAGCATTCTCCAAAACCTGCTCTTTCCTGACCAAGAACTTGAGTTTTGTGGGACAGTTAGTTGTATAAAAGTATATGTGATCATGCCGTCATCCTTTTTACTTATCAGCGCCTCAGCTGTGGTAGTGCTCTGTACTCCTTTAAAGATGCACCAATTCATGATATTTTGCACACTATCGACGTTGGTTATGAGGCAGAGAAGATGTACTTCATTTCCTAATGTCTTGTCTTAAACCTTAAACCTCTTTCTGGGGGCCATAAGAGTGACAGTGTGTGTCCTCAAAATGGAGTTGAGATTTTTGTTCTTAACTGCATACTAGGTCAGTAGCTACTCTGCATTGGTACTGTCTTCTCTATTCCTGTAGGCACCACAAATTGCAGATGGCCAGTTTTCAGTCAATGAACATAGTTCCACTGAGGCTACTGTTGCTGTTTGTTGTATAGCGGTATCCAGGCTAAAGCATATAAATGTCTAACCATTAATGTAATGTTGAAATGTTGTTAGTCATATCTTGTTTCACATGTGTGTTAAGTCATTAATTAAGCCTTTTAGATATTAAAACACCATGAACATGAAAACAAAACTCCATAGTAGAAATTACTGCTAGAGCACTATGACTAGAAACAAAGTTCTTATAAAAATGTTCAAAGGGAATTGTGGAGTTAAAGCACTTTGTGTTATGACTTTGGGAAGCAAGTAAGCAAATAATGGTGCACAAATACATGGCACAGGCACCATAGCAAGTTAATCTCTTCAGAGTTCCTCCTCCTTCCCAAAAGTGAGCTGCATTAGGCAATTAGAGCTATAAAAACAATCTGACCTGAGAGATTCTCGTGCTGTACGGACTGAGGATTAGGTCCTGCTCCAACAGTCAATTCACTTAATAACTTCTCATGACTGAAGTTACATTAGTCACTCTTCTATCTTTTATAGAATCCAGCTAAGCTAGATCAATATCCTGAGGAAATGTGGCTTTCTATTTTAGGATGACATTTTCTGACTTGGCAAGATATTATCTTCATACAACATGTGTACAATATGGTACTAATTTATGTCTGTATGTTAGTCTGGGAAAAGTTGTCTTGTGCAGTGTATTAGGACTTACAACTATTACTTTAGGGATTTCTAAATGCTCTTAAAGTTTCATACACTTCCTCATTTTACTGTAAAATGATACTGTATTGAGCAGAGTCTAGAGTTGTAACTGTACTGAAATGGAGGCCTAATAATTTAATAATAATTTTCATCATTAACTTCTCATTCCAGTAGGCTGAAACTGGGGTAATAAAGTACTGCTGGGCCAAAACTCAACACATAAACTTCTGTATTCAACCATAAGATGGTACTTGGATGGAATGAGTTTTAAATAAATAATTAAATAATTACCAAAAATGAAAACAAAAGTTTGCCAAGAAGTTTTTGAGCTACAATGTTGGAAGTATTGTTCACATGGGTACTTTAAGAACATATCTATATTGATTAACTAAGAACTGCTGGGACCTATTCTGTAGTTTTGAGGCCACTGGTATGGGCATACTGTTGAAACACTATGCTGTTGAAGTAGTAGCAACTATTTTAAAAAGTAACAGTATAGTGTAACTAATAAAATTATTGCATTACTTTACACCGCTTAAATTTCTCATCCTCCAAAAGAGAATCGTCCCATCCAAATTATAATTTGAGAATGGCTCCTAGCCCATACTGCCTCCCAGACTATTCCCAGGAGAATTTAGGAAAGACTCCTAAAGACTCCTTTTGTTATTATTTTCTCTTCCCTCTGTGCTCATATTTTGAACTTTTCCAGAGTTAAGCAGAACTACAGTGTAGTTGAGCGTAGAAAAACTTCAAACCTCATTAATTGCCTGGCAAGATGAAAATCACTAGAGAAAACAGTTTTAAGCAGTTTAAACAGTTGTGATTTGCTGACTCACCACGCAGTTTATCAAATGACATTCCTAAATGGGAAATGCAGAAACCTTGCCAAATAATTAGTTCTATTCTGGTGTGTTAAGTTCACAAGCCAGTCTTGATAACTCCCTATGTAACTGGAGGAGAGAGACAAGTTCCCCCAAAAGGCAATTCATAGCATTAACTTATACTCTACATGAATTTAGGGATACCCTCTCCTTCTCCACTGCTGGTGGAGAGAGACTAGGAATATAATCTCCAAAACTAAATGAGGTATTGGACTGAAACTGGGGTTAGGGTCCCTGCAGTTCCCACTTAAACTTGAAAGTATTCTGTTTTGAAAAATATAAAAAAATGCTGACAAAAAAGTAGGTAAAAGGGATTGAACCCCTGTCCCATTTATAAGAAGTACCTTAGTTTGTAATTTCTGTTGAAAATTTCTTTGGCGGTTGGCACTGGACACTACCTATAAAGTAAACTTAAATACAGAAAGTCTCACTGTGCCATTAGTATTAGATTTGTGATAGAAACCTGTACAGACAAGTCAGATATCCTGTGTAATAACACCCAGATCTCCCAATCAGGTGAGATATTTCACAAAAATAATTGCTTGTCATTTTTCTCAATTTATACGTGAAACTAAGATACAGCATCCTGTGTGTAGCACAGCTATAAGGAAACCACAGTCAATATAATTTGTAAATAATGACTTATATTACAGAGATGTTTATATGTACATTACTGAAATGTTTATGTGTGGCCGATGATAAAACATTAGCTTTCTAAACTATAATCTTTAATGCAAAACACAAAATGTGTATACATTGCTAGAATCATCTCATGATTCCAAAGGTCATTCCTCCATCCAGTCATGGCTGCATATTGTCCCAGTGGCAAATATAATTAATGTTTGTATGGAAAAAGTACTATTAATAAATATTTATGTATTTTTGCTTTCTGCATAAGATGAAGCTACTGGAGACCAGACAACAGCATATGGCCAGTCAGTTGTTTGTAGATTCTCAGCGGTCAAAAGTGGTATTTATGAAATAATTGCCCTGGCTATACTGCTATCAGCAGGGTGGTATAAATGTTCTGAGCTAATTTTAAATGATCTAGGTTAGGTATTAATAACTGAATTCCCAGTCTCTGTAGTCTAGACTGCTTCCAGTCCTCAAGTTACCTCAAACACCTCTGCATACAATAATCCATTAATTTTTGTACAATTTTGCACCAACTTGATGTCATGCATCAATAAAAAACATTCTGACTAAAGTAATTTATATACTAGACAAAACCAATATAGTCAGTATATATCAATAGGGAGATATCTCAAAAAAGAAAGTGAGCTGAGAAGTAGTTTTAATTGCATGGAGACACATGAGAAGAACGCTGAGAAAAAACAAGGTCATCCTGTGCCAAGATAGATTTCCAGGAAAACACAGTCACTTAACTTCTGTGGGAATGAATTTAAATTACATGTGCTATAAGCTGCATAAATATTTGTGCCACCCAAGAGAGTGTAAATGTAACAGGAGTTCATGCCCTGATGGATAGTCGGTGCTTTCATACCCTGCTTTGAACTTTAGCAGAAACTCTATGATGACCTGGGGGCCTGCCCTTCTGGAGCAGAAAGTCCTGTTTTCTTAGAAAACAGCAAATAATACTGCACCATGGAGACACCTGTGGTTTATAGTAAGTAGCCAAACTAACAGTCAGTTGTAGACCCACTTAAATTATCTAGCTCAAATATTTGTTCCACATGTTGATGTTTTCACAGTCTCTTCTTCCCTGCAGCAGCTAGATTTTTAACCTGAAAAAAGATACTCATAATTTGCACTGCAAGTAATTCATGTGCACACGAATTAGGCAGCATTAATTTTAAGGGTGCAAAGATATAACCATGAAAGAAGACCCTGGATTCTAGCAGTATGGGAATCATTCTCAAGTGTGTCTGAGTGAATAATCCATCTTTCATTGGGCCATGAAATAAAAAAGTTGGGGCAAAGGGTAGTGGGAATTTGCTTGGATCAACTCATGATAAAAACATTTTTTTTGCCCAGCTAAGATGAAAAACTGAAGGATTTCTTTCTTCTCCCAGCTAAAATGAGAAACTGAAGGGTTTCATCACAGGTCAAAGGTTTCATTTGACCTGGAGCAGATTTTTTTGGTTTGCAGGCATTTATTAAAATGAAGAGAATTAACAGCACAACTGTGGAAGACTGGTAAATTCTGTTTTGTCAGGTTAGCTTCTGAAATATTTTTCAGATGAAATTGTCAGGCAAAATTCCTCAGATTTTCTGAATAGTTGCAGGACAAATAAAATAGCTTTTTAAAAGTGAAAATACTTCATTAAAATGTAATAAAACCCCTCAGATCAACTTAACTCTTATTCCAAGGAATTTCATTATATCAATATTACATTCTTTATGCACTCCTTCTCCGTCCTTCTTTTGAGGAATAATGGAGACAACAGGGATTTTTTTAAAACCTCCTTTAATCACCTAATGATATTGGCATCTTTTTCTCTTTTCTTTTGCATTCCCACAAAGAGGAGTTAGAAGTTCTTTGCTATTGCACAGGTTGCTAAACTCTTCAAGAGTGGAGTGGTCAGAATGGTATAATACAACACTGTTTCTAGGCCTTACATACTAGCAACCTGATTCCTCCTTTCCAGACAAGGCTAAGCCCAATTAAATACATACCTCAATTTAAAAAAATGTTCACATAAAGTTTTGTTGGATTTGGGGGTTGGACTAGATGATCTCCAGACATCCGTTCCAACCTCAACCATTTTATGATTCTGTTGTTCTATGATTAGGTACAGACCCACAAGCAGTTAAGTACTAGCAATTACTTAAGATTAAAATTATTAAAATTAAAATTATAGAAATTAAATGTTTTTACAACTTACTGTGTATCACAGAGATACAGTTGACTGTTTGGAAATCACTTTATTGTAAATTATTGCATTCTGCTGTTGTTTTTGTCAGACACTCCTGTTACTCTCTGGTGAAGTACAGTACCATGACTTGTTCCAGATATTGAGAATCATACTAGAAATGCTAAATACCAGTAAGTCTCATCAGTCCCTGAGTTCACAGTAGTTAAATGGCAGCAGAGAGATCCACAGAGACTAAAAAACAATGAGAAACAGTATGTGTCACATCTTGCATATGGACTTTGGCTAAGTCTAGTTTTTCTTTGAAGAGTTGAGTGGCCGACATGCTAGAAGTTAAGAGTTCTTTTAGTCGCAGCACCTTAAACTTACTGTTCATTTTAATTGATTCAGTCAGTAGGTAAATAAACTGAGATTGATCTAACTGGTTCTATGTAAAGCAATGTGTTAATATGGGTAAACTGATCACGAGTCTGATCATGCCATACTGAGTTTTACAGTAAAAGCAAAATCTTATATTGAAAACAGTTGAACAGATATTGTCAAATAGAATTTACCATTTGCTGTTCACCACATTGAGGGATCAATCCTCCAGAATACTTGCCTATTTGTTCAAGTCTTCATTTCTAATGAATATTTTGTGATATAATATATTTTGGCCTTGTCTAATTATATTTTTCTTGGTGCATCCGTGAAGTGCTAGGCAACCTTAGACACCATAGCTTCAATTCAGATTATTGAAATTCAGCTCCCTGCATTGACTTCAGTGGCACCTTAGATTTCTTGGATTTTAAAAGGTTTGTATTCCTTGCCTTCAGGTATTTCTCAGACACTTCTTATAAAAAGACTGAGTGTTTTCCACAGGCTGTAACTAAAAATATCATTGAGACATTTTCTTCTGCTTCTAGTAAGCATGTTTTGATGTTTGCAAACTTTAATGATAATCTCAAATCAACTGTTCCAGAATGAAAACTAGATGGAATGGTGGGTTAACCTTGGCTAAGGGCCATATTCCCACCCAGCCTCTTCCTCACTCCCCCTTCTCAGCAGGACAGGGCGAGAAAATAGGATGAGAAAGCTTGTGGGCTGAGATTAAGATGGGGAGATTGCTTACCAGTTACTGTCATGGGCAAAACAGACTCAACTTGGGGAAAATTAATTTAATTTATTGCCAACTAAAATATATTCAGGTAGTGAGAAACAAAGACAAAAATTTTTAAAATACTTTTCCTTCGTCCTTTTCTAGGCTTAACTTCACTCCTTCACTCCTGATTCCTCTACCCCTACATGAGTGCTGCAGAGGAAGTTGGAGGGTGTGATCAGTACATAACAGTTCATCTTTGCCACTCCTTCCCTCTCACACTTTTTCCCCTGCTCTAGCATGTCCTTCAGGAAAAATCCGCTCCAATGTGGGCTCTCCATGGGCTGTAGTTCTTGTCAGGAAAATCTGCTGCAGCATGGGCTTTTTCAGAGGCTGCAAGGATATCTGCTGTGCCATGGAGCACCTCCTCCTCCTCCCTTTCTGACCTAGATCTTTCTCTCAGATGTTTCTCACTATTTTTTGTTCCCTCCTCCTCTCTCCATCCCATATGGTTTTTTTCCCTTTCTTAAATATGTTTCCACAGAGGCACTATCAACTTGGCTGATGGGCTGGTGGGCCTGTGGTGGGTCCACTGCAGAGCCAGTTGGACCATGCTGTGCCTGGCACAGGGCAGCCCCTGACCACTTCCCAGAGAGATCACTCCTGCAGTCCCCCTCCTACCAAAATCTCACCACTTACACCAATATGCTAAAATACACTGTATTACAGAAAACATTGAGGAATAAATCATTAAGTCAATAGTCAGGCAGAAATCCCTATGATAATGTTTTGAGTGCATGAGGATTGAATTAGGCCTTGAGGACTTGACTTCCTCAAAAGATGCAGCTGATGTATTATATGCCTTCCACGCATACCAGTAAAATGCTTTCTTTATGACCCTATTTTATTAAATTCTTAGTTGCAGAGATGTAATAGATTTTGCATCTCAAGTGTTAATGGTTTTGTGTGTTGCTCTTGGTTCCATGACTTCCCACCAGACACCTGGCAGAAATGATTTGGGTGTGAAAGGTATTATGGGATATCACTATTAGTCATCCAATGACCTAGTATTTTGATGGTTTTCAGCACAATAATCCTGAAGTAACTGATATTATATTTAATGCCATTTATCCTGAAGCATCTTTAAAGTATATACGTAGTTTGACCTTCAGGTTGAAACACATTTCAAATTCTCTACAGAAAGATCTGAAGTGTGCATAACTGAGACTTATGATGATTCAGGTTGCAGTCCAAGTAAACTAAAAGTTTTATGAAGATCACTTCTTGGTGATTGATTATGAAGATCACTTCTTGGTGGCTAGAATGCTGAAGGAATTAGTGGATCTGAAATTTTTATTACAAGCTAAATGCAGGATTTAAAAAACTTTTTACCATTTTACCATTTACAATTTTGCCAGTTCAGTGAAGACAGAATTAGACAACCCTGCTCACATTTGAATGTTTCAAAATAGAACTCTACATATAGCAAATGACAGGCCCTGATACTTCTTTCTGAGCACTGTAATTTTTACAGATAGCTATGCACCTGATGTTACACTTCACTATGGAAAAGCATTTTGAAAAAAAAAAAAATTCTTCATCTAAGCTAAAATCTTTTAGAG
Source organism: Astur gentilis (assembly GCF_929443795.1). NCBI lineage: Eukaryota > Metazoa > Chordata > Aves > Accipitriformes > Accipitridae > Astur > Astur gentilis. Next base: position 22,494,791 of record NC_064884.1, read on the forward strand.
TCATGTTGAGAATGCACTGGAATTCTACACACATTGTCCAGGACTGTGAAATTTTACAATCTTCCCAAATATGCATAAATATATATATTTTCCTATTAATAACTTTATTAATGGTATACAAGGAGGTGCACAGAGTTTTATGTACAAAGTTTATTACCAGACCATGACAGTGACAAAGACAATGAAGTAGGCAGGTGTGTGAGTACACAGGTTGTTATGCATGTCACACAGGGGCTGCATGCTTTTCTAAGTTTGTTGCCCAAGCACAGCACACTTAACGTTTTAAAAACAAAACCTGATGGCCTGCTTGTGTGGATTTGTGCAGGTTTAGTATATAGGAATTTACTCCCTGTTGTTTCACATTCTGCTCTTTCTTTTACCTAATATAAGATGTTTAAATGTTTTGGTTTGAACTTTAGCTACCTGCTTTCTGTTCTATGTTCAGAAATTAATTAATGAAACATAATGACTACAAAATTCTTAACAGACTTAAGTGGATACAACATAGTACACATCTGTGAAATTTAGTGGAAAGAGCCATTTTTTCAAGTGTTAAGCAATAGTAATTCTTTCTAGTTGGCCTTGGACACTCGTTCACTCCCCAGAGTTTGTTAGCATTATCTTTTGCTCTTCAGAAGTGAGATATCAACACCCTAGTTGGCACTTGGTGCTACAGGAAAATACAAATCCCCTGTCTGCAGAAATTTTCAGAAATCAATTAAGTTCATGGAGCTACAGCAGTTTCTATCAGCAGGAGACCAGTTCTGACACATCTATGAGAAAGTAAGAGCAGCTGTAGTTAGTCAGAGGAAAGGTCTGTCTAGCCTAGGAATGGTCTCCAGCAGTGACCAACAGTGTATGCATATGGAATAGTATATGCAAGCAAGCACACATCAATGCTGTCTTGCACACCAACCCAGTATACAGCAATTTGCACACATTTCCTGAGCTAGAGAATGGCTCTGTTACAGTCTGAGGTAAGAGAATGAAATGCTGAATGGATTAGAAGATACACAGCATTAGATAAAAAGTGATTTACTTAAATTCTTAAACCATAATTAGTAGTTTATGCAAGAGATTATGAAATAATAACAAATGGGCCAGTACAAGTAGGGGAAGGGTGGGAAGAGACAGAGGAAGAAACAGAATTCATACGTTAATAGTGGAGATCATGGCAGCGGAGGACTGAAAGACAGTGTTGGATCTAATCTCTGTCCATTCTAAATTTCAAACAACTGTAGATCTAAGAAATTTTACTGTCAACAGTGGGGAGGGGAATTTCTCCTACGACCAAGTGAAGTGCAGAGGGTCTGGAACACACCGCTGAGTCAAAACAATGATTTCCAGCCTGAAGATAGATGCTATAGCAAAAAACCCACAAAACACTCCCTGATATCTGTGATTAACTTAATACATGAGTATCATTTAAATATAGATTAACATTTGTAAAAGAGTTTATGCTGTTTTCTTACTGTGTCTGGAAACTTGTATAACTTGTGTAGGTCACAGTCCTCATCTAACACATATTTTAAACAGCACTAAGTTAAGCTCAACATTTTTAATCATTTTTTCTCCTAATGCTATTGTGAAGTAGTAGCTCTTTTATCCACATTTTATCTTCCAGCTATAAAAAGTTAATCGTTGCTTCAGACTATACCATTTGCATTAAATCTAAGGCGGCATGAAACCCTGCTAAATATTAAAGAGTTTGAGATTGAAGCAGAAAATTTACATTGTTAGTCAAAAATTGTTTTATTAGGACTTAGCAGCCTGGCTTACATTAGATATGAGCAGAAAATATACATTGCTAACAGAAACAAGGAAGGAAGGAACATATTCAATTAAAGGAAATTTATGTAGGTATATAAATCACATTAATCGCACTCAGAAGACCTTGTATTTATATATTATATATGAACTACATACAAGGATGTTGATTCTTTGTGAGTTTTATAGCTATTTGTTACACCAAGAATTCAAAAGATATTGAAGGGAAGTTAAAAGTTGGTATCCTGGCTAAAATATTAAAATGAAGCTGAGGTTTTCCAACCTATCTGTTGAAATTCAGGATAACTTTTTGGAAAGCTATTGAAAAAGAGTCAGTATAATGAATAATAAAAAAATCCCAGATTTTATTAGATTCAAGATTCATATGTTGTTATTTAGCTTCAAAGATCCTGGAGCATGTAATGAAATTCTATACTAAGGCTTTACTATTTCATGTTGCAAAATTAGTTATTCTTCAAACAGTTGCTTATAACATCAAAACTCAGAATGATTTCATCATTCTTTTTATGGTCTCTGATGCACATAGGTACTGTCATTCTCCATTCTCCAAGGATAGAAATGAGGAAACATGAATCAATCAGTTGCTAGAAACTGAACTTATGTTGAGAGAAATAGATAGCTAACATAAACTCTTATTCTCCTCCCCTGTCCTGCTGAGGAGGGGCAGTGAGATAGTGGCTTGGTGGGCACCTGACAGCCAGCCAATTTCAACCCACCACAAAATCTCACAAATTTAGGGAGTACCTTCAGTCTCAATATTCCAATTGGTAGCTTTAACAGCACCAAGCTTTTGAGATCAAGCATCATATCCAGACTAATTTTGGTGGGATTACTTCATCCTTCCTTATTAACACCTCATTTGATTGCCTTTAGCTATGCTTTTCTAGCTGAACATCATTAAATAAGCTATGGAAAAAGTGTTCTTGCTTTTAGGTAGAGTCAAGAAAAGAACTGCAGTCCATCACTTAACTTTTGGTTTTTGATTAGTGGTCTGTTGAAACATCAGTATCTTCCTCCTTTAACCTGGCTGGTCTTTGAGGATCTCTGTGTAGATCTTTTTTCTTTTAATTATGCCAATGGCCTTTTCTGCATCCTAATAATTTTTCAGTCCAAGCAGATCTGAATTTGAGTCAGGGAGTTGTCTGAAAGATGAGGGATCTATCCTTCCTTCTTTCATACTCAGAAAGAGTGAAGTTTGAAATATACCTTTTGAAGAAGGCACTGTCCCAGAAGGAAGCTGCCAATCATTGAAGGTGAGAAGTATCCACACCTATATACACAGCAACCAAATATAATATACCCAGCGCCCGTGTACTGTAAGGGAAGGAATTTCTTTATAAAAAGTCTCTGTAAAATTGAAAAGTGTCAGCATTCTTAGAGAAAGCAAATTGAAGGGATATCTTTTAGCTAGTAAGGTCAAGTATATCTTCTGGAAAGGTACAAAAGATACAGTGTTGAGTTGGATGACTAATGTGGATTTGCAGAAGATAATTTTTCAGTAGAAATATTTTTTTCGCATTATTTTTTTTCATTGCTGTGTGTGGATACTTACTCTATATTCATCCTGTACATTCATTATGATCATATTGGATATAATTTTAGATAACTAGACTTTGTGTAATTATTCTCCTCTAAGCTTTGAGGGCAGTATTACTTTTTAGGTGCCTCTGATATTTTCAGAAGATTAAAATAAGGTGTATATAGGACAATACTGTCACATAGTTTTCATGCTCACTTTGTTGTGCAGTATATTCTGTAGCCAAAGGTAAAGGAATTTCTGATATTTTGTAAGGTGAATTTGTGAAGAGAATAGGAGGCTTTCTTTGAAACATGTGACTCTTACTTAAATCCACATAGCACTTTCTGTAAAAAAATTTGCAAAATATCCACATGATTAAGTGTATGAAGTCAACAGGCCTGAGAACATTTAATCTCAGTAGAACTTCTCCCCACCTGTGTGAATTCAAATTCATGTTATGTTAATCACACCCTCTATATTAACATACCTCATGGAACTACAATGTTTTTTGATGATGAATCCTTCAAATGGGACTCAGTATAGGACTTTCATAGAGCTTATTATGCCAGTGTAAGATTGATGTTGATTCTTTCAGCACATTTAACCCTTGGGCAGTATACTTGCACTTTTTCTGGACAATTATTAATTAATCCAAAGCAAATTTTCTCCATCATTCTGCCTTTAAAGCAGAGGTAACTCATGAATATAAGGGTCCTTTTTTTCCCAATAAAAGATACAGTACGTAAATTAAAATTGATAGAAAACATTGCTTCAAGTCTGTAAATGGAAGGCACTGCACCTGTAGGAACAAATGGTAGGAAGAAGTGGCAACCTGTATTGTCTAGCTGTAAAATAATGTAACTTTTCTAATCATGATAGTTTATGGAGAACAGATACTTGTTATGTTATTCCATTAAAGAAAGAAGAAAAAAATTAATGTTAAAAATAACACACACAAATGCAGAAACCACAAAGTTCATAGAGTTAGATTATCCTCACAATAACTCAAGGATTATTTTTTTTTGTCAGCTCCTATTAAGGCAAATTGAAGTTGAAAGAATAAATTATCTTATGGAGGTCTTATAAAGCTATGCTATTTCTCCTTTCTTACACTTGGGCATCAGTTCACTTGTCTTCTCTTTCTTTTTGCTGTCCAATCTCATTAGCTTGATTGCTCACCCTTCCTCCAGCCTTCTAAGAAGAAATGTAGTTTTTTCATAGAATATCATATCTAAGAAAGATAAAGACTTTGACCTTTAAGAAAAAAATAAATTTTACCTGCAAGGATTTTCAGAAAGGACCTTTTCTTTAAGATTATTTTGAAACAAACTTGTTAACCTTTTTAAACAGCAGCAGTTTTGTAAGTTTTGTAGTTTTCAAAGATGAGTGCATATCAAGTTTTGTTTTCGCTGTGTGTGCATATGCATATACAGTGTGTGTGTGTGTATCTGTGCACGTGCAGTGTTTGTATATATGAGTGCATTGCCTCAAGTAAGAATCATCTGTGGATTACCATGATGGTGATAACAAGTGCAGAATTGCTTTCTTGGGTGCAATAAAGAATGGAATGACAGATTCTGTCTACACTGATATATTTTTTAAATTCTGTCTTAAAGCATATTTATCAGATTTTGCATAATATATACATGTATTTAGTTACTATTAACTAGCATGCATTTCAACTAACATCAAACACAAGTTTCTTTCTCTAAAAGAAAACATGGGTATTTTTCAAAACTATGTTAGCTTGTCATGAATAAGGTTAGTTGAAGAAAGGCTACAAAACTAACAAACCAGGAAAGTGGCCATGAATTTAATCATGAGAAAGCATTGGCTCCAGCGGCAAAGCAATTCAAAACATGGTTTATGCTCACTGAAAATAGAGGAAAAATCACAGGAGTTCTGATTCACTGCTTTGTTTTCCCCTGCCCTGAAAAATAAAATCAAAATGCAAGGAGTTTCGGGGGTGTTTTTTAATGATTAGTGTCATTTTATGATGTACTATGTACTATTTTATGATATAGTACACAGAGCCATGTTTATACAGATCTATATCTTTGTTTAATACTCAGATGTTTAATTTTACTCTTTTTATTTTGATATGTGATCCTTAGAAGTTTCCATGATATGCAGTAAAATACTAAATAAGAACATATTATTGTTGTGTTTATTATGTCAAATGATGAGCCACCTCTGAAAAGCAGAGATTTGGGCTTTGCATATCCTTGCATTTTTGTTAGAAAAGAAGGAATTTTCTTCAAAATATGGATGTATTTACATGCTATTTCATTCAAAATATCCCACTTTAAAAGTTAAAAATGCTGACAGATATTAAAAACAGTATATCCTTTCTGTCAGAATAATTTTGCACAACAGATACTGCAGTTACACAACTCTTTCATGCTTGAAACATTATGATATGTTTCAATTTCCTAAAGGATCCCAAAGTGCTAGTTATGTCATACTTTGCTTTGAATTACTTGTGCAGTCATCATTGTGGTACAATATTGTCCATAGTAATATTGTAAAACAGTTAAGTAGAAGGATGTAGGAAAATCACTTTTGGCTGTATAGAAGTTAAGGGGGTTTTTTCATTTTCAGTTGTGGCAAAGTTTAGAAATAACATTCCTGAGCTATTGTGCTTGGTGCTTTACAAACACAGAAACAAAAGAAAGCCTAAGATCAAGAATACTTACAGTCTAACTTGGTGAACTGTACTAACAAAGAAATAGAATTTTAACTATTTCTTGTGGCTACTTACACTGTTTAAGCTTTTTTCAGTAGCAAGTCAACACTTCAGAAGTATTCATGGATTTTGATTTTAAGATCATTACACAGTGGGATGTCCTCAACATCAGATGCAAATATTGATTACCCCTAAATGCAATAGCAAGGCTGAGGGAAATATTTTTACTAAAAACAGCTTTTAATTTGGACTTGAACAGTTGCTCTTGTTTTATAGTTCTGCTTTTTTTGTTTTTAATAATCCTTGCATGCTGGGGTTTTGTTGCCATAGAAATATGAGCTTTTTTAGTTTTGCAAAATTATGCAAATTCTTTTTCTTCTTAAAATATTCATGAAGGAGTACAGCCAGAGATGGGAGGGTAAGGGTCGGTTCTTGTGTCTTAATGGAATTGAACATTGACATAAATGTTCTAGTTAGTATTTCATTCTAATATTACAGGAAGGCATTTATTGATATGTCTACAGTAATTATGGTTTGTCCCTTTGGAACCAAAGACCATGGAACTGGGAGATGAACATTTAATCTGGAAAATTAAGAATTATTTTCAAGTATGAGGTGTTGACAGCTCCAAGACCAGCAGTAAACAGTTTTTATTTAGAAACGTTTGATGAGGATATGTTATTTAGAAACATGTCTCAGAGCTGATACGCAAATAGTGAGTTTGATGTCAATATCACTAATAGTCTGAAACATGTTCACGGTTAAAGAAAAAGTGGTATTTTTATCCAGACCTACACCCTTCAGCCACTCTGGTCCTGCTAAATTGATGCTTATAAAGATCAGAGCAGCTGTTGCAAAAAACTAGTCAGCAGCTGGTGAGTTTGTATTAGCTTTTTTTTTTTTTCTCCTCTGCAGTTTAACTGTATTCAGTCAGGGAAAAAAATGTCTGCAATTTTGATGACATATGAGCTTAATTTTTTTTAAATAACCCTCTATGATGAGTGCCTGACATATTATGCTACAGTGTTACAGTTTCTGGCATATTTTTGCCAGACTGGGAGACTTCCAAAGACCGAGATTTACTTGCTACCGCAGTAATAGGCATGGGCAGTAACTGGTTACCACATCACTACTGGAAGAATATACACCCTGCTTTATATTTTTGAATCCTTGATCCAGTTACAGCATCTGGGAGAACAGTGGTTGGGAAGGCACAGTCACAGAAGGACTTTGATCATACGGAAAGCAAAGGAGGAGGAAGAAAGTGAGTAACCATGCTAAGGTTATGTGCTATGGTTACCATGGTTATGTAATTGTAACAAAGTAATCATATATTCTAAATTTTGTGAAGGCTTATCCTTAGCAAAGTGGATTTTAGACTTCAGGAATGGTTGGCCAGACAGTTCTGTTTCTCTTATCCAGTGAGAGGAAATGACAGCTGGGAAAGATGGTAGAGATTTGAGAATTTGTAGAGTAAATGTCTACATTCATAATTACATTTCAAGAAACAGCATATAATCTTATTGTGAAAATTTTTTAATTAGTCACTGATTCCATTAATTTTTTCAGTGCTAAGTTCAGAAAGAGCGACTACTCAACATAAGGAGGAGTGGCAGCACAGAGCTCACAGGAGAGCTGATGTCCTTCAGTTCCCATCTTCCTTAGGAGCTGAGATTTATTCAATTTTTCCTTTTAGAGTTCCATGATATAATTGAATGTTTCGATATTATGTATTAAACACAATGAGTTGTTGCATTTTATTTAGACACCCAATTCTTCTTTGCTTCTAAAAAATGCAGTCTGTTCATCCAAGGAGGAAGAGAACCAGTGTTATGAAATGGTAATGTTAATACAGTATCTCAGTAACAGTGAGACTGAGCTGAGTTTATGGGTATAATTTAGAAGATCCACAAATAAGAAGGTTATTGAATTCTTTAATATTTTCCATTTAAATGTTTCTTATTATAGCTGATACATTGAATTAAAAGAATTGTGTAAGAATTTATTTGGTCTACATTTCATGTGACAAACTATCTTAAATATGAAGGGCCCGGAAATAAGCATCAGATTGTCATGCTTAAGATGGCAAGAGTTATCAATCACTTTACAAACATTATGCCTTGCATCTTCTGGAGCAAGAAGGAAAAGGCAGTAGGACCAAAAATCAAAAAGCTTTAGACTGTCTGATTACACTTCATTTACTGGTTTTGTAGCAAAAACCAAGGGATACTTGCAAAGGATGATTAAGGAGATACTTACTAGAATATAATGCATTCCCCTTTTGATGTTCTTTCTTCACTCATGTTTCTGTTGTGTTTGAATCTGAATGCATGGTATTTCTCTGATAAGTGCCAGGGTACTCTTTCTACTGCCTAGTGATCAGGTGCAGTGTACAGAAAGACTTTGCTATCACTGAGACTAATAGGTGTTCTGGAAGGTATCCCATTGCTCAAATACTGTTATAAAATATATGAAAGAGACATGGTCAAGGTACATGTGAAGTACAATCTGGCAGAGTTTGGGTTGCTACTTATCAGTTGTGCTTGCTCTGTGGACAGGTGTTACTTGTCTCTTAATCAGAAAACCTTCACTTAGGGGAAAAAAAATTAAAACCATGTATTTGATGGTTCTTTTCATTGCTGGGAAACTTTAAAATATTCAGAGTTATTGTGAGTGTGTTGTTCCATTATCCAATATATGAAAGAAGAAGGTCTTACACAATGAGTTTTTAAGGATTTTTTTTTCCAGTTTTCCATAAAGGTTGTTTGAGGTAGAGCAAATAAATCTTTTCTCACTGGTATGCTTTATATCTTGCCCTTTGATTTCTTAGCATATAGCTTAGACATTGGAGAACATTCTGTGATCAAATGAGTACCTCCATTGAATAAAACTCCTTTATCTTTGACTCAACTCCACTTTTACATAGTATCAGCAGAGGAAATACTAAAAATTAAGGAGGCTGTATCCTAACAGTCTCAATAAAATTCAAAAAAAGAATTACTTGGAAATTTTCTTGGTTATCAGAGTGGTCTGTTTCAAGAAACTGGAGGTGACAATGAATGGTTTGAAATGCTGTTTGCCCTTTGAGTGGTTCAGTACTGTAGAAAAACACTCATGGAAAGCAACTAAACCAAACAATATAGTAGTCATATTCCCTTCTTGTTCTGTTAACTTCACTGGAAGCAGTATTCTGCGTAATTTAATTTAAGTACAATGTAGCATCAATTTGTATAATTTATATAGAAGAATTTTGACTGTAATTAAACAGGGGAACTGTAGGATTCTGAACTAGCTGGGATAAAGTTGGTGGAACTCTAGGTGGTAGAGAGTTGGGGGAAAGAGCCCATTCTTTCAGGGAAAAAAATTAACTTCCCTGTGAAGAAAATTGGCATTTTTTTTAAAGCTAGCCAGAACTATACTGTCATTCAAATGGAACATGATTATTCTGCTCCCTGCTTTATCTGAAATATTACTATAATGCCTCAGAAGAGTTTTTATACCCTATCTAAATTCAAGTCTGTCTAGGAGAGGAGAGTCTATTTAATCTCTAATTGGATCTTGAGTAGAACTAAAACATGCAATCTTTACTGAGAGCTATTGCTAAATGAATAAAAGTTTGATGTTTTCTTGGTGATGCTTCTATCAAATTCTTTTCTAGTCCCTGCCTTCCCTCACGCTACAACCAGCATGAAGACTGGATCAGCAAAACCCAATTAAATATCATAAATTTACAGTCAGTACTTTTTCGTAAAGAAGGTAATAATCCAGATGAGAGCTGGATTAACAATAGAATATTTTCTTAAACGTAAGTAAATTAAGTTAGGAAAAGCAGCCCTTTGTCCATTCCCTTCTGCATTGGGTAGGCTGGCTAGAAGAACACATATACATTTAGCTATCAACTAGTTAAGATGGTACATTGTCTATTCAGTGCCTTGTCAAATCATATCACAACTGCATAGGTGCCAATCAATTACAGACTAAATTGGTCACCACTAATAAACAAGGAGCAATCTTACTTTTTTAAAAGGATTTCCTTCACATAGTTAGTGCTTATGTTCTGGTGGCAGATATCTCTATATTTGCTGAAATCTGTGTCGTAAAATAAATGTGTACCTAGAGAGTTTCTGAAGGTGAAAGGGTCCAAATAAACTTCAACATTTTATTGCACCTCTATTTCATGGAAATTCAAGAATTCTAGCAGGCAATGTTAAACTGTATATAATATGATTTCATTACCTTCAAACACTGTATCTAGTGGTAGATATTGCCACCAGGAATATGATAGAGCCACTGGAAGACTCAGAGAGCATCTGTGTCATTTCTCATAATCATGACAGCAAGTGGAAGAACATTCACAGGCATATCAGGAAACAAATGGGGGTTTTGTTTGCTTTGGGGTTGTCTTCTCGAATAAGAGAACATTATTAACTCTTAGAATGTTGAGTTACTATGAGCAGCTTGCTGTGAGACTCCTCCTTGGTTTTGTACTCAGTGGTATGTGTATTAGCTTTCTCCACTGAAATGTTCTCTCTGTTCATGTTTGTAAGCCTTTTCTTTTTCTTTTTTTTTCTTTTCTTTTTCTCGTAGCATTTGTTCACTTGGTATAGTTCTAATTGTATGTCTATGTATACAATAATGTAATAGCAAACAGGGTTCATGCTTCCAAAAGCATGTCGCCTTTCTATAGCTGTACTGCAGCTATAGTGGTCTAATAAAAATATGAACTCTTTCCATAATGCTTGTCTCTGTAATACAATGTGTCAGTGACTATATTTCTGCTAGAACCACTAACAGTGAAGAGGGAAACATTGTCCACCTTCTTTATATTTGTTGATGCCTTTTATTTTGCTCATTTCTAAAGTCTGGTGTTGTATGAGTATTGGTCTAAATCTAGTTTAATACAGTAATATATTTTTGCTTTTGAATGTGTCATGTTCTCTTGTGTTAGGCCTGAGAGCAAAGCCTTTCTGAGCTAAATCCATTCTGATACAGATTTTACTACTAAACATATGAGCAAGGTGCATGTGTTTTATTTCAATAATACAGTTACTGTGTAACACTTTATTCATTTGTGAAATGTATTTTATGTCTTCCAAGTTGTTTCCTAAATATCAATACAAATTGAAGTGATTTGAAAGTCATCCATCAGTGGGGAAACCATAGACAAGCCACTTTCTAGATTCTTTTAGTTGTCTACACATAGCAACATAGTGACACATCAGATGCCCCGGTATCTTCCATCTAGCTTCCACTCAAGAGGGTCATGGTCATGTAATTCACAAATTGGCAACTATATTAAGATGCTTTAATCATGAACTGAGTGTCTTCCTAGCTGGCAGCAGAGTATTTTACTGTTTAATGAGATAAGGGATTGTAAACAGCACCCTGTTTAGTGGAGGTAGCTCCTGATCTTCTGAACTTATATTTGGCAGATGTTGTTCAGAAGAAATGAGGCAGCCTCTAGTATAGTGCAGTAAGTGCTAAAACTCGACAGGCAGAGTTACAAGAGGCACTGGAGAAAGAAAGTGTGAATCACCAAATGATTCAAGAATAAGATGGGTTATAAAAGCTGTATAAGAAAGAAGTACTCTCCAATGACATTTGCTGGAGAGATCCTGACAGCTTGCCTCAGAAAAGCATGGACAGCAGACTGACTAATGGAAGAAGAGAAAAACTTCTAGAATTTGATTTCCATATGAAGAGATGCAAGCTTTCCTCACCTATAGCTTTGCAAGTATTTGTAGCAATGCTGTTTGTTTTCAATGCTGTAAATATTTGTAGTTTACTATCATTTGTCCTGATTTAAAAGTGATTTTAGTGTGGCAGGCATAACATCAAAGCATGCTTTACACAAGGTAGTACTAAGTGCTTCCTCCTACCCCCCAGCTTTCTTCCTGTTGAGCTTGGGCATTTGTTCACAAGAAAGGAGCCGTATCTCCTGCATCAAATAGTTTTGGCTGACCCAGAATGCAACTGTCAGGATGTCATAACCAGTCTTTTCTGCTCTCTGGTTATATCCTTTAACAACATGTAACATAATAGTAGAATTACAGTTAATCATGAACAACCAAAAACAATTAACTATCATCTGCCAGAAACTTGGTGGATTAGAATTAAAATAGCTGTGATTTCTCTCTCCTATACTTGTATTTCTTGGGGAGTCTGTGACTTTTCTTGAACATGTAGATTCTGCCTCTTTAGCTGGGAAGAAATATTTGATGTATTAATCTAAAAACAGGTGGGAGAGACAAAGAAAACTCTGTGGAACTTCCTTGACGTTTTTAGTCAGCTATTCTTGTCCCAACAATACATGTTTTTGTCACCAGCAAGGCAAACTTTTATGCTCTGTTCTCTCTGGTGTTGATATGGCCCTCGATGACAATCCTTGAGGCAGAAATCTGAATCTTCGGGTGATACAGAGAACAATGTCAAAATGAAGGGATCTCACAGGTGCCCAACTTCTGTATTGCCCTTGTATTCAAAATTCAGTGAAAAGTATTTTTTGCACTAGATGAGACATAATTGTTCATGCAGCATGTGGATTGACCTCTGAATTCTTTTGCCTGTGAGTGCACTTGTACTTTAAATGTACAAAGGAAGGAAATTACCTTTATAAGCAATGGCAGAAGGAAGTAGTACTTTCTCTTTTATATAAGTTTGGGGTTTTTTTCTAATCTACATTGGTATTATACAGCACACAAGGTAAATATATATTCTGAACTACCAGGTACTCTCTCTGATAAGTGCCATTTTGGGACCTTGAATTCAATGTGCAATCCTGTATGTGATATGCAAATCTTGCCAGTTGCAGCTGTGAAACTCAGACTGCTGTGGCTAGCAGAGACCTCAAGAGACTTCTTAGTCATATTCCAGCTCTTAGGCATCATACCTAGAGTATTTCTGACATGTTTGAACTGCTGTTAAACATTTAATGAAGGAATTCAGCAGCATTTTCAAGTAGCTTGACACTGTTTTGATCATCAGAAAGCTTTCTGTATATTCAAGCCGAATCTTCTCCATGCTTCCCTGCAGTTGCCACAGGAAAATAAAAATGGCCATTTAATTTTTTCAGTCTTTTATGTTTTGGAAAACTGTTTTCCAATTCCTTCTTAGTGTTGTCTTTTCTGGACTAGTCAAACCCACCCCTTTCCTCTAGTGTTTCCTGTTGGTTATGTTTTAGAAGTCCCTAATCCATTCTGGTTGCTTTCTCTAAACTATTATCTATTTCTCTACTCCTTTCTAACAGATTTTTGGTCAAAGTTTGCATTGTTAAGTGCTTTTCTATTTGCATTTATTTTAAATCAGAACCTTTTTTTTTTTTTCCCCCCCTGTATAACCTATCCATTCCCCATGTTGGATTTTCACTTACTAAGGTAAAAGTTATGTAGTTGGTAAAAACTAAAACCTGTCTTAGTACATATTTTTTATAGGTTGCCTGAAACCACACAATCTTTGTTTTCCCATTATTTTCACTTTCTTGAATACTTGTAGTTTGAACTTGGAACAGAAATGATAAAATTCTGAGAAAGTTACTCTTTTAAAATGTTTGTCTAAAGCTGAAAGCAATTCTGGGTACTTCTTGCAGCATTTCAGGTATCTAAGTTTGCTATATTCCTCTTACAGTTATAAACCAGTGTTTAGCCTTGACCACAGGCAAAACAAAAATGCTGTACAAGGTGTGTCTAAGGAAAAAAAAGTGTTTTCATGTTGTTATGGTCAAGGCTGAATGTAGTTGCATTGGTCCTAACAGGTTTGCATACTATGCAGATAAACATCGGATGCTGATGTTTGCCGATGATACTACACTAGGAAGAGCTATGGACTCCCTTGAGGGTAGAGAGGTCTTACAGAGATATCTGGATAGACTAGAGAGCTGGGCAGTCACCAACCCTTTGAAATTTAACAAGAGCACATGTGGATTCTGCACCTGGGATGGGGTAATCCTGCTTATACATGAAAATTGGGGGATGAGAGGCTGGAGAGCAGCCCTGCAGAAAGACATCTGGGGGTTTGGGTTGATGGCAAGTTGAATATGAGTCGGTAGTGTGGTCTGTCAGCCAAAAGGGCCAACCATGTCCTGGGGTGCATCTATCAGAGCACAGATAGTCGGTTGTGGGAGGTGATTGTCCCACTCTACGCTGCAGTGGTGCAGCCCCACTTCGAGTACTGCATGAAGTTTTGGGCGCCTCAATATAAGGACATCAAGCTATTAAGAGTGTGTCCAGAGGACAGCGACCAAGATAGTGAAAGGTCTTGAGGGCAGGACTTCCAAGGATCATCTGAGGTCACTTGGTTTGTTTAGCTTGAAGAAGAGAAGGCTGAGGGGTGACCTTATCGCAGTCTACAACTTACTTAAGGGAGGCAGCGGAGGGGGAGGTGCTGATCTCCTGTGTCTGGTGACGAGCCATAGGACACGAGGAAATGGAGTGAAGCTACATCAGGGGAAGTTCAGACTGGACATTAGGAAAAGGTTCTTCACTGAGAGGGTGGTCGGTCACTGGAACAGGCTCCCCAGGGAAGTGGTCATAGCATCAAGCCTGTCAGAGTTCAAGGAGCATCTGGATGACGCTCTTAGTCATATGGTTGAGTTTTAGGTAGTCCTGCAAGGAATGGGGGGTTGGACTCAATGATCCTTATGGGTCCCTTCCAACTTGAGATATTCTATGATCCTATGATTCTGTGATCCAAGCTTTGGGTTACCAATTGGAGTAAATTTTCTGTCTTTAACTTAGCAATTAGCTGTACAGCCTCAGATGCAGTTTATGGATTTTTATACCTTTATGGATAATTCAAATTAGTTGATTTCCATGCCTTAAATACTGGGACTTTTTTTCTCCGCTTAAATTAGATGCATCATAAAATAATGAAGTTGATGATTTTCACTCCTTTCTGTTACTGTGTGAAAAAACATCTAGTATGAGGGCCAGAGACAGCACATTATGTCCTTGAGAATAACCAGATTATTCTCTTTGTAGAAGACTCATGAGCTTGCTCTGTGGTCAGCAGTATGCACTGGAAGGGCAAATGGATCTCTATGACTTCAGTAGTCTCTGAGAGGAGGCTCATATTGCACTGAAGTATAAGGCAGATGCATTTAAAAACCAAAATGCAGCTCTTGCAACCTCTGATTTGCCTATGTTGCTTCCAAACAATTAACAAAAAGCACTGTTTTTATACTGAACTCTGTCATTCAAGTCTGCAGCTTTTGATTTGCATCCTAAAACTGATCTACTTTTTCTGTTTTTTCATGGAAAAGCTAGTGTCAGTGCCATGGTTTTGGTTGCTGAAAGAGCATAGAAAAAATATATTGGCATGACATGAGAGCCTGGTTATTGACTTCTTACACTGAAGGCTGAGTCAAACTGAGAGAAAGGGCTGGAGCATTCTTTTAAAGTAAATTTGTTTGACTCCATGAGGGAAAATTCTTACTTGATTTTAGGTTAGAGTTCATTCTAAGAAAAACATCACTGGGCTTTTTTCTTTTTTGGTCATTTGCCCCATCAACAAAACTGACATTATTGAATCTTCTAAAGGTTGCTAAGGCTGCTGATGTAGAGGCCCAGCCTAAATGAGGACCACATAACTGAAATACACTGAAAACCTAATGTCAGTATCAAGTGGAAATTTGCATAGATTTCAAATCTGTTTCTGATTACTTTGTTAGTCCTTGTGTTTAAGGAATTTGCAGCCTTCGACAGGCATAGGAGAAAAATGACTGGGCGTGATTTCTAGATCGTTGAGCAAGAAGGGAACAGTCCATAGAACTGTAATCCTCAGGTGTCTGCATATGGTTTTGCAACACTAGAAGTCTATTTCTGGGAAATACTGACACTGGAGAAAACTGCCCCCAAATGGTTAAAGCCTGTTTTCCTTCATTTAATTGCAAAAAAAAATTGTCTTTTTCTCCATAGGTAGCAGCTGCTGGAGGACATCTGAAATTTACAGTCTCCTATGACTTCACAGAGGAAGAAGAGACAGGTCAAATGATGGTTCAATCTGATGTCATCATAGAGGTAAAGTGATAGTATTTTCAGCCACCAAAAAAAAAAAAAAAAGAAAATTTCCTACTGCTTCAGATGTGCAGTGTGAAGCCTGGTGGTTGAGGACACAAAACAGCAGCGTACACGTAATTCTGCTAATTTATAGTATCAGAAAATGGACACATGTTAGAGAACTAAAACCTTCATCATCTCAAGGAACCTCTGGCAACATTGCAGTAGCTTACAAAACTATATTCTTCCTGTTCATCAGGAAGAATGAAGAAATAAAATAATTGGTTGTTTTAGGTAACACTTTCACATTCTTTCAGCAGACCTGTTCTTGTGCATCTTGGCATTGTATGAATTTGCTTTTGCTGAGGCAAAACCATGACACTAGGTTTTAGCTGAATAAGCTAAACTTTCTTTTGCACTGACTTTCAACTTTATCAGGCAAGCCCATTTCAGGGTTATGAGAGATGAACGTTATTCCTGATATTTATTATTCCTGTAAAATATATTATTCAGTAAATCCTGTACCCCAACTGGCTACAGATAGAGCTTTTTTCCCTGACATTTTTCATATTTAAATGTCTCTCTCTCATGGCTCTATCTAGGGAGGTGACTTGAGAATCAGCACTCCAAAAGGGGGGATTCACCTGCAGCCTTCTGAAGAGCACACTGAAGAAATTGTGCTGAAACCAGAATCTTTCTCTGTGCATGGCACTGACGTTCCAGTCAGCAGGAGGGAGTTCATGACTATCCTTGCAAATGTGAAGAGGATCCTTATAAGAGCCACGTACAGCTATGGGATGAATGCCATCTACAGGTGAATGTGGGAAACGTGTCCGTTTGCTACAGTCAGTTTCACAAAATGCTTGTTTTCTCTCTTCAGAGAGATAATGTGGAGAGCTAAGCTGATGTAATTTAAAACACACTAATTTATTATCATTAAATCCATGGCATTCCTTTACACTTTCAAACAGTTAGTATTTTTTTCATTTTGGGTAGGCAGGATGAGGAGAGGCAACACAAGGAAGCAGCCTTGTAAGAAAATGAAATCACATGGACTGTTAAGGCATGAATGACAGCTCTATAAATAAGTTTATTTTGTGAACACTGTAATTCCCATGTGTATGGTAAATCATGGAGTACAGTAATGACACGTTGAAGTAAGAGATGATATATTGCTTATATATTGTTTTCACCATTTAATGAGCGTACAGGGAGGGCCACATTAACAGTGGACCAGAGAATAATATCCTAAGTCTCTAAGCTGGAAAAGTGGCTCGATGGGAGTTTTCTATGTTTTTAATCAGTACCACACAGAGAACTGTCTAATCCCAAAGCCTTTCCCTTGATTTATGTCATGCTGCCTGGACTGCTTAAAACCACTGATTTCATGTGAACTCTTCTGAGTCTTCTGATAAAATGAAAGACATATTATATGGGATGGCACAGTTGTTCTGTCTCAGTGGCTGCAGTGTGGTTGAACCTGTAAAGCTCATCTTGCATTTAAAATTTTCATGAGTGCATGAACATGTACTCCAGGTGGGCTAGAAGACAGCCTCTTTCCTGATACTGTATGATTTCACACTATCTATACACTAATAGTTAGGTGGCATAAATAATATTATTTAAATTTACAATTGAATTAATTGCATAGTAGTTTTCTACTCAAAAGCCATGAAACCTGAAACATTCTCTAACCTACACATCACTTGATTCAGCAGCATAAGCCAATTTGGAATGGAGGGAGCTGATAGCACATTAGTGATTATTTGCTGAGAGAGTAGATACAGTTTTTGTTACTGTGAAATTTCTTAAGCAATCCAAACATCATTTGAATACTTAGGTAATTAAAATACATCCTAAATTGAAAGGCAGGTTGTGTCAACAGCATGCAGTTTTCTGATTTGAGCTTTGGCAGTGTACATTTTTTCCCTGCAAAAAGAATTCGTGTTTTTTCAATCTCTTTCTGTGGTTAATTAGTATGTATTACCTCCCTGTAAATCAGTTGGTGAATCATAGCTAGCTTGAGTTTGAGCCAAACTGTTTCCGAATTTGCTCATTTGGCCATCAGTCTTGCATCTCCTTGCATCCAGTTTGAAAACCTTTCACGGCCCATCACCTTCCCACCCTGGTGTTAGAGGAGAGTCAAACCACCAGGCCAGAGCTCATCACTTATGCACTATGAGCAGACCATGAGGAGCTGTTAATCCACAGCTTACAGCTGAGACCAGTGGGAGCTCAGTGAGTGCTGTTTCTCCACTCTGTTCTCATTCAAATAAAATAAAATAAAATAAAATGTCAGAATTTTCCAAACTAAGGGGGTGCAGGGGCAGTTTTGGGGTGAACAATAGGGGCTTTTATGCTATGCTGTTTTAAAGGACATATGTATGATTGTTTGGGCCAAAGATCTTACTAAGTATTATGGGAAACGTAAACTTCAGCCATCAGTGGTTTACATATATTTGTGTACTGACATTTGCACTAGAATGAGAAGGGGGGCTTTCCTACAAAACCCACTTTGGCTAGGCAGTTAAAATCTGTGAAGAAAGTGCATTGCTGGACATGCATTGGCTCCATCTTGCTTCTACTGTGGGACAGTGCGGGTGGGACAGATCAGAACCCCTCTGGGCAACAACATAGAGCTCAGGTCAGCACACACATGTAGAACTGGCACAGTCTATAGTTCATGCCCTGTAAGTTAAAAGTGGCAGACCTCTCAGTGGCACATTTGGAAGACTAGGCATCACCACCTGCATCCCGGATTACTGCTTTAGCCATTTGACCATGTGTGGTGCCTCACTGTTTTGTAGTCTTGTTCATATTCAGCCTTTGGAACATTTTAGTGGTATGTTATAGATAACTTTCCGAAAACATGTCTTGGAAATATTCTTCAAGAAGAGCTCTGGGGCAAACATATAATTTATGCTTTGCAGGTTAGCAGCCACCATCTTCTACATGTAGTGACATTACAGTTAGGAAGGTTAGTCCCTTAAAGACAGTGATTTAAAAGGGGGTTAGGGGAAGGGAGTGAAGTAATTTTGAAGAGTACCTTTTCTGCTTGAAATGGTACCTCTCTAGCCATCCCTATGGTGTCTCTTACCAGAGGAGAATGCAATGTTTACTGTGTTACTGTGATTACCATCAGCATGTCCAGAAGTGTCTGCAAATAGTTTGCTCACAAGTAAACTATTTTATTTTATTGAGTGCTGTCAGGGTGCTCATTGCAGTTTAGTGTGACAGAAGAGAGGGTATGAAATTCCAGTCACAATTAAATTAATTTTTTATCTTTGATTTAACTGGTGGAATCGTAGTTTCACCCATCAGGGTGGGATTTACTGGCTGGAGTTAAGTCTTCTCAGAACAGTGCATGCTCCCAGTCCCAATCACACTAGGACCTCCACATACACATGAGGTAGCAGCAACAGCATCTACTGTCATCCAGCCCGGCTTATGATCTGTTGTAGACATATTGCTGATTTTCAGGGTATGCCTCAGTCCTGACTTTTTTATATTCTCTTTGACTTTCACTCATGCTAAAACATACTAGGTGCAAAGCTGTGCTCATAACTCTAAGATCATGCAAAACAACTCTTTTCTCCATATTCTGCCCTTTTAGAAATGCAGGGAAAATGTCAAGACCCAATGAAGAGGATATTCTTTGTGAAATCTTGGGCTGATTAAGGACTACTGTTGATGGGCTCCAAAGGAAGACATTTTTGCCAAAGAAGTAGTGTAGAGCTAAGCCTTAGTAGATAAGTAGATCTGAGTTTTTTAAAGTAAAGTTTCTTATTGTGTTTTAAACAGGTATGTGTGGTGGACAGATGGATATTCCTCTGAGAGAGTAGAGAGAGTCTGGCAGAGAGACAGAAATATTACAGGGTTGTTAGATCCTGCGTGAATGACAATTTCTGCCTCAAAGCATCAGGAGAATTATGCAACATACTAATTAGAGATTACTGTATTAAGCAATCCATTCATTTAAATACTGAAAGTTTTCAAAATGGCTAATGACTCCACATGTGTAAGGATTTTCAAGGGTGCTATTATAATCTGTGCTTGAGAAGAGGCCAGGATGGAGACATTGTAAGATTAAGCAACTTTCTTGCAGTCATGTAGAGAGAGGCTTAAAAATTCAATGGAGGTGACTCCAGGTAGCGAGACCTTTAACTTAAAGATTCTGTTGTTCACCCTTGCTTAGTTTAACCTACTAGAAACATTAGTTAATCAGTAGCACTTACAAGTAGTTACTAAACAATATTAATGCAGTAATGGTGAATTTCACTCGAGCATGATTTTGAGAACATTTTGGGGGTCATTTTAAGCTTAGAATGTTGTTATTGCTCTGTGACATAATTGGGAAGCTTCTGCAAATGAGTGGGCTTTCATTTAGATGATCAGGTAGGATAAAAAATGAGAACACAGGAATGCAGCAATCAATTTGAAAGCGATTACAGCTTCTGGGTTTAAACTGAGATCCTGCTCTAACTTGTCAGATCTTCCAAACTGCTGCAGTTAAGTCCATCTGTGCTGGAAGCAACAGGCCAGGAAGAGAGAGCTCTCTCTTATCATTTTGTTTAATCTAGTATTGTTAGCTTGTGCTTCAAAGAAAGTTCAGTAGCACTGTTTCTTCAGTTTTAATATTCTGAGTGGCCACTGATGGTAAATGTTGTAGACACTCAGACGGCCATTGGAAATTGTGTTACTAAAGATAATGGATTGTTTGCAACCACATATAGAATCAGTGCTAGATGCAAGGAGAGAGAGGGAAGGAAAGGCTGAGGGTTTTCTTCCATATGCAGAATTGGATTCAAGACAAATGAGCAATGATTGGGTCAGTACTTCATGTGCCTTATGTAGCTGATATGATTCAGATGCCTGGCATAGCAGACAGTAAACTATGCTGCAACTGCCTGAAACATCCCCTTCCCTTTTAATCTTGTTTGTTTTTAGAAGTCAACAGTTGCTGGCTGACAGTAACAGTCAGCTTAAATATTTGGTCTCGATGTCGAATTTCAAATTGTTCATGCATCTCTAGGATCCAGTACCCCATTACTGCCAGCATTATGTATTTTAATGAATGCAGAATGGCATCAAGGAATCAAAATTACAACATCAAAATGGGAGAAAAAAAAATCACTGCAGCTTTCTTCACTGAGTAACTGTTAATGCTAAAAACTGTTAAACACATTAAAATCCCATTTAGCAAATAGCAGAACGTAATGAAAATTGGAACAATTCAGTGAATACAAATGTAGGATAATACTGGGTGGATTGTTTCTGTGTGTGTAAGTGCTTCTCTTTGTTCCAAGGTCTGTGCTGAGAGGGAACTAGCTATAGTTCAAAGGATAAATAAAACTTGGCCTTTTACTAGTAATTTGTTTCTTCATTTACAGATTTTTCTTCTTCAATTGTTAGATTTTTTACTGTTAAAGTCATGACTACTTGATATCTAATATCCTAGAAATTGGTTATCTTATTGTAAGGAAAACTCAAAAGGATGATTGCAAAATAAGCATACAGCAATGGAGCGAAGGGGAAATATTGAAAAGTGAGAGAGATCTTACTGAAGATCTGGATTGGAACATGCATCCTTCTCTTAAAATAGTTTCAAGAACCTTTTACAGAGGTTCTAGGACCACCAAATTAGGTTCAAGTTTGTAACTGCATAATCCACAATGGTAGTCCCTCCAAAGTTCAGTCATATCCCTAATGATGGTAAAATTTCTGCTTTTCTGAAGCTCCCATCCCAATTTCAGAAATCTTCCCTTTTTTCCCCTTACCTTTCATGTCTGTCTTATTGAGAGTAGCCATAAAATTGAGTGGGGAAATGTCCTGTCTTAATCTTTCCTCCAACTACTGCAGTAACAACAAACTATTTTTCTTGGATGTTTTCTTATCCAAGGTCATCCAAATAATTTTCAGGATTTTTTGCCAGCCAAACGATAAATGCCTTAGTATGGAGGAAAAAAAAGTTTGGTTTACATTTTCCAAAGAAAACTGATTATTAACAAAATGCATGTCATGATAGAAAGTTATTTTTTGCTGAAAAAGACTTCAGAAGAAGCTTTTCGGGTAGCTCTAGTAATCACTCTGTTAAGATTGCTGGGTGAAAATAGAAGTCATTGAGCCTCTATAATGCCTTAATGTTTCTTCTGAAATCTCATAAGAATTGAATCCCCAAATCCCAATTTGTTTCCCCAAATGGATACTGTTGAGGTAAAATACATCTGTTTCGCATATTACCTGTGAGATTATCAAAAGACTTTTGTTGTCTCTCTCATCATACTTCCATGCTTTTTTAAATAAAAATCATGTTCAGTGTTTGGCTAAACAATGGCTGTTTAGCCAATTTCTAGCATTTATTTTTTAAGGGCAGTTGTGCAGAAAATTCTCTAACTCTGTCTTCTCTGTCATTGGGGAAACCAAGGTATGTGGTAGAAGATTTCCATCTTCTTTCATACACATAATACTTAGGTCCTCCTAGACAGAGCTGAAATCTTTTTCAGAGGTCAAATCTCCAGAATAAAAATACCCTATTACCAAAACTTAGTCATGTAATATTTTAGAAAGCTGGAGTAGTAGTTTATCAATTTTGAGGCTACTGCTTAGTGTCAAATTTACTATATATACAGCTTCAATGCAAGTTGGCACATGTGGCTTGCAGGCCAGGAATAGCCTTCCGTCTACTGGTACAGTGCTGTGAGACTTTTAAAATCTATTTTTATCAATGTGTGTCTGACCATAGTCTCCCTCACATGGTGGACAAAAATAGTAACAAGCCTACAGACGTGTCATTTAGGAAGAAATAGATGACTATGAAAACCTCCTTATTTTTAAACAGGAAAACATAAACAGGCCACTGAATGTCTCTATATACTATTTATTGCATCCAGCTGCACATATGCTTCCATCTAATTTGCTATTGTAACGGTTTCATTTCTGTTACGTCCAGACTAAGAAGTGTTAGCATTGAAGCTGCTGACCATGCTTCAACTGGGAGAAAGATGGCATCTGCAGTGGAGTTATGTGACTGTCCCCCGGGGTATGATGGTACCTCGTGTGAGGTAAGTATCACGGTGCAGTCTAAATCAATTGTGCTAACACTGTCGTAGTTGTAAGCAACTGGTGGCCCTGTGTTGGTAGAAAATGGTAAGAGACCTGTCCATTCCTGTTAGGAATTTGGTATACCTTGTCTAGTTACCTTTATTTCTAGGTGGTGGTTCATTATATTTGATAATATTTGAAATCTGAAGTTTTACACCTCTGTAGTGATTTCTAAGTTATGAAAAGACATTTCTCTTAACAGAAAGAAGTTGAAAGCAGTATTTGTACTCTTCAGCCAACTGATATTACAAATGCATGAAACTATCACAATTAGAAGGAAAATGGCAGTTATTTGACCTGTGCACAACAAAGCCAGATAAAATTATCTGAGTTAATGTGGTTCAGTTTCCTCTTTTGTTTTCCCAGGGCTTTGCCATTTGCCTTGGAGTCTTTGTGGATTGCATGTGTGTTCTTGTGAGAATTGTTTCACTTTAGTTTGGTCCTGTTACAGATAATAACATACACACATGCTCAGAAAATGCCCACTCTCCTAACAAATTCATTAGTTCACACAGAATGTATTCATACAAATATACATATGATTAACTAGCTCACGTGGGCATAGCTTGGGGTAAATAGAAGCAAAAAAAAAAATTCTTCAAAAGCTTTGCCTTTAAGGAAATTGTTTCAAACACCAACATGCTCTGCTTCACAAAACTACAAACCATATGCCATTTACACAGGCACTCTAGGCATTTGCTTGTCAACTCCCTTTTTCTTTAAAATCTTCCATGCTTATATGTGATATTTAGGGCTTAGAGTCCAGTTTCATGCCAAACGTGGTTGCTTGTTGCTGGGGCTAGATAAACTAATGTAGAAAGAAAGCCTGAAGAAATTAATGGGTATTGCTATCACTTCCAAAATGGTACAGATAGAAAAAACCAACCCCAGCTGCAGAAGAATATTGCCAACCTTGGCTGAGAATTAATTCTGAAGTATGACCATTGTCTGTCTGTTCAATTACTTGAAGAAAAAAGCTGAATGAAGTGTCATTATGCTTCACAGGTGTTTTTTTTTAATTGTCCATTTTTCCTCTCAGTTCAGATTTAGGTGTGATTTCCCAGAAAGCAGTTGGAAAGGCCCTGATTGCAGATGTTACAATATCTACTTTTGTAGTAGAAGCTGAAGGACTTGGGTAGAATTCCTGCCTTGATGTTGCTGAAATTCTCACTCCAACGTTGTGTCCTTCAATGCTAAACCTTCTCTCCAATTCAAAACAGTCCCTGAGATTTGATATATACTTAAGACCATATTCCACAATAGAGAGCACATATATAGAGAGCTGCAAATTTAAAGTCTCTATGCGCACTAGTGGGCATGGACATGCTTTGATTCCTGCCCTGGCTGAGTGTTAACCACAGACCTATTGAACTAAACCATATTGCAGCCCTTACCTGTATGTTGGTTTTCCTCCCAAAACTGAAGGCCAAGAAGATATGATAGACTTCTGCATGAGCACACTTTACTTGTGTCCCCTCACTGAATTTCACAGCATTTTGGACAGCTCAGAAATGCCATTTGACAAAGCTGGCCTATCTTGCGATAACAATGATACAGTTAAAAGTTTTAGTTTCCATGCCTTTATTCACTGAATTCATTTCTCATGAGTCTTTTGTAGCAGAGGTTCAACACATGGTATTCATTGAACAGTTGTGCTTGACAGAAAAAAATGGGGAAATATTTTGGTGTTTTGAGTAGATGGTTGTGCTTTTTATAACAAGGACAAGCAAGAAAAAGAGGAACAGTGAAGTTCTAGATTTCCAGGCAAACTAGCAGTTGAGAAAGTATGGAAAAATAAATTGAAAATGTGGATTTTTTTAGAATACCATATCTGGTTTCTTCTGAATACTTTTGGCATTGTCCAACACTTTGCTGCTTCCAGTTTCAACCTGGCAGAATTTCATTTTTATTTATTTTGTGCAGGTTTTCAGTTTCATTTTCTCTTCTTCATTTATTTTAATGTATCTGTTTGTTTCCTACATAATGATGTTATGGTTCCTGGCATAGATGCTGCAGCAATAAAACCAACCCTTATTTACTTCTTTTCTTTCTGTAAATGTTTCGGCATGATCAGTCTTCAGAAGACAACCAATCCCACTTAAAATATGCTGTCTCTTGTGAGATCGTTCCATTACACAAATTTTAAATTAATTTTCTTCAAGATTCTAGTCAAAGAAGATAGTTATGTTTTTGCTAGTATGTCTGAGAAATGAACACAGAATTGCATGAGCATGGGTAAAGCAGATAAAATTTTACATTTCAAATACCAATTGGGCTCATTTGTGATAGTTACTTTGCTCTACTCATGTGAATCTCCTGGCCTTTATTTGTCAACATCTTCACATCTAATTGCTCTTCTCCACCAGATTTGTTCCCTTTCTATCCTCTCTTTTACTTCTACTGTGGAAGAAGTTGTGTTTAACTTGCATCACTGTGATGGTCAAGAACTTTCCTGACTTTTTAATGTTACATCATTTCTTTTGTTAATATCCCAATGTATAATCTTTTATTATAGATCTGTTCTAAGCCTTGCTGTTGATATTCCATGTCTAAGCCCTTAGAATTAGTGACTTTTGGAGCCTTATCTTGTGCAATATCATGTATATCTGTGCATGAGATCATTCTTTTCAGAATCACTTAAAGAGGAAAAAGATCTGTAGTGTTATACAGAAACAGCCTAGGCATTTGCATCTGATGCCACAGAAAAAAAAACAGGGCAATTTCTTTTAACCTGTTTTTCTTTTTTGGATTTTTGTAACTCTGAATTTTAATTTTTAGTATTTATGGATTTTGTTAGGAATGAGTAACCAACAATGAAAAGAAGGAAAAATAAGGATAATGTCTCAGGTTTTGGAATGATATTTTAAAAGCATCCTTTCAATTCATCTTCAAATTACTTTCACATTTTGCAGGAGTAAGACAAAAAGGAGACTCTTCTTGTTACCTTTTTGGAGAGTGTATGTGAAGGGGAAAGGTTTTCTTTATTAAATGATACTTTTAGTAGTCTATCACTACAAAACTTTCTCTTTGTGTTAGTCAGGTGCTTTTGAAGGTCAACATTCTGTCATGCACTTTTTTATATTATGCAAAATCCTTGGATCACATGAGCAGTCTTATTGAAGAAAGATAGTTTGCAAAAACTATAAAGCCATTTGTGAGATATATAGTAAGGAAGACTGCTGCTTGACATCCTATTATGAAGAAATAGAATAGCTGAATTTTTGCTGATGAATCACAGTTGTACGATGTCACCTTTCCTAAGAAAAAACTGGCCATGCATTTAATACTGATCTGAACTTAACATTTAAAAAAATAAAAAATCAGAGCATTTCCTTAAAGGGAAATGAATACTTTATATTTAATAAGTACAATTTGTAAATGAAAGGATGGCTTTGTTTTCAAGCCTGTATTTATTTCAGTGTAGCCTTCTGTTAGACTCCAAACAAGAAAGACTAAATGGTATTTTAATTGCTCTTTGCAGCTGAACTTCTCAGACAATATTTTTGTTGTTTTGGGCTTTTCTTCCCTCCTTCTCTCTCCTTCAGTACTTTGCCTTCTGTCTATTTTTCAATGTGTACCTCTTTTTTTGATGCTGTCATATTTCAGTTCTTCATTTTTCTGCTTCATTTTACCATTTCAGAAGAATGATCAAGTTACGGCTTTCTCTAATCTCACCCCTGCCGATAAGGCTAAGGTCAGTGCAAATCCATAGCACCAGGAAGAACAACTTTCTAGAGAAATGTTGGTATTTTTATTAATTTGACAAGTATGTTTTTGTGTGTGCAACTATGAAATTCAACAATATTTTAAAAATCCCGTTCCTTTCTCTGTTCAAGCAAGGCTTTAACTTTTTATCTAATTCAACTTGCAGTCTTGCTGGCCTCGATACAGGCGTGTGAATGGCACAGTTTTTGATGGAGTCTGTGCACCATGTACATGCTTTGGTCATGCAGAATTGTGTGATGATATCACAGGAGAATGCCTGGTAAGTGTCACTGCAGGAAACTTTATGGACGTGGCTGACATGAATTCAATATACCTGTGCAATTGAACCAATGACCTGTGAGACCTGAAATACTGAAGGAAAAAAAAGCTAACAATTAACAGAACAGGTCTTCATGTTGAACTGTTGCTGAAGTTAAGGATCCTTTCATACCAAGATATGGTAACTTGTGCAGTTAAACAAAAGGAATTTTTTATTCACATAGGATTTATGTTTTGAAATAGAATCTATAGTATAAGGAAAGCAGCAAATATATCAATATTCTTCCATGCAAGATTTATCTCCCCCTCCCATCTGTCTTCTGCAGTGTATTCAATTTATAGTATGTAGCTGGTAACTTTGTAAATTCTGTGTTAGTATGACAAGAAAATACTGTTTATGGCTTACTTAATCTAAATTCCTACTAAACCTTGAAGAAACACTTAGTAAATTGTACTTTAGAAAAATAATAAAAGCATATGATTGGGGTAGATAAACTTTTTTTTCTTGTAGGCTATGGAGATTTTATGCAGTTACCTACTAATTCAGCAGTTAAATCTGTGATATTATCCATAGCAAGCCTACCAGCACACCACTATTTCCAGCCCGTTCAGTAGCCTTTAGGAATGGGTAAATTATGCTGAATAGAGTGTTCTGATTAACTCAAGGGCATTTTTAGTTTTATATTGTCTGACATGGCAGGAAGCTTGAAACAACATGTCTCATTTCATTAGTCTTGCAGAAACACAATTTGAGCCAGTGCCAGTTTAGTGGGATATCATACTCTCATTTCCCTGCAGAATTTCAAGCAGACTCTCTATTGTGCATGTTTCTAAATGTTCCCTTTTATTTCCTTAAGAAAAAGCTGCTGGGAAAAATCCAAAATTAAAATTCAAGCTTTTTTCAATATAATTTGGCACTTAGAATTATCACTGTTCTTCCTGGTTTGCCCATACAAGTTATTTAATTGAATTGCAGTGCAAAACAAGATATCCTTAATGTGTGGATCAGTGAATTTTTCATATTGCTTTTTCTTAAATAGAAGTTTAAAATTATTCTCAATTTAATTATACTGTAAGCCTTAAAGAAGTACCTAGGATGAAAAATATGTATGACATGACAGTCATGTTTTGAATCTTTCACTTATATGCAATAAAAATGTTTATCACTAGGGTAATATGGATTTGTGTTTCTCGACAAAGATAAAATTTATTGCATTAATGACCATAGCCTCCAGCTATGATGTCTATAACATTAGTGTGGGATAAAATCAATTAACAGAAAAGAAAGGGAAGGGATAACTATTGACTATTTTGCTTAGGGGTGCATAGCCAGATGCGAGTTCTGAAGTTGCTTCCTTCTGTGTCCAAGTTTTAGCCCTTGCACAAGTTCCCTCTTTATTTTTGTCTGCCAGCCTGCATATGAGAGAAGGTCGTATAGTTGCATTCTGTAGTGCTTTTGGGCTTTTCAGCTGATGTGAACTATTGACTGAGACAGTAGAGCTCCCCCTTCTGATGTTTCAGGCGTGCTAGTGTAAAGATAACAGTTCTGGCAAGGGAGTGAAAAATAACCAGTTGAAAATGTACTTTAATCTATATATGTTATCAAGTATTCTGTATTCTGTGTTCTGTCTGAGCATATACTAGATCATGCTATAAAGAAGAGGTGCACAGGGAGCTTAAAATCAGTTCTGGATTTTCTTGCAGCTTACTTTGAAAACACTGTAAGTAAAGTTAGATTGGTTAGTATCCATGCAGTCTGTTAAATGCTGCTATTCAATTTGGATCATAAGCCTTTTGAAGTGAAAGAGAGAGAAGTCTGAATGCTGAAAAGAGAAATGTTTCACATCAAAGGCATTCCTTCTATTGAGGTTTACACAGGCTTTTGGCCTCCTTATTATTATTCATGGTGTTTTTTCAGTAATACAACAGACAATTTAGGCACCTAATTTATTGATATGATACTTCTTTTTGCTCTTCCTTAGCTTTGTAGTTGAAAAGCAGCTGAAATATGGTTTTGACTCATGATAAAAGCTAAAATCATCTGCTTCAACATAGGCCTGTTATAAAAAGCTCATTTTAACACCTGTCTAGCAGTAACCTGCAAAGCCCTTTGATCCCCACAGCAACCATATAGAAAGCTGCATGATACATCATTCTCATTACCATTGTGATATACATAACTGCCTTGGTACACAGGGCAAGTTCTAACATTCAGAAATACTCTTTTGTAGTGTTACATACACACTTTTATGGTAGCTTTAGGAGGTTGGTTAAACCTAAGCATTGTGAAAAGCAAACACATTTCAAAGTGTTTCATTCATTGCAGGGTACTATGTTCCTGTTAGTAAGCCCAGAGAAAGCAGATCTTTCTCCCCTAAGATATGCTCAAATTCCTAAGTCGGCAGTCCCCAGTTGGCATCCATTTTGTATTTTATTCCTTTGTGTGGAAATGGCATATACCATGTAGATTAAGGCCAGTGTCAGAGCTAGTGGACATGTGCTTTAGACAGTGTTCATCACAAGATCGACAAAATGTCTTCACCCATCTTCATATACACAGTAACAAAGTGATACATCCTAAGCTAAATGCAGTATAGGCTATACCACAAGTGAAAATTATATAAAGCCTCTGCAGCACTCTGACAGCATTTTTAACACCAGGAAAGGGAATTGTCCATGCAATCTTGATATTACGGTAGACTGAAAATGCCGTAAGAGCATACTCATGCTTCTGAAGATATAATACCACTGTCTGGTCTAGAAGGCTAGGGAATATACTAAAATAGGCACCCAGGCTTACTCGTTTGCTTTCTTTAACTAGCTTAAACTAGCAGCTTCCCTGGTTGTCTCTGTGACAGATATCATGAGGAAGGGCAGCGGCATGCCAAAGGCACTATCTTGGACTTAGACATACTCCCTGATGAAAGTTTTATTTTCATCGCTAGCCTTCTATTCAGACTGTTTCTTTCCATATTCATATACACTCAGCTGCATATGCAGCTAAGCAGGAGTGGTTTTCAGTGTGAAGTTAGGGTTCCCTGATGCTGGGCATAAAGCATTTATGGCTTAATTTGGTTTCTTCTGAGGGGAAGAGAGCTGGCTTGGTAGGAGATGGTGGGAAACACATTCCAGGACATAAGCAATAAAGTCTTTGGGCAACAAGGTCTGAGTTGCACATAAAATTTTGGACAAAAATGAATTTCACAGTCTTACTTAGTCAGAGGTTGTCTAAGTGAAGTTTAATGGTGTTTGGAGATCAAAGACGTCCAGAAAATTCATGCATTCAAAATAGTTTGAGATCCAGTACCTGGAATTTGGAAGCATAAAGATTTGGGCATAAAATCGTTCCTGGCCACAAAGTTTATGGATCTGTGGAACAAGGCATTGATTTTAACAAAAGCACTAGATCAATGTGTTGGAACAAACTATATTTCCAAGGGAGAAAAAGAAAGTGTATGTAATATACTGAGCAGGTTAGGGACAGTTGATAATGACCTTCTTTATACCCAGTCTCATGACACAAAAAAAATGATTAAATGTTCCTATGAACATGAAATTAAGACTTCGCAGGCTTAAGCATGTTTTAAGGAAATAATCTCAGTATAATTAGTCATTGCTCAAACTAGATGTTGCTCAAAATCATTGCTGTACATTTGGCGAGGTTCAACCAGTTGATATCAAGAAAACACAAATTCTTCATGCATATTGACAATGTCTTTAGAAGGGCTAATAACTTGTATACTTCAGTAACTAAACTGATCTATAAAATTGGCAAATTACTATGAAATTTAATGCGTCACTGAAGAGAACAGGCACATTATGTCACATCTACATACTACATAATCCTTGTTCATTGTCCTGCAAAATCCAGACTGGCTCAGGGAGAAGAGTATAGGACCACACAAGATCGTTATTTCTCAACTAAACTAACATAAACACAGTGCAGTGTATGCTCAGATTTTGGTACTATATGTGTGGGGTTCTTTTCTTTTTTGTTTTTAAATTTATTGATTCGTGGTGATGAAGTAAGCAGATACAGAGATCTGGATTGAGGAGAATTAGACACAGTAGGTGGAAATGACTAATGTTAGAGTTTCAGAAAGTAATTCATCAAAGAGAAGAAGGTCAGCACTTTGTAACATGAGTTGTTTTCCTACAAAATGGAAGGTTTCTGGTCTTTTACTTAAAAGCAGCAGAAGCTGCAAATACCATTCTGTAAGAGATGCATAGCTTTAAAATAGCGTGTTAGCTCTTCTCACTTTAATAACATCCTTGACATATAAGCCGTTCATATTCTTCAGAAACATGTCTGAGGATATTTAAAGCTAAACTTAACACAAAAGAAGAATCCATTATTTTTCAGAAAAAATACAAATAATTTGACATGATGTCTTAAAAAAGTTGAATTGCAAAGGATTTTTCTTTAGAAACACTTAAATTATTTTTGTCCCATCTTCTTTTAAAAGCATATCTTAATGTTCCCAGCTACTTTTTCGGTATGGCCGGTAGATTCTTTTTAAATGACAGCACTTGAAGTAACAATCAAATGGACTTAAATTACCTAATGAAGTAGAATTTAACCCAGCTGACGGTTCTAAAGCCATAATTTTATTTGACTAAGTGTCTCAATAGTTGGTATTAGCTCACAATCTACCAAATATGTGAAAATATAATATTGTGACTAATGCTTTCATTTAAAAGATATGCTGCTTGCATACACAAGCAATAAGAAAGCACCTGGAGACAGATGCTTTTGACTCCAGTGTGCTCTTGACTGAAACGGGTATTGTGCTTTTTCAGCTGCCCAAATGTATGGTACTGGCTATGCAGAGCACAATGCAAAACAACTTTGTTCAAATCATTGCAATCCTGGAAAGTCATGAAGAAGAAATCAGTGTTCCTTAGAATAGTGCCATTTTCTTTATCCTTCATTGAGGATACATTATGTCTTTCAGACGGTAAGGCTGTTAAATATCAGTCAGTACCATATGCATGCCTTATTAAAATGAGAAAACCATTTTAAAGTGTTCTTAAAAATATTTTTAAATTAAATCATAAGTTTGGAAGTACCTGCACCTTTAAAAAAACACCAAACAAACCCTCAAGAGTTCTTAAGCAGCAGTTTGAGTGTAACAGATTCTAGATTTGATCTGGCCCATTATCTAAATCAGATCAGAACACACCCTATTAAATAAAATCTCTCTTATAGCTTTCATTTTGGCCTTTTCAAGTTGCCATGTGCTTTTGCAGTCTATACCCAAGCACATCAAGATGGCATTTAAGAGCCAAAAACATTTCTGCTGCTTTCTCTGTTTTTAGCCCTGTAAAAGGGCTACACTTGGGTATCTCATGGCAAATAGCCATGAAAGGAAGAGTGTGGTGTGCTAAAAATGTAGCAAAAAAGGGAAAGAGTTTAAGCAAGAAAACTTATTTGCTGAGCCTATCATGGATCCTGCCAAATTACTTAGAATTTCTAAATCCTATATGGTGAGGGAGAAGAAGAGTAGAAGGGGTAATTACTCTTTAAAAAAAACTTGCTTCTTACCACTCATCATGGGAAGCATGTTCTCGGAGGACCAATTCCCATTCTGCCAAAAGATCATTTACTTGGAGATCAGGCCAAAGGTTATATACAGAAATGCAGATCTAGTGCTGCCATTTTTATGTTGGATGTTTAATGTGCTCCGATAAACTGTCTCTTGTATTATGAAAGCCAGTCATATAGAACACAAACTGTTCGTTAGGGCCCTATATACAGTATACTTATCTTTGTTTCTACTCATAAAGTACAGTCTGGATGCTATTCTAGCAGACAAGTATTAATTAATTCAGGCTTTGCTACTGTTCACAAGTATATTTAGTATACTGCTAGCCAGATACCTTGTAAAATGAGGTTATTTAGATGTGAAATGTAATAATTCGGTTTTATAAATTATATGGTCTAGGCTGTATTTCTGGGATCAACATCTGAAAACTGTCACAAAACATGGCCTGTTGCAAGACTGCAATACTAAACCTGTTTTGTGGTGCTTTCAAGGTTGGTTTTCTTTAAGCAAGCTGAAACAATAATGCAGCTGTGGTATGGTGGAAAGATAAAGGTCTACAGTTAAATATCCTTTTAGTTTTACACAGACAAAAATTATCCAAAAGAATACAAATACCTGACATATATGAAGCACTGATTGTGACAGCTAACCTCTAGAACTGTTTCTCAACCAGCAGCAGAAAACTAAAATATATTTTGCAGACCTCATACAGTCCTGTTGAGAGGATGGGCTAGGTGAATGACCTTCAAGGACTTTCCATATATACGTTCTCTAATTGTGAATTTGTACTTTTTATCTTCTGTTTAGGACTGCAAACACAACACAGGTGGTTCATATTGTGATAAATGTCTTCCTGGCTTCTATGGTGATCCTACTAAAGGGACAGCTGAAGACTGTCAGTTGTGTGCTTGCCCCCTAAATCTACCTTCTAATAAGTAAGATGTGTATTTATTGCATATTATACTTTTTCACTTAGTAAATTGCATAACTTTTTAATTTATACTTTTGCATGTACACTTGAGATTTTTTTGTGTTTTAATCAAATAATATATTCTGAGTATAAACTTATTCTCTTTTTACAATTGTACAGAGTGTTTAGCTTCACAGATAGGCAAAGATCAAAACAAAAGCTGGAAGAGACTAGGCTAGAAAGAACAACACAGAAGTTGGATGACTGCTCTTTGAATCAATAACTAGTGTTTGCTTTTCTGTCCTCCTTAAGACTAGTTTTTTCTAATTTTAAAGCTGAATTTATAAATTTGGCATGTGGGGTTTTTTACTAATTGAATTTAAAATAATTTTATGTTGTTCAGATAAAAGAGTGATTTCTTCTGCTTTTAATTTTCCTTTTCTTTCTGTCAACATTCAGTGATAGTGTTGATTTGTTTGGAGTCTAAATTCAGCCTTAGATCTTGCAAGTGAAAATATTGTCAGCATATCTCAGAATAATCACTATAAACTTGGTTTAAGTAAAAATAATAGTGAAAAGTTAATCAAAACTCAGATCTAAGAACAACTGTTTCCTGCATTACAAAAGCTTGTCTGTGCTACTTGTTACCTCTATTTAATAGACCAAGTGGCTTGAACATTTTTTCATTGGTTGTTGTCCCAGTCAGTTCCTAGAAAATAACAATACCAAAATCATTTGACATGATGTAGTTGAAGAAAACTGTTCTGAATCTTGTTTGGTTAGCTTTTCTTGTGCATATAAAAAAAAATGGAAATTGTGTATCAGTTTGAATTAGCGCATTTGGTTTATGACATTCAGTATGGCTTCAGAGAAAAGGAGCCCTGGTGCAAGTAGCACATGTCCACATTACACAGAAGAGCTGCTGTGGTACAACACATACAGTAATTGTTCAGGAAGATCAGAAACTGTTGAGTATGTGCCTGACGTTTGCAGTGGTAACTAATGCTTGCCCAAATTCCAGCCACAAATTGGATGTGGTTCCCTTCTGAAAAGAATCACTGTTAGTCCATATAAGAATTTCAGAAGGATGGTAGGATTGTACTGAAGATTGTAAACTATGCACAGAGGCTGGCCCATCTCAAGCTCTTCACTTAAAAGTTTTAAGTGGCTATAGGAGCTGATAAATCCACTGGAGTAATTTTTTTTTCCTCCCTTCAGCCCTGCATCTTCTATTTCACCCCATTTTTCCCAAAATAGAAGTCAGATTCTGTCAATGAAATGCACTTTACTGTTTAAGAGTATAAAGAGTACTTCTTCAGGTTTACAGGGCCAAATGCATGGCTACCACCCACACAGAGATGGAGCTCTGCAAGATGCAAGTAAAGAAGAGAACATCATCTGAATGGCAGTGGAGGCTACATAAGGCACAGATGAACCAGATTTTGCTCTTAAGTAGCTCAGGCTAATGCTGTTGTCTACAGTGGCATTGTTTCCTATTAAAACTGCACGGATCAGGGCACGAATAATCTAAGCACTTAGCAGAAATTCCAGGGGACTGTAGAATAGGAGCTTGCTTCCTGTTAGCACAGCTCTTCAGTTGGTTTTATTAGATATATGTGCATTTATTATGTCTGCTGCTCAGGCATGGTTCCTCTGACATCCTCATTGCTTTCACATACTTAGTATTTCCATGCATAGTTAATTAATTCTCTTTCTCTTGTTTGAGAACACTGTACTGACAGCAGGAAAAACACTATCACATTTATATCTTGTGCAGATGTGCAACAAACCAAGTCAAATAGATTGAATTTAGGTTTTTATTGGCAAAATGCCTGGAGACCTCTCTTACGTATTCATCAGAATTCTGGCTGCTTAATTTTCCTTTGTTGAAATTGCTCAAGAGAGTCCCCTTTTTAATACCTAGTTTTCTTGAAAAATACAGGTACAAAACAAACACAGAATATAAATGTTCTTGGACTGTGAAACTGTGGGAGTCCTGAACCCTACAATGTTTAGCCCTGCATTAGAATTGTGCAATACCTTCCTATTTCTAAAATAGACAAAAGCAAAACTCTGAACAACATCCTCAAGCTTTATAGAATTCATCGTAAGGTTCAAGCTCTCATGTCTTTACAGTTCTAGACCAATCATTAAATTTGTTTATGAGGAAAAAAAAGACGTTAGAGTTTTAGTGTGTTACCTGAAGACTGTTAAAATACTCATTTTTCTTTATTATTTAGTTGGCAATGAGTTTGGTATGCTAGGGATAATATTTGTAAACATTTCAGATTCCTTCACACATCCTTCACATGAAAAATAAAGAAACTACTACCAAGCTCATGTCACTATACAGATATAGTATATGTCAAGTTATTTCTGAATAACCTAACAAGTGACTAATTTATGTACAAATTATTACAAATAGCTGTTTATAGATTTCAATTCCTGTAGTATTTAATTCCTAACATGGCATGACAGAGCAGAGCATCTGTAGGTCTGTAAGCTTATTACTAAGTTCCTGGTGCATGGAGAATATTGTCCATGCAACGAACCTCTGAGATATATTTCTATTACGAAATTAGTTTTGTCTTTTATAGCAGCATCTTATTTCTTTATGATGTTTCTAATGGTTCCCATCACCGTTCTCACAGCTCCTGAATCTTTTTCTTTTCAATGCCACGTAAGGTGGAGGAGAACTGTTCTATCCGTTTTAGAAATGTGGTGATGATGGTGGTGTCCTATAGTTAACTTAAGCTGATTTAACTGCTGCTCATTTCCTCTCCTGTTTCCTAATAGCAGCAGTTTCCATATGCAATCATTGAAGCCAATCATAAAACTGCCGTCTGAAGCACAACAGTGATAAATGACTTGCCATATGTTAGAAAAGAACACTTGGCCAAATCGGGAAACTAAATTTAAGTTGCCTAAGCTTGTTTTCTAGATCCTGGGCTATATTTTCCTCTTTTTGCATACATGTCCATATTTGTATTTATATGATGCAAATGAGATCAATACCTGTATTATAAATGGCATATGTAATGCATGCTTGACTTCTTCGTTTTATCTCTTCTCATTAATGCATCACTCTTACAAACTGTTTTAACATTCTTAGTCTTTAAAGACCTTCAAATAAACTAATTTTTTTTCCATAGAAATTATCAGACATACTACTACATAGTTTTTTCTAGATAATTACTGCTTTTCGCTTGAAGTGGCAATAAATTTAATATGGGTAATGATGACCCTGACAGGAATATTTTATCACTGGAAATGGGGGATAGAAGGTATCTTACTCAGCCTGGGAAGGTAACAAGTAAACTCATAGCATATGAACTAGGAATTTGGGTTCGTCTCAGAATTTTAATATTTTCTTGGAGAATTAAATAAACACTTAGTCCCAAGAGATGTTTTCTATAACATACTTGTAAACTTTTAGGAAGCCCTGTCTCCTGACATAGGCCTATCACATATATACCCATATTGTGTATTCGTACTTGTCCCATGTCCTGATTGGTATTAATGTTGTTAACCTTATGTAAAAACTGAAAAGAGTGATGATGAGTCAAGAGGGACTAAGATTTTTTTTGAAAGCTTGTTTTGACAGATCAATACACACTGTTCATCAGTATTTATCACTAGTGAGTAATGAGATTCTAAATAATCAGGACAATAAACCCTTCTTTTCTCACCCTGCTATCACATATTTCCTTTATGGTATGCAGATGGGAATTTCTGAATATATTATGTTTAGTGTGGAGATGGGGACTGACTGTTAAGTCAGAGAAAGAATCAAAGGGTGCTAGGTCTGAGCATAACCCTTAAAACATGGGAATTCTACTATTTATTATTATTGCTTAGTAATAATAAGTACTTAATTATTATTATTATCTTTAAAATTTATGCAGTTGAATACAGAGGTATTGGTGGAACTGTGGTACAGTCAATCTTGTGCAATGCTATAATGAACTGTGATAGCATCTCCACAAAGTTTCCCATGTAGCTCTTAGAGTAAGGTTGGGACTGACAAGCAGGATCTTATGGGAAATAAGTCAGGTGCTGCCGATTAGGTTCAATGATAACGTGTGCCTCCATTGAAAACTGCTTTCATTGCTATTTAAAAATAGAATGCACAATTATTGTTTCTTCAACTGGGTCCTCATGCATTCGTGAATCTATTCTTAATTGAATCACAGTGCAAAATAACACAAATGTAATCCTTATGGGAAAGAGGAAAATCCCAATACCTGTCTATGTTTACTGGACCTGACCTTCCCATATTTTTCTTATTGATCTCTTATGTCTGTGGGATAACTTGCCCTATGACAGACAGGGTATTTATAAATGGAAGTAATCTATAAGAGAATAAAGAGGTCAGATCATAGGATGGATGACTCCTGAGAAGTGAGGTCCAGTCACCAGCAGGTAGTCATGTTACATGATCCTAATTAAGCTTTTCTGTCTTCCCTGTGCCTATTATTTTCGAGAAACTTTCATTGTATATCCTGCTTTAATTTATCCAAGGTCAGATTATATCTACTTGTTATTATCATACCATGAACTTTTACCTTGAATATACCTTCCTTCTGATGTCTTTGTTACAGCAACTGTATTCCTTGTCAACTTCTATTTTCCTAGGTTACAAAAGATAAGTCTAGTGTCTTCTTGTTAGATAGGTGATTTGTTTTCCTGTTGTGAATAGTCACTCACTATTCACCTGCTGCCATTCTTTTCTTTTTTTTTTTTCCCTTTCTCTATTTTACTATTTGGCTGACCAGAATTGATTATCATTATTTATATAAGGCCCTGTAAAGGTGCTCATATGTCTCTGTCTCTAATAATCATTCCAGAATGATAAAAGTACAGCTTGCCTTTTCTTCTGTGCGGTGTCATTTAGAGTGTCAGGAGGTTTCTTCTCAAAAGTGTGCTAAGGGAGAGAGACTACAGAAAGCAAAATACTAAACAGTGAAGGAGCAGAGTTCAAAGTTAAACACAGACATTGAAAGGTGGAGCTTGCAAATGCCTACGGTAGCCTTATTTATTTTTTAAAAAAAAAAAAAGAGAGAGAAGGCTAAAAATAAGTACAGCATAGCTAAGAGATAAAGCTTTCTACTCTGCAAACTATTCTTAAACTTCGGTGTGCCTCTCTGGCCTGTTGCTTGAAGTCATTGGCACTTGTTTTACTCAAATGCATTCTCTGGGAAGCTGCACCAGATATTTCCCTTTTTGCCCCTCCCCTTTCTTGTTCACTGGGTTCCTTTCACAGCCGATTATACACAAAGTTAACTGAGCTTTCAAATCAGTTGTCCTTCAGAAAGATTTATATAGGGGCCACATTATGGCATAGATTGTTTGCCAGGCCCTCGGGGGCACAAACAAACAGCTGTACATTCCTGCCTTTTTAATGGTATCCAGACCACTCAGTGGCAGGCTCAAGTCCCGTAATAACAGGCTATTGGGATGCTGCCATCCGTTACTCTATATTCAGTGTCGCAGAAATAGCAGGGTCATTCCAAATTCAATTTGCTGGAGTCAAACTTATGCCTTATGTCCTAGGCTAGAGTTACTTTTCCTGGGCACTATTTTGCAAATTAACGATCTCTGAAGTGGGAAGAGAGCTATGCTGCTAACCATCTTTTCTTTGTGTTTCTTCCTTGTCCCTCTTCTTACCCAATATCAACAACACAGCTTTAGCCCAACATGCCATTTTGACCAAAGTCATGGATTAATATGCGACGAATGCCCAGCTGGGTACGTGGGACCACGCTGTGAAAGGTAAGCAAGCACCATGCTTTTAACCATATGTGATCTGAAACAAAAGTACTGATCACATGGAACTGTTCTACCTTTTTATTACTTCCCCTTCTCATCCCTGTTCCTGTGTTCTGAAACTCACTGAAGAAATTCCTGTGCATCTTCCTCTGATATTGTGTCCATGCATTTGTACATTTCTAGTGCTTGTTTTATTACTTTATGGTAAAGTGCAAAGCTTCCAAGAAGCATTTGCTGAGAAGTAAAAGTCTTTTTTTAAAAAGTTTCTTCCAGCTTTTCTGTCTGTCACTCTTCTGAAATTTTTATATTTTCAGTCTCATGTCATTTGAATGTTTAGAGTATGGTGAATCAAATATGCAATAAATTACTGACGCCTCTTTTAGAGAAGTTAATATGCAGTGAAAATACAGCTCTTCTAATAAGTTGTTTGCTGATTTGAATTATTTTTAAAAAGAATATTTTACATTTTTGTTGCTTCTAGTTTCCTGTTGCAGTCTTTATTTAGTAAGTAGAAGAAGCTAGGATTTAATGACAAAAAAAGAGAATTCTTCTTGGTCAAATACATAGAAAAGCTCAATATATATTTCCTACAGTTATTACTACCCATACAAAAGACAAATAAAAAAAATACATCTAGTCTGTCTTTGGCTATGACAGGTCTGAGTGACATGTTAGTACTGAGAGAGAAAGTTCTTTCCCCTTCTTATATGCTGTTACACTGAAAGGATCACATGGAGAATGTAAATGAATCAGAAGGCTAGTGTGAGTGCTGGTGCTAAGCTCCCAGGAACCCCCTTCCACAGGAGACGAGACCGCATAGACATGGGATATCATCACTGTGTCTGCACGCCTTTGGTCCTGTGGGATTTCACATGGCTGGAACAGCTTTCAAGAGCAGTTAGTGTACCAGGGGACCTCTGCTAGTTGTTTGGAGGTTGTGATGAATCAGCATTGGCTTTGGTTCCATGATCCCAGTTCCCTGTGACCCTGCAAATGACACCTTTTTAAGAGGGGCTGGGGAAGGCAAATAACTGTCTAACACCTGGCTAGACAGTTATGGGGCATGAAAACATGGCACTTCTGTTTCTTAGTAGGCTTTTACTGTTTGGCACTTCCATAAGCTGCTTGCAGCATTTTCCAACGTAAACCCTAAAAAACCGTAAAGCTTCTGAATGAAGACTTACAACATTCAGGCTGGAATGAGGAAAAGTAGGAATGAACCAAGAGGAAGAGCCAACCAGAAAAGCAGGAACCTGACCATACGCTGTGAATCGCCCTCTAGTCCTGTCTTTTCAATTTACAACTCCTTCCTTTTAAATCCCCTGTTGTGCTATATCTGTCCTGAAGTGAGAGTGCAGGCTGTCACCTGTTTCCACCCATCATCACTGAGTCTGCTCCTACTGCGTGCTATTTCTGCCTGTCTTTTCCTGTCCGTCTTGGAAGTCATCACCTTCTTTCAGCTAGTGGGCTGTGAAGTTAACGACGGCAGGAATAAATCACATCGAGAGCACTTTGGTGGCAGTTTGTCAATGCAGGGTCATTGACAGCTTCCATTAGCAACAAGCGCTATTTCTGAGTCGAGCACATGCTGTAGATGCAGTAGGACAGAATCTGAATAAGTGGCAAGCTGATTTCCTAAGGAAATGAGGCTAGTGTGATCTTTTTGTGCATTTCTGTCTGGCTGCCTGCAAAGACATTTGAACTTGTAGGTCAATTTCAACCAAATTTGACAGAAGGGTAGGAGGTCTCTATAATTGTTCCTGAAGATTTCGTGAAAAGAAGTGGCTGAATAGAGGTTAATAGATCGGGACATGTCATAGCTAAGGGGGAGAACACTGTGTGAACTCACACCTGATTAAACAGCAGAGAATACATGAGAGAGAGAGAACGAGAGAGACAGAGAGAGATTATTAGATGTTCTGCCCATAAGAAAACTTTCACAGGGCAAGGGGAAAGCACTGCTGTAGCCTGAGGGATTACTCCCTGCTGGATAGCAACATCCTGCAGCAAATAATCAGCCCTTAGCCTTGTAATCATGAGATAAAAATCCACTGGAAATTAGGCCATTAATTCCAATGCTTATAGAACTATTTACTTTTAATTGTAACAAGTTGCTTGGAAATGCCTGCAGCTGTCAATAATAATGAACAGGAGAAAGTGTGTTGCCTTTTGCTATTAATAATGATTTTATAATTCTAGAAGAGTTTACATGAAATTCTCTTTCATTTTAGCAACTGCAAAGTGACGAGTGTTCTGAGCCACGTGATTTATTAACTGAACAGTCCTAAATTATCATGAAGTACCACATATCAGGAAGTGAGCATATGCAGTACAGTACTTGGCCTCCAAAATCATCCTCTACCCCCTAGGGAGACAAGATCTTTTATTTATTTATATATACATTTTTAAACCTGAGTTGTAAACTGTCAAAAAAAAAAAAATTGCTAATTGTCTCACTTGAACTCTTCAGGAAAATGTTGCCAAAATGGCTCAATGTTCTGAGGGGTCCAGCTCATAACACCATCAAAATAATTGCAGATATAAGCTGCGTTGGAAGCTACCACATATCTATAATTGTAGAGAAAGCCCAGCTTCCCCATTTATTCCTTTTCCCTAGCAAATTAGGTTTATGTTCTTCCTTTGCTCACTGCTTACTTTCCCAAGGTGTATGAGGTAGGGTGGACACTGTCCTAACTCCATAGAAAGGAATGTCAAAAAGCTGTCCTTTGAGCCCAGCATGTTTACTGGATGATGATATGCGTTTTCCAGCTACACAGTCTTGATATAGACAAGAGCATGCAGGTTTAGGGAAAAGAAGCAAAATGGGTGAGAGTCTAGCTTCTCCTGTAGCATTCCTTCATTTATGAATATGGTTCCAGTGACCTTTTCTCCCTAGAAGGAGAGATGAGAGGTCAATGTAACTTAAGTGGGAAGAGAAGGATCAGTTGAGTCGTGCCCTTCCTCCCTCCCCAGCCCCCATTCTTCAGGTCTAGCACAGAGTGCCACCAGCCACAGTCCCTTTGTGAATCCCTTGGCTTCAATTTGCTGCTCCTTCTAGCTAATATAATTCTTCCACTAGTGCCAGAAGTACAAGTCTGTATTGCAGTGCTGATGGGAAAAGGGTCAAACATTCAGGAGATTTGATACAACAAATGTGTTATGGAGGATTGTTTACAGCTTGCAAAGGTAGGCACTCTGCCATTAGAAAATGCAAGATTTGTAGTTGGTCATACAACAATAACA
Organism: Astur gentilis; assembly: GCF_929443795.1. Taxonomy (NCBI): domain Eukaryota; kingdom Metazoa; phylum Chordata; class Aves; order Accipitriformes; family Accipitridae; genus Astur; species Astur gentilis. The sequence continues at coordinate 22,537,329 of NC_064884.1, forward strand.
TCTGTGTTGTGCACCTGAATTAAGATTTTTTAACTGGGTGTTCACAGGTCATTTCTCCACAGGGCTTGTGCCCCATTTTGTACACAGGTTGAATGCACATAAGTTTCAAAGCAACTGTAAAAATAGTATTTCCAGACTTTAAAGTGTTCGGATTTGCAGCCTAAATTCACTCTGTCTCAAGGATATTTTTTTTTCCAGTAAATACAAAGAAATGTATAAAATAGGCCTGTGTTTGTGTGCATGTATTTGTATATACACAGCACCATACAGGCTGCTATGAAGAAAATTAACTCCATCCCAGCCAGACACAGTACACATACATACAGATACATTTATATAGTAGCCCACTATTTGGCACCAATTATGCCAAATAAAAAGAAACAGTGTCAGTCACAGACACACCTGCATTTGAGGGTAAAGGTGAGTATAGAGGAAGAAAAAAAAATGTGAAAACAATTGTTCTTCACTGCTTTTACTCCTATTATTGTTTATTTTTTAATCTCAGAGGTATTCTGTTGTACTTAGCAGTCATTTATTTAGATATGTAGTTTATGTAATGCATAAATGTAATTTTCCATGCCACATACATTATTGGGTTTCTTTAATATGAATCTTACCAAACATGTAATGCCTTGAATCTGAGAAGCGTAGCTGAAGTAGCAATGTCCTTAAAGGAATAAAGATGGAATTAGTGAAAGTGGATTTTTTAATCTTCCCCTGCAACTTCAGAAGAAGTGGGAGAAAAAGTGGAAGAATTTACACATGGATACATGCACACTGTTTTCTTCTAAGCTTAACTGGTTTACCCCTACTTTCAGGATCATCTTCAGTCTGGATGCAAGATTATGTATGTGTATAAGGAGACTATAGCTATATGCTGGTAGTTGGTTTTGCTAATTTTAATTAGCAAAGTCTGACCTGATGAGAATAGAAAGAGTTATCAAGGTCTCCTGCTATTAATAGAAGGAAATGGTTAGCAGTGCATTTCACACAAATCCCTGGTGTGCTTTTTCTGTGAACTGCTTGGTAAGTTTCTGTGAATGCTGTCAGATACAGAACTAACCCCTAAATGAAGGTGAAAGAGGAAAATGAGTACGCATTAAGTGAAGTCAAATAGATTAGTAGTACCAAAAGATACAGATTTATGACAAATACGCCAATAATAAGTGAGAAAGATCTCAGCAAAGAGTGGGTGAACTTCAGACATCATCTGTTTTAGGTAAAATAAGATAACTGCATAAATTATCCAGTTATTCTTTGGCTTCAATAAAACATGGCTATTAATTGTTACACGTATTAAGAGACATTCCTGGCCTTTGTAGCTGAGGTATCCTCACTGAAAAAAAGCCAATTTGTTTTGGCAAAAGTAAGCTAAAAATCAGTCATTGTGGTTGCTGAGATATCCTCCATCCAAGGAAAAAATGCCCATTTCTTTGCAGGGAATACAGGGGGGTACAATACATGGCTACATTCATGACAGGCTCTGAAAATAAAATGCCTGAATTATTCTAATGACAAGATTTTGATGTATTGTTGCTATGAGGAGGTAATTGTGAGAGATGGCTATGCTAAAGGAGGAAAGCATAGTGGGATAGATTGTGAAAATTTTACTCATGTTCTTCAGTGCTTACATGCACCCATACCACTGGACTATTTATACATATTATTCATCTATGGTCTGCATTGTGGGTATTTTTAGGGAATGGAATCCTACTTTTGTGTATTACAAAAAACTGTTCAATTAGATCCAACTATAATTTCCTCCCTAGTCTCAATTATCCATTTTTATAATCTTTGCTAATGATATTGAATAATACTTAATAAATGTTTAGATGGCTTTGTTTAGCCAACTTCCTGTTGAAAGTTTCATGACATATTCTGGATGCAAGGAAAAGGATAAACTTGAGCGTAAAGGAACAAGAGTGAAAGCATAGTGGAGCTCTGCATTCCCATATTAGGATGGTACACAAAATCCTTGCTCAACCATACCATCCAGTACTATTACAAAGCAGAGAGGATATATATGTACATTAGAACTGCATTCAAACTGACTTTAAAATAGTAGGAAACATTCATTTATGCAATGTGTTTTATGTACTTTCTATTTTCTTTACACTAATTGAAGTTCATCTGAAATGCACATGAATAACTTCATTAGCTGGAACTGGGCAATTTTTCTTCTTTTTCTTCACTATCTGCAAGTTGCTCTTACTGTGAAGTGTGAGCAAATGTAATAGAAAGGGAAAGAAGACCAGAATATAAATAGGAAATAGGCTGTGAGATGAGTAGAAATTTGCTTTAAATACACACTCATGTTAGGTCAGATTCACTAACCTGTTTTAAATGGTACTCACAGGAAATTGCTGGTGGGCAAGGTGGAAAAGAAGGTGATATTTTTAAACATCTCTGTTAAAATATGAAAGGTATAGTACACACCAGCATAGTTCCTGTGATAGTAAGCAATCGTTTTGTTACCTGCCTGTACACAGAGATTAGCAATCCATTAAATAAACAAATCTGACCATACAGTAGATCAGGGGAAGGCTAAGTCAGGGGAGGATCTTGTTAAGTAAACAAATTTATGTCTGTATTACTTTCTAAACCTGTTTTTCTAAACTATACAAGTTTTTAAGGTAGAGGGAAAAAATCCTCAAGCTTGCTGGTAAATAAGTACAGAACTTCTAGACATGATGTGCTGAAACACAAAGCCTATCTCACATGGATCTGAATTCCTCTAGTGTGCCAATAGACAGATTTCTTACTATGCTTTGTCTCGTCTTCAGTGCCAGTGACAAGATTTTTCTCCCACTGAAATCTAATTACTAGCAGAACTGGCAGGATTTCAGTGGGTACTGTATCTACAGAGTTGTTAAAAAGGAGAAGGAAGGAGAGAGAAAGACTTAGGAAATACTTGAAAGAAGATCAGATCATTTTTGGTGGTTAGTGAGGCAACAAAATTAAAAGTTTCTAGTAAGAGGTTTATTTAAGGGTCCTAACTGGTGATGTTTTTTACCTTAGGTGTGCAGAAGGCTATTTTGGACAACCTCTAATACCAGGGGGATCGTGCCAGCCATGCCAGTGTAATGACAACCTTGACTTCTCCATTCCTGGCAGCTGTGACAGCTTGTCTGGTGCTTGCCTAATATGTAAGCCAGGTACAACAGGCCAATATTGTGAGAGGTGTGCTGATGGATATTTTGGTGATGCTCTTGATGCAAGGAACTGTCAACGTAAGTCATGAACTTTTACTGCTCCTGGCAGTATTGTTCTAACCTATAACCATGTTCCTGAGAGGAAGACTGTGCCTTTGTATGTGTGAGCAGGAGAATGATATGGTGTATTTCCACCTCTAATAATAGTAGTGTTTTACTTGCATCTGCATCTGGAAAGGGAGGCTTCAAAGTAAATAGAAAGAAGAACCTATTAAAAAGCTTCCTGCTGTAGTTGAAGCAGTAATGAAGCAGACATGGAAAAAACCTGGGAGACCAGAGCATTGCATGGATGCAAAGTTATACTAAATGTCAGATCTACAAAAATAAATACAAATAAATGAAAACCATGCACTAAAACCACTATAAGCTATCAAGGGAAATCCCATTAACTACTGAGATTAGCGCTGAAAGGAGGGAGTGATATTTCGGTTACAGTAGTGTCCAACTCTGGCAGCACTCGTGACCTCCTTCCCACCTACATGACCTCAGTAAGAGTTGGGAGCTGCTGCCTCTTAAAGGGCAAGATTCTCCTGCCTCCTGCAAAGCAGAGACTAAAATCTCCTGACAAATTTTCTAAGGTGCTCTGGAGGGAGATACCTGGCACTGCAGCAAGCTACCACTTCTCAGCTAAGTGGTGGCATGTTGTTTAAGTATTGGCCCCAGCTCATACTTCCCTATAGTGATTACAAAAAATTATTGAGAGCAGATGGAAGATTTGGTACGAACAGGAGCTTTTGCTTCTGTAGGAGGCCGTGGCTCTCTGAGCCATTGCTGGCACAATTCAGAATGCAGCTATTAAGCAGAATAAATGCTTTTAACTTAAAAACATTCTTCACATACCCTTCCATGCTATTTTGAAGAATGGAATAGTACAGATTATAAACTGTCCTGAAAGAACAGAGCAGTTTATTTCACTGTCACAAGGATTTAATCCTTTTTGATTCATTGGAATAAACTCAGAGCAACTCCATTGAGTACATAGGTGTTATATTAGGATAAAATTATGCAAGTAAAAGAGCTGGGCCATTGTCTTAACTGCTGTGTGTGTGGGAACACAGGGACCACTTCTGCAGTATGTGTTGCAAGCACAGAAGTCTGAGCCACTGGCATCCATTTCCAGGATTTGCTGTTAGTGGCTTGCAGTTTGACAGTGAGAATACTAAGCTGTGTTGGACCACCTGCATGGTGCTCCTGCATGGCAGCCAGCGAGATGCAGAACATCACCAGGTTTCTGAGCTAAGGCTAATATTAGCTAAGGCTAATAAATTCTGATATATGTAAAGTCACAGATAACCATGAAGACATATACCTGTGTAAATGCTTTCTGTACCTGTTTTATACAATGCTGGATAAAAGTTGGACAATCACATGTATTCTCTGCACGAGTTAACAGTTCGTGATGAATGTTGTCATATAAGTTAGGGTGTTAAGTGGGTAACGTGATTTCAAAAGTAGTGTATTTCAAAAACCATAGCTTCCAGTAGCTTGTCACCATTTCTGAGGCATTGGTAGGACTGTTGCTTTGAACGTTTCTACAGTAGTGGCAGCTGCTTGAGAAAGAGATGTAATATGAGGAGAGTTCAGAAAACATACAATTAAAAAAAAGGTATTAAAAATAAATACATTTTTAATATAGAATTACAAGCTTTGCTTTTTTTGTTAGTATCACTGACAAGGAGAGCCCCCTAACATATTCATAGCCTTGTGCTCACAGTTACCTTGTACTCATCTACTCTCGGACTTTCATGTGGGTTTTCTTTTTTGCATATGATTTTTTATTTCCTTTGCAGACTTCCATGAAGTTGCCCTGCAGCTACAATATCAGAGGGACTGTGCCTTTACTTTGTTGTTTTCAATTTCATTCCTTATTAAAAAGCCAAATCCAAAAGTATTGCAAAGCATGGATTTTGCTTTCAAATTATTGTTTGAAATGTTTCTTGCTCTTTCTCAGTACAGTGCTGTTGTCGTGTGCATTAACCATTTCAATTGGCAGTACAACTTTATATCACTATAGCACCTCTGAATTTCTTGGTGTTTTTTCATAAAATCATAAATCTAACAACAATGAGCAAATGTCCTAGGTTTATTTGATTTGATTCTAGTAGGTTGTTTTTTGGTGTGAAGCAGCACGGTGTGCTGAAGCAAATACCTGAAGGTTGTGCTGATGGTAATAGGGCTAAGCGACATGAGATGAATTAAACCAAATATTCAAGTGTGCCTATGTGTCAGTGCATAGGTACTACTGTTGGAGGAGAATAAGTGTGTAGGTTGATTATAAATACACACTCATAATTACTTATACAAATCTAGAGAGAATGTAGGGTCTTGACTGGTGTCATTTTGGGAGAAAGTAAGACAAATTTCTCTGACAGGCTGCCTTGTATTATAGCAACCATTTGGAGGTTTGGACAGTAGCTAATTTTCCCAGTAGAGGTGAATGAATGGGAAGGCTTTAGATGAGAAAAATGCAATTTATCAGATTGAGTAACAGTTTATTAGATGAATAGCCCTGACGATATGTTTCTTCTGTATGTACATACTGCCAGAGCCAAGAAAAATAATCAAAGTCTTGAATTCCAAATTCTGCCTTACCACTACATTGCACTCCGTCATCTGTGGCTGAGTTAAGAATACATGGTATGCTGTTTGTGGTAATATATAATATAAATAGGACAAACTCATCTGTTTATAAAATCAGTGTAAATTTTCTTTTTTATTCTTGTGGTGTCATATGCCTGATAACAAAACAATTCAAATAAGACTGACTGGTTTTTGCGGTACAAAAAGGTTGGTGAAATACTGTTAATTTGAGTTGAGAACTGTGGTTTGTTAAGTCTGAGCTTTTGCATCATCTTTCACTGCTGACCATTTTAATGAGAAAGATACTCAAAACATATATATGTGGTATTCATCACTGTGTACAGTTTGGAGTGTTGGTGGTTTTACAACATTAATATTATGGTACAAAAGATGGCTGTATACAGGAAGAAAGAGGTAAATTATGGATTCAATTAGTGTTGAAAAATGAGATTAAAAGGAAAAGAGAAGCGATATTAATTACAGCAGAAGTGTTTTTAAATGTTTATATTTTTAAAATATATTGCAAAACAGAAAGAGATCAAAACCTCTGAAGGTGTTACCAGACTGATACAAGAGCCCAACATTTTTTTGTTACTGATTCCAGAATATGAGACTTCTTTGCAGACATTTGAGAAGTAATGCCATGAACAGACTGGCAAGGCATAAAGTCAGTTTCATTTGAAAGAAGGAACTTTTGCAGAATACCTCAAGTCTTTTTGGTTTTCTCTCCACATCCTTCCAATTTGCAACTGACAATTGTAAATTAGCAAGTCCAATAAAGTAATGAGGAAGCTCCCATTGTAATAGTTTAAATATAGAAAAAATATAACTGCTTTATCTCAAATAGCACCTTGTGACATGCAAGTATGTGACCAACATGTGTTCACTGCTGGGACTCTTAAGTGTTTCTTAAAATGAAGCTGTCAGGTTGAGAAAAAAAACATCACATGTAATCAAGGCACTGCAGGAAGGCAAAACATGGATTGGAGCCCTGGTTTACAGAGTAGATTCATAATCAGTACAGAGAGGTGGATTCATTCCCCTCTGGGGAAAAAAAAAGGGATGTGCAGGAACCAGCTCCTGCTGATGGAACTGGTGACTGAATGGTTATAGTCCCTGTGACACCAATCACATCCCTCTTCTCTACTGTGAGTGCTAAAGGGATTTTTTTCCTCATCTCTGCATGCCAAAAAACCTGTAGTTGAAGAACATAAAGGGTGATAGAAAGCATCCCCAAAATTTCTCTTCTCCTAAAAAATAAGAATTTAGAAGCCAGAAGCATTGTTACTTTCCTCAAGAAACAGCAGCTCCTTTTCATTGCCAGTTTAAATCCTTAAAAGAACGTTATGATGAGTTAGGCTGGTCAGTTGGGTTACGTTTCCTCTGGGAACTGTGATGCTGTTGCTGAGACAGGGGCTCCAGGGAGTCACGGTAGCAGATAATCCTTGGTCTCTTTTTTCAGCTCTATTCCAGGGTGCTGCCTGTGAGGAGGAGCTCTTGGGGGGCTGAAGAGGTTACTGTCCCTGTCCATTACTCCAGCGAGGCCCCTGGAGGTAGCCTTTTTCTGGGTCCTCAGCCTGCCCACATTTCCTGCCTTCTACATCAACATGAACTGGTCTCTGGGGCAGCAGGACCAGTACGTGGAGCAGTAACACTCCCACCTGCCATAGCTACATCCCATACACACCCTGTGTAAGCGTCTGTACCCCTTTTTTTTTCCTCTCAGTGCCGCCCTGCCCACTCCCAAGTTTTGGGACACTTAGTCATGTGACCTAAACATCCTGGTTTGATCTGAGAGGAGCATATTAAACAAGTTGTTTATGAACTTGAGGCAAAATTTCTCACTGCAATAATTTGGAGCAAAATTCCACATTAATATGAGTAGGTTAATGTGTGTTGTCACCGTATGGGAGCAGGACACCTTCCTGCTTTACTCAGTCCTACCTTCTTGGATTTCTCAGGGTGGCAAAAGCTGCACTGTAAACATTTGGCTATTAAATTTAGCTTCAGGAAACACATTAACAGCTCCTTCTTCTTCCTCTGCAGCCTGTCACTGTCACATCAATGGCTCTGTCTCAGAGATCTGTGACTCTCAGACAGGCCAGTGTGAGTGTAAAGCCAATGTGATCGGGCGCCGGTGTGACATCTGCAAGGTGAGTGACAAGAAACCGTGTTTCCTTTCAGCTTTCTTCCCTGTTTGCCATAACTAAGAATCGTTTGGGTTTGGATAGTCTTCCTTTTTTGTTCGTGTTTCACTTAAAGAACATACATGGGTTGTTCTTATGTACAGAAAGGTAAAATGGCTGTTTTTTAAATGTTTTTCTAGAACAAAACACAGAACATTGCATTTGCGTGCAATGAATATATTTTAAACCTTACTGTGCATGTAAGTACATTTTTATATATGGCATATACACTTTATATTCTGAATGTTTGACATAAATAAATCAATTAAAAAATATTGCAGCTCTGGGGGATAATCCCTCTATGAAGAAAGTTGCAAAATGTCTGAGAGCATCTGATTTTCAAAAAAAGCAGGATGCTAGTTTACTTCTGCTGTGAATGTTCTGCTTTTACGTTTTTTTCTTAGGGTTTCTTCTTATATTGTCCAAATAATGTATTCTTTTTTGGTGAAAGTGTCTTTTGCCTTGACATTGTTTTGCTGTCTCATAAACCACTGCAAAAAACAGTGTTTCATAAACTTTCAGAGAGTTGTCTGCAGGCTGCTAAGGAATATGTTATAGCTGGCTGCACATTTCTCTATTTCAGCGTGAGGACTTGCGGGTCAGGCCTGTGTCCTCAGAAAACCTCCATGTGTGTGTAACTTAAAGCACATAAATAATTCTGCAGAAATCAGAAGGATCATTTTCACCCTTTAAAACTGCATAATTTCTGAAGTGGTTTGCTCGCGCTCTAATTTCAACAGTTATATAAAGAGTCCGTTCAAAGAAAAATCATTGGTATCAATGGCCCTTGCACAGATTGCATAACATACACAGCAGATATCTCAAGCTTGTTAATACACTATTGGTGGTTGATTGGAATTAATCTTTGTTTACTACTGTGTTTACTACTATCTTTACTCCTGTACTCTTTTATGTGGTGTAGTTTCATTATCTTCACTTTCTAACAGTGTTTACTTTTCATTCTTAAAGCCCAGCTACTTCTGGGCCCCAGAAAAGCTCTTTTGTATACCCTGTGGCTGCAGTGCTTTAGGATCCATGTCACTGCAATGTGATATGTCAGGAAGATGTATCTGCAAATCAGGATTCATGGGCAGACGCTGTGAAGTCAGCAGACAGGTGCCTAAATTGAAAGAAAATGCACGAAGCAGTCAGCAGATCCGAGTCCCCCCTTGGCGATGGGGCATCAGCAGTGGCAGTGGGTGCCCACGGGGTGCTTATCGGCCTGCTGCTCCGGTAATCAGAAACTGTGTGCATTGCATGGGCTGAAATCTCGTATTCGCTTGTGTTTGGAGCTCCCACAGGCTTGGGGTTTTTAATTGTATTTTAAATACCTGTGCTACAATGCACAAAATTATCAAGAAACAGACAGGCTCAGAAGACAAGTAGCCTTTTAGGATACTTCCCCACTCCTAGTGCTTCTCATAGTGCAAATGAAAACATAGGCCAGAAGTCAAATAGCAGAATAAGTCCAAAAGCAGCACCATCAACAGCGGTATGCACAAAATGTATGGGTGGTGTACATATATCATTGGAATCAGTGGGACTGTCATGGCCTTCAGCAGGATAAGACTTCCTCTTCTAACAATTCAAGAACCAAAAGCTTAAGGAGTTTGTGAGAAGGATCAACCCCACAGGCAAAGCGTTAAGATCTAATCTTAAAATATCAAACATAACTGGTGTTAAGAGTTCTCATTAGTGAATATGGCCAGTTATCTGAGCCATTTTTAACCGGGTGAAGTGCCCATTATTTGAATGTAATGCCCAGAATGACAGAAGTGTTCATTGTTTATCACATACCAACAAAGCAACTTATTTCCTAAAATGAAGTAATTATAATGAAACTGCTTCTAACAGAGCAGTGTTTTAGGGATGTTGGGTTTTTTCCCTGCAACTCAAGACCTCCACACTTATGACACCCTGTTTGAAAAATACCTGGCAGTGTTTTTCCTCCTCAGCTAGCCACCAGGACTCATGCCATATATGCTCCTGTGGATTGCCTTGGAGAACATGAGTTTTTACCCATTTAACGTGTATTACATCACTGCGTTGCCCACACAAACAGACATACACTGATACAGGGACACAATAACTTATTCAGAAAATTCATCCTATTTCCTCATTGTCATCCACGATCTTACCTCTTATTCAGTAAATATGGTTCTTGGAATTTCTATGTGTAAACAAGCTTTGCTGGGGGCTTAACTTGGGGGTTCATCTCGGGGGTTTGCATGACTGATCAAAATGTCTTTGTGCAGAGCTCTTCACAAAATACAACTCAGCATGCTAGTGATCTTTTCTTCCTTCACGCAGTGTGGAGTGCTAGTGTATCAGACTTTTTTCTGGCTTTCACCCTTATAAACAGAATTTATTAGATCCTATCAAACTTTCTACTGAGAACTGAGATGCATGCTGCGCAATGCTTACTTCACTGCATTAATCTGAATGTCTGTCCTGAGATTTTTCCATATGCACATTTCTGTGCGTTTCTTCCTGTGGAAAAGAAACCTTTAGAGATAGCTGGTATATTTAATTGAACCTTGGAGTTTAATTATATGAGTTTGAGCATTTCTTTCTTTCTGATACACCATGTTTTGTCATACAGAAGTATGTAGTTGGCAAAACACTTCGATATAGAGTTTGTAAATGAAAATCACGGTAATTCCTTATTATATGTATAATCATAGGATTCTTCAGGCCAAATTCTGACTGTCGATGTAGTCCTGTATTCTGATACCTATCTATGGAAACATGGAACTTCAATATTAACCTCAGAGATCAGGTTTCAGGACTTTTACATGGAAACCTGCTGAAGTCTCTGGGAATTCACCTACACAGGACGTTAGAGGTTCCACTGTGGAACAAATCCATGTAAAATGTAAGTCAGTGCAGCTCCACTGACTTGAAAAATCTGTACTGATGTATACTAGGTAAAAATCTAACACCACATGCTTGGGTCACACAGTAGTACATTGTAAAAGTAAATACTTTCCCCTTTGTTCCATTTATATTCATTAGCACTGATCTTTTTAATATCTCATTTTTAACATTTTGCTTTCCTAGTGAAGTCTTTGATAGATTTTTACTATTAAATGTTCTAATATCAGTTTCAAGTGAAGTTAGTAATACGTTTTGGATTTCAGTATTCTCTGAAAATCATCATACCTGATAAAAGGTAGAAAAGGACTCCCATTTTAAGTCACTCTAGCTTGAGATTGAGTTCAGAATTTGATTATCAAGTATAGTTTGCTCCTAGTTTGGTCCTCCGTTAGCTGGTTCAGTGAAACCCATGGCATCTGTTGGTTAAAAGCTTCATGCAGAACTCCATATTACAGTATACAAATGAGCATGTCTTCCCTTCTTTACAAATATACTTTTTGCTCTCCACTAGTGGAGTTAAGGAGGAAATTTATTACTATGGTTGATAACATCTATTCTGGTTCTGTAGGAACTTTACAGTACTCAGTGCAAAAAAGAAAGTGAAAACAAGAGAAACAGAGGCTCATTGATTACTTCTATCTTAGTCTCAGACCTAACCCAAAGACAGAGTTTTTATCTTAAAAATAGATAATTCCCATTATTTGCTTGTAATGTACACAAATACATTATATCTATGTTCTTCTAAAGTTATTCTTAAATATCATCCAAAAGAAATGCCCTCGAGTTACAGAACACTGTATACAGACATTGCCTCTGGTCAGAGGAGGTGAAATGTAGTTGTTCAGAGACTTTCCAGTTGAATCAATCTCCATTCGTATCTAAGAATTTGAATTCACTCTCTTAACATCAAAGTCTGCCTGACATAATCTTACATCCCAGACATGGGATACGTATATGGCGCTGACATACATTAAATTTCTTGTGGGAATTGTGCTTATGGAAACAACCTCATAGGAAATGAGTTACATTGGAGAACACTAATTATAACATCAGGTAACATTCTGAAATCTTTACTCATTTTCAGCTGTGTAGGGTATTTCTTGCCCTTGGCCCAGTGTTTTACCACTACAGTTCAAGGTGTTAAGAGTAGTATTTCAGTGATGAAGAGTTAAGAACCACCATCGATCTCCCTACACTTTCAGCTTTTCCTCTTTTCTCATGGTAATCGTTCCATGTACTAATTGCTCTTCCTCTCTCTGTGGCAGCCTGAAACATTTGGCTTACAGTCTTCAAGAGGATGTGTTCCCTGCAACTGCAACTCTTTTGGTTCCAAGTCCTTTGACTGCGATGGAGATGGACAGTGTTATTGCCAGCCTGGAGTGACAGGAAAGAAGTGTGACCGCTGTGCTCATGGATTTTACAACTTTGAAGAAGGAGGCTGTACATGTATGTGAATTCTTAGCAGCCAATTGCAGATTTATTTATTTGTTTGTTTGTTTATTTATTACTAAGATTCTAGTTTGGCTGGTTTTGGATTGCCTAACAAATTTTCCTGACAGGTAGCTGTTTTCATAGACAGCCCTGTAAATCAGTCAATTGGCAAGGCTGGTGATTGGCAAGAACAAAAGACCCAAGCAATTCCTGCTGTTTTAAGGTCAGTTTATGGCTAATCTCCCAAGTTTAGAAGGAATGGGAATGTCCTTTTCTCCAAGTACTTTCTGCCAAAAAAGTTTCTATGAAGTTCCTATAATTTGGTTATGGTAAGAGTATCATAGAAGGCTGATTAAGGTCCTTGCCAAAGCACATCAGCTTGAAGGGATATGAATGGGAAAAAAAAATAATCCATTTGCTTCTAGTTTTATCCCAAACCTTTTCACTGTCCTTACATGGTTGGTCCTTTTTTATTAAATTTCTATACAGTAATTTTTAGGGTCTTGCTTGTATACTTTTTGTGTACAACAAGGTCTTCAGATAAAATTCTCGACTTTGTGTAAATACATGAAGAGTATGCTTTTCCAGATGCTGAAACTCTAGCATCAGACATAAATATATCCAGCCACTTCTTTACATTTATGTTTGTCCTTTTGGACATTAGGTCAAACACTGAAATGAATGTTTCCTGTCTTTAAAGCAGTACAGACTGCTACATCGAAAAGAATCTAACCGATAGGTCTCTTCACAAGGAAATATCCACCTTTGCTAATAGAACTGTATTTTTAAAGTCTCATAGACTCATTTAGATGTGATCATACGTGACATAGTTGTCTAGTGTGGCTGGCTGCTGGGATGCCAGAACAGCAATGGCTCTGCAGCATTCTTTACTGATGGCAGAGTGCTATAAAGCCAAGGGTATTGCTGCTATTATTCTTCAGGCATAAACTGTATTCTTTCCAGAAGCAGAAATCACCATGCCCAGTATCCTATACTTCTTCCTTTTCATCCGGAATGGCAGCAGAAGCAGCAAACCTAGCTCTCTGCCTTTTTTTACTCTTTTTTATGGAAGGAGCATCAAGGCCTCAAGACCCACATCTGTGCAGCAAAATTCAATTTCACCTGTAGTGTTGATAAACCTTGAGCCAAGCTGGATTATAGATATATTTGAAAACATTACTCTATGCTATTGTCTCCCATGGGAAAGAAGGGCTCAGAAAACATTTACTGCCTTGAAAAGTGCAAACACTTCGGTACTTTGGAAAAGGGAAAGATTGGTTCACAGGCTCACTGATGAGAGAGCTTGAAATAAACCATAGTCCTAAAGCCCTTAACACGTATATGGAGGGGAAAAACCCACTATAGTTTATCTTCATGATTAGTCTCTTATTCTAACATTTCACAATTTAAAAGCACATCATTATTGTGAAATATTACAAAATGTTCTTAATTTCATACAGTTGGGGAAGGAAAATGAGAGGGTTAACTGCTGTCTTGGCAAATTCAAAATGACAGTTTAAGGAACAGTGTTGAAATGGGAATGTAGTGCAAATCTAAACAATATTTTAAATAGAAATTCATCTGCCTGTGGTCATCAAATATTTTATATAACTGCAGCAGCTAAAGATGTTCAGAAAATTCAGATTTTTAGAAGTTCCAAAGTTAATACAACAGATGGAGAGGAATGCTGTTTTCAAAATTCTGGGTTTTCCCCCCTTACTTTTAGTATGCTTTTCAAGTATTCCTTCAAATGATAAAAAAGGGGAATTAAATTATGAATCACAGAGAAAATTGGAAATTTAATAAAAGTGTATCAAATTGTGCTACGAAGAAAGTGCACAAAAATGAATTCCATAGTGACAGTTAAGTATCAAATAAAATATTGGATCTCTTTTATCTAGCATTTAACCAAAAGGAATATAATTTGTTATTTTTTTTCTTGTGCAATAAAAACCATAAAGCCTAAAAAAAAAAAAGCCCTAAAGCACTATCAGTTAGAGTTGACATTCTAGCAGCAAAGATACAAAAGAGATTTCTATTTCACTATTGCTTGCAACAAATGTGTTATACTTTTTCAATATTCTTTTTTTATGATGGTAAAAGTAAAAATGCAAAAAATATTGGTGTATCACTTTCTTCCTTTCCATGCCTTTGAACCAATTTTGTGTAAGAACTGGAAGCCCACAGAAAAGCCATCACATCCAAAAGCCTCAGTCTCCCAATGAGAGATGTATTCTGAAACATCTTCAAGCCACAATGTGTCAAAAGATTTTGTCACATGCAAAAAGTCTTGTTCCTGGCATGGTGGAGGCAAAACTTACTATCTTCTTTGCATCAGTAACCTTATTTTGAAAGCATTGACATGGAAAAATAAAGGTCACTTCTTATTTGAACTATATATATATATGAGTTCTCTCCTTGCACATCTCTTATTTTCTAGTTCTACTCTGCATTGAAGTGTTTCCTACAGTAAAGATAATGAACATAAATACAGCCCTCGGTAATGAACATTATGTTACACTGCCCTATAAACACTCCAAGGAACAGATTATCACTCAGAGGGTCATAGTTTGCTTAGGATGTTTTTGCTCTCACCTCAGGGGTGATGTTGACGGTGGGTATGAAAATAACTATGCACCACTTCTGCTTCTCCAAGCAATTAGGTGTCTTGTGCCCCATAACTACTTACCACTTACATACCTTGAATCTGCATTTGCCACCAATGAGTTGTTCACTTAATAATTCTTTAAGGATAAAGACCACTTTTGGAACCACTTCCAAAACCAAAGTATTTTTAGTTGAATAAAGTCTGCAAAGAATCCTGGTTTCCTGTGAAGAGGCACATTATTGATGTCCTCCCAAGGCAGAATACACGTAATCCGGAAAAAAAAGGAGTAGAATGGGAAAAAGAAACTGAACCCCCTTTTTTTGTGCTTTAAGAAAAGTCTGTTTACAGCAGCAGAAATTCAAGGACATTGGCTCAGATTGGTAGAAGAGGTTAAATGCACTGCAGGTTCCCTGCATAGAGGGCTCAGAGGCAGTCAGGTGGCTTCTTGCAGGAGACAGCATGGGCCCAGAAACTGTACAGCGATACTCCCACACCTATGTCACGTGAGTGCACTATCTCAGAAATCTCTGTGCTTCTGCAGTTGGTGCCTTTATTTTTCCCATTCTGTCCTCATTGCAGTTACTTCAACCTCAGTTAACCTGTGTTGCATTCGCTTTGGTTTCTCTGTGTTTACCCTACCTTTCCTGCTCTACTGTGTCTGCAGATAACTGAGAGTTCACTGTGCAGTAAAGGTTTTGGTGGAATGATCTTAAAACCCTGTTAGGGTCTGCTCTTGAAGTGTCACATAAAGGGGTAACTCTTCCTCTGCTTTATTTTTTTCTGTCTCCCATGAAGCCTGTGAGTGTTCACGTTTTGGTGATAACTGCGATCCCATCAGTGGCCACTGTATCTGCCCTCCCAATACTGTTGGGGAGATGTGTGACAAATGTGCACCCAACTACTGGGGCCATGACATTGTCAGTGGCTGCAAGGTGAGTGGATCTCTGTTTTCTCTCTGTGTGTTGCCTCTTTCCCATGGGGTAAATACAGGAATTTGTAGCTGGAACACAATTTTAGGTTTGTAAATCATGGTTTGTCTCTGCATTGTGAGTTTTGGTGTCACTGTGGTGTAAGTGCTGGCAATCTGTTACTGAGCACTACAGACCCTCTGTCTCAGGTATGCAGCCTGTAACACCAAACACCCTGTTTATACGGCTGTCATGCTGAGGCAGTGTCCCACTAGAGCCTGGTTTCTTTTATTATAGCTGAGTTTAACATGATCAAGATTACTACAGTATTGTACAATCTATATAGATGTATACTTACAGGTAATTGACAGTGCCTTTGCAGAACAAATTTACTTTGGCCCTAATTGTGATACCACTGGGAATTTGTAATTGAAGCTTGCTTGAGAAGGGTTTCAACTTGTGCTTAAAAGACAGTGAAGAAAGAAGAAAAGAAACAGCAACCTTAGCTGTAAAATGCACTTTCTTCTTATGTTCTTAAAGGGGAAATAAACCTTCTCATTAGCCTTTAAATCATTCTTATTCCAATGTTTGACACAGAGTTAAAAAAAAGTTGGAAGGGAAGAGAAGAAGAAATAGAAAAACAACGGTAGTGTGTCAAAGAGTCCACGAAAGCTGTTGTTAATGTCCTACTCTTAAGGGGAGCAATATTCAGTTGAAGCTGAAAACCAGTGACAGTGAATATTGTGCAAAGTTCAAATGCCTTCTCCTCTCTGATGTTCTCATTGATGATAAGGGACTTATAGTACTGCTGCAATTACTCCAAAGATCTGTGTCTTATCTGAACATGGTCATACACCATTAATGCTCCTTCTTAAAAGGCTGTTTGTCATGTGGCTCAGGCTGCAAACTAATTATCGAGAATGATTTCTTTTTTGTATGTATGGAAAACTCCTCTTGTGAAACCTCTGCTGTGCTGCTGTGATATAGACTCTTGGCTTCTGAAACCATCCTAATGAGGTTGAAGACCTCTGTTTGAGCTCTGGAGTATATTCTCTGATTGTCTTTTATGTGAATGCATTAGTATGACAGTTCCATGGCACCATCTAAATTAATAATGATCTATCAGCCCACATCTCTTTCAGTATGTTGCAGCTAATTTCTGCAAAGTGAGATGTGAATCTCCTGCTCACACTCTTTGTAGTAGATTTTCAGGGCTGTTGTAACTCAGGGGGATAGAGAGCATTGCATAAAACTGCTTGCTCACAAAACAAACATAACATCTGATTGTAATTTAGGTTTTGATATTGCAGTCCAAGCTATTTCAGTGTATGGTGAACAATTTGCTTTCTAAGTTTTATGTTCAAATGTATTTTGTAGAATAAGGTTCTTTCTGTCAATAGGTTTTATTTCTTAGGTTAGGTAGTAGTCTAGCAGTCTAACATTTAACCAGTAGTTAAATAGTTTCTCTGGCATTCAGTCAAGACTGAATTTGAATGTTTCCTGCATATAATCACCTTCTTTATAAATGGTCTTTTCAGATCAGAAGAAAGGTGCTGTAAGTATTGATGTAACGAACAGTTTTGCTTAGAAAATGAATCCACATTTTCCTCCTCCCTTTTTCAGCTTTGTGTCCTTAATTTTAGCAAGTCTATCCATGTCAGTTACTGTGGTAACCTGAACTACTGGCACCGAGTTTGCTTCTGCAAGCTGAACTTCTCCATATGAGATTCTGGTCACACCAGTGATCACAGCAAATGTCCTGTGCTAACTTTGCAGTACAGTCACAGTAATAGCACTGAGGGATTCTTCTGTTCTTTGGAAGCCTGCAGCTTTCCCTGCTACTTACTTCTGTATTCAATATCTGGACCCCCTGGCAAATCACGTATTTCTATCCTTACCTGCCTGTGCAAGTCTCAATCTATGAGCAAGTTTACTTCCCAGTACACCACATGACTAAATCTCTATCCCTTACCGTGTAAATTACTGTCATCTAAGAGTCCTGTTTGTACAAAGAAGATAGCCTGTCTGATGAATGAGTAATAAACATTGAACTAGATTCCACTGAGACCACTGCCCCTGAGCAATTCCAGTTTTAGCAAAGTGGTCTGAAAATGCCCTGCAGAGGATTTACACAGAAAGCACTTTTTAGAGGGCACTTACAGTTTTCAAGTTAATTTTGTCCACAAAGTATCCCAGTGTCCTTGACCTTTTAGATTTATTAGATTTCACTGCCTAACTTATCAGTCATAAGTAATATCTGTTCAAAAAGAAAACATTGTTGTAAATGTATTTAGTGTAATTGCTTGATGCTTGCTGAATAAAGATAAATGCCTAGCCTTATAATTCAGATATGTTACCTTCAGACAGTGGAAATTCACTGCTGCACTTTATTTTATAGATACTTGAAAGAGGTGTGTTGCTTTTTTGTTGGGAGTTAGTTTGTTTTGGGTTTGGTTTTTTTCAAAAGCACAATTGCAATTTTCTCCTTGTTTCTCTCCTTTTTAGCCCTGTGACTGCAGCCTCGTTGGAGCCCTAAGTTCTCAGTGTGACTTAAATACAGGCTGTTGCTTCTGCCGCCCTGAATTCTCTGGGGATAAATGTGCCGAGTGCAGGTTGGGTTACTGGAATTATCCACAGTGTGTTGCTTGTCAGTGCTTCCTGGCAGGGACTGATCCACAGAGCTGTGATACAGAGTTGGCGAAGTGCTCATGCATTGATCATACTGGCCAATGCAGCTGCAAGGTAGGACAGTGAAGGTTGTAAGCTGATTTTATAGCTTCTGAGAAGTTTATTCCAAAATTCATTGATATTTGTACTTGCCTGTTCCAACAATACATGCAGACAAATCTCATTGGTTTTCATGGTGCACTTGCTAACTGCTGTGGGAGGAGCCTAACATAAAGAAAGACTTAAGTGTTTATCAGTTGCTTTTTCACACACTAACAGTTGCCAGGATAGCATCCTCTTAGGCTCTCTTCTCACTTTGTATTTCTTCCTGGTTTTACGCAGCTGTTGCCATTTTAACCCCATTCAATACAATTCTTGTTCAGATATTCGGCAAATTAAAAGCAAACACATCAGTAATAACAGTATGCCACAGTGCTAATTCTTTATAATACATTGACTTAGAGGAAGTCAATACTGATCACTTTATGAGTAGCATTCACTGCAGTAGTATCTGTTCTTCTGAGTAGAATGCATCCAATTCAGGATCACTAAAGCAAAGACTTTTGGCATCACCACCCACAGCATTCTTATTTGGAATTGTTCTTGGAAGAACAGCACACTTAAATGGTTTGAAAATTGGCTGGATTGCTGGGCTTAAAGGGCAATAATTGGTGGTTTGACATGCAGTTGGTAGCTAGCAAGCAGAGTACCCCAGAGCCAATACTTCATCAGTGACACAGATGACAGAATTCACCATCAGCAGATTTGATAATATTGCTGATTTGGAGGAGGTAGAGGTTGACATGCTGAACAGTAGAACTACAGACTAGAGGATCCTTGAAAAGCTTGATGATTGGGAAAATAGAAAGGTCATGAACTGGAGGGGAGTAACCTCACGAATCAGCACAGTTTGGGAGGAAAAAGGTTGAGTGGTAATCCTGCTGAAAAGCACATACGGGCTCTGGGTAATGGCAAACTGAATATAAGCCAACCACATACTCTCATTGTAAGTAAGTCAAACTGCCTACTGAGCTGGGTGTGTTGATCGTACTGGCCAATGTAGCTGCAAAGTAGGACATCATGAAGAGCGTGACCAGCAGAGGAAAATCTTTATCCCCCTCTACTCCGTGCTGGTAAGACTGCACTTGGAAGTGGTGTCCAGTTTTAGGACCTGATTCAAGAGTGTTGTTGAGAAACTGGAGAAGATCCAGAGAAAGGCTACAAAGAGACTTAGAGCAGATGATCTATAAGGATATACTGAGAGAGCTGGACTCTTCTAGTTACAAAAAACAGAGGCTAAGAGAAAATGCAATTGCAGCCTATAGCCACTTCGAAGAGTAGTTGATGGAGTCGAGTCCTTTCTGATAGTAGCAAAAGATGTGACAAAGGACAACAGCTGTAAATGGCAGCTTGGGAATTTTGGGTTGGACATTAAGTAAAAAAAACACTAGGAGGATTATGCAGCACTGGAACAGATTATCCAGAAAGGTTGTGAAATCCTCATTCTTGGAGGTTTTCAAGAATTGGCTAGAAAGAGGCATGGGTAACCTGATCTAGTATTGGTGATAGTCCTGCTTCAAGGAGGAGGTTTTTAGAAGTGACCTCTAGAGATTCCTTCTGTGATTTTTGATTCATTCTTCTTCTTTAGGGACTGTATTGACAGAAAGAGCTAGTAAATGAAAGGATGAATTTAAATGATTGAATTGCCAGCTAATTCTTTTGATAAATGGGCACCAGTAATTTCATTCTGCCTTTAAAGAATAGACTCAATGGAAGAACTGTAGAACAAATTAGATTGGAAGGGACCTATAGAGGTCACCTACTCCAGTGCCTTGTTTGAAAGACACCGCTGAGGCAGTACTTCCAAGGATGGGGATTTCACAACCTCTTTATGCAAACTGCTTGACCATGCTCCCATTTTTCTGGTGTATTTGAACAGAAAACATCATGTTCTATTTCACAAATACTGATTCATTTGATGGTGAGACCGTGAGAAAACTGGAGTGAGTTGATCGCATGGACCATCTGAGTAAAACTCAGCATTATTTGTCCTATGTCATACTCTGAAATGGAAAAATAGAAGTATCTCAATTCTTTCAGCCTCTCCTGATACATGATGTGCTCCAACCCAATCTTGGTGCCCCTTTTCTGGATTAGGTCCAGTATGTCAGTGTCTTTCTTGTAGCTCTTGTAAGCACTAAGCAGAAAGAATGGGGGTTTATGGTGTTTTTAAATAGAAATGTTTCTTTGTTGATTCTTTTAAGGCTGATATAATTACTTCTGTGTTTCTGTGAGTGCAAATTAACAGTATATATTTAGCTGATGATTAATGATAAGAAACTGCAACTGACATGAAACAAAATGCAAAGCAAGTAAAAGTCGCAATTTATGACAGAAAATGGACAAATACTACTGAATTAAGTCAGCAGATTTTTTTTTTTTTCTCCACAATTTAAATCTATGGTTGAATTTAAATCTAGGGTTGGTTAACCTTTTGTGTAACTTTTTTGAAAGAGTTATACATTTAAGAACCTATATTTTTATAAAATGGTAATTGTTCCCATTTAAACCTGCTGGTATAGCTGCAGAAATGAGCTTTCAAAGGCTCAGGAGCCCCTTTGTCAGCCCTGACAAAAAGCAGCAAAATCTAAGCTAAATACAGTGTAGGCACATTTGCTGATATAGTTACATGTGGAAATGAGGGTTAAAAATGGCAAATCCTCAGGGATAATGTTGGTTTCCTGTATCAGCTTTGGAAAGTTGAATTTGTTTTTTAGATTGGCTTCTTCACAGTATTCTCAAGAGGAAAAAAAAAAGGCGGGGGGGGGGGACGACAACCAGTGCTTTCATATTGTTGATTTTTTTTTTTAAATACCTTTGTCTTAGTATGAAAATGGTTTTAAAAGGCTATGCATAAATTATTGTGTATCTGGCCCTATCTGGTATAGCTTTTTACTTGGACTAATTGAAAAATGAAAATAAAAGCATTGACATTACAACAGTGAAACATTTCAGCTTTGTTAATACTGTTCAATGATGTGTAAAACAATCACAAAGAGGGGAAAGCTTTTCTCTACAATATTTCCATTAAAATATGTTTCTCAGCAAGAACATGTACCGTACTTTAAACATTCTAACTTGTAAAAGCTAATTCCTATTAAACAAAAGGCTTGATTAACCCTGGCAATTTCAGAAGGACATATTTTTTTCTTATCTTATCAATCAGTTATTGAGCATGTCATGCCCAAAGTGCCGTTTGATTTTTCTGTGCTTACAACTGTCAGTTTGAAGCCAGCATCCATGGGTCAGAGCTACTCAGTGGATACAAATGCAAATGCCTCAATTACATTAATTGTATATGTTTGCATACGTATGTGATAATAAGCTGGAAAGTTCCTTGAATATTTCCTTACACTTATTATTTCTTTCTGTACCCTGCTATTATAATTACTCTATGATTTTCCTTTTCTTATTACTACCTCAAAACAAAGCTTGACTTTTTTTTTTTTTTTTTTTTTTATGTTCTCTGTCTTCCAGGTTAATGTGGAAGGTGTCCACTGTGACAGGTGCAAATCTGGTACATTTGGTCTCTCTGCCAGAAACCTACTTGGCTGCAGCAGTTGCTATTGCTTTGGCCTGACTACACAGTGCAGTGAGGCAAGGGGGCTGATTCGCATGTGGGTGAGTAGGAAACTGCTGAGCCATGTAATGCGATAATGTTGTTTCCTGCTGGCATCTTTTAGTCAGGTACTGAGAGGTAGCTAGACAATGGCCAAACATTTAAGCAATCATTTTCCTCTCTATACTTCAAGAAGCAGAGAGAGCAGTATGTTCCATTAGACAATCAGAGTCAAGGCATTAAAAGTAAATAAGCAGTTAAGAAAACCAGCGATAAGATAGCTGACGTCAAGCCAAAGTAAAGCTATTAACACCCAGGAAAGGGCAAGCTAGTCATGTGGGGAAATTATACATTGTAATATAATCTCTGGTATATAATACACAGTTTACCAAGGTGTATTCAAGGGTCACAGATGCTCGTTGTCCAGCATAGATTTCCCATGGTTCAATTAATATGTTTATTTTAATTGTTGGTTAAAAAAAGCTTGTTGAAGCTCCATTTAAATCCAAGAATGGGAAGGTATAATCCATCAGAGCAAATAAAGAGCTCTCCACCTTTTTTGTGGAAAAGGGCCTTGAGACCTATGCTGGACTGACAAATAAGGCAGGCTGGATGTCTCCGTTTATTTGTACAATGAGCGCAAAACACACGTTAAGACCACTGCTGTCCATTGCTGTTGTGCCAGCTCCTCAGGTACATTCTGCAGGAGCTATTTCTAATGGAAAATGACTGGTTCAGTGCCCATGTATGGTCAGTCATATCTCTGCTAGAAAGTATGTCAACCATAGAGGGAATGTCCGCCTAATGCAAATCATCCAAAGCCCCTGCCTTGTCATGCACAAGCATCAATTGGTTAAGGATACTTGAGGCTTATCACTTCAAGGTGTGATCTCTTACTAAAGAGTTCATACCTCTCAGTTAAAATAATAGAAATAGCACCCGATCTCTCCTTCATTGTTCAGTCCAATAGTACCTCTTTCCCTTCCCAGTGGATAAAGTGATTTATCAGGACGTGACCCAGTTTTTGTCATTATTTCAGTTTTGCCCATCATATGCTGGTAGGCTGGAGATGAAAGGCTGTAAAAGGCTGACAAGTTATAAAATTTAATCAAGTTCCATGACAGCAACAATTCTGGAAAATTGTGCTTTGACCTTTGTGGCAGCACAAAGCAGAAACGTAGTTTAAACCTCCTGATTATTTTGTGTCTCTTAATTAATTTCCTTTCATATTTATGCTCATATCTAAACAAGTGTACATCCACATCTCATCTAGTTTTTGGTACTCTGATCTACTTCAGAATTGATTCAGAGTTGTAAACTAAGTGAGACTGGGTTCTGCCAGCTGCTGGTGGCTATTTCAGATACTCTCAGGTGCTGCAAATGGCATTAGACATGTTTAAACAAGCAAATTCTGTCTTATATGACAATAAAGCAAGGCTGATCTGAAATTCAAATGCATTGACCACTTTCTTGATGTCTAAAGTAGTAAACAGTAAAATATGATTATGATAAGAACTCAGGAAATCTCACTTAGGGCTGGCAATGTTAGGAATGCTTCCATGTCTGATCAGTCCATAGACGCTGCTGTAAATGGAAATACCAAGATGCTTAAAGTACAGTACAGGGCTTGGTTTGATTCTTGTGAACAGCCTGTTGCTGGGATGACTGTTAGAGGTATGACTCTGCATTTGTTTTCTTTGTTTTCCTCACTCTTTGGGAGAAAGCAATTTTGATACCAGCCCTTCGCATTTGTTCACACACTTCCTGTGATACTTTCATCTTCATGGAATTACTAAGACTCTTACTACAGTTTTTGATCAAAATAATGATTTCTATATAATGCTATTGAGACTCTTTCGACAAGTCTAAGAAAATTACAAGTATCTAAGTGGCATCCTTATATTTTTCATTAAATCTGAATTTAGAGTTACAGAAACGCTGAGCCCTCACTCTTTGCATATTATCCGGAGAACACTTAGCTTGAATATTGTGTAAAAGTACCAGGAGATTAGGCATTGTGTTCCACAGCCCCAGTGATATATAATAAGTGTTGGTGAGAAATATGCTTCTTTTTAAGGTACACTTCTCACAATCTGAACAGAAGAGGGCCGAGACTGAAATAGCACTGTGAAAATCGCTTCAATAAAATTAATGGGATCACTTGCTGATGAAACTATTTTAACAAGTGCTAGTATGTTCTTTGTTAACATGAGGACAAGGTGCAAAAGGCTTGGGGGGGAAGTCATTATTCTCACTGTTTATACCTGAAGTAGTAGTAAGACTGTTTTGTGACAAATTGCTCATGATGTGAAATGAAATTACCTAGAAATAATTTTTTAAAGAGTTAGAATTAATTTAAAGACCTAACACTTCATGGGGGAAAAATAGACTTGATTTTCTTCTCAATTTTTTTTTTTTTTTTTTTTTTTTGAATATGCATAGGTGACCTTGAAGCCAGAGCAAATGATTCTGCCACTGGTGGATGAAAAGCTTCAGCGCAGCACATTTTCAGGGATTGCATTCCAGCCTCCTGAAATAGTAGCAAATATAGAACAGGTGATGCAGGATCTTCGATCAGAACCTGTTTACTGGAGACTTCCAGAGCAGTTTGAGGGACGAAAGGTAAACATAAAATTCCACTGAATTCTGACATAGATTTATATATTTTTATTTTTTTTAATCTTATATTTGTATTTTGGAATGTCTATTTTCCCTTCCAATAAACATGTCATCACACAGTGGAAGGTACTTCAAAAGAAAATAAACGCCATTCCATTATTAAAAATTATTCACTCTGTTATGAAAATTCATAAGTCTCTTCCATAAAAACTATTTTAAAATAGATATTTACAGACAGTAACATGTAATATTTTTCCACAGGATAGATTCTCTCATGAAAGTGTTATTTGAAAAATTAAGCCTCATTAATTTAATATAACTCTCTTGTAACTTTTTGTTTCTCTCCATTTTAAACAAAAAATGCCTGATCTTTATAAGTTACATAGGAGAAAATGATTGAAGTAACCCTCCTTTTGGATATTGTTATGCACCTCTGGGACAATTTGTTTTGCACTTTTGATATTTCTTTGTTTGGCCTGGGAAAGTTTAGATATTATTTCTTTCTCTAAACATGAGCTTAGGGGAGCACCAAGGCACATATAAAGAAATAGATAACATTTTTAGTGTAGTACAATAACAAATTGCTGATGGGTATTTTTGAACACAGCCCTTGTCCCCAGATAGTTCCACAAGCATGTATTGCTATTTTCTACTACATGCACATTCATCAGACTGCACACAGTTGCAGAATGCATCTAGCTCCTACATATGCCCAGGAATTTATTTTTAGCTAGCTGAAAGTGAGATTTCTTTTTGTACTTTGTGTTTTGCTTTGTTAGCTGACCACTTACGGAGGCAAGCTGAAATATGCAATCTACTTTGAAGCACGAGAAGAGACGGGTTTTACTACTTACTACCCGCAAGTCATCATAAGAGGTGGGCCTCCCACCCATACAAGAATTATTGTCCGGCATATGGCTGCTCCTCTGATTGGGCAGCTGACAAGGCACGAGATAGAGATGACAGAGGTAACGTTTCCATCTGCTTTTTTTCCCAGAACTTAAGCACCTGGTTCTTTTTAGTACTGTTAATAATCTGGCTTTGTATTACTGTCTTTCAGCACGAATGGGAATATTATGGTGATGACCAAAGAGTCAGAAACACTGTGCCCTGGGAATATTACCCTGATGACCCAGGTATCAACAGGACGGTATCCCAGGCAGATTTCACCTGGAAACATGACGGAGATGACTCAAGACCAAGTAGAGCTGTATCCCGGGAAGACTTCCTGAATGTGTTGTATGATGTTCATTACATTCTTATTAAGGCTACTCATGGCAATATCATGAGGCAGAGCAGGTAACTATTTCATCCAGTGGTTTAAAATAGTGTAGTAGTCACAGATAACCTGACAGAGCTCCCAGCTAGTCTCAGAAGCATTTTTATTCATAACATAAGCTATAAGCATGTCGTGGTTTCAGCCCGGCCGGTAACAAAGGACCACGCAGCCGCTCGCTCACTCCTCCGCCCCCCTCCGGTGGGATGGGGAGGAGACAAAAGGAAAAAAACCTGGAACCTCGAGGGTTGAGATAAAGGCAGATTACTGGGACAAACTCAAAGAAACTACAACAACAACAACGGTACTAATGAAAAAGTATACAGAAAGAGTGATGCACAGTGCAACTGCTCACCACCCGGGACCCGACGCTCCGCCACTTCCCCCACCGAAAACAGAGACCACCCCCCGGCCCGCTCCCCATTTATATACTGGGCAGGATGTCCCATGGTATGGAATAGCTCCTTGGCTAGTTCAGGTCAGCTGCCCCGGCTATGCCCCCCACCTCCCAGGTTCCTGTAAAAATTAACTCTATCCCAGCTGAACCCAGGACAAAGCAGTTGCTGAGAAGACAGAAGGAGTTAGCATTCAGCATAGCAGAAGGTGCAGGAGAGGGAAATTTTATCCAATAGAAAATTTAAATCACAATAGGCAAAGGAAATCTTTATTTTCAGGATCCTAGAACAGAAAACACGTGTAGGTACATGCATCCTGAAACAAACCAAAAGTATTATCTACTTTATGAAAACATGGTGCTGTAATGAAATATAAATGTTAGTCTATGAAGGAATTTTCTCTTGCAAGTGGGAAAGAAGGTAAGTCAAAGATGAAAGAGTACACCTTTAATTAAATGCTACTTAATCCAATATATTAGGGGCAGATATAGTCAACATTTTCTATTCAGTTTATTCATTAATCAGTTAGATGCTGAAATGAAGGTAATGCTTACTAAATTTGAAGTGGACATCAGACAGCAAGATGAAAGGAATAATACAAAAATCTGCTGGGATCTAAAGGTCAACTATAAGATTTTACACTTTGAAAGGAGTAGTCAATTGAACAAACAATGAACAATGCTGAGTTACCTATTCTTCAAATAGGGTTCCATTGTTTACGATGTATCACCAGGTGACCATGATTCAGTAATAATATTCTTGTGGAGAAATGCTAATATTCTAGCTGCAAGTATAAATAGATACGGCCTGCAAAGTGCAAAAAATTAATCTTTTACTTCCACCCAGCACTAATAAAGCCTGAGCATCAAGTTTTGGATACTGGAGTTCAAGAAAAAATTATTAAAGTGTTCAGAGGATAACAGTGAACGTCATCATAAAAGTGATAGGCTAAAATTATTTCTAGATTTCTAGGTTACAAATAGGTCTATGAGAACATGACCTTTGGAGTTTGAGGGTGAATAGTAGGGGCAGATACTGTGCAACTTTGCAGCATTGTGTGACAGAAAACATAGTCATTGTTGCTGCTACTGTCTCTGTTTAAAATATATCACCTACAGAAAAATATTCATCTACCTTGCAGTGGCTAGATGCTAAATATTAACAACAGATGCCATAAATGTTTTACATTGGTTTCATTTTTTTTTTTTGCATAGCCTATTTAGGATATTGGATTACAAGCACAAGAAATTCTCATGTAAGGAGTTATGAAAGTAACTCCAATGCGACATGGGAAGTTTGAGGACCATATCCACGTTTTGTGTCTGTTTCTCCCTTCTCTTCCCTTTATGCACTACAGATCCTAGTTCAGCTGTGGAAGCAAAAATTGAATACTATCTCAGCAAAAGCATCATGAGCAAAGTTATGAAAACTAACATCCTTTTTCATGATTTTGTTCTGAGATGCATATGACCATTGTGACTGAAGTAGACCCCGCATTGTAATATGCCACCATTTTATCAAGGCTACCTAGTAATGAGGCATGTAACAGAACAGAGGAGGACTTTTCAGTTTCAGGGCAGGTTTGCAAAGTGGCATGTACAGAACCAAAATGTTTTTTACAGCATCACATTTCAGAATGTGACATTTTATATGACAGCAGGACTTAGGAAAGAGTTCATCTGGTCTTTCTGGTAACTCTCCCTCTGAAGTCATAACCTTGCATATAATACTGTATTTGATTTTGGAGGTGGTTATGTTAGAATAGATTTTTATGATCCATCTAGTTGCATAGGTAGCATTCATCACATGGCATCTAAGACTTTAAGTAGAAAATAAACAGCAGGAATACATTATTATTTTTTCAAGTTAGCACCTTGAATGATTTCAGAGGAAGTTTTGCTTAAGACCACAGAATAAATCCCCCAAAATGTTTTTAAAGGTTAGTGGAATATTAGCCTGCGTAAGAATTGAAGGCTTTTATTAAAAATAGGCTGAGACCCTTTAAAGGACAATATTCATGCTCAACTTTAAACATAGGTGTGAATTAAGTGTCTTATAATAAAGTATTTGTTTAAATAGAGTGTGTTGTGCTTTCTAAATAAGGGCCCTGTTCTAAACTGGTAAATCATCTCTTTCTACCTGACTGTGCATAGTAGAAAAGTATAAAGCAAAAGAAATTGTGGATGGAAGGAGGAAAATATTATATATGAAGTCTTTTTAATTTTTTTAAGGTTTTTAATAGTGCTTTAATTTCAGTTGCAGAGTTTAAAAGCTGCAGATAAGTGATAAACTACAGGAAAAGCATATTAAAATAAAGTCAAAGCAGCAGCAGCAGTTGGAAACATAAAAATAGCCTAGTTCTAACGTTAGCGCTGTATTAGCTATATGGTTTAGCAGCAATGTTAATGTTGTTTCTGCTTCAAAGCTGCAGCATTACTAGTGATTTAGAGATTTCTGCTCAGAATCCAAAGCCAAACATTTTTCTCCTATATTGTTCATTTTGTTGCCCTCATTTTCACATTCACTGCTCTAAATTGAAACATTTCTTTTATTAGATTTTGTTTTGCTTTTCAGGCAACTGGGCTGTGATAATAAATTAGTTTGAATTGGAAGTATACTTTCAATTTGACTGTGAATTATTTCAATATCCCTGACACTGATCAGGTAGCAGTTGTTGGACTGCTGCCTATTAGACATGTTCCAAGAATCAACCAAGCCTGACCTTCCTTAAGTAACATTTTCACACAAACAGGTAGCTTTGTGGTCCCAGAGTGTATTATTATGTAAATACAGCTTTCTGACAGTAAATAGGTTTTTTGCAGCTCACAGACTGTTGCCTTAGCCTTTAAGATGATGGGGAGGCAGATTTCATCTTGGTTTTCCATTAAATGTACAGAGATTGCAACACAAGCTTACATTGACATACGAGATCTGAATAGTTTTGCCCTCTTTATTTTCAGTCTTCTGTTTTGACCTGGCTTTATTTGCTTTGAGTTTTTTTGTTCAGTTTCCCTGCTCCACTGAACCAGTTTCTTCAGGTAGTAAGAAGAGAGCACAGGGTTTAGGATATTAGATGATTTGGGGATTTTGCATTGACACAAGATATCAAGAGGTATGGGTCTGATCGCCTAAACTCAATCACAAAACTCTCATCTAATTCAGCAGTAGGCGTTTCCTTTTCCTACAGTCATCCTGACATTGGTGCCTGTATGCCAATGCGCAGAAGAGGAGCGTTGCTCAGTAATCAAGGTTTGGGAACAGAGGAATGGACTATGAGCATGAGGAGATGAGCAGTTCCGTGAGCTCCTCTGCATTAGGCCTATGCACAGACACTTAATGAATAGACTCTAGCAGCATTATCAACATTTATTCAGCTAGTTACTCACACGTTCTTTGACATTTTCTCTTAGGTTGGCATTGTATTTGAAGCTTTAAACTTTACACTCTTCTACCCTTTTTTGTTTCTCAGAGACAGTAAGGGGTTCCAGATCATAGCATTCATTTAAATAAACTAACAAACCCCCAAAATGAAGAAGTAAGCTAAAAGAACAGCATTGTGGTACATTAGGATTAAGCGTATGTCATTAGATATTATGTTTGTTGTCCATGATGTACTCAACCCTACTTGGCAGGTCAGCATGCATGTTGGAAAGACAGGGAGTGGTTGGGAGGCAAGGTTATTATTATTAATGCAATCAAACGAATGTTTGGAAAGTTAAAATGTCAGAAGCTCTACCATAAAGCATATTGCTTTTTGATACTAGCAGATGCTTCTGTAGTAGGATTTCTTGTTTGCTTTAAACTGTTTGTTTCTGTGTCTAAATGGTCCTAAGGAAAGAAAAAAAAAAAAAAGTATCTGGCTACAGATCTTAAAATTCCTGCTAAAAAGGCAAATGTCCAATGTCTTTGGAGTCTGCTCTAGAGCTTGTTACATTGCTTTAGTTGCTGAGGATAGATTTTATTTTAGTTTTTTAAATAGTTGCCTCATTAAAAACTCATTTAGTGAATAGTTTTATTGCCTTACCTCTGAGAGTCATGAACTGCAACTGCATTTAGCATGTGACTTCAATTTCTTAATGAGTCCCTCCAAATGAAGAATCAGCTATGAGCTTTTGTTAATAGTTTGGCTGAAAAGAGATTAAAGAAGAGATAGAATCAAGCAGGAGAGAAAAGTTATACTATTGCCTAGAAATGGAAAATGAGACTGGAGGTCGTTGTAGTTTTGTTGTTTCCTTAGGAGAGGCAATAATATTGCTGTTTGCCTCCTGTAGATCAAGAACCCTACAAACAGCCAAATAAGACCGTTTTCTCCCATGCCAGCTAGACTATGAACTAACTGGGTTTGAGTTAGTGCTTGACTAATCTCATTAGATATGTTTGCTCCTTTTTTTCAGGATTTCTGAGATCTCAATGGAAGTTGCTGAAGGTGGCCCTGTGTCTGAGATGACTCCTCAGGCTTACTTGATTGAGAAATGTGACTGCCCATTGGGTTATTCTGGTTTGTCTTGTGAGGTACAGTAGTAACCTGACTTCCAGTAAAAGTCTTTATACCTTCTTTGATCCATTCATTAGTAAGGTGTGATAAGTAATTAGAGTGTGAATTCATTTCACTAGCAACAGCTCACCCTTAATTACTTATATTCTTTCTTGTTCAGCTATTTCTCTCACAAGAATTTTAAGCACTTTTTTTTGCTTTAGGCAAATATGCCACTGAAACCATGGTGATGACTCAAATACTTAGAATACAGGAAAGTGAGCTTCACTGGGTCAGCATCTCTGAGGCTGAATTGTGTGACTGATGTTGCCTGATCAAGCCTTTTTGGAGAGATAAGGGAATAATACTATTGTAATAGTATTACAGTTTGTAATTACAACAGATTGTGCTATGTTATGGTGAAGTCATAATACACAATACAGTTACGATATATCTTCCAAAAGGCTGAACTATAGGCATCATTTAATCATGATGACAATTCACAGAATCTGGGGAGAAAAACACAGGAAACCTCTATGCCAAATTAAAAAAAAACACCAATTGATTCTATGAATTATTGATAGTTGTCAGTAAACTACAAATTAACATTTGTAATAATGAATAATTAAAAGTTACATACTACTTATTCCTGAAAAGTTAAACATCAGTCAGTTTAATGAAATCCACCAAATAAAGTATAAAACCAAATTCAAAACAAAAGAATTGTAGCACTCTAAACAGAGCCACGGAGAATTTTAAAATTCTGTTCTGTAAAGGCTTTCCAGATTTTTTAGTTTGCCTTGTTTGACATTTAAATTCCCATATAAAGCTGTATGATTGATTGAAATATTTTGTTTTGGAAAAAAAGCTAAACAACATTTCAATTTTGATTTCTTAAATGTTTGTATTATAATGAATAACTCAAATAACAACAAAATTTAAGAAGAGAAGTCATTGCAAAAGCAATACTTGAAATAGTGCATTCTGAACAGTTGGTCAAAAAGGCAGTTCGTAGTTGAGAACCTGTAGATTCCTCACACTGATCTTTCCTCTTGAAAGTCTTCTGGTAGCATGCCTTTGTGGATGAATACTAATAGGATGAAAGTTGTCTGTTTTGCTTTCATTTTACGTGCTTGACTGCCCAAAATAGCACTGCAAATGCATTAAAAATGTAGATGAGAACCATTCTGTAGCATGTCTGTGCTTCATGAAAGAAGCTTTGTGGAAGATGTTTTCAAAGCTTGAGGAAATGTCTACTGTGCACATTCAGTCAGTTTTCTTAATGTTTATATTTTATCCAATTGGATAAGTGAACCTATGAATATACATTGAAAAGGGCCACTGAGTTCTGGCAGATATCCTTCCTCTCCCACAATTATTCTTCCAGTGCTGGTGTAGGACTCACATAAGAAGATCTTGCTCAGTCCATACACAAAAGCTTGCCTCCTATCAAATTTCAGTACCCCTTATATAAGCAATGGAGCTGCTTGTAAAGAGGAGCAGAAATTCTGGAATGTGTTCCAAATAGCATATTTTACTTTATTGTTAGAAGCAGTCAAATCACTGTGTCTTAAAATAAAACAAAATAGATCTGATACTAATGGAAACTTTTGTCCTGAACCACTGAAGTCTGGTAAATTTCTAATTCATTGAACACTGGGAGAAACTGGGAGAAAACTAGTCACTGGTCAACTAAGTGAGCTCGGTGCTCCCTATACATGCAGTTATATTACTTATGTAATTGTTTTCATGCTGAAGATTGCATGTTTCGAAAGTACCAAGTTTTACAGAGAACCAGCTGACTTGTATGCTTTTGTAAAATGGATCTTAAGATAGGTGCCAGAGAAGGCATAATACATTAACTGCTGAATAGAAGTTAATATTTTTGACTGTCTGTGCTCTTGATGGTGAGACTGGCAGTCTTTCTGTGTGCAAAACACCATGTTTTCATTTTTAAGCAGCACTAGCAATTCCAAATGCCTTTATTGCAATTGCTAGGTGGAGGTGGCAGGGAACAGCACAGCGAGTATTCTGCAAATCCCTCAGACATCCTGACTAAAAGTGGAATCTTGTAAAGGGTTCCCCCAAGCTAGCAGTGGGAGAAAATTTGGAGTAAGTAAATGAAGGGAAAGATTCCTTGTTATCTGCAAGAACTCTGCTCCCTTCAGATGTTATACAGGATTGTGTACACAGCAAATGAGGCAACAGGGACAGTGAGTTCGTAGGAAATGTGTGCAAGGAAGTGAATGAAGTAATTTTCTTTGCACACTGCTTTGGTAAGAGCATACACCTGAATGTGTGTAAATACACATATGAGAAATTAACAGGCTCCAGCATTTGCTCAGAAGTAGAGATTTTTTTTTTAAATTACTGTAACAAATTGCATTTTCAAAGGAAAATGTATTATAATGTAATTAGAACTTTATTTTAATTCACACTCACCAGGGGCTGGAATAAATGTCTCAGTTGCAACCTTCATGCTTTGCGCTTAATTGTGCAATCTTCACATGCTCATAACTTGATTTATTTTTAGTGTGCTCAGTGAAGGTTATGGTGTGTTCTGTGAAGGTTTATTTAGTTTTAGCAGGAGAAAAAAGCATCTGATACCTAGGCATTTTTTAAGCAAATGCTAACAGGATATATATAGCTGTTTCATGATTCATGTTGTAATTGCATTGTGAGGACTATGTGCACAGCAGTTTTTACAGAAGTGACATTTATTTATTTATTTATTTATTTTAAATCCAGTAGCAGGCTGAAAAAGCATTCGTAAGAGTTTCCCTAATGGCTACTTTTGAAAAACTTCCAAACTAGTAATGAAAAATGTAGTCTGCTTCATCTTTTGTCTGTGTCCTGTTTCATCTCAGAAATGCTTAGATCAAAATAGATGAGAAGGGTGTCAGTAGCATATCAGAAAAAACAGGGATGAGGATGTACCATATATTTATACTCTGATCCTAAAGTCACTCAGAACTTGTAAAGCTGTGCTTTGTACCATATTTGGACAAGGACTCTTGTGGGGATGGAGAGGGAGGAGCAAATTAGGAAATTGTAGTAAGAAACAAAATTACTTTCATTTGAGATTATTTATCTAAATTGGAATTCTTCACAAACCATGAAAAAGCAGATAGACTGTTTCTATGCTTCAGGGAACTTAATGTAGTCTAAGTCAAAATAAAAGAGGAAAAGCAGAAGTGAGTTAGATTACTTTCTTTGTGATTCTAAAGAAAATAATTGTGTTTATGCTTTTCCCATAACTTAGACTCCTGGAGGTTTTGGCAATGATTATAAAACTGTCAGAGTGGTGTCATATGAATAGAATGTAGCATGTCAGTCAGCTAGTGCTTGACTGAAGAATCCTGCTTTTGATCATGAAAAGTTACTTAGTCCAGATTCTCTTTTGTTTTATTTTGCATCCATTTTATTACTGTGTGGAAAGTGTACCATTCCCCTTCTTTCCAAAAAAAGCAGAAATTGTGGTCAACAGTAGGAAATGACCTCATCAGAGAGCCTTCATAGGCTCCTAGCACCACTAGGTGGTGGGATTTATACGTGGGACAAGTGACTCCTCTGTATGCACGTGCCCCTCATGGTCTGAACTACCAAAATGGTCCTCTATTTTTATGCTGCCATAGCTGTGTGCTTTCTGGGAGCTATGGAGACACTTTAACAGATTTGTATAATAAGCCTGAAATAAAGATCAAGTGCTTGATTTTGCATGTGTCAGCTTTGCTAGTAATTTTGGGGTTGCTGCTCTCAGAATTTTACTGCCAAGCTGGAGTAGAGGAGACTTAGTGATAGATAAACTTCATTCGGGGCTGATAGTCTGAAGACATGGAAAACCTTTAATATTTTGAATTCTGTACTTCTGTGGTCTTTAAATTATATAGCTATAAATAATGCAGCCATGCAGCCATTTTCTTGATTATTATCATTCGGCTGTTGCTTGTTATCCATCAGGCAGTGTGTAGGCAGATATTAGCTTGTCAAACCTGAAAAACTCACCAAGGGCGAAGGAAACAGAATCATCGTGCTTGCTCTCCACAGTCCATGCAAAAAATTTGTTTCAAAAACAAACCTTATTCTTAAGAAATGAAAGGAATGATGCTTGATGCACAGTGAGAACAGTGAGGTGTTCTGCATCTGAATGAAAGGTCTCTCAAGCTGTAATATAAAAAGCCTGGTGCCAGTGGAGTGCTCCAGGGATTTTTCAGCAGTTTCCAATTAGGGCTGGCTCTTGTTATCTGTAAAGTACTCTATATTGTTTGTAACACAGCTGGAAGCCTGTCAGGTTCTTTTCACAACTTGTAAAAACAGATGATTGGAAAGATGAGCTTGCAGTGCTCCCCGTACCCAGTCCACTCTGTAATGATCTGTTTTCTTCTGCATCTTTTTTATTGCAGTCATGCTCTCCGGGATTTTATAGGCTTCCATCTCCACCTGCGGGAAGGACACCTGCTCAGTCCTTAGGCGCCTGTGTTGTATGTCAATGTCATGGACACAGTACTATGTGTGACTCTGAAACATCAGTTTGTCAGGTATTACATTTCTGAGCCTATGTACTAGGTTAATCTTAATGTAAAATTTGTAAGTTGTGTAACTGATGTAAAAAAATAGAGGATAATATTTTAATCCAGTTTTGCTTAAATAGCTTAAGTGTCAAAGTTCAAGGGGGTCATAAAAGCAAACCATCTACCTTTAAAGTTTTCCATTCTGATTTTCTAGAGTTCAGATTATGCAGTGTTTTTTTCCTCTGAATTACTATTTGTGTAAAAAGAAAAACTAGATACCTGCAAACTAAAGAGGCAATGTACCGTGTGTTGTGCAAGAAACACAACACTGCTCTTACAGGTGACCTCATACAGTAAGATTGAATTTTAATTGATTATTTCTCCTGCTTCAACAGCTGGAACAAAAGAGGGAAGGAAGGATGAATGGGATAAGAAATTCCATATGATACATCTGGCTCGCTACAGGCCTCCATTCTTTCTCTTTATAAACCCATATATAACTCAGCAGGCATTTGATAGATGCTTAAAGCAAGCAGTCCCACTGTGAATCATATCAGGGAGAGAGAAATTATGAATTGAAATAAGTTTGAATCCCTGAGGCTGGGAACAAAATATTGTCTGCTTTCTCGTAATTATCAAATACAGCTTTCATTCTGTCTCCTTCCTCTGCAGAATTGTCAGCACAATACTGCCGGTCACCACTGTGAGAGATGTGCGCTGGGATTTTATGGTGTCGTCCAAGGCTCTCCGGGTGACTGTCAGCCTTGTGCTTGTCCCCTATCCATTTCTAGTAACAAGTAAGTAAGCAAATTCTTGATGCAGAATTACCTTTTCAGCAAGCAAAAACTTTGTTTTGGGTTCGTTGTGTCCTTTTTCAGATGACTACAGAATTGCATCACGAAGCCATACTAAAAAGTTTCATATCTGCTTTTGCTAATTGATCTTCCTTTAAAAGTCAGAAATTGCTCCCTTGCTAATTTGTGATGAATAAATTAATAAGTGCTAGAAAATGCAATAGTCAACAGGTAATGAATGTGTGTTATAAAGGTATTCTCACAAATGAAGCTAGAGCAGAACTCAAGTACAATATAGCCACAAGGGAGCTGTAAAAAGTCTTATGCTCGTATATTATGTTGGTATAAATGTGTTACAGTGCCTTTCTTGCTCCACTGTGGAATTTATTGATTCCTTATTTAATGTTACATGAGTTTTAGGCAATTTGTGAAAGAGAATAATTTAAAAGCAATATAGTTATTGCAGCATAAATTTTATTGGTTGCTTTATGCTAATGAGCCTTGCCACGATGTCTCTGCATGTGTTCCCAACAGATGATAGTTTAGCACTTGAGATTTGTTTGTTGTTTTGCTGAGAAGCTCTTAATGATATTTGTCATCATACCGTAGTACTGCTCTGAAAAGGTTTGTGTTTCATGATTGTTCTCTTGAAAGATGGGAAGTGTTCTTTAAAACCATTTGTCTGTGCTTTGTCTGACCTTTAGGATGTTTTAGTGAGTATTCCAGCCAGTATATCTCAGAGGTTTGGGGTTTTTTTTTCTTCTTTCTTCTTCATTTTATCATTTTTGGGTGGTCTGAGGTTTATTTTGAAGGAAGACATCCCTTTCTCAAACACCAGTAGCTAAACACATCTCTCAAACATCAGTAGCTAAACACATCATGGTCTTTCATCCACAGCAAGTGTTTTTAAGAAGACATCCAAACCTCATAAATACCAAACTGAGGATAACCAAAACAATTACAGAAGGGGCTTAAAGAAATACCCTTTATCTCAGAAAGTTATAATGTGGTCTTAACTGCAAGTTTTTCTGAGTTGTACCCTTTTTCATTAATGTTTTCTGTAATGACTTGATTATGTGTTCTACCTACTAGTATCAAGAAAGGACATTCAAGTTGCAAAGAACAAGATCAACCAAGATTCTCAAGTTTTGCACATCAGCAAATACACTAGAAAAAACTTCATTACTAACTGGAAGTAGGAAGTGCTGAAAAATATCATTCAATCCTGTTTATTTTTTTCTGGGGCTTAAAAACCTTTGGTTGCACAGAAATACAGGTGTCAGATCAGAAAATGAGCAGGAGTCTTCACCTGGGTGGTTATGGCACCCTGCTACAAGAATTTAGACATATTCTCCACACTGTGCTCCAGAAATCACTTGAGTATCTTGTCTAAAAGCAAACCTAAAGCACAGGAAGTGGGTGTTGCTGAAGTGCTCTGCAGTTGAGAAATGTGTGGACTCCAGGTAGTAAGTGTGTCCTGGGTGCATGCTCAGATTGCGGAGCTGCCTGAGGAAGTGAGAGTAAGCAAAGTGCCAATACCTCATGCAGCCACACAGCCTGCATGGCTGCGGATGTTGTCAGGGCCTTTTGTGTGATGCTCACATAAAAGTGATCATGAGGCTTTTTTCGTTCAAAAACCTTCATAGGACATAAGTGAATAACACCTAGTCTGAAATTAGTAAATACAATTAATCATGAGATAGTCATCCAATTTCGTAGTGCTGTCAAGAGAGAGGAGTCAGATCTGAGCACATCCAGAAACAGAACTGCTTGGGGTTTATAGAGCTTTACTTAGATGTCTCTAGGTGTCATGGACAGGATTTCTACTTCTGTTAGCTATAGCCATCAACAATTTTGGTAGCTGTATAGTAAATTCAGGGACAGACAACTGTACATCTCAA
This sequence comes from Astur gentilis, assembly GCF_929443795.1. Lineage (NCBI taxonomy): Eukaryota > Metazoa > Chordata > Aves > Accipitriformes > Accipitridae > Astur > Astur gentilis. The sequence continues at coordinate 22,575,387 of NC_064884.1, forward strand.
CCATGTTAAAACTGAAGGAAACCACCGCTGGAGAGAGCATGGGGGAGGAGATGCTTCAAATGTGTGTATATACCTGTCTGTGCATGTCCATTTTCCACTGCTGATAGAGGATGCCTGAACAGTTGACTTAGACTACATGCCTAAATTTTAGATGTATAGGCCTAGGTGGGATACATCCATTCCATAATCTACAGAATTAGGTGGAAAATGAGGGTATCACACCTTGGATTTGTGTGTGTTGTGCAGCTCAGTGAAAGCTCTTCAAGATACTATTAAAGAAAAAATCTAACTACCTGCAGCTATTGTATGGTAATCATAATCTGCATGACATACAGATAGCTAATGAGCGATCTCATTACCTTATTGTGTCATGGCCAGTGTGGTATTTGTGAATAAGTATAGTGTAATTATTTTTATTTGTGAAATTTTACAAAACTCCACTAAGGTTTTAAATACTGGTTTTACACTCCTGTACAATCAGCAGTCAGCTTTGAACATGATGAGCTGGGAAAAAAAAGAACAGAGAGAATGAGTTTTTCCTAGGGGTGTGGATCTACTTTTATAGAGTTGAAAAAAGTATTGGATAATGAGTTTGTGAGTAATAGATCAATTTCTTTAAATTTTTTTGCAAAGGTGTGATTTTATATGCTCATTCAAGCACTATAGATTTAATGCATTATAAGCAAATTAGAGTAGGATGCTGACTGTGCTGTACCAAGAAGGAGCTCTAGGCTCACTGCTAGCCACCTCTGTGCTTTTCTGGTTCTTCTTCCACAGAGAGCTGAGAGATTTTTATGGTATTGCACCATTTTAATATTTACCTCTGTTTCTTTTCCCCTACCTACCCTTTTTGTTTGTTTTAACTGTCTGTGCAGGCACTTACTGCACTAATATTCCAGCAACATGCTACTTTGCACAATTCCCGTAGGTACACACTGCAGTCACTAGTTATTCATCTATGTCATGGCTTAGTAAAAATAATCTAGTATCTCCTATGATTGAAATATGACCCCTCCCTGATGATGAAGGAGGTAGCTTTTAGGGTTTTTTCCTCTGTAGGCCAGTCTTTTCTCCTCAGTACATCCTTGAGAAGGTCATCTGACGCTGCCTTTTTGGAAGACTCCACATGGCTATGACTTTGGTTCCTTTCTCCCTCTTTATGTAAACTCTTTCCAGCTTATCTCCTTTTATTCAAACTAAAATTAAATCAGACAGGAAAGGCTGGATGTTTGTTAGCTCAGTTTCTTAATCTTTTGTTTCACATCTTTCCCATTACTTCCTTTCCTTGACCTCTATGAGTGACAGCACCATTCAGTCACACAAACCTACAGCGGGACTATTTGTTGACTCCATCCCCTCTGATACAACCCCTGTTGATTGTGCCCTTCCAGCATTTCTCTGAATTGCGCCAGTATCACAGCAAGGCATTCACAAAATTCTTAATAGGAAGGAGGGATCTCCCACAGGTGTTTATAAACAGATAAGAAAATGCTGCCATTTACGTTAAGAGTGGGGCTTACCATGGGCCCTTCTGCACAGCTGACTAGAGTGAAATGATCCAATAGAGTGGAAAAGTTTTTTATTTGCTTTTGTTTTAGTTTTAGCCCTTCTTGTGTTGTGGAAGGACCTAGTGATTACCGGTGTACTGCATGCCCGCCTGGATATGAAGGCCAGTACTGTGAAAGGTAAGATGAATGGAAGAAGAAGAAAGAGGGACAATGAAAGGCAGGCAAGACATGAAGGAGAGCAATGTCCTTCGATACTATAAACATAGATGTATTAATGTTTAAATACGTGCCTTCGGATAAGTTATTTCCTCTTTATATATTGTTAAAATTCAGCCATAATAGGCAATTTTTATGTACACCCACTGTAAATTGGTAATCAGTGTTATTTATATCACAGATATTGTCCTAGTCTTAACTTTCTGATTTGTGGGGGGTTTTCTTTCCCCTGGGCCTCAGAAGTTAAACTGAAAAATACAAAATTTATCTAAAATTAAATACCATGCTTAGAGTGTGTCTTGATGCCACTCATATGCTTTGTTCTAGTGACTATTGTGTCCTCATGGGCACTGACTGTGAAAGACACTTAGATAAAACATATTAATGACCAAATTGCAAATTAATAACCTAAACAGCAGCTGTTGTCCCATCCATAGGAGCGCTGTGGGATTAAGATGATCAAAATTAGCAAGTGTCTACTACGAGATTTCACTTCTAACACAAAACACAAGTGGCTAATGGGGAAAAAAAGTTCTATAGACCAAACATTGCTAAAGTAGAAACTTTTTTGTCAGTTTAACTGAATACTGTTATAAAGTATTTACTGTTATAGAAGTACTGTTATAGAAGCATAGAAGTATTATCTACAATCTTGCCAAGTATTCATTGTAGTACACTATGCGTCTCAGCCAAACCTGGTTTTGTATTTGCAATGCATAGGTGTTCTTCTGGCTACACAGGAAGCCCACAAACTCCAGGAGGCTCCTGCCAGGAATGTGAGTGTGATCAATACGGTTCCCTGCCTGTCCCCTGTGACCCTGTCACTGGACAGTGCACTTGCAAGCCTGGATTCACAGGGTGGAAGTGTGTTGGCTGTGAACATCGGCATGCGCGTGATGGCATGAAATGCATTTGTACGTATACTAATGTAATTTTGGAGAATTTTCGATTGTGTTTCTCATATTTCAGAAGTTCAACCCTGCTTGTGCATCAGTCAGTTGTGTGGGTTTCTCTGAAAATGGTTGCCAGGTTTCTTCCTACTTTGGCATTCTGGTCCATTTTTTTCTCAAGCCTTGACACGTTAGGAAAACTCTCAATACTTTTCAATGTGCTGACTGAAAACTGACAACAAAGCTTTGAAGGATTTCTTTTTGTGGGTTTTTGAAGTCTGTAGTTTTGCTAAAGGTTGTCACTGCTGTTGTGACAATATTTGCTCCTAGTGAATTTTTTAGTGTTGATCTAAATGTTTAACCAGCAATTGCAATGCTTTATGCCATGAGTCACACAGAAAGTTTTTACCAAGGTTTGCTTGGTCATGTTGGTTCAACAACCACCCATGGGAATTTAAAAGTCATAAGGAATGACAGTACAATATATCCAGGAACAAAGAACTTCCTTTGTTTAAAATAGAAAACTAATAGCCTAAACCACTAAGTTACATTTTACAGTACTGGTATCTTTGCCCTTCCTTCAGTTTTCATATGTACCAAGTGTCTTGTCTTTTATTATTGTTTGGAATTTTTTTCCATGAAATTGGATAGTGTTTGTTTTGAGCCCACAATCTTATTTCCCGTGATATTGTATGCTTACGTCTTATCAAAAAAATTCAGGTAGCAAAACCTTTCTGGAATACATAGTCAATCCTGACTGAAATAAGGCATTTTCCTCTCCTCCATCTCCCCCAGCTGAGTAGGAACTGATTTTATTGTGATCTGTTTTGTTGGGGTTTTTTTCCACTTGAGGCCATCATTGTTCATTTTAAAGTAGAATACGGGTAGGGATGCAGTAAGTCCACAGTATAAAATATTTCTTAATCTGTGCATCTTTGAATATATTGGCAAGGCACAATGAACTTGTTTTAATATTTTACATTATTTTTATCTGTTATAGGACTTTAATTGGAGCTTTTTCATTTCGGGGAGGGGTTTTGCCTATGTGAGGGACATGTTACATCAAGTCAAGCAGATACCAAAAAAAGGCTCTTCCCCCCGTGCCCTGAGAATGCAGACTTTACCTCAATACCCAGAGGTATACAGCTCTCTAATATTAAAATCATGTAGTACAGCTCAAAGAAATTGCAGACATTTTTAAAGCAAATTGGAAAAATAAAGAAACCGAAGTACTAAAAGTGGCTGAAGGTATCACATCAGTCAAGAATGAAATGTGTGGCTTCTTTGAGGGTCGGGGACTACACAGTATAGAATATTGTTTCAGTCAACTTAATGGTTGTGATTAACTCGCAGAGAGTGATCGGGACTTAGCAGAACTAAGCTTCTAAATGTCACTGTTGAGTTCATTGCTTTTGCCTTAGTCCTGACTCCCTGGTACAACGCTTCTTTGAAAATGAATAGAGATATTACTGGGAATATAGACATAAGTACTTCTATTTCTATATTATTAATAATATGGCATTGGTTCATTGATTAAAAGCTTAGTGTACTTAAGGGAAGTAAAGTTCTAATGTCCTGCAGTGTGATGTAATGTAGGACTTATTTCTGAACTATTGTATATCTTAAGCTGTATTTTAAACTACAGCAAAATGAATGCAAATAGAGTAAGTAGCTACTTTGCTGAAATAACTATGCTTTGGATCCCATTTTGTGGCCTACAAGTGAAGGAGAATTATAATCATGAGTTAAGTCTAAGTGTTACAGCTACAAAATTTTAAAATAAGGACCATGTTTTGCAGAGTGGCATCTAAACAAAAATGACTTAGTTTTTCAACATCCTGAATACCTGTTACATTATTTTCAGTACGAGGCAATGTTTTTAATCTCAGGCACCGCTTAGTATGTTTTTTACTGGTCATTTACCTTACCAATATTCTGATACTGATACTTGGATATCCAGGATGGCAGAATTCCTTTGTAGAAAACAGCTTAAATGAAAGTTATCATTTGTAATGGTTTTCCAATTTGTTAATCAGACTCTTTCATTGTGTGGATAATAAGGTTAAAAGTCCTCACTATGAATGGGAAAAACTGTGTGCAGGCAAATCAAATTTTCCACCTTTTTGCTTTGAAGGATTTGGTTTACTATAATCTCTGATTTAACTGCAACGTATTCAATGTGCCAGTATTGAAATGTATCTACACTACCTGTAGCAGCATTTTTACCTTAATTAGATAATCAGTTTTCACCATAAAAAGTCTTTGCATATGCATATGGACATTTCATGTCATTGCTAGAGGTGAGGAATCAAATTAAAAGATGTCTTTCCTTTAGTCATAAAAATAGGAACCAGCTATAGACACAGATGGGAGGTACTTTAAATCTCTGGTATCACAGGAACTAGTTCATTACTATTGACACCACATCAATAACATACATGTCATGAATTGCAAAAACTGCAATTAAATATTTCGGTAAACACTTTATGACTATTTGCTCTCATATGATTTTCCCTTTGTTTAAAGGTTCCTCAACCCCCATATTACTCCAAACACACTTTTGCTACTGCTGGGCAATACCCCAACATGGTAGAAAACCAGCCTGATCAATAAACCATTTACCTTTGTAGCCTGTAGTAGACAGAGGGGCTGTGGTAGACAAAGGGAGTGTGGCAAGCATAGACTTGGTGGGAATTTGTCCGTGGTTAACACTGTCACAGGCTTCAGAGTACAGCTGTTTTCTTTTGATAGGGATTCATTGCTGCAGCCGCTAATGTGCTTTAATAGTCATTGTGCTGTCAAAGAACCACTAGAAACACCTTTTGGGGAAACCCTGAAGCTTTTCTTCCTTACTCCCAGAACATTTATCTGTTCCGATGTGAGTTTAATGCAGCTGAGAATTTGGTCATGTATACAGTATATTTTTACTGTCATCTATCAACCATTTCCAAAATACTCAGTAAATTCCCTTCTGATTAGCTTCAGTTGTAATGAAACCTTAATAGTAATAATAATAATAGTGATTAAGTACTGTTAATGTACAGAAAATGAATGCCATACACAGAATCCTGTTTGCATTCAATATTTCAAATGAGCTGTATGCATCTACATTTGCTCATTTGCAGAGTTCCATTGCAAATACTGCAGTTGCATTGTACCTGTCAGAAGTGTGAAGAACCCCTAGTTAGGTGGTAAAATGGTCTAGCTTAAAGAAAATACATGCAAATACAATGACCTGTTTGAAAAAATGTAAGTAATACAAAACATAATGTGATTAAGCTGTCCAATGTTAGTATGTTATAGTTAATATATAGGAAAGTGAAAATTGATTTTGAATATTTAGCAAAGAATAACCATCTAAATAATGAATTTTTGGCAAATTCTATAAAAGGTCACCACACGGTATGACTTGAAAACTAAATAATGCATACTTAAATCCAATTAGAGATGTATTTTAGCCACAGTATTATAAAGTATTATTGTTTAAATACAACATTTATATTTTAACATATCCCTTATCATAAGTATTCTAAAGATTTTAGAATGAAAATTTGCAGTGAAAAGACAGGGAAAAAAGATGGAGGAACATGCATGTTCATTAAAGTGATCTATTTCTGATATAGCTGAAAATCTGTTTTACCGGATTCTTACTGTTTTTTTCATAATGTGTCATTTTTCAGTTGGTTAGTGCATGCCACTTTTCAGTTCTGTGTTATAACAGTTGTATTTTAGAAAGCTACAGGTGGAATAGGAAGAGAATATATTTTTTAAAAGCCACTGTACAAAGGGGAAGAAATTGTTTATTGCTAAATAACAACGGAAGGATAATTACAAGTGAATCGCACAGACAGAATTCACTTCCCATTATATTCTTAGAACAGAACAATGTTGTTTTCTCTAGCATGCCATTAGGGAATGGAAAATGGTATCCAAAAAGTAGATTTTTTTTAAAAGTAATACAAGAGTCTGAATGGTCTACTACATATCATAAAAATTCTAAATTTTTTTGCATGATGATGGTTAATAACTGGATTATTTCCGCAGCTAAAGTGACCATCTATATTGCCATGTACAGATACTCGTAATACTCTGCTGATGAAGACTTCCTTGTAATTTTGGTCTCAAGTAATCCACTTCTTAGGCTTACCTTCCCTTCTCTTTTGAAACTGTCAGTAGCCAATAAGAAAACTAGTGATGATTGCAAAATGATTTTAATAATGCTGCCAACATCCTATATACTGTCAAATATGACAAAAGTTCTCTCAAATCTTCTCTAATGCTTACAGATTTTTATTTTTATTTGTAACTGCAAATGAATTGTCCTCTAGGTGTTTGATGCCCCCTTAGGCATCACTCATTTTTACAGTAATAAATATATCTCAATGTTTATTCTGCTGAAAGTTGTCACGTGGCAATTGCTGACTGGTATATAATCACTACAGTATTGAGGATATATAGGTATATTTTCTGTTTTCTTAGTTAAACCCCACCATTCCAATCCAGAACATGACTGAGTTGTATGATGAACTCAGTTCATCTGTACCCAGCATGCCCAGGCAGACTCTCATAATTAGTATTTGCTTGATTCATATTTTACATACACATACCAGGAATACATAAATAAGCCAAAGCATGTATTGCTCCCTCCTCATCCTTCCCAAAGAGCTTTGACCTTAGGAAGCTGAAGTGGACAGAAGGAGCTACATGGGGGTTGGATCAAGCCTGTAGCAAATCGTGCATTTTCTTAGATGAGTAATTTTCTTGTGTATTTTTTGTTATACCTTGTGACATTATACTTTAGTTGGAAAGTTTGCATATGTTAAATTAAGAACCTTAGATTACAATGTTGTTGGAACAGTGACTGTGCTTGCCACTGTGCAGCATTTAGGGAAAAAAAGGATCCTGGTGAGAACTTCAAGACTCTATTGTTAGACATATGGCAAGTCAGAACTCACCTTCTGAATGCTTTCAGGGCACCACTCATAACTACAATGGGGACTTAAAAAAAAATTGGCCTCAATATTTTGAGCTCTGTTGTAACACAAACTGCAAAATCTTTCCTCAGATGTATGCTCCTGTCACAAATGTTCCTTGGGGTCAAGCAAAAAACCTAAATGTAAAGCAGTCAATGTACTTCTGTGTGCAAGATTAGCAGCAAATAGGAAGTAATAATGGCATAGAGAGATCAAACAGATATCTCATAGTTAGGAATTTTTCTGTAACTTGGTTTGTGGGTGGGGGGCACATTCAGCCGTGCTGCAGTCAACAAACTTACATCTTTATGAATTTAAATATTCAATATTGGTAGAGGGAGAAAATTATATAATCAGATTCTTTTAATACCAGGTCTTGGACATGCAAATATTGTACTCTAAGCAGACTGGTGCTTGCAGTGAGAGGGAATTTTTCCCAGCTGTCACTCAGTTCTGCACCCAGGAGAAGAAGAGAGCTCCTAGCCACTGGTGCTGGCAGAATCAAGATTTTCACTCTAAAATAGGAGTAGCTCCATGATCTCAGCCCTTACAAATTCAGAACTAAGCAGAGATGCTGTCTTTGTCAGAGGCAGATCTTGAAGAATCTGTGAAAAGAAGCATCTGATAGCTCCTACACAGTCCTTAATTCAGCAGGAGCTGGGAGCAATATCACAAGCCTTCACAGAGTGAGCTGAAAAGAAAGATACTGTGTGTAACACCAGATCTCTGAAGCCTTGGACTAGCTTCTGCTATGTTCCGAGTTGAACAGAAGTTGTGAGACCTTATGGCACAACCATAAGAGTTAAACTTACCCCCGTGCTGGACAACTGCTTCTCTGTCTGCATGAGCTCCATATGGGTCAGGCACCCCTGCTTGGCCTAAAAGATGATAAGCTATCAGTTGTTCTCCCTTTTTTTGATGCATGAGCTCCTGTTGAGTTTAGACCCACACTCCAATGTCTTTCACCCAACTCAAGCACTATATAAACCTAACTAGTACTGGTATATATCAGAACCAGCAAGGAAGGCTTTCTACATAACAAAATTCAGAAATAAACCTGAGTTGGTACTTTAGATCCTGATCTGGATCTGAATTTTCCCAGATTTTGGAGAGAGATTGATCATGCACACTCCCTGAAACCAGCAGCAATGGCAAGGAAGCTAAAGCTTTCAGCTCTCTACTTGGGTTCTGTTTTGGGGGGCAGAGGAGGGCTTGTTTATTATTTGGTGTGAGACCACTGCCAAAATAGGAAACATGGGGTAACAGCAAACAGATTAATGACCCTAACAGTAGTTCAACACTTTATCGTGAAGCAACAGGAAACTAATACTGAAGAGTCACTAACTATCACAGGATACCATCTCATGTCAAAGATTGCATGGTTGCCCTTAGACCTAAGATTACCTAGTCATAACACAATCTTCTGCATCTTAACAGCAATGAATGTATTAAAGCACAACTGTGTTAGATAATCACTCAAATGGAGGCACACATTGTAGGTCAGACATGTGATTCCTTTATTGTACATTATCTTCTCTTTCTAAGATGGGATAAGTGGTTAGATGTCCATAAACTTATACTGTCTTATTATTTGAGCAATTATTAAAAAAATAAAATTCTTTGGCATGCGTACTTTGGAGATGCTTCTCACAAGAGCTAGGTCAAAATACTTACAGGACTTACTGTGCATGTGAAAGTGTGAAAATGGAAAATGCAATAACTTGCATTAATTGCCTGCTGGACTGTTGTAATATTGACTGCATGATTTGCCTCTTACATGCTCGCACTGCTGTAATGATCTGAATTTAGTGCTACATTTGTTAATATTAGACACAAATTTATGCTGACAGTTTTATAGATAGACACAGAAGTATTTAGTCTTGCAAAATATAATCATGCTCTTGAAATATTTCCCTTAGCTACAGTACATTTCAGACTGCGTATTGGAGTAGCTTAGTCCTATGTCATCTACTCAACTGTAGTCCTAAATTGATGTAGTTCCTCTTCTCAACCTGATTATCATGCAAGAAGTGTTAATGCTCACTTACCAATTGTTTACTCATTGAGAATACTTCATCTCTTCATGAGCTGTTCATTTTTTTCTTATTGGTGTGAACTGAGTTTGTCTTTAACAGATAGCAAATTTTTAGCATTTTGTTACCAACCACCCTGACAATTTCGAGGGTGAATAGATTTAGCTTGTTTTGTAAGTGAAATAATGTACCAAAAAAACCCCAACCCAACAACAAACAACAAACCCCAACTCTTTCCAGGTCCAAGATCACTTACTTGCATCCTGCAAAATGATTATCATGTCTACTTACCTTCTTGACCAGCTACAGAACAGGTGTTTGTTATATAAAGCATTCAGTTGGCTGTAAAACTTGCTTTCCCCTCAATTCTCTCAGACTTCTAAAAGCAAGCACACAGATGACAAGAGCTGGGATGGTAATAACCTTTTTTTCTTTTTTTTTCTTTTTTATTTCATGTAGAAACATAAATCAGAAAGTATCATGCCCACAGTTAATAAGTGCAGAGAAGGCCCAGTGCAGTTCAGCTTATGTAACAGAATACTGTGAAATAGGAGGAAGAAGTCTGCAAATGGAAGCAATGAAAATGCAAAAGGAAGTCTTAAAATAACAGTATCTAGCTTTCTGCACCCACTTCTTACTGCACTAATCCAGCATCTATCTAGCCTCCTTTTCAATCATCACATGAGTTTCATGGTGTATTGAACTAGTATTCATTATTTTTCTTTTCTCTGTATTTGACTCACCTCCTTGCTATATTGAACAGCCAACCTACAGAATAAGAACAACATTTAGATAATGGTGAAAACTTTAAAGAACAGAAAAGATTTAATCTACATGAAGAATAAGTTTCAGGAAAAAAAAAAAAAGTAATTGTCTGTTGAAAATTACTTCTCTTTTTCTACAGAAACATACATGTTGTTTAGTGCTTTATTAGCCATAGAGCTGCCTAGAGGTGTTGCTGAAATAAATATTTACATACTTGTAAAACTTTAGGTACAACCCTCTGTGTCTCTTAACATCACCAGTGAACTCATTGTTTCAGAGTTTGCTCCATCTCCTGAGATGTTGTTTAGGTTTGCCACTTCTGGGTAGCATCTTTATGCAGGGAAACAGAAAGGCATTCCTACAACTCTGTTTTAAAGGATGAAGAATTTAACTGTCTGCAGCATAAATGATACAAGACTTTAACGTTATGAGAATTTCTTGTGATAATTAATAGAAAGCAAGGGGTGGGGAAATGCAAACTCCTCTCAGTATATGCAGTACACACCAGTATTTTTCATGCTAAAGAAAGGAAGCATAATGAAAAACTTATAAGCTGCTTAGTAAAAGGAGGTAGGGAAAAGCATTTCTTAAAACTATTAGTATTTTTACCTGGACTCTTTCTACTCTCTGCATTACAAATTTAGCATTCTTGGCCATGCTATTATATGACTATAAAGCATGTAAATTGTAAGATTTCTTTAGTTTTTTCTTACTTTCAAATCCACAACCATACTATACTTCTTAAAGTGCTCCTTAGATTTTCCAAATTACTTGTCCACTTTTCTCAAGCTTCATCCAAATTGCTCATCTAATTTAGGATTTTATATTGTCTAGTCCATGATGGACAATGTTAATTATTTCCTCTTTTTGTGAGGTAAGCCTACCAATTTTGCTCTTCATGTTTTATATTAAACTGTCCCATACCAAGTCCTAAGCAATAAGGTCTTTCCTGTGTTCTAGTTGTTGTTTCCATTTTTTTCAAACTATGCTTTTGAGGTAAATTATCTGAAATTAGTGTTACCTCTCACAGAATTGTATGTGTGCCATAAAATTTCTAATTCAAACATATATCCTAAACATTTAGCAGGAATAAATAAGCTTTGCTGTTCTTCCCCCCAGCTTGTGATGATGAATGCACAGGACTCCTTCTCAGTGACCTGGATCAGCTAAACCAGATGATCCTGAGTGTTAACCTTAGTGGTCCACTGCCTGCTCCATATAAAATGTTGCATGGTTTTGAGAACATGACACAGGAATTAAAGGTATGTTCACAGTATTCACATACATAAATAACAAGGCTTCAGTACAACTGCATTTGAATCTGTTCAAACATACAGCCTTGAGTAGGTTCAGGGGAGAAGAAAAATTCAAGATTTAATTACTTCAAGCTTGCTTTGGTTGATAAATAGTTATTACAGTTTTGACTTATTTTAATAAATATTTTGACTTATTTTAATAAATAAATCTTGCAGCAGTAATTTGTGTACATATGTGCAAGGAATTATACTGCAGACACAGAAAAAGTGATGTCGCATACAAGTAAAATGGTGTTCATGCTGGTGGTCCAAAAAGTGGTTATGTATTTTATATGCTGTATCTTTCCCTACCATACTTACAGGTTCTTCACTAAACTATGTTAAGCTGTCAAGGTTCCTGAGAAAAGTGTGTTGGATAGATGTGACACAAGAGTCAATGACAAAAAGGAGTTGCATACTGTAATGAAAAGGAAATTTTTGATGCTGCTTCTCTACAATATTTGGAAGCACTGAGATCCATTAAATACAGATTTTCACTCTCCCTCCTCTCCTCCCCAACAGCATTTGCTTTCACCTCAGCGAGCACCAGAGAGGCTTCTTCAACTAGCACAAGAAAATCTGGATACCCTGGTGACAGAAATGGATGAACTACTGACAAGAGTAAGTCTATGATCACGTTGGGGTCTATGGGTTCAGTTAAGGCTGCATAATGACAGAAATCTTCTGAATATGAATTAAACATGAATGAATAGATGAATTATAAGACACTTCTTGGTCTCAGTGTTTGAAATGGCAGCACGTCCTCTAACAACCTCTTTTTGTGGGCCAATACATTGAGATGTATTTTCTGCAAAACTTTATAAGAATGTAAGAAAACTTTGTAATGCTCATACAGAGCATCTAAGAATGAACTTATTTGGAAAAGCTGACACTGAAGGAAGGGGAGTTCTTTATACAGTGTTTGTGGGCTTTCCCATCACTTCAGCTACAGGTTATGTTACAAACCTAATGGCAACAAAACCACTGGATTACCACACAGTTTCTCACATGTCTGGAGTTTTTCTTTCACTGGCTGAGGCTTTTGGAAACCGAACTGCCTGGTTTCCTTCCTGTTCTTCTTGAACATTAGTACTGTCTGTAGTAAGGTTATCTGCTTTCTGCATCAGCAACATCTTCTCATCATATTCCCTTTCAAATCTCCTGAGCCTGACTGTCTCAAGATAGTTCTCAGCCTGTTTCTCTTTCAAGATTGCCTGTTGCAATACAAGTAGCCAGACTTCACTCAGAGTTACTTAGTGCCCAACCATCTCAAGAACTAAAAAAAAAAAAAAAAAAAAAGTTTTGCTGTTTTGCAGTTTCATTTTCCATTTTGGTTTATCTCTTGTGTTGGCTTGTTTCTCGCGGAGCTGTAGAGCAAATGGTAAGCTTGCCTGATTCACTTATTTCAGAGAATTTTTATAGCAAGGCAATGGACGTCCTGGTTTAACAAATAACAAGTTCTTATTAAGAGTCAATGAATGAAGTAATTGAAATGGGGACAATATTTAAGGGGAGAATTCAAATACGTGCACAAGGTGTGTGAGTTTAGTTAAATATATGTCTCCTATATTTCATTTATGAGGGTAGTGAGAGTCTTCTGGATTTCAATCGACATGCTATTTACTCTTTTAGTTAGGAAATTTTATTTCAGTATAGACCTTATTTTGGTCAGGAAAAGACAATGTCTAAGAAAATAATATAAATTCTGCCACCTAGTGGAGAAAAAATAGGGAAATGGACTAGCCACCATAAAAATACAGCTGTCCAAAATATATTAATATGAAGGACTAGCAAAAATCTTGTTCATGAGTTGTGCTTCCCTGCACTGAAATAGCCAAATAAGAAAGACATGGATTACTGTACTGATGAATATACACCTGAGGGAATTTACCTAAACTCCACACAGTTTTGGCATCCTGTCTTAAAATTGTTCATGGCTTACAGAACTAAAATTCTCAGAGAAACTCGTTTGTTTGTGTGGATTATATTCAATTTTGAAAAAAACTATGAAATCATGGGTAGTTGGCAAGAAAGCACCTGTAGTGTGTTTGCATATGTATGCATGTGTGTGTCTATACACCCCCCCCACATGAACACACAGGTATCTCTCTGTACATACTCTCATTGTGAGTGTGAGTTTTTTCACTTCTGTTTGATCATTTTATCTTTCTGCCAGAAAAAACTATGGTAGTTTTAAGTCTAGGTGGATTTTTAACTCATGACAGCCCTACAAGCACAGATTATATTTCTTATATTAAGATCTCTCAATCTTAGGTTAAGACAGTTTTTCTTTTCCTTTTGCATAGTTGCTCTTTTAAGTATCCTTTTCCAATTGCCCTCCCTCCGGGGAAAAAAAAAAAAAAAATTAATTGCCCATGGAGATGACCTAAAATAACGTTATAAATTCTGACCTTCTGTAGACTAGTCTTGGAAGGAAAAATATTGAAGGTCTGATCTTGGGGGAGTCAGTGTGTGGCAAGATTATCACCACTTCCATTCCTGCAGTTTTCCATTGTTGCAATGAGTAAGTAGCCTTATGTGTTCCGGTTATCTTTACAGAGAGTTAACTGGATTGCAGTTGTTTTTTTTTAATTTGGGGACTCACAACTGGTGGCAAGTCCTACCCTTCTCTTTTGATGTTTGTAAATAGCAGTAATGTCCCAAAAAGAAGAGCTGAGTCCTGATGTAGTGTGTTCAAGTCTCATTTCCACATGAAGATATAGCTGATAACCCCATAACGGCTAACACTTGGAGCATGGTATAACCATAGATAGCAAAGTTTTTCCCTGTATCTGATTTGCAGGCTCACCAAATTTTCAAAGTGAAACCAGTAGCGATGAAGAAAAAGGTTGATGAGGATTGGTGAGGAGTTATTTCCATGAAAAAAAAAATAATTCTATCCATTTTAAGATAAAATGTGGAAGACAATAGTATTTAGTCATGACAAAACCTTTGGGGTTTTTGCTTCCTTGTGGTCTCTTTTCTACCAGTGATTTTTTACATCAGTGCAGCACTCCTTTTTCTGTTTTCCCATCATATTCTTTCCTTCATTCACTCTGCCATACAGAAGATCCTCACATCTTTCTCGCGCTAATTATGTTCTTACATGCTTGCATGCACATTCCCACACCTACGACCAAAGGCAGACCTCAGACTCTCCATTTCCTTTCAGTTTGCTACTTTTAGTCAAAACCCCCTTTTCCATTCTAATTAGGTACTTTCAGAGCCTTCAAGAAAGACAGGGATCAGAATCACTCCTCTGATTGAAATGCTTCTTTTGACTTTGTAAACTTTTTCGTTTCTCCCATACCACTGAGTTTCACAAGCTCAAAAATATCTGGAAGCAGTAGCAGAGGCAACCTAGTTTGCAATAGTTGGAATCATTTGGAGGGAGAGCCAAGAACTTCCATCTGAACAGTGAGGTCTGTATTTACTCCTCCTTCTGTGGTCTGCAGCTCACTAGCTGTAGAAATTCCTCTAGGGCTCCCCTCCAGATGCCATCGAGAGGAATTTCTTGTGGCTTGACGAAGACCTCAGACTAAACACTCAAACAAAACCAAAACAAAATGTGTGTATATTTGCTAATACTTGCTGATAGTCTAAGTTGCTAATAGTCTTCAGACTGGGACAAGGCCTTCCATGGAACCTTCATCACTAAGTACAAGCTATGAACATCATCAAAGCAGGTTCACTGATCTCAGATACTTTCTTTACTAGATTTCCATGGTAGGGAAAATTCTTGAAGATTCATTCCAAATGCTTGCTCTGGGTCCAGTCTGCCTGACCCTGATTGCTCTCCTAGAAAGTTTGTTGTGCCTGTTTAAACCGTTAGGAGATGCTGAAGACTGATCTTTATGAAATGGTGAACTGTGGTAAACTGAATATATAGAAAATGAGTAGGACTTTATTAACAAATGGAAACATTTAATTAGCCATGGAGTGGTAGGTACAGTATGAAGGACGTTTGCCATTTAATTTGGTTTATGGAGTTAAAGCTAGACAAGATAATGAAGCAAAAGGTTATTTTTCAGCAAAGCAAATTATGGCAGAATACAGGAAGCCTTCAGTGGAGCTGAATGGGATTTAAGTACTAAAGAGAACTGTCACCGAGAGGAAATGAAAACTGTTTGATGACAGATTAATGTGGACAAAAATGTAGTACATGCCATTCAGTCATAAATATTGAGAGGTTAAAGTGTCCAACTGGAATTAACATGAATGTGGAAAAAGTAATCAAAACTAAGAAAAGTATATGTAAGTTATAAAACACCATTTGTAGTAAAGGGCTTAGAAATATTATAGAATATAATAAAAGTGAATGTGAAAATTCCAAGCAAATAAAACCTGAAGAATAAAAGGCTGATTGCAGAGGATTTGATGATAAATAATAAGGTAGTTCTCAATTACATAAAGAATGAAACGCCTTCAGAAATGTCAAGCTGGGTTAGAGTAGTGGTCCATCAAGACCATTCTGTAT
Organism: Astur gentilis; assembly: GCF_929443795.1. Taxonomy (NCBI): domain Eukaryota; kingdom Metazoa; phylum Chordata; class Aves; order Accipitriformes; family Accipitridae; genus Astur; species Astur gentilis. The sequence goes on from NC_064884.1 coordinate 22,591,544, forward strand.
TTTTGCCTTTTTCCTATCCTGATTGCCTCTTAGAGCTCACTGTGACAATATTTCAGTTCTGTATCCAGGCAGGTAAAGGGGTTTTGTAAATCTTAGAGGAAGTAACCAATAGCATGATTAAAGCTGTATAAATGTGAAAAGTCGTGTTCTCCTACTGGTGCTGGGATGAAATAGAACAAACTTCCCCCAGTCACTATGGTTTCTTAATTCTTCCTGTATAATTCTATTTACCTAAACCATTTTCATATAAATTACTTCCAGAGTAACTACTCTGAAGTAGACCAAAAGTGCGAGTGTTATAATGCCAAGGATTTCATTTCAGAAGCTCAGCTGTCCTGATGTATCTTGAGGGCTTCCATCTAGAAGCTAATCAGGCAAAACTAAATGTGTTAAAGTGATACTATTTCTCTTTGACTATTATTGAAATGTGTGTGGGGGGGTTGTAACTGAGAAAACAGTTTGTACAGCTTAAGTCATGGAAGACCTAAGCTCATTTTGAATTATTGATCTTCTAGCCATTCCCCAGTGACTGGAAAGATCATAATGCCCTGCTTCGAGACATTTCTTGGGAATGCAATCCCCAAAGAAAAAAAGTGGGTTTTTTTTTTTGCTTTATAGTACAGTTTGACAAGCTTTGTTCCTTGAAATGGTCAGCTTCTTTGTAATAAAAATGAGCCCATTTTGTAAATAGGGACCTTGAGAGCTAAGTAGAATGTCTTAAGATGATCCCTTTCCTCAGCATATTTTTCAGGTCTCCAGCAGACGTCTGTCTTCATCCTGCCACTGCTGCTGTGATTCAATAAAATTATAAATCATTTAGTTACACAAAGCTAAAATTTTACTGGGCACCCCAATATGTTATAAACAAACAACATCAAGCATTAGAGCTGAAAAAAACCACCTTTTTTTTTCTCTCCTTCTTGGTTTAATTAATGTATTGATTTAAAATTCTTCTTGCTTGTTGGCATGAACTGTCTCTTTGAGAACACCTCTGGGGAGGAAGCAAAGAGGTCATGGTATCTGCTGCACGTTGTCAATTGAAAAGTGCACAATTGTGAAACTATGGAAAGTATTCCCTGAAGAATCTATTAAAAGGTTCCAAACAATGTTTCTTTAAGCAAATTCAGTGAATAATTTCATCCTGTCTCCCTTTGTGTACTGTTGCACACAACTAGTGTTTCTAAGAACCTAAAATAAAGCCTTCCAATTTTCATTTAAAGAAAAAGGTAATAAAATTTATTTGTGTACTTGAACAGAGCATGTCATTTCCCATGCATCTGATCAATAATTCATTGATTGCCTTTTGCCTGAGGAAAGTTTTGTACATAGATTCATCCAGTAGGAATATCACATAGTGCAGCCTTGTCCTGTTTATTAATTATACTTTTTCTGAATTTGAATCACTAGGCTACCAAGGTGACAGCAGATGGTGAGCAAACCAGGCAGGATGCTGAGAGGACTAATGACAGAGCGAAATCTCTTGGACAGCTTGTCAAAGGCATTCTCCAAGCTGCTGAAGGTATTAGAAAAAGAAAAATATGCCAGTTGTTTCTCAAGAAAACTGAAGGATGGTGGGGAAGAGGGTCTGAGAGACAATGAAGAAGAGTTTATTCACTGAGAAATGTCATGTGCTTTAAATGTTGGGTGAAGAAACTACAGTTAACTATCTGCAGACTTTTTCCAATCCACAGATGCAGTTTATTTAAACAGTGTATGAACAAAGACTAGCAGAATATTGAGTATGTTCCTTCAGGATTTTTGCAGATATTTGAAGAAAAACTATTATGATGAAGTAACTAACAGGGCTTAGCTTTTCTTTATTTTCAAAGCAGTTAAAAACATGTATTGATAAAAAAGCTTGATGTAATTTTAGCACTTGGTACATTAACACTTCATCTTAATTCCCCAAAATTACTTCAAAAATACATTACTACTTGCTGTTAATGAACATCTGCTGCTTGGAATTTGCAAGTGACTCCTAACCCTACCTAAGTAGTGTCATGGAGCCAACTCTTTCTTCCACAAGCTGATTCACTGCACTTACAATGCAGTAAAGACTTATGAGCAAAATTATTGTAGATGGCTTTGAAAAGCAAGACCTATATATTGCATGAAGCCATTAAATGAGATAATGGCTGAAAAATATGAAAACAATTGGCAATCACAGGCAGGTTTTTTACTTGAAAAATAGTGATCTGTTCTTTCTTACTCAAAACTCCCACTATAGTACTGATTTCAGTAGTTATGCTTCTGAAGGCCCATTTCATTGAAAGGGAAAGCTTCCACTTTTGTCCAAGTGCTATAAAATACATTTTACATTGCCTTTCATGTAACACATCCCTGTACATGCCCTGTAGCTGAACTGAACAGCAGTTTAGGACATCTTTAGGATGTGCAACTTTGACATTAAATGAATGTGGGAAAAGCAACAAGAAAAAGAAAGCAAGTTTTCAAGAATTTCTTTAAACAAAAGGCCAGGTTCCTCATATTTCAAGATGAATTTGGGATGACAAGGGCTAAACCAATTTTTTGCTCCACAAAGTTTATGCCCAGTGTTTGTAACCCAAGCAAAGGTTTCCTCAAGTAGGTTTGGCAATAGGAAGTACAGAGTTAGAAGACATTGAGGGGGTGAAATAAATTTATGCGGTATCTTAGAAGTTGACAAAGACTCTAAAATCAATGTGTTTGCCTAGTGGCCAAGTTAATGTTTTAAGAATAGATGAAATACAGGAGCACAGGACTGAAAGATACCTCCTGGGTAGCTGCATCTACTCCCCTGCTATCATAAACTTTCTAACCCTCATCTTCAAAGTAGTTTCCACAAATACACACAGTCTGAATAGGAGGCAGTTTCAGAACTCTTCATTACTGCAAACCTTGTCATTTCTAGCTAAAAATATTCGTGTTTGGTTTATCATCATGTATTCTATTGCCAACCTTGTTCTTCAGTTCAAATAGGTTTTTTTTCCTCTCCCAAGTGCTTCTCCTCCTTCCCCCACCCCCAACTATGTTCACAGAGAGGAATCGTATTCCCCTTCGGCCCCTTTTTTCTAGACTAAAACACCTTAAAGCATAGTCTCCCAAAAGTCCGGGCTCACTTTCATATAATTTCCCTTCCTCTGTTAAAAATTAGGTTCATCTTTCCAGAGCACAGGTAACAAGCATTGAAATGAGGTTGCTTCAGTGACTTGTACTTCAGTAGCACTAAAACCTGCCTATGTCAGCTCTCCTAATACATTCTGGGATAGCATTTCCTTTTTTTCACAGCTGGGTGCCATTGGAGATTCATAATATAACTATGTTCTTCTCAGTCATACCTTTTATCTAACTGGCGAAGCCATAGTTTACAGCTGAAATTTCTGTTGTTGTTTAGTTCACAACCTTATATTTTCTACTATTGAAATCTTATTCCAGTTTGATTACTTCAGTTTTGAAGGTCACCCAGTTCTTTCTGCATAGCATTCCAATCCTTCTCTACTAAGACTGTCTTACAACTTTTCCTCATGAGCATATATTATCAGTAGACTTTGGGGTTTTGGTTTGAGTTTGGGTTTTTTCCCAGAATCATTAATGAAAATATTCAACTGGATTTGCTACGTGATTGTAGATCTGACTGATGCCTTTCTAAACATCAGAGGATCAAGGCATTCTTCAAACCGTAAAAACTCCTTCTTACAAGTGAGAAGTTTTTAGTGATTTGTTGTAACGACCATACTCTGACCACTGATCCATTTCTGCTGAACTGATTGCTGACTTTCTGAACTCTGAGTACCTGTAACTAGTTTTGCCTCTTAACTATGGAATTTCCCCAGCTTTGCCCTTCTTTGGGTTCGTCTGTGTCAGTGCATCCAAATCTTTTAGCACCACTGGACTCTAGTAGTTTGCAGTATACTAAGACTAGAAAGTAAACATTGTTATGAGAAGAAGAAGATGGAGGAGAAAGATAAAGCTAGGTATAAATTTTCCTGAACCTAATAAAAGCTGAGATAACATATCCATTTTCTCTTTTAAGGTAAATATTCAGGGAGGTTAAATTATTATTTATTTATTTATTAATTCCAGATTTTTTTAAAAATTAATATATGCCCATTCCTGGCCTGAGGTAAATTGGTAATAATACGTAACATAATGCACAGAAGTGATTCATGATCCATTTAAGCAAAGTGTAGTCTTCTTCCAGTCCTCACTACCCCACGCATAACCACTCTTGATTAAAGATCCAAATCTCAGTTCTTACCAGCAAATCAAAGACATCATTGGATTAGAATTTTCTTCATAATTTGCTTTAAGCCTATACAATGTGTAGATTAAATAGTAATTTATTTGAATTTTGGAAGACAGATTTTAATTTAAAATATTTAGAAGTACCCATGTGACCAGGAACTGTGCTATTTGGAGAAATCAGTTACTTGAGAGCCTGTGCCTATGAAAAGGCAGCAGTACTTTTTAAAATTGAAGGTGGAACTGATTGTCGTAAATTACCTAGTTGCTTCTGAAAGTGTATATTCTAAATGTTGTGGTGTGCTATGGCAGAAAGAATTTAATCAGTCCTTGAATATGATACCATGTGTACAGCTTTATCAGTTAGCAATAATTCAGTTATGATACCATGTGTACAGCTTTATCAGTTAGCAATAATTCAGCTATTCCAGTTACATAATACATTTACAGTGTACCATCATATATTCCAACCTTCATACCCTTTTCCATTTCTGGATATCTGCTTCTAAACACATGGGCAGGTTTAGACATTTGTGGGTGTGTTTCACTCCTCTTCTGTCTCCTTTTTCTGAAATTTCCCAATCATTTATTCTTCCTAGCACTGTTAAGTCTGAATGCTAAAAATGACATATTTTGAAGTTCTCCAAAAGTAATTTAAATCTAATTTTCATTGCTTGTACTGCCTGCTCCTTAATTCTATGAGCAATATACCAGATTATCTTCCACTGTTTCAAAGGTTCAGTGCAAATTCTTTCTTGCAGGGGGAGGAGAAGGGGAGCAATATATTTCTTATACTGGATATAAAGACTTCTTCACCTTAATTATTGTGCTTAAAAGTGAGCTATAATGAAAGGTTTGATGAAACATTTAACATTTTCTCATTTGTTACTGATCATTGGATTAACCATCCTTTATATTTCACAGCAGGAGTAACCAGTGCAAGTTGCATTCCACTTGCTGGTAGAGATGATGGGCAGATGCTTAAAGCCTCTCTATTGGTTTTATTTACTAACTCCCTACATAAATATTTTTTGGCCCCCTGCAGCTGCAAACGAAGATGCTATAAAACTGAACAAGACTCTCAGAACCCAAGATGAGACCCTGGAGAAGAGTATTCCAGAACTGCAGAGTGAGGCTGACAGAATGATTGCAGAGCTGAGAAGTAGAGGGCTGAATATGCAAGAAAGAATAGCTCAAGACGAGTTAAAGTAAGTAGAGACACCTCAGTCTTCAACCTCCCAGTGATAATATATGACTCTTGTAAATGTGATTGTCATCTTTTCCAACCAAGTTTTCAAGCTGGGGTTTACAGAAATGTGAAGGAAAGCAAAGTCTAATGCTTCATATCTGTTAATGTAGCATTTGCATTTTTGGAAATGCTTACATATGTGGAAAGCAATTCCTAGGAAATTACTTCTCTCCTCCACAGGTACCAGCAACATTTCTAATCAAATTCTAAGCCATTTTTCTCAGTTTGTTTTTAGCTTCTGCTTCAGACCTGATGAATGGCTTTTGTACCAAAAAGCTTGTCTAGAAGCTTGAGCTTTTTTCTGGAAAACTAATTGGTCTAATAAAAACATAATCTGTCTGCAAAGTTTGTCCAGTGGCATAGCCATTCAAAAGGATGTATTTTGCCATATATAGAATAGCGTAGATCAGAATATTCCAGCTCTGTGGCACAGTTCAGAAGCCCAAGGTTTGGTTATTTAGTTATCTGTAAAAATAAAAGCTGTATATGTATATATAATTATATTGGCAGCTCTTTATAAAGCATTTTGCAAAATGCTGAAAACTTACCTGGCCCAGAAAAATACTTGACTTGAAGGTAAAATCTGGTAGTCTGTTACTTCTGTATCAGTCAGACTAGGCATATTTTTAGAGCTAGGCTTTGCTTAGCACTTCCTGAGAGCAAACACCTAGCAGGTAATCCAGCTGAGCAGCTACGTGGTCCATTGAAGTTGTTATGGCTCAGAACATTCTCTGGGATAGAGGTATTCAGGCCCGAAAACATCAGTTGTCAGGTGCGTGCATAGTGTAAGGAGATGTAAATAGAATACAAGATGAGCTAAGATTTCCAAGCAACATAGAATCACATTTGCACTGCCTATCTTACACTTTATAATCATCTTCTGAAAATCCTACCAGTACAGTATTTCTTCCCATAACTCTGATGATTCTACTTTCTGTTCTCTTGAAAAAGGATATGTTGCAAACTTATTTTTCCGCAATGTTTTATTGCTTTTTCTTCTGATTCTACTGATCCTCTTCTATCCCTTCTCCACTCACAGATAGAAAGAAACCAGGAAAAAGTAGGGATAAGAAAAATTTATCCAAACCTTTGAAAGTGCTGCCTGCAATTTTAGGACAAACTGGAGGGAGGACTTTCAAACAAGTTGTTCTTAGTCCTCAGATGCTACAGCCAACAGGAAACTGTCAGACTAGCATGAAATCATGCTCTTATATGTGCAGCTTTTTCCCTCATTTATTTTCCTTCCAACTTTTCAAATCAAGTTTGTAATCTAATTGTCTTAGTATACTGAAATGACACATTAGTCAATAATTTCTCTATAAAAATACACCAGTTTCTGCCCTAAACTTCCCTGATTTTCATACTTATGAAATAAATCTTTCAATATTTTATAAGATTCCTACACATTTTCTCAGATGCCACTAAGTTGCTATGAAGGGATGCTGTGAGCCAGAATTCTATCTTTCTATTTAGTGTGCTAAATAGCTTTATTTTTGTGTGACTTTTTCTTCCATAAATTTGTCTGATGGCTTTTGAGCTGCTGTGAACTTCTATCATCCAGTTTCCTGTAAGAATGAATTGCATAACTCAGCCACACAGTGTTTGGCTAATATTCATTTTTGCATTTGGAGAGACATTGGACAGTTGGTCACCATATCAATGCTGCACATGATGCTATAGGCCTCATTTCTTCTCCCGATAGGATAATTCTAACATATTTAGACTCTTATATATATATATACCCTTGAGGGGCTTTTTAATCATTTTGTCATCAGTTTCTAATCTTTCTTTTGTTCCCTTGTACTCATTTTGAGGATCCGGACCATACAGCATTCCAGCTGTTAGGCCAGACCTGTGATTGTTTCTTCTAAAACTTCAAGCATTTTGCATAGTTTTGTTCTTTTATCCAGTGAAAGTAGCATAGCCTAAATGTACAAGACAATATTTCCAGAAATGTGGTGCAGTCCAGTCACACAGAAATTCTGATACCTAAAGCAAGGGATTACATGGAGCAGATTTTTTGCCTTGTACTTCATTAGAAAGAGCAGAGGGAAAAATGCATAACAGATCAATACAGAAGTATCATCTTTAGAGCACCAGTGAGGAGATTTGAGGTAGACTACTGGACAGATAGGTAGTTTGGACTGTGCTATGATGCAAGGGCAGAAAAAGGAAATCCATCTGTCTTGTACTGTTCCTCCAGTACTGCAGTGTCATAAGGGTGCAAAAATTTGCCAGAAGTGTAAGACAGTAGCTGCTTGTAAAAAGAACAAGCAGGAGAAGGTATGGTAGAAATTCTGAATTCATTTGGATGCTTCTTCTGTGACAGGATGTCAATACTGGAATTTAATTTTTGATTAAATATTTGCCCTCAGAAGTTGCAAATTTACAACATGAATAATTTTGTTCATCAAAACCAAAGGCAGGGCAGATGGGGGAAAAAAATATCCATGTCAGAAAATCCCAAAGCTAAGGTAACAATTTGGCTTTCCTTGGCTCCAGTTCAGATCCTTCATCTAAATTATGCCCAGTGGCAGCATATCTTTTCCACCTCTCAGATATTTTTTGTGTGTGTGCATTTATTTATGTGTTTATTTTTAGAAGGTTTCTAGTGGAACTGACTATAGGCAGGCCAAACTGCAGTGTTTTTCAGAAAATACAGCTCTTGTTTTCCTCACAGCTTCTTCAGACACTTTGCCATAATAAGACAGGAAGAAAAACTTAATCTATTCTATGTGCAAGTGTGATAGATTTCTTCTGTGGGTATTATTTATCCTACAGATTCCTGTTTACTTAGGATTTTTCTTTACCACTAAAGCATCATTTTGGAAGTGCCTCTTTTTTTCTCTCCCTCCCCCCCCCCGTTCTTGTTGTATCATTGCATTAACACAGTGGTGTTGCATTACATTAAACTGATTCAGTGGCCTGGTATCATGAGGCAGGCAAATGACAGGGCATAAAGACTCCAGTACTCCAGTCCTTTAAAACTAGGTGCAGCAGCTTTCTGATGATCAAGAAATATTGCATCCCCTGCCAAAAGCAGGCACTTGTGAACTTTCTATTTCTGTGTAACCGAAGTCCATTAAAAAAAACCCAGAATTTATTTTAGATAAACAAAATTCTTTGGCTACTGGAAGTCATAAATCCAAGGATCCTGGTGGTTGTTTATTTCACAGGAAAGCATTTATGATTTTTGACTGTCTAAAGCAGTTTGTCTGCTCCAAGACAACTTGAAATCAGGCATATCTACATATCCCCCTCAGTTCAAGGTAGGAAACCACTTTGTGTCACATTAATATGGATGGCGGAAATCTTTCTGACAAGTTGAAATGTTTCAGAAAACTTCACTTTACTAGTCAGATCTCAATGGCAACTTACAAAAAAAAAAAAAAAAGACAAAACGGTCTTCAGTGGAGAATATTTGAATATTTTCTACTTCATAAGTAGAACCTTAGTGGCATTTAAAAACCTCTTTAAGAAAAGGCTTAAGAACAACTATCATTTCACTTTATTAAGCATGTGTTCTCTTGAAAGTTACTTTAAGATTAAATTTAGAAGTCTGTTTCATTTGCATGTTATTAAGAATATTCAAATTATTTGGTGTAGGGAATATGAACTCAATGCCTTCATGGGTGTTGATGTATTGCAGGAATGCAGAAGATCTTTTGGACAAGGTGAAGAAATTATTTGGTGAGCCCAGTGAGAAAAATGAGGATCTCAAAAATGAGGTCCGGGACAAGCTAGCAAACTACCACACCAAAGTTGATGATGCTCGAGACCTGCTAAGAGAAGCTACAAGTAAAATCAGGGAGGCTGATCGTTTATCTGCAGTCAACCAAAAAAATATGACCATGGTAGAGGTAAGTGTTGACAAGTTGTATCCTTGATTACATGGAGTCTGATCAAAGTTTGAAACTTTGCATGGTTAAATCTTGAAACAAAAATAAAAGCAAACCAAAAAATATTATTAAAATATAACTATATCTGATGTAATTAAAAGGAAACATGTTCCTCAGAATGAGGAAATGCATTGGCTTTTAAAAGTAGAATTACTCTGCAGCTTTATCAAAATAATATCATCTGCTTTTAAACACTGAGTGGAAGGTGCATTGGATTTATTAATCTGGGGGAGATTAAATTCATCCCAGTATAAATAGTCACGTAAAATTCAAATCCTGTGCTCAAGATTTAAATAGGAGTTCACTTAAAATTTGTGCTGTCATATATTTGCTCCTAGAAAACTTACACTTTCATCTCCCTCTCCAGCCCCTGGGAAGAAGACTGAAGGGGGTATGTGGATATTACAGAGTAATAAATCAAACTCTATCCTCTGTAGTTAGTAGCTGTTATGAATTATCTCCCTCATAGCAGAGGGGTCTGCTTGTGATTTAATTTAAATTGCAGAGACTTAAAGAGCATATTATAGTGTACATTAACAAGCATTTAACCAAGACATAAAGAGCAGAGTCAACCTAATGAAGATAAATGTTTCAACTCTGTTTGTATCTAGATGGGCTTTCACCTCATGTACAATGATGAGGTTAGAGTTCCGAGACCTCAGTTCTCAGCAGAGATTTGTGGGCTTGATTGAATTAGGGAAATACAGTGCTGTAAAGAAGTTAGGTGTTCTCTGTTCCTTGCATTTTCTTCCCAAAGGTGGGGGGATAAAGGTTGGAGAAATTACCTGCTATGTCAGTTTTCAAAATATTCTCTGCATCACAATATCAGAGTGCCTGAAGGCATCCTTTCCAGCAGTCCTGCTCACCTGGTTGTTTTGAGGAGTTTTTTTGCTTTATTTTGACCCTGTTTTGACCAATAAGCTATCACAGCACTCTTAACACTAGAATGTCAGGGTCTCCTGTCAAACTAATTTGTGATCTGTGACTAATGGATCTTGCACAGGGAATTGCCAGTTCCTTATTCAGAAGGCCATCCTTACTACACAATATGCAGTATTTTTACTAGTTGGAAAATCAAGAATCCTAAGGTTGCTCCAAACCGTCATCTTTGATTTTACATTCAGTAGGTAGTGAAATACCAGTGGCCGTAAATAGGAAAGCAGCAGAATATTTTGATAAATTTTGCCTTCATAGCCAGAGAAGGTAGTTACCAAAATGAGGAACTTGCACAGCTGGGTAAAGATTATGATTTCTAACTTCTTTCTAATTCATTTTGCAGTAGTCAGTTACCTCTGTTATAGAGCAACAAAAAATGTGCAGTGTGGGAGGGGGATACAAAGCTGGGGACAGGAGGAGAAGGAGAAGGTACCTTACATTATATGTGCTTTATTGTTGTCACTGTCTTTGCTCTGAAAGCTCAGAGAATTCCAGAAGTGGCATTGTGGCATGGTGGCGAAAAGCAGTCTTGTATTGGGATGCTGGTATTTAAACTGGCATCCCCATTCTAGTAAACAACTCATATTTTTCTTTGTGTGAACACATCCTATAGAAGAAGAAGCAAGCTGTAGAAGATGGCAGACAAGATGTTGAGAAGAGCCTGCAGGAAGGGAAAGATGTCCTTAATGAAGCCAACAAACTTGCAAATGAAATCAGCTTAGCTGTAGAGGTGAGTGTTTTATCATCCTTACCTGAGAATTAGTACAATGAAACATGATTATGGAAGCAAAGTAGATAATTAAAGTAATACCTGATTTTTCTTTTTATTTATCAATGTTGGAGTATTTGAATTGGAAGAAATCATTTTTCCATTGCTGTATGGCGGAAAAGCTTATCTGGTATATTAAAATGATTAACTTTGAGATTTAAGTGATTCATTGGATTACATAAAGAGCTAGCTCATAATTTTTCATGGACTCTGCCTTATAAATATGGTATTCTGATTGCAGTACTGACTTTAGCTTTAGAATTGTAGATGCAGCAGACCCATTCACGATCTCACGGTGACTCTGTGATCTAGATGTAAATTTATCTGCAAAAAACTGTGTGTGCATATCAGAAGGAAACTTCAAAAATAATTTGTTGCCTGTGGCAACAATTTTAGGTCTAAATAGATTAAGGAGAGGAGAGGATTGCACTCTCATTTTACATAATGTTTTTGAAAATTCTGCCTTAAAAATTTTATCAACAGAGTTTGAGATCAGTGCCTTAGCTGAAAAAAAAAAAAAAAAAAAAAAAAAAATTAAAAAAATCTGGAAATATCATTTGTTCTGGAAATATTTCTATCTTGCATTGAAAATTGTTATAATGAATGGAAAAATGCCTTTTGGAGAAATGGAAAAAGAAACACTTTGAGACAGCTTGTTGGAACAGGAATGGCAGGTCTTCAAAAAGTATGGTTCTTACTAAGATACTTTAATAAAAATACATTGGAGTCACTCAAAGTGTCATGAAACATGAAGCTTCTGTCATTGGTTAGTTGTTACTGTGGAGCATAACAGTTTAGTATAACTATGTATGCATCTGCATTTAGGAAAGAAATCCAAATTAGAGTTTATTAGCTTTTAAACTGTGCAGTTCCTTAATTGTAAAATAAAAACTTCTACTAAGCTCAAGAGAGGCAAGCAGCTCTTGGAATATTGTTTTGTCTCCTCTCTGCTCTCCAGTCCAGCCATTCCTTTATTCTTTCCATATTAGTTCCCTGAAGTCTTAATGCATGGGTAAGTTAAGAAATAATATCTCACAAGGAAAATAAATCTATATGTATATATAAAAGGCTACAGAGTGCTTGTATTCAGCTGCTTAAGGGCCTTTCATTTGTCATTTTCAGTATGTAGAAGGTGTTGCAGATAAGATACAGCCTATGTCAGATCAGCTGAAGGATAAAATAGATGACTTATCACAAGAAATTCATGACAGGATGCTTCCAGAAAAGGTGTTGCAAGCTGAGAACCACGCAGCCCAGCTGAATGAATCATCTGCGATACTGGATGGGTAAGGCAGCCATTCACTGGTAATGATAAAATCATGAAGCAAGTTTGTAAAATTGCTTGACAGAAGTTGAATGGCTTTCTTAGACTTTGACACCTGTCAATGGGAGTATACAAATAACCAGTGTTCTATATGAGCATACAACTATCCAGTTGGTTAATTTGTGTGTGTATCTCTTGTAAACCCTTTCATACATCTTGTGGTGCTTATAGGCTGCATTAACTGTGAACAGTGCCCTCAGATGCACTTATAACACACTTTAACTTACCATATGCTTACTGCTATGTTGATGTCTCACAGAGACCACTATGTATTTTCATAAACATTTGTTAAAAACAAACACTATTTTTATTTTTAAGATGACCATTTTGCTAGAAGACCCTTATCATGGTGCTCATTTGTTTACTGTCAGAAATCCCTCCACGGACAGTAATCCCTCTAGTAGTTTTAAAACACTCTCCGCAAACAAATAGGCATCATGGGCCAAAATGCTTAAACCTAATTACAGAAACTTCAGTTTCTGTTTACCACTAAAACATTTCTAAATATAAGTGAGAACTGCAATGCCCTTGGTTTATATGACCACAGCCATTTCAGAAGAATGGTACTTTATAACTCACCATGAATACAGTTTCCTGGAAAGAATAGAAGGTAAGGGTTCTGGGTTTTTGTTTTGTTTGGGGTTTGTTGGGGTTGGGGGCGGGGAGAAGAGAGAGGGTGTCTTCTGTTTTATTGTATTTTTTGCATTTAAGAAAGCAAGCTATAAATAGTAATTGTAATTTGCAACAGTAATACTCAGAAATAGATCATGGATATTCTGCCTCTTGGACATGTCCCCAGCATAGCTTCAGAGTTTTATTTTCTCAAAAGCACTGCATGAATAAAAAAAGATTTGGGGTTTTTTTTAACATCAACAATATGCTCCTTTTTTGCGGCTTACATCTTTTAGATCTACCTGAAGACTGTAATATCCCAAAGACTTGTGAGCAGACGCTTAACACATTTTTCTTGCCAGCATCTGTAATTTTGAGGGAAAGGCACAGAATTATCTCAGATAAAGTGTCTGATACTTGTAAAATTACTGGCTTCGTATGCAGTGTAGTCACACTACTCTAGATATTCAGTCTTGTGTTTTGAGGAGTACATAAAATAATGATAGCTGTGGTTTCCTGAGTAAGAAGGATTTGAAGGGTACTCTTTCTAGAAAAACGTGGCTTTTGTATATGGTATGTGCACTGTCTGATTAGGACACATCAGTTTTGTGGTGCACCTCCGGGCCTAAAGTAGGTGACTAGTGTCATATTCAACCGCAGTACTGGAACATGGAAAGTTGGCATGGGGGAACTAAGAAGTACAGAAAATGTAGATTGGAAAGAATATTTTGCCTCCTTAATGAAATGTTGGCAAGAAATATTTTGAGATAGAGGTTTTTAACTATGCTAAATAGACTTTTTTGTGGGAGCATGCACGTGGTTCTGTCTTATCGCAGATTGACAGCTTGGTCATAAGGAGCTTAGGGTAGTTTTTAAAGTTGCATTCATTGTGGTATAACTGTACCATGTATACTTCTATCTGATCCAGACATCAACCTCAGTTTCTCAAGATATACAATAAAAAATACAGAAACAAAGACGTTAAAAATTACATCTAAAAGCAAATTGTTCAAAATTAAAATTTCTAATGTGGTCAGATAGATACATAATTTCAAAGGACAAATAAATACCAAGTTTCTATGTAAACCTGCATCAGAATAAAGCTGTTTACTTCATGCACTGACATTAAACAGTCATACTTTAAAGGAATATGCAGTCTCTATCTGTCTTAAGAACTCAAAAATATATCTATCTTTGCAACTGGCACTTGAGTGTCTGTCAGTTAATACTAAGTTTGCTGAAAAATACCATTTCATCTTACAGGAGAAATTGAGGGAGAGCTGTTTCTGTCCAATCACCCCCTAAGGCTTCAAATAGTATATTGATTGATGGTGAGGATGTTCTTTTGAGAGTTTGAACATGGAACAGTTCATGAATTTAACATAGAAAAAACATGTTCTTTTTCCTGTATACAAGGACATATTAGTATAGGCTTCTCCCTTACGGCTAATTGCCTACTCATGAGTAAACGTCACTGGTAATTGGCAAATTCAGTTCAGTTCCCTTCTAACCAGAAGGGACTTGAACCATATTTCTAAGCAGTACTTGAGCTACTAGCTAGATAGCTGTTCTGGGCTGCGCATTTCTCTAACAGAGCATCACAAAAACTTACTATAGCCTAGTGAGCTCCATCTGCAGTTGAGGAAGGAGATACACTTCCAGGAGTGATGCAGAGGCACCTCAGTCATGCTGTTTCTGCAGTAGCCTCAAGGGAATCTCTCTCCCTCTATTAACTACATGTGGAGTCCAGAGAGTATACATTCCGTCCCCTTTGTCCTTCCTGTTGCATTTTGTAGAATTCATTAAATACTCATTGAAGTGAGGACTGGAGCCCAGCTGTCCCAGTTCCCCAGAGAATAGTTTAATTACTAGGTTAGAGAATTAATTTCTCTTTCTTCCACACACACACTGTCTTAATGACTAAGTATTTTATACAAGCTGGAACAAATCCAGCAGGAGTAATCCCTGCCTCCCTTATATGGCCATATACCTTGATGGCTAGAGCATTTCACAGAGAGGCAAAAATCCAAGTTCAGATCCATTCTTGTCCAGTTCAAGTGGGTATTTTAATCCGTTTAGACTTTATTCAGGGAAAGCATCATAGGCATCAGGCATAATGTATACTGAGATAGACATTTTCAAGTTAATTCTGTAGGTGCAGTACTTCTTCATAGAAAATATTTGAATATATCATACAGAGAGACTGCAAGAAAAGTGATTTTTCCAGCCTGCTGGCTAGAAATTCCCCTGGAAGGGGGTTAGCTGAGCTTCAGTCCCTGCACCAGGAAATATTATTTGTTTATAATTACCTTTTAATATAATTATAGTTATTAGAAAGGAGGATTTCATGTAAATGGAATATCCCTTTCAATATGAAGCATTATTGCTTACGTTTTTCATTTTGGTCAGCAATAGTAACATTTAGGATTTGGTTTAGACAGTGAGATCTCCTCCAAACGTGGCATTTCTGTGTTTGGCAGCCAGACCAAGAAATTAGTTGTTAAGAGAGTCTACTTTAAGACATGCCTGTGATTATCCCCCATGTTCATACAGTGCAAAATTCATTGAGTTGCCTGGCTCAACGCTCAACCTATAAATGCACATTATGAATATATGTTATCTGGATTGTAATGTTAAGCACTGCACTATCTTTTCTCAGTGTCTGATCAATTTTTATCTCACAGAAGTTCCTCTTTTAGTGAACATTGTTTTTTATGTCTTTCTGCACAGATAAAATGTGAATTCCATTAAACACATGATGCCAGAACTCCTGAAATCTCAAGTATAGCACTGCTCTCAAAGGAAATGCCTTAGAAATAGCCTTAGAAATACAGGCTGTTGGGTTTGAAAAAGTAGGATACTACATTCTGTTGAGCTCTGATAGCAGGTTTAATGGTGTGTTTACTTTTCTCATCCCAACAGAATTCTTGCTGAAGCCAAAAACCTCTCTTTCAATGCCACACTTGCTTTCAATGCTTATACCAACATCAAGGATTACACAGATGAAGCTGAAAAAGTTGCCAAGGAAGCCAAGACTCTTGCAAATGAAGCTATGCAAGCGGTAAGAAAAATAAGTAAATTGGGAAGAAGGCTTAGATTTTCTGTGGAACTGTGCTACACCTTATCTCAGATCCATGTTTTGCCATTTTATGACTTTGTTTAGAGACCCCTGCCATCATAGCTTCTTTTGTTGAGATCAGAAAGCTATGCCCCTGTCAGAGCTACGGGTACCTTCAGACTACATTCCCATTTGTTCCTAACTGCTGTTCCTTATTTTTCTGTCCCTTTTTGTTTACTATTCTTTCTCCCTCTGTCTTCTGCCTTTCAGTCTCTGTCTATGGCTCAACCCAATAGCTTTGAGTCAGCAGTGCAGGTCATTTGATACTCAGTAAAGCTAGTTTATATTTAACAAATGTTTTGCACTCATCTAAAGAACTCCATACATTAACTCTTCACCTTCTAGTTCCATGAAGATGCTCAGAGGCACTTCTCTGCACATAGGATGAACTGTGTGCACCTGCAGAATTCTAGAAATGAAGAATTGTAGGAGGGGAGCAGAAAGTTTTATTCATAGAAACCATACAGCTTCTTTTGTGACCTCTGCTGGTTTTCACAGAGAAATCTTATTCTCACTGTGAGGTACTGCATGCCAATTTTCAGAGGAAACAGAGAGAACTTTTAAAAATAGGATTGTAAGGTAAAGCCAGCTCTCCAGCCTGAGTCATAATGAGGAACTCGGCTCCTTAATGCATATAGTGTGAGCAGAAAATGTTCTGAGTGTAACCAGAATTGGTTTTTATGTCAAATATCAAAGGAGTTAATGGCTAATTTTTCAAAGTTGGTCAGAGAGCAACTGACGTGTACTTCACAGCCACAGAGAAACGGGAGGAAATGGCAGTATAACATGAAATTGCCAGGCCCTATATTTGATACAGAAACATATAGATGAACAGATGCAGCTTGTAGTTACAGCACTTGTACATGAATGAAGGTAGCTTGCAGAGAGCTACTTCAGTCAAATGGATTATGAGAATAGCAGAAGCAATCACATGCTGTAAAGGTCTGTATTTAGGAGAGAGATAAAGTGATCTAGCCACTGCACAAAAATTTTAATATTTTTTGGCTGTTTACATTGTCAACTTCCATTTCAAATAATACTTATTACTATATTTCTCTCTTGATGAAAAAATTTCACCTCACGCATTAGTATGTGCTATTTCTCTGTAAATAGTTATTTGTTTCACCTAACTATAGCTATTTGTTTCACCTACTTGTTTCACTCCTAATTACGCTGCAGAAGTAAATAAGGAGCTGTGGATTTTTTTTTCTTCTCATTATGATTTAATACAGGTAGCTTACTTTTGCTCCTTTGATGACTTGCAATGAGTGAGGCAGGCAGCTGTTTCAAGGATTGAATAGGAAAAAAAGACACCTAGAGCAGTTAAAAAACAAAGCAAGCAATTACAGTATGGCTACAAAAGAGTATATATCAGACAGTGAATCAGGTGATTACAACATGGAGAGAAAATGGATAGATAATTTGAAAGAGATGGAGCTGAAGGTGAACAATATAATGTAGAGGCAAGTGAGTAGCAGGGAAAGAGACTAAGATATTATTAAGGTGAGGTTTTAAGCATCTCCATTGCATGTATTCATTAGAGGGAGCTTGGCTTTTGTTAAGAGCTGTATATGTGTAACAGGGATCTACTTGATAAAAAAGAAAATGGAGGGAGCTGCTGCCTTTTGAACATTATTGACTTGATATAGAGGTAATCAGTGGTTTACCATCAAATTTCTGCAGAGCAAGGTAGACTTTAACCATTATTTGGTACATGATCATGTGAGGATTTCAGCCCAGATTTAAAAAATATGTTAATTGTGAAGTTCAGTCATCATTTCGCTATTCTATTTTTTGTTTTTATGCAAAGACTTTTGAATGTTTGCTCGTCCCAAGTGAAGGGCTTAACTGCTAACCAGATAAATCAGGCTCCCTCCTTCTGCAGGCCCCAAGGAAATTTTACTTTTAGCTGAGCTTCAGCATGGGAGTGGGAGTGCACGCTCACTCAGGGCTGTCTGGAGCACCATGGTTCAAGCACTCACCTAGAAGGCAGCATTTGTGGATTTGAGAAGCCCCTAGAAACCTTTCCTTTCTGAGAAGGTGCTCTGTGGGACCCTGTGTAGAAAACAGAGATCATATCGTTCCCCTCCTTTTGAAAGATGGAGCCATGTTCTCTTCTATATGAGAGCAGAGTCCTGTGTAAAAGACTCTGATCTCCAGGTGCTAGCAGATAATGGAGAAAAGCGTGGAAGCTCACATGCATCCCTGAGCCTAGCCTATCCCATTTATAGCCTATATCCCAGTTATAATGTTGGGGCAGGGGGAGGAAGGTTTCCCAAGAGCAGCAGGCTGGTGCATGAACTATAGATGGTAGGGACAGAACTGAGTTTTAGATTCCACCCCGTACATCACCAGAGTGAATAATTTACAAGAACCTTAGTGGTATCTCAGGAGGGGGTTGTGTTTTGGTTTGTAATGGGAAAGTTATTTTGTTTTCAAATTAAGGTAATGCTGCTAAAAGCAAGAACGAAAGTATGCTTAAAATCCATTGTGATTACAGGAAGCCTGATAAATGACTGGGAAAAAACATATTAAAAATATGACAGAAAAATTCCTCCTGAGCTTTTTATGATGGATTTGCTCTTCCCTTTAAAAACAAAATAAATTTATCACAGATGAGAAATCTCTAGCATTCAAGCAGCTCCAACTGACTGAAGAGAGGAGTCATGTTAACAGATCCAGCTTGTGTCTCACAGATTAGAATCATAGTTTTACAATACATCTTGAAAAAGTGTGATTATTCTTAGGCTTTTTAGAGAGGGCGTATAGGCTAGTAACTGGAACCACAGGGGGACATGTTAGGTGTTTAGGGTCTTAATTCCTTCCTTGCTTTTGACTTTCTTTGTAGTGGTACCCCAACAGTTGGTTGTCTAGGTTTCCTTATGTGGCAATGGCATAAAGCTGCCTAGCCATCCTCCTCATGAGGGTGTCCTGAGGTGCAAGTAATTCGTAACATTTTGGTGCTTCAGAATGCTCAGCTATCTTCAGGACTGGTAAAAATGAAAGTAACCCTAATTCTTGCATAGGTGAAAACTTCGCAGGATATAAATGTATGTGAAAAGAAAATAATTTAATTTAAGAATAAGGCAGAACTATTTTTAACTGATGTGAATTAGCACTTAGGTCTATAAAATACCTTGTACATGTGTAAATTCAAGTATGTGAACCTCAAAACTGTCCCAGTGCATTCACATCCATGCTCGGAGCTGTACCTCTGCATGTGACCAAAACCAACATGTCAGCAGATTGGGCAACATGGTACCTACTTCATGTTTACATCCATTCAAGAAACCTCAGAAAAAATTCCTTTCTGCAAAGTCCACAGCAATTCTCAGTGTGATGTGTGTTCAGACCATGCTCAGCATGCACTGTCAGGGAAGTCTTATGGCTGATCTTATTCAAACTTGGAGCATGTAGCACATTTCCCTGTTAATGTGATAAATCAGTGATTCACACAATTATCCCTGGGAGATCTGGAGGGGTCTCCTCCATCCTAGAAGAGTGCCATAACCCACTAGGCTATGGGCTGAATTGAAATCTTTCTGCCACTCCTGCAGGACCTAGGCTGTTTGACAAAAACTGAGTTCAAGATTCATTGAAATACCAGAAAAAGGAAGACAGAGGGGATATTCTTCCTAAATTCTTTCCTTACCCAGAATTGTCTGCTAATTATCAATTCATAGACTTTTTCTTTAATTTGATAGATGTTTTTCTTTTGCTGTTAAACTTTCTTAATTTTTTTGCTAACCCATGGCTAGGAAAAAAACCAGACCATTAAGGGTGATGTATAGTTTCAGTGGCAGCATTTTGCATTTTATTATTATAACAGCACTTATGCCTCTAAACCACGATTGAGATTGCATTGTTTGGATACATAATGAAATCCCACTTCTGCCACAAGATGCTACAAGCAGTCAAGCTGCACAGAGTTTGCATGGGGCAGGTAGGGGGTGTGAAGGAAGGCACAGGGAGAGGAAGGTACTACCTCCTGGTTATGGATGCTCTAGAAGAGGCAGAATTAGAACAAATTAGATTCCTGAGACCCTGTGATTTTTCCAATTTATCTTGAATCACAATCTTTTTTTACTTTTTTACAGCAGGTATCCCAATTCAGAAAATAATATCCAAGACCCTTGGCTGTCAATTATATTAAATGATAAAGGGATTCATCATGACCCAGGCTTGCCACAAGCACACAGACTCATCTCACACAAAGCCAGAGAATGTTTGTTTTTTTCATTATTGACTTCATCATAACTTGATATCTCATGAGCCACAAGAAAAGCTAGCAAAAAAGTATGTTTTCCATCAGATGTCTTGATTCATCCTTCCTTTCAGAACTATTTTAAAATAAATCTAAAATAAAGCTTTTAATCAGTACAAGTGTATTTGTCTCTGAATGGGCTTTTCTAGTATTAACTTTATGCTGAAATCTGTTTCTGATTAATTGTCAGCACATGCCCAATTACTGTCCCTGATTTGATGAACTTCTTGGTTTTGTATTGTAAATCTGGTCTTCCAACTTCATTTTATTGAATATAAACTGCTTTAACACCCAGTCAACCATGCATTTTCATTTAATAATAATAACAATCTTTATTTTTGAAGTCCATGGTCACAGAGTGATCATACCCTGGGTTCTGTTGCTAATGGGAAAAGAAATATAAAAGTATTATCTGATTTGACAGGTGCATCTGTCACAAAATCTGGCCAAACATTATTCCTTCAAGAGAGGTTTTTTGCTTAATTGGATAGACTTTTTTTTTTCTTCTCCTGGGTTTATATGTATTTTTCAATTACCAATGCTTCTTGTAATATGTGATAAAGAAAACCTGTAAGAAACTACTAATTTTGTTCATCTTTTGAATGCATAGTTTCTGTTGATGTTGAAAGAAATTTGTGTACAAATATTAATATTTCAGGTGAGCTTGGAAATATGGCAGTCATATGGGCCTTACTTCTTAAAAATCACTTAGCGTATGATGAAAGCTAAGCATACATTTATATCCTGTATGAATACAAGGAACCTTTAATAGCTATATCCTTGTGACATGGGAACATATACCATGAGATATCCCGTAACAAAAAAAATTGTTTCTGAATTTTGAAAGTATCCAAAGCATTCCCTAAGACTTTTAAAAGAAAAAAGAAATGGGCAAGTCCAATATATGGTTTTTACAGCATCATCGAAAAACAACAAAGATTCAGTAGTATGCGAAATATCACCTCTGGTCTTGCTCATTATATAAATAATGAATAGCAATAATAACTGTGTCATTTAATTGACACACAGTTAATTTCTGGGTATATGTATCTGCCCTGGAAAATGAAAAGTAGCTGCTTCATAATTACATACTAGTTACAAGGCTATGACCCATGACTAATACAGAATGTTATCTGGCTGTCAGGAGTATTCTCAAAGATATGTATTCAGTATGATGTGTGACCTGAGTTCAGTCTTACAAACTGAACAGTAAGTGGTTCAGAACCTAGAGCATTTCCTACCAAGTGAAAATACTAATCTAATTTAGAAAATCATTCTATCTATTGATCAATCTCTGCACTGAAGATAGAGATGGATGTTTTTCAAAAGAAAGTAGCATGATATGGTGAAAGATGGTTATTTAGTAATAAAAGTCTTTCAGTTTAACTGCAGTTTGCCCTTCTTTTTAAACTCTATTTCTTTTATATCATATTTTCTTTACTGACCTAGCAATTACAATTCTTGAATTCAACCACAAAGGAATCTCTGTTGTCGGTATTAGAATTTGGATCATCAGATTCAGTCTGGCTTCTAGAGCTACTGTAGCCTCTGTTAGGGATAAATACTGTATTGCATGGTATTGTGTCTGTAGCTGGAGGGAGAAATCCATGTTTGATTTGAAATATCTTTTTGTTTGTTTGTTTGTTTCGGACAAAGTTTTGCTCCTAGAGTCAAACCTCTTTCTTTAACACTACACACATTTACTCTTTTTATTAAAGTCATCACTGGTATTCCAAAGGAGATCGGGCTTCCCATAAAAACAAAAGGAAATTAATCAGAGATTTTTTTTTTTTTTCTCTTGTAGACCAATATAACAGCAATGGGATATAATTCAGGGTACACTGGCATTCACTTAAAATTTAGATGACTGTTCATTTAGATCATCTTCATATACCTTTTATGACTTCAGACTTTCTTGTATGTATGACACTGCTTGTTTGTCTACAGACATCTGGTCCTCAAGGATCATTGAAGGATGGCGCCAAGAGCTCTCTTCAGAAAAGCTTCAGGGTTCTTAATGAAGCCAAGATGTTAGAAAATGATGTTAAAGGTATGTGCAGTATATGGCATTCAGGCCCATTAAATACAAGAAAAACATTGTGAGACTGCTATGCTTCCAGTATGAAGAAGCCATATCAGTAGGAAAAAAAGTATAATTGATTATCTGATTTGAAATTGAACAATGTACCAATGAAAAAGATTCTCCTATTTTGGGTCCAGGCATTATGCAGGGATGCTTGTCCTCTCCATCTGTTTCTTGGACAGGAAGGCTGAGGAGGATGGAGACTTGGTCTTCCCTTGCTAACTACAGTAAGGGCAAGTGTAAGTGGGGAGGAGGGAGTAATGGAAATACTGGTTCTGATTTACTAAATGCTGTAGCAGAAAATTAGTACAAACACCAGCCCAGCATTAAAGTTTTATTCTTGTCAATACAGAAACAAGGTTTGCAGTGCCAATCAGAGATACCACATCTCTTCAGGATGCTTATGGGACTGTGCCAGAAAAGGGAAGCACGGGGAAGTAAAATGAAGATGTTTGCCAAACAGAGAGTAATGGGAGGGAATTGCTAAGCATTTTCTTAAAAAAATGAAACTAACAATATGTCTCTAGAGAAAAATTATTTTCACACACATACACAAAAATATTTCTTTGTTCCTAAAGCATAAATACATGTCTAAATGCAGCTCAAATAATAAAGTTTGTAGATTACAAACCAAATACTTTGGTTTCTCTGCAAAATAAAACATCTTTAATTTCTATTCAATATTTTCCACTGGGGGAAAAAAAATTATTTTGAACTATGCTGCTTGGTGAGATGTAAAAGCTGGTAATTCAAGTCAGACTGTGCTTATAATGACCTTAATATTTTCTCATCAATAAATGAGAGTATTATTGGTGGATGCTGTAGTGTGAGAAGGTAGGACAGTAGTGAGTATGGACACATATGAGGTGTTTCATGTACATGTGAATAATCAGCTGCAGAAATGCAGGATGAGGAGCAATTGTCTGAGTAGCACTTCTCTAGAACGAGACTAAAGAGAAGCATGGATCATGTGCTGTCTAGAGGTAGAAAAGGCAGATGTCACAAAGTAATGCATGAATAGGAGCATGGCTTTCCAAACCACCTGAAACAACCCTTCCACTCTGTTCAAGGTTCCTAGTCCTTTAGCTAAGTTACTGGCCACAGTCCTGGCACTGAACTTCATGAGGGCTGAGGTGATTTGCAGAGTCCTGAAGACATCATGAAGACTAAATGGAGATCTAGTGGCGGAGAGATAAGGAGAAAGATGGAAATAATTTAAAATTTTAGACTGAAAAAGAGACAATTGAGTAGGCACTTAATATTCTTTAGTTATGTCAAGGTTTCTCCAAGACAATGGGACTAACATATCTCAAATACACTGATACAGATCACATATTAGGAAAATCTTCCTTATAATTAAAATACAGAAGTACTGGAACTGATTGCTGAGGAGATTAGGGAGATGTGACCTTTGAAAATCTTCAAAAACACCTTAGACAAACATCAGTGAGGAATGACTGTTGGTC
This sequence comes from Astur gentilis, assembly GCF_929443795.1. Classification (NCBI taxonomy): domain Eukaryota; kingdom Metazoa; phylum Chordata; class Aves; order Accipitriformes; family Accipitridae; genus Astur; species Astur gentilis. Next base: position 22,615,485 of record NC_064884.1, read on the forward strand.
AGAAGGAGAAAAATGATCTTTGGACAAACATCTGTTCTGAGTCTATGATTCAATGATCTTCTGATCATTGCAACCAAAAGCAGTTTATTTCTTGCGTCTTTATCCAGACAGATTGTTTTATAGGTCCTCTAAGAAATAACTTACTGCAGCACTAATGAAGCATCTGTTTAACAGTACTCAACACTTCTTTCTCCAGAACAGTCTTAGAAAGGAATTGAAAAAATAATTAATTTAGGCTAAACCTGAGGGGAAATAAGCATGATACAATTATCCACTTTCAAGTAGGCCAACACTGAGTTTCACACATCTGCCTTTGTGAAAAAATGTTAAACGTTACTGATTTAATTGCTTTGGTTTTACATATAACAAAGCAAGCAACTTAGGAGCATACAGTGTGTGTGCCCCTAGTATAGCAAAGTCTGAGAGGAGGATCAATTAACTGAGTCCTCTGTACAATTATTTTGAAAGTCTTTTATCTGAATACTGAGTAATATTTTGATTAGTTTAGACAGAATAAGTTCAAGTTGATAACTTTGTGGTTTATTTCAAATTAGTGCTCTGTAATCCCCTCTCTTTTGTAATTTGAAATTTTGTTGTGTATATTTTGAGAAGGTTGCGTCCAGTCACTGTAGTTTCTGAAAAATTCTTTCATGCTAGATACATTATAGTTTAATCTGATTCAATTGACTGAAGCTATAATAGGGTTAACCTGCAAATAACCACAAGGCTGGGAAAAGCATAATACTTGAAAACCTATGTGAGAAAACAGATATAGGACTTAGAAGAAATAAAGATGAGGAAAGGAAAACAGCTATGATATGATATGATTTGCTCAGCATAGGATCTGAAAATCATGCTGGGTTTTTGTTTGTTTGTTTCTTGCATCAGAACTAGAAAAATCATACACAGTAAATACTTGAGGTTGAGATTTAAACTGCTTGTCACAGGGGTGATGCCTGAAGCTTCCCTGTCATGCTAGAGCAGTTAAAATACTTTTTGTTAGAAACAAGACAGATTTTTATAATAGACACCAGTCTTTCAGGTTTTAACATACAAAATTTTCATTGGCCTCCTGGGAGATGCATTGTGAAAAGCATACAGCATGAAGGATGAGATTCATAAAACTTAGAATCATATTTTGGATATTACTACACTTTCATTTAGTTTTGGCAGCTCTAGGCTTTCCAGCTGCAGAGCTAGTTAACAAGTAAACATAATGTTTAATAAGGTCATAAAGCATAATGTTTTATAAAGTCATTAATTACATTTCACTGTCATACACTGTTTGAAAGTTAAAAACATAATTATTCTCTTCTAGCTGCTCTGAGAAAAAAATGTGTCTTTATTTACTAGTAACTCTTGGATGTATATTTAGGATGTTCATTATTGCGACTCTTTACTGCCAGATTCAGTACAGATTTAGGGCTGGAGGAGTGTGTTTCAGTAAATAAGTTACAGAAAATCACAAAACTATGAGGGGAAGCCACTTTGCAATGTAAGTAACGTGGCTGAAGTAGAACAAATAGGAATGCTGTTAGTGCTCTTTCCTGGAATGCAAACTGCTGCAGTTTGCCATGGCCGGTGTATAGAAAACACTAAAACAGCAGCATTGCCTCTGCCCTGCTGCAGCGTTCCTCTAAGCAAACTAGATGCCATAGAGTGGAGTCCATAGCTTTGTGTTCTCCCCAGGCAGTTATAATGGAGTAATCATGTGCTTCGCATAGCACAGTGCCCTGTTTTCAAGGACAAAATAAAATATTGTCTGTGCTTGGATATATGTGAATTCCATGTGCTTGCAAGACTGCCCAATTTAACCCTGAGAAAAGATGTATTACAACTTCAGTAAGACATTACTTCAGAGATTTTTGAAAAAAGTATGTTATTCTCCCATTTTACACCAGTGAGAATTTAAGTTGATAACAGTTTCATAATTCAGAAGCAAAGGTCTAAACAGTCTAAAGATTCATAAAGCAATCCTACTGCAAGCAGGGAATAGTGCTTAAAATGCATGTGTTAGATCTTTGTCTATGTTCTTGCCCCATACTGAAGGGTTATGAGATGGAGCTTTCTTAATGCTCTCTGGTATGCCTTAGATTTAAAGTGCTGCATACAGACAAACATTCTGAACTTTTCACAGTATGCCTTTTTGCATCTAATAAAACATGGCCAGTCTACCTGGACTTGTCCAAAGCATTTGACACTGTCCCGCACAACAACCTTGTCTCTAAATGGGAGAGACATGGTTTTTATGGATGGACCACTCGGTAGATAAGGAATTGGCTGGATGGTTGCACTCAAAGAATTGTGGTCAACAGCTCAATGTCCGAGTGGAGAGCAGTGTTGAGTGGTGTTCCTCAGGGGTCGGTATAGGGACTGGCGCTGTTTAACATCTTTGTTGGCAACATGGACAGTGGGACTGAGTGCACCCTCAGCAAGTTTGCTGACAACACCAAGCTGTGTGGTGCAGTTGACACACTGGAGGGAAGGGATGGGAGCCAGAGGGACCTTGACAGGCTTGAGAGGTGGGCCCGTGTGAACCTCGTGAAGTTCAACAAGGCCAAGTGAAAGGTCCTGCACAGGGATTGGGGCAATCCCAAGGACAAATACAGGCTGGGTGACAAGTGGATTGAGAGCAGACCTGCGGAGAAGGACTTGGAGGTGTTGGTTGACAAGAAGCTCAACATGACCTGGCAATGTGCATCTGCAGCCCAGAAAGCCAACTGTATCCTGGGCTGCATCAAGAGAATTGTGACCAGCAGGTCAAGGGAGGTGATTCTGCCCCTCTAATCTCGTGAGACCCCCACCTTGGAGTATTGTGTTCAGCTCTGGGGCCCCCAACAGAAGAAGGACATGGACCTGTTGGAGCAAGTCCACAGGGGGGCCACAAAGATGATCAGCGGGCTGGACCACCTCTCCTATGGAGACAGGCTGAGAGAGTTGGGATTGTTCAGCCTGGAGAAGGGAAGGCTCTGGGGAAACCTTATAGCAGCCTTCCAGTACCTAAAGGGGGCCTACAGGAGAGCTGGAGAGGGACTTTTTACAAGGGCATGTAGTGATAAGACAAGGGGTAATGGCTTTAAACTGAAGAGGGTGTATTTAGATTAGATGGAAGGAAGAAGTTCTTCACTGTGAGGGTGGTGAGGCACTGGAAGAGGTTGCCCAAAGAGGTTGTGGATGCCCCATCCCTGGCAGTGTTCAAGGCCAGGCTGGATGGGGCTTTGAACAATCTGGTCTAGAGGAAGGTGTCCTTGGCCATGGCAGGGGGGTTGGAACTAGGTGGTCTTTAAGGTCTCTTCCAACCCAAACCATTCTATGATTCTATGCTCCACAGCTTGACCCACAGAGATCAGTTAACATTATGCCCAGAATGCAGATGTATAAGAAAAAATGCAATGACAGATTTCTTACATTTCTTCTTTTCCCCATCCCACTTTTGCTCCAAAGTGGTAATGTTGTTAGTATTATGAACATAATCCCTTCTGGATGTCTTGATGTTTCCACAACAGAAAGTGAGAGTGTCAAACTAACAGAAAGATATTTTCTTATGATTCTTATGAAGCCACCCTGTTCAAAGTCTCGACTCGAAGTGCAGGATGGATGATAGGCACTCTATAAAGAGCTGGTAGACAGAAGTAATAATTAGTTTAAGATTTCTCTGTCTGCACTACAGGTAGTACATTAGTTAAAGTAATGAAGACCCATAAGCCACTCAACTAATATATGCTCCAAAAATCCAGGCTGGGTTGTTATGGAGGTGGGAGTGTTTTCTTGCTACATTATGACATTCCCCTGATTTGTGGCCAATTACCCAAGTTATAAAATGGCTGTTAATCACGGAAATGTTTTATACTACCACCAAAAACTGCTGAAACAGCCCTTACAAAGCAAAGCTTCTGACAGAAGCTATTAAAATGGAGATTTAGTCATTTCTCTCTCTGTGGGGCTAGGAGTTAGAAGGAATAACCCTGGTGGGAGAAGCAAAATCTGTATGTAGTGCTCTGCCTAAGAAGGAGTTTTGAAATTTTGGCTATAAATGAGTGAATGCTGCTGCCTGCCAGCTTCATTTTCTCTGTGCCTTGAGGGATTTTCAGTTTGCCAGGAGCAATTTTTCTTCCCTATAATTTTGAATTTACTGTTTTAAAAATATACTTGCCCCAGTGCAGATTTGAGACTATATACAGACTTTGTCAAAACTGATCAATGGAAAGTGAAAATAAGATGTATAAACTCCTCTTCAGCTGGAGACTGCTGTCAGGTGGCTACTGAAATTCAGCTCGTCATTTGCTTAAGAATTGACAATGTGAGGAGGGCTTGTCTTGTCTGACAACACATGAATATTTTTAGCTAAAATATTTTCCAGCTGATAGGCATAGCTAAATCCTTTGTGTGTTCTTCTCTGCTTTGTATTTTTGCTGACCTGGCATATTGCACTTACCAAATTATTGCATTAGTTTGATGACCAACATAATATTCATACAAAAACTGCAGTCAGTGCTGAAAGTAGTCTTTTTAAAAGGTTAACCATCATTAGCTGCATTTCTCTAGTTACATCTCTTTCCCCTGTTGGTTCCTAATGCCAGTTTCTAAGTCTTGCTTGTTTTAGGGGAAAAAGATTTAGCTTGTGACCCATCCTCCTCTTTATAGGATGAGACTGTGGGGAGCAAGAATGCTATTTGGAAGAAGCAAAACAAAGATAACAGAAAGGGATGTGTGTAACTGCCAGTTCATTCATGCAGTATCCAATCCATAAAAACAGCTTCATATGTTGCTCCTTAACAGACTTCCACTTTTATTCTGATTTTGGGGTACCTGCATTGGGTAGCATAGCCTTGTGATATTTTCTTGGACAGATTTACATGGAAAACTGCATTTGGTCATACTATCACAAGGCATCTGTTTCCACATTCCTAGCATTGCAATGGTGGCACATCATCAGTAATTAACCACTGCCACCTCTGTGCGTGATCTGCAGAGACTTGTAAAAACTTGTGTCCTGTAAAAATAGATCACTGCTTATAAATGGTAACTAACTAAGTTCTTAAGTTCATCTTAAGATGAAATATTTGAGTGCAGGGATTTTTTTATTTTTTTTTCCCATTTGACTCACTTCAATTTATTCACTCAGAGGAAAAAGGGATGATGCTTTATTCTGTAATGCTGTGTTTAACTATGGAAATATAAATAGAAATTGAAAATCTTTGCTCATGTTAACCAAGCCAGAAAACCTAAAGGCCCCTACCTGCAAAGGCCTTCAGGATCCTGCTTACTCTTTAGGGTTTAGTTTCAGTGATGCATGAACAATGCAGTGTTGATTTGAACAATAAACAGTGCACTGATTGGCATCCTGTGCCATCTCTGTGCAGAGCAAATCAAGTAGAAACAGGATTGACATAAATTTCTCGGGATACTCCTCAACCTACATTTTCATGTGAATTGACAGTGCCTGGCATCTTTCAGTGCAGACCCACTAACCCCTGCCAAGTCAGATAAGCTATGTAGTTTGGAAAAACTTAGACTGTAGCTGCCTGTATTTTGTCTAGCCTCTATGATTAACTAGAGGATCTCAGGCCTTCAAATCATAGCTCCAGCATTTTTCATAAATGCTAATAATTAAAGGATGGGGAAAAGCCGACATGAAGTCAGTTTAGTTCATGATTCATACACAAGATTATCTCACTGCTTAGTGAAGGGGCCATCTGGATTACAGTATGGGAAGTTACTTCGAAATATAACAATATCACTGTGCAAAATGAAGAATTTCCTTGAAAAGCTGACACAGGCCTTAGTATCTCCTCACATCTCTGTGTAAGAGCCTCCCTCAGGGCACTTATTTATGGCTTTAGTATTGTAATTTTTTAAAAAATACAGGCTAAATGTATTTGAGGAATTAAAAGAAAAAATATTAAACAGGTGGAGTCTCAGTATTCAATTTCAGGAGTTGTAGGGAAACCTCCCTTATTAAAATCCATAAAAATTAATTTGCTGCTATGGTTACAAAGCTGAAAACATAAGTCTGGAAACATAATTCTTCAGAAATGTACCGGGGGATAATTAGCATAATGTTGGATCTGGCAGAGTAAAGAGGAGAAAAAAGAGATCATTTAAGAGTATGCAACAAAGTTAGTACACCACCACCAGAAATGAATCAAATATCTCAAAATATTAACACATTTTATAAACACTAACATCCCAAAAGGCACCAGAGACACCAAGGAAATATCAGGCAGACCATCATTTCAGAATTAAATGGAGGAAATTAAAACAGTTCTGTCAGTATTATTACTTAACAAGAAATGAACTCAGATAAAGTCTCAGAGCATTTAAGACCAGAATCTCATGAGTTCATTGTGGTTTAACAACATCATGTTACTGGTAGCCTCATTCAGCAGTGGAGACAAACCCTCTCATTTAAAAATAAAGGTGTTTTTGAGAAGAGTGATCTTATAAATGATATGATTCTTCCTGACTTTATTCTAGTGTTAACTGTGCCTCTTACAGGACATTTCGCAGGAATGAAGGCTTACCTCCAGGCACTCCTGCAGTTCTGTTTGTTGCTCTAATTTAAATAAAGCAAACAGATTTCTTCCTGAATGACATTTCAAAGGGCCTAATAACAAAAGTATGATCCTCATTTAAATTCCTTCTGCTATTTCAGCCTTGCTGTAGTCTTGGAAAAATTAATGACTTTTTGTAGGTAGTATACATTTTTTGGGATTTTTCTCTTTACAAATTGCTTCTTGCACATCTAGTTTTAAGAAACCTTACTTTTTTAGGATTTGTGGAACTTGAACCACAATCCCTCATTTTAATCTATTACTCTTTTTATTCTCTCACAAAGGGCTTACAGCCCTGGTGCTGTTGGAGATGTTGGAGTACCAATGACATATCTAAATATTGTCCCTTAGTAAAAAGAGATGCTTTTTGGTTTTGACAAGTATGTGACTGTAATTCACCAAGAAACCCCATCTCTGTTATAGTTTCCTATCCCAGTATCTACTTGGATAAGTATCCAAAATCTAGGTGTTTATTTTCAATAACCTGTCACATTTCTGAAGGTCACAGTCATACGTTGTGTCCTGAACTCCTTTTCTACAAATTATTCTCCTCTTCCTGCTGAATCACAGTGATGTTGAATTAGTTTCCCAGTAGGGCGTGCCTGTAAGATAAGAAATTACCAGCTGTCTGTTCCAGAGTTCCATATTGATACAAAGAAATGATGAAAAATGCCCCCTAAGATAGTAGTTTAAGCATTAACTACTATTTTCTGTACCAAACTTTACTTCCAAAATTTGAAATAATGTCCATTTAAATAGCCGTAAAGCTTAGTTGGAATCTCACTTTTTAGAGTTTGAAAAATTATTGCTATGCTGGATACTGTTCAAAAAACCGCCATAATTTTTATTCAAAGCGACTGCTGAAGAATAGGAACTTACCTGTAAAGGACAACATCAGTTTCATCTGTAATGTACAGAATATGACACACTTGTGCCTTTGATTTGTACTAGTTCTTCGATTTGAACAAATCCTTAGCTTTGAGTTTTGTTTACTAAATGGGCTTTTTCCAAAAAAATTTAGTATGTTTATTTCATAATAACCTGTTGTTAGTGTATTCTCCTCATATTGATGATCAGTGCTAGGGTGATATCATGTGTTTTTCTCAGATGTTATGTCAACATCAGTTATCTTTAAGAAAATCCAACAGAACTGGGCTCTGGCCAGTCTAATTGCAACAGTAAGCTGACCTAATCAATCTTGCCTCTTTCACACTGTGTTCAACTCATTCAACCCAGACAACCACCTTAAGAGGAAAATTTCAGTAGTAGCTTAATCTAGGAATCAAAACTATGACTAAAAATCACACTTGTTGAATCTATCAGTGGGTCATTGTGTGAGTTTGCATAAATCATACCATCTGTGATGATTGTCTTTTTTTCTTTCCTCTGTACACCTTAGGAAAACCTTTGATAAATATACAACAGTACAAGGAACTCAAGCAGTTAGATACCATGGAAATAGGGAACTTAAAGAAACAGAAGAAGATTATCAGTGAACCCTACAACCAGTTTTACTGGACTTCCTTATTTACACAGTATAATATCTTAATGATAAATGGCTTGTTGGTTATTATGTATTTTAAATTATGTTCAAAGAAAGGATAGTGGAAACAAAGAGTTAAAGCTTCTGTACTATGTGCATTTTTTATAGAAAAGGGGGATAATCTGGACAACATGCAGAACAGGCTGAAAGATGCTGATGAGAAGAATTCCATTCTCCTGAGAGCTTTGAATGAAACCTTAGGAAAGATGTCAGCCATTCCTAATGGTAAGCTGGAAAAGTGCCACAATACTTGACTCATCCCTGCTCTTTTGTTTCATTTTCCATCACTTAACATCTGTCTGATTAATCTTTGCCTGTGCCCACTTTGACTGTTGGCCGCTGTAATAAGACAAAGATGAGAAATGTGAGAGAGAGAACTGAACTAAAAACAGTTACATGGTATGTTTCTATTTTGGCAGGGTAAAAGGTACCATGTTTCTGCAGTTTGCAAAAGGTCTCAGAAAGAAAAGGACTATGATATCAGGAATTATGGTATAATCTGAGACAAATAGTCTTTTCTTTAGGCATGAAAAGTCTTTCTATGAACTGTTCAATGAACCATTATAATTTAACCAGTATAATTTAACCGAAGAAGAATAAAGATTTACTGACTTTACAGAAAAAGCAGGATGAAATTTGCTGGGTTTTGTCTTACCTTTCTGCCACATTCTCATTGATTTATTTTGCAGTATCATTTCCAGTCACCGTTTGGTGTTGTATATCTTTTTTAGACTGTAATTTGCTTAGAACTGGAACAGGCTTTCCTCAATGAACTCTGAAGTGCTATGCACATTTTGAATTCTATATAGCCAAAAAAAAATTTTAATTCTGTAATACTCATTAAAACCACGAAGTTCGAGGATGTTAACTACTTTGTGTTGTGATAGCGAGAGGCAGGGAGCTACAACATAGTTTCATTATAATGGACAGTGATAAAGTGAATGTTTGTTTTAGAAAATAAAAAGGTTTTTATGAATGTAATCTGCTATGACTCTTGTCTCCAAGGAGCACTTTATAAACTGAAGATATGCCTTAAGAAAAGTCTCTAAAAAAAATCCATATTCTGTCTGATTTGTGATGGTCTGGAAGGTTCAGACTGCTTGTAAAAACTTGGCATGAAAAACAATTTACTATTCATCTTGCACGTTTTTGTTGCTTTAAGATTCCAGATAACCAAAAAGTTTTGGTTTAGATTTAGTTATCCTTGAAATCAGGCATTCACAAAAATTTGTTTTAATGTGTCATGCTCATCTTATGCCACTTCCTGGGTTTTGGCCACAGGTATTAACATGACTGTTTCTCTTCTTGTGCACAGATAGATTACTCAGTCAAACAAAATGGACCTCTAAGGCCAGTTGACCTTATGACATGGACTGCTAAATACGAAACAAATAAAAGAAATACGAAATATGCAACCATTAGCAATGTAATAAACTCTTGTCAGATTAAAGTTACAGGGTACTTGCTCTTGGGTCAAGGACACTCATAAAAACAAGCGTATGTCTATTAAGAATGAAATTCAGAGCAAATAAATGGCATGACTAAGAAAATGCAGTAAATTAATTGTCCAACAGGGAAATAAAGAGTGAGGATGGGGGAGGAAATGACCCAGTCATATATCTTGTTCTTCAAGGGTTCGAGAAAGCAGAGAATAGCCTAAACTAATAATTCTTGTGTCCATGCTATACTAATAGCCAGATAAAAGCAGAAAGATTCAAAATGGGATAGACAGGTAGACCACCTTAGGACAAGAACCTACATGTGAATGGATGGCATAATTTAAAGTGTGGCTGAAAATAAATATAATTTGTATGACCAATAGAGGGAAGGAACACAGCAACTCCAGCTTTCACTGTGGCAGAAAAGTACATGACCACTAATAATGGCCTCAAAAAGAGATGCTTAGATATGATGAAAAAAAGAAAAGTGAAAAAAGGCAATCAGAGCTCTCTATTCTTTCACTTGTCAGTACTGATGTTGATAATGGTTTATTAAAGGTTCAGTTGTACTTTTAAGGTGCTATTTTATTTTGGGGCTTTTCAGAGTCAAAACTTCAGAAATAAGGGTGGAGTTGTTTGGAGCACAGGTATAATACATCTTTACTCAAGAAAGTAAAAAGGGCCATGTAACTCTCCAGTGTGCAGGACAAACCCACCAATTCTCTATAGCTTTAGGAAGCATCATGTGCTCCACACCACAGGCTTGATCACATTGGATGTTCCACAGAAGGAGAAGGACCTGCCTAGGAGACTATTTAGAAAACTGTGCTGTTGATCCCTTGAAATGGAGAAAATGTCCGTGTTTCCTGTGTCTTCACACAGTCATAGAATCAGGAATGTTCAATCTGCTTCAAGCAGATGTTGGTATAAACTAACTCATATCAACTGCCTCTTAGAAATTGAAAGAAAACACAACCACCTGTGCCTTCCCCACTACTGCAATCCAGTCTGTTAACTTCAGGGACTATCACAGGAAGCCCCAGTCAGTATGACAAGTGGCACTATCTACATGGTTGTTTCAGAGATGTCCAAACTTCTTAGCTGCACTCTAAAATTCTCATATGACTGAGGGACACGAGGATACCTTGGAGAACACAAGGGGAAAGCGATTCCAAGAACAGTTTCACAGGAGGCAGATGGCAAAACAGGTTCCTGCAGGCCCCATGACTCCACTGTGATGTGGCGGTAGAGTGGGAGTTCACATGGGTTCCCTCGCAAGCTGGAGTGTCCACTGCGACATTTTCTGCTTGCTCACTTCCTCCCACCTGTGAGAATGCAGAAAATTTGGCAGCTCCCTAGCCCAGCACAACCTGTGCTGATGGCTCATCATGTGTTGTAATCCCAGCATGGCAACACCACCTGAGCTGCATGATAAATTTTAAAGCAATCTGATTTACTAACACAGGATTTGAATAAATACCTACTAGAATACCTAGCTGCCTGTTTATCATTTATCAATAGCAGAATCAAAAACATTCCAGACTTGAATGTTTTCACCCCAAAGATAGAACATTCATTTCCATTTTGCAGGCAGAAAGGCGGGGCAGCATTAGGCTAATTGTTTTTGCTCAAGGTCACCAAGGATGTCTATGTGATTAACTCAGTCAATGGACCCTTGGTCTCCTGATTCACAAGATTATTTGTCACAATTTCAGCTGAAATACATGGAGTTAGGTTTCTGTACTCCATACATCAGAACATTGAAAGTCCTATTTCTATTGTAAATATCAAATATTATATCTGACACTTGATCAGAGGTTAACCAGTGAGTCAACAGCAACTTTCAGTACACAAGAAAATTGCACAAAAATTTACTTAATAAAAATTATTTGTCCTTTACCTACAAACAGGGCTGGAGCATTTTTTCTTCCTCAGGTGCGTTTGATGTCTCAAAAAAGACATAAAGGGCCAGATTCTGCAATCCACACTTACAACTAGTAATATCTTACTACATGTGAAGTAGGAGGTCCCAAAGAACTACACAACACAATTTAAGATGGTACAATTTTGACCAAACTTTATTCTTAAGATGTGTGAGGGAAACTTCTGTACTCTAGGCAATCATTTCCTTATCCTTTTCTACCTACAGATACAGCTATAAAGGTACAGGCAGCCAAAGACAAAGCAAGACAAGCCAATGATACTGCAAATGATGTCCTGGCCCAGATTAAAGACCTCAACCAGAATCTCCTGGGTTTGAGAAACAACTACAGCAAACTTGCAGATGACGTGGCAAAAACAAATGCTGTTGTGAAGGACCCTATCAAGAACAGTAAGATCTTTTTTGGATTGTTTGGTGGTGGGTTTTTTCAGTTTGTTGCTTTCATTTCACATCTCCAAACGAAACAGAGACACTCCAGAATTTCACTCACATAGCATTACTACAGCATGTTAGGATAAAAGGAATCTCTATCACCTCTATTTTCTGGACTTTATGTATAAAAAGAATTTTAAATCCTAAGGACTGCTGCTAGTAGTTGGGGAAAAAAGCTAATGACAGCAGGATGAACATGTAGTGGATAGATTTGTTCCATGGACTGCTTTTTAAAGTATTCAGGAGGTGAATAATCAAAGATTCTGACTGGCAATTCACCCCTTGATTCAAGCAAAATTCCACACACTAACCCTGTCTTCAGTCAGTCAGATAATCAGTTCTGGGAGAAATGCATTACTTCTTTCATATACATTACTACTTTTGGTAGAACGCTGAAAACACTTAAAAAGAAAGAGAAAAAGGAGATTCTGGAAATGCTTTTTATATGTTTTGGGTTTGGGTTTTTGTTGGTTTTTTTTTACAGTGAATTCTGTTATCAAATGTGACAATTGCTTTAGCATTTTCACTTTGTTTATGATGGATAAAATGGAATTCTGAATTACAACATGTTTTATGGGAGATTACTAGAACATATCATATCAGAGTATACATCCAGGGCTGACCACAAAAACAGAGTGTCTTTATAAAATTACTGAAGGACTAATTTCCCAGCTAACCTGGCCTCCCTCGATTGTGTCAGCTTGATGAAGCTGGGCACTTAGAAATATCCAGTTTAGCAGGCTGTCATTCTCATTCTATGGACAAATATCCTCTTCAAATTGTAGCTGTACCAGTGAAAGAGGTTAATCCCAATGGCTGTTTGTCACTGCCTGCCTATTGCAAGTTCCTGATCCCTCATCAACTGAGATACATGTGTGAGCCCCAGGTATAATCCCCATCAGGCAGACTGATCCATACTAGTTTAGACAATATGAAAAGTAGTTATTGATTGAAATAGTGTGGTTAGATTACGGCAGGTTATGGAACAAGCAGATCTATGAGGTAATAACCTCTGGCAGGGTAGCGATAAACAAATGAGAAGTGGCCTAAAAGCAGTAATTTCTTGGTACTGCTGGATCTAGACTAGGCCATCTGTCCCAGCCCAAGTATTCTAAAACTGTGTATACCTTAGCATTTTAGTTGAGATTAGGAGTGATAATTTAGAAGTGATTCTCTTAATTGTCCCCAGTGACCATTATTTTGTTCACATCAAGGAGTGGTCTTAACACCTGCAAACTCTTTCATGTCAGATAAAGCATAACTGGAAGATGTTCTGCAGAAGTACACTTTTACTGCTCTCCAACTGCTAATGGATATTTAGATTACAGGATGAGATTAAAGTAAATGCAGAGTAAACCACTCCAAATATATATAGTGAGTGTGTTGGCACTCATGACTACATGCTAAAGTAGACATAGCCTCTCTTGTATGTCAAAATTCAGGGCCTGAATTCTCATTATGTAGATGTGCAATATATAAAAGGTAATAAGTTTTTTCTAGACTAATCCTGTCCCTTAATTTACTTTACATTTATGTTTAGATCTTCAAAACATTTTCTTACGTTATCTTCTGGTTTTTGTCTTTTGTCTCCATATCTTGCCTACAGAAATCAGTACGTATGTTTTCTTTCTTGCTGCTTTTATTGTGCCTTTTCCAGTAAACGATGATTCACTGCTTCCCACCAAAGCTTCTGCATGGTGCTCTACATTTCACATTCATTGAAATAGTTAAATAGTTACTTTTTGAAGGCTCTGAGATAAAGTGAATTGGTAACTAGTTTCACTTACATGAAACCTTAAGAAGCATCTTGAAGGTTTGGTATTAGTGTCTGGGTGACTATTTGAAACTAGCTATGCAGACTTTCATGCTTTATCTAGGTATTATTAATAATGATAATAATAATAATAATAATAATAATAATAATAAATTCTTCTGGTAAATGCAGGTTTGCCCCTTTCAGTCTCATCCACACAAACTCATACTCTCATGCTAGCCAAGTGTTGCAATCCTTAGATCTGCTGATAAACTGTCAGAGGGCATTGTTTACTGATAGTATGTTAAGAGGCAACAAAGTAATCTGAAACTTAAAAAGAAAGAAAAAATGTCCTTGTGAAATTATTAAGTTCACCTGAGAAAAAGAAAATATTTGCAGTTTACTGCCACTGGTTTTTAATCTGCTTTCAGTACACATCCAGAATTTTAAACTTGTGACCAGAATAAAGCTTTTTTCTAATTGTGACCATTATAGTTAATTCAAGAACTAACTTCAAGTTAATTCTAACCCTGTTTCAGAAATTACTAATGGAAACTAACCTGTTTTCATTAATCTAGAAGTTTACTTCAAAATTGGAATTTAAAAAAAAAAAGAAAGTAAATATTTTATTCATAAGTGTATTTTGCTACAGGAAGTGTTTTCCATTAGTATTATCCTGACCTGAAGCATAGTTACTGCTTCAAAATCCTGCTTTAACACCTGCATTTGCTACTATTGCTACTTTAATTTGACTCTAAATATTCTTAAATTATCTTGTTTCTGTTCAGGTAGTTTCTGGTCTGTGTGTACTTCCTAGTAGCATATACAATCACCTGAGTATTGTGTATGCAGAATTTTCTTGGATTTTATTATTGCAATGTACAATTACTCTCTGACACTATTCTCTAAAACTCTGCCTTGTTCTTTCTTATGAAGTTGCTGATGCAGATTCCAGTATTAAAACCCTAGAAAAGGAAGCAGATCGCCTGCTAGATAAAATCAAGCCAATCAAAGAACTTCAGGATAACTTAGGGAAAAACATTTCTCAGATAAAAGAGCTGATAAACCAAGCTCGGAAGCAAGCCAATTCGGTAAGCCTTCTTTCTCAGTAAGATGACCTTTTGAGTATTGATGGGATTTTATTTTCTACTTTTCTATTTCTTTTCCACAGGGTGAATCCTTTCTAATTTAAACACATGCAAAGAGAGCAAATAATGGAGTATAATTTCTCAGATAAAAAGAAAATATTCTGATGATTTTCATCCTGTGTCTTGTTTCTTCATTTAAAACATGCCCTTGTTAAATTGATAACATCTGTAGGAATGTATCTGGAAAGGTTATTATTTAAGAAGTATTGTGGATGATAATACAGCAGAAGAGTCCAAGATCATTGATTTTTTTTGTGAAAATTAAAGTGTGGGGTTTTGCCTCAGCACTGATACTAACCCCCTGATTTCATTTCATAGAACTTACATTACCTGAGAATGGCACCATCTCGAACTCACTGAAATTACTGAGTGTATTTGCTTTTCCCATATTCCCAACTTTCTTTGTCCAGTAGCAGTTCTGAGGACTCAAAGTTGAGTTAAGAATATATTTCTAGTCCATTTAAAGGGTTTGGAGTCCATTCCCCTGACTGAGTAATACTCTTAACTCGAGGATCAGGTGCTTAATAGTAAGGTTATTCAGCTTGTGACCTAATGTAGCAAAGGAAAAAAAAAAACCTCTTGAAGATTGTACTTAAGAAAACTTCCTGACAAATGGTTGAAAAAAAAAACCCAAACCAACCAAGAATACAGAACAATAGGATCCTGGGAAAGGAGTGTATTCCATATACTCGATGAAATTTACACACAATAGAAAGACAGGCTACAGTGATGATATGGTTTTGTTACATTCATCTTCTGTCTGAAGGTTTTGAAGTTCAGCATTTCTGAGATAGGGAAATTGTGAGTTTGGTCATATGATGGGTCTCCTTTTTGACAAGGTTTGCCCTAAGCATAAGGTGATACCATTATGTACATCTACTCTAATACATAAACATCTCTAGCTGGAATTGAAATACCATTGTACTGTCATTATGTCTATGCTGGCATCATGAAAGCAAACAGTATACTGTTTTTATCTGTGCTCAGAGCCTGAAGAAACTAGCACACATATCCAAATGCACATGTCACTTGGCTGTGAAAATGAAACTTAGTTAGAAATACCAAGTCCGTTAGGGGCTATGTAAAAGCAGTGATAGACACAACTGTTGGTTTAAAAATAATTGTTAAAAGGTGTCTTAAATTGGCATAATCAAAGATATTACAAGGGAAAAATAGATCATCCTGTTTACCCAATAGCAATGTGCTGTGATCCCTCCAGGAGTGCTGCTTATTTTCCTGGCTGCACGTTCTACTGCTAGAATTCCACTGCTGTTTGCATTAGACCAGTATATCTTCTAGCTATTTTTAATCCATACAATTCATCCTTTCAAATGTGAATGCCAGAAAGAGCTTTTATTTCCTTTCAATAAACAACATGAGAAAGAAAATTCCATTTCTACCTCCTGTGCATATCCAAGCAACTCCCTGGTGCATGTAACACAGAAATGGGAAGGAAGAAAAAAAGAGTATAATATTCTTATAATTATTTGGAAGCATCTAAAGTTATTTCTGGAATAATAAGCAGTAAACTGAATTCTTTCTGCTATGCTTTTTTTTTTTTTTTTTTTGAAGATCAAAGTGTCCGTGTCCTCTGGAGGCAATTGTATTCGCACATACAGACCAGAAATAAAGAAGGGAACATACAACACCGTCATTGTCAATGTGAAGACTGTAGTTGCTGACAATCTGCTTTTTTACCTTGGAAGTGCCAAGTTTGTAAGTCTGTCTCCTGCTTTTCATGTCAGGGTTGCTCGAGCAAATCAGACTACTGACAAATACAGAAAATGAAAAAGGTTTTTTTTCCCTCCTAGATGCTTCAAAGCAGTAGTAGAGGGCCTAAGATAATCTAGACATTTACTGCCTTTGTAATTAATATAGGGACTCCTAAAATATGACCAGCAAATATTTTTTATATTTTTTTATTTTAACTAGATATGAAATGGGAGACTTGTACATGGACTACGTAAGAGCTTTAAAATGCACAGTGCAACCAGGGTAATTTTGGGGTTGGTTGTGGGTTTTCCCCTGGGAATGAAATAGCTAATCATCTTGCATCTGTCAAAGCTCCTAATTATTGTAATTTTAAGTCAAGACTACAATTCCAAGCATAATAATGATGAATTATTCCGTTTTGCATGAGCCCTATATCAGACAGACTTCTAGAATAATCAATAATAATTCAGTAAATGGGAAAAGTGTTCTATTTCTAGCATTTTGAACTATATATCTTATTTACCTAATACAAAATTAAGAGGCTAGATTGCATCATGTATTAGTCTAGAATCCTGATATCTTTCTGCCATCCAATGGATGTTTTGCAAACAATGTTACTCTGAGTTAAATTCTTCTCTTGATGGCTATAATATTAACATTTCTGTCAGTCTAGCAGCCATTTACCATGTATCACTGACAGAAGTCATTTGCCATCTTTGGCTTAAGATTCCTTGTTTGAACCAACAAAGGCAGGAAAAAAAGCATCTTATTTTAGATCATTGTGAGAAATTATATTCATACTTTACTGTCTATATATGGTTTTCTGATGCCTCATCAGACCTTCTGAAATGTGGAGTGTTCTGGAAAACTTCCTTTAATTAAAGTATGAGACTGTTTCTATTTTCATATTTTACATGTAGACTGACTTTTTGGCCATAGAGATGCGCAAAGGCAAGGTGAGCTTCCTGTGGGATGTGGGATCTGGTGTTGGACGGGTAGAGTATCCAGATCTGACCATTGACGATGGGTTTTGGTACCGGATTGAAGCCTCTAGGCAAGTATATATTTCACTTCCAAGATTTGGTTCTTAAAGAAAAAATGACTAAATCTAACAAGTTCTGCTTCTAATCTACTGTCCTCAAGTTGGCATACCTCAGGTTTACATGGTTTGCTATGTTTGAAACATCAACTTTTTTAAAAACAGATAATGTCATAAATATTGAGAAATTCTAGTCTGGTTTAATGAAAGCTTTTGAACCTACATCCAATAGTACCAAAAGTGTATATGCTACAATTACTATTGAAATGTGAATTGTGCTGTGTCACAAATCTATTTTCATCACATATTTCCCCTCTAGCATCAACAATCTATGACTGCTTATATTCTCTTCTGTTTACCTATCACTCTATCAATTCTCTTCTTCAACTAGCTTCCTTTTAAAATCAGTTACAGGTTTTGGCACTCAGACAGATAACTACTATTCTTTTCTCCTTGAATTTCAAAGAGGAGCAGCTTTTCTGAATTTCTGGTCTTGATACAGTACTGCAAATGAATGGTCTGTCATACAACAGTATCTTGATTCTTACTCAAAATGCCATTACCATAGGCAGAATGTCTCTTCAAACTGGAAATACAGTTTATGAAACCTCAAGGATGAAATATTCTGGAACGTTAAACTATACTTTGTAATTTGAGATCAGCTGTTGAATGCTTCGAAACTTTAGAAATATAGATACCTTAATATTCAAATTTCACATTTGTTAGTTGGAGCTTATATTTCTATTCAAATAGCAAACACATGACACAGTAATTACCGTGTAAAGATTACATAACTTTATATCCTTTATCCTCTACTTCTGAACACATCTTAGTAATTTAGGTAATATTGCAAGTTGATATGAAGCTAAGTAATTCCTCCTGGATCATTACAGTTAATTTCACATAATATTAAACATAGAACCAATAACATAGTCAGAAAATGTGAGAAAGAAGGAGAAAGAAAACAAAGCATTCTAATTCCGGTTACATCCATAGCTCTCAGAGGAGGAAATGGCATCCAGTTTAAATAATTTAGTGAAATCACAGAAATCAGCCATTCAGAACAGAGAATTAAATGAAATTATGGCACCATCTCCAGAAGATGGCTTAATGAAACCTTATTGCTAGGAAAAAACAAACTTGGGTACCATACAAATTGTTGAAATCTTCACCAGTTCATATTATGCATACTAAACCAGCTTCATGACACAGTAATGCCAGACTTTCACTTGCAAGAAAGCTGCTTCAGCAGAATATGGAATCAGGACATGGTATAAAAATTCACACATTCTACAAAAGCACATTGCCTATTAAGCTGGTTGTTCTGGATATATAGGGTGTGCATGCCATTAGTTTTGAACAAACTGCTGGATCAGCAATTTAGAACAATTACAGCTGCAGAAATCTGAAGTACAGAGCAGTGTTTGGGAGAATTAGATTGCACAGATACTAGTTGGATTTGTGGGATTAAGATGAAGAGCTCGGGACTGATTTTGCATTCTTAATGGAGACTTCATAAATCACGTACCCTATTGAAGATTCTTCAACTTTGAACATTTTAGTCCATTTGATAACTCTCCCCGGACTCCCTTCATAAGCCGTTGGAGAATTTTACTCATTTCACTCCCTTACCTTTGTTCTCCAAATTTCTGCTCAGTTCCAGCCACAGATTTTTTTCAGCAACCTGACAGAGCTGCCTGAACATCTGGAGCAGGGCATCCATTTAGAATGGGGACATAAGATGAAATTCTGGCCTTGCTGAATTTTGCCATTGATTTCAGTGGTGAGAGGCATTGACACACAATAATAATGATGTGGTCAGTTTAAAGGTTGATAGCAGTTCTTTATCAAGGATCCCAAAGGCCTTAAAAAGAGGAGATGCAATGGCACAGAGGTTGTGAAATTCTCAGGGTCACTCAGCATACTGAATGAATATGAAAAAAATGACTGTTGAGTAATGATCAGAGATGTTCAGTTCAGTTAATGTTTGCACCAAATTTTCAGTTTGTTAAGACTAAAATGATAATTACTGCATCTGTTTTCCAGGGACACTTTTAATTTTCATCACCTTTTTATTTAAAGCATACTAATACTTTGCATTTTATTGTATATGCAGAGGTTATAATGGAAGTAATTTTTTTTAATGGAACTGAAGTAAAATTTGTTTATTCCTATAGGAATTCCTAAAGGAATTCCCTATACTCTGATTGTACTGGAATTTAACAAATGTCACTTACAGAGTTACTTACCTGCTTACAGAGGCAAATCTGATTGGCATCAAGAGCTGCAATCAAAGTATCAATTAACAAAGGAAAGCCTGGTGTAACAGTATGTGACAAAATGATTCAAAGCAGATTTGCAACATGCAAACAATGTCAATTTTGTGAAACAGCCAAAGAGATGACAGAATATTTTTGAGACTCCCTAGATCAGTGAAACAATGTCACTTGACTGCAGCGGGCCCAGTTAGGAGCAGGATCTGATTAGTTGTGATTTTAATAAAATGTGATTTAAGTATTACCATTGTTTTAATTGTTAATGACAGAGTTTAAGCAGCATCCTTCCTTTGAGGACAAAGAACGCTTGAATCACAAGTTCACTTTAGACACATCCAGCCCAGCTCAGCAAGAATTCAGTCTTAAACTACTGTGAGAAATCTAAGCCATGAAGATTTCCAATGAAGATTTTCTGTGCTCTGAAGGGGTCAAGGAGCAGAGGTTTCTAAATGATATCTTGTAATCTAATGTTGATGACTTGCAAAAGTCATCTCATTTACATAATGCATCCCCTAAAGAGCAAACCCCGCATGCATGGCATTATGTGAATTTTTCAGATGATCAGCCAGACAATGCTGGTGCATCTTGTGTAATCCTCCAGTTTTGCAGAACTGACTATCACTAGAACAATATCTTCTAACCTGATGACTTGTCACACACAGGATAGCAATGTCTTTTTGCTGTCAATTTAGCCAAGTTCTTTCTTCAAGCTCAATTGTCCTCCCTAAATAAGAGAGAATTATTTATGGAAGGGGCTCCATTGTTAACATTTCAGCCTGTTTCAAGATGAAAGAAATCTGTGCTATTTGTGACATATTAGACACCCAAAAAAGTGTCAGTCTGTTCAGTGGCTTCTGCATTATTGCACTTAGACGTTTTTAAACTGGAATCTTGATTACACCACAATATAGATTGAAAGTGCCAATGACTTTCTTTCAGAGAGCATCAAACTTAAGCATTTTAAAAGAAAGCCTTTAGCAACTGTTAGTGTTTTGACAATTACTACATTGAGAACTTTTATGCTTTAAAGGACTTCACATAAATAAACCTGAAAAAAAGTGAAAACTTGGAATTTCTGCTGCTTAGAAAGCTGTCTACTTATCATTCAGTTGATTTTGGAATAAAAGGTAAATTATTGTCATTAAAAGGAAATAAAAAAGAAATCCTTAGAAAAATGTGGATGGCTTTCACCCACTTCTTTAAAATGATTTGGACATCATGTTCGTATACCCCAGATGTCACTTAGGAGATTCCCTAGGAAACTGAATCCCATCCATGTGTTTTCCAGAGCTGCCAGATAAAGGTATGGGTGGGTAATTGAAGAGCTCCAGTGGTTTTTTTTGCAAATATGTATTTTTCACACTGAAAGTCTTGAGATCCCTGACTACAAAGGAGGCAAGATGGCATAGATCTACAAAGGTATTCCCCATTGATGGGAAACCCTCAATATTACTTTGTAACTCTGCTTCATATTTCAGGAGAAATTTATCAAAACTGAAATGTCTCAACTAATTTTTTTTTCCTTTTTTTTTTATTTAAGTGGCTTTTTTCCAGTTCTATGTTATTTCATAAGAAAACTTTCAACTAATTCTGGGTTTTGGGTAATAGTTTCTAAGCCAAAGAACGAAAAATACTTTTTAGACATAAAATGCATAGTCTTATAGGATTTTTCCACCCTCTAGAGCCCTGGTCCAGGAAACTTTCTAGATCCAGGAATTCTGTAAATACAGGATAGCAATGTCTTCATTTAGCTTATTCAGTAGCCTAAGTTATGCAGTCTTCCTTGCTGTGCTCTAAATGTATATTCTTCAAGTAAAGCTTTATTTAACATAAATGACAGTTCTTCCTGAAAGGTATGCTTTTAACTTTTAGTTTGCTTGTTATTTCAATACTCCAAGCCCATCTTTTTTTTCTAATTAGACAAAAAGGAATTTTGCATCTTTCCATGCAGCATAGTTCAGAATTTTAGAAAAAAAAAAAAGCAACTTCTTTGTTTTAGTCAATGAAAGTTCCACTTCATCTGTACAGTGAATTTTCTTCAAAAAGGACATTGAGGTGAGAAAAAATACTGGTTCTGTGATCATGTCTTTAACTTACGCAGGCATAAGAGTATTCATTTGTATCAAAATGGAACATAATCAAATCAGTAATACATGCCTCTATTAAAAGATGCCATCTAAAATAGACTTTTCCTATGTTTGGTTTAACTACTGACTCTGTATGCTTAAATTATTTTGTTAAAATCTCCAGGACTGGGAAAAATGGCACAATATCAGTGCGAGCTCTGGATGGTCCTAAAGCCAGCATTGTGCCAGCCACATTCAGTGCTGTCTCCCCACCTGGATATACCATTCTGGATGTAGATGCTAATGCCGTGCTGTTTGTCGGTGGTTTAACTGAAAAAATAAAGGTAATGTCTTGTCCGGTGCTAGTATATTAACTGGCTGTTTATGTAAAAATTGTCGTTATTGCTTACAGCAGAAATAGTAAACTTTAATATGCTGGCATCATTCTAGTAGGTGCTTTAGTAGCAAATAGTACACCTGCACTCTTGGAAGATTATTGGGATTTGCCTAGACACGTAGGTGCACAGACCTGAAGTTTCTCTGCCCATGCTGTTAACTTCTAATCAGAAGCCTGGTGGCTGGCTGTATTGATGCAGCATTTAGCCCAAACAACTAATTCCTGCTGGATAGCTGGGTGCTTTACCTTGGACATACTGCTGCCCCAACAGGCTTTCAGCATCATTGTGACAGGAGCTCATTTCTGTTTCCATACATTCCTGGTCTCTTAACAAAGTATATAACAATATATATTCCTTTGCATTCAGTTTTTTTCTTTGTCATGGACCTGCAGTATCACTTCCTCCTTTGCAGTCTACTTTTGGTGGTTTTGCTTTATTTTCTTCATTTTTATTCCTGTTTTCGCCCCTGTACTACCCTTCTTTTTAACTGCTACCTGCATCAAATCCCTGATCTATTTTCTCTTCTTTTTGCCTGTTCATTTTTCTGATGACTGCTTCTACACTGCTTAACTTAATGGGAATGAACAGAAAATTTATGTCAAATAGAACAGATGGAAATCTTTCAGCAAAAAAAGTTCTCCACTAAGTACTAATTAGCATATATTTTCTAGTGGCATTCATTACAAAACAATTTAAATGAACTATTTTGTTCCTGATCAATATTTTGATTTTTAACATTAACATTACAAAAAAATCCTCATTTGGCATGAAAAAACTCCTAACATTTAGACTTTCCCAAACAGTGAACTCAAAGAACTTTTTTTTACACTAAAGCTTGTATACATCCTCAAGTGCTGAAATAGCACAATATTTATGGTCCAGCTTTCTAGTTTTTAGAAAGTTCAACTTTCTAGATGGTTCTGATTTGGGAATATATGGATAGACATATTCCTTAAATTCCTTTCTTACAGAGAATAGGGTGTGTGCATATTTCTAGAGAGACAAAGACAAAGTCAGAGGATACAAGAGGAATAGAGAATGTAGATCCCACTTGCTTGAAATTGGTGTCTTGAAGTCCAGCTTTAGCTTCAAAGATATCCATGTGTTTTGGAGCACCGTCAGGTAACTTCATTTTAGAACTTGATCATGGCTTCTGCACACACAAAAAAAGCAATTCTGAGCAGACTTGCACAATTACCAGCTAACTTAACTGAGATACAGCTGACTTTGACAAGCATTCAGAGGAACAGGAAAAAAATTCATAAGATTTTTGGCTAGGAAATTGCAAGTCAGTCCATATTAGTAGAGCTCAGATCCACTCTATCTGAAATGGATCCACAAAAAATCATGAACATTTTCAAGTTCTAAAGATGCAGATGCAATGAATCTTGACATTTCTTGTTGAACTTCAAGAGTGTAAATAACTGCCATGCATTTTCTTTTACATAATTTGACTTCATATGGGAAATAGGCAAAGAAGTCAATTGAAGAATTTCTTGGAGAATTACATATTAGAAAAAACAGCCTTTCTGTCACCTTTTTCTATGTTCTCCTTACAGCCTTAAACAGAGGTTCTTGTTAGCTCTCTACCTTCCAGCTTTCTATCTAGAGGCAACTAAAGGTGTTTGCTTTCTTCTGTTAGCCCTAAACAAGAACCTTCAAAATATATTTCTAAGATTAATAAATCATCAGTTGCTGAAAGTGGCTCTGTGCTGCAGATTAGTGACCCTTACAAAACCAGAATGGCCTCACTGACTTTCTGTATTCTGTCCCTTTGATCTGTTTTTTCAAAGGGAATGGAATTAAACTGGGGAGAGGTGCTTTATCTCCCACACCTAACTTACTTCTCAGTTTTCTTTCATTCATGGTTTTTGCTATGCCGGATAACTTTTAGTTTCTACTGTTGTTTACACCAGTAACAAATATTAATTGCATTGGCATTATGTCCTGTTTTTTACTTGCCATAATAACGCAGTGGAATACACACTCCACTCGGCTGAATCAGGACTAGTCAGTGCTTGCAGTGATGCGTAGCTATTCAGCCTAGTCAGTGCTTGCAGTGATGCGTAGCTACAATGACCAAAGGCCGTAACACATGAGTCCATAGAGGCTGCAGGGCATCTATGTGTCTTCCTGCCTCACTAAAATGCTTAACTGTCAGAGTCTGACTGCAGGCTTGGGAAGACAGGCTGGCTCAGGTAACAATCATAAGTGCCAGAACTATGGTTAAATGAATAATTTAATTGCTCTGCATTTAGAAAAGCACTCAAGAGTCTGGTTTATACAACATTTAAATTTCATTGACTCAGTTGAGACCCTAGAAAATGTGCGGTCAGGTGTTTTTTTGCTTGTTGCCTTTGGGTGATCCCCTGAAGGGGTCATGAAACTTCAACCTCAAGTGCCAGCCTAAACCCAAACCTTATTTTAATTTTATTTTAGATTTCACTTTTGACTTATCAGAAGACAAGTGGGTCAAGTAATGAAACACAGTAATACCGTTTATATTTGTACAGCTCTAGAGCATCAAACCTCCCAGACCAGAGCTTTCACCTGAAATCTACTTCGAAAAAAAATATTCTTTACATTAAGAATCCAGAGAATCAAAGATGAAACAGAAATTCAGCAACAGCTGTTCTGTGCCACAGCATAAAGTAGTCTTATGCCTAGTCCTAATTTGCACAGCAAAGCTGTCACATTAGACTAATAAAAACATATGTTTTACTTAATATTTTATTGTTAAATAAAGAGCTCTCAGTATTATAGTTTGATGGTAGAAAAAGTGAGGCAAAGGTGTAAAGAGAGATCATATGTACTATTTGAGTAACCAGGCCCCAAAGCTGGTACCTACTGCTCCAATAAAAAAATGTCACCACTCCTAACAAAGGTCATCTCACTTATGTTGTACTGTCAGAGGAAAAATTAGTTTGAATTTTAAAATATTTAGTATTATATCCACTGCTTTTACTTGGTGTTTATTGGTAGTAGTATTTATTTGGGGTATTTCTTTAGTATTTAAATATTTAAATACTAACAGTATTTGAATAATATTTAGTCAAGAAGAATTACTTAACAATGAAGCTTCATGAAGTGTGTATTTATGAAAAAGTTAGAGATTTAGCAGAATCTCTAGAGGGAAAAGGGTTCAAGGCTCTTGACATTTCAGGGTAAACAAAAGGACCTAGAACACAGTAACATTTAGATCTGAATCCTTTCCTGGATGTTCTTCTTTTTTCCTTTAGTTAGATACAGTGAGGCAGAGATGGGTAGTGAGCACAATTCAGCATGTACGACAGTTGTAGGGTCAAGTATGAGGTGTGATGCTGAACCAGAACAGGAATTGTGGATGCTGCGAAAGTCTGATGCCAGAACAGCCATTTTCAACCACAGCAAGATTTCTCCAGATATTTTCTGGACAATTCTCCATATTTTAATCTTAGTCAGGAAAACCTTCCTGAATTATTCTTTTTTTTTCTCTAGGTAAAGAAAGACAAGGGCAGAGGTAGGAAGACAGTGTATTGTAAGTTTGGTATGACTGGTATATTTGCAATTCAGGGTTTTAAACACTATCAGATTTGCTCTGTTCAGACACAGTCTGTAAATTAAAAGATAGATGATAACTTTACTTTTTGGGGAATTTTTGCCATCATGTGGTACAGTTGTCAGGCTCACAAAATTAAGACCTTAACTGAGACTCTTTTCTAAAACCATGAAGCTCTTTGGATATTTATCAAGGTCACTGATATTTTTTAAATCTTTGTCTCAGAAAACTGCTTTTTCATATTATTGGGTTTTGGAGTGCTTTAGATTTGTCCTGGGATTTTGCCCACATCCCTTTACGCATGCATCTTTGCAGTGTATTCAAAAAGAAGGCTCATTTTCAGTTTTTAAAAACATCTTTCATCTGACTTGAGTAGAAGACTGTGATACTTAGATGTCGTGAATTTCTCCGAAGTGACATTAAGTTCATACTTGTTGCTAATTAAAACCTTCCCAATTACCCTGGGAAACATCACTAGCACATTAAGTCTTTTGAGTCATACTTTTCCTTTAATATTTTCAAGTTGCGCTTCTCCATATTCTCTTGCAAGATCTTAATATTTGTAATTGCTGTATGGAAAACAGCAGGTGCTTGTCTATCTCAAATAGCTAAGTATATAGATTTTCAATCAGCTCATATTGATGAAGTGAAATTTAAATGAAACTAGGTATTTTTAGAATGATGATTTTGAGCTGAGTACTCTGTGTACTGTCAAGTATTACTACCTTGATCATGTTACCATTTATGATCTAATGAGCAGTACCCCATGTGCATGACCCTAGCTTAATGAGTTTTGATGGGATATGAGTTTTAATTGCTTTGCCATCTGCACTTTTTTCTGCATCCAAAATTCAGCATGAACTTTACAGGTGTAGCCAGTTGAGTTCACAGTTGGTCTTTCAGCTTGGACGATCTGTTCAGTTTCCAGGCTTTTGAGCATTAAGTACAGTAGAAACACTTTGCATATTGTATTGTAGGGGATTCCTCATAGTCCTTTCTATGAAGTCTTAAACAAAAACCCAGGTAGTCCTCGAACAAGTGGGAGCGGGTAGCTCTCTGAATAGCCAGGAAAGCTCACGGTGACATGGAAGCCAGGGCAGGTCCTTGTTCTTCAGGAATCATTCTGCCTAGGCCTTCCCCAGAGTCTCAAATATAAATGCACTTTCCCATTCTGACTGTTACAAAGTTTAGCTCACATTTTTGCAGATCAGTCATTCGATAGGAGGGCTTCTCAGATTAAATATTACTCTTGATATTTAAAATAATAAGAAGCATCTTCTGGTATTTGTGATTTTCATACGAGCTATGCTTTCAGACACAGTAGATCAAATTGAATTCTAATGAAGTTTGTGTTTTGTGTTGCAGAAGTCAGATGCTGTAAGAGTCACCACCTTCACTGGCTGCATGGGTGAAACCTTTCTAGACAGCAAGCCCATAGGACTGTGGAATTTCAGGGATATTGAAGGTGACTGCAAAGGATGTGCTGTCAGGTAGATAAAGCACTGAGTGTTTCTCTTGCTCCTTTGGGAACCTGACACTGTGTTCTGTGGTAAGCAGCAGGAATTTCCACAGCAGCCATCAAGTTCTAGTAGACAGCTACGCTGTATGCAGCGCTGAGAGTTGTAGGAAATACGAAGTTAGGTTGCAATGACACCAAGAGGGGAAGCACCCAATCTGGGTCATAAATGTGGTCAGTGTAACAGTGCTGTGATGGAAAGATTCCTGCTAATCAGTAACCAGAATTACTCAAAACATGAGAGAGGGTGAGATCCACAGTGGGACAGAGTCTGGCTCATGGACAGCTGTGGTGTGGGTGCCTGCACCTCTTACACAGCATGGGGCAGAGTGAGGTCCTTCAAAGTGGCTTTCACAGCCAGCAGTGTAGTAAGCAGAGACCCCCACAAGAGAAAGGTGTTTCCATTCTTGAAAGAGAATGGGAAATCCTGTCCCTGTCAGTGACCTGTGGTTCCAGGTAGGGTAAATGGCCCATCCAGGCAGGACCAGGATTTGTCTATGTAGGCTCAGAACTCTCTTCAGGAATTTTAAAACAACATAAGTTATTTCCTTTCCAGATGTGTCCTTGTCCTTTGAGAGCTGTGATCTTCATTCCTCTTTCCCACCAAACTAATCTTAAACACTTTCCTGTGCTATGTCTCAGCTTTAAAAGCTGAGGGCCCTTATACAGAGGCACCACCTGATACTACAGCCCAGTCCTGGGAATTATCATGTAAAGAAGACAGACTCTAGGTCTCTCACATCCTGGTTTATGGTTTTCACTGTGACCCACTGCATGAAAGCAGCATGGCTGTCTTAGATGCTCCTCTTTTTTTAGTAAATTTGGCAGTATCAGTGTATGGTATAGAGCTTACTCTGCATTAGGTAAAATAATTGTAGACCCAGTCAGGGAAGTTAAGAGTAGGCAAGTTTTCAAACTTTTTTTACACTTGTCAGAACAGAGGTTTGATATGAAATCAAACCAAGTTCAGGAAGACTGCCAAGAAGTGTCCCCTCACTGCCCTAGCCCTTTTAAACTCATACGGCAAAGGAAAATGGTTGGCATTGCCCCTTTTCAGCCCACAGGTGGCAGACGGTGAAGGGACGGTCCAGTTCGATGGTGACAGCTATGCCATGGTGAGCCGCCCGATCCGCTGGAACCCCAATATTTCCACAGTCATGTTCAAATTCAGGACCTTCGCATCAAACGCCCTGCTGATGTATCTTGCTACTGATGACTTGGTAAGAAGAACCAGCTAACCTCCATGCTCCTTACAGATTTCATGGCATCTTTGCCGTGGCTGAATTCTTCATACTATGAAAACAAATAGTAGTTTGATGTAGCACTGTCCCAGTATGACATTTATTGCTTGGTTCAGTGCTGGCCAAGTGAAGATATTGTTATAGCGTGGAAGTTGACTGCCTAGTGTTTACTGACTGGGGAGCATTATGTTAGACTGAGGGGAACTCCAGCTTTTCCGAAATTTCTGATTAATTTTCATTTATCCCAAATGTTTACCTGTGCAAACATTGTCAGTTGTGGTTGTACATTCATAGTTTAAAATATCGTAGTGTGAGGCCAGGGAGAATATGGGAAGAGACAAGTCTTAGAAGTCCTACTGTTACGAAGAAAAAGTTTGTGTTTAATGCGAGTGGCATTAAAGGGGAACTGAATGGTGCAGCAAACAGGGTGCACTGGTGATGATGTTTCTACAGGGTCTACAAATGGTGCCTTTTACAGCTAAAACAGAGAATAGAAATATTAGTTATAAAGATGTTCAAGGTTTTTATTCACACACACTATTAAATGTGTGTGGATAACAGGGAGAAGTTATTTATAAAGACATCTGGCCAGATTTTCACATGAATCAGGACTAACTCAAATTCAGCATCTCTGATCCAGATTGATTTGCACGCCTGACTGGGAACAGTCCTTTCCTTAACCTTTTCATATGGGCCAGAAATTATATACAACAGTTCTCACCAATGTCTTAAAGAATTACTGAGCACTCACTATTTTACAAAAACTGTGTTTGTGTAAATCAGTCTTATTTCAGATTCCTACATTTTGGGAAAAATTATCAGAATTGTTGAAATTATCAAGGAGGAGGGTGCTCCTTCTGACTGACTATAGTAAAAGATAACATTTTATTATGATAATGAAGTAGTTTTTCTAATTAATTTTTATAACTGAATATTGAAAGTATAATTAATGTAATTATTTTAAATGGTTTTGTATAATTATTATTCATTTATGTAGTTTTCTAGAAAAAACTTATTAACTAAAAACTTGGAACTTCTGAAAAACACTAGGAACTGGAAGGCAACAGGTCCATGATACAATTTGTCTCTTAAGATATTGTCCCACTGTATAAAAACTTTGAGGATGCTTTTTCTAGTGATGCATGGATAGACATGCATAAGCATTTAAAATACTGAGTTTGTTAAATTTTACTCTTTTCTTCTTAACATAAATTTATGTTCATATACATAACATTATTATCACCGTTTTGCATAAGTATTCAGCACATGGTAAAGTATTTTCATTCTCCCTAGGTCTGAGCACAGGTGGAACTGTCCATGAGCAAAATGATAATTAAACTTAAAATTTCTCCAGTACATTCATGTTCTGGGTCATAGTTCCACCATTACTTACTTAATGCTGTTCATGCTGTCCAGTTACCTGGTTATTTGTTTTGCTCTTTGTATCCTGCCAGCTCTTTTTCTGTAGATAGTGCAGCATATACCATTGCTCCAGTCAGCCATCCTCAGTTACTGCTTAGATATTGGTGCCAGTGGTTGATGAGAATAACAGCTCTCTGTTGGTCCATCAGTACAGATTATTCTCTGAAAACCCTGGTAAAACAAGCCCATTTTACCATCTTTACTACTCTTGTTTTCTACCTTGCAAGTGTAAATCTAGCTGAGGTATGTAGTAAATGCACTAACTGTATTTACAGACATACACTTAAAGCTGAGCATTAGTTTCAGGCAATTATAATGTGTATTTCTGTCTTCAGTCTAAGAAAATAAAAGTACAGACAAGCCATCGAAAGTCCAGCTAAGTTGTTAGCAAAATTCCAACTAAGTTAGCAATCCAAAGGAGAAGAAAAGTGGAAAAAAGAACTTGTTGGCAGCAGACTTTCGTACATTACAGTCCTGGGCAGTAAATGCCTAAGTAGATTTTTTAAAAAGCTTGGAAAAAAGTTGTCTGTCGTCATCCAGGAAAAGAAAGTGTTTATTTAATATCATATGCCTCTTACCAAAGTGAACAAGAATCATAATTTATGTATCTATCATTTTCATTAACAGAAGGATTTCATGAGTGTAGAACTCAGTGGTGGGCGTATAAAAGTCAGCTATGATCTGGGTTCAGGTACAGCTTCTGTTGTCAGCAACCAAAATCATAATGATGGCAAATGGAAATCTTTCACCCTGTCAAGAATTCAAAAGCAAGGTGAGTTCCTGTGGTGTCAACACCATGACTTTCTCAGCTACCTGTGCAGTACGGCTAACCATCTAATCATGTGTAAGATGATATGCAAAACTGCTGGAATTATAAAGCTCTAGTGACTTAGCAACTTCTTTTACTTAGATTACAGGTGTGTTGACTTGCATGTGAGTGATTGCACTGTCAAACAGGCCTCTTATGAACAGGTAGCTTAATTTTCAGGCATATGTCTGCTCTACAGTTATGTCAGTTACGTTCTAAAATGCTTCTGAGTGGGGAAAAAAAGAAGCTTTTTCATCAGTTCCCTGATGCTGTTCAAAATCATAAAAAAAACCTGTGTGATCTTTGTTAGGACTGCAATAGCTTTCATGCTGTACAGTCCTCTCATGCTCAGCATATATCCCAAAGTGCTTAAAAAAGCAATGACTTCAGTACTGCCAGTACAGTATCTCAGCAGACAAACACAACAACTATTTTATATTCCCTAATGATATGCAGTGTGCCATTATCTGAATCTACATGGAAACAACTGGGAACATCTTCAAAAGTGCTACTAATTCTTTAACCTGTTACAAGTGCAAAATATAAAGTGGTGGCATTTGATAAGATCGCAAAGAATGCTGACTACCATGCTGGCAAAACCCCTTTTTTGTTGTTTTTAATCTAGGTATAGGACTGATAGAATATTACCTGAGCCAAATTGATTTTTTTTATGGCATCTTTGACATTCTCTGTGCCTTTATATCCTGAAGTGTTACTGCATTCTCAATCTTCAGGGTCACCACAAGCCTCTGAACACACCTTTCCTCCTCTGCCCACTGCAGTGCCAGCTCTCTACCTGACCTTCCCATCTCAAACACAGACCCGCTCTCTTGTCATCTGGCTGAAGTAGACTCAAAGCTCTCACTTGTACATTTGCTGCACCTTTAGAGGAGTAATGCCTTCTTGCTAGCCAGTTATCTTAGTTCATACTTAATTCAGGAGGTATTAAGATAAAATACAATGTCACATAATTGTAATTTATTAATACCATTCAAACACATTCTGTGTTTATAAAGAAGACATAGGTATAGAAATGAAAGAAAAATTGATCTGTTTACAGTAAGGTACAGCAGGAAAGTCTATCCTCCATTCAATTCTCTTTCACTCCTGAAAACGGTAGTTTGGTTTCAGGTTTTGCACATTTCTTCTCTCTTTTAAGGCATTTATTTAGTCAGCTGCTGCTACAAGAGACTCACCTGTGGGGAGAGCTTCTATCAGATCAGAGGAGATTTCCTCCCATCCTCGCATCGCTCCTTCCTCTCCATGGATTATACATTACCTCTTCTAGCCAGTCAGTCCTCCCTTTGAAATCTCCTAAGAGGTTGACAGGTCTTTCATCTCCAAACTCACTCTATTCCATCTTTAACCAGAAATCAGGCTGGTCACTTTTTTAGTTAAAATAAAGGTTAATTGCATTCCTTAGGTATGTAGATGGTGGGGAGGGGGGAACAGAGGAAGGGGAAAGTGTAGATTGTAAACTATATCTTGGATTTAACTATCTGAAGAAAAAAAAAATAAGGGAAGGAAAGAAGAAGGGAAGAACTCTTTCTTTGCATCACTATGGTAAAATATCCCTTTCTTCCTTGGGGGCTTCTCAGCATTTTTCACTGTGTCTTGTCTCTCTCATTGAACTTTATATTCTGTATTAATCCGTACATTAAAAATATACATGGAACGAGCATTTAAATAGGATGGTTGTATGTAGTGCATCTCTGACTCCAGACTGAGATTAGCCATGACAGCATCTGACTGCTTTGGGTTTGAAAATGGTTTAGAGTGACTGATCACCAATCTCAAAGGCACATAATGACAATGCGTAACAAACTTTTACACTAAAAAATCCTGCTCAAGTGACAACCTTTGGTCTGA
Source organism: Astur gentilis (assembly GCF_929443795.1). NCBI lineage: Eukaryota > Metazoa > Chordata > Aves > Accipitriformes > Accipitridae > Astur > Astur gentilis. The sequence goes on from NC_064884.1 coordinate 22,648,182, forward strand.
AATCACAAATTAAATGTAAAATGATCTCTTCTGTCTTGACTTCATCCTGAAGTGTTAGTTCCAAATTATGTTGACACAAAGAACATACCAAATTGAAACAGGTTTAGAGAATACATAAAAATAAAGCATACAGAATTGCTATAGCTTTTCAGGTTGTTATGGGAACAGAGGACAGTGCAGGTCTCTTCCCCTGCCCATAATTGACAGTTTGGAAATCCAGTGTCTGAATTGCAAAATACAGCCCTCCTTGCCTCTCCACTCACCTGGTAACCCTCCAAATATTTCTCTGTTTTTTTCTTACATTAAGACATCATTGTTCACGTCTGATATTTTGAAACCAATCTCAAATCTCTTCCAGCCAACATATCAATTGTAGACATAGACACCAATGAAGAAGAGACCATAGCAACAACTTCGACAGGCAGCCACTTTGGGCTCAACTTAAAAGGGCATGAGAAAATATATTTTGGGGGATTGCCAACCCTGAGAAATCTAAGGTAACGTGGCTCAAACCGATTTCTTTCTTTAGCTTTGTTAAGGGGATGTAAATGCAGCGTAATCTTATTCTCTGTATTTATTTCTCAAGTTCATTTGCAGTAAGTGAATGGTGAGTTCCCAATGTGCCCTATATTGCCACAGGAGACCAACGCTTTATTTGTACATGTTGTGGGTTTCAGTGTATTTCACGCAGCTCACATTACACAAATACAGTGGAAGTAGCAGTAACGGTGCAGTGCATCTTTCTGATGCTGTGCAAGAACCACAGCTGACTTTTTAAGTATTTTTTTTTATTTGATGAATAGAATTCGTGACTTCAAACTTATAGAAATGGCTCCGTATCAGCACAAAATTAAGCACAAGTGTTTACCTTGTGCATGAGTAGAAAAACTGAACTACAAACTACTCCTCATGGGATTACTCTTAAATGGGTATGCATGTTTTTACATAATCAGGGCCAGTATACTTTCAATATGTATAAAAATATTGTGTTAGATACCATTTAAAGTTATTTGTAGACATAAGTTTCTCTTTAGATTAAATTCCTCCTGTATTCAGGAATTAAAGTATATGATACAGTACTCTTAATATATTTAACATAAGTAGATTGCAATATGGCAACCTTTTCCCTTCACAAGCCTGATCCTGATTTTCTTATGCAAATAAAATTCCCAGTGTTTATTTTTAAAATATTGCATAATATTATTGATAAACTTTAACTTAAGCTTTAATAAACTAAAGAAATGGGATAACAGATACTTGAATTTAGTGACTGTATTACGTAGTTTTAAATAGACCAAAAAAGTTACTTAAGGTTTAAATGAATATTCAGCAGTTTTGCTATGACAAGAACAAGAGAATTCTGTGCTACAATGAACAGATGAGCAACAGAGAAACAAGCCCATTAATCTACGTCAGCTTTAGCTACATGGCATAATGACAGCCTTGAAGAGGTCCTGTGCACAAGGAGCTGTTGTGATAAATCCACAGGCTGTTACACAACTAAAAGAGTGGACATATTTGTTAATTTATTAGGTTAATAACTGACCTCTTGATGTCAAATCACCCAGCAATAAAAAGATCTAAGATCTATTTTACTCATGAAATATAACACTACATTATGTAATCGTGAAATCACACCAGTGCATAACAAAATGTCTAAAGCAGTTATCTTCCAGCATATCCTTTGTGGTTGCTAAGAAAATCAGCGTACCACAGCTACTTGGCCCTATGGCAACCATTCTGCCTGCAGCTATGATTCATCAGTCACTGGGGCAAGATGAACGTTATGGTAAATTAGAATAAAAAATAGTGAAAAGGGGATTAGGGCAAAGCTGAGCTACTGCAAACAATAGATGCTGAGATACCCATGATTTTGTAATTATCAGGTTGTGTTGGTTCTACCAAATTCTATTACATGGTTTGCTTTTAGTCATGACCAAGTATAGCAACAAATTATAAAAGCTCTCACATATATTACATTTTAAGGTAACTGTTTGCAGAGTAACCCTGTTAATGTTAATCATTATAGCCTGATAGTGCATATAGAATCTCACTATCTATTTTGTGTTGTTTGTAAATGATGTATATCTGCTTCATTGTGAAATATTTAAACCTTGCTAATAAGTATCATTTGCTACAATTAATGTAACTTGTTTGGGGTTTTTTTCCCCCTTTCTCCCTCATCCTAGTATGAAAGCAAGGTAAAAATAATCAGATTACTTGCATGACTTGCATGTGTCTAGTAAGTGCAGCTTCAAAGCACAGGCGGCAACGCAGAAGCAGCGTGTGGGCAGTATTTATACCAGCTGTTATGCTAAGGCTGTTAATTCAGCGAGTTGCTCCTGCTGCAACAAGCAAAGCTGCTCCCAAGTGCTTAACACTGTCATCTTACATGCCGTGCACACACCTACATGAACAACTTTTCTTTTCTTCACACAGCTGCTTACTTCAGCTGTGTTTGTTTATGACACTGGAATGCCGCGGAAGCAAAGCTGCGGCAAGCGGTATTGCCGAGGTTAGTTCCGATCTCCAGGCTGTAAGAGCAATGTAGTCCCAGGTCAGGTGAGGAGCGCTGCACTCTGAGGCAGGGAAGTAGCTACTGAGGAAAGTACGAAAGTGAAGGGCAGATTTTTGTGAATTTTGTCACTTCTGAGTTTAAGAACAGGAGGATGAGAGAGGGATAGGGCAGATCACCTGTTTCTGACTGTGTTTTTGGTTTGCAACTATTTGTGTCCGTTACTTTTGCTTTGATACGCTCAGATATGAACTGAACTTCACTATGTTTTGCAGCTTAATTCTTGGCTTGAATTAGAAAAAATGCAACTTCACCTCCCCTGACCCCTGATCCTGAGAAAAATTTCTGGAGCTTGGGAGGAAATAATCTTTGCTTGTGTTCCCTTGAAACTGATCCTAGTTTGGCAAAAAAAAAACAAAACAAAACAAAACAAAAAAGGCCAAGAATTTATGCAAGATCTGAATGAACTTGGACGTTGTTTTGTATGTTTTGGAAGGAAACAAGGGAAAAAGGAAGTCTTAAGAAAACATCAATGTTTGCAAGGATTTAGAGTTCATATGGGTTGGGAATTATAAGATAACAGCCACTGCTTGTAACGGGGCAGCATGAGGGCAGTCTGTAACTGGCCAGGGCAGGAAGGGTGTAAGAACATGAATGGTATCTGGATGGCAAAGACAGGAGACTGTGGGCACTGCTGACAATGATATGGCAAAACTGTTCTGTTGCTGGGAAGATGAGTCTATAAAGGAACTGGGGAAGAGCTAGGAAACAAAAAATCAAAAATGAAAGGTGACCATAACTACATGACTGTAAATAAAGCAAAATAATGGATTATTTCAGCAAACCAGATGCTTGCATTAACTTATGCAGAGGATGCTAATTTGCCAGCCAGCAAATACACCACGCTTGCTAGGATGGCTATAATGCAAAGAATGGCTTTCAGTACCAAAACATGCAGCTGAATAGTACATGTGCAAAATGGTTTTATTTTGTAATTAATATTCTTTAAAATCTTTTCTTTCCTTCCAGGGAGCTGAAGTGTTAGGGTTTTTTATCTCCTTATGTTTTAACTCCTTATTTATTTTCCAAATTCATTTTTCTTTCTTTGAGCTGTTCATATTATTCAGATATTCTAGTAAACACTCATGGGTGATATTGTGAGTGCATTAACTAATGCTTTTTTTCTTTTTGGATTTACTCTCCATGGTATGAATGGCAACTTTTTTCTGAAGTGACTTTATAAGGCTTTTCTTCTTGCAAGCCTGGTTCAGATGTGCTCACTCTGGTGTTCCCAGGCCTGGGAAATCATAATTTTGCATTCAAGCATGCTAGCTTTTCTCAGGGCTTTTCTCATTTCTTCTGTCAACCAGCTGATGAGCCAAACCATGGAACTTTGAAATTCTAGTACAATATTTTCCTGTCTTGGATGGATAGTTAGGTTCTGTAACAAAACTGTTTTGTTTTCTTTAACTGCCTGAGAAAGTCAAATGTATTGCTGTGTCATAAGAAAATACACAGCAGTTTTCAAAGGAAAGATATTGGGAATATAAAATACATAGAAAACAAATGTCAGTCTACCTGAACATAAAGAATTCCTAAAGCATAAAAAAAATCAAATGAAATTTTTTTTCAGAACTTGGCAAAGACTTTACCCAAAGTGTTTGTATGCTGCTGAAGTTCCTCTTTCATTAGGATCTAACAGGCAAAAAGATGAATGAAACATCTGTCTTCCAGTTAAGCTCTCTCTTTATTGTTATGATTTCCTAGCTTGCATCTTTCTGCTTTGCCTAAGGAACAACTACTTACTTATTTCATAGCTCACTGCATTTAAACATCAAAGGTGACAGCAATCCTTTACCAAAACAAAAAAAAACAACCTCCCCCCCCCCCCAAGAAAAAACAAAGAAAGAAAAAAAAGAAAGAAAAAATGGCAAAGAGGACTGTTGTAAATTGGAGGTGAGATGAATCTCCTGTTACACCTTTGAGTGATGCAAGGCAGAGTGCGATATGTGCTCATAGGTGGTAGAAAGCAAGATGTATTCATTTGAGTGTATGTGTGTGTATTTATGAAAAAAAATCAAGCATCTGTGCATCTGAAAGTGCATGTGTTTGTGTCTGGCTGACTGTGTTCTCCCTAAACTCTATTTTTGAAAACCCATGTTTTTTTAGGCCTGAAGTGAACTTAAAGAAATATACAGGTTGCCTCAAAGAGATTGAAATTTCAAGGACACCGTATAATATATTGAGTAGTCCTGATTTTGTTGGTCTAACCAAAGGATGCACGCTAGAGGTTAGTCTGACTTCCATGTATTTTGGGTTTAATGGGTATAAATGTTTTCTGGCTTCTGATTTTATGGCATAACATATTAATTGTATAAGGCATATTCAGACACACATTGGGATCTAACCTGAAAATCAGAACAGTTATATTTAGGAGAAAGAAAGATGAATGAGTCTGATCAGCAAGTAGACCAGTTTTCCAGATCCTAACTTCTTGGACAGGATCCCTGGCCAATTGTGATATCCCTATCCCTAAAGGGTAGGATTTTCTAAAATGCTTAGCAATGGTCTAGCTTTGTTTCAGCTGACTAAAATGGGAATTATTGACATTAATGAGGATAGAATTAGGCAGCGATAATATTGCAAAAACCTTAAAAATTTTGATGCACATAAAATCCAAGGATTTAAGTGATTATTATTTTTTAAAATTGTTATTATAAAATCATTCACTACAGAACACCTAAGGTACTTTGGAAATCACCATATATTTGGGGGTAACTGAAACAAAGTCACCTTTAGGACAGAAATGTAAAGCACTTACTGTTATGAGCTATCACTGAGCTGGAAGGCATATTTCTTACTGATCACTAAGAATGTGCAAAATTGGTGTCGTTATTTTAACTTTAAATACAACTCAAGTCTATTTATTTTCAATTATTGCTGCTTCTAATTAAGAGGCCTTCAATGTATATAAAATCAAAGGAATCTGATCCTAAGTTTGGGAGAGACTATAGTAATTTTCCATGGAAAAGAAGAGTCTTTGTATATAAAAAAATATTTCCAGTGACATTTGTCTCCCAATAATGTATTTCTTCCCTGGAAATATATACTATTGAAGATAGTTTTGCCAGCAGATGTATGATCTGGAGTTCCATATCAGCTACCACTACAGTAAATCCAAGTGAGTTGTTAACCTGATGCTCTCCAAACATTTTTCTAAAAAACATTAAAAATTTCCTTTGAACAGGGACTGGATCTTGGCCAGGTCAAAATAAAGATGAGGACCCTCTTTTGCTGTGTTTATCAGTTGTACCTCTGGCCTTCATCAGAGCAAAAAGCACACAACAATAGGACTCTCAGAGAGGATATTAGACTAGATGGATCTGTCATGAGATGGCCATTTTTAAGTTTTCAAGTTTGTGATAAAGCTAAACTGCAAACGGCCAGATTGCTCAAATGCTTTTAAACCTTACCAGTTTAGTTTCAGCAGAATTTTTTTACAGAAGTACCTATTTGTTTTGCTTTATTTCAGATTCTTTCCTGAATAGGAAATAAGGATATTTGTTCATTTGTTCATTTTCTCCTGTTGCTATGAATCTTAGGAAGTACTTTGGTTTTCACATTATTTTGTAACACTTGAGATTTTAGAGTATGAAATCTAATTGGATTAACCATTTTGTTGGGGAATTAAATAAAATACTCTAATTGTACAGAACAGGATATGTAGGATAATTAAGAAGTTAAGTAAAAGCAGGAGATAAAGGCTGGATATATGCTCAATTATTTAAATGCTCTCAGGTTTCAGAGAAAGGTGAACATCATCAGCAGTGACTTTATCTGGCATAATCTACTATCTCTAAACCTGAAAACAGTTCTACTGTACTGAAAAAAATGGTGAGTTAGTTTAGAAAAAGTCACTGTTTCTATAGACTGGTCTTCTGCAGCTGGAAGAATACATGAATTGGCAGCGATGACAGAAAATCTTCAGGAGCATGTACCGATTTATTATTTGATGACATATTCTGCTCTTTAAATTGTGTTAACGGCTACCAATGTCCAAAGAGTTGGGCCATACACAACGAGTGCTTTGTTTATGAGCCCGAGACATCAAGAAAGCAGTGGTGCTTAGTGAAGCAATAATGATGAAGCAATAATGACTGATTAATGAAAAGTATTTTCTGGGCATGCCTGACAAATAATAGAATCTAGTTTGTGTTCATATTGGCTATTGTATTGATTTAAAAGCAAAATCCCACTGTATTAACTCAGTGGAAAACATTCATATAAAAAAACACCTGTAAGCAGTTGTTTTTAATCCAAGAGGATATACCAAAATAAGACTGGATCTTTGCCTTCCTGTAAGACAGGGTTCCAGAAATACTCTACTGATGCCAGATGTATAAATGTAAGTTAGTATTTGCACAACACTTTGAGAAGTAAATGGCTTAGTGTTTATTGTTACTTTCCATCTTTTCACACTAGTTATATTTACATAGTTTGTTATTTTAGTTAAGAAATCTTTCTGCAAGTTCATACTCTTGCTTTTAATCCTACTAATGCAATTTCCTGTTGTCTTCTTCCTACAGAACATTTATACTGTTAGCTTCCCCAAGCCAGGTTTTCTGGAACTGCAGCCTGTCTCCTTTGACATGGGCACAGAAATCAACCTCTCCTTCAGCACCAAGAATGAGTCTGGGATCATCTTGTTTGGCACAAGTGGCACAGTTGTCCCCCCCAGGAGAAAGCGCAGGTACACTGGAAGGAAACCTGCCCCTCTGAGGAGAAAGCGCAGACAGACAGGGCAGGTACGAGGAATCTAGCAAAAGATAAAGAAAACCCACAATTTCACTGAACTTCTTCCACTTGGTTGGATTTAAAGCACTGTCAGACGTTTATACTTAAGTTAAAATTCAGTGCTTGGGAATAAATTATTTCCAATGTTATCCTTTATCTGATGGAGAATCTGATAGAGGCTCAGATTTGGTTTTTTGCATTGGAGTAACTGTTTCTTTTAAAGATTTATAGTAAGGCATCCATTGCTTGTTGATAAACAACAGATTTGTTTTTCTATCATATAGATTCTTCCATGTTGTTTTTTTAATCAAACCTAAATATTAGAGGATACTGTTCTTCGCTCATTCTGAGGACTACATATACACTACTAATGCTTGGAAACGTCTCTCATTCCTGTTCACACAGACATAAATGAGAATCATTCTGTTTCCCCTGAGACCAAAAAAAAAAAAGGGGGGGGTGCTGCTAAAAGCAGTGCAAGATAAGCCCCTTGTTTGGCATCACTGCTGTGGGATACAGGATTTAAGAGTACACCAACCTCTCCTTGTCTCCCATAAAAAAAAAATTTACAAATTTGCAGTATAAATCCTTTCCGAAGAAGGGAATAGAGTCAGTCTTATCAGAGGAAGTACCTACAGAGTCCGAGTGACTAACTGGTAAAAGTGTAATTGCTGTTAGAAATTATTAAAATCTTGGTTAATTAAAAACCTCACAGACAGACATACTACAACAGAGATAAAGAGAATAGTTTGGTGCTTTCTTTGTTCAGGACTTCTGGGAAATGATATTTCATTATTTTCCTTCCTGCCTGTTTTGGAAGAGAGCTCTCGGTGACCTGGAGGAAGATGCTCCAGGGAGAGCGCATTATAATGGCTCACTCGCATGACATTAACTTCAGGGTAGGGGCTCCTTTATCACTTCCCAGCTCTTCAGGTCACAGAAGTGAGCATGGCACTCATTGCTATAGTAACTGCAGGTTAGATCCTGAAATCTGCTACAACATGACATTGGTTGCTAGAGTAACTACTAGCGTGATATCCCAGCCCTCCAAAGGCAGAACTCGCACTGAGATCAATGCTATTCAGGACTTGTGTTTTTAAGACCAGGCCTTGTAACAGCAAAAATCAGAAGAACTGTAGCTTAGAAGTCTCCATCCTTCCCTGCAAATAGGTATGCAGAGAGTTAAATCTTTTGATGAGGCTTTGCAGCATGACCTCGTTTTACCCATTCCTAATTACAAAGATACAAGAGAGTCTGAACGTAGCAGCAGCAGAACTGAAACTACAGTATCTTGTCTATGGTGAGCAAATTAAAAACTGGTGTAAAAAAAAAAAGTACACAATGATGTAAAACTAAGTGAAATAATTTCTTTCCAAATATAACTTAGATTCTCATACCAACATATACGTTGCAGGCCTACTATGCAGTGTTCCTGAACAGAGGTCGACTAGAAGTGCACATCTCCACTGGGATACGGGATCCCCACAGAATCACCATCAGACCAGAAGTTGGCGAGTTTCACGATGGCAGAGCACACTCCATCCGGATAGAACGAGCTAAAGGGTAACAAACACCTCTAAGTGCTACAGACCACACAGCACAGTTAATTCAACAAAGCGAACATACCGATGTCTTTAGCAATCCATGTAAATGCTTCCGCTGAGGCAAAGAATTTAGTGTAATTCCATCCTTATCCAAAAATTTTTAGAAGTTAGTTTCTGACAGTGCCTATTATTTTGCAGAGCTGGGTTTACATGCTTTCCTAGGCTATCAGCCTGTTTCCCCAGAGACCTGCATTTGTCTGAATTGGCATCTTTAACCTTCTGATTCTTGGCAAATATTTTTATTAATGAAATCCGTGGATGCGAAATACTGCTGTGGTACAGCAAATCACCTTTTCAAGACATGTAGAAAATGATTGTTTTCAAAGTATATGAACAGCAACAGCACAGCAGGCTGTAGGCTTTTTGAGATGCCATGTGCCAGTGTACATGAGGTGGTGTATACGATGGTGCCTAGCTAAATATAGTAAAACAATGGAGACACACAGTTCCAGATAAACAGCAGTCATTCTTATTGCTGGAAAGCCATTGCAGACCTTCTCAGACGATGTTCTTTTAAACAGAACTTCACTTAAATTACTTTGCCCTTTCTCAGACATTGTAAAAAAATGCTAATTACAATTCACCATTCAGAAAGTGATCAGAAAGAGCACTACTGTAGTGTGTAGGAGTCAGGCAGACAGTATTATTTATGGCCTGGAATAGCCCTTGTTCCAAGCAGGGTTTTTTGTGGACATTTGGACATACAAATGTGTACATTCAGTAGATTAGTGCTCTATGCACAACATTGTTCTGCTTTGTTTAAAAAAAAAAATAATAATCAGAAACAAGATGTGACATCCAGCATGTTACAAAATACGCTCATCTAAGCACACTGAACACTAGGCTTCACCCTCTTACCCCCACAACACTGCAGCCTTCTTGAGCAACAATTCCTGTCTGTCTAGTCCTGAGATGCCCTTCTGTCCTCTCTATAATTTGCTTTGCTTTGCTTTGTCTTTTGTCAGTATAATTTTCTGACTGAATTTCTATTGTATCATTAAAAAAAATCTTGTAAATAAAGCCTTCAGACAATATCTCTTCCCAGCTTCCATGACTAGTTTGAGGTAAAACTGTAGATTCTTTGAGAGAAAAAGTTATGTTGGAAATGGATAACTGCATTTTGCGAAATATTTTGTCTGTCACTGTGACAGAACACAAATATGCAGATGGTAATAAGAAGCACTAAACAGCAAAGAAAGTTCTTTTATGGAGTACAGTAACTTGACCTGTGAGAGTAGATCAAGACACAATTGCTGTACAATGTCATCCAGTGATGATGCTTGTTCAGATGAAACCTCTGTGTTTTCAAAGTAGCTCTGTTACAAAATAAATTGTCTGAACTCTGCAGCTTCTGTAACCTAAAATATATGTGAAAAGGTATAGATTAAGATTAACCCCTCCTCTGCTCATCACAAGCTCAAGCTTTATTTTATTCAATACGAGGAACACCCTTTGAAAACTCTTTAGAGAGATAATTATCCATATAGTTACAAAGTATTTGCTTTCTCTTCCAAGGTAATTATAGGATACTGTTGAAGACTAATGCACATCATTGTATGGTTCTGCTTGGAGCCAAAATGTTTGCTATGGTAATGGCTAAAGATGAGACAAAAGATGAACTGTTGCATGCTGATGAAAATACCGACAACCAGTAGCCATGGCTAACATGCAGCAGCACAAAAGATAACTCATGTCTTGGCAGCCTGATTTCCCTACACTTCCTCTGAAGGCAGTGGAGAGAAGTGTCCTCTCTGGGACACTTCACAGAACCTAAATTAGTCTGTTGCTCTGAATTGCCCCCAGAGAAATCTCTCTCCTATTTCCACTGCTGAAGGATCTGGGGAAAATCCTAGAGACTGTCCCAAAAGATAAGTCTTTAAACGCCCCCTTCCTCCAATCCTCTGAAAAATGAGTTACTTTCTTACTCTACAGCTTTCTAGGCCAAATGAATCCCTCCAAAACTATGAGGAAACTGGACAATTTGCATGTGGTACAACAGTTATCTAATTCAGGTGCTTAAGTCACTATCCAGTTCTGTCTAGGACTTGTGTAAATAACAAACCAAACATTTTACATATGAAAACTGGCCTCTTTTCAATAAACATTTTCAATATTCAGGTGCTAACATTTGTAATTATTGTTAAGGAAGAATATTGGAGTTCCATATAATTTTGCAGCTGAAAAAAGTGAGGTTATTTGCCAGAAACTGATTATTTCTGATATGTCGTAAGGATGCTCAGTAATTCTGAAAAATCAAGCTACTTACTTATAGATGCCCAATTTGGGTTTAGATAACTAACTGTAGTCAAAGATGCTTGAATAGTTAGGTCCTGATGCTTAGCATGACTGTAACACATTTGAAATAAAAACTGCACTTCATAAATCATATCAGAGTTTAGCAGAGACACATACAGCTTTTTTTTTGAAGTCCTGATTCTGTCCTGCCTAAATTCTATTAAATACAGTCTAACAACATGAAGAAATTATGCCAACTAGCATTCTACATTCACCTTCAAAAATACTGAAGTTCTTATCCAGCCTTTGCAACTCAGCTCACCTTGAGCTGGATTTGTTCAGAAGTTGGAGATTTTCTATGTTTCATCAATGGTAAATTGTCCCAAAGACAGCAGTTAAATTTTTTACTCTTGTTGCTATACCTTATTATGTCTATTACCCATCAAAATAATCCACTGTCTCTCAATTACATAGCCTTTACATTAACGCTGCTTTCTCAGTATACACAATGTATGGCTTGGCAAACTACTTTTTTCACTTTCTGTCCCCTATACAATGTTTCCTTGTAAATGTGGTACAAACCCGCAACATTTGCATCTCAGTAGCTTTGACAGGCAAGAGCTTCCAGCTTTTCTCTCACATCTGGATTCTTGCTTTTACCAGAACAATGCTCTTTGCCGTATTCACCCCTTTCCTCTTTGCTCTTTTTTCCATTACTGGACTTGGCTTGGTCAGCCTGTGGCGCTGTGCTTCAGAAACTTCTACCTTCCTCTGTTCAACCTTAACAGTATCTTCCATGGGACTGCTTTGTCTTTAACTTGTAGCATCTGCATTACCCATGAGAATGAATTACAGCACTTGCATCAGTACATGGTGACAATCTGTAATTTTCCTACTCTGCCATCTCCCCCAGAAAAAAAGCTACCAGATCTTTGTACAGTATGTATCTGTGGTTGATTTTGTAATCAGAGCAGTCTGTAGCAGTGTTTGTACCCCAGCAAGGAGATAACAACCTGTACAAACCAGGAAATAGGGAGCCAAAAAAAATGTGATCCCAGGCAGTTCCCATCCTGCTGAGCACTAGATTGTATCTACCATCACACTACAGCAGGCTTGGCCCTAACCATGTCAGTGTTGCCACACTACAAACCACTAATTCCTGTTCAACCAGTGACTGATATTATCGCCTTCCGCAGCACAGCTTTACCAAGCTCTGTCAGAGAACTACCAAGGAAGCATAGCAGTAGCTGAAAACCTTCTAGTGGTTAATATGCATTTAAAGTGAGCTGCTAATTACATAATTTGAGTTGCTCAGTGTTATAGCTGGTGTAGGAGTAAATGGGGCCTGCAAAATGGTGATTTCAGTACAAGCAAAAACCAGAGTAAAATATGTATTTCTTTGCTTTCAAATCTTTTTCACAGGATGTTCACTTTTCAAGTAGATGAAGACAAAGGCCAGACTCAGAGATTGCCAACAGACCAGCCCATCTCTGTTAAGAAACTCTTTGTGGGGGGTACTTCTTCTCAGTTTCAGACTGCACCTCTCAGAAACATACCACCATTTGAGGGCTGTATATGGAATCTTGTCATTAATGCCACGTAAGTCTCACTGATGCCAACAAATGTCCAGTTAATGAGGCCTGGTTAACTACCTTGGCTGCCAAAAGAAACTTCAGTGTTGCAAGGAATCATGCTAACAGCAAAACCTATAACATGATCTGTTTTCTTAATATGCCCTTCCTTTTTTTGTCTACAATATACGCTCCATAAGCCATGCAATTAATGAACTATTTTACAGACAAGCCAACAGCTGTCTATTTATCCATAAAGTCAGAGAAATTCAACAGTAATGCTGCAGTAAGTCTTGCCTCAGTGAAAGGTATTTATGTCGTACTATAACACTTTATTTAAATAAGGCTGATCTCCAAGAGTATACAAATTCTGAGAACCACCATGAAAATTAATTTGCTTTGTGGAAAGTGCATGCTGCAGTAATCTGGAAGGAACATTTAAGTAAAAAGAAAGGGAACAGTTAATAAAGTAAATTGTCTTTAGAAAGTTCCCATCTAAATCTTTCTTTTACTTAACTGAAATACCTAAATTAGGATCTCATGACCCCACACTCCAGCAATGTATATCAGAGAGAAGGCCATCTCCGCTATGTGATTCAGCCTACCTAGGCTGGTAAAATTTGCTAAAGAGGATGCCTGTCTCTCTGCACTGGCTGTAGGAAGGAAAGCCAGTGGTGACTATCAATCACCCCTAATTTAAGTGTCCCACCTCTGTACCTAAAACAGAGGGGATGAATCCTGGCTCTTGTGTCCTGTGAAGTGGAATTACACTGCAGCATATAGGCATTCTTTATAAATGGGTGATAAAAAGGCAGAAAAACTAATAACAGACATTGATTTCTTTGTGTGTTCTCAGCCCCATGGACTTTGCTCAAACCGTGTCCTTTGAAAATGCAGATATTGGCCAATGTCCCTCTCTAGAACCAGAAGTTAGGCCACCTGAGGATGGAGATAAACCAATCCACACAACAGTCCTGATCCAACCTGAACCAGACACTAATGGGGAGAAAGAAAGACCAAGGACGACTCCTGCTTCCCCTCCTCCTCCAACACCATCTCTATCTTCAGCACTTGTAAGTGTAGATTACTTCACTCAGGTAAAGTTTGAAAAGTTTCTTTTTCTAGGCAAAACTGAAAAGCTAGCCATTAAGAATAATGAAGTAATTTGCCACAAAAGTAGTAACAATTCAGCATGCTATTGTAAAGGGAACACCCTGTTTCAGGTCAGTAAAACCTGAGGATAATGGAAAACTGGTTGATGTCATTTGTTTGGATTATCACAACAGTAATTTAAAGAACAATATAGAAGTAGAATTCCCTTTGGCTTGCATGCTTAGCCCTAAATCCTTGCACTTCAGGATGTAAGACAAGCAATATCTGATTGGAGGTGGAAGGGAAATTTTCCTATGGGAACTCGATGTCATTATGATATTTCTTGTGCTGTTCTCTGAAGCCATGTCAGTGACAGGATGAAGAAACAGGTAAACCAGAGAGGTTTGCTTGATATGGCAATTCCTCCACTGCTATTTTATAACTTTAGTCAGGAGACTTACGAACTTAAGAACTGAAACCCCAGTCACTGCTAAATTGAGCTCAACAGTTCCCAGAAATCTTAAATAGCTAGGTAGGGCAAGCAGTCTTCTACAATGAAATTTAAGAAGAAACTTCTTCTGCCACGAGTGCAGCAGTTTTACACGTTGATGCAACATTTTACTGTCCAGAAAAGATACGTTTAGATAATCTGAATATTAAACTGAGTAATTTATCCACTGGAAGATATCCTTGCGGGGGGAAATCCTTTGCATTTTATTACACCTCCATACAACCAACAGGTTTAGGCAGGATATAGTTCAGTATGGGTGAGGTTTCCAAACAATGTGAAAAGGCTGCACATTTCCTAGTTAGGAGCCTATTTACACTACCATAATAAGACAGTTTTGAAAAGTTAACAACCAGAATATTTAACTTCTCTTTTTATATATATCAAATACAAAAGAATCAGTAATTTTGACAGTTGCTCCCAGACTGCCTTCATAAGATCTTTTAACCATTTTGGGAGGCACTCCCATGCTGGGTCAGGTTTAATCTTCATTCCCATTTCAGACGTCTTCACTCACACATTACAGAACACCGAGTTTGTTGGTGTTGGATTTTTCTGTGTGACCCAGAGATTAAGTTTATCAATTAATTGCATGAAGACCACAAAAAAAAAAAAAAAAAAAAAAAAAAAAAAAGTTGTGATTTTTCAGTGGGTCAGTTGGGTATAAGTCTGTCAGAGACAAAGGAACCTGAATTCATTGTCCCAGTCACTCCGTTACCTGACTTATTTTCAGAATTCATATCTGGTTTTTCGTGGACATAGGCAGGATTTCTAACTATGTTTTCCTACAAGAAATGGTACAAAAATTAGGCCAAACCCTCTAACTCATTAAGGTTTATTTACATTTGAGCTTCATGGCCACCTTCATTGGCCAGGTACGTATGGCACAGCTTTATCTAGAAGGACTTGTCAAGCACAGCTGAAGTCTCCACAGCACATGCAGCCATCTGCGTACCTGGAAATGGGAGCCTGGGGTTCAAGATTGGCAAGCTCCGTCTTAGTCATTACCCTGCCCCGAAGTTACATTTATCGGCCTTTTAATGCTCTAGGGCAGCATTTTTTATTCATTCCCACAAGGTGGAGTAGTTGTAACACGAGGGCTCCGATGCATCTTTCTGTTTGCAGTTGAAAGTAAGCAAACTTGCAGTATAAGGCGGCTAACACAGAAAGATAAGGAACCAGGCAACAGCAAGGTATAAAGGGTGATCCGGTTAATGCTCACTGTTGTGAAAGAGTGCAATCATATTATCCCTTGATCAAGCATTATAAACAAAACAACACAGAAGCGTGTGAGAGAGCAAGTGCACACTTTCTAAGACTCTAAGCACAAACTTTCAAATAGCAAAATTGAGAGGAATAGATCTACTCATTAATACCAGAAACTACTTCCATTGTAACTAGGTGAGTTTTGTATATCACATATCTAGAGCCATGATAAACGTGTAACTAGGTGAGTTTTGTATATTACGTATCTAAAGCCATGCTAAACGTGAAATAGGAGTTCAAAATAAAAATCTAAATGAAACACCATTACTCCACTTTCTCTCATGGAAAAAATGAAACTGTTTTAGTATTCTGAAGACTTGAAACTATTTTAAATAAGGCAAGCTTTTGGATAGTTTTTATGTTCATCTAAGTAAATTCTCCAAAGTATTTTTCTGGGGAATGTTGCAACAAAATAAGTAACTACAGTCTAATAATGAGATAGCACTCATATGACAGTTAATTATACAGGAGTTCAGTGTAGAAGGGCTGTATATGGAAAATATACAGCAGAAAAAAATTATTTCCACGTAGTTGGCTTTAAAAAGGTACCTGTTCTACTTAAGTCCTTTCAGGACCTTTTTTATCTCTTATTATCCATCTGCATGTAAAAGAGGAGGGGAGTTCAATCCCAAATGAGAAAAACAAACAAACAAACAAACAAAAAACTACCCTCTACTATAGGCCAGACAAGATCTAGAAATAGGATAGCTGGGAGATACACTGGTCACCAGTCTGCTGCTGCTTGCTACAGATGCCAAAATGTTTCTCAACATTGGATAACTGCTGCTTCTGCCTCATGTTATTCACTGCTTCTCAGGATTTGCTTGCCACTGAAATGAAGAGTGCCAGCATTACTTCTGCATTTGACTCCATGACGGTATCTTCCACTATTTCTCCATGCACTACTTCATTGTTTTATTAACACTATTCAATGAACTGTGGGGACTGCTTCAGTGGTGGTCCCTTTTTCCCCTAATTACTTTCTTTGTAATTGCTAGTACAGCATTGTTTGTAGAGAATGTGTGACAGTCCACCAGTGGGCTTTTCTGTTCTTCATTTCCACTGTGTGATAGACACCTAGCTTCTTGACTTACCAGTCAAGTCCCTGACATCTGACAAGACTGGACTAAAGTGCAGCTGAAGACTTCAGTCTTGAGGCTCTCAGGTAATATGGGAGATTATTAAGCAGCCAGGTTTAAACCCAGGACACCTGAAGGGCATTACTGAAAAAACAAAGCTGGGCTATTTTAATATAGGCTGATGATCCATGCTTAGTTCACAGTCTTGTGAAGGCTGTAAAGCTGGCTGTCCTTAGATAAAGTGAAAGCAGACATGGGGCTGTGAATAAAACCTGGAAGTTTTTTAAGCATGCCCTACTGATTTTTTTATCTTTTTCTGACATTTCCACATCACCCTAATGAATGTTCACTATTAGCAATCAGTATTTATCAGTAATTAATCAGTGTATGCTTGGTATGATTCCAACCATAACTGTGTTTGGCACTCTCCCCGACTCCTTGCCCTTCCTTACAGTCCTCTGGCTGGGATGAAGAAAAGCTGCAGTGTTTGCTGACGCTGGGGAGCAGCTAAAGTGTCAGAGACAGACCCTTTACTGACATATACCAGCCTAGGACTGAATTTACTGTCAGAATATGTCCTTTTACCATGTAATATGTAAAAGCGTGCCACAGGAAAGTGTGTGTATCTTCCAATTCTTTCCAGTACCAGTAGTTAGTCCCTACTGTAAGTATTATATACACAATATTATTATTAACATAGTTGTTAAACTTCTAGATAAACCTATAAAGCTTAAAATAATTAGAAACTTTACCCAGCACTATGGGAATATGATTTTTTTTTCTATTTGATGATCACTGGAAGGCTGCTATCACACATTCATAACTTTGTTTGGTCCTGCTGAATTTTCCCTGTTTTTCCCCTCCATTGCACACTGATGTGTACTTGTCGTAATGCATGGTGTTCTACTCTGTCATATTCAACCCAAAGCATTCATTGTGGACAACTAATTTTTAGAAGTGCTCTACACTGTTGTGAAGGTTTTTGTGACGTGTGAAAGCAAAAAATATAACACTACTGAAAAACTGAGTGAGGGGGGAAAGAAATTTCCTCTTTGTGTATGAAATCTCAGTGTCTGATGAGTTACTCATGACATTTTCAAAATTTTTCACAGAAAGAGCTCTTTGCCAGCAAAACACTGCACCTTGTGCTTTGCAAGTCCCCGCTGAGTCAGGGCTCAGATAAGAGACTGTCGCCAATCCAAAATGGTATCAACCACAGTGCTTAAAAACAGAGCTCCCGCCTATCAAAGTTTGTTTTTTTCCCAGCAATGTTGTCCTGATACTGTGTTGTGTTAGATCCTTTGAGTAGTTTCTTCACAATACTCCCAGTGGGAGGCAAAAGCTAGACATGAGTAGGATCTGGTAATTACCATGGTCTCACATTGCCCCAGGCACCCCTAAACAAGAGCTTTAGGGCCAGAGATTAAAAGACCTGGTGAAATTAAAAAGAGAAAATTATACTGGGCAGAAGATATTTTACCTTCCATTGTTGCATCACTTTAAGATTAATAGAAGTGGAACAGATAGGGAGGGGTTTTTCTTTACCCCCTGGGTAATGTGTCTACATTAGCTCAGGGAGTTCAACAGTTGTTACTTCTATCCATCAGTTATTTGGATTCCCTTATTGTTTGTGGGGGCCTTTCAACAGCACCAGGGGAAACAACAGCACATTAAACAAAGAATGTGATTGCAAAACAATATAAAGAAGTAAAATGGAGGACTCTGACAGGTGCAGGATCTGAAACTACTTTTAACTCATTATTTTTAAGGTGACTAGATTTCAAGTCAACATTAAAGCATCCCTTTAAAACTTAAGTCTTGCTTCATTTCTGTAAGAGAGCATCCTACTGTGTAAAACTCAGTTATGTGAGCTAAGAGTACACTGAGCTGCCTGTAAATTACTTAAGACTCTTGTAAATGTCCACTGGTGGCATGAAAGCAGCAATGTTCATATATTACTTTTATTTGCTTTTACAGCCAGCTTAATGAGCTCTGCTTTTACACCAAGTTCCTGTCATACTGGTTTATAACTTTAGCTGGTGTGATGAGACATCAACACACTGGAAAACTGCAGGGCAGTGTCTAGATGAGGTGGAATATTCTCAGGCTGAGCAGTTGGAAGACTTCTAGCATGCGCACAGCTGAGACAGACACAAAATATGAAGTTTGTATGATCGCTGTATATTTTGCAGGATTCCTGTGCTGCTGACACAGAACCAGCCATTTTGGAAGGTGGCAAGCAATTTGGTCTTTCAAGGAACAGCCACATTGCAGTTGCATTTGATGACACCAAGGTGAAAAACAGGTATATTGTTTATTTCAGCAATAAGTTTTGATGGAATAATGTAAAAATAAAATGCCCCTCCTAATATTCTCAAAAGCATCTCCCAAAATTATGGGCATAACGTGAAAAAGATCACATCCCATGGCTAATTAATTTCATTAAGCAAACATAAAAAGCATTAAAGCATGAAATCTAGGCCATGAAGTGCCCACCTAAGTAGCTCTCACAAAAACAGTTTACCTCTTTGTTTCTAAAGGTTTGGGTGTACACAGATCCCAGACTGATTTACAGAAAAACAGACAGAAGAATGGAGCCAGGTCATACAACTGAGTCAGAGGTTTCTTTTTCAGAAGAAAATTTCTTGGTTCAGTAACTTGGTAATTTCTTGTAATAAGCAAACTTTTTTTTCCCCTTCCCTCCCATAGTGAAGATCAAGCTTGCGCAGTAAACAGGCAAAATGACATTACCCTTCCAAAGTATAACAACATATACATATACATGTTGATATGCAAAGAGCTACTTATAAAAATACAGCTGTTTTCAATGGATTGTGAAGCTGTAACTTGTTAATTGTTCATTTTTGCTCTGAAGGCACACGATCATTAACAAATGTGCCATGTCGCACCACTAAGCATTTTTGCTGCCTTATAGTTTACAAGCCCATCAGCCTCAAACTTATTTTTACCTATAAAGATGCTGTACTGCATATTTTCACACATGCTAATTTTAGAAAACTGGGAATATAATTAAAAGAAATATGTAATCCTAAAGTCCTTGCCTGTCTTCTTTTCAAATAAGAATCCTGGCCTGATCATTTTCATGCAGTGGTTTTTCACATTTATATTATTAGCTGCTTTCACGTACTGACTTTGCAGCTCAGCTTGGCCTAGGTTAGTGACATGCTGCCAGTACAACCTTAGCGTTTAGATAATCTAAATAATTTCTTTCCAGGTTCTTTGCCATAGGGGAGGTTTTTGGCATTACCATTCTGTCTGAGGGGTCGGCAGACTTCTTCAAGACGCACCCCCATTTTCTGTTGGAAGAAATCAGAATAAGTGTTTTATATCCTGATTGTAAACTCTTCTCTCTGCATCTTTAAAAGTTTTGCAACCTGTCTTCAGGCAATACAACTCATTAGAAACTCAACATTTGCCAGCTGTCACTACAGCTTGCTCCTCTTTGCAAGCATTATGTGTGTGGATGACGGATAATGCCGCTGGAATTTTACAAGGGCTGGGATTTTCCAGCAACTACAGCTGCAGCTGAGAATTATATCTTGAAATTCTATGCCAAGGTTACACTTTTTTATTTCCACAGCAAAGGGACTAATGAACACTTATATGTCAGGGATCAGATATGTATGAAATGCAATTCACATATAACCAAATTATTTTTCTTAAACTCTGACAGACAGTAAAATGGGCCACTAACTGAAATTTTTTTAGAGGAACAGAAAAGGGTAAAGCAGATAAATTTGTCTACTGTCTGATGCCGAATATCTTTTCCTCTGTTGCTGTTTTCCTGTTTGTTTGATTTCCAGACTTACAATTGAATTTGAAGTCCGAACAACAGCTGATTCTGGCTTACTGTTTTATATGGCCCGCATCAACCATGCTGATTTTGCGACAGTTCAGATTAAGAATGGACTGCCTTACTTCAGCTACGATTTGGGGAGTGGAGACACCAACACAATGATTTCCAACAAAATAAATGATGGCCAGTGGCACAAGGTATAATAGTCTCTAACGCTAAATTATTTCTTTTAATGCTATGAGCGAGCTTTGTTTTGCCTTAAGATATTTGCAAATTGTAGTCTCTACAAGCTAAACTTTACAACTAGGATTTTCTGTAGTCTGCAAAATTTGTGCTTTCAGATTCACTGTTAAGTAGACAGTACATATTCCACTAACAAAAAAGTTAGTGCTGATCTTTGAATTTGTCCTTCAGGAAACACATATTTCTGGACATATTTAGAATATATCCTATGTATGGTGTCCTGGTTTCAGCCCAGCTGGTAACAAAGGACCACGCAGCTGCTGGCTCACTCCTCCCCGCCCTGCTCCGGTGGGATGGGGAGGAGAATCAGAAAGGAGAAAAGAAAAAAAAAAACCCAGAACCTCGTGGGTTGAGATAAGGGCAATTTACTGGGACAACACAAAAAGAGAAGTTACAACAACAACGATACTAATAAAAGAATATACAAAACAAGTGATATACAGTGCAACTGCTCACCACCCTCAGCCTGGTGCTCTGCCACTTCCCCAACCGAAAACCCAGAGGCCCCCCCAGCCCACTCCCCATTTATATACTGAGCATGATGTCACATGGTATGGAATAGCTCCTCGGCTAGTTCAGCTCAGCTACCCTGGCTATGCCCCCACCTCCCAGGTTCCTGTGAAAATTAACTCTACCCCAGCTGAACCCAGGACATATGGTAAGGAACTGCAGAAAATGTTCCTTCCTGCCTAATAGGGCTCAGGTGAGTATCAGCTCATGATGATGGAATACATCATTAAAGCCAGCTGTTTCTATGTTAATAATGTCATTGTTCAGCCATAATGCTAAGAACAAAGGAAAAAGAAGTAACATTTAAGTACATCTTCCCTGTATTATTAATTTAATTCATTAGGGAATAAATATGACATTCACAGATGTATTTGGCGGCCCCTTCTGTGACTTTATGAGAGGAAGCATTTATATACAATGCCTGTGGCATTCAGATGGTAAGGGAAGGAGTAATATCACTGCCATGAAGTTTAGTATTTACTGGGCCAAGGACAACAGACACATGGTGTATTCATTAGGTAACATGCTTGAAGGCACCAATAAAGACAGAGAAGAGAAGAATACATGAGCCGTGTATTCAAGCTGCATACTATAAGAGACATTAAATTTTGGATGGATATTTGGAAAGTCACCATCCACATCTCCATCACCAAATGACAAAAAAATCTCATTGTGTTTTCTGGCACAGTTGAATTGTTCTTATGAAACCCTCTTTGCAGTCCTCCTTAGTCCCTCTCTGCTTCATTCCCACCCTGTTCTGCAGGAATTTTATTTTCACTGGATTTTTATTCATGAACTTTTTGATGATAGCAAATGCTGTATACCAAGGTATTTCATGAGGGGAAAAAATAGAAGTTGTATTCATTATTTATCTGGTTTATATAATGCCTAGGAGCACTGGCAGTAGACCAGGGCTCCTTTCTGCTAGACCCTCTATGAATACAGAAGAGATGCGTTTTGCTCTGTAGCCATTGTAGCCAAAATAGCCATACCCCAAATGTAGGCATTTTATCTATATTCTAAGAGAACTAACTGGAGCATACATTTCTTAATTGAAGACTATACTCTTTGGGCATGCAGCTTGGCACTCTGCGATGGAGGGACCCTTGTTGTAGAGCCCATTTTTGTAGGACATAATGGAGACACAATCGAAAGTCACAGTTCCCCAAAAGCACAAAAAAGTCCATTCGCGCGGGGGGTTGTTGGGGTAGAATTTCCTCAACTCTTCAGCAATTGCACTTCCTCCATGCAATTCACAGCCCATTTGTCTGAACAGAAGCTGTCATACCAACAGAACATAGTTGGTATTATATTTACTCTAGCATGAACTATGATCTGGGGCACATCCAAACCAGTGGAATCATAAAATC
The DNA here is from genome assembly GCF_929443795.1 of Astur gentilis. Lineage (NCBI taxonomy): Eukaryota > Metazoa > Chordata > Aves > Accipitriformes > Accipitridae > Astur > Astur gentilis. Next base: position 22,670,786 of record NC_064884.1, read on the forward strand.
AATATTGTCTGCAAATATGTGCTGCAATAAAGTTTTGCAACCAGTGCCATTAACATTCAACATTTACTATTGCCAGTACTTAGAATTGCTGTCTGATTCCAGGAAAAACAATATTGTGCCATGCCTATGACAGTAACAATGAAGCTTTTAAAAGGAACCCCAAGTCCTTTCAGTAATTCTAATACATAATAGTCATCATGCCTCCTGACCCAGATGTAATTAAAAGGCAGTCATATGTTTGCACAAAACCTTGCGCAGGCACTCTGTTCCATGACTATTACCCATAGTTGCTGCCATGATACTTCTAACCACTCCTACTACTTTCTCCTGTATTGTTATATATTTTGGACTGTAAGGCTAGCTACAATCTGGAAATGCTTTGTTGTCAGAAAACTCTGTAGTTGTATTGCATTTGTGTGTCTTTTTAGATAAAAGTAATTCGAACGAAGCAAGAAGGAAACCTTATAGTAGATGGCGTTTCAAACAGGACTGTTAGCCCCAAGAAGGCCGATATATTGGATGTTGTAGGAATGCTCTATGTTGGAGGATTGCCCATTAACTACACAACTAGAAGAATTGGTCCGGTAAGCAAGTTTAAATTATCTTACACTTCTTAAACTGTCTTGATTGGTACCAATGTCTTCCCAGTTTTGTTTTGCTTTTCCCTCAGACTGCTCAAGAATATGGATAAAATGGACCTTACTGGCAGTACACTATTTTCTTTCGGTTGAATGATCTGACTCAGAATCCAGTTAATGCAAAGAACTAGAAATAGTAGAATTAGTTACTGTTATGGAAAAGTAGAAAGATTCATGTATGTGTATCCACTTGGATCACTGCGCAGCTAGAGTATAAAGTCCTGAATACTACTTGCCCTTTCTCTTGATCGTAATTCATCTGACAATAAATGATAATAAACAGTGAAAGCATCTCCCAAGAGAAGCAGCAGAAGCCAAAATTACCCTGGACAAAGTACCTAGTAGTACTGCTACTTACTGTAGTAATTGGGTTTGTGTTGTTACTACTGAACTAGGAGAGAATGTATTTTGAAGTAAGGCCATGAAAACTCTGTTGTCCTCTTTCTGTTTCCAGATCAAATGTGCATATATCAGTTTATCACTGTTTTGGTCTAAATGCCCAGCTTCCATACTGACACAGAACATAACGTGGCAAACAGCGTAGAGAGGTGAATATCATTTTGGCCTAAACTTTATAGAATCAACTAGAACACTGTATTCCCTCACCCAGGCCAATTACTGCATCTATCTGCATGACTCCATGTCAGTCATCTCACTTTCCTGCTGCCCTCCACGCCCCAAGATATGCCAGTATCAGAATCAGAGAAAAAATTCTTCCCTGCATTATTTTTTTCTCTGCACAGAGGGGTCTTTCGAAGTAGAAACCAGAACTTGAGTGAAATTAATTACAGCAAACAACAAATTAGGCATAGAGTGCAGCACAATTCAAACAAAAAAAGTGGAATGTCAGTAGCAGCTATGTCTAGGCTTGTTCTGGGTGGTTATAAAGAAACAGTAAAGAGGAGGCAAAATTACAAATCCTGGTAAGGAAACAAACCAGACTTTCAAAGAAACTGCATGTGAGTAAACACCACTGTTGTAAGATGGTTATGGAATGGCAAATACTAGCCTATAGACAGGCAAGAGTACACCAGTTCGGGCGGACAAAAGAAATACAGAAAAGGAATTCATAGATCCTGCTTAAATAAGTCCCCATAATAACTTGTGGATGGTGAATGAAGAGGAGAGTAACCACTCTAAAGCTAAGACTTGTATTCCATAAAGAAAACTGACCTGCAAGATCATATTTCTCAGCAAATTATGGGTTTTGCAGAAAGCCAGAATTGAGGCAAATCTACTGATCATTTGCATTTACCAAACCAGATCTGAGACACTGAAAAACAAAAGCAATACTTAACTACCCACAAAATGCAATTCCTAATACTATCAAATTATGCTCTTTGAAATACATCTGCAATTTACAAATACTAATCTAAGGATAAAGGTAACATTAAATCCTTACCTATTGCTTCTTGTCAGAAGTAATGGAGGGAACCCGTGCAGATAAATGGCTCAGTCTGGCAATAACAATCATGTCAGATCCTGACAGTTTTAAGTGCTTCAGGATTTAAATGAAGCTGTGACTTCAAGTGTCATTCACAGAAGGTAAAAAACAGTGCTTGCCTTTCAATCGTTCTCAGTAAAATACATCACATGATGTATTAATAGAGTGTTGTGTTGTAGGCTTCATGTAAAGCCTCTGAAGCAAAGAAAGTTGAAAGGATGTATTATCTTAGTTAGGGCTTTCTTCTAAACACACATCAGCTTTTTTAGACACCAATCCAGTACATAACCATAGCTGGGCTGGCTTCCTATTCAGTGCAGAAGACCAATACCTGCTTGTTTGGCTTCAGCAGATGTCACATTTTAAGCACTCAAAACTCTGCTTTCAGCAAAAGAGGTTATATTGCCTGTTACCATGCTAAAGTATAACCGGATTTGCTTTTCCATAGCAAAAAGTGAAATTTTAAAGTTAGAGAATGTTTTCGAGTTGTCTACAAATCTTACATTTCTGTGATTTATTCTCACAGTGAAGATGGCAAGGTTTGCTTTCCTTTGTGGCATTTTTCTTTTTTGATAACAAAACCTGTTGATCTGGAGATGACTTTCACTTAGAAACTAGAAAAAGGTCTGTTTATGAAGAATCTGACAGAAAGGATTGCTCAGCTCAGAACTAAATTTATTCACTGATACTGCTCAAGTTCTCATGAAAATTTTGTACAGGTGTATTTAGCAGTAATAAGCTGTATAATTCCACAGTACATTCAGCTTTGATTTACAAGGAAAGAAATTATTTCAAATTACTAGTCAGGATATTGAGGAGGTAGTGTGCAGAGTCAAGACTTCTCTCTGCAGGTATGCCTTTCTCCTTTCTGTATTTGTACATACTTCTACGCTGTATTTCCTAAGCTGGTTTTTATCTTCTTCCTTCCTACTGCATTGCTTATGAATACGTCTTCCTTTTCTTCTTCAAAGTACTTGTTTAGCTTTTTCATTTCCCTCACTGATAGTCAAGGATAAATTTTCCTGACTCTTAAGTCAAAGATCAAAGCCTTTGTCTGAAGCCGAGAACCAAAATACAGCTTCTGCACACCTCAGAGAGAAAAGGGAGGAGATGTCAATGGCTTTCAGAGGTCCCCCTGGGACGCACTGATCGCACCCAGGGCAACCCGGGGTGCTTAAGTGTGCATGTACCACCTGCTCAGAGTCACCATGATGTGCTCCCAGCGCAGAAGCTAAACTGGAGTTGCAGTTTGCTACCCTGCATGGGAGCCTCCATACACCCAAGCACACCCCACGCCTCCACCTGCCTCTCTGGCCAGCAGAGTGGCCCTTGTCACTGTGGGCACCAGACCTGTATATGGTTATTACATGAAGAACTATGTACAGTCAACAACTTTTACGTAGGGACTTTGTTCATTTTAGTAGCTGTGTACCTGCATTAGCTCTGTCTTACCATGCAACATTAGGCCCAGAGTAAAGTGATTAAAGGGGAAAAAAAATACCAAAAGCCCTAGCAAAATTACCAGCAGCCCAGGGAACTATATCCAATATCTTCATCTACTTGCAAATGCCATAACCTAGTCAATTAAAAAGGTAAAGTATAGGCCATTAAATTCCTACATTACTGATGTAATTTGCTATGTTTCATTATGCAGTGTATTATTTTATGTCCCCTCCATTAAGCCAAATAAATGTGACTCAGATCACATCCCTGAAAAGTAATGTAATTCATCCTCAGTATGACTGAGATTAGATTCCAATTACAATCAGATATTAAGGAGTAGCCATGTAAAATTCAAGTTTTATTCAGCTCCATAAATCCAGCAGAGAAGCAGAGGAAAGGTACATTTTGATGACATACTTTAGGCCTTTATTGTGAGCATTTCATCTTGCTTTGCACAGTTATACATTTTGTTTGAAATATTACCTGCAGGTCACCTATAGCATTGACGGCTGCATCAGGAGTTTTAAAATGACAGAATCACCTGTTGACCTGGATAATCCAACTTCCAGCTTCAATGTTGGAAAATGCTTTGTCACTGCACAGAAAGGAACGTACTTCGATGGAACAGGCTTTGCCAAAACAGGTAACGAACAACAATCATGCTGATAGGCAAAGAACAGAGAAAGAGGAGATGCTGCTTTCAAAAACTTTGAGTGCTACCCAACTCCTGTTATGACTCCTATATGACTTTCTAGCAAAGTCTCAAACTAAGCACAGCTGCCTTATAGTTACTTACATGATTTCACATGAAATGGAGTGCATTAATAATGCTGACTTAGTTACCTTGCATTACTGGCAAGACACTTTGTGTGATTATTAGGAATAACATATTAAATGCTTTTCGTAATTTTATTATGCTTCCCCTTTTCTATCCAAGTTGGTGCATACAAAGTGGGAACAGACCTGCTCGTGGAATTTGAATTCCGTACAACACGAATCAACGGTGTTCTCCTAGGAGTCAGCAGCCAGAAAATGGATGGGCTTGGCATTGAATTAGTAGATGGAAAAGTGAGTAGCAAAGCATTTTTGGCTCTTTATAGAGGCTGGTTTTAGAAAGCACAGGTAGTTTAAATGCAAGCTTACTACCGCAATCTCAAGGTATCTCAGTCAACATCAGGGCTCTCCTTTATGCAGCACTTGCCCCTTCCCATACATAAAGAGGCTCTTACACTTTTACAAAGATATTTTAAAACATTCTGTAACACTTGAGTTTCCTAAAACTGCAACATCAGGACTTAAATTAGTGAGAATGTGAGAATGGAAAAATGGCAACCTATGCAACAATTTTGCATATTTCCACTCACGTTTATCTGTGAAATAACCCAGATCCCAGAGGGACAGCAATCCCCATACTCTGGTATTCAATTAGAGCTTTAGTATGTGCAGTCAGAGCATGTTGCCTTTAAATAAACAAAACAAAACAAACAAAAAAAAGAGCTGTAGAACTGTTTTGAGAACTAGCTGATTTCCATGTCACACTTTTCAGGTGATGTTTCACGTTGACAATGGTGCAGGCCGATTCTCTGCCATCTATGAGCCCGATGCACCAGGCAGGCTGTGTGATGGACAGTGGCACAAGGTTCTTGCAAACAAGATCAAACACCGTTTAGAGCTGACTGTGGATGACAGACAGGTAGATGGTAACAGCCCAAACAGGGCCTCGACCTCAGCAGACACCAATGACCCTGTCTTTGTCGGAGGATATCCTGGTGAGCATTTAACACACAAATGATGCTTTACTTATGCTCTAGCAACATTGCCTTGGAACTGTCTTAAATGCCATTAGGACTAGTATGCAAAAGATGATGGCAAGACTCTTCAAGTTTGTATCAGTTGGCAGGGATGCTCATTTCTGCATCCAGCTACATTTTAGAACAAGAAGTTCTGCAGCACCAAGGGACTCTCACAGATCCCCCTGCCCAGTTTCAAACGTAGGCACTGTCAGAGGAGCGGACAGACTTTCTGCTGCCCACACACACACAGCCTCCCTCTTAAAATTTTCTGTTTAGTAACCATAATAGTTATGTTTCAATAGTAACAGCGTTTGGCAAATTTAATTTTAACTTAAGAATGGAGAATTTAACTTTAACTAAAGAATGCATATATGCTCTTGTGGGGGCAGGGGACTGTGTGTGTAAATCAGCCTGTAAAACCTGAGGAACATGAACAACAGCTTGCACAGAGAGGTGAGAGGACACCATCTCTCTCTGATCAATGTCTTTGCTTGTGGTCTGGTGGTTTTTAAAGGAAAAAAATAATCAACATTTGCTACTCAGTATTCTGGAAGCCCTCGAGAGAACCTGCTTCATGCAGAGGTAATTGAACAGGATCCAGAACTGGGCTGAGCTCTGTAGCTAGCTTCATCTTCCACTAAGCTGATAATGAATATTAGTATTCATCTGTTCACAGGCAATCAGTAAGTTTATCTAATAGCAGTTTACCTTCTGAAAACACAGTTAAGATGTTTGCAAAGTGCCAATTTTGTTGCATTTATAATAAAGTTTCCCTCTGGTTTGCAAACAAAAAAGCTAAGTATGTTTGCAGTATGTGTCTGCTCTAATGCATACTGATGTGGTTGTCCCACAAGTGGGGTTGTTTACCTGGTGCATGAAACGCCAATATACACACAGAGCAGAGGTATTTTATTCCAATTCATGTTTGCACAAAGATGGGGGCTAGGTGGTAATCCACAAAGCTAGCACACCTCACACCTAAACAGGCGAGCAATTTATACAGTTCAGTTATACATATTCAATTTCCAAAGTTCTTCCCCAAAACTATTACTGGTAGTCGCTTATCTAGCACAGTTTCTATTGGGTTAAAGTTTCCCTGCTTCGAATTAAAGGTACAGTGTTCTTCTATTCTACAGCAGATGCTCAAGGAGAGGGGGCGGGCGGGGGGAAGTCTTTTGGTCTTGAATTCAGTCGGTGGTCATGATCTCCCCCTGCCGCCTTTACCTTTCCTCCAGTTATCAAAAATTTTTGCTGACTTCATGCCTATTAGCAATTATTCAACTTTTTGGCACCTCCTGGGGTAAGATGTTCCCTTCTTATCAGTCTTTTTATTTCTTCTTCAGGGGCACAGTCATTAGCAAGGCATGCCTTGTGTATACAAAGGGTATCTTATTCCACAAGACCTTTGTGGTCTTCTTAAGTACATCACTTCTTAAGTACATCAAGGTCAATAGCAAGACCCCTCTTGGGTTAATTCCTAAATTATTTTCTGGAAGTTGTTTTTCCCCCTATTCTAATGTGTGATACGGTGCATCCTAAAAGCCTTCTCAAGCTTCATACTGAGATATGAGAGTTGTACTTCAGTTACAGTGACTATTGATAAGGACCACCATCTTTGTGCCAGAAGAAAACAGCTTTGTGGCAGCCTTTTTATAACAAAACAGGATTCTAGCATAGGAATTAGCACTAAAGAAACACTGCAGGTGTAGTTACTATCTCATTCTAGACTGTACATCAAGAGGACCACAGCAAGAGAAACAAATGGAAATAACACTGCAATCTGTACAAAACAAGCCTAAGCTTACATCATGTTGAAGTGGGATTCCAGAGTTCAGCCACGTGGCAAGTTATGAAGTGATTTAATAAACCTACCTGAACATTTAAACACCTCACACTTCTCTTACTGTCTTGTCTAGCTCATCTAAGATTTAACATTCCCAATACCCAGACAGCCTCATCACAAATTTAAACACAGTATCATGGAATTTTGTAAAATTAGTAAGCGTTTTTATTATCTAGTCCTCAAGCTATGCAGCCTCCAGTACAAAATAGTTGTAAACCAGCTAGAAGTAGCTGGTGGAAAATTTCTTGTGCAGAGAAACTTTTTGCCACAAGAGTGTGGGCGAGGATATAAATTCTTGGCTACCCATAAAAGCCATTACTCATCCTACTATTGTCATAAATTGCGACCACAAGGGATCATAATCCAATTAAAATTTTATTAATTATAGCAAGTAGAATATGAGCAAATACAGCGCTGGACGGCAGGGGAGTCTGCGCTCCACCAACTGCCGTACTTTTGGTTACAGTTACATTCCTTATATACATTTCATGTACCCTTTTCTTGTAAGTCTCCGCCTTGTCCTGTTTCTTCTTTCTTCACTGGTGTAAGTCTGTTATCATGCAGATTCGGTAGATCTTCTCAAGGATGACTGTCCTTTGATATGGAATGTCTTTTGATGTGGAGGAATGCAGCTATTGTTCTTCCTTTCCTTATCTAGGGAGTGATACCCATTACTTTTTCCCCCTTATTTAGTCAAGTGCCCTCTTTCCGGGACCTCCACACATAATTCGAGCAAGTATTGTCATTTACACAAGGCATGTTAACTCTCAACATCTCTTCCCCCTTCTTGATTTCCTGAACAAATTTAACCCGTTTATTACATAAGTGATCTCATGTCTTTTTGCAGTTTAATCTTTACACTGGGTTTGACATAAATCTTAATAAACAATATCATATTCATAGTTTCTCACAATCCCCCCTTTTTCTTTTTGTCCTATTATTGTTTATTAGACGTTACTTTCACTTTCGGTACTGTAAGTCAAACTTTTCTCATAATCCCAACATTTATCATAACATTCACAAGGTAATACTTCACAATTACAATATGTATAGTTTTCACGTGGCATAACGTTTTCACAACAATCTTCATCCTCATTAATAGGTACACTCTTATATTTTTCCCCAGACCTCGTAGTTAAAATAAGCAGTTTAGCCATGTCTAATCGTTCTTTAATAAAGTGTAAAATATAGCGTAATATAAAAGGCCCAAATACAAGTCCCAAAATCAACATAATAAGCGGTCCTGCTAAAGCAGACAACAAAGTGGTTAGCCAAGGTGAAACATTAAACCAGTTTTCATACCATGATTTGTTCGCTTCGCGATCCTTTTTACGTTTGTCTAATCTTTTCCGGAGTTCAGACATGGTGTCCTGGACTACTCCCGTGTGATCAGCAAAAGAACAACACTCTTCATTGAGAGCTACACATAACCCTCTCTCCTTTAAAAACAATAGATCTAATCCTCTTCTATTTTGCAGCACTACCTCTGATAAAGATTTTACTGAAGTGGCTAAATTTTGGATAGATTGTTCTATTTTTGCTAAATCCTCATCTACAGCCATCTGTAAACTTTGTAATTCCTGGCCTTTTACTAGGGAGGCTATGCCTGTACCTGCTCCAACTCCGCCCGCTATCAGCAGTGTAGCCAGGGTTACCACTGTAATTGGCTCTCGTTTTTGTCTATTCAGGTCTCCTTCAAAGTGGCGTAGCACTTCCTCAGAGGTATGATAGATCAGACGAGGAACAATAATCACCTGTATGCAAAACTGAGATTGATTAAACACGTTTAGGGATAGGCAGGGCGTTACTCCAATGTCTGAACAAACCCATTTAGCTCCTGGTGTCGGGATAGCCCATTTGTCCCTTTGATTCTTATGTTTCTCTATGTTGGTGTTAGTGACTGTTCGGTTGCACAAAGGCTGGTACTTTTTGGGCACTGTACCTATACATTTTCCTTGGCCTGTTACTAATTGAATAGTGATTCCCTGCGTATGATTCCTCCGGTCATCCCATGGACATTCTCGTGGGTTTGAACCATTAGACCATTGAATCTTATCTGGTTTTCCAATTGCCTCAAAATATGGTGGTCTAACATTATAACATAACCAGCATTCCTTAGTTAAATTTGGTTTGCTTTCATTAAGAGCACGATAAGAGACTTGCATTAGATTCCATAAGGGGTCTTTGGATTCTGACAACTCTAGGTCCCTGGATAAGGAGAATTCAGTCACAGTATCATTAGTTGTTTCCGAAAGAGAGTCTGGAGAAGGGGTTACAACAATTACGGGGGCAACTTTTTCTTCAGAAGAAGTGGGTGGATTCAGGACCAGATTTGGTCCTATCAACAAAGGATCATGAGGAAGTTTTTCTTTAACTATTCTAAAGTAACTTCCCCTATCCGTTCCGTGTTCCCAATATCTAATTCCCCAGATACGGCCAATTAACCATGTGTCATCTTGGGGTTTTTTTATGGTGATTTCAATTCTTTTACAGGACACTTCGACACAGGGTTTTATAGGGTCTTTACTAAAATCATGTGTTGAGGGAGTGTAGCCTGGGGGTCCTCAAGTTACATCTATATATTTATCTCCCTGCGTTTTTCAACTTGAAGCAATAGTTTCACAACCCCAATAGCCACAGTAAAAATGACCTGGATAATTACAATAACTTTTGCCAGGGTTACTTGCTGGACATATATAAAATGCCTTGCATTGGACTTGAAGCATTGCTGCATCTTGGGGACCCCCTTCTATAGGTATCAGGGAATATAGATGCACGGAGAAGTTCCACTTTCCTGGACCGATCTGAGTTTGAATTAATTTTGATTCTGGTAAATTATATAATTTCCAGGCCATAGGTTCATGAGGGTTTCCATTTGCTTGGGTCATTATCAATAACCAAACTAATGGTATACCAGGAAAAAGGGTGTCTGTCAATTTTGTCAATTTAAGTTTATTTTTACCAGTCCTGGGGAAGTTCGACCATTGCTGCTTTTGTGTCCCATTGTTTTGGTTCTTTTCTCCACAGTTTGTTCCTCCTCTGCCTTGCCCGTCGACTCGGTTGCTTCGAGCCACGGGGTATATCATCTTCTCGGCAGCAAGGGAATTCTTCAGGAGAACAGCTGTTTGGGGCTTTCTGCCTGTTTAAATAGGCTTCCCACCTTGCAGCTTTGACTAATGGGACAAAGCAAGACACAGTTAGTATTTCCCTTCTGCACTTTATAGCCAAGATTTCAGCTACAAAGGGGACTGGTTTGTTGGAATGGTAACAATAATATTGTGGGTTTATTCCTTTAGCAAAAATTTCCCACCATTCATGGGATTTTCAAATAATTTCTTGTTTAGACTCTAATTGTTTTAATTTCCATTCAGTGAGAGTTCTTTGGATTTTTCCAATACTGTGTGCAAACTCCTATAGGAGGGTATTCATATTCACAGTGTGTCCACCATTTATTCTGGCATACCTTACACCTGAAACAAGCAAATGGATAATAATTACAGTTCAAATTATTACACCTAATTCATATATCTAGAGTGCTCAAATTATTTACATTTGTGTATATTCAATATTGTATGGTCGCATAGGTTTAGCAATTTCCTTTAGCACACTTTGTATGTTTCCATATATAATAGATAAAAAAAAAGAAGTAATTATAGCAAATATAAACAGCAATATACACTTTATACTAAAAGGTAATGCAGCAAAATAATCAAATAAAGTCTCTATCATTACGTTATCTTTTCAAGGTTATCTTGGTGTCACCTGGAGTACTGATTACTTTCCAGTGGGGTCTTGTCACTGGGCCTTTAATGCGACTGGCATGAGTCCATCCACGTTTAGCAGTCCGGACAGCTGTTTCTGTTGTAAGCAAAACAAGATAAGGTCCCTCCCAATTGGGTTTTAGGGTTTCTTCTTTCCACGTTTTAACCAATATCCAGTCCCCAGGTTTAAAATTGTGAATTTTTAAGTCCAACGGAGGTCGTTGCACAATCAGTCCATGTTCCCAAAGCTTGTTACGATGTTCTGCTAATTGTGAAACATATTCATTAATCACACGATCTCGAATCAAAACATTTGTTTGTGGACTTTCAATTCTATAGGGCATCCCATACACCATTTTAAATGCTGATATTCTTAAATCTGTTCGGGGTCTGGTTCTTAGAATTAATAGTGTCATAGGTAGGCACTTAATCCATGATAATTTGGTTTCTATCATTAATTTAGTCAAAATACCTTTGATTTCTCCGTTTATTCTTTCAACTTTTCCCGAACTTTGTGGGTGCCATGGCGTATGGTATTCTCACTTAATATCCAAGCTTTCTGTTAGATTTTTAACAATTTGACACAAAGTGTGTTCCTCTGAGTCGATTACCTCGATATTTCCATAAGTAACTCTTTAATACACACTGTTTCACATTCATTATTGACAAGTTAAGTAGTTTTGTGTATATATAAATTTTCATTTGTCTTAAGTTAATAAATTTAATGAAATATTTTTAAAATATGTATTACAACAACTATCAAAGTATTTGGAAAAAGATGCTGTTATAAATACCTGTGAGACAACCTATAACAGTCATATGAATTGGTTTTTACCTTAATCGCTTACAGTCCTTTTTCAAATCAAGTAAGAAGCAAGTAACTAGTTTAAAAGTTATACATTTTTAACAACTTGAAATTAGTATTACTTTTCAGATAGTTTAGTAAAGTCTTTGAATTTTGTCTATAAACACAATTAGGTATTAACACAGGATCGTGTAGTGCTTATATTCTTATTAACCTGTTAACAGGAATAGTTTATTGGCAACTTTAAATATTCAGAGGTAAAACACAATTCCTTGTCACAGAAGTTTTACAGCAGAGTAACATATTTTACTCTTAGAACTATTATATAGGAACATAAAGAAGATTACTATGTTACTTTTGGTGATCTGAGTCCTCAGGGCTGTTTTCTGGGTCTCTCTATTTGACAAATTATTTTCTCTGAGGTTTTTTTTTTTTTTTTTTTTTTTTTTTTGTGAGGCTTAATACAGGTGTCTGTATTAATGCCCTTTTTATTTTCTGTAATTTTTAATCATCTTTTGTAGACCATTTAAGTTGGTTATTAGTTAATTTCACCTTTTCACTGTAGTTTTTAAGTCATGGTTTACAATATCTTAGTAATCCCAATATTTGTCGAATTTTCTTTTTAGTTTGTGGGGGTTTTACAATTTCATAGTCGGTTTTTTTTTTTTTTTTTTTTTGGTTCCTTTTTTTTTAGTTTCTCTTGTTATTAATAGATCATCCACATAATGTAATAACTTGACTTCTCTGGGTAGAAATGAATTCTTGTAAAATTTTCTCTAAAGTTTGTCCAAATAGATTTGGTGACTGTGAACCTTTGTGGTAGCACAGTCCATTTGAATTGTTGTTATCGATAGCGATACAGCAGTCGCACAGAAAGCCCCACTCTCTTTGGCTGTTTACAGAGTTGACTTTCATTACAGCCCCGCGGCGCGAGGAGAGGCGGCGGCCGTTGCCGGGGCGGGGGGGGAGGGGGGGGGGGGCTGCCTCTGCTGCTGTAACAAAGGACGTTGTCCGCTGCCACTGCAGCGCCGGCTCCACCGCGACCGCACGGAGCCGGACTCCGCTCCCTGACCTTAAACGCTCAAGTTCAGTTTCAAAACCAAACCCCTTCTTAACAAACCGTATTCCGCCCCAGGGAGCCAGAGTAAATCACCAAGGGCCTCAAGAGGTTTCCTTTTTGCACCTATAATATTCACGGTGTTCCCAGCAAGGGTGTAGCCGGAGGGCAGCCCTTGAACGGTGGATCCTTCGGCCCCTGCATCCACCAAAAACTGCACTCCCTCCCGTTGGGGACTCAACTTCAATTCCACTCGGGGCTCCGTAGATGTTCCAGTCCCCAATAAGCAGAGCCCCTGACTCCCCCATTCACCTCCAAACATTTGTTCATCCTACTGTTTCCTTCCACAACTCTGCTTCAAGTGTCCTCTCTTCTCACAACAATAGCATTCAACTCCTGCTTCTTTACTTTCCAGTCCAATTGGCTTTCCTCATCTCTACGTACATACACCCTCTGAGTCTCTCTCAACAACTCATCTAACCCTTTGTCCTGCCAGTCTTCTAACTTTTCAATTTTCTTTCTGATATCTTCCCATGATTTTGCCACAAACTGAGTTTTGAGGAGCGCTTGCCCTAAAGGGTCGTCTGGATTTACCCCAGAGTATAGCTGAAGGGCTTTCCTCAGTCGTTCTAGCCACTCAGTAGGGCTCTCATCTTTCTTTTGTATTTCATTAAATGCTTTATTGATATTCTGGCCACGGGGTACTGCTTCTCTAATCCCCTGAATTACTATAGTTCTCAGGTCCTGCATATGAGTTCTATGCACCGGATCCTGATTATCCCAATTAGGTCTTTGGAGTGGCCATTTAATATCTGCTTGGGGTCCCTGGGCATGCTGAGCATCCCACAGTCTCATTCCTGCTCGTCTAATCATATCTCTTTCCTCGGTAGTAAATAATTGACCAAGGATAGATTGCATCTCATCCCAAGTATAAAGGTTTGGTCCCAAAAATTGATCTAATCTTTCTGCCACTCCGAGTGGGTCTTCAATTAAGTTTCCCATCTCGGTTCTTTTAAAATCTCGCAGGTCAACCGAGCTTAGGGGTACAGAAATATATCCAATCACAGGTTGAGGTCCCCCCATGGGCATTTCCCTTAGAGGATATATCTGAGCTGCCCCTTTTTGGCTCCTAGTCACACGTCTAGGAGGAAGGGGGGACCCTTGTTCCGACTCTGGTTGGGGAGTGGGTGCTCTGGGGACCTCTGGAGGGGCTGCGGGAGCAGGAGGAGGAATGTAAGGGGGGGGGGTTAGAAGGGTTTCATTCAACTCTTCCTTCTTTTTCTTTTGTTTAATTTTTACTTCATTCAGTGGGTAAAGTTTAGCTCCCGGTCTTTCTAGCCACACTTCCGCATACTGACTCTCCTCCGGGTTAAGGGGTTTTTTATTATTAACCCAGAGGTTTAATTGCTGTCTTACCCAATCTTCTTCTGACCCATAGACTGGCCAAAAGACATTTTTAGAAATCTTCTTCCCTCCCCATACCTTAGTACAATATTCTATCATTTTTTGCTTATCTTTCCCTAATGTTCCAGGGAAATATCTCCAATCGTCTAAGATATATGCCAGAGGGGTATTCTTAGGTACAGTGGGTACCCTTCCCATGGGAGTCGAAGGCTTGCTGCCCTTCGCCCCCATCTTCTGGATTATCCACACACACACACTCACTCGCTCCCCTTGTTCCTGGCCCAGTCCCTCGCGGGAGATGGGAAACGCAGTACTTAAGAGTCCACACTCGCTTGGTTCAGTATATCGAACCTCTCATTTGTTATAATCCAGGAAACCCAATCCCGCCCGAACGGCAAACCCGCGAACAAATTCGCAATATACTTACGCGTCCTGCGTCTTCGTCCGGACTCCCGTGCACAGAATTTTTATGGGATTTTACCGGTCTCTCCTTTGCTCACTATTCTAGAATTTAGGTTCGTCGGTAAGGTTGAGGTAGGCTGTCGGTCACGGGGCCGCGGATTGCCGCGGGGCGCCTCCCCGGAGGACAGAAGCCCACCGTTCCTTATCCGAGTCACGGCACCAAAATTGTCATAAATTGCGACCACAAGGGATCATAATCCAATTAAAATTTTATTAATTATAGCAAGTAGAATATGAGCAAATACAGCGCTGGACGGCAGGGGAGTCTGCGCTCCACCAACTGCCGTACTTTTGGTTACAGTTACATTCCTTATATACATTTCATGTACCCTTTTCTTGTAAGTCTCCGCCTTGTCCTGTTTCTTCTTTCTTCACTGGTGTAAGTCTGTTATCATGCAGATTCGGTAGATCTTCTCAAGGATGACTGTCCTTTGATATGGAATGTCTTTTGATGTGGAGGAATGCAGCTATTGTTCTTCCTTTCCTTATCTAGGGAGTGATACCCATTACTTTTTCCCCCTTATTTAGTCAAGTGCCCTCTTTCCGGGACCTCCACACATAATTCGAGCAAGTATTGTCATTTACACAAGGCATGTTAACTCTCAACATCTCTTCCCCCTTCTTGATTTCCTGAACAAATTTAACCCGTTTATTACATAAGTGATCTCATGTCTTTTTGCAGTTTAATCTTTACACTGGGTTTGACATAAATCTTAATAAACAATATCATATTCATAGTTTCTCACACTATGCTCTTCCGTGTGCAAGGAGGGACAGATGGATTCAGCCATCTCATCCTCAGTGAAACAGTGTAATGCTATGGCCAGTCAGTCCTCTACAGGTGTAAATTTACTTCTGCACCCCTTACTTTATCAGTCACATAGATTTGTATCTGAGTGCATCCCTGTAGCCACTTTTTCGCTTGGAAGAACGCTGTGAAAAAAGTTGGGCCATGAATTTCAAGCAGTTGAGAGAAATATTTCCGGCTTCCCAGTCAAACCAACCCTCATGGCTATCCCCTCCTTTAGTGGAAGAGAGGTACTCAAATCCCTGGCTTTACTATCAGCAAGAAAAAAAAAGTCAGAATGCTTGAAAACTCTCAAAAACCCCATTGCTTAAATGACACCTGAAGCCCATACTGAGGAACTGGCTTTCTCATGATGTTAGGGCTGAGAATTGCATCCATTTTGGCATTTTTTTTCCTCTGTTATTCTACGGATAAATAGCTTGAAAAGTTGGAGATCTGCAGGACTAGAATGTATGCATCATACACCATTCATAGGTAGCAAGCTGCCATGTGGCCTTTCTCCTTAATTTCCTCTATGTCACATAACCAAGTTACATGGTTTACAATGGCAGTTTAAATGTGTTCAGATTCTGCCACTGTCGTGCTAGGAGAGAAACAGGAAGGAAGACTGCATTGTTACTACTAACATAAGCATTTATCACATTCACTCATAATGTGTCATTCTTTAATAAAGAAGGTATATAGCAAATAAAACATGTTAATATATTGCTGAGGACACCTATTCTGCAGGACTCTCAAGGAACAAGTGTAAGTATCAACTAACACTAACATAATTCCTCTTGCCTTTTTTTTTTCCCCTCCTTCAGATGGTGTGACCCAGTTTGGGCTGACTACTAATATCCGTTTTAAAGGATGTATTCGATTTCTGAAGTTCACCAAGGGTGCTGCTAAACCTCAAGAGATTAACTTCAGCAAAGCTTTGGAGCTGAAGGGTGTTCAACCGCTGTCATGTCCTGCAAATTAACTGCCATTCAGCTGGCATGGGTCTGTTTATATAAGCACCTCAGATTAAAAAAGAAAAAAAAAATCTCTATATACATTGCATTCATAATAAAATGTCTTTATGCAAGTATCTGAGTAGTGTTTGTGGTATATTCAAATGGCTATTTCAAGGTACCTCCCAAGAATGCAAGAACTAATCCTTTCCCTCCCAGTCCCTTCATTAAGGGAGTAGAGCAATAATTTTTATTTATCTCTTTCCATATAGCTTGAAATGGAAATGTTTCGTAATTCTTTTGATGAGTGAGACCACATATTATGCAGGGTGTTCCTTTACTACGGAACTTAGAATCACAGAATATCTCAAGTTGGAAGGGACCCATAAGGATCGAGTCCAACTCCATATAATGCTCCCTAAATGCTTTTGGTGAAGTAGATCTGTAAATTTGGGTTCCTTTACCGTTCTAAATAGAGTGCACTTGTGTGCATGCACATCTCTGTCATGAATGAGATTTTGTTGCAGTTTTGGTTTAGCAGCAGTTTAGGATTTACTAATATTTTTGAGATGGATCACAACATTAGGTTGTATAATTTTAACAGTACTTAATCATTAGCCAATTGAACAGAGTGATTCGATGGAATTTGTTACAATCAAATTTGTGACTTTCAGTTAAAGATTTTAAAATGGCAAGGATCACCCAAAACTTACAGCAGGGTTGCACACACAGATGGAGGTTAAATCAAATCACACACACATGCACAGACAGATAAAACAGTTCTGAACCACACAGACAGACAGGATAGTTCGGAACCAAACCACACAGAGGCAGACAGGCAAAGAGTTCTGAACCAAACTGCAAATTGACATGCACAAATACAAGTTCTGAACCAGATTTTACCACACCACCCCCACCCCCACCCCCCACCCCACACGCAGAGGTTAACCCATGATTAAAATTTCCCTTTTGTGAGTTTCGTGAATTACTCACTATTACGTGATGGCGAAATCTACCCCGAGAGGCTCCCACCCCATCCCACCCCATCCCATCCCATCCCATCCCATCCCGGGGGGGGGGGCGTGGCGCGGGACATGGGACCACACAGCTGCTGTGGTCCTGAGGGCTCCACAGGTCTCTGCTTGGATCGCTCTTTATAGGGTCTCCAGATGATCGGCTTTGGTCATTGTTTTACACTCTGGCCACAGTTTGTGCTGAGTCATTCTGGTATACAATTCAGGCAGCAGATGGCCCGGGGGGCAGGGTTGGGGGCCTGCCCAGCCCAGCCCAGCCCAGCCCCAGGCTACTGGGCCTGCAACCAAGATAACAGCCCAATGGGAGTCCTTCCCAAAGCATGCATGGCTTCTCCTGAAATAGCAGGGTGGTCCTGATCCACCATTCAGGCAGCAGAAGGCCCAGGTGTGGCCAGAGGGTGCCTGATGCCCAGTTGCACTTGTAATCAAGATAAGAGAGCACAATGGGAGGTTTTCCAAAAGCATGCACGGCTTCTCCTGAGATCTCAGAGTGGCCTGGGGGTGGGGTGACCGCACCACCGCAACCTCTGTCCTCCATTAGAAACGGGCATATTACCTTGCTTCCAAAAAATTTGCTTTGATCACTCCCAAGATCTTGTAGAAAATTCTTCTGACCATAATATCTCCTGTGAAAATTTCACTGAGAAATTAAAAAATGTTATGTAGGCTACATGGCTGCTGTCATGCTATAGGCATGGAACCACGTGCAGGAACCACATGCTTGCTCAACTTCTTTGGAATTATTGAAGAAAATACGTTGCACCTAAAGTCCCTACTATATCATTTGAACAGCACTGGATTTTGACAGAGGTTATGTTGTTTGATGTTGGGAGATGTATCTAAAGGAAGGAATGGAACCAGGTTCTATCACTTACCCGGAAATACAGTTTTAAGTGATCCTTAATAAATAAAGTTTGATACTGGCCCTCTCTCCAACTACACAATATTGAAGTTACAAATAGCAAAATTCACAAGCCCAGTTCTTCTTCTAAATTCTTCAGTTCTTCTTCTAAAGGAAGATGAAATCTGACACTACTGCATTGGAGCAGAATGGAGTTGAAGCAGGAGAATCCCAGAGATTATTAGCATGGCACATGTCACTAATCTCTACTGTCATCTATTTTAAATCCTTAACATAAAAGCAGCTTCCAAAGTTAGACTCTACTGCTTCTGCTTGATGCTGTCAGTTTGTGAAGAATGCTGAATGCAGAAGCCACCCCAGATCGCCCTTAAATAGAGTGGTCTGAGGATAGCAGTTTAAACATAGGTGCAGACAGGAAAGTTGCTTCCTAGATTCTCAGTAAAATGCCAGATCCCAGTGATTTTCCTCAGTGTTTGTATGTTTTAGAGGACTATGAAATCATCACAGATGTGTGGATTATACTTGCTATGGTTTATTTCATATTGTTAAACTCTAGTTTTGCAAAGGTTGTGCTTGGACATGCAGAACATCTACTGTACAAATGTAAACACAACTACCTACACAAAAGAGAAAAACAACAGAAAAAAACTAACAGTAAGGTACCACAACCACACAATTAAAAGAAAAGGGTTTTTTAAATTATTTTTTTTCTGCCCACAGTGGGTCTTGAATACACTTTTTCAGAATTTCTGACATTACCAAAAAAAGGCTATCTGCAAAATTTGTGCTGCCAGAGAGCACTGCTGCAGGAGTGCTTCGTATTTTACAAGAGCCCTTTTTGGCATACAACGTTTCTCTGAACTGCCATGGAAAAAAACACCTTTACACAGGAAAACTGCATTAAAGAGATGATAATAAATACGTATATTGCCGCTGTAACGATCTGGGGAGTCTGACATTGATCACATACACCTGAAGAAAAACCATCTAACTCCTGTGAAGCCATGAAGTGACTTCAGCAAGTATTCTAGTTTTCAGTTGCAGCTGGCCCTTTAACGTTAACAGTTAATGGCTGTGCAATGTTACACACATTCAAAGTACCAAGAATTAGTAAAGCATGCATTTGCCTCTGAAAAAGCCTAATTATGGGACATATACTGTCCTACTGTTGCCTCAAGCCTTCAAAAGACTGATTAACAACTAAGAAGGAGGTGATAGCTTAAAGATAAAAAACTAAAACATGAGAAGTGTGGTATGCTTGCTATTCAAGGACTGTTGAGATTATGTGTACTCAACGTAAAGCTTATCTAGTTTAAGATTCTGCTTACAATAGAGGATGCTGAAGGAGTCAGACTGGCTAATTAAGGACATACATCCTCCTTCGTAGGGGTATCCTTCCCCAAACGAACCCTGAAGTCCACCAGAGACCCCAGCCCAGGCATAGAAGACTCTGGAATGATTGCTCAAGAGAACAACACGTCATGCTTGCTCAACATAATGAATATGCAATAGTTAGGTGGAACATAGGTATTAGATAGGCGTGGTGCTTTAACTGTAGTGTGTATGGACTGGAAAACCTCAGTAGGTGTGCTCGGTTTGTGGAAATCTTCCATCTTGCACCCTGCGCAGAAAAAAGCAATGTCTCCTCTCTAATACCTTGTGTGTTTCCGGAGCTACTTTCTGATCAGGTAACATTACTGTAACTTCTACACTCTAGTTCTACTAACAAACACACTGTAAAATATTCATGTGTTTCTATTTTATTCTTTTTATGTTCCTTGTATTTACCTACTCTCATCCCTATAATATTTCAGGACAGTTTGAGCAGCTCCAGAAAAATAGGCCATAACACTTCAAATACAGTTGAGTATTTCCAAAATTCTTGAAAAATATGAAAAAATGCAGCTCCAAGACTTCTGCAGAGCGACGTATGTTATTGTCATGAATTTCTCAGAACACAGCCAAGGCGCTTGGCCCATTACACCCACAGGCATTACCTAGTTTAGAGACATAATTCCTAGCCTCTAGGTTCTATCCAGCACGTTGGATTCTTTTTTAACCCAAACTTGCTTGCAAAGTCTTACTGTTGTTTTTTTTTAAAAAAACTTGAAGACACAAGGGAAATTCAAACAACTAAGACTAGAGTGCCATGAGTTAATACCACACCCTGCCTCAGAGGCAGGATATTGCCATTTCTCTGCTCAGTGCTGCATCAGCAATGGTCTTTCACATAAAGATGTCTTTGCCTTCAAAACAAATACTAGAGTTTCTGCATAAAATAAATGGAAAGAAAAGAAAAAAGAGAGGCCTTTATATTATTTTCTCTGTTGAATTATTTCTTCCTTGCATAGCCTTCCAGGAATGTGTGGGACAGAGCAAAAACAATGAAACAATGCACATTATAACATTTCTTGAACTTCTGCGTGGAAAGAATCAACCAGCTGCTATCCTCTGCTAAAGTAAATTCAGTAAGCTGAAACAACAGCTACTTCAGCAAATAGCCATGCTAAAAGGAAACAGAAAAACCTGCCTAATTTGTTTTCATAGATCAGTGAGTGGATGCACCAAGTACTGTTAGTAAAGCTTTCTACCTTTGAAGATTCAGCAGAGCATCTGGGAATGATCCCAGCTCCCTATTATTCCCTTTTGCCTTACAACAGATTCATAGATTGGTAGACTCCAGATAAAAGACTAAAATTGCCTGAAACTAGCAGGTTGTGAGCCTCAGAGCCATATGCAAACTGCTAGAGATTACATCACTGCTGACTGTGCCAGGAGCAATGTAGTATCTTCCCAGTTCAAGATTGCAAACTAATGCACATCTACAGAACACAAGTATTTAAACCCTTATTTTGGTGGATTTTTTGCATACTGAAGTTTTTACTGCCTTTTTTTTTTTTTTTTGCGTACATACACATATTAAATACTCTTTGCTGCTAAACTTCAAAACTAAAAACTTCACGTCCAGATGTTTTTAAAATTGTATTTAAGATTGACCCTGTTGACTGAGGTAATTTTTAGGCATTTATGAAGAACATTTACTCTGAATGGGACAATCCCTCTTCATCTCTAACTTTAGGCAAACTGCTACGTATGAAAAAAAGTTGTGGTTTTGATTTTAAATACAACCAGTTTTCAACTTAGACTCTTTGTAAAGAGTACTTGTTTTTTTCTGTCAAATCATACTTTAAGCTCTTTACAGAAGCTTATAAAGGGAAAAACATTTTGCTGGCTTAGTATTTTTCTTTAGAATGCACAAGAAAAACTTAAAGTGCTTAAAAATCAAAATCATTTTTCTTGTCTCTCTCTTAACATAGAAACTACCAGGAATGCCAATTCCAGCTTTCCCTTGTTCAGCTATGGGGCTTCTGGGAGGTCTCAGATGTCTGCTGAGGGGTTTCTCAGTACATGCAAGTAAAATTTTTCACTGACCTGTTTCTGACCAACAAGAAAAGCGTATGCCATACCTTTCATGAGAACATGTCTACTGGAGGATATACAAAAGATCCCTATCCCCACATACATACCAGTTTTTAAACCTTTAAAGAAGACCTTGCAGTTTTCAGCTACAATTTTATGAAAGCCTATAAAACTCTTCTGAAAACATCCTATGCAATAAAAAATGTTATTTTCAGAGCAATTTAATGAGATACCATAGCTAGACCACTGAATTTTTCAGCTTTTTTTTTTTGTTTGTATCATCTGCATTTCCTAATGACAAAACCCTGCCAGTTCTTCAGTCATCCATCAAGTCTTGCAGTATACATATAAGATGAACTTCTGGTGTAAATATGTAGGAAGAAACATCAATTTCACTGTTTCATGCTTCATAAATAGACACAAAATCATCCAGACTTTTCTTCAAAATAATTCCTTAAATATATTGCTGACGTGTCATGCAATGGAATTGAAACAAAACCCCAAATTATTCAGTCTATATTTTTCTATGCTGTTATTCTTTATACTCAAGAGTACAAATAATTTCTTCAGGTACCTGAAGTCCCAGACAATTCCTGATACGATGCATCTATTTCAATTCCAAACCCTAAACCTTTCCATTTCAAGTTTAGTGGACAACATAGCATAAAATGACAGCACCTCAGAAACTAAAATATCTAGTTTAAGCAAAGAAAGAAAATCCTAGGAAAAAATCTCCAACAGTCAGTGCTCTCGTACACTTTTCATGCTCCCACTGGGACCAACATCAGAACCTTTAGCCCAAATCTAACACAGTCTCACAATTTTCACTTGGCTGCGGAGTTACTTATTTTGAAGAGAACTGCACAAAACTTTCCTAATGCTAGTCACCACCTTTTCCCCTTCTTTTTCAAAAGTATGTTTGAGTACAAAATTAAACTGATGCTTTCTGCTTGCCCCATCTTTATCTAACACTCTGTAATAACAATAATGAAAGCAGATGTCTAGAGTTTCAAAGACTAACTTTTATTATATATAGTATTATGAAATATTCTGGAAAGAAGCTGAATAATCTGCTGTGACATCTCCCCTTTTAATCATTTATTTTGACAA
This sequence comes from Astur gentilis, assembly GCF_929443795.1. NCBI lineage: Eukaryota > Metazoa > Chordata > Aves > Accipitriformes > Accipitridae > Astur > Astur gentilis. The sequence continues at coordinate 22,693,605 of NC_064884.1, forward strand.
CTTTGGTAGTTCTAGTTGGCATGAGCAAGGAAGCATGACTAGCAGTTAAAGCCCTAGAGTAGCTAAATTTCCTGTGGTTTTCTTCATTTTGATTCTGTACTGCAGTATAACATGAATTTGATTTAAACAGCCAAAGGCCTCAGTCTTTCACCGAGTTTCATGTCAACAGAATGGCTCCCTGGGAGACGAAGAACTGCCTGCGTGTGCGCCCATCCCTCTACATTGAAGGAACGCAGCATGTAGAGTGATGTAGGCTCCTACCTCCCTCAGGGGCACAAAGCTAGGTGGAATAAATCAGGGCCCTTTCCTCCACAACTTCCAATGATTTGAAGTTGGAGTCTTCTTAAGCACCAAGATGCCTGGAGGTGTAGACAGGCCTAAGACAGCACAGACTGATACCTCTACAGTTTGCACCAGTTTACCCCACCTGAAGATTCAGGAAAGATGCAAATACTACAAGTTATTCTAGTATTTCTTATTTAGCACCTGTTCAAGAACCACCTCTATTTCATTCCTCTTTTAAAAATGATATTTTTATGTTAAATTTGCTTGAGGGAAAGTCATTGCTTCTCTTGTATTTATTTTTTTTTGGCTTTTTCTTTCTCTGCCTTGTGGACAGCTATGACCTACAACGGAGGGGGGAGTAAATCTTCAGCTGAAAAGAAATATTGCTGCTTGAAAACAAACGATGACATGTCAATCTGTTATTGATACACCGATCAGACTACACTTTTTCCTTCAAATGACCACAGGAAACAACAGGCTCTCCTTCACCATATCTGCGAATGCCACCTCCAGAGCTCTTCTGGCTCCTACTGCCCCAGAATCCAAATTACAAGTCTGATCCATTAACTGAGACAGCAGAGCTGCATGCCCTGACCGTGCTGGTGACCAATAAAAAGCAAACTTTGGTCACTCCAGAAGCTGCTGACAGGCCTATCACCCTGGGCGTTCTGTTTCATTTCATGTCACTGGTAAAATCTTTTTTCCCAATTGGACTTGGTAGCTTTGCTGCAATTCACTACAGCACCCAGCATTAGGGTTACTCTTGACTGAATACAGCAGAACCCCAGCTTAGGGAAAAGCTTCCAGATCTCAAATATCAAACATTACTAGCTAGTTTCTTTTCCACAAAAAAAAAAAACAAAAAACAAAACACCAAAAATTAACTCCCCACTAAACCTGAGATGCAAGCACAACCACTTAGATCTTTGTCACAGAGCGGAAGGATTCTAAGAAATTAACCTTACATACGTATTCCCTCAAGCCCATTTCTTTCTGTTAATGGCTGCATTATTGCTACTATTCAGTCCATTTTGACAATCCAAACAAATCTCCCCATTAAATAATAGAAGGTTTAACAAAGGGCGTGAATTTGGCTGGAACAGCTGATCAAATTGGTTGAGAATTCACTGATACTGAGGCAAGTAGGAAAAGTCTAAGCAAGTCCTGACTGGTGTTACAAAACCGCTGCCTTGTGCAAAGTCTCAAGATCAAAAGGCCAGGGTACTGCTATTACTGTACTCCAGGCCACGGACAGCTGGACAGATGAGCAAGCTCCCCAGACAAAAACTACCTGCAACAGTGGGTTGCCCTAAATTAGAAAACCCAGCTTTCATCTGATGCTGCATACAGCTGGTGCACACTGAAGGAAAAGGTTACAACAAGTAAAACACTGAAATCACATCTACATATGAGACTACACATTCATACAGCCAAGCGGGCAGCTCTGAGAAGGAAATAAGCAGGACAGGAATGACATTATAGCAGAGCAAAGAAAAGGGTTGCTACAGATGGGATTACTTGATCTGCGAATCTGCACTAGGGCCAGATGCAAAATGGGTCACAGTGGTTTATTTCTGGCTTTTCTCATGTAAATGAAAGAATGAAAAAAAAGTAATATAAAATTCTACTCAATGTGTCTGTATACTTTCAACTGTTTACTCTCCTGAAGATTACAACTATTCAACAAGCAGCTACTGGTTATAGGTATAGGTAGGTTTTTCATCAGTGTTCTGGAGTTGTTTCGTTTTGCCTTTTTCTAAATTATTATGGGCCAGAAAATTCAACACTGCTTCTCACACTACTAAGCTGCTTAGTATTCATCCTATAAAGGGATAACAGGGAGGGAAAAAACCCTGTATCCAGACATTACACTTGAAAATACAAACTAAAGACAGCACTGGTGCATTCCAGTTATATTAAAGAAGGATTAAGCAGTCATCATTGACTAAAATCCAACATAGCCACTTTAAACCTGGTAGGGTAAGGTTTAAAGAGGTACAGTAAGCTCAGTGTTCATCCAGATCATAGCTCTAAGGCCAAACTGCAAGATGCTAATACATTCAGTGCTAGACTAAGGCAAGTATGGCCATGCACAGTCACACCTTTGTTTACATTGTCTATAAGGCATATGCTACTTTAAGCCTCCAAGCAGTTTTATATACCTAACTGCAGTAGCAGTGTGCTCTCAACCACCAGTTGGCAGTGGCACATTGGGCTGTGAAGTCTCTAAAATGTGATTCCATAAAAGACATTGGATGTTGCTGCTACTTAGGAACTGTTAAAAGTACTAGAACAGATGGAGAATTAAGTTTACCATTTAGCTGCCTAGTTCATGGACCATTTTCCATTCCCCCCTGCCAAACATTTTTGAATTTTTTTTTTTTTTTTTTCATTTTACTGGCATTTCTCTTTTCCATAGTGGTTTTAATAAACCATTTCTTCTTTCACTTTGTGGTGTGACATCTTTGTAATATCCTGCTTTGTGGTATATAAGAACTGACAGTTTTGACTGATAGTATTTTGCACTGATAAGCTATAATTAGTCACCTTAGTAACAACAACAGGTTTCTTTCTTCAAGAGAGACTGTATTTCCTCATTTTTTAAAATTCTTAATTACAAAACCCAAACCTGTTTGGCTACCTGACTTTTTGTACCACTTCTTATGTGGCTGATTTGGGGCAATCGAGAAAGCAAAATTAGTCTTTTCCTGTACCGTGGGGGATACTCTTGAAAGAGATGTGGACAGACCTAGCTCTAGAGGCAACAGTCTTGCAGCAAAGAAAACCCCACACAACCAAAAAACCCCACCAAGTATAAAGGGCTTGAACAGGCCACCTAGTTTATCCTCTCCTATTTGCAGCGTGATGGCCTCGCCAGTAATTCCCCATTTGTGTTTGTGCATGAAGTTTCTTCAGTGGTAATGCCTTTCCCTAACAGGCATGAGTACTCCATACCCATAGTTTGCAAGTGTCCCAGTGGAGGGAAGACCAACGAGCAGAGGAAGAAGAGCTCGGTAGCTTCTATACTTGCAAAGATTCTTCAACTTGTCCTTTTTAAATTTAGTAATTCCAACTGTGGAGAGATTTCTGTCTCCTGAGCCAGTTCAAGACGGCAGACATAACACACTTCAGCTCTGTAGCTGGCCAAATGCAAGCACACTTCAAGATAAGGGCAATTTTACAGTCCTGCTTCATTTATCAAACCTGACATGTACTGCACATTATGATTTCCATGTAGTGGTTTGACTGTACATTTACCCTCAGCAAGATCATTTTATATGCATTCAAACTAATTTACCTCTCGCTGATCGAGTCCTAACTTGTAATTTGCTTAAATGCAGAGCCTAAATTGACTAAATCAAATGCATTTGCGCAAACTCAATAAACAGAACCATTACCCACTGAAATAAGCAAGTCTCTTAAGAGCATCCTGTAAGCTTCCTTACAGTGGAAGAGTTGGATCAGGAGCCAACCACCACTCCAGCTAATGACCCTGTTTCTCCCTCTATTTCATTAGCCAGTCTGAGGGCTCTTTCCCCCCCCCCCTTCTAAACGGAAGTGCAAGAAGCGTACATAGCTTTATCAAGTACTGCAATCAAAGCAACTAAAGCTCATTTTCCAGTGTAATGAAAAGGAACCAGTGGAGAAAGATACATTTGAATATCCTTGTTAATGCATACATTAGCTAAGCCATAGCCATCCTTAAAGATCTCAACCACCTAGCACACTATCCATTTGTGGAGAAGGTAATAAAATTATTGGAGCACTGTGTCAGTACATGTTTTTTATAGCAGTGCAAATATGGTTGAGTCATACTGATCTGTCTCCGACTCAGTGCTTAGAAAGGGACATTGATTTGCAATTGCAAAGTAACCATTTAAAAACTAACACACTGCCATCAGTCAAGAATGCATTCAGCCTCTTAATGAAGGATGCCCAAACCAGGATCCACCAAAAAAGCATGGAAGACTCTTACCAACTACACCGCATCCTACCCCAAGTATTTCACTAGTGTAAATTTATTTCAGTGGCTTTGTAATTTCAATTTAATGGTGGCATTAGCAATGGAAGTCAGCATCTAGTACTTTACACTGGTTTAAGAAAACCTGCATTGCATCAAAAGTATTTAAAACTTCATGCTTGTTGAAAATAATATCTGAATAGCATGTGGTACATCACACATACCAATAGTTGTTCTAATAGGGAGAATTATTGCTGCAGGGTGGTACTGCTACACTGAGTGTTCTCACAAGAAGTTATGACTATGGATACACCTTCAAGGTGTGATGCAAGGGGTTTAAGCAGACAAGTTCATCCTCAGTTAAAGTCTCAAACTGTACTTCAAGTATCTAGCTGCCAGGAAGGAAAAAAAAAAAGCATCACCAAAATTAATAAGACAATACAAACATTTCTTGCTGATATGTATAAAATGAATATATAACCAGAACTGAAAGTCTTAACTAGCAGACTAATTTTGGGAACAACTGCCAAGTTTTTAATACAATTAATAAAATGTGGCACTTATGAAATACTTATCTTTAATGTGCTTTAAGAGTATTAACTCATCCATTTTTCTATTAATAGTCAAAAGTCATAATTTGGGCTTCCTACAAATAACATGCCTATGGCAAACCCTAAACCCCAGGAAATTGTTATCCTATGCAATAACTACACCATTCTATTTTATCTGTTTCTCCTTTGAAACTTCTGCCTTCATTTCCCTGTATGCTAATTTCCATCAAAATTCAGTAAGATTCTGTTGTGGTTTCCAAGATAACACGTCAAAGACTTATGTACAGATCTACCAAAGATGGATTTTCCTCAGACACGCCTGAGCAGCTCCAGTGCAGCTTCATATAGATGGGCCCTGAACAGCAACAGCAATGATAAAGAAAGGGTGTCTGGTGATTAAGAAATGATTCTGTACTGCATGGGGTCTTGACCCTCCCTAGTGCAGGTGACAAGAACGTGAAGGGTCTAGGAACTACAAGTGCTCTGCAACCTGCAACAACTATTACTTTTTTAATATTTCTGTTAAGGATTAATGGCAGTTGACACTAAACGTAGGGAACTGCAGGCTTGTAGGATGACTGCCAGCAGAGAACACGGTATAGCACGCTCTTAGCTACATCATCAGCAATCCAGTGCACATTCTTCCTTGGGAGTAGAAAAAGTTGCCAAAAGGCAACACTTATAAAGATTTCTGTATGTAGCCAATGTTTTGTGTCACAGGTCCTCACTCAACAACTGAAATAAAACAAAAAAAGGGAAAAGGGACACTGAAAAGGCAGTCAGGCAAGGGAACAGGAGGTAAAGTGGGAGGCAACATTGACTGACAGCAGCCACTGAGGGAATTCTGTCTGCTGGATAGAAACTGTAGATATCTAAACCACTAAAATTAGGACCTTTGAACACATTTTCTTGTTTACTTTGCTTGCTAAGTTTGCAGTTAAGATTTGCTATGTCTTTCCTGCCTAAAACTGCCACATAAATCCAGATGCAACAGCTCAGGCTACTCAGCAAGGTTCTTCCCTGGTAAACGAGGGAGAACAGGATTTCCAAATACTGCAAATAGAATTAAGTTCCTGGATCTGAGTCTTAGTATTTTTACTTTTTTAGGACTTTTTAGAAAATTTAGGACTTTTTAGAAAATATAGTACTTTTCTATACTGAGCATTCCCCATATTTTTCATTGTCTTCATATAGAAATTATAGTCCAGTAAGTAGTATACTAGAATATACCCACTGGAATAGGTCCAGCATTAATCACATCTTTCACAACCCCCAGTCTAAAAGACTTTCAATTCTGGGTTTATTCCAGTTAAAATTAGGATAGCTTGGGCACTAAGGAAAATTAATGTATTAATTTGCTGTATCCTGAGGAAATAAGTGATGCAAAGAACCAGCAAAGCCATAAAGAAAGCTACAGCGGTGTTACTGCTTTAATTCCAGTGCAGGCAGACATTTATCAAAACCCATCAGCACTTGTTCCATCCTTTATGGAAAACCAATTACCACTCTCAGAAGTCCCCTGTCCAAAACCAACTCACCTGAAGCGCAAGGGCTGCCACAGATCTAGAGAATAAAAATGAGCTGTAGTGGTCTAATCACTTTCTTTTCTCCTCAAGAGTATATTCCACTGGCATTACCTTGCCTATTAGACACTAGAGAAAGTGCTGTGTGATCTACAACTACACTGCCAAGCTGAAAATTGCTAACAGCGCATATGCTGTGGCCGTGATGCATCTACCAGAGAAGATGCAGCCCAGGCACCTCTCCAAAAATTGCAGGCTTATCAAAGAGATGATGTAGCCAGAGATTTTCAGGGAGTTGTTAAGGGGCGGGGGGGGGGGGGGGGGGGGCGCGGGGATGCTGTGTACCATTTCTTCCTTCTGGACTGCTGCTAACACTGCGATTAGCGTGCTGTCATCAGCTGCACAGGCTCTTCAACAAGGCTGCACGTACATCTCCTAACAATCTAATCTTATATTACATAAAAATTAAATATATTCTCACGTTCCCCTCTCCAATTATGGGAAGACAGCTGCCCACCAAGTGTCTCTAAAGGCCTACATACACTACAAACCCTCTTATGCTTGCACAGTACAGAGTGATGTCAGCTTAAGAACCAATATGAATTAAATCCAATTCAACCCCTCTCTTTCCCCATGCGCCTTCCCTAAAAAACAGACATTCTCGTCTACAGCAATGAACAAGAACTTACTTAGCAAAGGTGCGTGTTCTTCATTTTTCACAGCAGTTAGACACACGCATATTGTCAGTCTGTCTCTTGCAGATCTACATATAGTGTGTGCTCTTTCAAGCTAACAGAACAAATATTCATCACTCCATTGCCTTGAGGGCCATTTAATGCAACTGAAGAGACAAGGGCATGGAAGAGTCAACCATTGTAGCAATATAGCTAAAATCATTCTGTCCATGGATAATGAGCAACTGCATTAAGGAACTGGTGTTTTTTCTAGTTGGCTTCTTTCACTGTAAGGGAGACAACATTTTGTCATGTTGTCTCCAGACCTAATTTGAACAAGCTGATGAAGAACTACTGTCCCTCCAGGGCAACAATGTAATTGGAGGAAACACTGTAGAATCAGAAGAGGCAAATGTTTTTGAGGTTATTCACGGTGAGCAAGGCTCCAGTCAGTAGCAACCATTTTATTGCTGCGTTTCTAAATTGCCTTCTTGCAGTTCACTCTCTTTGATCCCTCTATTATGTTCCAAGAGCCTGTTTAAAGTAATGCCAGATGACAAAGGGGTAATTACTGCATGTACAGCACATGTTAAGCTTGTCTTGGTGCTTCTTTCTCAGGAAGCATCAGAAGCCAGATTAGGACCGAACTGTGCAGCTGGGCACTGCGTGGGGGAGCGTGTTGCCCACCTCCAAGCAGTGCAGTCTGGTTTCTTTCTTCCCTGACAGCTGTTGCTAGACCACTCTCCCCTTCCTAATTATTAAAAAAGTCAAACGCTGTTTAACTCTTTCAGGACAAGAAGGTAATTTATCTCACGTCTGATACACAGGATATAAGCATTATCAATCTGCATGTCTGAACTTGCTCAAGCTTGGAGCAAGGGAGCAGGCACAACACGGGCACTTCTACAAGCACAGTGCCACAAAACTGAGGCCATTACAAACAAGACGTAACCAGAACTTCATTTCCTCCCTTCCTTCCCTTACACAGATGCTCAGGTCCAGGCTGTTTGCTTCTCTTGTGTAACTGGGTGGTACCAGTGTGAGGGGAAGAAGGGCAACGGGTCCTTCCATTGACCTGCCCTCTAGAAAGGCTCTACTGGTGCCACCACTGGCACGCTCCTGCCCTTCCCTGTGGCCTGGGAGCCTTCTTATTAGCCTGCTCTGGTTGACTGGTGATAAATTCAGTTAATTTTCCCCAAGTTGAGTCTGTTTTGCCCGTGACGGTAATTGGTGAGTGATCTCTCCTGGCCTTATCTCAACCCATGAGCCCTTTGTTATATTTTCTCTCCCCTGTGCAGCTGATGGGGTGGGGGTGGTGTGTGTGATAGAACGGCTTTGGTGAGCACCTGGCATCCAGCCAGGGTCAGCCCACCACATGGGCACAGCAACAAGTGCCAATTAACTAAGAGCAAACAAATGAGCCACGCGCAGTCTTTTAAGCCCTGCTCTCCTGAAAAGCTAAGTCCTTCTGAGGTGCCCCATTTTGGGAAACGAGTCAGCCAACTGTAATCACCACTCACATTTTGCAAATTCAGCCACAGTGCGAAAGATGGATTTGCTTGCTATATAACGCCACAGTAATGTCCTCTGCTTCATTTTTCTGACATAAATTTCTGTGCATGTCAGTTTGCATTAATATCATCATATTAGTTACCTTTCTCCAGTATTTCTGCAAACAGACTACCAAAATATACTCATGGGCCCTGTGGAAGGGCTACTTAGAACCAACTACATAAAAATGGAAAATAACAAACTATTTTCTGAACGATAAACGTGCAGGAGTGAAAGTTTGGAACAATTTATTACTGCACACATGCAGTTATTTTAGTTTAAAAAGAATTAAATTATTTTCTAAAGAGGAATAAAGTTGTTCTGCTGTAATAGGTAGTAACAAGTAGTGGCATTTTACTGCTGCTGCTGCTAAAAGAAACATAAATGCATTTTCAAAAAAATGTAATATCCATCTCTTTCAATAGGAGAAAACAAATGAGCAAGTAAGTCTGTAAGCAGTATCTTCTCAATGCTTCTTTATATTTTTTAATATTTTTTGTTCCATAAATAACTTTGAGCAAGTGAAAATAATTTTCTTGTTAATACATTGCACACTTCATTTGAATGGTGGCCAGAAGACAAAACTTCATGTCGTCTTACACTGAAAATGTGTAAACTTACTGTGGAGAGAGTTGCATTATAAGTGCCTGCGATAAGACAAGATAAACATTACATAAGAAAAATCATAGTGGGTCAGATGTTACTGAAATAACACTCACTTCAGTATTCTAGCTATAGATATAGCTATATGACAGGTGAAGGAGGACAGGAACACTTTTGTGGAGCAAAAAAGATTAAATGCTTCAGATGTACAAGTAGTTTGATTATACTCCTCTTCAACTGTCTCTGTACCCAATTTTTGGAAACTGTCAGATGCTACCAGAACTCTTTATATATTTGTACATCACATATTTCGTCGCTAAAATAGAATTAACACATAGAGCAGCAAATAGGATTATCTGCCTCACTTCAGTGTTGCAGCATAAACATACCAGATTGTCAGCTGGAAGTAAGAGTTATGATGAAGTTCTCTATGGATCCATAACCACAAAGACTAGTAAGACAGCATCAACTACATCAAGATGAAAAGGCAAGCAATTTGAGTGCTGGAGAGCCTCCTCAATGGCTTTGGTTTCCAGTATACTTTTAACTCTAAGGAATTCCACTTAATATCATATCAGATACACCCTTTACTGACACTCCTCTTTTAAGATATTTCATGGTCAATTTTCAGCCTGGTGCTCAGTAGCATCAGGTGAGAACCTCCATATTAACAAAAAAACTGGAACTATGTGTCCTCTCTGTTCCCTGCTGCAAGTCAGGGCATCTCAGATGCAAAATTAAAGGCTAGCACAGCTTTCATGTCTTTGAAGAAATGGCAAATCCTTATGTGAATGAGCTCCAAATACTTGAAGAGAATTATTTTTTTTCTTACCTCCCCACCTTTTTTTTCCTAAGGAGCTGAAAAGATCATAAAAGGTGCAGAGTTGGCAGACATTGGTAAGTATTGTATTCATGAGGGAAGATTTAAAAGCCTGAATAAATGTAACTCTCTAACTCTTTTGTATTCATTTCTAAGCAAGCTGATGTCTTGGAATCTTTGCAGAAGGAAGTTTTGGGTCTCAAACTGCATCTCAGCTCTTTTTCACAACCAGAAAGCTGTAACTCAGCCCACCCTGAAGTGCAATTGCAGCAAGACCACATTACTGGTAGAAAGGACATTATCAATGGCATCCTCTATATTATGGCTACTTGATCCAGTCTAATGAGGAAGATCTGGAAAGAGTTACTGATATGCAACAAAGCACTATGCAGTGCACATTTCATAAATCTCCCTTCTTTCATGCATATAAATGCTATTGACTGTGGAAGTAAGAACAGACTGATTACATTGTTACAAGATATTTTTATTATTGGAGTGCCTGAATGATTTTCCCTTCTGAGATGTTCTGATAAATAACACTGCTCCACCATTGGGCTGGGGGGGAGCATAATGTTTTCCCCTATACTGCAAGTCCTACAAAGTGCTGAGTAATAGATGCTGTCCCCATCTCTACCATAACCTTGAGAGTTTGGTAGTTCTCAATGCCTGGCCTTCTGCAGCTCCTCCAAGGCACACAGCTCAGAAGCCCTACAAGGACCATGACTGTACCTAGGTCACATTGCTCCAAAGGGTCTCTGAACTCAGCTTGGCTCTCATCTTTCCCCCGACACCATTGCCAATATAGTTCCACCAACCTCCTCACTTCTCGGACTGGGAGGCTTCAGCAGCCCACAAGGACACGGGAATTGCCACTTTCAGTCAGGCTCCATCTGCTCTAGCAATGTTCAGAGAGCAACCACAGACTTATCAGTGTTAGGTTTAAGGACACTGCAAAAGGCTGACAAGGGACTCATGGGCCCCCATGGACAACCCGACTCAGCTCCACCTCTGACGACTGCAGAATGGCTCATACCAACTGAGCAAGCAGCAGGAGCTCTCTACTGAAGCTTCAACACAGCACACACAGCAGACTCCCCCCGCAGACTGGCCTCGCCTCCCACTTCTTCCTAAGCTTTGGGAGTTTTGTATAGAGAAGTCTCCCAGAAAAAGAAATATTCCCATCAGGGCATACACATAACCCAAGAGAGTTTATGAAATCAGAAGAAAACCTTTAGCCACCTTTCCCAGTTGTTTTCATTAGTCCCAAAGCTTTTATCCCAAGCCAAAACACTTCCTTCTTTGTTGGTTCTGCCAGCCTGGTACACCCTACGTGTCTGTGAGGCTCAGAGGGAGCAAGGAGGACCCTTTTCAACAGAACAAACTACACCAGCCTCCAGCTTCTACACGTCTCTCTGAAGGGGAGACCTCGTTCAGCTCGCAGCAAACAGGGTCCGACATCAGGCTGCTGTCACTGCCAGCTGAACAAGGGAATATTCAGTCCAAACCAGGTACCAAGCCAGTTCAAATTTCACTTCATTTGCTGTATCATCAGTGCCTTGTTATTTATATAAATATTCAATTTCAGATGTTGATAGATATTGATTTGACTCTGTTATGGTCATTTCTCCCTGTGTTGTAAAACAAGGAATGGAGATGCTTTATTTTGAATTAAATTTCTCAGCATAAATCTTTGTCTAAATCTTTTTCTGCCCTACAGAACTGAGACCTAATCTCATTTTCTACAATGCTGAGCAAAGAAAACTACAAACTCACTCTGCCATGCAGCCTATTCAAAGTGCACACTTCTGGACTCCAGGGTAGTATTGATATTTGATCAGTACAGGTGGGTGGTTTGTTTTCTGTTTGCTTTTGGTAGATTTCATTAGAACGCAAAATCCAAACATCAAACTAGCTTTAGAGATAAGGGCACAGACCTTTTAGAAAAAGTAACCATGTAAGAATGTGCTCAAGTGTCTATGTTTAGAAACTGCTTGACTGGTTAGTTCTCTCCAGCTCCCAAAGATGCTCCAATATCATACAAAAAGGAAGTCTTTTCCACATGCCAATTATAAAAGCAAATTAATATAAAGTTTAAACTTTCTTGTGAAAATTTTTAGCAAATTATGCCAAATAATTGGCTAAATGCAAGGAGAAAAAAATAATAAAGGTGCTATTTGCTCTAAGTTCATTGCTACAAAGAATAATTAATTGACTACTTGCCAACTAGGTATCATTGCTTAATGAGCATGTGGGATCGTGTACTTGGCGGGGGGAACAGGGACGAACCACACATTCCAAATCAAGTTTCCACTGTAACACATCCAGTATAAGGAAGACAGCACATAATATACTAAGTTCTTAAGAAAATCTGGCCCATGAAAGTTAGAACTAGCCCTTCTGTTTCTTAATAAACTTTAGTGAGACACCAGAGACAATTAGGTTGAATAGTTCTGCTTACTTCACAGTTTCTCTTCTTCGGATACAACACTGTTCCAACTTTTTATGTTTTTTTTTGGTTTTGGGTTTTGGTTTTGTTTTGGTTTTTTTTCCCCCAAAGGCAGCTAGCTACACTCTGAAGACAGTCTGAAGAAGAGTAACAAGCTCTTCCTGGGGGAAGGGACACAAGGAAATGCTATATTAGGGTAAATATGCAGGGACCTCTACTTTAGAAATAGATTTAACAGTTTTCTCTGAACTTTGCATCAAATTGTCCTGTCTTCTGAAATTGCCACGCATCTCTCAGCAAAACCAGATTTCTACACTAAACATAAGGGTAAAATTAGGGCTCTAAATTGAAGACCCGGCCATTACCATAATTTCTGAGATTAATATCTGTACTCAACACTAAAACCTACTATTTCTTTGTTCTCACAGCCCCTTGCCAGAGGACAGATAGGAGGTGCATTGATAGGGGACCAATTTAAATGAAGCCAAAACCAGATAAAAGCCACACTGAAAAGCGGCGAGCCAAGGCATTCCTGACACCATAAATACTTAGAAGTGATACAAAAGGTCAGAGGAGAAATAAATTAAGAGCTCAATGAAAGATAATTTCTACCTATGCTGTTTCATTCCGAAATGAATGGCATTTGCGAGAAGTGTGACACAGATGAAAAAGGATTTAAGAAAGTCTGGGTTATTACAGCAGTTTAACATTTCTAAGCAGGTCTTTGGGTGATCATTTAAGAGAATGAAGAGACAAAGCTAAAGGCACAGGACTGCTGGTGGTCTGCAGTCTCTGTAAGCCTGAATATACTGAGTGCCTGCAGAAGCTTAGCTGCAGAATTACAATGAAGACCTATGGAGAGCTGGCTCTCTTCACTTCCACACAGCACAGCTGCCTTCAAGGTCACTGGGACACTGGAACAGCATGGTTGGACTGGAAGATGATGAAGGGGGTGGAAGGAGGAGAAAGAGAAAATGGAATCAGTTGGGAAAGAAAATAAACTGTTTCTGAATGGGAGGAACCCAAAGAAATATTACATTAGGATTCAAACAATCCAAGAAGGAAAAATGTTGCTTTCCATCAAGATTATTTTTTTTTTTTAGTAGTAATTAACAACATTGTCACGAAGCAGAGGACCAGTGTTGGAGCAAAACGTTGACAAGAAAGCCAACAGTCCAATGAGACTCAGCTTCTGAAATGTCGCCCCGTGGTCCCTCATCAAAACACACATGCCCCGTAGGGACAAGATGGGCACAGTACTGACCCTCCAGAGACACTCCCCTCTTATAAAGCAGCCAGAAAACAGGCACCCACTTCACTCTTGCTCATTTGGGTATTAAGCAGGAGCCCTTGGGGCAAGCTCTTGGTAAGGGGAGGGATGGTGGCAAGGTTTCCTGCAGTTTCAAAGGTGACCTGGAGCCCTGAATGTGAGCTGGTCCAGAGAAGAGGTGAGCCCTGGAAGTAAAAGGAGTCTGTAGTTCAAGACTTGCACTGGGCTTCTGGTGCAGCCTGTATGGACAGGAAAACCTCCACTGTCAGAGGCACCATAACTGCACAACTGTGCGGAGAGGAAGAAAAAATATAAAGTACTTTGCTAACCATTAAGCACAGGAATTATAAAATGCTAGAGACCACAGTTCCTCCTGCTTTGGTTTACCAAAGCACACCTTGACATAAACTGTCAGGTTGCTATGGTGTCAGAGCCCCAGACACTTTTTCTTTACCTGAATTCCATATGAGAATTGATACACTTTTGTGAAGGGGGACCTACTCCAGCAAGGAGTCCAACAGAGACTGGCTGCAAAGCTTAAAAGAAAAATTTTAAAAAGGCAAAGAAAAGCCGAGCTGTCCACAGGTGGCAATCATATCCTTTGATTAGTGTGGTACAGGGAAGGTGTTAGAAGAGAATAGAAAGGTCTTAGAGCTGCACTGATGTGGCTGAAGCAAAATTTACATATATATATATTTATTAGTAGAGCATTCAAAGGCAAACTCCACAGGGATTTGGACACTCTAACTCTCTTCACTGTGTGCTACACACTGTAATAGTGCAAACCAGCAGGCCAACACTGCTTACCCTATAAACAATATCCAAAAAGCTAATCCTGGCAGAAGCCTCAAAACACATACCCTGTGGAATGGAGAAGACAACCAGTCGAGGCACAGCTCAGAGGCGAGATATAACAGTGATCCCTCAAGGCCCCCAAGACTCTGCCAGGGCTAGGCTAGACAAGAAGCTTGGCTCCAGGGCAATCTGACAGTGTCAGCACCAGCAACTTCCCTGGCTGAACTTGTCCGAGACCAAAAAATTCAGATAAGCAGCAGCTTGTGTGCCACAGCAGCTCTATGCTTATCCACCTGAGGTGCTCAGGAACTATTCTTCAGCTGAACAATAACAATACATGAAGTCACCATTACTGCAGCCCCTCTGATCACGAATAAGTCACGGACACAGCATGGTGGAGGAAAGGAAGAAACTGAATAGATCTGCTGGTATAGATCAGCTGGACATCACATAAAACAAAATGCTGATGGAAATCGATCCAGAGGTAAGAGGTTTCCCAGACATCTGAACTGTCTATCATTGGACATGAAAGATCATTGCATTAATAACTATGAAAATGTCAACTCAGCGATTAAAAATAGCCAAAAACCCCAAACAAGTATCAGAAGTCATTAAGGTACAGAGAATAACAAAATTACTGTCCCACTATACAGATCATTGCACACTCACCTCCTGATAAGATGCAAATGCAAGGTACATTTCTGATTTCCCCTAACCTGAGAGACAGACCAGAATAAGAAAATGTTCAAGAAGGGCAACAAAGATGACCAAACTTCTGGAATGGCTTCCACATACAGGACAACAGAAAGAGCGGCAACTCTTTGACCAGAGGAGAAGACAACCAAGATCTACGAAATCATAAGTAGCATGGCAAAAGTAAACTGGTAGGGTTGTTCACTGAGTGAAGAAGTCCCTTCCAAAGGGACAATACACAGTGACACCGTAAAACTTACTCCCGTAGGATGTAGCGAATGCCATGAGTTTACAGGGGTTCAAAAGCAATTATGAAAATTAGTGGAAGGGAACCTCATTCATGGCTGTCCTGGTTTCAGCTGGGATAGAGTTAACTGTCTTCCTAGTAGCTGGTACAGTGCTATGTTTTGAGTTCAGCATGCGAAGAATGTTGATAACACACTGATGTTTTTAGTTGTTGCTCAGTAGTGTTTAGACTATAGTCAAGGATTTTTCAGCTTCTCATGGCCAGCCACGGCACAAGAAGTTGGCACAGGACACAACCAAGGCACCTGACCCAAACTGGCCAACGGTGTATTCCATACCATGTGACGTCCCATCTAGTTTAGGAACTGGGAAGTGGGGGGGGCAGGGAATCGCTGCTCGGGGACTGGCGGGGTGTCAGTCGGCGGGTGGTGAGCTATTACCCTGTGCATCATTTGTACATTCCAATCCTTTTATTACTACTGTTGTCATTTTATTAGTGTTATCATTATCATTATAATTTCTTCTTTTCTGCTCTATTAAATCGTTCTTATCTCAACGCAGAAGTTTTACCTTTTTTCCCCGAGTTCCTCCCCCATCCCACTGGATGGGGGAAGTGAGTGAGCGGCTGCGTGGTACTTAGTTGCTGTCTGGAGTTAAACCACGACAGTCCATTTTGGCACCTAACGTGGGGCACGAGGGGTTGAGATAACAACAAACCTGACCAGAACTTGTTAAAACAAATTTGTTCCAAGCGTTCATTATGTTGATTTATGAGTTCTTAGAGTTGTTGCTCTGGCTTTTAAAGCTCTGTTATGTATCACCTCGCTTGCTGTATATAGTTCCTCTTCTACTGCTTATCATCCGTGGGAGGTGGATTTTTGCTTTGATGTGTGGTATAACACTGGTTTATGGTATGATAAAGTCATCGGCTGTGGGATTAATCCGGTATTTGCACTTAGCATTGTCACCTTTATACGGCAGGAGCCACCTGTGGGAAATTATTGATAATTATACCATTTACCTTTCCTCCATGGAAAACCAGTCTATGGGTGGGGTATCTTTCTTCCCCTCTCCTTTCTCCTTTAGTCCAGTTACAATGGTGTTGGAGAATTTTGGGAAATTTGAATATTCCTGGGGTGTTGGGACTAGCACAGTCCTAGCCCTACTGCTAGGAATTAGCATACTTCTGAATGTGGTTCAGCTCTCGTTTAAGGTTAAACAGCTATTTAAGAAGATCACCCAGAGATGTGCCCCAAGGCTAGATAATTATGAGTGGCAGGGTGTGTGGGGTAGTATGGGCAAGTACCTAGAAAAGTGGGCACCTCCAATGTTTTGGAAATTCACCCCTGAACAAGTGCGGGATCCAGAAGAACTAGTAAAATATTTGGAAAAGGTATGCTGTCACCCCGGCAGCTCCAGAGAGATACAAATCACTGCAACATGCTGGGGCCTGGCCCATGCCTATCGAGCCCTGTTCGACACTACTCAGTACCCTCAAGGGGAAGAGAAAGTCTCTAGACCTAACAACGAAACAATGACCACCGCGGCCACCCAAACCTCAACAATGGGCGCTGCGGCCCCTCCAGGCCTAGCAAGGAGCACTGCTGCTACCCAAACCTCGGCAACAGACACTGCGGTTATCCAGAACCCGGCGAGCGATACTGCAACTGAACCAGAGGACCAACCTGGACCAGTATCGGTTGCCCCCGTACAGAAAAGGAAATATACAAAAAAATCAGTTCGCTTAGCAAAGGACAATGGTGAACCAGGGTCATCACGGGAACCGGAGGAAGAGGCAGAACCAGAGGTAATAACCCGGTCCCTATCCTTGAGTGAGCTGCGGGATTTGCGAAAAGATTTTGCCGCCGTGTAGGTGAGCATATTATCACCTGGCTCCTCCGACGCTGGGACAATGGGGCTAATAGCTTGGAATTAGAAGGTAGGGAAGCCAAGCAGCTGGGATCACTTGCCAGGGAAGGTGGCATTGACAAGGCACTTGGAAGAGGGACACAAGCCATCAGCCTCTGGAGGAGACTCCTGTCAAGTGTGAAGGAAAGGTACCCCTTTAAGGAAGATGTTATATGTCAATCAAGCAAGTGGACCACCATGGAAAAAGGTATTCAATATCTGAGGGAATTAGCCGTGCTAGAGGCGATTCATCATGACCCGGACAACCAACAGTTACCCAAAGACCCAGACGAAGTCCAATGCACACGACCCATGTGGCGGAAGTTTGTACGGAGCGCACCCTCGTCCTATGCCAACGCATTGGCAGTAATGTCCTGGAAGGATGAAGAGGCATCAACAGTGGAGGAAGTGGCTCGCCAGCTGCGTCAATACGAAGAAAATCTCTCCTCCTCCCTACAAGCCTGCATTTCAGCTGTGGAGAAGCTGTCCGAGGATTTCCAGCAATTCAAAAAGGATATGTCCTATTCCCCACCTGGAAGAACCAATGTCTCAGCTATTAGGAGTGAGCGGTCTTCTGCCCAAGAGAGAGAATATAGAAGGTACACACCGCGAGGTGCCCTGTGGTTTTACCTATGTGATCACGGAGAGGACATGAGGAAATGGGACGGAAAACCCACCTCGGTCCTAAATGCACGGGTACGTGAACTGCGAGGAAAAACCCCCACAAAAGGGGATTCTACCAGGAAAAATGCTGCTCCAGTTTCCAAACAGAGTAGAAGGGCTGACTTCATTTCCGATCCTCTTGAAGGGACTTCTGAGCCAATTCTACGAGAAGTGAATACTGAATACTCTAACCAGAATTAGAGGGGCCCTGCCTCCAGCCAGGTGGAGGAAAGGGATAACCGGGTCTATTGAACTGTGTGGATTCGATGGCCTGGCACGTCAGACCCACAGGAGTATAAGGCTCTAGTAGACACCGGTGCACAGTGCACTCTAATGCCATCAAGTTATAATGGGACAGAATCCATCTGTATCTCTGGTGTGACAGGGGGATCTCAAGAGTTAACTGTATTGGAAGCTGAAGTAAGCCTAACTGGAAATGAATGGCAGAAACACCCCATTGTGACTGGTCCAGAGGCTCTGTGTATCCTTGGCATAGACTATCTCAGGAGGGGGTATTTTAAGGACCCGAAGGGGTATCGATGGGCTTTCGGTATAGCTGTCTTGGAGATGGAGGGCACTGAACAGTTGTCTACCCTGCCTGGTCTCTCTCAAGACCCTTCGATTGTGGGGTTGCTGAAGGTTGAAGAACAACAAGTGCCAATTGCTGCCACGACGGTGCACCGGCGGCAATATCGCATCAACCGAGACTCTCTGATTCCCATCCACAAATTGATTCGCCAACTGGAGAGCCAAGAAGTGATCAGCAAAACTCGCCCACCCTTTAATAGTCCCATATGGCCAGTGCGGAAGTCTAATGGGGAATGGAGATTAACCGTTGACTATCGCGGCCTGAATGAAGTTACCCCACCGCTGAGTGCTGCCGTTCCAGATATGCTAGAACTTCAATACGAGTTAAGAGTCAAAGGCAGCCAAGTGGTATGCCACCATTGACATTGCTAATGCATTTTTCTCAATCCCTCTGGCAGCAGAGTGTCGTCCACAATTTGCCTTTACTTGGAGGGGTGTCCAGTACACTTGGAATCGATTGCCCCAGGGGTGGAAACACAGCCCCACCATTTGCCATGGACTAATCCAGACTGCACTGGAAAAAGGTGAAGCTCCGGAACACCTGCAATACATTGATGACATCATTGTATGGGGCAACACAGCAGAAGAAGTCTTTGAGAAAGGGAAGAAAATAATCCAAATCCTTCTGAAAGCCGGTTTTGCCATAAAGGAAAGTAAGGTCAAGGGACCTGCACAGGAAATCCAGTTTTTGGGAATAAAATGGCAAGATGGACGTCGTCAGATCCCAATGGACGTAATTAACAAAATAGCAGCTATGTCTCCCCCAACTAATAAAAAGGACACACAGGCCTTCTTAGGTGTTGTGGGGTTTTGGAGAATGCATATTCCAAATTACAGTTTGATTGTAAGCCCTCTCTATCGAGTGACCAGGAAGAAGAATGATTTTAAATGGGGCCCTGAACAACAACAAGCCTTCGAACAAATTAAACGGGAGATTGTTCATGCCGTAGCTCTTGGACCAGTCCGGACAGGACAAGATGTTAAAAATGTGCTCTACACTGCAGCTGGGGTGAATGGCCCTACTTGGAGCCTCTGGCAGAAAGCACCTGGGGAAACCCGAGGCCGACCCCTGGGGTTTTGGAGTCGAGGATATCGAGGATCCGAGGATCGCTATACTCCAACTGAAAAAGAGATACTGGCAGCGTATGAAGGAGTTCGAGCCGCCTCAGAAGTGGTTGGTACTGAGACACAGCTCCTCTTAGCACCCCGACTGCCAGTGCTGGGCTGGATGTTCAAAGGGAGGGTCTCCTCTACACATCACGCGACTGACGCCACATGGAGTAAGTGGATTGCACTGATCACACAACGGGCTCGCATAGGAAACCCCAGTCGCCCAGGAATTTTAGAAGTGATCACAGACTGGCCAGAAGGCAAAGATTTTGGAATGTCACCAGAGGAGGAGGTGGCACGTGCTGAAGAAGCCCCATTGTATAATAAACTGTCAGAAAATGAGAGGCAATATGCCCTGTTCACTGATGGGTCCTGTCGCATTGTGGGAAAACATCGGAGGTGGAAGGCTGCTGTATGGAGTCCTACACGACAAGTCGCAGAAACTGCTGAAGGAGAAGGCGAATCGAGTCAGTTTGCAGAGGTGAAAGCCATCCAGCTAGCGTTAGACATTGCTGAAAGAGAAAAGTGGCCAGTGCTCTATCTCTATACTGACTCATGGATGGTGGCAAATGCCCTGTGGGGGTGGTTACAGCAATGGAAGCAGAGCAACTGGCAGTGCAGAGGTAAACCCATTTGGGCTGCCGCACTGTGGCAAGATATTGCGTCCCGGCTAGAGAATCTGGTTGTAAAAGTACGTCATGTAGATGCTCACATACCCAAGGGTCGGGCCACTGACGAACATCGAAACAACGAACAGGTGGATCAGGCTGCCAAGATTGAAGTGGCTCAGGTGGACCTGGACTGGCAACATAAGGGTGAGCTATTTATGGCTCGGTGGGCCCATGATACTTCAGGCCATCAGGGAAGAGATGCAACATATAGATGGGCTCGAGATCAAGGGGTGGACTTGACCATGGACACTATCGCACAGGTTATCCATGAATGTGAAACATGTGCTGCAATTAAGCAAGCCAAGCGGTTAAAGCCCCTGTGGTATGGAGGGCGATGGCTGAAATATAAATTTGGGGAAGCCTGGCAGATTGACTATATCACCCTCCCACAAACTCGCCAAGGCAAGCGCTATGTGCTGACGATGGTGGAAGCAACCCCCGGGTGGCTGGAAACATATTCTGTACCCCATGCCACTGCCCGGAACACTATCCTGGGCCTTGAGAAGCAGGTCTTGTGGCGACATGGCACCCTAGAAAGAATCGAGTCAGACAATGGGACTCATTTCCGAAACAACCTCATAGACACCTGGGTCAAAGAGCATGGCATTGAGTGGGTGTATCATATCCCCTATCATGCACCAGCCTCTGGGAAAATCGAGCGATACAATGGACTGTTAAAGACTACATTGAAAGCAATGGGGGGTGGAACTTTCAAACATTGGGATACACATTTAGCAAAAGCCACCTGGTTAGTCAACACCAGAAGATCTGCCAATCGGAGTGCCCCTGCCCAATCAGAATTTTTACATACTGTAGAAGGGGATAAAGTCCCTGTAGTGCACATGAAAAATATGTTAGGGAAAACAGTCTGGGTTACTCCTGCCTCAGGCAATGGTAAACCCATTTGTGGGATTGCTTTTGCTCAAGGGCCTGGGTGCACTTGGTGGGTGATGCGAAAAGATGGAGAAGTCCGATGTGTGCCTCAAGGGGATTTGATTTTAGGTGAAAATAGCCAAAATTAAACTGTATGATATTAGTTGCTATATAACCCTGCTACTGTATGTTATCATTATTATAATTGTTATATGCTATATCCATAGTACTATAGCAAGAAAGAACTGTGATAAAACTGAGCAAAACGCAATAGTGATGGAACCAGAACTGACTCCAGCATGCAACAATCCAACGGTGCACACCATCCTCCTGCTACGTCAAATGTCAGCTGCTCGTCACACCGCACTGAAGCCCAATTCTGCTCTACCGACTGAGAGGACTTTGCACCACTCCTCCTGCCCAGACAGACTGGTATGACAGATGGAGCCCGGAGTCGGAAACTAATTGAACTGAACAAATGTTTTATGAACATAACTCATGAACTAAAGGAATAATATCTCTGTGTGTGTATATATATATATCATTGTTCATATGTCTCAAAGGACTGGAAAGGTGGTGATGATTAATCAGGATGTAACTAAAGGTATGGGAACTGAGCAAGACGTCAATGGTATAGAATAAGGGGTGGATACTGTCCTGGTTTCAGCTGGGATAGTTAACTGTCTTCCTAGTAGCTGGTACAGGGCTATGCTTTGAGTTCAGCATGCGAAGAATGTTGATAACACACTGATGTTTTCAGTTGTTGCTCAGTAGTGTTTAGACTATAGTCAAGGATTTTTCAGCTTCTCATGGCCAGCCACGGCACAAGAAGTTGTCACAGGACACAACCAAGGCACCTGACCCAAACTGGCCAACGGTGTATTCTATACCATGTGACGTCCCATCTAGTTTAGGAACTGGGAAGTGGGGGGGGCAGGGAATCGCTGCTCGGGGACTGGCGGGGTGTCAGTCGGCGGGTGGTGAGCTATTGCCCTGTGCATCATTTGTACATTCCAATCCTTTTATTACTACTGTTGTCATTTTATTAGTGTTATCATTATCATTATAATTTCTTCTTTTCTGCTCTATTAAATCGTTCTTATCTCAACGCAGAAGTTTTACCTTTTTTCCCCGAGTTCCTCCCCCATCCCACTGGATGGGGGAAGTGAGTGAGCGGCTGCGTGGTACTTAGTTGCTGGCTGGAGTTAAACCACGACAATGGCTACCGAATACAAGGACATTACATTCAAGTGAGAAGCTCACTGAGAAAGCATACTAGGAAATTACAACTACATGCTTGCTCTGCGCTTCAGTCCTTCCTTAAGCATCCACTGTTGACCACCATCAGAGATCAGCAGATAATAAAACTCAACAGACCTTCAAGCGGGCCAAATGCAGTTGTTCTTACTGCCTCCACACTTTACTGAAAAACTCCAACTTTGATTCAAAGATCAGTTGTGAGAGGGTGAGATGGCAAGTGAAAGCGCACACATACACACAAGCTGAGATGGTAGCTAGAAACTCTATCAAAGTTTTCCAAGTGTGAAGACATCATCCTGAAGCAGCCAGTGCTAATTACTCTGCCAATTCTGCTAGTGGCATGGATTAGGTCATTTCGTGCCAAAAATAGGCAGTCACTTCACACTTGCTCAACAATGCTCAAGGAGCAGCAGATCATTCTCCAATGCAGCATATATACACACTTCTAGCAGCAACCATTCCTACTCATCTGCACTGAGAGTCCCCGTGCTCAGGAATGCCCTTTGGAGCACCCCTTGGGAACACCAGCTCCTCTTTAAAATGTATTAGTTGGGAACAACTATGCCTTCTGAGGTTACATGAATGAATATTATTTCTGGCCTTTTTCTCTGTACATAATGTAGATGAAGCACACTGGCACAGACAAAAACATCATACAGGGTAGAACTTTTTGTCTCTGTCTTACTAACTGCTCGAATATTGCTAAAGGCTTTTTAAAAGTGTAGGAGTGCTAAAATTACCTAAAAGTAAAGCTAGAGACAAATGAAGAATAGCCACTCTAATCAGTATTGCCCATACCCAG
The DNA here is from genome assembly GCF_929443795.1 of Astur gentilis. Taxonomy (NCBI): domain Eukaryota; kingdom Metazoa; phylum Chordata; class Aves; order Accipitriformes; family Accipitridae; genus Astur; species Astur gentilis. The sequence continues at coordinate 22,716,898 of NC_064884.1, forward strand.
CATTTCTTAATGGAATTTCAGGAAATTATTTTGTAACCTTAAGGACATCTCACCAGTACAGAGACTTGTGAGACAGCCAGCGCCTAATAGACAAACCTGGGAGACCAGTCCTGTCATCATCAGCATATCTAATTATGCAGTTTAGTCGCACTGTTTATGCACCAATTATTTTTTCCTAGAACCAAACAAGTGTTTTTAGAATCTACTGTACCACAGCCACAGGTGTCTCGGCAGAAAAAATAAATAGTTTTTTCCTAGCTTTACCAACAGTGGTTTAGCAAGTACTTCTGTACTAGCTCAATTCCTCTTGTAATGATCCAAGCAGATTTGGTATAAGCAACTTAGAAATTCTTAAAAAAACGAAAGAGCAGAGTATTGTAATCCTGTGTACTCTATATATAACCCCAGAACACCCACATTGTGGTTATACAGAAAAAATCTTCTAATTATGCCAAGTTTTCACAATAATTTTCACTATTCCCAACAACAACCACATTCAAAGAGAAATAGTAGCCAATTTAAAAAGAAAAAAAGAAGAACCCCCCCCCCCCCCCAAGCCCAGATTATTCTCATGGCTGCCTTTGAGCACTGGCAACACCACCCACAGGAGAACATCTCCTCATCCGAGTGGCTGGGGACATGGGTATTATCTTCTTTTGACTCTTCCTAGAAGACCTCTGGTGAAACAGTTCCACATGGATGACAAAAACATTTGGCCTACAGACTTGGCTGCCCTGTTTTCTCAGCTTGGAAGGAACCGAGATAAATAAGAATCCTCTTTTGAAGTACTCCATATCATGTTCACACACTGGCCCATCATTGTTATCTTAACAGTACTTTTAACAGTAAGCTTTTATTAAAAAAAAAAGAAAACAGAATAATTCTCTCACATCTTCCTCCACCATCTAGCCAAGGAAAAAATGTAACAAAAATCAGAATACCCTCCCAGCAGAGTTCTACAAAAAATAAAAATGTACCATCTTGGTAGAAAAAGTTGAATGTCTGAAAAGGTTTTTGCATAGTATGTTTTCTGATCTACTTTTTGCAAAAACATATCTGAACTCCTAATCATGTCAGAATTGTTTGTTCTCTCATTGCTAAACCCAACAAGAAGAATTTTATTTTTATTTTTTTTGTTCACTATGGCTCATTAAAAGCACCAGCAGATATTTTTGCCAGGACTCCAAGACCGCACGGTAAGGTTTCACCCTTATCATAGCCCACAAAATACTGCTTATTTCAAGATCAAGTGTTTTAAACAAGAACAGCAGCATCCCAGATGGATGTCACCTGGCTGCATCCCAAGATTTTGCAGTCACAGAAGCAAAATGCTGTACTGAATGAGACCGATGCACAGAAGAACAGGAGGCAGACTGGGTTACTGAGATGGGCACCTCTCAGCTCTCTTTCACAGATATGCTAACGCCCCACAATGAGAGCCTCAATGCCATTTCACCTACTCAGGCTCTGGTTCCTGCTGAATGAAACTCTCTTTGCACAGGCTGAATGATTTTTATGAATAAAGACAGCTTCTGGCACACTATAGCAGAGGAGGAGGATCCAGAATAAGGGCTTGGGAACTCACTTGCCTTTTAACTTACAGAGCACTACGTGGGAACATAATAGAATATAATCAAGACAACTAAATGAGGTTAGACACACCAGAAGTTTCAGACTAATCCAAAATCAGAAGGCAAGATTTAAATCAAACAACTCTTCTCAGATTAGGGGAAGAAGTGAATAAGCAAGAAACCAGTTTCCATTTGCTAATCCAAGGCAGCCCAGGGTTTGGAACCTCAGCCATTTCCAAGCAATTACGTGTTCCCTCATTTATTCTGGGTCATTTGGAACAAGTCATACATCTGCATGTTGATAACCTGCAAGGGATACTCCAGTAGCTCACGCAAGCTTGCGATTTTCTGCTATGCAGAGCTTTCTATCTTCACAGCTTCACTGTGTCCAGACAGCTGGACGCTGAAGTTGTGCCTGCCTGATGCACCATCTCAGATAACTGAGTTACATACTGCATGACTAGCCACAGGTGCGTGAAAATTATCTTAAATTAAATACATGACTTCAGGAAGTTGAAGAGCTTTCAGTGCCGCTGACAGGATGGATGGCATGAAAGTGGACAGGAACACACAAGTGACTGCTAGTATAGATTAGATATACGCAATCAGAGCACTATATGATATTTTGAATTTTCACTTTCTCCCAAAGGTACTGATTTACCATCATTTATTTTGGAGAAAAAAAAAAATGGTCGAGAGATTATCAGACATAAATACTCCATTTTGCAGCCTCCATGTTCAGCAAGCCTGCATTTTGGGGGAGGCGAGCTTGCCGTGCATACCCAGTGGCATGGAGTTCCGCGGTGGCAGCCGGGGCAGGTGGCGGGAGCGCAGCAGGGCCAGCACCACACGTCACGTCACTGCCAGCTGCCGCCGCCCCGACAGCCTGCCCCACGGCAGCCATGGGAGTGAGAGAGAAACGAGAAAGCGTAGCTGCGGGAAGTCGTGGTCAAGTTGGGACAGGAAGGTCTGGCTGCCTGTGGCAGCTTACAGGGGTTTAGCACAAAGAGAGCGGCTTTCGCACAAGGAAATGAAGAGGTGCATGCTTCGCCGTTCTGAAGGTGCAAGAAATCCCATGGTAAAGAAGCATAGAACTGACCGACCTGCAGGACCTGATCTAGTGATGTAGTGTGTGATCAGACTGTTCACGGGAACCAGGCCAATTAAACCCAAACCCAGGCATTTTCAAGAGTAATGCATTATGGAGGCATAATCGTAACACACAGGGCAAAGCTCATTCGGCAGGTGAAATACGGACACTTCAGCTCTCAGTGTGAATGAGCGTTATTGGTTTTACAGTGCCACAGGAAGAATGAAGGATCCTTTCAATTATCGCAAAAGGGACTAAACAAGGAATGTAACATCTGCAGGGATTTTGAACCATCACCACCTCCGTATGGTTCAGAACAGAGGATCTGAATGGCAAGCTATATTCCCACTACAGTTTAAAACCTGGACGTGAAAGCTGTCCTTTGATACTGCCCAATTTTAGATCTGATCTTTGTCCAGGATGAAGGCAATTCCCAACAGCCCTACAAGTGGAGAGAGCAGATGCACCGCTACCTGTGTGAACATCGTTAACTGCAGGTAGAGCTCAGGCCGGGAAGGTGCTCAGTTAGTTGCTCAGTCCATAGGGAGGGGACAATGGATGAGCCATACTAAGCAGAAGTTGCGGAGAAGCTGCACCACAAAAGCCAGCCCAGGACAATAACTGCAGCTTCAGCAACAATCACCCACATGATGTCAGCAAAGAAGATTCAGAAATCAGAAGGCAACACAAGCAAGCTCTTTCACAGGCATCCAAAGGCCCGACGCCAATTCCCAATGGTTGGGTGGGAACTCCAAGCACAGCCTCCCTCCATGGCCAGAGCACGCGTATGGTCTCTCTCCCGCATCTGTTCTGGTGCCTACATAAGGGTTGAGCTTACGCTGTCATCTTCCCTTTGAACAAAGGACTCGTACTGCCTCTGTCTCCCTTCCAGTTGCCTAGTTTTATGAAGCTCATAGAAATGTATTTTTGAGACATTCTCTCCCCCCACTTCATTTGCCAAAAATGATTGAAGTCTGCCAAAAGAATCACAAATTATTAGGGGAAGACACACACAGGCAGCAAGATTACCCCAGACACCTTTCCTTTGGAAACCAGGCTAAAAACCACAGTATTGTATTTATTAAAACAGTCCCCTGAAGTCAGATTCGTGATTGCTGTAATTCTGTTATTGGCAATACGGCAGATTTTTAAAACAATTTTTGGAGGATTATATTTGGTTTCCACAAATCAGATTGATTTCACCCCTTCTAGCTGCAGGGCAGATGTTTATGAACACTTTTCCCATCTGTTGAATGGGGATGGTAAGTACTTACCTGCCTCAGATATGGTCTGTGTGCAAACACAAACAGTGGTTTAAAGATCTTTAAAGCACTGCTCTATGTAAAAAAATATTATTATAAATATTGCTGCAAGATTAGCACATACACATTTTATTCTTTGTGAATGGCTGCAACCTTTTAAACACAGAAGCACAGTAGAGGTCTAATCCTCAGATGTATTTAAGTGTGGTACATAGGAAATCATTCATTTAGCAAATCTTTCACCAAGTTAGCTTTCTGTTGCCATTTAACTCAATATTTAGTAAAGGAGGGTATTTTATTGGACTGTTCCATTGCTTTTAAGAAGAATATCTGACAAAGAAATAACGGGCTGGAAAACGTTTAAAGCAAACATTTACTTCTCCATCACTGGTAAAAATGCATCTCCTTATCCCTTGAATTCATCTGTCATGCCACCGCATACTGAGAGGCCTAACAGAAACACAGCCCATGCTTCCAACACATCCAGACCCATTCATCTTCGCGCTCCCTGCTGCCCTGAAACCTCACCAGCATACTCACACCAGCTGCTTGTTGACCTGCAACATGAGAAAAACCTGCCATGCTGCTTCCTACCTCACTGCTGCTCATGCAGGGGGCAGGTGGTTGGGATGACAGCCACCGCCTTAGCACCCATGGATATCCAGGGATGACATGTGCACTTCATGCAAGGTGGGGAATTACAGGAGGTTATGGAAAATGACTGCAAACTCCTTGGTCTTTGAAGAGGACAGGCAGTGTAAGAAAGGTGTCAACACCTCACGCAAGCATTGCGGACCCTCTCACAACTCCCCCCCCTCCCGCCCCAGTATACATTGGAGAATGATTTTTGAGCACAAAACCATCCTTACATGCTCCACAACATCCATGCAGTGGTACGAGGGGCCATCGCCTGCTTCCCCACTCCTTCCTTCCCCCCATCCCAGCCCTGCAATGTGAGCAGAGCACCAGGCATGCGTCCGGCACAGGCTTTGGCTGCACTGGATGCATCCCCGCCGCTCTGCCTGCACGGGGTTGCACACTAAGTGTTAAGTCAATTAATCTGTCAGCTGGGTGAAAAAAAACCTGCAGGTGGGTTTCCTAAGTGTCAGTGAAACAAGGATGGGTTGCCAAATTGCCGCAAATAAGCAACCCAAGCAGCATTGTCTTCTTAATTAGAAAAGATTCTTATCAGCTTACCTGAATGTGTTTTGGACTTCCCCCTTGTGCCCTAATTTAACTTTTCAATTATGAGGAATTAAGAGCCAGTATTTTCAATAAGTGCTGAGAGGGTTGCTGTTCCCTCACATATACCCAGTAAGCGTTACATTACAGATTTAGCTAAGGTGTGCTGTGATTGCAGCAAAGTTTTAAACTTCTAGCCAGTATTTCCTTTTCCAGTAGGCATTCATGTTGCAAGACTCTTAACTTATCAATGTCTCTTTTTATACACAAAACTACAAACTACCTACAAAGATATAAAGTGTGAAATTAAAAAATAATCACCGCTTAGTGTCAATTGTGTATGTTTTACATACAAACAAAAGAATTCAAATGAGAAAAGAAGTCAGAAAAAACAACATTTAATTATAAAAGAGCGCTTTAAATTAAAAAAGATAATGGCACTAAACCAGAAATAAAGTTATTTAAAAGATCATAGCCACAGGGCAGTTGTAATTTTATACTGAAACTGTACAGCTGCACTTTGCTCCTGATTAAAATAACATCTAGAGTTCCAGTAACAAGTAATCTTTTACAGAACTATAATGTATTATGAAAACACACATCATTTTTGTATTACATGGCAAAACCCGCTTATATTTATTACACTGGATTAATAAATATTTACCTAAGCATTGTACTGTTTTTCTACTCTACTCCTTACATTTAAAGAACAGGGAGTTTGGTTTGTTCTATTGACAAAAGTGATTTGTCTTACAGGGTTTGCCCATAATGGCACAGTGCTATACCATGCAGGGGTACCCAACCAGATGGAGCATTGAGGGCAGTACAGTCACATTAGAACAACTTCCTATTTCATCCATCCTGCTTTTGAGAATCTTTCAATGCTTCCTTTCCATATGAAGACAACCTTTGACTTTAAAAAACACTAAATACTTACGCCCCCAAAATTGTTCATATGCTGTGGATAACTAATCAGTAGATGTCTAATTTTTCTATGACCTTTCAGAGTTCTCCTTCACTGCTTATATATAAAAGGGAGAGTTTCAGTGGTTACTTTGGGAACAACACAGTCAGGGCCTGTATTCAAAGCTCAGCAGAAAGGACTTTTATTCCTTTAATCAGCTTTGATCACGTAGAAAAATGTAATTCAGTCCTTGATTGTACGTAGAATATTCCCTATGAGGTCAATATAATTCTGTCTGTGCACTGAAAGAAAATATTTCATTCCAAGGATATAATTTCACAGTAGTTATATTTCAGGTAGTCAGCATGTAGGTGTGAGCACTTAAGCATGGCTGAGCTAGTTTACAAATAAATTGTAAAGCAGTACACAAGTTAGTGAGCCCAAAGCATTGCTGTGGGACTGGGGCTCTGGAGCTACAGTCCACAGCTCTTTGTGCTGCAACAAGCCACGTCAGTCTGTAATTCATTATCAGTGAATCCCACAGGGAGCTTTCAGTCCTTCCCTCCAAAGAGAAGGATTTGCGACAGTTCACCATTGGACTATTAATTTTTGAACGGGTTTACACAGCATCTATCAGCGTAAGGGAAACCAGAACTTGATTTCTAGCATCATCCAGGACAGACCAGATATAAAGCTGGTAGTAGATAAAATCCAAAAAGCCTATGTGAACTCCAGAGTAGACCTTTACACTGATTTTGAGTGAAAGGTTTGGTGGTTTGCTATCTATGAAATCTAGACAACAGTTTCCCTCCACAGTTATTTTACTCTTCCTGAAAGTTTTTATTGTGCTAGTAATTGGCAGGTTTTGGCAGTTCACAAAATGCAGTCTATGAGATGTCCAAAAAACCTGAAACCAGTGTATGTAACGTGGCTGCATACAATTCAGCATCCTTGCCAAAAAACATAAAGGTCTTTCTAGTGCATGACAATATTCCAGAAAGGATGCTGCCAAGAGTGGTGAGCTTTAAAAATTACTCACCTTGTCACATGTTCCTTTCTTTTTTCTTTTTTTTAAAAATAATTCCAAGAATACAATCAACTGGAATAAGAATAAAAAATATTTAAAAGATCTAGCAAAAAAGCTGCATAGAAAGCATTTTCACAGTTGGTTTTAAATAGTTTTCATCAAACTTTACCTAAAAAGTGAACAAAATTAGGACTTCCAAAGACAAAATATATTGCATTGCAGTTTTTTCCTGTGAATTTCACACTTACTTGGGAATTCATGACTGGTTTTAGGTATTTTTAATACTGTACCATTCAGAAGTGCTGATCAGGATTTGGTTCTTCAGTGTACTAGCACTGTAAAGACCTATATGAACACACAATTCTGCACAAACAGATTGTAGATCTCTAATATAAAGAGGTTAAACATCTGTTTGAAAAATAAATTCTTCTGAGACAAGACCTACCAGATGGGAGGTAGATTAGTGCCATTAAAATATTTAAGGTACTTTTTCCCATTTCAAATGTGAGTGGGAAAACTGTGCTATCTCCAAAATTTTGCTGCAGCTAAAACTGAAAATTTACTGGTAAACACTGTTGGGTTCCCATCACTTCCCCCCCCCCTTCTCCCCCCCAACTTGATAAGGTTCTATTAATATATATAACACAGTTGAATGTTGAAAGGACGCAGTATCCCTTTGAAACATTCTGCCTTACAGAGTAAGTCCACAGGTTGTTCTTTTGCCATTAGTTGTAAGCTTAGCTCTGCTTAGATTTTATAACCCACTCAGCATTTGGGTTGAGCTGGTATAGGTCCTTCATGTAGGTATTATCATCAAGGCAGCGTTCTCCTAGAAAGAGAAGAGATATGTAGTTACATCAGTACCTAAAAAGAAAGGAAACAACGTACAAAGTTCCTGTCAGTGTTTTATTCCATTTAGGTTTTCAAGCCCTTTCTGTGGTATTAAACAAAGGACAATGCAGTGAAAACCTAGAAGTGCTCTCACCTTTCCTATCTGTCCTGGGGAGGAAGGGGGACAGAGGAAGAAGGAAGGAGAATAGGGGCTGTGCCACCTCTGTGGCATGTTCTAGGTCAAATTCTTCACACAAACCATACACATGGGAGCTCCCCTCTGCGAAGGTTTAGGAAAAAAGGAGCAATGCCCTGGTCCTCTTGTGGTTAAATCCAAAAACTATGTTCACCTTTGCATGGAAGCTCATGAAAATTTCAGGTTATTTTCCCCTTCTTAAATGGAAAGTTTGAGCAAGGTTTATCCCTGCTAAGAAGGTGTTACTTCCTATCCTGCTCGTCTTGGCCAGCAGTTCTGGGTAGCACTTCTAATGGTTACTGTCCTAGGGGGGAAAAGTAGTACAGTGTTCTTGGTGCACTACAAGCAACTATTTATGTATAGTAGCTACGATGAAAATAGCATATGCTGATCCATCAAGATCTGCGTACTCTTCCCATTCCCCTGCAGGCAAAGTATTATCTCATGCATTTGCAGCTCTACATCAAAGCCCCTCTCCTACTCCACTGTGCAAGTGATTGGCATAGATGACTCATGTGCCAGCCAGACGTTTCCAGCACATGTGCTCCTGAAGCAGGAGGCAAGCAGAGGTGTGATGCTGCAGGTGGGTTTGTCTACGAGCTCTTTGGACTCCCTGTGCAGAGCAGGCAAGGAGGCAAGACTCCCTGCTCAAGCAAGCCTGGTTTCCATCTGCTACTTCTCAATCTGTTCTCCTTGCCAGGTGGCAGCCTGACTTACCTCCAGGATTTTTATCCCAACCTACATGACCTGTACTGCCCATGCTGCTGAACTAGGCCCTCTCTCCCACACAGTGCAGCATGTTCAGGCAGTGAGAGAACAGGGACAGTAGTTTGCCATGTCCCTATCCAGTCCCGGTCACAAAGCAATGGCAGAAGTTCCGTTCAGTGTCTTGAAGCCCAACAGTGTACTGAGTACTCAGGAAATGTCTGGAGACTTCAGCAGCTCCATCTGCTAGGGGACAGGATCACAGCACTGTGCATGTTACAATAATGAGCGTAAGTGTAAGCATGTGAGTATATCACGAGCCCGTCAAGTCTTCTCCCTTTTGGGCTCCCTCTACATGAGTCAGTCACATCGGGCAGAGAGAGAGAAATGGCAAAGATCAGACAGCTGGTTTACTTAAACCTGTAGAGCAGGTTAAAGTCAGGGAGTTTCTCTTATCTCAACTGAGAGTATCAATAAGGACTAGTATTTGTAAGGGCTGATTAAAATTGAAATTGTCTGGAAGTAAACTGTTCAGAGAGAAGAAACATCTAAGCTTTCTATCTCATTTCATAACAAACCAAAACAGATCTGCAACTAGCCATGTCTTTTCTCTCAGAGATATACAATTTCTGTCACGTGTTAAAGTGATAGTAGGTTGTTCCAGTTTCACTGGAATCCTGTTATAAAAACTTTTTTCTACAATGATTACACCTCTGTACAGCAAACAAGATACTCCTCTCCAGTCTTACATCTGGGATCACAACCTGGGATCACAGGCATAGCAAATATACGTACATACTGCATAGGCAAGAAAGCATATAATACATTAATCTAGCATCCACCTATCTTAGTCACTTCTTTTTTGCCATCAGACTTAGTAAAAAACACTAAAACGTATCTGTTGTAGGAACATAGGAGAGTCTTATTTTTAATTTCCTTCAAGTCACAAACACACAAAAATCGATTTAAAATAGTGATTAGGTAAAAAGGAAAAATGCTCGAAGTAGCAATTTATGTACAGGATTTAAACTTGCAGAGTAGAGAATTATCAGGTATTCATGAAATTTTATAACTTCAAATAAATTTTAACAGGTCACAGTTAATTAGAAAAAAGTAAATGTAAGTCCAATAGTGTTTTCTAGTTCTCTTTTTTTTTTTCCTGAGCATACGAAAAATACTGTGATTAGAAACTGATTCCCAATGCAAGAATATTTTTGCATTCATTGAAGAAAATTTCAGAACTGTGTTCAAAATTATCCTTTGGCATTAACCTTGGTGATCTGCTATTTGCTTTAATCAAGAGGGTCTGGAAGACAGAGCAGGAAAGACTAACCACTGGAAAATTTTATCACTAGGTCATCCTTCTGGTTGAGCTTTTTTTTCCCCAAAAGAATATGCAAGCAATGCTCAAATGCAGAGCATGAAGGACTGTAAGTTCACTTATTATGCCTCAATACAGAGAGATGAATAAGATGAACTTTAAGCACCTTCCTATCCAACCTTTCTGTGCTTCTTCACTGTACATACATATCAGGAACACCTGTTACAGCTGCTGTCTTCCTCTGGGAGAGATAATAAGATACTACTAATATGATGGTCACATCAACATCTCTGCTTCCTTCTCCCCAAGGTTAACTGTCTCCCTTAGTGTCAGGGAGAACTAGGGACATGAATAAAAATGCAGCCACAGTGAAGCCCATGGACAACGTGCCAAGAAATCTTATTCTAGCAAAAGAAGTTGTTCAGAAGCCATTCTTACCAATATTTCCTCCTATTTCATAAAGAAAGACCTCTTCTTTCTTGAGTGTTTGGATATTTCCACTGTTGGGAACAAAACACAATGAATAACTATATTGTGAAAGAGCTTGAACATCAGCCACTTAGACATGTCCAGGAGAAATTCTGCTAATTAAGATCAGCACTGTACCTGTCATAAACCCTTGTTGTTATACTCATTTACTGATACAGTAAGTGAACAAGAATACCCTTGCATGTTAGTGCAAATGAATAGTCCTGAAAGTGAGCAATACGCTATAGAAAAGGTAAAATAAGATAGATGTGGGGTTTAGAAAAGAATCCCATTGTTATTAGCAAGTAGCCTGATATTTACTCTCTGATTTTTCTTTCACTGCTGCTGCAAAAATAAGTATTACCCTCAAACACTTCATATTTCTGAAAAAGCCTTATGGTTGGGTGGGAGAAACCACACTTTTGCTGGTTTTAATTTTGCTGCAACTAAAAGAAGTAAAAAGCAGACAGTGGAAGAATAAAGGCCCTGTATTACAAAGGGATTCTATTATTCTCACTGCTTAATTGTAATAATATATGCTAAGGAACAGATAGAAAATAACATTCTGTCAAGTGTAAACCTCTAAAAACAGCATTTAGGAAAAAGCAGCTTCTTAATCTCAACTAGTGTACCATATTATTGCTTTAGTATGAATAGTTATATATGATGCACACGTGTTAAATATTGCTTTTTTGCTAAGTCTGTTCTGATTTCTTACTTTGCTCATATATATATAAAAACGGACGTAAAAGCTTAATTAAAACTTCTCCCTTTCTAAATGGATTTGGGTGACTCAAATGTAGGTTTCCTTTTAAATCACTACACATGCATGACATTTGCACATATTTATATCCCAACACCTATACTGTTGCTATATATAAATGTTTTTTTTTTTTTACAAAATATTTTCTCTTTTCCTCATTCCTTTGTTTCTTAGACTTATTTTCTTGAAGTTCCCTTCTGTCTTGTCCCCAGAAAGTTACAAAACTATTCCTGACCCATCAGATTAAATAGCAGTTAATTTTTTACTAATGGCACTCATGTATTCCTGAAGGCTCTGTAAGCTTTAATGACATTAGGAGCATTAAGTTAATTCCTCAAGCATGTATTCTAATGGCTAAATTCGTGCAAAAAGTTCATGAACTCACCTGGACTTAAAGTATTTTAAAACTTTCTTCTTGATATAATATATGAAAAGCCACTTCTCTGAAATGATAACAGAACAAAAATGTGTTTGTACCTTTTCTGGCTGAGAAACCTGGCTACTATATCACCAGCTTTCAGTTCTTCTGTCAGCTGTATTGCCATGGAAACTTTTGAAAGATGAGGTGCTTGCACCCGTATCACTCCCTGAGGAACATCAGCCTGCAAAGCAATAAGGGTGTTAGAACAAAGCTGCTAGCAGCTGGCTTTGATGAGCTTCTCAAAATACAGTATGGAATAAGTAACTTAGTACAGTGCTCTGTACTTAACTACTATCTACTACACTTCACTGCGGAAATATGGTAACTACATAGTAATTCAGCAAATTACATCAGACCTTCAAATCTCTTTTTAACAGCAGGGCAAACTTTAGAACAAAAGAACAGCCATGTTTAATTATTTTTCAAAGATGTTAAGAATAACAGTAACAATTACTGCTATATTAAGAACACACTTTGGTATGATAAGAAGCAGATGAGATTGATATGGAAAAGACTTGCTGCAGGCATGAAAGCCAGGCAACCCTTCTCCCCCCTCTCACCCCAAACTTCTAGAAGAAACCTTTCCAGTTTCATTTAATCTGAATTTCATGCCAAAAGAAGAAATCACAAAGTATTCACAGGTCAGTCAAAGTGATTCCTCTTTTCAAATATAATTTCCTTTTAAAACAGGTTTTCACTACTGCAGGTTTTTCTCCCTATTTTTTATTCTCCAGAATACATTCAGCTAGTCAACCTGCAGGTCTGACTACATAATGGATTTGTATTTTATTTCAACCCAAAAATCCTTGATGATGAATATCAATCATATTAGTTACAGAGAAGGAGGGCTCCAAAGGACAGTATTTCTGTTCAACTTGCAGTACATGACATTTGAAGTTACAAAAGGCATAATTTATTTGTGAATAAGGTCCTAATTTCTGTTCCTGGAAATCTTGAGGTAATTTTTCTATTCATATTACATTACCATTTACCCAAATGTACTCATTTTGATAGGAAAAGAAATGGAAGAGTCTCAGTAGTCAAGGTTGATTATGACAGTTCATTCTCTTCTCTCCCCCCCCCCCCCCCCCCATTTACTTCAATTGTAAGGCTGAACATTTCTTCTTCCATAATCAATGAGCAAATCTGGGCACCTGTGAATCTAGAATAGCTTCTCTGAAACCATCAGAGTTAAACGAATATAGAACAAGTATAAACGTGAGCAGAATCAGAAACACAGCTCACTGAGAAAGCTAAAGTCTCGTTACTATACAAGTGATGAGCTATGGTAAGTAATTTGAACCAAACAATCCTTCTATATCCAGTCTTACTATTTATTGATTTTAAAAAACTAGGCATAATAACTAATTATGTCTAAAGCATTAAGAATCACCAAATTGAGAATTTGGTTCATAGTAACTGTGGAATCAAAGATTCGTAAGATTGCAATGGATCTCGAAGAGCAACTCCCTACACTTATCCCTAAATTTGTAAAATATCTTCTTTAAGGCCTCCACCTATGGAAACAGTGGCTGTAGCCATCTGCTAGGAAGTTAACTCCTGCTTAAAAATCTTTTGCCTCTTTCCAAACTGTTGGGACCTTGGCAAAAGGAAAGGATGTCCCTTGCTGGTCTTTCATCAAATTCAGCATGGTAAATTTAAATTGGTTTTCATTTTTGTATACAATTGTGTATCATTTTCTCTCAGTTGATTTTAATGGATTTTTTCCAACTTTCAGCTGGATAACAGGGTTAGTTCTTTGTCTATGCAGCAGGCATGTGATAAATGATTTAAAAACCTGCCTGCTTTGAGTATATGAGAGAAAGAACAAGAAATGTCCACAGAGCTGTAACATTACGGTCACAGATCAAACAGAATAATTACTTTGTTTATTCAGACAGAATCATTATTAGCTCAGCTAACGAATGCATTTTGCCAGTTTCACCACCTGCATTTACAGGGCTCATGCTCAGGTGCACAATATGTTCATGGTGCCGAACTATAAAGAGAACAGATACTGAGCATCCTCTAGCCCATGCACTGTGCAAGTTGGTAAGAAAGAAAACATGGCCATAAAACATCTAGGAATAGAGTCACAGAAGGATCTGTTCTCTGCACAGGACAGTTCAAAACATCCAGATTAGGAGTCCACGTCACAACATATAAGCCAAGTACCTATAAGGTGATTGACAATATGCTGAAGGGTGGGTCACCTACACTATTTCATTTGCAAGTCCCCTCTCCTGCCTCACAGGCTCTCTCAGGACGAGGTTTACAACACTGAAACCTCTGGCTGAGTTAGGTACTTGCACACTTTAAAAAACTGAAGAAAGATACATCTGTAGTTGATGGAAAATACACTGGCCTACAACAGTTAGTCTGTAGCAGGCACAGCAGTAACCTGTGAGGTACTCATCTTCTTTCAAACCCTTTCTTTTCAGAGGCACGTGAATCTATAAATCACAAAAGAACTGCAGCTGCTTGGCTATAGGATCTGGGGTGGGTCTCTTCCAGATTCTCCTGTTCCATTTCACATGACACACATAAATATTCCTTGGGCTAGATGAAGAGAGGAATGAAGTGACTATGCAGCGTTTTCACTAATGACTCAATGATGGAATATAATATATACTTATTAAATGTGCGAATGATATCAAGCAGGAATGGGACACGAGCATTATGAAGAACAAAACTAGAATTCAAAAGGATCTTGCTATATGGGAGACAAAGTCCGAAAAGAAATGCAATGCAGTTGTTCTCTCTGAACTGCAAAGTGTTGCACCTGGTTTGGGACAAAAAACTGTAAACTATATAAAGAGGAATGATTTAGCAGGTAGCAATTTTTTTAGTAAATAAGCTGGTACTGCAGTGGATAACAAATTCAGCAAGAGTCAGTAACATTACACTGTGAAAATTCAAACAGGGTATGCAAACGGAACAGCTATGGGATACAATGGTTATTCTAACCTGTATTAGATCAGCCCAGTCGCATTGTGCTGCTAACATGACTGCTCCTTTTTTTGGAACAATTGCAACATATAGAGGAATACAATGACAGATGGTATAAATCTGGCTAATGCTAGTAGGTAAACTACCGATCCTGAGGGCATCCTCCTTTGCCTGGCTAGCGCATCATATGCACCAGAACAGCAATAGAAAAACTTAATCCCTAACACTGACTTGGGGCCATAGGTATGCATAGGTATCCTGAAAAGCAATTAACACTCATGAGCCCTCTCATAGTAACCACTCTTGATTAACCCTCATGAGCCCTCTAATATTAACCACTCTCACCACTGTACAGAGATCTTGCCCCAAATTTGCAGTAAATGCTATTTAACCTCTGTCTTAAAAGGGAAAATGTGACTGACAGTGAGGCCTCATCAGAGATAAGATGAAATTCTACCCAAATGAGCTGACTGCCATTAAGAATGAAGATAGTGAAGTATTTCTGGAAAGTATGGAAGTGACTCAAGCTCCTGTCCATTTATATTTAATCACGTGGGGTGCCACAGTATGTCGTAGAAAATGGCAGCTTTTACTAAATTTTTATTCAGCTGCACGCAAAATAATTAGCTCTCAAAAGTCTCAAACAGTTTTCACTGGAGTGGGGATTCACCACAAGCCTGGGTGCCTCACTTGCCATCTATTGGTGAAATGCAGTTGAGGAACTGCATCGGAAAATCACCTCAATTTCAAATTGGGGTAGTATAAATTGAAAATTGGGGGGAAAAAACCACAACAGATTTTCCTTAAAGAATGAGACAATGTTTTACTTGGAAAAATGTATAAAATTGTAATACACAATGAAGCCATATCAATTTGTGAATATGATTTTAAGAATAATATGTTCTCAGGCACACAGATTACTGAATTGCTCTAAATAAGCACGAAGGATTTGTGAAAAACTGTACCATTTAATTTTGAAGAAAATCCCCACAGAATTCTAGGGCTTAAAAAAAAATTATTGAATAGTAATTTTACATTTACATTTGAGTAAGAATGTATTACATGAGACTTTAGCCCTAACTCCTCAGTGGATTAAAAGGCATATTTTACTCTAAAAGATGAACACCACTGAATTACATAAAAATCCCATACTTGAAGTTGCAACAGCATTTGCCTATTTCAGTGTATTTGCTGTTATTTCTATGTTGGGGATGGCAGTATTAAGTGTGATCTCATTGTAACTCAACTGAATTGTATTCAAAGAATTCTTTTCTTATTATACAGCATAAACCAAATGTCAGTGTTTAATTAGCTTTATTTTAAAATTGTAAGTCCTCATTCTGTGTACAGATTCCTTCATAGAGATAGATATCAAAGTAAGGCAAAGTGATGCCGGGGAATTAATTAATTTTGGACATTAAGAGATGTGTCAAATATTGCCTAAAAAATTAGGTAGGAACACTGAAATGTAAGTCTCCAGCAGATATTGGATGTAGTTGTCCAAAGGATACATCTATTTGCATATTCAAAAAAAATAGGCATACTTGCAAGATCAAACCAGGCAGATTTGAGGGATATTATAGCATATTAATTTGCCATATTTTATTTTTTGGCTTAATAGCTTAAAAAAAATGCCTTTATTAGAATATGAGAAACCTTTTTTGTAACAGTTTGCCATACATATACTTGATAAGAAAAACAGACCTTTGGACCAATGCATTTTTAGAAGCTACCACAAGATGTCTCTAATTCACCAGAATCTTCAATATGACTTCAACCCACAAGGTGGTATTTTCATACCACCTAAATCTGATACACATTCATTATGTTATCAGGATACACATACTTGGTGTTACGTGTTTACGTATTTAAAATAACTTTGGAATCATGTATTTCAAATGCATTATAAGTAACATACCATACTGTACAGGCTAATGAGCTTCAAAAAATTGTAATTACTAACTTCATTGAAATCGTAAATAATAAGCAATTTCAAGGTACATGATATATTTTTGCAAAGTTTCAGTTTTCCAACTTTCAGCTGGATAACAGGGTTAGCTTTTTGTCTATACAGCAGGCATATGATAAATGATTTAAAAACCTGTCTGCTTTGAGTATATGAGAGAAAGAACAAGAAATGTCCACAGAGCTGTAACATTACGGTCACAGATCAAACAGAATAATTGCGGGAACAGTGCAATTAAAGTATTTCTAGAGTACAGGAAAAATTAACACTACAATGTCACAGGAATTTTTTTTCATTGTAAAGAATGTGTGAAGAGTGTTACACTGAAACTTAGGCCTTGACATCACTGATGGGGCTGGCAGAAGTCAATTACCTAATGGAGAGATACTGAATTTAGATTATATCTAGAGGGGTAAATTGGGAGTAGATGCTTGGACAACAGCTGCATAAGAAACAGTTTACCAGTTATTTACATTTGTTTCATCCTTCGGGCTTTCTTGGAGTGGGCAGGTTGTGCATGCTCTAGCATGCTCCACATTACAAGGTATAGTTAAAGATTCACTGAGGCATAGAGTTCAGTGGTTTGGGAACTCCTGTAGAAGGAAGGAGGATTAAATGCTAGCTTTGTTTCCAAACACTCTTAAATATCCAATAGTGAAATCTAGATACTTGTTTTTTAAGTAAACACATGGTCTCCTATGACTTCCATTGGGCACCAAAGCATCTAAACGTGGGTACAGTAATACTGAGTGCTGCCACAACACTTGCTCCCACTACAGATACAGACCTAATGTACTTTTGTTTCAGATGCCCAAGTTGAAACAACCTGTGGGATGTAATTTTTTAGAATACAAATGTTTTGAAAAATCTGGGAAAACAAACAAACAAACAGCCCAACCCTCTAAATGTGTCATATTGGTAACCTATAAACTATGAAACCCATATTAACTTGCTGAATATTGAAATTCTCAGTTAAATAAATGTAGATATCCCCTCTGCTATATCCACTTTTTCACTAGGTATGATAGTCTTATTAATAAAGTATTTCAGCCATATTTTCCTTACATCATTAGGGGTCTTCTCCTGTTTCTCATGCTTTTCCCGGTCATATGCCATCTTTTTCAGAAGCTTCTTCATAGCTTTGTCCTTCTTCTCCTTCTTCTGCCTTTCAGTGTTTTGTTTTCTCACTTGGTTAACAATAAACTTAGGAATCTAGATGAATATAGATAGCAAGTATGAATATCTACATAAATTCCTTAAACAACTAACTTATCAAAACTTTGTAAACTGACAGATAGAACTCGAAAAAATAGTATTTATTTTCAGTAATAATTAAAGATTCAAATAATATAAAGCTGTGAAGCAATTTAAAAACCACTCCAATTGTGATGTTATACTCCATTCAGTAAGCTCTCAGGGGAACAGAGGTGGAATCATGCAATGTTTTTACTTTCCTCAGCCAAAGCAATTCACTCGACACTTAGTCTGTACAACAGTGATAATTTTTCCTCACATGCAGCAAAGGTCAAAACTGCTTAAAAGTTGCTGATGAACAACAAAGCCTGAACTTCTCCAGTCTGCCTAAGTTAGAGCTTTGCTTTAGACCGTGACAGAACTTCATGCTTTACCAAAACACATTTTATATAATATAAAGTTTGGCCAAAAAGGGAAATGAACTAAACCACTGTGTTTTCTGCTAATATCTCTAAGCAGAAAAGAACAAATTTCTCAAAACAATGTATACAGATATACCAGATACAAAGATCTCCCGAGGACTTATTTTTGAGTTCACCTGTGGTATATACAATATAAAAACTCTGACCATAAGATGTAATGATTCTGTTTCGCTCCCAGAAGAGTTACCTATGATCAAGAACCCAGCTGGATGGGGCTGATCTTTCTCTAAATCATGGAAATAAGTTCATATTACTTCTTTGTTCAGATGCCTTGTTTGCAAAACGTATGATTCCCCTGCCCTTTAAGAATACACTTACTGTCCAGAGAAGTTTTTGGTACTGAATCATAAAGCGCATGACATTTGCTGTTCCGGCTGCCATAACAAACTCGCTTTGTTCAATAGTCTTCGATCCAAACCCATGAAACGTGAAAAGGTTTGGGGCCATCACCATTGCAACATTCTTTAACGTCATTTTATTTTTGTCTCGATGATCAGTTACCCTTTGGAGGAATTCAAGCAGTACCTGAAATAACAGCAGAACTTACAGCTCAACTCTGCACGTGAAAAAGTTAGGAGTGAAACATGATTTTACATATTTTTGGAAAAAGCTCTTAATTCCTAATAAAACCACATTAAAAGCAATCAATAATAGGAAGCATAGATATATATGTTCAAAAGACTATAATGCAAGTTTTGCTTCCTTGAAGTAATGAAGTAAACCATTCTCATTATTTTTGCAGATAACTTTTTCAAAAGCATTCAAGTGACTCCAAAGCCCTGCATAGTAAGATTTTTTTCAAATCCCTTGTGTAGGTGCATAAGTAGCATCCCACAGATGCTTGTGAAAAATTACTGTTAGCATTTCTTAAACTGAAAGTGAACAGAATAGTGCCAGCTGTCATGGTAATGGAGACATGGAGTGGCTAGTTCTGTAAGGTAAGCAATTTGTGAGTAAACCACTGTATTGTGAATGACAGGTAGCCAGTTAGAAACTGACAATCTTCAATTAATCCAGTTCCAGATATTTGTAACTCAACTCAGGAGCCCTCCTGAATGCCTTCACACAGTAAATAAACAGGGGAAAAAAAAAGAGTCATGTTTGAACAATAAGACCTAATGGGATTTTTTGCCTGTAATAGAAGATGTTCTGCATCCTACACAAATCCTGTAAATTCATTTTTGATTGTAGCAATTTTAATAGCAAGCATATTCTGAAAAAGATGAATAGCTTTGCTACAAAAGCACAAGCCCAAATTGGAAAACTCCATGTAACGTGCTGCAAATACCAATAGGAAGTGTAAATTCCTAGCTTATGGAGAGTAGAAACAAACAGCACAGAGAAAAGTGGGGAATAAAAATGAAGAGCTAAACCCATTTCATAAAAGCAA
The DNA here is from genome assembly GCF_929443795.1 of Astur gentilis. NCBI lineage: Eukaryota > Metazoa > Chordata > Aves > Accipitriformes > Accipitridae > Astur > Astur gentilis. Next base: position 22,736,620 of record NC_064884.1, read on the forward strand.
ACTCTTATCCATAGTATTCTAACACTGTTTATTTTTTACATTGGAAACAATGACTGCTGCTGCAAAAAAAGGAATGAAACTTGTAAGAAAAAAGGTCGCTCACTGAGAAATTATTATTGCAATCTCCTGGAAAAAATTCAAGTCACATTCTTAGAAGTCATTTGGGAGGAATTAGCGTCCTAAGGGGTTTTTTTTCTGAAGTTCTGTGAAATACGAAAAAAGAAAGAATCACTAGTTTCAGCATTAACTTTGAACTGAAAAAAAAAGAATGTTAAAAGACAACAGCATTCATTACAGTGGATTCACAGAAATTGACAAAATATTTGTATAGGAAAAAAGTATTAGCAATTCTAACCTTCAGAGTGTCTCTGTTTGCTTCAGGTAGAAGGAGAACCAAAAGATTCAAAGCTTGCAGTTGCTGCTTCTTCGTTGGAAGATCTGCCAGTGAAGCACACAAACCTCAGTATTTTAAAATTGTCATTTGTCCTCTTCAAAAAACATGATTTCAAAGTAGAAACCTCAAAATGCTGAATGCATACACAGGGCTAATTGTCATAGTATGACAAAGGACTGGCAGATCCCTGTTTTCTGATACTCATTTCCAAATGTTCTTTTAGGATTTAGTTACTGTATGACTCAGCAGTCTTCTGGCAATGTTTTCTAGATGCCTTGTGATTCTTTATTTTGCAATGTTACAAGAAGAAATAGTCAGCTAACGGTTCCTCCCTCTTTAAGCCTGTGCCCCAACATATGAAAGGGTATATTCAAAACTGCTTTCACAGTTTCTCTGATTGCCTTAACAGTTGCATGTTCTCCCAAGCCACCCACGCAGAATGAATACCATGTGTTGCTGAATAAGGCAGGTCTCCAGCAACATAAGCAGCAGCAGCTGCAATGGCAGTGGGGATAAAGCCAAGAGCGGAGCTTAACACATATCTACAGCAGTGAGTGCCGTACCAAATATGGCAAGCTATAATTAAAGAAAAATGATGTTGGGTCTGCCTTTTACCCAACTGCTCAGTGGTGTGTCATTCACCCAAGATGCAGTATGAGTGCATCCCTACACTCCTCCACCTCCTAGAAGACCTCCTACGTTCTGGCAGTGTTGAGCAGCAGAAAACCCCAACTCTCCCACGTTTGTCACTTGTGATAACTTCCTCCTGTCATGCTTTAGAGGACATGCTCTGGCAAGTCTTCTCAGCAGATTCCTAATGAATCAGGCCATACATAAAACAAGTGAAGAAGGAGGTACCTGCACTTGACATAGTTTTATCACACTATTTCAAAATTCAGCAGGGCTGTTCGCATGCATCCTGCTGGGATTCCAACTGAACTGCTGTTTCAAATACATTTCATTCAAGTCAGTTTGGGAGATAGCACCAAAAAAAAAATATGTTCACCAATGAAATAAAAAAAAGCCCTTGCTGACCACTTTCTACCATAATAAAAATTTAGGATCTGAATAAATGAGTGACAAATTATGTAGCCATTTAAAACATGCAAGTAGTAATAACAGTGTATCTACTTGTTCTAGAAAGCCATACATTAGAAGTAAGGTTTAAATTTACTTCCAAAACACCATGTCACAATGCTCAAAACGCAATGAGAATCAACATCTTCCTAGGAAAGTAAGCAAATATACAACCACAAAACAATTAAAATTAATTACTTAAATCAAGGTTTTCTGTCTGTTCACCTGAATAATGACTGAATTTTAGTCATTTAAATTAGTTATATTAACATATTAAATTGTTTAAATATTTAATTCTAACCACACTACTTAGTCACAGTATCATGAAAAACACTTATTACTGTCACAGAGATGGCCCTTTTTCCTCCACCACCTAATCTTATTACATGTAACCAACAAGACAGGCAGACAATTTAAACAATGGGAGGCTATGAAGTGCTATGTCTGCTTTGCATCAAATCTTTTGGCTCAATGTAGAAAGTGTTTTGAATCCTGGCACCTGAGTATTTTCTGGGTAAGTAAAACCACATAAACCTTCAGACAGCTCAGGAGTAGCAAGCAGAAACCTTCCGGGCTCCACTCAAGATCTGGTAAGTGGAACAACCTTGAGTTGCTGTTTGCTGCCAACATCATTTGAAAGCAATCTGGCCAGCTTTAACTTGCTGCTCAGTACTGCAAAATCATAGTATGGTTTGGGTTGGAAGGCACCTTAAAGATCATCTAGTTCCAACCCCCCTGCCATGGGCAGGGACACCTTCCATTAAACCAGGTTGCTCAAAGCCCCATCCAGCCCAGCCTTGAACACTGCCAGGGATGGGGCATCCACAACTTCTCTGGGCAACCTGTCCCAGTGCCTCACCACCTACATCATAAAGAATTTCTTCTTTATGTCCAATCTAAGTCTACCCTCTTTCAGTTTAAAACCGTTACCCCATATCGTATCACTACACTCCCTGTTACCGAGTCCCTCCCCATCTTTCCTGTAGGCGCCCTTTAAGTACTGGAAGGCTGCTATAAGGTCTCCCCAGAGCCTTCTTTTCTCCAGGCTGAACAACCTCAACTCTCTCAGCCTATTCTCAAAGGGGAGGTGCTCCAGCTCCCTGATCATCTTTGTGGACCTCTGGACTCACTCTAACAGGTCCATGTCTTTATGTTGGGGGCCCCAGAGCTGAACACAGTACTCCAGGTGGGGTCTCACGAGAGCAGAGTAGAGGGGGAGAATCATCTCCCTTGACCTGTTAGTCACGCTTCTTTTGATGCAGCCCAGGTTATGGTTGGCTTTCTGGGCTGCAAACACACATTCCTGGCTCATATTCAGTCTTTCATCCACTAATACCCCCAAGTCCTCCTTCACAGGGCTGCTCTCAATCCACTCATCACCCAGCCTGTATTTGTCCTTGGGATTGCCCCAATTCATGTGCAGGACCTTTCACTTGGCCTTGTTGAACTTCACGAGGTTCACACAGGCCCACCTCTCAAACCTGTCAAGGTCCCTCTGGCTGGCATCCCTTTCCTCCAGCACGTTGACCGGACCACACATCTTGGTGTTGTTGGCAAACTTGCTGAGGGTGCACTCAATCCCACTGTCCATGACACTGACAAAGATGTTAAACAGCACCAGTCCCAATACCGACCCCTGAGGAACACCACTCGTCACTGCTCTCCACTCAGACATTAAGCCGTTGACTGCAACTCTCTGAGTGCAACCATCCAGCCAATTCCTTATCTACCGAGTGGTCCATCCATAAAATTCATGTCTCTCCAATTTAGAGACAAGGATGTTGTGCAGGAATCGACAACACTATGCAGCAGGCCTGAGCACCAGTCCCCTGCTCCCACCAACTTAATGGCATTGAAAGGCAGCTCACAACCCAGAGACTGACACAGCCCAGTTTTTAAGAATATTTGTCTGCCTGCCTGTCCATGGGAATTCCCTGAAAGCGTCCCTTAGAAATGAGCCATCGTTCTGCCTGTAGACAAGGGGAATAGATTTTTCTGAAACTTGCACTCCTGTGTTGGCTGGAGAGTTAATGTATGTGGGTTCTCACTCCTGATTCGTTATCATCAAGCCATCCTCTTTCAATTACAGCTGGTACGTTTGCTGTCTCGGTGACCAGTTGGCAAGGAGGACATTTTCACAGGAGCTTGCTGATCTCAAGGGACCAGGCATGATCAGCAGCTCTGACTATTCTGCTCTAACTTTTCCTGTTTTAAATGAATAAAATACCCTAAACAGTATAAATTACCATTTGTTAGATTTTCTGCAGAACTACTATACCTTTTCTTCTGAAGCAAACGTTGTTTATAAACTGATACCATTGGACACAATTTCCTTATAACCCTTCTTATACTTCCTAATGACTGTCAGAAACATCTTATCAGAAAGTGGCAGTGTGCTTTCATTTTACATGTAAACTATTAAAATAGATGTTACATGAAAAATGTTATTTGTACTTTAGCAAAAATATGCCCAGTCTTTTCTCAGGAGAAGTCATATTGTTGTTATTCAATTTATTTCTCAGTTTCACATATTATCAGCGAAAATACTGCTATGGCAAAGAGGCACTTCTCTGCACTGGTATCAATTCTTCACAGCTGAGACAGAAAGGACACTACTCACTCTGTACATCTTGAAAAGCTTTGAGATATTCTACAGTGAGGAGTGGCTGAGGCAGTTCACGGATGAAGAGTTTTAAAAGACTTGCTGCATCATGCTGCTTTACATTTTCCCAGTTGAAAGTCCCTTCATAAAATTTTGCTTCAAGTTCTTGGCAAAGACTCTGAAAGGCAGTAGATACAGAGAGCACCAATAACACTTGGCTGCTGGAAGTCATGCATTATACACACAGCAATACTTTCCATACTTTGAAAGGGAGAAAAAAAGGGATATCTGAAATATCACTTAACTCTAGCTGCCGCTGATCTTTAGCTACAAAAGGATAAACTGGGGATCGGAAGCACTGCAAGCAAACTTGTAGTAACAGGCAGCAGACTGCCAAATCATATAGGAAGAAATCCCGTGGGCCTGCCTCAGGGCCATACAGAATGTACTACAAAAAGCAGATATCATACTCATTCACGTAAGGGTTATGACTTCCCCTGGCCCAAAATATTAAGACATGACTGATATACATAGCAATTCTGAAACTACTACCAAAGGGTGTTGCTGTAATGCATGCATAGTCATTTTCATAAACAAATATGGCAATTATGCATGTTGACACACAGTTTCCTATCAAAACATACACTAAGATGAGGCTGGTTCTCCTTTTAAAACGCAGGGAAAAGATTTGTGTGACTCAATAGCTGGATGTCTTGCCATCTACAGGGAACTCCATGCCGCTGGGCACATACAGCTTTGTCCAGCACTGGATGTCAAACATGCCCTCTGTGGTAGGGGACTGTACTCCAAAACATGAGGTTATGCAACAGAATAAACAGCACTGAAAATCTGTGGTATCTCATAACTCTGGGGTTGGGAAAGGGCAGGATACTGTTGGCAGTGGACTTTACCATATACCTGCCCTGTTCCCATGGCAGTGCTATTACTGGGCTTCGAGAGATGTACAAATGGGAACATGCTGCGAAGACCGAGTCCTTCTTAGTCTCCTGTTAAGCATCAGTCCCAGCCTTGCATCCACTTCATTTATTTCCCAATCCAGCAGAGTGGGAAATGGCCTCAGTATAGGGCCAGTGGCATCTCACAAGTCTCTCCCTTCTTGCTTCAGTTCTTCCAGACAGAAAAGGAGGACAGAGACATTGGCTTGTTTTGTCAAGTATGTGAGATGAAGTGAGGGACAGTGCTACAGAAAAATATGGCCTTCATTATTATCTGGACAAGAAGGGCACATTGGATAGAGGATACTAATACATTTTTAAGATACTGTTCCCATTAAATTTAACTTTGTCCAAATGGAAAATGGATCTATTTCCAAAGAAAATGTGGAGACTTAGGTTGCTATAGAAGTTGGATGTTTTCAACTGCCCTCCAGAGAGATCTTCTGTCTTCACTGATTACTTAGGGCATTCAAAGGTGCAAAGATCTTAACTCAGTTGTCTAAACTCAAGTGGGTAGGATTTCCTGCTCATCAACAAAAGCAAGCTTTAGAAATAAAGATGAAAATTCTCCCCGAGTCTCATCACCTCCTCCATCCACATTCAGACCAAATCACTGTGGCAAATACAGTATTAAACATCTAGATAAAATGAATTGTTTTATCTGACAGGCAAGGGCAGAAATGTCAACTGTTGTCCTAATGCACCAGTGCTTAGATGTTAAAGTAAATGTGTTTACCTATGGGGTATATGCAATGCATTTTTCTTAATAACTCTAAAATCTATAGAATAAGATAGCGATATATTTTTTCTTGAGATTATCTCTGCCTGTAAAACTACATAAGGAAAATATCTTCTTCTTCTATAGGAGAAAAAAGTTTAAGAAAATTAAGAGAAAACATCAGCCCTTTAGTATGCTAAGTTCTTTGTTTTTCTATAAAATTTCCTATTTGAATAAGTAAAGGAACTTAACGTCTTTGCTAACAAAACAATTGCTTAATTCAAAGCAGCAGCTCCTGCAAATAAAGAGGTAAAAAATTAATGAAAGTCAAATAGTGAATGATCCCCTGCCTGGGAAATCATATTAAACTGATAAAATCAAAGAATAAACAAATAAACAAAACCACTCCAAAATCATTCCAGTTTGCAGAACTGATGATATGTGGAAAATAAAGAATGGAGGAAAATGGTAAAAAAAAAATAAAATAAAATAAAAAAAATAATCTTAGTTACTGGTAAATAAACAAAACCAATTTCCATAATATTTCCTTCCTTCAGTTGTTTCTAATGAACCAGCTGCTGGACCGAGTTCTACCCTGTAGAGGCTGGCAGACTTCTTCGGACAGCTGAATCCACTTAAATGGTCCTTTCTGTTTAGAATTTAAGGCCAGTTCAGACCGTCTTTTTAACACATTGACTCTTGGCATGAATCATACTGTGTATTTAGTTTCCTGCATTAAGGCAAATACTGGGGAAGAGTCTGCATGTAATTGGCACTCACTCTGCAAAGTGTCGGTGTGCACGGACGTGCCTAACAAGATTACACTCAGTGAGCTAAGTAGTTATATTGCTGTTCATAAAAATAAATGCGAGAGGTTCTTCAGTGCATGCTGGCTGCCTTGCCCTATAACGCAGGTTAAGTCTAGCTATTAAAATAGGCTCACAATGCCAGAGAAAAGCTTCCTCCTGGGGTAGAAAGACTGTGTGCGAACTGTTCAGATGATTAAGCTGGTTCAGGGAAAAAGCAAAAGGCTGGAAAGCTCGTGCCAAGAATTAATGAGATCTTGGTACAACTGAATTTGAAACATTGCCTTGATTTTCCTTCAAATGTGAACTCTAGTCTTCTCCCCAAAACTACACTGGATGAAGCCATCAGCTTTCTGGCTAATAAAACTCAGTTTCCTTTGTAAAGAGATTTTGCTTTCTGTTTTTGAAGATTTTCATAACAGCCTGGTGTTAAAATATATTTGTATGGCAAAATAAAATGAGCAAAGACAGGTAAGTTTGGGATGTTGTTGAGAATCTGTGCAATGTTTTACCTTTACTCTTGTTGCAACTCCTGGTATTCTAAGAAGTCCTTCTGTTTCCAGAGTTGCCTCTTCTATCTGGGCAATCAGCTGTCAAACACAAACCAAACTGCATGAACGAAGATGCCAGTTAAAAATTACTGGTAAATAGTTCTGATATATTGGACCCTTTATGTATGTATCTGTGTGTATGTATGTCCTAGTTTCAGCTGGGATAGAGTTAACTGTCTTACTAGTAGCTGGTACGGTGCTATGTTTTGAGTTCAGTACCCGAAGAATGTTGATAACACACTGATGTTTTCAGTTGTTGCTAAGTAGTGTTTAGACTAATGTCAAGGATTTTTCAGCTTCTTATGCCCAGCCAGCGAGAAAGCTGGAGGGGCACAAGAAGTTGGCACAGGACACAGCCAGGGCACCTGACCCAAACTGGCCAACGGTGTATTCCATACCATGGGACGTCCCATCTAGTATAGGAACTGGGAAGTGGGGGGCGGGGAATCGCCGCTCAGGGTGTCGGTCGGTGGGTGGTGAGCAATTGCACTGTGCATCATTTGTAAATTCCAATCCTTTTATTACAGCTGTTGTCATTTTATTAGTGTTATCATTATTAGTTTCCTCTTTTCTGTTCTATTAAACCATTCTTATCTCAACCCACGGGTTTTGCTTCGTTTCCCAATTTTCTCCCCCATCCCACCTGGGGGGGGCGCAGAGTGAGTGAGCGGCTGCGTGATGCTTAGTTGCTGGCTGGGGTTAAACCACGACAATGTATATGCATGCATTTGAGCATACACATATGTAACGAGCAGACACACAAACACACAGTTTACAAATGGATTACAGTTGTTGCAGATGTAGAACAAAACCTTTAATACTGTTCTTACCTGTTTTATGAACACTATCAAAGAAGAGTTTGTCTATTTTATTAAAAAAGAAAACTGTATTTTTTAGACCTCCTTCAAATCTCCTCCAAAGACAAGCATTTTTTTTCCAAAATTACTCTGGCTTCAAAAATAAATCCCAATTACTACCCTTCTTAAAATGTCTACGAATCAAAACAATTAAGGTAACATTAGAGATACAGCACTAACTTTCTCACAAATACTCTTCTTTATGACTCTACCAGAGAAGAACTAAGTACTTTTAAGCTTTAAAGAAGTCTCAGTTTTGCAAATACTGGCATTCTCCTAGCAAACTCAACAGTTTGCAATCCCACACATGGCTTAGATAAACTAGTAGAAATTCTGTAAAAGTACGTAAAACACGTATCATAAATTCTGTTTCTTTAGAAGATATGCCAATAAGTATTCACGGAAGGATGAATCTAAGAGTACTCAAAAGAAATTTGTAAATGTCAAAAGCTGATGACATCACAAATGGTTCTCACATTTAACTAGAGCAGTGCCTTTGTTACATACCTTCCTGTGCCAACTCTTGTGTAAGAAAAATTATGCAATACAGTTGTGTTTTCTCCAGTTTCTCCAGAAATTAAAGGAGTTTTGCCTACCACCATATTTATGTAACTGATAAATGCCATAAAAAGATCATACAGAAAAAGCCACAAAGTTAGAAAACGGCACTAAAGGTGTCACCCTAGTGTATTTTCCTTTGTTAAAAAAAAAAAAAAAAAAAAAGTTCTAACTAGCCACATCCAATTCTCCCTGTACGGAGCTTACACCAGAGCAGTGGCTGCCACTCTCATCTGTTGGACACAAAGAGGCTGTGAGCATGTTGTGTGATTTGCCACCATCACCACATCTAGGGCAAGGCAAGGTCTGGTTGCACTGCCGGCAGCCACCACTCCTTGCACACAGTCACTGACAAGTGCCCCCTTGGCAGGCAGCAAGAGGTAGCCGCTGGCCACCACTGGCCTCCTGCCTACAGGAAATCCCCTCTTCATCTCCATCAAGGCCGTTTGGCATGGCTTCATTAACAGGTCAGAGACCTGAATTACTATCAGCAGAAACTTCCGGTGGATATACATGGATTGGTATGAGCCTCAGATTTTCCAGTCAGAAAAATCCTAGGCTAAATTATGTCATTATTTTTAACCATAATTCCTCAATGAAATAAAATGTAGGTGTACTTTTTATTAAAAGATTTTTTTTTTTTAATTAAGCAGCCTTCCTATTAGCTTGGTTTGTTTCATTTCAGTGATAAGCAAGGTACATTTAAAAAGCAGTATGCACAAAAATGTTCTTTCTCGCACTTTATATAAATCCCCTAATTCTTGGAAAGCACGTGCTGTAGAGAACAGGCAGAAGAAATGGGACACTTCTTATTTTCATATTCTCATTTTAAGAAAAACTGTATTCCAAATGATGTATGCACCTTGCAAAACAAATCACATCTATGAGCTAGAAATGTTTATGCAGAATTTTCTTCATGAGGGACTATGCTTACTATGTTGCTAGGATAGCACAGTGATCAATCACTTTTTGTCATTTGATTTCTTTTCTTCTCAAGAACATCTTTCCCAGAAATGTATTTTTATGATCCTGAGGAAGTAATTTCTGGCATGAATGACACCACAATAGTTTTGAGAGAGTGATGCAACACTACTTTTGAGTTTTCTGTTTCTTGAAAAATAACTTAACAAGCAGGTCCCCAAACCTACTGAAATGGTGATGACACAGCACTGAGTTTCAGTCAGCGTTAGGACAGGTCCACACACTGTGGTCTCCCCCTTCTCGTGCAATGAGACCTGCTATGCACGGGCAGTAAATCCAGGGTCTCCATTGTCTTTCCCATTATCTTCCCCATTACCATGGCACAATACAGGCCAAAGCATCCCCCCATGTACTAAAGCAACACATCTTCTGGAAAAGGGCTGCTGCCACCACCACAGGCAGTTATCTAGCCTGATTCTCACCCCCTAGCCACCTGCCTTGTGGCCCAAATCACTTCTGAAAGGAGAAAACCACATCTTAGAAAGGTAGGTTCAGCCTGTGGGCCAGGGATTGAGAATTTCTATGGAATTTCAAGTGTTTGCTCCAAAAGAAAATAAAGGGCAGCCCTACTGATAATGGAAGTTACACCACCTTTATGAAATGGAATTTGGCTGCAGTGGGTTCTTACACTGATTTTCAATTTTCATAGGCTTATTAGTAAACTTGCCTAAATCATGGAGACCAGTTGTAACAAAACCCGAACTCTATCCCTTTAAATCAAAATGTCTGATACAAAGCAAAGTATCACATTTACTGAATTAATAAGTGAAGTTGCAAAGAAAAGTTACAATAACTTTGATTAGAGTAATATACTGAAAACTGTGCTATAGGGAGCAAATACATCCAGGACAAAAAGTTATTTGTTTGTCATTTGCAAGTATGTAACAAGTTGACTTGTTTGTGCCTATTTACCTTTTGAAAAATCAGTGGGATCTTGGTTCCTGGCACCTTCTTCTGATCCTGTTCCAGTAAAACTGACAGTGGGACACCAAACAAGCCAGAGTCTGAAGAATAACACAAAAGAAACTGCGATATTATCCACATCTGTTCCAGTACATGTGATAATGGCATAAAACTACATTTTTTAAGTGATAAGCCTATTCAATACATTCAGAGCTATGGACCTTTCGTTCAAAGTGTTTGAATGTCTTTGTCAATCAAGTTATTACACAAAACATTCTGGCTAAAAGGATTCATTCATCTCTTCCTTCAACCATAAATCAAGAGTCTTCTGTTTTGACTTCAAATTGCCGTCCACATATTCTGCAGTACAGTGAAGCAAACTGCATAAATGAACCATCTGCATGGTTCTGGTTTGCAGAATGGATGTGATGATGACCCTGCAATGCAGATCTTCATCACTCAAAGCAAGTTATTATAGTTAAGGTGCAAATGGCATAAGTAAAATATCCAGAAATTTGGCTACTAAAATGAGACAGATGTAATTACCACCCAGAGTTACTCTGCACACTTCTCTCTATGAGGGCTTTGAAAGAAGAGCTGTTCAACCCCTGTGCTTTTGCATTATACAGCACTGGCAGGATAGCAAGATCACCATCTCACCAAAGGTGTTTTGCCTTTTTTTGATTTTTAAATGAAAACAAAAGTACAGTTAAGTCTTGGTTAGAAAATTGCCTTTACAATTGTGCTAAGGCAATGTAAATTAAAAAAATGGCACCTAGTCTCAATTAATCTACCCCTGATGCAAAACTAGCCTTAGCCTTCAAGTAAAAGGGACTCCCATGTGTTTATAGCCCAGTTGAATAGAAGTGAATGACCATTCAGAGAGAGCTATACTAGTAATGAATAACCCAGTTTGCTGACATAGAACTCCTCTGTCAGAAGTACTGATAATTGCTGTATGTGCAATTTTTCTGGAACAGCATATAACGCTACATGTAGCTAAAAACTCCTGCTTGGTATGATGCCATGCCAACAGAGCACAGAACAGCTGTAATTACTATAAAGATGTCAGCCCTTGAGGGAATGTTATATATGTCAAAGAAACATCAGTTTCAGTGCCAAATCAGGGAGTTCTTGTATCTCTTCAGCGTAAAAAGTCTACCTATAAAATATGTAGGGACTCATACATACAGTCAATATCCATACCCCATAGTTTTATCATCCTGAAGTTCTTGTCAATAAAAGTTTCTGCTGAGATGAAGTTGGAGAAACAAAGTGTAGGAGATCCATAGAAAGGCAGGGCTGGGCACAGCACAGCATTCCCCAGAACTATGTTTTCATCTTCTTTACATACACAAACACAAAGGGGAACAGCCAATAGATCCACTGTTGTACGAATTAATTGGCCAAACAACACTTCAGGAGTGAAGAGGTGAGGGTCAGGTAGAGCAACAAGCCACTGAAGGCATTACATTGTAAAAGCAGATTTGTTTGGCAGAAAGGGTGACACTGTCTATTTCCTACACGTTTCCATGCATCTAGCCTATCTTTTTTAACTTTTAAAAAAGTTTTTAATAAATTCAATGTTTTTCATGACTTCCTGTCATTCACACAATAATGCTATGACAGAAATTAAATTAACAATAAATTTGGTAAGAAGAATCAATTAGAAGTAAGACCCAAAATACAAGAGAAGAAAGTGTTTTGTCTCTGTTTATTAGTGAAAGAACAAGCACTTCTGCAAGAAAAAAATGCATTCAAGGGATCAAGGTCTCACAGATGTTTCTGTGTATGCCTTTTGCATTTAAAAAGTTATTTTCTACTACTGTAAAGTGAAAAGCATATTCTGAATAATCTGTTGTACCTCGTATATCTCTCAAGCCTTTCTGTTGCCTTCAATTATTTCAAGTGAGCTATTGCACTGTCACATTCACTGAACCTTGACAACAAGGTTTTGGCCAAAGCAGGCTTGTGATTAACTGGTAACACATTTCAAGCTCTTGTAAAGCATTTAGCAGAAGCCAGAAATACAGAAAACAAACAAAGCACTGAAAACCTCTAGCATCTTGAAATTGATTTCCATGTGTCATATGTTCCCAAGAAAAGCACTGTGATTATATGTACATTCCAACGGCTTGCAGAGCAAAATGGCGCGTTGCAGCTATCTTGACATCCTCTGCAACAGGCCAAATCTTCCACTTAATATGATGCTATTCAGCATAAAAACTGCATTATGGCCTGAGTAAATACTGGATAGGAAAGGCCTATGTGACAAAGGAAACTTTGTACCAGACAGAAGAGGAAAGCAGGCCACAAAGGCTCCCAGCATCTCCAGCCAAGGGCAACAAAAGCAAAAAAGTCAGGTAGAATCACAGAATCATAGACTTATTTAGGTTGGAAAAGACCTTTAAGATCTTTGAATCCAAATGTAAAAGTAGCACAGTACCAACCTTCAGGAAAGCAGGAAAATACCCACAAAGAGCTCATACACATGCCCTCCCAGGGAATGTATCAGCACCTACAAACTTCTGTGAAGCAATTCTTCCTGCACAGCACGCTATTAAGGTAGTTCCCCTTCTTCAGTCCTTGGTTTACCTGCTCAGTGACTGACCTGAGTTTTAACTTTCTCTAAAGAGCACTATCCCATAGCTGGAGTGACTATATGCATGAACTTGCTTAAAGTGTGCCTTGAGTTAAGGCATATAATTAAATGCTGCTCAGGACCTATGTTACTATTTATATATTAAAATAAATTTTCTGCTGGAAAGTCAAAAAGAACCTGATGCATTTGTTTTATGGGATTAAAACAGACCCATTTGGCTCAGAATATGAAACACCAACTCACCTTTGGTTTTGATTTTTACAGCTTTTTGCTGCTTGAATTCTGTCCCAAGTATGTCATAGAGAGCAGTTAATTCAATCAGTGCTAAAGAATAGACTTTCTTCATGTCCTGAGGGGCCAGGTCACCAATCTTTGTGGTACCTGTTTTGTCCTTCGGCAGCCTGAAATTCTAAAAGCAGAGATTTGCAGCACAGTGAACAATCTAAGTCATAACAAATTACTTAGCTTGAAGGCTGTGCTTCCTTCAGGTCACAACCTTCCATCATGAAGCCTGCTGTTACTAAGTCACAGGAGATTCCCCAAAATAGCTTGAAAAGCAGATGATCATAAAATCATAGGAGGATTTAGGTTCCCAGTGATTTCTGGAGGTCATCTAATTCAACTGCCTGCTTAAAGCAAGGCCAAATTCAAAGTCTGATAGGGTTGCTTATTGTGTTGACCAAATAGATTTTGAAAACTCCCAGCAACCTCTCCAGGCACCCGTTCCAGTGCTTAATACTCTCATGGGGACTTTTTTTTACTTTGCAAAACAGAATTTCCCCTGTAGTCACTTGTGTTCTTTTCCTCTTGTCCTTTCGCTGTGCACCTCCAAGAAGAATCTGGCTTTGTCCTCCTTGTAATAACCTTCCACCCCTCCACACCATGACCTTCTGCATCGTTTTGCAATTTACAGTGGTGGAAATGGCTGTCCATGAGCAATCCTATGCATGTACAATTGCAATAGAAATCCCTCTGCACTTATGCACACAAAGTAACATATTTGGCTGCCATATAAATAATAATAAAAGGGTTCCCTTCTTAATTATGGCTCATTCCTACTGCAGTAAATGTTCAGAAGCTGCAATTGGAGACCAGTATAAGGAATTGAGCTGAGAGGGCAAGGGACTTCCCAGCTCATATAGCTTTTTAACTCCATCTCTCACCTGCAGGATTCTAAGTAAGACTCTTGCCTGTGCCTGACATTAGCAGTATGCATGACTCTAAGCAGGTAGGTTGACAAGACTTTCTTCCATTTGGAAAGATATATATACTCCAGAATTATTTTCTCATCCTGTACAAACCCGGCGATAGCATAGATGAATTAGTGTTATGGTACATGACTAGAAAGGCACATACCAAAACATAAATATAATTTATAAATTGTAAATACATAGTCAGTCTCCCACCATGATGTTTCACTGGCTTGCAAAAACATGTATGTTTAAAAATAGCTGCGAATGAGGAAGGTGTAACAAATATAAATTGTAGATTTAAATAGGTAACTCCTTTCCCTTTCCTATCATTTTGCCACTCCTTTCATCACTGAAGGAGAAATCCCATAGCCATGTCTTTGAGCAATCCTTCATAAGCCTAGCTAAAAGTATAGCTAGTATATGTATTATGCATATATATGTGCATATATATAGAAGTAAGTTAGCATATAGCAATCATTTCTTTGTTACAGGCTGCATTAGAGAAACATGACTCAAACACTTTAGAATCCATTTTTAAATATCCATTAGTTTCTGGTTTATAATGTTTAAAGTAGGATACACAGGGTAATTACTATTTGAAGAACTGCACATATCCTTATCTAAATTAAGTGTTTGAAGAACTGTGAAACACTATTACTTCAGACTCTATGTTTACTCAGACATGTTTGCACAGACCGTTAAAAAAAAAAAAAAAAGACATTTTTCACACCAGTCATTAGTTTACTGGTCATACATAACTGCATGTTCATGAACTGTTAGGTAGAGGGAGATCCTCAAAGAGATGCCTGAAGATCAACAACAAATGCCTTGGAGGGTCTTATTTTGTATTTATTAGGATTCATTCAGAATGAGCCTTTTTTTGTTAAGAGTTGGAAAGAAAAACTGAGCACAAACTAATGCTTAATTTCCTGCCATTTGACTTTAGACTTCTATAGACCATTCTGTTCTTCATTCTCATCCCTCACCCATCTGCATTGGATAACTGCACAATGTTTCTACAGGCATCCACCAACTCTTTTTAAATGACAACAGAGCTTTTTATTACAGAGATAAAGCATCTCACCTCAGATAACAGGAAAACAGGCCATAAACAAATGCAGTAAGGACACAGTTTGTGTACAACTAAGCCACTATTCCAGCTTAATATTACCAGCCCATTATTGCTTACACAGAGTGCATTTTGCCAGACAGACAGTGACATAAATAGGCATAAAAGTAGTTACTTCCATATTACCAAGAATACCATTCCCAAAAATGAGTTCTCTTCAGAAGGTCTATCTCAATGAACTTGGATCCAACAATATTCCTCTAAATCTAATTCACCCACTATCAGATAAATATCATCCAAACAGTAGCACTAGTGAAAACAAAGAATGAGAGCAATAAATAGGAAATACCTACCGGGAGAAGAGTGTCACCCCCTCCACCCTTGCACATTTTGCCTACTGAACTGTCTTTGAGATTAGCTGCCTGTTCTGCAAATGATATCTCCAAATTGATGTCAGTGTCTGAAAATGGCATGTCTTCAAGTGGCCTCTTCTGCTCATCCATTCCAAGACTGAACTTTGGACCTGAAAACAGAGTAAAAAAAAGCTAATAATCAACAGCAGCACAATGGAGCACCACTTGGTGCATGACAGTAAATTCAAAACCAAGTAGAAGTTAATGCTGTGGAAGGGATGGACTTTCTGGTTGCAAATTCACTGATTTCTGCATTTTTTATGTCCACTGAAAATTTAGCTTCTTACAAGGGTCCATCTGTTGTAGTTTTTCTTGAATAATTCTGCCAAGGCATGGGGTTTTCTCTTATTATTATGAAAAGATAAAGCAATCCCCCTCAAATGAGCAGCAGACTCCCAGAATCTTCCAGAGCCAAACAGCTTTGGCATCAGAAGTTTCTTGTCATCAAAAACTTTCCATCCTCAAAGACTATATCATCCTGCAATCAAATCAACAATTCTTTCTGCTGTTAAAATTTCAAAAGCAAAAGAGAATGTTTCCTCTGTGATCCAAAGCATTAACATCTGGGAATAACAGGGAGTACATAGATCATGTCTTTGTCCCAACATTCCTGTCCTCACCTCGGTCTGAAGAGTCTAGATTCCTCAAAACTGTTTGGACATGTTTCCATGATACAGGGAAAGACTAAGTATACAGCAGTGGCCTTACTTATCTTTCTTTGTTCCTTAAAGGAATCAAACACTAGACAAATTTAAACAAAACATGTTTTAAAAAAAACAAAATAAAAAAAAAAAAACCAGGAGAAAAAGGGAGAGGCAGTTCTTCTTTTAGAAGTAGTCGTCTAATTTCATAGTCAATCAACCATTCCTTTTAAGTCTGAAGTTAAAATATATCATGGAAGAAGCAAGAGCAAAATAATATTGTAAATAACACTATTTCATACAAAGCATCAAAGACAACTTAGCCAGAGAAAGATTCTGATCTCTCTATCATCTCTCTTGTGATGCGGTACTTCTTAAAGGATACATCCAGGACTAGGGTCCTTGTACAAGACATTACAAATACCGCGCAAGTATTTGTGATGCAATTCAGACTTTCTTAAAACCAGGGCAAATATAAACAAATCAACCCTGATCATTTCAGTGGGACCATAATTCTGTCACTGGATCCTACTCACAGGAGACTACAGCCTGTTCAAAACTTACATACCACAAGTGCAGGAAAAGTTGGATGGAAATGGACGTGAGGTGAGGAGGAGAACCATAAGCAATGCATATGCTTTGGTATAAGAATATTGTGTAACATAATAGATAAATTTCTTCACACCACTGGGGGAAGTTTTTGTATGGCCTGGAATAACTATGCTAAGCCAAGCCAGAAAAAAAATTCCCAGAAAATAGCTATAGGTACAGCAACATTTGACCTTGAAGCAGGGGAAAGGCTGCAGATAGGCTGATTAAGAGAGAAGCTGTCAGGGAAGCGCTATTCTACACTGATACTTTCAGCAGTCTGCAAAGAGCTGAGCTGCAAGCATGCAACCCAAACAACATATGAAGTGTCAAGTTCTGAAAAAAAAAAAAAAAAAAAAAATGAAATTACACCAACTCAATTTTTTTTTTTCTGAACCTTATCTGCATCTAATTGAAAGACACAAAAACAAGACTAGTCTCTGATATTCTTTAGAGTGAGTCCTGAAAATTACCTCAGTCTGCCAGGGCCAGGGGACTTGATGGGCAAGTGGCTGCAGCCACCACAACCACTCTCTCGTAGGGCACAGTGCTTTACACAACCACTCCCATGTCAGTCCAATTGATCTAGAGCTGAGACGCTTCCAGAGAGAGAAGTGGGTTTGAGTTAACACTTTGATTCTACTTACAACCAAGCAATGCTGTGAGAAGTAGAATAAAACATTTCCAAATTTTGCCTGTTGTGCGTGTTACTCGCCACTTGCTCTTTCCAGAGTGGTTTCTGCTCACTTTCCGTAGACCCCTAAAGATGCCTGGGACATACACTAAAGATTAAACTGATCCTGAAACTAGAGCTGCTCCTTCTGGTAAAGAGATATGTGAGACCTCAGTAACCAAAAGTATCCAAGGTCAAATTCATCCCTGGCTTCAATCTTTGGGCTCCCTGTGTGTTTATCTGTATATATCAATGTAAACTGTTTAATGCATCCAAACTAAAGGAAAACTGTTCCTTGTACCCCCAAGACTTTTGTCATGCTAATGTGGCCGATACGTGACCTACATACTTCCTACCAGCCTGGGAGGGATCTGATGTTAATAAACAATAAAGCAGTGGCTCCTATTTCAGTCCTCTGGTCATATGAAGGTGCCGTGTAAAGCAGATGTCTTGGTAATGCTGTGCACATTTTAAGCAGCACATGTCTGGAAATGTTGCTGTTGTGGGGAGTTTCTTCTTGGTCATAAAGCCTTGCTCCTATTGTTATGCATTCATTAACTAGGAAGCAGCTGTAAGAGGAAGCAGCTTTGGTGTTCTGCCAACCTGCCAACTACATGCAGTATTTCATGAGAGAAATGCAAGTGTGATACAGAAAAATGTAAATATTGTCTATAAGGATGTGGAAACCGTCTTTTACAGTAGTCCTGTAGCCTTTCCTTGTTTCACATTGTTATTTAAAGATCACGTAAAATGATGGGAATTATTCAGGAGTGGAGTGGGGGTTATGTTTTGGTTTCTTTTTAATAGGACATGGAAATAGCTTAAGTGTCAGCTTTGCTATTTCCTAGTTTTGCTAGAGAATCTAGAGTATACCCCGATGGAGCTATGCTGATAGATCCTAATTTATAATTGGAAGTGTAGAATGGCTGATATTTTTTTTTTGACTGACAAAGCATTTCTCTAAAATGTTAATTCATAGATGATTTTAAATAGAAAAATAAAAAAAACTTTGTAATCTTTTCACTAACACTCTATCACTGTGGCCATAGATTCCTCATTTATCATGTAAAATGAAAAGCAGAAACAAACTCTTTAATTAACAAATATAACCACGTTTCAGTCTTTTTCCCTATCAGGAAGCAAACATTACAGCTCTTTTCCCTCATGTTACACATAGTAAATGCAATTCTTTCATCCATTTGCCAGATCATTACATTTTGAGACTGCCCTTATACAGAGGTTTTATCTAACATTCTTCCCTTGTAGCTAATCCCACGTGTTCAGGACAACTGAAGTGCCACAGTAAACTGACTTTTGCTGCTCCCCAATTTAAGCTAACGAGTATTTAGCTTTTCATCTGCTTTATTCTTTCCTTTTTATTTCTTGAGATGGCTCTGTCCTGGTTTCAGCTGGGATAGAGTTAACTGTCTTCCTAGTAGCTGGTACAGTGCTATGTTTTGAGTTCAATACCCAAAGAATGTTGATAACAGCACTGATGTTTTCAGTTGTTGCTCAGCAGCGTTTAGACTATCATCAAGGATTTTTCAGCTTCTCATGCCCAGCCAGCGAGAAAGCTGGAGGGGCACAAGAAGCTGGCACAGGACACAGCCAGGGCACCTGACCCACACTGGCCAACAGTGTATTCCATACCATGGGACATCCCATCTAGTCTAGGAACTGGGAAGTGGGGGGCAGAGAATCGTCGCTCAGGGACTGGCCGGATGTCGGTCGGCGGGTGGTGAGCAATTGCCCTGCGCATCATTTGTATATTCCAATCCTTTTATTACAGCTGTTGTCATTTTATTAGTGTTATAATTATCATTATTAGTTTCTTCTTTTCTGTTCTATTAAACCGTTCTTATCTCAACCCAGGAGTTTTACTTTTTTTCCCCCCCGATTTTCTCCCCCATCCCAGTGGATGGGGGGAGAGTGAGTGAGCGGCTGCGTGGTGCTTAGTTGCTGGTTGGGGTTAAACCATGACAGTCTCAACCAACACGGTTATTTACTCCTTTTCACAGGCTTCCAAAGAGAATTACTTTTTTTCTTTCGTAACTGTTGAACATATTGCTAGCTTTGCAGGTCTTTAGTGGGTGTTATGGATTGTTAAAATGATAATGTCTTTTGACAGCTTAATACATGGTTCTGAATTTTCTTTTCATTTTCTGTAGATACATTCTGTTCCTACATGAAAAAAAGAGGCACTTAAAGCCAGTAATTGAAGGTCCTTCCAAAAAAACTCATACATGCATCTACCAACAAAAAAATCTCAGGAACTCATTAAACTGTTCTGTTTGAGTAGGATCAGGCAGAAAAGAATAAAAACATAATGGTTTTGTATTATTCCCTGAGTTTGCTTACATTGTTTAGGCAAGAAACAAGGTGTGTCAGACTGGCAAGAAAGGAGGAGTGAGCGCAGGTTCACATGGCCCGTATATGCTCTAAGGGCAAACCATTATCAACTTCAGTCTGGCAGAAGCATTTGGGAATGCAGCATTCAAATACCAAATTAGGAACAGAGTCATCACCTTTGGAGAAGGGCCAGAGTCATCCACTCTAACAGTTTTAAGACATCTGTATTTAAGCTTTAGCTTTTTTTATAATGTCTGAGATGATACTCATATTTCAGGTAAAACTGGTACTACTTCTCTGTCAAAGGGGGTTTCCTTTTTAAAATAATGTCTTTGGATTTGGATTTTATAAATATTTAGTATCTCTGAAATATCAGGCATTGTTTACATTTTGCCTTAAATTCATTCACTGTTTGTATAACACTAATTTGCTCATCATTCTGGAGGAAAGATCACAGCACAGCACTGAAACAGGTGTGGTGCATTTGACACCACTGAACTTGCATGGTTTGACTGCAGATTGAACTGATCTTTTCTTCATGCTCCAATCTTGGGAGCAGAGCCCACTTTTAGCATGTTGACAAGAGCAGAAGTGTATCAGGATATAAGCAGGCCGCATTTGTCATCCACATCACAATCTGTGCTGAGGAGAGCTAGCGTATGGGATTTGCCTTTCAGGACTTCCCATTTCTGAAGGGTTCATCAGGGCCACAGGAAAAAAAGAACCAGATGTGATAAAAACACTGTAATAATTGCTTGGTAATTTTCCAGCTCTGAATCCTACAGTGCAGTTTACTGACACAAGCACCAGGCACCTCTTCCTTCCCTTGTGCTGAACCAGCAGTCTGGCAGTCCTCCCAAGTTTTTACTGTTCATATTGGAGTGAGGTTTGCTGAGAGGAGGGAGGGAAGGATTAACAGCACTTCTGGAAACACACAGATTTGGCGATATTCAGGGCTAGTTTATATTAATATCTCCTACTTCAATTTCCATGCACATCCTGTCTTGTCTGTTGCTGTCTTCTAAGTCTAATCCTAAAGTAACAATTCTTCCAAAACACTACTAGTCAGTATTCTAGAACAGGAGCAGAATTTTATTTGGTGGCTTAATTACAGGTAAGGAACTTGCAGTACAGAACTTGATCTGCCTGCTTGACTATTTAAGTAGCTACAGGGTTCAGTGTAACACCTATATGCTATCCAGTCCCCCAGAAAAAGAAAAAAATCCCAACATACAAACAGTGCAGAATAGCAATGCAGTATCTTAAAGCTTAAATGGCTACCAGTTAATATCCTGATCTCTACAGTGACGGGTATGGTGGTATAACAGACATGGTGCAACCCCCGCTTTGAAGAAACCTAAGATGATGCAGGGCAGCCACCCATTTATTATTGGACTTGAAGAACAGCAGAAAGCTTTGTCAAACTTTTTCATCAAAATTCATACTGTCAAAACACAAACTATGGAATCAGCTAAGGATTTCTGTGATGCTCTGTCCTACCTGGCAGTGAGAACGAGGTGTCTTCCATGGGTACTGCACCCCTTTTGTATAATCACGTGCTGTTGAACACAACCCTGTCCTACACACACAGAATGCTATTTCCTTTCCACTTGCGTTAAAAAAGTCAACAACTTTTTTCTTCCTTCCCTGTTTTTCTTTCATTTTGGGCTGCAGATATATAGCCAGTTCTCACTTTTTTTTTTTGGATATTTATAGTCCATTTGTTTTTGTTCTTTTGTATGCACTGATGAACTTATGTATAGTGCTTCATTTCCTGTTCTGTACAGTAGAGATAAACCAGAAGGGTAACTTATGGATCAGTAAAGACCTAAACATAAGCTATGAGAGACTTCTCCCAGATGATAAGATTATCACTGGTAACAAGGTTTCCCAGATGGCTCAAAGAACACTATGTGCAGCCACATTTAAAAATTTTACACCACAGATACACAGGCCAGAACAGGTTTCTCCTAAAATTTGATTTTCTTTTGCTGAAAAGTTTCTTGAAATATGGACCTATGTAGTAGCTTGTGTAGTTGAAAGCCTACAGAGTTGTTTAGCATTACCTTTGGTTCCATCTTGTGTTTCATTTTTGTTTTCACTTGTTCTCACAGTTGAGGGTTCACTTCCATCACAGACCTAAGAAAAGAACAATAAATATGCATGCTTATAAAACCCAAATGCATGGTTGTAGAATCTCCTTTGACTCTATGCAGAATTAAAACACATACTCCTGCATTACAGGGGTATGCAGAAGCATACCTTTGTGTTTCGGTAGAAAACTCTTTGCCAAAGTCTAAGGGGATCTGAAATCTAGGTAGTTAAAAAAGAAGTAATTAAGTCCATTCCCCTTCTTCCTAAAAAGCTAAGTGGATATAAGACTTAATTTTCCAGAGTTGCAAAGAATAAGAAAATGTAGTCTTTGACCTGAAGCCGTAGTTTGCCCTGGAAAGGATATGGCAAGGGAATCTGGAGAAGACAATTTGACTGCCTCAGTCCAAATTCCTTCCTCTTGCAAAATCTTACATGGTTGCCTCCCCTACAGAGCAATCCCATCCCTTTTGCAGGGCGGCCTGACAGTAATATCTGTACTTACAGCTTAGATTCCCAACAGCAAAACTAGGACACTTCAAAGAGGCAACAAAACAGGAAAGGATTTGAACCATCTTCTCTCTACAGTGCTGCACTACCCAGTCTCAAGATGTGTCACATTCTATGAACTGGATGACATTTACTACAGCAAAAAATATTTCAGAACATGTAGACAATCTCCACCCATGTATATATGGGGTATACATATACCCATATAGGTTTTTACCCACATATTATTTTTATTATCTTTTTGGCCACTCAAATCAACAATGAATGTTTAGCACTCTGAATTTTTAACTGTATTTTACTCAAGCGCTGCATAACTTCAAACTTACTGAGAAAAAAAATTCAAATTTTAAAGATTTCTCCTACCAACACACATCTGTATATTTACTTTTTTTTAAAATCAGGGACTTCAAGAGGTGGAAGAAGAAAGCATGACTGCCCAGAAAATTATTACTGTTTCACAGAGCAGTAGAAGCAGACTGGGAAGCTATCAAGGCACCAAAAGTCCAGCTTCTCTTTGGGAATATAGCAGGAAATGTAGTAGAAACATCAATACAATTGTTGCATTGATGTGAAACATCAACGCTATTGTTTTACCTTTTCTCCTGCTTTCCTCCAGGTGAAGGGAGGTTACAGGATTTTCAGAGGCTATTATTAAACTGGAATGACTTCATACAGCTGCAAATGGCTTCAGTCCTCTTTTGTTACATAAAAAGCTTTCTAATGATGGAAGAGCAAAAAAGCACTGAGGCAAGTTACCTAGGGAGGTTGTAGAAGTTACTTCACTACAGGCTTGCTGTGACAGATTAGATGAATAACCACAAGCAATGATTTCTGAATAATTATGTTGCTTTGGAGAAAGGAATGCAGTATAGGTTTGAGGGCCTACACTTGTATTATTTTATTTCAGTCAAGGAGACAAGTTTAAAAGCATTGGGGTTTTTTTTCAGTTACTTCTATGTTTAATAAATATTCTAACCTTCTGGTTTATACACTTTAAACAGATACAATCATTTGTCTGTTTGCATTACTTCTCACTGATATCATCAATATCAAAACACATAGTTTAAGAGACACAGAAGTCTACTGAACACAGTGACGTGATTTTCAAACATTACAATGTGTAGCTTAAATACAGGAACATGTGTATTTCTTGTGCTTTACTGAAATAACATACTTGAAAGGGAAATTATACTGCTTTAAGCTATATGATATTTTACCTAAATTGCTCTGGTATTAGATTTTGTTATTTTTAGGTGTAGTCAATTCCAAATCAGATCCCGGAAAGCTTTTATGGAGTTAATATCCTTGCTGCAAACACATGCAAAGTAGAACAGTGAAAGGGAAGCTGTGCCTCCAGAACATACATTTGAGCTTACAAACTCCCCCCACTACATTCCACCTCTACTGAATTTGAAAGGAGGTGCCAAAGGAGGGGAAGCTGTTGGGGGAAGGAGGAAGTTAAATCCACTCACAATTCGCAGTGCTTTCCACCACTGCTAGCATTGTGCTGTGTGTCCCTCTCCTCTCCCCCCACCCCTACATGTCCTTCTCTTCTCTCTGCCAGAGTCAAACAAAAAGATGAACAGGAACTTACTTTTCCCTTTGAGTCGTTTTGTAGCCTGAAGATATCTCTGACATCAGGAATCTGGTGCTGTTTGTTTTTTTTCCTCATGGTTTGTGTGACAGTCTCTACTCGCTTTTCTACTGCTGCCTTCTGGGTTCGGGTCAGTGTGGACAGAAACACCATGCTTTCCAGGGAGTCGCCAGAGCCCTCACCAAACAGATTTGACAGACCTGCCTCCTTCAGCCATTCTTCTTCCAGTTCTCCCTCTGAGCAAGGTGAAGAGAAAAAGGCATAAACGTTGGCTTCCAAGTACTGTTAAGTACACTGGATGTTAATGGCATGATATAGTTAATGCAGTTCACAGGGGAAGTACCTAAGGGGATCCACAGTTATGAACAATTACTTACATGACCATAACTTGGAAAAAAGCTGTTGTTTCTAAAGAGCTTCAGAAGGGTTAACATGATATCAAAGCTTTTAAAATAGTTACTCTGATACAGATTGCTATGGGGCAATCTTTATAATAACCTACAGCACTTCTATTAAATCATATACCATTTTATAAGTGTACCTGGATATAAATGTGTATGGGGAAGTCTGAAAGCCTCTGATGATTGCTGCTTCATTGCTTTTTAGTTCAGTCCTCAATCTTCCTAGCTCCCTTACTGACATGGTTCTGCCCACTTTTCTTGATACGTTAATCCTACAGCCCTCCACTAGCTCAATTTAATGAAGGACAAACCAGGCTACAGAAGTCACCTTAATGCTATTTGTTAATCAGTTCTTATGACATGGTCTCCAGCCTGCTGACAGCCCACAAAACAATCGTTGCTTTAGTCTTAGAGCTGATAAGGTATCCTTTATTGACAGATGACTACACATGAAGAGGAGAAAGCTGTCACTGATGGCAAAACTGCTTCTGAAATCAGTATCTCTCTAATGATACTTTCTTTGAAACACCAAGTTCTGCCTGTAGCAGCTGAGCTTGTGCTGAATGCCAACAACCCTCTCAAATGTTCAAGCAACATTTCCATTTATCAGATATCTAAAATTACTCCAAAGCTGGCATGTCAACTTCACTATTGACTGCAGTTTCCCACAGTGTCCAGTGCATATCCAAGTGGCACCTGAATATTAACAGTGTTCAGAAAACAGACACAAAAATTTAATTATGAATTTTGCTATGGCCATGCAGCCAAATCCCAAGCCTCTGACAAAACTCTCTCAGATTTTATTAGGGCTGAAAAGAAGGGCTACACCCATTCTCCAGAGCAGATATGAGCAAGGTATATCTCCTCTCTCCCCTGCCTTGCCTTTGCATGGCCGCATCTCAAGCAAGCCCCTGCCCAGGCAGGCCCATCACCCAGGTGCAGTGTCCCACACATTCAGGAGTACTTGTACCCAAGCGAGGTGCTGCACATTAGGCAAGGTGTGAGGCAAAGCAACATCTGCTCAAGGGGATCAACTCAACTGTGCTGACTCACTTGGGCTTCATGTCAGAGTCAGTGGCTCAAGCTGGAGTAGTAACTAGGGGGGAGAAGGCTATATATAAATAAAAAATGAAATGGTGGGGTTTGGAGTGCAGAGCCTGAAGGTGTAGCAGCATCAGTCAGCTGGGGTAAGAGAAAAAGCTCATGCACTCCAGAATGATGGGCTCTGCTGCTCTGGAGAAAGCCTCGCAGCTCCATCATATGCCCTGCTCCTCAGGCACACAGCCTTGCTGCCTTCTCCAGAGGCCAAGTTGCTACCCTCTTCAGAGCACATAAATAGCAGTGATGTTTCAAAACACCTAGGGAGGCAGAAGTGCAAATCCCTTTGAAAGCTAAGGGAGCACGTTATTTGCACTCGTGTAGAGGCCATACCAAAATGGGAAACTCACCATTGTAATTTACTGAGACTGTGGGCCTCTTGCAAGAATGGGAAAGAGGTAGATACTGCACCATTAAAAAATAATTTTTGAGAGAAGAATGGAATTAAGGATGTTACTCCTCTTTTGTCTGATAGGACAAGAAAAATAAAGAAATTGCCCAACTTCTTCTAAGATCATGCCCTCAGGAACGGCCAATAATCGATGCTTTTGAGAAGGAAAAATAATAAAACTGAACAGTCACAATAGTTACAAGCATAGAAAGTTACTCACTAAACTTAAACCGGTTAATCATTGGCTTGTCTTCTAAAGCATGAGAGGTTTCCATCCACTATAGCTACAATAATGAACAATATACACAAAGAGTGAAAGGGTAAGTTAGTTTAACAGTAAACTGCAAATAAAGCTTCAGTTGTTGTGATTTGCAAGTACAGGCAACTTTCTGATGTTCTGCAAATACCATTTAAAGGAAAAACAGCCTTTTACTTATCCCCAATACAATTCTCCTTCAGGGCACTGCCTGCTTCTGGCGATATGCATCAGAGGCAACAGAATTTTCAAAGCAGATGTTCAGCAGAGTGACCTCCTTTTTGATTTAAGTGTGTTTGGTGGGTGCCATCTCTTGAAATAAGACTTAAAGAAAAATCTGTAAATCAGTAAAGTTATGATCATTCACAAGAACGGACTTCATTACCATCTGGCTCTTTCACTACAAGTGCTACTTGTTCCTCATGATTATTTCCTCTTGTTTCATGGATGTTTTCAAGTTCTTTCCAGTAGTCATCCATAGACAGTTCATCCAAGGAGTCCTGGGATCCTGAGCGGTCAAATGATGCTCCATCGGGGGTCTTCTTGGAATGGTCATGGTTCATTGTATACTGGCCAGACCGACGGCTATAAACATAAACCAAAAAGCAATTCTTGGTTAGCATTTTAAGATACAGGATATATTTATATCTGTGAAAGCAGATAGTGATGAATTGTGTCAAAGCATCAAAGCAAACTACTGTCAAGAAGCAAACCAAGATATTAAAAATTACTTTTAATACCTGGAATAGTATTTTTAATTTAATATTTCTGCTATACGTATCTCCTAATCTGGAATGGCACAGGAGTCTGTATTAAAGATGAAATAACGAATCCAAGTTCTAGTAATCCTAGTTACACCAAACCTCTAATTCAACTCACAACAGTCAGTTCCAGAAACTTCATGGTACATATCTTCCTAGCATCACTGTTCATAACGAATTTTTCAGAAGTGCCTTTCTGCCTGAGTAAATTCTTATAGCTTGACAGTACCCTTACTTTTTTTCCTTTACTATTCCCGTTTTTTTTTTTAATTAACATTTTGTCTGGTATCTACGACCTTAATTATAGCTGGGCAAGGACAAAGTAGAATTACTGAAGTTACAGTTTGGGAAGTAAACTGGTGAGTTTAATAAAAGGCCACTATTTGTTTCTATCTTGATTCCTCTTTGACTGAAAGCTTACCATTTTTATAGTCTGATGTTACTAGGTTTTGGTTCACCCTGCCAAATGTATGTTGCTAAGGCTTTCAAAAGGGATCTTTCATCTTTAAGTATAGCTGCAACTAGAAAAAAGAAAGCAACAAGCTGAAACCTCTAGGTCTCATCTGGACCTCATTAAGTCACTGGCAAAAATTACCACTGGCCTAGCAAAGAATTCCTCTTAAAAAGTGCAAAGGTTATAATGATGTCATTGAAGTTACAGGTCATCCTTCACAGTCGAATATACCAAAACAAAAGCCACAAACTGATTCAGACTATCAGTGGATTACATGAGCAGCAACCTGATCTAACTTCAGAGTTGGCCCTACTTTGAGTGGGGGGCAGATCGGACAAGATGATCTCCAGTGGCCCCTTCTAAACTAAGTTACTGTACTTATTATTATGACAGTATATCAAAAATCTTCGTTGTATTAAAAAATAGTAAGTTCTTAACATTTCAGGAACAGCTTCAGATGTCTTTATGTCTGAACTTGTTTCCATTTTCTAAAAAAGAAGGCATGGTTTGCGGTTAAGTAATAAGTATCACCTATTCCAAGAGAAAAACACATCAAAGATCAAGCATTGTGGATTTATCACAATGTAAATGCAGTAAATTAAGTTCTATCCTCCCATTTGGCTGACTTTGCAAGTTTATCTAGAATTAAAACAAAAGCACCCCGTCCTTACGTTTTATCTTGGGACAACTGACGCTTGTTAGCTGCCCCTAAGTAAAAAAAGCCATACCTTTCTCTCTGAAGATAAGCCCCTTGTGTGTCCAAGTCACAAATCCTTTCACACCATACATGCTTAATTCTCTGATAAGAAATACTAACTGTATGGACTTTGCCTTTAAAGGTAAAGAGCCTTACGGAAGGACTGTGAATTTCCACCCGCCCTGCCTCTCTGCTCCAGGTACAAGTTAATAAATGACAATGAATTACCAAGCTAATATGCACCCCAACACCATTCCTTAACCTCCTCTTATTTGAAAGCCCAGGAAAAGAAATATATAAAGGAGTATTTAGCTTCTGCATCAATGGCAATAACATCTTGGTAGTAGTGCATGTTACCCAATAAATACAATTTCTCCATGTAGCTATCTCGGTTCTTAAACTTCTCCTGACAGTCACGTCCTGTGTGTGTGACCTGTGCTGCTTGTGAATCCAACACTAATTGCTGCAGAAAGATGTTCATGGCGCTGCATTAGAAGCATCCCCAGTGCTGAGCATGGCCAAGCAGGTTGGGCTTCCCAGACCTTGCCCAGGCTTCCCTCCTCCTGCAGCTGAAGGTGCTTAGAGCAGACTGGGTCCCTCTCACAGACTCTGTGAACTTGAACTGCAGCCTAAGTGAGGTCAGATTTCAGCTTATCGTCCCTCAGTTTAACCCTGCAGACCTGCTCAGCAGCTCTTGAGTGGCCTTTCACCTTTCGAACAACCTGCTCTCAGTGACCCACCTCAGCTGAAATTTAACCACCACAGCACACCATGCAAAAGATAAAACTAACAGACTGAATATGTTAAAAGCATGCACTTTGAGGGGTTCTGGTAGGGCAACGTGGGGTATGCTGCAGCAGGCCATTGCTCTGTGCCATGCTTCCAGGGCAGTGCTCCTCCTGTCATTCCAAAAAAGCCAGCTCGTTACCTTCCCCAGACTAAGTCCTGTCTCAGGGAAGAGAAGTCTGTGTCCTGAAATGCACAGCTGATACTCAGCACAGAGGACTCAAAGCCATTTTCAGGGTCCTATGAGCATTTGCTGTACAATAAAAACACTCCATTAACTCTCAGAGACTGCGCCCTACCCTTCAATCGCCGGGTACAGGCCTGGTCTACTTGACCTGCTTTTCTTGTGGGGCTCTTCCCAGCCTGACCTTTCCATCTCTCATTAATGAATCAATACAGCAACTCCCAACTTTGAGTGGGCACTAATGTCGCTTCTCGTCATAAAAGCCCTTAGAGAGAGTAGGACACGAATGACAAGGGGAACCTTCCAAGAAACATTGACAAAAAAACCTCGTCGCTCTGCTGCAAATCTCTCCTTCAAAATCTATGTTGCTTTAAGCCCATTCACGGCTGGCAGCCCCAACTGCTCCTCAGGAGCCAAGGCTACAGGCTGCTGCCACACTGCTCCCACTCCACTCACCAATTCCTTGTCATGCCTCATGGGACTCGATCAACCCCCAATCCCCAGTTTCTGTTTGAACTGCGAAACCTTTCAAAGCCACGTGCATTTGTCCACATCCACAATTCACATTTCTATGGGCTAGGACAGAGAGAGGCTCAGACTGGGAGAGAACAGCTAAAACTTTAGCTGACGGAGCGGGTCAGATCTTATTTTCGCTTCACTTGATTCAACGTTTCTTGCTTTGAATACCCCACCAGAGAAAGACACTGGTGAAGCAGTATTTGGTGCATAATCCACACGGCGGTGGCTCCAGGCATCCTCATCTCTGTCACTCCTACGAACCCCTGTGCACGAAGAGGCACAAACAAGAAAGACCCTTTGAGGATAATGAGGACAGTCTTGATACCATAAAGTTGGTGTAGATGAGAAAAGAAGAATAAACTAAAAAATTCACAGCATAGGGAAAAAATAGGTTGTCAATTAAGATTTTTATTTTTAGATTATCTGTTGACAAGACCAACAACATGGGATTTCTGTTGTGACCTTCCACTAAATTCAGTCCTTCTCCAAACATATGCTTAGTAAGCCCTAGTTGCATATCACACAATAAAAATGTATAGGTGGGAACAAGCAATCAGTCTTAGTAATAATATTAAAACAAATCTGGAGGAGACATATGTTTTTAAAAATAATTAACCCCACATTCACAGAAAGACACATAAAAAAAAAATCTTAAAAAAGTATTTCAAATACCCCATACTCGAAGCTTTAAAATTTTGTAGAAGACTGCTTTCCAAAAAAAACTAATCGGTAGGAAATAAGCACAGTTCATTACAAAAAAGCTATTACTGTGGTTTCAGAAAATATGTTACTTCTGCAGCACATTCTTAAAAGTTTTTAATTGTTCATTTTTTCTATTTAAAATTCAAAAAACGCAGCTGCATTTCACAAGATCTCCTTTCCTCCCCCAGAAAATGTAAGCTACTGCTAACAAACAGTCACTTAAAGTAATTTTCAAACAAACACTAGTCATTTAACATTTCAGATTACTAAATGGTAAATTTATTCTCCAGCAGTCCCCCCCCCCCCTAAAACTCGTACTTCCATTAACTCTTCACTAACAACACTCTCAAACCCTATTAAAATCTTATTAACATCTATTTCCAATCATTAGTAAATAGTTTACTCTTCAGATAGCTTAAAAGGGAGCAGTGCAATACTCTCATTTCCAAATTACACAGTCAGTTCTGACCTCTGATACTCAGACAAGTACCCTTTGCAGCCAATGAGATTTTTGCCTCTTTATCTCAGTACAAAACCGAGCCCCCAGGTATAAACCCCATTCTTCAATGCAGTTATTGCAGTCTCTTACCACAGTGAATCTTCTCGTTCCACCCACTAGATATGCATTTATTTGTTAGAAACATCAAGGATGCAAAGCGAAGCATTCCGGCTCTTCCAGAGGGGAGCCATTAAAAACAATTATTTTAATGAATACCATTTGTTACATTTACAAGGAAAGAAACCAGATTTGGTTATTTCACTAAGCACTGATGAGCTTCATGTTGTGGCAAGTACTTAAGGGAAGAGTACTTCTAGTGGACAGTGTCCCTGCCCATGGCAAGTGGTTTGGAACTAGATGATCTTTAAGGTCCCTTCCAACCCAAACCATTCTATGACTCTATGATAAAAACTGTGCACAAATATTTTCTTCAGCCTCTCCTTTTGTGACCAACTGTGGCCTTTCTCAGCCTGTAAGAAAATATGACTAATCGCATTAATTGCTGTTTTGCACCATAATAATGTAATTTTTTTCAGGTTCTGTCAGCCTGATTTTGATTTCATCGATAAGTTACTTTATAGTAGTCCAGTTGTCTTTATTCCTTGTTTTCCTTCCTGTGAAATCTAAATCTCCCTGTCTGTTCCAGTGCCTTTTTAGCAGTTCATAACTGATACTTGTCATGTGTAAACTACAGCAGCTAGAGATTAATCAGTTAGTAAGGTGCACTTTCAGTGGCAGTTCAAATAAATTCAGTATGCAGAAAGCTAGTTTTACCCTTACTTCTATTTTTATCACTCAAGGATTAAGGACTATGTTGCGTTTTAAACCAGGGAGTGATGAGAAGAAGATAATGTTTGTCATTTCTATAACACTAGCCACTAATTTTGGATCTGAATATGATCCTTCTACATCGCTGTGTAAACATCACAACTGTATGGTATTCTTATATACTATATATATGGGTATGCACATATTAGATGTGTAAATATACCAAAAGGCAGAAATACTAAATGCAAGGATGTTCATGGTCATAAAAAATACAGAATATAAATACACTGTTGAACCGAACATAATAGATTAACACTGCTGAAAGAGAAGTGGAGTTCCTCTAACAGGATCATTGCAGGAGAGCTCACCGTCTCCAGGAAAGGATAAAGTCCAGCTACTAAATACTGTACAAATGTAAAGGAAAAAGATACCAGTCTCTATGATCTGTTATCTTCTTCCTGAAAAACAATGCAACAATGGACGAAACACAGGTGAAAAGGAGGAGCAGGAAACACCTTTTTTGCCTACAAATTTTCTGTACAGGGTCCTTTTTTCCACCCACTTTTGCCAAATTTTGGAAATCAATATTCAGGTCTGGATCTTTCCTGAATAAGAACTGTCACGAGTGGAACAAGGGAAGAGGCCATCTGATTAATTACTGGGTTTAACCTCAATTAGGATTCAACTCTTTGGGGTTAAACAGATATGGTCCTTTTCCACAGCTGCCTAACAAAGCCTATGGGGAGTCTTAAATATTGTCTTTAAACAGGTTCCAAACTGAAAGCCAATTCAATGTTCTACAAGACTAAAAGTTTCACAAACATTTGTTTGTATCAGCCAATTTCCAGCACTGAGAACAGTGCAGAAAAGCACTGCATTATCAAGTGATATAATTACTTGTCAAACTGGACTATTATAGCTCCTTAAGCTGTACGCTGAAAATACAATCCTCGTATGCTTGGCCTTAAAAGCTTCTTTAAGTAATCCTGGCCATTAACCATTGCTATTGGGGTTCTTGTACCTGCAATGTCCTGAGCACTGCAGCCCCTACAGATACACTCTCTGGCACCCCAATAAACTAACATTTTACTTCCAGAGTTATATAAAATGACAAAAACATACCCGACTACAGCTACATTACAGGAGCAGCTCCTGAAATGCCCGTGCAAAGGGAGTTATCACTCCCAAAGCCAGTGTATGTTTGGCCATTTACATAAAAGCTATATGGTAGTATTATTGCAGCCATACCTCAGCTGACACTAGGGCTCACTGACTCTGAGCATCACACCAACACATGGTTAGGTGTGTTAACAACCTGAGAAACAAGATACTCAAAGGCTGTAAGAGGGGACAAAAAAAAAAAAGGGGGGAGGTGGGTATTTCCCAGAGAGGTGAAGCATGGTGTCCAAATTCATGGTGCAAATCAGTGACAGAAACAAGAACAATTCTCACATGTCTGGAGTCTTTCACCATTGGACCAGAGAGCATTAAAGATCGAGATCTGACCCATAGCAACTGCAAGGCAGATAAAAGGAACTCTGCTGTTGTGGGTTTGTGACAGACTCCAGCACTGCGGCTATAAATAGAGTAGCACCCTCAAAACAGAATTATCTTGTTGACATAGGAGTTACAAAGTTAAGCAGTAATTCGAGTAAGTAATTTTAAGTTTGTGCAACGTCTAACTAGATCTAAACAACTAAAAAATGCCTATGGGTACTGTGGCCCATTTTGAAAACTATTTACTATGCAATCACATCCATGAGATGCTGTGCTCTTAAATATAAATACAGGACTTCTCAAGTCCTTTCAAATCTAAACAACTAAAAAGATAAGGAGAAGGAAACAATGTGGTCTCCTGTCCCTTTTCTCAACCTGAAGGCTGAGCTACAGAAGTGTGGGAATAAGTAAAGCTCCTAAGCCCCAAAGCTCCCCCATCCCTCCCCCCTCCTTTCAAAAAGCCAAGTAGCACTGCAAGGTGCTAAGACTTCTTAACTGAATTAACCAAGAAAGCTCTAATCTAATGGCTACAGCAGTTGCCTGGCTTGAGCTCCCTGTTCTTGGCTGGGACACTGGCCTGGGAAGTGATTGCCAGACCTTCCTATAGCCACAGCGCCTACAGAAGGGCATCCTGATCTTTCAGTTTCTAGGCAAAGCTGCATCCCAAAGATCAGACACGAAGATAATGCAAGGCCTTGATTCCAAGGATGTGTTAAATCAAGAATTTTTATTACCGTATCACCTATTCTAATGGTTTAACCTAATGTTAAGAAATTTCTTTCTGTCACTCTACCCCTTTGCGCAGTATCCAGTATTTTGCAGTGCAGCTTTGAGCATCTTTCGAAGTCTCCTGTTAAAAAATATCAAATGGTAACTGATGTGCCCATCAAAGCAGGTTGTCCTAAAGTAACTGGATTTTGCATAAAGCCACAGTGACACTACCCAACTGAAGTTAAATTATTTTTTCAAAAATGTAAATGTCTTCATCTTTTTATATGGTTTAACATATTAAGAAGATTCTTTCTATTTCATTGATAGCTAAAACCTCCTGTCAAACAGGAGCCAATATCACTGTCTTTCACAAGCAGCAGGTAACCCTGAGCAGTACCTACCAAGACCCAAGTCTGGACATTTGGTCTCCAGAAAAATGTAAAAATATTTCTCACCCCTATCAAAGTGCTTTTAGAAGGCATTAGAGAAACTTCAGTCTGGGCTTGTACTTCTGCTTTTCATTCTAGCTCTTAAATCTTGTTACTCGTTGCAACAACTGCATCCTTTCCTTTCTACCTTTTCTATACTTTATTCTTTCCATGACTGACTGCAAACTCTCCTGCAACTCAGACTTTTCAAGAGTGTCATACAGTACATGCAAAGATAACAGTAATGAATCAACATAATTTCCAGTATTTTTGGTGAACTGACACACTTAGCACCCCTTCCCTCCCAACTCAGAGTTTTATTTTGGCTGCTCTGTGACCTTATGGGACATTTTGAATGTCAATTGCAATCAAACTTGCCCAAATCCGCCTTAAGCTCCAAAGAAAAGCCAGAGGAGTAGGAACTGAGGCAAAGCTCTGTTCTCCTTCCAAAGACAGAGTACAAAGTGATTGCAGAGAGGATATAAAACAGTACTCGCTTTCTAAATGAGCATAAAAAAGGCTGAGCAAAGAGAATCAGGTCTCTTAGGATTTTTTGTAATACCATCAGCTGCTGTTAATACCTGCTCAAAACTGCTCTGGAGATTAAAAAAACAAAACCAAAAAAAAACCCCAACCCACAAAAAAACAACCAGAAAAAACAAAACACAGAAAACCCCACAAACTGGCATTTTAAGCCCCGCCATGAATAATAAATGCAAAGCAGGCCGAAGTTAGGGCTGCCGGACTGTAAGCCTAAAAAGTATACATATAAGTGTAAAAAGTATATATACATATATATACATACTGTACTGCTTCCAGCCACATCCACATTACTGTTTGCATAAGATTTTTTTTTACCTTGGTGACCATGACCTTCCTCCTTTCCCAACCCCAACCTGTAACTGAAGAAAACAGGAAGGAAATTATGGCAATGACACAGACTATTACACTTAATATTCTAATCCACTGCACCAGAAATGGGAGATTACAGATATGATGCCAAAACTTAATCTGCCTGAACTATATGCAGCACTTCTAAGAAGATTAAAATATTTCATGACATTTCCTTTAATAGGACCTCAGGTTCCTACACAGCCATTTAGACTCTACCTATTTTCTACTTCCTATTAGATAAATTATAATTATAGTAAACTGATACACATACACACCTTATCTAAAATGATGGTATAGATCATTGGCCTCTGTGTATGATTGATGATGTGAAATGATTTATTATCAAAAAAAGTGTTAGAACCATAACTTACATACTATTGAACATTTGCAAAAAGAGTTGTTTGATATGCCATCCCAGACTGTTTCAGAATAAACACGATCTTGTTCCACTCCACACAAACCGAGAAAGAATTCAGGATTGATGACTGCAGCCAGGAAGCCTGTCCCCCACAAAATGACTGCACTAGTTGTGTTTTCTTGGTTTTGGGGGGACTGCTGCATTCCAGCATCTGAGCTGTTCAACTCAATGCATGCTTTTATCTTCATTCTCCAACAATAAAATACAGAAGCCTGCTTATTTCTTTTAGAGAAAGGTGAGTCTCATGGACTCAGATTCGGAGCTTTAAATAGAACATCACACATTATCAGACTTGGAATAGAATTATAACAATTAGCTAAACTGAGAAGTATCAGAAGAAATCAGTTTGGGTTTTACTTCTGTATTGACAAAATGAAGTATACCTTTTTGTCTCAGGTCCTGCCATTCTGACCCTTTTAATTCTCATACAACTTGAATGAAGACTCACAAAGGCTTTGAAGACACATTCGTATTTTTTGCCCACACATAAAAATTTCTGGTTCAAAAGCATACATTTTAGAAAGAGAAACAGCTATTCCTGGGAGTGCAAAATCCAACAGAGGGGAGAACGAGGGGCCGAGGGAACCCGGGTGACCTGTACAGGTACAATCACACAAGTGGCATCACGTTAAAAGCAGGTTTGCAACTAGTGCAGACTTTTGGAAGAACTGGAATTGCTTACAGAACCTCAGGTCCCACCGAGTGAAAACAGAAGTCAGTCTCCAAACTCAACAGACACCCAGTATATTTTCCTTACATACAACCCTAATTGTGTTTAAAGCTCTAGTTTTAAAGAAAACATATTGCCCACAGCTAGGAAAATAAGGAAAGGAATGGCCTCAACTCGAATCTCCTTTGTCACATGTTTGGCTCTGACCCTTGGTCAGTTGATCTGCCTTTCTCACTCCTTCCAAATGCCTTCTGTATTACCTGGCTTCATATGGACACAGAGGTTCTCCTCTGCAATTTTGATTCTTTTCATTCTCTACAATTCATATCAATTACAAAAGTGTATGCAAAATATGTTCTCTGTAACAACCCTCATGCTGCTTATTGGGAAAATATTTGAACACATCATACACATTTTAAAAGTACACTTTTTCTGTAATCTTCTAAGAGAACCACTGGAACTAATCTTCTCCCGAAGAAGAGAATAAAGCCCGTGTGAGATTACTTCAGGCTCCACAAATATCAAAGAGAATAAACCAGGAAGTGAAATAGATACAGTATTTGTAATTCCATTATTGAGAGGCACAGAGAGGAAAGATTTAAATAATTTATTTTTCTTTTCACAGTGGAAAAAAATAAGCATGGCCACAAAGCCCGATTTAAGCTATCCTGGGAAATACCAGGACCATCTAGTAAAGTACAGTTACAGCCATGAAATTATATTGGAGTCACTTCTGTGCCTCTAAAGGCAATTAGCTCTCTAAGAACATTAGCTCTTACCATGTTAAAGGACCTATTAGGTAGACCTATAACCCTGTTACTTGCAAATATAAGGCCTACAGCACAATTCAGTAATTTTGCTTATGCTTGAAGGAAATTGGCACGCATTCATAGTCAATTTATTACAGTATAATCCTTACATTCAGAATAAATCATAAAACAATTTGAGCATTCCCAAACAGCAGGCAAGGAAATCCATGCAGGAGTCTAAAGATGTTTTCATTGTCCAAACAAACCACTAACAAAGACCCAGTAAGACAAAGTAGATAAGGGTGCTTTCGCAGAAGCTGGACGAGAGAGGGTAAGGAAGAAGCAGAAAGGGCTGAGGAGAGCAGCACTGCACAAGGTGGGCCAGCACTCAAGTATACTGAGGGATACAGGTCTGTTCAGAAGCAAACTGTCAGAGAGGATGCTGTTAAGAAGCATCCTTGAAGGCAAGGGGGTAGGAGAGAGGGAGGCCTCAAGGATACTGCAAGGGACGGACCATCTGGGTTTAGTTCGGGCTCAGCATGAGGAAGGAGGTGTTTGCAACCAGCTTCAAAGGTGGGCGCTGGGATTTCACCTTCTCTCAGAGGAGCTAACACAATGTCGTTGCATGTGTCTCCACACATGAGGCAAACCTGCTTTTGAGGAACTCCTCTATAGAAGCCAGGCAGAGTGTGCCATGGCAGAGACGGAGGGCAATGCAGCTCTGCCCTGATCCAGCTGTTTGCTTCACATGCCCTCCCCACACACCCACCCCACAAAGAGGGCAGCAGCAAATTCCATTGTCACCTCAGCAAAAGAAAAGAGACTGAAAAGGACACCCAGTCACAATTCTTACTTTTTATCTTCAAGGGCAACTGCTAAAGCCGTGAGCCGTTGCAACGTCTCCTTTCCTACCAAATTCCTTCTTCTAAGCAAATAGTCCTGGGAAATACTGGTTCCTGGGGTGTAACAACTGAACTGTCTGCAGCCCTCTCTATTACATACGCTAACAAGCACTTCCAAAGGCATGGTGTCCTACGACCCAGCAGGAACCCCACTAAATAAAACAGAATTACATTAATATATTCCCTCCCCTCCTTGTATTTCTGGTAGTTTTTAAATGTCAGTAGACAACCAAGCAAGCAGGAAGCAACTCGGGACCACAGATTCTCTCCTTCCCTCTCTCCCTTTGCTACCACTTCTGTTTTCTGAACATCAGCAGAAAAGAGATAAAAACATGTATTTTTTTCAACCAAGCTCCCTGCAAAGCTTTACTTGCACGCATAGGTATGTCCCTTCACTTACAAATTAAGTATACAGATGTACAGCTACCGATCTGAATATACAGATGAGTTCATGTGCAAGTTTGGAAGCTAGCCTACCATAGCGTTCACTACCATGCCACCTGTCCATCAGGACTTGAATAAAAAAAAACCCAAACAACACAAACTTCAATGGTAAGGATTTAAAAGGGGTTTTGTTTTGTTCCAGGAGAGGGGAAAAACAAAGAGAATATAATACAAACCAAACAATAGGGGGAAAACCAGAAAAAAACCCAAACACTGGAAAATAAGAAAAAGTAAACAAAACATGCAAATTAAATACCAATCATTTAATAGGAACAACTGTTCAAAATTTAAAACAAACCCTAAAAAAACATCCCATATGTATTTTATTATTAGTTGATCACAATTTTATACATGTAATCCTTGTTTCTCATTTCCACTAACAGCATCACACGTTTTTGTTCTTTACTCTTAGACCTCATTCTTTTTTTGGTGTAAGCAGACTCCTTTCCATGTGGGTACATGGGCAGCGAGTTCATCAAAACTTACACAGTCATGGAAGACTGTTGTCATGTTTTAAGCAGGCAAGAGGAAATGTTCAAGACTGGTCAGAAAGGGAAGGCTGACAGTCACCGCTTGCTCTGCAGCTGAAAAAAAATGTGCTGCTTCTAAAGTAAGAAAAATTTTTTTTCCAGAAGTACGGAAACAGAAAGACAAAAAGAGCTCTTACCAACTTGAGTTTAAATTACACTCACCAAAAAGAGGATGCAGGCAGGGCCTGTGAGAATTCTGGGATTTAAACATTAAATGGTGGTAGTAAGTAAAAAAAAAAAAAAAAAAGGAAAAACCTGTC
The DNA here is from genome assembly GCF_929443795.1 of Astur gentilis. Classification (NCBI taxonomy): domain Eukaryota; kingdom Metazoa; phylum Chordata; class Aves; order Accipitriformes; family Accipitridae; genus Astur; species Astur gentilis. The sequence continues at coordinate 22,775,765 of NC_064884.1, forward strand.
ACTTTTTAGATGTATAAATGATTTAGATGATAATTCTTAATAGAAATTATTCAGAAAAATCCTGTTTTCCTTCCTAATGAACACCCCCTTCTTGACCAGCATGTTAAAAACATGCGAGATACCAGTTTCTAAATCAACATATAGGTGCCACCTATGGTTTTGCAGCTGATAATGTTCTCCATGATTATTGTTCTAAAAAGGTATCAGTCTATTTTGGAAGATGTCAATCAGTTATATAAAGTAACATCAATCTGCCTTTTTAAAATTATTGCATGACTAATATTAGCCATAACTCTTACACTGCATTCCCAAACAAAACACTTCAGTAGAGGGTTAACTGCCAGCAAAAAATGCAAATAAAAATGACATTGTACTCTTTTAACTTTCCCCATGTATCTAGAGGTTAAATTGCTGACTTCAACTTTAGACGTATTCCTTTGTGTAAACACGGCAGAAACAGCACTTACCCATAACACTAAGTAGCTACGATTACAGACCCCAATAATAATCAAGGAAAATGAAATGCAGTGCTTGGCATATACACATCAAACCTGAAATAAGGCACAATCCATAGGCAGACGCTTTTATAAATAAAAATTCCTATTTTCTTTTGCCATATGTGCACACACCGTGTACAGAACAAGAGCAATGTTATGCACTCTGAAGTATTACTATCCATGATTTTTATTTACGGGACCAAGCTCCGCAAACTAGACATCTGTACCTCCCATTATGAGACCCATCTTCTACAAATTAATACCATATGTTTTTATACAGTATCATATGTACACAGGGGAAAAAAAAAAACATTTGCTGCATGCACTATTAAGTCACATATGAACACTCCATTTTTTAATTAATTTGAAAACATCATATTATGACAGTGACCTAAGCCTACAATTTGGTGGGAAGGGGAGGGAGGAAAGAAACACAGCCTGAACAGGCCTGACCTGGGTGCACAGAGCAGAGACGTTTCTAGACACGAAGGGAACAACGTGTGAGGCACACGAGAGCAGAAGCTGCAGGGCACCCCAGAAGTCCTTCACTCCCAGCTCCCAGGCTGCACTGTCTGACTACTCTGCCCCATCCCCAACCCTCATGTTAACTCGCCACGCCGGGCAGGTCCCTGCTGGCTTTCCAGCTCTGAGGCACTCCCCTAACACACCCTAAAAACTAGGGAACCAGCACGTACCAACAGTTTTGGGGAGGCAATGAAGGGACTGAAAATCTCTGGGCCTGAGCCAGGTGACAAATACATCCTTTGAGCTCAGGCAGGGTGACGCAGTTGACCCCCTTCCTACCAGAGGTATTAAAAGTAAACGCCGCCTTAATATTTTCTGCACTGAAAATGCACACTTGCAATCTTAAGTTTCTTTGGAGACAAGAAATATTTGATTGTATAAGTACCCAATTCTATCTCAGAGGATAAAAGAATAATTCCTTTGCCAAAATAAGGCACCTGGGACAAAGCCTTACATTTACAAAGACTATGCAATGCTGACAGACTGACACAGATACGGAATCATACACTTGTCAGCAACAAAAGGGTTTAAAACCTACAATGTAAGTCAACAGAGCAATGGCAAGGGAAGTAGAAACTAACAGGAAATTTACAACACATTTTAACATAAAGATGAAAAGAAGACTTTTAAAGAAAGACAAATACCCATATACCCAAATTATACTATTTTCTCAATTTTCTGTATACTTTACAGCTTCTGCCACCCTTGTCAGGTGTTTTCACTGAAGGTGCTCAGATCTCCTCCCTCTTTGAAAGTAAGGAATTTAGGGATATTTTCGTTGACTGTGTCCTCTAGGCAACTGACCTCATTTTCCCTTTTTCGCTGTTTCGTGACACCTCACTTGGAAGTAAATCAGTTATAATGACTTGTACAATGCCCTCTCAGAATAAATATGACTTTTATTACCAAGTATACATCCTATTGTTTTAAACAGTGACGTAATACACTGAAGCCAGCTCTTCCCCCAGAGTGCCAGCCACAGTAACGCTCTTTGGCTCCAATTCCTTCTCTGTTCACACAGGCTTCACACCAGCGCAACCTCGGAGCACCTGAGGGGGATGCCCCCAAGGACAACACCTCCAGGCCACCCCACCCTTCACAGTAATTCACAAGAGGCAGACACTGCACTTTGAGCACCCTTCTCAGAGCAGCCTACATCTACACCCCAAAACAACCATGTGCCAGACCCTGGGATCTCCAGAGCCATCATCACAGGCAGACCCCTCCAAAGAGAGCACAAGCAGTAAGGTAGCCAGCCTGTTGTACCTGCAGTCCAATTCAGGGGAAAGGGAAAGGCATCTCTGTTTACTAGGACACACTACATGGGAAAACTCCAGCTACCAGGACTGTCGAGAGGACTGTGTGATAACATTGAGCAGAGTCAACTAGATGCACAACTGAAAACGCCACCAGCCCAGTGCAAATCACCACTCTCTGTGGCCACAGCAGAGAATAATTCTTTGTTCAGAAACAGTGATGGGTCTACATCCATGGAAAGGAAATCAGCATCACCTCAGCACTGCACCTCCAGCCAACAGCTAGGCTTTCTTCCACTGGAGGTCACCAGCAGATATCCAAAGTAACACAGTCACCCTTTGAGTATTTTAGCCACTTCCCACAAAAAAACCCAATGCCACCACTTTTTCCCTTGTATTGCTTGTTCAACTTGACACAGCAGAAGACTTGGATTCCCTGAACTGGACAAAGGACCTGGAAAAGCCCTTGTCATTAGTTTTTCCTTAATCCCACTTAACCCTCAGGTCATTAGGAAAACAGCTGCAAGGCATCCTTTAAGGGAACCAGAGTGTACAGAGTCGCATCTGTCCAGCATTTTTCCACACGTGAGCCTGCCACAGTGGATATGCCAGCCAACTTGCCTTTCTTCCAAACTATCAAGCCAGAGAAACAGGGGCAGGCAGCCCTTCATGTATCTGGCAGAAGGAACATGCGAGACATCTTGCTCATATCTCTAACAATTTCCTCAGTTTTATGGAGAGCTCACTCAGACAAGGAGCCGGCAAACTCCCACGTGCCTAGCAGCAGCAACTTGGTGATAACCATGCAAAGCAGGTGCTTCTGAGAAAGCAAAATCTGTGGCACGAGGGATCCTTGGTAATGGAAAAAGACAAAGCAATACCCTCTTCTGCTTGTAAGGGTCACAAGCCTCCTCCTTAAGAGACTAAATGGATATAGATGTCCTTTTAGTAGCCTGGCACAGCTGATTGTCCCATGACCCCTCACTGCAAGCAGTACTCTCCCACCCTTCTCAGACAGCAACCAGTTGGAAGCAGACTGGATGGCACATGGACTCATACAGCTTGAAAACCATTAAGGCGATGGTGGACTTCCTGAGGTAAAATTGCCAAGCTCCTGTTTGACAGACCACCCTGGTGAACAACTATCCGTGAGGGATACAATGTACTCTTGGTTCAGGAGGAAAGCCTGGGAAACACATGCTCTGCACCTCCAGAGCTGATGAGGCCCAGACACAAGGCATCTTACATATCAATAAATGAATGTCCTTCTCTTGAAGATGACATGGCACTTCAGGAGTTATTTTTAGTAATTTACTTGTTTAAAATACCGGCAACAGCTTCTTGTGACAGTAGCAGCTTGAAATGGGACAAAGGATCATCTCTGGCTAGCTCAGAACAAGCCACAGAACCAGAGTAACAGTTAAGAACAAAAATCAAAGCTTTAAAATACTACAGTTCCCTCACTACAAGCTGCATCTTATGCTTATAGGGTATGTTGCCCTGAATGTTTTTAATTTTCCAACTTAAGTAAAAAAAATAAATAATCTAACTTCATACTAATATTTTGACTCACATAACTTTCATCAGTCCTCAGAAGAATCTTGCTGTAACTTAGACTACAGGTGAGTAAAAATTCTTAAAATCATACAGATAATCATACAGTAATGATATAAATAATATATTGGCATAAACATATCTTTCAATTAAAAAATGGGGAATGCATCTAAAAAAATTAAAGATAAGTACAAAACATGTTCAGCAATCCCAGAGTCCTACATAAGTAAGATAATGTCAACTTAAACAGAAACAGAGATTAGTTTCTTATGTCGACCGTGTGGTGGTATAATAGAATAACTTACTTGAATAAGTCACCTTCAAAGTTTTGCATGAAAGTGACATGTGAACAGCCTTTATAATTGTTGGAACAACAGCATGTAAAATGAGAAATTGTCCAGTTACTTTTCATTTCTAGAATTACGATTTCCCAAATATTCTTAAGAATTTTTATTTTTTTTTACAAAGATCACAAGATATTGTGGGACATCTGATGGACACTAGAAAACTTTTTCAATTTTTATAGGTTTTAAGCAGTCCTACACTATCCTGAGTGTAAGAGTCCCACATTATTTCAGAGATATTGATTAATAGATGATGTTGCGTATCATATCAAAAAGTGTCTACCTCCCAATCCGCATGTGCAAGTTGAATAAAACAAAATGAAAGGAAAATAAACAAATCTTAAGGAAGAAGTTAATGTGTATACCTAGAATATTACATGTGTGCTTAGATGGGATGAAACCATCACTCCATAGAAAGCAGAAATGAAACCCATAGAATTCCAGATCATGTATTCATATACAACTATATATACTTACATAATATATGTATTATAGAATGGAAGGAAAGAAATCCATACAGAGAAGAACTTCTAGTCTTAATTAAAAGAAATCAGAATTGTAGAAAGAAATTTATAGTAGTGCAATAAAAGGGGGGTTTATATCAAAAATTGTTGCCTAGAGCAACACTGCTAGCCAGAAACTTAAGAGTGTTCCTAGCCAGCAAACAGAATTACAGCTATAGCGGTACACAAAATTACACAAGTCACTATACATAAAGGTATTTACCAATACATCCACGTAAAAAATGTTTGCACGTACAGGCACTAAGATTATCTACAGCCTTACCTATAAGAAAGGTTGCAAATAAAATGAAGAGGAAAACAAAACAGCATATGCAGATGTGACCTTGATTCTTCTTTTTAATAAGAAAAGCATATCTTACGAGTGATTTGTGCAAGATAACCTACTTGGAGAAATATCCTTTATGCAATTGAAACTCCTTTGGATCAAAGTTGAGTTACATTTTTATACAAAAATACCCACGTAAGAAGACTTGGAGGGTGAGAAAAAAATAGGGGTACAAAAACCTCCAAGAGATTAACATAACAGAGCACAGTACACAAGGCACCAACCTCGTCCAGAACCAGGGGTTGTGCACCTGTGTCAACACTATACCACACACAGGGGAAAAAAAGAAACAGAAAACAAAAGACCAAGCCAGGTTGAAGGAAAGGTTTCTCAGCCTAGGCTCAAACTCACATGAATACAGCTACACAGCTACCTGGTCATGCTGGTGCTGGGCTAAGGTCTGAGCACACTGCAGAGGAGAGGTGTGTGCCCCAAGAAAGCTACCACTCAGCACAGCCCAGTAACCTGTTTCCCAGCAGGAATCCTGGCATTCATAGGGAACAGCCTGTTGCTATAAGATAGCCAAGAGGCTGGCTCCAGGCTCCTACAAAATTTTACATACAAGCTTAAATTATAATACACAATTTGAAAGGTTTGAAAAGACTGTCATATAAGGTTGCTTATGCAGGGTGCTTTGTCATCCCGTCCCCTGCCCCACTCCTCGCTGGCATGGCCCTGTGCAGATGTACTGACTGACAGTCTGGCTCCAGATGCATTTTTCACTCCAGCTAACTGCTAGCTGCTAACTCTTACCTGCTAACTAACTAGATCTCACTTAGCAACTTCTTCAAAAGTATACAACACAAACTGAATTTATACCGAAGTTGAATGTCAGAGATTAAATATATACATATATTTACAATTAAGAGAAATTATAACAACCTATACTGAGGTCTGAGTTTAGTGAAATCTGTATCAAATAATTCAGCAAATGGACAGTGAGTGAAAACATGTAAGCAAATGTCTCCCTTACACTCCCTAATACAGGATGATAAAACTTTCTCAAGCAATCACTTCAAAGTTCAAGCAAGGCCCAAAATAAAAAACACTGGGACACATCACACACAAATTTTAATACTATACATCTTCATAAGTTGTTTTCTGATTTGAAGTACAAAGTGCCAAATACCAGCTTTCACAGCATGAACCTCATGAAGTTTCCCATAAACTTTCATAAGCAGCTCCTACTTACTCGGAGAAAAAAAGATCATGTTTTAGTTTGTGCTCATATGTACCATTCACAGTAAGACGTTCAAACAAACACAGTCTTTTTCTTAGCTTTTACCTCAAAGGAGAACAAGTCCCACAGTGTAAATATCCTTCTCTGAAAGGAGAAGGCAGGCAGAATTTGGGTCACTGGACAGATGCTTGGAGATTTTAATTAGTACATAATGTTTTCAACTACTTATATTTGTATAATGTCTTAGGTATTTAATGTCTTAGTCTTTTTTACCCTTAAAACAGAAAATATTACTGCAATGAAAAGTTAGGTTGTGTTTCCTATAGGAAATCATATGAGCTATTCTGATTATACTTCTCATTCCTGATAATGTTTTGATGTACTACCTTGGGCACTATGAAACCAAAGCAATCTCTCTGGTGCAAAGGTCGGAGCAAAGGTGTGTTTAAACAACACACATATCAGCAAGATTTTAAGAGCCTATCAACTGACGACCAACCATAATTTAGAAACTGCACTTTAATTTACCTCATTACAGTGTGTGGGAATCCAAGCTGGGCTTCTGTTTCTTTTGGTGAGGCAGGCTGCACAATGCCACACGCAGACAACGAGGGGAAGGCAGGCTATCCACCGGTCCATAAGAGGAGGGCAGGTGCCCCCCCTGCACAATGCGCCTGCATCCCAAGGATCTCTTCTCACATCGCAGACTGCCTTTTACCTGCAGGTAGAGGACCTGCACATGGCTGAGTCACTGAACGGTGCGAGACAGGACTAAAAGAGCTGGAGATGAAGCTTACGCTAGCTTTAGGGTGGCTGCTAAAGGACAAGCTGTACCCGTACTGACTAAAGACCTGTCCGTACAAAGTTAAGCCATCAAATATCCTTTTAACAAATCTGAACCAATGCAGTTAAATTATATCAGATGAGCCTCTCACAGCATGTGGCCATAGCCAGTACTAGGACTCATAAAAATGAGTTATCTTGTCACATTACAGCCCCATAATGATGACATTAAGCTGGCACAGATGTAGGCTGCTGCCAGAGGGTTCTGTCAAATCCCCCTTTCCTGCAGGTTTCCATCACTTCCCTTGTGCCAGCACCGTCACTCGTGCAGTCACCTGCTGAGCTAGGTTAAGAAACCAATCTGTCTGAAAACAACAATTGCAGAAATTACTGCTTTCAGTTGTTTTGGTTTTTTGGTTTGGTTTTTCTTTTATCCAGCTCAGCTCAGAAACGCCAATGCCAGGGCAAGAAAAACATTAGGAAGGTGTAGGTGAGAGATGGAAGGAAACTCTACTTGCAGTGATGTTCCTCACTCTTTTCAGCCTCCACTTATCTCAGCCTAGGATGGCCATGACCTGCACCCACTGTCACTGCACATCAAAACTTCCACTGGTTCAGGACAAGCCTTAAGAGGCACTCTGAGATGAAAATAAAAAGTTTCATGAAATAGCATGGCATCTCTCTCCCAAGATAATACTTTCAAAAGAACAAGAAGATATTCCTGAAGTCTACCTGAAATACAGGCTTCTCAGGAGATAACACAGCCAAGCCACCAGAACAAGTTAGTTTAGTAGGACACGAAAGCCCACCCTCCGAATGGGTTATAATGATGGGGATGCCTATTCCCGCAATGACGACACCACTCCCACAATGATAACACCGTAAGCGTTCCCTTATCTAGCTGCGGCAAAGGCAATCAGGCTATGAGGCTCCAGAAGCTACGCTACAGAGTTGTCACATCTATCATCCTCTTAGCGATTGTCGAGAGAGAAAGCATCTTCCGCTGGCCTGCGGTAACCAGGGAGGCTCTGGTCTTCAGCTGTGACTGGCCACTGAGTCACGGCTGCGTGCATGACAGCACTTAACAGGGCTTCCTTGCTGTTCAGCAGCGGAGGCTTCTGGCTACTGCTCCAAGCCCCTTGCTTTGTATCTGGGATCACAGACTCGTAACTATAGCTATAATCATGATCATTATGAGATTCCTTGGGCCACTATGAGCCTATGAGAACTTTCTGCTTTACTTGTACAGCTAAAATCTAACCTTGCCCTCTCTTAAACCAGGGGCAAAGCTCCCTGTTACCTCTGGATATAGTATACTCCTGGACCTTGCTGTTGTATTTTATTAAAGGCAGAGAATTTCTGATAAGAGGCAATACTTCATCAGTGGCCTTGCGTCCCACCAGTTATTGTTCTGATAATTACATAGAAATCAGCTAAAAACAATCAACTGATTAAAAATAATAAAAATTAAACAATGTACTTTACTGAGCACATTATCACTAAACATTGAGCAAACAATTCTCACACATCCTCTTAAGGATTTTCCTGGTTTTCAAATAGGGAAGTGAAGTCAAAATATCTGACTTCCCTAAGGCAGAGTGAAAAATGTCTGGGTGGTTTAAGGACAGCTGGACAGGAAGAAGAGGTAGTTGGAGGAGCGGTAAACTGAAGATTTGTACTGATACTAAATCAAGCAAAAACATGCCAACTGTTCTGTGGCAGTTTGGCACTGAGTATGCATGATAAGGTATTAATTTGCTGAAGAGACAACATTATTCTTACTTTGTTGCTTTCTCATGTGTGGTGTATCTTCAACCATATTTCTAATGCTAAAAAGATTCACATTTGCTCCTCCTCAAATATTTCACCCCAAACCATTTAAAGTCCTCCAACAATACTGTGGGCCCTGCGAAGTAAACATTCTAACACATTTTTATTGCCAGCTTTTGGCCTAAGAAGCCTCCCTAGGAAAGAAGGGTGTCATAGGAAGATGACAGATAAAATCTCTGAAATTCTCATGAAAGCATTTCTAGGCTAACAGGATTGGGATGCTGTAGCACGAAGGGCAGGGAACAGAGTCACAGAACGAGGGGGAATATTGAGCAGCTTATCCTCATGGGAAGGTATGACCAGGTAAGTAACTGTTTCTTTGCACGCTTTTATTTTGCTGTAATACAAGAGAGTTGGCACAAAATAATGACCGAAGAATAACTTCACAGCTTCAGCTTTTTTGGCAGTGCAGAGGGGTAAATTGCTTAGGTGCTCATCCCATATGCTGCTCAGGGTATCACCAAAAATATACCTCAGAAGATGATGGCTAAAATTGTACTAATGAAATAAATCAAGTATATTTATTTTTTTTACACATCTAAACACTAAAAACCAAAAAACTCTATTTTTTTCCGCCTATTTATTTGGCTATAAATATTTAAATTCCCTGCCTGCACATGATTATTTTGAGATCAAGACTCCGAGGCAGAGGCAGGTTCATTGCAAAACCAGTGGCCCTCACAGAACAGCCCACTGGCACATTGGAAGTACTCAAAACTTATGAGTTTTGAATTTTTCTTCCCCTGGCCAAGCAGATTTACTGAGGAGTCTGGAGTGACAGTGACCCATGCATAACAGGAATCTGCAATGCCACTCACAGCAGGAACCTCACCGTATCGTTTACTGTAATTACAGCCTCTGTTCAGCCATAGTATTCTGATTCATAGAAGAAAAAAATGAAGGTGCACACCCAGTAACTCTAGTAAAAAAGCACTAACCATAGAGGAGGATGCTGGCATTGCAAATGTTACCAAAACGTGTATGAGTAGCCTTTTAAAACCTTAGAGCTTTCAGCTCCACTAGTAACGGTTACAAAACAAGAGTAAAATAAATATTGGCAATAACAATAGATTATAACACTTTTTAATTGAGTGCCAGTATCAGCAGACCAAAAATTTATTAGTCTTATTCAAAAGCAAGTTCAACAATTCTGCTCTTCAAAGAAAAAGAACTTCAAGAAACAATTAAAAAATATTAATTTGATACCACACTTAGAGCAAACATTGGAGTTCAGATTTACACAGCTCCTCTCGCACTTAGCTCATCAGAAGCTCAGTTACATTCCAGTTTTGCATAAAGTCTACATGCTTGTAACAGCACATCTAGTAATACATTGTATTATGCTCTGTATCAGCTAGATTTGTACACAGTCGAGCAAAAAAGGGAAAGCCCGTAATTAAAATGTTCAAAAGGCCTTTATGCTTCACATTTCTTATAGCTTGACAAGCATGACATCTCATTCTCTGCATGTCATTAAAATAAAAGAGAAAGCCTACATACAGAGGGCCCTGATTTTCCTCTTTTCTGCTATGTAGCTCTACTGGTTCAGCACAGTTACTCTCATTTTATATCTGTTTAAGGGCCTGACTCAGAGTAGAACTGAATAGACTGTTGTCACTGATAGTAAAGGGCATTAAATCAAATCTACATCCACGATGTAGAATAATCTAGGTCACCTAGTGAACTGGGCTTGTTGAAATAATGTTGGTTTATCATACTGACAGGTGCTAAATGGATGTCTAAGTGTGAGAAACAGTGGCCATGTCTATGCAATGCAGACTGCGCCAAAAAAGAAGAGCTTGAGTAGATCTAGGGCTCAGAAAGGACATGCAAACTCAAAGTGAGTTCCACCAGGATGCTTAGAAAAACAAGACGGCATGACTGCAGTATATACAATTGGCTGAGGTGGTAATTAGCAGCAAGGAAGTGAATTTACCTGCATAGGTGACACTCATGAGACCGACACTGCAGTACTGCATGTAATTCAGACTGGGGGGTGAATGAGAAGCAAAGTAGCAGTGCAGGTGTAAAGAAGGATGCTGAAAATGCTGAAGAAAACTGTCACAAAAAGGATTTTCAGACTGAAGAAACAAAGAGACTCACAGAGAATTATTTGCTCCGTCTACCAAGATAAAATTGAGCAGCAACTTGACAATAGGTAACAGGCACTACGAGGGCTTTTTAATCGATTGGAAAGGCATAGCAAGAACCAAAGGCAGGAGCAAGATAAATTCAAAGAAGAAATATGGTGCAAACTGGGGGAAGGAGGAACCCCATGAAACAGGAATCCAGAATCAAGGAAGCAGGAAATGTTGGGATACCACGTCTTGCTGTCAGTAGATCAAGTTACTGGGATTAATACACCAGTAACTAAGCAACACATTAAGGGCCTCCAGTATACTACATATTTATACATGCATGAAGTACAGAAGACACAAAAGCAATTCTAAATAAAGCAACTTAATGCATTGCTGCCTGTCAGCTCTATCTGAAGACGTTGGGAGGCATCAGACAATGATCACTGTTCAAATTAGTAGGCAAATCCAAGGCAGAAAAGATTTTTCTAATGCACTTAGATAACGATTGTGCTCATGTAGAATGTGTAAACTTAGCAGATAAAAAGATTGCTATGATTTTATAAAGTCAGCCATAGCATGACAGACCTTTGCTTTGCAGAAGTGAAGCAACAAATGGAAGGTACTGTGCTGAGCCATCCATACTAGCATCATGAAAGACAGGTACAGGCGTTAGGAACAACAAATGCTGTGATGATATAGAGAACCTGAAATCTGTGCTGTACTAGCAGATTGCAAATGAAATTCCAAAGGGCTCCACCAACTTAAGTCAGTTGTGAGTAATCAGCTTGTGAGCTTGTTGCTTGTATGAGCATTACATGTATCCCTCACAGTGCCTTAGTCCTTCATACTGGATCTCACTGGATTTCAATTCCAAGAGTGAGTCACTGGTGGGAAAAGAGGGGGAAAGGAATGAGAGTTTTTCTCTCTGAAAGAATGGAGATGGAAACTGCCCTTGAAAAAAGGCATGAATTCATGCTTACTACTAGATTTCTTCTTGGATTAAGATGCAAACTATTATGTCTTCAGATTAAAGTGAGCAAATATTTGAACAATGAGTGAGGCAGATTATTCTGGTAAGAGAAGAATAAACTCCTCTTCTATGTGTGATTTGTAATGTCTATTATGGTCAACATTTGAAAAATCATATATTGTGGGCAATTCATAGCAGAAGTCTTTGTCATTTTTCCAAGTTCAGACAACATCTATCATCTGGTTTCTTTCTCAGGGAGATAAAACAGTGAGTGAGTGATTTAGACCTCAGCTGTCTGTAGAAAACACCAAGTATTTTATGCCCCTCACTTGTCACTCATCCCCACAATGAACACAGATGCTAACTACGAAGTTAGTAAAGCCCATATTTACAAAGACATATATAAATAAATACTTTGTTTTATGCAGACTTACACAGTAACCCACAAAAAAGGGCACTTCTCTACCACAAAACCCACTGACACCCCCTGATTTCACTGTCACACAGATCCAAGCTTCAGGTGGCACCTCCCAAAGTCATGCGGATTCAGTAATGAAGTGGGACAGTGAATCTTGGGGACCACAGGCCCTGGGTAGCAGGTGTCACTTGAAAGGGGAGACCTGAGGCAGCGGCAATCTTCTCTCTTATGATAGGTGAGGGTTACAGCACTCTTTCCAGAACTGGTCCGGCTTTTAGTTTCATCTCAGGGAAACTCAACGCATCGTTCTCATTTTGCAAGTGAATTCCAGCAAATCAAATGCAAGATTTAAATAGGGCAATTAAAACAGGGTGCATATAGCTGCATGGCCTCTGAGGAGGAAGAGCTGTGTCCTAGGCTCTATGGAACGCTGGAGTCGTTCTTAACAAGTCATCAGCAATATGAAGATTCACAGGCTCTTCAGGAGCATATGACATTAAACAGGCACTGGCTTGCAAAGCTTCCAAACTCAAACTGGTCTTCCAATGTAAGTTAAAGAAGTGCACATGAAGTTGCAGCAAAAGTGCATGCGCTGGCTGACTGTGAGCAAGCACAGTGACTCACTGGAAACAGATATAGGGAGGCTGTGACTCACAGGACACTCTGGTGCAGCACAGGAGACAACAGAGAACAGCAGCTTCCCAGACAGGATGGAGAGAAAAGAAAAGTCAACGTCCACTGGCCACCACATTTAAAATCATTTATCTATTACTCAGTTTGCATTTTAGGCTTGGCTCTTGAAAATGCTCTGTAGCAGAAGTTTATTTGCCCCATGCACTGGTACGCATGCAGTTAGTTCTGCATGCACTCTGCATGCATTCACTTGTAGTTTTGCTATATCCTATTCCCCATCCACTGAATACTCCAGACTTATAATCGCATTTAAAAAAATATTTTTACATATACACACATACATATACATACACACATACATATATACGCATACACACACACATTCACTCACTCTACAAGACAAAAATAGGCCTGTAGAGGACACTCTGGATGGCATTTGATTGCCTGAGGATAAACACACACAGCCATACGAAAAGACTGTTGTTATCTGAAATGCCTACATGTGGCTGGCAAATATGACACAGGACCTGCAGTCCTTTCTGCCACAGTAGATGGGGTAAAATTCCCCAGCAAAGAACCTAAATGGCACTGGAAGTCTATGCTTAAGGGTGTGGATTTCATGTGCATAAGAGTGTTGTGCCTACAAGCAGTCACTGAAACAGGGTCTTGGACTGAAACCAACACAATTCACTCTTACTTTCCACAGTCCATATAATAAATAACAAATGGTTTAATGGGAAAAACAAGAAGAAATTATTTAAAAGCTTGTGCGTGGACATCATAAAGAAAAGGAGATGATACCAAAATGCAAGTGGCATGAGAGCCAATAAAGCATTAGTGGGTCTAATGGCTTAAAACCGGGAAGTGAGAAAACTGAAGCAATATGGAAAAGAGAACTATTAAAATTTAATTTGATACTGGGTAATCTGCTTTTGTGATTTCTGTAACAAAGTTCTTAGATAAATACTTAGGTATACCACAGAAGTCACCCACAATCAGTATCTACACTGTACGAAGATACTTCTTTAACCATTACTATAAAGTAAAATGTAAAATAAACTTCTCTGTGGCAAAGACAACAGCTCTGATACTATTTTGTGCATCACCACTGGCAAGACAATATTCCTAAATGGTCAAACTTGGAAGTAACCACACCAAGGCTGTTCTAGATTTTAGCCGAGTGAACCAATGGTACGGTAAACCTTTCCTAAAGAAAGTTATTTCACAGGCTCATTGTGCCTTTAGAGGGCCAAAAAAAGAAAAGTAGCTCAACAATCTATTAGATCAGTAAAACTCTTTAGTCTTATGAAGCAAGACTTCTCACATGCCTGAAGGAAAAAATAAATGGCTAGGAAGTGTAGCCCTTTCCTAGGATGCCGCTTTGTTTGGAGCACAGCCAATGCATCGCTTTTTCCAGGATGTACCAGTGCCACGCTTCCCCAACCCTCCAAAGACAAAGAAATCTCTAATGTACACTATTTTGTATGCCTATGAAAAAAATAATTCAACACAGTTTCTCTATTAATCTTTCCAAAAGGGCTGCTTCATTACAGCTGGTACTGTATTACGTTGGCTTCCTAATATTCTGATCCTTGTTAAAAATTACAGAGTTTTCAAATTAGCAGACAGATGCTAACCTAGATACTGAAAGTTGTTCTTATTTTGTTATTTTTAAAAAAAGGCAAAATAAGTTCCAATTTCACATCAGTAATAAAATGCAGAATGTGGACAGCAGAACTTGGTATGCTTACTGTGCAGAGCATAATGGAAGAACTTACTTCCAGAAAATATTTCGGAATTATACAGGTTTGGGGGTTTGCTCTATTATTATCACACAGCTCTGCATGTCTTGGGAATGTTGATGAAGAAAGAAAGTAGTTAGAGAAATGGGGGAAAAAAAAAAAAATCCCACAGGAATGTTACAATGTTTCAGAAAAGTTTTGTTTGTTTTTAAAAAGACCAAAAAATAACAAGTGGTCATTCCCCTCCCTCCCTGCCCCCATGAAAACAATATTCCCAACCTCTCTCACTTCAGAAGTGGGCAGACACTGGGGTTCCAGGGCAGGAGGAAGCAAATAAATTAGGACCATGGAGTTGAAATCCTGGTTAATGAAAACAGGAGAGAAAGGACTGAGGTCCAAATTTAGAGTAGCACAGCAGAAAGGCAGAGAGGTGTCCTTTAAGATCTTAGTTTAGTGGCAAACGTGCATGGCCTGGAAAGCCGTAACACTGCCGGCGTGCAACTCAGGCAAACTAACTGTGGGAATGAATACCCTGTTCTGCGCAGCTTTAAGGTACACATTTATATGCTATAATTAAGGAAATTAGACTGCTTTTCACATTTATTCCCCACCCCACCCTGCCCCACACTCCCCTTAATCTCACATCAGAACAATTTGTGAAGGATCACCATTACTTGCATGGCAGTGTCTCAGTTCGCCCAGGAGGCTGGCCCCAGAGGCAGCTGCAGAGGACTGAGAACCTGATGAGTCACAGCTCCTAATGGGGTGGCAATAGCACAGGAGACAAATTTCTAGGACACAGAGGGGCCCCCACATCTGTGCTCCTGTGTCTGGGGCCTCTGGGGGCTGAGAGTAACTGCAGCTTAGAGTCATGCATCCAGGCAGCCCTGTGTTAAGAGAGGGAACCGATCTTAACAGTCTGTAGATACACAAATCCTTATTCACAAGTTATCCCAAGAAACAGAAAGTGGTCCCTCCTGCATGGGAAGTTTGAGGAGGGGTATGAGAAGTAAGAACACCACAAGCAATAATAGAGAAGGTGGTGGATTTTGTGATTTTCTTGCAGAAATGCACATATTTTGCACTCAATAGTAAACAACTAGATCTGGAGTGCCCTTATATATGTAGCTAAGTTGACAGCAGGACTTAAAGCACGGGTGATAAATAACATTACTTACAGAGAAGGAAGGAGCTCAACTAAAAGAGAAGCATGGCTTTGTGGTTCAAACACAGGGTAGGCTGTATTTCTTAGTTCAGTTCTTGCCTTTGCTGTGGCCTCTTGGTGTGACATATGGTGCATCAGTTATCTTTTGTCCAGGGTGACATACTGTACTTCCTTTTATCTTCTTTTAATCAGACTATAATCTCTTTGATCAGACACGCTCTTCCTATGCACACATGGAAACAGCGTGCCACTTTCAATACCTTCCCAGTTTCAGCTGGCTTCTCAGCATTAATAAAAGTCCCATCTTTATCAATGGGACCTTTGTTGACAGTTTCAGCAAGGAATAGACAAGACTGAATGGGCCATAAAGACAAAATTCTCCTCTCCACACAGCAGTCTCTCTGGTTATTGCTACGGAAAAGCCAGCAGTGCTTCTGCCTGTATACAACACATGCCGTGAGGCACTAGGAGGTCCTCAGCCTTCATAAAAGTGAAGCTGGCTTCTTTGCCTGTTATCAGTTTCACCTTTTAAGCAAAATGACAAACGCTTTAAAAAGTTTATCTTGTTGTTACCTGCACCTTCCTTCCGTTTACCTCATGTAAAAAAGTGACAATAACACAGAGAACAAAGCGCAAAGAGGTTATATGAAAAGCTATGCACTGCATCCCACAAACAGCCTGATCCCACGGACTCTGGCGTCCAGCTCCCCCTGAAGCCACGGGGCAGCACCCACCACTGCACCCTGCAAACCCTACCCGCGCCAAGTCCAAAACCGCACCGACCAGAAACAGTTTGGTTTTAACACCGACAACGCACTCGGGCGGCCGCGGGGCTGTTTCCAGCTACAAACACCTTGACAACAGCCGGCGTCTGCTGTTCGCCCTCGACTCTCAGAAGCCCAGCAAAATGCCTGGGGTTTCCGCGACGTGCGGAGGTTACTGGCGAAAGTGGTGAAGGAACACGAAGGAAAAGAGAAAAAAACCCACAAAACCACACAACAAAAAAACACGTTTGGGAGGATGCGGGACAAAGCGCAGAAATGGGGAAACCCCACCAGCCCCGGGGGGCCGGAGAAAACACCTTCTCCCCGCGCAACAGCTTCCCGCTCAGCCGGCTCCGCCCCTCCTCCGCCGCGGCACCGCACGGCCCGCGGGCCGAGCTGCGGCCGCCCCCGCCCCGCCGCCCCCGAGCGCACCTGCCGCCCGCGCCCTGCCGGGCCGGGCCGGGCCGGGCCGGGCCAAGCAGCGCCCGCCGCCGCCGGGCCGGCCTCCCCGCGCCGCCACTCACCCGCCGGGGGCGTCGCCGCCGCCGCCGCCGCTGGGGTGGTAGGCGGTGAGGACCACGCCGCGGGAGCCGGACCGCCAGCTCATGGCGTGCGCCGCCGCATCCCTTCTGGGGACGCCAAGGCGGAGCGGGGCGGCCCGGCCCCGGCCCAGCGCGGCCCAGCCTCCCGCTGGCAGCGCAGCGGGGCTGGGCCGGGTGACGGCAGCGCTTCCTGCGGCCCGCCGCCCTCCGCCGGGCCGTGCCCCTCCTCCCGCCTCGGGCACCCGGACGCCGCGGGCGAGGGCGGCGGGAGCCGGCGGCCGCTCATCGGCGCGGCGGGACCGAGCGGCCGCGGGGAGCGGGTGCCCGCGGCGTGCCCCGGCCGCCCCGGCCGCCGGCGGCTCGACCCGGGCATCGGCGGGCGCCCGCGTTTAGCGTTCCGCGAGCTTGCACACGCCACGCAGGGTTAAAAAGCAGCGTTCTTCGGTCAGGCTGGAGTTTGTTTTAAGGTATTGAGAAGAAATCGGTCAGTTAGAGAAAAGTTGCTGCGATTTCAGACCTGAGTAAGTTGGCTGGCTGGTGGGTGCTGCGTGCCACCCGCGAACTGCTGCTCCCTTAGAGGTGGCTTGTGAGACTGCCCTGTTGCAAATGCAGCACACTGGTAAGAAAAATGAGGAGCGCGTTTGCTTTGTACGTTGTCCACTTCAGTGAACCACAACGTTATTCTGTGCTTGGTTTAACTTTAATTTTTCACACACAGACATGGTTTATTTTTTTAATTACAAGCTAGCGCTATAAAAATCGCAGCAGGCGACAGCGTCGGGTGAGGACGCGAGGTGACTGAGCTGCCTCAGAGCTGCCACGCCTTAAACCAGCCGCCATTAGCTCCAAGGTCACGTTCTGCCAACCCGCGACAGCCGGAGCCGGGCAGCGCCCAGCCAGCATCTTTGGTGGGGCAGCCTCCTCTGCGCCTCGGCACCCCCATGAGATGGGACCCACTGCCTTGGTCTTAGTTTTGAATTGGTAGGCAGGATCTGTAACACAACACTCAAACCCGTTTGGTTTTTTTCCATGGCAACTGTCACATAACCTGTAAATGTACCGAGTTCTGAACCGTCACTTATTTAAAGCATCGTACACCTAAATTAGAAAGTGGCACGCAGTCGCAGATGGACCAGGCATTTTTCTGTGCAGCTGTTCTCCAGCACAGAGCTGTTAAGCAGGGGCAGCACAGAAGTCTCGACCTACGGTTGCTGTGAAGTTGTTCCCAGCGGAGAAGCAAACAGGAAGAACTTCCCGTCGTGTTTGAGCAAGATCAATTTGTCCGTCGGAGTCCTTGACGCTTACAGCTGGTGACTTTGCAGAGTTCATGGGTCATACCCAGACATAACTGAATTTTGTCATTGACTTAAGCAGATAATTTCATCCAGTACGTTTCTTCTTAAAAGGGCGGTCTTCTACAGTGCCAAACAGGATGTCCCCTATTTCTTTAAACAGGGTAATGTCACCATGAGATTTTGAGAACAGTCTCAACATCACAAGCACAGAAAAATTTCACAGAGGTTCAATAGACCAACTATTATGGAGGTGCCTTTCCACTTCTTACACGACTGAAGGTCAGCTGCTGCCTTAGTTTTAAGTTCATATAAAGAATTGAGGGTAAGGTGGGTTTTAATAAAGCCTGCCTCTTCCATGGCTTCTGTAAGATGTTTTTATCTGTAGGCAACTGGCCAAGGTGTTTTGGACATTAGTAACAACAGATAAGCTTTGCATAAAAACTAGAAAAAAGAACACGTCTATTTTGATCTATGTGGATTTTTTAAGATTTACAGTACATAGAAGAGAGGCTAGTGCTGCCCCACCTCCAAAGGGAATGGGTAACGAGAAGGCACAGCTGCAGTTCTGCTTAAGCAATGGCTTAGTAGCACAGCTACAACAGCTTAACGAGCAGCATGCACCAAGAGCAATACACTGGGACAAATTATCTGCGTGTACCTACTCACAGGGACAAACACAAAAACAAGGACATAAAGCCACTGCAAAACTTGGGACTGTGAAAAGATTTCCCTGCACTCCCACTACAAAGGTACAGCGCTTTCTCTACATCTCGGGCTGTGTCCAAAAGGCAAAAATTGGCCTAACTTCTCACATAAACACACAAACAAGGCTTGTCAGTTTTCACTGCTCACTTTAGAAATACATCAGCATGAGATGAGGAAACATCCTGTTAATGTATGTCAGTATACCTACCCACTGGTGCCTTTGGCTCTTTCTTTAAATGCACATGTGTTTAATTGTCGAACAGCCTATGCAGAATGCAAAATTATTTTCTGAAGGACTCAACCCTTTTCTTTTAAACTAAACCAAGAAAACTAAACATTTAAGTATCAGGGTCTTTAGGACCTGGCCATTTCTAAAACTTCGTCTAGTTGGTGGCATGCCAAATACCCCACTTAGTTATAAAATTTCCTTTAAAGAATAGCTAAAAAATAACAGAAAGAAAAGTAAAAACATTTAAAGCATTCTGTGTTTAATGAGTGCTTTCCAAAGCCCTTTGCCCAAACTAAATATATATTAGGTGCTATAAGAACAAAAATATAAACTGCTTTTTCTTTGATAAGCATCTTAAAACACATCATAATCAAGGCACACCATAACATGCTACACTGCCGCTGTAAAAAGAACGAGATGTAGCCAACGTGGCATCACCAGGGACTGCTCAAAGAAAATTTTACTGCAAATGGAGAAGGGAAAGAACGTGCCTTGTTCAGAGTGGGGGGCAGGGGAGGATTAAGAATGGCAAAACCCAGAATAAGTACCAGTCAACTGGAGAGTAAGAAAGCTTTTATAAGTATATCACAAGGAGGGTGGGAAAAGGAGCTAGAAAGAAATAAGATCTGTTAATAAATGAGAATAGGGATTAAATTACTGATAAAACCACCACAGATACTGATTCCCTTCTTAAACCTGTCTTTAATATGACGCACTTCAAAGTGGATTTAGGAGCTTTACTGTGGGCACAGTTTTTTCTTTACTGTGTTTGACAACTTGATAGCATCAAACTCTGTCCTGTTACAACAGCGTAACACCAGCATAGTTTTCTTTGATGAAATTACTCCTGATTTACAGTGGAGCCAGCTAAACAATTTTGACCTACATATGTATTACTGCTGTAAACTGACATGAACATCAGGACTCTCACCAGTGTAACTTCTGCCTAAACCAACTTAAGAGTCAACAATTGCTGAGTTTGCAGTTAATATTCATGTTCTTAACAAGGTACGGGGATGCTTATTTGGAAAGTAAGGTTGTTCGTAATCAACTAGATAAGAATGCACCATTTGAGGCATATAGGTTTATGTGATAAAAGGAGATATCATTGAGAAAGGAGATTACAAATCAGCCTATCTTGCTACAGAATCCAAGACTCCTTCAAAGAGTTTAAATATTTAGATTAAGATGTCATGCAGTGCCTTTATACTTAATATAATCAGTCACCAGAGCCTAGCAGATAAGGCAGGGTTCTTGTGCTTAGTGCTTTCTTTACAAAGCAATTGCTAAAAAGAGAACTTCTCAGCAATACCATCCTTCATCACTGCTTTACAGGGTTTGAATATGCATGTGTTCAACACATGCTTTTGACTCTTCACTGCACAGTGATTTTTTTCCTTTTTAAAGTTTTCCCAAAGAAAAAAATAAATCATACTGATTTTCATTTTTTTGTATAAATATAGGATTATATGTATTATATAGGTGATGGGTGATTTTTCTCATTCCATGTTCCTGATGATGCGTCAGTTACCAGCAGGTAAAAATGCAATCCACTGAGAAGCACTGGCTTGAGGAAATAGTAACAGCTGAGCTTACAAATTCGAATTCACAGGCTGACTTCAGTGGCAGTAGACGGATTTATTCCTGCTGAGGCCTAGAGATCCCTCTGGAACCAATGCCAGAGCATTTAGACAGCCAATGCAGTGCTGCAGGGAAAGTACAACCATACTTCAGGACTTTTAAAGTATATTTTTAATGCAGGAGAGTTTCATCCTTTCCTCAGCATTATCTACTGTAAAATTTGTTCAAATGGATTTTAACCTAAGCAGAAAATGTCTTACCAGCTCACTCACCTAATTCACATTCAAATAAAATGGCAGCAGTTCCATTGTCCAATTCTGTTTCCAGGGTTCCAGCTAGCGGCCAAAAAAGACATGAAACAGAAAGTTGTCTGCATATCATAAGATGAAATCTAATCCTTATTAAGCTTCACACTTCATGTATTGCTGCACTCCACTACATAAAGAACCACATATGTGAATGGTGTTATGGAGCCATTAATAACCAATGCTAAGAATAATATAAAAAAAGAATATTATAGGTCACATACTCAGGGCATGATTTCTGTTACTTAACTCCTACTTAAACCTATGCAAGTTATTTTACACTCCATTGAGAGTCTGTGAAAAAAATGCACTTTTAGAGGGTAAAATCCTCTGCCCTATGTTATACCTCCACTTTAGGACATAAAGATGAATCATGCCCTAGAACTGTCTATTTACTTCCACTGACTAGGAAGGTTGACTACATGAGTAGGTCACATGCAGATGTCTGCATCTGTCAGATAAGCTCCACCTTTAATGCTTTTATGCTGCCCTTCAAAATATGGAAGACGCACTGTTCAGTTACAGTGTGCACCGTATGGGATACACCATGTGGAGTAGTCAGTACTCTGAAATGTACAGTACTGGTATGTAGGAGGTGTTTCAGATCAGCTTATATATCCCTGAATATCAAAGATGGGGATGATGTCAGACACGTACACAGAAGGCAGACTTGTACATAGAAAGCTGGTAACATGTTTGCTAGCCAGCACATTGTGAACATTTCTTATGGTCTGATCCTGCAAGCTAATGTGCATCCTATATTCAAAATTTCATAGGCTTTTTTTATGGAAAAAAGAGTCCAATACTATCAAGGGGCAGCTCAATACGTGGGGGAATTTAGCAAGCAAGACACAATTGGCAACAAGCAACTGCAAGGACATGGCCAAGTAGAAGAACCGACACCCTCCCAGCTTTCTGAAAGTTTTCATCTTCTCCCTCACTGCCCTCCACCTACATATTTAAACAGCTGATTTGTTTCCCATAGCAAAAAGAAAAGAAGAAAAGGGAGGGACACTTCTTCTGTTCCTCTCTTTTCTTGCAAGTTGCTCTAAAAAGTATCTGGTGCACTCTGGTGGCTGCTTCGGTAATTCTTAATTCGGTGACTGCAAAAGGTGGAACAGTAACTACCGATGCCGCTTTTGAGATTATCCATACGAAGACTAATGAGCACACGAATTTATTCTAGTTTATCCAGACTGATTCTTCTTGAATGCAGCCCCTGGAGAAATTCAGATCTTGCCCATTGCAGCCCATCTGCTTACCTTACATAAATCACAGGGCGGGGGGTGAGTGGTTGAGGTTCTCATCACATCTGCTTTATGGTTTTGCTCATGGTCAGACAGCTGCTGAATTTTACCTGGAGGTGTATCAGTTTCAGGAGTGGTAATTTAACCATGTTTATTTGTAGTGTGACCTTGCACAAAACCTTGTATCAATTCTTGTATCCCTTTCCCTACGCATGTAACGGGGATAATAATATCTAGCTATCTAGGAGGATGGTTCACCATATGTTCAATTACATTGAAAGGTACCAAAAAATGCAGCACATTACTTCCTGTTACATCAGGGTGTTTACTTTCTTTTGGTGCATAATTTAATAGGGATAAAATGGCATGGATTTCTGTATCCACAAGCACAGAGAACAGATGATAAATCTAGTACACTTTGCAGTACCTCCCCATGAGGTACAGGACTTTGGGGGAAAACTTAATACCACAACTGATGTTTCATGCCACTTTTGGAAAGCAGAAAGTCAGCATGAATGTTGGGGACTAAAGGATTTTCACTGGTGACTCTGAATGCCCCTTTTCTCTTGAACTAGTTTTGATATAATTTTGGTTTTATAAACCATGACTTCACATATGCCACTAATTATGAAAAAGACAGTGTATTTTCAGAATATAATGGCCTCAGTCCTTCTTAATTCCCCCAAGGTGCCACCTAGATGTGGTGCACACTGAATGCATTTGCTGCATAGGTAGATATATACTAGTGTGTGGAAATGAAATAAAGATGAAAGAAAAATTCTGCAGCATGGTATCTCATGTTCCTGTTCAGTCCTGGTTTACATTTATACAAGGCAGCTGTATAACCCTTCAAAAAGAGTTTTTCTGGGTTTAACACGCTACGTGGTTTTGGCTTTCTTTCAGGGAGAGATCTTCCATCCTCCTGACCATCCTTGTTGACTCTTTCTGTATCCATTCCAATTTGAATTGATTTTTCTTGAGCATGAGGGCCCTGAACTCTGTAGAGCAACTGGGACCTTGTACAACATCACAAATACTCTTCTGACTATATCACAAACACGGTATTGTGGAAAACATTAGCTTTTCTCACGTCTGCTTCTCACACTGGTGCTTATAGTCCTTCTATGACTGACTTGAACATATGCGTATGATACAGTTTGAGCAGATTTGCTGACGAGTTTGCACACTGAAGCACAAATAGGAAGCTCATTCTGAAATTTCTTATGAGGGATACATACAGTGGTTGGGGGCATTCACTTTGTCATTGTGAGGGTGCTGTCATATGAATGCCAGAAAACTTGGGTTTGTCTCTTCTCTTGGACATTGCAACCAACACCAAACCCACTGGAGAGGCAGGAGCAGAGAAGATTTCTGTAACTCACAACTCCACCTCTTTTCTCCCTTAAGTCAGGAAGTAGACCCCTATATCCAGCATTTGGTGTGTAATTGAATGGATGAACTGACCAGTTGAAGTTTCATAAAGCGAGATGGAGGTGGTGCTAGCAAGTGTGGAGAACATACTTGAAAATGAACACACAATTTGCTGGTTTAAAAGGCAGGCTGTATCCATCACTCAGGTTCACGGTCTGCGTCAGCTACTCCCCCCTGCTTTAGATGAGGTTTGAGTAGGGGCTGGGATAGTTTTTACAGTCTACATCTGGCTAGGAAGTTGAAACCATGCTCTCTCTCACACGTTCACTAAGTCACTCTGCAGATTGACTGGGAGCTCTTCTCTTCATTACCCTTCTAATTTTGCTGTTGCCTGCAGATTTGATTACAGCTGAATTTGTGACACAGAAACATCTGGTGAAGTAAAACATACAGCAGCTACAGAGGAGAAGAGTCTCTTCTGAGTTTAGTCAGTCAGAAAAGCTCATGAAAATTATGACACAATCCTAAACTGAGCAAGTCAGAGCTACCCAGAAATGTCACTATGAGCTGAGAAGAAATGCTTCAGAACAAAGAAAGGCACAATTGTATGAGTCATGGGCTGTGAGAAAGAAAACCATTTCTCTGTAAGGGCTTTGAAACTGAAAATTACCCAGTAAAACTTCAAGTTAACACAAAGCAAAATATTCTTAGTTCTTTCTTATTGACAAAAATCTTCATTTTGCATCATTCTCTTTCATCCCAAACAAATCTTAGAAAAATGTTTCCTTCTCTCACATTTGACACAATGCAATCAAATTCAGCCACCCTTAATATGGAGTATTTCAAGCTGCTAGTGTTATTTTTGCTATTTTGGACTGAAACAATCTTTTGAATTCAACATGAATTAAAAAAAAGGTTCATATCAACTCAGAACTGCATTTTCCAGAAATTTAACTAAAATCCAAAAGAAGGGCACCATACTTGAACCACACATGAAATCCTGACTACAGTTTGAGAAATAACATACTAATAGGACAATATCTCTTAAAACTGTGCCTGTAAGTATCAAAGACAAATCAGAAAGGAGGAATAGAAGTTCCCACATTCTTGCTTGTCTTGCATGTTTCATCACCTTACCAGGCTTGTTTCTGTTATGCTTGCATTCCGTAAAAAACCATCAATTAACACAACCAAAATTTTTTATACATCTTTTGCATAAATTAGCTTTGACAGCAATGCTTAGCACTTGTAATCTTCAATTACATTTTAATGTAAGTGTATGATATCTGGGATTGGAAGCTATTTTCCGATAGCATTACTGTAACAAGGATTGGCCAAATTTTGAACAAGAAATTCATAAATGTAAACTCTAAGAAAAACACCTGATTATTTGTTTCTGATTCTACTTCTGATGCTTTTTATTTGTTCTTCATAGCTATTCAAAAGTAACTCTCATGTAACTCTCATGAATAACAACTAACAAGGAAAATTAACGTGAACACTTCTGCAAAAATTTGTACAAGAAATGGGGGCGGGGGGCATTTCTTTGTGATTGAAAGCAGCCAGTGAGAAAGCTGAAAAAATACCAGCCACACAGCAAGAATAGTAAGAACTTAAAGCGCTATTATAGCTGTACTATAGTACCATGTACCCAGCAATAACTATAAAGTTCATGAGTATTTCTAGACTGATGCATAGCCACACACACCAGTCACAAACAATCTTAAAGAAAGCATCAAATTTGTAGCCTCTAAGGCCTCAGTCCTCTAAGGCTACATTTGTGACAGTCACAAATTACTAAATTTAATAAATCACTTGTTGCAGCTAATTTGCTCATCTCTGACCGCAGAGAAATTGTGATAGGTAAGTTTGTAAAGCAAAGTTCAGACAGAGCTGCAGAAATCCAAGTCAAGAATATACTACCATTACTGTGTATTTTGGAAGAAATCACTGGTGTTACAGAAGGCAAAACTTGAAAGTTTGCCTACATCAGGATATCATCTGTGTAGTTTCTGCAGGAAAAACGTAACATTTGCAGCTCACTTGGAATATATTCACCAAAAAAGGTATTTGTGTTATAGTGGTTAGATTTACTTTGATTTAATATAGTATCTTACTATTTAATAACTCACGCTATGTAGAATACTGTTCACCATATGTCCAGAAGAAGAAAAAAAAGAAAAAAAAAAGAAAAAAAAAGAAAAAAAAGAAAAAAAAAGAAAAAAAAGAAAGAAGCTGAAGTATCTTTTAAATAAGCATGCTTATGGGGAAAAGCATGTAAATGTAAACATATACATAACATATAAATATTATGAGGGCATATATGATCAAGTCTCCTGAAATGTCAGTCTATGAAATGCAACCGTAGCTTCACTGGGAGAAATTAATACGTTCACTAACAAAATCAGAACAAGAGCGCATGGCACAAAACAGGCCAGGGAAGTGGGGTGGTTTGCGAAGAAGGATGCACACGCATACCCAGCAAGAGGGAGGAGCACCCAGGGAATGGCTCTGAGCCATACGGCTGCCACAGGGAAGCAGGGCTCCAAGGGAGCAGTCATGATGTGCAGCTGCATCGGGGTTTGGTCTTTGACGAGGAGCCATCTGCAGCTCTTGGCTAGGGCTCTCAAGTCAGGGGAGGGTTACATCTTGGCACTAGGCTGCATAATCTTTTGTTTTTACCTCTTTTTCCAAACTCATTTTCTACCAACTTTAAAACTGAAATGCAAGAAGTAAGCACTTTCAGTAATTTAAGGTACTTCACAAATTCTCATTGAAAAGAGACTCATCTTGTATGTGAGTGTGCACGACAATGAAACTTTGTAGAAAATATTACAAAGATACTTCTGATACCATGAGCTCTGCTGCTCTTGAGGGAATTTAGCACCTATTTAATTTAACTTTGTTTTGGAACATATCACAGAAGTACATGTGAGCATAATCATCTGTAGGAGCCTTCATCACCTGCTGGCTGATGTAAAAAAGCTTCAACTACACACAAGTACCTCAGCTCTGGGAGAGTCTACAGTTTTCCCAGAATTATAACAGTGATGTTAACAAATATCATAAAATTACGTTTCTGTTAGTTTAGCTGGTTAGGGGTAATCAAATAGTAGTCATATGAAAATGACATTGTTTGTGTTTTGATTCTCTTCATTGGGGGTAATTATAGGACAATAAATATTTTCTTATTCTGCTTTCTGTTTACATCTTTTGCTTAGATCACTGTCGTGGTTTAACATCAGCCTGCAACTATACACCACGCAGCTGCTCACTCAGTTCCTCCCTACCTAGTGGGATGGGGGAGAGAATTGAGGAAAAAAAATAAAGTAAAATTTGTGGGTTGAGGTAAGAACAGTTTAATAGGACAGAAAGGAAAAAAAATAGATAATAATAACAATAATAAAATGAAAATAATAATAATAAAATGATTGGAATATACAAAGCAAGCAATGCACAATGCAATTGCACACGACTGGCCGACGGATGCCCAGATAGTTCCCAAGCAGCGATCCTCCAAGGCCAACTCCCCCCAGTTTATATACTGGCCATCACATGGTATGGAATATCTCTTTGGCCAGTTTGGGTCAGCTGCCCTGGCTGTGTCCCCTCCCAACTTCTTGTGCCCCTCCAGCTTTCTCACTGGCTGGGCATGAGAAGCTCAAAAATCCTTGACTTAGTCTAACCGCTACTTAGCAACAACTGAAAACATCAGTGTGTTACCAACATTCTTCTGGTACTGAACCAAAACCACAACACTGTACCAGCTACTAGGAAGAAAATTAACTCTATCCCAACTGAAAGCAGGACAGTCACCATTTGATTTATTTCAACATCCTTCTTTGTACTACACAGGCCTTTTATGAAATAGCAATATGGTAAAAAATTTAGACCATCCTTTTTTTTGGGTAAAAAAAAAATAGGCAGGAGAAGGGAACAGCAATGTGAAACTCCACAAGGATTCACATACTATTCTTCTCCCCAGTGCTTCCACCAAAATGATGGGATTACCAGGTGTCAGCTCCCTCTCCTCTTCACGTTCAGAAAGACATTTACAGTTCAGGCTGGGCACTCATCAACAGTACCCAGTTTTGAAGCACTTCCCAAAAGAATAAGAATAGTTATGGAAAGGGGGCTTTCTTACTAGGGCCTTCTACACTTTCATTTTGCCAGTTGGACTCTTCCAGAATGGGTAAGGGAAAAAAGACCCTAGTGTAGATAAATTTTATCAGTATAAGAGTACTTGCAACATTTAATACCTGTTCAGGTATTTAGGTGGCTGTAGCAGTATAAAGTGCTTTTCTACTGCAGCTGCGGTAAGTCTTGTACTAGCATAGCGATTGTTTATTAAAAAAAAATCACATTTCTCAGTGACATCATAGGCTGATTTTCAAGAGTGCAGAAGCCCACAAATCACTTACAAAAATCAGGAAAATTAATCTTCAGCCATTGAACCTTTAGATATCTATTAGTTTTAGTTTTACCAAAGCAGCAGCACAGAGACCACATGTCTGTATGCTGTTTCTGGGGCTCCTGGCCATGAAAACACAGTTAAGGGGAAAAAGCTGCATGCCTGTCAAAATCATTCTTTTTTTCTTTTCCTTAGCCTGTTAGTTTCTTCCCTTCAGTTGCCTTGGGGCATCACTAAAAATTAAGACAAAATTGCTATAAAAGATTATTGTTACAATAAGAGCAGATGGTCATAGGAGCAGATTTCAAGCTGAAGATTTTTCTTTTTCCTAGCCCCAGTTTGAGAGTTATCTATTTGTGGAAGCATCAGGTTCTACAAGATTATCTATGCAAAGTGCATTTCATTACAGTAATCACAGGAAGATATTTTCACAAGGAATCAGCACGATGTGTGCTGTAATGTTATGCAGAAACATATATTACAATATATAACCATAATAGTTTTAAATGTTTTAAGTGCTGCCTGAAGTACTTGTTACATGGGCAAAAACTGGAATGTTGTTTTTCCCCATGAAGTAAGTACATCATTTTTTAGCTGCCAACAAGCTGTGAAATGGTAGTAACTTCAGGACATTGCCGTATCCCGCGACCATGAATGCCACCCTCCAAGGGCTTCAAGTATCCTGCTTTAGTCAGTAGAATTCCCTAGTTTTAACTTTTCGGTTCAGAATATTGTAACTATTTCAGTCAACCTAATTTCTCATTCTTTTGATTGCAGGCAAGTACTTTAATGAAAAGCAAGGCTAATACAGAAAGTAGGGAAGTGTTGGAATAGATGATAATGTACCATTCTTAAATTATTGGCATATAGCAAAATACAGAATACTGAGAATATACTTAGAAATCTACCAATGGCATTTTCTGTATTATACTTGGTGTATGTCAGAAAGTCTTTTAAGCCATAAAAGTACACAGCAAACTCTTTTGGCATAACATACTCTTACCGAAGTAAACAATGCACGTTAATAACAAAGTAAGTATTGGCCTACACTGTACAGTCAGATCAGGTTTTCTGTTAAGAGGCTGATTGCCCCCAACATCCAAACAAAATACAATGGTAACTGCATTTATGTTTAAACAATATTCAGATTTAAACTATATTAAATACCATTTCTAATTTAGGGCTTAGTTGGGTATACCTTGCTCATACAAGTAATTCTAGCAATTTTACTGCTGTCTACTATAACTATAGGATCAATTAAAAAAAACCCACCCACACAAAAAAAACCAAAGAGGGCAGACAAGGTGGTCTGCAGGTGAAGAGAGGGACCTAAATTAGTAAGATACAAACCTCAAAGGGGAAAAAAAAGAGTTCTATCAATGGATCATTCGCTGTCTCTTCCAGTACCAGAACTAAGGGGAATTAACTATAACTACAATGAAAAAAAACAATTTATGCAGCAGAATTGCTTGCCACAGGCTGCTGGTGAAGCTAAAAGCTTACACAGGTTCTCGGCAAGACCAGACACGTTCACAGAAAATAAATCCATGGACTATTACTAAATAGATAAAAAGAATATCTGGCTCAGGAATTGCCTGGCAGCATATGGCTGCAAGCTGGCGAAAGCATTGGGAATGTCGGCCTTGCTTTAAAACTCTTATATGGACATCTTTTAAACATGTGTAGGATACCAGATAGATGGACTTTCAGTCCATTCCAGTAGAGCTACTTTTACCTTCAAATAGGCCACAATTTAAAATAATTCTGGTTCCTTGCAACAATGAAAGTAGTGTCGATGTATATGAATGACAAAAAAAACAAATTATGATTCAGTATATAGGACAATAGCAAAAATCTTTTATTATATTGCATTATTTAAAAAAATAATTTTTTTTAAAAGTAACACATCCTGTTAACTTTATGATTGAATTTCTTGAACTTTCTGAGGATACAATTTTCTGATTAGATTTAAAAGCATCACCATTCGAGCAAATCTGGATCACATTTAACGTGCCATGGTCACAAATAACTCTCAGGAACTCAGTCCTAAACCTCGATCTTGTGATGCACAGGTTGGCCTGCTCCTGCTTTGCAGAAATGAAGCAATTTTTCAGTTCTAAACCCTGTAGCTGAAACATTGAAACGCAGAATAACACTGACAGTGTACTTATCTGCAGAACACAGGCCCCTTTCTAAATTGCAAGCCAAGTTTTTAGCTCACAGTGGATGTTCAGTGTTATCTTAATTCAGTGAATTATGTATTAGCAAAATAAACATGGATTTAAATTTTAATGGTGTATTTTAGTCAGGCGAAACTGTTGTGTTTATGCCCTGATTGGAAATGTAAATTTCGAAAATGTCAATGGACAAACAGAAAGACATCCTTTGCATCACTCCAAATTTCTGAGTGGTATTTTGAGTTAAAGAATTACAACTGTCAAATACATTTTGCTATAGCAAAAAGTACAAATATTAAGAATACCTCTGGATTGAAGACTTTCAAAAAAAAAGATCTGTTCTCACTATAAAATGTCAGTATATATTATCAGCTCCTATGTTCTTCAAAAAATTACATTCACGTGCGTCCCCAGAGCTCATAATCCAGCTCATACTGATGCCCACAGACTGTCCCGCTGATCGTTTGGTTTTGGTGTTATCCTTGAGGCACTAGGCCTGAAACCTAAGAATACATTTTAAATAAGCTGTATTTACTTCAGACTAAACCAAGGTAGATCATGCAAACAAAAGAAACCCCCTTGAGAATACTTACAAGAACTCATCTGTTTAAAGATGGTATTAAATACAGTTTACACAGCAGGCCTTTAATATAAGCAGAGTATTCCATATTTTGTTTCCTTCCATTTTATCCCTAAACATTTGATCACTATTCATACATTTTGCAGGGTCATAAAAACACCTGCAATATTTAATTCTATCTATTAGGGCTTGCAATATTTTTATTTTGGGCCAACTATTTGTATTTGCATGCAAAGTCTCATTATTGGAAGCAGCTAATACAAAAGAACACTGCAGAATCCAGTGATTTGCTAAGCTAAATATCTTAGCATGCCTCTTAGCTAATACAAGAGTATGTTCAAAGTTCCTCTGAATTACAAATTAGTGGTTGCACGGACTCCAGAGAATGATTCTAGAAGGAAGTGAGAAGTTCAGTCTCTCTGCAGCCAGTCCATGGTGTGTTCCAGCCTGTGAAACCATCATCCTCAAACATGAAGTAAGGAATTCTGTTTCTCATAGTGCAGATCTGCTAGGAAGAGTACACAGCAGAGTAAGACCATTTGCCCTTTCTGTCCTGCTATTAGAAATATTTTGTGGTTTGCACAACAGAGAGCAGTTTTGTTTCCACTTCCCTCAACAGTTACTGAGCTGGCGTAGGTGGATTTTGGGAGACCTTGACCATGAGCCCATTTCCCCCAGCAGAAGTTGGGAGTTCTGCTGCTGGAAGTTAAGAGCTGGCTTTGAGTATTTCTGCTGTCAATAATTAGGATTGTTTATAATAATTGTCTGGATCAGAGCATAATAGTTCCCAAATTGACAATCACATAATCCTTCCCCCCTTTCCTGTGTATTATTAGGATGTTCTACAGCACACACAGACACACACACACACACAGAGTACTGGCTAACAGTGCAAACCAGGTGCCTTCTATAACCTTCATTGTTCTTGTAAATACTGATGTCCCTACATTCAGTTCAAAGGACTTCACCTGAAATTATAATAAAGTATTTAATGGGATCCTTCAGTTCTGAGTTTCTACTCTTGGAAGGTACAGAATTAATTATTTGCCTGACTTTCAACATGACCCTTTTTTTCGCCTCCCTATCCATGTCTGCATTTCACTGTGTTCCCAAGCTAAACTCAGAAAATATCTATAAAGAGGGACAGGATCTTCAGGCTAAATTCTCCCACTTCACAACCAACAGCGGTCACTCTTCTGTGCATCACAAATGTCCGGTCTTCTGCTTTCAAGGAATACTTTGTCATTTAGCAAGCATTTTATCTCCAATACCAAATGTATCCAACATATGTGAACATACCAGTAGCTGTCAGTCAAACCAGCACCTATGATGGGACCACGACCCAACAGTGTCCAAATCAGATTCTCAGGGATGAGTTTCAGAACTCCAAGCTTCACGTAAGTACGCCAACAATTTGAAGCTCAGGGAATACTTGAGTCAAATGTAATTTTGTGTCCTGAAAGCAGCAGCTGGCAGGAAATACAGAGATGTCAGCTTCATGTCCAGTTCCAAGGCAGGATCCTCTAGTACCAGTAGATTCAAAAGACTCTGTGGACTTCATGTTTGGCCTTCTGCCAAGAGTGGCAATTACAAAATGTCATGACATGCAATGCTTACTCATTTTTTTGATGTGCCCCAAATGCCTGGGTTTTTCCTCATGATAAGTTTTGGATCCTGCTGTCCCACATAGCACACACCTAACTACAGAACTAAAAATAAAGCGTTGGTGCAGAAAAATGTTGGTTTGTACTTTGGGTGCTTACTAAAGCAGATGCCAAAATAAACAAGATTATACTACATGTAATGCATGTATACATTTAAGAGGTTTTTACTGTGATAAATATGCATATTTACTAAAACATGAATTGGAAGGGCTGAGCTTGTAATGGTGCAAGAAACAATCTACCACCATTTTTTTCCATTAGATTAAGGAGGAAACAGCTGTTGTCACATGGCAGCATGATGACAACAGTCAAACAGGAAGGATTACAGCATTCAAGTCTTCTTAATCCCAGTGCATAAGCATTAATAGAGGCTTTTCTTTCATCACAAATGACTAATGTAGCTAACTTCTGACACTGGCCTGAACTTCTGACTTACCTAAGAAAACTATATGCTGTTGTTAGCAGTGTAATAGATGAAGTAATGTTTCCTTCAGCAAAAATGTCATGAAGGATTTATAAATCTGATGTAAACCATTAAATGGATAGCAACATGAAGGCCAAACCTTAAAATCATATCTCTGCATTAGCCCTAAGGACATCTTGAAAGAAAACATAACACCCCACATTGCACTTAAATCTATTATATACAGGTCATCATGATTTCGTCTTTATCAAATTGAAATGGACCTTATACTCTGCTAAGTGAGAAAGTTCAAAGGGAATTGCTAAGGACACAGAGTGCAGGGGGAGTCAGGGTATACCAGGGAGTTCATTGCATGCAACCTGCTCTTGCTTAGGAGAAGAAATGCAGTCGTGAAAGACTGAGAAGAAACTGCAAAGTGGCATTTACTCAAACACTTCTGTTCTGCCCTCATTTCATGTCTATCTTAGCCCGTAACACTGAAGGTCTTTGTTGATACCATTTGTAGCAAATGTATGTACACATGCATGCATTCATAATTCTTATTTTTAAATGAATCTTAAAAATGTCTACTTACCTCATATCATTATTACATAACAAAGATGTATTTTAATGTACCTTTATTATCAATCACCTATATTTTGATGAGTTTTACTACTACTGTTACTATTATGATAGCAGTAATTTTTAAATTCTTTCAAATTTGTTTGTTTTTATTGACCATACTGGGTATATCACTTACCAAAAAGCTGAGTGCCACTGTGGGGAACAAAAGCTAAGGACAAATTTGCTGCTGCAGGTAGTTCAAAGGATTATCACACAGCCAGTCTTTAAATTTTGTTAGAAATAGATCCCTTAGCTGAATTAACTACCCACAGCAGATTTTTATCCAAATTAAATTTCCTTCTTAAGTTTGTCTAGAGGCAGATGGTAGTCTTTAAGGATTATTGGAGATAGAAACCATTCTATCTCATATATATAATTACAAATCCATACTGTGTCTCTAATTCGTAGAGAACCTGTGCTTTTCTCTGGCTATGGAATCTTTTGTCTCATTATGCCCAGGTCTAATTGCATTTACTGTCATAACAGCAAAATGTAGCATTATCTAAGATGTTAATCTGTTGCTAGAGCTGGCCATCAAATGTGGGACCGTATGCTTCTCCACTGAGATGAGCAGAGAGGACCAAAATTATTTTAACAGAATTAAAATTTCCTACAGGAAAAATACATGGCAGACCAGTTCTCCTCTCGCACCCACCCTTCGCTGTAGTGATCCCACACCAGCAATGTGCAGGGGCAAAGGTCCCACAGCTCACCTCTGTGGCAAAGACTCGATTTAATCATCTGAGGTGGATCAAAACTAGTTCTAAAGAACATTTCTCTCCTAGTTGCCAGATGTTATCACAACTGTAATTGTCTTTCTGCACATGCACGTTCATCTGCACATCTGAGCAACTTGGACTGCAATGGATGCCTCCACCCAGAGAAGTCAATGACCCCTCCATGATGACAGGCTCAGTCAGAGTCCTTTCCTCACAGAGGAAAGGGTAAGGCTCATGAGGTACAAAATAACACACATTACTTTCTCTTTAGACAGTTAATTTCTTATTCACAGCAATCAGAAACACTGAAGATTGCTGGACTTCTATGATTCCTTAACTGCTGTTAAATGTGTATCAAATAACAGCATTCAGAATAGAAATTGATCCAGCAGGTCCAAGACACAGAGGACATAATATATGCTACTGTAACAGCATTCATTTGGTTTATGATTCTTATTTAGAAGGTCTAGCCTTCTATCCACTGAATACTACTTGTACTTAGAATCTTTGTTCACTTTTGTGTCCAAACAAAAGTATTATAGAAGTATTATTGAAGTATTGAAGTACTACACTCTTATGATGGCTGAGTGTCACCTTTCCTTGTTGTCATTTGAATAAGTGTAATCTTCTAGCAAGGATCCCGATTCTCAACTGAAGCAATTCCCTTTCAGGTGAGTGATCTTCTCAACTGAAGCAATTCCCTTTCAGGAGAGTGATCGTCCCAGCCATTTAACTAGTTCAATGTGACACTTTTGCAAAGTGTGAATTGAACCACTAATTCACTTTCCTGCATGCTAAAATTGTCTCCCACTACAAATTTTAACTGGATCTAATGAACCCACTTAGCACAACTTTCCATAGATACTTGAGGTTTTTTTCATATTAGGTCTATCATAATAAATTGTACATAGGAGTTTCATAGTGTATTTCAAATAATATCAATAACTTCCTATAAACGCATTAGTAAATGGTGGGTTTCTGATAACCAAGGACTATAAAACCACTCCTCCTACTAATTTTATGTGGCAAAATACTTGGCAGGAATCAAAGTTCTCATTCTGCAGTTCCTCTGTCACTTGTACCATTTAATGAAATTATTGTTTTCTGCTTGATTTAATAGTGAGTACAGACTGGGGTCTTTTTTTAACTTCATGTTTGACACTCACACACACCCAGTTGAATGTTGATTTCTGGCATTCCTAATTCCTGTGCCAAAACCCCATTGTTCTAGTAATCTGAGTTCCTTTGCAGAAGTTGAGATTTTGCCATAAATGTTTCTTTTGCCACATTCATTCAGCTATGCTGTATTTTTAGCCATTAGTATTTGTTTAGAGTATGACTACCACTTCTTATCATCAAAGTAAAATCTACCTGACTGTTCAACTTGAGAGAAAAAGGAACAATACTTTTATCTAGATGTTCCTTGCTTACATGATAAAATTAAGCTTTTACTGAAATTTCTGAGCTTTTTGGACTCCTGCCTTTGCAAGTTAAGTATCTGATGCAGTGCCAACCACCCAGCTATTACTACAGTTCTTGGATTCAGCATTTCTGCATCCATCTCCTTCACTGAGTTGCTCTGTACAGCTGCAGTGCAAATTACAGACAGACAATGCTGAGGATATGTCCCCAGCTTCTTTAATATTTACTTGCAGGTTCTGACATTCAGATTCAATCACATACAAGCCATCTCCAGAAATCTGGGGTTTGGAGAAAAACTAAATAATTAGACAGCATTATAGAATTGACTATAGGGGTTGGTTTGCACCTGTGGAAGAGGGAGGGGGAGGCACTGTCCTCACATTTCTGCTAGAGGAAATGTCAATTCTGCAGAAAGGGAATGAAGGAAAAGATACATGTAAGCAAGGGTAGGTAGGTCTGGCACTCATTACTTTGTGTAAATCCCTAGGCCATTTGGTTTTGCCTTGGGAATTATGGTAAAGTCTGTGATGTTAGTGCATGACTGGGCCCAGAGCATGAGGAAATCTGCCACCCCCACCACCTACAGACATTCCAACTTTGAAAACAGTATTAAGCAAAACAGAATCAAACAAAATAAGAAAAATTATCTTTGTCCAAGCTTGACTGGCCATAAGGAAGAAACAAACAGGACTTTTAACTCCATAAATAATATCTGCCTTGACTTTAACCTTATTTTGGGGAGGACAGGAAGCATGAGGGCTTCTGTTCTTAAAACTGCTAAATTTATTGAATGCCTATGACTACTTAATTTTTGACAGACATCTTTATGTTGAGCTTGCCTCCAAATGTCATTCTTGCCACTTGTTTTTTTCTTGTATTCTGTGTTTAGGCCTGGGTGGACATTTTTAATTAGCATGCATTTCTTTTCTCTCACTATTTGTTACTACACTCACTGGGAAGTATATTTTTTACAACTGCAACTATATACCCTTTTTTTACAATGTCACCAACTTCTTGCCATAAAATTACTTGACTTACGTATCAGTAATTCCACAAAATTGCTCAGTTTCTAATTACTCCATCTGATAACTATTCAAATTCCCACAGCTCAGTGGGACACATAGTGGCTAACGGCTGTTCTGGGCTGCTGGCTTCTAGTAAATAAAATGTGCTTGCCTGCATTATTTTCTTGAGTGGATTTTCTAATAATTTTCGCCGTACTTCAAGCTCCTGCTTTAAATCTCTGATCTCCCAAAGCTTACTTTATGCAGCACTGTTTCTCATTTTGATCTTTGAGCTTCAGAGAAAAAAATTATTCAAGTGATGTTGCCCTTCCTTCCAAGTTGATGGACTGTGATGGCCACACTGGCTTCTTTTTTTGGCCAGAGACTACGAAGGCGGTTTTGAAAGTACAAAGGAGGAATGAGGCTGAGAAAGACTTCTTGCATGATAGGAATCAAGTGTCCAATGATTCTATTGACCACTCTTGCAGCAAAAAAATTAATGGGAATATTAGGCTTTCCAATTACTTATTGCAGTCAGTTTTGCTGAGAGGATACATCAGGAAGGATTGGAGGAAATGAGCATCTGAGCAGTAAGAGTGAAGGAATGAAGGTGTATGTGTATGCCGCAGACTTATTATCATTGTATTCCTTAACAGAACAAGGGAAATGACTACACAGCTAATGCAGCCATCTCCTTTCCAATGTTGGAAAAGCCACCACATGGGCGCCCAGCTGGGGCTGCAGCTGGCTTGACAGTATCAGAAAGAGAGGATGCAGTCTGAGAAACGTCTGCCAGCCAGCCTTCTCCTTGGTGGCAAGCGTCACCCTCCACCTCCAAATGGTACGAGTGTCTCTTACCCTTTCTATTGCACCTGGCAAGCCTGGTGAAAACCTAAAATGGTGAGTGCCCCATGTTATGTTTCCTGGGCTCTGACAATCCTCCTGCTTTGTGTGGTTTCCAGGAGGTATCACTTGGAGCAGAATGGTGAGAAATGAAATACTAACAAAACATCAGTGATGGCCGTCTTCAGCCAAAACGCCAGTCAAGTTTAATTGAGTGAAAACTGCTGGATGCTGCACTCTTAATTCACTTTGAGAATTTTTTTGTCATTTATCATAGATTCGTCAGAAAGTGGTTTAAGCTGTTTCAAAGCAGCAATGAACAAATATCGTCTTTTCGAGCCAAATGTGCTGATGGAAGAAGGTAACATCTTTGCAGAGCTGATACGCAATCATTCAGGAATCCTATTTAGTCAAAATGAGCCGAACTGACTACATTAAATAGTATGTCTTTACTAGCATTTTGCAGAGTGCATGCCTTTTTTCATCCTATGTCACTTTTAAACAAAAATAAGAGTTCAGGCTTACACATAGATGATCCCCAAGTCTAAGACCTTGAGTTTTCTGTTCTACAGCCTTGCCATTGGCTTCTCGGATGTTCAGTATCCTCTGAAGCAAAAGAGTTGGCAGATCCATAAAGATAATTGACAAGTGTGCAGTATCTTTTGTTGAAAAAATAAATGGATTTTTCTGAACACTGTATAAGCTATGAGCAAAAAAACTACAAGAAAGGATTGAGGGGGAGGGAATGACAGAACATAAGCTCTATCTTAGAGGTCAAAAAGTATAGGGATAAAATGAGAATTGCCAAAAGTCAAGATGAGTCCTGACAGTTTACAGGTCCTGAGACCTAGCAATATAAATTAAAATAAATGCATACTATTCTTTGACAGTAGAGAGAAAAAGAAAAATGAAATTCCAGTGAGGTTGCTGCACAGTAAGAATGGAGTTGAGATCAAAGATAATGTTGGCATGGCCACCCCAAAACTTTCTCACTTGATCTTCTGTAAGGAGAATGACAGCAAAAGCCAGACAACTACTGAAAATGTGTGTATAACACTAAATCGCATTCCAGATAGAAGCAAAGTTTTTAAGGTTCCGTAAAATTAAGCCAGGCAGAATAGATAATCTCCTGCCCCAAATATTGAAACAATTCACCTGTGAATTCAATAGTAAGTAATTAAATAAATCTATCAGCTCAGGTGATGCCACATTACCAGAGAATGTCAACATAAGAAATACAATTCAGAAAGAGAAAACCAGAAAAACTGGCAACTTTACACCTGTTACTCTGAGCTCGATAGTGTGCAAGTCTTTTTTAAGGACTTCAGAGGAAAGGATATTTTGAGACACAGAGGTAAGTGGAAACCTGGGATAAAATACAACAGGGCTTTACCAAGGTAAACACAGATTTTGGTAATGAAACAACTTGTATGAAAGATGGGGAGCTGCAGCAGATCTAACCTATATGGCCTTCAGTATTGTATTTGATACTGCACCACATAAGGAACATAACTACATACACAATTACACAAACATGATTGGGAACAGTGCAAGTGTGTAAACTGGGGAAAGGCTTAGCTGAAAAGAGACAGCAATACATTACACTGAAAAACAAAGTGATGAATTGTGGAAAAGGGAGTCTTCCTATTAAAATTTCTCAAGGTTTCCTCTTACTAATGATCTTATTATTTAATATTTTCATTCATAACTTTGGCACAGAAAAATGTGAAATTTACTGATAGAATGAAATTAGGGTTATCAATTTAGAGAAAGTCCAGGATATTATACAGGAAAAATGGATGAATAAAAGGACTGGAAAAATAAAAATGAGACACAAGTGCATGTATTTAATAGACTTAATAACTAGATTTTATGCTAGAAGCCAGGGGACTCATCAGTTTGAAATGACAGATATTAATTGGTCATAAGGCAACCATCAGACACAGTGTAGTACAGAAATAAAAAAGGCATATGCAGTCCTATGTATGTCTAGCTATATGAGGCTAGACAGCAGAGTTTTAATATCATTACAGACATTGATCAGACATTACTTAAAATTATAGTGTCACTTCTGATCACTCATAATCAAGAAAGACATATTCAAACATGGACAATCACATGGGAAAGAGCAGAATCTACTCAGCATGAGCAACTAAGAGGCAACAATAAAATTGCTGTTTGCAAGTACTCATAAACATAGATATATCTTGGGTGGGAAAATCCATGTAAGTTAATAGACAATGTCGATACAAAAGAAATGTGTAGAAAATTCCCATTGGCAACTGTAGGTTGAAAATTAGAAATCCATTTCTAAATATCAAGAGGAGCAAAGTTCCAGCACACCCATCAAGAAGGACAAACAACCTAATCTTTAAAAAAGCTCAGTATGTTTATGAAATGGATTAGAGATGGTAGCTTTTTTATAAGCTGCAAGGTAGCACTCAGTGAGCTAGGAAGTTCTTTCCAACCTGGCATCCTCCTGTGCTATGTTCCTACACTACGGTAGAAGAAGCAACAGACAATAGCTACATTAAATACAAAAAAATCTTTTGTTAAAGATACATTACGTTTCTAAAAGAAAATGAACTCAAGAACTTCAGAAGTCAACAACTCACTTCAGGTCTACATGTGCCAATATGTTAATTGTTTTACAAATGAAACATAATTATGTACAAGTATACCTATGGCTTTGAGGGGGGAGGAGGGGTTGTTAAGAATCAAAGACCAGCCAGTGGTCCATGCAGACCATTTGTATGCTAGTGCAAGAGCATAAGGAGCCATAAAATAATACCTGTGTTGTATAACCTCACCCGCAGCATGTGGCAGAACCCTGTATCCTTTACTTGTCCATCAGAGATGGCCACGCTAGTACCAAGCCCCCAGAAGAGTGGAGGCAAGGACACCCAGCTGGACTTGGGAATCATGAGAGTTCCCTGGGGTGCTCTAAGATGGACATGAAACTTCTGAAAAAGAAGTTTCACAGGGAAACACTTTGTCCCAAGTATGGTAGCCAGGTATGCTGAACCAAGAGGTCCAGACTGTGCATTTTTTGTAACAGAGACATCAGCAGCTTCAACCTCTGCTGGACCTCTAAGCAGGAGGAATTTATGCTCCTTCCTCTGCTTCCTCATCCTCTTTCTCCTCTCTGCTCCTTCCTCAAGCTAACCATGCACAGCCACATGCTGAGGCATTGGAGCAGCAGTACAATGTCTTGTCCAAACTTCTTGGTCCCAGGCTCCTTTCAGAGGAACGTGCCAGGCCAGCTAGAAACATTCCTCAGGTAGGATTCTGTCCATCGGCCACATCCTGAACGATGCAGACCCAGATCATAGATTTTTAAGCAGATCCTTAAGTCCATGCTCATACCAAAGCCTGCACAACCTGAGACCTCTTGGTGAGTGTAAAGATGTTGGAATCAGAGGGATGAAGGAAGATGTGACTGACAGTATTAGCAGAAGATTTTTAATTTGCTGGCCAACTTTTTAAAGATATAAAAAATTCACATATAAAAGCAGGCATCTCATGACTACTCCAAAATCATCTTATTAGTTGCTGCTTCACTTAACAATTGTGTTGCATTTCATGTGACCACTTTCAGAAGCAGGTTAGAAAAACAGATAATTAATTCATAACAAATATTGAACTTCCGAAAAAAGCACTTCAGGCCTGGGACTGCTCCTTTCCACCTATGTAGCTTAATCATTTTCATCTCCTAAAATGAGGAACTACCACAGCCATGCTTCAGTTTGAATTTCTGCTATACAATTTACTGTGGAAATGTGCCTGGTAGCATCGAATGTTCACTCCCTTCATGAATGTCTTACATTCATAAGTCTACATCTTTGTCTTCAGTTTGCTTGTGTTGCCTGCTGTTGTCTTTGGGAGCTGCTCTATCTGCCGCTGTCTCCTTTGTCTGTTGTTC
Organism: Astur gentilis; assembly: GCF_929443795.1. Classification (NCBI taxonomy): domain Eukaryota; kingdom Metazoa; phylum Chordata; class Aves; order Accipitriformes; family Accipitridae; genus Astur; species Astur gentilis. The sequence continues at coordinate 22,817,397 of NC_064884.1, forward strand.
TCAAGAATCACTGCTCATCTCATTTTTTGTATGCTGCTTGCCTTTCACTTGGTGTGCAATCTTTACATAGAGATAATTACATACAGTATATTTATATGAAAACATCTCGCCTTGCTGAGAATGTAATTTAGTGTTTTTACAATTATTTTCTTGGCTGATCCATTCCCATTCAGTGAGCCTGCTTTTGTCTGACTGAAACTAATCAGAAGTTTATGACTGAGCTGAATGGGACTTAAATGGATACAGAACCATCCTGTATAAGGGCCAATTAGTCAAGGTAAGTGTAAGAAAACAAGTACTGCTACACAATTTCTTCTAGCCAGTGTAAGTACTCTATTTCAATGTATTTACTTCTGATTTTCAGAAAGGGCACTTTGTAGAACAGTTGTATAATGCCCAGGGTTGTAATATTACTCCTTCAGGATCCTACATTTTTCAAGGTGTCACATTCAAAGGTAAGACAGATTCCTATGATGTCCACATTTCTGCTAACTGTGCAAGTCCTACAGTGATTTGAATTAATTATCTGTTTCTCAGTAAGTACTCAATTAAGGGCATAATTATGATTCTCTAAGGATCAGATTATAGTAATTGTTTGGTCTGCGCAGTGTACTATTTTACTGGCATAGTCTAATCTTGTCACAAACTGTATTCTTATGAATTTATTAAGTACAGTTTTTCACATTCAAGTATCTCTTTCTTATGACATATTAGTATAATATTTATTCACTTAACTATGGCAGAGCCTTAAAATCCAATTCATGGACCATAGAATACGAAGATGACAACTGACCCTTAGCACTCCTGTGTATGCTGCACTCGGGGGAGAAAAAGGGACAATGCTGATGATAAGCATTTTTCCCAGCACACCAGCTACCTAACTATTCTTAAATCAGTCGAACAGCTTGTTTTTCAGTTTCCTTGCTGTTAATTGGTTTTTAACTATTTCCATCCTCACGTATAGAAAAAAAAATTATTGCATGGCTAGCCAGAAACCTACTAAAATGGTTTAATCAGAAATAATAGTATTTGAAGAACATGTCAGATAATACCATATGTATGCACTCTCTTTTCTACCTTACTGTTTTCTGGGTTTGTTGTTACATTGCTGGTTACTTGCTAATGGAGGCACAGAATAAGCAGATGGTAATGCCCAATAGCAGCTGATCATGCCTGACTGGCATGGATTGAAATAAACATCACCTATCTGTCATGATTTTGTGAATGCAGATGGACAAAAGTATTATGTGATTTTGCTAAAATCAAGCTGCACTTTAAGCCTGTAGACTCACTAAAGATGACCGAGTGCCCTTCCCTATCTGTTCTGCGTGCAAATACATGCTATCTCGCTGATGTGTACTTCCAGGGAACGCCTCTTGCTCATTTATGTCCTGTCAGATACTGCCACTATTTACCACTCCAGCAACAGTCAGTGAGGTATCTATCCTCTTATTTAGCTTTGACAAATGGAAGCTTATCCTAACTCACGTTCATTCAGGACTAATAATATTCAGTTCTTCGCCTGTTGCATTTATTGAGTCCCTTTGCAGCCACATCTCCAATAGCTCTACTTCTCCTATAAAAGCAAACTGCTGGACTTTGTAACATCTTCCCTAATTTTATTGACTTCTTTCACTCAGTACTAAAAATAATCAAATTCTGCCTCCTGCCAGGCCACTGGCCGTGCATTTATTAAATTTTCAGATATGCTCATCACACTTCCTCAATACCTTGATGTTCATCCAGCATGAGAAGAGCTTCCTTTAAGTTTAGGAAACTTGTTAGCCTCTTTGCATCTTTTCTCTTGATACCTAAAAAACACTTGACAGTGAACATGCTGCTGCTGTTTTAAGAACATAACTTTATCACTTTGCTGCATTCCCCCATCTGTCTGCATTATTCGCTGTTTCCTAATGGCCTTTATATTATAAAGTCTTTGAGGCTGAGATTATTTTTTTTTTGTCTGATGTTTATAACGCAAATAGAGCCATGAAGCTCTGGTTCAAAAGCAGCCGTAATATGCTGCTAAACAAATAACCACTGTTCAGAGGAGGACAAGAGAAGAAAAGCAGGCATAAGGAATTGGCAGGGATTTTTTCTTCTTGACTTCCTTCTCTATCTGCCCAGCACAGGAATGGCAGCATACAAACTGCACAAATTTATAAAATTAGCACTGTGATTTTGGTTAGGCTTGCAGAATAGGTTAAACAGGTTTAGCAGTTAAAACATCCTATTGGAAAGTGCAGGTTAAAAACTGGTGACATTACATGCTTCTCTCATGTAATTCATGCCGAAGTATTATTATTTTAGTAATTGTTAAAAAAATATCTACAGACTGCAGACATCCTAAGAACCAAGTCTTAAAGCACAGCAATAAAAACTTACAGTACAATCGATTGCCCTTTTTTCCACTCATTCCTATGGCTAACTTGCAAAAATTTATCTAACGAAATCAGTTCCCAGAGCTGGCGCGCCTCATGTGAAAATGCTGCACAAAACCATCACTGCTTTCACAAATTAAATTTCTGGCTCGATGTATGCTCCCTCTTGATACATTTTCTTCATGTTTTCGATCAAGTCTTTTGATGCACATTAAGTGTTCATATACAGGAGAAAAATGGTGATTCAACAAAATGCAAGCGGAATGTCCCCAGGACTGCACTTTTTTTTTTCTTTCTCGCCACTAAATGCCAAAATATTTGTATTTATCCGCTAAATTCTAATTAGAATAGATGATACTGTGGAAAACGGCTTAGTAATGCATCCTCTCAGAAGTCGTATGAAAGAAGAAGACACACGCAATTTGTCCAACCCATGCTGTCACCGTTACGCTACGCGAGTACTGCGGGGACATCAACTTTTCAGGCTCTAAACCAGTAACCGGTATTTTCCACCTAAGCGCCTCGGTGTCCTGCCGTGCTGCAAGACGCGCTCCCACGACCGCCTGGCAGAAGCCCTAAGCCGCCGGGAGCGCGCACGGCAGCGGCCGGCGGGGTCAGCTACCGGCTGCGGGGGCCGGCGCGCTCCCTCCCAGCCGCGGCGCCGGCCCCCCCCGCCTGTCACGCCTTTCCCCGCCGCACCGCAAGGCGCCAGCCGGCAGCCGCCCAGGCTTCCCCTCCCGACCGCTCCCACAGCCGCCTCGGCCCACGCGTGGGCGGGCGGCGCGGACCCCGCGGCAGCGCCCGGCGGGACGGGAGCGGGGCGGCGGCCGCCCAGGTGTCGCGCCCGCCGGGAGGAGCAGGGCGGTCGCCGCGCTCGCCCGCCCTTACCTCAGGTGCAGGTAGTGCACCAACTTCGTCACCACGGTCACCATCTTCCCGGGTCACCTTCCCCGCCGCTGCCTCGGGGGCGGGCGGGACACTCGACGAGAAGGGCGACGCTCCCCGGGGACTCCTCCCTCAGCGGCTCTTCCCTGCTGCCTCACCGTCCCTCGTCCCCTCGAGGCGGCGGCGGCGGCGCCGGCTTCGCCACTCGGCCGCTCACCTGCCCGCGCCGACCGCCGCCGCCGAGACACCGCCGGCGCCCGGCCCCGCCGCGGAGAGGCCCGCCCGGGCAGAGGGCGGGGCCGGCGCCCTCCCGCGGGGCCGCCCGACCTCGCCCCCCACCCCCCCCACCCCACCGCGCCGCCCGCTCCGGAGGGGCAGCGCTCCCACCGCGGGGAGCCGGGCGGCGGCGGCGGCCGCTGAGTTACCGCGGGGCCGAGGGCGGCGCGGCCGCGTTCCCGCCGCATCTCCGTGAGGCGAAGAGCGGGGGGACTCCCCGCCTGGTGCCGTCGGGGCGCCCTCCGGCCGCCCGTCCGTCTCCCTCTGCTCCGCTCCGCTTCGCTCATCTCTGGCCTGCGGCGGGGCCACCGTGACAGGCCGGGCGGCGGTACGGCAGGCCGGGCGGCGGTACGGCGGGCCCGCGCGGGATAAGAGGGCTGGGGTCGGGCCCTGCGGCCTCCCTGAGGGGCCCGGCTTCGGCGGGGGGTACCCTGGGGCGGCCGTCCCGCCACGACCGCGCCTCGGGACGAGGCGGAGGCCCGGGGAGGCCGGCAGCCGTCTCCCCTTTCTTCTGAGGCGGACGCGCCTCTCCCCTGAGAGCGGGACAGGGGCGCCAAGGGCCCGGGCCGGGGCCGGCGGGGGAGGAAGGCGAGGCGCCGGGGGGTGTTAGCGCTTGGGGTGGGCGGGCGTGCGGGCCGGCGGCCCGGGCACCCTGCGCTGTGTGGGAGAGCGCTGGCTGGGACGTGCGAGGGTGGAAGCGCCCCACGGGAGTAGGGAGACGGTCCCATCCCTGCGTGTGGCACGGCTGAGACCTGCACGGTGCCTGCGGGCTCTTTCAAAGGCGGCTCCGCGGGGAAGAGTTCAAGGAGGAGCAAGGGGAAGGATTGCAGGTCTGGGCAACCCGCCTCGCCGTACCGAACTGAGGTCTTCACCCCGTTCAGCTCAGCAGAGGACGGGGGAAGAAGAGGCGACTCGATTATGTCGTGTCAGCGCCTACGCAGGAGGATTTGTCCTAGCAGAGAGCTCTTTAATCTACCAAAGACATACAAGGAACGGAAGGCCTGAAGCAGAAGCTAGACAAATTCAGGCTGGGAGCAATGAAACACTTTTTGTGCTACCGTAAGGGTACTGAAGCGATTTATATAAAGCACTGCTGGGTCTTGGATCTCTCGAAATTTTAGCTGTGCTATGGATGACTTCCACATGTAAACCACATATAAATAATCTCTACCTCTGTTTGATTTGAGTTGTGGAGAAAGGTCTGTTGTCTTTGTTACTGTGGACATTGGCCTAGGTGATCCCAGAGCAGATGATCAGAACGGTAACTCCATGTTTTCAAATCTATGAATATTAATTACTTATTTTCTGGTGCACCCCAAATTAAGAATGTCTCTTCAGCCTTATTCTCCCCTTCCTGTGCATCCACCCTGGGCACTGAACGAGGCAAGACTCTTGGAAAAGTAGTATGTACTACATATAATTCAAAGATTATCATAATGCACGCATTAACTTGTATGAAGAAAGGCTGCAAACAAAAATGTATTCTGTATTTTCTGACTCAGAATGCTTGGTTTAGTGACTTACCGTAATGAAGCATTTCACTGGGTTGATAACATTCAAATTACTGATACTTAGAAACAAAGAGAAGTCTCAGTAAATGAAATGTTTCCAGTTCTCAAGAACCTATTTGGGGACTGTGGATAGCTTAGAAGTAAGTAGTGCTATGAAGATACAACTTAAATACTTGATATAAATTAGAGGGTGGTACCTGCAAGTTACTATTCAGTCACTGTATCCTCTTGAAGTATTCTGGCTACTGTAAATACTATTTCAGTTTTACTAGGAAGAACTGCTTGGAAATCCTCGTAGACGGTAAGAATTTTAAGTCAGTTTGTGGTTTGCAGTTTCTCTAATCGCTTCTGTCTGCATGTTCTAGACTGTATCAGACTTGTGAGAAAAGTGTGTTTAGATTTTGCTGATGAATCAGACAGAATACAGAGATTCTGTAAACATACAGGAGATGATGTAGACAGTTAAAATAGTTTGTGGGTGTTTTTTTTTTGTAGTGGCTGAATATTGCAACTTGAATATTTTTGGCCCATCCTACATATGGTTTTATATCCCATATCCTCAAGCTTGTTGTTTTCATTAATGTCATTATTTTACTTTCTATAAATTCTTACTATACTTCATGTATTTCTCACTTCATGTCAATTAGAGCTCCAAAATATGTGCCCTTCACTTGCTAACTTGTTCTCGTGCTCTATGCTGCTCTCTACACCATTGATAGCTCTGCTCCAGTGGAGCAGAGGTAGAGTGTTTCACCCTGAGCAGGTTTAACACAGCTGGCTTCTTTTTTGTACTTAATGATCCCCCTTTTCATATTTCTTTTTAAAATTCATTATTTCTTGCTAGCATTCCTTAACTAATCTTAACTTGCTAATTCTATGCTTGTATTTATTCATGTAACAAATTTGTTTGCAAAAAGATTAAAAATCTGATGTAGCTGTAGCTACAATGCTGTTATAATTCAAAGTGCACATTCCAAAAAACATATGAATTACATTACTAGACTAAAAATTGATCTGACATATTCAATTTTTTTTTCCCTGCAAGAATTTAAACTTCCATGAAACAAAAATTCTGAAAAGTCTGTATTACAGTTTCTAAAATAACCTATCAAAATGTTTGAAATAAAACATACAATTTAGGAGTTTTGTTTCAGTATTGCTTCGCTTTATTCCACTGTTTGACATCAATTTTTTTATGTCCTGTTCTGGTGTATTTCAGTAGTCAACAGGATAATGTGTTTTGATTATATTCTGTCAACAAATTTCTAGGAAGAGAATATTTTTCCTTGAAGCTTTTAGATTTCGTGCAATCAGCATTTTCTAGCAGAAAGCTACCCATCAGAAAGCTTTAAATCATTCCAAGGATTGAAAATTTAGCCCACTATTTTCACCATGCTAAGGATGAAAGCAAAGCTTTTCAGGATAAGGTATTTGGTCATACATAGTGGACAAGTGAGGCATAAACTGTTGGAAGGGGGAAATTAATTCCTAATCCTCTTAGTTAATACATGGCTTATTCCCAGCTGTATCATCGTATGTTCTTTTTACAGTATCTAGTTGATTTAATACAATTCTGGTTTTTCACATTCTTACGTTTTGGGCTTGCAGTCCTCAGTTGGAATGTATACAAATCGGCAAACCTCAGCATGTCAGAAAAGCATGTCGGGGTAGTGAGGTTGAAATAGACCAGTGTAATAGGTGTAATTATGGGTAAAGAATTTGAGAAGGAGCTACTGCCTTTTGAAGTCAAAGCTTTGCCTGCAGAGGAAATCCTTGGGAAAGGATTCGAATAAGCTCCGTGAAGAGGTACAGTCCGTATAAATACAGTCTCCATCAAAATGCACTTTGAGTATTGTCAGAAGAGTTCACTGACTCTAAAATGGATCAGGTGATTATGATGAAGTGTCAGGAGAATATAGGAGCTCTCAGATGGCTTGAGCATATTGTGTTCTAATACATAAAAGCATCCAGTTCCACCTAGAGAATGAAGTGTTCATAATTTAATGCAATCTGTAGACAGAACTCCAGAGAAGAGGCAAAAGAAGATTCTGGTGACAAAACTGAGTTGCATTTGGTAGCCTGAGACAACTTGCATTTGCGAGGCTGGTGTGCTATAGCAGGACTTTATGAGCCCTAGAATTTGTGTGAGACTTAGTTTTGATAATTTTGAAATGTACAGGGGGTTTTGGGGGGGGGGTTTGATGGAGAGAGCAAATTTGAGAGAACAGAAACACATCATGGACTACTAACATCAGCAAGGTTCTTACTGCAGCCTCAGAGCTTTTATGATTGCAATAAACTCATAAATGCATGAAATACGTACTGCTGGTATAATCTAGTAATCTAGTAGATATATAATCTAATAAAAGCAGCAAAAGTTTAATGTCAGTTTTTTAATCTCTTCATCAGCTGGCCTGTATCATGGGCAATACTTACATGTACTTAATCATAAACAATACTTACATGTGCTTTATAATTTGCTTTCCTTAACTAAGCAATAATACATTTCAAAGTTAAAAATGATATTATGTAAATATGTGCCTTCCTAAAAATCCTACCAACTGTCCATGTTTATTAGTTAAGAATACATGGAACAATTTTTCCTGTACTATTTCTGTACAAACTGTGGTGGTTTGAAATTTGTTCATCTGCCGTTAGTTGGTCGTCAGGTGTCATTTTTGCCTTACTTGCCTCCAAAGCCAACTTGAATCAGTATGAAAAGGATACTCGAGCCCTTAGCCATACCATTAATTTTCATGGAAAAAGGCACTTTGCAGGAAAAAAAAAAAAAAAAGGTACAGCTTCAAGGTAACAGCAAGACATCAATTTTCTGCGTTTGAAATTAACATAATGTTTTACATAATGATCCTCTCCACTGATCATTAAAATAACATAGTTACCTCGGCAACTGGAACAGTCTGCAAGTGTTATCTAGTGATACATAACACATTCTAAAAATACATACAACACATAAGGTATGAAACATCGTTTGGGAATAAATATTTTTTTCAATAAAAATACCTTCTAGTCTAAACAGATTTTTGTGTGAAAATTTCAGTTTAATGCAACTTTGTTTTTAATCAAAACCGATTTTATTTGCTCAAAACCTGAAGACCTCATGTTGTTTCATTTCCTGACAATGGAAAACAGTAGTTGCTTTTCAGTTACAACTTACGTTTTTCTTTGAATGATTCAATGGCAAATGTTCAGGAAATAAAATTTACTTAAAGCAAGGGTTGCATGCTTAAAAAGCTGCTGGAAAATATGGCACACCAAACAATTGACTGATGAATTTCATCTAGAGAGTTTATTGCTTTAGGTCTGAATGTATCCACTGTAATAGCAGCCCTCTCGTTCTCTTCTTGTTGGTACCCTTGTGAGTCTAACCTGAACAACTGAGATCTAATGGGACTGAAATGAACAGGCATTTACGCGCTTCACCTTTTTTCTTTTTCAAGCAAAACTCAATTAACTGTGTTCATAGGTGGTTTGGCTGTCTTAAAATGAATTTTTGTGTACCAATGATTTACTTAAAAATTTTGCCAGGACCTAGTTACCAGCACATCACCCATTAGAATGGAAAATTGCTCCCAGCTAGGTAAGTTGGTTCATATCCTATGAGTTCTCTTTCATTCTTCTTGGGTATTGAAGCAGCTACATTCTTGAAACACCCTCTTCCCTCCACCTTTGCCTCTCACTGCCTGCCCTTCTCTCTCATGGGAGTGTGCTAAGGAATACTCCCCACTTTCATAAAATTCACTATAATTTTCCAGTGAAGTAGTGTTAAAACAATTCCTTAGAATTCACATTAATTTTAAATACTAAACTCAAATTAATATAAATGTCATTTGCTGTTGAATTTGCTCATGTAATTTGGCTAATTTTTTTCTGTTAATACCATATGAAATATCAAACACATTGATCTTTATTGTCATTTTTAAAGGTACATCTTTGTGTTTATGAAGTGAATCAAAGCACTTTTTTGGTGTATTTTGAAAGCTACTGATGTAGATGTAATTTCAGTGCAAAGGTGTTTGAAGACTGCTAGGAAACTGGTAATTCTTAACGTATTTGAGCATTTTGCCATCACCCATGTTTTATTTAAACATTTCTGCTTTCAATGCTGAAAATCGGGTGACAAGATTGCTTTGACAGAGGGTCTGTGTACGTATAAGTGGTCCTTTGGTAGAGTATTGCTCCAATAGAGATAATGGGATCTTTGCTGTTGGAAGCAGGAGTAGACCCTTTGTTTACAAATCACTGTGCAAATTCACAGCAAATAATCTCATATTAGGATTTATTTTCATTGGAAAATACAGAATGGTAATGGGCAGGCTGTGACTGTCTTTGATTTAGGACAATGACAGCAAGAGACTGAAAGGACCTTGCATATTTCTTACAGACTCCAGTTTCAACCATCATCCTTATATTTGATTGTGACTGTTTTCTAGGCATAGACAACCTTAAAAGATTGGGGCCAAGGCCTTTCCTCAGATTTTGGTTGTCCATAGTTGGTGTCCTAGTGTCGCCTCCCAAATCCCCAGTCCGAGCCAATGCCACACTACAACTACATGTAGGGATGACATCCAAGCACACATCTTTCCCTTCTTTCACTCTTCTTGGCAGAAGAAACCTAAGTGTATGAACTGGGAGATGACTGCAAGGTATTCATTTGGTCCCCTGAACTGGAGAATGGGTGGAGTAGGATATAAGTCCATCGCAGAGCATGCCTGCCCTACAACATAGGCATAATTATCCGGGTGCATCTGAAGGGATCCATATCATTCTCTGAGCAGAGGAGAGGTTGGGACACGGGTCTGTGTCTTAAAATCATAGACTCACACTAAAAGGTTTAAAGCCAATAATAAAGGTATTAATTACACCATCAAATTTTATAACCACTCCTAAGACCTTTATCCTCTCTGACATCTAATGAGAGAGTGCATGCTGTCTGGGGCCGTGATTAGCTCACAAAAAGGAGAGATTAGAGTATTAGCCATTACTGAGCAGATGGATCATTACACAGGATCTTAGGCCAAGAAATAAATATTCTAAGTAAGTCACATTTGGAAGATACAAAATATTTAAATAAAGCTTTAATACCTGTGGAGATTAACAAGGATCTAACTTTATGGTGTGACAACATACATACCAGATGATGGAATGAAGAATGTGTAAGGCTTTCACATCTTTTCTCATTTTAATGAAGCTCACTCGGTCACGATGTGTATTTCTAGTCAAGAGACTACGGCCCACAGGAATCCTGTGCATGAATATCCAACATAGGAGACTGCAGTCAGGTGACTCATATACCTGTTGCTGGTGATCTAGTATTATTCATGCTGTGTTTTCTGCATTTATTGGTGCAGCATTTCTTGGTATTTTTAGGGATATAGAAATAATGAATACTGTAGGGGTTTGTTTTGCTTGCTTTTTTAAGTTTGAATACAAAAGAGATGGAAATGTTGATCAAGCAATTTACAGAGGTGGAAAAATGATGGGCTTAGTTTGAATAACCAACTCTTTACTTCACTAGGAAATTATAAGTATTTAAACCTATATTTTTACAAAAATGCCAACTAAAAATCATTACATTGTCTGTACTCCATATTTTGATATTTGGCTGCTTTTACACATTTGAGTTAGTTTGTTGGTCCCAGAAAAAGTTTTTGAACTGGTTTACACTTTGACATTATATTGAAGGCAGTGCTATTAGCCTAGAAATATATGCTTAGAGTCTCCAGAAAAAACACATTTCAGTCACGTTCTTTGTTACGAGTAAGACACTTCACCATTTGGAACAAGAATGAATGCAGAGCCTTTTAGAGAAAGGGCCAAATTGAGGAGAACTATAATCTATCTCAGTAGGTGGTTGGATATGATGAAAAGGAGCTTCTTGCCTCTGAAAAAAAGTCTTAAAATGCCTCTAAGTACAGTGTATGTCATTTGTGTACCATTCCATTGATTTCTGTACCTAATGTTTGCAACTTCTAACCTTCTTCCCTGCAAACTCTGCCTGGAAGTGGATAAAGTCTCCATCTGCTTGTAATGTTTTCTAGGCTGTCTACACCCCCACTGATACCTGTGCAAACTCGTGACTACTAGACTTGTGACTAGATCACAAGGGGTTAAATAACTTAACTGCAAGCCCACACCAACTAAATTAGACAATATTCCTGTGCCTGGCTGGGTCAGAGACCAAAGAATTCTGAAAATCCTGGGGCAGGAGCCACAGGCATAACATCACAAATTATAGTCGTAACTATAGAGACCACCTTTCCTACAGTCATGTAAATACATCAGCAGAAAAACAGATTGCGGCATACAAGTGGCATGCAAGTCTCATGTCATGAGACTCCAGCGCTACAAGTTCACTCTGCAGATTTTTTCTTCTTTCACTGATCTTGTCCATTTCTGTCTTCTCGTTTATTGCTTTCATTGGGCCTTTTTTTCAAACATATGTCCCTGTTGCTGTTTTCTCTGTTTTCCTTCTGCTTTCTGTAGCAGTCTTTTCTTGTAGTCTTTGGCAGGTCTGTTGTGAAACACGTACAATAGCCTTCTTTTCCTCCAGCAGCTCTTCTTTCCCACCTGTGTCTTGACTGTTATCAATTAGTCACATGCAAATTGCTTAAGTGGATCACTTTATTATTGTTCCAGAAACAGCCAGGTTTGTCATATTCAAAAGTACCATTTTGGTGTATCGGATAGAAATCACGCAGTATTAGATATTATATCTGAAGGGTCCTGACCAAGTAATGCCCACACAGATATAGCTCATATTGCTTACATGATGAATATTTATTTGTATAATAAGAACTTTTTCTACACTTCAAACATTATGTGTAATATTTATCATTGGTGCTCAACATAAAAGTGATAGAAAAGATGAAACAAATAATGTTGAAATTTTCTCACCATTCCATATCTGAAAGTAATGCAAAAAGCTAATGACACTTTAATAGCTGGACTAAGGCTTTTAATCCCCGATAGAGTTCTTGCTGTGATTATTTTTCTAGCACTGGCCTAGTTGTACGTGCTTTGGAGAATTCCTGGGACTAAAGCACTCTTCATATTAGCCTGAAGGTATCTCTTGCTGGTGATTTAAGATTTTAAATAGAATACAAAAGTTAAAAATGTCAAGACTCGGCAACAGAGCTACTACAAGCTGCAGCTAGGCTGACACACGAAGAGGAAAATCCTGTCAGGTTAAAAATAGAAACTTGTTCCACCTGTGGATTAACTTTATATCTAATCCACTCATATTCTGCACATGGCACACTACCTACGCACACAAACTGTGCGAGGATGAGGACAGAGGTATGAATTTACATTAGACGGTACTTCCTATCCATTTTTATAGTTCTGAACTGAAACAGATCTGGAAGAAGTGTGCAAACATTTTTCAAACACATAATACCAGTCGGTCATCTGCATACTGATGTTTCTGGAGACACAAATTCATCAAACTAAAAATGGTTCACGGTTCAGAACACTGATCAGTGCAGGTCAGTTAATTCACTCTCCAGAATTATCTCCGCTGACTTCAATACATAGCATATTATGCTGAACAACTTGTAAAGTTGTTCCTATGTCCATGTCCTAGGTCTATTCAATGCTATGGATTTACATACCTGGTTTGTCTCTAAGATGACTTACACATCTATCATTCATGAGAGACAAACGCATTATTTTGGGAGTCTTATGAAACATGCTTCTCACTGTATGTGTGCTTTCAGTATTGAAACTTAATTGAAAATTGTAAAACTTGCAATAAATTTTAAGATGTTTGATTAGATCAACAGGGGACAGGTTCTTCAGAGGCATTATCTGTTGAGTGAGATTAAGGCAAATGCAACATTTAGCACTCCTGTGCAAACAGCAATCCAGTCTTGCTCTTCTAAGCAAACTGCAGTTGAAATCCAATCACTGGTATCCTATTTAAGATGAAGTTGCCTTCTAACAATTTTCCTGTTACAACTTCATTATGGTTAAAGAGATAGAGACTTACGTGAAGCCACCACTGTGGTTTGTTTGTTGTTTTTAATTACTACTACCCATAAACTCACACTTTGCCATTGGCCACTTGCAGCTGGGGGAGAGAGAAGGATATGTAAAAAAGTGGCTGCGGTAGCATTTGCCCTTCCTTGTTCTAGCACAGCCAGACCATAAATGGATCATTGGCGAAAGAGAGAATACCCTGAAGCTACTGTAGGAAACATTTGCCTGTAGCATCCCTGGAAGCAAGGGGGTCAACCAAATGTTGGGGATTGTACGCCTGCCTGCTGTTGTCTTGGGCAGCTTCTGGGTGAGAGCTTCAAGATGGGAAGAGATGCAGAGCTATGTGCTGTTCACAGATTCTTCTTTGCCAGGAGTTTGCCAGTAAAGACTGTTTTAAACCTACAGTGATTTATGCTAGATAGGGTGACTTTAAAGTTTTACAGCACTTGTGAGAGGTCAGACTCCAGCCTAAATTAGAGTCAGCATTGCATAAAATACAATAGATAACAAGTACCCTGAAAACATGAAATTCAAACCTGTTTTTTTCTTTTCCTGGTAGGATTTTGCAAGAGTGTTGCATCATTGCTCTCATGCTCCTTATGGTTTATTTGTTTTTAAAAAAGAGACAGTGTATCTAATTATTTGCTTAATGGAAAATGTACATACAGCAGCTAAAAGTGATGACATTGACATTGCAAACAAGTGTAAGATACAAATAAGCTAAATAAGCTAAATATTAGCCTTACAATTAGATGGTTGCTAACTTCATTTTAATTATGTTGCTATTGAAACTATAGAATTCATGTAAGTATAAAGGCAAGTTCTAATTTTCCTTTTCAAAAATCGTCTAGAATTGGGTAAATGAAGTTGTCTTTGAACAAGCAGTATGCCAGAATCTGTCCTCCACAAGTCATTGAAATTACTCCAGATCCTGAAAGAAAATATATTACTGGTTTATGTTAATTTTTGTAGTGGAATACAAACATTACAATAAAACTTTAAACAGACATTCTTTTTATCTTCTTTTTTTTTTTTTAAAATGGCCTGTCTACTCAAACATTTTACCCAAGGCTTTAACCACCTACAAGTGCAAAAGCCAGTTCCAGGACAGGGAATTTATTTATCTGTCCCCCCCCCCATCATTTAGGAATTTACTGCAGCTGTCGATCCTTGTTATCCATCATATAAGAAGAACAGAAGCCAGTCCTTTTCCCTTAACTATTTCTCAAGATAATATATTCTAGTACAAAGCTATGCTTTTAATTTTACAGAAAATGAAACATTCAGAAATGTAGGTTTGCCATTCACTCTAAGGAAATGTGATGACTGGGATTTATCTCCTCTATCATAAGTACCTGTGCATAGTGTTTACAAAAGTTGCTGCTGAAGGTGCCTGTTTCTTTCCATTGATTATAAAGGGTACCAATGAAGACTAGTTTGGACAACTGTCTTTTTGACACCTGAATTAACTGAGATAGTTTGATTAGTCAGGACTTAATCATGTTTTATTTCAAGATTGTGAGCATGTCTGCTGTTTGTTAACAAGATTAACATAAGCTGAGTACATTCTGGTCTTAAAACAGAAGATTTTTTAAGGCAAGGCAAATGTGAGCCCAGTGTTACTTGCCTGTGTCATTAAAAGAAGTATAAATGACAAGCATATATTTCTTCTTTAAATGTTGACAATTCTCAAATTAGTGAGACAGCAGACATTTAATAGAAACAATTCATACTGTAAAACTAATTTTCTACATAGAGTCTAACAATTTAAACTGTAAAGAATGTAATTATACCTAATGCCAGCCACCAGTGTAACATCAGGGGGAATTCAGACATAACTGCAAGGAGAAGAAAAGGAGAAATGTAAATTTTTAAACAATAAGGATGGGGATATGCAAACATTACATTATGATATCAAAGATCTGCTTAGTTATGTTTCATAAATTATATAATTTACATTTATTGAAATTGCAAATGCATATTTAGGTCCTGATCATGCAGATACTTGGCCATACTATTAAGCTTAGCCCAGTGAGCGATCCCACTGCAAGGCAAGTGTTAAACCTAATAAGTGTGTGCTAAATGGATCTCTCAGGCTCTCTGCAGAAGAAATGCCTTTTTTATTACTTACCTGTACATGTTTTAGCACAACAGAGACACCGATCCCCTGGTAGAGTGCCTACATATCGCTGCAATCCAAATAAATTAAGCTGCCTACCATTTTCGGTTTAACAGGTGATGCAGTGCATGACAGACAGGCTGGGGCTGCACACTGCAAGTTAGCACTATTGCACAGCATGCTCTCTCCTGTGTCAGGCACTTGCCTCATGTAAGCTGGCCCACATCCCCACTGTATGATCAACTACAGGGCCATTATATGACCCAGTATTGCCCATGCCCACCCCACCCCCCACCCCCCCAAAAAAAAATAAAAAAGGCTGACAGGGCTGTAGAGGTAGTAAAGTGAGCTGGGAGGCACACTGCATATGCTGGCAGCTCAGAGTCAGCCAGCAGAGCTTTGGTTGGCCATCTGAATGAAAGAATAAAAAATCTGGGGTTGTCCGGACATCAAAATGCATCATCGACTATAATGATAGAAGATATCTTCCTGTATAAATTACACACAAACCAGTTTTTGTTGTAGTTTTTGTAAACTCCTTGATTTAAATACAACAGTTATTCATAAGGAACAACAGTAGTTTAAATTCCAGGAAATCAAATTTGGTAAATGAGAAATTATGCTTAATTTTTTAAGATGAAGTCTCTGTTGGTCTCTGGCTTAACTTGCCATAGGAAGTGGGGAATCCCCCTCTGTATAAAGTGCTAAAAGACAAATGGACAAAGCATTGGAAAATGGAAGATGAATTATTATGTAGTAGGGGGGGAGTCTTAATTGGTCAGTGATATTTTTTCCTATTTCTGAATTCTAGAATAAAAATACTAAGCTCATTGTTATAGGAGAAAAGCATCCCCAAATGGGCTCTGGCAAGGATGGGGTTAAAATGCATTTCCTAATCAGCCACAGCAGCATTCTGCTAAACAGCATGAGAAGAGGGAGTAGGTTACCAGGTGCTGGCAAAAAGTGATGATGAGTCTCATTTCCAGCAGCCAATTCTTTTCCTTTTCTTTCCTTCCAGGGGAAAAGTTTCAGGAAAAAAAAGATGCTTCAATGGTAAAATGCTTTATTTTCCTCAAGGAGATTTAGTTCAAATTATCTAACTTAAAAAGTTTGAACCGGCTTTGCCGAAGCAAGCCTCAGTTTTACTCTGAACTAGAGCTGAAGTGTTAATGAGTAGATCTTAAAGTGTCAGGACATGGACAACTATTGATTTCTTGTTTTAGAGAAAAACATACATTCCAGATGCTGAAATTGTATCTAGGCTGGATCTGTTTGATATGAACTGTTAGATTACAAACTAAAACTCTGAAATTTTTATAAGAAAATAACGTTTTAAAATTCTGCAACAAAACCAGAATTGTTTTAAATGGCAGGATCTAAATACATGCAGGAGTCAAATGGATGGAAAATAGAGATATTTATTTATTTAGCTTTAAGGAAAAAATAAGTTAGTCCAGTAATACAGTAGATGAATCATAGCTGATTGATCCTTCAACTTGTGATACTATGCATATATTTAGCAGTAAACCTACTTACCGACTGAAGTTATGGTGATATGAATAATAGTAACTGTTACAGCATAATCCCAAACCCATTCTTCCACAACCAAGGCAAACAGCAGACCACAAATGAAGAAAGTTATTTCCAAAGATATCACAAGAACTGTAAATGAAGATAGGATATTTACACCAAATATAGTTCTGAAAGGGTTTTTCTCATATTCAAAATGATAGCAATAGGAAGTTAAAATGTCTGAGAAGGTTATGCAATTTTTTTTTTACAAGATCAAATATTACACTAACACTTCCATTATAAGTTCATTTCTAATTTTGCCTCAGATGTCTGCAGGCGTTGTATCCTGATCTGCCTATAGACTTTAAAATCTTATATATTTATGTAAAAATATGAGGATTAACAGGATTATGACCAGTGACAGGATTATTACCAGTTTATATAGCCTAGATGAGAAACGGCATGGACATTTTACTTAGGGGCCATCCAGACTTTTTGTATATGGTGCCAAACAGATTTGGTTAACATTGACATAGATCAAATTCTTCTCATCCAGAACAGAATTGTATGGTTAAGGGGTTATGTTTGGTAAGAAACTTCATAGCTTTCTCACTGTTGACATCATTGCATCATATATATATATATGATATATACCAGAATATATATATATCTCTATATATCTCAGAAGAATTGAAAGATAAGACATACAAGGGGAGATAGAGCAGAGAGCCTACAAGGTGAACAGAGGCCATCCATCCGTATGGATCTCACGGTACACACAACCAGGAGCCTGGCTTTTCTCAGAGCTGAGGGCAAGGCTGCCAGAGCTACCACACCGTCACCACGCCCGACATCCAGCATCTAGCTCTGTGTTGTGTTAAACCGTGAACGGGGATTACCAGCAAAGTTGTCATAACTAAGTTATGTTGCCAGAGGAGACTATTAAAGTTATCTGATGAAGAAAATTCCTTCTCTCGGAGACAAACCGGTGCGTTTCCGTCGCCTGGTTCTTTCTCCGGAGCATGCCGAGCCCCGCGGCTGCCTCGGGGCGCCAGCCCGCGCCGACCACCGCCCCTGGCATGGGGTGCAGCTCTGCAGAGGCCATGGCAGGGCCAAGCCGTGCCCCCCACGGGCTGGGAGGTGGGCGGGGAGGCACGGAGCAGCTACGCCGGGAAGGGCGAGGAACCCCACGTGGCATTTGATGAGCTGTGATCTTCGAC
This sequence comes from Astur gentilis, assembly GCF_929443795.1. Classification (NCBI taxonomy): domain Eukaryota; kingdom Metazoa; phylum Chordata; class Aves; order Accipitriformes; family Accipitridae; genus Astur; species Astur gentilis. Next base: position 22,835,299 of record NC_064884.1, read on the forward strand.
AGAGCCACGGAGCGGTGCCTAGCTGCTTACTTGCTCTTAAGGGCATCGGGATCGAAAAGAATCTCTTTTAGGGCAAAGTGTGACTTTGTGCTTTGTGTCCACCTGGGACAGCAGGGGGTTGAATGGAAAACGCGTGATGTCTCTTCTAGCTGTAGTCCTGAGTTCCCATATAACAGGCCATAATCGTGCATTTGTAATTCATATAATTTTCCATCTAAATGCATTTTGTTCTTCTTTTTAAGTATGCAAGCATATAAAACTCACATTTTTAATGGAATTATTTATTTTTTTTACTGCTCCAGTAACATAATACCTAGGATTACTGTAGCTGAAAGTAGAGAGACTTTCGTTATTTTTTCATTGTATTTAATGTATACATTTGGCAGCGTTTTGTGCCTTTCAGTTTTGTTCTTTTCTTTATAGGGTCAATCAGTTCCTACTATACTATGGATATTTCACCCAGCAGCTTAAAAAAATGTAAAAAAATAAGAAAAATACTACAGGAAAAACAACGTGTAGTTAGGAAAGTCAGAAATAACACTTCAAAAAATTTAATGTTTGACAATGCATTTTAGTATTTTTAGTTTATGATCTTTCATGATGATAGTATGCCTTTAAATTATGCCAGTAATTTTATAATTTAGAAAGTATGCTTAGTGTAGACAGGTGTTCTGTAAACTTTTTTACAAAACTGGGTCAGTAATGGTACCTCAGTTCTGAGCTGACTTCCATTTTTATTTTGAGGTTATCTTTTGAAGACATAATTCTGGTTTTAACAGGCATGAGTGAGACTCTTGAGTGAACTAATTCTCATTTGCAACATCATTCAGAGGCCTTTGTTCTGTGTTTGTGCCCACAGACTTTAAACAGATCCTCTTATGTTTTGCTATTCCATGTTATTTCATCGGGTGGACAGAAAGGAGGGTGCAATACAAACCAGTTGCAAGACATAGTCACTGTCTTTGGCATATAAACATGCTGCATCAAACTAGCTGATAAAATTTGGGGGTGCGGGGGGAAATCATATGGAGATACAGTAATGACATTAGGGCCCTGAAAAGTAATTCTAATGGAGTATGATTTAATTTTCTTTTCCACTGCTACAGCTGAGATGTTCTTTTTTCATCTGAAATCAGTATTGACACTGTACAAATATCCATGCATTTTTATTACTCTTTTTAACCTGATGAACTAACCAATTTACTTTTGAGCTTTACTTACTTTACTGACACATGATGTGGTTTGCCTTTGTAAAATAGATTACAAATCTGGTAAAATTTCATGTATGCATGTAATTTTTTAGGAATTACCGTTTAGGAAAAATAATATATTTCGAGAGCTTCAGACAAAAATGCAGAAATTTGTATTAGGATATATAAAGATATGTTTAGGGATTGAGCTACAGTCAAACCTGAAATTTCAATGCCCACTGTATTCAGGCATTACCAAAGCAAAATTTCCATTAGTTGAATGTGACCTATTATTCAGGTCTAGATCCAATGATTCATAAGAAATTTATTGCAGTATGAAAATTAAATTTAACGACTTTGTGGAGGAACTTTACAGAGAATAAGTAATTGTTCTGCAATGAAATTGAGACATCCTGGCAAAGCAGCACGTTTTCTTCAGATGACGCAAGATCACAACAACTCAAGGGAAAGCCTAACAATCACTTGAATGATAAGTAGCAATACAGAAATGAGAAGTGCTGGCAAGATGAATAAGCATTTAAATGCAGTGTAGTTAAACTACAGAAATCATTAGTATTGTTGAAACAGCTTTAAAATACTATCCATAAGGAAGACAAGTTTATATCCAGATACAGTCTATTTCTTTGACTGAGAAAAAAAAGAGAAGCAAACTTCAGTTACCTAAATAATATGGGTTAATCCATGAGGGACTTGTCTTAAAATCAAAAGGTCCCAAACCATCCAACATTTTAATCCTGTGGAAACAGAATTAATAAATTTAACCAGAGATTTCCTGTAATGCCTTAGTGATTATATGACATATTATAGGTGCTTTTAAATGTGATTTCAAATGGAATTATCTGGGCTTTTACAAGCTCTCTACGTCCCATTTCATGTTGTGGTCTTGCCCTTGCCCACTTTTATTTACGACATTTTGCACGATACATGCTAATCAATAACTTCCTAAGGGAATATCATTTGTCTTTTTTATTGAATATAAAATATTTCTTTTCTTATTTTCAGTCATCTTTTCTCCTATGTTCATTTATTTACATGGTGCAAGTTGCAGTATGCTAGCCTATGAGACTAAAGACAAGGAAATCTTACTTGAATACTGCGAAGCACACAGATAGGACCACATAGTACACAGTGTAGAAAACTACCACGCATATCAACAAGTTCACCAGAACAACCTGCAAAGGGGAAAAATACAGTAAAACCTAATGCCATGTTTACATCAGGTATGTAATTGTTAGAAAATAATTCCGGATTTCTATCAATCATAATGTGGAAAAAAAGTAAATTAGAAAATAAAATATTTAATAACAGAATTTTTGCTGTTGCTGACTACATAAAAGTTGCTAAAAGCTCTTTGGTACATTTCAGCTCCTAATGTGTGGTTATAATACATAGCTCTGGTTTTATCGCATATTATTGTGTACCTGCTACTTACTGATTTTATAAGTGTTCAGAAAATGAGGACATTGCTTGGCAGTTATTACACAGGGGACATTGAGAGTTTAAGATCATACAGATGCTTAAATAAGCCTAGTTTTAAGTAATGCCATCCCTGCAAGTATGTTGAAACTATATGCAAATAGAGTGTCGAAAATTGTAAAGCAGTAGCTATTAAGTTTCCATCCTCTAGAAAATGTCATCCTAGTGCTCAGTTCCAAAGATAAAGATGTAGACAGCTTAAATGAGTAATGAGGGCTATCTGTTAAATATTTTTCAATGTTCAATTGTTTGTGAATTTATTCTAAAATTCCAACTCCAAATGGAAAAAAATACCCCTAATAATATGACTTTCATAAAACAAACATTATTTTATGATGCAATATTGTGTCTTTAAGAAAAGAGAAACACTATATAGAGGATTATAGAAAGCATGTATATTTGCTAAGATACCTAGGTATCATTATTTTTTTCATTCCATTTCAGTGTCTTCATTTCTAAACTGAGGTGTCAGAAGCAATGCAGCCAGAGAAAAACCGGTGGGTCTTCCCCTGATCAAGTTCATAAAGTGCCTTGAGATCCTTTCAAGTGAAGCGTGGTTCACATATCTCTGATCATCTAAGTTGGCTTCCTGAATTATGCAGACCTGAGGACTTGAATTAATTCCTACAGGTATAATGTATAATTATGTTTTGAAGGTTAATATGTCTTGCTAATAATAATAGTCTTGCTAATGCAGAACACTTTAATTTCTATTTTTCTGTGATGAATTAATGACATTCCAGATGTTTATTTGGCCTTTTTTTTTTTTTTTTTTTTGTTAAGGGGAACACGGGACATCAGGACTAGAGATCTCTATGCATTGATCTTGAACATCTGCTTTGGCAATATTATGTGCTTGCTTAAGAACAGGAAACTGAAGATGTTTACTACAGTCAGTAGAGTGGTCAGTAAACTCAGGTTTTCTCCTTTATAGACTCCAGATTGTCTTGCATGTTCTCACTCTAGCTAGTGCTTTATCATGTCATATTTGTCCTTTCCTCTTGCTTAACTTCTTTGTACCTTTCCTTTTTCATTGGCCATTTTTTTTAAATCCTGACTCTTTCTCTATAGTCATTTTCTTTGCCTATCCTCTCTATACTGCATCTTCTCCTCTTTAATTTCCTCTGAAAAAATATAGATAGAAAGTGGTCATGAGAAAGACAATGACTGTAGAGAGTATTGCTACCAGTTTCATATTGTCTATCTTTACTATTGTGCTACATGATACTTTACAATGGAAGGATGTGTGGCTACATTTTGCTTTTTGATATTAAAGCATTCCAGTTTCTGTTTGAGGAGTAGACTATTGTATAAATTCTCAGCCCAGGTACAACACACATAACGAGTGAAGACTTTCCTTGCCCTTCCTTCAGTTTGGCTATCAAATATTTGAAACTAGCCATCTGTGTTTACCTGACTCACGTGGTAAGACCTCCATAGATCTGCAAGCCATGATGCATCATGCAATAATGATCTAAGGGGAACGTAATTACTATAGTGATTCTATTAAGTAAATATACTTGGACATGTAAATATGGGTCCTAAAAGTGCACATTTTTGTGTGCCCTGCAAGATCCCATGCTGATTTCCCCTCAGATCAATGGAATTGAGCTGACAGCAAGTGAGTTTGGAAGTTCTGATGTTTTACAGGACTTCTTGTCTATGTTGATCAAAAATAAATTTAAAATTGAAAAATGAAGACTAAGATGATGAAATATTCCAAATGCACGTGTTCATTCAGAAGTAAATCCATGAAAAGTGACCCTGCATAAATGAAGTAGTAAAATGTCGGGGACTGGATGCAATTTTTCAGTGCATCAGAATGGCAAGCAGAGACTATGGACTGCATATAGTGAAGCATTATATCAATGTAAGAGAAGCCAGTGTTTATCTCTTTGAATGGTGACACCGTATCTACAACAGGAATGGATTTTAGAAAAAATAGGTAACAACTAATAGAGGAATAGGACTCAATTCTGAAGAAAGGTAAAAACAATCACATGTGTGTAGGTTGGTTACAGGGACTGAGGTAGGGGAAATGATAATTGCATATTCATAACTAAAAAAGAAGAGGGATTATTTGCAGAACAACTAGGAATAAACGAATGAAACCAAAAAACAAATGTATAAGATACTGCAAAGTTTCAAAAATCATTTGCATTTTGCAAAGTTTGAAAGAGACTTGCTCTTTTTATTTATTTGCTTTTATTCAAGAACTTTTATCAAAGCTGGTTATTGAGTGCCATTGTCATTGCTGTGGATTTTGAGGATAAAATTGGATAACGTTCTTGACAAGTGATTCAAAATTAATAAAGAAAAAAAAAGAAAATAAAAAGTACAGAATATTTTTTTAATTCACCATTTTAAAATAAAACTCATTTGGCAGGTGAGATTGCAGTGAAAAATGTAAAACATAAACCAGCTCTAAAGTGCGATTTCCATTTTGATTTAGTTTGTTACATGCTGGTAAAAGAAGCCCTTTTTCAAGGAGGCAGTGACTCTGAAGAAACTAGTTCATACTAGCTCGTTTTTATAAGCTTCTCCTGCAATATTGCGACACAAAACAAGCCCTTAAGGATTTGGGGTTTAAGGTGGGACAATATGAATAGAAATAAGGAAGAAGTATTACCTCTAAACACAGCACTGGGAAGTCAACGTGGCATCCACGTTGGTGCCAGCAATTTTTGAAGTAAGTTAAGAAATTAAGAAGGTGCAGAGAAGAGCCTCAAAAGGGAGATGATGGCTAGAAATGTTGGGGTTTTTTTTTCTCATTAGGACTACAGCCCTAAAGAGGTCAATCTGTTTAGCTCTGGTGGCTGATTTGATTATGATGGATAAGTACCTTCGCAGGCAGAAAATACCAGGTACTTAAGGGCTCTTTAATCTATCAGAAAAGCCACAAGAAGTAAACAGGTACAAGTCATAGCTAGACAAATTCAAAACGTACATGAAGGACATTTTTAACTGTAAAGGCAATTAGCCAGTGGAACAAACTGCCTTTGGAAATAAGAGATCCTTCAAAGCAAAACAAGATGCCTTTCTGGATGAAACTTCACTCAAACGTCTCTAACATTCACTTCTGGCCTTAGTTCTTTGAATGGTTGTGTGGTAGATAAGATATTTACAGAACCATCCAACATTGACAGAGTGTGGATACTGTGAATTTAGCAAACTACTTATTCTTATATTGCTAAATATTGTAAAGTGCTAAATATTGAATACTGCATCTATCTCCCACAGGGAGAGAGAGCAGGGAGCTTTAGTTTCTAGTGCAATAGGAGAGAAATCCATCATGCCTATACAAACTGATATTTGCCAATAAGTAAATGTCCAGGACAGTCTTACTCTTTTCTTCTTTCCCTACATGAAAGCAAAGCCAAGCAAAAACTGAGAATGATTTATCTCTTCAGCCAGGTTGGTCTGAGGGCTAAATACAGCTTTCCCATTTCCACTGTCTTTAGTCTTCTTCTAAATGCAAATTGGCCAGATAACCCATCTGATCCCTTCTTTTCCACAGTGTACACCATCGTCACCATAATGTTAATTGACTACAATGTCATGTGCAAGTTTGGCAGACATGCTACCTCCTACCCCCCAAAAGTATCTCTAAGCATTGGAAGTTTAATCTTTGGCACTTTTTTTGGTGGGAATCCTTTTCATTCCATTGCTCTGAGCAGATGCACATTTCCTCTAATTCTCCTTTATCCGCTGCCCCTCCTCTAGCAACTGCCTCCTTGAAGCCTTATCTGCTCCAGATGTAGATTCATACTGTAATAAAAGTAGTGAGACAGGACTGAAGTGAAAATCACAGAGCTGAAGGATGGCTGTGAGCTGTTGACCTGTTGACCTCTAATTACAGTAGGTGAATTCCTAGCTTCTCTTGAAGTCAGCAACAAACTTTCATTGGCGTCAAAGGCCCAGGATTTTTCTCTTTATATCCAAAATATTCTTAGTCCTTGTAGTGATGTATTAGGTATAGCATGCTTTGCTCAGTCAAGTAAGCCAAGGGAATGTATGCAACATGAAAATGAAAACCCTTTGAAAATTTTCCAGTTGTATCACATTCTACTTCATTCTTTTATTTAACATTGCCACTGAAATTTAAACATATTTTTTAAATCTCAGAATACGTTTTTTTTCAAACTATTTTTCTCTTTCTAAATTCTCAGGTATTTCAAAGCAAAAAAACGCAAGTTAAAAACCAAAGGGTCATTTATTATATGTTAAAACAACCTAAAGAAAGAATCACTGGTGTCATCAAATGTAGGATTTTATTAGACACTTCCAAGAATTATATCTCATAAATGGAACTACATCACATATTTTGAAATTGTTTTTACAAGATGTATTTTGCAGTACTTACTACCAGCACTCTAGTATAAAGTGTCCTTTTAATTTGTTTTTTAGGGAGAGAACATTGAAGAACACTCTGTAAGAATGAAAGCAATAGCTCTTTTAAGCCCCGCAGTAGCTGTCTAATTCTCTAAATACTATCTGGTGACATACAACACTAAATAAACTAAATTCCCTTTACCTTGGTTTCAGCAGTTTTGACCTTGAGAGCCATGGACACATGATGAGTGAAAGGAAGTGCTGTTGCTATATTCCATATGCCAACATCAGCAGGAAGAAGCAGCTGGTTTTCACCCCCAAAAACATTTTTATAGGTGAGCATAGGACAGAGTGAGGTGAGTTGATTGGATTAAACTGAACTGAGACAGAAGCCATCTGTGACCAGACTGTAAGCTGCTGAAGAGCAAAGGCAAAATCCTACTAGCTCATTTAATGTTCGTCCTTTTGTAGCTACAGTCAGCCAAAGCATATCTATAATATAACTTGGCTATTTAGAGACAACAGGATTAGTATTATTTTCTACCTTCTATTTGCTTTTTTCAGTGTTCACTTGATCACAGTACTTTGGGGTTATTATACCTTCCTACTTTTAATTATTTTTGCAATTTTTAACTTTAATTCTATTGACTATAGATGTGGAGTAGTATATTCTTCACAATGTTCTTTTCTAATATTGTTCTTCTGACTATCACTTTATTACATCAAGTATAATTCACATTAAATCAGGTATAATTAGGTTAAGAAAAGCCAGACTTATGACACTTCTTTTCCTGAACCTTATTTTGTTCCTTCAGTAAAATGAAATTTAGTGTGCTTTAGAGCAGATCCAACTTCTACTGAGCAGTTCCATAATGGATTCAGATTTGACTTTTTACAGACACATTATGATTCAGTATGCTGTGTTATTTGGAAAAGGAGAACATACAAGGGAACACTTCTGAAACTGAACCAAGAACAAACTTTTTTTTTTTTTTTTTGCTGTCACTAACATAATATGTGTAAGTTTCATTAGGGTTTTTTAATGCTTTTTTAATCATACAAAATAAACGGTATCCACTTTAAAATATAGTCTGCACTCAGCAAACAAGAGCTTTTGCTCATGGATTCAATAGGTCCAGATTGTGAATAGTCAGGGAAGTTACTGGTAGTATTGCGTGAAATTTCTTCCAGCACAAAATGTTAGCACAAAAACCTGTACATCAGTTAAGTCCTATTTCAAGGGCTGAAGTGATGCCCAAGAAATAGACTGAAACAAAATTAAAAAAACTAAATTAATTTGCTTAAACAGTTGCAATAGTCACAAGTAGCAAATTAATGAAGAAATATTTGCTTTAGTAATTAAAAATTATTTGAAAATGAGCAAAAGATTTCATTCAAAGAGCATCCTATCTACCTCAAAGTATCATCTGAAAACAGCCATGACCTGAAATTAGTTCGCATAAATTTTTGCAGTAACTCAAAGAAGCAAGATAATTGAAAAAGTAATGGATTGCATTAATCTAAGACCATTATCAAACATAACAAGAGTTTACATTCACTGACTTACTTCTTCACAAAGAGTCAATTTAACCAGACAAAGATTGAGGATAGAACCAAAGTCACCAAGTTTGACTGAAATGTAATGGAAGCCATAGGTATGGATTTGTGGGGGCGACTAAGAGGTTCCTCCCATTCCTATCGCACGGTTGAAATCTAAATACTCTAAGAGAAAGGATAATATTTCTGTTGTATCCTTGCTTCAAGATTGGAAGCACCTGAATTGTGGTGACCCAGTGAACAGGAGCAAATCCAAATCAGAAGTGGCAGAAACTGTGCGTGACCCAAAATACTGACTAAATCACTCAATAGTGGATGTTAACAGACGAGATGTTGTGTTGCTGTTAGGAAAATGCCAAGACAATGGAATAATCACTTTTTGTATTTCTTATTTTCTTCAAAATCTTTTTTACTGGGTCAGCTATAGGAAATAAGACAACCCCTATTCAGCAGAGGGAGACAGAAGCCAGGTTTTAATAGAGGCTAAAATAAATTATCTATTTTGGTTTCAACAAGCCCTACTTTTAAATACAGGGCTATTTTCTGAAGCATTACACTCCAGATTTTTATTAAGACTATGAGGAAAAATAGTACTCCATTACTTTTGAACCCCTGGAGTTTGTGCTGGTTTGCCTTACAGAAACACCCAGGAAACAGTTACTTTGATAGGATATCAATACCTTGCTCTCACATGTTTGGGAATAGTTAATAAATACTGTTATTTGGCATTTGGCCGTACCCATGTACTTTCATTGTAGTGATATGTAATGGACAAGATTTAAGAGACAGTGACAAAACCATAACTGCAGACCATTGCAGAATGGAGAATAACTGAAGACACCTTTTGAAAGTGAAATTAAGGATGTTTCTGTAGGGCAGTATCTCTTTTTTAGAAACTCATAATGGCACTTAATAGTACCCAGGCAATACTCAGTTCCTATCTGCTACCTGGGCCAAAAGAAAAAGTCAATTTGTAATAATGAACTGTGAGAAATTTTTTATAAAAGCTTCCTGCTAAGTTTGCTGCCTGAGCTTCTTACTGATGGGTTCTTTTTAGAATGTTCCTATTTAAGCCCACAATTTATGATGCTGTCAAATAGCATTGCAAAAATAATTAACAACAATTTGAAAAACTATCTTGTACAGCAATATTACATGAATATCTCTCATGGAAGTTAATAAGTGATTTGTGTTGTAGCACTGTGCCTTAAGCAGAGCTAAACCCAGAATGACATTTCTTAGGTAATTCCAACCCTCCCCCAAAAGTTTTAAAGTCAGGGAAATTACTAAAACCCAAGGTATGTCAATTCATTATCTTGGAATCTTTAAGAAAATGCAAAGATCAACCAAATGGATGCTGAGTTGTGTGGTGAGAAATTTTTAACTGAAGGGTGATGACATCAAAACATGTGTACTCTGTCTCCATCTGCTGATCGGGAGGAACTATACTTGCATTGTGTGAGGCTAGAAGAGCTTCAAAAATGAATAGTGGCCACTATTTTCATTCTTTTACTGCAATGACTGGAAGGCTCTGTCAATGCAGTGAAGGGAACTTGATGAAAATGCATTTTTTTAAAAGTAAAAAGCACTAACATTTCTTGACTTAGAATGTGTTACAACTTTAGCATATATAGCTTAATTGTATCCTGTGAAAGACAGCCCATACAGTTTGGTGTTGATCATATATGCAATATATAGCCTTAATATGACAGCTTGGCTCCCATATGGAAGGAGCTGGAATTGTGCGAGATCTAGGTTCTACCTCCATGAGGATTAAAGCAATTAGGTTCTTTCCTTCTTTAACCTTGGTTGCAGAAGGATAAATTTTGAGGGATGGGAAATCTGAGAATTAAGTGGAAGCAGGAATGTGCTTTGAATCTATCAGTCTATTATTAGTTACAAATTTTGTTGGATTGCTTTTAACGATGCACTCGTTCCTGATAATATCATGTAAAAGAGCTTTCAATATAATTGATTAAATAAGAGGTGAATTTTTAGGGACTTTCAACTCCTGAAAAGTTGTCTCCTTGAATTTCAGTGTAAAAGCTCATGAACTCTAAAATGTTCATAGCACGAAAAGAATTAAACTCAAAAAAATTGGTATAATTCTTTCCGATTTGGAAACTGCAAACGAATTGGATTATTTTAGAGAAAATTAACCCCAATGAGCTACTTGTATCTAAGGAGTTGGCTCAATTAATAGCAAAACTAGTAAACAACATCTTTTGTTTTGTTAACTGACACCTTTGGCTTTGTGAACAAGATCAACATAAAGCTTGAAAGTATTGGCAAAGAAACCAATTTAGTAGACTTCTTTTATTCAAACTAGAAATTAATTTTATTGTTTGTGAATGGTGTGGGATTGATAGAACTGAAAATGAAGGCTTCTGTTTATCCAGAGAGAAGCTATAACACAATTGCAGCAATGTAAACTTTCCACCCTGGCCCCACTGTGTATGTCTAAGAACCAAGTTTAATTGTCTGTATTTAAAAAAAAAAAAAAATCAATATTTGGCCTTTCTGCCGAGAAGCTTAATGTGCTGATTACCACAAGCCTACATTTTGAATATATTCTGGCATCTCCACTAGTGTTAATGGGAATTTTTGATAAGTACAGTGAAGCACTGAAAAACCTCTTTAGGACTAGGCCCACAAAAACTGAGGAGTGGGCTGCAAAATTGCTGCTACTGTTAGAGGAAAATATATTATGCTGGATCAAACAGTCTGAGAGAGGCAAGGCTGCTGCAGCTGTGTGTCCCTGGATCCAAACAGTAGCAAGGCTGAAATGTATTCCCAATAAGTGCACAAACACACAGAGCATACATATACATCACACATATGCATATATATACACACACACATATGTATGCCACACAGATCACAGACAGGCACACAGAGTACTCGCACAAACACAGGCAATACCGACGGTCTCATCCTGCTTCCCTCTCTGGCTCAGTAGGTGGGAGGTGCACTAGTGTGAAAATGTATTTCTACACATGTAGAAGGTAGATCCCTCCAGTAGCTGGGTCAGACACTGCCTGCCCAGTAGCTGGCCCCTGGATCCCAGTCTGCCCAGCTGCTGAGACCTGGACATATGTGGTCCTGAGGCTGCAGCTCCACTCCAGTTACTGGCCCAGATGTTCACACACAAAAGCACTTCTCCACATTCGTTCCTCCCCAAATCACCTAAATCCCTCCTTCTCTAGCCTTTGGTTCCTCCCCTAAACATCCCATAATAAATACTGGGCAATCCTCAAACCAATTTTCCCCTCCATCCCACAATGTGTCCCACCCCCTTAGCCTGAAAGGTGATCTTAGCTGCTCTCAGTGACTCATCTTGATGGGTTTCACACCTGGGCAAGGGGGCTGAGGCTCTCCTGGTAAAAAACCTGGAAGGAGACAAGAGAAGGTTTTTTGCTCCTCAGGAGGCTGTAATTTGGGTTCCCGCCTGCCACCGTGTGTCCATGCTCCTCTGGGCTTGTGGAGAAGGACTGATGGCTCTCCTTGATGGGCCCGGGATCAGCCCATCATGGTATTATTTGGCTCCCCCTCCAACATTGTCTCTCTGCACTCTTTTGTGGGTGTGCAGATGGGCTGTTACCACATAACCTAACAGCTACCAAGCCCAGTTTTCTACCATTTGAAAAAGCCCAAATCTAGCCGACAGGATATAATGGGTGATTTTTGAATGGTTGAACATTTTATGGGATTATCTATTTTATAACTGATTCAACTATAAATTTTATATATTATGTGAAAGCTTAAAAAGTAAAAATAAACTATGTGTATACTAGAACCACAGAAGTGCCATGACAGCTCCATGAATGCCACATGGCGTGACATGACTGGTCTGTACTCTACCAGACATGGTGGCTGCCCACAAGCTGCCTGGGAGGTGTGACCCAGGCCCGTGCCAGCCTCCCCAGTTGTGCTTGCCAACACGGGCAAGAACCTTTTCTGTCACCATTTAATTTAATGTGCAGTGCCATCTCTGTGCCCAAGAATGTTCCCAGTCACTGTTTGAATTTACTGGGGCAGATGTAACTGTAGAGTCTCAATGAAATGACCTAATGGTCTCATTTTTGTTCATGGCAGGCAGGTGGCCCCAGCGGGGTAATACGTGGCACTAATTAACCATCTCTTTCTGGCGCTCTGAGGAGAGATACCAGGATTGATTGGGCATGGAAACTGAACTCCTTTTTCATTTGCAGAAGCGTACCTTCTGATTGAAGGGCTGATTTGAGTGCTGACAAGGTAGTAGAAAGAATTTTGCACTGCCAATAGCTATCATAAATGTGTTAATATACAGCTGTGGGAGTGCTGGGGAAGGACTATTGGGACACTTACCCGTTCACACATTTCCCTTTGCTCTCTGAAGAGGGAGTTTAAATACACCTGCCTCAGTGCTTTTACACTGGGTTCTTAGGATTATGCAGTAAATTATTCTGCATGCATTTTGTCCTGTTCATGGAGTATGCTTTTGCTGTTTATCGGTATTTGAGGGAAGTGATTGTTTTAAAAACAGCAAGCTTGTGACCAAGAGATGTCTGTATAGAGGAGTCAGGATAAAGTATGTCTTTTATTTCTTAGACTGAAAAGTGCCACAAATTCATGGTTTTTGTTATTTGCCATCTTTAGTTTGAACTCATCGTTTTAATATGAGAAAATACAGACATTCTAAAACTGATCTGATGTAGAATAAACCACATCCAGGGTGAATTTCCATCTACAATTTTTTCTCATTTATCTTTATTTTTCTGCAGTCATAGATACACTGCATTTGCCTAGAAAATAAAAATGTGTGCTGTTGAAACAATTGCATTATTCACACAGTTGAGTTCAGCAGGTTTGAAAACGAAAGTAAAAATGGCACTGGGATGTTGTCTATTTTCAGACCTGTCATTTCTAGAGAAAAATTTCTCCCATTGAAAAGTAAAAAAGTATTTTTCCCAACTTTTCACTCCAAAAGCAACTTTGAATCTTCAAGTTGAGCACTTTAATATAGCAGACAGAGTCTGCTCTCAGTTACATCTGTTGAACTTCATTATCTTCCATTCTGCCATAGTTACATATAGACAAACTCATTCACTTGACCTCGTTGACCCTGCCATTAGAACTTTAATTAACTCTTGTGACCATGATTCACGGCCCAGAACAGAATGCAAGTCACTTTATTGCAGCTAGGTTGGCATTTGGGGCTAAAGTATATTTTCAATGAACTGAGCATTTGTCTGTGATCACTGAATAGGAGGTTGGATACAGGTGCATTCAGTAACTCAGTGAACCATCTATGTATATTTATATTTTTGACTACTACAGTGTAAGCAGACATGCTATTAAGCTCAGAAACCTGATAAATTCTCTCATCTAAAGAATTTTTACTCAATTTTACTGCTCCTCTGTCATTAGATCCAGCTGATATTTGTCAGAAAACAAACCAAAAAAATTGTATTTATGACATCTCCAAAATGTATTTTAACAGCTCTTTAGTATGGCTCCAGTTTAAGCGAATTCATTGTTAAAAGGTTTTCTGCAGGATAATAGCTAATGACAACCTAATATGAATTTCAGCAGCCTAAATCTTCTCTAAATCCAATTTTTCACATCACATTGCACAAGTTTTCAGTGTTTGGGGGATTCCCCTGTCAGTTCAAGATACTCTAAAATTGGAGGACCTGTGTTCATCTCTGACCTTTTGTCACGCTTTGGTTCCTGTCATTCATAGAAGTTAGTTACTGCTAGCTGTTTGGCATGTCTTCTAGACTGACTGACATCAGTTAGCTCTCAAGTGTTTTATCTCCATCCTTATGGAACTGGCTCCCAGTACAGTTTAGACATGCAGGACTTGTATCTTTTTACTATTTTAAAATCAGATCTAGGGATACTGTAGTCTCACACTGGGTTTAATGTTTTTTTTAAGCTTCTTATGCAATTTATGGAATTCCTGGTGCAGAAAGAAGGGCAGAAGTCTTTGCCACTTTGAGTTTGAAGCAATGAGACAAGTATCTGTATAATAAGATAACAGCATTTTCCTATGTCAGATACATGTCCTGTGTCATGATACATACAGTAGTAATAGTAAAGCAAGGAATAGTATAGTGACAAAGATCAAGCCTGGAAAAGAGAAGGCTCCAGGGAGACCTTTATAGCAGCCTTCCAGTACCTAAAGGGGGCCCACAAGAAAGCTGGAGAGGGACTTTTTACAAAGGCATGTAGTGATAGGACAAGGGGTAATGGCTTTAAACTGAAAGCGGGTAGATTTAGATTAGATGGAAGGAAGTTCTTCACTGTGAGGGTGGTGAGGCACTGGAAGAGGTTGCCCAGAGAGGTTGTGGATGCCCCATCCCTGGCAGTGTTCAAGGCCAGGCTGGATGGGGCTTTGAGCAACCTGGTCTAGTGGAAGGTGTCCCTGCCCATGGCAGGGGGGGTGGAACTAGGTGGTCTTTAAGGTCTCTTCCAACCCAAACCATTCTATGATTCTATGAGTTAAGCACTACAAGTAGATAAGTGTCCAGTTACTCTTAAGAATAGCCAAATTAACATTAAAAGTAGGGAAAATATACACACTTACATAAGTGCATAAGTGCTATCAGGCCATCCACCACCAAAAAGTACATCTTTTTTGCATTTCCTGAGCAGATTCTGGTAGCTGCTTTGGGTTAGGAGGTACGGCATGTGATCACTAGCTGTGATTAGTCTTTCTATTAGTAACTCATAACCTTAATACAAACAATCTGACTTGGCCATGTCTTTGCTTTTCCCACATGAGCAGCTGCCATTCCAGTCATTGAGACTACTCAGGTAGGGTCACAGTTTGGCTATGTAAAAATTTTCAGTAATAGCATTTATTTTAATCCCAGAGAGACTGGCAGGAGGGGGAGATGGGTGAATTAGAAGGTGTCTAATGATCAGTAGTTTGTTTCATCTTCTTTCATGTAAAATGCTACAGGTGATATATATCGAGGCACACTGTACAGAAAGTATTAGCGCATTTGGAAATGTTATCCTGTTAGATAGTCAGCTTGAGTCAGGAAACTTTTCCTGTCTGAATGTACAATGCTGGGTATACCTGCAGTTACCCTTTGGGGCTTTAAAATATTTTTCACCTGATAATGTATGTTTTCATGCACCTCAGATGATTTAATATACCCTGGTATTTAAAACAAGAGCCACTGTTTTAAATTACTGTCTGTGTTCAAAATAGTTGCCACTAGATGGCAAACTGATTGTATGCAGACTTCCACACAAAGGGAACGTCTCTGCTGTGTGCTAGGTGACCAGGTGAACATATTGCATCAAATTTATCCTGCCCTGATTCCGTTGAAACCGGTGGAATTACACCAGAGAAACAGATGGCTCTTTAACCTTAGGTACTGAAAGCGCCTACAGTAAGTAAATATCATATTTGTTTCTGTTTGCTTGTCTAAATCAAGTCTGTTATACTAAACCTTTTAACTTCACATCACAAGGGAAAAATGCAAGAGTTCAGGCCCATCGTTCGATTTTAGGTACCAGGTACGTTCCACGGTAGTTAAGAGGTAGTGAGTGGCACATACCGACAGAGACAAAAGAGACTTGAAAATCAAAATCCCCTTCTATATGTACCCGGTTATACAGGACCCATGTAAATGCTCGTGTTTTACAGCACCCCATCCTTCACATGCCACAAATCTCCGATTTAGAGAGTTTTGCATCCATCAGTTCACACAGAGCCTCAGCTCGAGTCAGGACCTCTTATGATGTTACCCTTTCCTTTTCCCTCATAATACTGCAATAATGAATGGCTTTTCTAAGTAGATGCTGCGCATTTCCATTCACAAGTGCTATTTGTGGTCACTCACAAAAACACATTAACCTACTCAAGATTTTGTTTTTATCAGTTTCACACCAGTGCCACTTTACTGTTGCTATTATAATGCAAGAAAATATTTTATGATCCTACATTAAAAACAATTGGCATAGGCCTTATGTCTGATAGCATACTTTTCTATTGTGCATTGGTTGGACACTACCAGTCAGAGATCCCTTTAAAAAGCAGCAGCTAGACAAAAACTATCTTGCTTGCTGTATTTTACTTTCTTACATTAGCAAATGTATATATATATAAATGTATACATAAATATTACGTCTTTACTGTGCCAGTAACTGATGTTGATCTCCATCTTTGATTAGTTTCTACTTGAAATCTGAGCTTTCACCCACGTTATTTTGTGAATTAGCTTGTTTGAGATTTAACAGTTCTTAAATACAAAGGATCAGTAGTTGTACTGTCATTTTCTTACAGAAACAGGCTGGCAATTCTGACCTGGGATTTATTTTTCACGCCAGTTTAGCTTACTTGTGCTATGCTATCAAAAATAAAATTGGAGTTCTGATTTAATTCCTATTGGTGTGGCAAACTGACAGTATTTTAAAATATGCAGAGGGTTTAGGACACATGTCAGAATCTGAAGCAAGATTTGTTCTAAAAAGATTTGCTTTAATCCAGTTCCTGAGAAAAAGTATAGTAGGTCCACTGGACTGACTGAATAGGTGTGCAGTTCTCTCTAGTTTTACTGTGTCTAGTGAAGTGATGTTTATCTACATCCTTCACAGGCCTCAGGGATATTGTAGCCAGTGCCCTCAGCATGCTTGTTAAATTACAGCTGTGCAGTAAAGCAATCATTGCAATTGGATCTCATGCATAGGGCCATTAGTTATTCACCAGCAAGAATTGGTACAGCTTTTTTCTGCCTCATGAACAATTGGCAACATGTAAGCAAGTTATCCCAAGTTGTTTGATATTCCTCTGAAGTATCAGAGATCAACCACACCTGAATATGGGACCTCCCGCAGAATGAATTTATGCTTCAAGGCTACGCCGAGGATCTTTGCTTGTAGAGTCCTGCTGGATGTGTTGTCCTCATATATTCAGGCTTTTACTCATTACCAGATTTGGAGGTGGAAAGGAATAACCTCCACATTAGATTTGCCAAGTACTTGAGAGGACTATTTCTTCCTCTGTAGTGTGAAGTGTGGTTCATCTTCTGAGATCACATCACCTATTGGGTCATCAGCTGCTGCCGTGACCTTGGGCATGAGTGTCACCTTATGTGTCCTGTTTTCTGACTGCAGCAAATTAATCTCTTACTCTTCTGGGCATTGAAACCTTATTCATCTAACTTAATAGCTTAATTTTGAATGCAATAAGTAATGGATCTGGCTAAAACCTAATAGTTTGTATTATATAGGAGGTAAGATTATGAGGTCTAACGGCTCCTTCTGTCTGTAGACTGTGAAAACAAAAGATCATACCTGCTGAAACTTGCAAGGTCACCTTATTGCAATGCCAAAACCAATGTTTTCAGATTTTCAGGCCAAAATGCTGGACCATTGACATGAATATACACTTATGACTTTTTCCTTGCAAAATGAACTACTCTTGAAAATTTAGCCCCATCATAGGGGGACTATGAAAGAAAATAGACATTTTCTTTCATGTAGAAGGTAATGGAATCCAGTTCTTACATTAAATCATCTCTTTTATGGTTTCAGGGGGTTCTTCTAAATAAAATTAAATGAATGTTTAAAAAGTATTTAGTGTCTCAGATTATAATCTCATGAACTTGTTTGCAATACAAGACATTGTCTCGCTCAAAGGAAAACCGCTTAGAGAAAACTCCTGCAGTATTTTAGATCTGTAATCCAAATGCAGCAACACTCACAGCCTAGAAGGCTGAAGTCATTTTTCTGTAATGGATTGTTAGCTTTGCCTGTGAAAAAAGAAATTTTTTTGAGAAAGTGTGCATATATCCCTTGTGGTGGGTTGACCCTGGCTGGACACCAGGTGCCCACTAAAGCCGCTCTATCACTCCCCTCCTCAGCTGCACAGGGGAGAGAAAATGCAACAAAGGGCTCATGGGTCAAGATAAGGACAGGGAGAGATCACTCCCCAATTACCGTCACGGACAAAACAGACTCGACTTGGGGAAAATTAACTTAATTTATGGCCAATCAACCAGAGTAGGGTAATGAGAAATAAAACCAAATCTTAAAACACCTTCCTCCCACCCCTCCCTTCTTCCTGGGCACAGCTTCACTCCTGGGTTCTCTACTCACCCCCCCCCCCCCCCCCCAGTGGCACAGGGGGACAGGGAATGGGGTTTGGGGTCAGTTCATCACATGTTGTCTCTGCTGCTTCCTCCTCCTCAAGGGAAGGACTCCTCACACTCTTCCCCTGTTCCAGCATGGGGTCCCTCCCATGGGAGATAGTACTCCATGGACTTCTGCAACGTGGGTCCTTCCCATGGGCTGCAGTTCTTCACACACTGCTCCAGCGTGGGTCCCTTCCACAGTGTGCATTCCGTCAGGCACAGACTGCTCCAGCGTGGGTCCCCCACAGGGTCACAAGTCCTCCCAGAAAACCTGCTCCAGCGTGGGCTCCTCTCTTCACGGGTCCACAGGTCCTGGCAGGACCCTGCTCCAGCATGGGCTTCCCATGAGGTCACAGCCTCCTTTGGGCATCCCCCTGCTCCGGCGTGGGGTCCTCCCTGGGCTGCAGGTGGATATCTGCTCCACCATGGACCTCCACGGGCTGCCGGGGGACAGCCTGCCTCACCATGGTCTTCACCACGGGCTGCAGGGGAATCTCTGCTCCGGCACCTGGAGCATCTCTTCCCCCTCCTTCTTCACTGACCTGGGAGTCTGCAGGGTTGTTTCTCTTACATGTTCTCACTTCTCTCTACAGCTGCCATTTCTGTGCCCACTGCAACTTTTCTTCCCTTCTTAAATACGTTGTCCCAGAGGCGCTACCACTGTCGCTGATGGCCTGAGCCTTGGCCAGTGGCAGGACTGTCTTGGAGCTGGCTGGCACTGGCTCCGTGGGACACAGCGGAAGCTTTGATCAGCTTCTCACAGAAGCCACCCCTGTAATCCCCCCCGCTACCAAAACCTTGCCACACAAACCCAATACACCCCTCATATATGTTTAAAATAATGAAAAAACATTCCTTATTTTTGAGTCACCTTTTTAGCAGGGAAAGGATTGTCTCTGTTCTGTTAGAAGTTGTGTTAGGAAACAGAACAGGCTCTCAGGAGTTTGCTTGTTTCTCCCATAGACTTTGTCTCTGGAATTTAAGAGACCTGAGCCGTCTTGTGCATTTGCTGACAGTCTACAGTTAGGTGGGAGAATAATATTTCCCTTACTATAAAGTTATTTGGATGTCTGGTTCGGGGGGAGGTGATATTAGACCTGTTAAAGGAAGGTGCCACAGCATGTATGTCCAAAATGGAAAAAAAAATAAAAAAAAATTAGCACGTACTTAGCAAATGACAGGTTCTAGTTTGAGTTTTCACCATTTAATGCCCCGAGCAAAAACCACATCTAAATTCTACTGTGCTATCTCCAGTTCTGATGTTAGTGAATTTGTTTTTTTGGTGGTTTTTTTTTTTTTTTCTAATTACAGGATCATGAGCTGTAAACATCACTCCAGGATTAGGAGTGTTCTGAGTTTGATTTCAGCTGAACGAAGCACACTTATGTTTTCCCTCCTGTAACCCTTTGCTTTCAGTCCTCTAGTTTGAGAAGTTACATAGCAAGCTGTTCTACTGTTAGGCACTCATCTGAGTATGTAATACCTGAGTCACTAAAGGATATAAACCACTCTTCTGAGCTTCATCCTCCCACACTACTAAAAAAAATGTTCCTTTTCTACCCAAGGTTTTTGGCTCTGTATCTTCCTACATTAGCTGTCATTTAATAAACTCTACTTGGGTATGAAAGAATCACAGTCTGGGTTTCCTGCATTTGAAAATAATATGAATGCAACACTTCAGACTATTGTTCCACTGAAATTAATTTGTCTACATGATATTTTACTGTAACTCCAAACTGTTCTCTGGTTTCTATCCAAAAGTGGAGGTTCTATTTTAGTTACAAAGCTTAACCACATAGGTTTTTATTCAGTAAATGCGAGCTACAATGGTTTTCTCATTCCAGAACTATTGTTTTTTTCTCCTTGTGTATTTAATTCAAGAACCTAGTTGACCCCTTGCATGAGATGAATCACAAGCTAAACAAAAAAATGCCAAAAGCCCTGTAGGATTGAACTAAATGTTCAAGTTGAAAAAAACAAATCCATGTAGTTTTGCATAAATAAAAGAAGAAAGTTGTTTATTGAGGTATTCAACTTGAAATCAATTGTGGAATAACCAAATTAAATTACATTTTTCTATGTGGAGGGACATCTGGACCTGAGCAACAGTTTGAGGCAAGAAACATTAACTGCCATAGAATGGGAAAGTGAGAACTTAAAGTCAAAACTGTTTTGTAATATTCAGTGTCTAAGGTACCAAGGACCTGACTTTTCGAGTTGTTGTGTCTGAACTGTTGTTCCAGCAGAACTCAGATATGACTAGCCAACACTATTTCAAACTAGATCTCAGATCTCCGGGTGGCTCTCTGAAAATGTGTAATTAGTGACCATCTGGAAAAGTTAGATTAAAATTACTTGTTTAGTATCATATGAGAACTGTCAGAGGCAAAGAAGGAACCTAATTTTCAGCATCTCCATGCAGGTGGCTTTCCTTCTGGCAATCCACCACTTAATGCATTTCACACCTTCTGACTGCCAGCGTCAACGAAGCAGGAGTTTTGTAATCTTCAATTTATAACCTTGTGGAAACCCAGAGGAGATTTCTTATAATGGGGTTCCCTGAGTAAGGCTGGGTTTCTGTAGAAGAAATAGTCTATCATCAGGCCATATAGTATATCATCATGCTTGTGCCCAAGGGTTTAAATTAAAGTTTCAAAAGCAGCATCAGTGTTGGCATTTCCTATGTGAAAAGTTCGCATTTAACCTTGTACTACACCTTTAAATTGTTGTTTAAATGTTTTGTTTGACTCTTATTCACAGTCTTCTTTATGTGTTTTACATTCCTGTCTTCTTACCTACCCAAATAATTCAGCTTAACCACTGACCAGATCCCAAACTACCACTTAGCCATCTTGCACTATCTCATCCCTGGTTTAGCTGGTGTTCATTTTCGACCCCATTCCATGAAATGATAGAATCACAGAATGGTTTGGGTTGGAAGGGACCTTAAAGATCATCTAGTTCCAACCCCCCTGCCATGGGCAGGGACATCTTCCACTACACCAGCTTGCTCAAAGTCCCATCCAGCCTGGCCTTGAACACCTCCAGGGATGGGGCATCCACAACCTCTCTGGGCAACATCTTCCAGTGCCTCACCACCCTCACAGTAAATAATTCCTTCCTAATATCTAATCTAAATCTACCCTCTTTCAGTTTAAAGCCATTACCCAATCCTACCACTACACTGCCTGTTAGAAAGTCCATCCCCATCTTTCCTGTAGGCGCCCTTTAAGTACTGGAAGGCTGCTATAAGGTCTCCCTGGAGCCTTCTGTTCTCCAGGCTGAACAACCCCAACTCTCTCAGCCTGTCTTCATAGGAGAGGTGCTCCAGCTCCCTGATCATCTTTGTGGACCTCCTCTGGACTTGCTCCAACAGGTCCATGTCTTTCTTATGTTTGGGGCCCCAAGATCTGAATACAATACTCCAGGTGGGGTCTCACGAGAGTAGAATAGAGAGGGAGATTCACCTCCCCTGACCTGCTAGCCATACTTCTCTTGATGCAGCCCAGGTTACGGTTGGCTTTCTGGGCTGCGAGCACACATTGCTGACTCATATTCAGTCTTTCATCCACTAATACCCCCAAGTCCTTCTTCACAGGGCTGCTCTCAATCCACTCATCACCCAGCCTGTATTTGTCCTTGGGATTGCCCCAACCCATGTGCAGGACCTTTCACTTGGCCTTGTTGAATTTCATGAGGTTTCCATGGGACCACCACTTAAGCCTGTCAAGGTCCCTCTGGCTGGCATCCCTTCCCTTCAGCATGTTGACCGCACCACACAGCTTGGCGTCATCGGCAAACTTGCTGAGGGTGCACTCAATCCCACTGTCCATGTCACCGACAAAGATGTTAAACAGCGCCAGTCCCCATACCAACCCCTGAGGAACACCACTCATCACTGGTCTCCACTTGGACATTGAGCCATTGACCACAACTCTTTGAGTGTGACCATCCAGCCAATTCCTTATCCACTGAGTGGTCCATCCACCAAATCCAATTTAGAGACATGGATGTTGTGTGGGACGGTGTCGAATGCTTTGCACAAGTCCAGGTAGATGACATTTGTCGCTCTTTCCTTATCCACCAATGCTCCAACCCCTTTGTAAAAGGCCACCAAATTTGTCAGGCACAATTTGCCCTGACGAAGCCATGTTGGCTGTCACCAAACACCTCCTTATTTTCCATGTGACCTAGCATAGTTTCCAGGAGGATCTGCTGCATGATCTTGCCAGGCACAGAGGTGAGACTGACTGGCCTGTAGTTCCATGGGTCTTCCCTTTTTAAAAATGGGGGTTATGTTTCCCCTTTTCCAGTTAGTGGGAACTTCCCTGGGCTGCCATGACTTCTTAGATATGATGTATAATGGCTTAGCCACTTCATCCACCAGTTCCCTCAGGACCCACAGATGTGTCTCATTAGGTCCCATGGCTTGTGCACCTTCAGGTTCCTTAGATGGTCTTGAACTCATCTTCTCCTCTGATGGGCAGTTCTTTATTCTCCCAGTCCCTGCCTTTGCCTTCTGCATCTTGGGTGGCGTGGCTGGAGCACCTGTCAGTGAAGATTGAGGCAAAAAAGTCATTGAGTAGCTCAGTCTTTTCCATGTCCTTGGTAACCAGGTCTCCTGTTTCCTTCCAGAGAGGGCCCACATTTTCCCTAGTCTTCCTTTTATCACTGACGTACCTATAGAAGCATTTCCTGTTGTCCTTGATGTCCCTGGCCAGATTTAATTCTATCAGGGCTTTGGCTTTCCTAACCTGATCCCTGGCTGCTTGGACAATTTCTCTGCGTTCCTCCCAGGCTACCTGTCCTTGCTTCTACCCTCTGTAGGCTTCCTTCTTGTGTCTGAGCTTGTGCAGGAGCTCCTTGTTCATCCACACATGCCTTCTGGTGTTTTTGCCTGACTTCCTCTTTGTTGAGATGAATTGCTGCTGAGCTTGGAGGAGGTGATCCCTGAATATTAACCAGCTTTCTTGGGCCCCTCTTCCCTCCAGGGCTGTATCCCATGGTACTCTACCAAGCAGATTCTTGAAGAGGCCAAAGCTGCTCTCCTGAAGTCCAGGGTAATGAGCTTGCTGTGCGCCCTCCTTGCTGCCCTAAGGATCTTGAACTCCACCATTTCATGGTCACTGCAGCCAAGGCTGCCCTTGAGCTTCACATTCCCCACCAGCCCCTCAATGGTGAGAACAAGGTCCAGCATAGCACCTCTCCTTGTTGACTCATCTATCACTTGGAGAAGGAAGTAGTCATCAACGCATTCCAAGAACCTCCTGGATTACTTGTGCCCTGCTATGTTGGCCCTCCAACAGCTATTGGGGTGGTTGAAGTCCACCAGGAGGAGCAGGGCTTGTGAATGTGAGGCTGCTCCTATCTGTCTATAGAGGGCCTCTTCTGCTTGGTCGTCCCGATTGGGTGGCCTGCAGCAGACCCCCACTACAATGTCACCTGTCCCTGCCCTCCCTTTAATCCTGGCCCATAGGCTCTCGGTAAGCTCCTCATCCATCCCCAGGCAGAGCTCCATGCACTCCAGCTGGTCATTGACATAGAGGGCAACACCCCCTCCTCATCTTCCCTGCCTGTCCTTCCTAAAGAGCTTGCCTGTATCCTTCTATTCCAACTCCACCCATAGGAACTATCCCACTGTGTCTCCATGATGCCAATAAGATCATAGCCCTGCAAGTGTGTGCACACCTCTAACTCATCTTGTTTATTCCCCACTCTGTGTGTGTTTGCATAGAGGCATTTAAGTTGGGCCCCTAATGAAGGTGACTTACTGGCTGGAATTCCTTTGTGCCACTCTTCAGGTGCTCTCCTGCTGACCTGTGATCCCTCTCCAGGCTCTGGGCATCTATTGCTGGCACTGGCATCAAACTGGGGTGGATTGAGGTTCTCCTCTCCTGGCAACTTTAGTTTAAAGCCCTCTTCACCAGCTTGGCAAGCCTATGACCCAGGATGCTCTTCCCCTTCTCTGACAGATGGATCCCATCAGCCCGCAGTAGACCAGGTTCCTCAAAGCAAGTCCTGTGGTCTAAGCAGACAAACCCCTGGCTGTGGCACCAGTCCCATAACCATTTGTTGATTCACCAGATTAGACTGGCCCTTTCAAACCCCTTCCCTTTGAATGGGAGGATTGATGAAAAAACTGTCTGTGCTCCAGAGTCCCTTACCACTGCTTCCAGGGCTCTGTAGTCCTTCTTGATACTCTTCAGACTGCTCCTGGCTGTATCACTGTTGCCCACATGAAACAACAGCAGCGGATAATAGTCGGTGGACCGTACAAAGCTTGGTAGTCT
Organism: Astur gentilis; assembly: GCF_929443795.1. Taxonomy (NCBI): domain Eukaryota; kingdom Metazoa; phylum Chordata; class Aves; order Accipitriformes; family Accipitridae; genus Astur; species Astur gentilis. The sequence goes on from NC_064884.1 coordinate 22,860,298, forward strand.
CTCAGTGACATCCCTGATACAAGCAGGGCTCCTCATCTAATTCTCTTCACGGATTTGTCCTGGTGCCTTTGCTCAGCTAACCTCAATTCTCTTCCTTTGTCCACCTTGGTTGTTTGTCATTCTCTAAACCTCTTCTTCCATACTAGCTCCCAGTCCCTGCCTCCTGCATGTACACATGGCAATTCATGGTCCCACCCTCTCGCTCATCATACTCCTTCCACTTCTTTCTTCAGGTATATAATCACTAACTCCTAAATTCCACTTTAATCTACACTGCATTCAAATTATGTTTTCCTCTGCACTCTATCAACAGGAAGGTCCCTGAGAGGCACACATTTTGTAGTGCTTGGCTGTAATTACAGGAAGAATTATGTCTGTGCAGCCCTGAGTAGGTCCACAGCAGACGGGCTCTTCAGAGTGTTCAGCTAAATCTCTAGCAAGTCTTTTCTGAACACTTGCAAAATGGAATTTTTAAAATGTGGATAGATTTTCAGAAGAACAGCAGGAATATTTCTCTAGCATAAAGCCCCTCCACCCCTGCCAAATTTAATATTTTTACTTCAACAATTGGATGGAGTAAAACTTTTAAGGTAAAAACCTACATTTTTCAGCATGGGCAGCATAACACACTTTTGGTCTAGCCCTGTTCTCATAAAGGCTTACATTATTTTACCTGTAAATTGAGAAACAAACAAGAAAATAATCAGGCTATGGAAAAGCATCTGGTAAGAAATTTTTCAGTCCAAAACCCATTTGGGAAACTTATAAGTAGCTAAAAGAGGTGTCTGGAAGTGAGAAATGTTGGGACATCTTCACTTCAGATTGTGCTATCAGATCCAATCATATTATATACTGTTACAAACACTGTGTATTTATTGTCTCCAGTGGAATAACTTCCAAAGTGCCAAGCCTTGAAGCAACTTCAAGCTCTGTGTTTATAAAGATGAAGAATGTTCAAACAAAAATGTATGCATAAAAAAATGTTTTTTCAAATACATATTACCTATCATTCTCACAGAATTACTTAAGACTAAGGTCCACTTTTCCAACAGTCTGCAAAATTACAGTGTATATGATATATAGGAAAAATATGCTATATATTCTTATATACATACTAGTTATATACATGATAATTTTAAGGTTGTAGTCCTACCTGTTTTAATTTAGACTGCTCCTCACTCACCTAGCTCCAGGTTCCTTAGTAGTTACTCAATTCCAGACAGGTCAAACTTGAGGGTTTTGGGGGGGTTTTTTCCAGTTCACCTTCTATACATAGGAATGAAAAATTATCATATTGAAAAAGTGAAATGATTTCTCACCTTGAAGATCAGAATTGCCAATTTTTAAGCTACTTGGCAAGACTCAGTATGTCTTTTATTTTTTAACTCAAGATTCCCGAAAAATATAATTCAAATTTTCAAGGAAGTTAACGACTCCCACATCAGTGGATGTTATTGTAAAATGTCCTGCGTGAGTCCTCTGATGCCTTTTCCTGTGTTAGCAGTGGAGAGCTGGCTGGAGGCTCACCAGGAAGAACTCTCTGCTCAGGCTCTGCTGAGTCCAAGAGCACCAAGTCTTCCTGTACCTTGGATCTGTGGACATTAAGACTTTGCTTTTTTTTCTTGCTGGTAAAAGACCAAGTGATTCATATCCTCACAGTCAATGCAGCATGAGTTTGGATTGCCAGAGGGGCAGGGAAGATGTTGGGTTTTGTCAGGAAGCAGTGATTCTTGTCAACTGGTTTATCAAAAACTTTCTTCTCTGTGACTCTGCTTGCTGGGAATAATTACTGAGCAGATGAACTGCAGTGCAAAAGCTAAGTTCAGCAGTCAAAAAGGGAAATCTTATTTCCCCATCCCCAATGAGCTATTTGTGACCCACAGAGGCTTTTGTATGTGGATGACAGAGACGTCTTAAATTTGCCATCTAAGTCTACAGGATGTCTTCAGTTATGGTGGGCTTGGAGTGCCTGTGGTGGATGAGCGGGGACGGGAGCTGTTGCTGGAGCTGGGGAAATCTCCCAGCTGTGCATTCCAGACCCGGGTGAACCTCAGCTGCTCTCACATGCTGCACAGTTGGGCAAAGTCACTGCAAGTTCAGTTCCCTGGGCTCGCATAATGCTGTATCACACCGGTTGTGCTTTTAGGGATGACAAGCAAAGGAACATTTGAGCTGACATGGAGCCCCAGAACGTTTGGAAGCTGAGAACAGATATGGCCAAGGAAATTCAATTTTCGTTATGTGATCTGCAACTTAATACCCCTGCTGTTAAATGGCCATCCTTACAAAAAAACCTTTGCAAACACCTATCTGAGACGTTGATTAAGGTTTGCGCAATTGAATTCCGCTCTTCTGCAATTTGAAAACTATGTTTTAAAACAAGATTTCCTGTTTCCCAGTTGCCAGGTATGGGATTAATTGCAGGTAAATTTGTAATCAGTGCAGTGAACAGTATACCCTGGTAAGCTGAATCTGTCAATAGAATTCTTGCTTTGCTTAAAGGTCAGTTTTTGAAATGTTTCCTTTTAGAAAGTTGTAAGTTAAGAGTTCACAAAGCCATTGAGTCCAATAGGAAAGATGTATGTAAGGTCAGGTGAATCCATACTGCTCACTGCAGCCCATAGAGAGGGCTACACACAACAGTCTGATATAATTAGTACTGTCACTTTGTTTCATTACTTTAATTTACATAGCTTAATTTTGGTCACATAGATCAAAACACAATGAATTTTTTTTTTAAACATTCATAATGTTAGAGGTATTTTCACATCCTCAATTTCCAATGTAGAAACACAAGATCCACTAAACCCATGAGGGTTTTGCTCCAGAAAGATTATTTTTAGACATAGGCAAAATTTTCAAAATGGTCTAAAGCTTTTTAAGCCCAGTTCCCGCTGGCAATTAATGTCCTATTGATTTCAGTGGGCTTTTGGCTGACCAATCATTGAGCGGGTTTAGAAGTACATTTTATCTTCTACTTTTTGATTTTGCCTCATTTCAAAAACATTTATAATGACCAAGCTGTTGCAATCTTACACAGATACATACAGAATAAGGCAGTTGCATTGTTTAAGGGATCTGTGCCCTCATGTGTATAGTGTTGCTCTTCTTTCAAAACATCAGCATTGATATCTGACCCTCTAAACACCTGAAATATTGGCACGATTTCCTGGGATAGAGGGACTATCTGATCATACCTGCTAGCTGGAGAAATCACCAGTTATTAGCAGATTTGATCTATTGCATGTTCCACTGATCCTGATCTACTGCAAATTTCTGGTGTAGATTTCTTTTTTAATTTGGTCAAGATTGGAATAGAAGCAAGAAAAAATTATTTTGATGGTTCTTCAATAACCAGTACAAGTTGACCATGTAGTCTTGATTAGTTGTCAGAGAACTGGGCTCTATATCATGGAGAACACTTAGTTTTTGTTCTTTTCGACAGAGATAAGTTTCAGTCAATGCACACTGGACTGGAGCTATCTTTCAGCTAAGCTCAGGTGGCAACTGGAGTTTGCCTCAGGTGGCTACTTTTACATCTGTGTTAAGGCAGAGAGGGTAACCAGTGTGGAAAAAAACCCCTAACAGTTTTTGCCCTTTCTATACTATACTTGATCAATTAGATTTATATCTTATTGGTTAAGCAACCAGATCTATGCTGCAGAAACACCCCCTCCTGCCGCCCCCATTATTATAAACTCTAGAGCTAAAAGAAGGCAAATGCAACAAGGTTAAAAATGGGTTTCATTCTCATGCCCTATTTTCAGTCATTTGTTACTTAAAAATATAATTTAGACTGAATTTTTCCGTGCTTATCTTCTATAAACATTTATTTGTCACCTATTAGAATACTAGGGAGAAAAAACAGTCTCTCTTATGAAAGAATTCTTGCCACATTAAAAAAAAAGTTATAGACAATAAAAGTAAGAATTCAGAACAGAAACTGGCATGGAAATACTCCTTACTTTGGACTACATCATGCTGTAACTGTGAGGAAAACTAATTCTGAGTTAACTAAGCTTTAAGGATTCATAAGTTGGCTTTGAGCACCAGTAATGGTAGCTATAGTTAAAGAAAGGTGTTGTTATTGCACATAGTCTGTTGGTTTAGAAACAGATACTGCTTGGCAAAACTAGTCTGTAAGTATTGTGAAGTATTAAATATTCACAATTACCAAGTTATACTTCCAGCTTTTACCTTTGAAGAGAACTACAACTTAAATTATTTGGAATATACTGTGGCAGCTTGTGAATTTGCAAGCTGTGCAACAGGGGGGTGGTGACAGTAGTTGTAAATACACATTGGTTTGAATTCCAGCTGAGCACCTACCTTGTCTGCGATGCACATATGCACGTCTGTTTCTATAAGCATGTCTTGACATATTAGCTATTACAGCAGGAGAAGCAGCATGTGCAGTAAGTTTATAAAATGTTTCCTACCCTATTCAAACCTGCAGCTGCAGATTCCCTGATGTGTGCAGAACTGTGCTCACTAGAGCCCTATTCTGATCGGTTGTAGTAAGGTAAACAAAACTGTACAGAACTGTGGCCTACTCCAGAAATAAAAAAAAATATCTTAATTTTACTTAATATTTTTTGTATGCAGCTTCTTCTTCTCAGACCATGTCATCTTACACCAACCTTCTGATACAAATGCAGATAATGATACTCAGAACTGGATACCCATCTTCCCTGCAGAACATCGGGAAGACAAATCATTCATGTTTTGGCTCACATGCATGTAAATCATCACACTGCAGACCTCTATGGATGTCTAATATAGATGAAATATTACATGAATTTCTTTCTATAAGTCCATTTATATAGGTGCTTTCTGCCTTCAACAAACACCATTTTATTATAATGTGATCCTGTTGTTATAGATGTGGGTCAGGCTATTTTTATGTGTGCTTATATAACTCTATTTGTTCCCAGCTGAAACTTGGCTTACATTCCATAGAGAAGAGCAACCCTGTTACTTGCCAAAAGATTAAGTATTTTAATATAAATAAATATTTATGTATATATATAGCATATAGTCTTCTTGCTCATTCAGGTATATTTAGGTAATATCTCTTTTTCATTGGATTGATGCTCAGAGCTACCTCATCCAAGACAGGTGAAGTCAGAAATATTATGAATGGAAGGAGATCATCATCATCATCATGTAGAAGACAGTTTTTGACAAAAGTTTCTGGACTGAGAATTGCAATTTAAATATTCACATAGTCTATAATGTTAGGCATGTATCTGAATTCACTTTATAGTTAATTAAAAGCAATAAACTCTTTATGTATACATTTGAATCCCACCATAAGGAACGTTCTTCACTCCATTGACTTTATAGAAAGTCTTAGCTCCAAACTCAGAATGTAAGAGAGATGCCAGAAGTTAGCTGTTAAGAATAGCCCCTGGGTTGAGGTTTGTGCACTAACAGTACCCTTGCACATCATCATCACTGTGATTACTTCTGTGAGTAAAGTGAAGAATACGCATAGTGCTTTCAGGATGATCAAATATTTATGAAATTACTAGTTACATCCATGCTTGCCCAGATGAGTGGTGAGAGAGGAAGACACTTTATCTTTGGAGCCAGAAAAGTCCATCGCTGGTTTTTAGCCAACGATCAAAAAGTTCTGTGCTTACTTGGATGCTTACAAGTTTTAAATGTTCCCTGGGAACTTGCCAACACCCCTGAATGCATTATTTGTGGACTGCAAATCTAAAAGTCCTCCAGGTTTTTTTCTGGTTTAAATACTTGGAGGTTAGGTGAAATAGGGTAGGTATGCTTCCCAGTACAGTACTAAAATGATTATAATGATTACATGGTTCATGTTGCCATGCCACATCATCTTCTTTCTAAAATTTAAGCCACAGAGGATTTTCAGTTTGCAAAGAATTCCCTGGGGGGTAAGAAGCTAGGAGGACTCAATGTAAAGTGTTACGTGAATCTTGCCTTGAAACATGTGAAAATGAACTAGTTTCAGCAAAAGTATCTTTTCTGAAGTTCAGTTCCTCTTGAACGCTTAAGAGCATGCATTAGTTCTGTTATCACTGGATACTGAAATCAAATCATGTTGTGGGAAATGTAAATGTAAACCAACATGAGTAGACTCTTCCACAACAGGCATCAGCCTGCGCAGACTACTAACATATACAGTTCTATACTAAAAGCAAAAAGAATATCCTCCCTGCTTTGTTATGGTAGCCAGGAGACAGAATTCTCCACTAAAATGTGTTTACCAGACCTTGAAACCTACATCAAGCAGGTACTCCCACCTCTTACTATTGTGCGTAATCATTTTTCTAAGAATATTAGTACACATTCATCATTATTTTCTAGATAATAAATGAGATGTTGGCAGATTGATTTCCTAGCATGAGGGGTGTATTGGGTTTGTGTGGCAAGGTTTTGGTAGCGGGGGGGATTACAGGGGTGGCTTCTGTGAGAAGCTGATCAAAGCTTCCCCTGTGTCCCACGGAGCCAGTGCCAGCCAGCTCCAAGACAGTCCTGCCACTGGCCAAGGCTCAGGCCATCAGCGACAGTGGTAGCGCCTCTGGGACAACGTATTTAAGAAGGGAAGAAAAGTTGCAGTGGGCACAGAAATGGCAGCTGTAGAGAGAAGTGAGAACATGTAAGAGAAACAACCCTGCAGACTCCCAGGTCAGTGAAGAAGGAGGGGGAAGAGATGCTCCAGGTGCCGGAGCAGAGATTCCCCTGCAGCCCGTGGTGAAGACCATGGTGAGGCAGGCTGTCCCCCGGCAGCCCGTGGAGGTCCATGGTGGAGCAGATATCCACCTGCAGCCCAGGGAGGACCCCACGCCGGAGCAGGGGGATGCCCAAAGGAGGCTGTGACCTCATGGGAAGCCCATGCTGGAGCAGGGTCCTGCCAGGACCTGTGGACCCGTGAAGAGAGGAGCCCACGCTGGAGCAGGTTTTCTGGGAGGACTTGTGACCCTGTGGGGGACCCACGCTGGAGCAGTCTGTGCCTGACGGAATGCACACTGTGGAAGGGACCCACGCTGGAGCAGTGTGTGAAGAACTGCAGCCCATGGGAAGGACCCACGTTGCAGAAGTCCATGGAGTACTATCTCCCATGGGAGGGACCCCATGCTGGAACAGGGGAAGAGTGTGAGGAGTCCTTCCCTTGAGGAGGAGGAAGCAGCAGAGACAACATGTGATGAACTGACCCCAAACCCCATTCCCTGTCCCCCTGTGCCACTGGGGGGGGGGGGGGGGGGGTGAGTAGAGAACCCAGGAGTGAAGCTGTGCCCAGGAAGAAGGGAGGGGTGGGAGGAAGGTGTTTTAAGATTTGGTTTTATTTCTCATTACCCTACTCTGGTTGATTGGCCATAAATTAAGTTAATTTTCCCCAAGTCGAGTCTGTTTTGTCCGTGACGGTAATTGGGGAGTGATCTCTCCCTGTCCTTATCTTGACCCATGAGCCCTTTGTTGCATTTTCTCTCCCCTGTGCAGCTGAGGAGGGGAGTGATAGAGCGGCTTTAGTGGGCACCTGGTGTCCAGCCAGGGTCAACCCACCACAAGGGGTTAGCACATAGCTTAAAAGTCCAGAACGAAAACTCCCTTTTACTTACTGAAGCCACTATTTACATTTACATACATCAATCTGTGATAGCAGGTATATAGCCACAATGCCCACTATTCCAGCCCAGGAATTGTAAGATTTGACTCCACAAAGCCTGATGACTCAGGATTGGCGACAATGGAATATAAATTTCTCTGAATCTGAATAATCCATTTGTTGTCAGTCTCGGAAACAGGCCCTGTTAATGTTCTCTGTTGCTTGTCAAAGAGGGGAATGCTATTGCTGCGTGTCCAAGTGACACGATGTCACTGGAAAAATGTTATAAAGGACGCACTTCTGGTTGTTCTACAAGGGATGTTGGGCCTAACAGCAAACAGGAGATACTTTGTCTATTGCTTTAATTGCAGTCACATTTGGTAGGCCTAGCGGATACCTGTTCTGCTGCAATCCTAATTCTGAATTCTTAGGTAAGGAAAACTCTTCCCAATGTCTGAAAAAGCTTCGTTCAGTGTTTGCTACAGCCTAGCTGCCTTTCTGTTTTCCTTCTACTGCCTTTAACCATTGGCATCAGGCTTTTGCATTGGCCACTTCAAGGAGAAATCTGTCTGCTCGGAGTAAACCTGTGCATTATCCCACCTGCATCAAGCATGTATTGCCTGTTACATGCAATCTGTCTTACATCTTCAATAAAACGAAGGGGTTTATTTACTAGTTGAAACACACTCTTAGATAAAAAGTACTGAAAATTATGAAAGAAGAGTCCGCCTGCATGCTTTGAGTCATCTGATCTTATGTCTATTACAAGCAATATTTGGGATTCTTTCCTCTTCATCTGTTGCTGGACCAATTTATATTTTACTAGGAACATCCACATGTGGTTGTGAGTCACTAAGTCTGACACATGTTGCTCTAAAAACTGTTCAGTCGCTCTCCAGGGAGAACAAGTTAGAGCAAGTTTTCACCCTGCCATTGTGTCTTAAGGACCTCAGATGGGACTTCCTCCTCCTTTCCCCATGCTGCCAGGCTTTGCCATCCAATCAGACCCACAGGATGAGCTATTTATTCACTTCCAGATATTTTTCAGCAACAGCTATACATCTAGAAATTCTACCAACAATTATTAAAATAAAATTTTATATTGATATAAAAATTTGTTGCCTATTTCAACAGAATTGTTTTCCACATAAGGATTGCAGGGTGCAACCCTTTCTCATTCAGTTTCTGTTCCAAAGAGTGATGTTTGTTCCTGTTGTGCCTCCTCATCAACTTGCCTTCTTTGTGCATTTTTAAAAACACAGCCTTAGCTCTCAGAGCGGCTACTAGCTTTTGGATGACAGGTCTAGGTCTAGAGTATCCAGCTTGAACAGGCTTTCCAGCGTAATGCTCTGCTGCAAGGCTGTTGTAATCTTATGCATGGTCGGAGATGAAGCCTTTTGCTAAGGAAAATTATAATGGCCCTGATACACAGAGTGTGCCCACGCACCTCAGAAAAGAGCATGCAGTAATACGGGTCCATGTCAAAAAGAGCCCTGTGGTGGTTGCCCTCTTTCTCACCCAAAATCAAGATATTGCTCATTACTACCTCTTCATCTAGTAAACTCCGTTTTTAAAGACTGCAAATCTCCTGCTGTTCCAGCTTTGCCTGACGCAGGTTCCCTCCCTTCTTCTCCCTTTCCTTCCATGCCCCCTCACACTCTGTTTGCCCCTTCCCACACCACTTGTCCTCCTCTGTGGTAAGTCTCTCTTTTACTACTCCCCACCTTTCCCCTCCCACAGGACCTTTATTCTTATGATTTCTTTTGGCCTATCACCCGTTCCAGATCGCACAGTCTCTGCTGTGCCTTTGTACCCCTCCTCCCTACCACTCAAAACGGTGCCCTCTCCTGCTTCCTTCAACTGATTCAAGATTTTGCCAGTGCTCCAAGCCCTTCCCTAATGCCCAGCCCACACATCCAAGCTTCTAACTTCGGTCTTCTCCTGGCTCAAGAGTCCTCATCAATATTCCCAATAGAGGTCCTAATTTGCATTTTACCCACTCTTAGAAATTACTTTTTCTGGTATTACATCTTCTTATTCTAGTCCAATGCTTCCCAAACTTTTCATAGGCAATATTGCTCTGGTTTCACTTCTGCACTGACAATCCCATAACTTCCATACCTGCCTTTGAATTTCTTCAGGATGAAGACCACCTCTTGAAATCTTTTAGTGTTGCAACTTTGATAAAATCTTTGAAACACCCACTTTACAATGTCTCGAAACTCCTAGTCTGTAGAAACAAGCTCTCCAAGGCTGCACCTAGAGTGCATCCAGGTGCATATTGGGCTGAAACCTGACTGGAAAACACTGCAGTTTCTTTCAAGTACTCAGGCTCAAGTTTCCCTCCCAGGAAAAAAGACCATTGCGTACCCAAGTCTCACTCTGGTACGGAGGTGGGATGTGGCCAGGGCACACACTCAGGTTTGAAAGCTGGGATGTATTACCGGTTCTCCAGTTTAGCGTGGCACCTGAATCAACTTTGGTAATTATTCTGGGATTAGTGGCAAAACCCAGTCAGTTCTATTGATAATGAGTCGGCCGTTATTTCTTGACATCTGTGGGGACATCAAGTTGCCTGGAAAGGGAGAAACCACTGTTGAGGGAAACTGGAATCACGATGGACTGCAATTTGCCTGTCTTTCTTGCTAGACAGGCACATACACTATCTCTCCTCATCCCCAATTTCTTAAAGCTTTTACACGTCTATTTTCTTGGCTTAGAGTTTTAGATAGTAATATATATCACTTTTTTGCCAGTGATTGCCCTCATGCCCTCTTTCCTGTCTGTCCTCCTGGTTTGGCTTGGGGAAGAATCATGTGGCAGACTGGTTACTGTCACTGGTGAGAAAGGTCACACAATGAGCACACAGGTTGCTAGAAGAAGGGTGGTAATATGTCAAGTGCAGGCTATTTTTGAGAAATAAGGCCATCTTTAAGGCATCTTAGTCTGTATTGCAGAAGTCAAGACCCCAGAAGTGCCACATAATGCCACGTAATTTGGTAAAATGTAAATACTGATTCTCTTTTTCTCAGTTTATGTTTAGAAAATTGCTGAGGAGCCATTTGATCACATGACGGTATAAACCCAATATGCAAACTGAATCAATCATGTACACTTACTCTCCTCTCACCACCTTAAATGGTATTCCAGATTGGGATTTGGAAGCCATGTGTATGGATGTTCATGCACATGCTCTCAGAAGAATAATCAGCATTTGGCTACAGCACAAACACCTATTCAACAAGTTACAAGAATACTCAGAGAGAGACCAAATTTAGTTACTCCAAAATCTGTCATTAAACATACTGCCAAAATCATATTAAACGCCATACTTACATATAGAAAACAATTATTCAAAATTCTCTGTCTTCAGAATACAGATGGAAGTCTAGTGTTAAATAAAACAGCAACAGAACTAATCTTTAAAAAGCGTATTTGAATAATAGTTTAAACTATTTTTACTCAATAAATTTTTATTGATGAAATAATGGGTTTATTATACATCACGAGCTGCCACAATATGATTAGGGCAAGGATTGAAGAAGAGACAGAGAACAGAAGGTACCTTTATTAATTTCCCAGGTCCTTTTACTTTAATCAAAGAGCTATCCATTTGAAACTACTGATCCAATAAAGCAGCTATGTGCTGGTTCAAATACTCAGTTTCAGTCCGACTTCCAACATATATCGTTCAAGGAGCTCTTCCACCTGTGTCATCATTTTCTGTAAGGGGCTACACTCCTACGACTTCTGCAAGTAGATCTGATGAATTAGGATATAATGGGGTTTTACAACTTCTGAGTTTCCCTTTAAGATTTTCAAAGGAAAAAGGACAAAGTCTTTCAAGCATAAATAAAATAACTACTAGTAACTCGTCATTTGTATTCTTAGAAATGCATCTTTATAACAAGGGTATGGTACGCCCTCCCCCAAAACCTCAGTGTCATCTGGAGAAATAATCAGTACAGGTCAAGCGTCCTAGAGAGTTTTAAATAGTACCAAATTGCATCATTCCTTAAGTGTCTTCTGCAAAGCCCAGCTAATTTAATGCTACAATAGAATAATCTAGTTATTTGGCAACTATCTGCATAAAAACATTTCAATAACATTGGGAAATAATTTTCAGAAAAGCGCTGAATGACTTCAGTTGCAGTTTATTCTTTGTTTCTAACCCATAAATTTCCTCAACTAAGAGTTCACTGGTGGAAAGCAGGAATTTTCTTGTCCTCTACTATTCTTTGCGTCTGTGTTTTAGAATACTTTAAATGTATGTTATCGCTAATTATTACAATTAGGTTAATACTGTTTTCTGTAATTAGTTTCTAACGAACATATGTTCATTGATGAACACTGCAGCCTATATGCAATGCCATTTAAGCTGAAGGGGCATGAGAAATGCTCATCATAAAATAACTATCATGTATTGCGTTTAGGCACCAATCCCGCAAAAACTTGGGTGTGAGCCCCATTTTACTGCTGTGAGAAAAAGGTAATTTAAATAAACAGAAACTCTCAGGATAGTATGGCAGAAGTCTAAGCAAAGTCATGTCTAAATTGTTTGAGCATGGGCACAGCTTAAGGGAGGAGAGTTGTCAAGTTTGATTCTTATATATTTTAATACGCATTCTAAAGTAAATACTCTACTGAACAGAAGCTGAGACTGGGAAGCCCTGTCAGAGGAGGACCACCTCTATCCTATGTCCAGTGCAATGATGTCCCCATCATGGGGATACTACCGTAATACAGTATATACCCATAATAGCGAAAAGGTTGTATTTGGTCTCATATGAACCATTTTTTTAGTTATTCTGACTTTGTAGGTGAGCATTTTTTGCCATGCATTCATTTCTATTGATATTTAATGCTGATATTTATTCCTGGATATTTGTTAGTATTTATTAGTATTTCTGTTCTAGTAATTAGGGCCAAAGCTGGCACTGGAACTGTACAAGGGAGTGTATGTAAAATCGAGAGAAAGTTTGGGCATTGATCACTACTAGGATTAAGAAAAGATATATTGAGATTTCATAGTTATTTTAACAGTATGCCAAACTATTAAAAATTCAAAATGCACTTGGCCAGTTTTTGCCTTGAGGACAGAGTTGCCCTAGGGAGATATTCTGTGGTCAGCAAAAATATTTAGTATTAGTATAATTAAGATTGTTTGGTGTTGTTTCATACTTTGCCTGAAACTATATAGATACATATAAACACAATTTTTTTTTAAAGTATCATATATACAACCCATTGCAATCCTCCAGCCTCCCTCTGCTTCAGCCTAGCGAGGCCTCGTGTAGGTCTATTTCACGGAACGTTCTTTTGCACAACAGACCTCCTCCTAGGTGGAGGAAGCCCAGCCTGGCCAACCCCATAAAATAACCGGGGCCTTCAGTGTTCACCGTTTTCTGAACAACAACAAGTGACGGCAAATAAATGCCGAGGACAGTATTTTTCTTTGGCAACACGGGGCAACGGCGGAGAGAATTCGGGCAGGTGGCACGTTTGAAACTACTTTTAATTTGCGAGCTGGCTAGGTTTTAAATGAGGGGAGGCCCATTGCAAGGAACGTTTCCGTGCTGAAGGAGCCCCGGTATTTCTGGTAGGGCGGGAGGAGCGCGGCGCGGCGCTGCCCGGCCTCGGACCTTTCACCCCACGGGTAACCCCCCTCACCGGCAGCTGCGCGGGCTGTCCTGTGTGTCGTCCGTCGTCCCCCCCCCCCCCGCGCAGGACCCGCACTTCCATTGCCGGTGCCTAACTCTCCGCGCTCTGCCTCAGGTCGGGTTTACGCAGAGGATGGGGGCCAAGAGCCGCAGGCAGGCGCCCCCCGGCCTCCCGGCGCCCACCGCCCGGCCTCACCAGCACCTGGCGGGACCGCTGGAGGAGCAGACACACCCCCCCCCCCCCCCCGAAAAGTGCAAGGCATGATTTTTGAGAGCGCCCAGAATAGCGGCGCGGCTGCCGCACGAGTCTCCTTTATTATTCCTCCGGCGTCGGCGGTACGCGAGGGGAGACGGTGCGCCTCGGCCGCGGCCGTCGCTGGTGGCTGTGTTTTCGGCGAGGGCGATGACTGCCGCCGGCTGCCGGTTGCCGGCGGCTGGGGCGCAGCGGCAGCGCGGGCGAGGGAGGAAGAGCGGCGGCGGCGGCGGCGGCGGCGGCGGCAGTTTCCCCTTTCCCCAGCCCTGGCTCGGCGGGCGCATGCTCACTGGTGCCCGCAGCCCTGGACCATATTTGTCAGGACTACTCGAGAGACGGAGAAAGAGAGAGAATTTGGGGGGGTAAGGAGCGGCGGGTTCCGATCTGATCCGCAAGCCGTTTAGGGAGCTGCGATGGCAAAGGCTGGTGATGGGTTTTAATTTTCCCCCCTAGGCGAGGATGAAAGTTAGGGAGAGCGCGAGAGATAAAGGGAGAGGCGCACCTCCTCTCCCTCCCTTACGAAACGTATCTGGGGAAGGGGAGGGGGGCTTCTCCCCCACCACCTCGAGCAGAAAGGATGGAAGTTAATGCCGGGGAAAGTGGGCAAGTGACTCGCAAGTGGCTGGGGAGCGGCTGGGGCACCGGGGATCTCACTAAATCATAAGTGTACGAGTGTGAAAGAGGAACAAAAGAAAGAGAGAGGTGCCTGGTATTTCTTTTTTCTCTTCCCAAACACATGAAGGGAGTACATGTATATATATATGCGCTATATATTTATATACATACACAGGCACGCACGCACGTATGTGTATGTACATATATATATACACATAGACGGGGGAGGGAGCTGTGGAAACGTGTTTGGGGGGGCCTTTTTTTGGGGGGGGGGGGGGAGGGGGTTCCGAAGGGAGGGGGAAGGGAAGGGGAGAGACATTTTGCAGACTTGCCCCACCAATGAGCTTGTCAGTTGGCTCCATTTAATGACACTTACGGGGCACCGCCGCGCCGTTGGGAACAATGTGATGCGGGTGCAGCGAGGGGGGGTGGTGGGGTGGTGGTGCACGGGTGTGCGTGTGTGAGCGCCGGGCGGGGAGGGAGCGGAGCGGAGGGGAGCGGAGGGAGGGGGCTCGCTGCCACCCGAGCCCCCCCCTCCCCAGCCCCGGCTCTTTGTTCACACAGGCTGAAGGACGGGGAGAAGTGCGGGCTGCGAGGGGGCAATGCGCAGCGGAGAGGGGTGTGAAAAAGCCCCGGGTTTTTTGGTCGGAAGCGGCGAGAGGTGGCGGCTGCCGGGATATACCGGTTGAATGTGCCGTGGGTCCCCATGTGCGAAGGCCTCTTCAGGGCGCAGCGGAGAGAGTTTGTATTTTCCGTCGCTCCTGCACTTTGTGTGATTGTGTGCGAGAGATCTTTAAAATATAATCATCTCCCAATTTCCGCCATTTTGGGGAAAGTTTGCACACACATACACATACCAAAAAAAAAAAAAAAGCAGCTCCTAGCAAATTTTTTTTTTAAAGAGGCGAAAAAAAAAAAAAGTCTTTTGCTCGAGTGCTCAGTTCCTGCCTCTGTGCGGTGCGTGCGCCGCGCTCGCTGCGGCAGACATGTGAGGCGGCGGGGGAACGGCCCCTGCCCGCTCCGGGCTGCGTGCGGCGGCGGGGGCCGGTGCTTGTCAGCGCTGCCGGCTCCGCGGGCTGGCCTCGGGGGGCTCCCGGAGGCCGGCCCCGGGGTGCCGGCGGTGTATGTGAGTGCACATACACGTGAGTGGGTATTTTGCTGAGGAGGGGGGGGGCGGGGGGGGGAGGGAATAGGACACGGCTTTTCTGTTAAGTTGCGCGCTCTCGCCTGAAGTGCGGCCGGGGTGGGGGAGCGGCCCCCGCGCACACGCCCGTCTCTCTCTCCCCGGCTCCGCAGCCGGTGCATATAACAACAGGATATAGGCACACTTGTTCTCGCCAACGTGTGTGTGAGGCGGTGTTTTTTTCGGTGGGGGGACGGCAAAAGCGATTTTTTGGGGGGGGGGGAAGTGGGTGGGTAGCGGCGGACGACGGGAAGGCGCTCCCGCGGAGCGGCCGCCCGCCCCCGGCCGGGGCTGGGGAGAGGCCGGCGGGGCGGCAGCGCCTGGGGCGGGGGGGGCGCCGTGTCGGGGCCGCAGCGGTGCCCGCTCCCCACCCCCATGTTTCCCCCCCCCCCCTTCCCCGTCGGAGCGGGCGCACACGAGAGCGTGAGAGAAAAAGTTGGAGCGCGGGGCCGGGCGCTGGCGGCGGCGGGGCCGGGCGGGGGCGAGCCCGAGCCCTCCGGGGAGGCGGCGTGTGCCGGCCCCTCCCGCGGGAAGGGGTGACTTCTCCGCCGAGGGTAGCCCGGAGATCGGCTGCGGGAGCAAAGCCCCGCACTCCCGTAAAAAAAAAAAAAAAAAAAAAAAAAAAAAAAAAAAAAAAGAGCTCGCCCCCCTCCTCCTCCTTCGCGCTGGGGGAGGGGAGGAGGGAGGAGAAGGTAACATTTCTTTTTTTTTTTTAGATTTTTTTTTTTCTTTCCACTCGGAGACAGCCTCCTTTTCCCGGATCTCGGTCTCGGCGGGTGGAGGGGGGTGGGAGGAGAAAAAAAAAAAAATAGCAGAGGACCCGGTAAACAAGCAGAGTCCCTCTCTCGTTGTGCAACTTCCTCAGGAACACTCAACACCCAGTTCCTCTCCCACCGCCGCCCGCACCGCGCTCGCCCCCGCGCCGGGGCAGGGGGGGCACTCTTTCCCCGCTCGATTTAATTGCCCGGGGGGGGGGGGAAGGGGGGAAAAAAAAAGGCAAATTCAGGGGAGAAAGGGAACAACTTGAGAACCGCTTTCCCCGAGCGCTTCCCCCGAGGAGCCGGCCGGGACGGGCGGGCGCTTTTGTCTCGCTGGTTCTGCCCGAGGCTGGGGAAGACGCGGACCTGAGCCCGGGTTTTCTCCAGAAAGTTTCAAGTGCAGCAAAAAACACGCCGCAAAACTGGCCAAGGAGGGACCTCTGGTGGTAGGCCGCCGGCTGCCGGCGCCGGGGAGCGGCGGCCGCGCCCGCCGGGCCTCGCCGCCGCGTTCCGGCTGCCGCTCCTCCGCGCCGCGCCGCGCCGGGCGGGAAGGAGGGAGGGCCGGCCGGTTCCGGGGCGGCCGCTGCGGCGGCCCGCCGGCTCCCAGGCGCCGCGCCGCGGGCCCGGGGCCTGCCGGGGGGGCGCGCCCCGCGGCCCTGTCACTTGTCCCGCCAGAGAGCGCGGTCTGAAGCCCCAGTGAGTAAGGCGTCTTGGGAGGGAGGCCCCTGGACATGCAGCGGCCAGCCTCGCCGGGTGGCGAGGGTCCCAGCCTCTTCCAATTACCTGCGCTTAACAGCATGGCGGGTGTAAGCTTTACGGTGGAAGGTAGCGGGAGTTATGTTTTCAGGTTTGTTCTATTTTCTTTTTAATTTCCCTTGTATAGTTGAGTGGCGTCGGACTGACCGCTTTTGCTGTTTGTTTCTACTCGTGGATGGATGCTCGGTCGTGGGTGCTAAAAATCAGGTGGTGGCCGTAAATAAAACTGGTGGTACAAGAACTTCAGGGTGTGTCCTTTTAGGAAATAGTCTATGTTCACAATCACAGCACAGTGATCTTAATGCAAATTTAAAAGCCGTTCAGGAAACCAGTGCTTTTTACCGAGGAAGTTATCCCATTCCCAGAAGTTTATATGATGAACATCTGTGAGAGAGAAACTGCCTGAAACTAGCGGCTGAAGGCAGTAAAGCACTCCTCTTAAATCTGGGTGGTGCCAGGTACTCCTTTTTTCCTGGTGTGACTCCAGCGGCTTTGACTGTGGTCCAGTTGGTCTTCTCGTGAACTGGTGCTCTGATGAAGGTGGCTGAAGCAATCATCTTCTTGGATGTTTTTTGTTGTCAGTTGGGCA
This sequence comes from Astur gentilis, assembly GCF_929443795.1. Classification (NCBI taxonomy): domain Eukaryota; kingdom Metazoa; phylum Chordata; class Aves; order Accipitriformes; family Accipitridae; genus Astur; species Astur gentilis. The sequence goes on from NC_064884.1 coordinate 22,877,694, forward strand.
ATTGCAGTGAACTCTGGTTTTGTTCGTTGTGGTGTATATTTCACCTTCAGTTCAATGAGTTTTTCTAGACTGTTGCTTTTAGAAGTTCTAATAAGAAAATGATTATGATGAGTCCTTTTCCTCTGATCTGTTCAGTTTTATTGGGCATCACGTATTCTGTGAAGAGAGATGGATGACTTTTTGTGGGCTATTCCATTTACTCTTTGGGTTTTTTAATACTGCTGGTAAGTAGGGTGATGGATTGTGAGCGATGGGTGTGAGGAACCAGTGATTATCTGGCATGGGCCTTACTGAAAAAATTACAGCATGTGTGTAGTCGTAGCTTATTAGTGCTCCAGTAGTAGGACCGCTCACCACAATGGGAGGAAGATAGGAGCTCTTTATGAATTGAAGAGAAGGGAAAGTCTATAAATGCAGTAACCTGCTGAGTGTATTTAGGAGCTAGAAAAAGGTCAATTAATTGTTCAAGGACAGCAGAGCTCATGGAAGCTGCGAAGAACCAGCAGAAGAGGAGGGCATGCGTCAGACAAAGGGAGCGTTCAGAGGTATATCGAATTAGCTTGGGGTGAGAAATAACAATCTGAAATAGGTCAGGTGATACTCAGTGTGAAGATTTGGTGCGCCACAGTTCTTCTCAAGGAGGCACACATAAACAAAGGCAGAAGTTTTCTGTAACTTCCTGTGCCTGCTTCAAGGAATTAAGACAAGGCATAGGATTTCAGAGCTGTTGTACTCAAGTCTTACTATCTGAATAGGTTAAACTTCCACTCAGAACTGCACAGACAATAACAGAAATAAAGGAGTCATGAAAGCGCTGCAGAGGAAGTAGTTTTTGGTGTGAGGTACAGGTTCTTTATAAACAAGATAAAACTTATCAGTGTTAAGTTTCGTTAAGTGATGGGATAGCTTTGGTATTGGGTAACTATTGTTATTATAGTGTTCTGTGGATATTTGAAAATGAGGTAGTAGATGAAGGCTGTGTTACCCAGTTTCTAGCAGTGGTACGGCAACACCTATGTTAGCTTGCTGACAGAGACCAGACTCAGGTGAGGACAGTATGAACCTCCTTCAGCACTGGTGCAGACTCGGGCTTCACAGCATGTTGTAATGCATCTGTGGCCAGATTCTTTCTGTGAGGAAAAAGGTTTGAAGCAGAAGTATTGGGGAGCAGGAACAAACATACGCAGTACTTCTGGAGAATCTAGCAGGCAGAAGAATAGCAACAGATAAAATAAGAGGAAATCTGATCCGCTTTCTCTTACAAGTGATAAGAATGGCAAAGAATTTTAAGCTGTGGTCGCTTTGTGAATACATATATAAGCTATCTATCTGTAAAATAACTTACTTGTAATAAACTTCATGAGCAACAGGCAAAATAGTGAAATTTACTCAAACAGCTCTTCAACACACAGAATAGAAACATGGCAGAACTAGTAAAGTAGTTCCTAAACAACAACAAAAAAGATTTTGAAGGAAATGTGTAACCTGCAGATACTTCTTTTAATGAAACATTGAAATAATTGAACCATTAAACAGGTACAAAGCAAAGCATATAATAAAACGTGGTGGATAGCCTCAAAGCATTCTACCATTTCCTGCCCTGTTCCTGTTGTGGTTGTTTTTCTGTAAGTGAAGAGTCAGGTGCAAATAGATGAAGGGTGAGCAAGAGACAAGTGTGGCGTGCACCCAGCTAAAAGAGAGGATTGTGAGGAGAAAAGCAGGGCTCACCCCGGTGGGTTTAAAGTTGGTTGGCTTTGCTTTTGCTGTCATTGTGAAGTCAGCTTAACACAAAGTCTGTCTGAAATAGAGGGAGCTTACATTGCAAGGGGTAATTCAGCTTCGGCAGTGTAACAAGTCAGCCCTGGTAGTATTCACATTCTTACGCGTTAAATAAAGCTGAAGCTGAGTATCCACTTGTCCCCTGGTGTCTAGAAGTTAGTGGATTTGCAGCTTTGGTACACTGAGTTGTCCCCTTCTGATCCACTTCATTTTCCTGATTTATTGTGTATGGAAAATGTGTCCCTTTAGCCCATGGGTGCTACATCAAGCAGCCTCCTCCGTGGAGGTGCCCAAAATAACCATCTGTGATATTAGGACAAAAAACTCACCTGTCACCTTTGTTCCTGAATATCCATGAGCACTGGTGTTACGCAGCCCTGTGGGGAAGAGGGACCGTGGCTTGGCTCCATAAGGACATCACCTCCCTTGGGACCTCTGTCCCTTGGACCTCATCCTTGGTGCCACTTGCTGAGACCTCCTCTGGTTCCTCATGCCCAGTTTTGCCTCCTTACAGAAGCTGTCGGCTGGGGAGAGGACCAGCATGGGGCAAATCTGCCAGGCTGTTCTGTCACGGTGGCTACAGAAATCCTCAAAAGTAAAAATAAAAATAGACAGGGATGCATAAAAAGAAAAGACACACTATTGCAGGCAGGTTATGCCAATCTGGCAGTTCTGACTAGTGGCTTTACTGCTGAAATCTCTTCTGTCTGCTGCCCGGTGACCTGGTATTGAGTTGGCTCCACTGGTTAGAAATCAGACGGACATTTCACAGGTGGCATCTTAGATTTACAAAATTCAGGTAGGTGTCAGGTAGTTTTTTAAAGCACTAAAAGAAAGAATCCTGTTACTACTTTTCGACGTATTCAGTACATAACCTTATAATTATTTCAAAAACTACTTGTAAGTTTAATTGGCATACTCTCTCCTGTTTCTTGCTTTACGTCTTCAGAGAGTCTTTCACTGGATGAAACTATCTCATTTTTAGTGCTGTTATTCTCATTAAGTATCTCCTCTGTAACTCACTTATTGTTGAACCAGTTGTTGAAAATCAAGGTTTTTCTAAAGGATGTGTCTAATCTTATTGTATATGCTTGCTTATTTTAATGAATTTATTACCTATGTCTAAACCAAAGTTAATGTTGAAATATGAACATGCACCATGCTCTATAAATGCTATAGCTTATGGCTGTGAAGGCTGAGATACAGTTACATTCCTAATAGTGGATTTTGGAGATGCTTTTGGAAGATGGCTGTTCAAGTTCTTACTATTATATCCTTTCCTTCACATCAGATGGCATTCAGTGACAGGCATCGGGACAGTACTGTAGTTACTTTACCCCTTATTCATCTAGTATTTTTACTACTTTTCTGGAAATGTGGCAACAGAAATGATAGCAGATGAAATCATTATGGAAGGAGTTATACTAGTTCAGAGAACGTTCTGTAGTTTTCTTTGTTCTGTGCTTTAGATGTATACATTGCAATGATTTCATAGTTTTTTAGTACCTCATTGCTGTAACAATTTAATTGGTCTCTATCTCCCTCCTTATTATCATTAGTAGAGGGATATAGCCCTATCTTTCATCTGTTCAAACTCAGCAAAGCTGGAAACAGGTATTTTGTTAAATCTAATTCCTTTTGGTAAATTAATTTCTATCTGCATTGCCCTGTGACCTTTTCATCCCCACCAAGAACACTTCTGAAGGCTGCAGAATGCAAAAGTACAGATTGTGCCTTTGATGTTGAGTTAATTTTAAAAGGAAAACAATAACAAATACCTTATCAACCAATAGAATATATCGTTACTGCTGATTGTTATGTGAGGAAACTTTGTTAGGTGTAATGTAAGTTAAAATCTGTATGTTTTCTTGAGAGAAGTATGCCCTGAACATTTCTGTTACCAAAGTTTTGGGGTTTTTTTACTTTCACAGTTTACATCCTGCCTAAGTAGGCTAGGCTCTAAGATTTTATTTTTTTTTTCTCATGTGATTTTTTTCCCAACTGTTTCTGTTACAAAGTGTGTCTATAGTGGCACTATTGGGAGACACCAGCATCTGATGGAGTAGCTGTCTGCTGCTCCTCACTCCCTGGGACAGCGGCCACTGCGAGGAGGTGTTTCCCCACAGCCTCCCAAGTCTCTTGCCATCTTCGGTCATGCCTTCTGCAGAAACCATTGGAACGTGTTTTCTGTAATAAATAAACCACAGGAGGGTTGAGTGAAGTGTCCTCTAAATAGGGTGGTAATTTAAGATTACTTAGAAACTTCAGTTAATACAGAACACAGCTTTGTGTTTGCTTAGCCAGGCTAATCACAGAGAGCTCCTTACACCAATGTGCTTAAACCAGCATGTTTCATGTCCTCAAAATTTCACGGGTTTCTGGATAGATCCAATTTTTCAGCCACTCCTTAGCAGCTTGGGTTTTGTGTTCTTGAGAGAACGCCTGCACCTCTGCCATCGTGCTGCAGTTCAGTTTGGTGGAAGCCTGCCTGAATTGGTCTGCTGTGGTGTGGAAGGCTGGATGCTTGGTGGTTGCACCATGTTCTCGCGTCAAACAGGTGTCGTCCAAGTTGTACTGCAGGAGCTGCCCTGAGGTAGAGTGGTGGATTTTGCCTGGGAGTGATTTTAAAAGATAAGGTCTATGGCTTTGGGGAATTTTTCAGTTTGCACTAAATTTGTTTAGATTTATTGGCGTTTTTTAAATTTTTTTTTTTGTGCATTGGTGGTATGGTTTTCAATACTTTCTCATAGAGGATTACTGAAATTAGAGATGGAGAAGACACGTTGAGTCACGTGATTCTTCTTACTTCAAACTTGTTACGTGAAGTATGTGAAGTTTTCTCAGAGAGCCTTCTGTGAACCCTACCTATCATATAAAATGAAGGGGAATGCAGAAGCTTTCACCCTAAGTAGTGGTTACTGACTGAGGTCCAGCTCCTGTTATCCTGTTGATTTTGAGTAGTGGCTGTAGTTTAAAAAAAAGTACTTGTGGAGTAAGGTGTTGCTCAGGGTTTTAAAGAATTCTGCTAGAAATGAGGAGGAAACCAAGGAGAAATACAAAGGGAGTCCACATTGCAGGCCCAAAACCAGAGTAGTATCTGTAGTGTTGGTGTTACAGTGTTTGGCATAATTTTTCTAATGAAAAAAAATGTAAATTTGATTATTTTTCCATAACAGAGTTAACGAGCTAAGCATTTTTCTCCTCAAACTTTCAGAAAAAGCTTCTAGATGACCTGAGTTTACTTCTGCTTGGTTTGCATCTTTTCTTGTTATCTGCGAGTAACAAATACCACTTAGTCTTTTTTTTTGTGGAAATTCCAGATTTCCAGACAGTATTAATAGATATTTGCAGATTTTGGGAGTGGGACCTAAGTTTGAAATCAGATTTTAGAAAACAAGGTCAAGCACTTTGGAAGCTTTCTACCTATTTGAATTTCAAATACTAATACTTGCAGCAAAAGTTTGCAGTCTGCAGACAGAGTATGAGGCTTACAAAGTGGTTGTTAAAAAGTTCAGAAAGTGTAAATTTGAAAAGGGGTGATCTTTTTGCTAATAGTTCACTAATCAAAGACAGAGCTAATTTTGCTGCAGATTATTTCAGCTGCTGGGCATAGTGCAGAAGTTTTTCAGAAAGAAAATAAATGTGTCAGATTTCACATTGAACAAATAATAAGTTAGGTGCCAGGCCAGAGATTTAAAGATTGCTGGGTTTGTAAGAAGTGGGAGGGAAGAAGGTGGTGGTAGTCACAACTGGCTGCTAGGAACATTTGCAGTTCAGTGCAACTGACGCTGTCTTTGTGGCAGTGACAAGGGGTGTGCCAAAGCCAGGGGTCAGTGACAAGTGTTATATACCTCTGTTGCTTGTGGAAATTATTAGGGATAAACTCTTACCGCAGAGGAGGATGTCCAAATCCACTATTTCTGAAGATAAATATTCTCTCCTCTCCTTTCACTGTTCTGAAACAGAGGGATCCAGTAAAATAAAGTCCTGCGAAGCAGTATTTTTCTCTGGTGTATATGTGCTTCTCTACATGTGAATAAATTTCACAAATGCAAATTAGAATGTAGTGAAACTGTATGGAAACAGTCAAGGAGTATTTGGGTGTCCTGAGTCAGACAGTGAAAATGAAGGACAGTTTCAAATTAATTTTGAAATTCTAATTTGAACTTGCTGAAGCATTCACATCAGCATGTTATCCAGTATTAAGGAGAAACAGTTCCATTAATCAGTGCTTAATGTATTTATTATAGGCATGCACTCATGTCTTGCCTTTCCCAGAACAAATGTTTTTCTTAGGTGTACTTGAGGTATGTTTTCCCTATGTCAGTTTATTTGCAGTTTGAAATTTTTCATTTCTCTCCAATACAGCCTCAATAATAGCTTCCTAGTGTATGAAACAGGTGTTATTTTTTAAGGTTTTAAAAAGATTTCACCATGCTTTTATTACATTAGTGTGTATTATCAGCATTGTCATTAGTTGTCCTCATTGCCAGTGTGCTGAGGGAAGCATTTGATACTAATCTATGGAGTGCATTTAAAGAAATGTCTGGTGATATAAGCATTAAACCACTTGCAGCGTTTTCAGATAAAATATTTTTATTTTTTAATTTTTATTTTATTGTTTTTTTAGTACATGCATCATGAATGAATCTGCCTCTAGTGGAAATGGTCAAGAGTTTGATGTATTTAGTGCTATGGATTGGAAGGATGGCATAGGTACTCTGCCAGGAAGTGATCTAAAGGTAAGATATGTAATTTTTTTATTAAGTGAAATAAAAATGTTAAATGCCAAAATAATGCATTTCACAAGCTGGTGCGTAGGTATCTGCTTTTATGAATAAAACATGAATCTGCAGCTCTGAGTTAAGAGATTGTAGCCTGTTAGCTTTTAGCTCTGGAGTTTCTTGATTCAGTTTCTGATGCTGGCACCGACAGCCGTCATCCCCGTAGGAGCACATAAATTAGCACTGCTATAGACAGAAGTAATCAAGTGCACAAAATCCAAAAGAAATCTCAGAAGTTCAGTGTGAAAATTCAGTCCACTTAGAGCATTGTATTACTGTATCACTAAGAATCTTTATACTGTCATTGACTCTCATGATCTCATGGTCTTAGATCTTTTTATTTCTAAAAATATTTTTGCTGTGCTTTAGTCATGTGGGTGCCTAGAAAAATGAATAAAGCGAGTGCTTCTGAGCTTGGCATAGTTGAGAAATTTGAATGATACTGGAATAGTACTGTTAATAACATTTTTCACACTGGTTGTATTTACTGAAATAAATTGTTATAATTTTATTTTGTTTTCAAAGTATTTTATGTATTTTTTTAATTTATCTGATACTTTTTACTGTGTTATCAGAAGATGTCCTCTGCTGCGTTAGCTAAAAATACAGTTTCGATATTAAACTTTTATTGTAGCTATTTCCTGTTGATTGTAGTAAATATTTTCCTATCATTCCATTTAGACTAACATTGATCAGGTTTTCTCATAGTTTATTTTTTAAAAGGAATCTCAGAAGAAAATGTGTGTTTTTTTAATATCTCTTGGTGCCTGATACAATTTCTGTTGTTGAAGTGAAGAGTCAAAAAATGTTTGAAATTCAGGACGTACATATTGAGAGCGTGTGTGGTTGTTGGTTTTTTTTATTTTTTTTTTTAATTTTTTTTTTAAAAAAAATCACAAAATCATAGAATAGAATCACAGAATAATTTTCTTTGGAAGGGACCTCAGGGCACCACCTCTGAGCACCCCAGACCTCAGGCCGGCTTAGGTCAGGTTGCCCAGGGCCTTGTCCTGTACTTGTCCTGTTATCTCCAGGGTTGGAGATACCACAGTCTCTCTGGGCAACCTGTTCCAGCATTTGACCACCCTCAGAGTGATTTTTTTCCTTTTAAGGATACTTTGTTGGAATGTCACCTTTTGCAGTTTGTGCCTGTTGCCTCTCGTCCTTTTACTCTGCACATCTGCGAAGAACCTGGCTCCAACCCCTCTATATCCTCCCATTAACTACTGGAAGGCAGCAGTAAAATCTCTCCTTCTGGTCGTAAGACCAAGCAAACAAGTTTGCTCAGCTTCTCCTTGCATGTCATCTGCTACAGATCTTACTTGTTTTGGCGGGCATCCGCTTGACTTGCCCCGGTATGTCAGTGTCTTTCTTGTACTGGACACAGTAGTCTGCATATGGTCTCATCAGTATTAAAGAGAGGGGTATAATCAATTCTCTCGACCCTCTTGCTGGGTCTGGGGAGCAGCCCTGGATGCTCGGGTCAGCCTTTGCTGCCAGGGCACATTGCTGACTCCCGTTCGACTCGTAGGTTGTCTTCTGCAGAGCTGCTTTCACGTAGTCGGCCCCGGGGCTGTGCTAGGGCACACAGCTCTTCTATCCCAGGTGCAGGGCCTTGCGTGTGCTTTTGTAGACCTTCACGAGATCTTGTTAGCCCATTTCTTCAGTGTGTTGAGGTCTTTCCGAATAGCAAGCCTGCCCTTCAGTTTATCAGCCACTCCCTCTAATTTGGTAATTTGCTTTATGCTGCCTGTACACATACAGAAGCCTTTCTTGTTGCCTTTGCTAGTTTCTTCTCCAACTGAGCTTTGGGTTTCCTAGCGTTTCCCTTGTTTCACCACCTGCTTACTTCCTTTTCCATTTGAACTAAGTCAGGAGTCCCTAGTTCATTGATGTTGGCCGTTATCCACATTCATTTAACTTCTTGCACACTGGCTTGCATCATTCTCCTGGTGTGAAGTCCCTGGAGAGATATCCAGATTTCGTGGGCCTTTTTACTCCTTAAAGCAGTCTTCTGTATGATCCTGCCAAGCAGATCTCTGAACAAGCCAAAATCTGCCTCTCCTGAAGTCCAGTGCTGCTGCTTCAGTATTTGTCTTGCTCGTTTCTTTCAGGATTTCAGACTTCACCATCTCATAGTGGCCGCTGCCAAGGCTATCATCAGCCTCCACATCCCTGACCAGTTCTGTATTTTTTAAAAAAGTCCAGGCTTTTAAAATTCCTTTCTATTTTAATAAGCAACATTGTGTGAAAGCCAAATGTAATATTGAAATGTTTGAGGAATACAAAAGGGAGCAATGCAGGAAAATATAATAGTCTCATATAAATCATTGGTACGTGCTTTGTTCAGTTCTGGTTACCTGATGTCAAAAGAAACAAAACCAAAGCAAAGCTTGGGTCGTTAATTAGAGGAATGGGAAAGCTTCTGTACAAAGTGAGGGAAGGGACTGGGAGGTGTAGCTGAGGGTAACTTCAAGAAATCATGTAAGAAGATTCTTAACTATGTCCTGTTCGGGAAAGCATGAGCTTCATTTTAAGGTTGCTTTCCTGATTTCTTTATTTGTATTTGGAAACAAACAGGTATTTGATTTTTGGACAGAGATTCTTTCTTTGGTCCAGGCATTTGGGAAGATGCAGTCAGAAGTGCGATAGTAATGTACCCAGAGTGATGAAAGATACAGAGAGAATTGTATCATTCATTCTGGCAGCTCATTCTGGTGTTTTTTTGGTTTTGTTTTTGTTATTTTTAATACAAAAGCCAGGGGTTACTGGATGAAATGAAAACACTGAAACCATTCTAACACTGAAGGAAGAACATTTTCTAACAATGCAGAATTAGCCTGAGGAGATCACTGGACCAGGGAGCATCAAGACTCTGTGAAAGACTAGGCCTTTATATAGATACCAAAACAATTCGAGCTGTTAGAAAAGCAAGGATTTTTAAGCTTTCAAGATAATTGTAACAACTCGTTTTTCAGGGCTGTTTCTAAATACCGATGGCTAAAAGGGTGACTAATCCCTTGAAACTGCAAATGTGATCGTGGAAGATACGTTATGCTCTTTGCAGAATTCTCAGAATAGCGTTAATGTGGATGATTTACCTGAACTGTCCTGATAACAGAGTATTTTAATACTGTGTCTTGAACCTAAAGAAAAATGGCCTTACATAGCAGTTACTTCTTGTAAGCTTGCACGTGTCTTTCAAAGATTATAATAGATTTGTTCCACTAAAGATACCAAACCATTGCCATGTATTTACATTGAAATGCAATTGAAAAAATCGGTGAAAACACTGTAGTAACAAGATGCACAAATCCAAAGATTCTATTTGTACAACTTGGTAATAGATTAGAGTGCCTGGATTTTTTGTAATAAATAATAAGCAATAGCTGAACTATTCACTGCAGAGAATGTATTGCTTACCTTCGCACATTTAGTTTTTTCTGTTCATACAAATGTTGGGGAAAATTGTCTTTGAACATTCAGATTTGGTGAACTGTATTGTATGAGTGTGTTTTAAGTTAAACGTATATGAAAATGTTGAAATGCTGCTTTCTAATACAGAAGTTTTGGGGAGTTACCTACTTGAAGTCCTTATTTTTAGTTATGCAAGTCATATGGCATTTGCTTGTCTTTACTGCTTGCATGATGAAGTTTCATGCTTATCTTTATATAGGCACTTTTTAAGAAATCCCTTTTCTTGTGTGCTATATTAATATCCATCCTCCTCAGATTATCAGGCAAGTATATCTGAGCAACGATTCTTTTTAAGAAACGCTTCATTTTTGTGAATATAAGTTCCTCTATGAGTAAAAGCTGGTAAACAACTATTTTAAGTAGTGTAAAATGCTTGAAACATTTCAAAATAACTTTTCTCAATATTTTCTTATAAATGCTTAAGTTTAACTTTTCTTATGATACAGAACAACAAGTAAATCAGAAATAGGAAATTGCATTATTTCTTTTTGTTACGAAGTTCTATGGGCAGTTTCATGCCTGCCAGACTTTACTGAGATAGGCTGCACGAGGGGGCAGTCACTTCCCAGTCTAGTCAAAACAAGGGAGCCCAGTCAGATACCAAGCCTCTGTTCTCAGCCATGCCATGGTCTCTTACGTCTTCATCTGTTTCCATGTTGGTAAAATGCCGAACATGTTCTTTTCCTGTGATTTTGGGCAGCGTTAATTGTTACATTTTTGTCACTCGTAGTTGGAGAAAGCTGTGGAAATACATTCTCACACAGATTTTGTTAAAACTCTTCAGCAAAAATAGTCATAAAATAGTTAATACTTACTGAATGCTGCTTTGAGCATGCTGTGTGACAGATAAATAGTCAGTGGTTGTGGAAAATGCTAGAATTTCAAATTATGCAGGGGGTAGGGAGAATTAAAAATTGTTCAGTATGATGCACCGGTGACCGAGAACAAAAATTTTAGCATTGTATATTAGTTCTTTCAAGATGTTTAAATAAAACAGAAAACTTGAATTCCAGTAGAGTTTAAAATAGTTTACAAATTACAGAATGTCTTCATGTGGCAGGCTAAGTAATGTATGCTCATCTGAAAAACATCAGTGCTTACCAGTTACTCTGCATGGTGTGAATGTAAATGTGAAATACTCTTCTTTTTTTTTTTTTTTTTTTTTTTTTTTAATCTCTGTGCTGAGTGCAGGCAGTAACACCATCACTCCAAGATTTAAATGTACTCATTAAATTGGAAGAGCTGTAATAATTTACAGTTACTTCCTACTGCAGTGACAGAAGTTTATGAAGTATGCCGTAATGAGTTTTCTAGTGTTTGTGTTTGGAAAGTGAGCTGTTACATACTGCATGGACAGAGTTTTGGTCATTATTTCCAGCTTGCAAATTGTACTTGAATGGAAATAAATAAATAAATAAATTTGGTGAAGAAGAAATTAACCTGTAAATAAAGTTGGGCAGCTAATATTGTAGAAAACTAACTATAGTAGTGAAACATGAATGGTGGAATAATGGTCAGTGGAGCTGGGTATTGCCAGCCCTGCTGTAAAGAAGGTAACAGTGTTTCAGTGTTGTATTTTTTGAATGCATCAGTGCAGCAACTCAAGGCAGTAAAGTATATACTTCCACCTGCCTGTTCTGAAATTGCGTTCAAGCTTGTTTGAGATAATTAACATTTTGAAAATAACTTATTCTTTTTCTCACATGATTATATGTCAGAAGTACTGGTAGTGTCTCAGGCAATAACTAAGTACAGTGCTTTTTTAGTGCAAAGCTATTTCTGTCCTCACACAGTGGCATGTGCTGCACTTTGAATCCGGGGAGGCACTTCTCTCTTGGGGGAGAGTCCTTGAGAGTGTCCGTGGGAAACGTCAGCGACTGGGAATTGGTTAAATCCCTGCCTCCACCAGGAGGGTGTTATACCAGGGAGAAGATAGATTCCCTGCAGGGAAGCTGGTAAGAGGTAGTACAGGCAGGAGAAAGCAAGGCAGAATAGACTTTCTCTGACCACATGTGAGCCCCAGCAGGCATAACTAGTGGCCTGGTCTTTTCCACATGGCAGTAACTTTCTTCTGTTGCAATCTAACGTAACTAATTAGCTCATGCTGTGCTTCATCGCCATAGATTTCTGGCTAAAACTTTGCATTGTCGTAAAATGATTTTACCTTATTTAGAAAAAGAAAGACCAAAAAGGAGGTTTCACTATCAAAAACTCCAAAGCCAAGAAATGCTGGAATTAGGTTTGCCTTTGGATCTTTAATTGGGCTTCCTCATGTGTAGTCATGGTAGAGTCTTCATTTAAGTGATCACATGCTATTTTTACCACAAAATCTACTGTGTCATTTGCTGCAGATGCTGTTAGATTTGTAAATAATTGCGCAGAGGATTTCAGGAAGGAAAAGGAAGTTTTGCGATTAATGTAGGTAGATCCCACACAGGAAAGCTTAGCGCTGCGCTTGCTTCTACCACAACCTTCCTGTGTGGTGCTGAACAACTCACTGGTACCAAAACTTTGGCTGGTAGCCATTCATTTTTTATTTGTCACTTGCTTGGGTTCCCCATGAGATATTAGCATTTGGTATTTAGAAATATTTTGGCCAAAGTAATTCGGAGCCACAGTTGCTTTGTGGGTCAACTTTGGATCAATAAGCATCATTTTGGCAGGCCTTGACTTCCAGCTCTCTCACTGATTTACGTGTTGCCTTAAGAAAGTCTGTTTAGCTGCAGTTTCCTACTCAAGTGGAGATAATAAGGCAGACTGAGTTTGCAGTGGAGAGAAATAATTGAGAAGCCCTCTGGTACTAAGGTAATTCTTGAGCACTTGGGGTGGTGGTGGGGGATTGGAAGAGTGTCTAAGAATAAAGTAGATAAACATTACTGCAGACAAGACTGAGGTACTGGTGGTTTGCTGGAGAAATGTCAGTCTCTCTGGCTAAAGGTATATGTATTCTGATGGTACCTAAGCTTTCAGTTCAGAAGCAATGAGAGGATGTTCCTTTTTTTTTTTTTTTTTTTTTTTTTTTTTTTTTGGAAGGTTGTAATTTGATAGTAATCCTTTCCTGCTTGTGCCTCCCAGATAGGAAAAAACCTTCCCTTTTGGACGCAAATTGTTCTCTCTTCGTTACTTTAGGAAGAGCCTATTCCAGTGTTACTGAAACATCTTAAAATTAACCGAAGATTGCTTGAAGTGCTTGACTTTCTTGCTGACAGCATCATTCCAGTGAGAAGGGGTCTGGCCCTGTCCCTTGGTCATGGTGTGAAATTTAATCTGCTGATTATGATTTAGGGAGCCCTAAATAGCCTGGGATCCTACTTAAGTTGTTTGTTGCAGAGCAGGAGTGTGAAGGCAGGATTGCTTCTTATCATTAAAGAAAGGGAATAGTCAGGTGCAGGGACATGTTCACCTAACCTTTTGTATCCCTGAAAGAGTCAAAATTTTGTGACCAGGTAGGCGTCAGGGGTCACGTGCTTACAGATTGCTTTGAAATAAGCTAGGAGTAGAGTAGTCAGAAGAATGAAGCGCTAGGAAGAGATATTTTTATTTTCTTTTGTAAGTGGCTGAGAACAGAGGTTTTGTTTCAGGAATTACTTGTAACAGTAATTGCTGGAGTGCCTAAAGCTTTTTTAGATACATGCTCTTTGTTATTTCAGTGTTGTTTTTTTTTAAAGAAAATAAACAGTCGTTCTACTTTCAACTGTGTAGAGTAAATAAGACTGGCTTTACTGCTTGAAGAAAGTGTATAAAAATACCCAACAGCTGCCTCATTTTCTGAATGCTATCCAGCCCCTGCCTGGGGCAGGGGTTCTGTGGAAAAAATAGCATGTGATTGTGCATGTAAAGAGTGTATCACACACACACAGAAGAGGAGAATGGTTGAATGGACAAGTTCCAGCATTTGCTAACTTATTCAACTTAAATAATATGTAAAAAGTATGTTGGCATGTGGCAGGATGCTGTTGGACAATACAATGTCTATAGGCAATTCTTTCACTTTAAAGAGAGGAGGAGCTGTAAGATGCCAGAAAGGCTCTGATTTATCTGAGCATTCCCACTGAAATCACTGTGATTAAATGGTGATTAAAAGCAAGAATGATGGCAACTGTTTCCTAATCAGAGATCTGAGTGTAGTTCTTTGGCTTGTACCACTGGAGTCCCAGGTGTCGGTCCTCTTGACAGACTGCTGTATAACTCTGCTACTTTAAGTTTAGTTACTTTGTAGGCATGAAGAGCATTTATTCAGTTTACTTTTGTTTTGGGTAATATAAATTTTGCAGGTTTCTTCTGAGATAGTCCACAGTCACACTGTTGCGGGGTCAAGATAAGTTTTGTTCCTGAAGTTACTGTCAGAATGCAACAGTTGTCTCTATTGCAATGAACTCTCTGTCCTTATCTTGCCCAGTAGATGGTAGTGTTGGCTGTTTTTTCTAATTTATTTTAAAGCTGTGCATTAAGATGTGTGGGATTTTTTCTTCTTTTTCATCCTTTGCACTTCAGTTGTTCTTCCTTTTTCTTCCTTTTTAATTCTGCTTGTTCTCCCAAATAATTTTTTTACCTCATATAAAACAATAGCAGCCTTTATTCTGACAAGATCTCTGTGGGTACTGATGAGATCTTGTACACTCTTAAAAGGGCACAAGTAACGGCAAATAGAGATAGTCTGATCTTTGTTGCTCTGAATTGGACACATGCAACAGCAGGGACTTAATTTGAAACTAGATTGTATGTATTTCTTCCCAATAGCTTTGAGTTTCTAAGAATTAATCTGCCATATGGTAGACATTTTGCATTGTTTGCAAATTTATTTTTATCCCACATAGTGGCAAATACACAGAGTATTTTTATGAAATGTGGAGAAAGAGAACTGAAAGCCCTTTTAACATATAATTCTCCCTACATAAAACTACAGAGTACCTTCCAGCCTGCATGATAAGGCAAAGAAGTTCCATTAGGAATGGAAAGGTCCTAAAGCCACTGGAGGAGGGACAGCAGAAGTCCACCTGCAGTGTTATGCTTAGTCATGTTCACTAAGAAAAGTGAATTTCCATGGTTGAGCCCAGCACTTGGTGGGCAATGAATGACAATGGGCTGGCCAAGAAGGTGGAGCAACATTTTCATAAGAACAGAAGGAGCTTACGCATAGCCTAATAAAACCAAGTTTGGAGGTACATAATTCCTTGCTTCAAATGTATATGCTGAGAGTAAGCACTAGGGTACTAGAGTTATGTAATCCATAGGGTAATAATGGGTTAGGAACAAATGGGTATAAACTGACTATGAATAGATGTAAATGAAATGTTAGAAGAAGGTTTTTCGAGAAAGAAATTCAGGAATGGACTTTAAGTAGAGGCACTAGTAGCAGAAAATCTGCCTGCTTCTCCATTGCAGCTGAAACATTTATGAAATACTTTGTGTGATACTATTGCCTGCAATATACAAAGGCTTCATCTCAGTGACTTATGATACTTGTTCCAGTCCTTTGTAAATTTTAATGCAATTTTAATTTTTTAAAAAATGTTTATTGATAGTAATTTTGATCCCTGTAGAAGAACTTAACATGTGGACAGACAGAAATGGTTCAGAAAGTATTTATAATGTTTGATTATTATTTATTTAAGCCTTGATTTCCCTCAATGTGTTCTTTATTTATTGAATGAATATTAAAATGTTCCTGGGGATTAAATTAACAGCCATATAAGCTGAAGTCTAGTATATCTGGGCATCGTTTCCTGAGAATGTGAAAATGTATCTCAACTCTGAGTGGAAGGAATCTAATGATATTTAGATGGAAGCTGCTGTTTAATTCCCCTTTGATCCTTGTGGAAACTGCTAAACAAGGCAGCTAAATAAGTTGTGTGTTGTATATTTACCCACTAGCAGTTGGACTCATCCAGCAAACTCAGTTTATGATATATTTGTGTTAAAAGAACTGCATTAACTTGAAAATGTGTACTTTTGCCCTTGTTGCTCACCTGTACGTGAAACTTTGAAAGTGAAATTTTTTATCCAAATGTTATATTTATTCCTGTTTATCTTTCTGTGGGTTCACTCGTGAAAGCTGTTGAGGTTTCTTTCTCCTCTTCTTCTTTGCCTTCTGATGTTTTAAGACCATTGGCTCCATTGGGTGGGATAGAGAACTATCTTCATAAGAGGTAACTTAAAATTTGCAAACAGGCATTTGACAAAAGTCAAGTGGATTAAATTCATACCCAACAAGCTCTATAATTTATTCTCTTTTAAACATTGAAGTGACCAAAATCGGGCTTCTTTGTGAGATTATATAAAAAGTACTTGATAATGGCCTGACTTTGTTTCTGTCAATGGGAATTTTACTGTTTGCTTTAATGAAGGCAGGTTTAAGGAAAATCCCTTCATCCAATGCAAATTTATTTATTTACTTAAGAACTGTTGTGACTTAAAACCAAAGTTTTACTTCTCAGGAAGCTGTGGATCTGTCCTCGGAAGTTAGCTCAATGACACTGTTTCCTTCCCTCTGTATCACCTGCTGTGAACTTCCAGGCTGTCAAGACACCTGGGAAAGTATATGGGAGGACTGCTCTTACTATATTTTAGCTTGGAGCACCAAAAGTAGAGGAAATATTATGACAGGACCTCTATCTTTAATTTTTTTTGTTGCCTGCTTTCTAAGTAGAAGAGGCTTACGAAAACATTGAATCTTTTCATAGACACATAAACCAACATTAATCGAGATCCTTTTCTGTCGTGCTTCCAACAGTAGACACTAGTTGGCACATAGCTCTGGCAGCTCTTATCCTGTGATGACTTCGTGCAGCATGCTGCTCTGTACATCTGTTTATCCTGTTCTTAAGCAATTAACCTCTGTCACAAATTTTTTTGTTGCTTTTCCTCCCCAGCTAAAGCCAGAGTATGAGTCCCCAGGTCTGAGGCATTTTTCTGGTCAGCTACGGAAAGCTCAGCGTGCACAGTAATGCTGAAGCTGTGGCTGGGGAAGCAGTGACCAAAAGCAGACGTATCTGCTTCAAGTTTGTGTCTGAACAGGAGCTGGAGGCCTCTGACACTGATACAGGGGAGGCTGCCTGCAAAACCAGGAGATGCAGAGGTCAGATGGGGCAGCGGCCTAGTAGCGTTGTGCCCTCCTGCCTGCTGAGGCAATAGCAAGTGGTTACTCTCCGTCACCGAGCCCCTCTTCGCATGGTGGCCCGACTGTTGAAGAGTTGCTCCCTTAATGGTTCGGTTCTTGCTGCCGTGAACAGCCTCCAGTGAAAGGGTAACGGGGAGCAGCCTTCCCTGCAGTCACCTGTCTTTCATCACTTGATGTCTGTCAGTCAGCCCTCTGAAGCCAGAAGGGCTGGCAGGCCGCTGCGCTGGCTAGGGTGATGTCTTGTGTCCCACAGGAGGCCCCGGTGGAGGAGGAGCTTATGTATAGTGTCAGGGCTGAACATCAATCGGATCCTGCCGAAATATCCCAGGTATTAATTGGACCGTTCAGAAATAACTTTGGTGTACAGATGTTCCGGCTGATATTGTATGAAGGTGCAGGAGAGTGTTTCCAGAAGTTGGTTAGTAACCTCCCTGTGACCTGTAGGTTGGCGGGCTGTAGCACCGTGTTGTAGTCTGTGCTCACAGCCTGCTTGCTGAGCCAGCTGCTGCAGATGTTAGAGCTCCTGGAAGCAAGCAAGGTTTTCCCTCTGGCATCCACCTATTGCAGAGGCAGCAAAGCACAAATAACAAAAATGAGCTCAACCAAAATAGGGATCCGGCTGGCTGCGTAAGTCGGCCGTAAGACACAAGGATCCTCTTCTGAATGGTAACTCCAGTGCTTTTCTTTGGGTGGAACAGCGTGAATGTCTGTCCACAAACTGGAGTATGAGCATGGGATGTTACTGCATTTGGTTGCCTTTCAAAGCTGAACTCCTGGACTTTCAGTCAGGATGGATTTATCAAGAGTTTGTCTACACTGCGTGTCTGTTGTGAGCATAAGTAACCTCAAGTAAAAATCTTGGCTCCAAAAGTCATACGACTGTGTGAGGTTTTCCTCTTCTTCCCCTTCCACCCCTCAGCTTAATATTTCTGAGCTGCTCACATTCCTTAGGACTTGGTGGCTCTTTGCAAATGCTGAGGCTGGGAGAACCGTACTAATGAAAGCATGCTGTTGTGGTATGTATGTCATGGGACTGACCTTTGCTTTCAGTCGGGATGTCTTATTTTCAGTACTGTACCATAGCAGGTTCCAAAGTGAGTGGGGGTGATTCATCCTGCAGCCTCCAGAGGCGCAGAGAAGATCAATGTAGTGCCAGGTAATTGTTCACCTTCTCATTTTCCCAAGGTAAAGTTGCCTGACCAGAGAAAAAGAAATAGGCCTCATGCACTGCCCTGAAGGAATATTCTCTCAGGTGGGTGCTGGAGAGCTTTGAAAGACTCTGTCAGGCGTAATTTTTTCCTGTTGATCTCAGTTGGTGAGGGCCCCTCACTACTCCAGACCTGTCCTCTGTGGCAAAGCTCAGAGAGCTACACCCCTTCGCTGCTCAGAGCAGACCATCACAGACAGTCTTGAGTTCAACTTGTGTAACCAGCTGGGCCTGCAAACCAAGTAGTGACTGGGAAGCTGAAGTAGTGCTGTAATCATTATAGCCTTTGGAAGACACTTTTCTGCTGGCAGCAGGATGGTATAACTCGCGGTGCTCCTGTGTAAGCACAGCAGGTGGGGTATTGTTGAGCCTTGCTTCTGGCTGACAGTAATATCACGTTCAGCGTGTAATTAAACAGCTCATAAACTGCCTTGAGATGTTTGTTTATGTGCACTTCACAGCAGAGAAGTACTGTGTTTTTGGAGGATGCTGAAATTTCTGTACTCTGTGAAGCATTTGTATTCAATGTTCAGTTCCCTTTTCCTCAACAAAAACACTCAGTGACTGAGTGCATTATTTTGCTGGCAAAGACAAGCATACGGTTAGGAGATTTTTCCATGAATTTCTGTTTAATGACTTTTGATTCTTGTGTGTAGGTTAGATATTGATCTGCATGTGGAGGCATCTATATCAATATCTATGCAAATTAATATTTTTAGATAACTAAGTTTGCATTTTGCTTGATAGAGACAAGAAAGGCTTGTTTCGTGTTCCTTGGGGATAAGCAGAAACACACAGAAAATAGATAATATGGTGAGGACACCATGTAAAAACTATCTTGGTGAATAGAAGACGATGCCATAAGAGAGTATTAATAAATTTTTACTATACTCCGTGCTATTTGTTTTGTCTTACAGTTTAGAGTGAATGAATTTGGGGCCCTGGAAGTGATTACAGATGAAACTGAGATGGAAAGTGTTAAAAAGGCAACGGCTACCACAACCTGGATGGTTCCAACTGCTCAAGAAGGTCAGTTAAGAGGCAATAAACATTTTCTGTGGTAGACTGTATTTTGTTTAACATATCAGTTTTTCTTAAAGATTGCCCCCCAAAATAAAAAACCAAAACTTACTTGCTTTAATGCACAGAGTATCTCTGATGACGTTACCTGTTTCTTGGGGTGTGAGTAAGTATGAAAATAAATGCATTTGAAGGTAAAAGGAAATAATTCCACTGTTAAACATCTGAAGTTCAATTACAGACACAATTTTTTCTAATAGTAATTTTTTCTAAGTTTAGAATCAGTATTTTCGCTCTATTTAATTTCTTACTTGAAAATTATTGAGATTTTTTTAGATGTTATTTCTGTTCAGCTGGTTCTACAGACTGTCCACAGACTTTACTACCTGCCTGCAGTTCATTTGTGACTGAAGTACTGCATACTGTTGTGACCCTGGCTGTATGTGACGCCAGGTGCCCACGAAAGCTGTTCTATCACTCCCCCTCCTCAGCTGGATAGGGGAGAGAAAATATAACAAAGGGCTTGTGGGTTGAGATAAGGACAGGAGAGATCACTCACCAATTACTGTCACAGGCAAAAGAGACTCAGCTTGGGGAAAATTAACTGAATTTATTACCAATCAACCAGAGTAGGGTAATGAGAAATAAAACCACATCTCAAAACACCTTCCCTCCACCCCTCCCTTCTTCCCAGGCACAGCTTCACTCCCGGATTCTCTACCAACCCCCAACTCCCGCCCCCCCCCCCCCCGCCCTCAGTGGCACAGGGGGACCGGGAATGGGGTTTACAGTCAGTTCATCACACGTTATTTCTGCTGCTTCATCCTCCTCAGAGGCAGGACTCCTCACACCCTTCCTCTGCTCCAGCGTGGGATCCCTCCCATGGGAGACAGTCCTCCACAAACTTCTCCAGTGTGGTTCCTTCCCATGGGCTGCAGTTCTTGACGAACTGCTCCAGCAGTCCCTTCCACAGGCTGCAGTCCTTCAGGAGCACACTGCTCCAGCGTGTGTCCCCCACAGGCTCACAAGTCCTGTCAGAAAACCTGCTCCGTGGGCTTCTCTCTCCATGGGGCCATAGGTCCTACAAGGACCCTGCTCCAGCACAGGCTTCCCACGGGGTCACAGCCTCCTTCGGGCACCCACCTGCTCTGGCGTAGGGTCCTCCCCGGGCTGCAGGTGGATATCTGCTCCACCGTGGACCTCCATGGGCTGCAGGGGGAGAGCCTGCCTCAGCCACGGTCTTCACCATGGGCTGCAGGGGAATCTCTGCTCCGGCGCCTGGAGCATCTCCTCCCCCTCCTTCTTCACTGACCCTGGTGTCTGCAGAGTTGTTTCTCTTACATGTTCTCATTCTCTCTCCGGCTGCTGTTTCTGTGCCCACTGCAACTTCTTTTTCCTTCTTAAAAATGTTATCACAGAGGCGTTACCACTGTCGCTGATTGGCTCAGCCTTGGCCGGCAGCGGGTCCGTCTTAGAGCCGGCTGGTATAGGCTCTCTCTTGAACGCAGGGGAAGCTTTGATCAGCTTCTTACAGAAACCACCCCTGTAACCGCCCACCGCTACCAAAAACCTTGCCACACAAAGCCAATACAACTGTAATCCACTTTCACATGATACTGGCTGCTGCTCAGCTGCTACCACCAATGTTGATGTATGTCTGCACTGTTGCCTTGCTCCTGCTGACTATGTTTTTTTACAGTAGTAAAATGAGTGTGTAGTAACCATTTATGTTTATCTTGAATGATAAAATTCTAATATTTGTAGTGTCTTCCTACCAAATAAGGTGTTTCCTGGATTTAAAATGCTGATATAAGGAAACACCTTTCTTTTTGTTCAAGAAAATTGGGGTTTATATGGTCATAAGTTCTGAAAATCCTGATACACTGACTCCGGCAGTGATGGAGTAGCATGAAAGAGAATATCACAACTGGTTTTGTGATTACTTACAACTGCCTAGGTTTTTTTCCTTGTTGATACTACATTTTATCAATTTCCTTTTAAAATATGCATCCTGTAAGTCCTTCAAAAAGCAGACTTCAAAATTTTGGTTTAATAATCATCAGTTTAAGCATGATAAGCAAAGTCAATGAAAGTTTTCCTTTGCTCCTCCCCCACCATTAAGTCTTAATTGTCATGTGACTTTTGTGAATAGATGAAACATTTACACCAGTGGGAAAGTAGTTTGAGCTTCAGCTATGAGGTCTGAAGCCTCAGATCACAGGTACTCTTTTCTGTATGTCTGTCTCCAAGGCAATGATAGTTATTAAAGATTCGTATCTGTGATGACGGTGGCAACAGTGTGATAGCATAGTAGCGCAACAGGTTCTCTCCTTAGACTGAGAGATCAGAGTTATCTACAGTAAAGCATACAACTTCACCCACTATGGTCTGGTAAACCTGAAAAAAAACCACTGTTGCTACTGAATTAAAGTGTGCTTATGGACACATAAACATACCAAATAATCATCCTACTACTACCTTACACTGTCCTTGATTAATTTAATGCTCCCCTCAAATAAAAATATTGCTAAAATTTTCCATCATGAGAAGAAATGGTTGTTTTGAACCACTACTGAGACTGGAGTGTAAATACAGCACATAAATTACATATTCTTCTGGTGGAGATGGTCTGCACACAAGAGTTCATTTGACTCCGCTTTCACAGACAGTACAGTGCTCAAGCAAAAGGAATAGTTTGTGACTTGAAATTTGCCTTTTGGGGGAGTGCAAAGTCAACGACCTGCTCTAGAACCTGGAGAACTTGACAGTGCTTCATACTTGTCTATGAGTGAAAGAAACGGCATCCTCTCCTAGGCTACAGGCCTCGTGTGGGGAAATTGTAGCTTAGGATGAGTGAGTAACTTAGTATTTGAAAATTTCTTTGTTACAAATTAGTGATTTTATTTTTACTTCTGGTAGACCTCGGGCAGGTTGAGCAAGAACTACTGCTGTGAGAGACTGTAGAATGTAGTCAGTGATTTACTTCCAGAAATAAGTTCACCTATGAAAAGATAACACACCCCCCCCCCCAGCCTTTTTCCCAAATGACCCTATATATAGGTCAAAAATGAGGCATGTCAGCAGGAGATGAGGTGATGGACTCCTTGCAGTGATGACTTTGTGGGCAGTCAGTCCAGTGCCTGTCACAAAATTGTCTCCTTCCATGACTAGCCACATCAAGCAGTGTCGATGTGCCACTGATGACAGAAGCATGAAATTAGTGGATTCTTCTCTCTCATGTTGCAATATCAAAATCTAGCTTGCTTGTCAGGAATATGGACCCCATAGAGACACGTAACTCCCAGTTCTTCATTCTAACAAGGGTGATGTGACTTCCATTTTTCTGTTTGCTTGGCAAGGCCTGCTGAGGGTGGTTGGAAATGTATCACCTCTACCTTAAGTGAAGTTACTTTTTTCATTGTGCAGCCTTTTCAGAAAAGACAGGGATCCCCACAAGGTTGAAGGAAACTGCAAAAATGGATGGACTTGTTTTCTGTGAAAACTGTTACCGCTATGGTACCATAGAAGAATTTGTTCCTGAAGGGAAATTTTGCAGCCAGAAATGTGCCCAGCAAGTGAAAAACAAGTAGGTGCTATTATAAAGCATAGAAACAAAGAATTTGGCATAAATGTGGCATGAGATAAAAGTGGTGGGGTAAAATGTTAATGGTGGGGCAAAGGGAGATATTAAGCAGCCATGTTTTGGTGAGCCTCCGTCAGTTTATAATGTTCTTTCACTGTTTTTCATGTAAGTGTGTTAACATTTGGTTTTGTCTAACACTGATGTTGAAGACAGTCGTCTTTGTTCAGTGTGCCGTGTTCTGCTCTAAGATGCGAGTGGTAAAATAGTCTATGGGTTGTATGGATTGGTATCGGACTCCCACCCTGTTTCATAATCATTGGAATTAAGATAATCAGTAACGAGATGGTTGGTGTGGTAAGCTAATTATAATTAAGTGCAAGAACTGTGTTACAGATGACAGTGAGTGGTAACAAGCATGCTGTAGTTTCTTAGTTCCTTTTCTTTCAGCTAGTGCAGTTCATCTCATCATAAAATAAGGTTTGTGTTAGTATGTCCGTTCTGTATTGCATATTAGTGCATTATGGCAGTTTTTAACATCTATGATTTTGTGCATTCTCCTTCATTTTTAGCTAATTGCTTCTAAGTTTTCTGTTCTGATTGCTTGTTTAGCAATTTGTACAGTCACATACCAGCTTTCTCCAATTGGATTTGTCAGTCCTAACAGTTACCTTTGCTTTCCTTTCTGTAAACTGCCCTGTAGTCCTAAACATTTCACAGTTTGCTTCTCTGAGATTTGATGCTACATGGGAAAAGACACAGTGTTTAAAACATGCAGAACTTGTTCAGCGTTAAGCTGACAGCTTTCCTTTTGTAGTTGCTATTGTGTGTCTTCCAGATTAATTCTCTTGACAGATGTAATTTTCAGTAGTATTTCTAAGAATATATTTTGTATAATACCCTGGGACCTACAAATGCTTGACCTTCAGATTTACTTGCTTTTTACTTGTTTTATGAATATGAGAAGTGAAATAATATTGGCTTTGTGTCATTGTGTTACTCTTGTAATAGAGAACCAAAGGAGGAAAAGCCCAGCGTGGAATGCAATGGGGAAGATGATTCCAAAGGCATTCGGAAAAGAAAAGCAAAGTTACCTCTCAAAGAAGAGTCCAGTGATAATGGGGAGAAGAAAGAGAATCCGGATGAAACTGTTAGTATGCATCATACACCCATTCCTGCGAGTATTTCAGTGGGAGTTTTGCCTTATACTGTGATGTCAGTAACTTCATCAGTCTACACAGAGAAGTGACGGCATCACTCTATCAGAGTCACAATAAGTAGTTGGTTCACTTACCAATTTAGTTATGCCTCATCAGTAAATTGTAATTATTGACAATGAACTTACAAGAACTGGTTTTTTCCTCTTCCCTCCTTTTTTAAGAACAGAACAAAAAGAATTTAAAGGAAAAGTGATACTAACCTAGCCTTGCTATGTCTTCAGCATAGAAAAATAGGAATGCATATTTCCCAACACCTGTTACTTTGTAACTCTGCACATGAATAAATGACAAATTGTAAAATTTATTTACAAAGAATGCTACATTATAGTTAAGATAATACTTGTGATTTTCTTAGTGTAATTTGTCTTGGAAAATCATAGCTAAAGGTTTGGTTTTGGTTTGTGTTGCAGTGTAATGTGCTCTGGGGCACCTTTTGGTTTTTTCCTTTCGGATTTATTCTTCATTTTAAAGTAAACTTATCACAGTGCCTTCCCATAATGTTTGTTTTCCTGCAATATTTGTTTTCTTCCCAATAGCTGTGACACTGCCGGGAGGAGCAGTTTTGAGGGAGAAGGGGAGAGCTCTGCAACTGCTGAATTGTCAAAACGCTGAAGACACTAGAGTTGTCGGAAGGGAATTCATAGCTCACTGCATAGCAGTATCTTAGGCAGAAGTCGGGGGATACCTTCTTTGCCTCCATGCATCTGCCCTCCCAAATGAGTACTGAACTCTGTTCATCTCTTCAGGTGCTAACGAAACTGTTAATACACAAACAATGAAATAAATAAAAAGGATCAGTACCATTTCATATTTAGTAAAGCAGTTGTACATTTGAAAAAAGCAGACTAAAGCTGTGAGAGGTTTTCCTTTAAATTATTTTGGAAGCATGAACATATCAAAGATACTGCTATTCATCTCCGGCTCAGTGAGGCCTGGTGAAGGCTTCGTGATCTGTCCCTGGCTAAGACAAGGCTGGCTGCCTGAGTGCTGGATGTTGAGAGTCCTTCTGTCTGTCATTTTCACTGTGTTTGCTGTGATTTGTCACTGATGGCTTGCTATATTTTTACTGGACGTCTGCAAGTTTGTTTGAGATGACAGAGAGCTATGTCAGTAGCCATTTAAATGAAGTCACAGTTAAACCTTGGGTGTCTCCATTTTACTGTACTAGACTTCTGAACTAATGAGGTTACTGTACTTTTTATTTTTTATTTTTTTTATTTAGGAGGACAAACCTGAAGGAAGGATCTTGAGAGTCTCACAGAGAGCCAGGAGAAAAAGAAAAGTAGAAATAACAGTTTTGAAACAAAGTAAGTTAGATTATGAAACAAAAATATCAACTATCAATTCTTTAGGTCATATCCATCTCTTATTGTGAATTGTCAGCATTGTTTCACTGAGTTTGTATTCCTTTATTGGATACTTTTTTTTTCAGTTCTGTAAAAAGAGAGTGCCAGTCTTATTTACGGCAATTAAGTTTTGAGGATTGAAGGACTGAGAGAGCCAAGTGAAAACTGGGAGAAAAGACCCATCATGTGGAGATTGATTATCTTTTACAGAGAGCCAGTTTATATACCTCTGGCAGTGTGGAGCAGGATATAGGGAGTGCAAATGTAATTGATGCACATTTTAGGGTGGTTGTTTTTTGGGTGGGGTTTTTTTTTTCCATCCCTCTAAAGAGTGCCAGTATTAAAGGGAATCAAGCCCAGTGAGTTCCCAGATGTTGAAAGACATGTACTAGGCAGACATGAAAGTTTACTTTTGTTTCCTTGGGGGTCAATTTTGTATCTATAGTATGTGCTTGAAATAGACACATTTATGGAACTGTTCAGGAATAGTTGCTATAGTCGGTCCAAAGGGACATACAACACATCAAGCAGCATAATAAAACATATTTTAAATGAGTGCTGTTTTTTTCAAGCTATTTGTATGATAGGTACTTCTAGGAAGAATTGGAGAATCAGCAGCTATCATACCTCAGTGGTGCAACCAAGCACAAACTTACATCTTGCCCTCCAAAGTGTTTCTTCTGGTAGACTGGGAGCCATTACCAGAAGTTGCCAGGCTGCTAATTAGCACAGAGCTTCAAGTAGCTCAGCTGCATGCTAGGCAGATCAAATATTGATCGAAGATGCAACATATAAAAGTTATGGAAGATCCCCCTCCCAAGATAGAATTTCTCCTGAAGTATATATATTATTTCTACAGTTGTTTCCAAAGCTGAGGTGATAAGAAGTGTGAGATATGAGCACAAAGCCAATGCTCTATGGAAATCCCTGCTGTCCAGTGCAGAATGATCTGTACAGATTTTGTCTGTTTTTTTTTTATTTGGGAAAATGCCAGTTCAGCACAAGAGATATGGTATAAAAGACCAATTTATAACCAAGCACATGACTGTGTATGATTGTGCTGAGCAACACATCTCTTAAGTGGAATAGATAAAAACGGGGTAAATCACAAATAAAATGGATGTGCTTTAATAGTGTTGAGCGATTGCTGACATTCTGAAATTCGTTATCTTTTGGTTACATTATCAGCTTTCTTCAGGGGAGTTTGGCATCGCTATTGTTATGGTTCATGTTTTAATCATAAAAATGCTTAGCCAGACTGTTACTTAAGGGACTTAGTTCTCTTGTGAGTAGCCCACAATCAGGACCAGGCCAGAGTCATACTGTGGACTGTGAGGAATCCTCCTGGCAGCATGAGTTTATGGTCTGAAATGCTAAGTGAGGAGGCATTTTAGGTGAAGATCAGTAGAGCAGAGTGGAGGTGTATGAAAGTAGATAATGTACATGGCCAGCCTCACAAGCCATCTGTTTTTGAAGTTCCTGGCTTTTGCTAGTGCAGTTAGTGCCTTATTTTCAAGGCCTAAAAACTGTTACTCACTGATGTGACTGCAGCCAGTATTAAGATGGACTGTAGCCAATGTTACAATTACTATGCAAGTGCATGTGAGTGCTCATACTATGTGAACAAACGTGTAACTGGAGGTTTCTGTTATAAGCTAATAACATGATGGGGGGGGAAAAAAGCACTGGTGACCGTTTTGAATGCTTGGAGAAATTATTGTTAAATCACTGTCTCTCCACCCAAACCCGTCAAACTACCAAGTGTTGGAGTTGGTTAGAAACGTTCTGAATACTGTTAAAGAATAAAGTGTTTCAACTGTAATTAAAGAAACATGTTACAAATGCTATCCAGTTGAAAATGCTTACCAGGAAAAGAAATTCTCTGGAAGAAAAAAATTAAAATATTGACCTACTTTGTGATTTGAACTGATCTTTCTACATATCTGCAAATTGCATGTCTTAATGCTTCTTATGAGCAATAAGGGAAAAGGGACAGGGGGCAAGACTTTGTAACTTGTTCTTGTCACCTGAAAGAGTTTTTTCTTGTTACTGATCAAGATTTTAACTGCTAGAAACCTTTCTATACAAACCAGGAGCCTTCATGTTCCTGGTTTAGAAATTAACTTTTTGGCTTACATGTGTGCGTGATGCTGACCTTTAATTGGTGCTTTTAGATGTTACTGAGGTACAAAAGTAAAGAACTAGGACTGCAATGTACAGAATCCATAGATTCGTGGGTGCAAGAACAACAGTTACCTGACCATCTTTGGTTATATCCCCCTGCTTGAAAAATGAACAACCTTTATGTTCCTGGTACCATTAAACCTACAGAGCTACTTTTCCTGAAATAAGTCCTGAGAAACACCATGAATGCATTTAATAAAATATAGATTTGAGATAGGTATATTATAAACTTCAAAGTATTGTTTTGGTTTTTTTCTTGAGAAGATAAGTTATAGAATTCCTTTGCTATTGTGTGCTTCTTTACAGCTGTACCCTCTAAAGGAAGGGAAGCATGGTGTTGGGCATCCTATCTAGAGGAAGAAAAGGCTGTTGCAGTACCTACTAAGCTTTTTAAAGAGGTATGACCTTTTAAAGTTTAAATCAGTCAACCACCTAAGATCATGAAATAATTTGAAGATTTTACACTTCTCTGGGGGAAAACCTACATGATTAAAACAATGCTATCCATCAGCAATTGTCAAGATAGTTGGGACATGTGAAATTAGTTATCTTTCTCTGCTTTTTCAGAGAATTCTGTAGTTGTAGATGAATGCTGTCAACTGAGACTACAGAAAGCAGATGCTTTTCCAAAATCTGCAAGTTCTAGCCTTTTCTTCTAATCTCTGAAGCTAAAAATCTGATACATACCCTCATTTTTTCATGCCTTATCATTCTCTTTAAATATGTTCAGAAAGGTGGTAGAAAGATCATCTTTTGGCTTGTTGCTTTGATTATATTACCCGTCTGGCAGCTCCTGCTGACGTTATATTCTGTTACTACGTCAGATACTAGTTTGGCTTGTTGCGATTTTGCCTGTCATCTGATTGGATGTCACATAATCATCTCTTGCTTGTACTTTGCTACAGTACTCTGTCATTTGTCATCTCAGTGCTTTCACTAGTGCTGTCTCTCTTGCTTGGAAGAGAGCTCTGTATGCAAATCCACAAAGCTTCCATGCTGTTCTGTTCTCTTGCAAAACCTGGCGAAACATGTGAATGTGTCTCAGCTGCTGTACTTCTGTGTATATCTGGTATTATTTCTTGCTAATTCTGTTCTTACTTGTAGTCTGTTTCTTGCATCTATTTCCTTCTGTTTTCTTTATACTTCAACTATTAAATCTTTTGTGCAGGAATTAGCTTTTCAGCTTACATGTGCATGTGATGCAGAACTTTAATTGGTGCTTTTAGACATTACTGAGGTACAAAAGTAAAGAACTAGGATTGCAATGTACCTAATCCATAAATTTGTAGGTGCAAGAACAACAGTTACCTGACCATCCTTAGTTATATCCCTCTGTGCTTGAAAAACTAACAAGAAAAAAAGTCTGGATAAGTAGTGTCTGCATGTGGAATGTAGATTTACAAATCATTGCTCTGCCTTTCTGAAGTTCCGTGAAATACTCTTGTGGCACACAGGCATATACCAGCCTTTCTGGGCACTGCACATGGTGGTAAAGTCTGGAGTTATGTGATGGTGTATGGTTTCCTTTATTTTTTCTCCACAGCGCACCTTTCTCATTCAGTGCATCTTACATAATGTTTTCTTTTAAAGTCTTTAGCCTCTGGGTAACTCCAGGGTTTTATTTAGTATGCAGTACTTAAAACCTGTAGTGGAGAGAGAATTCTTAATAACACTCGGAGGTGGCCAGATAGTATTTCTCAATTTTACAGATGGACAAGCAAGCCACAGGAACAGTAAAATTAAAAAAAAGAAAGCCCAAACATGACCAGCAATTTTGAATCTTTGATTTCTGTTTGGATTGTGAGAATTACTCTTTTTTTCTCTTAATGGTGTTTTTTCATACTCTTAGTTAGGAATGGTCAGGATAATGGAGAGTCCTTGCTACTTCCTGGTACTTAAACCTTAGAGTAATTTCTAGGCTGTGACTGACAAGCACTTACTGTTCCAGTAAAACAAAATTATTGAGCCTTGAGTGTTGTTTTTTCCAATCTCCATCTCCCCTGATGTAATCTGTTGGGTTTTGTGTATGTTCTTGTACCATACATAAATGTTTCTAATCCTCGGTCTGCCATCTGCTCCTCTGCTGACTCCTTTTACCCTTACTCTTATTTTGTTCTTGTATCTGTCCTTAACAAAGTATCTTTAAACGTTTGTTGTAAAGATAATATGTGATTACTAAGTTTGTCTTAGCTTTACCTTGGGTGATGTATTGAGAATAATACACAAAATTGAAATCTGCTGAATAGTATTGAAGTTACTAGTCTTCTAAAAGTTGCCTGTTACTTTGCTGTAACAGAAACCAAACTAAAGATTGTGTTGCCTTAGAAGTTTTAGATTTGACATTGGGAAGAATAGTGGATAATTCATGTCTTAAATTTCAGGAAATAACCTGTGTGATAATTGCTTCATTTTTAGTGTATTGTTTGTAAAATTTTGTACTGTTTGTACAGTAATGTTTATTACAATAATGAAAGAATAAACAGATCTGTGACTTTTTAATTGTTTCCTTTCTTTGTAATTTTATTTGTGCTTGCTTTTGCAAAATCTCAGTTACATTTTTGGTGACCAATCCTCAATGTGTCATTATTTCTAGTATGTCAGTTTCCCACTGAGATTTTTTTATCTGTAAGGTATTTATGATATAGATGGCATTAACTGCAAGTCTGTGCACCAGGATGAAATTTTAAAATTTCAGTTTATTGATTTAAAAAAAAAAATGCTCTGCTTTTATGTTCCTCTTGAGGAAGTATCTAGAATTATGCATAGTGTAACTTCATTAAACTTTCATTGATAATAAAGATATTAAGTGTGGTGATGTTAGGATGAAATAACTTTTCAAATGCATGTACTGCATTCGGATACTCTGATCTTTTAACTGAGGTCTACAAAGTGAGCTAAGCTACTTTTAGATAGGGACTTAGAGCTGTGGCACTATTAGCTGGCCACTTTAGGCTGATTTAAACTGGTCTTGTTCTCCATTTCCCTTCCCCTTGACTGCATATTCCTGCTCTAGTGCCATGCACTGCTTTTTTTTTCTCCTGGGTTTATTATTCAGTTATACCAGTTGCAGCCAAAGCCAACAAGGAGAGGATTCCCTTCCTTCCAAGTAGGTGATACCTCTGAGTACCTCCCTTGGTACCCTTCTCTTTCCATTGACTGCAAAGGTACTGCAGATGGCTAGGGAGCATGTGTAGCTTTTAGATAGGAACAGAAGGAAGGGGGAGTACATAAGATGCTTCTCCTGTGTTTTGTCTGTAACCATTTGGGACATAAAAACTGTCTGGCTGTGAATTTGTTAACCCGTGGAAAACCCTCTTCAGTTTTAGTCAGTTATTTTTCTGATGATCCCTCCAATTTATCCTTAATATCTGGTAGCTTGCTTCCTTCTTTAACAGAGGGCAGGAAGCATGATGCATGGGACGCTGATGCCTTCTGGTTGAAAACATCCATTCTGTTTCGTCTTGTTTTCACTATCTGTTTTTTGAAAGATGTTCTTCGGGTTCGTTTTAGTGTGATACAAGGGTAGTCATGTTCCTGTGATGTAAAAATATTCCTGGAATACTAGTTGATCTGGACTCAACATATAAAGGAGAAAATAACATCAAAGAGGCTATCCCTATATACAAACAATGTTTCATATTTCTGCCTTATAGTTCATCTTTGATGGCCTGAGATGTGGAAATGAAAAGGCAAAAATAGGGCATCATTGTTGTGATTATTATAGGAATGATGACCACCAAGAAGGTGTCAAAGTGTCACTGTACAGGCTGAAAACTAAATAATTACATTGTTAGAATGTTTTATTGACAATTAGTGAAAAAAGTTGAGGGCAAATCATGTCATCTTCTTTCCTTTGATTAAAACTTTTTTGCTAATTCTTTATAATTTTTTTACATACTTTGAAGTTTTAAGTCATTCTAGTATCAATGTGTTCTTTGAACAATCATCAATTCTTCTTTTCCGCTGTCTGTTTTTAAAAATGAGAAACTTAAAGTGATTTATTAGTTCTTACAGAAACATGAATAATAAATAATCGTTGTTCTTTTCCTCATAAAGATATTCTGTCTTTCTCTGGTATACTTTCAGAAGTATTGAAACTGTTGTTCTCCATTGCAGTATCAGTCTTTCCCGTACAACAAAAATGGATTCAAAGTCGGGATGAAGCTGGAGGGTGTGGATCCCGAGCACCAGTCGATATACTGTGTTCTCACAGTGGCTGAGGTAAGTAAAGGCTGCAAGCAGCCGTGGTGCAGGATTACAGGAGAGACTGAACCAAAACAGCAACAGCTGAAAGTGCTTGCTCTTCCCTGACAAGCAGACAGAAACTCTATGTAGGAAGATGGCTTTTAAATCGATAATGCTGTATTAAATCTACCTGACAGACATGTAAAGACTATATCCAGTGCCATGCAGCAGTGACTATTTACATATATTTAACATATGCACCTATTGAAAACAGTATTACACTAGTTGGATGATGTGTGTTTTTTCTGTAATCCTGTAGTTTATATTTAAAAGAGAAAATAAGTAGAAAAACTCTGACAACTGATGTATAGCAGTTGTCCCATTCACTGATACAAATACCTAATACTTTTTTGTGTTGCAGTTGTGCTACAATTTTTGGGGGCTGATGGCCTCAGAAATTGCCTGTATTGGCAAATTCTACAAGTTAGTATACAATATAAACTCAGTTTGTCTTTTTGCTGCAGTTGATGAAATAATTTTTCTGATGAGTAGCTTCTTTGCTTTTAATAGCATAAATGAGAACCCATTTCTCAGTTACGTTTTGTATGTCTTTCAAACATACCTTGCATTAGTTTTTACATACTTTTACCAAGGATCTTTTTTTGGTTTTGTTTTGTGAATTAAAATGGGGAAACAGGAATAGGTAGGTACTCTGCTCTGTATCATTGGTATTCTAGGCAGCTGTAATTTTGCAGTTTATATTACGCTTTTATGTTCCTATTTCTGGATCTCTTCATGGCCCATAGTCATATCCCATTTCTGTGGATATCTCTTCCATTTTCTTGGGGATGGTGTGTCAGTGGTTGGGTATTTCCTGTGTGCCTTGTGCTTGGCACTAAGTGATGGATCATGTTTTACTGCAGGATGTCTTGAATTCCACAGAATTCTGAGATGGCAGACTGAAAGTTATGACAGAGTATAAATTAAGTATAAAATAGGGTGACCTTGATGTCAAGAGATTTTCATTGATGACTGCAGGAAAGTTATGGTATTTGGCACTCAGGAAGATGTGGAGAACTTTTGTACAGAGTGAGGGATTGTGTCCTGTTTTCCTCTCGGTGGTTAAATTACTACTTCATGGAATAATAAAGTTCTGGGGGATACTCCACTGATTTCCCTTCTTTAGTGACAGTTCTCAGGATGTCTCTGGAGAGCCTGTTGAACATAGGTATTGTTGAGTGCTCTCTTGCATATTGATTAATTGGGATAGCTTGAGAGCATCATTATCTGCAGTTTGACCATGATTGTATCAGATGTATTCATGCTGTTCTGTAAGGTTTCTGTTTTATTCTGATGTTGGGTTGAACAGTTCTCAAGTTCTTGAACAGTAATGGCAATATCCAGCTTTTAGTTAACTCTTTTCACCAGAAGAGGAGGCACTCAGACTGAGAATAGCTTTGCTTTTTTATTCTTGCCTTTTTATCAAATGAATTTGTTCATCCAGTGTTGGCTTGAGCAGAAGTAAAAGGCTGACTGAAAACACACTGTTGTTATACATACTACTGAACAGAAGCTGTTATGTGTAGGGAAAATATCTTAAAACATAGTGTTGTATGTTGTATATTCTTGCTTTTAGGTTTGTGGCTACAGAATACGGCTCCATTTTGATGGATACCCAGATTGTTACGATTTCTGGGTGAACGCTGATTCTTCAGACATTCATCCTGTTGGATGGTGTGAGAAAACAGGTCACAAGCTTCATCCACCTAAAGGTATTGTTTAGTTTGAAATGTGAGTGTTTTCCATAGCTCAAGACTATCTGTGTAATGCTATCATTATTTTTTTGACAGAAATTTTTTTGTTCATCTAGTCAGAGTATTTGAACATGGCAAATTAAACTCTACTTGAAGTCTTACTAAAATCTGGAGGTTCAAATCCTAACTTTTTTATTCAGTGGAAATTCAGAGAAAACAAGAAAACAAAATGAACCGTAAGAGTAATTTGTAAGGTATTAGGAAAGAAAGTTAAGCAACAAACCTAGACCCCAAATGAATGCTTATTGCAAGTAAAATGGCAGCATACTGGTGACATGTATGCTTAAACTGAGGTCTTGCAGGCAGCTGAGAATCCTTTACTGGAAGGCCTTAGAATATTTTCATTACTAGATATTGATCACCATTATTGTACATGTGTTGGCAAAGACTAATAAAGATTGTGCTCTTGCCACAAAGAGTAAGCTTGAAATAGAGGCAAAAGAGGAACGAATGAATAATGGGGGAGAAAAAAGGGTAAGATTACAAGCCCGAAAGCATAATTTGTACATAGCTTATGTAAATGGTATACACGTGTTGGAATATGTGTAATTTGCTTGCTTAATTATTCTAGTTCAGATTATGCAACTCCTTTGTTTTGGCAGATGTAGTATATCTGCACTGAACTGTGCCGTGAATAAATGGGCTTCCTTTTGGGGTAGGAAGAGAATATGTGGGGATGAAGGGAGCAAATCCTGAAGGCAGGAGAGTGAGAAATAAATGAATGTGTGTTCTGACATACAGAGTTGAGGGTAGGATAACATGGTTTCAAAAGGCTGCAAAATGATGAGTGTACAGAGTCAAGAGGATGCATTATGGAGAATTCTAAAACTGTGGGTGTAACTGCTGGGGCGTGGAAGGTGAGAGTAAAGCTACTGAAAGTGTACAGGCAGAGGGCCTGCCAGTGTGGGAGAGGGTGGCCTTTCTGCAGCTGAGCCTTGGAGGAGTATGAAGGAGCATGTGCTGCTCTTCTGAGCATTCTGCAAGCTCCACTCTGGCTACAGGAAGGAGTGCTCCGTGCTGCTGCTCCAGTACGGGAGTTTTCATTGGGTGTAGTTCTGCAGAAATAGCCATTTCTTGAACATAAATCAGAATTTCTCAGAAGGTTGGCCTCCACTGAAGTAGTAAGTTACGTGTAGCAAATGACTGTTCCCCAGATACAGAGTTACTGATGTTATTACAGCATGCTTAGTAAGTTTTATATGTCATGAAGGTTTGTCATCTTTTCCATCTTAAATGCCTGGTTTAGAAAGCTTAAGCTTTTGTTACCAATGAATTATCACTGCTGGAGGAAAGTTGCTGTCTGTCTCTGAGTCAGTTTACTGAAAAGTGTCTTCAGTTTCTTCTCTGGTTTTAAGATTGTTCTTTTGTGTTTATTTTTTTTTCACCATACTAAAGCAGTGGATAGGTCTTTTTCTTAGGAAAGTCATGGACCCTATCAGAGGTGTTGAGGGAGACAAGTTAGGAGGATATGTTATGGTAATTCTCAGGGTTCTGGTTGTCATCCTGCACAGCTATGTACTCCTGTCATCCCCAAGACATATTATTGATTTTGAATAGCAAGGCTGTTCTCTGGTATTTTTATCCAAGATCTGCAAAGTGCTCTGCCCTTTGCATGGCTTGGCTCTGTCACTTCACCTCAGCAGTAAACCATTTCATCATTGATAAGGTATGGTGTGATTGCTGGAACCTGCTCATGTACTCATGGGACTTCTTCTGTTGTCCCAGTGCAAGCCTAGCTTGCGTGTGGGATGGAAGAGGAACAGGGAAGAACAAGCAATATGGTAGACTCATGCATTGGAAGGAAGCTGAGGGCAAACAGCCATTCATCAGTTAAAACATATTTTTTCTAGTTTTTCAGCAGGAGGGCTTTCACTACCTTTGTTTTACGGATATTTGTGGAGTTCTGTTATTCTGAGGGGAGGGAAAAGATCCCAATCAGGTTGTGGGGGCTTTTTGTGCGTTTTTATTGGGTTGGACAGAATACTTATGTTTTCCTGTGGTATGATGTTTTAATAATGATTTCTTTTTAGTGCCCACTGCAAATCATACGGACACTAAAGCTGATACCACTAATGACATAGGGCACGGTATCTTCTATAAAATACCACCTCGCAGAAGAACTCAAAGGTTTTCATTAGTAGCCATTCATTTTCCAGATACAATGCAAACTTACGACCTTCCTGGTGTAAACCATAAACTATTTGGAACCCGGTGGCCTGAGAAAGGAGCAGACACTCCTCCAGTCTTTGTGTAGTGCAGCTGCAGTTAATCACTCCCGCAAGCTTGGGCAGAAGTGTCCTGCTTCACAGGACGGGGTTGTAAGGAGGGTATGCTCCAGGGGGATTTTGGGGCCTAGTGACTCACTCCTTGTTTTCTGAAAGGGTTGAAAATGGGTAACTTTCCCAAAAGGCCAAAGTCCCATCTTTCCTTGTGAGGGATGGGAGATTATTTATTGTGATGGAAGAGGACTGTGGGGGACATGAGAAAGGAAGAATATTATTATAGATGTTTTCTGACACATACTTGTTTCCTTGTTTATTAAAACAGAAGGAGCAGGTAATTCTCGGTGCCTCTGGGCAGGACAGGCCTTGTGGCAGGGTGTGTGCCATCCCCATGGCAGCAGAGGTGACAGGCAGCTGTGCTGGGTTTCCAGCGGGCGCAGGGGAGCAGAGCTGCAAAACCAAACTGGGCTTCACGGGAAGAAGAAAGATGGTGTTCCAGGATGCTGTTCATTCTGTGTGCAAAGGAGGTCACTTTCCTGTCTCACAGAGGTGAAACCTGCAGAGGGGGGATGGATGTGCATGTGTTCCCAGAATTATCATGGGCTCTGCCATGGTAATACTGCTGGGCTTTTGCCTGGATTAAGCCAAGAATCGTTTGGATACCAAAGGGACAAGTTGGTGCAGCAGAGGCTGCCTGGTCTTCTGAAACCACTTCAGAGGAGTTGCTCTGCAGTCAGCAGAGAAGGGGAGAGCTTTGAAAACTCCCTGTCACTGAAGGTCCCAAAGTAAAAATTGCATTGACCTTTTCTGGGAAAATTAATACAGCTCTGTAGTGTTTCTTTTTAAACAAAAACAGGTGTTAGCAAATCAACATAGATGAAAGCATGTGAACAAACAAAAAGTGAATGTTAAAACTAAGACTTACGATCCTATCACCATCAAAAACAGGCATTAGTGGGAAATGTGAGGCATGACCTGTATGTTGGAAGTTCTACTCCAGGAGCCCATATAGTCCTAAGAAGAAAGAAAGATCAAAGTGAGAAGAATATTCAGATTTACAGAAGATGAAAATGTATTGCTATATTATAAAAAAAACCCAAGACTCTTATCTACTCTTATCTGGAGAGCAGCTCTTCAAAAAGGGATCTGGGGGTGCTGGTCAGCAGCAGGCTCAATAGGAGTCAGCAGTGTGCCCTGGAGCCGAGAGGGCAAACCCCGTCTAGGGGTGCATCAAACACAGCCTAACCAGCTGGTCAAAAGAGGTGATTATCCCACTGCATTCAGCGCTGGGGCAGCCTCACCTTGAATACTGCGTGCAGTTCTGGGCCCCACAATTTAAGGTTGTGAAGGTCCTTGAATGCGTCCAGAGGAGGGCAACAAAGCTGGTGCAAGGGCTGGAAGGAACATCCTATGAGGAACAGCTGAGGTCTCTGAGTTTGTCTCATTTAGAGAAAAGAGGCTGAGAGGCGACCTCATTGCTCTCTACAGCTTCCTGAGGAGGGGATGTGGAGAGGGAGGTGCTGATCTCTTCTCCATGGGATCCAGAGATAGGACACATGGGAATGGTTCAAAGCTGCACCAGGGGAGGTTCCAGCTAGATATTAGGAAGCATTTCTTTACAGAGAGGGTGGTCAAACACTGGAACAGGCTTCCTAGAGAGGTGGTTGATGCCTCAGCCCTGTCAGTGTTTAAGAGGCATTTGGACAATGCCCCTAATAACATGCTCTAACTTTTGGCCAGCCCTGAATTGGTCAGGCAGTTGGACTAGATGATCATTGTAGATGCCTTCCAACTGAAATAGTCTATTCTGCTTAAAAAATTACATAATTCCAGTTAGCCTTCACATTATGTTTTTAAATTGACTGGAAGTTAATAAAGCCTTTGTGAATACTGTTCTATATCTAGAATAAAGTTTGTGAATACTGTTCTATATCTACAGTGACTAAATCAAATTCACCTTTGGTCCTTTTTTGGGAGATGAGATAGGAGCAAGAGATCTTCCTTTCTCATTTGGTGACTGAAGACCCATGCTGTCCAGAAACTGTTTCACAATCTACTGAACCAATTTTTTTCCATGGACTTTGTCCCAGTACCAGTACCTCATGCCATCACACATGTAGTAGGTGGGAGTTTTGTGTTGTCAGCTGTGAGCTTTGAGCTAGGTTTGAGTATCCTCTAGAATTACAAAGGGAAAATTAAAGCCTCGATATCACATTCCTGTAAAAATTATTTCAACTGGTCTACAGCTATAGTAGTGTATGGAGTATGAAGAAAAGTATCATTGCTTGGACTTGGAGGTTAATTTATGTTAGCTGATATTTAAAATGAAAACTGAGAAAGGTGGATGCAGAGAAGGTGAAGTTAAAGGATTCTTTACTTGCAGTTCCTTGGAAAATATGAAATTCTCAGAAAGTTAAAAAGAGCTGTGGTCTGTGGCATATTTGAGTAACACTTCAAATAGTCAAGAGGTGACACATTTCAGTAGTTAAGGCAATCACTCACTGAAATTGGTAGTAGTTTTGGTCTTGTTTTACTGAATTATAATGTATGAACTACAATAGATTTTCCTATATTTATTATTTAACAACCAAATAAAGGAAAAAGACTATTTGCTTGCAACTCTTAGCATTGTTTTATAGATTGGAAGTACAAATGTTTTGTTGTGAATTATTTTATGCAGTTTAATATATTATGAATTATTTTATTTTTTCTCTAAGAAACTAGAAGAGGCAAACTATCAACAGACATTTAGGTTTCTTTCCAAGTGCTATATGCATAGACTAAAAAATGCAGAAGGTTCATTCAGCTTGCACTGTGAATGCATAAAGGGTCCTGGGGCATTGATGGTGTAAGCAATTGATATAACACAGGGAGTTTATTTTAAAGCTCGTAGTAGTCATGCTGTGTTAGTGATAGCCTGAGGACATAGTAACGTCTGTAGGAGGAAGGAACTTTTTTTTTTTTAGACTGACTGGCATATTGGGAAGAGCTTTGGGCCCTGTAGGCCATTTGCTGTTTCTGAAATAGAAGCAACAGACTGAAAAGAAGCTGGAGAGCACTTGCTCTGAGCTTGTTGGTTGTGTGAGTGTCAGTCAGACCACCAAAGGGAAGTTAGCTGGTACCTGCGAGGCAGAGAGGTGGTAAGGTGCAGTTTTCTTGGGGAGAGACAGACAGGTGACTTGTAGCCTGTGCTGCTTGGAAAGATTTGTTCGAAGGGAGGGACATTATAGTGTAAAACTGATACCTTACTGAGACTGATTTTTGATAACTGGTAGAATTGCACATTTTAGTTTCTAAGCTCCCTCTAGATTCTGCCCCTTGAGGACCTTCAGTTTGCTTGATGGCCAGGACTGCAAGGTCAGAGATCAGGGATAGAGAGCAGTGATTTTGTGAGAAATGCTTCTCAGCTTGTTTTGAAGGTGAAATTGAAGCTGAGCTGAAATCTCCCAAGTTCTTGCCTAGCACTTTATTTATATGACTATTCTTCCTCCCAGATGAAGATTAGGAACAGTTCAAATGTCAGTCCTAGCCAATTATAAGAAACAAATAATGTACAGCTCAAGAAAGCAGAGCATTTTGCTCAGTTAGGGTAAAGAAAGCTTGACATTTTGGTAAGGAAGCTCAGCCATCCCTAAATAAAGAACATGATTCCTCTTTGTAATACCAGATGCCCTAATAAAAATAGAAAAGCTTCATCAACTTTCTTTTGAACTCTGTAAGCTCCTCTAAAGGGTGTCCTGCTAAAATTTCTAATAATCCAAACCGGTGCTCCCTGAGAGACTCGTTGAGTTCATATTGGGGTAGAATGGATAAGTACTTTTAAAGTAAATTTTCCCAGTGTAGTTTATATAAAATTAGAATAAATGGTTAACAGTGCATAATCTTTTCAGTTCTGAAGTTGTAAGAAACAGTTCAGAACAGGACGGAAGAAATAATTTAATCAGTTATGATCAAATCACCTGCATACATGTTGTGTCTCATGCCTATCATTTCTTGCACTTTTTTTATGACCCTCATTTAGGATATAAGGAAGAAGATTTTAGCTGGCCCTCATACCTAAAGGCATGCAAGGCTCAAGCTGCTCCTAAATCGCTTTTTGAAAACCAGAATGCAGTAAGTACTCACTTGTTACTAATGGTGTGGAAAGTTGCTTGTATGCTCATGTGTGTGGTACAGCACATTTCAGTGATTGCAGACTTGAGACCTGAAATTTAAGATAAAAATGTTTACAACAGATTCAAGAACAATCTCTACTTCAGTTCACCTCTGCAATTCTAATCCATTAATTTTTTACTAATCTGTTTAAACATCTGACCTGGCATATTCAGAAAAGGTGTATTAAATGAAATTTAAGACTTGTTATTAGTACTGTGTCTCACACCATAATGTTGTAGAACTAGCACAGTCTTTCAGAGGGACTATCGAAGACAGAGTTAAAACCAACACATTTAATTTTAGCAGCCTGTTTAGGGCTTTTTTATTTCATAAACCACTAGTCTCTGTTTGAGCCTTTCTTATGTCAGCTAATTAGGCTGCTGCCACTCTGTTGGGGCAGCTAATTGGGAAACTTAGAAATGACATGAATATATTGATTGCAGACACTAGGGAGATTTCTGGATTTATAGTATTTATCTTCAATTAAGTGTCTTTCTCTATGTAGACAGTGATTCCGTCCGGATTTCGAGTCGGGATGAAGCTGGAAGCTGTAGACAAGAAGAACCCGACTTTCATTTGTGTTGCTACGGTAACAGACATGGTGGACAATCGTTTTCTGGTTCATTTTGACAACTGGGATGAGAGTTACGACTACTGGTATGATGTTTTTGTTTTATATCCTAGTGAGATGTATCAGAAATGTGTTAGCTTTAAGCATTATTTTCTGTGATACTTTCCAGACTGTTGATACAGTTACCATACCAAATTTTGCTGGATTTGTAATCATGGCCACCAAAGTATGTCTCAGTGGCAGACTGGAGGAATCAGATTTCCCATGTCAAGTTGCACATAAAAAATTTCAAGATTGTGCTAAATGAGTGTTCAGGTGTGCTGCTACATCTGGAGTTGTGGATTAATTTCTCATTTCAATTACATAGTGTCTCTGAGGTTGATATCTTTAGTGAAGAATATACACCATGATAATGTGGCTGATTGAACCTGGAATTAGGTTTACATATATGGAAGAAAGGCTGCATTTTTTCATAAGGTTCTTGATCCTCTTACGCTATTCAGACTGAACCTTAGCCATCTTCTGTAAAGGCATCAGGATTGTGGCAAAACCTGGTTTTAGTCTTTTGTGTTCTGCATTCCTCGGGAAATTGGGATCCTGCTATCCAGACCTGTGTCAGAGATGACCTTTCTGCATGTTGCATGGTGGAGGGGCTTTGGGTATCTCTATAGAAAAGTCAGTGGATGGAGCAGGACATGCTACAAGCATAAAGGTACTGAAGGAAATTCAGGCTTTGGCTGTCACAGTGCAAGTGTGTGTATTTGCACTTGGGTCTTGTTTTGGCAGATAATTTAGAGCAACGTGGTATACCTTACGTTCTTTGCAGAGTAAGTTACTGCAGAACAGGTGGAGCATTGTAAGCTACGTCTTGGGTTCAGCAGTGGCAACTTAATTGTGTAGCTGAGCCTGTAAAAATAAATTAAGAAAGTTTTCTTCGTCTGTATTTGATGACTGCTTAGGCACTACGTTAATGAGAATGTGAGACTATTATGTAACTTCAAAACTTCTGGAGTCCATCTCTTGAAATAATAATTGTATGGGCAACATGACAAGGTGTAGGAGAACTAAATTATTGAAGCAGCAGTGAACAGGCGTTTCAGTGAAGTCAGGTACTGAATATCAAGATAATGGACCATATGAGTCAAAGACCAGAAAGGTTAGTGATTATTTTCATGAAGAAGTAACACAGAACATACATTTCCTCTACGAAGCAGCAGGAAGCTGGGGACCGGGAAAAGGTATTCTGAATTTCCTGATATTTGAATGCTTTTTAATAACAGTTATGCCATTAATTAATAATGAACACAGCAGTTAGGCAAGGCTTTTAGGCTGAACAGTGCAATACAACCTGTAGTTTGTCAGAGGTATCACAGGTATCTCTTCAAAACATTGCACTGTGTATGGCAGACATACACTGAATTTCAGGCTTATTAATATTACCATGTCAACAGGAATTTTGTCCACCAATCTGCTCAGAAGAGGGAAAAGCAGTTTTTAAGTACATAACCAGGCTTTACATTTCTGCAGTCACAGTATTCTGAAGTGGGTTTTCTGAATTTCATATGTAGAATACATGAAATAATACCTTCTTCAAGGATGAAGGAAAATTGAAGTGGAAAATGTTTAGGTGTTAGAAGTCACTGGAGCTGTGTTTACACTGAAGCCAAGCTGAAGATTTGTTCATTTCATGAAATCGCGAAGTACCTTTCTGGAAGAAGCAAATAGATGCTGCTGGAAATACTGTGCATGGAAATTAAATTCTGAGCAGCGTGGCCTACCTCTCTGCATTGCTGTGATTGAGAATGGGAGTGAATAGAGGAGGAAGGCAAGAAAATGGGAGAAAAGAACAGCAAATGAAAATAGCAGTGGAATGTCTGACCAAAAGAGAGCCTCAAAATGCATCCTGAATGCATCCCACTTACATTTTTAATTTTAGATATGAGGTTTGTAGGGGCCTTAAAATATTTTAGGTGCATAAGTTGCACATCTACCAACTGGTGTCTGTAATTAAAAATGAGAAGTTCTGTTGGGATTACCCAGAGCCGAGCCTCACAGTTTCTCTTTACCTGCATATAAGTTTCAATCTCAGAATTACAATGGAGGAATGATGTATTTAGTGTATGTAGTTGATTATTTTCAAACAAGGACCTTTTTTTTCTTTATACCTTTTGTGATTTAGTGAGTTTGAGTAGATTGAACTTTTTCAATCAGGTTAAAAGTTCTTTCCTCTTCTTGGATAACTAAAAGACAGTTGACTGATTTTACTGGACTTCAGGCAACAGAAATCTGTTACCATCACCTCAGCTTTTTTAGGCTTCAGGCTTTCAGCCTGAAGATACTCTTCCTGCCTTTTTCCTGAGTGTTAGAAAATACATTAATGGTTGAAAATAAGTACCCTGGCTAGAATTAG
Source organism: Astur gentilis (assembly GCF_929443795.1). Lineage (NCBI taxonomy): Eukaryota > Metazoa > Chordata > Aves > Accipitriformes > Accipitridae > Astur > Astur gentilis. Next base: position 22,920,768 of record NC_064884.1, read on the forward strand.
TCATTACTACAGCTCTTTAATGCATGGTGGTGATACTTTCAGTGTATTATAAATCCCATTAAATTGTTTTTTGGCAGTGGCTTTTAGAGGGAAGAAGAGTGAAGAAAATTGACAAATTTAAGACTTTCCTTCAGGAAGAAGAATTTTGACCTATACTGCACAAGCCATCAGGTCCTTTCCATCTGTCCCATCTTTTTTGATGAAACAACTAATACTACTTTGAGAGCCAAAGACATACCCTCTGAGTGGAATTTCCAAATTTTCTTAAGATTGACTGAATCTGGAAATAGCATTTGGGAATCTTTGGGAATGTCTGAACTATGAATTAACTACAAGTCCATGCTGGCTTTCAGTTCTCCATTCTCTTGCATCTGTTCTGCTTGCACCTCAGCTTCCAAATTTTTTTGTGACCAAACCCAAACACAGATAGCTCTTGGCAGGGGATGAGGCTGTGCTTGCATATTGCTGTTTGCCCAAATGAGAGATGGAGTGATGGCAGTGCTGAACATGCTGTAGCCCAAACTCACTGGGTCAGAGGCTTCTGGGTGCCCTCATCCATGTCTTGGTCTGAACTTCTCCTGCAGAGAAGGTCCTACAGGCAGCTTTTGGGATCAGCTTACCAGGAGTGTGAGAAAATACAGTGTCCCATGCTACACTCAGCTGTCTGCCTTGCATAGCAAAAATGATTCTAAAGTGCCTTATGAAGACAAATCAGCTTTTGATTTTACTGAACCATTTTCTGATCTGTATGAGTTTTGGAATAGTCTGAATTTTGGTGTGAGACTAAATAAGAGGCCAGTTCTGCTCTCCACCAGCATCTGCTACTTTGCTAACAGCCAAGTCTTTAAAAGTTGTGCTTTGCTTGTTTCATTTTTGAGATAAATAACTTTGCTCCACTCTCTTTGAAAGAAACAAGTCTTTTTGAAGGGGTTATATTATGCCAAAAAGAAGATAAAACAATCTTAAAGAACCATGAGTCACGGTGCATACTTTTAACTATTTAAATAAATAATGGACCAGTATTTGACCCTAAAGCTCTAAAATTTCATGCAAATCACCATGCAGCTGTCTTATCAGACTTTAAATAGAAAATATGTTAATGTGTCTTGCTATGCCACCTCTGGACACATACCATAACCTCATGGACCATGTTTTGGGAAGTCCTGACCTAAATTAATACCAGCTTTACACTTGCCAATGATGAAGTATTCTCACTTATGCACTAGATGGGGCTGCAGGATGGTTTCTATGTTTTTCTTCCTTTTCTTTTTTTTCCCCTCTCCTTTTTTTACGCACAGTTAGATGACTGGCACCTCACAGTCAAGAAGTCATATAAGTAGCATTCTTGAGGGCTTATTATTATCTATGTGTATAATGTGTGTATGAGTAGGGTTTTTTTATAGATAACATTTTCATTACAGATTGTATCTACATTTTATAAAGAGAAAATCAAAATACCAAAAGGTTTGTTTTCCCAAAAGGGAAAATCAGAAATTATTTCAAAACAGAAAACGACTATAACACATACAGCTTGTTTTAAAGAAAGTGCTGATGAATAAATAAAAACTCTGTCCAGATCTTCAGGTGGAAACCCAGTGGGAAAATGTTTTTCTAAACAAAGCGAATACTCTTTTTTTTTTTTTTTTTTTTTTTTAACAGCGAGCATTATCATCCATCTCTCTTAATCTGAATTGAATGAGCTGTATATATGAAACAGATTTTGGGGAAAAATTAACAGGACAGCTGAAAGTGACCAATAGAAAAATACTAAGTCTTCTTCCATATCCGAGTCTCCTGTTAGGACATGCTTTCCTGCCGTGAGTTAAGGATTGTTGAACTGCATACGTGTTCATTTCACACAGAGTGACGCACGCTCCAGAGGCTCACATTGCCAGCTGCCCTTGGCTTTCCTTATTGCAGAATTTCCTCCTGGCCTTTTACATCACGTAGCTCTTGCCTGCTTTGATGCAGTTAAGCTGTCTGTAACTTAGCAGAGCTGCTGTTTGGTCTGTCTCTCTGTACAGGTTCAGCTGGTGTGCTCTGCTGCTTTTGGCTCTGCTTCAGCTTCCTGGATTAGCTTTAGTGTCCAGTATGGAAAATAGATGTCTTTTTCTGTCTGCATGTTCTCACATGACAGAAAGAATGGCTCACAAAAGGCATGAATTGTGTGGATGGTATAATCTTGCTTGATTAGTTGAGTTTACGTGTGTCACCACTGCACTGCTTGGTGGAAGGTGGTGGTGCTCTGCTGCGGTCCAGGGGTAGGTAGGTTTGGAGGTACAAAATTCTTCAGCTCCTGCTAGTGGTGGTAACCTTTTTTGGTCTAGCAAGCATCCTCACAATTCATGGATCATCGTGTTTTATGAAGAGCATGAGCCGGGTGATCTGCCTTCTGTTTTGGAACAAAGGAGTTAAAAAGCTGTGGGACGCAGCAAATTGGTTGTGAAAAGTCAGGGTAGCCTTTGGCATTCTAGCTGACAAGTCTTGGGCTTAGTCTGATAGACTATTATTGTTCTTCCAAACTAGATAATATGTCCGTGAAATAACACACATTAAAGCATAATAGTTTTACTTTAAATTGTGTGTGACTTTTGCTGATCTCTACTTTTTATTGTTAAATGGACTGTTTGAAGCTAAAAGGCTGTGTGAAATCAGTAGGTAAAGATGGACTGTATGACCTGGTTTTGCTGGAACAGGGATGATTTTTTTTTTTCCTGAGGCCACCATGGTTACAGAAGTTTCTTATAGGCTCATCTGTAGTGACTAGAGTTTTCTTTTAAACCAAATGAAAATATTGTGGATGTTTTATAGTGCTGTCTTGCAGTGCTGTGGTGTGTAGCACTTGTTCCGTGTTCACTCCCATTGCTGTAATGTCAGAGCATCTTCCAGGACTGCATCTTTCATTGTGACATACCTTGGTCACTTGCTGCTTCTTGAATCTTCAAGGCAAGAAGTGTGTGTGCAATGGCATTTACTTTTCAGAATTTTATAAAAATGTATGTTCAAACTGTGCTTGAAAAAGCAAAACAGAACAAGTGCATTTAGAAGTGCATTGTCCTGGTAAGTGTTTTTACACGTCTACCTCATTATTTTAAGTATAATACTGATGATACCGTAGAGACTCATGAGTATGTACCCAAATTTAACTCAGGAGACTTTTGAAAATAGTTTGTGGACTTTACTCCAAAACATTTCAGGAAGTAAGAGAGTATGTCCTTCTAGTGCAGAAGGATACCTCATCCATGTAAAATTCTTCCATTTAAAACTCCAGCTTAAGAGGGGTAGAAAAGTGCTACTTCCCCCCCACCCCCCTTGCTCATTAGCTTCTCCTCACAGTTACTGTAATGAGAAAGGAAGAGGACAGAGGGAGCATGAAGCATTCACCTTTTCTCTGATTTGTTTGGGGCAAAGCATTTATAGGAGTTAGATGCTGAGTTTTAACAGTGCAAAATTGTCACATAAGCCCTTTTGTTTCCTTTTATTAATGGCAGCTTCAGTGATTTAGAGAGTACCTGGTGTGATACTATAAATACTAAATACATAAAATATAGCTTTATATATTGTAGTAGGACAACAGGTTGGTATTCTTGAAGTCAGTTGAATCCTTGGCTATTGTCAGAGCCATTACAGAGTCTATCAAAGATAGGTTTTATCTGCTAGAAATTGATCTATTTGGCATCATTACAAAGAGATACTAGCAGAGCTGTTTCATACATAAAGCCACAAGGTAATTGTAGCAAGTTGGCCAATATTTTTCATCATTAGTGTTTGACTCTCTTTAGGTAGAAGGCTAGAGGAGTGCTGCTTGTGAGACAATGCTTCTGAGACACCAAACCTGCATTTCTGTTGTTAAAGTACATCCACACTGAATTTTAGACATCATGTAAAATTACTTTTCAGATTTAAAAAAACATACCAGTGTTATTCTGTGTATTCTAAATACGATGTGCTCCTTCGTTTTTCTTTTATGCAGCACACGTTCAAAACTGCAATGTGGTAGTACCCCAGGGTTCAGTTTACAGTCTTTTCTGTGCTGTTTTCCTTTTGCAATCCTTAAAACATATTTGTGTTCAAGATCTGCAGACCTAGCATTTTGATCTGAGCCTTAAGGTGTTAGGGTGTCTGCTAATTTACCTTAAACTTTTTTGTGTCATGCACAGTTCATTGCACCCTCTTAGGTATTACAGATAATCAACGTGATATTTTAAAAAATATATAAATTAGTACTACTAATTAGGGGAACTTAATTAATATGAACTTCCAGCATGCTAATACTTTCTGGGTAGATACAGATAATGATTATTTTAACAATCAGGGAGAGCAAACCCACTGTTCAGGTGTTCAGGTATTTTGCATTAGTACCCCTTGGGCTGACAGTAAAGGGCGAGAATACATGTTACTCTCCAGCCTAACGGTTGAGACACTGACTTCAGAAAGGGATTAAATACAAACTGGATCACAAATGAGTGTTTCAGTATTTTATGCAATTATTATTGTATATGAAGTCCATGTTTTCATGCATGGGTGCTCTCTGCTTGTCTCCTTTTCTCATTAAATATTTGAGGAGTGTTTAGAAAGCAGCATTCCTTCAGCAGGAGGGAGAGAGGGTGTTTCTATCTAGAATACCACTTAGCTACTTAAGCTTGGTTTCTTGATCTCTCCATGGGGAATAGGGAATGAAGCCCTTATCAGCTTCAACTTAAGCTGCAGTTTGTTGGCCTTGGTGGGTCCTTGGAGCGAGTAAGGCACTGGGCTCGTGGTTACTGGAGAGATGGAAATGCTGATAGGGTTCTCCAGAAGAGAGAGGGCATGTAGCTGGGAGTGTTTGATGTCAGCTACTGAAGCACCTTTTGGGTTAGGAAATAGTGGAAGCGAGAGCTAGTGCACTGTAATATTGGATTTATCTAACTAAAGAAGGAAATAGGTTGGACAGGCTCCTAAGAGAAGCAAGGTCCCTAAGGACAGATCTACATGGGAATTACATGGTTATATATGAGTTTTCAGCTAAATAGAGGCAAAAGGTATGTTCGCATGACGTAGCGCAGTGCCATGCAGAGTAATGCTAGCTTTTTGTGTCAGCATGATGTTCCTTAGTCACCCTGACTACGTAAGTACTATCTACTTCTTTAAAAAACACTGTTAATTGTTCAGCCAACTCAAAACCAATCATTAAGTATTGATGCAGACATAGGGATGGTGCATGTTTCATAGCAGAGTCTGATGGCTTTTTACTTTTCCTGTAGATCAGTCTTACTTTTTGCCTTTCCTAATAATATTGAGTAATAATATAATTATAGTATGTAGTATATACTTTAAATATTGTATACATTATATGTTATATTGTACATAATGTATTATGTTCCAAAGTAATAATATAACAATATGTAATAAAATTATATGGTTCTATATATAATAATAATACTGAGTGTTAAACAGTTTTTTCTCTCATCTGCTTTTATATCAATTAAGTTTTTGCAGAATGTGTGGGTGTTGTTTTTTTTTATTGCTAACAGAATTTGATAGTGAGCACCCACTGCTGCTTTCTTCTAAGCATGATGTAACTGAACTAGTGAGCACAGTGAGAGCGATCTCTCCTTGCTTCAGACAGATGCCAGCACATATCAAGTGTAGCTCACCCTGCCTCTGCTAGTCTTCTGTGGTTCTTTTGGCATGCCACAAGCAACAGCATTAGTGTAAAATTTGATGCACGTGAGAGAAAATATGGGAAGTTGTTAGTCCCTTGAGTAAGAGAGTTTGATCAGCTTTTTTAGATCAATTTGCAGTCTTGGATCACTGATTAGTTCTGGATTCTTTCAGGCAGTTTGGGGCCTAGAATGCTATTTTATTCTTTTTTGCTGACAGTTTTTCTTAGGCATACTTCGCTTATGTGCTGCTGGGTTGTAATGAAGTGTTTATAGCTCCATTCAAACCACTCAGAATCAGGTCTTGAATTTTTACTTGTTATTGACAGTGCATTGCAGTTATGCATGATTCTCTAATCTGCCTCCAGGTGCAACTTGGATGGTTAATCAAGGTCTTTAAGCTTTTGGTTTAAAGTTTCAGTCCTGGCATTGCGAAACCCCATCTGTCTTTAATGGGATTACTGCGTTCTTGCAACCAGCCAACACGTTTCTACTAAGAGTCTCTATGTGTGAATTTTTCAGGTCCAGCATTATAGCTTCTCAATGGGGATCTACCACTGAATTCAAGGACTTGACTTTTTTGATCTTCCAGTGAAATTGTAAATAAAGCCTTATGCTTCTTTAGGTGATACTAAGTCTGGGTTAAATGTGTTCATATCTTCAGGTTATGTTTGCAGTTTAAGTGTAAGTTGAAGGTGTTGTAGGTTATTAGGAATTTGTTAAATCTTTTTTGTATGTCTTGTTTTCTAAGCATAATAGGATGTCTGAAGAACTGCATTATCAGTCCCCTTTTTTCTCCCCCACCTCCAGGTGTGAGGCAGCTAGCCCACATATTCATCCTGTTGGATGGTGTAAAGAACATAAAAGAACTCTCATCACCCCACCAGGTTTGTAATCTGAGATATTTAAGGAGGTTATAGTCAGCTAGCAGCATTAAAACTTACAATAAGCTTATTGTTACTTCTCCTGAATTTTTCTTTCTGTAATTAAGAATTGGTATTTGGGGAGTTACAGATATTTTTTTACAGGACACAATATATTGACAGTAGAAGTAAAACAGATAGTAGGTATTAAGTATGCGTATGTATGCTGCTTCAGTAGAGAGACATCTATCCACGGAAGATACCCCTCGGAATCTGAACAAGTTTGTATTTTTGGCTGAATGTATTCACTTACGCTGAGTCGTATTGTGAAAATGCTGATAAAACAAATTCCAGGTGTGTGAGATTGTTGCTTAAGAAAAACATCTTCACATGAACTAAACGTGCAAGATAATGGGGTTAATGAGAAGATTGTGTTATGTGGTCAGAGAATCAAACTTATAAGGGCTCTTTGGAAGGGAGGAAAACACAATGAGAGAGACTATACAGAAGAATGAAAGTGCATTCGTTAGTACGAAATATAAGACCACCACTGTTTTTCAGGACTGTTGTGTATAGCTGGATGATCTAAATGCCCTGTTGCAGAAACTGCTATCTTTGGTCTGAGAACGTGGAAAATTTTAATTGGTTAAAACCAACTTTGACAGAAATTCTAATAGCCAGCAATTTTGAAAAGCAATCTGTCTGTCAGGAGGTTAATTACAGCCTATTATTAAGTGAAATCCCTTTTAAAACAAATCATAATTGGTTTCATTCTGTTCTAGATTGTGAATCATAATGGTTAAACTTCAAGTTAAACTTCTAGTGCAGAGTAAAGGCAAAGGACAGGCACTGCTTTTTCTTTAAAAGCAAAGCTGTCTTTTTTTTTCTTGCATAAAGTGTTTGTAAACATGACACTTTCTGAGAAAGGCAACATCTTCTTTCATGGTGTCTGTAAATAGTTTTACAGTAAATGTCCAGGCTATTTTTTTAGAAATTTACTTTAAACAAATTTGCTAAAAGAATAGAAAGCAATCGGGTGTGCTGTACTGTGGTACAAAGCTAACTGATTAGATTGTGTTTGATAGTAAATTACTGTTTATAAAATACAGGATTAGGCTTATAATACTTGAATTAATATCTTGAATTAAGTGGACAGATTTTTCCAGTCCATATTATTTATATTCTCATATCCAAAGCAATTGTGACTTTTTCTGCTAGCTACTCAGCATTGTGTATGAGAAGACTGTTGGGTTTTTTAACCTACATGGTGAATGTTTCAGAGACAATTTAGAATAAAAAGGTTTAGGCATTCTGTAAATTAGATACCAATTTTATTTTTTGCACTGCTATGTTTAATTCTGCTCATATTTCTTCTGTGCCAGATTATCCACATGCTAAGCATTTTTCTTGGGAGAAGTATTTGGAAGAAACCAGTTCATTACCTGCACCTGCAAGGGCTTTTAAAGTGGTGAGAAAATGTTTCTATTTTTTTTCATGCTTTTAAGTGTATATAATTAATTAGTTTAAGAAGAGAATACATATATGGTGTTCTTATGTTTCCAAATGTATCCAGTTAATTAGTTGCATAATAGGTGGTTTATTTTTTATGCAAGTTTGCAGTTCACTGTCAGAAATCAGATAATTATTATTATAAATCACTGTTACTTTATTATTTTAATAATTATAAATGGGATTAAGTGCTATGAAATACTACTAATGAATGTAATTTACTATGGGAAATGACTGCCTAGTTATTAGAAATAATGAGATAGCTACTGAGTCATCATTACATATTTTGAACCTATGTATTTCTATCTGTACATTTTAAATGGTGCAATAAATACAGTGAGAATGTAAAAGTTATTGTAGGAGTTCAGTCTCGTTGCCCATCTAGTCCATTGTCCTGGCAGTAGCCAAGAGAGAGGGTTTGTATTTAATACCCTTCAGTAGACTTTTTCTTCTGTGAGCTTGTGTCTAGGGTACATGGGCAGCATCTACAGGTAGCTCCCCAGTTTAACTATGGTGTTTGTGGGCAACATTCTTTTCTTTTAGCTTCGTACTTGCTAGTTTCTTTCAGTGACACCCATCTTTCTTGAGCTCTTAGGATTTCGGTGAGGAAAGCGGACTGGTCAGTTAACGCAGAAAGGATTGCTGTTAGGAGCCCGCGTCAGATGGCTGCTAGCTCCCAGCCCCTTGTCTCACAGCGCGCTGAAGCTGGTTTGCCTTGGCTTTTCAGATTAGGGTCACTAATTCTGAATAACACTTTGCTAAGAGCTAGATTAATGAAAGCAGAAATGTGGTGCTCATAGCAGTTCCTGGGGTCAGTAGATCACCAGAGTTTATTACTGACCTGCAGTTTATCACTCCAAAATGTGTCTGGCTTAATAATGGGTCTCAGCATTACGTTCGCAGCAAGAAGACTCAGAGCAAGGATTAGAAAGGTATTGGGTTATATCTGGGAGGTATAGTCCTTGGCAAAACAGTGGAGGGCTGTGACCTTGACTGCATCAAGCTAAAAGCAAACATTTTCTTCATCTCTCAGAGCATCCATGTTTTAATTTCTCCCCCTGGCATTCAGGGAATAGCCACGCCACAGGGCTCGGCACTTGGAACACCCCACCAGTGGCCCACAGGGTCTGGCTGGCTGTGTCTGCGCTGGGAAACTGAAAAGGACATGCCACAAGAGCGCAGGCATTGACAGCATTAAACTGAGGGAGCACTAGCTGTCATGGCTCAACACTGTTCCAGAAACCATGCTAGCAGAGAGCGGCTAGGGATGGTGTAGGTCCCAAAAGGTCGCATAGACAAGGTCATCTGCCTTTGAGGATGGAAGGGAAGGAGAGCTTGACTGCATGGAGTCAGCTGTGCTCTGCCTTTTGGTTTCACAGCCAGAGAAAATCCCCTCCCTGCTTTCTGTACTAATATAATGGTAACCATATTCATGCTAATTGTGATTAAACAATAAGAAATATTTAATGGGAATAAACCGCTGATTGTGTTGGAGTTTGGGTGAAGGCTTCCTGAGACAGCCACAGTATATTATATTGTATTATGGGAGAAAATAAGAGTTCTCAAGCTGCAGCTGAGGAAAAAACACTGATGTTCTAGAAAGTCTTAGAGAGACAGATACGTTATTTTCCTAGAAATCTAACATAAAAAACATAACATGTCTTGTACATATGTTCCTTTAAAATGGAAATAATTTTTGCTTTAGATTTCATAGCTAGATGGCAAAGATAAAATCTGATACTCCTAACAGAGACACCTTTTTTGCCAAAACAGTATTATAAACCAGGTATTTGGTCCTGTTTGGTTCTGAGTCAGTATTTGCTGTTATACCGTGGATTAGTTATGTTTTCAGTACGAGACCAAAAAAGAGTGTTTGATCCACAAAGTGAAAATACATACTGAAAACCACAAATGTATGTCCTGTAGAAAATTTCATAGACATTTCAGGCTGCTGATATGTAATACTTCATTCAACACTGCATTGAAAGTGTTGGCCAAAATCTTGGGAAAACTTTTCTAGAGAATTTAGGAAAAATCTCAACTGATGTAAAATAAAGTTTCCTACTTACTTGCTTGGAGGGCTTGAATGGAGAACCTGGAATCCCAAAGTAGTTTATTTCTCTAGTTTAGTAACACTGGTTTGAATGATCTTTTTATGCTTGAATTTGTTGGAGGGGAGAGCAGATTTGAGAAAATGAAAGCAGAAAGTTTGCTATGTATTTTATATACTTTACAGTTTTGTGAAATTTTTGAGGTTTTCTTCTGTTTCTCGTAATACTGTTCTTTTCTAGAAACCTTCTCATGGCTTTCAGAAAAACATGAAACTTGAAGTGGTTGACAAGAGAAATCCAGTATTTATCAGAGTAGCAACTATTGTAGATACTGATGACTATAGAATAAAAGTAAGTTTTTCTGTCTTACTGTACTATCCTGCTTGAGTGACTGATGACTACTTTATAAAAACAAAATCCTATAGTTGTAAAATTAAGCACAGGAGGAAACGAATCACATTGCTGTGTCCTGCTAAGCTTTTCACTGATTAATATGCATATAATTCCTTTGGAACGGATTGTTCTATTATCCTCTTAGTTATATTTGCTGACATAGGTAGTTAGAGAGCAGAGTTGAATGTGTTCAAAAATTGCTTTGGGAATAGTTGATATAAAACAGTTGTCTATTCTATCAAGAAATGTGATCATTTAATATCAAGTGTCAAAGGGCTGCTGTGATATTTGTTTTAGGGCCCATAAATTATTTGGCCTAGGTTAATTGAACCTGTCTCTATAAACTTCCAGGGAAAGGAGAGAGATATAAGGGAGATATAAAAAAAGAACCCTGATCTCTTGTGTCTTGTCAGTGACTTCTGCAGTTCTGAAGTTTATATTAATTATTGACTTTAGATTGGATTAATCACAGATAATGTATTTTAAAGAAATTGCAGTTTTCTGGAAGTTGTATACTTGAATTATTTTTCTTTTATTGTACAAAACCATTTTACTCTCTGAAGTCCTTAACCATTAAAAGGGCTAGCATATTCCAGATATCCAGTTAGATGGATATGAAGGATATTTGTGTTTGCAGTTTGTACAGATTTATTAGGCATACATGGTATTGCAGCAGAAATGCAGCTGACATTTCATTTTGAATCTGAATTAACTGGTGGTAGGGAATCATCAGAACTAATATCTTCACACCTACACATTTTCTACCTAAACTTTTAATTTGGTCATGCAAAAACCAAAACCAAAACAAACAAAAAAAACCCTCCTCAGCCTAATTTATTAAAATGACAGGATTTGTAGTTTCTAGGGTGGTAATTTGACTCTGTAGCATATGTTGAAAGAGCTCTGTATGTATCTGTGTGTACATGCATCCACCTGCGTGCATGAGAGATCTCAGCTATTTACTAGTGGAGAGGTCAAGTAAGATTTGAAGATATTTAGCTTTTACCTGAAAAAACCGCATGTATAGCCCATACTGGTGGTTTTCTTGGAAGTCACATACTTCATTTTCTCTTCAGTTTCAACTCCTTATCCTGTATGGTCTAATTTTAGTAAAATTGTTACTTGTGTGTTGGGGGTTTTTTTGTTTGTTTTTTTATGGATAAATGCCATTTTTTTAGGCCTTTGCTTACTGCTCTGCTATTATTAAATCCTGGTCAAACAGGACATTAAAATATGTTTGAATTTGGGGGTTTTTTTTTGAGAGAGAAAAGGCAGAAATTCATGCTTAATTTAAGTATTAATGTGAGAGCTAAACTTACCTGCTTTATTCCTGGGATTTGAGCCTGATGATGCAAGACATAGTAAACAACCAGATGACACCTCTGTCTTTACTTCAGTGAGAGTATGTCTGGGTCCAGAATCTAATGTACGTGTATTTTCTGTGTAACATCGATAGTTGTCTTAAAGTGACTACTGTAATGGACATGTCATTTCTAGAGATTACTTAGGGAAACAGATTTTATAGAGAATTTTTCTGATCTAAAATGTATTGTTCTCCTTTTTGATTTTAGGTCCATTTTGATGGCTGGGATGGTATTTATGATTATTGGACTGATGTAGATAGCCCTGATATCCATCCTGCAGGCTGGTGTACAAAAACCGGACACCCTCTTCAGCCCCCACTTAGTAAGAGAAATCACATTATAATGTAATGATGTTAAAAGGCACATGGACTGTGCTATCTCCTTCTCTGCCAGTTCCATCCAACGAAGAGTAGCAACTAGGATATGCAAAACAATGTAAATGTGACATTTAGTGCAAAGTCAACAGTAATTAATGACTTTTTAGTAGATAGCTTTATTGACCCTTACTGTAATGGAAATAAAGTGTTTCTCTGTATGCGTAAGAACCACAGTCAAAACTGGAAGTAGTGATAAAGATCTGTTGCATAAAATCCCAGCCCTCTCAAAGCCAGTAATGAAACTGCTGTGGCACTCAGTTTGGATAGGGTATTACTCTTAAAATCTTCTGTCCATGTCCTCTTGAAGGTTAGTATGCTTTTTAGCCCAAAGGAGTCCAGACTGAACTGAGAAGGCACTCCTTTCAAATGCTGTGGCAAATCCTCAAAACCAGCTAACTTCTTTTTTTCTTCAGCTGAGCAAAGAGGGTTTAATGGTGCCCACATTGAAGATAAATCTAACAGAGGCATGTTACCAATAATACTGTATTTACCAGTTTGCTCTCTCTGGGGATTTTGTTTTACTTGTTGAAGAAGTGGGAGGTCTGTCACAAATGACCGAAGGTTGCAGGGAGAAGAGACTTTAGTGGTAAGCATATCCCTGCCTATGCCATTGTGTTTCTGGATAATGGTAGTGAAATCACTTTAGCCAAACTTTGAAGAGGTGTTTTCTAATTGAGTGCTCTTCTCTGGGATTGTTTTATATTGTGACTCTGAGGTATGGTTTGCACAAGTGCCAAGTGTTCACAGCTGTAACTGAGATCAGAAGGAGCTGTGCTTGGAAAACAAGAAATGCTGAGCAATGCCAAGTACTCGGAAAAAATTAAATGTAAAATAACTGGGATAAGGCACACACAGATTGTGTGAACGTATTACCTGAAAATTTCTGTACCTCAATTCAGCGTCTCTAAAATGTCAAGAAGAAATGTTTCCTATCAAGAGCATGATCAGAATATATTCATAAGTTTTCTGAGCACTCCAGTGGTACAGTGATGACTGCCTGTTAGGAAGTTAATCATTCTGCCTTCAAAGGAGAGTCTGAATAGAGTGCCATAAGTGCCAAAGCACAGAGTGAATAATGAGGAGAAGATAGGATGGTGGATATCTTCTTAATCTGAGATGTGAATCCTGTGTACTGAATGAAGGAACAGTCCAGTGGGAAAAACTTGTTGGTAGCCACATAAATAAAAATTGTATCATATGGCAAAAGAGCTGAATAAGGTTGCGACATTTCTATTACCTAAAATTGAAAAAAAAAAAAAAAATCTTAGCCTAGGTGGGAGTATAACACACATACATTCATTTTGTTGGAGACATTAAAAGAAACAAAATGCAGATGCCCGTCACATACAACACATCATCTCCTCTAGGCGATGACATAGGAGGCATTGTTCATCTCTTTCAGCATGTGACTGGTGGAAGTGACTTTTTGATACTAGTTAAGCTACAAAACCAAATATGGACAATGTGACAGGAGGGAAAGTAGACATCCATTAAATAGAAAAAGAATAATTAACTGCACAAATACTGTTAAAATAGGATGTTTGCTGAATATTACATTCTTCCAACAATATGACTTTGTATTATTCCTGTAGAATATAGTATAGAATATAGAATATTATAAAAATGCTAATATTGTTTCCAAGTCAGTTAAAGTGCATTTCAGGTTTCGTGAAAAGGTTTCAGAAGGAGGGAGGAAAATATTTTGCAAGGCACAATATTTTTTCCTCAGTCAGTAAGATAGTCTGGAAGCTTTGTGTGAACACTGCACGATGTTAGCAATATTAGTCTAGAGCAGTTATCATAATGGTCTTATTCTCCCAGTATTTATATATTCATAGTGTTTTCTCTTAAGATGTAGTGAAGCCATCATGATGGATTATGAACTTTCTGATAGCAGTTAGAGAATGAAGAGCCATGTATTGGTGTTGATTTTAATATTGTTTCACAGTGACGTAAGTAGCAGCTTCTTGCATAAATATCGACAGCCAGTTGTAGCTCTTTTAAATTACATTTTTAGAGAGTTTGAATTTAAGTGAAGAGAGACAATTTGTAGGGAGCTAGTTTTTGCAAAACCAGAGTATCAGTGAGGCAGGACTTCCCTTTCAAAAGCATCCCTATTAGGTTAAGTCTCCCTCCAAGTCCACCAACTCGTTACGTTATAGGCATCAATTTTGCATAAAGGTAGAAAAGATAAAATTCTCTGTTCTCTCATCCGTTACACCATTTTAAAGCCTATAGAAGTCTTTGAACTTAAGTGTAGTCATAGTATTGTAACATTAGCATAGGTGGAACATTTGTTAAAAAATGCTTTTGGACTGTCCTAATTATACATAATAATTCTCCATCTTTCATTATCCACCTGCAAGCAAGAACCTATGTTTCATCTAGGAGAATTTATTTAGGTAGACCTTTTTATGTCAGTATTGTTATCTGTAGAGGGAGATACAAGTCCATGTACTTTTCCAGTAAAACCAGTACTAGAGAGGCAGTGCATGTGTGCAGATGTGCAGGAGGTGTTCTCAGTTTCATATACTGGAGTAGGTCTGTCTCTCACTTGCTGTGAAGCTATGGGTTATACACTATGTTTGCTTGAACATCAAAACTAGTTTTGACAGCTACATGCTTTAATGTCTCTGCAGGCATCATTGTTACAGGTTGATGAGAACCAGATAGACTTACAAATTCAGATAAATAAAAATGTCAAAAAACCTCCTTATGGCTTGTTCTTTTTAGTAGTATTTTCATCCTTTGTTTTCATGTCCTGTTCACTGGAAAACTCGAGCTAAAAATGGAGAAGGTCAATACCTATTACAAACAGATCCCTATCTTTGGGAATAGCAGTGTAACTTACTTTAAAGCGTCTGTGTTCTTGCAAAACAACCAGGTTCCAGCTACAGGTAGTTAATAGGAGAGAAATTTGAAGTCATAGAGTTCCTCTGAGATTTGCATTCTTTACATAGATGTAGATCTCCTGTAGAGATTTACTCACAGAATGAAATTATTTCTCTGGTGGATTAGGTTGTTTGAATCTCCATCATGCCTTTCCAGAATGCATTTTTAAAGTACTTTAAAATTAGGTTTTGTTTGCTTATTTCTTCTCCATGTTTACTATGATACTCTGGTATTCCTGCATATTTATGTAACTTTTAAAGATTAGATACTTTTTTTTAATCTCATATGTAATTTCCCCTGACATGCAGGTCCTTTGGAATTGGTGGAAGCTTTAGAGCATGGAGGGTGTCCCACAGCAGGATGTAAAGGAGTTGGGCACATTAAAAGAGCAAGACATATCGGCCATCATAGGTATGTGCTATGAAACTGTAATTTTACTCTTTCAATTGAGTGATGTGTGCCAATGTTTTTTTTAATTGTTGTTCACAAGAAAACAGATCCAAGCTTGAAAAAAAAAAATAAAATCATGTAAACCTAAATATGCAATGATTTCAGTTGCCATGGTGAGCATGCTGAAATAAACATTAGCAATCTGCAACTTCATTTCACCAGAGATAAGATTTGTCGAACATCATTTTTTTTCACAATTGATAGATTCAGCTACTCTGTATCTTGGTCCTATGAGGATTCCGCAGCTCGCTGGCTGGATTGCAAAATGTTACAGAGAGATATGTATAAAGAAATAACTTTTGAACCTTCTGAAATATGAGGCCACTAATTTTATTATGGCTTGGATGTTTTTGTTCTGCTTGGTTTGCAGGGGTGAGGGTTTGCTAGTTGGCTTGGAAAAATGCTAAAAAGGAAATTCCTGTTGACGTATTCCCAAATGACAGCCTGAACAACTTGCTGTTTGTACCTAGTGTTTCTACAGATGCTTTTGTTGAACACCTTCAAAAATATAATACAGAAATGTGGACATCCCAAGCTGTCCTAGAGGAGAGTTGGCATAGGGAGAGCCGTAGAATGGGAGAACAGAATGGGGGACAGAGAGACAATGACAGAGTAAATGGGAAACATTTACCAAGTCAAATTTTCATTATTTTTAAAATATTTACAGTATGAGGGTGAATCCTGAGTATTTCAGTAAGGAATATACAGTTAATATAACATTAAGTTGAGAATTATGTATCATAAATATCCCATTACCTTTTTGCAAATGAGCGCTTCAGAATTTTTCTTGGAATTTTTCCATTACACAGTCACACAGTCCTCGAATGTCATATCACTTTGTGCTTTCTGCTCTCATATGGTTAGAGGACTGCTCTTTGGTTATTTGTCTATTCATGTTTTTTAAGTATATTATCAAACTACTGTGGTCCAAGAGTTAGCTCTACAATCTTTTAATGTTTTTGGTGGGAGAATTACATCCTGTTGGCTAGAATTAAGCTACAGGGTTTTGATGGTGTATCAGCACTAGTTAAAGTCCTGACTCATCCCTAACAAAGATACCTGCCAGCAAAAGTCACTGTTATTACATGTTTACTGTGCAAAAGGCAGCTTTTGCTGGAAGAAGTTCTTTTCGATCTACAGCAGAGGCATTGCATTTATGTTGTTAGGAGGCAGAAGAACTCCTGATACTAGTGCAAGCTTTACCTCTGGGAAGGGACATGGCTAGATTAGCTCCAGTGACAAAGCCTGTTGCAGTATGAACTGTGGTGGTAGTGTCGTCATGACACAGTATGCTGCACTGCTGTCTTTCAGATTATTCTCAGCCTTTTCCTTTTGTCTTATTCTGTCCATGTTCTTTTTCTTTGGTTTATTTTTTTCAGTTTTTCTACCTTACCTTTTGAGAAGCTTTGTAGCACTCAATCAGCAGGATAACTCCTTAAACAGTCAAGTTAGTACTTAAAGAGATTACCATCCTTGAGTTAGCATGTGGTAATCTACTGCATTCATGTTCTTAGTCCACTGGAAATGTGAAGTAAACTAGGCTTGCCTAAAAAGCTTCCTGGCTGCTTAGCTGAAACCTGTTTTATTTCATATTCCAGTAAACCTGAGTCTTGTATGATTTATTAATGCACCTGGTCTGTAAGGCAATCACTTCTAATTCAGAGTATTATCTTCCTTACCATGTGCTATCTCAGTTGCTTAGAATCAGTTGAATATACCCTTTCTTAGCCCAAGGCTGAAACTTAAACAGACAAACAAAAAAAACAACCTAAGTGAGTGTCAGAAAAGTTTTTAATTTATGATCTCTCTAAATATTGGCACTAAAACTGCTAATGTTTCACAGGGAAGGGATGAGTAAGAGCTGTATGTCTAGTTAGTTCATGTAGTCTTTGCTTTTATAACTAGATTTTCCATGGTATTTAAAGTTGTTACACTTACTCATCCTGAATATTAAGAAAAGAAAGAAACTCATGGCACTCTATTATGTTTTATTTTTACTACAGTCTTAGCAATCTATTATTTGCATTTTAACAGGTAGTTCTAGGGGTAAAAATATAACAAAAGAGATTTTGTTGATCATAAGACAGGTATTTACTGTTTCATAGCAAATAAATTAACACTGTTAAGTATCTTACTAACTATATTGGTTTGCCCTCTGTGCTGGTATTGTTGGTGGTTTTTTGTGAGCATTTCTGAGGAAAATAATGAGATTTGCTAGTTATCATGGAGTCTACAGACTTGAGGGTCCAGGTCACCACAAAAGTACTAATGTTGTACCATCACTTTTTTCCTGAATTAACAAAGACATTTTGAAATTGGTATAATTATGCATGTCAGGTAGCAGTCCCTTGGCTCTTTTATCTTGGCAACCTTGAAATGTATTTAACCATACTTATCTTTTTTTTTTCATGATGAGGTACAACATCCATCTACAGCATAAATGCCTGTGTGCAGAAAAGATGATAATTTAAAATGCTAAGTAGTTCTGAAGTAATTTTGAAAGCTTGTTCCTTAGGAACCAGATGAAAGCCTCAGTGATTAATTAGTGGGGTTAAAGCATTTACTTTTTGGAAAAGTTGATGTTAAGAAGGACTTGGTATCTGTCACCAGTTGATCTAGGGGTTTCTGCTGTGCAGTTGAAACTGAGACGGATGGGCAGATTGGTAGCATTATGCAGATCACCTGCATATTTATGATTGTGAATTGTGTGCTCTCTGATGCTTAATGCATGCAATAATTTTCAAGTTCAAGCAGGAATGCAAAGTGGTCAGTTGTAAACAGGTAATTAGTGTTTTGGGTCAACTCTACATGAATAAAGATTTTTACCAGAAACTTTACATGCGTTATGGTGTAAGTTGAAATGATCTGAATGTGCTGTGGTGGAGGCTGTGTTGTAAGAGAACTGCAGTGCAGAAACGTAGGAAACCTCAGCTCAGCAGGATGTCACATCTATTCATTCAGTGTCTGCTGACGTAATTCTCGTCTGATTTTGATGCCAGTCTCAAGTTTCGTTCTATCTTTTATGTAAGGTCATTGGCCCCAGCAAAATCTGTTATAAGCTACTGGAGTCAGGTTTAGACTGTTGAAGCAGGTTTCTCCTAAAAAAGAATGCTTTGATGATAAACACATGTTGCAAATTGTGAAAGAGAACATTTGTATCACTTGTTTCCAGAGTAGTTAAAAATGTTTTCATAAAGTCAACTGAAGTAAAGACATCACTTAACAAAAATCTGGCAGAAAAAAAGAATACATCCCCCAGATGTTGTCAGGACCTTTTTGCTGGAGGTTGCTTACTAATTGCGTATCACTACCAGCAGGTGTGGTCATCTGGACATAGGCTGCTCTAGATAAAGTCTAATCCATTAGTTAGACCAATCTATTTGTTCAACCTATCAAGGCAGGTAGTTTGAGCAAATCCGGGTGAACTTTCCTGGAGCTGCCATACAACCTCATCCCCTGGCAGTGCTTGGCAATAACCTGCACCTGAAGGGCAATGAGGAGCTGGGGTTGGTAACATTTCCAAACAGTACAGCTAAACCAGGACACTTGCCTGTGGCTTCACATAGGTTTGCAAAATATCCCAAGCAGTCGTACAGATTAATAATCTATCTTAAAAAATACCTTAGTATTAACTTTCTTTAACCAAACAGAGTACCACCTTACTCTTTCTTCAGGTTAGGAGAGAATCCTGGCTTATGCACCCTTCTGATGTTAGGTGTAGCTGAGGCTGAGTAATCCAGTTGGACCCTGTGCTTCAGAAACTGCATACTACTAGAAGACAGGAGCATCTCCAGATGTCTGGAGAAGACTAAGGGCCATGCCCACCCATCAGTAGCCCAGTTCATCTTACTACTGTTGAACTTTAGAGAAAAAAGATATGTGTGTAAACCTACCTAGAGAGAGATCATGAGAGAGATAGAAGAGCAGCTGCAAAATAACCACAAATGGGATATGCTATCTTGATACTTCTGTTCCATTGGACAGTTCTGGAAAGGGCTGATTATGTAAAACCTCTGTTGACCTGAAAATCCCAGGCCTGTGATCCTGGAAATTCTTCAGAATGGTGTACAAGAAGTAGTAATTGGAGCATTGGGTTTTTCCTTTAATGATCTTTCCTCATTCAATAAAAACAGAAGCTTATTTTAGTGCTCAGTTTTTACTCAGACTATGCAAGACTCTGGAAACAGTGGCTCTCTTTCCTCAGAAAACTGTGTTATGGACATGTGTCTTGCCAGCCACTCTGCTGCCATTTCAGTAGGATGTAAAGTGTACAGCAGATAGCTAATTGCTGTGCTGTGTTGATCCTTCAACATTTAGAGATGGCTGATTACTCTCCTGTGGGGGGTGGTGGGGGGGTGGTGGTGTTATTGTGAATATTTGTTTACTGAAACATGGGTTGAGCCTACTGAAGCAGCTCAGATGATGATCGAGTATCTTTGTGCTGGACTGGCTTCAAAGTCGTGAAGCAGCGCTGGAGGATGTACAGCCCTGTCAGATGTATAGTGGAGGTTTCAAATTGGGTACCTGCTGCTGCTTCCACTTATTGCCATGCTCCCTATGCCTCTGGCAGACCTTGGTACCCCCAAGTCAAGGACATCTGATCATTTTGGAAACTGGGTTTTGAACTTGTGCTGTTTTCAAAATAGTGTGCTAAGGCAAACTGCTAGCTGGAGCAGAAATCCAGGTTTAAGTTGACAGAAGAGTTAAAAATCCTAATATAATATTAAATAACCTAAAAATCAAGACTTCTGAGCCCTTGAGATGAGTTGTCTCTGAAACTTACAGTCCTATATAAATCAATTACTTCTATTATGTAGGAATAACAAGATTAATTTTTTAGTCTTTTTAGTAGATAAGTTAAACTGAACTGAAGGCTGGAGGCATTGAGATTCAGGAGTATTTACTGACTGATCTGAAGCCATGTAACTCAAATACAGGTTCATTCATGTTTTGTTGAAACAAAGCTACCAGTGGAAACCTTGAGGGTACTTTTTGTTGCCCCAAGTAATAGTAACATCAAAGGACTATCAAGGAGTTTTTAAAAAATGATACAGCAACTGGAATGATTAATGACAAAGAAAAACTCATCTGAATCTTGTGTTCTAAAGCATCGTTAATATTATAAGTATTGTTGACTGAAATTGTCATTCAACTTCTGTTTTTCCAGAAAACACTAAAGGAAAAGGCAGTATATAAACAGGCAAGTTCTAATGAAGGGCTGACTTTAGAGGCTTTTTCTTGTTTTTTGATTTAAAACATCTTAATGGTGTTGGTAAACCGAAGACCTGCTGGAGATGAAATTACATTCTCAGATTTCTTTGTGGTGTAAGGTGTAAGTCTTGTTTAATAATACACAACTGAAGTTAAATACCACACTGGTGGTGTTTAGTGTTCCCTTGAGACAACCCACTTACTTCTTAAAAACACTAGGCCTCAAAACAGCCCTGTGAACCTGGGATGCCAAAAGAAGATTACATGCTTTGCCTTATAGCAGTGGCAGAACTGAGATTAACCAGCATATTCCTGAGTTTCTGATGACTCTATTTCATCACAGCGGTATGACTTTGTCACAGCAAGAACATAAATCCCACAAGCATTGGCTCCTTAAAACCTTTTTCTAATAGAAGCCTGTATCTTTCATCTTGTATTTCATTTGAAAGGGTAAAAAGACATCATTGTGATAGGTGCAGCAATATAAAGAATTGAGAATATAAAACAACTTCTCCTCTTTCCTAGTGTTTCTCTTTTCTTCCCCATCTTTCAGTTCATGGTTTTTTGTTCTTTAAGATGTCAGACAGAGGCTAGTCCTAAGACAGACAAAACCAGTAGGTTGAAAAATAAATGTAAGTAGAGGTATATAAATAAATCTAAAATAAAATGCCAAATTCTGCTTAAGAGAAATTAGAAATAAAAGTGCTCCAAGTTAAGTTTTTCTTTGTGTATTTTGTTCCATGTCTTTAAAACATTTTCATTAACAAATAATACCCTATTTCACGTGTAGTGCTTCAGTGTCCAGCTACCCATTTGGCTATATCTTACTCTGCTATGTAAAGTTCTGGTATGAAGGTTCTCATGGCAAAAAACTTCAGTGCCTGTATCTCAGAGGAGGTGCTGGAGCTACCACACAGTTCCTTGGAAGAAGGCAGAGGTAACTGTCCTGTGTCGATCCTCTAGGAGTGGCTGGCTGTATGTCCCTTGAAAACACTGTACAGGCTGTTATAGAACACCGTCTGCTTCGAATGGCCTTAAACGGGGATCTCATCTTGATTAGAAAAGCAGAAATCATATTCTGCTGGTATGTTTTTCTTCCATAATTCAAGTTCAACACAGCTATAGAAGGATTAAAAAAAAAAAAAAAGTTGATAATGTCTTGTTTTCAGATGAACCAACTGACAGAATCAGACAAAATTGGACTCCTGTCTCGGTAACTCCAGAAAGTATTGACTGACTTGGCCTGTGCAGCCTTTTACGCTAATGCTGAGAGAAATGTGAATTTCCATCAACTTTTTGTTTATGTTGCCAAGACCAAAATTAGATTACTAATATTGGTCCAATCTGGTGATAGGAGTTGATTCATACACACTGTGAATCCAAAGCTTCATCCATAAAGGAGAAGGAGAATGTATGGCATATTTTGAATAAAAGGCCTTTTTTTATTCTGTGCTTTGTAAAATGAACATGATAATGGAATCTGTTGGTTTTCTATGTAGTTTTTGTAATTTGGAGGTGGCAGGGCATATGGCTCGCAAGGTAGACTTGTTTATATTAGACAGTTCTGTTTGGAAATCATGCATGTAACAATCAATGAAGCAAATACAACATTGCAGTACTTTATGGAAAGGCAGATAGTTATATTCTTGAAAAGAAAATAAACAAGATCCCAGGACATGGGGTTTTTACGTTTTACCATTGTAGAGGTCCTTGTAATAATACAGGTGAGGAGGAAGGCATAATTTTAGATTGCAGTTAGTGTCATGGCTCATGAACCACAAATAGAGCATTATGTATAGAGCCTCTCCTAGATCATAAATAGAGATTTGAAAACTGAGCATGGTGTTATTCACTGTTGTGGCATATATATATACCATTCAGAATTTGGGATATTATCTTTGAAGTGTGAGTATGTAGCCTGACTAATCAGTTGACCATTGCACTGCATTCTTCTAAAGGCAAAATCCTAGTTCAGACCAGTGTGATTTGTGTTGCTGTTCTTCCCTTTCCTACCTCTTGTGGGAGGTAGGACTTTCGTATTTGTTAGAGTAGTATTTACAAGTCATTATCAAAGCACAGTGTCAAATTCTCTCTTTCTCTAGTTGGAGTGTAGTGAAATAGGGAGTGTTGAATGACAGGAAAGACTGAAAATATCACAGTCTTTTAATGGAATATCACAAAATGTCATTTGCAAGGATGGGGCATTTGCTGCAGTAAGAGGATGTATGACATTCCTCGTACTGTGCCCTTGCAATGCAGGTTCTGTGTGGACATTACATAATAGAAATGCTCTCCTTTGCAGGAAAAATAACCATGGGAATATGATTTTGTTTGGAGAGAGGTGGGTATAGTCAAAGGCATTTATTGCCTGTGTATTACGTATAAAATACCATTAAAGGTATGAGAGAGCAGATTAAACATTCCATCAAGCAATTTTCCACAATGTATGCTATAATATAAATTAATACTTTTGTGTTACATAGATAGTTGTCAAAAGGAAATGTGGAAAACATTCAGGTTAAGGTTTTAATCAACGGATTTATTAACATTTTAAAGTATAACTACTTAGTGCATTTTTTTCTAATCTTTATATTAATTGGTTGCATCTGGTTCTAAAAAACTGATCTCTGATGTCATTTCATTTGTACTAAGTGAAGTCAGTAAAGTGTCTGAGAATAAGGAGGCATTTCTCTTCTTCAACTTCTAGTGCAGTCAGCTGCCCGTATTCAGAGATGAACTTGAACAAAGAAAGCCTCTTACCTGACCGGTTGAGTGGGGAGATGCCTGCAGCCAGTCCTGTCCCCAGAAACAGAAAAGTGGAAGCAAGTGAAAGATCCACCTCTCCTGTAATCAAGTAATTATGATTGAAGCAACGTCTGTGACTAACAGCAGTACTTTATTTCAGTGTTCTGCAACGTAATTTGTAGTTGTGTAATGGCTGAATGGTTTCAGAAGGGCCTATTTATCTGCATTGTCAGGTACAGGAAAGAAATGGTTTCATCAGTGCTTAAAAAGAAGGTCACCAAGCTGTCAAAGACTGATACTGATTTTACTGTGTATGATTTAACAATAGTTCAATTTCATTTTCAATGTAACTATCTAGACTACTAAGTGGTTAAGTGGAATTTAATATGGAATGTTTGCCAGTTGGTTTCACGTAAGAAAATTATTTATTTGTGTTTTCTTTTGTTTGCTGGGGTGGCCTTATTGACGTGACTGTAAATTAAGGTTGCTCTTTGAAGAACACTCACTATAAATTCTGTCATTATTGTGGGAGTGGGGAATCAAATTACTGGGAGCGGGTTTTGCAAAAACAATGCTAAAGTCTGTAGCTGAAACTTCTAGCAGGAGCACTGGGAAAAACCAAAGGGATGTGATACCAAGATTATGATTTTCAGATGATGATTTTTCTATCAGAAATTGTGGACACTCACTCTTGTGCTTATTTTGGGCTGTGGAGATACATAGAGAATTTAAGAAGGAAAGGAGAAGAAGAGAGGCTTTCCACTCTTTTCAAGGGCTACGTTAATGTAAATGTGAAAATGGGAATGTTCTTAGTAAAGATTTCCAGTTCCCACTGTAATGAACACGTATTTTCAATAGATGGTATATTCAAGGCGCTCGCCTGTTGCTTAGGACCGACTGACCCATGTTCAACTGCTGTTCACATGGAACCCTGTTCCACTTCGGCCTTCAAAGCTCTCTTTTGAATATTTGCTACTACTACCAAGACCTGCACCTTTACTTTCTCAGTGACAGTTTCAGCTTCATGCTTTAAAAACCAAAATATTCAGCTGCCAAAGAGCGCTGCCTGGTTTGATTGTTCTTATAAATGTAGAGTTGTAGAAATCTGAAGTGACTTAATTACCCTCTGACAGGTAGCATGGATACCATTCCAGTGAAGCCTGCAGCAGTTTGAGCAGTGTTCTCTGTGGCAGGGACTGTGTCAAGTGCTACTTTCTTCATTGTCCCAATTAAGAGACTGCATAACTTTTTTAAAGGGTCCTGGCTGCACAGCGGTATATCATGGAAGGGAGAGAAGGGATAGGAGGAAAATGATACTTCAGAGTTTTCTTGTGTTTTACAAATATTTGAAGTGGATAGCTTATTATCAAAAATAACATTAGGCAAATTCTGTTCCTGTTGAATTGCCTAAACATTTTACCTTTGATTTCATGGGGAAGAGAGTGATTTCTGTATTGTGATTTCTGAAAATCCCAGGTATGCAGTTTTGCTGGTGACAAAAAACTTCTGTGTTTCTTAAAACAAACAAAACCCTTGTCTATCTTCAATCTAAGGACTCTTTACCCATAGAGAAAATAAGTTGAACAACAGCTCAGCTGCTTTCAGTTTTAAACATTTTGTTAATTTGTTTTAAACAGTGACAGAAAATGCCCCAGCCCTGGTCATGTAGGTATGAAATCTTCAGCTCACAATCGATCATCTGGGAAAACTGGACCAGAAACAACTAAGCAGGAAGATGCAGAAAGTAAATCTCCTAGCAAGAAGCCCCTGTTATGTGATGTAAAAGAAAAGAAAGCACCTGGGTAACTATAAGTTCCTTTCAAAGTACACGTTGTTTGGAGTCGGTCCATTTAAAATACAACTTACTAGGCAATGCAGTACAGTGATTTGTCCGTGGAACTCTTGTAAGCAGTGGGGAAGAACATGGAAGTTCTGCAGCTGTCATTATATTAGAAATAGGGGGGAAGGGAGTGTCACAATGTGTTTAAGAAATGCATATCAGAGAGGAGAGGAAAAATACTACAAGACAGAGAAATGTTTGAAAGTTGAGATCCTTCTTCCCTGCCTCTTTGTACAAATATGTTATTGTACATGTATAAATATGTACATACATTTAAAAATGAGAAGTAATTCTTTAACTTTCAGGATTTGCAGTATCTTTTCGACAAAAAATGTCATGAGGTAGTTTCCAAGCTTGCACTGGAAAATAATATTTATGGTATAAAAAGGCCATCTTTGAAACTACGAAGATACAATTCAGTGTTTTCATGGGAATATGTGAGGCAATAGAGTTCCCTACATTTTTAATTAGTTAGAGTATCAGTGCATTATTTTATTGGCTATTTTTGTACAGAAATAGAAGACACCCTGGAACCAGAAGTGTCATTTGTTATATATTTACATCAGCTACATTATCATATGTTCATAATACATGAAATGTAAGTGTTAGCAATAATAATGTCTTGAGAGACTTCGGAGAGTTAGTATTATACGGTAAATACCTCACAGTAAAGCTGATGATTGAAACTTAACTGTTTTATTAAGAATCAATTAAATCCTCTTAAACTCCTCTGCAAGATTTTTTTTTAAAAAAAAAATTTCAAATTGGGTTAACCAGATCTGGCAGTGTTTTTTGATTTCCCTTCCTTTTTCCACTAGATTTTTTTTTTCTTCTTTTCTGGACTAATTGTTTCCTTTATTCCAAAAACCTGTACTAATCAAAAAAACAAAACAAAATTTAATGTGTAGTTTTTTGCATCTTTTAAAACTGGTCAGCTTTTCTTTAGAACACTCTCATGTTATTTCAGTCGGGTGATATTGGTCAAATTGTATTGAAAAAGATCTAGTAGGAGCATCAGGCAGTGTTGATATAATTTCTATACCACAAATAAATAGTATTCACTAGTCACTAAGTGAATTTAAACAGCAAAAAAAGACAGAAGACAGTTTTGTGTGTAGTTTTGAAATAACCTGTGTTAAATAATAGTTGTCATTCATCACTTTAACCGCAGCTGTAGTAAATTCATCTTTTTTTAGAAATAAACTTTGACTTTACAGACTATCTCTTAAAATTAATTGAAGAACAATCTTTTTCTTTCATTTTTTATAGGGTGTTATCTTTATGAAGACCTAAAATAACCAATACAGGTGCTGTCTGTTTACTGTATTGAGTCATTTTCATTAAGAGAATAATAGCCTTGTGCCAACTTTGAACTACCCAGGGGCTTTGCAGTTTGTATTTGAACTGTTTGAATACACCAATGACTATCTGCATTTTATCATCTAGCTTTCCACATTCTTTATGTATCCATGATAGTCAGAACTTTTAGATGAATAAACGTCCTTTGAAAAAGGTATGAAAAATAGTATTCACATTTGGTATATATGAACTGCTATAGCTATAAAATATTGAGCATCTGGTTATTGCAATACCCAGTGGATCTTTTTAGATGTGTAGTTAAAGTACACATGCATAATTGAAGACATAGATATGTATACTTGTGTGCTCTTTAGCTGCAGTGCTTGTAGTGTGGATTTAATTATGTTTGTCTTCAGTACAGTTGTGTATACCTTCATATTCCAGGTAATCTTTTGCTTCATAGAAGCCCTTGATTGAGGAGCCAACCTCATATGAAGCCAACCATGAGATTTATTTTGTTGTGTTAAATCTAAGTGGTACTCAGCTAATCTCCGGTTCCACTTACCCCTTATCTTCCTTTTTTTTTTTTAACTAGTAAGAGGTATCTGTGCATACAAACCATTATAGTAGAAAATTTTGGTTTGCAAAAATATGTGTGTAAAAACTGCAATCTGTCCCTCTGGAATGTTCCTGAGATTAAAAATCAAGATAAAAATTACATGCCTACAGCATATTCAATTTTAATTTAAAGGTATCTTTATACTATCTTCAGAGTAGCAAAAGAATTTCACTGTAATAGGAAGTCAATTCTGGAAATGAAGGAAGGAAGGCTTGGGAATCAAATAGTACTACCTCTTAAAAGAAAATTCAATTTATCTTCCAACCCCATCCCCAAAACCTTCAATTCATGATACTATCTTGTATTTAACTAGTGAGATAAAATTTCTGGATGTATGTTGCTATGAAAACTGTCCTCAAGAAAACAGGAAGATACATGTTTCCTGACAGGTTTTGGTGATCTCTCTTCCTTATGCTGAATTACAGTAATCATTTACTTTGGCTTTGGAATTAATTGCACTACTTTGTAGCATCTTACTTTAGAAGTTTTCTGTGTTTGTGGAGGTTAGGAAGATAATTTTAAATTAAATAAATGCAGGTGATATTTCTGAGGAAGATATTGTGGAGAAGTTCTTTACAGCACAAGAAGGCAGGCCTGCTGTATGCATTCCACTGGCCTTGCTTGTTATACCATTACTATTTGTGCCCTACCATACTACAAAGGCTGGATTTTCTGGTTTGTTGTGTTCGTTTTGCACCATTAGTAGTGTGTTGAACATATTTCTGTTGATGTCAGTGACCTTGCAGCTCCTAGCTGATTTATTCCCAAATGCTTACTTGTATTTAATACTATAAATTGTATATAATAGTATAAATGTAAACAATGGAATTAAACAGGTCTGTTTTTTCTGTGGATTTGTGTTTTGAGGTTAGCTAATCTTGATGTCTAACAAGGTGTTAGCTCTAGTTTGGCTTTTTGTCTGTGTTTGGGACATTTGTAAAGGGGTTCTTGTTGTCTGCTTCTCTGGTAGATAGTGAAGCATGAGTTTGTGTAGTGGGCTTTCTTGTAGTCTTGACTTTAAGATCATTGTCTGGTGCCTATTTTTAGAAAATGTTCATTAGATGCTCAGAATCTCTTAGAGCTCACCATCTGTGATGGTTTAGTGAGAACTGGCCAAAGTGTTGTCAAGTTCTTAAAAGCGGAAGGAAATAAATACACAGATAATGTCAGCAAGTTCATATAAGCTTCATTTCTGTAAGAAAGCAGACTTGAAATACCTTCTGCAGGCAGAGTTTGAAAAGGATCTTCCCAGGGGCTGACTTTTAAGATGCAAATACACCCACCCCTCTTTGAGGAGTTCACTTGTTTCCACCTCTCTTGCCCCATTTTTCTCAATAGGGGGAAGTCATTCCCTCTTTGCAAATGTTTGGGCTGGCAGAGCTGAGGGAGCAGCCACAGGCAGCAGGCAACTAGTGGCCACCTCTTTTAGCTGGATGAGAAGTAATGCAAAAACATTTACAAAAGAATACAGATATATTCAGTAGGATCATTAACAGCTGCACAACAGTGTGTCCATATAGTACCGGAGTTGGTGTGGGGTGAAGATGAAGGTTGGGCAGAGAAAAAGGAGTAAGTGTTGTTTCAGACAGCTCCTGAAAATGGCCTGGATAACCAGTAAGGCTTTGTAGGAGATGAAGCTATATATGTGTTCTTCACTCTTCCCATCTTCTGCTGTGGACACATCCACTGCCTTCATTTGTACGTTTTCCAGTTTCAGTTATGAAGTGAAGTGTGTTGATGTGATTTATGTAACTTAGTTTACACTACTCTTGAGACTTCATTGCAAAATTCATGTCAGTAGCCATGGCATCTGCGTAAGTCAGAAGTTAGGTCCTCTTTATTTTATGATGCTACAACATCCTTTGTGTGCGAATCCTGGTGTGTTAATAGCATTGTTAGCAAGAGAAGTCATCATGCTTAGTGATTTTTATGATGTGTTAATAAAAAATGAACATCTTATTTTCCTCAGTGGAGTACTACAAACAAAGGACTCCATAAAGAACAAAGAGTGTGAAGAAGAGGAGACAGAAAATAAGCTGCTCATTTCAAATGAGTTTAAAGGTAAATTGGCAGTATTTCATTTGTTTCATATTAAAACCTGCAGAACTAAAAAACGTGATACTCTTTGAAATTCTTCATGAAACTACATTAAAACTTATCTTCCACATTCACTATTTGTGTCCAAAAATTTGACAGCAGCACTTTTAACACTGTGTTTCTTTATCTTGTAATCATCAAAGGCTTTGCCAAGAACTTCATTGCAGTTGTAAAGATGAATGCAAAATGTATACTGGTATAAAAAGTTTCATTTCAAGAATATTTTTTCCACTGACTTTTAAAAATAGGTAATTAAACCAGTCTGAGTTGTAAAGGTATAACGTTTGCTTATTGCTTCAAAAGTGTCTTGAAAGAAAGTTAAAGCATTTACATATTACAGGCATAATGCACAGTTAAGCTGACTTACTCAACCCAACCTCAGTCTGTTGTGCAGTCTGATACAGCAGCCCATACACAGAATGGGCCCTTTCTTTTTCATGAGTTTTACAGAGGGATGGCTAAAATTTTTACTTCACTGAAAAACTGGAGATAGTCCAGTGGAGGGCCACCAAGATGATTAGGTGGTTGAAGGACTTGACATACAAAGAAAGGTTGAAGGAATTTGGGAAGGGAAGGCTTGGAGGAACCTAGCTACAGTCCTCCAGTAACTAAAAGGTAGTTACAGAGAAGATGGAGGTACCCTCTCCTCCAAGACGCACAGTGGTGGGGAAAAAAGGGAATTGACACAAGTTGCTTCAGGGGAAATTCTGTCTGAATATAATGAAGAAGCTTCTCACCGTGAGAACAATTGGAATAGGCTGGCCAGAAAAGAGGTGGAATCTCTCTTGCTGGAAGTATTTAGGATTTGGCTTGACAGAGCCCTGGGTAACTTAGTCTAATGCCCTGCTCTTAACAGAAGGTTGCATCATACAGTCTCCAAAGGTCCCTTCCAACATGGACTTTTCTTTGGTTCAGTGATTCTGTACGGTTGTGTGTACTGCTGTGTCAAAACTCTTGGCTGTTCACTGATCCAGCTGGACAGGTTGAGGGAGCTGTTCATTATTAATTTTTATCCTCATCGTTTAGAAAGACTACAGCGCAAATCCAGAATGTCATAGTGTTATATTTGACAATTATTTTGCATGTGTGAAACTTAGTATGTCAGGCTAGTTATTGGACTGAGTCAGTGCATTGTTTCAGTGCAGCTTTTGCTGCAATAATTTTATTAACTCATGCAAGTTCAATGAGAAGCTAAATGTCTTGATTTCATAATTTAATTCCTTAAATTTTTAGATTTTTTTCTTCAGTAATTTGTTGCACAACACAAAATTTGTAAGGCTTTCATCAAAATTCTTGAGACTGGAGCTACATTTCTTAAGTGAGCTCATCCTTGCAAAACCCAGGAAATTCTTGGAGACTATTAGACCATTGTGTAAAGATAAAATTAGGGTAGTGTTTTATTTTCAATTATTAACCTCTGATACATTTCATTTTATCTTAAAGCATCATTTGTCTGCCAGCACTTTTCAGATAGATCTAAGAGACACTCTGAAGAGTGTGTGAACTATGAAAGGTTCCCTCTATTACAAGAGCTGTGCAAAAGGTGTAAAAAAAATCCAGGTTCCTATGGTGTTCTTAAACATGATGTAGTTCAGAATTCTGGAGAAAATGAAGCATTAAAAGAAGAATCTCTCTAAAGCAGATGAAAGAAAGAGGGTTTGGTCATTTGAAGTATTTTGTTTCAGCAGAATGGGAACATACTGTTTTGATGTTGACTTTGCATTGTATAACACAGCACAAAAAATTTAAAATCAAATAGTTTGGAGCATTTTAAATTGTCTGCAGTTCTTTTTTTATTCTAAGAAAACTCGCCTGATTTTGTGAAGCATTTTGAGTTTGGCAGAATTGACTATTAGGATAAAGTTTCACCAAGAAGCTCTACTTGCTAAGATACATTTTGGTGTAGGGTCTTGCATAATTAGGTTTATAAAACGAGAACACTTTCTTAGGTTATTGTTTAACAAAGTTATCCTTTTATACCTCCTTTTTATGCACTTAATTTTGTGCCATTATTTGTTTAAATGTGCCATAATACTTAATCGTTAAGATGAAAATGGATCATTTGCTATCATAGTCAAGGAAAGCTCAAGCTAAAATAATTGCAGTTGTGCAGGGATAACAAGGTGACATTAAGTATGAAGAGGAATGTAGAGGCAGGTGGGCTGATGCTGAAGCAAAATGTCAGCAGAGGACAACAGTGGTCAGAGTTAAAAGTGTGAACTTACTGCAGCTGGCTCTGCTATCTCGCACAGAGCTGGCAAGCAGATTTTGTTTCCTCACGTGGTTCAAGGAGCTCTTTGTGGCTCTGTGATAAAACTGGCTAACCCGTGTTGCACCTCAAGTTACTGTTCTCCTAAATGTGCAAATTGAGACAGAAATTGGAATACATCACCTGCTTTCTCTGGCCCACAAACACAGATTCCTCTGTATGGGAAACAGGGCTTGCAGAGCAAGGAATACCGGAGCATGACAGTAGGGAGAACTTTTAGATGTCTGGTATTACAGCCATAGTTTGTAGCCTAAATACTGTGCTTTGCACTGTCTTTTGCAAGAAGTTACCCACACTAAACCTAAACTTCCTTTTGTCAGGGATGTGGTTATGCCTCATGCAGGGTTGGGGACTTTTTGTTTTTCTTTCCCTCCATCTGGTTGGGTAAATTGGCACTTTACATGCTCCTTTTGTGCTGTTCATCTTACCTGTGAGGCAGATAAGATGCAGGCTCAGAGGCAGAGGCGTTTTTGCCCACATCCTCAAAGGCATTAGGCACTGCATTCCTTTCCATGTCAGCAAATAGAGCTCTTGAATGTGAATAGATGGAGTACACAGTTTAGCATCATGTAGTGTCACGTTAGTGAACTTATTTTCTGCTAACCTCATTGATAACCAGCTGACCTGTCTTTGCTTGAAGTTTTCAAAAAAAACGCAGCATGAACAGATGCCCACCATAGATTTTTCATCTGGAACTGTTAGGCTTTGACACAGCTGTAAACTATTGAAAATAGAGATATATGGGATAGACAGGTAACCTTAGCTGTCATTGCTGCTACTCAGTATGCATGTACCTATATGCTTTTATGTATGCATATGTTTAAACATGTGCAAAAACAGAGTGCAATTTGCTTGGAATTTTGTTCACGCAGTATTTCTTCTGCTGTTTATGTTACAATATCAATGTATTACATGTTTTGTGAATGGAAAACAAAAAAAAATAGCTGAATACTTGTATTTTCAACTCTTAAGAGACCTTTTTTAGAAAGAATAAATCAGGGGTTAAGGATGGGGAGGGGATTCAAGGGAACAATGAGAAAGATACTATTTGGTAAAATAGGGTTTATATTCAGCATGCTTGCTGCCTTACAAGACTCTTTTCTTTCTCACTGAGATTTGTAGTAGTAGTAGAAACTCTAAGGAACATTTGAAGAACAACAGTGAAGTGTAAACAGACATTTAGGGAACTCAATTCCAAGAGTATGAGTATGATGCTAGGAAAAAATTAAGGAATCTATTTAAAAATTTAATCAGTGGGCTGACAATACTGACTAAATGGCTTAAGAGTCAACTTCTAAATAATGGACATTGATATAAAATGAAGGTAAGTCTTGAAAGTAACAAAAATTTAAGCTAGAGGAGCAGAACAACACTAGCAAATGTAATCATATCCTATATTGGCCACATTATATATTCTAGACCAGTCCCACTGTGCTGGCAAAAATCTGTAATAGGAATTTGTACCCTAGTTGCTGGGCACAAATGTATGAAAACTAGAACAGTAAGGAGAGGGGAGTACTGTGAATAATAGCAGCTTCCCAAAAATGGAAATAGAATGGAGCTGTAATAGAAGTGAGTGATACAAACAAAAATAGCACAGGGATTTGTGAGTGATTGCATGAAGCCATGTTAGTAAGGAATATTAAGCATAGGTTCTTTGTTGGCTTTTTCATTCAGAAATGAATTCCAGAGGTTTTCCACATTTTCATTCAGCAACTGGGAAGCATTCAGGGCTGAGTTCATAGCAGGCATGTTGCTTTTGCATTTGCAATGGACCTAAATGAACGTAGATCTCTTGCGCAGTTTGACATCATTTGAGGAATGCCTTTTTCCTCTTTCCTCCTACACACATCTGCAACTGCTGCTGCTCTGCAGAAAGCAGCAGCAACAGTGGCATGTGGCTGAAGCCACCCTTGCACCAGTACATTATCTTTGAGGCCGGTGGGATGGGAGCTCATTCCTTCCATTATGGATAAGTGAGATAAAAAGGGAAATGACCTTGTAAAGAATCCCATAGCAGCATAGAGGAGTTAAATGTTATTCTCCAAATAAAACATTCTGTTAGAGTGGGAATGGGGAATTTGCAGACATTTGTGGGTTTTCCTCAGAACTGAAAAACATTTTGTTGTGGATGAGGCATAAATGTTGTGTGGGCTGGAACTGTACAACTGATTCACTTGGAATTTTGTGTCAGTGCAGTGCTGCTTTTGATGAAGTTATAACAGCTCAACCCTAGAATTAAGTTAGCTATTGTACTACTGTACAACTATTAAATGTGGGTGTGATTTATTGTATCAAAATATTTAAAATTATTTGGCCTATGGTACGTCAACAGTTGCATTGGCATAGGATTGTGTTGTGTTGGAAGAGACTTTTTCCGTGTAAGAGTAGTTACATTTATATAGAGACAATATAATCACAGACATACTAGTGGAAGAACAGTCATGGTATTCCTCTAATTCTGGTGTAAGCAAAACTGTACAGCTAGTGTAGGGAGGCCCATATATAGCAATGGAAATGAATGTGCTTTTACTGTGACTGATCTCATCACTGACGGAGGTATTTAATGCTTGTTTGTTGCTTCCTGTTGTTGAAGATACTGAAGAACCCAACACACAGAGGCTTCTTTCTCAACCAGTTATTGTGTCTTCCAAGTTGCAAATCCCTGGCCTACCCTTGCGCTGGGAACAGCAGAGCAAGCTCCTTCCAAGTGTAGCTGGGATCCCAGCCAGTAAAGTTTCTAAGTGGAGTACAGATGAGGTAGGTTTCCCCTGTATCTTCTATCTCACTGCCACTGCCCTTGAAGTCTTGGTTGATTCAGAGCTTTAGATTAGCCCCATAGATTAACAATAATGCATTAGTACTCAGAGGATTAGAGTCACCCAGACCTAATGTAACAGATCCCTAAAATGCCCATTCAGGTGCTACCCAGCCTTGGAAGCAGCAAGTATTAATTCATAATGTGTATAGACAGGTATAGATATAGATAAATATGTATGTGTGTGTGTATATAAATATTCACTGGGGTTAAAAAGGGAAAGAAAAGTTCTGAATGTATGTCCCAGCAGACCAGGTGATCAAGGTCTACACTAGTAACATCTAGCACCCACACAAACATTCTGGAGGAATGGTTTAGAGGTCAGCATGGACCAAGGAGTTGTTCCTGGTGCATAGTTCGGATGTGGCACACTGTTTTGGAGGATGAGAATATAGTGCAGAGAGGAACAGTATGAATATAGTCAGGCCATGACACCTGATTTCAAGATTAAAGCCCTGTCACTGTTAAAGTATGTAATAATGCTTGGACAGACAGGGTCTAGTCCCTGCTTTACTTTCAGAAATACCTATGGCTAAGGCAGTTTCTGCACCTGGGACAGTTGGATATGCTCTAAACAGAGAAAAAAGAAGCATGAACTTTGAAAAAGGATTTGCTAATCTCTGTGCTGTAAAACAAAAAGAAGAGGAAGGCAGCAACCATTTTGGTTTGTGAGAAGTGATTCACAAAGAAAAGGTTCATGGTTCTGCATCTGCATGGATAGAATAACCTAAGTAATTTTGAGGGAGCAGCCATATCCCACTCTTTGATGTCCTGTGGACAAAAGTGGCACGTGCTCTTTTAGTTTGTAGATTTTGTGAATCCTCTCCTTAAACACCCAGCTGCGTGACTCCATGCACTTACAGAGGAAGGTGGGACACCTAATATGAGGCTGTAAAAACAACAGCTAAAAAACTTTAATGCTTGTCAACCTTTAAGACTATTTTGAGAAAACACTGGTCTTACTAAATCTTTTGTTGTATACTTTGGTGGCAGGTCTCTGAATTTATACGGAGTTTACCAGGATGTGAAGAACATGGCAAGGTGTTTAAAGACGAGGTGGGTGAATTTTGTTTCAAAAAGACACTAAGTACAGAGCTTGGTGGAAAGATTAATTTTATGTCATCACTAAAAATAAAAATACATATAAAGTAGGATGAGATACATGTTTAAAGTCAGATGCAAATGTATGGAAGATTAGGTTGGTGTGCAGGTCATGGAGTGGGGAGGAAGTAAAGAAGATAAAACTAGCCAAGTGTCAGCCAGGTCTCTCATGCTCCTTTAGCTTTGTTACTGCAACTGAAATTACTTAGAACTAATGGTAGAAGATGAGGAACTTCGTGATTTACTACTGTTCTCTCTTAATCTGGTTTGAGGAAATTTGTAAGTATGTTATTTTAGTTCTGCAGGATGTTAATAAGTAAAATAGAGCAGAGCAATGGTTCAAGATAACCACCACTTAGCTCTTGATGCTCTTCCTCCTGATACAGCCAGTTTGCGAATATGATTTGAGTGTGCGGGAAGTGAGAAGATCTGAAGGCTTATGATGAGGTTCAGAAGAGTATGCCCTTCTGGTGTCTGAGAAGATTGTTGTGCCAAAGTTGTCATTAGGAAGTGATAGGGCTTTTAGGTACAATAGGCCTTTATAAACTAGGTCGGCTTTTTCTTTTCCTCTGAGGTTTGTTACTCCTCTTAATGCTTAGTTTCAAGAAGGCTGTTTTGTTACAAATTGCCGGAGTGAATAGTTCAGGTGATTATCCCAGTGAGGCCACCTGTATGGGCAGAATCTGATACTGTAATATCCCAAGTCAGCCAGCCTTTCAAGTGAAGAATAATTGTGGTACTTAGACTTGAGAAGGCACCTCCTGAGGAAGATGCATACAGATGGCCCTGCTCATCTCCTGCAACAAAAGTTTTCAGGCTGTGCTGTAGATTGTAATGACTATTACAGTTACATATCAAAGAACTGACAAGCTGCATCTTTGGGCGTTTTGCCCTTGCTTAGATGTTAGGCATCTTACAGTTGCAGCAGGTATGCAAGCCTAGATCATCCCATATATCACTTAGGGCATCTCACCAATGAATTTAAGATCAATAAAAGCTGGCATACTGCTAATCAAGTCAGTGAGTGGGAAGTGCCACAGAGATGGATGAATCCTAAACACTTTCATTCTCAGAGGTGTAAGAAAATACTTACCCTCCTTAGGATTCAGCCTCTCAGGCTTTGTCTGTGAGTAGTAAATTAAACTGCTCCCAGTGAGACCAACCAGCATGGACTGGCTGGCATCACTAAGTCTTTCAGTAGGTAGAAGGTGCTGGTTCAAATTTCTGTGGAAGTGAACCCTTATCCTGCATATATTAAGGTGCTGCAGAAAGCTGGGCACCCCCACATTAGCCCACTTCTGGTTCTGAGCCCACCCAGTCTGGCTGGCTTTGTGCATGAAATGAGTAGAAATTGTGGTAACTGCATGATGCTATTCTCACTGCAGTGTTCCACAACTTGCAGTGCTGGGAGGTACCTTGCAGGCTTCCTTTGCAGTGTGTCTGATTAAGAAAGCTTTTCTTCTAGTCCAACGGAAACTTAATTACAGTTTTTATCTCAAATCAGTATCTTTAAGCCTAAGCAGTGCTCACGATTTTACGACAGTTGGCTTTTAGGCCTAGCTATCCTGGTTATGTTTCACTGAAAACTTTCTATAGATACCTAAGTGACCTGAAGTTTACACAAGAAGCATTGGCCCCTTGAAGTCCTTGGAAGTAAGGGCCTTGTGGCTCTTCATGTTCAGATTTAGCACTCCTGCTGACAGAACAATTTGCCTACAGGCGAATATTCACTTGTAATGTTTATTAAAATAGCAACACTACAAAGCTGGCTGAAAAAATATTCAGTGTTTTGAAAAGTCGTGTTTGTGTCAAAGAGGCAGTTTTATGTAGCCTGGCCCCTGTTTACGTCGGGGACCAAATTTGTTTTAATTTGCTATTCAACGAACAGAAAGGGGTAGCCTGAAGAGGGTTCCAGTTCTGTAGCTGGGAGTGAAATCCAGAAGCTTTTGTATGGACGCTTGCATAAAAAGAGTAGCTAAGATGTTAAAAAGCATTAGTGTGCTGCAGTACAGTTGAATTCTACTTCATTTACCCATTTTGCTTTTCAATAGCTTATACTTTATACTCAGTATGAAAATAAGAACTGGTTAGCTAAAAATTAGCCAGACAGTTGTTTTCAAGCAGAAAGAAGATCATCATCCTGTTCTTTTGGACTAGCTGATTTGTCTAAAAGGTTGAAATCAAAGCTATCATTAAAGCATTTGAAAGTGTTTGTATTCAGCCATTCCTTTACACTGTCTGAAATTGCTGGGAATTTTCTTTTCATGTTTTCTGAAACATCTATACTGCTGCACTGTCAGACCTATTAATAGCTTTGTGTGTTTTTTCTTTTAAAGCAAATTGATGGAGAAGCATTTCTGCTAATGACCCAATCAGACATAGTCAAAATAATGAGCATTAAACTGGGACCAGCTCTAAAAATCTTTAATTCCATTCTGATGTTCAAAGCTGCAGAGAAAAACTCACACAATGAACTTTGAAGATAATGGAAAATGTGTACGAGCCAGCTTTCACCACTGGAGCTCATGTTTTATTCAAAGCACAAAGACTCGCTAGAACTGTTGAGTAAGGACTCTCAGAAAGGAAGAAACGTAACTTCAGCACTGGTGGACTATTTGTATTCTCCTAGAGCCAGTACACATCTGAATCCTTCTGGGAAGTGTTCAAGCTTTTGAGAAGGTACTATGTAACAGCCGAGTCACCTAGTCTTATTTACCAAACTAATGGCGCTAATTCTCCATGGATGGTTAGGATCCCTAACTTTCTCTGGACATCAAGAAAACATTCATTAATTATTTATGCTGTATTATATAAGGGAACATTAATATTTTCTAAGAATTCTTGAATTCTACTTCATGTATCCATTTTACTTTTCAGAAGCTTTTACTTCATACTATCAAAAACTGATTAGCCAAAAATTAGGCTACAGGTAGCCGGATGAGACTGTTATGGCTGATACGTATTTGTGCCATAGTTTAAAAATGAAACACTTAATGTTACATACGTGACACTTTATGCTACAGCATATAACTTTACAGATTATAAAACTGTCTGTCTGCTTG
The DNA here is from genome assembly GCF_929443795.1 of Astur gentilis. Taxonomy (NCBI): domain Eukaryota; kingdom Metazoa; phylum Chordata; class Aves; order Accipitriformes; family Accipitridae; genus Astur; species Astur gentilis. The sequence goes on from NC_064884.1 coordinate 22,959,370, forward strand.
TAACAAAACAAAACAAACCTTGTTGGGGTTGAAATTATAATGCTTTTTTGATAACTGAATGTTTTTACTTTTGCACGATTACAAAAATGTTATGTGAGTTTTTCCACCAGCATCTTTAATGTATTTTACCAAAAGATCAGTATAGAGAAGGCTGCAACTGAAAAATAAAGTTTGACTTCATAGAAGACTTTTTGTTTATGCTGCACAATAGAGTCCCAGCATTTTACATGGGAGCCTGGTACAGTCCTTCAGCACATGAAGGAAAATACATGTATTTTGAGGTAAGGACATTAGCAAAAAAGAAAATATATTCATTCATGTCTGCACATGCTGGTCTCCAGTATAGTTACCACAACAGTGGAGAAAAAGAGTGTGCTAAAGATAAGACTGCTACTCTGGCTTCATATTCAACATAGGTTTGTTTTCCCAATGGTGGGAGAATTCTTTCACCCACCACTTCCTAGTTGGAAAGTCTGATTTCTAAATGAGTAAGGCATAGGGGGAAAGACAAAGCATGGAGGAAAAGGATACTTAAATGCATATTGGTGTATCAGCATGTCCTAGGTGCGTTTCACTGCGTCATTAGCAGGCTGCAGATGCCACCAGCAGGTACTTAGGAGAGGCAGCCTTCTTTCTTGGAGGATTATTATAATGATTTGTCAGGGAAAGTGGTTGCACTTGGTATATATACGCAAGATGTAAACCAGATGCACTTTAAATAAGAGAATGCCTAGCTACCTGTATATTGAGGACTGTTCCAGAATGTTAGTTTTGCAAGAAGAGAGAGAAGAGTTGGATCAAGATTTTTGGCAGCCCTCTTCTTAGCACTGCTTTGGGCAGTTGTTCAGCCTTTAGAGTTGAGAACAAACAGAGCATTTCTGTTGCACAGAGCTGGGAGAATTTTACATCTTCCCACAGGTTTTGCTAGGCTGTTCTTTGGGTGGAGTTCCTTAAGATTTCAAGAACTCCCTGTGCCCCTTCCAGATCATGTAGGTGACTAGTACCTGCCATAGTATGAGGTGAAACAGGGTCAGTATAAAGTAAGTTGCATTGCTCTGTTAATTTCCTTCCATAACATTGCATAAATAGTATTTTTACATTTTGTTCAATATTTGTACATTCAAATTGCACTCTTACTGTACTACAATACAAATAAAACCTGAACTGGAGCTGTCTGTTACATTTGTGTGTGCCCAGGATTCTCAGATGAAGCCGGCTGTTCCCGAGGGTGGTGTCGAATAATTCCGCACTGTAGCTCAGTGTGGCCATGAGTTTAAAAGAGCAACTTGGCTACTGCTGTCTGCCCTCTCCTTAAACACTTAACTCCTAACGCTCACAGGCCACTTGCTGTCACAATCAGAATCCCATTTATGGACCCGGATTTTGTCACTGGCAGAAGCTGAAGTTGCCCACAGAGATCAGTAAAATGCCAAATTCTTGTTTTCCTTCCTTCTGTCCTTCCATGTAGTTTATTTTTCCTCACCCTCTGTGTCTCTCTCGTGTGCCAGCTCTGTAGCCTGGATTGAGAACCAATGAAGAGATTTGCTTCTCAACAGAGATTGCCTGGGGATGTTAGCAGCTCCCTGAATTTTTATATACCTACTTACAAAGTACTGTGGTTTAAGAAATGGGTTTGAGTTAATACTGTTTACAAGATGTAGAATGAAGCTCACTGAAATTATAAGAGCCCAGCTTTTTATTCAAACAGCTATCACAACAGTGAGGACATGTATAATCCTTACTTCTGTATCTCATGTGATGAGGTAGCAGGGTGTAGCCACCTCTGCTACGAAAACTACACACCACAAATTCACTTGGAAACTAAAAACACTCAGGAGACCTAATGAATCTTTAAAATGGCAGTTGGTATTGTTTCATATGTTGTGTTGGAGGTAGCCCAGCTATAACACAGGTAAAGGTTGTCCCCTGATTTCCATGCGAGCCACTTGAAAAATCCTAAGACTTTAGCAAGAGTGTGGCCATTAAATGCAGCAATTTCCCCTCATTCCACAGGGTCTGCCACTGTAATCTCTGCATTGGAGTCACCTCTGCACAGCCAGGCTTTAACAAGACTTCTGTGGTCTTCCAAGCTGTGTGTCTGAGTGTTAAAAGAATTGTGACCACAAATGTTGCTTTGCCTACACAGACATTTTTAGAACTGGTGGGAGATTGATCTCTTTAATAGAATGCAGTGCTTTAATAAACAGCCATTTTAATTTGTAATTAATGCAATGGGTCATGTTTGCGGGCTGCTGCTACTGTCCATTACTAGGCACTTGTCTGAAGCTGTGCACTGTCAGGCAGTAACCCCTAGGATTTCCAGACATGCAGGAGTTGAGCATGTTAGGGAGAAGAGGAGGCTGTGGAAGAGGAGAGGAGAGGGCCTCTGCTCTGCATGGGCAGATAGGAGAGTCACCACGTGGAGAAGGCTGATTTGTTCTGGGGAAGAAATTCAGAAAGAAAATGAGGCATTCTCTCCCCAGTGCCAAAGTTGTGGTTACAAATGCACGTGGAAGCATCCCAGATAAGTCATTCTTGCTGCTTTGAGAGTTCATCTCAGAATCCCTATTTAGCAAATTCACGATTAACGTTAAAAAAAAAGAAGAATGTTTCATGCATGGAGAAAATAGTGAAAACTCATTATCCTGCAAATTAAAAATCAGGCCCACCATTTTAAGATACAAAGATTACTCTAGCAGGCTTTCAGTGATGATAATATAATGAAATTATTATGGTAACAAGTAAATCTTTAATTTGTGCCACTTTAAAACTTTAACTGTATTAGCATCTGAAGCAGTGAAGTGCTCACATTAGCTCACAATGTGTTTTTTAAATTCTGACAGTCAAAATATTACCTGAATTTGTTAAATGTTCCATATAGAAAAATAATACACATGCAGTAATCTAGAAAATTTTATTATCTCTAGTGCCTCTAGACTGATCTCGAATTTCCATTTAAAATATGAAAATGCTTAGGTTTTATATTTTTAAAAAAGTAGCCAGTACAATTTAAAAAGGGCATTATTAAACATAACTGTTATATATACACTTTCACCAGAAAGAATGGTACTGATTTATCTTCTCAACAAAGGGATTTATTTTGACAAAATGTCGAATGCTCACGAGACGAGCGCTGTGTACACCATCAGATACTGGGGTACTTGGGTGCCTCCAGCCCTCTCTTTACCTGGGTGGGCAGGGATGCTGGGGTCCTCACTTCAAAGACCAGGGACTCCAGGAAGTTCAGCGTCCTGTGGATTCTCTTTGGGCATGGAATATTGAACACATGAAATGCAGCCAACAGTGCTGCCAGGGCCATGGTGCAGTCATCGAGCTGGGTTAGCTCTTCTCTTCCTACATACAGGGCAAACTCGCATGAATTCATATTGAATGGATTTTTTACTTCCAACACTGGTGTCGCCGCTGCCTTTACCTAAATTAAAAAAAGGATATTTCAAGTGATGCCACAGCATCGCTTTGGTGAACAGTCAGAGAATTAAGTAAGCCTAATAACACTGCTTTGAACTTAGTTAGTATTTCTATGAATATTTGCGTTCTACCCAAAAGGCAGGCTATTGTCATCCCATTCCAGGAGCTAAGCTGAGGCACCAAAAGGCCAGGTGATGTGCCCAGGCAGCTGATAACAAGGAAGAGAGACCAAGACTGCTGGTGCTCTGTCTCCTACCTCCTCGTTCACTGCAGCAAACAGACTGGAATCATCTCCAAAGACATCTGGCAGGAGTAAACATGCAGCAGTCATTTTCATATCTGTCAAAGGCAAGGATTTCTACTAAGTTGAAAATGAAAACATTCTGGCACTGCAGTATCGTCCTGGAAAAACAGACTGCAGCCTATGTAATAGTTAACTCAGCAGTAGAACTGTTGTTCAGTCCATGTTGAAGAGCAGTTTGTACTGCTGTGAAGGTTTAGGTACCTTAGCTGGCAGTGGACATCAGTATTCAAACCATTCATGACACTCTGCTACTCAGTATTATGATTAAATTTCTCTCACAATAAGTAGACCTTTGGGTTGCTTTGGTTTGTGAGCTGAGTAGCCCTCCTGCCCTCACCACCCGTCCCCAAACTCCTCTCTTCCCTGTAAATCAGATATCTCTGGGGAGTCCTGTTGCCAGAGGACTCCACTTTGAAGGCTGCGGTACAAGCTGGTGCTGCAGGACCTCCTGGGATGTGGTACCTGCTAACCCTCTGGTTGAGCTATTACTGACTGTAACACCTTTTTTGCAGTTCAGGCTTTTGGTGTCATGTGTTCCACTGGACCTATCTTGTCAGGCACTTATGCTCTAGGTGCCAGGTCAAGTTGTTTGTAAGAGAAAAACAGGAAAGTAAAGGCCTTGAGATTTTACTAAGGCATGAGTTAAAATCTTTGTGGGCATATTGTATTAGAAGAGGGGAAATGACTTACAATGACCGTAGCTCTCTAAGGCCAAAGGTCTGAGTAGAAAGTCCATAAAGGCTTTCTGGATTGAGCTGTCCGTTGACACTTTTTAATCTATCATGAGCTATTCAGTACTCATGTTTTTAAGCTTCAAGAAAGAAAACCCCAGTATTTTAACCCACTCTGCTCGCTTTTTTAAGAAATGGCCTGGTAATAGAAGGAGTGAAACTGCTATAGGAAATGCCTGTGTTCATCCTGTGTCACCTTTGATTTGACATCCTGGCATTATGCCCATTCGATAGAAAATGACACTTTTAGGAGCACTTCTCACAGAGCTAAGCTCAGGCATAGGCACCTACAGCTGCACTTTGGGAAGAATAATGATTCCGAGTTAGTGCTTCAAAGGTTTTGTCCCTGCAGAACCGCACTCCCCAGACTTCTCAGACTGAAGGAAGTTGAGTGGCAGCAGGTGCTTGCTCCCTTGCAGCCAGTGAGCCAAACATGTCAAGGTACGTGGACCTCTTTGCATGACTGTGGTACCTGCTCGCCAGAGGTACCATTTTGTGCACTTACTCCTGAAGTGTGTCTCTTCAGAGACGAGGTACTTGAAACACAGTTAGTCATAACTACTTCTTTGATTTCACTGGGATGAAGACTTTAACCATAGAAACAGTACCTCTCTTTCTAAAAGGAATTGTGTCTTTTTGATAGGACTGTTTCTAAACCAGAAAATTAGTTTTCTGTGTGTATTTTTAAAAGATAATAAGCACTTTTTTATATATCTAGAAATACGTAATTCTGCTCATCTAGCAATACTTATTTTAAGGCAGTTACTTTTATCAAACCTGCAGTCTTTTATGCAATAGAAAAAAAAAGTTTCAATACCTGACTGACTTAATTTTCCTAGTAATTTATCAGCTTTCATTCTTAATGCTTCCCCATCGCTATATATTTTTCAAGCAACTGTGACATATAAAAAATGTTTTTGCAGTAAAATTGGAGCTAGTTTAGTTACATAAGTAGGAACAATTAGCTACAACAAAACTCTGATGTTCAGAGAATTGATGATTTGTACTGACATTTCAGAATGTCTTCCTCTGTGTGCCGCTTCAGATTTTCTTGCAGCATAATGTTAATTGGATTATTCCTCACCACATACAAAGATAATATATTTTCTGAATAAATCTCCAAAATCTCAACTGTTTTCTTATAAATGTCCGTGTGTGTGAGGAGCTGGAACTCCCTAAAAAGCTAAAAGAAAAACAAATATTTGGTATTATTGCAATCCTCAAAACCAAAACTGAAAACAACACGAGGTGCACACTTTGAAGACAGGATAAAACTAGCTCAGTAAAATAAGATTATAAACTGGAGGGGATGGTTTCATTTCTTTTCAAAGCAGGGAAGAAATACACCAAGTAACACCAAAATACTTCAAATAACCCACTGGTGTGTGTAGCATGTTTAACACAGGACTGGTGAATCTTTCAGAGTGGGGTTAGCAGCAAAAATATGAGTTAGATTAAAGAGAACAATGTTGATGGATACTTCACTGGAAACATCCTGTAGAATACATGCCCACGGTTGTATCACATCTATAACACAGAGTTCAATGTCATTATTAAAAATAGCTCTGTTACCTGATAAGGGCATCTTAAGAAAGGAAATAGTCTAAGAATGTCTTTTAAAGGTGCCTTATCACTGATCATCTTTCTCCGTATTTCTATTGTCACATTCATTCTGTTATCCACTTCTTTCCAGTTCCTTTGAATTTTCATATATTCTTGCTTAAGCCACTTAATATGTACATCCATTGCACTGCCTTCAAGATGAACAGGTTCTTCCTATCAAGGAATGAAGGACAGAATTGTAACAAATCAGCTAGCCTTTTTATCTGATGTGGCTTGTGTGATTTGAGTGTAGTCAAAGTGTAGTCAAGCTGAGCAGAAAGTACCTGTAGTGTGGTTTCAGTACCAGCTCTGTGAACTCACCCTCATATTCCAATAGTTATATTAAGATCTGTTTTCATATAATACTATAGCTATCCACCAAGTCTCCCAAGGTCAAATTACATATTTGAGGATATTAATGAAATTCCTATGCCTGTGTCTGGTTTGCCTAATTGTGGTTTATTGGAAATCAGTAGGCAGTTCTAACGATGACTCAGTGTTTAGTAGTATTAGCTCTGTATTACCAAAAGAAATAACATCTTCGTAGTCTTGCAGGTCCTAAAAGCAGGACAACTAACTTTCACATTTATGCAACTAAAGTATTTAGCCCCAAGGAGACCAGCTGAACTAAGAAAACTCTTAATGGAAAGCATTATTTGAGCAGTTTGACTGTTAGTGTTTTCAAAAAGTTATTTTGTACTTGAAGATAGTTAAAAATCTTCCTCAAAATTTTTATTATTGTCCCTGCTGGAATTCTAAACCCAGTAATTGCTAAGAGGAGTGGCTATCCAAATCAGTACATCCATGACAGTAGCCTGGGGCTATTTAGTTTCTATCAGAGGATGCAGTGAATTTGCTCATTGAAACAAGCTGATACGTCATACAGATGCACTGTTAGTTTCAGGTTGCATTTACACTGACTTTTCTGATATGTATTGTCACTGATGCAGCTGTTGACTGTACCAGTGGTGGCCTGTGGGTCAACACCAGAGGGAGTTGGGACACTTCATCCTGTTCCCCAGAACATTTAAGACACAGAGCTGCGAAACATAGAACAACCAAACCTGCTTTGCAGTGCTCTGTATGTGCAATTAAACTTTCCAGTCTAATTAACAGCCTTTTTTAAATTGTGCATGTTGTATTCCAAAAATGGTTGCACAAGGTACACAACTGAAAAACTGCTTCCCTCCTAGTACAAGTCCATGGATTTCAACAGCCATTGGGATCATAGAAGAAAATAAGCCCCACATGCAGGACAGGTACCTACCGTAACCCCTGCAGGTACTCCCCCAGCCCTTGCTAGATGCTGTATCAGCACAGTCCGCACTCTTTCTAATAGAGGATTTTAGACTTAATTGTATTACAACAGTAATGTTTGTTTGTGACCAGCTTGAAGTACGCATTCTTGTCCTCTTCCTCACTGCACAGGAACAGCGGGGCTGGATCAGATCATTTAGTCCCATACCCTCCTCTACCTGGCTGAGAAGGGTGCTGGGAAGAAGTATGAAATAAGGATAAGAGTGTAGTGGTACTTTACCTGAGTTCTGTCAAGACTGGCCTGAACTGACATTCGTGGACGCCCAAGGATTATATTATTATATTTAATACCCTTCAGTAGATTTTTTCCTTCCATTATTTCTCCCAGTCACTCATAAAATCTTCCACAACATCTCATGTTAAATTTGGCAGTTTAACTATGCACTGTCAGAAGAAATGCATTCTATTGTTTGTTTTTTCTGCTGCTTCTGCCTTCTAATTATCGTACTGGATTCAAAACCTATTCCTCATCTCCTTGCCACTGTAGGTTTATAGAGATGTCATATTCTGTCCTCAGCTGCCTCCTTTCCAGCTGAGACTGTCCTAAGCTATTTAATCATTCCACATATAAAAGCTGGTCCATACTTTGAATTATCCTTGCTACTGTCTTTGCATATTTTCTAATTTCACTACAGCCTTTATGAAATGGGCGCAGTAAAACTTAAAATACTAGTTGAGATGCTGGGACACCACAGGTGCATACAGTGGAATAATGCACTCCCTTTTGTTTCTTTCTTAAATAATTCTGAGCATTCAATATACTTTTTTGGACTGTTGCTTAGCATTGTGCCAAATTTTCTTTGGCATAATATAAAAATATCATTTGCGAATGGTACTAAGAAGCTCAGAGCCTTGTTAGGACTGGCTTTTCTCCTTGTGCCTTATTTTTCATCTATCACTATTAAATTTTATCTGCTGGTTTTTTGCCCTGTCACTCAGTAGCATGGGGTCCTCCTGCAAGTCTTCATTCAGTCTTTGTCTTTAGCACCCTTAGTAGCATCACCAAATGTGGCCAGCCAACTATTCTCCTTTTTCCACATAATTTAGAAATACATTGACCTGCATAAACTAAGCATTAATAGTCTTTTGTGCTGTAAACCCCAACTATTTCTGCCTAGCTGTATTGGGTCTGCGTGGCAAGGTTGTGGGGGGGACGGGGGGGGGGACGGGACAGACTTTGTTCTCTTTTAACTGTTTATCCTTGCAAGCATCTTCCTGCTTATCCCCTCAGATTGTATCTTCTAAGAGCCTTTGAAAAGCATGTGGCAAAATCTCTTCTGAAGTTAAAGTGAACTATATCAGCTGGATTTCCTGTGTCCTCAGGGTTGTAGAATACTTCAAAGAAATAATGAATTTATGAAGAATTACTTCAGTTTACAGAAACTTCGTTGATTTCTTCTCAATGTGTTCATCTCTTGGGTCTGCATTACAGTTCTTGCACTTTAACCAGTTAATACAGCAGGTTTCTTGGTCAGTATGTTCCCTAGCTCTCTCCTGAAACTGGAAACTGGCACCAAATGAGCTACTTCCAATTTTCTAGTATCGTGTTTCATGAGAGAAATTAATGACCATTTTCTACTGGCCTTAGTAGCCACTGCTGTTTCAGAATTTACTTCTCATTTATTAAAGTGCAGTGGAAACGTAACATAAAGTATCTTGAGGATGGGCAATGGTAAGTATGATGTATAAAACACTTGGGCTGTTGTAAAACTATGCTGCTTGCAATGAAAGAGCAAGTGAATGCCGAGTTCTAGGGTTGGCATTAGTGACCAGAGTTGCGAGGATTTTGGGGATTCCTTGTCTATATACAGTGGCAGGTTTGTACCTTTTATGTCCAATCACTTCATTTTGTCTCTGGACACTTCCACGCCTACTAGGGAATACATACACTATACTATAGTATATAGTGTTATGTAAATATAGATTAGCTAATATTTGGGAGGATAGATTCACTGCATCATTGCATATTTCTAATTCCAACTGATTTAACGCAAGTGGTGCACATTTATCAGTCAGGAACAGAACAGAGCAATGGGACCTCACTGGCACCTTAAGTCAAATGGCAGTGACTGTCTTTAGCAGAACCAGTGTGGAATTAGAGAAGAGTAAATTTAGATGTTCGTGGTTGAGTAGCTGTTTTCAGCTGAAAATCTAAAGGGCAAAAGCATTCTGATTTATGTTATTCATTATTTCTAAGCATAGTTTCACTCAAAATATGAAGGTTTTTGATAGAGCAGGAAAGTTTGGCAACACTTGAATTTTACACAAATTATTTCTGAGCTCAGGATTTATTAGATTCTAGCATCAAAAGAAGTTTTTGCTTTTATTAAAAAAATTACAAAATACCATGCTTGTAGCAGAACATGTTCTGTGTGTAACTTGCTTTATAACTCAATTTCCATTATCTTCAGCCCTTCTTCCTATTTTGCAAATTTGCGGGTTTTTTTCTACTAAAGTGTAACGAATTAGTATGAATCTTGTGTCTTGATTTTTGAACACTGAAAAGTGGGTCTTGCTATTTTGTCTGGAGTACATACAGGCACAAGGCATCATAAAAACACAATGTACAGAACAGTTTGTAATACCACTATTATAAGAGACAGCCCTTTTTCCTGTGGTGACTTCCACGTTCATCATAATGACATTTAGTATGCTGAACACTGGGGCTTTTTGTATCAGGAGGAATGCTCAAACCGGGTTATAACCATTAGAAAGTGAAGATTTGCTCAAAAAAAAACCCAAACAGCCCAGACTGATCTGGAACAAGTGTGGATCTGAAAGGCAGGCAGTAAGCTGGACATCGCTCAGGACCCATCTTCTTGCCCCAGAGGGTGGGAGAGAACTGAGGAGGCATCGCAGTTGCACCAGTTCTCATGTCCAAACGCTAAACACAAAGACAGGTGAAAACAGCATGGGCAGACTGCTTTCATGCAAAATAAGCATGTAACCTACTGCAGTAGGATCCACACTGACTTGTACTCAAATGAGATGTTTAATTAAAGCAGGGTCTGCTTTAATTACACATAATTACCCTTTTGAGCTAGACTTACATGCCATTGCTAACTGCAAACTTCGAAAGCTGCATAAGGCAGTTTATTTCTGACCACAACTGCTTTCTAACTTGTAAGCTGCGAAACACACAATATAAGCAAAATGGGTGAAATGTTTTCCTCTACCAAGGGACAACCTGTATTTCACACTTTATGTGAACTCATAGGGAAACGGAGATACTGAATGACATAAGAAAGAAGGTGAAACGTAAGATATACACCAGGAATTTGTGTTTAAAGCTTTTGCTTTGACTCTAAAAGCATTTTAAAATATTAGCTAAGCAACACCACACACTATGCATGCACACCAGGGTTTTAGTGGAAAAATCACATGACAACAGTACAGCCGTTGAATGATCATTCGCATATGCACACGCATATTGTGGTTGTGCAAACATTCAAGCGCTTGATTTGGAGACTTTTAATCTTAGAGGAAAAGGGGCTATCACCGGGGCTTCACCTGTGTACAGCATTCACACTACAGATGACACCTAGTGCTGTACCTGCCAATACTGCCCCTCAACCACAAGACTGAGCCAAGAGAGTTTCTGTGTCTCATGCACAAGCTGTTCATTGTTTGAGAGTTTTAGATACTTGATTCCTTTGGTTTCCTTTTTCTCTTGCCGATGCCTTTTTTTTCCTCCTCATTCCTCCCTTTTTCTCCAGCCATAGCCTCCAAAATCCTATTCTTTCCACACTCCTTGAAACCTTGTTTCAAGGTTCTAACACCTGCAGTGGCATAATCTCATTGACAAACATGATGTTAGTGATCACCTCAAAGAAAAGCATATCCCTAGGAAATGTCTAACTTGCTTAATTTACCTATTCAAGGTAGAAGAAACTCCAGCTCACAGGGTAGACATCACTCAGTCCTGATTCCTTCTTTCATGAGAAAAGACAGTTTCCAGATCATGATGAGCATAAAGCCAATGGGGTAAACTTCTGTGAAGCACCCAAAAGCAGCAACTTTTCCATGACCATTTTTCTCCTTACAATGAGCCCTAAGACCACCCCCAGAGGCTTCAAGCAGACTCCCAGATTCAGTCTGACTTTGGGAAAAGGTTGCGCAGGCTGAGGAAGAGATAAAGGCAGAAGACAGCATAGATCGTCTGCTTCACCCCATTAAATGGCTGGCTTCCTTCAACAGTTAGCCCCCTCGCGCTGGCTCATTCAGGGACTGTCTTCTACATCTGCCCTGAACCAGGTACTTTGTGCAGGTTAAGCCTTCCAGGCCTTGTCATTAAATCTGGCTCTGGGCACCCAAGGAGATCTTAATGTGGATTTGGCCAAACACAGTAAGCCCGTCACACAGCTTTTCAACAGCCCTCCTCTGTTTAAAGACAGGAGGCCCATCCATCCTCTCTGAGACAAGCTCAATTTCTAAGCCTCATTAGTTAAGGGGAAGCCTCAGCCTTACGGCAAGAAGTTATCTGCAAACATCTACCGCTATCTTAACTGACGTCTTGCCAGAGCCTATTTCTCCTTTTCACATCTAACTCCAAATTTACTTGTGTGACAGCTTCAGAGAAGGCCTGATGACCTCACAAACAGGCTGTCATAGGATGTAAGAAATCGGAGGCATTAGAAGAGGGACTCAACTCTCTCTCCACTTCTGTTTAAGATCATGAACTACTAGCAGTCTTCTAGCCTGTTACATTCCCTTAAAATTCAGTTAACTTAAGATATCCTTGGATAGTTCCTTTGCTGACAGGTTTTCTCATGCAGGGGCTGGGATGGATTGAAGGAACTTGATTCTGTTGCATAGATATAGCTATTTAGTGGCATTTGAGAGGTCATAAGGGTATCCCAGAAATCTCTGGAAGCAGCAGAATATGACACAGGACTTACAGGAGACCCATGCCCTTCTGGATTGGCAGGTGGAGCCATGCAAGATATCTGTGGGCATTTTTATGTCCGTCTTCAGCTAATTGAATTGATAGCAAAGTCACACTTGCCATGGACAGCACTGTTCAAGACAGATTTCAAAACCTGAAGTTCTGAAAGAGACAGTTTACTCTTTGGTCACCAGCCCTGTGATGACTAAGCTAGCGTTTGAACCACATGCTTCCATCATATGGAAGCCAGTCACCAGCTCTAACTGCACTTCCCTCTCCATCACCCTTTGCCTTTTGCTAATTCTCTGGCCAAAGATGCACACCAAGAGCATCCTATCTTTCTATTCCTTCTGGCTCCCCCAAATCTAGGGCCCCTCCTGTAATAACTGTCAGGAGGTGGTTTCTCTCATAGGCTGAAGACCATAAGCCCAATAATTCCTTAGGGCAGAGGAAGGGTCTTACGGTGCCATTTTGATGCTAAAAGAAGAGTAAGGAGATGAATCAGAACAAGCCACTGTATGGCTGCTTTAGCACCAACCCCACCCTGGCTGCAGAGGGGAGACTGGCTTGCCTTTCGTATTTATTTTCATGGTGTGATCACCCCTCTCATGAAAAGTACCTTCCATTTGCAGCAGATGAAGGTCATTATCATTACAAAGCACTCTCCTCTGGATTACTGCAGCTCCAGGATATGTGCCCAACTGTGGAAAATGACTGAGGAGGATTCTCACTCCATAGCCAGAAAACGTGTTAATTAAGGAGGCTTTCCTGATCAAGTTCTGAATATCCCTCAGACATGGAGGCTTATATTAACGTCTGTGTCAGGCACAGTCCAAACTTCTTTCCACTGGTGGCTCAACCTGATGAATATTTGTAAGGAGCATCATTTTAAGCAAAACCTCCTTCAGTGACAGACACCTCCAGCATGGGTTTATGTGCTTACTAACCATGATTTTACAGCCCTGAACAGTGCACTTGCTCAAGACCTTTCCTGTGATGCTAACCACTCTAAAATGAGTATACTCTTCAGTCTTCCTCAAATGTAATTCTCTGTAATGAGGAACACATCAGCAGATGTTTTAAAGAAATTGGAGGAGGAAGCCAGATGCTGCATCTGGAAGCAATGCCCTGCATGGGAGGCCAAGTAACACACCTGCTATGTTTGGAGGAGGAATGCCTGCTGGCAGGTAACGGGGCTTGGACAGACCAAGGGGCAGACATTACCTGTGGCTCTGAGCACATCCCAAAGCATCACAGGAAGCTTGTCCTGGCAAGCAACTTTTTTCACATGATGAAATAGAAAGAGTGGTTAAGGATTTTATTAGTAGTAATAGCTTTATTACTCTTTTTATATAAAAACAAATGCCAAGTATACCAGTGAGGCATTTCCTATTAGTAAATAATCTTTTTATCAGTTTCATACCATTAACAATCCAAGATTGTACTGACACAAAGCACACTGGACAGAGTTACATCTTACAACTGTTCAGAAACTAAACCTCAATATAGAAGTCAGCTGTGTGGCTGGTAAGTAGGTCATCTGCTAGGAACAGATGTGCTCTTTCATCTGCACTGCTTGCCAGTTGGCTTGTACATATAATGCCCTAAATGTCCTACTCTGCCTATCTAAGGGAGAGTGTAGAGACACAAAGGGGCTAGGAATCCATCACTGATTATTCTCCAAAGGTCTCCTTAACCTGGAACTCATTTCCTACCATTTTACCTTAAATAAGCCTAATGTGTTGGCTTCTTGTCCACACAGGGCCGATCTGTTCTTCCAGACTTGGAAAAGGGAAGAAGACAAGGGGATCTAGCTAATGGTAATTTGAAAATAATTTGGTTTTGCCTATGGTATTGGCTTCTAGATCTTTTTTCTTTTTTTTGAGGCTAAGACTCTTTGTTGAGTAGTTTAAATTTATCACAAAGTAGTTAGCACCAAGGATTAGTAGAAAGGTGCCTTTATGTGTGTTCCTAAATATACAAAATTCAAAAGCCCCCACAGCATTGGTTTAAAAGAATAATAACCAAACATCTTGTTCAGCTGCAGTTTATAATGACATAATTTAGGATCTCAGAGCCAGACATACCTAGTTTCAATGTAGAGATACGTTTAAAACTAAGAAAGGTATGATTCCCTCAATTTTGTGGGACTCATTCTTAAGCCTTAATAGGCTCCACAAGTGTTAATTCTTGCATTTATATCTCCCTGCTGTTTAGGATACAAGAAAAATAAGAGAAAGTAAGTAAAAGTTGTTCAGGGAGACTCAGCATCCTTTCACCTCCTTCCAGTTTAACTCTTATTTGCTTACAACATTAAGGCTTGCAGAAAATGCCTAAGACTTTAGAAGAGGTGGAACATACTTCCTTCTTCAATTTCTAAAGCAAATAAGGAATGACCAGTGATGGCCTTGGGCAATGCAGTTGAAGAGCAGTGATTCCTAATTTACAGGCACCCAGCCCAGTGCAGTTACACCTTCTCTACAGAAAAATGAAGTCGAGCACGCAGTCAGTCCCTACAGGATCACTGCAAAGCCCTTCTCAACTAGCTGATGTGACAAAGACCCACATTTGCCCTTTCCAAGCATCAGCGGATAAAGAATGGCTAACTCTTAATGAATGCACAAAACCAGAGGTCTGTCATTTCTCCTTTAGCGCATGCAAGACTGTTCATTGTTTTGCACCCAAATTAAAGGTTTCTTACTTCACACATTCTGCAAACATTTTACCTAAAGCAGGTGAAAAGAGGGAAGTGTTTATTCCCGCATACATTAATCTAAAGGGGATAAACAGAAATTACTGAAGCTTCTTAAAAAACCCCAAACAAACCAACCACAAACCCAAACCCATATATCTGCTTTTTGGGTAGAAAACTACAGCTACCTTCAAACACAAGGGTGATTTATGCAGAAATGCATCCAGCAAGCCACTCTTGCTGCCCTAAAGACGTGTCTGGTAAACAGCAGGATGGACATATGTAAACTAAAGTCAAATATCTGCTTATGTATCTTCTTTACCACAGTCTTACAATTGTTCAAATTTTACTGCATTTTAATTGCGGCACTGAAGGAAGTTAAGGAGCATTAAGAAAGCATAAATGGAACATTAATGTATTTATGAAAGTGTATAAATTAATTAGTATGCTTCAAACACTTACTGGACAGTGATAGCTCTCTGAATTCTCTAACTAAAGGGAAATACAGCAAGTGCATGCCTACATTCATAAGCGCCCCTAAGTATATTACACATCAACACAAACAGCTTTTATATAACAAAGTGCAATGTGACAGTAGGATGTGGCCATTTGCGACCAGCTCAAATACCACCTTGCATTCTTATTTGTACAGAGGTTTCAGCTCTTAGACATAAGCCTCTGTTGTTTTCACTCTAACTGGAGATGTATAACCTAAAGCAGAATGGGAATACTTCATTTAAAAAAAAAAAAAAAAAAAAAAGAATTTTACGTCCAACTGGCAACAACTCTAAATGACAACAAATGTGCAAGGCAGCCAGTATTGTTTTCAGCTCCACTGTTGATACTTAGTCCTCCAGAAAGGAAAAAAAGTCAACGGTCTAGCTATAGGACAAACTCTATACAAAATGAGTTTAAATGGGATGAGATTACTTCATTCTCCCCTTTACTGGCTGCTGGCCTTACTGTCAGCAGAGGAGCTAGCTGAAAGACACAAAACACAGTTAAGCACCAAAAGTCTTACCTCTACCTGCACCTGGACATCATCAGGTTTGTTTTCAGCAAAAGATTTCCTGGTCTGTCCTCGCCTGTGGCCAAACTTGCATTTGTTCCTCAGGACTTGCTCATCATCTTCAATGGGTCTCCGCACATAATTGAAACGATCCTTAAGGGCCCGTTTCCATAGCAACTGCATGGGGGGGGGAGGGAATATCTGTCATTACTAGTATCTTTCAAGAATTTGCCCCATTCCTAAAGCAGATCACTTTGTTTTATCTAGCTCTATAAAAAAGTGTTTACCACTAAGCAGAAAAACACTCACAGGGTGGCATCAGGACTGAAGGAAACACAAGCACCTGTGGTATATGACTTTATGGCAACGAAACAGCGGGGCCACTGGCACTGGCTACTGGCAGCAGGTTGGTTAAGGATGACAGTAATAGAACCTAAGGGTTAGATTTAGCCTGTATAACCAGGGCTTGTCAGTGAAACCGCAGTTTGCTTCCCTTTTCTCAGCTCTACTTTTGGATGCTCCATTGATGACATCAGGTCATGAAACTACACAGTGAATCAGATCAGCTCACTCATGCCACTAATGAGGCAAACTAATGGGGCTTTTTTGATTGGACTATTTTCTCCCTGCCTCTGACTGGTTGTGTAGTTGTACGATTATCATATCTAACACAAGGGAGCAGGAAAGACACGGTGGGATGCTCCCTTTTGCAGGAAGCCTACCGTTACACTGGATCAAGTATGTTATTAAACTGAACTCAAAATTGCTGAATCAGAAGGATCATTTAAGTAGGTCCTAGCATTTGTGAGACTCCTCAAGGCATGTAAATTGCAACTTAAAGGCAGTTCTGCATTGCAGGTGGATGCAGTCCCTGTTTAATGGAGCCACTCATCACTCCCTGACAGCCAAACTTCCTCATGCATCCTTACAGACAGATGGCTGTTTACCTGCATCCCTGGCTGGGCGTCCCATGGCAGGACCCAGTTGTGCTAACTACCAACACACAGGGAAGCAATTACTAAGCCAAGGCTGCTAAACGTGTCTGCAGTAAACCCTGCAGTTATGCATGTTGAAAATGTTTTGTCAGATCCTCAAAAGCAACTACTTGTTTCAGTTATCGAGGGTTTTCAACAGAGAAACAAAAATTGAGGGAACAAAAATTAGTCAGAAAAGTGACTGTAAAGGACAGGACGTGGCAAGAGAGATTCAAGTAGCTGTTACCGCATTTTCTAAAACTGACTCCAATACTGTACTCAAGCTTGTAGTCACTGACATACTAAACCACAATATAAACAGAAGAATGATTACCGCAAATTTCTTACCAAAATGGTGTTCTTTATTAGTCAAGGTAATATTGATGTCAGATATAGAAAATCCTGTTTTGAATTAGAAAATCCTGCTTTGAAGTGTTACTTAATAATTTTCAACTTCAAACAAATTCAATAATACCTAGAGAAGTAGCCAAGGTTACTCTGACCCTTTCTATTCTTTCCTGATTGATGATACATCCCTCTTGGCAGGAAAACGAACCATTGACCCAGCACAGAGCGACTTAGTGGTCAAAGTGAGGAGGGGATACCTCCCCAAACGACCACCGAAGACCACTCGAGACTCCCACGCATGCAGAGAAGGCATTTGATGTGTCATGGTTATATAATCCTATGCATATGCATTAGCTAGTCTGAATATGTACTAGGTAGGAGTAGTTTAATAAATTAGATGCAATTGTTACTGTATAAAAGAGACACTCCTGATGAATCTGGTGTGCTTGGTTTGTGGAAAGTCCACCGAGCACCCAGGCCTGAATAAAAAGCAATCTCTCCTGAGCGTGTGATATTGGTCTATTGCATACCAGCTAATGAATCCACTTTTAGGACAACAATATGACTTTAAGGGTTAACTTTGGTGTAAACCAGAATTCAGTAAAAGTACACTAAGTAGTACAGTATCTTTCTTTGCAGCAAGTCTGATGTGCCTGCCTTTCCCATCCACGGGATACAGATGGGAGGGTCTCTTAAAAGTTGTTGGTGGAAGCAGTGTGACCTTGCCTTTCTCCTGCTGCAAATACTGCTCTGACCTGCCTAGGGTACTAGCTGACTTACAGGTCCTCAATCCTGAAAGCAAGAGCTCCACAAATGGTGCAAAATAAGAGCAGAAGAGCTACAAGAATACAGCCCCTAGGGCGTCGACCTCAGCTCTTCTTGGGCAGACCTGGGCCAGCCAGGGCAGGTGTGCCCTTCCTGGGGCGACCATTTCTGCCACCCACCTACAGGATCTTGCAGAAGCGTCCTCTCACTGCCAGTCACACGTGAACATCCGAGAACTGGAAAGAAAACAAACCCATCTGCATTTCTAGTATGTAAACTTCAGAATTCGGATTCTGCCAGAACAGGGGTCACGTCATCACCAGCGTAAACATGACAATCTGAAATAGAGCACAACTGCTCATCCAGTCTTCTCACACGGCATGTTTACAGCCCCAATTTGAGTATTACACTCCAGCACTGTTTTCTAAAGCAGTAACGTGACCGCATGCCTTGAAAATCTCATTTGGTATCTGCCTGAACCATTAAGATTCCTAAATATGTTTACAGTTCTGGCCCTATGCATTTACATTTTGATGCAAATATCCCCCTACATGCCTAGCAAAATTTATTTGAAACATTGTTATTTAAAGGCTGTTACAAAACAAGCAAACAAAAACCTTAGCTTAACGATTCTCTGAAATGTTCAACAGACATTAAAATATTTTAAAACATGATCATCCCAGAATATATTAGCAGCTGACAATTTAAATATCCCCTTAGTTGAGTTTTGCACAGTTTCCTTCTTTTGAAAACCTTTGTTTGGCTAGAAGACTTTTTCGCTTATTCTTCCACAAGAAAGAATATGCTGACACCTATACAGAGCTTTAAATATCCCTCAAAGTTCAAAACATTCAGCTGTTTCATCCTCCTGTCCTCAGATAAATTGAGAGTTTTAACTAAATCTATTTCTGTAATAGGATTCTCGTAAGCTTAGCCAAGTCCCTTCTCACATACGTATTTCATGAATGAGACTGCAAGCATATACATTTGCGTGGTTTCCCTAGCAGGTAATGCATCCTCTAAAAAAAATAATTTTGTTACCATTTCTGAGCTGCTAACTTCATTTTCTATTAATTCTGCTGCCCCAACCCCCCCAAAAACCCCAAACCCCGAACAACCCAAACCACCCCTGGAAGGTTTACAATGCTTGCAAGGGAGCAGAAGGATTAGTCTGTGTCTATCTGACATAGGAGGGAAAGGATTACACGCAGATTAAAAGCAGTAATTTACTAGCGAATAATCATTTTGTACGCAGTGGTTACATAAATCGGGCATGTCAGCGCTGGGATCCTGGGTTTGGCCAGCATCACAGCACCGCTCGGCAGCCCTGAGCTCGAGGGAGCTGCTTACGCAAAGCCCACTGGCAAGCGGTGTGGATGAGAGTGCCCTTTGCTTTCCTTCTTCATGTATGGTTGTCTTGAAATCATACAATTTTCAACTGTTGGCCGAAATGAAATAAGGGCAGTGACTCTTTCCAAATGGTTGGTTGTAATCCTTGTAAAAGGAATAAATACAAATAGAATAGTATCTTGGGAGTGGTCAAGAAACAGTGTCATGCCAATTTTCTTTCGACTGCTGCAACTGTGATGTTGGCTTTTTCTATACAACTTATTTGTCTGTAACTACTTACAAATGTTGCATTGGTTACATTACAGATCAGAAATCTAATAGTGCATTTCATAATTAAATTGAGATTATTTTTTAAAAATGTTGTATGTGTAACTTTAGAATAACATTGTTCTTTAAGTAGAGAAAAACATCATAGGAAAAAATCCTTAGGTAAACACCTTAAAGTACTTTTGACCCAAAGCTAATCTCAGAACAGCGTGGGGAAAATAATTTCATTCCAAGTGCTCCACAGACCTCTTAAATGAGTTTTGCTTTTAGTATAATTTTTTTTTTTACTATTATTTAGGATTTCAGATAATTCTTTCTTAATTCCTGCTTCTACAGTGACATAGTACATAACCTTTTAAATTCATAGTATACAAGTAGCTTATTCATAACCTTATTTTTAAACTTATTCATTTAGGATCATTAGCATCATTCAGACTATATTCCATTAGATATCCTTTTCAAGGGCCAATGGCACAGAAGCATATTTTTCTCTACTGCAAAATTAAATAGGAAACTTTTTAACCAAGAAAATAGAATTATGGATAATCTACACACTAATCTTTAATGACCTCTCATCGCAACAGTATGAGATTGAAAATATTAGACTACATTTCTACATAATGCACACATTGTTTGAATTACTTGTTTAAAAAAGTTTTGAGTTGTAAACAAAAAGTGTCCAGTATTTTGGGGAAAAAAACAACCAAACAAAAGAAACAACATACCCCCCCCCCCCCCCAAAAAAAAAAAAACCAAAAACCAAACACCAAACCAAACAAAAAACCCCAAACCAACCAACCAACCAAAACCCATCAAAAAAGAAAGAAAAAGGAATGTTCAAAGTTTTGCAAGTAAGATTTTTTCCTGTCATGAAAATACTGGTGTGCATTTAGATGCTCTTAAGTTTGTTGTTGTTCCTCTATGTTTTCCAGCAGATCTTTCCCCTTTCTGATTTTCCAAGCCATTTAATTTCCATGAAAATGTTGCGACAAAAGTGCTGACATTTCCAATTCATAGTTTCTCCAAGTTTTTCATTACATCAAGTTCTTTACATTCTGATTTTCTGTTCTTGGTCAGAAGAAAAAGCTAATTCTGGAATGTCAAGGTCTCCCACGGGATGAGCTTTCCCTTTCCTCAGCCAGAATGCCCCACGGGCTGCCCTGCCCACCCACGCCACGAGTGAGCGTGCATACTTGCCATGGAAGAACCCAGAACAGTTGTCACCGCATCCTTCCAGCGGCCAAGACACATCCATTTCTGGTGAAGGGCTCCAAACCATAAGACTCACGAGTTAAAAATAAAATCACACCACTGACAGACCTTCTCAGGGGATCTCCGTAAGAACTTCTGCAGCCCCCAGCAGATTCTGTGGCTGCTCCTCCACCCCAAAGGATAAGCAATTGCTTTACTTTTAAGCATGAATTTAGAGTTTAACTGAATCTAGGAGGCAAGACATAGCACAGCAATAAATTAACATCATTAACGACACAGATAGCTAGCTACAGAATACAGATAGGGATAGAGCACTTTGCACAGCAGAAGGGAAGACACTGGCCGGCAGAGGCGAGCTCCAGCACGCCAGAGGGAACGCCAGGCTTCGTACACCACACTACATCCGGCCTGTTGGTTTTTGAAGTGCGTGCAACTATTGCTTTTTTCCTGTAACTTTGGCAGGATGTTAAAAGTCCAAATACTTGAAAGCATGTTTGTTGGTATTCTAAATAAACTCGGATAACTTTATTAATCTACCAGTCCTGGAACACGTTATTCTCAGAGGCCTGCCCAGCTCAACTGCCATGTTCTGCGTGTCCCTTTCTCCAGCCTTACAACACACCAAAAGGAGGGGGTTACCTATCAGACACAGACACCTGTGCACAGCCACTCACCCAGGGCTCCCTTCGGAGTCCACAGAAAGAAACAAGAACTTCCATAGTGCTATTCCTCTCTTCCCAATGTAGACACCAAAACCAAATTATATGAACTGCATCTCCAGAAGTTTACATACACGTTATTTAATTTTTGCTTAAAATACTTCTCTCATTACAGTTTTCCTTTTCTACATTAAGCCATCAGTCACCAAATAAAGAGCTTTCTGCTTTCCCTCTGAATTATTTTATTGATGATAGCCTTCTTAAATACTTTCAATGTACTATTCAAAAATGGCAGTAACAACTGTCTAATTATTATAGATAAACAAGTTTAAGGTACTCAAAACCTCTCAGTAGGTAATATTTTATGTCTTACAAGACCTGTGATTCAGTACTGTCACCAGGAACAGCAAGTAGCAATTCTTACAGTCCCATGCTAGCCTGAGCAATTTTAAAAGAAAGGCCTACAAAAACTTCACTGTTTTGAGCTGAAGACACTTTTTCTAAGAAAAGATGAAAGAATGGTGATTAGACAATTTTTTGTTGTTGTTGTTCATGTGTTTCTTAAAGGTTTATGAATTCAGTTTTTTGTGCATATGTTGTAGGGTTTGTTTTAAGCTGTTGCTCTTGTAACGCACAACTATCTTAGATCAAGAAAAAAAAGAAGTATTTATAGCCTCTATGATGGTGAGGGAAGAACAGAATGTCTAACAGTAGGGCCAATAAAAATAGTAATCCATTCTCACCCCCTCCTCCCACCTTAAGCATACAGACATACACCTTTAGTGCATTTGTTCCTGCCTCAAGCCCAGCAACAGAGAGGGGCTGGCTCAGAAGCATTAGACTAGCAATATTGCAAACTGTTAATTCCAGCGTCCTTGCTTGCTTACCATGGTTTCTGCCAGATATGCTTTCTAGGAAGCATGAGAGAAATATCAAAAGATAAAGAGCAACAACTCTGAAGTCTCTGCCCCATCACGTAACTTCTGCCAGCACCAATTCTGGGATCGATCTGGGAAGCCACGAGCCATTTCCCAAAGAATGGAGTTATAAGTAGTTTCACTCAGTCTATGGTCCTGCTGCAATTCAAGCCCTTTGAAAACCTAACTTAAGAATCTCTGTTTGAAAACAGTTTTTAAAAGTTAAAGGCTGTAAAAAGGTCTTCACACCAGACCTGAATGTCATTCCAGCTCCCCTTCACAAAGGGAGCCAGATGAAGCCATAGCATTACCCAGGACCCCAGCTGGGGAGCCCCACTGAGGTATTCAGAGAGATATCCTGATTGAAAATAAGGGTGGACTGTTGTTGTCTGATCCTTCTGCTCCCTCACTCCTCTCTGAGATGCATTTTTTTTCTTTAGTCCCTTCCCTTCTACAATGCCTGGGCTCAGGGGAGAACTGGAATTAGCCACCCCTTAATCCTCACTTTTTTTTTTTTTCTTCTTAGAATTATTTTGTTTTTCTGCAGTAACTGCACACGAGATATATAAATAGATATGTTTAAAGCTAACAATCCCCACTGAGTCTCACAAGCTTTTACAAGATGCTATAAAAGTATCACATGGCAAAGCAATGATGTGAAGGCAAAAGGTGAACACTGTCCTCTGAGACCACAGATATGTATTCTGGGTCACAAGAGTGAAAAAAAATGTAGTTCAAATTTAAGTCACCTCCTTCCACTGCTTTCTGTTATGACCCCATTGAGATCACAACCAGTGTTTTTAAATAATGATTTTTTTTTTTTAATTAGGCCTAGATTCCCAACATACTTAAACCAGTAGTATTACTGCATGCTAGATATCTCGCACACAAGTGATCACAGTGCATTGCAAGAGCATCAGTCATATATTAGTCCTCGTACAGACAATTTTCTAAAGGCTTGGCTTCTTTGTTTTTAAACACAAAAATAAGTCACATTTACTTAAATTTGTCATTTGGAAGAAATCAATGCAGAAAGAAACTGTACCCAGCAAGCAACCAAGGACTTCATGTACAGGTCTGCATGATCTCACAGTGGCTTTGAGGAATGGCTATAACTGGATTAATCTTTAATTAATATAATGAAATAAGAACGTGATTTGTCGAACATGCCAAAGTGAAGCTCACAGCTCTGAATAGAGCCAGTATATAAGAAATCGATATTGATTTCCTCTGAACCAAGTTATTTTCTTGTGATTGATTCTGTGAAAAACAAACAAACAAACAACCTGTATTTTTCAAGACGGAGTACTCTTTACGATACTTACAAAGCCATTCCCATTTTCATCAAGGAATGGGTACGCCTGCAGCAGAGCATTGACAACAACGTTATATTGCTGACTGTTCGGATACCTGTGCAAACAAGATGGAGATGTAAAAGAAATACTTGGTATTCTAGACAGTATTAGACACTGTCTGGAGTCTATGCTGATATACGTGAAACTGACTATTTCCAAGACTATTGATTCCCCTCCAAATAACAAAGGGAACAGCTTTAAGGTTGGCACAAAGTCTTCCTGTTGGCTTCAACGGTTTCAGGCCCTTAGCCTGCTGTATTTAAGCAAGCATATTAAGAGAATGGCTTTACATTAATTTGAAAATTTATTTCTGCAGCCAATTGGTAATGTCCCCAAATAAATTTAACAATGTTTACTCACAGTGATCCTTCTAGGTATTTTGTCATGTCTGCTTGTAAAAATTCGATAATCCGTATTCTCATACTGTGATCAGGGCATTTTCTTTCTGCCAATACACACTTGACATCGTAAGGGAAGTCTGGCAAAGCATAAGAACTTGTCCACTGCAATGTCTTATATCTTGCAAAAAATGATTTCAGATTTTTTCTGTAAAAGAAAAGATTGCCTCATCATGATCGCATCCTTCTTCTATGGGAACGCAAGCAAGAAGGAAAGAAAAAATACAAGCAAAAATTCAACACAAAGGGAAGTTATTGCTATAGAAATTCGAGGCTTGCTCTCTTGGTTTCTACATAAGGAATACCCACAAAAGCTGCAATCAAAACATATGGGGTTAAAACCAGATGTCAGTTGTGAAATGTTTTAATCGGCGGACGCTAGAAGGTGGTCACTAACTGAAAGCAGAAGGCAAAGCGGAGGAAGCCACTGGGGACTTGCTACTGTTGCAAAATATCTTTATCTGTCATCATTTATAATCTGTTTCCTACCAGTTCTGCTAATTTAATCGTGAAAGCAAGCTGAACAGCTCAATTGAATAAAATACTATACCCGCCGTTAGTTAAGACTGCCCTCCCAAAGGGGCAAGCAGTGAAGGGATGAAGGCAGTTATTGTCAGCACAATGGCTGGAAACAAAGCAGACACAGCCCATCAGTGCCCACAGCTCCAGTCCCAAGACAGCCATCAGCACTATTTACAGATGTCACAGCCCAGCTGGGCTGAGCCCGATGCAGGGTATCACCACAGCTAACTCAAGTGCTTCCCACCTCCTGAGAGCCTGCCAAACCCTAATTCTGAAGGAACACAGGGAAAAGTAGAGATAAATTGACGTGGAAGTCAATCAATAGCCACCTAAAAGGTAGAGTGGTTCTGGCAGCCTTAGACAGCTTCCTAATCACAGTAGTCCAGACCCAATAAAGAAATTTCAAATGAGAGGTGCCAAAGGCATCTAAAGAGTCCTGTTATGTATGTGGTATCACTGCAATTTATGTTCCCTTTTAAATTAAATTGTTCCCAAATTGCAGAGAGCAACTACCAGGCTTCTAAAAGAATATAAAAAAAAAAAAAAGAAGCTATCATTATAGATGACAAATGCAGATGCTTACATGGTATAAATATACAGATATCTATATCTGAAGTAATTATCTGCACTCCCTTTATATTCACTGAGGAGACATAAGCACCAGTGAAGGATGACAGAACAACCAGAAGACATCTAAATCAGACCTGATATTCTCTCTCATCTAGTTCTCTGTTATTTATGAAGAAAATTAAGATAGTTACCCCAGTTGTTGAAATCTATACTGTATGTCTCAAGTTAGGAAGCCCACATTTGGCAGGTGAAAGCTCCGACACAAAGACATGTGGCTGGACTCGGCATGCTCTGGTGTCCCTTCCAAGCTGCACTAGCTTTTGAGTCTATGAAAGTTATGGAAGGAAACACACAAGTTTTCACTCCGAAAGGTCTCTACGGTAGCCTATAAACAAGAGCTAGGTATATAAATAAGAGCTGTGAAGAGTTTTAGCAGGGTCTTCATTGGGAGGTTTTGCTATCCAGCCTCTTTCAGATAAGGATGTAAAACAACCCCCATGGTAACCAGTATCCTTAGGCTGGCAAAAATCAACTGCAATACCAATGGATGAGCATTTGCAATAGCTTACTTTATACCACTTTGAAAGATTACTATATATATCTGGGAGGCAGATTATTTTGGGCCCCTATAGCACTAGTTACAGCCTCAATACCTTCTTGAGCAGGTTAGCTTATAACTCTCATAACCTTGTTGACCTGGTTATGCTGCCATACCATCCTGGCATCTTTTAACATAGGCTGGTAGCTTGCAGGCTAGTAAAAGCTCTATGGCCATGATATAACTTTACCAACCCCAGCACTACTGCAAATTATGATGCAGTGCTGAAAAAAAAATAGTATTTCGGTTACTGTTATATGGTTTCATAGATATATTTACAGTAGTAGCAGTATACTCACAGCACTACCATTGCCCTGTGCAAAATGGGTACAAAATGGCCAGGGCTGCCATCTCTTCAACCTCACCAGATTTTATGAGACACAGATGGTTAACAGTAGATGCAAACTGTAGTAAACTTCTGTTAGTACTTCACAATCTCAAAAGAAGGAAAAGCTGTGTGAAAGGTGACAAACATATCCACACAGACACATTCATGTCCTTATTTGGTGACAAATTAATACACAAATAGGAAAACAAATCCCAACCCAGATTCTGAAATCACATGGAAATCCCTTCTATACAAATAAAGTGCAGAAGTTCAATGTAGCATCAATGAGGAGCCCATAAGTTTGAATCCTGTACTTCTACTGACTTTACTGATGAATGTCATGTAGCAGACAGGCTGCAAGTTACTTCATACTATTTTCAACATTCTATCATTTAAAATAGTTCAAAAATGTACTGAAGTTTAAAACGTGCAGTAATTTGTAGCTGAGCAGCAGTGATACTCTTGTTGCTAATACCAGTTACGCAGAATTGCCATTTTGAAAAGTGGAATAGTTTAGCAGGTTCAGTTCAGGCAAACTGAACTGTACTCATTTCCTGGAAGAAAATAGTGTTTTCTTGCAGTTGGGATAGCTAATAGCCATGAAGGCATGGTAACTCTCCCCTCCACCAGTCCTTTCACATTTGCCAGTACAGCAAAAATACTCCAAATTCCATTTCTCTTCAGCCTCATCCAACACAGAAAACACTTCCTTGCTGTCCAAACAGGATCCAAGAATTCTTTTAGTCTCCATGGTGCAACAGATTAAATATTTTACTAGCTTTTGCTGAAATCATTGCTGTTAGGCAGTCATGTTTAATATGTGCAGTAATATTTTACAATGAAATGCAGGTTTGTTTGAAAAAAGAGACACAACTCCACACTAAACTTTATACCCAGAAAGGCTCGCATGCAAACTTGTTTAACTAAAAGAACAGTTCAGTTAAGCTGTATGTGCACTGGGATTTACACATATAGCCAAGACCTTCCTTGATTGTGGAGAACAGCATTACAGTTATTTAGGTACTGCCGTGGTTTAAACCCAGCCAGCAACTAAGGACAATATACACGCAACTAAGTCAGGTACACGCAAATATAGCCTGTTTCTAACCATCCTTCTCTGGTCTTCTAGTTAACCTGAGCCACAGAGATAAGATCAAGATCCCAGAGTACAAATTCCTACATCTTTTCTTCTCTCTCAGTTCTTAAGGCATTTGATGCTGCAGCTAAATCAATCCAATGGCTAGCTGCTACCAAATGTCAGTCTCCCTCTCCCCCTTGCTCTCAAATGTCTCTACCCCTTTTTTACAGGTACTGGGAAGCCTCTAACCCTGCAGCAAGTTACTTCAAGGAGCTACAGGAATGAAATTTTTTCATTTTTCTTCTTGGTTTAGTTTTCTCACTGTTCAGGTCCCCAGAATGGCTCCCCATGAGGTGAGACAAATACCAGCGCAGATGAAGCAAGCTTGTCTCTATGTTTAGCTGCAATATGGAACTGAATCCCAAGAAGCATCTCCTCAGCAAGAACACAACTAATCACAGAGCTTTTGACCACTCTGCTTTTATAGATGACCATATTATGTACTGTACTAAGCCATAGCATTGTTTCACACAGCTATTTCTTTGGCTCCGTTACAGCCTTACACTGCTCATGTACAGCACATTTACTGAGACACAACTATAAAATAAAACAACGCCATTTTTGGAGGAGCCATTTGTCTCCTTCAGCTGGCAAAAAACAACGAACCAACCAACCAACAAAAAAACAAAAAACCCCCAACCCTCCAAACCCCCACCTATTTAAATTATATAACCCCTGGGATCCCTAATCCCAGGGAATATCTTGTTTTACTGCCAAACAGACAAAGATTTTACATGCTTGCAGCATTACCAAGATCATTTGATGAAGGTTTTAGACTGCACTAGAGTGAAGAGTGGTGAGTGAACGCAGCATCACGGTCTCCAAGTTCAGTGTCCTGTGCAACCTCATGCAGAGACAGAGCTGACTGAATTAGCTGTAACAAGGCAGTGAAAACAATCTTGACATCAGTACAGACAGCTCAGTCAAGATAGCTGTGCAAAGTGCAGTAGATACCTAGAAACAGGTTCAAATACTAGATCATATGATTTTGTCATTTTTAAGCTTCTGAGTGTAGTGGTAAGAAGGATCAGTTTCCTGCATCTGTTTAGTTTATTTAGGAAAAAAAAAAGTGACTTAAAGGTCAACTGAGCACACGCATAAACAAGCTGTGTGCCAAATGCTTTTCTTATTGTCTACTTTGCTAAAGTCAACGAGTCTGTGGTACCCATTGCTACATCTTGCACCAGCTCAGGTCCCAGTAACTCAGGACATCTCAGTTGGGCAGAACCTTGCTGACATCAACAGGTTTCCAGGTTCAGCATGTCCAGACAGAACCCAGCCCATGGGTGGAGCCTCAACAGATTCCCATTTTTCGCAGGTGAAGGTCTAGCCTTTCATGTGTCCTGCCTGGAGACTTGTAGGCTGGAAGAAAGTCCACATCTACAAAGGCAAGGAAGAAAAAGAAGAGAAAAAAACCCCTGGAACTTGCAGATGTGAAGGAAGGAAAAGTCTGCAGCTGTAGAAAATGTTCCTCTTCCCTAACACACATATAATATACTTTCAACTCTATGACAAAAGTTAATGTTGTAAAGGTTGTTTCCATCAAAAGGAAGAAATGGTGACAGGTGATTAAATATCAAAAGAAACTCTTCTTGCCCTCTCAATAATAGGATAAAATAGGGCTCCCTTTCTACTCACAGTTCCAAGATCTGTGCCTGAAGGATTCTCATGCTTTTCCCTTCATGTGCTTCACTGCCATTTCCTACTTTCCAGCACAAATTAACAGTTTCCCAGTTATTCCCTAGAGCCTGGGATTTGCAGTCTACCTAGCGCTTGATGATGTCTTTCACTTTTTAGTTCCTGCTAAACGTAGGGGCGGGTATCCTTAGACTGAACAAGAAGCTACCCGCAGCAGCATTAGGGTCATCAAGTTACAGACAAAATTAATCATCTTTAAAAAATTTTGTGAGATGCAGACACAACCTTCTTCTAGAGGGAGTCAAGATTTTTTGACAGTTTCCATTCTGAGGAGCTGTGTCATGTAAGTGAAGGCTCTGTACTTCGATCACACGTGAGGGCAGCAGCTGTAGGTTACACACAGGGGGAGAGAAAACGCTCCTTGGGGAATCTGACTGACAGAACTGCCAGCTAAATCAGGCCATTTTAAAGAAATGGTGTTTTTTGCATTCACCCGTGTAAGATGTGTTATACTGTCTCCAAAGAATTTTATGTCTTTGGGGCTTTTTTGTTGTTGTTGTTTTTATGACTTTGCTAGACCTTAACAAGGCAATGCAGTTAGTGTCTCCTGCAAGACATTTTTAAGACTTGGCTTATTTCTGATGTGGAAGAAAGGAGATATGGGGGGGGGTCCTGCAAACTTTTGTGGAAGACTCACAGCACCACATCAGTAAATTCAGCTCTGCTGACCTCAAGCGCTCCAAAACCATGAGTCCAGTTGCCTTTGCTTCCAAAACATTGAGGCAACAAGCACAGAGAAGATATTATTGTGAGTCTTCTAGTTTTTTTTAAGTTAGTATTCTTAAGCTTTCTGCTGCAATGACAGAGACATGAAATGCTGACTTAAAAAAAAAGTGGCAGAGATTCTCTCAACCTCATAAATTGAAAACCTAAATTTAAAGAATCTCCCCCAAACCCTACACAAACCAAGCCAAAACCCACAGATGTAACAGGTTGTATGAGGATGGAATAGCAACTGAAGTTAAATTGTCAGGAATCATCACCATAAAAAAGAAATTGTTTTTCTGTCACGATACATCATTCAAACAGGGGAATCTACTACTGAAACAATAAATAGCTTCAGAAATATTGAGACAAATTCTTAGAAGAAAGATTCAATCAATCACTGTTAAAATTAATGGGCTAGATGCAATTTATGGGTTTAGAATCGCTAAACATTAGTTGTTGAAAAGGTATAATGCAAGGAAGCATCTAATGTCTGTACTTCTGAACAAAAAGACAGACACTACTTCTTTTCATCTACTATTTATTGACCATTGTTAAAAAATTAACTTTTTTTTTTATGGCTGCTATTCATGTCCATGTGAACTAACTGAAAAAATGTCATCGCATCTACTAGAAACAATTCTGATTATATCAACAATAAGGTTTCTGCATAGAAACTAAGAAACTCTTAAGTTATTTATAAAAAGGCACAGTCCAGCTGAGGTTTTCTTTGTAGGACTATAGCTGCATATGTGTATGTACACACGCATATAAAAGTAATATTTGCCCCCTTGTGTAAAGGGAGAAAAATAATCTGAAACAATTGACTAAGCAACAATTTTTCAGGCCAGCTACTCTCTCTTCCCCCCCCCCCCCCCCCCCCCTCTTTTTAAGGCACAAGCATAAGTGTGTTTCTGATAGAACACATTAAACACAGACGAACAATTCTGCTGTATGTGTAACGGGGAAGCAAAGGAAGGAGCTCTATAAAGATCATTAGCAGAACAATGTGTCAAAACTAAAACACGCTTCTGATGCAGCTACCCAGTAGTCAGTGAAGTTGCCTGCGGCCCCACCAAACTAGACACAAGACTACCCTAGCTAAGGAGCTGTACAGCATCGCTAACACGGCTCCCTGCCCTGCTCACCTCCAGTCCCTATCAGCAGGATATTACTAGTGCAAACATTGCACTGGTGCACACTGGTTGGTGCCCAACCTCAAGAGGGCTTGTAGCAGGCAAGCCATCTCCGTGGAGGAAATGAATGAAGGGAGTTTTGCAACCATGCAGGCCAGCACAGCCATCTTGGAGACAGGAGCCAAGTTTATTTTCAAATAAACCTTCCAATTCATTGTCCTTGCTATAAGCCCAAATTTACACAGGCACCAGCACCAATATACTGTCAATGCTGGCAATGGCTTTATTGGTATATGAACGCATAGCAGGCCTAGGTTTGGTTGAGCACCGACCACATCTTCCAAATTTGCAGCAAATAGAGAAGTTCAAGGCTGGCCAGAAGATCTGTTATCCTGCTTGCGTACAGAAGCCTGCTCTGAGCAAATTACTTCACAGTGTTCAGACAGTAAATCTGTTACACGACGCAAGGGCTACAGAACGCTTTTTTAATAGAAAGAATAAATGTACAAATAAACCTGTGTCAGGACATCGCTCTTGAAGGAAAACAGCTGGACTACCATATTGGAAACAGTGAAAGAGGGATACGTTAGGGATGCCATCTGATAAACAAACACCTTGATGAAAGGCAGACAGAACGTATAAACCAACCAAAAAAAGGTTGGTTCTTCACAGCAGTATCAG
This sequence comes from Astur gentilis, assembly GCF_929443795.1. Lineage (NCBI taxonomy): Eukaryota > Metazoa > Chordata > Aves > Accipitriformes > Accipitridae > Astur > Astur gentilis. The sequence continues at coordinate 22,990,960 of NC_064884.1, forward strand.
CTATTTACAAGTAACGACAGCTTCTGTCTTACCATCAAGATAAACACCAGGCTGGAGGAGCCGTCAAACTGCTAATACTCCAATACAGAAAACCAGGTATAGGGGAAATATGTTTATTGAATCATCCTCTGTAGCTATCTTATTGTCTTCACAGAAGAGCACTGCTTCAAGATCAATCTTCTTGGGATATTACTAAAAAGATGGCTCTTTTTACTTCTGTAGTTGCTAGCAAAGAATTATTCCACTGAGGTAACCTGCAAACCTCATCTGGTTGTAGGTATGCACAATTTCAATGCAAGAAAAATAAAATTATACAATTGCTGCATCCACTTACTCTTTACTTTTGCGTTTAAACAACCTTCTTTGATTTTTTAAAATATTTAGTAATACAGAAGAGTGTATTTAACACAGTTGTTAGGACTGTCTATGCAGGAAACATACAAAGAAACTCTGAACCAATTCACCAGCACTAATAAACCATAAAAGCACCCACAAATTAATTTCAAGCAAAACCATGACGGTTATTGAACCTATAGTTGTATGAGTCTTTTGGGGGAAAACCAAAAAACTCCCCCAAACCCAACCCACAAAATTTTAAGTTCTTTTTCAGTTTGGATGAAATGAATGAGGGGACAGAGCTCACAAGCATCAGCCTGGCCAAATATTGATCAATTGAACTGTACATTTAAACCAACTCCACTGAATTAAACTAACCTGCGGCAGAACTGACTCTAGAAGCGCTTACATGAACTGCTCTGCCGCCAAATAAGTGGGTGAGGTGGGAACACCCACTTCAGAAGAGTGGAAGCCATGGTTGTTCTTAGCTGCTCTTCCACATCTGGACTGGCTACTGAGAAATGGGTACCTACCCTCCTTCTTACTCACAATAAGACAGTCCAGAGTGTTTTATTTGCAGAATCACGTCCCTATATTACTACAGCTGCCCTTTCCCCATCAGTTAAGATGAGAGACTAGGGGAGAGAAACAAATGCACAGACTTTACACGTTCTCAATTCAAAGCAATGGAAAAAAACCCCACTAGTCAATCTAACAGAAATGTCTATTAACATTATGTCAAAATGAAAAAAAAACCAGCCACCATTAACCTGATGTGAAAAACTAGTTTGCACCATGGCACATAAATCCATAGACTGGAACTTGAATGAGAAACACACACACAAACTGACCAACCCAGCTTTCAAAGTAAGTATATTAGCAAAATAAACAGGGGATTACTTTTATACTCTAGGCTAAGAATCTATCATTACATTGTAGTCAAAGCAACTTTTTCTGTTCCCATAATCAAATTTCTAAAACAAATGCCTTGTTCAACCCTTCACAACCTGCTTATAGCTGGCATAATCCCCTCAAGCATATAAAACATTAACATTTTCTATCGTTGTTGAAAATGCAATGAGTACTGTAGGAAGAGAAGGCGGGAAGAAGAAGAAAAAAAAATTAATTCAAACCTAACCTCTATAATACCACACTTAGAACTGTGGGCCATGCCATAGACCTATCTAAACAACAGCATTCACCTCTGAAGATAATATTTAGCTTGGGATGAACCCCATGCAGCAGCTGATGGGTGCAGGGCTGTTCAGTCCCATCCTCTGTCTCAGTCAGTTAAAACAGCTGTTTCTGAGAAAGACATTTGCCAGGTTCTCATCTGACCTTTAAAGAGAAGCCCTCATAAAATTTACTCAGGTCTTCAAGACTACAAATCATCACAGCTCCACTGGCTTTTAGGGCACCTACTACTTCACTGAGAAGGGGCACTTCCATTTAGAGCAGCAGATTTCCCTCCTCTTCTGCTTCTTTGCCCCAAGATGAACTGCACTTTTGCAGTCCCTTTCCCTTAACACGCCATTATGGGCCTTTGAAAGCTACTACTGACAACATTTGCCGAGAACATTTCCTAAAGCCAGCCTATTATGGGTTACACTGATTCACACAACCCATTTAAAACTCTTCATACAGCACAAGGCAAATTACTCATCATTAATTAAAAATAAGTATCCTTTAGAAGTACAGGCTAAAATACCTCATTGCAAAATCATTTTAATGCTTTACTCTGAGGGTTTCAGTGATTTGGGTTTGTTTCATTGGTAACAATGCTGACAGGATCTTTGGGTTTGTGGGTTTTTTGTTCATTTGAAGTTTGTAGCAGGACTTTATTTTAAAAACATTAACTGTGTGATTCGCTAAGCCCTCTACCGTGTTCCCAGACAGCTTTATCCCTAACTCCTCCTTATTTTTTTTAAAGTGATAAAAATAGATATTTTTGTAGGAAGATGTCCCCCTTATCTCAGAACGGTGAAGCCATCAGTCACATCTATGGGGGAGAATGGTGGTAATTATAGCAGGTGGGAATAAAGGGGGATAATGAACGGACAAAGTTTCACAAACAAGAAAACAATTGCCTTGAGAGAGGAGCAGGACTCTTCCAACACTCGCTGCCCATCCCAAAAGTAGAAAAGCATGCATAAGAAAAAAAAAAAAAAGAAAAAAGAAAAAAAGACACATATGTCTTGCCTCCAGTTTTTAGGGAGACTTATTTTGACACCCAAAGAAAATGAGCATGCAAATGGAATCAGCATGCCTACCTTTCCAAGTACTATATTTAAGGTGCCTCAAGCACACAATTTTTTTATAGGCATATTCCATGCTGTAATGATTAATTCACCAGATTGCTATTGAAAACACATCTGTAAAAAAAGGATTTTTAAAAGCTACTAAAAGACAAACCTGTACCTTGCCCTCTGCATAAGGCAACATACGAGACAGTGAGCAAGGACTGAGGATGGAGGTCAGAAAAAACACCATTAGACTATTGCATTCAGTCAAATTCCTAATAAATTTCTGCTCCTGCTGTTTTCTAAATATACCTGGATATACCTGAACCAGGCCTTCAATAATTAGGATCTCTTTTTAGAAAGTATCTATTTAGAAAGTTTAGTCTTAACAAAGCAAAAAGAAGTGTTTATGTCATTTTCAAAAGGTAAGAAAAATTTAGTTAATACATTATAACTCACTTTTGCTTTCGCACTCTGTGATCAATTAGTCCTTCTTCATTTTCAGTTGAGCACAGATATTTTTTCTGCTCCACAGGACCAGAAGAATTTAAGATCTGTCTACTAGTAGCCCTGAAAGGAGAGGGAAAAAAAAATTTAAAAAAAAAAAAATCACCATCAGGCTTTGTGCAGCTTATAGAAAAGAGGTATACCAGTGGCAGAAATAGAGAAGAAGAAAAATTAACATATTGAATAGTCATAATTTTATGTGTTGCTGATGTCTCTTAATCAATCTCTCAGTTCAATTATCAAACTCTGACAAGTTAAAAGGAAAACTGTAAATAACACTGTCTAGTGATAGTCTAATTACTACGCAGTTACAAAACCCAAGAAAATAAACCCTCTTGGGGTTGCAGGATAACTGCCGTCTTCATAGCCTGGCATCTCCTTATCACTGGGAATAATTAACCATTACAGTATGCAAGGGGTGGTGTGAAAGAATGACTTACACAGAATCGTAAGGCAGTTTCTATTCCACTAGAACCCTGAACACTTGTTTTTTTCTAAAGGTTAAGTACATCTTGAACCTTCAAGTCAGCTTTGCATTACTCCAACCACTCTAGAAGATCCCCAAATGCCACCTGGTCTCACATCGCACTGTTCCTGGTTATTTGCTCCAACTCTAACCTGTCACTACAGCCAAAAACTCTAGATACCCACCTCACTGTCTATGTGCTACTCCAGACCACTGCTTTCCATTTAACCTTTGTGTCCACCTCTCTCCCTCCTCATTTCCCTGTTGTTTCTCCTTCTCCTTTTGTTGGTAGAAGCCAACATCAACAGTTTTACCCTGCACTGGGGAAAGGCAGAGTTAAGACAAGGGCTACTGTTACGCTGCCAAAAAGTCATGGAAGTCATCAACAACTTTTTTTTTTTTTTTTTGCGGGGGGGGGGGGGGGGTGGGAGGGGTGTTAGATTCCTTCCTGTACCTCATCTCTTCAGAACCTCTGAACTCCAAAGGTTCTTTATAAACTGTTCAAGCCTCAGCTGCACTCGCACATGAAAGGTTATTATTAGAAGTGATGTTAACATTTGCCATATTTATAAGGGGAGTTTCCCCTTTTCCATGAATCAACACATCTTTTTCAGGCATCCAGTTAACACCAGAAAAAAATCCAGTATGTTCTCTATGTGGCTCCTAGAAACAATCTCTTTTGGAATTGTAAAGCATCTTGATGTTTACCTGGTAACTCCTCATATGCATGTAAACACAGTTTCTACTGCATGGCCCAGAGCGCTTCCACCTTACCAGCAACAGACACAAGATGCTATTTCCGCGTCCCAATCCAAATTGTAAGTCAGTCACATGTGGTGTCCTTTCACAAGTCCATTACTTCCACACAGAATGTGTTCACCTACCATACTCAGAACTCCATGTCCAACCACTTTATTATCTGTTCCTAGCAGAGAGGTGAACAGAGCACAAATCACACGCGGTTAGAAGGTGTCCTGAGGGCACCAGGATAAAGAGGTGGCCAGCCAGGAGTGCACCAACAAGCACTGGGGATAGCATTCATGGGAGAAATACAACAGAGAAATACTGCTGACGGCTCTTGGAAGCTCCACAGCGGTTTCAGCTGACCCAGGAGATCGCTATAGTACTGCTTTCTCCCCTGCCCTGTGGCTGAGCGATGCCTTCTCCACCCTGGCCCTGGTACTCGCAAGGTGAGCTGGTTCTGGAAACTGGCCTGACTGAGAAATTATTCTGCAAAACTGAAAAGGTGGTTGGTTTTCACCTGGGCTCAAGCACCGCAGGAGAATGGCTAGGAACATGTAGATTCAGTTTTCACAGTTGTCCCCTGCCGCTGTGGGACCATAGACTCAGCTACAGATGCTACTAACAGTGAACCTCAGTGCGGTGACTTTGCTCATGTGAACAAGACTGCAGTTCAGCCTAACATCGCTGAGCAAAAGAGAAAATGTGAGTTCACTTCACATATATTGTGGATCTTTGAATTTTTGGTTTTGTCACATACTCTGTTCCTCTGTGTCAAAGTAGCTTACCAAGAAAATAACTTTATTACATTACTTCAAAAGAGTGTCTCATACACTTTATTCTAGTCCAGAGTCCCTGAATTAGATCTTTCTATTCTTAGAGGACTTTGTTCAAGATGTACCGAACAGAAAAAATAATTTCCAACTACATCACAAAGCACTCCAGAGTTAAGAAGTAACAGTTACAGCTACCTGAATAAGAGCATACAGCTTTTAGTGTTATAAAAAAATACTATTTTTACTGCAGGAGCTTTTCATCATTCTGCAACCCAAACTGTACAGAATACCTTGATTTTTTACTCATCCTAAAATACATGACTAAATGCATTTCTTAAATATGCTTGAGTTCTATTCTGTGGTCCTTGACCCTGACACACAAAATGTTTCAGAAATGGTAGCTTATTTACCTAACTTCCCTGTAAATTGAGGAATACCAGAATCTTATTATCCAGGCAAGATGACTAGGTAGGGAAAGATTTTAAGGTAAATTATATTTACTAATATTTGAGATTTTCAGCATTTGATTTTTTTAGAGTCTGCAGTACTTCACAGAAAAGCTGCACCCTCACACTACTGCAACTGCATGCTCTTTGTGAGACCATAAGGCCTGACTTGCAGGACTTGAGAAGTACACAGGGAACAGTCACATCTGAGACGCAGTCCAGCCAAACATCCCTGACAAAGTCAAGGATGAAATCTAAATATCCAAAGCAACATGCAAACTGCCCTAAACCTAAGAACAGGTTTTCTTCTCCTGAAATCCCCTGAGCATCTTCCACACTTTGGATGAAGTACAGGGCCCAATACAGTAGTCTTCGTCGCAGCAGACACCTGCTCTGCCTCCAAAGAGTGAGCTTCCTATAAATCAGGTGAGGCAGGACCCTGGTGCAGAGAACCAAGACTAGCTGTGAGCACATACTTCAGGTCTATGACAAACCGTATGTGTGGTGACATTGTCTTCTTCCTCCACCTCCCTTGCCTCCAGTGATGAAACCCAAGGGGTTTCATAAACACTTCTACAAGGACAAGAGGATGTGTCTACATGAGCAGTTTAGTTCTGCTCATGAGTGCAATTTGGTTGGAAATAACCCAATCATCACCATTTACCATGCTTTGGTTTGCACTGTGAAGTCATCTCAGAGTGCACAACCTGGACTCCTTTTAGATGAAGGCAAATGCTACAAAGAATGTTCTACAGTTTGCTGCTACTGTGTGCCAACGCAGGCTTAGTGCTAGAGACTTTTCCTTCAAAAAAGAGCATTTTGCATCCATGGCAAGCCATTCTCTACTGCCAGGATTCTTGGGCTTAGAAGAGACCACTCTGAGAGCTCAGGGTGTCTCTCCTCAGTCAAGACATGCACAAAAAATAATCCTGCAAGATTTACAATAGATCAGAATGGAGGGGAGGGATGGGGGGGGACCAAACCAAACCAACCAACACCAAACCCCCCAACCAACCCACACCAAAACACCTGACCAAAAAAACCCACAAACAAGCAACCTCTGCCCTGCTTCCACCCCACCCCCACTGAAAGAAACACCAAGCAAACAAACAAGAAAAGAAAACCTGCTCAACAAAGAGCCAGAAACTGCTCGGTGAAGACAATATTTGTGGAATTAGTTTTTTAAAAATACATCTAGTTCCACACAGTGGGATTATTATATGCTTACACCTAGCTCAAATTCAGAGCTTCCTTTGAGAGACTGAATTTAAATATACCTGTGACACAAACACTATCTTTGGCTAAATCATGATTTTACTCCAAGACTTGCAAACATTTGAAAGTGCATGCTTCAAAAGCTGAAGACCACAAATACAGAAAATTTTAGCTACAGTGAAGGTTTGATGATGCTTCATCCAAATGAAAACTAGGTCCTAGAACTGGAAATGAAGAGCAGCTTCAATTAATTAATGGTGGTGTTCAGGAATGTTGATGCCCTGCTTAAAACCATGAGGTAATAACCTTATTTTGCATTTGACATGTTGTTAGAGATATCTGAAGTTTAAAAAACAGTTACAGCTTACCGCTATAGAGCTAATAAACGCCAGTTTTACAATGCTATGAAAAGAATAGAGCTATACCCAGACTGATATTTTCTGTGCCATGCACAAACTTACCCACTGATTACTTCTGGAAATTTTGGAGAAGCTGTTTCACAGCAGTATGTAAGGGATTCTAGCCCACTTTTTTGTTGCTGGTATTTACTAATCAGGTCCATCAGCACGGCCTGGTGCCCAATCTTCTTCACCAGCTGCTGCACCATACGATCATTAAGAGCCAGAAGAGCTGCTCCACTTACTTCTTCTTCTGCAGATTGAAGGGGTTTAAAGAATTACTGTAAAATAACTTAATAGTTACAGTAACATTCTATATGCCTAAAAACGTGATGATGGAGGACAGGTCAAAGGCAAGGATGCTTTCTACTGCTGACAGTCTTCATCTGCTAAAAAGATGATGTTTTATCTACTGTTCTTTCCCAAGCAGTGCCAGAAGTTCTAGTCACTGGCCACATACCTTCCCCTGTCAAAAAGCCAAGCCTGAAACATCCAGAAGCAGTGAGCTGACTATTTTAATGCTTTAAATCAGGCTTTGCTTAGACTGTTAGTTAATGAAGGAAAGCAAGCTTTTTAAGTGAGCACGCAACAAATAGCCTGTTCACTTAACAGTTCCTCATGCACTCTTTTGTGGAGTGTTTATATACTCAGGCACAAAACATTTACACACTACAGTTGCATTATTTAAAAAGATTTATACAATATAAAATAGGCCCTGACAAGCCTGTTAAACTGCCAGCTCTGATTTGAGAAGGTGTATCTATTTATATACAGGCTTAAACTCACTTGCCAGCATTTCTCAGAGACTTCGTAATAAATCTGCGCACTTATTCTGATTTATTAGATCTATGTCAGTTTTCACCCTAATAAATTTCTATAAAAGTCTGAAGTTTGCATAAATATACATGTCCCCAAAACAAGGTAGGCAGTGCCAATGAAAGGCACAGAAAGAAACACCAAACAACACCACACACCACCACCCCCCTCCCAAACAACAAAAATGCTTACCACGAAACTTAGGAACTAGCTCTCCTAAATTTCTCTGTCTCAACCAGTTGCAGACTTGATCAACAGACCAACTTTCCATCCTTAGGTGTTGCAATGCTAAGTTCTGCTGTGAAATGAAAAGAGAGGCTTATTTTCATACTGAACTCCAACATTTCATAGGAAAAAACCACACTCGGCAAATAATGCTACATTTACATGCTCTGAATAAAAACAGTGCAAAATTATCCGACTAATGCCTGTTGCAAGTGGCAGTTTCCTTGGCTCCCCTTCTTCACCTCCTCTCCCTTTCCTGCTTTCCCCCTGCTCTAAGAGACAGCCTCATTCCTTATAAAACACGACCTGCTCCAGTACCATTAACACCCAGGTTTCCACAGAGAGAAGAAAAAAGGTGTGAAATTCACCACCACCACGCTCATCAGGAAATGTCTGACATTTTACAGAAAAGAAAAAAAAAACAAACCAAACCACTCAAAACAACCAACCCACCATCAGATAAAAGTCTGTCACATACACGTTTATGGTAAATCAAGCACCTTAACCCTCTCTGCGCCGCCAAGCAGGTACTCGAGCAAATACTCAACCCTCAATTACCACCAGTTAGGCGCAATAAAGCTCCTGGAAAAGGGGGGGGGGGGGGGGAGGGGACTAGTCCCCCTGGTTTTTGCTAGTGACATCCCTCAGGCTCCTGCCGTGCCGGGGAAGCTGCAGCGGCCGCCCTGGGCAGGAGGAGCGCCAGGAGCCGGTCCCCGGGAGCCGGCGGGGAGCGGAGCGGAGCGGACCCCGACCCCCAGCCCTGGGCGCATCAGTCCAGCAGGTAACGTGTGTGCCCCCGCCCCGACTGGCCTGAATGGGGAGGGGGGGGGGGCGGCGGTTCGACCGCCTGCCAAAATCAACAGCAGCCTCCTCAGGAGAGGGTCACTTACAAAGGCAAGGCTTGTCCTCCTCTGCCAGCTCCTTGGCAGCAGAAAACTCCTTCCGAGGGTGATTTCCTTATTAATGTGTTTTAGCTCTGCTACATAAAGGAGCACCAAGGGCTCCAGGAGCATGCTTGCAATCCACAGCTAACACCATTAGAGGAAATTACTCGAGCAGGTTTTTCAAATGAGAACACGAGTGTCTGGCATCATTGGCCAAACGTTTCCAATCTTAAAATACATCCACGCACATACCCAGAGCCTGCAGTGAACTCTAAGCTAACATGAGGATTCACCCACACGAACCTCATCAGGATCTGGTCTAGTGCGCTATAAGAAAAATGAGCACCATCCTTGAATAAAAACATTTCCGTTTTCATCCTTCAGCAGCGGAGACCCCCAAAATAGATGCCCTTCAGTTTATGCTCTTGTGCCAGTAGACTTCAGCAACTTAAAAGGGTTAAGTTTAAGAGGAACGTCTTTTTGAATTACATGAGTGGATTTATTTGATATGACAACAGTAGCCGTGCAACCCCTCCCCCAGGCTAAGCAGCAATAACAGGGTGTGAAAAGTCATTATTTGTTGAGAACTGTGGTGTAAATGAAAAATCACACCTTCCTGTCACACTTCTTACTTCCTTGCAAGGAGTAGGGGGCGGGGGGGGGGGGGGGAAGTCTCAAAAAACTTGAAAGATAAAACTGAATGCAAAGCAGAAAGATACTTGCCTTGTCAACCAAGCCGTGTAAAAGTGGAGAGAGATATAAAGGTGGTGGAAAGGTTCTCTGCTTCATCCCATAGGAAGACCAGCATCCTAGAATAGTCCTGCTAAAGCAGACGGGCAGATACCAATGTTTCAAAAAGTGTCAAGTGAACTACAGCCATGCACAACAAGTATGCACATTTAGCCCTCTGGGGCTAACTCTACAGCAAAAGGGATAACAATTTAAAGGCTGTTTGTAAAAAGTCAGATTATATGTATTAAGGGTCACTACACAAAAATACTTTGAAATGCTTCTCAAATGTGATTTCACTTACTTGCGTATCCTAGAGATAAAGGAGCCAGGCAAAGAGCACGCCAGTCTTCTAGCAGCGTTATGGAAGCAATGAGAAAGACTGCACATGGACACTGACACTTGTCTTCGTTAATGATTCTATTTATTACAGTAGCATCAAAAGACTATCAAGTGAAGGGTTGCCTGTGCTCAGTGTGGTAAAACACATGAATATTTATATTCTTCAATCAACTCTTAGAAGTCAGAACAACAAAAAACCAACAATGGCAGCATTTTAAAGACAGACTGTATTTTAGCAATTTATAGCATAACTTTAAGTCAGATTCAGAACAGTTCTAAGTGCGAGTGATCCCTGTCTGTTAATAAATACAGTCAATCACTGGGACCCATTTCTTCAAACACCTAGAGTGTGTGTCTATCGTGAGGACTTAATCAGCCCTGGTTAATGAAATTAATGAAAATTAATTTTCCCTAGGATGAGTCAGCACAACACTTTTACTGTAAAATCCTTCAAGACTGACAGATGAAAATCTTGGGTTTTAATCAGATCAAGCTAAAGACCTATCTATGGTACATCAGATTTCTGCTGATGTAGTTGGTTACGCAATAGCAAGAGATGAGGTTTCTGACCGGCACGCCTGTGCTGGCAGATCCATACTGTGCAAGCACTAATTTACCGTGCAGCTTGTTTTACGAGAAGATATAATGAGCTACCATCAACTCGAAGTGACACTTCTAAATGAATAAACCTATATGTCAAAACATTTTAGACGGGAAAAGTGAGTTGTTATATCTACTTTACATGTTGACTTGTGAGAGACTCTATGGCATAACAGACTACAAATACAGCAGCCTCTAACAGGTCTCTACATGGATGTCACTGAGGTCAGAATTAAGGTTAATTTTAGTACATTTTAGTACAAGAGTGAGGAATGTGATGTGTGCACATCTATGCATCACAGCTATGTGGCACATTTTGTACAGGGCCAGGTCTCAAAGTTGCAAGCGTGATAAGTAGGAATTGGTGCATACCAAAGATAGAAGCAAAGTATCCCTTGTGCATTTTTTTGATGCTCCCCTAATTTGGTTTTATCTATGTATGCATTACAGAGACTTTATTATTTTCTTTCTAGTTACTACCAAGCTATTTTAAAAATAATTAAAAATAGATTCAAGCAACTTTATACAAGGCAGAATATGTCATGTTGGATCCAGTGCTGAGTTATCATGAAAAGAACATCAGTTGTCCACAACTCTTTTCAATAACATCTAGGGAAATAGTCCAAGAGAGCACTTCTGTAACCCTCCCCAGCCCCTGAAGAAAATGCCGACAACTTACTGCCGATATTTGTCAGGGACACGCTCACACAGATGGCTGAAAGCAGCAATGTGAGGGGAGGGAAAGAAAATTTGTATACCAATGTAGGACCAAATCTTAAAGTGGATATTCCAGTTCTTATTTCTGTGCTATTGTAGAGTAAGACACATGGAGCTGCAAGATCAGGAGACAAACAAACCTACAGCAGATGCAAGAGAAAACCCATATCACCTAAGAGTAAGGCTAAATGAGAAGCTCTAGGAAGGAAACATGCAAACCCATTCCTCAGCTGTCAATAAATGGGAACAAGCCAGACAGCCCTTCTAAACCTTGATCAGAGTTAAGGGGAGTATCAAGGGTTCTGCACATGCCTGTCTGTTGAGCTTATCAAGCAGACAAATTCCTCAGCTGCAGGAATTAACTCCAAAGAATATTATAAAAAATCAACTCTTTCCTTAATACATGCGCTTCTGATTAAATATGCTATTTCTAGTATCCAAGTTTTTACTATATGAACTTTAAAAATATTTTCGTCTGTACTATCTACAGTATTACTGGAAAAATGAGCTGTCCCACTTCAGCAACAAGATTGAACTGAAGAACCAAGTTGTCCTTCCTGTTACAGCTGTACAAGTTATTTTGTAATTTGGAAGGAAGAAAACAAAGTTAATTTGACTGTGTTTTAAAGTGATTTAATAGTCATGCAGATGAGACTCTCTCCTTGGTATCACTGGCAACCGTACACAAGCCGTGAAATAATACGTTTAGCTGTAGAAGAAAATGTCTTTATTTTTTTTAAGAACACAACTTCTGAAAATTAAGCCCCTCTAAAATCAGACCATTTTATATTTAACTTTAAGAAAACTGTGTCAAATTAAAAAAACAAAGTTACTGGATATGGAGAGCAGGAAAAAAGTCAAGTAAAGGTTAAAAATTCATGAATCACAAAAATGAGATCTGATATACCATAAAGAAGGCAATCAGACTGAAGATCTTCATTACAACACAAGGACTGCTTCAGAAAACTCAAGAAAAAAGTAATTTCTTCTTGTAAGTGATATCACACTGACTTTCCTCCCAGAAGTACAAATTTCTCATCAGGACCATCAGTACTGTTGATCATGTTACTGTTTGCTGGCTCAGCAAAGGACTCCAGCTCCTGTCACCGTGCAGTGCAGAGACCTCTGACACTAAAACCCTGCAGTGTGATTCCACAGTAGCCTAAATCACAGCAGTAGTAATCCAGCCCTTTTCTTTGCAGCCATCTGTATGATCATGCAATCAGCAGTGCGGGCTAAGCTGAAAACATTATTTTGTGGTATGGTGAGTTTTGGATGGATCAGTGCCTTTAACCAACTCCCTGGCCAATTGGGTGAAAAAAGATGGTTGAACCATATCCCTAGATTCATCGAGGCATAATATTGATCATTGTTACAATGCATTATAACAATGAAGATTTCTATCTTAATGGCGCATTGATTTGTAAAGTTAGGCCGGAAACCCAAACTATGAGTAACAACTATTCCACCTCCAAAAAAAAATATTGGGAAATGTATGCATCTCATTTCCCTCAAGTCATTTTGCTCAAATTATACTGGCTCTGCTTTTTGCAAGATTACTCTTGCTCCCACTCGAAGCCCATTCAAGCTTTCCTGGTGAATAAGACTAATAAAATGTGCAATACTCATAATAATGAGGCTAATCCATTAATTACTGAGGATTGGTGCAAGGTTCTATTATTTGTTATTTGCTTGCTCCACATCTGATTTAGAATCATAAACCAGTTCAGAGAGCTGAACCAGCAGTCAGTCATAAAGACCTTACCAAAAAAATGGTTAAGGTTAACTGAAAATAACAGCTTACCAAGTCTATTCTGATGAAAAAGGCTTGGTGGCAATTTATAAGTGGTTCAGTTGGCAGATCCTCGAAGGTGCTAATGTTTGACAAAGCTGCTCTCTGTTGTTCCTAAGGGATGGATACAGAAACCTTTTTTAGCCTGGGTAACATCTAGAAAATGCTGCAAATCCTTAAGTGAGTCTGTATAGCTGAACTATGACAGAAGTTGGGGCTCCCATGTGCAACCACATGGATACACGACATTTACATGGTTTCCCCAGCAAGTGATCTACACAGCACTTACACCTTTGATACACAAGAGGTGTTATAAAACATATCACTTGAATTTTGTTCACGTTCTTAAATTGTTTTTATTCTGTATTATACCCTGCACTCAAAGTAAGATTTTTCAGCCATGTTCAAACAGTGAAGCAACACGCCAGTACAGTTGGAATACATTTTAAAGTGGAAAAAATATGTAGGAGGATTTATACCTCAACTCCATACTTGCACTGTCCTTCCAGATTCACAGGGACTGCAATAAACAATTGCACATCTCTTTAAAACAAGTCTTGCATCAATGCAAGATTTTGTCAAGCAGTGACTCAGTTGTGCCCAAAGTCAGGATTTGACTTCTCACTGAGAAGGGTCTTCGCTACTCTCTGTGTAATGTAGCATCATCAGGCATGGCCACGTGTCTGAGATAGCCCAACCTCAAAAAGAGCTACTAGCTAGATCCAGAAATGTTTACCAGGCAGCAAAGAAACAAGAACCTCAACAAAGTTTTTGAATTCTCCTGGCATTTGATCAGTTGGATGAATCAGCCAGGCAGAGGAGTGAGAGTTACCGGGAAGACATACAAGGAAACCCTGAAACTGAAAAAACTGCCCTCATTGGTCAAGACAGGTGACTGCACGCAGTCAAGTTTTGACCAACCAGTCCAGAGGTCCCTTTTCAGCTGGTCACTGCATAACTGGGAAAACTAGAGCCCGCTACACCTTATGAATAGTAGGATGCTGGCAGCTCATCAGCACTTTGAAAGAGTAAAACAAGTGAATGTGCTTGAAGCACAGGAACCAGGTCTGATTAGCTCAGGTGAAGAAATCTCTGGATTTTGTTCAGCTGGTGCTGAAGACAGACAGCTGTGGGGTGGCTAGGGGCACGGCTGGTCTCTCCTGCACTAGCCCTTCTTTCCTTCCCCGGTGAGCTGGGCAGGACACCCCTGGGCAGGAGTCACCACCACACACCTCCTGGGTAAGAGATACTGATTTCTTTTGGGGATCACTGAGTCAAAGAGCGGAGCACCACTGCTAAGCAGTGCATGCCGCCTAGCACTTCTGGATTGCTATTTTAGCGTGATTGAGGATTGCTGAGTTATATGGTTACTAACCACTGACAGCACTCCTCCTCCAGTTTGTCCATCACGCGGATACGGAGACAATGATGAATAATTAAGTTTTAACACATTTCATGATGCACATTTTTTGTTTTGTACTCTTAATTCATAATGACGGATCCAGTCAGTCATGGATTTTTGTTTTAAGGAATTGTGTTGGCATATGAAGCCAGGTGAGGTGGGTATGATTGAGCTAGATGGTAAAAAACAAAACAGGCTGTCTCATAGGCCTGTTTTATACACTAGAAGCAGTGGTTTAACTAATTGGTTAAACTCTTTATGCATCCATTGGTGCAAACTCTTTATGTAAAAGGTGTTCTAAAGGGTGAATTAAATAATGCAGTATTGATCCAAAATAAGTGTCCCCACAGGCTGATTGCATTTATTTAGTTCACTGTTGTTTAGGGCATACACAGCTCATTTCTTACAATATTACCACACCACACTGGTCATTACTGCCCACTGCCTGTGTGTTACTGTCTCCTTGTCATATTCAGATGAAGAAGACATGTAGACACTCCACAACTGATACAAGAATGTTAGCTGAAAACACCAATGGAAAGATAATCAGGAATCTCTATCTGCACGATGGAGATAGGGAACTGGAAAGTTGGAAAATCTGTAAACTCCTATTTTATTGTGATAGCGTAATCATGACATAAGTAAAAGAATTCACAAGCCCACTTCAGAGGACTGTTTCATCCTGCTTTTTGCCCTTTTTTTCAGCTATGCTAATTTATGATGACTTGGAGAAAATCCCACCCCAAACATATAAGGACCTATATAGGTATAACCATTTGTTCTAGTGACAAGAGTGTAAATTTCCCAGTCTAAGGATCTACTAAGATTGTATCCTTAGGCAGTCTATCAATTAGCAAGCCCACAGTCCAGCTGATTGCTGTAATCTGCACTTTTTAGGACTTCTGAATTATTTCTGTAAAGAGGAACCCCTCAGTTTCAAAGACTCACTGCAGGTTGCCCCACAGCCTCTTGGTTAGCACACAGGATCCATGAAAACTGCTCTTAAATCCCTGCTTCAGATTAGGTTGAGCAGGGATTTGGGAATATACCTTACACCTGCAGGCTGTCAACGTTATCGAATGGGGTGGGACAGCGGTTTGGAGGGGAAAGTATGGCAGAAAAGGCCTGACCTCAGCTTCAATACCTTCTCCAGGAGAGGGGCCAGGAGTGCGGATCGCAAGGGAAAGTAAACCCCTTGCTCCAGGCTAAAGATAGGTAGATATAGTGTATTCAAAACAGCCACATAATGCTCGTGTTATGCTTGTACGGTGCGCTACTGAAGTTAAACTTGTTTTCCAAAATAGCTAGAAGAAATCAGCTTTGTGATTTAGTCTCAGGCAGTTACAATGTATGTGGGAAAATGTAAGGGTTCACTGATTTAGCTTTGTTTCACTCATTTTGTGGCTCCAAAACCTATGCATTTTATAAATAAATCTTTTCTGACTGTAGGTCTTTTTTGCATTGCAGACAGTCAGACTGAAGCAATACAACACCAAAAGAGGTGTGAAATTCTTCTGCATGTGTCTTAAGTAGAGTGTTAATGTCAAAACATCATTTCACTGTTAAAATGCTAATAAATTTAAGCAAATCCATATCTCAAACAGTGACACACATTGCAAGTTATTTGTATTTAGTTATACACACTGGCCAAAGACACTAAAACATACTTTGGTATATATGGTTCAGCAGTCAAGGATAAGCAGTATACCAAGATCTTTTCCCCCACCCCCACCAAAGTCACATTGGCTGGCTTTAACAAAACCAGGATTTCTGGCACTTTTCTACCCAGCAAATGGCACAGGGGTGCTTCTGTGGCAGGTAGTCAATGTTGCTGTATTCTGCATTTCAACTTTCTCTGACAAATACCAGGAAAATTCTATTCTGAAATAATTTTTCCTTCTATAAATACATCACAATATTGTTGTATTGATATTCCCAGCCATTGTTTTCTCAGTTGCATCATCCTCGGGATCATACCAAAAGAAAGCACAGACAGCTTACTGACACACAGCCGGTATATATACACTTACACACAGATATATTAGTAAGCTTTTATGGATGCAGTAGTATAAAGATAGGCATGCGCACACAAATAAGTATTTATGGACACCATAAAATCATGTCATTTGTGATCAGAATGCAAGAAAACCTATTAAAATTACTTTGTTTTCCTTTTTGAATGGAAGACCAGAATAACCATTTCCCCAAACACCCATGATCTAATTAAAAATACAGTATTAACTTTATGTAAGCAAGTAAACTTCTTGGAATTTGGTACTCCTATGTTTCACCATATCTGTTACTAGGTATACTACCATTCAGGGATATATTGTAAGATGTTAATAAAGTAGCTGTCAAACACAGCCTAGGTGAATACTTAAAACTGGGCATTTATGAGAGACACTGTGATGTGGAAACCATGCTTAGTATAGAATCAAAAAACTTTCAGAGATGAATGTGTTTTTTGGTCCAAAACTTTATGCTAATTCATGTCATTAAAGAATAAAACATTATCTTCCCTTTTTTCTTTGTTTGATTAAAGTAAAAGCCCTACACAGTCCCTGTGCCTGGCAGCTGCCTTCTGGATGCTCTGTGGCTCAACTGATGTAAGCACTGGGAGTCCTGTTGAGAAACAAGCCACTGCCACTGAAAGAAGATGTCCATGTCCCTCTCTTCTGTCTCTGCATTTTCCCAGCCATGCTGCACCCATCCCTGCTGCCAGCACAAATGCTTTCTGCCCATACCAGCCAGATCAGGGGAACAACACCACTGAAAACTGAGAAGATGGAGAGTTTTCTGTCACATCTGGTCCCCCATCTGGTTCATCGTACAGCCATAAGAATACTTGTGCTGATGAAAGGGAGGTGGTGGTGCAAGGATGACAATGAGCTACCAGGGGTCTATGGGGGAAGACTTCTTCATTTTGGTAACAGTGTTGGCTTAAAATATCTATTGAACTAGTGCCTGATTTAAATAAGGATGTAGACAAACAGTCATTTTGGAAAAAGCTGCCTTCATGTGAAGCATTACCTTCAGCTGCTTATTGTTTCTCGGTTGGAAAGCTGTTGAAACCAAGCTGTCTGGGTACTCCTGTATGCCAGTTTAGCTATGCAGTAGGTAATCACTGGCACAGTAGGCGTGATACCTTAAATCACCACAGCTGTTTTTTCACAATGAGTCTGACCAAAACTTCAGATGGCAAGTGGGTGAGTCTTTATCATCTTTAGAGTCACACTGATATCCATATTTGCAGCAGTTCTTACAAATCGTGTGGGTAGGAATGTCTGGTAGGGCGTAAATGAGGGAAAGTAGGACTTCCCTCAGGTTAGGGGCTGGCTTGCCTCTGGGAACCTCCAGGCACTTCATCTCATCCATGCCTTCTTGCTCCCGGAGTCCTGGGAAATGGCTGGTACTGTGGTTTCTCTTTTTCTGAGGGTGACATTGCTGCTGCTGTTCACTCAGGCTCAGTCTTCTGCAAACTGAGTGTTCATCAGATCCAAATTCAGTGCAGAACAGATTCAGTCTTTGGGCTTGATGTGAGTCTGTGGGGTTTCATTTACATGTTGGCAGCAGAAATGGCTGGGCCAGTCACTCAGGGAGTCAGTGCTCTGGCTGTGTCTTACTGCTGCTTGGCAGCTCGTTACTCTCTGGTCTCAAACAGCCAAGGGAAGAGAATGCATTCATGGACAATTTAATATAAAGTCGGGGCTTAAATCCTCTTTGTTAGTTTAACTTAAGTTGTTGGACTCCAGTGGGCAGACAGGTTTCATTACCACATTGATGTGGATGAGATAGTCCTTAGCAATAGATGAGGGGTGAAACAGGAAATCAGCATTACTAGGCAACCTGAATGATTTAAGACTGCTGGTATTTGGAATTTCTCACATTATACTTGCAGATCTTGTATTGCTTACAAGTGCAGACAGATGTTTCTTTTTTCATATCTTCTTGCCTAAGTGTAGTTGGGAATTTAGGATCTTTAATAACATCCTCAAAATCTTGAGTCCTTCTCCTGCCACAGCGTGAGGTCTGGGTGTTGTAGCGCTGGAGCTCAGACGTCCTACCGTAACTCATGCCAGTGCAGCACTGTGCAAGGCTGTGTCTAGAACATCGCATAGCACAGGACAGGTTCTCCGTGGCTGTAAAAAGGGTGTTCGCGCCTCTGCAGAATATGGAGGTGGGTTGCTCTTCATTCAGTCCAACCCACGGACACCATGGTTCACCCTCCAGCCCGTGCTCTGGGGTCCTGGGTGAACCTGGGGAGAGTTCAGCAGTGCTTTCGTCCCGCTGCCTGGCGCAGAGCAGGGAGATGGTGGGGAAAGCACAGCTGCACAAGCAGCCTCGAAACGGGTCCTGACCATTATTTGTGTCTTCTTTTTCTGTCATTGAAAATTCTGGCAACCTCAGGATTGCTTTGCCCTTTGCATTGCCTTGTCCTACGTCAGGGTTGTCTGTGTTCTTAATTGCCAGTGTTATACAGATGTTAAGATTAGATGGTTGAATGTATCTTTACAGCCTTAAAGTTTACGAAGTACCTAAAACTCAGCTATATCTTGAAGGGCTAAATATAATGCTGATTGTTATTACTTATGTAATTAAAAATGTAATTAAGGCAATCAAAGGGTAGCACAGTGACTGCTAAATGAAGTTTTGAATGCTACCATACAGCAATACTGCTATCACACTTATTCTATCATTTTTATAAATGCTTGTAAAGATACAAGGTATATTATTAATTATGTTTTGCAAAGCTGTCTGCAAATCCAGTTTTACTGAGAGGAAATAATTAGCTACATTCCCAGTTTTGACTCCTAGGATCTCTTAACACTGAAGAATTACATCAAACTGCTCCAAAGAGATTAATAGCTTTTCATCAGTATTTCTATAATGCATGTCCCTGCTAGAGTAGTGAATTATGAAGGCAAGTCACAGGTAATTCTGCATTACTTTAAAATACTGAGCTATAAACTGGGTTAGTTTAAGAACTGCTTCACAACCTCCTCGACTTTCTTTGCTGTACAGATAGCAAATTTCAGAAGAGACCCCTGAAAGTCCCCCAGCTGCCTGTGTTTGTGTGTGTGTGTATGTAATATTCTAACACAATCTTATTTACAGTAACAGTTTTTGGAAATAACTGGCTATTGTTCCCTATTAGGAAGGATAAAGTAAAAGAATTGAAGTAAAAGGAAATTTTGGGTGACTGAGAATGTGACCTTTGACTGCAGTACATGAGCTGAAATAGCACAAACGCTTGTGGCTGGGGACAACAGGAATGAAAGGAACAACTCCAAATGTTCAAAAACTACAAGAACAATGCAGAACAAAACTGGTTTTAAAAGTTTGCAGCCAAGAATGTTAACACGCGCCTTTGTGCCAAGCAAATTTTACATGTATTTTTGGTTTTGACCAAACAGTGATCATATTTTATAGAATTTCAACATAGTAAAAAGTATCATAGAACACTGTTGGAGCTAACAGCCTTATTCAGTGTAAGCAGGTGGTAACAAAACAGGGGTTTTATTGTATTTTTTTTTGACAGTGAATTCTTGCTAGCTATTTTCCACCAGTACTGATATTGTATGGTTGAAGGGCACCATTATGTCTTTTGAAAATGACAGCAATAACAAAATTCTGGGTTCCATGGAGTTCCAAGAAAAAAATAAACTGTCTTCTTGTACGTGCCTTCTGGATCCTCTACTGGCAAAAACCATGCCTTATTTTATAAATATTGTTTAAAATACAATGTGTAATTGCTCTGGTGAAATTTCCCATGTTACCGCCACTGTCAATTAGCAAAAATGTTTCACATTCTGCTCTTGTTGAAGCAGGCGATGAAGCCACGCTCTGCTATGCTGGTTTCAGACAAAGCTGTGTTAGAGAAGAGAGCAAAGGACTGGAAGCGCCATGCTAGCCCCTGTACTGCATGTAGCAAACAGTTCTTACTTAATAAAATACTACTGTCGTGGGCTATTTTTGATTACAGCTGAGACTTTGGACTCTGGTGTGGCAACACTGAAGTAAACCATGTAGACTCCATGGCACAGATAAGACTATGTCTACATTGCTGTGTTAAGCAAGTCCCTGTGACCGTCCCTGTGACCGTGCCTCATGCACCACGTGGAACGATTCTGTATTCCCATCACTCCGGTCTGGCTCCTCACCGTTCCTGGACTACGGGTTCCCGTAGCTTGACTGCAGGCTCAGTGCCTGCTCAGAAAGGGCCAGGCTGGTTTCTGCTGCTTGGTCTGAGCCAGTAGCGATTGCACATTGTAGCTGATGAGGAATAAAATGGCATCAGTCTTGCCTGTACTTGCAATCGTGCTGTCAATGCATCTTGCCTGTGGCTCTGATGCTGGTGGTTGCTAGGCAAAATTGGTGGTTTCTGCCTTGCAGATGCTTACCTAGGACCCCAGGACACCTCTAAAGAAGTACGTTTAGATGCCACTGAGGAAGAGAAGAGAAAGGAAAACTCTGCTACAAGACAGACTGGGGCAGTTCCCAGGGCCAGGAACAGATAAACTGCTTGAAGGGATGTTCTGGTCAGACTAGGCCAGGTTGGCCATGAGCAGTATGAAGCTGCTGGTTTTAATTTGCTGACAGCAGTCTATGGAGATCCTCTCACTTGATACCCAACATGGTTTGTTCACTGCATAGGGAACCTGGATATGTCTCTCAGAACTAGGGATTTTATGGCACTATAATTTGTCTAGGAGTTAAATGTGTAACACCTTGAAGTGGTAGTGAATTGGTTCACCATGTGAAATCATGGCAGTTGATAACAGTGTTTCCGTGGGGATAGATTTTCTCCTTACTTTTGTTTGAAAAGTTCAACCCAAACTAAAATAATCTGCATCAGAGAAAATCTAATATTCCAGTGGCATAAACTGTGTCTTATTCTTAACATACATGGGGGTCATGGGAACTGGTTCAGTAGACTGGTAAAAGAAAATGTGAACTAAGCCATCTGTCAACTTACTAGAGCTTTGATGCAGGACACTTGCCAGTTACCCTTTCTATGACTGACATTTTCCTAATTCCATGCAAAATTATGCATTAATTGTTTTTGCTATAATCTCACTGGGCTGCTATTATTTATTTAAATGCGTACTAAGAAATCAACTGCAGTCAAAACAATTTGTTACTAGCTCAGACTTCCTAATGCTCCTCGGTTTTTACAACTTTGAGTGTATCAGAAATTGTGATTCACTTTCAGCCCAAGGATAGCATATTTAATTAACATTTCACAAACCTTTTCCAGTTTATCTGGAAAAAGTTGTACATGTGTAATCTCTACCCCCAAATATTCCTTATGTTAAAGTCAGCTGAGGGATTAATTTTATTTCAAGTAAAAAAAAACCCCCAAAACCTGAACTTTGTAAAACCCTGATGATTACTTCAGAAAATAAACTTGAATCATAGAATCACAGAATATCCTGAGTTGGAGGGGACCCATGAGGATCATCAAGTCCAATTCCTGACTCCACACAGGGCAATCTAAAAGTTAAACCATATAACTGATGATGTTGTCCAAATGCTTCTTGGACACCGAAAGCCTGGGGCCCTGACTGCTTCCCTGGGGGGCTTATTTCAGTGCTTGCAAAAAAGTAGACAGTAAAAGAGATGATCTGAAATTTGGCAGGATGGTAGTCTTGGAATTTCAGATATGCCTTCTCCGTCTCGATAACAAAATGCCTATGTTGGCAAAGTTATAAATTGCCTACAAAAATCTACTTTTTTTTTTTTTTTTTTCCCCCTGCTGGTGATGTAGTTAGTGTTGGTTTTAGTCCTCTCAACACAGGCATATTAAGGAATTCGTTACTGAATTTAAGGCAACAATAGTGACGTGATTAGTTGTTTCAAGCCTTGATGTTTCAGTTTGCTTATAGTGTACTCTTTCAAGCCAAACCCAGCTGGTATGGAGACATTAGAAGCGTAGGTGCTTAAATGAAAAGCACCTACCTTCTTTTCTTTCTCTTTGTAAAACACTTTATTTTGCTGGTGACAACTGTAACTATGCCAGTTGTACAGACATTTTGTTACAAAGACGTTTCTAAATTTACCACTTGTTTTCGTACACAATTTATCATTCTTCTAAGCTTTATTATCAGGTTTTGCTGTCTGCATTTATTACCAAACTCTTGTTCAAACTCTCAAAAACAGTTACAAAATATTAACCAGTGAAATATGTCCTCTAGTCTTACATCTTGGAAGTAATTTCTGCTATTTAACATATCAGCTATGACATCTTTTTTAGCAAAATAGATGAGGAAAGATCATTTGAATCTAAGGCTTTGATTTTTTTTTTTTTAAATCAGTTTTCATGGTTTAAATGTGCTTTAACTCATGAAGTTAAATTCTTCTGGGCAGAGCAGAAGTTAGTGCTGTAGACTTGATCTCATAGAGTACAATCAACTTTACAACTGGATATGACAGGAGGAGCAATGAAAATCATAACACATACCAAGAAAAAAATCTGTTTGTTAAAACACAAAACCCAAGCAAGCTACCGGATCCAGTGCTTATAAACTTTCTGATCAGTATGCCCTTAAAAATCGTCTTGATAATTTGAACTTGCTAATTCTGTGGCACTGTTAAGTTTAAACAGCTTTTAAAGTGTGGTGATGATGTTTAAGGACACCTCTTCCAACTTGAACTTGACCAATTTGTGAGGACTAGCAGCAGTGATCATAATCCTGTCTTAAGTACACTGTACCATTACCAGACTATAGCTGCAAGCAGCTTGCACAAAATAAAACTGTCCAAATGAATACATTATGGAGAAAAAAAGCAATACATAGAACCTACAACTTTCTTTGCAGGCCACATTCATGTGAGACTTCAAGCTATGGGCTCTACGGTAGCCTTAACTGATCACGGCGTGGATGTTTTTCTTCCTGTTGCCCCAGCTGGTAGCACTGATGCAGGGAAGGGAGGACCATGGTGGTCTGGGGTCAGATCAGTTTAAACAGGTCTGGAACGGTCTCCCTGCTTGCACTGAGCGCTGTTTCTGCTCACTGCTCGTATGACCCATTTCTGAGCATCTGGTAAGGAAGTACAGACCTTCATGACCTTTGTCTGAAGGGATACAAACTTCACAGCACATTAAGTTCATCTGCACTTACGTTCATCTGCAGTGCCTGCTGTTTTGGCAGCCTTGCATCCTCACGTGTCTGGCTGGTTCGTTTATCCATGTGGCCTTTACTGTCCTGGGGCTGACTAGATACCATCTCCTGCTGGAAAGCCTTCTGTGCAGTTGAAAGCATTCTGAATTTGAGGGTACATCGCCTTCATGTGTGTATATAAGGCACCTCTATGTGCCTTATATAGAGCAATACACCACTAGTCTCCTTGTCTTTTGGGAAGAGGTGATGATTTTTTCTTTTGTACAAATGTCATAGCAATGGTCTTTACAAAGCTGTCACTACAGTGTTTGCTTAGCAAAGTTGTGTCTGCCCTGCAATGTGGGACCACAGGAAAAAAACTAACAGTCTCCCAAGAATGAAAAGAAAAAAAGCGGCCCTCCGGTACTAGTTGTTCTTTGTTTATTATTATGTGGGGCTGGACTAGGCTTTATTTGCCAGACACTTCTGCCTGCCTGTGGCTTGGAAAAGGGTACTGAGATACTGCAGTATGGAGATGATGCCAGGATCAGCATGGAGTCTGGTAACGGTCACTTAAATACCAGAGCCTCCTTGTCATGCAAAGCTCTCTGAGAAGATTACAGACAAGACTCCTTGGTCTGCCAGATTTCTGGATGGGACCCCATCTTTTCGGGATGGGAATCTGGTCAGATTTGGTTTTCGTTATAAATATTTTGTTTAACTTTCTATGATACACATTGTGTCTTTTTTACTCATAACTAGAATATTGCTTATGTCAGGGAGGGATCATTCTTGCCTGTGCATTTAGAGATTTTCTGTACCTAACCAGGTCACCAGACAGAAACCATTTCTTTCTTGTTCTACACTTATTCTTGCTTATGGGGAGCTGGGGGTACGGTTGTTCTGTACTCACAACAGTGACCTCTTCTTCCTGCCTGCCCCATGCATAGTGCAGACTTTGAATTATGATAATTCCTGTATTTATCTCAAAACTTGGTAAACACTCTTTTAAGACTGCATAGAAAGTTATAGAGTACATTACAAAGCTCTGTGGAATAGTATGGTGAGAGGCCTTTCAGTTTCATAGCACAAAAGTGTAGCATTTCAGCAGGACAACTGGATGGCTTTGTGTGTGTGTGGGGAGTGGTGGTGTCTCACACAAAACTCAGCAATTCTGTTCTGCTTATTGAATGTCTAGGCGTGCACAACTAATAAGGCACTGGTAAGGTGACAGGCTTAGGTCACTGCACCCCCTAATAATTTCAAACGTTGTTGTAACTCCATTCATGTCACTGCAAACTTTGTGCATGTCTGCAGGGGGTACAAAATGCAACTTTTGTGCATAAAAGTACTCTGTTGTAGCTCCAGCATCAGAAGGAGAGTCACTATGTTTTTTGTTTCAGAATAGGTAGCTCTGGCTTTTCAAACCCAAAGGATGTCAGGTGGGACCGTGCTGATGAATGATGTCAGTGTGTACCTCGCTGTGCTCCCTTTAGGCCTTTTGAAATAGGCATTTGCTCTGATTCTTCATCAGTGACGTCTCTTCTGACATAAGGACTGCCTGCAGAGGTGTAAAAACGTAGCTGCTAAATGCTTCTCCCTTCCACCTCACTGCCCATCCTTTGTGATAATAAGTGCTGAGGATTCTTAAGGCTGAGGAGAAGAGCAGGGAGGCACCATGACCATGTTGCTGGCAGTGTGCAATGTCCAAAGAGACTGGACAGAAAGGTTCACTGTTAGGGAATGAAGAAATGTGATTTGTAGAAAGTGTGAATAGTCTGAGAACCTTCTGGAAAACATGTAATGCTCCCCTATTTTTTCCTCTGAAACCTCTCCCCTGCCTTACGTGGCTCCATCTGATGTGGCACTGAACACCTCTTACTCATAATTTTTGCTAACCACGGATCCTCCTACCCAGAAATTTCACTTGGATAATGCCACATCTGAGCTGCTATACCAATGCTGAGTCCTGCCATGTCTTTCCATCTCTCAAGTGTAATCAGGAGAAAACTTGCAATAATATCTCTTGGACCTGTATGGCCCAAAGACCTTCTCCCTCTTCTTTCTCTCAGAGTAGCAGCATTGGACCGACATTACCAGGCACCCCTGGGCAAAGGTTGCTTTTGGGGACCTTGGCAGGACTATTTAGAAATAGTAATATGGCTTGCATTCAGATTACACACTTTCACCAGAGAAGGAGTAGCCTTCTCTCTGCCTTGGTTTAACTGCCCTTCAGCCTCCTCTGTGCGTTTTCAGTGTAGAAAGGATTCTGTGAGGTCTGACCGATTCTGTGCTCTCACATGATTGACCATTCTCTCTTTTCATTCTTTTAGAGGAATCTGCAGAAATAGCACCTAAATTACATCATTAGGTAATTATACAACTGTCACCTTCAAGGTGACAAGCATATCGCTGTACTACTGTACTAGAATCTCCATCCAATCCTCTCTGAAACATTACCACTGCGAATCCAAACATCCACCCAGAGAAGACTCATCTTCCTTCAGGACTTTATACTTGCAGTACCTCCAGCAGTCACCTCCTCCTGCTGTTGGACTGCCAAATGTTGTCCTAGTGGTGGTGGTGATTCTGGAGGTGCTCTTGATCATATTTTTTGAAGATTAAAAAAGACACCAGTTTTATGCAGCAATGTGGTTTGATACTGTTAGAGCAAGATCATTATATATATCACTATATATGTATTTTGAGGAAACATGTGGCCAACTGTGGATTATCCTTAGGAGTTATGCACCTGCAGAACTGTGTTGCAGAGAAAATATCTGTGTAAGACATCACTGTTAATAAAATAACATTACTGTGCATGCATTCTGAAGTAACTCATAGTCAATTGAGATATCAGTGAATGTGGTGTAGCTTAGGCTTTCTGCTTGGCTATTGCTGCTAATTAATAGCTTTTTGAAGTACAAAAGCAGTTCTAAAGTCTCTCTAAAGTGGGAAATGAATGTCATACTGTATAGGATTATTATAAACCGTGTCTTTGGTTCACAGGATGTCATATAATCCTGCATTTAGGATTACATACGACATTCTGCTACTGATTTACCAGAAATAAAAGCAGATAATTGCCTGTTGGAAAGTGGCAGGTCTAGAAGAGCTTACATTTTGTACTGAAGGTTCCCAAATGTTTGACAAACTATGTAAGAATTCCTCATTCTCCTATTCCTGTTTTTAGCTACCTTGAATAGAAAAAAGCAGGCTTTGTTCACAAAAGCCTTTCTTCAATATTTCTTAATACTATAGCTACTTTTTAACAGAGATAAGATGAAAAATGACTCTACCAGTTGATACCTTTGTTAGGATAAATTCTGGGATATAATGATTAGTAACAACTTTTACAAAGAATGAACTGCAAAGTACTTTAAACACTACAAGTGCTCAAGATCTCCGTTCTACATCTGATCCAGAAAATCAAATGCTCTTCAGGCTCAGAGAGATAGAGGTGCATTGTCTGGCCGTGCCCTGCGCCTCATCAGCGCAGTGTGAACCGGCTTCTCATTCAGCTCCATTTAGAATTATTTTTGTCTGTGTGAGCGTGTGGGGGTGTGTGTGGGGGTGTCTAAGTGCCAGCAGCTGGATCAGGACCATGTGTCACAGGGCCGTGGGTCTGCGTGACAGCCCAGCAAGTGGCTTGGGAGCCAGAGTGGGGTGTGGGTGTGCGCGTCTGTGGGCGTGAGGCAAACAGGGAGAGCAATGATCCGATGGGTGCACGGCTGGGTGCGTGACTCACCAGCTAAGCTCACTTACTGGGGGCATCCACAGTGTGTGTGTGTGCTCGGGGGGTGGTGCGTGCGCTGGGGTGTGTAAGGGGGTCCCACGCACAGGTGCCAGCAGCTGGGGAGACTCAGGACCCAAGGCCAGATACTGGGTGGACTGTGCCTAAGCCCAGCTACCAGGGGGATCCCTACTGCGCATTATGCATGTGTATTTCCCACTAGCAGACCAACATCCAGATCAGTCAGAGAGCAGGACAGGATGAGGCTGTTGGTGCTTGTGCGAGTGCTGCGGTTTCTGCGTTAAGCTGTGTGGCAGGCAGTGTATTTATGTATATACATGTTGTGTATAGGTGTGTCCACCTACTGGGGACACGGGTATGCCTGTGCCTACTGGGGACACATGCTACTGATCAGGCCTGGGGGCACGGAGCTGTGGCAGCCTCGCCGCTGTTGGGCTGCTCGATTTGGCAACCCTGAACATGTGCTTTGGCAGCTGATGACATTTGCCACTGAGCTGCACGGCTGCTATGATCAACCCAAAGCAAGGCTGACCATTTAGCCTAACTCCTGTTATCGCTGCTGCCAGCCAAAAATTCCAGAAACTTCAGCACCCAAAATAGTCTGCTTCCCTAAAACACTGGCCCTAAAGGAAAGTTTAAAGCACCAGAGTTGGGTCCAGTAGGGCTACCTGTGTATAACACAGCCCTAAGACTAAACAAACATCTCCAGTTACATAGAAACACTTAGATTAGTAAGGTGACAATTTATTTAGGAAATAAAACACAGGAGTTGAAAAGTATTGGGTCAGCTTCTCTCAATCTAAATTTCATATATACTCCAATCTTACCCAGGCTTCACACTGCTAAATTTCAGGCTGGCTTACACTCCCTTGCTCCTGAGTGCTAACTTACTGTAGACATGTTTAAGTCAGCCTTACAATACTTACAGATTTTATATATATCTCCAATGTGAAATGTTTTTTTTTGTGAGCCACAGATGTGTCTGTGCTGATGTAAGCTTTGATGAAACTTGGTCTGGGGAGCTACACACATGAACTGTACTAGGATTCTGAGATGGGTCAATGACATCCAAATTGGGATTAACCTCCCAGCATTTTAGACCTGCCTCAGCCTGTTCCTTGTTCATTCTGATTGTCCTTTATTAAATGAAAAACACATATTGACAGTGTGCAATTACTCATCTCGGAAACAGATGACCTGGATTTAGACTATCTTCAATCTGAGGGTGGTGGGACTACCAGACTGTGGAACAGACTGGTGTGAGGCACTTGCAGGACAAGTCAGCTCCAGCTTCAACGGCCAGAGCGCACTCCCCTATGCAAAAGTGGAACACAATTTTATGAAGACAAAGAGCAAATAAGAGGCAACCCTAACTGCAGACTGGAAACAAGAAAATTGGCCCTGAAACAAATGTATATTATACAGTCCTGTGATCAACCAATTGTCTTTATTTTTCTAGCCTTATTTTGATATGGTAGAGGGAGAATAAGTGTATAGAATGAGGAGTTTCAGGACATATTTCTAGGATTTGAATAGGGCATTAAGATTGCACAGCTGCTATGTAATTATTCACTTATCTGGGAAGGACTCTAAATGTTAGATGACAAGGGGTTATGCCATGGATTTCCTTATGGAATGCTAATTACTGTTAGCAAGGATTGATTTCACTGTGGATCAGCTGCTATTGTTTCCCAGTAATAATCATTTTACTCAGCATTTTCCTGCACTAAGATGCACATCAGACAAAAAAACCCGAAAATTCAAGCCCACCAAATGTGTGATTTTCTTAAATGATATCCAAGCAGTCTCTCTTCCTTAAAAAAGTGTTTGCAAACAGAGGCTGATATGCTTGTTGGGCAGATGATTTCTATTAAAAACAGTTTGGCAAACATATGGATTAAGTCTTGCAGCTACAGAAGAAACCAGTTCAATTAAAGTAAATGGCAAGCGCATTGATTTTGTGTAGGAACAAACCCAGGATGGTCGGTAAAACAGTGACATTTTAACCATTAGAGAGAACACGAAGATTGAAAATAGATGCTTACATGAACAGTGGCCTTAGACTTTATGATTATGATTTTTTGGAATTCTGTAGGATGATCCTACAAGAAAAGGGTATTAAATGATTAACAACAGTGCCCAAGCTCAAAGCACTAGCATTTTACAATAGTTGTATTTGGCTATTTTAAACCAAATTTTAAAGAAAGTTGTAATGCATTTTATATATTTCTAGCCTCTTACTTTATTGAAATGGTTCTTACAACAAAGCTTTTTCTGCCCTCAAAAAAAAAGGAGTTAAATCTCTTTATGAACAAAAGTATTATCAGACACAGTACAGATTCACTAGGTGGCAGCATAGTTAGTAATTTTCTGAAAAATCAATCTCATATTTCATGTATGTTTTAGGTACTTTTTGGCCAAGCTGGATATGAAAACAGGTAGAAAAATAGCCTCTTAGAAAGCTAATGTAAATAAAATAAATAAAATAATTGTAATATATCATTCTTTCAGAACATGCATTAATTTAAGGCTATACTCTGTATCTGAGATAAATGACATACATGTTTTATGGTGTGGTAAAGATCCAGAATAGAACAGAAAAAATAAAATTCCTAAAAAAAAGTTCAACCATAGCTTTTAATCAAGTCAGTAGCAGATGAAATCTGAATTGCAGCTTCAGAATGGTAAAAAAATAAAAGGAAAAAAAGGTAATATTCCGCTCTTAAAAGGTATTAGAAATAATCTGAGGTAATCTGAGTTGGCCCTAGCCAAGGGAGACATTTAGTCAAAATTGCACTTCAGGAGATATAATCACTGCCTGTGCTCTCCAGAACCAGGTATAGGGCAAACAGCATGGTGCCAAATGGGAGAACAAAGTGAGCAGAGAAGGAAGCTTACCTCTGCAGCTGACCATTTTCCAAGCTACACTGATGCTGTGAACTTGTAGCTGAAGTCACCTGGTTGGGTATGAGACTGAAAATGGATCTTCTCTGGTTGCAAGATCCTCTCTGATTTCATGTTTTTACTGTAAATGACAGCTATTTTTTTATTTCTCTTTAGATGAAAAACTAGGTTAAAACCTTCTCAGCAAGGAAATTGGATATGAAAATACATTGATAAATGGACTGAAATAATTCAGTCTTCTCAACTTCAAAGGTTCAGATGAGCTGATTGGCCCTTCTCACCTCTGTACACACCTTACAATTGACAGTCATAAATTCAGAATGGATAATGATGATTTACTAAAATGTTCTGTAAGCAAGGACTTTCCTGGTACAAATCAATATAATTATCCAATAATCTCTCTTCTGCAATGCTGCTTTCAGCCAGTTACGCCTAATGCATGTTTGCAACGGCACTGCTGGAAACTGCCAGCCATGCAGTACTTAGGCAACCTTTTCTTTGTCTACTTTCCCCTCATTAACGACTGAGATCGGTTACTTTATATTCTAACCTTTAGGACTAATCTCTGCCCTGCTAAGTCGGGCTTTTTTTCTTACCAGTTTCTCTGAGGCAACTTTGCAGTGTAGTCTGGGTTTTTTTGGTTTTTTTCTTGTGCCTTTGACAACTCTCTTTCCCCTAGGAAAGGAATAGATGTGGTGGATGACAGATAGTGACACAGTCCTGAGCTAAATTCTGGTCCTGGTATTTCATCACAGGGATTGGCTACCGTTCACAAACTGCTTGAGCTGTACACTTGCTGTTTAGGATCTCAGCATCATCCCCTGATGAAATTACAGTTGTGTTCGATCAGGATTGATGCATGCTTTTAGACTTTTGACTTTTGGCAAAGAGAAGACCTATGGCTCAGAAATTACACGTAATACGTTGTAGATGTTGCTGTTTATAATGAAATGGAATAGATTTTGTATTTTTACAGGGGATAGGAGTAATGGAAAATACTGTATTCAGAGAAACTCTAGCAACTTTAATTCAAATTACGCATAACTAGAATCATAATTTCTGAAGTCCAGTAGAACAAAGGTAAAATATAACACTTAACTGTGTATTTATTTTTAGAAACTGTACGTGTTGGTGTATGATATATAAACATCTATTCATTTGTTCAAATCTGTTTTCTTGAGAAAAACTGATACTATCTTCAACGTTTTTTCCTGAGCATGGACTAGATGATCAGCTGTCAAAGTTTCAAGCCTTGATGATACTCTCACTGAAGTCCATGAAAATCTTGCTACTGCTACCACACTAGCATGAAGTTTCTTTAGCTTCTTCAAGTCTCCTCTCATTCATCAGGACTTAGACACCACCTTGTCTTCTGCACGTCACAAGCCGATATTCTGAGACGTCAGTATTTTAGCCACAGAACTGATGTTTCCTTTCCAGCAAGGGTAACAGGGATCAGGACAGGGCTAGTGGTGCATTCAGCCCACTCCCCATCATGCCAGGCGTCAAACCCAAGCGTGCTGCAAGGCAGCAGAACCTAGAGCGCACTGAAAACCGGACAGGAACCATACTGAGGTCTTCTGCCTTGGAGAAGGGAGAAGCAAGGAAACATGATTCCTCTATCAGCTGTTGTGAAAGCAGAATAATGGCATGCCACCCAAAAGGCTTGCCAAAAGGTACAGCTCTGAAAATGTACAAACAATTTGGATTAAGACACAGTAAACACATTCACACCTGCTTTCAAGCTCTGAATCAGTAGCTCTACAAAATGTCATCTATTTGAAGAAAAGAAGGTATTTTTCTTTTGGTAAAGATCTGTTTGGAAACAAGAAACTTATTTTTCTGCTATTAACTTTCCTGTCTCCTTTATCCATTTATCTTCCTATTAATTGAAATATACATCATCGATTACCACTGCACAATAGCCATAAATAATGATATTAAGTTATTCCCTTTGCTTTCTCTCCTTGGACTAGAAGCTGACAGTTTTCCAAATAATTCTACATACAATCACTGAATTTTAAAATACAAACAAACTGAAAACCAACAACAATCTGCTACTAAGTACTGAGAGCTAGCAAATGTGTTATTCTGCTTTACTGTTAAATACAGGAGACTTTCAGTTTCATTAGAAAGCAGTTAAACTCAAAAAGTGAATGAAAGACAAATCCTTGTTTAAACTACTTACATGATTTAGAGACCAATGAAAAACAATCCACTGGACAAGAGTATTTGAAGTAAGACTTGATTTTATGACATGCTCAGTTATAGGTAAAGTATTACAGGCTTGATTTGAATCAATCTGTAATTCAGAAGTCCCAAAGATTAGGAAAAACAGAGTAATTCATTCAAACAGTCACATGAGGAAACTACCAGGTGTTTCTTTAGAAAAGACTGGACAGGATAGGAAATCAATGAGGCATTTAACAGTATAAACACGTTAATATTTGACGTGTACTTCAAACATAAGGTTGTGATCCTGGCAACATGTTCCAATTCAAGTAATATTTCTGAAATCAAGGGAGTTGTTTGTATAAATAAAGGTATTCGATCATGTGTTAGGTTCTGTATTGTGATATGCAAAGCCATTAGGATTGGAAGCTATACTTAAACCTTTGTAAGGTATATTTAATGGAATGTAGAATTTTCCTGTTGAAGTTCCTGCAAAATCATCAGTGATGTGGAAAGTGCTGGAGAGTATTTATTATTATTTAACTATTTCTTATTATTTAACTCTCTTATGTATGCACATCTGCAATAAGCCTGGGTACCACCTAGTGAATGTGGTGTACAGGTTTTGAAGGAACCTGAGAAAACAATAAGGGCAGAAGAATCATAGAATCATAGAATCATTTAGGTTAGAAAAGACCTTCAAGACCATCGAGTCCAACCATTAACCATGCCTGCTAAATCAGGTCCTGAAGTACCCTGTCCACTCGCTTTTTGAATATCTCCAGGGATGGTGACTCAACTACTTCCCTGGGCAGCCCATTCCAATGTTTGACAACCCTCTCAGTAAAAAAATTTTTCCCAATATCTAACCTAAAGAGGGATATGATATTTAGGTTTAGAAACCAATGGAAAGGCAAATGGGTGTATCAGTAAGGTGGCTGCAGCTGCGTTGTTATAAATGCATTATTGTCCTGGTTTCAGCTGGGATAGAGTTAATTGTCTTAATTATATTGATAAAGTTCACTTAGGAAACTTCATGCATCCATTTTGAGTACTTGCAATTAACTTAATTTGATATAAAAATCTGTGTAGGCCAGCCTGTTGGAAAACAGATCAAGATTAAGTTTAATTTACCTACAGTGTTTTTCCCTAGCTTTTTCAAAGGATAAACTCTGGCTTACTAACTTGAGATGAAAAGAATTAGCTAATATCCAACTTAAGAAAAGGATCGGCCTTGCTCTGTAATGTGGACAAAATTTAGTTCTACCCTTCCCCCAACTGATAAATCCTCCTGCAACGAGTAAACCAAAATTTACT
The DNA here is from genome assembly GCF_929443795.1 of Astur gentilis. NCBI lineage: Eukaryota > Metazoa > Chordata > Aves > Accipitriformes > Accipitridae > Astur > Astur gentilis. The sequence continues at coordinate 23,024,840 of NC_064884.1, forward strand.
AAAAGTCATAGCTATAGAATCACAGAAAGGTTGAGGTTGGAAGTGACCTCCAGAGGTCCTCTGGTCCAACCCCCCTGCTCAAGCAGGGCCACCTAGAGCCAGTTGCCCAAGACAATGGCTTCTGAGTATCTCCAAGGATGGAGACTGCACAACCTCCCTGGGCAACCTGTGCCAGTGCTCCGTGACCCTCACGGTAAAAAAGTGTTTCCTGATGTTCAGAGGGACCCTCATGTGTTTCAGTAGGGTCCTGTCACTCGGCACCACTGAAAAGGGACACTGCAATCAATACATGTTTTGCAGTAGCTCTCCATGTTGGCACACTACAGTGAAGTCAGAATATCCTTCCTTTAGAAGAGGATTAAGGTGAATGCTATAGAGGTCCTAATCCAAATAAATTTATCTGTGTGGAGACTGTCTGCAAAACAGCAAATGAAGTTTAAATTCATGCCCTACCTTGTTTCACCACAGCTCTTCTATGCACATGTGCCCTGAGACTGGATTCTTGGCGAGTTATTTTCATGTTATGGAGGTAAGGCTTCAGATTTCCCCACAGGCCAACAAACCAGAGCTGTTTGAAAGAGTCCAGTGTTTTAAATGTCTTCCAGAATGTCTGTCACCAAAAGGCTTTCCTATTTCCAGAATTCACAGAACTGTAGAGTTCACATGCATCATTACAGGACTTTAGTACCTTTAGGTAGGTACTTTGCCAGTATTTCTAACATCTCCTTTCAACACATCATGGCCCTGAAAAAGACATCTGTAAAGAATATCTTTGTTATTTTTTATAAATTTTTTATCAGAAATATTGGTTGTAAGAGCACGTGCAAATCGGAATGGCATAGGTGTTGGAGACTCAATAAGGCTGAGGGTTGTGGCACATCAGGCTTTTGTTGTCTGTGGCATTATGCTGTGCAGACTGCTGAGCTACTCTTCTGTGGAGCTTGTGCTCCCATGAATCCCTTTTCTGCACCACACAGCCATTTCTTATCTAAAATTTGAACTGAGAATGCCATGGGAGGCTTACTGCCCTTAAATAAATGAGTTCCTATATTTACATAGTAATTTTTGACTCTGATGCACTGTCAAAGCACTTCATAAAATTGGGATATTTCCTACACCAGCAAACTTCTAACAACCCTTGTTGTTCCCTGTTGTGCAACAGATGGCTACTCTGAACCACCGAGGGCAAATGTCATTCTGCTGCACCTGATGCCATTGCTATTGGAATGTTTTTATGTTTAATACCTGCATTTTTAAGCATTGCCTATTCACTGTCTTTTATTCCAGAATACTCATTTTCAACCCAAAGCCCTCTAATTAATAGTATGTATGAAGAACTTACCCTTGGACTAACAAACTCCTACATTTTGATAATGAAAGTTCATTACTCCACATGGTCCTGAGTCAGCATGCTTCAACACTTCCTCTGCATGTCCTGAGGTAAGGAGACAAAGGTCCTGAAAATGAACATGAAAGCATACTCATAAAATCCTACTCTACTGTGTTCTTCCATTCATGACAGTCCCTGACTCCAGAGGATCACGGTCTAACCTTTTAGGGAAAGATAGCGAGTTAGGAAACAATATGAAACATGCCTGGTCAGGATGCCTGGCATTGATCTCAGAGTTGTCAAGTGCTTTTAAAGACATCACATCACAGCTAAGGGGATTTTAGTTGAATTAACTGCTTACCAGCAAAGTTAGTAACAGAAGTGGTTTTTAAATTTATTTCAGATCAGAAGTGTTTTTTTTCTCCTAAAGATATGGATTTAAGCTTCCTTCAATGGAAGAAACTCTACGGGAATAATAGGATGCTTCAGATACCATGGTAAATAAACTGTAGAGCTGAAACACAGCTGATGACTAAATGAAAAATGGAGGCTTTTATGTTTCAGTCAGCAGTGTACAGCCATGCTATTTAACAGCTCTGGTGAGAACAGGAGTGCTGTGACAACTGGAAGCTGTAGAGAGAGTTCAAATAATAATAAAAAAAAGGTAAATATTCATGCTGAAATGTAACTGGGAGACCAAGGTTAATATCAGTAGTTTTCTTGGGATAGAAAAAAATAGCAGAAAGGGAATGTCATTACCCTGTGCATTTACATGATGGCTTTCAATGACAGATAAAAGGAAAGTAAGGACTAGGCAATACCTTCCTCTGTCATCTGGTACACTAAATTCACACTAAAGTCAATGAGAATTTGAGTGCAGATGGGTATGTAACAAACTGGTTATGTATAAATAACCATAACAGAACTGCTCTCCTGAGGAAGATGATTTCCAGCTTTGGTCAAGCTGTGAAGAAAAAAGATATTTTCAGAAGAGACAGTAAAATAAACAAACAGATACTGACAAAGTTCCTTGTGCTTCATTTTAAGACAAAGAATGAATTGATATTTTGGCAAATTTCATCAACAGAGCCTCCAGCCAGCCTGCTGTGTACTCGGCTGCAGATGTGCTGAAGCAATTAGCAATATGCTAAGGTAGTCAAGTTCATTCTGCAGAGCATTTTGTTCCAGAGTATCTCCTTTAATTTAAACACGCTTGGAAAATGGCTTAAAAGTATCTTTAAAAGAAAGTTCTTCTGAAGCATTTTTCTCCTAGTATCAGGTTAATATGTTGAAACATGATCCCCTTCCATCTTTAGTGCTTCAGTGAAGGTATCAATACTTCTCTGAAAATAATTCCGCTGTACTTAGGGTTTTGATATAATAAATCCTGGGAGATGTATGGAAATAATGAGTAACAGGCTCCACTTTATCAAGCTTCTATGTTAATTACCATTTAAGCAAATCTAATATTCATAAATAACTATTCAGTTATAATCCATTCATAAATGAGATTTGAGACTGTGATAAAATAGGCTGAGTGGTAGATTGATATGATTGTTACACAATTATTAATAATGGAAATTTAAAACATTAATGAATGGCTCCACTGTTATTTTTCTTGCCCTCTTAAGCATCTTATGCCAATAATTAACTGGAAATAGGCAACAGATTATATGTTCATATCTAAATCATCCCCAACAGGCATTTACAATTCTTTAAGCAGAACAGAGACCATTAAAAACATAAATAAAGTCCTTCAATGGTATCTTTGTATAGAGGCTTGCCCTATCCCCCAATTTTTTCTTTCACACTTTAGCATAGTAGCTACCTCCACGGTCTCTTCTAAGACAATTTCCTGATACAAACTATGCTGAGAATCTGATGTGTTCTGGGTTACTGGTTCAGAAATGAAAGTGTTGTTTACGGGCTTCTCACTTATGACTACAAAAATGATAGACAGCAGAATGCACTTTTAAAATGGGCTACAAATGTCAATGGTTTCTTTCCATTTAATGTTTTTTTTAGCTAGGACATATCTTTCAGTTTGATTTGCTTTAGTATACAATCCTCTAAAAGTAATGTGTCTCCTTGTATGTCTAACTTGATTCTCATGGGAAAACTTAAATCCCGAAGCATTGCAAAATTTCTGTGGAAGGAGGGGAACCTGAATGTAGTGCATTTTTTTCCAAGCAGTAATTATAATATTTATATATGTATGTATGTATGTTTATATGTACGTATTAAAAATCCACTGTTTAAAAGTACAAGTTCCATAGCAGAAAAAACAACAAAACATTTTCAAAGGAGCTGGGGAAAAAAAGTAAGTTATTGCAACATATTACCATGCATGTGTTGATGAGGCATATAATTACAGAAAACTCTTTCATGCAGATCGAAATGAAAAAGGCATGAATTCACTCTGTCTTCCCTCAGGGCTTAGGATATTTCTCTACTGTTTCAGAGCACCCACCTCCTGAGGAGGACAAGCAGAATATCTGAAGACCTTACTGCTGAGCTAAACTGAACTCTGAAAATTACAAAATAGTAATTTTTATCTAATGCTCATATATTAGTGGAACTCTAATATGAATTAAGACTCCAATCTTATTATTTTTGTAGCACAAAGACCCCATAATCATCACTGAGTCAGTTTAGCAGGACACTGAGAACACTGTCCAACAGCAATATATGGGTTTTTCAGTTGCATTATTCATGTTTGAAGTTAAATATGTCTTGAAATGTTTTACCTTATAGTGGCAGAATACTCTGCACCTTGAGGAGGCTCAAGCCATGCTTCAGTAAGAGAATTATTTGGGCTGCTGAATTTAAAGGGAATATTGCTGTTGATTTCAACAGAAATGGGATCATTCCCTTAATTTGACTGTATTTACTCTTAGTTTAACCTTATTCCCCCTGTTTTAATCAAAGAACATTGCTCTCTGACTCCATACTCTAGCTTCTAATGCCACTGAAATGTAAAAACCAAAACCAGAGCAATCCCTTTTCTCCAAAACTCTACCTCAGGATTTAAGCAGTAAACTGTCAGTCCCTTGTTAAATCTTCACTGGAATTAAAAAAACAGAGAGCGAGCGGTGGCTAAAACTGGATGAGGACTGCTGAGATAAAATCTACAGGGACTAATCATTTATACAGGGTTAAGTCCTTGAACTACCAGCTAACATAGACTGTGTTGTGTTGGAACCAAAATGTTGGATTAGGCATAAATACCATTTTCATAATTATTCTTATAGTAAATGTTAATTTCCTGATGTCATCAATTAGTCTTTAGGCTTTAATTGCCACATTTGGTAGTCTTTGTTACAGAATTATTCAGCATTTGCCTTTCAGAAACAGTCATAAAAAATAATACAACCACAAATCACAGTCTATTTTTCGTAAAGCTCAGAAATGACAACTGACATTTTACAGTACGTTTCCATGAAGATTTGATGCTTAAGATTTTGTGCACCTTCTTAAACTATTTGAGTAAAAGCCAACTTCTGTCGAGACTCCCAGCGGGACTTGGTTATTCGAGGGACTTGCAGAATGACATCACACAGGAATACCCTCATGTCATCAGACTAGACTAATGCAAATGCACTTTTTCCCTCTACAATATGTTCCAGCACTCCACTGTTATGTGGCAACCTAAAAACCCATCCTGACAATTTTTAAACATAATGGGAATCTATAAAGATGATTTTGTGCCAGTTTTCTATGCTGAAGACGTTTTAGCTATTTTCCCTGGAACATCAATATTTTTCTAAAGTATATTTCCTATAATTTAAGTATTAAGATCTAGCTCTTTAATCAAGGGTAGGCAGTAATGGCACATGATTATGGTGGATAAAATGCTAATGACTACAGGAGAGGTGCACTTTCTCTGAGGCACTTGTCACTTTGCAAAATTCGTGCTTTAGCAAGACATGCATATCTGGTCACGTCACAGGAGGCTTTGAACACCCTCATGCTTTCTTAATGAAGTAAGCTATTATTAAGTTCTAGTTTCTTTTTTTGTCTAGAAACAATAATATTTAGGAAGCTCATTGGTAGCACTTGTAGGTAATTAATTACATGTTTTACATAATAAGATTGAATTTATTACATAGACATGGATTTTTTTGGTATGTAAGTAGGCAACAGAAGGAATAATTAATACCTTCCTGAATGATGCATGTTGATAGGGATACACATATTCAAATGAAAGTCATCTATTCACTTTTCCTAGCGCTTCATAGTTTTTTCCCCACAATGATAGTGGGAAGAATTAGAGATGGCATGGTATGGCATGAAGTCTGAACTCACTATCACCACAACTGAAATGATCACAGATAATTACAATGTGACATATAAAATACTTCAGTGACATCATTCAAAATTGTGAAGAAATTATATATTCTTCATTATTTAGATTTTCATTCAAAACAGCAACAATACTTTTCTCAAAGATAGTTCTGCTTTACTTGCTCCTAACTTCCTGTAAGTCCCCAGTGGAATTTTATACGGAGTACAACTGCTGCTCACAACGGGACTTGCATGGGAAGCTAGTTACGAAACTAGCACGTTAAATCATGCAGTTATGTTGCTTTTTGTTATCATCCTGGAAATATAGGATGAAAACATGGCAGTTCTGCAAGCTACCTTCTCTTTTGCTGGCACTACTACTGGCACTTAAAATGCAGAGATGAGTCCTTAAGCAAACAAGGAAATACTCTACCTGTGGTCCCAGCATCCCACCTACCTGTCTTGAGACAGCCCAAACAGAAGAGCTGCGTTTTTTGATTCATGATTGAGTATGAGGACAAGTAACATGCAAAGCAGTGTCTGCTGCAAACAATTTGGTAATCTGAGAAAACATTACATTTTCTATACATTTGTTAATTTCAAAAAAGTTATTCCACTGGTACTTTATTTATTGGGCTTTATAGGGCTTCTGCTATAATGGACATAAAAGCTACATATTACTCTCCATCTACCTTTCAAGATGGTGCTGCTATTTAAAGATGCCAACTCCAGAAAGTCTCCCACACATAGGCCAAAGCTCTTAAACTGCACTGACTTAAATAACAAACGGAAAAGAAAAAAACACACCTTTCTGGAAGATTTTTTTCTTCACTATCCTATGCATTAAACAAGAATTCCAGTTCATATGTATTTAACTTCCTTTACTTTATTCAGTGTATTGTTCAGAGTCTCTTCACCTACATGTGCATAATAAATAATGGTTCTCTTTCTAGGTGAGGATTTCTGTGGTTTTTATTAGATACCAACATATCCAGGTATTTGTAATGTTATGATATATAATAACACTTCTTCAGACAAACATTTCAAATAAAGGCATAATAAAATTTTATGACACCAGTGGAACACGTTTAAGAAAGCCTGATTTCTTAAACCACTTCAAGACAGATTAAAACCTACTAAACTCAAAACACTTGTTTCATACTCTGGCTGTTAATGAGAGAATAGATATTCCAGCAAATTCTTTACATACATAAAGCCATATGTACTCTCAATGCTGAGCAGAAAGAAAAAGTTGACTTTCTATTTACAGACACTACCAACGCATGATTTTCAAAGTTTTATTTTTAATATACATACATTTTCATCATACTTGTGAGAGCTGAGTGTCTATTCTTTTTTAAAAAGTTAGACTGTAGGAAAGTATAAAAGGATTAAGTTAAATCAGCATTTTAAGTATTGTTGACAGCTCACAAATCATTTGGAAGCAGACATTTCTATCTGTGTTCTCACTAGCTTCAGAAACTGTTCAAGGTAAAGCTCAAGCCAATAAATGGTAAATTACATAGTATTCCATGCTGTTTAACTATTGTGAAGATAAACAGTGACACATGCCAGGACCCTTTTATGTGATTCTGACATTTTCTTGGCCCTGTGTTTCTTGGCTTACATTGCTGTTATCAAATATTTGCACCATAATTCTGCTGAACAGGACCTCACTGATTTCTCTCGGTGGCGTACAGATGCAAACCAAAAAGATGCAATATCTGCCATAAAAATCTCCCAGCTGAGTAAAGACGGTGTGCAAGAGATGAGTATCGGGAATTGAACTGGTCAGCCTGAGAGTCAGTGGTTTGTGCATTGCAGCAGCCTAGCCACTTTCAACATTTTTTCAAGGCAATATAGAAAGGAGTTTCACACCAGTGTTATAAGGAGACCAGTGAAGTAGCTCTACTGATACTTATGATGAATTCGTGGAAGGACTAGTGTGCAAGGCACCGTAGAAAAAAAGAAATAAATGCTTGTTAAACATCTTGGCAGTTGTCTAACGGATGCTGACATAAGGGACCAGGAGCTGACGTATCAGTATAGCATGGGATAAGAAAAGGAGGTAAAAACACCTCTTCTAGACCTCTGAGTGTGAAGAAAAGGGACTTTTGTCTGAAGAGACAGACAGTGGGAGGCAATGATAGCGCCACAAGTTAAAACAACAGCCTTTGTGGTGTCATTCCTCTCCAATAATAATTTCACTGTCTCAGTTCAAGGGAAAATACAGTAAAGCATACAATGCCATTTTGTGTGCTCTAGAAGTATATTATAGAAATATCTACACTGTTAACTCCATTCCCTGCTGGAAAACATTGGGATGATTCAGATCTTTTATGACTGAATTTTGGTTACCAGCTTACCCCTCCTGATTACATGTAACAGGCTTGTGATTTAATATTTAGACACTATTTAGGTCTTTGATTGTATAAGCACTTTCTCATGTACAGATTAAAGATCTTAGATTTTGTACTTTTAGGGGCAGAAACCAGCCACTAAGCCAGAGACATATTTTGCAGTTATATGTTTATTATGTATGTACATCATTTATTATCACCAAGGAACTCTTGATACCCTTATTCACTGCTTGTGGAAACCAAATCTCACTGATTACACTGTAAAAAAACTGAGTATGAACAAATCAATATGAACAAATGACGGACTGAATATTTATTTTATGTCTTAATCAGAATTAAAGGGATAACAACTTTTGGCTAATTTTTTAGTTTAATACAATGTGGAAAGTAAGCTAAGTAAGATAACTGACTCACAGTACTATTCACATTAAGTCTTGGCAAAACCAAAAATCTGTAGTATGGTTTATTCTCACTGTAATGGTCCCGACTTGACTACAGCTCTTCACCTTTAGTGGGGAGCCTTTCAATCTTCAATTTCATTCATGTTCCAAATTCAGGGTATTTCATACTTATCTCCCTATTGCACAGGACTGTTAGGTGTCACAAATTCTACCCAAATTCTACCCAAAGTCGAAGTAGAAATGAGTCTGGATCTTAGACAAAGTTCCTGTCCAAAGGTGAGAACTAAAATATGCCAGCCTTCTTCTTAATTGCATTAAATTTACAGAAGATACAGTTTAATCCACACACTGCCTTGCTTATTACAGCAAATGAATGACTTTTCATAGTATGAACTGAAAGGTGTAGGTTGGAATGGAAACTAGTGTAATACTGCTAATATTCCAACTTCCAAATAAAAGTATTCTATGCTTTTAAATAAATTAAGAGGATCTCACTCATAAGGCTAATTAGCGATTCTTGCTATAATCTCAGAAGCAACCACCTTCATAACTAATGCATTAAAGTGTTTGTTTTACTGGGCATTAGCAATATCAGTGTTGACTTTTAAAGCCTGGAATATTGGCCTTGACATTAGTTGACTCTCCAGAGATGTGCAGATGACTGAGATTTGAAGAGCTTCAGGGCCTTTTTATCTCCTTTCTTTTCTGCTGAAAATCAGGAGTAAATTCCTTAAATCAATGGTCTCAAGATCAGTATAGAACTGTTGTAAATAGGAAAAGGAGCAGGCGCTACCCCTCTTCAAGAATGCATTGACAGAATTTTAGAAGAATCCAGGCAACACAGGTAATAAGCAAAGCTGAATGTCATCTGCTTGCAAGACATGCCTCCCAAATCCCTGTTACTAGGATTGGCAGCTCTTGTTGTATTATAATCCACAGCAATCTTCCACAAAAATGCATTGCCCACAACCATTTAAATTGATTGTCACATTTTCCTACATATAACTTATGGGCCATGTGTAAAAACAACAATCCTGTGGTTTAGTGGCAGCGTGGGTTTTGCACATACAGTAATGCAAAAGGAAGTCTATGCCAGAGATGCTTCTCACCTAGTAGCACTGCTGAAATTAGTCCTCTAACCTATTTACTCTGTCCCCCAAACCACACTGGCTCTTACTGTCACCTGCCTAGGATCTTTTTTTTGGGGGGTGGCTGTTTGAGAGCATTAATCATCTGAGTATTTATTTTAAATGCAAGCACTCCAAAAGGACAAAAGGTATCCGAGAAGCATCTTACGGCATGAAAATATGAATAGGGAAGAAAGATATGGCAATATTGTACCTGGTCCAGTGTTGGAGGGAAAACAGAGGTCACTAGCAAGAACTGAACAGATTATTTTCCTTGTAGATTTACAAGCCCAAGCCTTTGAGAGAGAGCACAAGAGCAGTGGTAAAACCAGCACTGGTTCACATCACACTCTTGATTCACATTTTATCATCTACTGACAGCACAGGAGGGTGAAGTTTCCATATCTCTTCCACACTGACATTTTCAATAAATTCTAGAGAAAATTTCTGAATTTTTACTTGTAGAGACAATGCATCTAAAAGGGATTTGGTAGTGTCATGGTTTAACCCCAGCTGGTAACTATGCACCATGCAGCTGCTCACTCACTCCCCCTCTCACCCAGTGGGATGGGGGAGAGAATTGGAAAAAAAAAAAAAAAAGTATAACTTGTGGGTTGAGATAAGAACAGTTTAATAGAACAGAAAGGAAGAAACTAATAATGATAATAATAACAATAATAAAATGACAATAGTAATAATAACAGGATTGGAATATACAAAACAAGTGATGCACAATGCAATTGCTCACCACCTGCTGACTGATGGCCAGTTAGTTCCCGAGCAGCAATCCCCCCAGGCCAACTCCTCCAGTTGATATAGTGGGCATGACATCACATGGTATGGAATACCCCTTTGGCCAGTTTGGGTCAGCTGTCCTGGCTGTACTCCCTCTCAACTTCTTGTGCCCCTCCAGCCTTCATGCTGGCTGGGCATCAGAAGCTGAAAAATCCTTAACTTAGTCTAAACACTACTTAGCAACGACACAAAACATCAGTGTGTTATCAACATTCTTCTCCTACTGAACCCAAAACACACCACCATACCAGCTACTAGAAAGACAATTAACTCTATCCCAGCTGAAACCAGGACAGGTGGGCGTAAATAATCCTCTCATTCATTCCCTCTGTGATGCACAGCTGGGCCTTACGGAATTTGAGGTCTCTGACATACACATCTGCCTGCAGACCTGTCCTCTCACTAGCTGACATCAAATACATGTGACATCATGCACAAACCAAATTACAGCTCTAGTAATATCTGAGTGAACAGACAGAAATCTGACACTTGAAAGTGATTCTTCGCTCCTTGAATCAAAACATGCTGAACAGCTGGAAATGCAATGTTTCAAACTGAGGAATGTTACTCTTCTCTTTCCTAGTCCAGAGCTGCTGCCATATGTGTCTCCTTGCTAGACTAAGGAGATAACAGGGGATACATTTAATGTGGAAGCCACTGCAGCCATCAGGCAGGAGTATAATCATTATAAAGTGTACACCGAGAACTGACAACACACTGTACAACCACGAAGAAACTGTATGCACTTAGGAACTGAAGTCCTATTGTAAGGTGGATGGAAGCTACCTGTCTTGAGGAGAGCACTACCTGAGATAAATTTAGATATGCTTATGCCAAGTTCAGCATTTTTCTCTCCTTTTGGGAGATGCATTAGGCAGAATTATGGTAAGCCACATAAAAGGCAACGGCAACGTTGAAGTGCAGTCAGTTTTTGAAAAAGAAATAAAACCAGCTACCACCTCAAAACAAGTGCAGATTTTTTTTTTTTCGCCAAAAAGGTACGTTCAAGTGCCCGTGCAGGCTGGAGTCTCCCCTTCTCCCAATCCCATCTGCTGCATCACCTCCCGACTGGAAGGTGCGAGCAGCAGGGAGCTCAACACTGCCGTCCCTGGCTGGACACGAGGGGTGGGCGGCGGCCCCCCCCCCAAACAAGAAGGAAAAAAAAAAAAAAAAAAAAAAAAAGAGCTGAATCATAGAAGTGTAATAGCCTCCGAGGTAAAAACCCCACATTTCGATGAATCACTCCGCGCTCCCACGGCTCCCGCCCGGCTCTCACACGGGGGAAGGGAGGGCGCGCCCCGGCCCGCATTCCGCCGCCCCCTGCCCCGCGGGGAAAGGCCGCCCCCCGGCCCCCGTGGCCACGCCGCGCCACCGGCACCCCGGCACGGCCGTCCTCTGCTCCACTTCCCTCCCTCGCCGACTCCCACCGGCCGCCCCGCCGGTGACTCCTCCCTCGCGGCCGCGGCCCCTCCGCCCGCCGGGGCGGAACCGGGCGCCCTACAAATCCGCCGCTCCGGCGGGGCCGGCGGCAACGCGGCGCCGGGAGGCCCCGAGGAGGAGACGCCTCAGACCGGCTGGTCCTGGCGGGGAGACAGGAAACTTCCCGGGCAGGCGGCAGGTAGAGGAGCCGCGTCCTCTTCCTCCGGCCGCCGTCCTGTCCTGTCCTGTCCCGTCCCGTCCCGTCTCGTCTCGGCCGCCGCCTGCGGCTAGATCTGCCTACCGCCCAGCTAGCCCCGCCGGGCTCGTCCCGGCCGCCCCTCAGGGCTCCGGCTGACGCCCCCGCAGCCGCCCCGCGGGCGAGGGGGCCGCCCCGGCTCCCGCCCTCCGCCCTCCTCCGCCTGTTCTCGGCCGCGTCCCGTGGGGAGCGGCGGGAAATGGGGGGGTCGTTTCCATGGAGACGGGGCAGCAGCTGGGAGGTTTCGGAGTGAAACTTTGCCGCGGGCGGGCGGCGGGGGCCGTGCGGGGGGCCGCCGAGGGGAGCCGGTGGGGCGGCCGTGAGGGCGGGGGTCCCGCTCGGGGCGGCGCCGGGGGCGACCGGCGCCCGGGCACCTCGCTGAGGAGCCGGCAAAGTTTTGCGCCGCGGAGCCGCCGCGCGCCCACGCTTCCCCCCCCCCTCCCCCGGCGGCTGCCTGACGGCCGTTCCCCCTCCGCGGCTCCCGGAGCCCGCTGCTATGGCACCCGCCCGTCGCCGCGGGGCGAGCAGGGGGAGGCTGCCTCCGGCTGGCCGTGAGGCGGCAGCGGCGGCGGCGGGGGGGCGCGCAGTCCCCGGTCGGCGGGCGTCCTCCTCCGGCGGGCAGTGACCGCCCCGGCCCCGCTCCCTGCCTGCTCGCCATGCCTCCCCCCGCCCGCCTCTCGCCGAGGACGGTGCCGGGGAAGGGCGAGGGGAGCCGCCGCCCTGTCACTCCCTGAGCCAGCCGCCGCCTCACCGGAGAAGCCCCATGTCCTCCGGGCGCCGCGCAGCCCCGCAGCTCGCTGCGCCGTGAGGGCGGCGGACGCCTCGCACCTCCCCACAGGTAAGCGGCGGGCCGGGGGCGGGGGGCGGGTGCGCGTGTGGCGGGGGTCTCCCCTTCGCCCTCAAACTTCAACCCGCCCGCAGCCGTTGTCCCTCCCCGGGAGCGGCGGGGCCGGGCCGGGGCCGTTCCTGCTGGTGGCGGCGGCGGCGGCGGGGGGAGGGGGGGGGGACGGGGAGACGCGCCCTTGCCCTCGGCGGCGAGGGGCAGGGTGGGAGCGGGGACGGGTAGGTGGGTTTTTCGCTGCCAGAAATGGACTTTCCGCTTCCCGAGCGGAGCGGGCTGGCGTGCCGGCGGCCGCCGCGCGCCGTGCAGCTGCTACACACCCTCTTTTGTCTGCGCTCGGGTCCGAAATACTTCACGTGCTGCCATCGCCTGCCCCGCCGGTCGGGAGCCCTGCCCTGCCCTGCCCTGCCCTGCCGAGCGGCTGCCCCCGGGCTTCGCCCCCCTCGCCGCTCCCTCCCCGGCAAGTTTCCCCTTTGCCTTTATTTTCACCGAAGTTGGGTTTTCCTTCACCTTTGTTTGAGGGAAAAATGGTGGTGTGGTGGTGATCTGGAAGGATGAGAGGCAGATGGGGAAGACAAGGGGGTTGCCCTACTCCCTTGCGTGCAAACGTAACTCACTGCTCGATAAATCGCTGATCGGGTAGACGTAAGCTTACGAGTGAGGCAGACTTTGAAACAAAAGTACCGCAAACAGCTTGGGTGCGTGGTAGATGCTCCTCATATCTCATTAACGTAACCATTGTTAGTGTTTGCGCTTGAATTCAATACGCGTGCAGCTGTTCTGCAGATCTGGAATTGCGATAGCTGTATCTACTTGACACTTAAGACTAATTGTCATTAACCACTGCTAGTCTATTTTATTTTGTGCGGTGGTTATGAAAAATAAAACGGGTTTTACTGTTTAAAGGCAAAAGTATCCCAGCAAAAGTAGTCCTTTACTGTAGCCTTCTGTCTTAACATGAACTACAAAATAACCTGTAGCAAGGTAGTGGACTTCCGCTTCATAATGCTTTTAGGACACGAGGACTATATTGTTCAATAAAATTCTGTCAGCAAAGGTTGCTTACCCTGGTGCTAGATCAATACACTAGCAACTATTCTTTTTCTGTAAGTAGATGGTGCTTCCAATCCATGTGATGGAAATGAAGTAAGTGTCCAGATAAGGAAAAAATGGACTGTTTCTTTCTTAGTTGTTTCTGTGCTGCTTTGCAGACAGTGGGGGGCGAAAAGCCCATTTAAAACAGAAAATTATATTTCCATTGAATGTAACTTAAATTACTTGATAATGAAGCCAAAGGGTCTTTCAAGTTTGGAACATTTAATGTACCTCTTGTGTTGCCAGCAAATGTACCTCTAGCAAAATACTTGTTAGAAGATAATTATAAGACAATTTTTAGTAATTTGAAACATGAGTAACAATTAGATTTTTGTACTGAGCACAGAAGAACACCCTCATGGAAAAAGATATGCGGTACTTAAATAGTAATTTGGAAAACAAAATCATATATAATTTATATTTTATTGGCATAGAGACATATTTTATTTGTGTTGCTCCTTTTTTGGATTGCAACAATGATCCATGTGAAAGTTGGAGTACTGATGCAAGAGTTCAGCATACTATAATTATTTTATTCCATGTACAGAAATGGTTTTGCCCAATACAACCTTGCTGGAATTGGAACAGAGCTTCATTTTTATGGAAGCTCTGTAATCAGATTATAAAAGGTGGGCTGTCTGAATTTAATCCTGTGAAGTATGGACTAAGCAACCCCTGCTTTGACAAAGCACTGAAATGTATGCTGACCTTCAAGCAGGTAAGTAGTTCCGACCTCCATTGCTAATGATGACCTAGGGTGCGAGCTCGTTGCACGTAGCAATAGGTCCAGTAACTTCAGTGAAACTGTTCACTGGTTTAACTGCGTTGCTGGACCTTTCCTGGACCAAGCCCTCTTTTAACGTGTTCTTCTTCTGTTTCTTTGAATGCTGGGCATGTGACACAAAAGACCTGTGCTATAAGCAGGTGCTCACCTCAGCCACATCTCATGGGTTGTATGTTGTTGATTGACTCGTACCTCTCCCCGGGCAAAAGGGGAAAATGGAAAGTGAAAATTGGTTAAGGAGTAAGGTACGTGTATGGAACAGCAGGGGGAGACTGCTGCTACTTGTGCCTTGTTCAGTGTATTTTAGGAGCCAAAAATCTGAAATGCTGAAAATCAGCGAAAACTCCCACTAAGATTACTGAAACCAGACAAGGATATGATATAAAAAAATATGAAAACTAAAGGTTGCTGTCATGAATAGTTTCCTATTATTTTTATACAGAAGAATGCTGTCAGTCTTGTCTATGATAGTGGTAGAGAATGTAGCGGAAATAAGAGGAACTTGATATCCTAGCTAGCGATGATGCCTCCATTTGATTTGGTGCCATTATGCTTTATAAACAAATCAATTACTTTTAGTCTACATGTTTGATCTTGTGATATGGGAACAAAGGGGAAATTGTGAATCATTTTCTAGTGTGCAAGATTAGAGACTAAAAGTAGGATTAACTTGTGAAAACATAGGTATCTTGTGCCACTTTAGGCACTAAGGTATTTCAGACCTCTGTATGGGGCGGGGGGGGTGGGGTGGGGTGGGGGGCAAACAGGCCCTAAGGAGAACCTGAACACTAGAAAGGCAGCCGAAGACCAGGTAGAATATCCTTTTAGATAATGTTTGTACTACAGCTCTACATAAAAGCCTTTAAGAGGACTTGAATCTGTTCTCCGAAACCTTGTCGTTAAGATTTCTGATGCTGCAGTATGATGGATGTGGGAAGACATCCCAAATATGACCTTACTATCAGAATTTAGGGAGGTCCATTCTTGATGCCTGTTTACCAGCAGAATCTTTGTATTACTGCTAACTGGTGACTGCCTTTGAGTAACTCAAAGATACTCATCAATAGTTTTAAGAATTAGAAATCTTAGAGAAGTTTGATACATATTTTGAAACACAGACCTGGGTACACTCTCAAAGCCCCCTAGAAATAAAAGGAAACTGCAGACAGTGCTTGAGTTAGTGCTTTAGTCTTAGTTAGTACTTTAGCTTTAAATAAAAATATTGTAAGGAAAAATTTGTTTTTCTTCTTTACTGGGTAACTCATAACCTACACAATCTGTGGGTAGTTAGGTTCTTAATAAGTGGACAGTTGATTGCATGGAAAGGTGAAATGCTGACAGTATCAGTGAATTAAGCTACTGAACAGATGTTTAGCACAGCTGTTATCCTACCCACTAGTTTTACTAGCTCTTGGGTGTCCACCTTTTGTGGAGTTTGTGAGAATAAATGCTGTTCTAAACTTCCGTATTGGGACTTTGGTCTAACTGTACAGCAAGAAGTCATTACTCTATTCCACTGTTAACCATTTCCACATAACATGATTCAGTACCGAGTGTATATATGTAACTGCTTTTCATGTAGGTGAATCTTGTCAGGAGCAGCTCAAGTGGACCTGATGACTGAACTTACTACTGAAATATTCAGATTATACTGGTCACTTAGTATAAATGAAAATACGTTCTTCTTCCTGAACTTTATTACAGGATCAGTGATTTTAAACTTCATGATTTTGCCTAGGTGATTTTTCTTAAAAAGAAGGGTTGGTGTGGTGTTTTTTTTTTTTTTTTTTTTTTTTTTTTTTGCACAGCTAGCCAAATGAGATGGATATCCTGTAATACAGAGCTACTTGAAGCCTTTTTGTCTGCAGCAGTAACAGAACATGTTTGTATCACTCAGTTTTCTTATTTTGGTCTTTTGGTGACAGAAATATTACAAAGAGCGCTTGGTTGTTTTTAAAAAAGATTCAGTAACTGGAAGACCTGAGAAAGAAGGATGTTTTTCCTCAGTCATCACCTCTGTTCTGTTTCATGTTGGGGAAAGTTATTGTTCTTTTTTCTCCATGTTTCAGTAGCTAAAAAAGTGTGACAGGGAGGTGCAGGGCTACCTCACCAAAACTGGGCATCTGAGGAACATTGTTAGTGAGATATAATGATGTAGCAGAGATTTTCAGGAAAACGGACTTGTGGAAAATGAAGCAATGATCTACCTTTTTGTGTATAAACTCTGAAAAGTCTTAGGAAGACTGTAAGACAGTTGTCACTTTATTCTCTTGTGTCCATTTATAGCAACATCTTGTTATTATTTATATCCCACTGGAATTTTAGTCAATTGTTGCTTTTGTTGGAAGTGTGACCATTTTCTTCCAATTAAAATATGTAGAAACAAAGGACATTTTTCTACATTGCTTTTTAATTCTACCCCACTGAGCTAAATGATGAAACTCTTACTGAATTGGAGAAACTAGGATTTTGTAGCTGCAATGAAATATGCTGTAGATACATACAGTAACCAAACAGATTTTAAAAATCACAAGAGATGTAAAATACAGCATAGGTTACTTTTCAAACCAACTAACTTACAGACAAAGAACTAGAGAGAAAGAGGAAGACTGTCTTTTTATGTGAATTTGTTTTTTCTTTGCTGTTTCACAGAGACAGTTGGACTGAGTATCCCAGTGCTAGGGTTTTAAAACCCATCAATAAAAACTGCTAAAATTTGAACATGTGTTAAAACTGCATACTTCTGTAATTCACTCTGGCTGTAAAATGGGAAAGACATTTTCAATGAAGCATTGATACCATTGGGTGCTAATACCCTATGAGTTCTGACAGTTGGTTTGTGCTTTGATGCCTGTGACCTATGCTGGGACCTGTAGCATTAGCTCAGAGAGTGGATATGTAATGAAAAAAAGCTTTTTAGAGCTTTCCAATGATAGTCACATTGCTTGCTTCCCATAAAGGGGGGAATTCCAAAAGTAATTTTAATTTTTGTTGATGTAAACC
Organism: Astur gentilis; assembly: GCF_929443795.1. Taxonomy (NCBI): domain Eukaryota; kingdom Metazoa; phylum Chordata; class Aves; order Accipitriformes; family Accipitridae; genus Astur; species Astur gentilis. Next base: position 23,042,535 of record NC_064884.1, read on the forward strand.
ACCATCAAAACAGATTAATTAGGAGGCAGTTAAAAACTTCACTTACTATAATGAATTTGGTGTGACAGTGGTAACAACAATAGAATTTGATTTTTTTTTTTTGTTGTTGTTTTCACATTCTCCATCTGAATGTGTCTGAATAAATGGCTCTGCTTATCTGTAATCAGTTGCCTATTGAAGAACAAGTGTGTATCTAATTAATTTTATCACTTATATTTTGCTATGTATTAAATGAAAAAAAAGTGCCATTACTTGTCCATCCATCTAGTTGCATATGTAAAATTGCAGCTCAAAGCACTGGAGTTTTCTCTCTCTCCTTTGTGTAATTCAAAGTAATAAAGGTATATCACATATTAAAATACACAGGAAATATACAAAAAAGGTATGTTGTAATTGAAAGAAGTTCCACTTACTCAGTTTTTGTTTGCCATTACTGAAAAGCTTCTACTTATGATTTGTTAGGATCCAGTGTGAGAGAAACTACAGATAAATGATTAGCTCCGAGTTGTTAGGATATTAAACCATTTTTCTCTGTACTGGAAAACTCATAATCAAGAATTATGTTGTATTGGTAGTGCTTGCCCTTCTTCATACAAGTTGGCAGGATTGTCAAGGAAGCATATTCTAGCCTAGCAATTGACTTGATCCCATTACCTATATTTTTAGTTACATTCCTCTCTCTGCACAGACACTGTCTATCACTCTTGCTCAAATACGAAATTTGACATGTATTGACATTGTAATGAGATGTACATTTAATGTATTCCTTCATGAAGAGGGATGAGAGCAGCATCATGTCTTGGGGCAGCATTTTGCTGCAGCAGACAAGCTTTCCTAAGGAAGTATTCCTTGGAGCACGCAAGGTGTACATAACTTAGTTGCTTTAGCTTCTCTCTTTTGCATGATCTTGTGCTAGATGGACTTGATGCATAAGGTATAAGGCAGCCTGCTGAACTCCGAAAAAAGAGATGCACCATGGAACTATGCTGTTCTGGAGACATGGATGTCATGGTGGGGTTGTTGGAGGTCAACTGAATAAACCTGATACAGTGTCTGAGACTTGGCAGGTGTGTACTTCTTACTATAAATTACTGTGTATTTAACAGTTGGCTTGTTTCACCTTGTATGACTACATTTCTGTAGGAAGGAGAAGTTAAATGACAGCTAACAGACAAAAAAGAATGAGGAAGAAAGCAGGGGAGAAAGGAAAGTGGAAAAAAGAGTAAGTGACAAAAGAGAAATATTGAAGAAAGAAAAAACAAGGCAGAAAAAGGATGAGATACAGTAAGTTGCATTTTTAAGGATGAATGATGCTACATTCAGTATTATAAACAGAAATAAACTCAAATAATGAATAGAATAGTAAGACCAAAAGATATGGTGGTATTTCTTTTTTGAAGCATTCTCATCTTTTTTGGTCTGGAAAATGAAGAGCTTGATTCTTGTCTCTCTGAGATGCATTTTAAATGATTTGTCTTTGTTGTGTATCAAAGTACAATGCTCTGCAAAAATGATGTTAAACACTTCTTACACAAGATACACTGTAAGCAAATCAGTTCAAACAGACATATAAAAGGAAAGGGAGCTATGGCCTATAGTTTGCTTACGAAGATAAAAACTGCATTTTTAAGTACTTGCAAGTTAGGTGAACTTGTTTCCTTTGCAAACAGACTAATGCTCTGAACCCAAAAGTTAGCCCCATGCAGATCTATGTAATCTGTCATTGTCTCGCAGAAGACTAGTGAGTATAATAAGTGCAATGGGGACTTCCTTCAAAGTGGTGGATAATTAAGTGGTATTTATCAAGTGAATACTTAGCTATCATACTTGCACAGATTTTTCTTTCTGATATGTTTTCCCTATGTTTGTGTTAGGAAACTAATGAGGCAAAGACCTGTTCTCTGGCCATGAGGCCAGCCAGGGTGGTCTGGCTATGTGCAGGTGTTAAACCGTCTTCGAGATGGTTGCATCCAAACTGCCTGCTTGGAATTAGCTTCTGGACTGAACTAGCTAAATGCCCGAGAGGGTGCTAACTGACCTCGGCCACAAATGCCCCTGGCATCCTTCTGGTAGCGTGAGAGACATGGTGGAGTCCCACCACCTGGGCCCATGCCTGGGCACAGCAGCTGGTACTGGGTACTATAGATCCATTACTTGCTAAATTGTTTTTCCATCTCATCCCAAACAATCTTATAACAACAATCCTAACACACATGGATTTGAAATAGGAGTAAGATATTAAAAGTTATCTTTGGAGGCCACTGACTGCTAATGACATTAAAAGAAATCTGCTGTCAGTTTGCTGTCACAGTAGTAACCTTGGTATTATGGAAACTGGAATTTGGAACATGATGTTTGGATACACAAAATATGTGGAATTGGTGGAACATACTGGGACACTGTACTCCCAAATGGATTACAAGGGATTTACCAAACAAGCACAAAGTTGCACACGAAATAAATCTCTAGCTGGAAGTTCCTTAATGTCACAATTATTGGCCTGGTAATAATAGCCTGGTACAAAAATGGCTAGCAAATATTTATAATAAACATCCAGAGTTTGAACGGACTCTTCTTGGGAAGTAATGGCTTGGCTATTAATACAGTTTATAGACTTTAGAGCAGTAGAATCACTTTGCATTAATTCGTTGCCAAAGTGCTTTCCCCAAACCCCTCTCATGACCCCTGTGAAGTATTTGCTTTGCTGTTTGCCAGGAAGAAATTTCTTTTCAAATTACTTTGCAGACGCCTATTCTGAATTTATTGCCATTCTTTTTCTAATTCAATTTTATTCTCCTAGAACATGGCCTCCTTAACTGGTGCTGGTGGTGGAATATCTGCAAGCTCCTACATACGTTGCTGGAATATAGTTCAATAGTCTATATTATATTAGAAGGACACAAGTCACTGTTTTCCAGTCCAAGCTTGCAAACAATATGCATACCAATGAAATTACACACAGAAGCGTTTACTGGTTAAGGACAAGCAATGTCGTGTTTTGCAGAACTTCGGTTTGTCATTTTTCATTGTCCTATTGGCTGTATAGTTGAAATGGTAATGGAAAACAGGTTATAGCTGAGACTCTGGTTCTTTTTTATTGTAGTTCTTAATGTTGTGAATTTTTTCATTCAGTTAGATTTATCCCCAACCCCCCCCCCCCCCCGGAATTTGGAGATTATGCATCGATGGCATTGTATACATTATGCAATTACTGTAAAAGAGGTAATGCTGTCACAGAGTCAGAATTAGACTATGAGAGGATGGGCCCAGATGAAGTAATACAGCTTTCTGATAATGCTTTCTAGATAATTTTACCAATGTATTCTTGTTCTGCCTTCACAGCATACAAGTGCAGTATTATCATTGTGCTTGGTAACATGACTTCATGACATGTGAAGTTAATTGCTTTTCCTACTTTCTCCAAAGAATTTTGGGAATACTTAATCTTTGGTTTTATGACCATTTTTGTCAGTGTGCATGTTACTAGGTATTTACCCTGTGTTAGGGAAGGCAACGTCCAAAGGGAGAACCTGGAGCAGAAAATGGTCTGTGTGATCCTTAGTTTCTGCAGTCCTTCTTTCCAGAGTCTAGACCTAGTCTCAGGCAAAACTCTTTATCTCTTATACAGAATATTCTAATTGTTCCTAGACACAGTTTCATTCTGAATAAGGCTTATCATCTGTGGTTTTCAGGTTTGAGTTTAGGAGGTAATTTTCAGCCCAGAATATTGAGTGCTTTGGAAATAGGTCTAACACATGGCTTAAAACTTGAGAAGCCAGTATCAGCATCACCCGCAGGTTAAATATGCTTTTGTTAAACCTTGTGGCTGAAGAGGTGGACTTTAGAATTCAGTTCCAAGCTTTTCTTCCTAATCTAGTTATTCTCGCTTTACAGTTGAAGAAGCATCTACTGGGGGAAATGGGGAGGAAAAAGAAAAGAAAGAAGGTCCACTACAGCAAGCTATGAATTCATGGGTGGGGGGGGAGAGAGAGAGAGAGGCTGGTTAAACCAGTCTGGAATAGAGATGGCCCACGGAGAGGGTGCTGATCTTATGGAAATTTGGATTGGAAGATTTTTCTGATGAGTCATTTGCTCTGGAATTAGTTGAGGATGTTGCCTTTCAACAGTGAGACTGTGTCTGGGAATACCCGTATTCCCAAGAGCATGTGGCTAAAACTCTTCTAATATTCAGGAGCTTGGGGCTTCTTAGGTTAGACCTGGTGCTTGGAGGTGTGGTAATGTTTATTGCGTGGATTCTGTTATTGCTTTATATTAATAATCTTCTTGTGTTGTGCCTAACTGCCTGCATTTGATTCAGTTGCACATATTCAGCAGCTCTGTGCTGTACAGAAAACTCATGGAAACTGTCAGTTTACACTTTCGTAAAAAATTGTAGGCAAGCACAGTTCACTCCCTGATAACTGCAGGACTGTGTATATAATGATATTGTGAAGGCAGAATGTGGATAGAAAGGAAGATAGCTCAGTAATACAGCAGCAACCACAGACATTGATTATTCTATAGGGGCAAGACTGTATTTTTGCAAATAATGTCTTAGCCAAGTAGTAGGGAGACTCTTAATCTGAATAACTGGAAGTATGAGAAGTGGATCTTATCATGTAATGTGACTAGAAGTACGTGTGGTGTTAATACCATAACACTGTTTTCCTTCTTGTCTTTCAGTAAATCCACAAGGAATGATGAGACCAGGCTTTGGCATTTGCCATGATTAGCAATTTAGAAGAGAAAACATATTGTAGGGTTAACACTCAGGTCTTCAGCAGTGACAGCAGAAACTTTGACATACAGCAGTAAAAGGGCCCTAGAAAAGGGGTCTGATCTGCTTTTGTGCCTCCTGTTCTCCAGAAGTTTGTAGCTTTTGAACTGTTTGCAAACACTCAACTTAAAAGCTTTTCTAGCAACAACTGCATTGCACTGAAAGATTGCCCTTAGCATGGTCATGTGCATGTTTGTACTGCTTCCTGTCTGCCTTTTGACCATACTTCTGCCTTTTAGACTGTGATGTACTTGGCAATGTGCTGTGGGTAGTGTGTCCTGGGGGTATGTTCCAGCTGAGCTCCAGCCCACCTATGCTGGTTCACAGTATGGAAGGTAGACAGAGGAGGAAGGGGTATTCAGAGCAGTAGTTGAGATGAGCACTAAGTTCAGGTTTTCAAGATTCTTCTTCAAGATCTTCAGGCAGTTTGTTTTCAAAAGCTGAGGTTTTGAGCATGTAAACACATGGATCTTGAAGTTAAGGTGCTGGGCAGTTTTCTACAATTCCTTTGCCTAAAATCCCATCTTGATAGGAAATTATCTTCTCAAATGGGAACATGAATGAGATGAACGAGACAGAAAATGTCTAGAGATCCTACTTGATTACTGTTTTATATGCAGTGAGGTTTTCCTGGAAAAAAAAAAAAAAACGAATTTGAGATTTGGTCAAAAAAATAGAAATGGTTTAAAAAGCATTTAAAATCACTTTCACATACATCATGTGTAAAACCATGTGGCTGTGATTAAACAAGCTCATTGTGTGCAAAAGCGAGAGGATGACTGTTGCTGAATATAACTTGCTTTACACAGATTTTTCAGAAGAACCATCAGTCATAATGATCAAACTGTAAAAACAGAAAATATGAGCCACAGCAGAGATCTGAAAAACAGCCAGAGAAACCATCCTGGATTTTATCAAAACCCAAAAGATTGTACGACTTCTTGTCATGGCTTTGAGAGAATGATAGAATTGAAGCTGATGAATGGCTTGTGTTAATCATTTTATATTTGGCTTGTGTTTTAGTTTTCAGGATACTCTATTGTAAAATTTTTTTATTGCTCATTCTCAGTATGGGTTTTGTTTGTTTTTGCTGCGTATTTATAGCACAGCAACTCTCTCCATTCTGTCTGGATAGTTCATGAAGAGGGAGCATGAAAAAAGCAAGTCTATGTTGCCAAGCTAGTATTGCATTATTTGAATGTTTATCTGAATCTACTATGAATCTTTTGGCTGATCTGACAGTAATTTCTGTTTTTCTCAAGTAAACCTATCTTTTCCATATATATATATATATATATATATAAAAATAAATACAATCCTGGGAGGAGAGTAGCGAGTTTATGGAACTATTTCCCTTCTTTTTGTGGAAAAAAAATAAAATCAGGTAGTGGATTTGCCTCATATGGAGGCTTGTAGGTCCTAGTTTTGTTGTGTGCTTCAAAGAACAGCAGTAGAAGCACCTTAATGATGTAGCCCTGCTTTATGATGTGAACCCAAGCCACCCCTGTATTGCATAGATACAGACAAGATACCAGAGTGTAGTACAACATGTAAGAATCTTGTGGACGTGATGTTATGTGAAAGGTTTGATAACAGCTGACTTACTCCATTCCTCTCTGAAATAGTACTTTAAATCCTTCAGTTTTTTTGTGTCTCTGCAATGCTCTCTCCTCTCTTTATTTGTATTGTAGGATATCCATCCTCTCCTGCTTTGCTTTACTTCTCCCCTTTTGCTTTTTTTCCTACATCAGGAATGTAGGAAATGCTTTGGGAAGCAAATGGTATTTAGATTTGCTTATATCTAGGGCACACACAGCCAGGAACTGCATACGGGACCACTGAACAACTTCTACAAAGTTAATTTTTAGAGCTGTATAAATTACACAGGTCAGCAAAGACGTAAGAATTTGGATTCTGCTATCGTTACTCACATTTCACATCAATATAAATCCTTGATTTTAATGGATGTTTTCATACAAGTCACAAAACTGGTGGAGTGTTAGATGTTACAGACTGAGAATGGGATGATGCAAGTCAAAAATTGTCATCTCCTGCTGTGATCTCAAGAACACTGTAAAAAGATCGAATTATTCTTGTTTGCTTACTGTTGCTCTGGTAGCGTGGTGAGATCCTCACCATGCGAAATCAAGGCAGAATTCCTATGTATTTCAACAAGGTTAGGATTTCATTCAATATGTTAGCTAGTCATGGACCTAGTGCTGGTTCTTACATAGCCCAAAAATCTCAAAGATGTTTTCTGTGAATCATGCCTTTATTACACAAGCAAGCCAAAACAGCTCTCAGGAGCTGGAAGGGGTTTAGTTCAAAGCCATGACAATCAGTTTAAGCTAATAAGCTGCCATCCTGGAAATCCCCAAAGCCTTCCAGAATGTGTTTTCTGTGAAGAAGGGTTCCTAGTTTATCTAAGTCATGTTAAGGTGGTATTTTTGTTGTTTTAACATCCCTAAACATATGCTTTTATCAGCTGGATTTTAAAATGTCTGTCTTCTAAATTTCTAAATGATATCTCTAACATGCCTGAGTAGAATGAACTTTGAAAGTAGAAGAGATTTTCTTCCATCTAATTTCTTTGATTATAATAGAATATTATGAAAGCATATGGTAGGTTAATTAAGTTAATCAAGATATGGAGTAGATGTTCAGTTTTCTTATTAGTGATATTCAAACTCTTCATGGAAACATAATGGAGAAGATGTCTCTGCCAGTCCAGGAGATGCACTTTTTAGAGAACTTCTAGAAATGCCTTAACACAGATATGAAAGACTTTCTGAGGCCAGTAAATCTCAGGATGTCAGATGTTCATTCTGCAAAAAGCTGGCCATTCATGAAAGCCCATATCCCTCACTGCAAAAACAGTATTAAAATCTCAGTAACCTTTACGTCCCAGCGTGCTTGAGCAGTAAGATTGGAATTGTAGGAAAGGTTATATAAATGTGCTGAGAATTTACTTTCTTCTGGTTCTGCAGTCCCATCTGCTGGGGTGGGAAACTCTGTATTTTCTGCCTCTTACTATGATCTGACTTGCTGCTTTGTATGACATAAGGCTGTGAGAGTAAGAGGTCTGTGCCTAATAAGGCTCCTTTCAGAATACACTCTGATAGCTGTTAGCTGCATTTTGGAGAAAACTTACTAAGTTCTTTCATCTGCTCAGTAGTGTTCATTGATCCAGAAAAAACCTCCCTCCCAGGTTCAGATGTGAAAAGAAGCAGCTGAGTGTGCATGCTTCCATTGGCATAGAGTCACTGGGGACTGAACTGCCAGGCTGAGGTCTTCATTGTCTCTGCCATAGGTCAGAGTTTCAGCAGCTGCCAAGGCAAATTTGGGCTTGCTGCGAATTTTGGTGCTTGTGATTCATTAGGCTTAAAGTGTCTCATATGAAATGCTGTAAGAACAGCCAGTTGCTTAAGCAGTGTAAAATCTGTTGCATTCCTGTGCTGGACAGTTTGTACCATTAATGTAATTGAAACATCAGTATTAAATTTGTAGTGCATTTCTGAGCTGTTTTAAATGCAGAGTTGTACACCTAAAGTTTATACAACAGTATCTAGAAATAATGTATTCAAATGGTAATGGTCTTGCTGTAGAAGCACAGGCATAAGAATCTGATGATGAGGGTTTTGCCAGAGGTAGTCTGTGACTTTGGAGAACTTGCCTGACCCTGCCTTCCTGGAAATGCATAGGCACCTTGTTCCCATGTTATTTTTATCCCTTTGGAGAATATGATTTTTAGTGTCTTCCTTCAGTTTGCCTATCTGCAAAATGGGGATATTTCTATAGGTGGCTTAACACTCATAAATACACATGAGGAATTTTTGAGATATTTGAATGAAAGGTGCTATGCAAAATCAAATCAGTATTATATACCCAGAGTGAAAAGAGCTCTGTGAATATTGGTGCCTGAGCAGAATCATTAATGGTAGAAGACATCTTAATGCACCAAAATGTATTGGAAATTAAAATATTGAAACTGAAAATAACAATTGAAATTGGAAACATTTCTAACAGTGAGAAAAATTAATTCTTAAAGTATCTGCTAAGAGCTGAGTTGTCTCAAAATCAACACTATCTTTCTGAAATGTCTAACTCGAGGACTTACAGGCTTGATAGAGAAATCAGAAGTCAGTTTCCTGGGTTATGTATGCAGCATGCAGACAACAACTATCTTTTCTGGCCTAAAATATCCATGCATATATATATTTTTTTGGTGGAACAGTCATATGTTTTTGGCTAAATAGTGCTTTTCTCTAGAGGGATTTAAATTCCATCAAAGCTATTACTTTAAAATGTATAATGTAAGCTCGTTATTTAGACAAACATAATGGCCTAGATGTTTATTTTAGGCAACTCTCTCCAGCTGTATTGATAAATAGAGAGATTGGATGTGGTACTCCAGCATGTAGCTCCTTCGATAAAGTTTAGATTGCACGTGCTCGGTGTAGTGAATAGAACAAACGTGTCTAAGTAGGAGTAAAATTCTGCAGACACACCATGCCTTTAATGCATTATTTGTGTGTGGCAAAAGTAGGGTTGGTATTGGTAAGCCTGCCTAGCAAAATTCAGTACCTTGTGATGATGCCCGAGCTAATATGGGCACCAGACATGAGATGGCTGTTACATGTGTGCTCTAGATGAGCTGGTCCAGATATCTCCATGTAGGACTGGGTTATTTACACAAAACGTGTGAATTCAGGAGCGGTTGTCACACTGCGAGTTGTAAGGAACGAGGTTTAATGTACAATACTGCATACAAGCAATTTGGTAATACTCTTGATGGCTTCAACAAAGACTTGAAATCATGTGTCTTATATGGCACACATGACTAGATCATTTCAGCACTTTCTGAACTGTTCCTAAGTTGAAAAAACAGTCTTTTGTCTTCCTTTGCAGTTTATAGGAAAATAAACTGCAAAGGAAGACAAAAGACTGATCTAACTTTGGAGTTAGCAGTGGAGGTCTCTTCCAGCCTAAATTATTCTATAGTTCTGTGATTTAAGAATAAGTGGTTTTGCTTTGTATGTGTGTAAGAATGAGTCTGCACACTTCAGGGCCAAGTAGCTGGGACAGATATATATACTTGGAGGCATTCCAGATGTGGAGGAGTCTGTAGACACCCTACTGGCTGTGGAGATGAGGTCCACTGTCCATATCATATTTCTCTGAAGGTTATGACTTTTGCCCTGCCTGAATTCCTGGTGGTGTGTTGGCTCAGCAGTTCACCAGGAAAGCCTGAGCCTTACTTCTCCTGGGAATTGAAGGAACAATAGCCCAAAGGTGGGTACTCCTCTTGTGTCTTAAAACCTCCTGTTAGTGGAATGTGATTTTTTTTCATGCACAGTGTTACCTAATATTGCCAGAAGTCCACCAGGGCTACCTTTCCAATAGATTGTGGACAGATGGAGCATCATGTGTGGTCTTTGTATTAATTCCATATGCTGGCTTGACTTCTCACTAGCAGGAGGTATCTGCCAGTAGGAGGCAATAGCTAACTGCTTGTCTTGTTTTGAAAAGAGTATTGGTCAGAAAAACAGTTGGTTACTAGTGCTGGGGCCATTCCATCACTAACTGCCAGGCTAGCTTTTAATGAAATAAATCTGTGATGAAATATTTAAGAGTTTGTTTTATCAGCACAGTATCATCAGAGATTCTGAGTGACAAGGTTCTGTACTTTCATGAAATTTTGGGGATGAGTCTGACTGGGGAGGCAGGGAGATGCCATGTCTGCTATAGGGCTAGATGGGAAGTTTGCCCTGGAGGGGGGATTCCACATGCAGGCCAGTCAGCGAGGAGGCTCTTTCCTTCCCAGAGGAGGCTCTTTCCTTCCCAGAGGAGGCTCTTTCCTTCCTGGGGGAAATTACCCTCTGAGCTGGCTAGCACCCCTGATAGCTCTGTGCCTGGAAGGGCACCCAAAGGAAGAAATGTCACTGTAAGAGGCTGCCTTTCTCCTGCCTGTGCTTCTTAGAGGCAGCTTCTGTTGGCTGAGTTGCAGTTAGCTTTGTCTCCTGGTAAGCCTCAGGTGTGGGATTTGGAGATTCTGTCCAAGGCACCGATGATGGATGATGGATCATATTTTTGGAAGAAGGGCATTATGACGTTCATGTGTTGTTCTTGATGAGGCATTGGACTGTTCCTGTTGGTAGACTTGGGAGAAGGAAGGTTAGACATGTCAGTTTTTCCCAAACAGAAACAGATGACAATGTGGTCTGGATAACTGTGAATGAAGTATTAATTTTAAACATACTTAATCCCTCTAGTATCTCACGCAAATACTATCTCAAATAAATACTTAGCTTAAGGAGAAATACATACTTTCATAAGCAAAATTACACTTTGGCTATTTTAACAAAGAATGTAAAAAATACAAGCCACAGTGTTTGCGAAGAAATTGGTTTGGCATGTTTATGGGATAATTAACCAGTTGAAAAAGTTTGCAGCTGCTGATAGTACTATGAAGGAGAATTACTGTGTTGCTTGCATGTTTGCAAGGTTAGAGCAAAGTGTGGGTAATATCTCTCACTTCATATTCATTCATGTCACAAAGCAACACATGATGTGGTAGTCTCAAAGAATCATTGAGAGTTTGCCTGTTAATTTCAGTGGGACCAGAATTTCAAATGCATACTTAAATAGCATGAATGATTTGTTCATTCTAAAATTCTCGCTTGCTACCCAAAACTCTCAGGGACTTCACCAAAGCCTTTGTGTTTGCAGAGAGTCTAGAGCGGGGCCTGAAGTCTGATTTTCACGATTTAACATGAGCAAACTTTGTTATTGTTCAGATTCATAACTCAATATGATTGAACAGTTCTTTTTCTGACATATCTTCTTTTAGAAGAAAAATAATTTATATGAGAAGGATTGACAGAATGTTATGTGAAACATTCAAAATTATCCCCATTCTTATTTAGGTGGGTTGGTTAATAATGGAGAACGTAGGTGTTAGTCTGCAAAATCTGTACTGTATAAAGAAAGGTTTTGATATCGTTTTTTCTTTAAATGGTATTTTACAATTTTGGGCAGAACAGATCATTGTTCTTTTTTTGTGTGTGTTTATCCTGTTCTTTCATGTTGTTGCAGAGTCTGAACAAAAATTGTCATTGCAAAACTGATGTCCCAGTTATATTATACCAACAGTCTGCTTAGAATTTGTATGTATGTAAGGAGTTGCAGGTTTTCAATTAACCAGTTAAAAATATGAATATCACCATTGCTATATATTCTTCCCCAATGTCATTTAGAAGTCAAGCAAACAGGTTTTAGTGAAGTACTCACAAAAACATCAGATGCAGGACTGCCCTGTTCCAATAAAAGCCCTAAGCCATTAAAATCTGGCAAACTTACAAACAAGAATTTACAAAGAAAATAACTGAACAGCTGGTTAACTTGGCAGCATTTTTAGCTGGACTTTGGAAAAGGAAACCATTGCCTTCACAATGATACAAAATATAATGTATCACAAAGTCAGACAGGAAGAGCCATTGAGAATGGTAATTTTATAATTTCTTGTGGTCTGTGGCAGAATCAGCTGGAACTGCTGGACCAGATACTGTCAAGCCATCATATTTCATTTTCATACCCAGCACATAGTTAAAAGACCAGTTCAGTTCTAACCGTTATAAATTGCAGGCTTAGATTATCTTTTAAAGCAAAATACTTGAAAATAATTTAGACCTACAGCTACCTAGTTGGTTCTAAATTTCATCTTTCCTGCAAACCAAAGGTGTCAGTGCAGTGTGAAGTACAAGAAAAATACTGAGGAAGCACAATGTCTTTGGTGAAAAATGTCAGCAGGTAGAAGACAAGAATTGCCAAAGAATGACAGATTTTCATAACCTTTTTTGGTGAACTATGGAGGTTTCATGCTCAGTTTGACTTTAACTGCAAAAGCCCTTCAACTGGAGTATATCTAACTAGTGATCAGTAACAATGGTTATATTTTAAATTGAGATGCTGATAGGGAAAGCAGCAGATTTTACAGAGAGGATATCAAACAGCTTTAATATGGAGACTTCCAAATTTTTCATAATAATTTAAAAATATACATTTGAGGTCTACTTTTATGTAGGTTTCCTGAAAATCTAAGAATAATGCACATAATTTAAATATTTTGACAATTGCATACTCTAGTCCTTCATATATCTGTTAGTGAATTACTAGGTTTTGCAGTCAGATACTTTGACCTAATACACTTTCCCAAAATTAAGTTAATGTCAAATCATTACAAAATAGTAAGTGGCCTGCAGTGGACCTTGCATAAAGATCTTCCCCTAAAACTGTTCATTTCGTATTCAACTTGATCGTATATGTTTATAAGGAATTAGTCTCTGTCAATCACACAGAGCCGTGCTGAAAGACAGCTCCCTCTGGATGAATGTGGAGAGGAAGCACTGGCTCTCAAAATGTGAGGACAGGCATAAGCACTAATTTTCTCTTGCTCTTTCTTTAGGATGCAGCTTCTTCAGACAAATGGCAAACCTTGATACCCCTGCATGAAGGGCAGGGATATTAGTTTTCATGAGCCCTTCAGCTAATAGCTAGCTGTTCAAAACAAAGTTGGTTGTGTGTACACATTGCAATGTCAGAAATTTTGTTATCTGCTTAACCAGCATCATGCCATCTGGAGAAAGTAGCACCTCTGCAGAAAGAAGTGGAAAAGTGATGTTGCATCCAAGGCAGTAGGATCTGCTTCTTTGCTTTCAAGGCCCAAGCTGGCACAGTTGCACAGTACTTTGTTTTGGATTTTGTTAGCTGTAGCTCAGAGTTCAGTTTACTTCATTGCACGGTGTAAGTGTGCCCAGCGGCTGCAATTCTGGCTGATAATGGAAGCGGAGAAGGCTCTTCATGGTCTGCACAAAAGATCTTGCACCCCTATTCAAAGGCCGGAAAACAAAGAGTATCCAATGATTGTTGTAAAAATGCTATTTATGTTGTAAAACCAAATATTTTGTAATATATGTTAGCTTTACAGATAAAGCTTCTGATTTTATCTGAAAGTAGTAATTTAGTCACTATTTTTTATTTATTGAGATCTTCACATTCACTGAATTTTAGTACATTTGTACTAATGTACATGTGTACAGCGTACATTAGTATAGGTACACTAAAGTACATTTTATTTATTTCCACTTCTGTAAAAGCTATACCACTGCACACTGATAGCATACATTAATTCAGTATGGCTTCTTTATGATTTAAAGGTACTAATGATTATGATTCATCCTTACCAAAAAATCTGTCCGGTGCTGCACTGAGTGAAACTCTTAAGGTCTGGGGACAAATGAGTGAGTCATGAAGTAAAAGAGAAGCAGGGAGAGCTAAGGAGAGCAATGAGAATCCAAAGTGAGCTAGTATTTTCATTAAGTCCTTGTTCTCCCTGTAATGTAATCTCCTTTTACTTGGTCATATTTTTTTACCTGTGGTCTACTTTGTAGTGCACACATGTAGTGGACTTCAGTGGTTGCTTTGTCTTAAGGCTGCTTTGGGTGAGGCCGTTACTGTCACTCTGAAACAGAAAGTGTTTCTGAAGGAAGATGAGGCAATGGTTCACTAGAAATGTCAGAGTATCTTTCTAATAGTCAGCATTTTAGAGTGACTTTGATAAAAACTAGCAGATGAGTTTTCCTGGTTCCTCTATAGAAGTGAGGAACTAACCAACCCTATTTCCAGGACCTGAACATGTATGCTAACATACTGACAAATAATCTACCAAAGAAAGACCAGGCTTTGTTTCAAGAGAAGGCTGGGAGCAAGCCAAAATAAGGCTTTTAGTGTACAGAAGCATATGACAAGCCTAGATTAAAAAGATATTCAGAGAAAATATTTTTCTCTATGGTCATACCATACTTAACTGCAGTCAGCTGGCTAAGCATGAAAATATACCACTGAATGCACCTTTCAATTAATTTTAGTATGAGGAAGAACTTCTCAGGATAGTTGATGTGCTGTAATAGAGAAAATCTAGAGGGAGTTCAGGGGAGCTACAAGAATACTACATTTGGTGGAAGCATATGCACAGATGTGCCTTCAGGAGGGAAGGAAGGGGCTTGTTCTCTGTAGTCACCAGTTAGGTGAGGTAAAGGCAATGGGGAGGTCATAGTTGTTTATTTGTTGGTGTGTTGTTTTTTTTTTGAAATTGAACATAATATGAAAACAAAAACTATAAAGAGGTGAGGAAAATTAGTGCATGTAAGGTGTAAGAAACAAATACTGCTCTTTGAGATGTGGACTACTGTGTTTTATAGCATGTGGTACTGAAAGGTCTTGGTTGGTGAAGGAGCTTGTAGGTGCTGTGGTCAACTGTGTGTGACCTGCTGCTAATAATTTAAGACCTGAACTATTTTCAGAAGTTAAAAATGGAAGAAACTTTACACAGCAGGACTACTTTTAAAAACAGTTTTCCAGCTTTTTGGCCATGTGTCTCCTATTA
Organism: Astur gentilis; assembly: GCF_929443795.1. Taxonomy (NCBI): domain Eukaryota; kingdom Metazoa; phylum Chordata; class Aves; order Accipitriformes; family Accipitridae; genus Astur; species Astur gentilis. The sequence continues at coordinate 23,057,756 of NC_064884.1, forward strand.
ATTCATTCTGACTGGTTAAAGTGTCAATCCTGAAAATAAACTAAAAGAAAAGCATAGAAAAATCATACAGCTTGTGTTGATAAGCAAAACCATATGAAATTACACATATGATTAGATCTTCTAGTTTCCATGGAATGACATAATTTTTCCCCACCTGCCAAACAACAAAGTGAAAAGCTGTAGTACTCTGGCCTCAGCTTTACAAATCCTTGCCAGTTCTAGCAGCTGTTAGTTGCATAAAAAATCACACTGATTTTAATGGAGGGAATTCCAGGATTTAGGTGCACTAAAGGTATTTTCTTTCAGAACAGATTCCACATCCAACTTGTAAGATTATAATGTTATTTTGCATACAAGGTGCAATAACTGAAGAATTTACTGTAAAAGTTTTGTGACCTTAAAGTGAAGAAGAAAGTGCAGGTAAGCAGATGTTTACAGATCAGGTTCTCTGTGGAAGTTTATGCTAAATTTGTAAACATAAAGCATACTTTTGTCACTTTAGAAATAATAATTTAAGTTCCCATAATTCCTGTGGGTACATTAAAATGAGTCTTTTACTTTTTAGGTTATGAAAAGATCAGCGTTTTTAAGTGCCACAGTAATTATCATCATATTGTTTAATAAGCCAATTTAATGCTGAAGCATGAATGTTTAAGAATGAATAACAAGACTGGATCTCTTAAGATTTGAGATGGACAGCCTGCAAAGACTCCTAAGCATATAAATAATAAACCATAGTAGCAATTATTTTGAAAAGGCAGCAAGGCACACATCAAGAATTACTGAGAAGGAAAAAAAATATAATTCTGAATCGCATATAACATTCTGATCCCATTTAAACTGATGGCACTTCCTGTTATTTGAACTTAAGATTTAACCTTTTGTCTTGTAATGTGCTTTCAGATCACATATGTGGGCATTCAGGTATCTAATTGATAAGACAAATGACTTGAAAATTATGCAGAGCATGGGGAAATATAGATGAAGGATAGACAGAACACTTGGAGAAGAAAGTTAACTCTAGAATTTTCTGGCTTCCATACCTCTTCCTCACTAAACTTTTTTCTCGGCTAAAGATTAGTGCATGTAACAGTCCTATAACTAGATGGCTAAACAAAGTGTGGGCTTATTTTCATCTTTATGGTATATCTTTACTTACCGCTGTCTTTCTGCTGGGATGGATAAGATGGATTGTTTTTGTATTCTATTCCAAAATCCTCAGCAGTCTTCCAGGAGCAGTGAGCTAAGACCTATCAGCATGGATTACATTTTTTTTAATGGGAGGTTGTAGTATGGGGCATGTAACAAAGACCTTGCTGTGACTTAAGAAACATTGATATGACTGTGGGATTGAAGGCCATCTATACATCAGCTTTAACCAAACAGTTAAGAGATGTTATAAGCAGCCCTTGCCTCCAGCAGCTCCAGAGCCTGGCAGTTCCTCCTGTGCAGTTGCTGGAGCCCAGCCTGGGCTGCTCTGCAACCTAGAGGTCTCCACCCCAGACTGATGGACACGGCTGCTGCTTTCCCATTTACAGGTTCAACCAGTAGCAAGGCTAAACATGTACCCCAGAGACACCCACAGAGAGAGGACGTCTGCATGGCTGGCTACGCAGACTGCCGTAGGCAAGGCACTTCCTTCAACAGCACCCACATGTAATGCTTCCAGGAGTGACATAACAGCCAACTCCCCTTCCTCCTGTTTGGCTGGTAAGGATTGATGTTCACTAGTGTGCGTGTTGGTGGATCCCCCAAGCACTGGTGCGGACCCTCTCTCTGCCCAGCACCCCTGCCCAGATCCCAGACCCCCGTACCCACCCCATGGGTCCAGCCTGCCACTCACTGACTAGTTCAACTTGAGGATTGTGAGTGAATATACAGGCACACCCCATGCACGCCCTGTTAGTTGCTTAATGGCCCATCAATTAGTAAGTGGAGGTCTTTGGCATTGTCTCTGTTTATCCCTTTCCTATCAGTTTGTGTCTCTGTGCTTTTCTTATTGCTTCCCTCTTTGTTTATTATCCCCTTTTGTATTGAAAAGGTTCTTGACTGGTGAAAGTTAATGAAGCAGATACTCTCACCTTCCACATGCCCTTACACAAACAGGCTTTGGTGTTGGTACAGGTGACAACTTCAGCTCAGTAACCTGTACTCAAACCTACCCAAAGGCTGTGGAGGCATCTGGCCGGCTAGACAGTGCTCTGGCCTCTGACCCCAGTTCAGTGGCAGGTTTAGCTGTGGTGGTTTAAGATGTTACTCCTGCAACTGTCCATTATTGTGGTTATCAAAGGCTTCCTCCATGGCTGAGCAGCAAGTGTGAACACATGACAACTCAGTTGCTACAGTTCATATTTTAGCATATAAACATGAATAATTATACTGAAGATTAACAAAGTGTTTGTATATTCCATTGCAACTTGCAGTAACTTTGGCCCTGGCACATCTGATTCTGCTGTTCTGCAAGGGCACTGCAAGCCTGAACTGAGAAGTTCTGGGGTTGGATGCAGCAGGGCAAAGCACTTAATCCACTGGACTTTGTGCATCAGGGCACTTCCCCTGCTAACACCACCCAACCTTGCTGAGCTGAAGCTGTCCCCGCTTAATTGATAAGAGCTCCAGTCACTGTTTTAGTAGCCTTGTGAAAATACCCTATCTATGTGTTTCTTAATCTTCATTAAAGTTTTATCTTGCTAGATTTAGGGGTTTTTTTAAATGTTTTTATTCTGTTTCCTGGGTCTCCACTTCCCTGTCATGCACAGATCAGAGTGCGGGAAACATTACAGTAGGTCAAAGAGCTGGTTGATGCCAGCGCCTAGCATTTTTGGCATAACAGATGTCTATCTCAGACCTTACAGTCCTTCCAGTAAAATTGACATCCTGAACAGTTCATCTCCTAAATAGGAAAAAAATGAGGAAGGTTGAATAAAGTGAATGAAGAAAGCCTGTAGTGCAGATAGGATGGAGAAGAGCTAGAGGCACACAGACCCAAGTACAGAGAAAGTTATGGGGAAAGGGGAGATGTGTAGAGCCCCAGCTTTCCTGCAAGGGAGAGCAAGGAAGCCTGGCAATATGATTTGAGGGATCTTTGGCAACCAAGTGAGAGACAGTCAGATACTGCCTGAGGAAGGAGAGGGGTGTTGGCAGGTCCTAATGAGAAAGTGGCACATAGGAAAGTTTAGGTTTGGGAGTGGAGTAAGGAGACGACTCCTTCTACAGAAGCACCAAAGACATTCGAAGGAAATGTTGAAAGTGTGCTAGTTATATGACCTGTTCTTAAGCCTCCTCAAGGATTTTCTATAATTTGTATTATACTATGTGTTAGAAAATGCATTTCTTAAGAAATCTAAAGGGCCAGCTTTTGCATCTATACCAACAGTAAATAAAATCTTACTCAAATGAGTAGCCCCAGTCAGTTCCACTTGAACTGTTTGTAATAGAAGTAGTAAGGTACTACTTGGCATCCGTAAGGGCCCCAGAACAATTTCTGTGTGCTACTGTAATACTCCTACATTGAACAGACTGTAGATCATAGCAGAATTTCTCCTGCAGCGTGGTGATATCCCAGATGAGTCACAACAGCAGCATCTAGCCCCAGCCAGCGAAGTACTGATTGTGGCAAAAATGGCTGCAAGTATAGGCGGCAAATCTCTATGCTATGTTCAAGAATATGGCTGAATTTCACTTCTATGTTGATGCTATGTCTGTATTAATATCTTTATTACAGGGAGAAGTTTTTTTTAGCCTCTCTTCCTTTTTTGGGTTAGGGTTCTTTTACCCAGTCTCAGCAGATAGCCTGAGAGAATGTATGTGGCCTGTAATGCAGCTGTGGATTTTTATGACAACAGGGCGGCAGATGTTCTGTATTTGAATTCATCTTCAGATGTTACTACTTTGATAAACATCATTCAAGGACTTTCTACTTTCTTGCCTAAGTGTTTTTCCATTTGGCATTTGTGCAGTGGAATGTTGAATTCTGAGACTATTGAAAATGATAAATCAGTTATGATGGCTTAATGACTAACACAGATGAATTGAATAATAAGTGACCAATGTAAACATTTGTGCGAAAGTAACTGTATATTTATATATTTCAAAAATTCCATGAACACCAGGAAAACTAATTTTTTGAGAGACAGATATTATCTCATTTTTTTCTACTTTTTAGGGCCTATCCAAGGCTAATGTATGGATGCTTTCTTCCTATGAGTAAAAGCTGCATACTAGGCTTTTTGTTTCTTCTGATTTCTTCTAATTTCTTCTTTTAGTTTCTTCCAATCAGGTATACTTATTCTTACATTGCAGAGATCTTACTTGATTTGTCATAGCACTCCCCACATTTACATGTGTATGAAACACCTTCTGCCTGAAGGAAACTGGATATCTCAAAAACTGCCACGGGTTTCCTATCAGGGAGTATAGGGAGCACACGATTCAGTTGGAGTCAGCGTGGAGGACCCAGACCCATCTGTGTGGAAGATCTGCTTCATAGCACAAGTGTACCTGTTTAAGACATCTGGCTGTTAAAATAACAGTTTGCCATGATTTAAGGAGTTACTTGGTGGAGGCATAACCAGCATGGAGAGAGACTTGATCTCTCCCCCAGTTCTGCCAACTGGAAGTCAGTCGACATGAGACTTGGCCATTGACTTTCAGCAGCAGTCCATTAAGGCCCTAAGAGATTTGGAGATCGGAACGTACTGTGGGATGAGGACAATAGGATTTGGCCTTGAGAAGTTAGAAAGTTAAGAATTTTGCTACAATATACAACAAAGAAATTTTATGTATGTGTCTTGGTTGGTTTGGGTTTTTTCCCTGTAATTTTTCCTCATAAACCTGTTTTCTAAAACTGTAATTATTTTTATTTTTAAAAGGTGATTCATTTGGCTGCTGAATTTCTGATTGTGACTTTTAGTATGTGATCTTTGGACTCCATGGAGAGTATAAGGGAGTGGGTCTGTGAACTTCTAAGACACTTATGGGAGATGACTGAGGAAAAAAAGTTCACATATATTAATTCTACAGGAGGTTGCACTGGAAACTTTTTAGGTGTCTACAAACATCAGAAGTTTGAAAATCACTGACTAGAATTGAATATTTTGCTAGCTGAATTACAGATGGTAAGGCTTGCCCTCTTCTTTGCTTTTAGTCTTTCCTAGGCACTTCGGCTCTGGAAACTGGAATTTGGTATTTCCCCTTTGGATGGTGGCATCATGCAGTTATCTTGAAGTCTTTTCCTGGAAGACATACACATTTTATTTTCCATTGCCAGTTTTATGGCTGGGTATTATGACCAGTGCAAATAATATTTGCAGTGCTTCTAGCTTAAATATGTATTATCTCTGTATTAAAGGAGACTACATGCATTAGAAATCAGTACCTAATGTAAGTTTCAAATGCTAGACTTCTGAGTGCTCCTGAAAATGTTAATGCTTTTTATTTTCTGTTTTCTGTATTGCCATGTAAAAACCTCTTAAAAGTAACAGTCTAAATGACTACATAAGAAAGAGAAACTTGCTGTACAAAAAATCTTGGCAAATACACAAAATTAAGAAAAAGTAAAATGTGTCCTTTTTCTAGTTGCTCTCAATTGTTACTGCAACAAGTAAAACAAGCAGTAGAAAATATTTAAAGTTTGTTTTTATTTTAATTAGCTATGTTTAAATTTTAAGCATGGACTCAAGTCCTCATCAAGGCATTGGTCTTGCTCTGAGTTGGAAGATTCCTGTGTGGGTCTGAGGATGCAGTGTAACCAACTTCCTCTCCTGATGATGTGTCTCAGGCTAAGAATTTATTTCAGAGCACTTAAAGCCAGAGTGCTCAATACCTTGCAGTATTGATTCCTGGCAACTTATAGGCTGATCCTGCACCGAAGGTTATAGTAATTTTGCTAGTTGGAGGTCATATAGGGGCCTTACCAATGAATAATACCTCAATTCTAAATGGTATTTTATGTGTTACTATTTATCCAATGACAACTATATGCAGTTACACACATGATATTTTATGCAAATTGAATAGAAATAATTTTAACACTGAGGTTAATCATGAAGCTGAATATTGTAACCAGTCTCAAAGTTAGGAAGTGGGCCTGCGCAGAAGTTAGCAGTTGCAGCTGGGATGGGTACAGAGGACTGCTGCTAGTGCCAAAGGGTAGTTAGTTGTACAATACGTGGCAGGGGCGGGGGCCTGAGGAAAAGTTGGGAGTTGTGGGATCGTGAGTTTAACCACACCCTTTCACCTCTGTTGAGAGACGGCATCTGTTGCCACCATCTATTCTACTTCTCTGCTTATCTTCCCACATACGATACAAGGCTGGGAGCCCAAAAAAGGGGACAAAGGGGACACTTTAATGAAAGTTTGATGAACGCCGCTCTGAAGTTCCCATCGCAATTGGAGCTTCTGTGGATACGTGTGGTCTTTTGCTGGTGGAGAGGAAGATGCAACAGGGCTGCCACGGATGTGATTAATATCCTGCAAGGAAGTTTTCCTGACTGAGCTTCTATCTAGGATAAGTAGTATGTTGTCTGACAAAAAATGGTAGTGAAAATAAAGTTCAGAAAGTTAATTGCCCTTAGAGAATATCTATTTGGTGGTACTTCCTGGTTTAAAGTAGCTCTGCAGCTACTGTTTAGAAGTCATCTCTTCATAAAACCCAGCACACAGGAATATGTAAAAATTTTGGCAACCAAGAGTAGCTTTCAGTGAGAGAACAATGGGATACATTAAGGGAAAATAACTGGTCATTGCCATAAACATCTTCTGCTCTTCTAATAAATCTACTGTATTTGGGCAGCAACTTTTCAGCTCTTGGCAAGCCTGTAGGATGTTCCATAGCAAAGACAAGAATTTGGAAAACCTCAGGGGGCAAGCCTGGCTGCAGTCTGTGACAGCTAGTAATGTATGAATCTGAAAGTGGTGTGCTTATTGTATAAAAGTTTCTTATGAGCAGCATGATTTGTGGAGATCAAAATCACATTTCATAGAAACAGATAATTTTTTTAACCAGATGAATGTCAGTTCTATGCAAAGTGTTTCTTTCAACAGAAATTGTGTGATTTATAGTATGACTCATTCTGTACATGCAATATTTTGGTTAAAATAAATCACTTTTACATGTGAAACATTTCACTCCGACTCAGTGTTGACAATAATACGAAAGAAGAGCTGCTGTAAAGTTTCTTTTCATCATCTTTTTTATTTAATCATTGTCAAAACTTTGAAATAAGATGGAGCTAAATTGAGGATACACTACATGTATATCAGAACAGCATTTTTGCTAATTAAATTTGTTTGCCAAAAATGCAGTATAGATTAAAAAAACCAAACCCTGTATGGGCATCCACACTACATTCAGCAGGTGGTTGTGGCTTAAAATAATAACAATTGAAAACAAAAGTTAAAGCAGCCAAAATATTTTTTGAGTGTTCTGAAGGTGAAACCTCTTTTTTCCTCTCAAAAGGATGTTTTTAGTCAAAATTCACCCTAAAAATAACTGTTTTTAAACTGGTAATGACACACAGGAAAAAACTGTTGCTTGACCCATAACTAGTTTTTCTTGGTTAAGATTTTGCTAAGAAAGCTAAAAGCTATTTATATTCACATCCAAACAATTTTCCATATAATTCCATTTTTAGGATCGCTGCAGGGGTACTGGGCCTAAGATTTCCCAGCGTACGGGCAACTAAAAATTCAGAATGCTGAGTTAGTACATATGTTACTGAACATCCTCTAGAAATAATTACATTTTGTTTTGGAAAAACTAGCACTGTTAGAAAAATGTCATTCCTGCATGCTATTTTTTTTTCGTTTCCTGTGTGGTGTTGCCCACATTTGTGTAGTTCCAAATTATGATAGTGTGTGTGAAAGGAATGCTTCAGGATATCCACAAAATAAACTTCTAATTCATGAGAGAAGGTTTATCCTTGTTTAAGTCAATGCAAATTTTCCAACTAATCTTAGTAATTAAGATTTCACCCAGTAGTGTCACGGCCGTCTTGATTCTTGTGACTCAGTCATCATACCTGCTTTATTATTTTTCAATAACATCTCAGAATTCAAGATTCCATTCCAGAAATGTGGCAACAATGTGAGAAGTCTCTGAATCCTTTTTAAAACAATTGGAAATTGAACTAAAATACCTAACTTTGTTCTGCATTGGGAAGGCACATTTGTAAATTTGTATTCTCAAAATTCAAGAGAACTCATCACCAGTGTCTTTTGACCGTAGCATAGTTATTTGGTATTCATAATCCTATTTCATGTTAGAGGAGCAACTTAATATCCTTTAATATCATTTTGTATTCCTTGCACTTTCAAAACTTCCATGAAAACCAATCATAATTTTATATGCACTTAGAAAAGTAGGACCAGGCCTCTAATTGTAGATGGATTTTTTTTCTAATTTAGCTTGAATAAATTATAATAAGCATAATCTTAACAAGACATTTCCAGATCAAATTTTACTTGCCTTACTAATGCAAAGTTCCTGTTGAGAATTGGGCACCAATAAGAGTAACATTTGCTTAACCATAAATCTTTGAAAAATCTTCTGATACACAGCAGGTAATTTCAGAGATAAAGAGAAAAAGAGAGAGAAAAATCGTATCTATTACTCTGCCTTCTATTTGGAGATAATTAAGTTCAAAGGTTCTGAAGTAACATTGACTGTGTTACAGGATGTCCTCCACACCAGAAAATGAAATTTATCAGTCATTGCTGTATTAAGTGAAAACGAATTAGTTGCAGGCAAAACATTGTACTTTCATTAGTCATGTCAAGATGCAAATGTGAAGATATAGATCTTCGCATAAATGTTCACAGATAAACAAAATAATTCACTGTAGTTATGCAACAGATATTCTCTTATGTATATGATATTTGGTTTACGAGAGTACACAGTAGGTTCTTTATCTGTGTTTTGTCTATGATGACAGGAGAATTTAATTTTTGTTAATCTGGGGAGCCTGGATTCAGGCAGCGATTCAAGAAAACATCTGTGTTTATGCTTAGTACAAACAGTCCATCTAAATCTCACTAGCTGCAAGTTTATCTTTGTTTTAATAATGTTCCCCTGAGCAGTATAGTACACACTCTGATCTCACAATTTTGCAAGTGTCCGTCAGGTTGGTTCCAGTGAGGCCAGTTTTGTCCAATGACTAGAACTGAAACATAAGTTTTGTTTTCTATATTTTCAAAGGATTTCATTAATTAGTGTAATTTGCTTTAATTTCTAAAATGTTTCTAGCAACAGAAAACACTTAAAAATCACCTGTTAATTAAAAATTATTCCAAATTTAATTGACTTAGTTTTTTGCTGTCGACTTGAGGGAATGCAAAGTAGGAAGGGATGCCCAGCACCATTCGAGTGATATACACAACATGCTGTGCGTAGGTCTGATCAGCTGCACAGCTTGGAAGACAACACAGAATCACGTTCATCATGTCTGCCCCATAGAGTTTACAGTCTAACATGTACCTCTTCAGCTACTTGTCATTCATGCTGCTGGATGGCAGCAGGGAGCAGAAGGCTACGAGAAGACTATAGAAGACTATGAGAAACAGGATTTAGAATGGCAGTCACAGTTCTCAAACATGTTAGTTTTAAAGAGTTCAAGAAAATCAATTGAGGTGACAATGAGGAAAACAGCAGCATGGGGAAAAAATGAATACTCAAAACCTCAACCCAGAAGCAAGCAAAGGGAAGGTATGAAAAATGTAGCCCTTTTTCAACTGTATGTTGCAGGATCAGTAACAGGGGTTTGCTTAAATGTCTTTATATGGATTAAAGTCACCTATCAGTAAAAAAGTAAACTGCAGATTCTTCTGAAACAGCTAGTAAGTCAAAAGACTAATAGTGCTGAACCTGTAGAAATCTTTAAGCCTACAGTCCATTTGAGAGAACCACCCTGATCCAGCAGCACTTCCTCACGTGAGCTCCTCGGCATCTCTGTGTGAGTCTTTTACAAAAAAACTCGAGTAGGATTACAGCTCAGGAAAGAACTGCAGGAACAGGATGGAGTTAGGACCTAACCCCAGTTTGTGCAACTAGGCAACATCCACCACCTTGCAACACTGGGTGTTTCATCCTGCGTTTGTTTGTCAGAACTTCAGTTTCCAGGTTTCCTCACAGTGCTTGATGGCACCAGAGGCTACAGCCCACCTCTTGCTCACATTACTATGATTATTTCGGAAAGGGGGAACCCTAGGTTTAGAATCTGGGAAAGCAGGAGAAGGAAGAGGTAGCATGATACTTGAATATTTGCTTTGTATTGCGCAAGTGCACAAATAGTGTTTAATACTTAAGGTCTGCACTGTAGAATAGGGCATTTTTCAGTCTGTAATATATGATGATGTTTCACAAACAATATTTTTACGTTTACTCCCTGTAATAGACTTAAGCCTAAAAATAGCTTGGTTTGAAACATTTTAGCTAGTTTACAAAAAGAATCCCTCAATCACTGATTTCAGCTAGAGTACTTTTTTCTTTATTGACTTCTAATTCATCATATGTGATTATGGTATAGATTGTTAGAGTAGTGTTAATAGGTATGATCATAAAGAAGTAAGAATTACTGTGTTAAAAGTGAACAGCAGCCCCCTGTGAATGTTTTACCCTAGTTTATTCTTTCTTGATGCACAAGCTTGTCCCACATCTGCTCTTCTGCCTGTTCTTTGTATTGGCTACCTCCGACCCTGATCTCCTGCTCCCTTGGCTTCAGTCTTCAACTTGTGGAGCATATTGCTTCAACCCATCAATGCATAGAACATTTTAGTTTAAAAAATGTGAAGCATGCTTGTAATGCTGCCAGGGTCAGCTGCAATATTCATATTCTTAAAGTTTAGCATACATTTAAATGTATTGGTGGATCAAACAAGTGCTCTGAGAATGTAAAAACTGATGAATCTGTCCTGCTTGATACTACTGGGAATTCTGAAGGTACCATAACAAATTATTTCATTAGAGAGAGAAATAGCAATGGGTTGTTTCAACAGCAGAGATGCAGCTTAACTAAAAAACCATAGTTGTCTTCAACTATCTCAGAATATGTGGCACAAAAACAAATAAACATAAAATGAGCATAATCCAGACATAAAATGGAGCTGGAAGTGAGTATTTCTAGACATTGGGGTAGGAGGGTGGGAACAAATACTTCACTTTTAAAATGGGGGCTCTGGATTTATTGAAAGAGATTATAAACGGGATTTGATTGTAAAGTAATGAACCAAACATCTTTCCCAGTCCTGTATTTTTAAAACAATATCTGGTGCTATCTTTGCCATTGATAAAGGGACTAAACTATTTCTTTTCTCCCTAGATTTTAGTTTGGCTTTAAGAGCAGCGTTGAAGAGAGAGTATTTAAAAAATAGTCAAAGAAACATTTTCACCTAATTCGCAAGAGATTATATTTTTAGAAGTTATTCTGAATGTTGAAGTGCTCTAGTTGACACAGTACAAAGCATGGGTTTCTTTTTAATTTTGTGTAGAGAAAGAACACAACTAGTGTTTACTGAGCAGTTGAATATTAAACGTAAAATGTGAAGTAATCCCTATGAAGAAGACTGTGTCTAGGGGCCATCTTCAATGTTTCAGCAAGGCAGACTGTATAGGGGAAAAAAAGCCTTATATAATTTGTTTATTCTGTTAATATGTTTATTTTCTGTTTGTGTAAACCCATTTTGAATGTGTGGTATATTCAGTAATGTAGCCCTTGTGTAATCACTTGTATGACAATAGAAAGATGCATGATTTTGAATTTACATATATTTCAGCATTCTTGTTACTAAGCATGTTAATAATACTGATGCTAAGTCCCCAGGTTAAAAATCTCAACTGACAGAGAGCTTTTGAAGAAACTATTGCTGCTGCCTATATGTCATAGTAATATTTTATAATAAATAATGTTTTCTATGTACATTTATGATATATTATTCTTTTCCCCTCTCCCATGTAATTTTCTACAGGATAGCTTATCAAATGTTTACAGGTGGGCTGTGAACTACAAGGAGGCATGTTTTCAAAAGGCAAAACTGAAAGAGACTTTATTAGAAAGATCCTTTCAGCAAAATACTGGCAAATCTTTGATACTAACTTTGCTAACGTCTTCTGAATTGACAGGGTTTTTTTTTATACACACAAACACACATCCTATATTTTGTTGCTATATAGAGCCTACTGTAATTTAAAGGAAGAATTGCTGAATTTGGGCATCATTTAACATATTTTAAATCTGCTTTTTGTGTATAACTCAAAACCCCAAACAGACTGGACTGCTGAAATAAAGAGTGGAAAATGCAAAGATTTTGTGCCAAAAAAATGACAGACATCACCCTATACGCACATTAGAGAAGTGAACAATATGACCTGTGGATTCTTGTTTGAAATGGTTTTCCTCCTTTTCCCATTAACAAAGACTGTTAGACAATAAAGCCCTACAGAGCTACAAACAGCAAGATGTGAATCCATCAGTTGAAAGCTTGCCTGAAAGTCTTAAAACCCAATTCATTATAAGGTTGATATATGTGGAGAATAAGGCAGAAATGAGGAAGGAATAGCTGTCTAGGGGAATGGTTATAACTTAATTACTTGGTTATTAGTAAATAGGAATTTGAAGAGGGTGTTGTAGGGTCAAAGCAAAAGAGCTATGGCCCAGTTAACAGATGGAAACTGGGAAGTTCTAATGCTCAAATACTTAAAGATGAACCTTTTGTAATTGCAGGTTCAGACCCTAAGGGGAAAAGTGTCAAAAACTTCTAAGTAACTTGGGAACTCAATTTCTATTTTGAATTAAGATTCCCAGGTAACTTCTGAAAGAGGTTCTGAATCACTCTTTAAAATTTTGCCCTAAGCTTTTTTATGCATTAGTTGTTCCATGAAGAGGAAATGGATATTACACTTTTTAAAGTGTTTTAAATTCTACTGGTGATAATCTCCTGATGACATATTTTTTATAGCTGTGTTCTGGACATCCTGGAACATGACTTTATTATGATATTGACTAAGAATAAGTTCCAGTATGCTGGGTTCTGGTTATGATTTTGTAGGTAAGAAGCATGAATCAGGACTTCGTAGCTCGGAACAGCATTCCTTACCCCTTCCGTGAGCCAGTAGAGTAAACAAGTATTTGCCATTATCCCACGGCTAACATTGGTCCTCAAGAGTTGGCACTGGGTGGATGTAATCTACTTACATTATCGGTGAAATAAAGGTTCTTAAAAACTGAGCTGTAATACAACCACATGTGCTGTCAAAAGGAAAGGATAGGAATAAAAATGTAGATGAATAAAGATGTTCTGAATACTATATGCCTATTTTAGCCTATACAAATCAAAATCTGTAAATCCCACCCCAAAACACTTACTGAGTCCCTATCTGCTGTTCCTTTGTCTTGTTCTTACTACCCCTGTTCTTTTTTAAGTGGTAGGTTGCTGTGATAACTGTTTCAGTGAAGTACAAGAAGCTGATGTGGGGCATATGGTTAATCAGCGCTGAATCAGGGATGCAAATGGTGGACAGCATTCGTTGTGAAGTAATGGGAACAGATAAATGTAGCCTGCACTGCAGAAAATCAGAACAGGACTGGATTAATCAGCACAGTGTGTATTAGGAGGAGGCCAGGGCAAGCCCAATTCAATTGAATTTCAGCATGTCACAGCTCTCCAAGCCAGAGTGTCTGTAATTAAATTCAAAAATCAATGTTAATGCTCAGCTGGGTCACACAGCTCAAATCAGAAGATAATCAGGAAGTGCTGGAAAATTGAAGGTTTCATAGAAATACTCTGTTGGCTGTACTGCACTTCATCAATGTTCTTCAGTAATGCTTTTTCCAAACAAGTACTACACAGTGGAGTAATGCAATTAGGACTGTATGACACTCACCAAGGACAGGTGTCACTATGTTTATTCATGAGTAAAACAAGTAGAAGGGAACAGGGAAGGAGTAGGGTGCTGCATCATGCACAGATTGCGAGTTTCCAATCTAGAAAAAGATGGCATATTGGTATCTCAATTTTTGGCCACTTCTCGGAGCTCACAGGACTTGAGGCATTTAGAGTGACATGAATGTCTGAGCAGTTCTGAAAGCGGTTTATGTGACATCATGGTCCTGCTATAGGAATTACATGATCTATGTCATACCTCAGATGGAAAGAAAATTAGCATATCCTTACACATGCTGATCCTCTGTGAGCAGGATCACATGGGATGATATTTATGGCATCAGGAGATGATGATGTCATTAACACTAGCACTCTTTACTGACATTTCTGTAATGATTTTAGTATAAGTGAGAATATTTCATCAAGAAAGGTTCTGCATGTAGACTGCATGCAAAAGAGTCTTGTTTAGTAAGACCTATGAGCTGGAGAAGCAATAATTCCTTCCAGGCTAATTTAGGGATTATTTAGGAATCTGTCCCACTGGTCCCAAAGCAGACTGACTTATCTGGGTTTTTCTTGTTTCACAGTCTGCTGTGGTTCTGCCCTGGCTCCTTATAATGTACACACATAAGCTTCCTGTAAAATAAATGGGTCATTTTTTTGCTTCTCAGGTGTGGAGTTTTCAGGCTAGATTTGTGGATCTACATATGAACTGAAAAGTAACGAAAAGAGTGCACAGCTGGGTTTCTGTTTGGAGATTTAAGTCAGCTTAAATAAAGCAGACAAATATCGAGCCCTAAGATCCTAATACTGTGTCCCTGCTTTCAGCATGTCTGGCTGTGATGAGCTGAATGTTGTGCTCCTGTTATGACAAAGGCATGTAGTAACAGCCCTTAGGAACCCACCGGGTTCAGTATTGTCACTGACTATTCCTAGGTATATGGAAGGCTCCTTCTGTGTAAGTGGCACAGAAAGGCTGCCACATGCTATCACTAAGCATATAATAGAGATCTACTATACAAGCATCTCTCCATGGGCTTGGAAAATGTGACTTGTAACTGTATGGATGGACTGTCAAGTGAAAAATCTAAACACGGCTTTCAGCCCATCTGAAATGCTGGGGGTATTCATGGTTGCAACCTGCAGCTGGCCAGAAGTCCTTCAAAGATCCTGAATGAAACATTACAACAAATAGAAATTTTCCAACGAGAACAACAAAAATACCAACATGATCTATCCTATTTTTTGATAGTACAGAAATTATATTTCTAATAATGAGTAGGCATCTTATCTTTGGATCTTTCTTTTCTGAATTTAGCTTTCAAGGGCTACAGCAGAGATGTTGCGACTGCCCTTTGTTCTTGACCCGTTCTTTTACCCACTCAGCAACTTGGCCATGAAAAATTGTAGAAGGCTTGTGTTAAACCTCAAGTTCACAGCTATTTGAAAGGCAGAAGCATCAGAGTCGGCTGGTATTAGGAACACTTTCCGTTGGGATGTGCCTTGCTTAGAACCACACCCTGGGATGTCAAGGCAGCGTGAGAAGTCTCACGCATGTACCAGGGCAATGCAGGCACGTTTCCAAGAGAGCCAGCTGGCGTTAAGTGTCTAAGGCTTAGGGGCTTATGAACCGCTCAGAGTACTGCGTACTTCTCTGTCCGATGGTGGCTATGCTAGCTGGCTATACTGAATGAGCATAGAGCAGTCCATGACTTCTGTGAGGACTGTAGCAAGTTTTCTTGTTTCTTGTTGGTATCTTAGTGATGCTCTAGGATAAGGAAAACTGAATAGTGAATGAGAAACCTAAATGAAGCACCTGTGAAGTGGTCATTTCAGCCTCTGGGCAGGTGATGGTTGATCTTCCTGTAGAGGAAAAGCAGCAGTGTGATGTGAAAGGAAAAGGAGGTTCTTGCTCTGTAAAATCTTACCCTGCAGCTGAACCTGGAGGATGAGATCAGCTTCCAAATCTGCCAGCAGCTGCAAGTGTATCTGACTAGTTAACTCCCACAGACCCCACACATTTCCTACAAATCAAACAGTTCTCATAACCAGATGCTTCTTTTACCTTCCCTTTTGGTTTCATTCTCATCTGTCATGTTTTCTCATTGCTTGCGTAGGTCTTTGTTGATTTGATTTTTCCTTGCCTCCTAGCGTGTTCTCATTTGTTATCTTCATTTTTTTGGCATTTGCCTTGGTTAAATTACATTCTATCTCTGACATTCCAGGCTGTTTGCACATAGTTGCATGATCTGGTTCATCTCTCTGTGTGCTCCTCTACCTCTTTATTCACTCTGGGTGGTCCTTAATGTTTGCAGCTCTATCAGCCGCTATTTCAAATGTCAAGCTCAGTTCATGTTGTACAGAACTTTTTCCTTCTAATATTTGCTCTGCTAATTCTTGAGCACATTTTTAGAAAAAAATAAGGGTGGTCCTTTTACTTTCTCATGTATCTGGCTTACTGTGGCATTGCTGCAGTACCTTCATTGCCTTGAACAAGTAGTAATTACTTTATTCACATTTTAGTCCCATAATGAACTTGAACTCATATATATATATATACACTAATCCAGCTGTCTAACCATTTACCCATGGTTTTCTAGGAAGAGCCTTTTCTGCAGAATCAAAGCCCTGAAGGCTTCCACAAGGAAGTGAAAGAGCTAACTTAGTACCTGTCTTCAGAACTGACCTGTTAGTCCAGTATCTCACAAAACTAGAGACTGGTTACACTTCACTCATGCTCTGCTTAGTGTTAACTGCACTAGTCAGGATAGTCCCAACTCTTCCAAAATGTCTGTTGCATTTTAATGTCAGTTGCCTCTTACTCCATACTTACATTGGCGTTGCTGCTGTCTTTCCACTAGGAGGAACAAGCATTGAATGGTGACCTTTAAACACAACTGTGAGAAAAGAGGAATCATAAATAAACATTTGTTAAAAAGTATTCTGTATATTTTCTATGAATTTTCGTGAATAACTTCAATTATGTGTCAATAATTTTAATTTTGTTTTTGCTTGTTGCTTTAGCTGTCTAAATAAATCTATTTCAAGTAATTTGGTAACACATTGCTAGCCTTCTACTGAAAAAATAATTAACTGGTGACACTGTATTTCACTCTTTCCCCTACACTCTGAACTGAAAACTTGATGGTGGACTGCTGGCAGCTTCCTGCAGCTCAATCTGTAACTATGTTTTCAACTCATCTCCCTCTCCCTGTTTCTTCATCCTGCTTTTCTTACACGGGTAATTTTGCAGTAGTTTCTTAAAAGAAAAAAAACCTAACCCTTACTGTATCTGTTGGTACTCAGTAGTCTGCTGAGTTTTACTGACCTTCACTTCTTTTCTCCTCAGCAATGCATTCAGAAATAGGGCTAAAGATTTAGACATACCAGATTGACTGTTACCTACAAACGCTCTGTGATACGCTGAGAAGACCCTAAAGCCATAAGACATAAATGTAAATTTTACACTAACTGGAAAAACTTGACTATATATTTTCTGTCTTCTTGACTTTTAACTTGTTATTGAAATCATCTTAGTTCTTTATGCTGTCTATCATTGCATCACAGATCAACCAACAGTTTTTTAACAAGGTGCCTCAAATAACTTTGGTCATGCATTCATTTTAGTATAAAAGTGCCTACGTATAAGTGCTTGATTCTGAACATTATGCTGGCTTTGTGTAAGTAAGGACGATATTCTTTAAAATAAACTGATATTTGTCTTTGTAATTAACAGTGACCATATCCAGGCTAAAGAAAAGTAAGTAAAATATTAATAGCATAAGATGGTGTAGTGATAGCAATGTGAGGACCTTGAGGAGCTAAAAAAAATATTACTGCAAGTCATTTGTGAATAAATTGCAAACTATAATACATGCTAGTAAAAGTTGACATCTCCTGCTAAATTTAAAATGTTACCTAGTATCAGTCAGTGTTGACATCTGTCTTGATCATATGGGTCAACTGAGATCATGTTTTAAATTACACAGGGTAGCTCAAGTATGTTAAAACACATATGTATAGACTTTATGAATGGAGAGCATTGCAGTTCCACAGTACACTAGGTAAGCTAGCATGCTGTCAGCAATGCATCCATTAATAGGTCTTTAACTAGGGCACTACTCAAAGCAGTGCCATTTATCATTCCTCATGTGTTAGGAATATTCTCATTTTTCTCAGGCCTGGCAGCCTTCTGTTCCACAAACTTTCTATTAGGGACTCAGTCTAACTGGAACAACTGGATGGAGCTGGTTTTCTGCAAAACAGCAGGAAAGCCATATGCTGATTGATAGATGCAAAATGCAGTAAGTAACAGCAACTCTGCCATATTTCAGAGGCCTTGGTCCCATGGAAAAGCTGTGTATATCTGAAACATAGGGCAACAGGATGGAGCGTAGGTATCTGAGCTGAGGGAGACAGACCTTTTAATGGTCACAAAAGAAAGTTTTGTGGTAGATGTGAAGGCTCCTGGGTGAACAGCACCCGGGCATTCTGGAACCAGGTAGAAACAAAGAGGTAGCAGTTCTTCTGCTCTATTTAACTGGCCTTACTTTCTGTACTTCCAAGGAATTGTTTAGTTTTAATTACCAATGCTGTTCACAGATTGTTCATGGTAAAAGAAAAAGGGATTTACTAAGCAAATCATGTATCTGCACATATGAATTCTGCTACCAAAGCTTAAGATACAATTCCGTAAATGTGACCCACAGTATTTCAGCATGTCTTTCTCTTAGCATCTCACTACTCACAGGTTACTCGGCTCCCTGTGGGTTCTTTCTGTTTGCAGTATCCTTAGTTTTGGGTGCTACAGCACAAAGAGAGTGGTTATTATCACACAAGTACTAATGGAATTGATTAAAAGTACAGAAGAAATCGTTTCTGAGGGATAATTTACATAATGGGAGTTATCTTAAGCCTTCATATTGACATTTCTGTTGTTTTATACCTGTGAAATATTAATTTGTGTCTTGAAACTGCTGCTTTTATGTGTACTTTGTAACTTGTCTTTACTGGTCAACAAGCAGAGTAGCAGTGTGGATGCTTATAGGTTCTTCTGATGCCCCCATGTGGATGTCTGGCTAGATCATTCTAGTCTGCAGTTGAAGATGATGGTTGAGTTTTACTGTTAATTTAATAATAATTTATTTCTGTGACATCCATTAATGGGCAAAATAGTTTGACTGTGGGATACCAAAAGTATTTTCGAACTATGCCTTCCATTCTCTATGAAATAGTGCTTGACTATCCCTTTTTTTGTATCTAGCATTTGAAACTATTGTTGACATATTGAGAATAGCATCACACTAACCAGTTTACTTATTTTGTGGGATTCCTGAGATCCAAGAAAATTTTCATTCCATTATTAATGTCCTAATAATAGCTATGATATAACAATGGCCTAATTGGTTTGCCAACATAGAATGACCTAAACCTCATACACTTTGATTTTTTTGCCCCTGTGGATGAATATAATTATTTTCTAACTATCTGAGAGTCTACCTGAGTCACTGAAAGTTAGGGTAGACATGCTGGAACTGTCATTACATGTGACAGATACTGTGACCTTGCTAGTTACAGCAACAGAGACCTTAGGAGGGGCTGATTTGTCTTGCTTCTTGGCAGGGTAGGTTAACTCGCAAAAAGGTCTTCAGTGTAAAAGATGTCCTAATGCTGACCCATGTTTTTTTAGTCTTCCTTAGGTCATAGTCATCAAAGCAGATTTCAGAAGGCAATGACAGACCAGATGAGTGTAATGATAATATAGGGCCACAGCTGTGCTGAAGCAGCTGTTCCTGTTGGCCATATAAACACTCTCACCTTGTGGCTGGGACACTCAAGGAACCCAAATTCCAGTTCTTGTTCCAAAGACCCCTTGTGTGGACTTTTCTAATGACACAGAAAAAAGTCTCAGGCTGGTGGAGGGGCCTGGCACCCAGGACACCCCACTGTCCAGGCAAGTGTCCTGGCCACTAATTTAAAACTATGCTGCCAAGGTTAATGGACAGGTAGCAGGGTTAAGTTTGTGGCTTTCACAGTTTCTTTTTGGTCCTAGGTCCTTAAGTTCTGCTAAGTTGGGCACTTAACATCTTTTTAGGTCCTCTGTCATGCACTGAGACTTTCAAATACAACTACACAGTGTAGATACTTAAGTACTTTCAGAGTTCAGCTCTTGCATTATTTGAGTGTGTTTGAAAAATTGGTTCTAGGTCTCTGATGGTAAATAGAATGCTAACTCCTACTCCTTTGAGTTTGTTCATTTTATAGATGAAGTATTTTCTAGGTCAGAGGGAAAGCTTTGCTTAGTCATCTTAGTTGTGGAACAAATAGATTTGATTCCTATCTAATATGTATATTACTTAAGCCTTCTTTGAAATACCTACTTCATTTTGTTCCTGATACTATTTGATCTTAGAATCATCGGACTTGTATACAGTGGGAAATTACAGTTGTTAGAACCTGCTAATTAACATGATTAACTGAGCATGTAGTGCAGATAAGGACATTTGTTTGGTCTCATGACAGCTGGTCACTGCCTACATTAAGTGTGTGTCTAGGCTGGAGATTTCGCCTCTGACTAAATCAAGTAACAGATTGCTAGTTAAGCTAGATGATGTGAGTGTAAACGGTAGCCAAAGCACTCGAGCATTGTTTGTGCTTATATACCTCCACACCAAGTGCCTGCCACTGTTTTATTCAAAATTTTGTGCATAAGAACTGAAGAACCAGCAATACTAGTGCTTGTAAATGAATATTTTTCCTAACATTTTCAGTCTTGGTTCATGTTTGTTCTTTGTTAGGAAACTGAATTTATCTGGCACACTGAGCCCTGGAGTGTTTAGTCGTGCCTTTCCTTTGCAGTAGATGACAGAGAACATACCTCTTTACTCTGCTTTTACACATTCAGTCTTTTGGAAACATCTAGAGACCTTTATAAAATTTGTTTAATGACTTGTGGTTGATAGCTGATCAATACTCTGATCTTCATTGTGTGAGCT
Source organism: Astur gentilis (assembly GCF_929443795.1). Lineage (NCBI taxonomy): Eukaryota > Metazoa > Chordata > Aves > Accipitriformes > Accipitridae > Astur > Astur gentilis. The sequence goes on from NC_064884.1 coordinate 23,078,626, forward strand.
TGCTTCAGAATTCCCCTTAGTTCTGTGCATTTTGGATTTCAGTTCTAGGATTGCTGGGCTATAGTATTATCTCACAATTTTAACTTTCTTACTTCTAAAAGAAGCTCCTTCTTTTTATTCTTTGTGATGTCTAAAAGGTGAAAACTGAAAAAAAGGCAAAGTGGAATAAATACATAAAGATCCACATGCTTCTTTTACACATTTTAAATTAGACTGTACTCATAAAGTGATTATTTTCAATAAAAAACTTTACTTCCTGTTTATACTGAAAGCAGATTGCATGGCATAAAAGATTTAAAATAGTCTACTTATTTCACCTGTAAGCATAGATAACCCAGGATCTTTTCTAATTACTGAATATGACCACTAGTAATGTGAATGGACAAATGCATCTAAAATAATTATGAATATTTGGCTAAATAGCCAATATCTGCTTCCATTTGTAGTACTGATTTTCACTAGAAAATGGATTTATGCAAACTAAAGTACTAAAATAGCTTAGAAACAGATTTTGTCACTTTAGTCATAAAGGACAGTTATCACCTTACTCAATTTAGGCTAAAAAAACCCTAGGGTTTTTTTGGTAGAAAAACACAGACAAACTGGAGAATGCAAGCAAATAAAAGCAAAAGTAAAGCCTAGTATATCCAGCTTTTATTTTCCTGTGTGCATATTCTATTTTTTTTCTTCTGGGAAGAAAATGAAAAAACTTTATTAGTCAATCACCTTTTAAACACCTTTGATTCAAATCTGATAAAGCTTCTTCCCATTTTTGTTTCCCTAGTCTTTTTTTAGCACCCTCTTGGTTTTTGTTGTAGTTCTGTAATGTATTTTGGAACAGGACATGATATATCTGTGCATAAGAAGTGAAAATTTCTGTGCTTAAGTAAAGAAGTTATCGGTGCTCACTTCTGAAAACAATTTACAGCTCTCAATTTATTGACAATTTAATACAGTGAATACAGATAACAGTAGGCATTCCACAAACAAATACTTCCAGTGCCTGAGAGCTTGTGTTTCTTCAGTCTGTCATCTGGGACCTGAGCTAAGCTGGTACAGCTACAGAGAGCAGGACAGCTGGGAATTCGGGACATCACACGTGATGATGGTGGGGCAGGTGGGTTTACGCTGCATGAGCCAGGTGTTTTGTGGCCTGAGAACATGTTTGGTTCAGTGTATGATGACTTGGAAGCTGTTCTAGACGTAAAAGACGTGGTGCCAACCTCATGTTACATGAGTTTTACCTTGGTAAAATCCATGAACTTCTGTAGACTCACACCTGATTTACCACAGCATTCCAGGAGATGCAGTTGAGGATGGAAGAAATTTAAAAGTGTGTGCAACTGGGCCAGGCAAAAGCTTATAGACCAAATCTAGGCCAAGTCATAGAGCAGCATCTTGAAAGCAAAATATAGAAACTCAGGTTCCTTCTTTCTCTCTTTGATGTGTGCTCTGTGCTTTTGTGAGTGTCTAACGAGCTCTGTGTAATGCTGCCAATATTGAATGTTGCTGATTTTGCACAGAATTACAATATATTACCTCCTGAAAGGATCAGGCTGAAGAAGAAATAATAGCAAAGAGGATAAGCAGTTCAGGCATTCATCTTTGTGCTGTATTGCTCGGTGTTCACCTTACTTTTAACCTTGGCATAATAGTTGAAATAATTAATGTATATGGCAAATACTATAAGTGATGAAGGCATTCAAAAGGGATTTTGTTTTGTTTTAAAGAATGCAGTTACAGCATTCCCTGAATCGGGGTAACAGGCATCCTCACTTAGCTTTACAATTATATTTATCAGTATCTCTGCGTTTGTAATTTTTAGTTCAAATTCCGTAGTTATTAGTTGATCATTTCAAGTTAGTTTCGAGCCAAATAAAATCCCAGGTGATTTCAAACAAGGAATTTCACATTAATAAAATGTGAAGCAAGACATTTGCAGACTGGAGCAAGTTCAGTGTGGGGCACCCAGGGAGGTTGGGGGCTAAAGCTCTTGCCCTGTGAACAGACTGAGCAAGCGGGGCTGGTTCAGCCCTGGAGAAGAGATGGCTCTGGGAGGACCTAACAACAGACCCGCAGTACCTACAGGGGGGTGATCCGAGAAGACAGAACCAGGCTCTTCACAGTGCCACATGGTGTTAGGACATGGGACAACAGACACAAGTTGCACCAAGAGAGGTTCAGACTGGATATAGGGAGGAACTCTCTCCCCATGGGGCAGTGGGGCAGGCTGCCCAGGGAGCTTGCCGGCTCTGTCCTGGGGGTGTTTCCAGACCAGACTGGACACAGCCCTGAGCAAGCTGGTCTGACCATGCAGCTGGCCCCGTTGTGAGCAGGAGGTTGGGCTGGAGACCTCCTGAGCTCCTGCATTGGATTATCCAATGATCGTATGATTCCATATCCACATTCTGTATATGAACTAGGGCTCTGACCTGCTGAGTCAGCTGTCTTGGACAGTATGTCCCAAAATTTCGTTTGAAAAAAAAATATTACACTCTTCAAGCTCGCTTCCATGTGCTTTCTAAATGAAGGAGAGGCTTGCATTACTGCGGACACAAACTGATTAGCTGTGAAAGTCTGGGTATTGATCAGTTTTATCTTTGTAACTAAGTTCTAGTCCTTGTCCAGTTGAGAGGTTCACTTAATAGTAATGAAGTATAATTTATCAGACTAGTTCGGCAGAGGTTTTTTTTTGACAGGCGTTTTACTTTTTCCCCCTCCAAATAGTAGTAGAGAGTTAAAGATTTTTTATTGTAATTTTTGTGAATTGGGGTACTTTTATAACCTTTCCACGAAGTCATTATGTAGTCAGTGTAACAGCTAGAAGAAGGCTAGATTAGGAAGTTGGGTTACTCAGAGTCATACCTGAACTTTCCTAGCTGTGAGAGTCCTGCTTTAACACAAGACAGTGGAGAGTCATAAAGGTCAGGGTAGGGAATGCCATGGCCCAGACTTGCTAATGAAATAGGATGAATGTGAGTCCAAACAGAGATTTGATATATTCAGTGTGGCTCCCTCAACTACTTGCCACACCTGAAAGTTGCATCAAAGTCACTTTGATAAAAGGGAACTGTGCTGCTTTATACAATGCAAAGGTACCTCTTTGCATATGTTTCAAATGAGTGTTACACAGTATAGTTATAGAAATATGTATAAAAATGAGATCTCATAACTCTCATTGAAGCCTGGATTTGTTTTTTAAAAATTCATTTTCTCTTCTTAGTTTGTTTCAGTATCCAGCTTTTTATAGTAGAACAATGAGCTGCTTCTCTTTTGTTCCCTATGTGTCTTCAGTCCATCCTCTAGATCTACTCCAAACCAGTGCTTTTCTGTCCTTCACAATTTGTGGACCCCCTGGATTCATTAAAGCAGTAAACATTTTAGTTTTTTTTAAGAAAGTTCCGATGTGCCACGCCTAGTTATCTTTCACAGATTCTGCAAAGGGCCCCTGGACTGCTGGACCCCTGTGGTCTTGCTTGGACCAGTACAGTGCAGATTTGAAAACTGCTGCCAGATCTAGATTTTTTAAATAAATGGGTCACTGTTGGACTACAAACTTCCAAGCAGATTTTGACGTGTCCTTAATAACAAACTTTTATTTTCCAATTATGAGTGCAAAGATTTTACTATCTAACATGTACCATTGTAAAGCAAATACAGACCATTTGATACAGCTGCATGGTCTAAGAATATGCAGGGAACCTCAGCTTTTAATCTCTGCAGTGGACCTTCTGTCTATTTATTGCAATCACTTAGAATCATAGAATCATTTAGGTTGGAAAACACCTTCAAGATCATCGAGTCCAACCATCAACCATGCCCACTAAACCGTGTCCTGAAGTACCCCGTCCACTCGCTTTTTGAATACCTCCAGGGATGGTGACTCAACCACTTCCCCGGACAGCCTGTTCCAATACCCGACAACCCTTTCAGTAAAGAATTTTTTCCTAATATCCAATCTAAACCTTCCTTGGCACAACTTGAGGCCATTTCCTCTTGTCCTATCATTTGTTGCTTGGGAGAAGAGACCAACCCCCACCTCACTACAACCTCCTTCAGGCAGTTGTAGAGAGCGATAAGGTCTCCGCTCACCCTCCTTTTCTCCAGACAAAACAACCCCAGTTCTCTCAGCCGCTCCTCATAAGACTTGTGCTCTAGACCCTTCACCAGCTTCGTTGCTGTTCTGTGGACACGCTCCAGCACCTCAATGTCTTTCCTGCAGTGAGGGGCCCAAAACTGAACACAGTATTTGACGTGCAGCCTCACCAGTGCTGAGTAGAGGGGGACGATCACCTCCCTGCTCCTGCTGGCCACACTATTTCTGATACAGGCCAGGATGCCACTGGCCTTCTTGGCCACCTGGGCACACTGCTGGCTCACATTCAGCCGGCTGTCAACCAGCACCCCCAGGTCTTTCTCTGCTGGTCTTTCTCTGTTGTGACCGAAGTGCGGGACCTGGCGCTTGGCCTTGTTGAACCCCATACAATTGGCCTCGGCCCATCGATCCAGCCTGTCCAGATACCACTTGTAGAGCCTTCTTCCTACCCTCGAACAGATCAACCCTGCCACCCAACTTGGTGTTGTCTGCAAACTTACTGAGGGTGCACTCGATCCCCTCATGCAGATCATTGATAAAGATATTAAACAGAGCTGGCCCCAATACTGGGCCCTGGGGAACACCACTTGGACACCCTGGTACTATTGCATGGCCTGACCCATGTGCAGCTTGCCTTTTCCTTTTTATGCTGTGAAACTGCTTGCATGATTTGGCCTGCTTCCGTAATCTGACTGGCAACCAGAAGGTTAAAAGGACATGATTAGTCCCTAAGCTTATCCCTTGTTTCAGCTGGAAATTTCAAAGCTTTAATGTTTTCGATAGGCATGCAATTTCCTATCCTTGGCTTTTGCTAGCATGACTTTAAAATCCCAGCTGAGGTTATGAAGATTTTTAATACCGCATTTCGTGTGCTTTCTTCTCACCTATTGTCAATTAAAGTACACTTAAAATACCTCATAATCATTAATACAAAAAATGTGGTTTGCTCGCTTGCTTTTTTTTTTTTTTTTAACCTGTTCAATCAGGTCATTTTTTGAGGTATCGTTATAAGGAAAGAGATGCATCATAAGGTAGTCCCATTGGTATGCTAGGCACTTGGAGGGGGCTGCTTGTTAAACAAAAATGTAATTTGAGATTATTTCCACTGCTTCTTGTGGAACTACCCTCTGTTTGGCTGTTGCTGTATTATCTCTACCAGAATGATTAATCCCTTTGGGCCTATAAAGTTGCATATTTTTACCTTTGAAATAGAACAGATTGTACCAGTTGACAACCTCTATGCATAGATAACATTGATATGTACATATTGTACATCAGGAGGAAAGTGTAGATGTGTTAAATACAGCTTAATATTGATTTGTTTACTCAGTTATGTTATCAGTTCTCTTGTTACTTTATCATTTGCATTCTTGATTATCAGAAATATTTTATGAGTAAACAGTTTCTCACATACGTCCTTCATTTCTAGGACTCTAGGTTTATCAAAGGTAAAAGAAACCTTCCTTGATGATAAAATTTGTCATCTTGTTAAAATTTGAAATTGAGCCACTTAAATCATAATGAATCAAGTACTAATGGTAGATTAATTTCCTAATCAGCTGAAACAGTAAGATAGGAAATGAATGGTAATATAAATCAGGTTCTGTCACACACTACCTCTTACTGCAGTGATGTTTAGTTCTTCGCCGAAACATAAGAGCTGTACTTTTCAGAAAGTTTTATGTAAAGTTAAACTACAGGGAAATAGTATGTTCTGATAATTTCACTTAATTAAGTTTCAATCATTTTTCAAATAGTAAATGAGAAAAAGAGAAATATTTATGCAAACAAAAAGATTATAAGTGGTAAGGGATACTGAAATGTATCTGGAATAAAACAAATAATATTAAAGAAATACTATTTTAGTATTCTTTAGTTTGCTTCCCATCTTTGCTGCTAGTATATATTTAAAATTAAGTGTAAGATCTCATTATAATTTAAATTACTATGTATTTATTCAAACGACTAAGTTGTAGGTAGAAGTAATAATTTTTATAATACCAAAATAGTTGAAAAAATTAGATAAGCTTTCAGGCATCTAAAACAGAAGCCCCAAGCTTTAAAGCTTACTACAAGTTGAGAACAATTGCTGAGAGATTAATTAGATTTTTAATAGTTAGACTATCTCTGAAAAAAACTTAGTTGCCAGCAGTACAGTTAAGGTGATGCTAGTCATTAGGGAGGAAAGAGGGGTATTAAGGTGGTGGCCCCTTAGGTAAAAGAGAGAAATAAATATTTTTTTTATAGTTTGTGGAACCAGAAGAGGTTAGCTGGAGCCACTAGAATGTGCTATGAAGTCAATTCCTTCCATTGAATCTGTGCACACACATCTTTCAGATTTTCTTAGGCTGCTTAGCATTAGAGCCATTATCTAAATAGCAGCTCTTGCCTCAGTTGCTGTTAAAACAGAAATGTGCAGTCTGTAATAGGTTCTTGCAGTTGACACATCTCTTGTATCTGGGATAATCAATCAGTGAGTCAATGGGCTCAAATCCCATGAAATCCTATCCCACCCATTTTGTCATTTGCTTAGCTTCCAAAGGATAACTGGGTATTACTTGTGTAGACAGTTCCTAGCTTCAGAAGGAGTCTGAGTCACTCCTCTTACCTGCCATACCTCCCTGTGGAGGTGTCCAGGCTGTTCAAGTTGCTCTGTGCTCTGCAGCTGCTCTAGTCCCCAGGTCACCCTGCCTCCTGCCTCCCTTCCTTACTCTAGGCTGGCAAAGTCAGGTATGGGTAATGCTAGCAGCATATATACACCGTGTATCTCTCTGATCATCAGTGATAGCCTGATGTACTGGCAGAAAAGAGGGATCCTCGTCCACTTGTGCTAAGTAACAGTTTGTCTGTGGTAATTCACCTATGCCTTATCTTTGTATCACAGAGTGAATCTACTGTTTCTTTGTTGATTTGAGTTGTTTGACCTGACTTGGTTAGGAGAATACTTCATTCTTTGCTTGGCGAATGCAAGTCTAATCACAACAAACTGTTTAATGAAAGCTGTTTTTATCCTCTTTCTTAAGTTTCATTTATGACAGCCTTTCCTTGAGCATCTGAGCAACCCTTCCCCATACGGAAAGGTGATAAAGGAGAATCCCTTCCAGCCTCTCTGGCAGCCTTGGCTTGCATAACCAATGTAACGTAAGGAAAAAGCAGATGTCACTCCACATCCCAGGGTGACACTTCTTTTATCGTTACCCATTTTGCATCATGTCTGCAAACATTTCTTGCATGAGTTTATTCCTCTGGCTCTACTATTGTTTTTTTAGGTGGGCTGCAGTCCCTCTCATGGCTCCTTACCCACCCATACTTTTGCAGGTGTTATTGTATTGGGTTTGCATGGCAAGGTTTTGGTAGCTAGGGAGGGGGTCTACACGAGTGGCTTCAGTGAGAAGCTGCTAGAAGCTTCCCCTGTGTCAGATAGAGCCAGTGCCAGCCCGCTCCAAGATGGACTCACTGCTGGCCAAGGCCAAGCCCATCAGTGATGGTGGTAGTGCCTCTGGGAGAACATACTTAAGAAGGGGAAAAAGTTGCTGCGCAAGTGCAGCCAGAGGAGAGGAGTGAGAATGTGTGAGGGAAACAACCCTGCAGACCCCCAGGTCAGTGAAGAAGGAGGGGGAGGAGATGCTCCAGGCACCGGAGCAGAGATTCCCCTGCAGCCCATGGGGAAGACCACGGTGAGGCAGGCTGTCCCCTGGCAGCCCGTGGAGGTCCATGGTGGAGCAGATATCCACCTGCAGCACGTGGAGGACCCCACGCCGGAGCAGGTGGATGCCCAAAGGAGGCTGTGACCCCGTGGGAAGACCACGCTGGAGCAGGCTCCTGGCAGGACCTGCGGATCTGTGGAGAGAGGAGCCCATGCTGGAGCAGGTTTTCTGGCAGGACTTGTGACTCCATGGGGGACCCACGCTGGAGCAGTGTGTGAAGAACTGCAGCCTGTGGGAAGGACCCACGCTGGCAAAGTTCATGGCGAACTGTCTCCCATGGGAGGGACCCCACGCTGGAGCATGGGAAGAGTGTGAGGAGTCCTGCCCCTGAGGAAGAAGGAGCGGCAGAGACAATGTGTGATGAACTGACCCCAACCCCCATTCCCCGTCCTCCTGCACCACTGGGAGGCGGGGGAAAGTAGAGAAAATCAGAAGTAAGGTTAAGCCCAGGATGAAGGGTAGGGTGGGGGGGAAGGTGTTTTAAGATTTGGGTTTATTTGTCATTATCCTACTCTGATTTGATTGGTAATAAATTAAACTAATTTCCCCAAGTTGAGTCTGTTTTGCCCGTGACAGTAATTGGTGAGTGATCTCTCCCTGTCCTTATCTCGACCCATGAGCCCTTTGTTGCATTTTCTCTCCCCTGTCCAGCTGAGGAGGGGAGCGATAGAGCAGCTTTGGTGGGCTCCTGGCATCCCACCACAGTTACCCAGGTCTTTCCCTTCATCTCCATTTCTCTGTCTTTGCCGCATGGCGCTCTGCAGGCCGTACCAAGTCTATAGTCACCTGAGATAACTACCAGTAGTATCTGCTGAGTGATCCGTACTTTCTTTGTGCTAAAGGTCACATAACAACCTGTTACTCCATTTGCTGCTGGGGTTTTTTAAGGCATCTCCTAGTAAGCCTGCCAGATGCAGAGGACTGGCCTTAGCCTACAGCCTAGATGAAAGGTGAAGTACATCTTGCTGATGGCCATTGAAGAGATGAGAACTGAAGCATCAAGAGCCTAAGTCATTCTCCTCTGTGCAAACAATGCAGAGGGAGAGTAAGAGGGAGAGCGAGCAGGAGCTGCTTTACAGGATCTCTACCAACAGGCTTTTCTGGGGTGATCTTTGAGTGGCTGACAGGGCTGGTGTCAGGGCCATTCTGTAACAGCACAGTGCAAACCAAAGGTAAATGTACAGGTAAATCTGGGCCACTGCTTCTTTCAAGACTGGAACCCTAAGGTGTCCAGGTCTTTGGACCTGATGTTCTCCCTGAAGGCGAAACAAACAGAGCAGCTACAAGGTTAGAGGGTCACTCAACATTTGTTCTTCAAAAGGAGCCTGGCAGCGGTGGTGCTTTTGTGTCAGCAAGATGGTTGTGTTTTATAAAATCAGTTACAGGCCTGTCCCTTTCTTTTTGTTCTGTATTCCACATCCATTTTACCATTATTTGATTTGTTTTAGAGCCCGCCTGTGTCATTCACAGTGCTTCCAAAGAGATGCTGTCTGTGCTCTTAGTGTAATCTTTATTTACCTCTGAGTCAAAGTCTTCTTAGTCTTAGCATGTTCAGAAGTTTGAATGCAGACTTCAGGGTAAAACTAAATGTAAGTGCTGTACTAAGTTAAATAAGAGAAGCAGCATTTGTAACTGGCACTCATTATGGCTGTTACGTGGTAAAACTAAACAGATTTGCAGAATAAATTGAATGTATCTACAATGTCACTTTATTCTAAATATAATACTTTCTAAGAAAGGGTTTCCATCTTAATACGTACTTCATGGTAATTGGTTTCTGAAAAGCTGTCAGCATGAATTGAAATTATCTCATACCAATATGTCTGTTAATACTATTGATTTTATTAGATGTAGAAGAGATCAAAATTCTGCTGTTAATACTAAGTAGCTTATAAGCCTTACCAACACTGTGGCTGATTACAAATTGTTATTTACAAACCTGGTTGTGATTTTTTCCATTAAAGAAGATTTAATAATATTGATGTGAACTTAAGAAATAGGAAAGAGACTCTTTCTATGTGTAAAATATGTTTGTATCTTGTTGCAGCCAGACTTTCTCTCCCCTGCACCCAAGTTCTGATGCAGGTAGAGTGAACAGAGGAGCAACATGTTCCCCTGAAATGTTACAAGTTTTAAATTGTTGGATTTTTAAATTATAATTTTTTTAACAATTTAAGTTATCGTTTTTACATTGGAATTTTTAAATTGTTACATTAAAACCCCCAGCTTTTTATGAAGCATTCAAGAATTTAGTTGGCATTGAACTATTGAAATTGCCCAGATAGCATAAAAATGGAAGTGAATTGCAAAGGGTGAGAATTTCCAGAGAGATTAAGAACATGAAACCTGACACTACAAGTGAAATTTCTGAGATTTTTGGAGTAATGCTATGAATTTCTCTTTCAGAAATTCGGAAAATGCTGTGTACTTAGCCCCCTAGGCCTTTTTTCAGGTCTTTCCTTCGTAAAGAAAAGGTTTCTCACAGAAAGAGAGGAAGTGCTCTGTCCTTTAATAATGATGGTGCAGGGAGGAAGTTCAGGTTGCTGCTCTTTCTGTCTGTCACCTGAATGCTGCTGAACAGATAATAATGAACACTGGATACTTTTTTTTTTCTGAGTTAGTCCTTCCACTTGACCACCTATCTCAAATTCCCTATTAATTTCAAAATCGAATTCATAATTGGTGGGTTGGACCGATTTCTTTTGTAGATATACTTATGTGACACCTGCTTGTGGTGGTGGAAAGCTATGATAGTGTCCAAATATAGAGTCTGTTTCTCATACCATGGTGGATCTAATATTTTTTTTTATGAGTGCACTGCTAAGATTTTTTTTTTAAAATAAATATTTTAAGAGATCTGATGAGAATTACTGCCTGTAAATTGCAAGCAGTCACCAGTTTGCTTTGCCTCTGCTTTTCAGCTTCTCACAGTATTCACCCAGTCCAACTTAGCTTTGTCTGCATGTGAAACCATCCCCAGCTTTGACATGGAGCCCTTTCCTCTGCAACAGACTGTCAGTCTTTCTTTATCTCTGAGCCTAGTAAGGCCACCAAGGAGAACATAATTTTTTCATACCTGGCTTAGAGCATCTTAATTTTACTCCATAATATTATCTGGTATACATTCTAATATTCATTAATTAAGCCCAGAAACTATTTTTGAGTCTTATTATAAGGTGGATTGTAAAATAAAATACAATTATCCTGAACTGTGTTGTTTTATTTGTTACTTTTACTCATAAAAAACTATCAAACATGGCTTTCTCTTTTTAAACCCGTGCTGCTTAATGTTTCTCATGTAATAGACAGCCAGGTATGAAAGTAAGTCTAAAATGAAAAAAATTCCTCATAAAATGATAAAGCTTTGAATTGATGAACTTGAAATTTATGAAGATTTCTTATCTGGTAAATGAGGAACCAAGAAGGGGAGAAAAAAGATCTAGATATGCATAAAAGAGGATCAGCTTTATTAGGAAAGGCAAAAATTATTCTGTAGTTGAGACTTGGGTGATCTGAATAGGCTTAAAAGCTTCTTTAAATGATGGAATAAATATGTATTAATATATGCTGAAATCTATAAGGAAAGATGTATTCATAGTCATTGTGTGTCATAGAAGTTTTTAAAAGAACTACTAGCTAAAGCACTAAAATTATCTAAAACGCATACAAGGTAATAATACATTAGTGACTTTGCTGCAGACCAGTCCAGAGATAAATCATCTAGTAAGACTTCTGAATATTTTCATCTTTAATCCTGATATATCACCACTAAGAGCACTAGCTTTCTGCTACTGTCTGTATCACTGATGGAAGATTTATTACCTATGTTTACAGTGATAAAAGACTTATCAAAAATGTTTTTAAGATGCTATGTGAATCTCAAAACTGCTACTCTGTCATAACTGGATTAAGATATAGTAGCTTTTTTAAAGTCATGAATATTTTGATTACCAAGAAATACCTACAGAATACCAAAGTGCTATTTATATTTGCAGACACAATCTTTGCTTGCCTCAATATTTCTGCTCTTTTTTGTTTGTTTGTTTGTTTGTTTGTTTGTTTTTCCAGGACACAATATAGAACTATGATAGCAACTGGAGGAGTCATAACAGGACTGGCTGCCTTAAAAAGGCAAGACTCTGCCAGATCTCAGCAACATGTAAATCTTGCCACAGCACCAGCTTCTGAGGAGAAGAAACCAGTTAGACGCCGGCCCAGGGCAGATGTAGTAATTGTCAGGGGCAAAATCCGTCTCTATTCTCCATCGGGATTCTTCCTTGTTTTGGGAGTGCTTATCGCGTTCTTTGGAATTGCAATGGCCATCCTTGGATACTGGCCCCAAAAGGAACAGCTTTTAGGATCTGAAGATAACCTATCTGTAAATGAAACCCAGGTCCTGAGAAGCCAAGGAAGCATTTTACTTCGTTTCTTTGAACAGCATGTGCACTCAGATAAGATGAAAATGCTGGGCCCTTTTACTATGGGCATTGGAATCTTTATTTTTATTTGTGCAAATGCCATTCTGCATGAAAACCGTGACAAGGAAACAAAAATCATACACATGAGAGACATATACTCCACTGTAATAGACATCCACACCCTGAGGATTAAGGAACAAAAGCAGCTGAGTGGTGCCTTCACTGGCTTGTTGGGGGAAGGAGAACTCAGGCACAGCGGGAGCTCGTGTGCATCGCGGCTGGCTGCGAACACAGTTGCGCCTTTCTCTGGCTTCAAGAGTAATTTTAGAATGGATAGTTCTGCTGAAGAAGATGAGATTACCCTAAATGAAGATAGGACCGCTGGTAGCCTCCTGCCACCTCTGCTGACTGAGCAATCTGGTTCACTCTTTGGACTTTACCCTCACTCCAGCAAGGCTTCAGATGACAAAACCACTAGCTCTTTGAAGTGTGAAACAAAATCCATTGTATCATCTTCCATTAGTGCTTTCACGCTGCCAGTAATTAAACTGAATAACTGTGTTATTGATGAGCCCAGTATAGACAACATAACTGAGGACTCGGAGATCACTAGGAGTCCGTCTAGAAATCTGTCAATGGATTCTCTGGCCATTCCACTAACTGATACTAATGAATCCTACAGACCGACTGCTACCATGCTGCCGCGACACAATTCATTTGTGGACACTCCATCTGATCAGTTCAAATCTTCTATGACTCTAGGACCAAGCACAGGAAAGCTTTTATCCCCTGGCACTGCCAGGAAACAGTTTGGGTCCAACACATCTTTGCATCTTCTGTCTTCACATTCAAAGTCTCTGGACTTGGACAGGGGTCCGTCTACACTCACTGTCCAAACTGAACAAAGGAAACACCCCAGCTGGCCTAGACTGGATCGGAGCAACAGTAAAGGGTATATGAAACTAGAAAACAAAGAGGACCCAATGGATAGGTTACTTGTGCCACAAGCAGCAGTCAAGAAAGACTTTACTAATAAGGAAAAGCTTCTTATGATATCAAGATCTCATAATAATTTGAGTTTTGAACATGATGAGTTTTTGAGTAACAACCTGAAGCGAGGAACTTCTGAAACAAGATTTTAATATTTAAATTGCAATTTAGAAGATGTCATATGGTATTTTTAAAAAAACCCCAACATTTTGACAAGTGTTTCCTTTTCAGTGAGACTAGTACAAGCCTGTTTTTAACCAAACGCTTAATAGCCCATTAAAATTGGCTTGTGTGAACAGAGATCTTCATCTTTGTAATGCCGAGAGTTTTTTGTCTTAGTAACATACAGCTGCAATACTGTACATTATCATTGCTCAGAGTTTTGGTATGACTGATTCCAATTTTTCCCAAGTCATTACTTCTTTTGTTCCGTTTAAGCATGTTACTTTTTATCAATTTGAGTCCAGAAGCCTACATTAGGAAAAAAGCTCCATTTACCTGTGAGTTCTGTTTATTTAATGACTGCAAGAGTCTAAAAATGGTGCTTGTGGTCTAGAATGGGAAGTGAGCAGGAGCACATACTGGAATTGTCAAATCCAGGCCTTTATCCTAGGTGTTGTCTTTCACATACAGTACATCTCGGTAACTGATGTCTTGCCATTGTCATTGTGAGGAACTCGTTTACATATTGGGGTGGGTGGATAGAAAAGAGTGGGTATAATTAAAACCATTTTTGTGAATTCATTGTAATTGGTCAAGTTGAATACCAGTGTTGTGAATTATTAACTACGCTTTGTACAATAATCTTTCTACATCCATTGTTATTTAATCCTGTAATTCTAGGAAAACATATATAAAGTAAGAAATCTGAAAATTCTTCTGGGATTAGTTCTCTAAACCACTTTGATTGGCAGCAGTTTTAAAATGAAAATACACAGATTCAATTAAAATCTTAGGAACATGATGAATGCCAACAGGATTTTAGAAACATGGTGTATAATAAGATGATATTGTGACATGCATCTGAGGAGAATAATGGAAAATGAATATATTGCCTCTCATTACAATAGCAAGAAGCTAAATAACTAGATCTCTGTGTTCAAAATACTGATACAAAGCATACAATACAATATGTATACTAACATAGTATGAAAGCCCCTTGCCTAAATTTTGATTTATATATTTCACGTAATTATTGGTGTGATGGTTCAGTGGAGGCTTAGCTGTGGCAGTTTGCATTACAAGATTTTGCAAAAGGAAGTGACATTTAAAACAATGTTTTTCTTAGCAAAGCAAGCTTCACAGTTGACAGTTGTAGGCTATTGCTAAAGAAAATGAGAATTTGAATGTGCATACCAGCAGGTTTTCACATATTTCATTGAGGTATTTAGGCCATGATCCTGCCATGACAGCCACGCTAGAGAATGTCACTTCAAGCTGCAAGGCTCATCTAACAGGATGTTGGTCTTAATTGGTCGGTTTTGATATATTCACTTAACCTAATTACTCAGGAATTATTTTTAATGGTTTTTCCCAAAAAGAATCAAACCTGTTCAGATGTCATTGTTCTTCAATTACTTTGATTATGAAAGATCAAAGATAAAAATACCCGCTTTTTTTTTTTTAATATTCAGCTCCATATTTCAACTGCGCGATGTTTATGTATCAGGAGCATTACTTGCTCAGTGAATTGAGGCATAGTGTTAACTGTTAGAACCTCAAGCCTATATATTGTAACAGAGTTGGCTAAATATTTTGCTATGAAGCTTTTAATAACTTTCTGGTTTGTGTTCTTAAGACATTTGCTATTTTTTGAAATAAAATAAAATGTCTATCTACGTATATCCATTGTAAGATCTGTTTTTCTTTATGATCTCAAATCTTCCATATCAAAGTATAATTAGGTATCATAACTTTGTATATAAAGTTGCGCTTAATATATTAATATTAGCTTGCCACTGGGTATTTCGCTGTGACAAATTGATTTCAGCGACATCCCTACACATGTAAAGGCTGAATATTTTTTCTTCCATGTAATGTGAAATGTATTCAAAGTGGTTTTGATATAAGGAAATTTTGTATAAAAAGAACATCCTGTTCTTTTTAGTTTGGCAGTAAGTATTCTTATAAAAATGGAAAAAACTATTAAAGACATGAACGGTGTAAGCTTTTATTTCCTTAATAGCTACATTAAATCATAGCTTAAAAGACTTTTTTTGGGTACCATCATATGTGGGAATAGTGGTCCTTTTCTAAGTATAGCAGGGCATGAGCTTTTAATTTTAACATAGATACCTGGTACTGAAAAATGTACTCACTTTGCAAAAATTTACCCACTTGGGAGACCAAGGTAAAGCTACTGACTTAAAGCAAGAAATCAAAATAGCACCATAGAAAGAAACAATGTGGTTGACAGACCAACTACAAAAATATTCCTGAATTACCCCTAAATGGAATATTTCATTCAGATAATCACGGGACGGTTGAGGTGGAAAGGGACCTCCAGAGGTCCTTTGGTCCAACCCCCCTGCTCGAGCAGGGACACCTAGAGCCAGTTGCCCAGGACCGAGTCCAGCCAGCTTCTGAATATCTCCAAGGACGGAGACTCCACAACCTCGCTGGGCAGCCTGTGCCAGCACTTGGTCACCCTCACAGTAAAAGAGTGTTACCTGATGTTCAGGCAGGACCTCCTGTGTTTCAGTTTGTGCCCATTGCCTCTGGTCCTGCCATTGGGCACTGGCCTCTTTTCAGAGCCTGGTTCCTTCTTTTTTGCACCCTCCCTTCAGGTATTTATACACATCAATAAGATCCACCTGAGCCTTCTCTAGGTTAAACAGTCCCAGCTCTCTCAGCCATTTATCATAGGAGAGATGCTCCAGTCCACCACCGTTGTGGCCCTTCACAGGACTGCCTCCAGTATTTCCATGTCTCTCTTGCACTGAGGAGCGCAGAACTGGACCCAGCACTCCAGGTGTGGCCTCACCAGTGCCTTACAGAAGGGAAGGATCCCCTCCCTCAAGGGTAATGTAGGACCTTGCATCCTTCCATACTCCTTTGGTAGTTCCAACTCAAGCTCAAGTTAGGAAGACTTGTAGATGTTCAAAAGGCCTGAGCACTAGTCTTCACATATAGAAGTCAGAAACTGCAGTAGGGCAAAGATGTCTGTATGCTTTGCAATATGTGGGAAGAGTTAGGAACCTTACAGTGGCCAAAACGGGAGCCATGTACAGTTGGCAGACAAGGAACTGGTGAAGACAAGAGCATGTCTTGAATTGCATCTTTAGGGCATAAATATATTCAATCTGTTGTTGATCCTGTTCACAGACTTTTTTTTTTTTTTTAATTCCATTTCTGTTATCAATACTGTGTGCAGCCCACAATGAATTGCTCTTCAGAGAAAATAATTGTATAACTACACCACAAGCCTTCTCATGGAATAAAAACCTAAACCTCGTGTCTAGCCAGAGGAAATATTATGGTACTGCATCCTTTGGATGTAGTAACTCCAGAAAGAAAGAATTTAGATCGTGCAAGCAATAAGTTTGCTCCTTCCTCTGCCTAAGACTATTTAAAAAAATACATTTTCTACCTCTCAGGTAAGGATCTTAATCACCGCCTATCGATTAGACTGATGTTCTGTCCCTCCCTCTTGGGCAAAGCTGCTTCACTCCACTCATTTACTGGGCAAGTTTCATCAGGAAATAAAGAGAATGGCTCTGCTGTGACAGAGGAGAAATGCTGGGTTACATTGTCTCTTCCAGGATTGCTTCTACATTTTACACGTAATGGTCACTGGATAAAATCATTGAAACAGGGACTGGATTCTTGCCAGGTTGATATTTTAACTGCTCCCCCAGGAAGCCCCGTTTACTCTGCCTGTGACCAATGAACCTGACCCTTCCAGGCAAAGCGGCGCGGAGTTCAGCCGGAGGGACTGGCAAATGCTCCAGCTGCTCAGTTGCGCAGGGCTTGGTGGATGGGAAGGCATGGGTTTTCTCAGCAGCAGCAGGATGTTGACGTGGTGTTATGCATCCTGATGGCTGCTCTAAAGCTTGGGCTGTATAAAGGATGGAAAGGCGAGCTGGCACCACCAGTCCGGGTTTGAAAGGAAGTGAAATTTAATATTGTAACTGAGCAGAATTTTCAAAGCTGCCAGTTTTGGAGGTAGGCATCTACATCTGTCCCACTTCATATATTAGACAGCTAAATAGTTTTTTTGCAACCGTATCAGAGTGCCTTTCTCAGACCTAGAGCTGATTTTACTTATCCTTAAAACAGAGCATTACTAGTCCTTTAGTTTCTGCTGAGTGAAATTTGGGAAATAGTTTTAGGCTACAGCAGCAGTTTTCTCTCTGAAAAGCTTTTCAGGCAGCTTGTAGAGTTCCTGGATAGCTTTAGTCTTAACGCTCCTAAGTTTATTCTTTCTGTGAGTCTTTTTCTGACCCTTCCAGGAACTTCTGCCTTCATCTTCCCAGCACTACCTTTTTTTGTTAATTTTCCTGCCAAATATGGCATTATGATGAGCAAGGGGAAATCTTTTAGCAAGACTGTGTGCATGTATATATGAGAATGCAAATGGAATAAATGGTCTATTAAAATGTAGGAGTGCTCCAATTAGTACAATTTAGCTACTCAAGGGCAAGTTCATGCCCTTTGTTTAAACCTTTACAAATTAAACTCAGGGGCAAATTAATTGCAGTTATCACACCTATCACATGTTTAACTTTCAGATCACATTTATTAGCTCTTTCATCAATGTTCTATGTATGGTGATGTTGAATTGTTTTGTATTCTAGGACTCAATATTTCAAATTAACCTCACTGGAGTATTTTACTCATTCTGTAAAGCCCAGTTTTTAATGGTATTACTTGTCTGACAGTTACCAGAATTACAACCCTGAGCCTTGTAAAGAATGGAAATCTGATAGTTACAATACTTTTATTTTAGACTAGTTTGTTGAAATTGAAATATAAGAACCTACTGTATTAAACAAAAAGTTGTGTGTCTAATCTGTTGTCTTGGTCCTAATTCAGGTAGATAATGCTTTAGAGGAGAGTAATTTACAATCACTGTGAATTTTCCATAGGAAGAATCATAAAACCATTGTTGTCCCTTATCAGTTTTTATTCCAGCTAGTGTAATTATTCAGGATGGCATTCACAGAAACATCTAATCCATTTCTGAATCCCACTAAGCCCTTCGGTCTAATAATATTGGTTTTGAAAACTACTGCAGATTAATTATGACTTGCCAATAAATACATTTCCCTTATCAGCTGGAAATTCTTATCGGCACTTTAATTTCATTGCAACAGCCAACTGCTCTCCTATTAAAAAAATGTACCAGGAATAACCTGATATCTATTGTAAATGTATTGATGTTTCTGGGTGTTTGTTTTTCATATTTTGAAGCAATTAATCACTCTAGTTGCTCAGAGTTATCCTGTGATTCACTGTACAACTGGTTTAGCACTTAGATCTTTTTGTTCTCAGAATAGGTTCCTCCTTTGTAGGCAATACTGTATTTATTTTGGCCTCTGATTACATGTTTTTTCACTTTTAATATTAAATTCCATTTCATTCCAGCCCATTAAGACAATTCAGTTTTCCTTCTGATCTCTTTCATATTGATAATACTTACCCACTCAGGCTATACGGGCAGTCAGTGCAGCCCAATAGGAGTAGTAAGATTGCTCTTTGACATGAACTGAAGTGTGGTACACAAGGCCAACCTGGTGAT
Source organism: Astur gentilis (assembly GCF_929443795.1). Classification (NCBI taxonomy): domain Eukaryota; kingdom Metazoa; phylum Chordata; class Aves; order Accipitriformes; family Accipitridae; genus Astur; species Astur gentilis. The sequence continues at coordinate 23,097,577 of NC_064884.1, forward strand.
TTGTTTCAAAGGAACACTTTCAACCTGGAAAAGACTGCTTTTAGCCACACCCTTAGTGACTTCTGAGAATTGCATCAGCCCAAATGTACATTTTTCTTAAATCTGATCATAGATGCCATTTGGAAAGATTAGTTCCATGTCAGATCCTTGAAAAACTCCACTAATTACCTCTCTGAAGCCTTACACATTCCCTACCAGCTCAACTTGTCGCTTTCACATTTGATGGTTAATACTCAGCGTATTTTTCCTCCTAATTCTCTTCTCCGGCTTAGCTAATAATTTAACGTGTGCTACTGTATGAAATGCTTTGCTGAAGTCAGAGCAGATAAGATCTACTGCATATGTTGTCTAGAAAATTATTATTTTAAAAAGACATATCAGTTTAGTGTAGTATGATCTGTCTTTGGCACATCTACTCAGCATCTCACCCTGTTTTCCATTTTCATTCTTGTCTTTAGTGCCTTGAAATTTTTTTTTTCTGAAGCCTTCCATACTACCCAGATCTTACTGACAAGTTTGCAAGTGGACAGATAACTCCTCGTTTCCTTCCTTCTGCCATTTCATAAATAAGGTTTAAAGGATTACTACTTTTAATACACATTGCCTTCCCTCTCTCTGTCAACTCAGTAGATGTATTGAAATTCCTTGCTATGATGTGTTACACGTGCCAATTTTTTCAGGCTACTGTAATGGAGATTATGTGCCCCCACACCGTGAGAGCATTCAGGGCTTAAATTTAGCTTTCTCATAGGTGAGGATTTACACAGCTTCATTTTCACACTTTCTTTCTTCCATTTTCCACGCTTCTCTATCTCCCATTTCCAGACTTTTTTTCCTACTAGTCACCTTACCTTTCCTCTGTTTTTAATATGGTTAACCTAGCTGAAAAATGAGGCAAAGTACTCACTTAGTATATAGGCTTAATCTGGAACGAACCTGTCACTTTTAGTGGTTTTGGTGGGTTTGTTTAATTTGAAAATGAGTTAAAGGGTGGCTGAACATGACACTTCACGCTTTGCGGTGTGTTCCCACACTCACTGTCTGCTCCGTTACATACACTTCCCCACTATTTTTCCTTGCTTGTATGTGTTTGGGGTTTTTTTATTTCAATTTTGGTGATGCTGTCATTAATCCAGATGGGTCTGGAATTATCTCCGGAAGCTTCCTACAGTCGAGTTACACATTTGTGTGCTATTGGTTTAAAAAAAGGTCTGCCTTACCTCAAGGACAAATCACCAGCCTTCCTGCCTGGCTGATTTCAGTAACTACTTTTCTTCTGAAAATTATCAAAATTTGTTCAGCTGAAATCAACACTTTACTTGGAGTCCCACTGTAGTTTATCTTTTTTGTTTAAAGTTAATTGGATCAGCTCATGAGCACTTGAGTTTCTAGGAGCATCTTGTCTACAGCACACGCAGTGCTTAACAAAAGCCTGTTGGTGTTTGCTACAGCGATTGTTTGTGGTAGACATCTGTCGGCTCTTCTGCCTCGGGATATCTCTGCTCAGTTCTCACAACCACCATTTGTTCACAGTCTTTTTTTCCGGGAAATTCAGTTTTCCACAAGGCAAAGGTAAAAATGCAAGGTAAAGACAATATTTCACTTGGTTAGCAGTGATCAATATACTTCTGCTTTTTAATTCAGTCATGACAGGGAAAAATACTCCTGTGCCTTCTAGCTACTTATCTTGACTGTCTGGAGGTCTTAAGTATTTGTGCAATATAATTCTGAAAGCAGTGAGCCAAAACCGAGTACCCAAGATGAGAATATAACATTGTTATGTGGACTTAATGGAATAGATTTAAGGGAATATAATAATTTCAGTATTAACCTCTATAGTTTTCTTAGTATAGTCACAAAATTTCATTTTTCAGTCCAACTGTTGAATATCTACTTCCACTGATCTGTCTTCACTGGGAAGTGGCTTGCTTCTCTGTGTAAGTTCAGTTTTGAAATGATCACCATACAGAAGCACTTCATGTAACTCTTTCCAAGGTGCATTTCTTAGCATTTTTCAGAAATAATTATCAATTTAGGCATGTTCTATTGCACCTCGAAGGAAAGTTGCTCCAATTTGTTGTGATTACTGTCTTATTGCAGTCACTAGTTTTTCAAGGGTCTCAATGGATTCAGATAAAAAAGTGTGGATGACGAGTATGGAGAAGATCAGCTACTATCACATAATACAGTTAAACTCATCTTGCACCTGTAGAGAATTCTTTATCATTTTAACAGACAGGAAGCACTCTGATATATGAAGTGAGCGTATTGTATTATCTCCAGCAAACAAGTGTTCTTTATCTCTTTATGGGGACTAGGAAGAGGATTATACTTATAGCTTAACTAAATGGCAGTACCCTTTGATTCTTGTGTAGAGGAGTCAGGTGAATATAATAGATTAGGAAGCGTTAGGAATTAATAAAATGGACCCCAGACTCTCATTAAACTATACTCTATAAATCTGTATGCCTTATAAATAACACTGAAATGGAGGACTCTTGCTTATTGTCACAGAAAACAGTCCTGGTCATTCTTCTAAGGAAGACCTGTTTCCTGTCTGCTGACTTTTTGAATGAATGTTTTTATCTTTATAACATTGATACCTATCTCCCTGTTATCTAGACGGGCAGTTTTGCAAAGTTTTCATGTCTTTCCTTAATGCTTCATTTTACACTGCATTTTCCTTTTGCAGGTAGGACAGGTTAGGGCATTTCTGGAAGTCATTAAGAACTCTCTGATGTTTACAGTTGCACCTATATCCCTTTACAGCAATGCTTTAGTCTCTGGTCTCATAATTGGTGTAAGATGACTAAATCTTGTCTGCTATTTAACAAACACATAAAAGTATATGTGTTTCTTTTCCGAGTTAAGTAAAGGTGGCCCGTCCACCTGTGTCCAGTCCAGTAAGTAGTCCAAATTGGTAAAATTTGTCAATTCCAATTCATATTTTGTCTTTAAAATTTGGCTTGATGTGACACGTCATGAATACGAGTTCCAGCTTACTCTCCCAACCTTTCCAGGGCCAGGGTAACAGAGCAGGAGTACCAGGGGTAGTTTTATTGAAAAATCAATATTCAAACAGCAAGGCAACAAATGACAATAAAACAAGAACAATAGGAGACAGAGCAATAGATACAATAAGAACAATCAACAGTAATACAGCAAAAAACAATACAACCAGAACAATAACAATAATTACGTCCTTACAAGAGATCTCGAATGACTCACAAATATATGTATGATATCGACAGAAGTAAATAAAGCTTTCCTTGACATACATCGCGCAATTCTTTCTTGTCGGGAGGTTGAGATTCCTAATGCTTTTAACACCTCGTAATTGCCAGAATACCATTTACCTCGTGCGCCCACAGGGAATCCCTTAAATTTGATATTTTTAGCATTCGTCAATTCTTGAATTTGACTCTTAAGATGGCAATATTTCTTTACTTTTTCTGCCGCCGCGTCCGCCAGTGATGACGGTTTACTCTCATATCGAATTGTTACATCAACCACCATCGCCTGATCCCCTTTTACGAATACAAGATCAGGCTTGTAGATCTCATTTTGTTCATCTTTTAGTATGGGCTCTTGGAATACAATCCAATCCTTCTTTTTTACTTCAGCTATCAATAAATCACACAATTGGTTATGTCTTTTAATTCTGGCGTCTTGCACCGCGGGGCAGTACCCAATGATATGAGCACTCAATTCATTTTCCGCTTGACAGTGTCGACAAGATTTTATATGCGACTCCTGTCTCCCCCTTGCCAGGAATTCCCTAGTGGGGTACACGTTAGCTCTCAACTGTAATGCCGTGAGGAGTTTTCAGTGAGGAATGCCTCTATAGCGTTCAAGCCAATTATTACTGATTTTATCCTTCTCAAAGTTGACAATACCACGGCCCTGGGACTGTAACTTGGTCCAATTAATAAATTCCTGTTTACGCCAGTCACAAGGTTTAGGAAAGATGGTTTTGGGAGTTGGTAGTTCCCATTCTGAAGCCAATTCATCCTCGCCCGGGTCCTCAGATGTTACCCTAATCGCACTCGGGTCCCAAATAGATGGTATTTTATTTCTATCACCCCCAGCTGTTAACCACAATTTTTCAAAGTCTTTTTCGATCCCCTCTCGTTTCACTATTGATCTTACCACATCGTCCGAAGACTGCGCAATTCTGTGCAGTCTTCGAGCTTGTATACTGGGGATCAAGCCCGAGAGTCTGGTGATGCCTAGTCCTCCATCACGTGTACTGGAATACAGGATGGCATCGCAGGTACTAGGAGGTAGATGTAGCCACTCCTTGACCGTAGTTCGAATCGTCAGGTCAAGTTCTTCTAGGGACGTTGCTTTTACCTCAGCTTGGTCTGCTAAGTAGATCAGTCGCGGGATAGTATAGCCCTTCAAGATGTCAACTTTCTGAAACGGTTTCAGTGGTGCTTCTCCAATCCGTTGTAGCCAATCTCTTATTTTCATGAGGAGTTCGGGTTTCGATATTCCAGTCCATGGGTCTATTCTCAGTCCCAAGTACTTCTCCGAACTGCCTGGTTCAATCATAGTTAATGGGGTGCCGTTAATTTGCCATGGGGGACAATCATTGATCGTATACGAGTCCTTGGTGGGTTGTATGTAAAAGCCATGGCATTTCTCCCCCTGCGTCCTGAGGCCGGTCAGTTCACAAAAGGCCTCCAGGATTTTAATATTGCTTTGCATTCCTTCCCACGACCCACTTAACAACACCAAATCGTCTGCAAAAGCCATGGATGTTACACCCTTGGAGTCATGCTGGTATCCACTCCCTTCTTCCTCTAACTTACACAATAGGGGGTCCACAGATAAGTTAAACAATAAAGGTGACATTGGATCGCCCTGTTTAACACCAATTTGAATCCCGATGGGATCCGACTGCTCATTCTTCATGGTGATGCGAGTTCTAGTGTTTTGATACATGTTCGTAATCAGGGTGATAATGTGATGGTCCACACCCTTTTGTTTCAGCACTGCAATCAGATGGTGGTGACTCACTGTGTCGAAAGCTTTAGCCAGGTCAATGAAGACAACGCCCAAGGGTCGATGTTCCTTCTTTGCATTCTTAATTAATAGTTGTAACAGTTTCAAGTTCTCTGCGCATCCTGCTGATCTAATAAAGCCCTTTTGTCGTGGGTTAATAGGGCATGCCTTTGCCAGTCTCGCCGTCAGGATCCTTGAGAACAGCCTCAAGATAATCGATCCGATGGTAATCGGTCGCCAGTTATTGATGTCCATTTGGCGTTCCGGCAGAGATGATTTTGATATTAGCACAGTCCGACATTCTTTCACCACGTCCGGTACGCTGCCAGTCACCAGCCATAGGTTGAATACTTCCATTAGGTGGACACAATGAGGGTCTATCTTAATGATATCCCGCAGACTTAGTCTGTCTGGCCCTGGCGCGCTGTTCTTATTCATCTCTTGGATGTTTTTAGAGATTTCTTTTGCCGTGATCATGGCTTCGAATGCCGAGTTGTCCGCCAGGCCCTTAGATCTGAACGCCCCCAGGCCCTTGAATGTTCCCGGTGACTCCCACCTCGACTTGAACACGTCGTGTATCTCGTCTTGTGGGATACCACACTTCAGGGATTCCACGTTGTCCAGAATAATACCGGCCAGTTTCCCCCTATCCAGGTAGAACAGCCGCTGGAACCGTAGGAACTGGCCCCGTTTCACAGCTCTCTTCTTCATCCACCCCTTTGGTGGTTCCGAAGGTCGAGCGGTTCGGGCCACCTGACGCGGTCGACCCTGGCCGGCTTTTAACTCCAGGGACTTAGAGGCAAGGCACGCGAGGCAGTCTTTCATTGCCTTCTCAGCAACTATTGCTGGGTCTTTTTCTCCTTCGATCACCTGCTCAAACATTCCATGAAGAATGGACAATTTTCCGGATGTTAACCACTCAGAAACCGTCTCACGATAACGGGACCTCAGTCCCCCCTCCATCTCCGACCCAACGCACACGAGGTGTTCCCCCTCCACAAGGTGTTCCCCTTCCAGTTCTAGATGTTTCATCTGACCTTGGTCTTTTCCCTTCTTCACCGGGCTCTTACGAAGGTCCCGTCTTTTATCACTTATCTGTTTCGTTGTCTTGGTCGGAAGATGCTCCGCAATCAACTTGTTGATGTTTTTCTGCCCCTCATATATTGTTTATCCAACTTTCTCAGTAATTCAATCTCATCCTCGGTCCAGCACCGACGATGTGCCCCTCTCATTGTACCTGTCTTAGGGCGAGTAGCGGTAATCCGCTCGATATTCCTTGTGACTGGGTGGACCAAGCGCTTATGCTGCCCCAGGCCGATTTTTGATTCAAATGTTTTCTCACAGACCTCACATTTCCAACTCCTCTCGGGAGAGGCTTCCACAGGCCCCTTACACTTAGGAAAATGACAAGCAATACTATGGTGTTTTACATCAGTTCTCCCACACCGAGCACATTGGAATAAGATCTTTTTCTTCCCATGTGCTCTTTTCAGATGTTCAATTAAACCCGACAGTTTACCGGTCACATTACCACAACACGGACATGATGGATTCTTGTTCGGGATCTTCACCATAGGAGTGCTCTCCGCTGGGGGATCCTCACGGGACCGTGAGACCGGAGTCGATGGCAATGGAGAGGTCCCAGCCGCAGCTCCGAGAGGTGAGGACTCCTCCTCTTCGTTCTCGTCCTCCACCGGGGTCGGACAGGTGTTCTTGTCCCTGAGACTTAAAGAGTTAGGTACCTCATACACCTCAGGAAGCACAGCCAGGAGGTCAGTCAGGGTGGGAGATTGCTGGCTTGTCAGACCCTCCAGATCAGAGTTCACAAACTCCAATCCCCTTACTTCAAACCTCGCCTCCAGCAATCCCCCAGTTTTGTGGTCTTGGATGGAAGAGGAGACCACATTGTCACGCAAGTCCAGAGGACTTGTTTGTGTGGCCACCGACACGAAGGAAATTCGCATCGGCCGACCCATTTTGCCAGTCCAGATAGAGGAGTAGTATAAGTCAAACAGCACACCCTCAAGTGCCGTGTGACTGAGCCCAACTGTGCCCGTAGGCGAGGCTTTGGGCAGCGACTGAAAATCGTTGCCAGGAGTTTATATCACCGGTTCGAATCTATCGAATGGTTGGTGAGGCCAGACGATAGGAAGGAAGTAGTTATACTTCCCCCACTGGGGCAGAGGTTAACTTGGTTACCCCGAAGGGCATCCAGCGGGACCACGAGGAGGTGTAACCTCTGCAGCTCAGCCCAGTTAGTAACTATGATCCCATCTTAAGAGAGTCATAGTTACTCCCACTCCCTTCCTTCTTCCCACCCTTTCCTCCATGATCCTAATCCTTAAGCAGCTGTGATCAACTAGGTCAGGAACTGAAAAAAACTCAGCAAAACCAGCTACAGCAGCAACACCTCATAGCAGCAAACAGGCACTGGATCAGAGAGCTGGTCTGCTTCAAGATTTCAGCTGGATCAGAGAGCTGGTCTGCTTCAAGACTTACCTGTATAAGTGCAGAGAAAGAGCCAGACCGCCATGGCGGCAGATTGGTTTCAGCTGATGGTGAACAACACCCTCTCTTCATAATACCATAGTGACTGAGAGGAATTGTGATTTTGGACAGCACTATAGTCTAATGGTTTCTAGAGAAACATAAAGGACTATCTGTGGTTTCTAATATCTGTTCTGATAATGAATCCCCGTGAATCTATGGAATACTTGTCTATGCTTTTCTGTCTGTATTTACTCTTGTCATCTTCCAAGCATCCAGTTTCTTAGTGATTGTCTATGAATGAGCACACCATTTGCAGAAATCAAAATCCATTTCGGAAAAGAGGAAAGAGAACAAAGTTTACTTGGTATGTATTATTGGGAAGTCATTTATTCAGCTTCTGTTCTGTTGCTAAAAGTAGGCATGGGTGCTTCTTAATGACTGTGTGTTTATAATAGTTACTTTCTCCTCTGAGATCTGTAGATCTTAATTAGTTGATAAGTAGCTTTCCGAACCTAAGGCAGATGGGAAAAAAATGTACCCTTGAGCCCTTCTATGTCTTACTGATTTCCAGAACAGATTGAAAAGTTTATTTTTTAAATTAAATTATTTCATTTGAATCATGTGCTAGATCATATGTGCATATGGATTTTACACACATATGTATATATGTATACACACACAACATTTTTTATTGCATCTGGAAGCTGATCTACTTTGGAGCATGCTACTTCAGAGCATTCTGCTTTTGTTGTTCAGCAGAGATGAGCAGCATGAAGCTAAGTGGGTGGGGAGAGGAAGATGCCTGTGTCCAAAATGCTGGGGTGCCCTGATCCATTCCTGCCTCAGTGGTAGTAAGTCCAATATAAATCATTAAAGCAAAGACTTAGAAAACTAAGAAAGTTATCAATGAGATTAAAGAGTGGTAAAAAGGAGGCTAGCATCCCAAGCCAGAGTCTGGGAGGATGCAGGCCAATATATCACCAAATTGAGTCTTGAAGGATTCAGGCTGCCACATTATCAAATTCTCTGATTTTTAAAAAATAAGGTGATGTCTCTGGTTTTATCACTGTTGAAGAACCCCAGAAAAAATAAAAGGTTAGTGCACTGCATCAGAAAGAGATCTGTTGCTGGCAGCAGACTTGGATAGTCCATTACAAACACACTTCTGCTGTTATCACACACTATTAACAAAAAAACCCCACCTTATGGAGGTCCTCCTTAATATGTGGTATAAAGCATTATTAAGATACATGTTTCCACATTCCCCATGAGGGAAGGAACCATCACTCTTTCCTTTTGACATCCTGGAACTGAAATTTGTGTGCTGACTCAAAATGGGTAAGGGCTACTGGACTCTACAACACACATTTGCAGCCTCTTGGAGGCAGGTCTCTGAGAAGGTTGGGAGCTGAGACTCCTTGCAGAGTTAATACTTATTAACATAAACAGTAAATTCTGTGCAATCGCGCACCCTTTCCAGTTTCTCTTCTTCCCTTCCCTGACATCAGAAATACATATCATGGTAAAGAAACTCTGTTTTTTCAGGTATGCTGATACCAGTCTCTGCCAGCATATTCAGGCTTTGGCAGCTTGAAGGGCATTTAAATGCACTCATATTGTAATAGGACAAAGATTTGCAACACAAAAATTGGAATTTATGTAAGAAATAGCCATGTAAGCCTCAGGCATAGTCCTTGCTTTCAAATGTGATCTGCAGATGAAAAGTATCAGGTAAGGAGGAGCTATAAGCTTCACCTGACACAGGCCAAGTAGGTGGCTTGCAGAACTCTATGACATGCCACATACTAGCCTGAATCACTGCTACAAACTTGGTTTGGGGAAAGAAAGACTGTGCTTTTCACTGAACTGAACAAATAATTAATTATTCATAGCTAACCTTATTTGCAAGGATGTTAGTCACATTTGCTTTTGATAATATCAATGCTTAAAATTCCTTTCACCACAGGTGCCAGGATAAGCAGTGCATGAGTACTTGTGGCAAACACATACATAGATCATGACTAGCTGACCTTAATTTTCAAATTAGTATCTACAGAAAAGAAGAACGACCTTTGATTCAGTTTAGATTTCTTTATGTTATCTATCTAAGAAAAGCTTTTGTATTTCCTAAAATACAGATTCAGCACAAACAAGCACATGCAATGGGAGACAAAAGGATTTGTGTTATTTAAAACTTGTCCACAGTGAGATTGTGAAGAGGATACTGGCTTCCTTGAAAGGGGAAACTCAATCTGCTGAAGTTGATGATTCTCTGCAGCTACTTAAGATCATCCAGGTTGAGTGAGTGCTGTGAGAAGGATGACAGATCAGTTCTAGGTGTCCAGAAAGCTCAGCTCAGCTATAACCTCCAAAAATGTTTACCTGAATGTCCTCCTAAGCAGCCCTGGGCCCGGTTCAGTGAAGTGCTTTGCTTTTGTTGTCTATAGATAGCTTTCTTCCTGAATGAGTAACAGTGTCTGCCAGTATAAAAATGTTAAGTTATAAGTCAATTTAAAACTGTAGACACTCAGAGGACAAACATGGTCATGTTTTCATTGCCTTTCCTCATTTCTCCCCTTAAGCTAGTGTAGTCTTTTGTCTTTTTCAAGGCAAATTTCAATTAGCTTTTGTAGAAGCAAATGATGTCATACAGGAATAAAAATTAAATAACTTTTAAAACCAGCTTCTCTGTGATGAAGCTCTGTCACAGAACCTGTAGAAATTGAATGAAAATGGTTTTGAAAGACTCTCGCCTCTTGTCAAAACCCACAATCCTGAATGAACTCTGAATAGATTGGGTGTAGTGGAAAGACATAAATATCACCAGCTGACAGAATTAGATGCATGCCATTTTAGAGAGTGGATAAATTGTATGGACAAGTTTGAAATAAGGATTTTTCTCCTTTTTATATTTATAGAACAGAAGCTGTTGAAGAAATGTGTCCTGGCCAACTCTTTGCTGCATAAAACTGCCTGAAATATATTTCTTTTTAGGTTTTTGGAGCTGGTCAGAAGACTTAAGCGGCGGTATCTCTTCATAAAAGTGTAGGCTTCTGTGTATCTGTTCATCAATAGGCATCTGCTCTATTTAAAAGAAAGTATCCCCAGAATATAAAGACAACTGAAGTGTTCTATTTTTTTTAATGCCTCTCTAATAGTAGGAAAAAACTTAATAACTAAAGTTAGCAATAATGACAGTGTTATAAGAAAGAGTCTAAACCAGATTGAAGACCCCTTAGTTATTTCATACATGCTGCTAAACTGTAAGGCGTAATAACATTTCATTGTCTTAGGAAAATTACGTACATTGGGAACTTTGCCAAGGTGAAAGAAGCTTCTATTCAATATCAGTTTTTTGGATAGGGTTTGCGTCAGTATTGGGTACAGGTCTTCATGTAGTCAGCCATGTATCCTGCAAATCCAGTAGCTGATACTACAAATGATTCAGCTATTTTAAAATGATGTTTAGCATCTAGTAGAATTGATGAAAATGTCAGTTTCTGGACTTCTAGCTAATAACGTGGGAAAAGCTGAACGCTATCAGAAAAGGCGATCAAGAACAGGACTAGCAGGATCCAGACCCTGAAATTATCATTGTTTCCACTTAAGCTTGTCTTTCTCTTTTTGAATCAGCATAGTTCAATTTACAGTAATTTCCTTCAGGATTCTTTCATTACTCGAGCTTGCGGGCATCATCCTAAAGCTCGGAATGTAGTACTTGCCTTTTTCAGTATGAAGGAACCATCTGTTTTTTCTCCTACACAAGTAATACTGACAAAGGACATATATAACTGCTATAACATTATCTGAAAGGAAAACAACATTTGCTTTCTCCAAGGAACATAAATAACATATTGAAAAGTATATGAACATCCACAGCATGTATGTGGTTGGGTATAGCAGAAATTTAACTAGTTATAGTAACAAAAATTCAATTTTCTATTGGTAGGAATTGAGGTTTGTATTTCCTTTTCTCTTAGCCATGTCACCACTCTATTTTCTGCCACAGTGAATGTTGGCTTTAACAGATAAGAAAATGAGAGGGAATCATTTTGCCCAGCAGACTGTCTAAATCCTTCCTATTTCAGCCACTTGCCATTCCAATTTCTACCCTTAAATTAACTGACTTTTTCTTCTGACTTTGTCAAACCTTTCCAAACTGTAGCTGTTTTCAGCAGGAACAGCAGCATCCTTAGTTGCTCACGGGAAGAAAAGATTTACTGGGTACTCTAAGGGAATGCAGCAAAATCAGGGTCATGGCATAAAACTCAGGCACGGCAGCATGCCTGACATGCTCCTTCATGCAGTGAAGAGTGTATGTCCACTTCACTCTGTTTTCTCCATTAAACATTTTGCCATTAAAAATTTCCTCATTTCACCCACATACAGACTCAAAACAAGGGTAGAAAAAGAAGGTTCGGTGTCCTTAACCAACATTACTTCCTGTTATACAGAGCACTTCACATCCCAGCATTACTTCATGCAGACAGTAGTTTCCTACTTCTAATATTTGCTATCCTCTTCATACCCCTGCAGACTGTTTCCTTCCTGCAGCCTTTCCATTGCAAGAAGGCTAAGATAATTTTTTTCTACATCATTCTACCTCTGTTGCAGGATCTCTGCTTATCCTTCATAGCCTGCGCCTTACAACAGTGCGATTGCAAGCCTCAGGCTACATATTTCCTTAGCTCAAAGGTGCCACCAAAGACAATGCATGCTGGAAAACACATTAGTCTGTGTTAAAGATGTCTTTGTTGAATCCCAAATATAAGTCCATTTTGCTCTTAGACGAATGAGCAAAGGAAGAAATGTGGCTTTGTAGCACGTCTAGAAAGTTAAACCCAATAGTTTCTGTTGGGTTCACAGAACTGTATTGGTGTGAATGCTCATAAAACCAAGAACTGATGTTCTTGGGAATATTTTGAAAGCAGCCACAAAAAGAAACCTTATGTGCAAATGACAGGGCATTGCTCGCATTTGGGATTAAAAAGACAGAAGTCCCTTCAGTCCCTTTTCTCTTGTTTTACTTTTGCTTGGTTTAAATGCTGTGTGTGGGATGGAAAGTAGTTTGCTTAGTGTCTAGGTTCCTTGCAGATACCTGCCTGTCATTGGCTGATTTCCTGAAAGAAAAACCCAACCCAAAACTCAGTAATAGTCATGAGGAAGGTGGCCACAGAACAGTCTTCTGTCCTCCATGGAGAGTCCTGGCAGTGCAGGGCAGGGGCCACAATCTGACCTCAATTTCATCATCAAGTATTGATTATAAATAGAGCAAAGATCAAACAGGATAAAAAAGAAAATTTACCAGATTGTTTGGAGTGTGACCACAGCTCTGAATATACCCCCATCAGGAGACAGAGGGAGGCTGGTTCCTTCAATAGTGGGTTTCTCATTTGGTGGAATCATCCTTGCATCCCCCGCATGCAATATGTTTGTTCTCCTTCCCTCCTTTGATGAAAATAAGACAATAATAAAATATTGAATAAGAGTGAAAATAAGGGAAATCAATGATAATATCTCCAAATGGAGTAACTGAAAAGTAGACGTTTCTGTCAAAATGCTAATTTTGAAAGAGAAAAGAATGGAGGTGAATTTCTACTTTTAGTTCCACACAAAGATATTAAGTAAAGGGATACTTAGCATTTTTTTGCTTTTCTTTCCCTTTTTGAAGGGACACAGGAGCTGCAGTCCTCTGGTCTCTCACATCCACTTCTTCACTTCAGCCAATATATTTGCTTAGTTCAAAACACATTTTTCTATAAATGCCATAGCAGGTGACAAATGGAGCTGGCCATGAAGAGCTGTGGCAGCCAACTGAGGAGCAAGAAGCTTGTCGTGTGGGGAGAGTGCCAAGGAAAATGGAGGGAAAATTGCCAGAAAGGATCAGAAGCAATGGAAAAACTAACAGATTGACCAACCAGAGAAAAATGTCCATTTTTTTCACTTAAAGGTAGGTGACATCTCTCAAGAAAGAAAACAGGCAACTGAGAAAAAAAAAAAAAAAAAGAAGGTAAGATAGTCATTCTCCTCCTGGCCCTTGTATCCCAGAAGCTCAGTGACACACATCAATGACAACTGCCTCTATGCTTTGGACACCGAGAAATGTGCTTTAAGGAAAGAGTGCCTGATGGGCATATTTTTGCAAAGAATCAGTGTCTGGTTTGCCTCAGAGTCTTGCATACAGGGAATTGCCCACCACTCAGTTTGTCCAATGTTTCCTGAACCCGAGAGGATTGAAGCTCTGTGTGCTGTTGTTTTGGTTCTGTAGCCTAAATCTGAGGTGCAGAGCTATGGTTCCCCCACCCAGGCAGTAAGCCTGGGGAATCAGCAAAGGTACAACAGATTATTGCAGAAGCTTAGCCTGAAAAAATCAGTGCCAGCAGATGACTTCAAGCCTAGAGACAGCAGAAGTGCCTGAGGTCTTGGCTGCCCTAGATTATGAACTGGGTAGGAGTCTGGTGACAATAAACTGGACAGGTTGCTGAGCAAAGCAAGAAAGCTGTCAGAGGAGTGGCTCTCCACAGAAGCGGTACAAGCTGGCCCAGAACAGAGCTAAAGGAGCCCTGCCGAAGACAGTGACCCAGTAAAGAGTTGGAAATTGCGTATTTTGGGAAATGGGGGGGTTCGAGTGCCACTGGAAAGAGTCTTGGAAAGCAGTGGAGCCAAGTAACTGTCTGCTGTAACTGGTCTTACCATATTGCTAATTGTCATGGTTTGACTGTAAATTTTGCAATACTTGGAGACTAAGTTTCTTGCTGTTTGTGGCAATATGTGTTCTCACTGGAGGGGAAAACAAACCCTAGACAACCATTCTTGACCCTCCATCCTACAAAAACTCCTGGAGGTGTGGCTTGCGCATATTCTGCATACTCAGAAGTCAGAAAATGATGGAAAAAGCTTACGTTTGTAAATTTAGGAATAGATTTGTAAAATTTCTGTAATTTTTTAAAGGGAGGCTCTTGATTTTTTTGGACTTAGTTCAGTTTTGAAGACCTGAGCCTGGAGAGAATTGTGGCTAGCTATAAGAGCTCAGCTTTGGGAGGTTAGCTGCTTGTGGATATGGGAAACTCCTTACAGAGCTGCGTGCACCCAAAGAAAACATACATGTTCATCTGATGTGGGAAAGTTTATAGGTGTCCCAGCAGTGAGTCTGAATCTGTCTTGTGACTGCACACGGAGCTGACAAGTGGGATTCGTAATGTCTAACTGGGTAGATGAGTTTATACAACCTGAATTAACCCCACAACTGCAGGTGTATGTGGAGAGATTCCTACTATAATAACTTTTTCCCCAGTTCTTGCTTTTTTTTCTTCAGTGTCCTTACAAGAGAACATGGAAGAGAGAGCAGAAAAGAAGAGAAATCTCATTTCAAAATGTAGTTTCTGTGCTTTTGTGTAGAGATAGGGAGAAAAAGTTATGTTTCTCACAGCACCATATTTATTTCAGGATTGGATTTCAGAATGATCTGGTTCTTTACTCTGAAGTGACTGATGACAGGATTTGGCAGGAAAGGAGACCTACACTAAGAACCATTTAATACAGTGAGTGCCAGATCAAAACACAGAGCTGGTAAACAGAAGAAGGTGAAAGCTAAGAATTTCCTAGATGTGTAAGGTTTTCTCATTCTCTTTCTTTTACTTCTTGATCCCTTATTTATTGAACCTCTTTTTGTAACAAAGCAATGTGTAAAGGGGTCATTTGACTTGTGAGTTAGGAAAAGGGAAGAGCATTCGCCTCCCAGGTGTAGGTCTGTCTGCATGACTCCAAAGATCAGCAGAAACATTTAAGTATCTACAGATGCTTGGCTCACCAGATTTTTCAAACAAGGTGGCTTAGCATTTGGTTTAACACCACCTGGCATGCAGGAACCTGCAGGGACCCTATGGACTCATATGCCTATAACATTTTGTGGGGTAAATTCTGCCTGGGACCAGAAGTGTGACCCTTGGAGGCTGCCATAATGCATTCTGGATGCACACACCATATACACAAGCACGCCGGCCTGCAAAGGGGCCACATCCTGAGGAAACAAGGGGCTTTGTTCTGCTGCTCTGCTAGCTCACAAGTCAAATGTCTGCTTTAGCTGGTGCTGGTGCCTGGAGGCTGATGTGAGTGGAGTAAGCACCCTTAAATAGATGCATTCACTGCCATTTCTATCTACGCTGCCCTGAAACCTGGCCCTCCTTTGCACTTGACAGACAGAGTGGCTCCTAAACAACTGCTGCTTGATGGCTAAATATACATTGTTACCCACACAGAGTGCCATCCCCCCTTGCAGGCTGCCACAGAGACTTCAACCCAAGGACAGGGAAAACAACACCACAAAGAGACGTCACATAGATGGTAAAAATAGTTGAGAGACCCTGGGGTGGAGAGGATTATGTATGTGCTGGCTCCTGGGGCAACCAACATTGGAAAGGGTGGTTCTTATGTAAGAAGCATAACTTACAGGATAAGTGAATTTTTATTTTGATTTCCCCTGCAAATACAGAATGCAAGAAAGCACCGTTTACAGAGTCTACTGTCATCATTTGGGGAGCGTAACAGCAAACACATCCCAAAGAGAGGCACAGACTGGGGGCTGCTTTCCTGCGTGGCAGAGCCCTGTGTGGCTTGTATGCTCCTGCAGGACCCAGACACAATGCCCCCACCGCCAAGGCAGTGTTCCCTGCAAGCAGTCACCTACCTGGGGCTGATTCTCCTGCAGGCTGGAGAAGCAAAAGTCATCAGAATGCAGGCAAAGCATAATTATTATTTTTTAAATGAATGGAAGATTAAAAGGTGAAGAGGAAGAATGCTTTAACCAGCTAAAAGGGACAGTTGTTTTCTGTTAGGCATAAGCCTGCCTTTGGCATCTTGTTCTCAAGACTAAAGCAAGTGACGAATTCTGGTGAGATCCTAAAAACTGCCGGGGAGAAACCAGCTTCAGCCTGTCAGTCAAGGCAGAAGTCTATTTAGAAGGTCATATTTGAGATCTGGGTAACGATATGGTTAGCTGTCTGATAGCATATTGATCAGCTGTTCCCATGGTGAATTGCCTTTCTGTCTTTTGGGAATGGAGCTGCTGGGTTCCTTTCTTGAAGGCTCCCTCTCACTGCTGTTCTTCAGTGTTTGTGTGTGCTTCTCCATCAGTGACCTTATAGCTTAGCTGGATGTATGTGCTGATCTGCTATTTAATTGCTGACCCTATTTACCAATTTTCCTAACTATGATGAGGCAGCATCTATAGCATCCTAACCATTAATCTCAAGCAACAAGAAAAGAAGTGTTATTCCTGTCTTTCTCTGTGTTTTCTCAAACAAAGTACCACTTCTGCAACCTCTGTGAACATGAGAATTTTAGTGGCTCAGACACAAAGATCTATGCTGGTAAGACAAAGACTTGGGGCTATACTTTTGTTATTTCCAGCAGAGGCTGAAGATCTGCTCTTAGCCCATGGAAGGATGTTTGATGTGGAAGTGCTACAGCACAACTGCAATGGAATCTTTTCCATTTTATCAGCATTTTTTTATCAGAAGCCTTTTGACAGTACTGAGCCTCTGGGAGTACAGCTGGAAATTACAGACATACCACTGGAAATGTGCCCACAAATCTGATGTCATACAAGCGCAGGAAGCAAAATTGCCTGTATATGGGTGAAGCCAAATTTACACTGTTTACTGTAGATTTTTTTTTAAGGCAGCAGTGGGAGACAAGCACGTAAATACCTTTAAAAAATTAGCTCTTGGTCATATTTTGCTATTTAAACTGTGCTCCAGAATTTGAGCATAAGCTCTGCAAGAGCAGGTAGGAAGATTTCTTTGGGCTCTTTAACTGGGATGCCTGTGTATGGTAAAGAGAGCATTAATGACACTTCTGCTCCTGTGCAAGAATTTGTTTGGTCTATACCTGACCAATATTACAGGCTGGTGCAACCATCTAGGGAAGAGTATGGTCTTCTGTCTTTCTCCTCACGTCAGAGGTAGCAAGAGCTTGATGCCATTCACATACATCCAAACATTGTGGATGAAGAACATAAAATTGTCAGCTGCCTTTGCTAGTTGCTACAGAGTCTGTTGTGCTGGGAAGATATGTTTCTTTTCTGGCTAGCTGTTTGGCATTTCCCAAAGGCAGAAAGCTGGTTTTTTTTCCGAGGAAATGTTTGCCTTCTCTTTTTGTCTTTTACTCATATTAACTCAAAAAATCTTTTACATCTCATTAAAGAAAAATAAAAAGTGGAGGAAATCCTGGTTATGATGCTGTTTGCCAATGTCCTTCTGTCCTGTAGGGCTATGTATTTCTTCAGGTAGTTAGAGGAGGCAAAATATAATGTGGAGAAGAGCGCATCATGAGACACCTCCCCCGCTCCCCCTTCTGCACACACAGTGCAAGCTGTTCCCTCTTAGGGCATCCTAACTTTGTGTTCTGGGTATTTATTTAGTTTTGTTCCATTCCTCTTTCTTTCTTCTGGGTGAAGGATTTTGTGTTGGTGAGTAACACTATATAGTATGTAGCTGTGAGCAGTATCAGCTGCCAGTGGCCTCTCAGGCTATAAGATGCAGAAATAATAATAAAGTGATATAGAACTGAGAAAGTTGCATTGGTGGTGTTCCCCAGGGCTCAGTACTGGGTCCAGTTCTGTTTAATATCTTTATCAATGATCTGCATGAGGGGATCGAGTGCACCCTCAGTAAGTTTGCAGACAACACCAAGTTGGGCAGGAGTGTTGATATGCTTGAGGGTAGGAAGAAGGCTCTACAGTGGTATCTGGACAGGCTGGATCGATGGGCCGAGGCCAATTGTATGGGGTTCAACAAGGCCAAGTGCCGGGTCCCGCACTTTGGTCACAACAACCCCATGCAGCGCTACAGGCTTGGGGAAGAGTGGCTGGAAAGCTGCCCAGCAGAGAAAGACCTGGGGGTGCTGGTTGACAGCCGGCTGAATGTGAGCCAGCAGGGTGCCCAGGTGGCCAAGAAGGCCAACAGCACCCTGGCCTGCATCAGAAATAGTGTGGCCAGCAGGAGCAGGGAGGTGATCGTCCCCCTGTACTCAGCACTGGTGAGGCCGCACCTTGAGTCCTGTGTTCAGTTTTGGGCCCCTCACTGCAGGAAAGACATTGAGGTGCTGGAGCGTGTCCACAGAACAGCAACGAAGCTGGTGAAGGGTCTAGAGCACGAGTCTTATGAGGAGCAGCTGAGAGAACTGGGGTTCTTTTGTCTGGAGAAAAGGAGGCTGAGGGGAGAACTTATCACTCTATAACTACCTGAAGGAGGTTGTAGTGAGGTGGGGGTTGGTCTCTTCTCCCAAGCAACAAATGATAGGACAAGAGGAAATGGCCTCAAGCTGCACCAAGGAAGGTTTAGACTGGATATTGGGAAAAAATTCTTCACCAAAAAGGTTGTCAGGCATTGGAACAGGCTGCTTAGGGAAGTGGCTGAGTCACCATCCCTGGAGGTATTTAAAAGACATGCAGATGTGGTGCTTAGGGGCATGGTTTAGTGGTGGACTTGGCAGGTTTACAGTTGGACTTAATGATCTTGAAGGTCTTTTCCAACCTATATGATTCTATGTGATAGTATAAAGAACACTGGAACTCGTTGGCTTGCAGCAGAGATTTCCTATTGCTTCTGATATTAGTTTATTGTTGATAACATACTTATTAAAAAATGAAAAGCACCATGATGAGGAAGATTTTTAAAGCAAGCTGGAAGGGTTATACACTGCTGGATGGATTTTGCCGCTCAAGCTACATGTGGGTAACAGTTGGCAGTAGGTAGTATGCAGCAATTGACTTTTACATTGATGAATGCTGTACCAGAATGTTGATTGGTGAGAGCTTGACTCCCATTAAGCAGTAGGAACTGTTTCTTGCTGTTTTGGGCAAAAAGGTTTTATATAATTAAAGTTGTAATTAGAAATGCCAGACCTAATGTTCTTTTGCCTACTTTGGTTTGAGGACTATGGAAAAATATTCACTTCTGACAGAAGTTTGCACCCACTAATTACTTGTGAAAAGATTTGGATGGAAAGCAGAGCCTCAATCTTTCAGTAAAAGGAAAAGCAATTAAAAGAAAAAGTGAGCCATTACGTTATTCATTTCTCTGGATGATCTGTGCCATTACTGCATTGTTATCCCTCTGACAACATTCCCTTATTAGTAGCATTCAGTCTGACTTTTATTTATTCTAATGTCCCTGAACATAGCTCTGTCATGAGTGCTGAAATATGGGGATAAATTATATTATAATGAAAATAAGACTTGGATCCCAACTGACCAATAATTCTGTCCGTCTTTTTGCAAATGATCCACAGGGGTTAGAAAAGACAGATTTGAGGGTTACTTTTCTTGACAAACATTCATAAGTTTGTCATTTCCTCTTGACTCAGTAGTTCCTACTGATAGCTACAGAAGTTGGTTAACATACACTGTCATACAAAACTATTGTAACTTAGTTACGCAAAGGAGCTTGAAACCTTTTCCTTTCCCTTCAATGTAAACATATACACGTGTATCAGCTATACTTGAAAGAAACTTGAAAGTGAGGTTAAGTTGCTCAATGCCTTCTTTACATTTAATAAATAAATGAAAGAAAGAATCTCTACAGTAGGCGATCCAGCATATCTAAAACCTCAGTAACCTCCTGGAGGAGGTTATTTCTCTCTGCTGGTTGGGAAGGGAACCTCAGGGAATTACTCTCCCTAATTAGGCAGTGCAGGAGTTTAAAATTTACTAGAAGCCACAGCATATGTGATAGTTTAACCATTGAGGATAGCACTGGGGCAAGAGTTCTGTCCATCTAACAGTAATATCACATTGGATTTATCTATCTGTAAGTGGAGTTACATACTGTATACAGGTCATAGCACTGCATTTTTACTAGGATTTGGAGTCACCTACACTGCTACAGTGACAGTGGAAGCAGATTTCTTCAGCTGTGACCGGGCTTCTTCCATTGCTACACCTGGTTACACCTTTACTGAAAAAATGTTCAAAATTAAGCTAGCTATATGTAATTGATTATTAGGATACAACCTTAAGTTATAAGCCAATACACCTAAGGCCAATATTGGCCTTAAACCAATATAGTAAATTCTATAATGAAATTAATTGTGATAATTTTAATTTATTTGACCAATTCTTTGCATTCTTTCCTCAAACAGCAGCATACTGCTCTTCTAAAAATTAGTCCTGGAAGGTAAACCTTGCACAAGACTTTCCACAAGAAATTTTGACCAGAACCCTTCTCCTTCCAAAAGGAAAGGATGAAGGAGATGATAGATACAACCTCATGTTTTGCCTGAGGTCAATTAAATCTTTAAAGTTGCTGATGTTAAAACATGACCTGTTCACCTGCGGAAGTACTTCATAGGTTGCAATCTTCTGCAGCTTCATATCATTACAGAGAGTGCAGGCATTGCTGTTGAGGTGGTTGCACTAAGAGCTGGGGCCCTGTTAGGGTTGTCCTAGGGGAAGCACCTTGCATCACATGAAGCAGGCAGTTGAATTCACCAGGCTATCTTCAGTTTAATTTTTCTGCTTCATCAAATTGACATTCATTGTAATGCAATGCTGGTCTTTGCTGAGAACAGTGAATGCTGTATTCCTGTGCAGGAAAGAAATCAGAATAAAAGACTGATATCTGAGCTGTCTTACTGCATGTGCAGAGCATTTAATGTTTTTATTTTTATTTCTAGCATGGTTGCTTATGGTAGGGTTAATTTTCCATTTGGTACTTTTTCCAGCACAGTTCCACTTACAGAGCTGAAATGAAATACCCATCTATCTTTTTAGTTCTTGGGTGATAAAAATACAATAGGAAAAGCAAATCTTATGTTAATTTTCTGTCAAGAACAGCTATGCTAAAGCATAACTCCTCCTTCCCCTCCCACCAATAGCCCTGTACTCATAGAAACACTTACTACAGGCTTCCTGATAGGATTTAAATAGCATTCCACTTTCTTTTCCCAAATTTTCAGCATTTATCTTTAAAATCTGCTTCTTGCAATGAGGTATATTAGCTGTTTCATAAAATATGATTTTATTATAAAGTATTGATTTGGAAAAGAAATACCTAGAGAAATACTCAAACTTACGGCAGGCAGATGTTCACCTGGTTAGCCACTACTAACCTAAAAGTAGGCTATTCCCAATTAAATTATGTTTGTACCTTTGTGTGTAGCCCCAAAGGGGTTTTTGCAATCTGACTTTTCTTTATGTCACTGGTTATTATACAACAGCTGAGACATTTGAATGCTCACCTAAGCTGCTATTCTTAATAGAGCTCCTGAGAGTTTGCAGAGTCCTGTGTCAGTCGAACAGTTAACTGCTGAGATGCCTTTGGAAACTGCAGCCCTACATTTCATAGTATTTCCTTTGTTGTCTGCCTAGATGACAGAACCTTTTTAAACAGAAAAGCAATGAAAGGCAAATACTGAATAATCTTGTTCACACACAAGAGTTTTCCTGTGTGTGGAGATACTGGCATTTATGAAGAACAGTAACTCCCAAACATGTATGCATTTATGCAATGAAAACCTAGTTTTTACAAATATTTGCCTGGTATCATTGCATTAGCCACCAGAACAGATTTCAAATGTCTATACTAAATTTTGTAGTTATCACACAGTCCTAGTTTTGCTATTGATATGCTACTGGAAGCTGTGGTGTCCCCTACATGAGCTGCAGGAGGGCAAGTTGACTACCTCTGTAGATGGCAGAGGAAAGAAAGTGTCACTGGATGCAGAGGCTGAACTGCCCTGTTATCCTTAAAGATGCTTTTTCTGAGAAGCAAGGAAGACTGCCAGATCCCTGTGGGGAAGTTTGGCAATATCTATGATGTGGGTAGACAGTTCTGAAGACCCTTTCATCTGATACATTTCACAAGTATTAAACTCATTATGAAAGGATTAAGCAGCTTAGTTATCATCCCCTTCACAGCAGATTCTTTCCCTGAAGAAGTCCCAGGGAAAGGGTGCTCATGAGGGTGCCTTGCATGAGTGATGCACAGAGACTGGTCATACCCTGTGGGCAATGTGACTTTTAAAAAACTGTTGTGACACCAGGCCCTCCTTTCTTCCATGGCTACCTCTGAACTAGACAGAGCTGGTGCTCCTCTGAGGAACAAGAGCTAATTTCAGTCTCATCGTTATTCATGTAATATGCTCTTTCATTTTTGATGAGGAAGGATATCCTCTTAAATGAGTTTTGAATCTCTGTGAGTATTTTACTGAACACATGCATAAAATATGGTAGGCTGAGCAGAGAATAACCCAAATTCCTAATTTGTATTGTGTGGCATCTGCTCAGAGAAACTTGAAAATTAGTTTGTTTTTCTTTTTAACTTTTGCTTTGATTTATGGCATGCTCAGTGTGACTAAGGATTTTAATTAATTCTAGCTTGATCATATCTACATGTCTGACTCACATACTGTATCTAAATTTAAAGTAGCTACAACTGGGCTGAAGTACTGATGTTGAGAATACATTGGTATAAAACTCTGGCATTTCTTTGGTATGTGGAATTAAGCGCCGAGCTGTTGGTAGCACAAAGTTCAGTGAGTTGTGACTATGAGGATGCCTTGCTTTTCCAAATCAAAAATGTCAAAAGTTCTAATTTGTTATATCTAAAGTGAGGTGCAGCATGCCAGAACATTAGATTAATGATTGGACTAGGTCAGGAACCTTGGATTAGGTGACTGCCTGTGTGGCTATTGCTTTTTTCATCTTTGGAAAGCTCCTTCTCCAAGGAACAAGGCAAATTAAATTGAACTTGTTTTAATAAAAGTCTGTTTTAATAGAAAAGAAAAAAAAAGAAAATTACAATTGTGAATGTTTGACAATATAAAATAAACTTCCTGATGAATATTTCATAGGAATAAAGAACAACCTCCATAATATATGGCAGAGATAATTGGAAAAGTGTAAATTATAATTTATTTTAGTTCTCTGTGATATGCAAACAAACAGTGTTCTCAGAACTCTGATAGTATTTATTGGCTTTTCAAATAATGTAAAAACTTCTATGGCCAATATTTTTGTTAATTAATTCACCCTTTATTTTCCTTGTGTCTCTGAAATTGTAAATGATTATGTTTTTTCTGTGATGCTACAAAGTTGATGTAAAAATCTGCAGTGATTCTTACTGAATGTCACTTCACATATTTTAGTATTAAATATTCAGACAGGTGTGGCAGAATGGAGAGACTTTTTGTGCTAAATTTTCAATTTCAGATGTTTTGACAAATTTATCCTTTGTTAAGAACCTGAAAAGTTTATTCTGGATGAAGATTCCTCCTTTTGAATTTCTGTTTTATTATTTCTACAGAATAATGATAGAAGTATTCTCAAGTTTTCACAAGATTATTTTTATAGATTCATTTTGGGGTCTCATTTTTGAATGAAATTCTTTGTCTGCATTCTTATTGTATATATCTATTTTAATTATGTTGCAGTACGGTTTTTCCATTGTTGTATTCAAAGTATATGGTGCAATAGTCATACTTTGAAGTGTTCCTAGCATAATATAAATCATCCACACTTTCTAACACCATATTTCTGGGATAGGTGGGGGGTTTTTTAGGTGATACAGGTTGTTTAGGTTAATTAACCTGCTAGTAAAGGTTTTCAGACATTCAGACTTCAAAATTTTCTTTCAGCTGGCTCTAAACACTTGACTGAGTCTTCCTTAGCATTCTCACATCTTGCGTTCAGATAACATTTTGGAAGACAGCACTGTTTAAAATGGAGATGCAAATTCCTCAGCACAAATTAATGCTGCCAATGAACTTGTTTGGCTAAAACAGAACATCAGCAACAGAGTTCAGATGAAAATTTCCACTTTGCCTAGAAGTGCTCTCCTCTAGAGCAGCCCAGAATGTCCCCCCTAGCTCGTCCTCCCCAGCTCCTGTATGTTGTTCTTTTATTTCTTTTGTCATTCTGCCAGAGGTCTGGACTACTCTCCAGTATTATCACTAAGGCCCCATTCCTGCAAAAAGTCTTCATAGTGAGCCCCCTGACCTTCTTCTGTTCTTGGCTTAGATCAAGTGAAAGGCTGGAGTAAGGTTTAGATATGGCTGCTGAAACAGGCCCTTTAAAGGGAAAAAAAGAAAGAAGAGAAAAAAGGGAAGGGGCAGGGTGGTTGCAACTTTTTCAGGATAAGCATGTCTTTGTAGAAAAGAAGGAAGTATACGAACACCAGGTACTGTGATACCTCCATACCTCGCCATTACAATAAAGGTGTCTTTGAGAGTTTATAGTTCTTCATAGTGAAGTGAGATCAGATTTTCTGCATGGTTTGAGTGGAACTGACTTTATAAGGGCTGTCCGCTTCCCTCCTGTCAAAATAAAAAGGGAAGCAAAGCATGGCATCTACACAGATGAAAGATATCCACTGAAGCAGGAAAATGAAATACTCTCTAGCTAGATGTGTTTTCCTTTCCCCTCCTCCAACTACATTTTTGAAAATTCACCCAGGTTTTTGTGTAATATCTTTTTTAGCACAGAGTCAAGGATGCCAAGATTTTTTCCAGGATGATAAACTACTTTTGGGGTTACTGGGAATTTTAGGATTTTTCTCCCCTCTTTGTCCCTTGCCTTCCCACTCCTGGGACAGGTAGCTCTATTCTTTTGCTGTTCTGCATTGGGTTTGGTGGGATCTAACAAATCTCAGGCACTTTCTCCACGGTTGAGGCGTGATGAACCCCCCTGGAGTCAGCAGGACCACCCAGAGCACTGCTGGGGATTGCCCCTGCTGGGGTATCCGGGGTGGTGGAGACCTGTGTGGGGTGCAGGACAGCTCGTGCTTCCCCCAGGTGGGTGGTGACAGCTGAGCCAGGTCTCATTTGGGCTGGGAGAGGACAAGGGCACTAGACCTGGTCCAAGTACTCACTTGTACCTTCAGACACTGTTTCATTAACCAGAAAAATTCTCTGGAGCAGCTGGAGAACAGAGATTAATTCAGCAAGAGGGAATGACCTATCTGAGTCAAGACTCCATTCAAGATGATCCATCTTTTTTTCAGTAAATATTTCTAAAAGTCACAGGAAAAAAGGAATGGCAAGGAGTTTACACATTTTTGAAAGAAGAGCTTAGCGAGTGAAAAAACGATGCTTTCTTTGCTTGACAAAATCCAAAAGGGTTTAAACAGCTTGGTTACAAAAGGGCAGGTTTAGCATAGACAACCTTTCCCATCTGAACAAGGAGTAGGATTTATTAATTAGTAATTATTTCTGTAAAGGACAGATTCTTACTGACAGCAGTAATGAAAAATTCATGACGGAGACTTAACATTTCTAATCTGCTGGATTACTATAAGGAGGCTGCCAAACAGTGGGCGACCAGCCCGTGCTAAGAACACAAACAAATATCATAGTTCCCATAGTAACTGGGATCACCTTGGAGATGATTAATACCAGTCTGTCTTACAACGGGTGTTCCAGAGATATCACTCTCTGCTGATTTAATTATGACCCAGTGTAATGTAGCTGAGTATCTTGGAAAAAAAATAACTCTATATTTCTCAAGTTCTTCCTCCTACCCCTTGATGGTGGTCCAAGAAGTTTATTCTTTTATTTGGGGGTTTTTTTTGCAATTAAGAGAAAACAGAAAACCGTATAGCACACATCCCAGAGTCATGCATGCCACACTGCTGAAGACTATTTAGGAATATTTAGAAACTTCTTTGTTTGTTTTGTTTTTGTTTGTTTGTTTTTAGTCTTGTAAAAGCATATATTGCACATATCCATGGTTCTCTGAGCAAAACAAACCATTGACTGTTTTCATATTTAATCAGAGTACATCAGTTGGTGCTAGGAGAGGTTTTACAATCCATTACAAAAATGGAGCTCTATGAACAGAATCCTAGTCCAAGGTTTTACAGTTTTAGCCAAAGTAAAATGTTAATTTCACAAAAGTCTGTGAAAAAAAATTGTCATTTTTTTTAAAAAAATTTAGATGTTGTTAGCAGTACCATCAGAGGATTTAGGTATTCTATGAATAAAACACTCTGTGCTTCAGTCACCACTCTAACACTTGTGGTGTCATTCAGTCTCTCAGTTTTTCCATGAATAAAAAGTCTTGTACATTAACGTGTTTTTCTAAAACACAGAAATTGCCTGAAAGTGCTAGATCTGTATGAAGAACTTCTACTATTATCATTGAACTAGCATAAAACTCAGTTTTCTTTCAATTTGTTGGTCAGGATCAGTTTTTCATGCACTTTCCTGATGCATGAAAAGTTTAAAATTTAACAGTGACTTGGAAGAGATATGACATGTTTACCAAAATGAGCTCTTATCTCATACTTACATAAAGCATTGTTATTGCACAAATACAGGCTAGGCAATGAGTGGATTGAGAACACCCCTGTGGAGAAGGACTTGAGGGTATTAATGGATCAAAGGCTGAATATGAGCCAGCAATGTGTGCCTGCAGCCCAGAAAGCCAACCATACCCTGGGCTGCATCAAAAGAAATGTGGCTAGCAGGTCGAGGGAGGTGATTCTCCCCCTCTACTCTGCTCTCGTGAGACCCCATCTGGAGTACTGTGTTCAGCTCTGGGGCCCCCAGCATAAGAAAGACACGTTGGAGTAAGTCCAGAGGAGGGCCACGAGGATGATCAGGCAGCTGAAGCAACTCTCCTGTGAGGATAGGCTGAGAGTTGGTGTTGTTCAGCCTGGAGAAGAGAAGGCTCTGGAGAGACCTTACAGCAGCCTTCCAGTACCTAAAGGGGGCCTACAAGAAAGATGGGGAGGGACTCTGTAACAGGGAGTGTAGTGACAGGATGAGAGGTAATGGTTTTAAACTGAAAGAGGGTAGATTTAGATTAGATATTAGGAAGGAATTATTTACTGTGAGGGTGGTGAGGCACTGGAAGAGGTTGCCCAGAGAGGTTGTGGATGCCCCATCCCTGGAGGTGTTCAAGGCAGGGCTGGATGGGGCTTTGAGCAACCTGGTCTAGTGGAAGGTGTCCCTGCCCATGGCAGGGGGGGTGGAACTAGGTGGTCTTTAAGGTCCCTTCCAACCCAAACCATTCTGTGATTCTATGATTCTGTTGACACCAGTAGTTGATTTGGTTTGAGATAACATAAACTTTTCTTCAGTGCTGAGCAAAAGAAACAGCTTCAGTGGTTCTAGGTAAATATTCACAATGTATTTTATTCTTTTTTTAATGTTGAAAATGTTTCCATGCTTACCTGTTTTTAGAAAACTGAAATGAATGAATATATTTCTCCCTGTTCATGAGTACAATTAGAGAACATTTCCCCATCCAGAATCAGAAGTATAATAACCTTGGTTTTCCTCCACCTCTGGATGTTGTCTTAAATGTGTCAAGTGAAAAAAGGATGGAGAAATATTAAAATATCAGAATATCTATGATGACTTTCAGCTTGTATTCTTTATGAGTGAAGATGCTAGATAGACCAGATTCTGGGAAATTGATTGTTCCAGAAAGTAGCAACACCAGAACTGTGAATGCTAACTGTTCCAGTGAGAGGAGCAATGGAAAGGTACTAGAAGACTAAGCTAACTATACCAATAACTCTGCAATGGCCTCACAGGAAGAAAGAGAAAACGTAGATAAAGCAGAAACAACATCAGATTTGAAAGATACATTTAAAGGATAAATAACTGTAGTGTACAAAGGCAAAATGGGAGGATATGAAAGGGTATGCAAAAAGAAAGGCTGAGAAAAGCTAAAAATATTTAATTTAAAAAATATGTTAAGTCTTAAGAGGAAGACAAAATATTTGCTAGCTATTCAACAATGGATGAATGATATTAATGGATGAAGGAAAGAAGTCTGAAGTGGTTAATATCTTTTTGAAAGACTAACCATAAACAGTCAACTTCTATAAATAACGTGAGAGTAAAAAGAGTACAAAACCAGGCTAGATTTTGGATGAAAAGTTTAGGTGCTCAGGTTAGTTTCTTTAAGATATTTTCAAATTGTTTAGTAGTTCTTAGATGAATTACTCTAGCCTGAGAACAGAGAAAAGCTATTTCAGGACAGAGAGTGGTGAGCTGAAAAACTGTGAATGATGGGTAAGCTTGTGAAAGTCTGGAAAAGTCTAGGTGTAGTAATCCTTAAAAAAGAGGAAAAAGGAGAGCCAGAGTCTTGGCTTTGGTGAAGTAAACTTTTATCTTTTGAAATTCTGGAATAAATAAGCAAAGCATAGGTGAGAATTAGCAGATAATGAAGGAAAAAGATGTTTCAAGAACAGATCGTATCTGACTGCTGTAATGTCCTTCTAGGACAAGATAATATGCTTTGTGAATGGGAGAAAAGTAGTAGATGTTTTGTATGTTTTGAAACTGTTTCATTACATGTGCATACAACCCATCCAAGAAAATTTATTCTCACTGAAACTAATGGACAGCCATATGAAAAACTGGGTGCAAGTCCATACTGCATATCCATGGTCAAAGAGACATGAAGACAATTAAAATTAACGAGGCAGTAAGAATGCGTATTAGGAAGGACTGGAGGCATGGGTGGAATAAAAGGCAATAGGTTTAAATTGAAACAAGAAAGATTTGTATTATAATTAAGAGGAAAAGAATGGCTAGCAATTCAAATAGAAAATAGAAATTCAAAACCAGTGCTCCTCCAGCTTTTTGGAAGTGTGAGTTCCTTCTGGATCATTTGCTCCCATGTGACGCCTTGCATTGAAAATGTTCCTTCCTCCCCAGGAATAATTGCTACATGCCTGTCTTTATTGCTAGTTATAAGCTCTCTGCTTCTCATGAATGGTCACAGCCAGTGGTCACAACCAATACTCACTTTCAGGTGAAAAAAAGCTGCTGCTCACTGCTTTGTGGTCTTCTTGACACTTTTTCATGAATCTCCCACTCTCCTCTCCTCCCTGCCCCTGTATCCAAGGGACACTGAAGGTTTTCAGCAGATGGCAGTTTTAAGAAAAGGATACTCAATTTTTGTCATGAATGATGTTGGTATACCTGTTTCTACTACAGAACAGGGAGACAGATGCCACTGTCTCTGAAAATCCTTTCCACCTCTATTTTTCTGTAGTTTCATGTGATCAAGAAGAACTGGAGGATATCATTCTTCACTAAATTGGAAAGCTCACCAATGAGTAAGTAAACACTTATCTTAGGAAAGGCTGTAGGTCCCTGACTTGTGTCTTTCTTCTGCCCATCAATTTTTAAATTTAATTCTATCCAAAACGCTGGATTCTCTGGAGGACAATAAGACTGGCTTCTTCCTGTACTAAAAATCTTCTAAGTTCTTAAACTTGGTTGTTATCTCAGGTACCCCTGCTCCTGCCAAAATTTCCAACTAATAAAGTGTTTTATGGCAAGAATGAAGATCAGATTTTGTCAAGAGAATAGGGTATCTATCCGGAATATTTTGATGAATGTCTACATGTTATTATGAATTTTAACAGATTGCTTCTATATAAATGTTTTTCATTAATACAACCATTGATCTAATCTTGTAGCTGGGCATGGGAGAAAGGGGTGGTAGATCACTTCTGATTGCCTTTTTATGTGTACTGGTCTTACCTCATTTATTTCAGTGGATTTGCTCCAGTGCAAGCTAACATGATGAGCTAGCTGTGTGCTCCATATCTGGAGCTATATTTAAATTTGGTTTTGCTAATTTAAGATCTCTAAGCATGCCTTGAGGCTTGCAATTTATTCTTCAAGTGCCTCACATTTTCTTAGCTATGTAATAAATGGATAGGATCCCACACCAAGGCATGCATGCACTGCAGTGGCTTGTTGTAGGCATAGAGTCAGAGGACAAAAAATTCTACACAAGAGCCTACTCTTCTTTCAGCTTCCACTGGGACAAGTAACAAATATCCTAGCTTTATGAAGGCCTAAGCATCTTTCCCCCAGCCCCTCAAAATCAGGGGAAGCCTATCTTCTTGCAAAATCAAGCTTTTACCATTTCATCCTCCAGCACAGAGAATACTTTAGAAATCCTCCTTCCCTTTTGTATGATGGAAAAAACACTCCTTTCCCTTTCCCCTCTGTGTTCTTGAAAATCATGTCATTTATCTTCGTAACAGTCTTGCTAAATGTTTTTCCTGAGGAGATACAGAGAACACAAAGGCAGCACTCAGTGTTGTTGCAAAAACTTTTTAGAGCTGAAAGTCAGAAATGTAGTTCCAAAACTATTTCTGACTAGAAAGCATGATACCTTTCGACACCTGTGTCCTAAACTCATCCCAAACTCCCTTCAGTTCTTATCTGAATCTAATCACAGACTGGATCCCTGTTACCATTTTTGTGCATGTTTAACTTTGCTGCTGAGAATGGCTTCATTGGCTTCAGGTGGGCCACTCATGGCAGAAAATTAAGCACATGCATAAACATTTCTAAGCTTGGTACAAATTATGGTCTTCTCAATAGTTACTGAACAGCAAACATTGGCTTGGCTAAGAGTCTGGTGGTGACAGGACACACTTTGTCAAAGCAATAAATAGCAAAATTTTGGTCATACTTGGCATGCAAAGAGTTGAAACACAAATAATTTTATACATTAATCGGCAGAGACAAAACCAGATCAAAACTGGAGTTCTCCAAACCTTATATCAACAAAATTCCTATCATGACCCTCTGCAATTGGTCGCATGCTGAGATCAATTTTTGGAAAGTCAGTGCTTATATAAAGTGTCAGTTCTTCAAAGGCTTGTGTTAATATATGTGTACTTTAATGTATTACTAGATAAATGTTTTCTCTAGTTTCTCTCTGCCCCAACTGACTTGAATCTATTTGCTTGTCTTCTGTAGTATTTTTGTGAATAATTATGCTAAATATCATAAATGCCATAGAAAAAAATCAGTAGTCTGTTCATATGTTCCTGACAGCTCCCTTGCTGGGTAATGCGATGATACTATATTGGTAGTAATTCAAATTATATAACAAATGGATACGTAGCATATTAATAATAAATGGAGACCTTGTGCAATATTCTGTGTTTCCTAATGCCATCCTAGAAATCACATCAATGACAAATATGTAACAGGAAGCAATTTGTCAGATTCTATGTATTATTTTGAAAAAATAATTGCTTAAACAAATACAACCATATGTCAATATGAAAATGTATTCTAAAGGCTGATAAACTTTTTCCATGTAAGAATGATTCAAAAAATGATGGTTGAATGAATCTTCTCTGTTCCAAGAATACCATGAGCTGATTCTTTGAATGCTCCAAAGAGCAGTCCCCAGATGCTTTCAAGGGGGTATAAATAGATGCCACAAATAGGTCCACTCATGAGAAGCCTCACTGACTTTATTGAAGATAAGCTGTACTGAGGCAGATGCCAGTGCTCAAACCATGGTTTCTACAGGATGACCTTTTATCAACAGATCACTTGGATATAAAAAGAATCTGTTCATATTTTCTTTTCATGATAAAAAATATTTTCTCACAGTATTTTCCATTCTTTTGTGTCCTGATATTGTCTACAGCAAAGATTGCTTATTCTCTGATAGAGCTGATTAGGACTAGAAGTAATTAGTTGATTATATATGTGGATTCTACTGACTGAAATGTAAATAATATTTTATTCTCCTGGGGTATCTTTTGTCCATATGTTGCAAGTACTGAACTTAAAATGTAAATTTAACTAATCTTCATGAAACCACAGTCCAGTAAAAAAAATTATAATGCCTACCCAGGAACAGACCAATAAACATATGTGTGAAGCATTAAAGACCTGTTTTGCAGAAGAAATGGCTGTGCATGGTGCCAAGCATATCTGGTGAATCACTGTGAATCAGTGCCACGGCAGAAAGCAGAACCCAGTACTCCTCTCTCTGGCTTCCCACTTTGCTCACATTTGACTGCTGTTCTAGGACAGTAAATAAAAATACACCAGGTATCTTAGTGATCCATTTCTATGTATGTACACTCTAGCTTCAGGCCAGGGTTTTGATCACTCATTCCTTCTGGAGACACATAGTGGTAACCAACTTTTGGCTTTGCTCCTTATACTAGCAACACATCCCAGCACTAGATGTGCAATAATCCTCATATGGACTGACGAATACACGAGTGAAAGTACACTTAGAAGGGAGAAGATGAAGGATGATGGCCATTTT
Source organism: Astur gentilis (assembly GCF_929443795.1). NCBI lineage: Eukaryota > Metazoa > Chordata > Aves > Accipitriformes > Accipitridae > Astur > Astur gentilis. The sequence goes on from NC_064884.1 coordinate 23,130,131, forward strand.
TTGCAGTTACAGAGCTGTTAAGAAAGACATTCTCATAAGCTGGCAAGCATATTCTTTTCCCTCTATATATACAGAGTTCACTTGCACAAATTTGAGTGATTACAGATTTTAGCAGGGAGGTATGTGTTTCACACTGCATTGTTACTTTTATCACACGTAAAACCTCATGGAAACTTTGGTGCTGATAATAAGAAGTCCTGTTGCAGGAGGGCTAATAAGATTTCTGAGATGTTAAAGCTATATGCATTATTCATACACTACAAATGGAAGCGCTGAAGCCCTCAGCTGACTGTGGAAACCTTGGAGGCTCTAACAGACAGCGTGGTTAAATTTTTTACACAGCAGTCACAGGGTTAGGAGTGTCAAATGAAATCAGTATATTTTCACAAAATTGTGACACTGATGGTATAAGAAAGGGGTACTACAGCAGGTTTCTTAACAAAGACTGCTTTAGTAGTTAGATTCCTATTCCCTGTACCTGGTTCCCCAGATCAGCAGTGGCAGTTCTGCATGCATTTGTCTCTCTCTTCACCCATCTCCTGCTGGTCATTGACCTTAATGGTCCTTAGAGAGGAAAGTGTCCTGAATTTCTGTGCTGGAAGAAATGATTGATGACTGTGAAAACTGACAGTGCTCAGTACTTCACAGGAGACACTTAGAAACATAAAGAATTGGATCTTTTAAGAACTGTTTAAGAAAAAATACCTGGTAAGAATTGGGTTGAGTTTGTATTTAAAATATTTTCTGGACAAAAGCTACTTGAAATACATTTACCTGAGGGATTACCAACAGTGTAAACCACATTGGTAATCTTGGTCCAGGTTCATATTATCCATACACTCCCACCTCAGAACTGCAATGGGTAGAGTGTAAATTTATCTCAACTCACCCCATTGTAACTGTTGTCTTTATCTGCAGGGCTTTGACTAAGGAGTGATTACTCAAGGAGTAGTAGAGGGCACTACATTTTTCCTAAAGGAAGGGTGCTGGAATTTTTCTCACTCTTTCCTGGGAGAAATAATGTACATCCTATGACAAATGTGCTGCTGACGATAATGAAATGATAATGATCCTGGGAGTAGAAAGGTAATACACTGCCCCATAAGTTAGTCTGTTCTGCTTCCAAACTGTGTAACATACTTCCAGAACACACTTTATTACTCTTTTCCTACTCTTTTAAAATCAACATATACTCTGATCCTGATTTCTGATAAAAGGGCACGTTTTAAAACTTCAAATATAGCTTTGAAGTTCAATTTAAATTACTTGATAACAATAAGTCAGTTGTATTTTTCATAACTAGTAGCATAAGACTTTTGGCTGATGACTAAGATACAATGTGTCCAGGGAATGGGATATTATTTGATGCACTTGAACTAATTTAGGCTACCATTTCGGGGGATATCTGGGGCCTTAAGCAGCTCTATTTTGAGGTACTTAGATCACTAAAGCTGGAAGCTGATGGAATTGAGACACCCAACTCCGAATCATGGAGTTGGTAATTCCTTCCTTGTTTGGCCTCAGGATTCTTTGGCCTCATGGGCATCAGAAGGGTCAATGGGGTGAACCTGCTATGTAAGGCAATGGGTGAGAGACTCAGAGTCACTGCGTTTCTCACCAGAGACAGTTCAAACTTCACAGAAGTTTGAAGGAGAACAACATTGAGGAAGCCTCTAGGTCCTTCTCACACCTGGACAGACTGGCAAAAATAAGGGGGTCTAGAGACCAGGTCAGCTGGGCATGGAGTGGTGGCATGGTCCTTGGTGCCAATGCCCTGCCTGGCCACCCCCAGCTGGGGAGCAGGGCAGGATGGGGGGAGCTGGGGGCAGCCCCAGTCCCGGACACCTTTGTTTAGTAGTAGTCTAATGTTTTCCTACTATGTTTGTGTCACTTCTTTTATAGCCTCCTCTTCTGTCTCCACTTCTCTTCCTGCATGGGATCTTGTAGCTTTCCTCAAATAGAAAGTTGACAGAGTACTTGTCCTTCCCCTTGTCTAATCCTCTTGGTGACTTACCCTGCTACAACTCTCTTCTCTCTTTTTCTGACATACACAGAGATGGAGATTTCTTGGCTGCTTTCCTTTGCTTGGCTCTTCTTCACTTGCACAAGTAATTTTCAGCTGCCCTTTACTACCTACCTAAAATTGACCAGTGAGTCCGCTTCCCCCTCCAGCCCCTTCTTCCCTTCTCACTTTCATGTGTCAGCTCCTTGGCTGTCCTGTGTGCTGCTGTCTTAGTCCTCCCACCTCTCCATTTGGCTTCCATGTCTTGCTGAACTTGCTTTCAATAAATATTATAAAAATCTTCTTGAACAGAGTGGGACACTGCAGTTCTCATTCAGTACTGTGATGGTTACACCTACATATTGCCACCTTACCCTACATGTTTAAACTGCTCTGCAAGACCAGTTTCCCTTGCCATGTTACTGTCATGGTTGACCCTCCTGCCTGCAAAGCAAAGATCCACATGACCACCATGAAAGCCTCCCTATGGTCTCCTTTGCCATGATGACTCCAAACCAATCTTGACAATGGTTTGATTGTTGGTGTACTGAAATCACTATCTTCTGTGGTAAATATTTTCTCATATGTTCTGCATACTCGTCCATACTTGAAGCCTGTTGTTGTGGTTGTCATGCGGCAAGGATGGTCATTTTTATGTATTTGCAAAGCATATAACACAATGGGACCATCTTCAGTCCTTCACAAGGGCTCCTGAGAACTGCAGAAGGACACCTACACTTAAAGTGATTTGTGTTAGCTCTTTGTTTAACATGGCCTGAGGAGGCAGATTCTGCCCTTGACATTTTGTGTTATGGTTGTGGGGAGTTGCTGCTGTAACGTTTCCCAAAATATGGATCTGAAGGTAAGCAGATGTTTTTATTACTGAAATCCTTAAACAGCCATTTTTACACTACATCCTCAGTAGTCATAGGTGCTTTCTTTGAACTCTTCCAGATTAAACCAAACCTAATTTACAAACAACAAACCTTTCAGGTTGCTTGCTCGTTAGTGCAGAATTAGTTCCTTTTGAAATTTTGACAATGAGAATTCGAAGTAACTAAACCCTACCATGATTTCTGAAACAGTGCTTGCGCTTGTGTTGATCATACAATAGAACAAAGTGTGTCTAAGCCCTTAGTTCATGATGAAAGTTTAAGAAACTTTGAAATGCATTACTCCCATGTTGACTAATTAGTTTGTATGTCAAATTTCAGCTTTCATTTCTGTCTTCTTAGACATCAGTTTGCCTTACCATAACTGACTTACTAAGTGGATTTTGTAATGCTTGACTACAGCGCATTTCCTTATTTATGCTTCTGTTTTTAAACATTTGCCCAGCAGTAACTACCACAGTGTGATTTTACCAGTATGTTTGCTAGAGCTTTAGCCAATTCCAGACCATTATTTGAAGGCATTTTCTTTTCCAGCTGAGCATAGTGAAAGTACACAAAGAGAGAAGCAGGGATCCAGTGAGAACTGTTCCTAAATGGTTTGCAAGTCTTTGAAGGCAGCTGCCTCCCGTTGAGTCCCTTCTGAAGGGCATCCGAGAGGGTGACAGATACATACAGCCTTCCTGTGTGATTTCTAGCTCAGCCTCTTCTGTAGGTTCCTCCTCCTGTTTACCCACCTGACTGGTTCCAGGAAACTCAGAAAACTCTTATGGCAGACCTGAGTGCCTGCAGCCTCCTCCCAGCTGTAGCGGTTATTAAAATAAGCACGCCAAAATAACTTAGGTATCTGCAGGCCACTTTCTGTAGCATTTGCATTTTCAACACTCTATTCCTGATTCCTCCCATTACTTAATTATTAGGGCTTGGTCCTGCAGACATTTCATTTTAGAAGTGAAAGGCTTTAATCTAAGCTTTCTAATTATGCAATTATGCTGGGAGTTAGTCAGAAGTGGGTGTCAGGATTGAATCTGCTATATCATCTCATGGCTATCTGGGAAAAGAAACTCCTGTTTTGAGAGCAATGTCTTCAGGCCTGCAGGTATTCCAGCTACAAGTGCCAACTTCTGCACTCCTGCACTTGCCATGGTGGGCGAGTGAGAATATTCATGCTTGTTGGAACAGAATGGAAAGAAATATACTTGGTTTTGGTTCAAAGCAACATAAAACTTTTCAGTCTTAGGTTCTCTGTTTATTCTGGGAATACAAACATTTGCTTTCCCAGCAACATCTATGCTTTGGTCTTGCTTTTAAACAAACTTACTAACCAAAATTGTAGTAGCAGTAGTATTATTCTAACATTTAAGTGGCCTATTCCTATAGACAGTGTGAAATCAAGGAAAGAATGATGAAAACTAATGGTGAAGTTCAGTTGGTAACTCACCTACTGAAACAACTAAGAAATATAGTTAGTAAAAATGTTAAGTATAAGCCAGTGCTAAGCAATTTATGGCATTAACCCAGCATGAAGTAAAGACTCTCATTAATGGACATTATGGTGTGGTATATCTGGTCTCAAATAGATATTCACCAGCATTAATATGAGGAAGACTATTAATGACAGACCTTCCGACAGTGGTTCAACTCTGACCTCCTAAAAATCAAATTGTTTCTGGCTTGAGGAACAGGCTGACTCATAAGAAAAATAATGTGATTATAAATAAATGGTTGAAGAACTCTGATTTGAAAGGTCTTTCAATGAGGGACCACCATCGCTGTGTGCGTCTCCATAGCATCTGACATAACAAAGCCCTAGTCCTGAATAAGAACCTGCAAAACCAAATATTAATATTAATACTGTTAACAACAAAACAAACACCAACAACATCTTTGGAAAGAAGATCTAATCCTATCACTATCAATATGCATGTAATATAGAGATTAAAACTTTATTTCTTTGCAATTCAAATGATCCATTGCATTACTTGTGTTAAACCATGTCCTGTCTCTCATGGGACAACATAGCTTTAGTGACTTGTTCCCTTTCCTGCCTGATGAAAAGATATACTTAATGAGTGCAAGGTCTTGTAATATAATTGTGTCCTACTTTGCATACTTTTTTTTTAATCAGGTGAAACCTTTCAGTGTCAATGTCATGTTCAGGGAAGAAACTATGGAATTCCCAGTCAAACGTGTTCTTCATGTAGTTAAGTTAGTAAACCAAGACTTCATAAGCAGAATCACACTAAGAACAATCTCTGATCAGAATTCTTCAGAATTTTACCCAGGCTATTTAGCTTCTGCAAAGTGATATGGGTACCTTTTACTTACATTAATTGTAATTAGAAAGTGTTATTTTTCATAACTAGTAGAAATGTTTCACTAATACTGGGCTAGAAGTGCTGCAGACTCTGTTATGCTATATACTAAATTAACTGTCTTTCTCAATTTACACTGGGTTGTCCAATCTGTTTTGTCTAAAGTTTTTTATTTGCTGAAAATGCCCAACTTAATTCTTTCTACATTTTCTCTTGCTACTATAAACTGACCACACATAGCTAGCTAATTTCTCAGCATAAAGCCTCTCCCAGGTAGCCAAGTGATGTGAAACATTTATTTTTCTCTCCCACAGACAATGGATGCAATGCCTTTAAAATGTAAAAGGTGCATATACAGTTGCCTAGCAAAATCTGAAACCTTATGGAGCAAGGCTGAGATCTAAGCTGCTTGCTCCAAGTGTAGCTGTTTCATTTCAGGCACAATTTATTCTGAGTTAATATTTAATTTTCTATTTTAGGGACTATTATCATAAACAGCTACTGCTTTGTGTTTTCGGGGTGAGGATGGATGCAAGAGGCTTACAATCTTTTTTGGTTCCTAAATAACACTGTCAAGCATTTCTTGAAACTTATTTGTGTTGCGTAAGGCAATTCTTTTTGACATCAAGCAAAGTATGTTTTTAGCAAATGCTACAAAGTATCATTCTGTCCAACTCAGGCAATAATTGGACATAGGCAAAACCTAGACGTGAACTTGATTTTTTTTTTGTTTCCACTGATATCATTGTTGATGCAGCACAATATGTATAGCTGGCTTTTCTATAAATGTGTCTTGCTGTGGGATATACTTTCTCACATGTGGGTGTGCATTTATGTCAAAATGGAGAAAAAATGTATTTGAATTTAGTCTGTAAAGTCTTCAACATTAAATAACCTAAAAATTCCTCTTTGTACAACTGCAATGAAGGAGTACCATATTTCCTGGAACTGAGCATATGGCAGGCCTAAAACAGCAAAATGAGATTCATTACAACAAAACATACCTTCCCCTTCCTTGATTTAATACGGTTACCAGAATTCCCTATAAAGCTTACTTTTATAGTCTCCAGACAGACAATGAACTGTATGTGGAGGGAACATACTATAAAGGTTACATAAACCTGGTATGAAATGTTGCTTGGTGTGGGAAGAATCTTTTCAGACTTATGTTATAACACAATTAGCCATTGCAACTTCAGGTAAAATGTTTCTGAGATGTTGCCTTAGGACTTTTCTGAACATTGTTGCTTTGCAGATATGAGGGAACTTGACAAAAATACAGATGGCATACAAAGAGATTTGTTCAATGGCTTTTCCCCTTAGTTTTCAGTGATAGTAAAGGCAGAAGATTTTAATTATGCATTTCCCATTCTTCCTCTCTCAGTGGAGAAGTTAAGGTAGGTCAAGATGTGAAAATGAAATACTGCTTTGATTCAGGAAGGAATACTGCAACTGTGCTCTTGTTTGCTCTACGCATCAACACACCTCAAGGCTTTGAGACACTGCAGAGTTCTTTATAACCTTCCTGGCATCTCGGCAGTGACTGATTTATAACCAAGTATGTAAGCCATTACAGACTCTGAAAGTGTCATTTACATTATATAGTAGACTGACTGGTTTTAGAAAAGGGGCAAATTAATTACCAGGATGCTCTCTATGACTTTATTATACCAAGAAGTGTTTTAAAAAAGGAAGTAGTCCTCGGCACTGGGCATAGCTAAAACACAACATGACCTGTTTTTCTGATGTTTGCTGTCCTGTAAAAGAGCCTGATCCAAAGCCCCCCAAAGTTCATGAACATTTTTTCTTTATCTTCAGTGCACTCTGACTGGCTTCTTAGTGTAGAAAATAACCACATTATTTTTCCTTGAAATAGATTGTTACTGTGTATTAAGTACCTGAAACACATGCTTAGCACATCCTTTGTCCTAAACATAGTAACATGTCACAAGTCCTTGCATGCTCCAGAGTGCAAATCCTTTTCACTTTTAGAGCTCTAGACTCTTTTCTTGCACACTGCTTATTTAACACTTCGATGGGCAAGGTATGTACAACCTCCCTTTTTCAGGTATCTGCCCTTCTGAGATGAGGACAAAGCTGTATCTTCAGTCTTAACGCTGACAACACTAAAGTACATCAGCAACTAGACAGCTGGTGGAATTCATAGCCATAAGCTTGGTGGTCAGACTGGTCAACAGAGAGGGAGAGGTTTCTGCAAGTCAGATCTTCAAAAGCTCAGTAGGCAAGGTTTACCATTATTGTGGAAATTTCTGGTGTCTTGGGAGAGCAGAACTGCAGTGTATCATTTATCTTCTGGGGCAGGTGAAGATTTTCAGCTTTTCTGGGTTGAGGCTGTTGCCCACTGTAGCTATAAGTAAATGCAGAGTACTCACAGAAGTAATTGACGGGAAATGCCTCAGGAAGAGTCAAAAAATAGAGCAAATGTGTAAAGTTACTTCCCCAGGACAACCTCCCAGCCATGACGTTTTGCAGCCCAGTCAGAGATGGTGTCTTTGTGTCTAGTAGATGTCAATGTATTTCAGTCCCATACTCTTCTTCAGTCACATGTGAAACCCAGTTTAGTTCCCTACAAACCCAGATATGCTAAGTAAACAGAGTCTACAGAAGGGCAATTCAAAGCAGCTCAGAAGCTTCTCTGTCTACCAATTAGTAGAGGGATACTAGGCCTAAACTTAGCATGAATGTGAGTTCCCAGCTTTTTCCAAACATCCTGATCTTCACTCCATTCCATCAAAATCTACAGCAGAGGACAAATAGCAGCTCTGGCTGCTCATGCTTATCTGAAAACAGATCTCCGGGCCTGAAGATCAGCGAAGTGGTCTGGTGGGGACAAGAGCATAAATAACCAGATGCGGTCACTGTGGGATGAGACGGGAAGAAATCTCTGATTAGGAGTAATAGCTTGAGCATGTCTTTTTGTGAACATCCAGTGTAAGCAGAAGTCCAGGAGTGCAATGTGTGACAGAATTTTCCCACTGTGCTGGCTGTATCTGGAAGAAAAATAAGATGACCAAAGTCTGCTTGGTAGTTTGATCCAAAGAGGTTAGCACAATATATGAAAAGGTCTGAACATACATTTCTCTGCCCAAAAGACCAAATTTATGTTCCGCTCGGGCCCAGACTGAACTGTAAAGCTGATTCTGTGCTAATAACTGGCCATCCTGGTAGAGCAGAAGTTTGTATACAATGAATGAAAACAGAACTTCCCATTTCTATGCTAGCAGTGCATAAATCCAATTATTTGACCAGTTCATCTAATGGATGTATGGAAATGTCAGTTTTCTTTTTCTCTGGCAGATTTTAGATTTTCTAAAGCAAAGCCAATCATATAACTTTTTTTCAGAACAGCCTGTAAGGAAAAATCAAACAATCCATTAAACCAACAGAAAGACACTGAATGAAAATGTTTCAAAAGCTGAAAATATCTAGTATCCTTCAATACTTTAAAAAAATTATTGCAGGCGGCTTTGAATCATCTTTCCACAGCACAGCTATTCCAGAACAAATGTCTGCTCATCTTTCTCTTTCAGCTGTTACTGACTAGTTGCATAGACAATCTGAATGATCACCTGAGCCAAATGTAGTTCAAATGCAGAGCGAGTGTGCGGTGCGAACATGAGAAGACACAATTTCATTAAGCTATCCTGTTTCCAGAGCAATTCCTGTTACAAAAAGTTAACATGGGGTCAAAAAGGTTTAGCATTTCTCCCTCCCATTTTCCTCCTGCTGCAACTGATGTTCCTACTAGTTCAACAAACAGGACATTCTGTTTTCAAGAAATAAACTAAAGTGGGAAAGAGGGAGGCCTTTTGCCTTTGACCCAAACGTCCAAGTGATGACTATTCATACTCATCACAGTAGTTCCAACTAGGATGAAATTTGTATTTTACAATAAAAATTTTGCTATCAAGCTTCTGGATTAAGAGGGCAAGGAAGATCCAGGGATGCGTAAGTTTGTTTTGAGAATGATCTTTAAAGAAATTTGTACTTGCATAGCTGAACCTTCCTGCTGCCTTTCTCAGAACCTCTGGCCAGGTGTTGGTTAATAATGTGCTACTGATGCCCTAAGAAAACAAAATGCCCTCCTTGTCTGCCAGGAATACCACCTCCCACTCCATGCTTACGGGACTGAAACTTCAAGGGAGAAGCAACAAAGCCACTGAAATTCAGTAGCAGCAGTAAACTTACTTCTATCTGCTGTGATCTGGTCTCTCTCACACGTTGGGGACTGCTTACGGGCCATTCAGGTTTTCTCTGGGCTGTGCCTCTGCTGCTGCCACTTCTGCTTTCTGCATGTTCACATGTATTAGCATGCATTAGTATGCAGGAGTTTTCTTCCATTCTGTTTCTTGGTTTTCCTTCTATTCAATTTGCATGAGTAAGAATCTACTAATGATGCCAAGCCAAAAGCTTCTGAACCTTTATACATCCTCTGAAGATTCCCAGTCGTCTCTCATTGTTACATTTCCCAACATGTATAATGAATTTTGATGGAGACAAAATTGCATTGACCTCAAGTCATTCTGTGTCTATAGAAATGCTCATCACTTACATGCCTTAATTTCAGAAGTAACCCAAGTAATACTGCTCAAAGCCTCTTTGAAATGCAAAATGTTCTTTCAACAATATCTTTGGAGAATTGATTTATTTTAATAATAACAGCTACTGATAGGTACTAAGAGTCAGATATAGCTGGTCCAAATGATTTTTAGAACATAGACAAATAATTTAAGTAATATCTTGTGATAGCAGTGGCTTTGTGTAAAATTATCTCACATTTGCAGCCTGTCACTAATATTAACTGCTCCCTATCACTGCTCTCCTCTGGTTTCTGAAAAGTAATTGCTACTGCTATCTTAAAGAACAGAATATATTTTGGTATTATTTATCATCGTTTTCCTCATAATACATTTTTTATAAGCTTGATACCTGAAGGATTTTAATACAGTGCAAATATATAATTTAAACTGCATTCAGAGATGCTATTCTTGGAACTCCTAGATTTGTTTTCCTAGTGAGCAACCCTTGTTTCAGAGCTGCAGTGGGACCTCACTCCTTTTCCTGGAGGAAAAGCATCCACATGGTCAAAACCATCACCACAATTGGCACTAATTGGGAGCCCCTATGAAAGTCTGAGCAGGGACCAAATTTTTAATAAGCAAGGAGTACAAAACACCCACTCAACACCTTGTCCTGGGCTTCTCCATGGCAGTGTTAGACACATTGTCATGGCAATTGGGAAAGTTTGCACTGTAGTGCTTTAGATAATTAGAAGACTTGATTCCCTGGAATTGCTATTCTGGAACCTTGCACTAAACTCTAATTTTTCTTAACTCTGTTTCTAAGAGATGAGAAAGAAGGGCAATGGTCTTTTGTTGGAAATAACTACAATACAATATTCAGCAGCTGCAGTGCATTGGAGACTGCTAATTAAATAATCAATAACACCACTCAGTATTAATTAGTGAGTTTCAACATCTATAGACTAATGAGCCTAATCAAACCTTCAGTCAATTCCTGCTGTGATTCTCTTGTGTCCTGCAAATTGTACAGTGTTTTCCTGTCTATGAATTCTTTATTTTTCAATTACTTCCTAGTAAGAGATTTTAAACATCAAAGTGCAGCAGATGTTTCAGGAGCATAGTAGACCCCACAGGGATGCTCTTCTGCACAAAACACTCTGCAGGATCCAGCCACAGCAAGCTGTACTGCATTGGCTGTGCGAGTGGATTTACATGGGAGACTATTGGATCTGAAACTTTCTTTTCCCCTTCTCCCAGTACTGAGCATTGCTTTTTGCTGCATGAAAGAGGAATGCCAATGCTCCTGCAGAAGGATCAACCCAGTGACAAGATGGAGCATGGCGTGTCTAATGCCACCTCAACAGAGTCAAATGCAGAGTGCAAGGGCAGGAGGCTGCAACCTGTGGTCCTCCATCGTGGTGTAGAAGAGCTGACTGGGGAGAGTAGGGGAGTATTTAGAGTGTATTTTACAAGAAATAGTGAGTGTAACTAACTGGTGAGGGGATATTGTTGGCTTTGTTGACTGTATAAATAGGCTTTTTTAAAGCAGCAATTTAAGTGCAAGCTTTTTAAAAGCATGTCTAACTATTCTGGTTTGTTTGTGCATATGTGTGGCTAATAGCTCTTGGCAGACAGAAAAGGAAGCAGAAGAGCCATGAAAGATAAGTCCTGGAGTTCCTAGCCACCACACAACCTGCTATTCTCTTCTCAGGGATGTGGCATCCTCACCTTCTGGATAAGACAGGGGCTTGGCTCCCTCCGACAACAGCGTCTCCAAGCTCCCAGTTTTTCCCCACATCCTATTACACTGCTGTTTGCCCACAGAGGCAGCCTGACTCTTAGTTATTTCTGTACTCACATAGCATAGACACAGGCCCTGCCTCCAAAAAGATGCTCCTATACATGAGTTATTATGAGGTTATTATGAGGTTAGGATATTTTTAAAGGTGTTAATAAATTAGGCATTTTTAATTACAGTGGTTCTGTCATTTTACCCTCTCTAACAACTGTTTCCATTCTTCCAGGGGTGTGTCTGTGTACTTTAATGAATATGTTGTAAGAAAACACACAGTAGAACTTTTTTCCCCCATAACAATATGAAGAACAATGTATGGAATAATATCTGATCATTTTTCTCCCTGTACTTATGTTCATACCTCCCACATGAGTTGGCTAAAGTGGGTGCAGGAGATTTAGCTGTCATCAGGTACATTAAACCCAATTAGAACTCAGGCATGGCGCTTGGGGCAAGCCATGCTGACTCACCAGTACTACACATCAGCTGGTACTCGCCTTGCCTAGTCTGGTCTATGACGGAGATTTGAGAAGGGAAGCATAGCTACAGTCTTTGTTTGGAGGAACTTTTTTTCTTGCCAGTCCTTGCAAGGGCTTTGCTATTTCTCTTTGATCCCATGGCGCTGGTGCTGGATATTATACAGAGACAAGAAAACACCAAATTGCATCAAATCCAATCAATTATGTTTGGGTTCATGACAAGGGTCATGAAGACTGGCAGGAAAGTTGGGGTCTGTATAGAGGAAGTGACTTAAACTAAAATAGGGTAGATTCAGACTAGATATAAGGAAGAAATTTTTTACAATGAGAGTGGTAAAACACTGGAACAGGTTGCCCGGAGAGGTGGTAGATGCCCCATCCCTGGAAACATTCAAGGTCAGGTTGGACAGAGCTCTGAGCAACCTGATCTAGTTGAAGATGTCCCTGGTCATTGCAGGGGGTGGGCCTAGATGACCTTTAAAGGTCCCTTCCAACCTAAACTACTCTGTGATTCTATGATTTTCATTTTTGCAGCTATTTCTAGTTTCTCTTAGATACCTCTAGTAGCCATGGCAGGTGGTAAGTCTTTTAAATCTGCTTTGTCTTTAACAATAGTAATCATACATAAAGTGCTGTGGTCCTTCTACAGCAATATAACAATCAATCCAATGACGTGTAAAATCATTAAAAAACCAGATACTGTTCCAAATTAAGTTAAATGCAAAAGTGCTTTCTGCTGATTAAATATGTTATTAACTCTTGGGCCCTATACATACACAAATAAAGTTAATCTTGGCACAGTACCAGTAACGGAGCTTAAGAAGTTTACTTCAAAAAATAATTTTTCTTTTCCCAAACAGATCCTTGACTATATCTTGTGACTTGGTGTCATGAAATCAGATGGATGCATCTCCTGCATATTGCCATGTGCCATTGTCAGGCAGCTGGCATAAGTGAGAGTGGGTCTGACGCTGCCCTAAACATTTGCCAAAAATATCTAAATCTTTTCAGATCATTCTCAAGATCTCCAGGAGTATACATGTGCCCGACTACTATTTTTGTCCTGCTCAGCTCCTCCAGCCTTAACCTATTTATCATCAGGCCCTGCAGCAAATTTGGTTAGGAATTGTTTCTCCTGGCCAGCTAACTTGAGTGACATGAGCATTTTCAGCCTCTTGATTCTGGAATATCCACCTCTGCAGCCCAGTCCCTCTGGAGCTCTCCAGGCTGCCTGTTCTCCTGGCGGTAAATATACTGCTGCTCCCATGCAGCTCAGGAGCACTGGATTTGTTACTAAAAATACTGTCATCCTGACTGTTTTCCAAAGCAATTCCACTCTGTGTCCACTTTTTCTGGAAAAAATCTATCTCACTGAAATCCAAAAACCTGGACTAAACAGAAGAGGCTTAATTAAATAGACACCATTCAAACCTTTAGGAGACACAGGGGGAAAAAAGATGTTTTTAAATGAGAGGTGCTCAATCCAAAATTCATTGTACTGTGACCACTGTATATAGAGGTGTATATAGACTGTATATAGACTTAGCCCAGGTACTGAAAATAATCATAAATCAAAATTTTGGAAATCAGGTGAACAGCAGGAATACAGTATAGTACAATCTGATTTGTACAATATGATAAGCAGGAAACTTGGAGTGTTCTGTAGCCCACCATCATCATAGCAAAATGAACTGAACACTATGATTTCACTAACAATGTTTTAAATCACAAAATACCAAAATATCTAAAAGGAAGTAGATGCTACTGGTAGTTATCAATTCATGCTACTCGGGCAGCATATGGCAATAGCAGGAGCACTTGCTGTGCTGGCCACCTCTTGCTCTGCCCTCGTCGTTGGTGCAAACTCCATCCTCCTTTCTTGTCCTGTCTGGATGACTGTTGCAGTTCCCCAACAAGTATTTACAAACCCAAGTGAAACTGCAAATCCATAACTGGTGTCATGAGCATGACAGTAGGACTGCAGATAAAAAGTGTGTTGTTTCTTACTGATGCAGTTGCTTACCCATATATTGGATACAAGATGAGAAATTCAGGCAACAGATAAGAGCTGAGTAGCTGTGGTCTTCCAAACAATGGCATGTGAAATGGATTAATGAAAAAATGTCAGACATTGCCAAGCTTAGATGTGCAGGATAACACTTCAAGGTTGTCCTTCCACGGAAAATCAGATTTCCTTGCAGTGCTGGTAAAACTGGTAACTTCAGATCGTATTCCTGCCCCAGCAAAAAAGCTAGAGTGCTTGTGATGATTATCGCTGCTGAGCTGCAATAAAACCAGTCACAGACCATGTATCGTGGTCTGCAGCTCCTTCAAAACTGCAGTTCCTGCACGTAGCCTTCCTAGACTTGCTAGGTCTGTGGTGTTTGGGACTGCTTAGCATTTAGCTGTTCTAAGCAAGAACAACCTGACCTGGCTCTAACTCTCCGTGCTGCCAGGAGTGATGGTTGTTAGGGGATCTCTTGTATCATTAAATGCTTATTAAGGTTATGGTCACTTGGCAACTCTTTTCTTCTCCCAGTTCTCTTTTCTTGTGTCCCTCCAGCAGCAGAGCTACAATACAATTATTAAAAAGTATAAAGAAACAGTCTTGTAAGAACAAAACTAAACTAATTTATTGAGACTGTATCTGTGAAATTGCTTTCCAAAGCAGGTTAGCAGCCTTGACAATTCCCAAAGATGCAATGACTGACTTAAATCAGAACTGAAAGGCACATCCTATGAGACACACTCAGCTTTAGGATTCATTTCCCTCTAGTTCTTCCCCCAAGAATATCTGTTAAATTTTCCAAGAATAAACACATTTTGTTTCTTGTCTTTTGAAGGTGGGAAGTGAAGAAAGGGTTTGAGGATTTAGGATTGCTCCTGTACTAGATTTAGGATTATGATTTGTTCATGTATTAGAAATTCATTTATTCTTTGAAAGGAAAGAAGAAAACTTCCAAACCAAATTAGACATTATTTTATCCTGGAGAATATTATGCTACTGATGTGATGAGTGCCTGAAGATAGCTGGAAAGTGTTATAAGCACATAAATAAAACACCAATCTGCTTGGTTACAAAGCTTGTGCTTGGTTTTGCAGCCATTTTTGACTCTGGGAATTCCAGAGTGGCTGGGAGGGAAGGAGGCGTTGATGGCTTTTTGTAGTTCTCCACTGAGTACCAAATATGAGAAATATAAACATTAAACAGTAAATCAAATGTTGAAAAAAATAAATAAATACGGAACAGATGGGGGAAAGATGTGTCCAGCTGGCTCATGACACTTGTTTTTTTCTCATTTGAGCAATAGCCGCATGCTAAGTGGCTGGGTATTGTGCTGAAACCGTATTTTCCAATGTCATACTGAACCTTATTTTCCGATGTCATATATGCTGTATGTTCTTCCACAGACTTTTTAGAAAAATCAGAGGAAAAGTTTCTCCGATAAGATTTTATGCAAGCAGTCAAATAGATAGGGTCTTTCCTACATCTCGCTTATGAGAAAGATAAGTGTCAGGGCCCATCGCACCATTGGTGACCTGCACATGTCATCATCATCATCATCATTTGTGGGCTGCACAACTCTGTGCCCTGTATCATGAGCCTATTGACAGTTCATGCATTCTGCAAACCCGTGATCATGTGCACACCCCCAGCTTTCAGCAGACATCACACGAACCTTCTCTTGACACATTAGCAGGCAAATACACTAACCAGGCAGTCACCAGGACATCTCTTTGAGGACAAGTCTCCTTCTCTCTCCTCTACAACTGTTGGTGGTGTGTGCGTTTTGAGGGCTAGGGAGTTGTGAAGGCAATACCTTCAGAAGAACGTTGTGGCTTTGATGAAGCCTTGAACTAAAACTAGTATTTCAAGTTCTGAAGTATAAATACTGTGAATCAAAATATTTACACTATTTCTGTGGCAGATTTCACAGCATTTTGCAAGAAGGCAAAGAACTACTTTAGAAAGACCACCTATTGCTAGTTTGTGGAACTGTATAGACCACTACCAATTATAATTCCACTTCATTTTTTTTAGCCAATTTTCAAAGAGTAAAAAGCTAGATTCTCATTACAAATGCAGCTAAGTATGATGCAACTGATACTCACATTTGGCCTAGCAGTCCCAGGAATGAATGGGATGGTCCTAGTAAGCATGTGATCTGGTGTATTCACCCCAAGTACAATTGCTAAGAAACAGTTTGTTCTGATGAAGGAAGGGAAAACAAACACTAATTATTCTCATGACATTTGAAAATGTCACTATATTTTTTTTCTCAAGGAAGACACAATACAATATACCTGCAGAGATCCTTTCCAATCTAAATCATTCTATATCGTGATCTGTACATTAACAAAGATCCTGGGGAATGGAATTAGAAAAATGTAACGTCGACAGCAAGAAAACACAACTAGAATTGCCCATTGCAGTGCCCACCCCTGGCATGTTCACTTCCTTCATCTGTCACTTTAATATAAAATGTGATTTGTGTTTGGATTGGTCAACAACCAAAAAAGTATGATCTTTATCAAAAGTGTTAATTTGTTAGTCTTCTATTAAATTAACAGTTGGAGGCCAGATATGTTGAGTGATAAACAATTGCAGAGAAGGATTTGGAGACAGACATGGAGCATATGACTTCAGAGCAGGTATAGCAAAGGCACTGAAAATACAGACATAAACAGACCACAAGGGATGTGTCCAGCTTGGCTTCAAGCTACCTTCTGCACAGGTGAGGAAGCACTCCTAAACCCAATTCCTCCTTGCCATCTCCACCAAGTGTGAATACACAGCAGATGACTCATGCAAAAAACACCAATGCTTTTGACTTCATAAATACCCGTTTTGGCCTGTTTCCTATAAGCTGAAACTGATCCAACCTTCGGCGGCCTGTGGTGAAGTCAAACCAGCACTCCAAGATGAGGAGCACTCAGCCCACAGACTATGATTCAAATCCAGCCCTTGAGAAAATTAATCATGTGGCCCATCAGTCCTCTTTCCGGCTGCTTCCTTGAGACATTCAGCTTCAGGCAGGATGAATTAATCTGGCAGATGTAACATCTTGCTCCTCATCACCATTTTTCCTCAGCAGCCTTTCCCATACCACACTGGGGTGTGTATGTGGGGCAGGGGCTACACAGCACGAGTAAAACTATGCATCCCTATGCTAAACCCCCAGAGTTTCCCTACCTGGCTAAACCCCCAGAGTTTCCCTACCTGATCTGTTCCTGCATCTTGATTTTTTACTGGGAATCCTGTCAAGACCTGTCACTAGCTGACCAGCTAACAGACCTATCTTAGTGTATGCAAAGCACAAGGCTTTATTTCTTCCTCTAAATATTTCATATGTTTTGGTGGCATTTAGAGAATAAAAATAGGTAGAGACAATGCTCTAACCCACTGAAGAGAATATATGTAGGGGAGTTAAAAAAAAAAACAAAACCACAAAGAAAACAAGATGATGTACAAATGCACAAAGTCAAAATGAGTCATGACATTTTTCTTGCTGTTAAAAATAGTGCTTTTATGATTTATGACTGTGCATAGAAAGTGATTTCATGCTTATGGGGTTCTGCCTGCTCCCCAATATGTATGTAGTAATAAATTCACAGCTTCAGTTTTGGGATTTACTTTGCACTCTGAATCAAACTAGGCTCAGTTTTTCTTTCTGTGTTTATGCTTTACAGTCACACTGAGCAACTGGTCACACACACACAAAAAGATTCAAAATATCAGTTAATCTGTGAAAGGGGTAGGAAAAAACAGCTAGGCATTATTTTGAAAAACAAAACAAAACTATTTCCTGTCAATTTCTACTTCAAAAGGATATGTAAAAATTACTTTTCCATTGTATTGACGGACAAAATCATCGAGTCTTATATTTACTTCTAAACCTACAGCGATAAATGCTTCTTCATAGAGTGAAGTTTATTTTCCTGTTTGAGGTATCAACTTTTACACTTCTGTTTTGCTTTGAAACATTTGCATCTGCTTGTTTCATGGTTTCTCAGGCTGTTTCAACTACATTTTTCAAAACTTCTACTGCCAGAATATCTGGGAACAGCTTCTTGCGTTGACATAAGCTTCTTTCTCTTTATAGTCTCCTCATCAGAAGATATTGACAAGCCAAATGATCCTCTGTGCATTTCCTGGAGAATCCCGTTTTCTCACAGGGTAAGCCCACCTCTGTCTGTGGTGATGCCCGCTGTGCAGCGCAGGTCTCTGCTGCCTCTTTAGCCCTTGCAACGGGGAAGACCACATTCTTCTAGGTTCATTGCATTGCTTGTACTTTGTCATATGTTCTCTATCAGAAATTTGGGGTGTGTCATCTCCCTCGAATTTCCCCGTGGTGTTTTGTTGGCAAAGGTGGATGTCTCCTGGAGGAGGGCTCCTTGTGAGGGCCTTGCCAGGCAGCTGGGATCCCGACAGGGATGAGCTACGAGCCTCTCTGGTCACTGGAGGTGGGGAACTTCCTGGTGCATCTGTTCAGAGACTCGCCAAAAGGAAATGGTGTAACCTTGCCAAGAACGGTAATATTAATGTAAGCATGGTGATCTAGAGCAGTTGCAGGCACAGAGACAGGACTGCCTTCTGAGAGACAGCAGGTGATAGAGAAAGAAATGAGTGTGAAGAGCAGGACAGCTTCCCTGTGTAGGCGGTCATTGATGTCCATAGGCTGCAGTAAGTTCACAGTGAGATGAACCCTAAACAGATGTCTAACCTGAGCTTGAGTTATCGTGTGTCAATGGGTAGCGTTTTCCATGGATTGTGCAGTCCTTTGAATTATGAGATGCTAGTAGTGCTGCAAGTACGACCTTTATATCCCCACTGGAAAGTCTCCTGGCTGTGAGGATGTCCAGGTTTCAAATGGATGGGACAGTGCACAGGCAGCAAAAGCTTTTAGGCTCAGATTATGTTTTGCTGGATTCAGTCCCATTGCCGTACCCCAGCACCTGGGGGCACTTGGAGCTGGAAGATGTCACTATCTGAGCAGCCACTTGTACTGCTCACCTGTGTGTTGTGGAATGACTACAATACAGTGTTTCCTGTCGGAAAGTATCTTGAGACACAGACCGCTTATTGGTGAGGTTAGCTTGCCTCATGATAAAAACACCTGTGATGAACTTCTCACCGATCACTTGCTGGGGAGTCTTGTTTCCTGCAGAAGAGTCCACCTAGCAGGCTGTTCATGCAGTAGGATGTCACAGCACCAGGCTTCAAAACAGAATTACAGCAATAACATGGTAGTCATTACATGCAATGCTCAAAATGCTTTGGTGTCATGTGATTCCAGCATGGAATGGTCAAATATTTTAATGCTGTAATTCCAGTCATTTTGTGAAGTGACTGGCATTTGTAATCAATGGGCAACATATATAGTACAAGCACATTGCAAACACAATCATTTAATGAAATTGCTGTTCCACTCCCTCAGTTCAGGCAAGCTTGATCATTCCCATGGGCTGCAAGCAGACAGTTCCCTACTGCTTCTCCTTTTTTTAGATACCACCCATACTGCCACTGAGCAAAATGTGGGCCCTCCATAAGACCCCAGGCTAACTGGTGGTGCTACTGGTTTGTTCTAGTTCCAGTTCCAGTGATTTAAAACCAGGGTCTTTCCCCAGTCTTCATGAGGCTGGGACTCACCAGTACTAAGTCATCATCCTTCCTCTTAAAAACACAAAGAAAACTTATGCATGCCTACATGCTATGTAGCAAGCAGAGGCTTTTGTGGGCACAACAAGCTGCAGGCACCTGATCTTTCCAGTGGCCACAGAGATCTGTGCATTATACGGTAACAGAACTGCCTATGTTCAATGACAGTTTTGGTAGCAGCGTGTGTTGGTAGTGGTGGCTTTTAGCCTGAAGACTTCTAAGTCTTCCTCCAGATAAGCTAAAAGAGATTTTGCTGCTTGGAAACACTTACAATGTGAATGCATACAAACACTCACAGAACAGGAGTTTTGTTCTCTGCCATTAACACGCTTCGAGATACACTTTCATCACTGAACCTCCTCTTCCTCTCTGTTGGTGTGCCAATTCCTTAATGGCATCCTGAGTTACCCATTCAAGATGAAGAAGCACCATCATGGGAAAAGAGTGTGAATGCTCAACAGACTGTGCTTTGGGAATTAACTTAAGTTCCCTGCAGCCACATGCATTAAGTCTTCTAGGTTTACTGTGGAGTACAGAATCCTCAAGTACACAGGAACTTACTCTTTATGCAGAGAAAACCTCTGAGTCTGAAACTGGATGAAATCCTCAGTGATTTGTGTTCCTCAGGACAGAGCCAGCTGTGTGTGGAGGAATGGGGGCAGGATGCCTCAGGTAGATTCTTTTTTGACCATCTAATTAACTGACTTACCTGCCAGTGATGATTCTACTGTGGTCAGCTGCAAAAAAAATTTAAACATGGCACAACATAATAAGGCACACACAGAGTTAACTACTTTCTTCATCATTTAGAGAAACAGATGATAAAAATTTAAAAGCAATCTGTCCCAATTTGAGCTACTATAACTGCATTTGAATAGAATGCTAAATAATATAAGAATTCCTCAAACTTGGATCTGTATTGTTAGTCCTCAACAGGACAGTCATTTAGAATAATTTAGGAGCCTAACTGAAGATTTCTAAAGTTTAACTGACTTTAGGACTGAAATAATATAGATACTATGGTGCTGGTGGCATATGTTTTCTACTTATAGTGCCATTCCTACAGTGGTTAAAGGAAGAAAAAGGAATGTTGGAAGAATAAAACATTGACTGGTATGACAAAAGAATTTTTTTCCCACAGATTTAAGCAGATCTCATGCAGTGCATGAAGGAGATTTTTCTATACACAAAGTAGTTCACATATGCATATACTGGAAAAGTCATAACTTCGAATGGTGTCAAGAGATTTCACGTTATTTTACTATTATAAAATGAAGGAGATACAAAAAGCTACATTAGTGTTATACTTGTGATAAAGCTTTACAGCTCATTACAAGGAAAAGTTCTGAGGGAAAATTATGTCATTTATATTAGCCATGACATAAAACATCACAGAAAATGTAACATGAAAAAGCAGTGATTTGTTCACTGTATTAAACACTAACCAGCATAACGAGCTGGATATTTTAAATCACAAGGTAATGTTGATTATTTAAATAAATGGGATCTAATTAAATCTACAATACCAAGAAATCAAAAAGTAATGACTGAAAAGTAATCAGCAACTCATTTCTCCATGTTTAAATATTAGACCAATATGATCTAAGAAACTGAATCATGCACTAAAGTGTATTTCATCTCATAGTACTGAGCCTGAGATGTATAATTGCCATAAGCACCCAAAATAATTAAACATTTAAAGAATACGTAGACACCTTGTGAAGGATCATCTGTTGTAAGTATGCCTTCAGCTAGATGGTATGTGTTAGATGTATACAATTTCCTTCAGCTGATAGAAAACATGACCCCCACAGATTGCTATGCTATTAAGTATGCAGAAAGGCAAAGCCTCCCTGGTATTCATTCATCTACTATACAGCTCAGTCTTTTCACAGTTTATTTGAAGGTTAAAAATATTTTCAATCAATTCTTTAGTTACAGAATTGTCTCACATAGCTCCAAGTTTATGCTGAACATAGTAGCTGCTGTTGTTAACAGAAAGAAAGAGGCTACAAGAGGAGGTGGTGAAAAACTATGTGCTGGACCTCTGCAGTCTGTGCCAGACCCTGTGGGCACTGTGGGACTGAAGGTGTGCACATTTCAGAATTTGTGTTAGATTACAGATTGATGTATTTTGAATTTATATGTTTTACTATTTTTCAGCTTCTTCCTCACCAGCTGCCATCACCTTAGTCAGAGTATTTCTGCTTTTGCAAGCAACTGTGTCCTGTCCTGAGCAGACTCTTGTGTGACCTCTTGCCAGCCCACCTTATTCCCTTCCCTGGAACAAACCTCCTCCCTGGCATAAAAGCTGAGTCATGAGGATGCAGAGAGATCAAATCTGGCCAAATCTTCTGGTCCACTCTCTATTTTTCTTGTCGCTGATAGAGTGCTCTGGACTCATCTCAGGCATTTTTATTCCACTTCCTACTTAATGCTTTCAGGCCTTATGCCCCGATGAGCTCAAACACTTTTAATGCTTCCTCCCGAATCACAAATCCTGGAAGCAATCATGAGGGTGGAATGGAGGCAAAACCAGTGGTGGTAAATCCAAAGTTGGTGAAGGAGCTTGGAGTGTTCAGTGGTTTGAAAGCAAATGTTTGTAGTCAAAGATTCAACCGTGACCTATCATCTGGAACTTCAGTCACATCAAAAAAGGGGAAATATTTACACAAAGTACTTAAGCCATCTCAAAAAATAATATTTAACAACAGAGAGAGAGAGCTTATGGGACAGGGGAAAGGACCAGTATGAAAACCAGGACACCAGGCCAAAGGCAGAGTGAATAAGGGGAATGGGAATGACCCAGCCTGAGGTGGAAACAAGACTGATTTTAAGTCAGGGAGCCCATAAAGTCTACAGCCTATTGGGTCATGAAAGCATATATCCCGTTGCAATGCTTTTACTTAGTTTGTCGGACTAAGAAATTAAAAGGTTTTAGCCCAAGAACCATTTTGGGAGAGTCTCCTAATGCATTAAATATCTAAGTGCATCTAGCTTTAAGATGGCACATAAACAGTTACTGAAAGAGTGTGTGATGTGATTGCCTGAGACTGCAGACGAAGCAGAGGACTGGCCTCGATGAATCGGGAGGCCTGTTCCAGCTCTGTATTCCCACAGGAAATGTACTCTGAAATAAATCTAACGTTTTGAAATTATGCATTTAGAGAAAGCTACAAGGTTGAAATCCTCCCTGTAAAAGGATTGTTTCCTGCTGTTCTTTTGGGATGGCAAAAGGAGCAGCAGAGCCAACTCTGCAGACCAATATTGTCTGCACCAGAGGTGCGTAGCCAGGTCCTTGCTTATCTCTGGAATTTACCAGTCTCTGGTAAAAGCATATGAGTATCCTATCCTTAAAAGCAGAGATCCTGGCCATTTATCCTAGCAATCATGTAATAAACATAGTCTCAATCCCTTATGGCAAACTCTAGTCTCTGGCAAGTCTGTGATATGTAGGGACAATAAATATTCCTTCTCATTTTCCTTTACAGTTTTTACATAAATCAAGAAAGGAAGATTGATGCAATTATGCTGATGACCATTGGTAAAGAATAATAATTAGGGATGCAAGAGAGATCTGGTTGCTGACATTGATGACATAGCTTAAAACAAAACCTGAATGGTCTGTTTCAGTTTCTCATTAAGAGGCTGTTCAGCCAGAAGCGTCATTCTAGAGACGCTGTACTTTTACAGGTGTTTGCACAGGTTAGTAGAAAAAGAAAATAAATTCTAAAATCACGTCAACATGAAAACAGAGATTTGAAAGAGATAAACTAGACAAATCAGAGAACACATATGATGAGTGTCTGTTTGAATAGATAGCAAACCCACATCTTCTACAATTTTTTTGCCTGTGGATTTAGATCCAGAAATTGATTCACATTTAGAATGTCAGTGATGTTGTGGCATCATTGTTGGTTTCCACTCTGCCTATCCTGGAAGCTGGAATGCAGATAATGGAAGCTCAAGGTGTGAGAGCCTGTGATAAGAAGGTTTAGTACATACACACACATCGGCCCACACAAACACACATAAACACATGCACAAAAGTATGCCCCAGTTTGCATGGGATTCATAGTGGTCAGCAAAGAAATACTGAATTTCCTCTCACTTCTTCAGTACTATTTCACAGACAAAAATGTACAGACTTACGGAGAACACTGATTTTGAAAAAAATTAAGAGATGAGTGAGCAAAATGCACTAACATAGGACCTTTATTTGTATTTTATAAAATGCAGAAAAGAGTTTGTAAGTTGCTAATGGAATGTAGATTTTTAAAGAGAAAGAAAGGAAAGAAAATGTCCATAAGGTTAAACTTGTCATACTTCAACTCATTATCCAGCTGGTTTAGGTTTAACTGGTGTGCCTCTGGGACTACAGTATATTATCCAAACTGTAAGTCCTATGGATTGGCACAAAAACTTCAAGAGAAAAGCCTTTCAACTGGCATTTTCACACTCCCCGCTTTTATCTCACCTGAGTCTGTGCATGGGACTGTAGAAAAAAGGATAAGAACATGAATGTTTTTGATTTTTGGTATGGGTCAAGCTCTGCTCTTCCAACCAAGGAAGAACAAAGATAATCATTATGGTTCTGCTGGGAGAATGGAAGCATTCAAGTCAGTTTTATTTTATCTGACATTTTAATGTTTCTGTACTATCACTGACCACTGTCATGATTCTATATTCATTAATTCATTGCCTTTTTGAAATGTTTCTGTATTATACTTTCCGTTTTCTCCTTCTTTAAATCCTAATGCCTGCTCAGTCACTACCCATCCCTAGCTAGGCTAAATACTAAGTAGTGCCACAAAACTTGCACTGGAATGCTTTGGTTAGTGAAAAAGAACTGAAGAACAGAATTGCAGATCTAGTTGCTTGGGTGCATTTGCTGGACATAGGAAGCAGCTTTTGTTGGGTCTTCTTTTCATCAAGTCCACAGCTTGATCACAGCATCACCTTGGCATTTAGCTGTGGGAGTTGCTGCTGAGCTGCATCTGATGGTTCAAATGAGGTTCAGGGACTAGGACTTTTTTTCTAAGTTGCCTGAGATAGCAGAAGCCTACTTGGGATTGTGAAACAGTTTTATATAGGGCAGTCTAAAAACCCAAATGAGGACAGAATGGACCACCTATGTTACAAGAGCTATGTTGAAGGGTCTTCAAGAATGTGAAAAATAATCATAATCTGAAAGATTCTAGAAATGGGAGAAATCTTGTGGCTGAAATCACCAGACTGTATTTGAAACAGTTAATTTTAACCAGATCATGCTGTTGTGCTTGAATGTTGTTTATCTGATGGTCACCAAATAGGAGAAGAAGGGAAGGCTGGAAGGAGCAACCTTTCTCTCCATTGCTCCCCATGGCTACTCTGCTTCTCATACTAGGGTTTCTAGCAATGTTATTTGGCTCGGTGTTGTGATGTTGTGGCCAGAAAAGCAACCTAAAAGCTAAACGTGAAAATGGCAGGACTGCTAAAAGGCTTTCCTCTTTCAGAATAATTTGCAAAGAAGTGCAATAGCTGGTGATGTCATTGCAAATCATCCCATGCAATAGTTCACATAGCTCAAATGAAAAAGAAAAGAGAAAAATATTAAAATGAAAGAAATCTGTATTTAAATGCTTCATCAGTTCTTTCTCCCTTCTTCTGTTCTTATCTCCAATGAAAATTAAAGGCGATAATGGTTGTTATAATTGAAGTTGTCCTTTATATGTTGGTGTACAACATTTATCATATTTTAATGCTGCAAGTAATAAAAGACCTTTTTTTCCTCATCTTCTTATTTGGTGAACATGGGTGTAGAAAAGTGTTCCTTTTCCTTGCTGAACTCTGTATTGGAACCACAGTTGATCACTGAGGGGTCCAGTTTCTAAACTCTCATTACAGCTTCTCAGCTGTGCCACAGCCTATGGATAGGGCAAACAGCAATTACTAAAATTACTGGTGCAAAGGTAGCACAAAACATACAATGCTGAGTATAACCAAACATTGTCATATCATGTCATACAAATCATAGAAATTTAAGGAAATAAAGAGTATTTTAAATATGAAAAGAAATCCTTGCAGTTGTAATTGTTACTTGAGAGGGAACAAATAATATTGACATTAATCATGTAAGAAAGACTGAAGAAGTCAAATAGACAGACCTGATGGGTTTTAGCATGAATTTGTATTTACTGGATGCATCTTCCTGGTTTACTTTAAACGGGAGATCGACATAATCATAGTACCTCCTGTCATTAAAAGCGATGACTGTGTAACTTCAGATGATATTTTTGAATGTGTATCATAACTTGCATGCTAGCCTTTCAAAATCTGCTGAGGATCAACAAACTGGAGGAAATAATTTAATAATTACAGCCTAGAATAATTCTCCATGACTTTTGCAAAACCATATTTCCTCTTCTGTTTATTGAAAAAAGTTCATTCAAAAGCTTACATTTTTCAACAGCAGAAGCCAAGTATTTTACTCTGGCAGATGAGAGAAAAGCAGTTTTTTACCTGTACTTTCTCCTTCTGCATCCAGTCCTGACTTTTTAAACAGATGTTGTGAGGAAGGAGTGGGAAGGAGGGCGCTCTCTGACAGCCTGGGTACCAGCAGAGAAACCATCAGCTCACTAAGCAACCGGTTTGGACACAACATTTAGACTGCTATCACTTTGCTAGAAGAGAAGGTATACAGTCTGCCAATGCCCCTTCTGCCAGAGGGATGCATGGCCAAGGGGGAAGGGGACGTGCCTCCGGGAGAGGAGCTGCTGCAGCGAGGGACAGCAGGGACACCCGAGGTGCGGGGCAGTCGTGGGGTGCTCTCCTGTGGGAGGACAGACCTCGCGCTGTGTGCGCGGTTCCTCCCTCCTGCAGCGCCCTTTGTTTTGCTTGCAACATATAAATTGTACGTATGCGTTGCTCTAATGTTTTAGGCTCTGCTCATTGAACTTAAAAGCACTGTCCCTGCCTGTTGCATTTATCTGTTTAATAGATAGTTAGAGGGTCCGTAGAAGATGTGCTGTACAAATCCCACAATCCTTCCTGGCACTCTGGGACAAGAAAAGCTAAAAAAACAGTAGGAAGAGAGCAGGGCAAATCAAAAGGCACACTGATGGTCTGTATCCTCCAGTACAGAATTACATAGAAATGCTCCGATGATTCTAGAAAATACTTTTATTCAAACAGAAACTAAAAATGGAGAGGCCTAAAGACCCTAGTATTATAGACTAAAAAGTTGCTTCTAGAAATAGCTTGGATTATGTGGAATTGAGGGTTAAAGTAGGTATGAGGAATTGACTAGAAAAGTTTGTGATATCTCTACCCATTTAATCAACAGTTTCAGCTGTAGTAGAGACAGATCCTCTGTGTCTTTAAAGGCTCACATTAAAAATTTTCTTTGTAAAGGGAAGACCCAGAGAAGTAGCGTAGAACAAGGCAGAGGGAAAGACAACTCACCTCAAGAGAAAATTACTGTGTGTCTGGTACAAAACCTTTTTAACTCCAGCGAAAAAATTCTTCTTTAAATGACAGTGCAGCATATTGATCAATAGAGAATTGAAAATGCTACAGTAATAAGAGACAAAGTACAATTTAGCACAATAGGAGCAGACAGGAAATTGCAGATCTTCACAAATTGGCTAAGGAGCAGTATTATTTAACTAACAGGCAAGGAATTCCTTTGCAGTAATGAAGTACAGAGAGTAACTCTGAGAAGTACCAGAGAAACAGGAATATCAAAAGGTTCCTAACACCGTAAAACTCCTGTTTGCCACAAGAGAAAGACAGAGACATTTAGTTTTCTATCATCAGCCATATTTGTACTGTGAATCAATAGAGTTAATCCATAAATTTCACAAATTCTTCATTTGATCTTGGCAATGCTCTACAGCATCTGAGCTTTTTTTTCTCTTATCCAGACCTATATTCATCACAATGCTGGTTTTTAAGTTCAATATGCAAATTATTCTTTTATACTTGGCTCATGATCATTGAAGAAAGCCCCAGTCAATGAGGGTAGCTTGCTGAGTGAGAAATGTAGGACCAAATCTCTTCCATACTTCAAAAATTGGTATTCGAATACCATATGAAGTGGTGTATGAAATACCCTTGATGTATCTTTCTTTAAACCTTGAATAACTCTACCTTTTTTTTTTTTTTTTTCATTTTTAACTGGATTAGACTCGTTTGCTTTGATTTCAGTCATGACATGAACTTTCTTTCTTAATGACCTACTGTGAAGGTGGGGCTGTGTTTCACTAGGTGTTTGAAAGTGCTGTTGCTGAAGTGGGGCTGCGTTAATACCATTTTTTCAAGAAAACCTCTTTTTTTTTATATTATCTGAAAGACAGATGCAAGCCAGAATTCCATTCTTCTCTCCCCAAACACAATCTGCTTTTAAGCTGCAAATCAATCCAACATGCCTCAGATGTCTGCCTCCAGCTGACTTCTCCCTTTAAACGTAAACAGTGCAGATTCCCAAGGCCTGTTACTCTGACAACCCTATAATGCCATCCTTTTGACTGTCCAAGCTCTGTAAATCTTCATTCCATCACAGCTTGAAACAGACCAGTCTATTTTCACTGCCCAAGATATGGGAAGCTATAAAAACAGATTCCATGGTAAACTCATCAGATTATAAAATTGTTTCAGTACTATCTAAGCACTCATCAATGACACAGACAAATTGCAGCTTTAAACCTCTTATTTTATTTGCAATATAATTACCCAGTGCTGTTTTGTATTGGCAATTTGGCAGGAAAACTCCATTAACTCCAGTAGTGACTCAGGCTAAAAAAAACGATGGCCCAGTACAAGCACAGGTAAGTACATGCATGCATATGTGACACATTAGGTATTTGACAGATGGCCTTTTAGCATCTTTAAGTATCTCGCAATATGAAAAGCAAGCACTTTCAAAGTGGTGCAAATCACCAAATTCTGACACATGGAAAAGCATGCATGGGAGTACCTGCTTAATGAAGCCATATGCTTACCACAGGATAGCATTCATTTTTAGCCACAATTCCAAAATTTCCAATGCCCTGCCATTAGAAACAGTAACCTACAAAAAGGGCATTACTTCTCACAACAGTTAGCAATTACAGACTATACATCCAATGTCTGGTTTTTTTTTTTAATAGAGGTGAAGGAGAGGGATTAATAATTTGGTGTGTTGGAAACAGTGCTTCTTTCAGTCTTAAAAACAATGTAAAGAGAACACAGTTTATTTTAAAAGGGGCTAAACACATGTCTTGCAAGCAGCAAACATGATGTGCTGTTTCCATAGAAACAGAGGTTGGTATTATTAAAAGAAGTGAGCCGTTCTGTGGCTGGGTCTCCTGAGGCACCCTCAGTTACAGCTAGCATCGTGTAAACTGTGTAAGTGAGTTCTACCACCTGTTGTTAAAGATCATTAGATATGCCTCTTTAAAGCTTTATTAACTCTCTCCTAATTCATGAAGAAAGTGTGAGGAAAAACACTACTGCCTACCTATAGGTTCTTCTGGAGCATTTTTTACATTAAAAATCACACCCAAAGCTTCCTTTAACTGAGTTGATCTTGAAAGATGCTACTTGCCACCACTATCCTGAAAGAACAAAGAAACAATTTTGGCTCTGTCTCACAACCAAAAATATTTGCCTCCTGCTGAAGCCTTGAAAGACTATATACCTGAATAAAGAGAACAAGAAGAAACTTCTGAAATTAGAAGAATCGAGTAGTACAAAGACAACAAGGCATTATTTCAGAAAGTTACTGAAGCTTTAAAATTCAAATTATACGTGTAGCTATCTATCTACTCATATCTCCTGTGGTTAAGCCAACTTTTTAATGCCATGAGATACTTTCAGATATGATAAAGTTGAAGTCTTTATTTTTGTCAGTGCTCAGTGATTTCTATACACCGATGTCGAAGTTGTTGCTGCTCCTGGCCTTCTCAGCTTTCAGTACTGACAGAGCACATGGCACACTGGGTAAAGTATGAAAAAGAGTTCCCCATCTCCATGCTCTGAACACAGTATGTTAAGTGCTAAAAAGCCAGCTGATCATGTCATAACATCATGTTGTGCTACATAAAAAGTATAAGGCTGGTTTAGTAAGAGGGGGCTGGAGCTGTACATGTTTCATTATCACTTTTCTTTCAATTTTGAAGCATAATTTCTCAGTATCTTCTGCAAATCCAAAACTGAGCTGCCCATTTTTTCCAGTTCCACCTGAGGCCATAGGCTACAGTGAATTTGGTAGACTAGACATTTTTACACACTGTGGACTCTACCACATGAAGAAGATGAGCTTCTTTTACCAAATACAGGAATCACATGGCCATCATGCTCTGGCTACTGTTTCAGAATCTGCAGGTAATCCAGATAGAAATGGTTTGAAACGTTTGATATAAAACATAGATCTGGGCTTAGTGATATAAAAAAATCTTAAAGCCAGTGTGGAACACTTCACAAACTACAATACTCCTTTGATTCCCCCCGCCCCCCACTTTTTTTGACCAGTTAAGTGATGCTTTTAATTAATTCCTCTAGGACAGGAGGGGTTGGTATCAGTCTGTCAGCTCACTGATTGTGGTGCATGGACTTCATATCTTGATGTTGCTTCTGGAAGCTTTGTTCCAGTGTGTTTCAAGCAAAGGAAGAGCTGATTTGAAGTATCTGCTACAGATACCAGATTATCACTTGTTTTCTGTTTGCTGTGGCAGCTTGAAAATTAAATTCATAAAAAGACAAGTTAATTACATATTTACAAGCTTCCACTCTCAGTGGCAAACAGAACGTCAATGTGCATGCAGGAAGGACATATAAAATTATTTGCCCCTTCTTCCTTTTTTGCTCTAGAAGAGCTTCTCTTCCATCAGTTTCCCAGGGCAGTTAGCCAGCACAGTTCCCAAAGCTGCTTGTTGCAGCAGGACTCATCTCTGAAGTCCTCCTACGTCAGCATGACAACCTCAAAAGGCATCTTCAAAATGTTAATTGAAGTTGACAAAGGCCAAAGCTTGAGTATACTGACGCAAAATGGTAACGCTTTCACTGCAAAAGAATTTGGGTAGATGATGTAACTATGGAAAGAAGCTGAGACCTGCAGTTGCTCTGCATTATGAAGTCTGCTCAGGCTGGAGGAAGTCAGTGACTTTTGCAAGGCTGTTCACTGTACCCGATGGTTCCTGCTCTGAGACTGCCAGGTTTGGGTCAGAGGGATGAACAACAGGAGTGAGGGTCCTTCAGGGAGCAAGAAGAGAGCTAGTTATCAGAAAACACCTACTTGCTTGCTGTGAGGTATGCAAGCTGAGGTCAAATCTAAGTTCAGAGAAATGCCATACTGAAAAAATAATATAATATTGAAAAAAGAAAAAAAGAAGGTGAGTAAGCAGCAGCAGTTTAGGAAGAGATAAGTATATACATAAATATATATATATACATAAAACCAGCTGGCATATATGTAGTGCCTTCAGCAGGAATGGAGAGCAAATTGGGACTGAGCTGTGTGTCCTTGAGACAGCTGGACATCCATCTAAGCTCTAAGAAAGGTAGGCAGGATGCAGAAGAGCAGATGTGTGTTTAACACTTTTCTGCCTGCTCTGTGTCTGTGGGTAAATGAACACCACCTCCACCTGGCAGAAGCTGGTCCGATCTGCTCCAACCAGCTGCTGGTTGCAGACATGCAGAGAGGAGAGCATCATGCAGCCACCAGAGATTCTGCTGGGCTCTGCACACTCCTGCGTGGGGGGCAATGGAGAAACCACCCCACAGGAATCTGCGGGTGTCCCCAGGGTGCACACCTGACAAATTATGGGCTGGTATCAGGGGTAGGGGACTCAGGAGCCTGGTCATCCAGGTGAGCATAGCTTGAACCACAGAGCTCCAGCGTGGACCTGTCCATGCAGGTCTGCCCTGGAGAAAGGTGGCACACAAAGAGAAAAAGAGAAAGAAAGAAATCAGCCCATCCCTTCAACAGGACACCCTTCAGGTTTACTTTTACATGAGAAAGTTATCTCAGAACAAGGCGAGGAAGAGCTCGCTAGGGAAATACATGACTTCATTTTCAAAGAAAAACACTGTACATGTATACACCAGAACAAAATTTAAAATTTAAAAAAGCAAGCATTTGACATTTAGGGGAAGCCTGTACAACCTTAATTATTTCACCGTGTGCCTACAAATTATGACACACTTTTATGATATACTGTTTTTTTTTAATCTCCCTCCCATTCAGCACATGATTCTCATGCAGCTAGCAGCTATTTAATATTTGCTTTCTTCTTGTTTTTCAGCATGCATCTCACCAAATGTAATTTACCGCACTCTATAACCTCTTCTGAAGTTGGAATTAGCCTCCATAGGCTTTTCTGCATTTCCCCCACCATGGTATGTGAGTGCTTCTTGGACCTGAATGCATTTCTTCAACATCCATGCAAGGTAGAAGTGAGTAGTTCTCTCATGTTCAAAACTGAGAACCAGGATATGGGAATTAGTTTCCTAGGGGGATTTAGGATGTAATTTGTAGCATCTACTTTTTAAATACCCTGCCATTTGGTGCCTGGCCCACTGCAAACAGAGCAGACAACAGCATTAGATAGCCAAGGGAAAATATTGTCAGGAGGGGTGCAGAGTCAGCACTGTTTTTCCAAGAGTGGGAGACCTCCATTTGCCTCAAGATTCACAGCCAAGGACCTACCTCTGAGATCAAATGAGAGAACACTGGGGCGGTGGAGTCAGTGCCATTCATCTTGTGCTCTATAGTCTGCAGGTAATAGTTTTTATCTACATAACGGAAAATAGATTCAAAGCCTTCTTCTGCATAACGAGATTTAATTTGGGTCAATCCTAATTGGATATGACAGTACTGAAATTGAAAACAAATCTATCATGTCATAACACCACCAGGTATTGCAGTACTTGTAAGTTTATGTGAGGCAGGGTTTCAGAGGGTGTTTCTTTTCTCCTCACTCCCCCACTGCTCTCCCACTGCTCTGTTCTTGCTGTGGAGCTGGGACCTGACTCTGTGGATTTTTTGCTAGGGAAATCTGCCTGCCTCCTCCCCTCAAAGGCATGGGATTTACAAACTGAGCAGAGACCTTTTCTGGACTGCCCACACTCTGGATTCAGGAGAGGAGTCTGTGCAGCAACACTGCATTGACTACACCTGGAAAAACAGAGGGTTGAAGTCAGGAGCCAGCAGGTTTTGGGCAGTGCAGCACCAGACTGGGCACCACTGCAGGGCATCTAACTAGCATTGCTGACAGTTCAGCATCGCAGCAGAATATGACACATTTATTATCAGCAGACATTTCTTACTATGGTATTGGTATACTGTCCATGATTAATTTGAGCTGTCAGTCTTTCCCTATGAAGCTCACTTTATAGAAGTACCTCTTCACCACATCAGGAACTACCTTCCCTGTCTCCCTGATGCTCAGCCTCATTATCCAGAACCTCTCCCTTTTAATTAGAAGTTTTGGATCAGAGTTGAGTCTGTTTTGTGAACCCAGCTGAGGCTAACCTGTGGAGGAGGATTCATGCAACTCAGATCTGTCAAGATGTAAGTGGTTCTCTGCATAAACATAGCAAAAAGTAGAAGGTCTAGCTATGCATATCAGCTGGATACTACACCTCTGGATTTCTTCCTGCACATTGGCCTTACAGATGTAGGCCAGAGATCTTGAAGTCAAGAGTATTTAGTAACCCTGAATAGCCACACTATAATACCTATGATTTGATTTTTCAGCATGTTTGGCATTACATATTGAAGACCAGCTCCTACTGACTTCACTTGAGCCTGATGTGTAAACCTGGAGTAACCATGGTGAAATAAGCAGAGTTACAGGTGGAGCTGAGAAGAAGAACAAGCAATTGGAAGTCTCATGCAAATTCTCATAAATTATTCCATCTGATGACTTTGAAGACAAAAAGAGATGTGTGAAAAATTGCCTTTAATGTAATCTGAAGCTTTGAACTCCCCAGCAGTACTTGTTGCAGAGAAAAGATCCTGTTTGGATAGTGTATTTTGAGGTTTAGAACTTGTAATGTAAAGGCTCTTGAAGAAGATACTTGAAAAGGAATGAAGTAAAATTAAAAGGAAGATAGTAAAGCATCACTACAAGTCTGAGACCAGGGATATGGCATCATAAGGTATGTCAAGAAATTGAGAAAATGACCCTGGTTTTAAAAGACAGTAATTAAAAATAGAATTTGAAGATTTTCTGCAGCCTATTATATGACATTGAGGTGGGCTGTGCCCTGGAACCCTCCTTGGCACTGTGGCTGAAGGAAGAAACTAACAGACATTTTAAGAAAGATCTCAGTGAGGGAAATGCCACTTGCCCTGCATATTTCCAATTAATTGCCCCATTGCATCAGTGCTTTTGGACTAGAACAAAAATGGTTTCACTGGTAGAAATGTGCTAGAACAGGGGGAGGCAGCCTCCCAGAAAAAAAGAAGTGGTAAAACACTGCATTTGGAAAGTGATGATATTTCTATGCCAGACTTACACAGCAAAAAGTGAGATGCAACTAAAGACTGTTCCTGGGCATAGCATGGAAAGGCAAATAGAGCAAAAACCCTGTTCATAAGTAATAGAGTCTTGTTAAAGTGCAAAAATAAGGTAAATCATAATGTGAAAACAACATCTTCTTCCTCACCAAAGTTGCTGTGGTTTCTGCTGATTTCAGTGACATTTTAGAAAGTTTTTGGATTGTTTCTTTTTTTCAGAGCATACCAGCAGCATGAGCACAAAATGCTTTCTCCCAACAATAATCAGTCACAGATGCAGACAGATGTATACTCTACCACAGCCAAGGGAAGAGCTTGGCTATCACCCCTTGGTGCCACACCTGGCTGGTCCTGACCACTGTTGGGTCAGGAATTGTGGTCTCCTCAGACCTGAGGTTCATGCAATAACTGCACCAAGCAGAGCCAGGTTAGTAAAGCCTACTCCATAAACTGTTTAAACTAGCTTATTTTAATTGAAGCAAATTAAGGTTCAGTTTATACAAGAAGCAGTTTACACAACAAGCAGAAAACCAGCAGTTCAGCCACCAAGTCTGACAGGCAGCAATTTTCCGTAGAAGAACAGTGATAAGTGAAGTGAGGGATAAGTGACCCTCCCACTTCTCCCACTGCCACAGCTGGATTCAGATCAGAGCAACTGCTGGCAGTCAGATCACCCACTGTCTCTTGCAGAAAGACCTGTGCTTTAAGATCCTGAGTTAGGGGCTTAAGGCTACCAATTAAGCATTTTGGGGCAATTATTTTTTTGTGCAATGATTATACTTGAGTCACTGAATAACAGAAAATCCTTATCTTCCCATGTCATTTTCATGCCACAAATCTGTATTTTGCTACCATCAGAAATGCTCAGTGAGCTAATGTGGTGTGACAGCAGTCCAAATGAAATTAATCTGCAAACTGAGATAGTAGCTTGAGGTTGACAAGAATTTCTTCCCAGCTGGAAACCTCTTAGGGAGAGCTTCACAGCTCGCTTGGTCAGCTGTATGCCCCATTAAGCATCACTGAGTGATTATCAGTAAAGGCTTATCAATCACCAGAGTCTCAGAGACTGTGAAGAGATTAGGAGTGGTACAGTTTAGTATGGAAAACAAAATCCTTGGGGGGGAGGGGGGGGGTGGTTCTACATCCTCCAGGCTGCTTTGCTTTGTAGTGAAATTTTAATAGGAGTTGAAGGAAAAAAGATGTAGATGGGGTGAGGGCGTATTTCTATCTCTTTTCTCACCTGATTCCCTCTCTAACTCTGTAGGAAAGTGCTAGCACAACCAGATTATCAGAACAACTGCTCCATAATTGCAACTCATCCTGTAGTAAAGACATTATACTTTGGTATGAAATGTGTGCCCTCCTTTTGTTACCACAGACAGATGTAGCTGTAACCTTGCCCTGATTTCACATATCAGGAGATGAAGGCAACAAATGCTGCTGTGATGCTCTAGCTGTTTCACTTGGCCGTAATGACTAAAATTAATGTAAACCCCTGCTATTTACTGATTGAAAATGATGAAGGTTCTTTTTCTGATGTTCTCATAGATAAGCTGTCAATGACTTTGGTTTCTATGTCAGCAACAAGTTAAGACCATTTTATTTCCTAAATAAGAACCTTTTGTGCTTAAGCAAACACTATAGTATTGATCACTTTGCTGTTTGCAAAGTATAACTTAGATAACTAAAATGAAAAGAAAGCAAAACCTGAATGTTTCACAAATACAAAACAAAATCTCTCCTTCCACTTTTTTACTCTTTGCAATCCTACTTTCACATTTCTTAGACATTCAGCTGGAAGCCAAAATGCAAAAAAATGTTCAAATAGCAAGAGATTCAAGATATACAGCAATGAAACACTAATTGCATGTTTAGAAAAGGTCAGAAGTCTTAAAACTCCCTAAACTATCTATCAGTTTTCTGCTTGGAAAGGAGTTTGAACCTGGGACTCTCCATTTGCATGCCTGCAATATGGACTGTTAATTTCAGAACATGAATAGAAATATGAACTCCTAAGGTGCAGTTGTCAGGTGAATGCCATTCTGTATCAGTGACAACAGTTTCTTTGGGAAAATTAAGCTGTATTCCATGTCAGCGAGCAGAATGACTATTGACCCATTACTGAGTTAGTTCACATTGTGAACTAAAGCTAGCCAGGCTTTCTAGCAAGAGTCATATTTAATAACAGACAAAACATGCTGAGTGAAAGGGAGTGAATTCTGATGCCAGTAACTGATTCTGCATGTTATAACTATCTTCCCAATCACTACTTAGGCAACACTTTCTTATCTAGAAAGCATTTGCTCTGCATACTGGCACAGCCGCATATCTTTGAAGCTCAACAACATATAATTTTATCATTCTGAAACCAAAACAAGTAGGAGTTATTAAAAAAACCAACAAAACTTGCAGAAATTAGGTCTGATAGAAATGGATGGAACTGAACTGGTATCATTTTTGTATATAAAGTTCTAATGCCATTCCTAGTTTCAGTTCAGATTTTCTGCTTCAGAATATATTCAATATCAGTGTACTCAAAATTGAAATGATTTCCAATTTAGGTCAGCTGGGAGCGAAGAAGTCTTAACAAATGTCAGATCTCTCAAGGTGAAGATGAAGCGTGTTTTAAAGATCAGTCTAGAAAACTTGAATAAATGAGCACCCTGAAGCACCTACCTATTCTTATTGACTCTACCGTTACTTCTAAATGTACCTTCTTTCCATGAAGGAGGTAGGCTGCGTGAGCATTAATGCGAATAGCATAAGAAGATGCAGGTACCTGATACCCATATCAAATGTGGAAGTCCATCCGTTTGAAGAACTGACACACAGTCTCACCACTTGAAGCATGTAACTTCTATGCTTGATACCGCACAGTGACAGCATCTGGCCCAATGGTTTTTATTATAAGGCAAAGAGATTTCTCTCCTTCACAGCGCACAGAGAACACAAGAGGAACTGAACCGACTACCATCAAGTTTTCATGACGATAATCACTTCAGAAAGTTTTGACAAGATTTTTCAAAGCAATCTGACATGATTGTACTTCTAACCTCAATTCCAAATGAGCTCACCTCAGGAAACTGTGAACAAGTGAATAATAGAAGTTAAAATTCATATGACTGCCTGATAAAGTAACACATGATTGCCATGAAGAAAGCAGCCAGTCTGAGCATTTATTGACGTAATTTAGATATATTGTAAAAGTCTTTTTAAGGGCTCCTTTTTCTCCCTAAAAGTGTATAACTGAGAAGGACTTAAACATGTAGCTTGAAGCATGACATTACATTTTGCTCCAGCTATACTTACTACATTGCAGAGGTTCTTGAAATTTCTAAAATGTGCACATACACTTTCTGGTATGGATTTCAGAAGCATGCTTGGTATTGGAAAAGTTCTTCCAAACAGATACACTTTGATAAAAGACATTTTTGAAAGATAACTAAATTTAAAATATTCTTAGGCACTATTTCCCCTTTTTTCAAGTTCTCCTTAGGCAGTAGAATGTCATTTACCTCTTCAAAATAAAGGCAATATAGCATTTCTATGTATAACAGTACTTTCAGTTTTCCAGGTCTAAATTTCCTGTCATACTGAAGGAATTATTCATCATAATTGAAATGCACCCATAATCTCACCTATTTTTTATTGCTTATAATTGATTTAGAAAAAAATAATTGGACAGCTCCAGGGTAACTGGTTTAGGAAAGTGTGGCAAACATCTAATTTATGGATGGGTATCTGGAAAAAGACCTGGAATCATCAGCCTTTGGTGTCTGGTCAGCTCTAGGTACTCATAGGAAGCAGTAGTAGTGATACTGCCTAATTACAACTGGAAAAAGGCCAAGCATACATATTTACATATGGGAAACACCAGAGCAAATTGAAGGTGTGCTCGGTGCCCACAGGGAATAGCCACAGACTGAGGAGCATGTCTGGAGTGCTCTGCTCAGGTCTTTCTTGCAGAGCAAGAGGATAGGCGCAGCACGATTTTTGCCTGTTCCCCTTCAAAACACATAGAAATGCAGTATTTCCACATTCTTGTATAGGGATCCAAAAATTTTGCCTTCATATAATAAAAATTCCTGTAGAAATGTACTATTCATCTTTGCCTACCATTCCCTCAGTCCCCCTTTAAAAACCGTCTGAGAAGAAAGAAAAAGACCAAGAGACTTTGCCTTTTGCTTTAAGATGACAATAGAAATTATGGGAAGCATTTGAATTTCAGTCACTTTGGCATTAATCTGGAAAAACTTCATTGACTAATGGAATTACAGTGGATTTATATCGGCATAATTGAGTGGAACCTAGTCTTCTGCATTATAATGTAGGCTGATCTTTTTTTTCCTAAATCATAAATTAGAGCTCATCCAATTACACTCTAACAGAATACTGAGTATTTTCTTTTCTAAAAAGAATTAATGGCAAGTAAACTTGCATATACTGCAAATCAGTAACAGTTAGTAAAAATTTGCTACAAGAAAGTCATTCAATGTCTCTTCAGCAAATATTTGGAACCAGATGCTAACTCTAATACCAGGTAAAACATGCCCAAGTACAGCCTGGGTGAAAATATTAGGCTATACTGAATGGAATTATTAGACTGTTTGTCATTATGCCCACAGATGGGTTTATTACATTTTGCATATGCTTGTTATGTAGTGTTTAGCTGGAAGCTTTCTCTGGGCAGTGCTGAGAATGGGCTCCATATTGCAACAGCCACTTAACCCTCACAGTACCGTACAGAAGACAAGGGCAGAGCAGGATGAAGAGAAAGAACTGGAATTATTTCTGCATGAAGGAGTGCCAAATGTTAAAACTATAATTGTTTGAACTTCACCTGTTCTATTCTAAGGACATATTAAATACTCTGACTGAATCCTTCGCTGTCTTGCACGTGTAAATTATTGAGTGAACCTTTAATTATTAAAGACCAGCACCTATTAAGTGCTTAAGACACAATAATATATGCACATAAGGCACATATACAAGGAAATATATGAATTGTACAGACACACAGAAATCATTACTTTCACTGAAATTTATGTTGTACAAAACCATTGGTCAATTATTGTGCACGTTCAAATAATTGTGTTAAAAGACTCCACTACATCTTTCAAGATAAGCACAAAAAAGATCTGTTTCTGCTCAGGCTTTGCATTTTCTCTGAAGATCTTTTATTAAAATCTTAATTATATTTAACTGAAATCATCAATATGTCATAAAATATTCATCATCCAGTGGGGTGTGGCCTAGGCAGCCTGTTATTCACACAGGTGAATGAAACCTCAAGACCACCTAAATATGTGCAAATGCAGAGGATCAAATCCTCAAACGTACTGTTTTTCTCAATTCCTTAAAATCAGCATTTAAAGACACGCTGTGGCAAGGTAGAAGAACCATTTCATGCGTACTGATCTCAAATGTGTGCACAAATCACACCTTGCTAAAAATGTATCTGCTGAAGATTTTTTTCATTGACTGAGTCAAGGCATTAGCCAGTTTGTGCTGCTGAAGGCGGCTTTGGAATTTAGTTGGAAACCAAAACCTCCACATGAAAACTCAGACTGAGAAGTGTTAGCCTTTGAATAATTTTCAGCTTCTGTTTCTTTCAGCACAAAGTTAAAATGCAATGCAGAAAGTCCTCTTGTTCCCTATCGGTTCCGGTTAGTAGCATGACTAATAGAAATAGTCTTGATTCAGCCTGTGCCACATCAACAGATATATTCCCAAGAGCACAGGAGGGCAGAAGAGGCAGCATTTTCTATCTCAAAATAGGAAAAATTCCATGTTTTGCATACTTAACTATACATTTATGTACAAACATATTCTACTATATTTAACTACACCTAGAATGATACTTATATCTGTAGCCCTCTGCACCTGAACTTACAGAAGTGTAGTACAGTACAAACTGTAGGCTGAATCAATTGCACTGAAACTTTGAATGTGCAACCAGTCTGGCAAACTCCAGTCACGGAACTGGATGCATGAATTCCCAAGGAAACTACTTAAGCCATCCCAGAGGGAAACCTTAAACCAAGGCTATTTCACACTACCCACAGGCACTGACATCAAAGGCACGGGAACTCTGTGTGCCCACATCATCCAGAGACTGTGAAGAAGTCACTTAACGTTAGAAGCAGGTTCGATAGTAGATTGCAGTTCCTGGGAGCCCACTCAAAATCTTAAAAATGCAAAAGGTGCACCACGTAGCAAGTGAAAACAGTCTTCATTTATTCATAGTAAGTCCTTCTCTTCTTCCATCCCCACATGAAAAATCAAACAAAAAGGGGGGGGGGGGGGAGGGGGGAAGAAGAAAGAAAATAATACAACACATTAAAAAAGTGTTTTGAGAGCCCTGTCAAACAAAGCAGCTTCCAGATGCCTTCCATAGCAGGTGAACCTTCCTGAAGGCACTCCACCTGCAGCTTCTGTTCTGGATGTCCATTGAAAGCCTCTGAAAATGGTAAGGGCATGACCAGAGAGCCCTTCCACTCATGTGCACGCGCGCACAAACACACACTAAGTGATCATTTCAAAACTTCATACAGACGGCAGGGGTGAAGATAAATAATTCTACCATAGTTG
Organism: Astur gentilis; assembly: GCF_929443795.1. NCBI lineage: Eukaryota > Metazoa > Chordata > Aves > Accipitriformes > Accipitridae > Astur > Astur gentilis. Next base: position 23,170,889 of record NC_064884.1, read on the forward strand.
GCTCTGCATTGAGGATTCTGGTCTGAAACATACGCTGGAGTAATCTGCATCCCCAAAAATCCTTGACACACATGTTTATTAAAAAAATTGTTTGCTAACAATAATTTCTTACACACCAGTGCAATGACTGTAGTGTTTTATACATAATTAGTAAAAGAAAATAAATATCTTTTCAGATGCATATTATCATTTTGACACTTACTAGGAGTACATTAAAAAAATATTTCAGTTCTAGCTGATGATACAGTATTTCAGATGTAGCTGCTGGAGCCCATGTGTCTGTCCTTGGATCTTCACTAGTGCTCATTTCTACAGCTTGCATCACAAGTTCATCTGTTGTGAATCAAAGTGATTTAATTTTTGAAAGTACTGCTCTGTATAACTGGATACTGATGATCCTGTTTGATGATCCTGTTTAATCAGTGTCCAAATGTTACAGACACAGGACAAATTTGAGGAGCTTTTCTAAATGTTATGATTTGATGAGGGATTTCACCCCTGAGCAGGAGCTATAGCAGCAGGCTGGCTAGTAGCTTTGTTAATCTGCTATATCCTGATACAGTTCAGGAATCATCTTGGATTAAGAAAAAGCACACCAACTGTTTTTGCATGTGCAGCCTCCTCAAGAATAATTTATCTGCTCATCTGCTTTGCTCTAGTCCTTTGGTGCCTTTATTCAGGTCCTTCCCTTGGGTACCTCCAGCTTAGCCATGTAGCCAACACGTGGTCTAGGGAAGCTATTCCCAACAGCCCACAAAAACCTGTATATTTTTTTTTTTTTTTTTTTTTTATTTATCAGATTCACAGTAATCCCAAATGAAATTATATGGCAAAGATAATTTTGAAAAATTGGGTTATAAATGATATTGATTCAGGTCATGGAGATAGAGCATAGGTAAATCAATAGGAAATAACACCACTTTTCTTATTCTATATTGCATCGAATTAAATGAAAATGTCTGTCTCCCTAGTTTTTTCTTTCTCATCATTTTACTCTTCTTTTTTCTTTTTCCTCCCTCCCTGCTTTTCACTATAACCACCATAGTCTTCTTCATCTTCCTCTTCCCTAACTCAACAAAATGCAGTCCTTCTACCTCTCCTTTCCTTACTCCTGTATAACACTTATTTACACTTTATACATCATGTCTATTCCCCCTCTATCAGCCCTTGCCACCCAGTGGTTATACCATGATTGAACACAAAGCTTCATCTCCACACAAAAACTTTGGCTCTGCTGAAGGCTCCATGGAGACATTTCTGACCCTATATCCACCTTTCCGAGTTTCTAGGATCTGCCATCCCCCTTTACTTTGATTAAGCAAGACTCAGACCAGAACAGATGACTACTGGGTTAAAGGGGTTTAGTACAGATATCTGCTTTCAGAGACCCCAGTTTCCATGACTTACTTCATTCACACAGACAGAACCGGTGTCTTGTTTAGCTACAAGAATCTCATGATGCTCAAGATCAGCAGTGGTTAGTGGGGCTGTTGCTGACCCATCGGCAATGATGTCAGGTATCTTGCTTGTTCTTATTCTTTATTTATATATGACATTTCATTCTGTGTCAAATCTACAAAAGACTGGATAAATATATGATGACAAAGATTTGCACCAGGGTTTAAAAGAAATGCTAGATAAAATATTTAAATACCTGGAAGAAAATTTCTAAAGCCTTTTTCATGATCCTGTTAAATAGTTCTGATAACAAATCAATTTAGAATATGAGGCATTTGCCTTCATCTTGAGTTTCATCTGATTAGGTAACATAAATGTTTGAACTACTGTATCAATGAATCACAAAGTGGTATAGCTATGCTCATTCAAAAACTATCTGTAAATGCATATGCTGCTGACTCACCTTCTGGACAGTATTTCATAGCTACACTATAACTGCAAGCCAATTTTAATAGCACTCCTGGGAGCTACAGGAAATGTTTAACAAGTAAACTTCACTATGTAATGTCTATCATGTGGTTCTGAAGCCTAGTGTTAATGCTCTGAGAGATACCCAAGACATACCAGGTCTGACCTCAGGCAACTAAAGGAATCAGGAATTGCATATGCCTATAATATGGCAAAGTAAACAGCTCATCTTGCATGGTCCTGCCTGTCTGTTCTAGATACAGCCTGATCAGCTCATCAGCAGAGAGATCCCTGAATTGCTTAAAATGCCATTTCTAAGGTTCTGGTCACCTCCAAACCAGGTTCTTGTTAGAAATAATTTTGGTGTAAACAACTTATGTAAAATTGCAGCTAACACGTGCCCACTGTGTAAAAATTCCAACTCCAGCCAATGCCATAGCAAAGTACACCTCTTTTAATTTTTTTAAGAAGAAATACCATAAGACAAATGAACCACTAGTGGTAATTAACAAGACTTCTGTTAATTAAATTCTCTTTTGGCTGTAACTTATAGTGTCCCTACTGCAAATGAAGGTTTGTTTAATAGCCAGACCTGCAGTAAACCTCACCATACTTTACTAAATGTCCTGTCTTTGCTGCAAAAGGACCTTTATAACTCCTGAGTATTCCAATGACTTATTGAGCAACAACTGGTTTTTTTAATATAAGGTCATTTCTTTTGCAGTCATTTGAAGTCTTGAGCTGGAGCAATCCATACAGATGGTTTATGTGGAGAAAGATTTCTGTTTCCAACCTATTATCAGCAAACATGCACTTCTGTATATTTATCCATTAGCCCAATTACGTTACAGGAGCTGATCTTGCATACAAGTGTAACATACCCTGAATATTTCCTTTTCCATTATTCCATTTCTTGTTCCACAGAAAAAATCAAAGTCACTGAATTAGTTTCATTTGTAGCCATTCATGAAAGTATGGGCACATTATGAATCTGTTTGAGTCTCTACAGACTATTTTTGGCTGCATGTGTGTATCCTGTCAACCATTACAGAGACTAAAATAATTTTTAAAAGATTGAACAAAGTTGTTGTCTTTTGGGGATAATTTTTTTATTTTTAATTTCTTCCAGATTGAAGTCAGACTGTTTGCAATTTTTTTTATGCAGAGTAAACTGAAATCAGGCATAAGAAACTGTATTTCAACCTAAATAAATTTTAGACAGGCCGAAGAGAATATTTGACTTAAAGTGCACAAGTCAAGCTTCCTGCCATTCTCAAAGCAATAGAATAATTGCACTGCTCTAAGTGTCAGGAAAAAAACAGCGCAAGGTTCAGCAAGCACAGGAGTTCCTACCTTCTTGTTGTAACTGTTTACTTTCACTTTTTGTATTCCATGCACTTCAGTACTAATGTGTGTCTTAGGAAGGTTAATTTTGAAAAACGGACTTTTCATGATCCCTGCCTTCTTCCTGAGGCCAGATAACTCCAAGTAATGGAGCTAACATTAGAGGTGGCTTTAACAAATATATCTAATATAGCAAAATATCTGCTGACTTAAGTGTAGTGGTCATCACTAGCACTGGCCAACAACCTTTTTTGGGGAAAGAAGGGAAGACACTCTTCCTGTACCATACAATGTTGAAAGTAGACAAACTGGTACACACTGATGGTGCTGAGAGAACTTCAAGATACTATAAATGGCTTGTCTGTTTCCTTCTCTTCTTGAACTAGCATGAGACAGATTAGCCACAAACATAGCCCCACAAAAGAAGTGGCATTCTGGGACCATTTGACTTCAAGAGCAACACAATCACTGCAGTCACCATCAGCAACAAAAGATTTGTTATGCTGAAAAGCACCCTTCAGAGATGACCTCTGGAAAATGTGAATGGTTTCTGTCATGCTGATATTCTTCATAGATTATAAGATTTGATTTTTATAATCTTGGCCAAGTGTCATGAACACACCCTTTGTCTTCCAGTATCCCTCATAGACAGCTACTTTCTGTCTTCATCAGCCCTTGTCAGGAATTAATTGTGGCAGTGCACTTGACAGCCAAGGCAGACCAAGGGGCTTTCTATGCAAGTCTTCTGCTTCTCAGAGCTCCATCGTCATCTTCCTGCTTGAGATACTGAAGGTTTTGTCTCTTTGCAGTCTCTGACACTGCCAATGTTGAAGGACAAGTCTGTACTATTGCTCAGAAATATCCTGCAACTAATTTTGGTGCAATAAAGGCTACAGTATTGGCGTGATGCTTCACCTACATATCTTCTCAGCTGGGTTAATTAACCTAGACAGGTTGCTATGTTAATGTTGCTATACTGCTTCTGGTGCCCAAGGTAGCTTGGATATACTTCCAAGGCACTGCATTATGTTGTGTGGATGCATCCAAAGACAAAATCCATGAAAATATATGAGAGAAAAGAATTATGAGGGATGAAGGACCATTTTGCTTCCAAATGCCATGGTCAATATCACTCAACAGAACAAGGAACAAGAAATATAGTCTTCCATTGTCAAACCCACCACACTTTTCAGACGGATAAATGACTATGTCAGTTAAACAGTGAAGAGAGGCAATTTGGGAGGAAACATTTCAAATTGGTTGAATCAGGTTGAGGACAACATATGACCATCAGGACAAGGTTTTTAGAAATAGATTTTAACATCTATAAGAAAACAAATTAAACTTTTCCTTTATTATATAGGTTCTGTAGATGTTTACAGAAAATAAAATTATAAGATAACACTTCAAGAATTGCAATTAAAAGTTCATCTTCACCTCTAAAACTAACAATCAAATGTGGCAATTAGGATTTCTCAAACAAGGAACTAAATTGTTTTTCATCTGGTCTCTATTTTTCACTCTAAGCAGAAAGAAACTTACTCTTTATATGGAACAATTTTGCAGTGAGAAATAAGCAATGGATAAAAAATGTTTTTCACTTCCCAAAACTATGTGTTGCAGCGAAAGGTCATTCAAACTGAGTTTTAAAATGTTAATGCATCAAAGAATTTAAGGCCCAATGATGTAAATTCTTATTCATTCTAGCAATCCCATCTGCTGTCTCAAGTGAATACAGATTAGCAGGGCACGGGATTTTACGTGTAGATTGAGAAGGAGGCTCTTAATTCCTGAAAATGAGAACTCCCATAAAGGAACTCATATTTTTTTACCAGCATTATGCAGGCACAATTTTTATCTTTCCTTTCCTAACATGATCAGGTGTGTGATTTCATAAAGATCTGGAGAGAAACTTTTTTCTTTCTGAAGATTTTGCCACTCAAAATGTAAATACTACTTGATTTCATATGGCACTTAGCATTTTCTAGGTATTCATTGTGGCAGGGTAATGTCTGGGTTAGAGCAGGTATTATGCATTAAATTACAGATTACATGTTTTCTTGGATAATACAGAGTTTTTTTCCCCCTTCTTTAACTTTATTACAATCCATCTGAAATCCATTTGAAACCTGCTTTGGAATCCTTTATTTCCCTCAACTCATCAGCTACAGAACTTTATCATATATTTCATAAAAAGATTAACTTTCCTCAGAGTCTTTTTCCTTTCCACCTTAATACTACAAAAAAACTTAATTATGGGACTTATATCTCAATTCCTTTTTGCTTAGAGTGTGATGATTATACTAGTAATGAATGATGACTGTTTACTAATACAGCATTTCAGTACTACCTTCCACTGAGAGATATCACTTACACATTTTAAGGCCAATATTACAGTTGTTATAGGGAATAAATGCAAAAGGGGGTTTTCAGGAGCTAAATTGTGCAAAAAAAACCCCCTAAATCAAAAGCCCAAACCCCAACAACACAGAAACAGGGTTCAGAACATTTAATTTACAGTTCTTTGCTTTGAGTTAAAATGCTTTCATATGCTTTTAAATACATATATGTACACTCATTATTATCTTCCTAGTTCCACCTGCTCTGACATATTAAAAAGTAAGAAGAGAAAGATTCTGCATGTGATCTTTAGTCTAAAAATGAATATGTGAACCCTTCACCCTATACAGAACACATTGGTTTTGGTTTAGGATGACCTAATTCTTTTTTTGGTTTAATTTTCATTTCATGGGCTAAGACTCAAGTTTCTAATGACACTACTTCCTTAATCTACTTATCAAGGTTATAAGAAGGCTTGAAAATACATATTGGCCATTAAAAAACCAGGAGTATAGAAGTTCACTATGCTTTTCAGAATCTTATGTAGTTCCAAGTAATGCATCAAAAGGATTTTTATATATTTTTCTAAAATTAAGACACATTTAAGATTCACTTAAAGTATGTTTTGATTCTAGAATTTATACCTAGGCAAGCCATTCCCTGTGCCAACATGGACATGCACCGGATTTATCTGAAATGCCTATGGGTGTGACTACTCAATTCTTTGGCCTTGAAATTGTTGGATAACTGAAAGCAGCCTGGAAAAATAACAGGGCTCCTAACTGGAATTGATACTGATATTAAAAGATGGAACAGTCTAGGAGAGGACAACAACAAAAATTCCCAGATGAAGCTGCAAAAATTTCCACAGGAATTTTCAAACCATAGCATGAGGTTTTTCTCATTCACATATTCTTTGAAAGTGGTAATAATCATAATTTGCAAATTTCTTTGGAACAGAATATTTAATGAACATATATAAATATCAAGATGACTTCTTTAGTAAGTTTGCAACAACAAAAATTTCAACCTATGTGTTCTAAACAAAGACCAAGCCACATTATTTGTACTGTAGAGAGCAATTTACTGTGGGCAATAGCAACATCCACCCGCATTGTCCAGTGCCCACACAAGGAGCCGTTAAGGAATTCATTCCAGTTTTCAAACATTCTCTGATTTATTGACAATTTAATCCTAAAATAAATTTCCTCATACTTTCTCCAGGCTACAGAGAGCTTTGTTTGCAATTATTTATTCTCTTACAATATCACAATGGTCATTTCTCTTGGTCTTTTGTTTCTGTCTGTGATTCCTCATAGTGGTTTCATGCCATTAGTAGAAATTCTACCTCTGGCAAGAATGGTGAGGAACTTACAAATGACTGTTCTTTGATCCATAATGTCTGCAGGCAAAAAGTGCTGGTCAAATGCATCATTCATAGTCTACATGCCAATATAAAAACTGAACAGAGGAATAGAATAGATTTATAGTTATAAAGGAAAATGTAACAAAATTTTCAACACAGATTACCAACCTGTAAGTAACAGAATTAACTATCTGAAAAGACCCTTCAGTGCAGGCATTATAAGTAACTCCTGACATTAATTCCAGGTGTGAGTCTTAACAGGATTGTGATTTGAAATAATTCCTACTTTCCTCAATCTGATACTGCTTACGTTTTACCTGTCTATATTTTTTTTCTAACTATTAGTGTGTTCTTATATCCCTGATTAATTGTTAATTTACAGGTCAAGTATATCAAATTAACTGCAAACCATCTGGCCAAAAATCACACCTGCCATTCTGTTATTTCTTCGATCATTCCAGGATGTGAAAGTTTTCCCTATGGGTCCATAAACATTTTTTACATCAGTTTCTTTGCACTCTTATCATCTAATTTATCATTCTGGCCACAGAAGTTTTATCCATTAATTAGGACTCAGATTCATCCCACAGTAGTAGCAGTGTCCATGCATATTCAGTCATCCCAAATATTCTAAGCACAAATGTTTCCTTTGACCACACTGTTTTCAGCACGAATTAAACTCAATTCACAATGTGTTCATGATCTCTAGAAAGTAATTCTAGGAGGGATGTAGGCCTAGTTTGGTTTTGAAACAATTGCCTAATTAATTGTAGTTGCATAAAGTAACACACAGCTCATATCAAGTATTTTTATAGCAGTACTATAAAGACATACGCACATATCATGCAGTGAGTGGTGTGTCAGCAAGAAATAGCCTACTGGTCCCCTGAGAAGCATAAGTTACAAAGCCATGGGAGAAGAAAAAGACAATAAAACAGGACTAGTGCTAAACATACAGAGAGAGGTAAGCATGGGAGCTTTAAAGTGTTTTGTATAACATCATATTCAGCAATGTTTTCACAGTGAAGAGGGAAGGAAGGAAGTTAGAGGATGTCTGTTTAGGCAAAATGGGTGGAATGAAAGGACATGTAACAAAAGCCAAGGCAAAATGAGATATGAAGTAGGTTTTGAGAGGCTCAAAGAGGAATTTGGCATTCATCTGCTATTGTCCTTCAGTAGGAGATAGTTGTCTTTTTTTTTAATGCTCTCTTTTTTATTACACTGAAAGTATCCTCACCTTGTCTAGGGTTTCTGGATAAGTTACATACACACATACATCTGGGTTTCTGTATATATTCTCTTTTTCACCCCAGAAATGTTGTCCACATAAAAAGTGGGCTTTGGCCACTTGTCTGGAATTTCCAGATGTCCAGCAGCCCTGATGAAGGAGTAGCTTTGGCCAGGCTCCAGACATCTGGAAATCCCAAATGGAAAGACACTGCACATGCAGAAATGAATAGTACAAAAGTTTTGGAGTTTAACGTGTCCTGGATGCACTGAACTCACTGCACAATGTTGTCTGGCACATGCATTTCGTTTATGTTTAAGAAATACAAAGAGATATGAAAGCACTACTTCTGTATTATTGAAGTATGGTAGAGATTTTATGGAGGTAATTCTGGAAGTATATAAGCATTTCAGGTAATATGTGGTCCTCTACCGAGCAAGAAAAAGCATAAATAAATCTGTCAGTGCTGTAATTCACTGTAATACTCCTAGTTAGATTGAACTGGATTTCTAAAGCATGGATGAGGAACGAGGATCAGTATCTTGCTTTGATTAAAGTCAGAGGACTAGCTGCAGCTGAAGGACTTGTTGTTACTCCTACTAAAATAAAAAGACAAGATAATATTTTCTGTAAGTGCTGGACTGGTTTTCAGTGATGAAGAAGGAAGATAGGCGAGGTGAGGAAGACCATACCTTTGCTCATTATTGCCCTGAGCATCTGTATTCACCAATACTGTCAATATATCACACAGAAACTGCAGTATTTTCAACCACAAAGTGAAACATTTGAAAAGTGTTGACTTATTTGGTCAAGGTGAAGAGTGGGAAGGATGGGGAAGGTGAAAGCACAAAGAGGGCAATCATCTATCAGCACCTGGCATCTTCAAACCAGGGACATTTGACACCAAGAAGAGGAAAGTTGGAGAATCTAATGGTAAGGCCCACCCCCAGGGAACAGATAAAATGAGCAGAGAGCAGGTTATTTGCAGGCGGCAGAAGGAAGCTGTGGGAAAGACAAGAAATCACTCAGTGGACAAGACAGAAACAACACTCAGCCAAGCAGGGGAGTGCATGTTCTCAAGGCTCTAAAATGTTCTTGGCAGGCCTAGAACAAGCCACCTGGTTCCTTTTTTCTTTCTCTCTCTCTCTTCTTTTTTTTTTTTAAAAGTTGCCTTCCTATCTAACATTGTTGGGGTTTGTCAGCATAGGGACTTATCCACACTGCTTATTTTCAGTACACAACTTGCAGAACGTATCATTCCTGGGCGGTTCCTTGCAGAAACAGCTACACATATATACGTATATTTTTATTGTAGCCTACTTTGTTTTTGAAATACCCAACTTGCTAACCTAGGAATAGACATGGGATATCTGGAACTTGGTTTTTAAAGTGCTATTTACCTATCAGGGAGGCTAACTGGACTTTTCTCTTAAGATTGTTTCAGTTTGGGGCAGTCAGGACATGGTGCAGAGGTAAATACAGGCAGAAGATCTCTCATGTGTCATTAGATAATTAGAAATGCAATTGTAATTTTGTACCTTGGCTCCTTATAGAAATGTTCAGTGAAGCATGGTGTAGAAATTCATGGAAGTTTTTAGAAGATTCAACCTCAGATGTGAGAATTGCAAAGGAGAGTAAACTAAAAAATGACAACAAAACCCAAATTAGGAGAAAATATTACTTGCTCTTGACCACAACCTCCTTTGGCTTCCTCCATAGACTTATTTCATATGCATACTTTTCCAGACCAGTTCACAAGAGGATAATCGCTTTCCACTTCTCATGCTTTTCATTTAATAAACATGTTTTGGGTGCCAGAAATGCCTTCCAAGCAGAAAGAAGAATTTATAGAAAAACCATGGTTTTGAGATTGTGCCTCGTGCCAGGAAAAGGCAGAATTGCTATATAAATAGTGGCTTGACCTTGACCACAAGGAGCCCCTGAATTCAAAACCAGTTTTACCTGCTCTGTGGTTTTAGGACATTTCCCTGAATCCTTTCATTTGCTCTGGCCTCAGTTGTGGAGTATAAACTGGTGTGAGAACCTGAGGGCTCCAGCCCATGAAGTGTCCATTTTATTTTCTGTTATGGCTTGTTTATGTTCTGGCCCAGAGCACAGGCTCTGGACAAGAAAACGTTCATTGCCTTGCTAAGAAGACATGGCAGAACAAGAGGGAAGAACATGGAGGGGCCAGGCCCCGCAAGCCCCATGGCATGGAAGGCTGGAAACCAGCTGCCTTGAGTGACACAGCCCTCCAGCACTGCCCAAATCCCCCCAGGAGCCCCAGCAGCAGCTCAAGCAATGGGAGATGCTCATGGTTCCCTCAGCGGTGCTGCAAGGACCAAGCTAGATAGTACCAAGCTGGGGAGAGGGCCTGTCCCCTCCTGCCCGGTGGACGGCTGTCCCGGGGCCCCTTCCCATGCGCAGCTCAGGCACAGTCCCAACCTCCTCTGCGCACAGGCTCGGGAGGAGTCAGACGGCCAAAGCCCACCTGCCTGCTGGCCAGTCTGCTGCTTGCTGTGGATGTTTTAATTAAAGGAAGATATGTACCCGTTTGTATCTGCCAGTACAGCCAGTCCCTGCGTGTAGTTAAGAGCATGGCCAAGCTTTGCTTTAAACAGTGCAATAAAATAGCACAGCTGTTTGACTCAAAACAAACTGTTTACTTGCCCGCATGCGACTGTGGAAAGATTACAGGAAATTAAAACATCTAAAAGTAGAGTGTCAAGGAAGAAAATAATTTAAATGTGCCACGTGAGCCAGTGCTGGCCATTGCCATCACCTCTGAACCACACAGGGATCTTCCTGCTTCCATCTCGCCACCCTCACTGCTGAGCTGCTCTCAAAGGGATGGCTTGGCATCAAAATCAGCTTATCTCCTTTCCCCTCTTTTGGTGAGAGCAGCAGAAACAGTCCTGGAGCCTGCCAGTCTGCGCCTGCCACGCTGTGCCTCCCTACCACCAAAGCCATCCTGCTTGAAGGCGAAGGGCTCATGTCACCCTGCAGGCATCTGCTGTGCTTTGGGCTCTCATGGGAAGGTTAGCTGACTGCTGTGATTGCAGGACAGAGCCAAGCCTGTCTTATTTACCACTGCAATTCTTCAAGAAACCAAGTCGCTATGAATTCTCAGCAAATCTATACCTTTCCATCATTTTGCATTGTAGGCAAAAGTGGTGCTGGCATGTACTGGTGTTTGTGGGTCTCTTCTCTGGTTAGAGGCACACCTCCTGGGAGACATTCAGGCATGTGGTGCCTCCAGGTTAGATTCAGTGTTTTTAATCCAGAGAGTAGCGCCTGCCTCCAGGACCCTGGCACAGGCTGTGGAGGAGCTCTGCAGGGAGTTCAATCTTCCAGCACAAAGTAAGGAAGATGCAAGACACTCCTAATGTAGCCTGGAAGCTCCCAGGCAAGGATGGGGCAAGAGAGCATGTTGAAGAGGGATATGGCACCTTTGCTGAGGGGACTTCAAACAGTGCTGCTGACCTTAGACAATCAGTGAATTTCCAGCTTTAATTCTCAGACCTATCTGGGCTTCTCAGGCCAAGCTTCATTTCTCAGGCTTTTTCTAGATGATACCATTTATTCATGTAACAGAACATCCCCAAATTGGAAGAGTACAAAGGTAGTTTAAAGGCTGTTGTAGTTCCTGGGGTGTGAGCTCTGCGTTTCGTCTCCAATGGTAGGTTTCTCCTCTCATGTTTTACAAGCCAGGCAATGTGATCTCTGAACTCAATTTCCTTACTGACTGTACCTTTTTTCTGGGTGAAGTCTGATGCAAAAAGTGATCAAATAAGAAGATACCACAATTTTTTGTGAAAATGTTCACACTTTGTAGGTAGGACTGGAAATTGGAAAAAACCCCACTTTGTGGAAAATATTTTGTAAACTTGGATGTTGATTTTCACCATAAATACTCAGCACATCCACCACCCTTCTGAAAAATAACAAAAGCTCTAGTAGTGCCTTTCTTTTCTTTCCTTTTATTTTAATCATGTCTGGTTCTTCTCCAGCTCATTAGCAGTACAGTCCTGGTGTGCCCTGTATGAATACTTGTCATAAGAATAATCTGAGAAATCCTTGCAAGGAGAAGCTTTCACCATTATCACTGTAAGAGTAACAAAAACTAGGACAACCTCCTTAATCCACTGATGAAGGAAGACAGAGAAAAAGATGTTAAAAGGGTGATATTTTAGACATTGATTTTGGGGATATATGATCCACACTGGAATGGCAGGTCTCTCTATCAACTATAGAGGACCTTAGAAAATAAACAAATTAAAATGTTGGCCTTTGATCTAACAAAAGTGTAGATGCGAAACACATTGTTTCTTAATTTTCCCTCTTTTCCCCTGACTAAAGTTGAACTGCACTTGAATTGCTTTCTAAACTGCCTTTTTTTTCTTCATTTTGTCTTCACCAATTTCTCCTCAAACGGCTTTCTTCTGTTCTCTACCTTTACAGTTTATTTAACTGTTCAGCTGTTTTCAGGAGTTGCCTTAGTACCCAACTCTGCACAGGCCAGGTGTAACCTTGGAGGCAAGGAAAATGTTTCCGCGTTTTTAAACTTGTAGAATCATTTTGAAATTCAGCCTGGTGCTTCTGTTACTATAATAACTAATTTTCTGTTAAATATCCAAGATGCACATGATGCCCATATGTTTTACTTGCATTGCATAAATCTTCTAATAATACTGCTAAGATATTACTGTGATGTGAACCATATAAGATGGAGACTGATTTACAAAAGAGTAAATTGAGGTATGAGGTACAGATGAGAAAGCTGAGGAGTTAAGTGACATCACACTCCTATGAGACAGCATTCTAATAATCTGTAAACAGCCCCAATACTATGTTATAATCATGTGTAACTTAAGCTTTTGCTTCAGTAGAACTATTCACGTGCTTACAGTAAGCAACATGCACCAGAGTATTCAGGCCGAGGACCGGGGCGGGGGGTGGTGTGTGAAGTGGACATCCTAATAATTAACGCAGGAGAAAGACAATTTCAGCAAACAAGAGCAGTGGTTTTTAACTGCAGGATACAAGTCACTTAGATTGCACAGAGGACAGACTGAACCTCAGGTAATTTTCATTCAATTAAACAGTGGAAGGAGAGTAGCAAGGCCATATAAATACATGACATAATCAAACATGGCAAACTAGGCTAAGCAGAGAGACAGCACACACTGTGCTGTGAATATCAGACCCTGTTCACAGCAAAACATAGGTCAGTCCTCATTAACACTTAGGAAAAAAACCCCATGGTCAGTGGCAATCAGCGTAAAGGTGGATCAGGATGACCTTGTCTCTGTCTGAGACAGTGGTCCTCCCCCCTGATACCTGAAAGAGATGAATCTACATGGCAGGAGGGAGCAGCAGCAGCCATGCCTCGGCAGTGGTATCAGGGGACAACTTCGGCAGCTGACCCAATTTGCATTCAACGCAAAAGCATCTGAGTTCCTTCATGCAGACACTGCGCTGCCAGGAACAGCAGCACATGGCTCCCTATGAATTCCTCTGGTCTGGTTTTGCACATCTAGGGAAGACAATGTTAGCCCTTACCTGTAAGTCCAATGGATCACGACTTGTGAGGAAAGAGACAAAGGTGCTAATGTGGCACAGGGTAGTGAAACAACACTTCATGCACAAATTGTCTTTCAGTGTTAAAACTGCATTATTCTACTTCTGAGAGAATATTAGAAAAAGACAAGAAAAGGTCAACATTTCTTAAGGTAACAGTATTTTAAGTGAACTTCACTTTGGAGTCCTGAAGTATTCTACAAATACTGATGAATTCAACTCTTGCATGGTAGTTCTGTCAAATCAGTACTATTCTCATTTTACTTATGCGACAACAAAGGTAGTGGGACTTTGGGAGCACTATTTTTTGCCATTCTCAGGGCTGCCTTTGAGATTTTCAGTGTATATTGAAAGTTTTTGCTGTAAACACAAATGCACTGTCAGTCACTGAATTCTGGCACTTGAAATTTATTTTTAATACAGCAGGTAACTAAATCAACAAAGGCATATGGAGGACTATTTTTGTTGAAAAGAACATTTTAGGATGGATGTAATTTGCATGTGGTTCCATATAAAGGAAGGTGAAATTTGTTTCAGAAGGGAAATTTTAGAAGATAAAATATGTTGTTACTTGTGTGCTTGCCCCAGACTCTTTAAAACCCAGATAAAAGGCAAGGGTCTGATGAAAACATACATATTAGTGGGGAAAAAATGTAGAAATAATAAAGTCATGCTGGTCAGCATGACCAACAGTGACCTGAGCACACTTTTCACCCAAATACTGAATCCCTAACTCTTGTGAATTGTGCACTTGACTTGGGACTCTGCACATAAAGAAGTGTGGAAGTCTGGCTGGAAGCACATTATGCCTTTTTTTCCCCGTTTAGAAGAATTAGAGAGTCTATCTTGTCAGGAAAGAATCCAAACACTGCAGCAATCATCCCCTGAAAGCTTCAGTTGCCAATCTTGTTTTCATTAACAGTATGTCTGTGATATGGGGATTCAACCAAAATGAGTGTGATGATTTCATGTTAATGGGTATTGAAGTAAAAGGTAAGACATTAATCAAAGATTAGAGAAATGTATGCTAAATTATTGTGATATATGTATAACTGAAAAGAAGTGTTGAAAGGGAAAGAGATTTCTTCCCTGGAAGAACAAAAATTAAAATCTAGAACAAGACAGGTTCAAGGTAAAACATGTCTGAAGAATTACTGCTTTTATTTTCTTTCTCTGCGTTTTTTTTCACTTCCTGTAGGAAATAAGCAATTTGTCTGGAACAAGTATTTGGAATCCGTAATTTCATGCTATAAATGGAGGATCCAAAGGAAAGTTAGTCAGTCAGGGTAGCCTTGGTAGCTGCTAGGGCTAACAGCTTAAAGGAACTAGTTTAAAGTCTTCTTTAATAATGTGGCTGTGATGGACAGTAACATTGAAACCTGACTTAACGTTCAGGTCATATATAAGCTTTTTTTAGGAGCTGTGTATAAAGAAATCAGCTGATGCAATGTGAAAGAGTAATTTTGGACATATTCTGTAGTGCCTTCAGCTCTTTCTCTACTGGGAGAGATCTGACTTAAATTATTCCTCTGTGGATTGAAGTCCTTTTGCTGGGAGGGAGATGAGTGGCAGCCATGGCCCCATGTCCCGCTGATCCCTGAGGAGCGGCGCGGGATACTGAGGGTTGTAAAAAGAAAAAACACCAAAGCAAAACAGAACAGCTTGAAACTTGTTCTCTCCTGTGTAAAACAAAGATCGTCTTTGGATCACAGAGCTGTAAAAATAGTTTCAACCTACTTCTGCCTTTCTCAGCTCTCTGGTCTTATGACACAGCTTATTTGGCCCCACAGTTAAGTCACTCTGGAAAGGAAAAGCTCTTGCCTGAAAGCTCCCCATAGGCCGGAGATATGCTGGGCCTCAAGCAGAGGGATGAGCTGGCAAACAGAGGGATGAGGTGGTCGGATGCGAAGCAAAAGCCCTTCTTTTGCAGCCAGCCCGTGCCCCCCAGCACCAGCAATTAGAGCCCCCTCCCTTTTCTGAATGGATGTTTTCCATGAAAACCCACCATTCATCGCTAGTTTTCTGTCAGGTCTCCTTCCCAACAAACTTGCTACCTGAGTAGAAACCAACTAGTCACCTGTGTGTCTGCATGTGGTGCCCGGCTGACTCTGAAGCCATCTTAGGAAGTTCATGGCAGGTGCAAAATTAAGGCCTTACTTCCACCTTTGGAAAATATCCTAAAAAACCCAAGATTTGGTGACACTGCTGAGCACATGGGGTATTTTTCAATGCTTTCTAAATTTCATTGCTAAATTCGTGAATCCACTTCAGGCAAATTAATGGTTGCTATTTTGTTTACCAGGCTTGAAAGGACTGAGAGCCTGCAGTGACACACTGGATTATGTCGATCTCATTAGCATTTCATTAGTCCTCTACTTCTTCTCATTAAAATCTCAACCTCATGTAATTTCTCTGCCTCTCTCTGCAGATAAGTTAGAAGGCTCAGATGCAGAGTTAATGGAGTCAGGCTTTTTCCCTGTTTCCAAGGTACGCTTGCTACAGGCACTTGCTGAGCCCTGTCAAGCTGATATTTTTAATAATACACTATGTTCTTATTAGTGCTCATGCCTGTGAATCACATTGAGCTGAAAGAAATTTCCAGCAGTTGTAGGCTCCTTGCACAGCTTGGTGTAACTTCCCTAGCAATGGGGATCTAATGTGACATAGCTTTGTGCAAAATGTATGCCTCAAAAATCTTCCCTGACCTTTTGAAACTTTTGTGTCTCTTGGGGTGACAACTATAGGGCTGCACTGGCTCTCGAGGGTCCCATCCTGCTCATGTTAGTCAAGGGAAGGTTTGCCCTCCAATTCAGCTAGCAGGCGCTGCCTACCAGATGACAACAGCTCCTCTTCTGATTTCTGGAAGGATACAAGAATCCCCCACTCTCCTGATGTCTTCCACATCCCACAAGCAAGATATTAAAATGTGAAACATCAGACTATTCAGCGAGGCAGTACAGTTCATCTGCTGGCTATTGTAAAGTGAGCAATAACTACAGTCCCCCCCTTAAAAAAAGACAATTCAATGAAGAGAAGAATAACTTTTCCCTGGAAAGGGAAGAGGCACGATGAGGAAAGCAGTATTTTTGTCTTCTGTATGATGCTGTCCGAATAGTTCCAGGCAAAAATTATAGAAGTGAGAATAGTTTAGATTCCTTTTGCAGCAATGAATAACATCTGCTAAAACTGGATTTGGGGGAAAAAATTAAAAGGACTTTACTGGGCCTGGTTAGGATAGAGTTAATTTTCTTCATAGCAGCTCATATGGTGCTGTGCTTTAGATTTTTGACCAAAACAGAACTGATAACACATTAACGTTCTAGGTTTTGCTGAACAGTGTTTGCGCAGCATCAAGGCCCCCTCTGTTTCTCACTCTGCCCCCCGGTGAGTAGATTGAGGGGTGCACGATAGGCTGGGAGGGAACAGAGCCAGGCAGATGACCCAAAATAACGAAAGAGATGAACTAACCAAAGAGATATTCCATACCATATGATCTCATGCTCAGCAATAAAAAAGAAAAGAGGAGGTTTTAGGGGTGTTAGTCATCTTTTGCTCGGGAAATGTCTGAGCATTGGTCTACCCACAGGAGGTGGTGAGTGATTGCCTCTGCATCACTTGTTTTGTTTTCGTCCCTCTTCTTCCACTTATCCTTCACTTCTTAAACTTTTGTTTGTTTGTTTGTTCTATCTTGACTCCCCAAGTTTTCTTGCTTTCATTCTGCTTTTCCTTTTTCCCCCATCCTACTGAGGGAGGGGGAAATGAGCAAGTGGCTGTGTGGGGGTTAGCTGCCCACGGAGTTTAACCCACAACAAGGTCTTAAACATGCTTAGCAGATTTTCTTCTTTTGGTAAACATGGCTTATAAGCTTGCCTGCCCTCTTTGCTGATTTTTCTGTAAGAAAGGATACTGGACTATTTTCTAAGCATTGTAATAAACTGCAGTCTGGTTGGTACTGAACAATAGGTTTCATGGAGAAAGATGGCTTCAGACTTGTTCTTTGGATAAGAACCTATAGATCATTATCTAACGTATTCCCATACCAGGAATAATTTGTGGAGTTAGAAGAATATAATTTTGTGTGAAGCCTCTCAGAGGTATACGCTTTTAAGGAGCCAGTTACAAATGACCAGTGAATACTTGATTACAGGCTATTTTTCTTACGTCTTATTTTGATGACCACATGCGTACAGCCTCCAAACTGGGTCTTTCAAAGGTGAACTCTCTGGAATAGAAACTGTTTATATCTAGTGAGGACAGATTTTGGTACCAAAAATTCCTGATCTTTAATAGGTCTTTAAAGTGCTTGCACAATAACAAACAAACAAACAAACAAACAAAAAGGTCCCGCTCCCATGGTTATGATTGTAAATAATCATTAAAAAGTAGTTATTTACATTACTCAGTAGGGAGTCGAATCATAAATGTGTACACGTTTAAAAGACAGGAAATTGTAAGGGAATAATGACTTAACATCACATGATTAAACATCTATCTGCACTTATGTTTGTTTTCTTTGGTCTGCTACAAATGAATTAGAGATGTGAAATACGGAAAGATCAGAATTGGTTCAAGCTGTTACCATTCAGAAAATGGTAAACATAATTTCTCCAAGTTTCTGGTGGTTTTTCTATCAATCTTTATAAGAAGGTCATTTTCCCCAAGTAAGTAATATTTTAATTCACAGACTGCCACTGATTTGATATTTTAGTATAAATAAATGGATTTGCACTTAAAGGCAGAAATGAAAATACCCACATGACAGCATCTGACAAAGGAATATGAAAAGCCATAAACATTACAAAATTTTATTGCTGACTGTGGTAATTGAAGGGTAGTTGGAAATTTTTTATATAAATATTTTTATGTATGTATGTGTACATATATATATACAAAATATGAGCCCTTTCTGGACTCCTAAGTATACAAAAGCATTCCGGTGTCCTCGAATGCAACAGTGTAGACACTGATAAACTGATGTTCTCTGGAGCCAATTATACTGCTATTTCTTTTGTTAAAAAATAGTTTGTCAAATTAATGCCAGCTGGTTTTTAATTCCATAACATTTACAACATTAATAACCATTATGGCTCTATCTATTTGTTGGATGAGACATTCAAAACCCTTCTCGTACAAGATGATAGTCCCTTACATGGAGTTCTCTCATCTGCTCCCATCAAACTACTTCACTGCCTAGTCCCAAACCCACTGAGGTAATTGAAAAGAATTCTTTTAACTTCAGTGGGATTCAAAACAAGCCTTGAGCAAGTAATCATCTGCAAATGGTTCATCATCTGACCCACAAAATTTGTTTAGTATTCAGCTTAATGGAGTATTTAATTAAAAAGCACCATTAAGTTGCAAAATAAGGAATATTTATTGTTAACTGGCTGGATTTCATCTGAAAAAATGCAAAATCAAGATTTGAAAAGTATTGTCTCTTCTGGTTGATAACTAAACTTAAAGATAATTTTCTTCCTTGATTTATGCCAAAAATGTCGTAAGCCTCATCAGACAGTCCAGAAATACTCATCGACATAAATCTTTTAATGTGGTGTAATTTTCATGACAGTCTTCAACAATCTATTGCCGTGCTTTGACTAAAGATCTCGCATGCTAGAAAAAAAATGAAATATGATGTTTGAACACCTTCCATTCAGTGTTGCAAGGGTTATAAATCAGTTCTCCCATCTACAGCGAGCTCAAGTGCTAACCCACGGAGATGCCCTTTGGTTTCAGCTGTGCCATAGAGACATAACAGACATACCCATACAAATTGGCCCAGGACCAGCCATCCCTATCAGTACCTCTGAGCAGCCCCACTTATTGCCCACTCCAAAGAAAAACAAATGCAAGTTGAATCAAGGGGGCCATAGTCAGAGTTGGGGTTTGGCACCCCAGGGGTGCAGGTGGCTGAGCTGGCAATACCGGCTCTACTGCTCTCCCCAGTTTGCTCTGTGTGGGGCACATCAGGCTGTAGGTCCCGGTGCCCCGTGCTCCTAAACACACCCCAGGCCGGGAGGAGCCATTTAGGGTCGCCATCTGCTTTTTGCTACCCACAGGTCTTCAATGAATTAAGCATTCGGTGTAGATATCCTTCTTGTTGCCTTAAAATGTGGGAGATTCTTGGTCAAATTAAATCCTGACTGTTTTATGAACTTCAGCAGTCCTAATAAAGACAGTGAGCGAGGTCAGAAAGGAGACAGCTCGCTGTCTGCCATTTCTGAAGCCTGAAAACTGACAGGACTTATCTTGCTTATTCACTGGAATTGCTTTACCTTCAAGTGGGATGGCTTTAGCAGTGCTGAAATTAAAAAGTCCGCAGTGTCTTTCACTCACACATGTGCATGCACACTCAGATGGAGTCTCTTAGGACTGGGCCCATAGATAGAAAGATGCAGTGACCCTGAAAGTCTTCGTATCTGACTTCCAGGCACCTAGTTCCCTGCATTCTTGGTATCAAGAGAGGCTCCCAAATGAAAAGGGATTCAAAGCAGCTATTTTGCAGGGATTAGCAGAGGAGGAAAGGGACTGCCCTCTCAGCCTCAGCACTTCTAGCAGGGGGAGTGGTCCTGTGGAAACAGTTTCTAAGGTGAGACTGAACCCTTTCAGGCTATGGACTTCTCAGGTCACGGCTGAGTGCCAAAGACACTATGCCAATATATAAAATGGGTCCTGGGCAGAAGCATCAGCTCTTCAGGATGTATTTTGAATGCAAATGGCTGCAAGTGACAAGCCCTGGGCACAAACACTATAGATGACTTGTGCTGTAAGCATAACCACTGAATAGGGTTTCAGGTAGTGACCAGGTTGTCAGACATAAACTGTCGTAAGCATGAAATAAACACTGAGAGACTTGGCAGTACCAGCCCGGAGGCACTTCTGGGCAGCGCTCTGAACTCCCACGCACTTGAAGGGCTAAGGGGGTGAAGCATGAGTTACGGGGACTGTGTGCCTACAGGTTGGACTCCAGCCTCTGCCTACATCCCACTTGCAGCACTCGTGTACATGAATCAGTCCCTAGAATTGAAGAATGAGTCCAGGTTTCAAAGAATAAGGATTTTCCATGCTTCATGATATTTTTTCTCTCTGTGTGCTCTGTTTGATAAGTAAACTTGTTCTTTAGCAAAGCTGCTACAAATCACAAAAGGCAGAAAGCTGTGTCTAAGCCTGACCATTAATGAAATCAGTTCATTGATTTCTGGTGGTACACAGTGTTCCTGAATGCAATTAATTTATATGAACAGTACAATGGATTTTGTTCTCTAATCTTATTCTGTTGTTTCATGAAAGGTTAATGTGATAGAATAGATGAGACTAGTGCTAGATCAAGGAAGAATGCTTCCATTTCTGACTATCTTAGGTCATCACCATAGACATAATGTAGGTTTTAATAAATGGAAGAAGCTAGGGTCCATTTAAAATGCTTCTTCAGTTCCTGCGTCTAAAATAGTTGCTCAATTAAAAACTAGCTGCTTGTTTCTATTAGGATAGAGTTAATAATACTCACCAAGGGTCATGTTCCAGCCATACTGAACTGGAAAGGTTGTTCATTTAACTGGAGCTCACATACTGAACTGGGACAGCTCCTGGGAATTGGTTTCCATCTCATGGCAGCAACATGACAGTGACAGAGGCTTAATGAAGATGTAGTGTAGATTCCACTTAAACAGAATATCTATTCAAATGACGTTACCACCATAACTGATGCTTCAGCAGGTGTGAACTAAGCTTCAGTCTATACTGCCAAATAAAGTTTTAGATCTTCCCAGAATAAGAAGATTGCTAAACAAAGGATGATTGAAATTAATGCTTTTTTCCCTGCTTTTTTATTTCTTTAATCCTCATTTTTTTGGCATAGTAAGACTTTTCACATTCTGTTTAAACAATCTCCTTCTTAGGACATTTGGCACAATAGCAGGTTTTAGAAAAATCAACCATTGCCTAAGATGACAACAACAAAAAGCTTATGTTATTGGAGTAAACTGAGGCACCTTAGTTTGTTGTTAAGGGCAGGATTTCACTGTGATCAACTATGAAGGAAATTCACTTGTGTGAGTTTTGTCTTTATTTTGTTCTACACACCAACATGTCTAAAGAAACTACAGCTAATACTGCTGTAAGATATTACACACTTCCACTGCACAGGGAATCCCGCTCAGATCTGACTATTCCAGCATCTGTGTACAAACAGGCACTTTCCCAAATCTGCAGCTTACCTCTTCATTCTTGCTATCAGTATAAGAACGGGCTGCATGAAGAAAATGTATACCTGCCATGATGCTTCTTGCCACTGCAGAAAATTACTTCTACCCTGTGATCCTAACTGGTCTGTAGTACTCCCTCCAACTGTGCACTGACTGATGTCTCATTGAAGTGGGAAGGGTTTTTCTGCCTCTGCATGTGGGGATGCACACACAGCCCTGCAGGCTCTGGGGACTAGATGGAGGCTTTTTTCCAGCCACTCAGCCAGCAGTCTCTTTGCATTGTGGCTGGCATGGGAGTCTTCCTGCTGTGAGTCCTGCTCCAGCCTGCACGAGTTCACCTGCAGACACAGTGCTTCTGTGGGAGCAGATCTTGCATGAAAGATACTGCACCAAAAGCAACACCTCTCTGGAAACCTCCCTGGGCCTGATAAAGAGGGTTGAAATAATTTCTCTCTGTCTATTCCCCATGGAGCTCTCTTCTCCAGCGTGCTCCCAGGCTAACAGATCTCAGAAAGACACCGCAGCAAATGCAGCTGCCTTCCACTTTCACTCAACAGTCATAAATACTGTGTGAAAATGGAATGAAAGATGCATATAATGATCAAGAATTTGCAATCCTCATCCAAATGTAAGATGGGATCATTTGTTTTCTAATCCATCTACCTTCCTCGAAGCAAGCTCAGTCACACCTAAATCGTCTGGACAATTGATTTTCTAACCTATTTTTTTATAACTATCATTACTGGGGATTTTATAATTTCACTCAGTAAATTCTCCTAAGATGCAATTTAAGTTATATTATTTTGTCTGTAATAATTTCAGCTTTCTCACCATGCAGCAAGAAGTTGTCTAATAACTGATCCCAGGAGAGCTTTCAGTCCAATGGGAGTTGTACTTGGAAAGTTCATGTACAGAATTCTTCTTTTCTTGAGGTATTTTGTAACTGACTAATCTAAAATAATCCTGAAGAAAATGTCAATTTTTTTTCTTTCCTCAGACATAACTTCCGAGATTTGAAATCTCACAAGATTCATTTTATTGAGCAATTTTGCATCTTAGGTGGGCAAAAGGGTGGAAAGCAAAGAAAAGGAAAATTATACTGACTTATAATGTGCCCACCAAATAACTTCAAAGATAATTTAGAAGGTAACACTAATTCTCAAGTTTTTTGACAGAAAAAAATGAGAGAATTAATGAAAGAGGCATAGGAAAAGAAATATATGTCAAAAGGAAAGAAAGAGCGGGCATAAGGCTCAAAGAATGGGACATAAAAAAATGAGAGAAGGGAGAAGCAGAACATTGCCCCAACAAGAAGTGAGGAAAAAAACCAGGCAAATCAGATTTTTCAGGAAAGAATGAACATGGTGTCCACAATGAAGAAGAGAGGCAAGCACTGAAGGAAGATGACACATTTGTAAAATAGATGGAATTAACTTTTGTGCTAGTGGTTTTCAAAAGTTTCTCTCACCACTACTAATAGAATACAAAATTCTTCAGAAAACAACTTAAGAATCGAGGATGGAAAAAATACTATAAAAATAGCACTAAATGTTTTATATATAATATATATATATTTATTATTGCTAAAGAATGCAACGGAGTTGAGGCAAAAAGATTTAATGGCTTCTCAGGACATGTGCTGCAGAATCACAAACCTCTCACCTCCCAATATTACGTTCCTTCTAAAAGACCAGAACATTATTCCTATTTAATCAGTAGGCATTCGCCCACTTGCTTCAACATGAGAAGATGAGATCCTAGGAAGAACACATGAAAACATGGGGTGTATCCCATGCACATGTATTCCATCAGGTTAGAGATTCAGTTAAATTACTACTAAATGGGAGTAAAATCCCATTGGCAATAGGGCATTGCAGTGATATTTGCGAGCATTACGTGTATCTTTTACCTCCTGGTTTTCTCAGGCTGATTATAGGACTCACATGCCAAACACTCAACAGTCCTTTAATTCTCAGTGGGAGACTATAATCTCAAAAATCAAATCATGAGCACCACATATTCTAATAGAAAGTGCTGAAGGAAAATGTCGGCAGTGTCTCTACTCAAAATGAACCACTTCAAGACATTTAAGAGGGCCCACATCTGGGATTAACTTTGGCTTCTAGTGCTTATCAGTGATGAAATAAATGGCAATTAGAAAATGAAAGAGGGAGAGAAGCATAGGCAGAGGAAAGGGAGTTACAGTACTACCCATACACAGCACAGACACAGAAAGCAGTGTCAGTGCCATGCAGGGCAGTGTGAAGAGGGTAGGCAGAGCAGATGTAAAACCAGATATGAAGAACTTTATATATTATTTAAACTTGGATCGTAAAAGCTTATGCTTAGATTAATATGTCTTTGAAAAAGGGTGCAGGAAATAGCTACTGAAGCAACTCCAGTTAGAGTGAGAGAAAAACTACTAGGAGGGAAAGAGCATCCCTCCTGTCGTTCTGCTCAGCCCCAATGTTTCCCTGGGCACAGACGTTTAGCCATGGGAGC
This sequence comes from Astur gentilis, assembly GCF_929443795.1. Taxonomy (NCBI): domain Eukaryota; kingdom Metazoa; phylum Chordata; class Aves; order Accipitriformes; family Accipitridae; genus Astur; species Astur gentilis. The sequence goes on from NC_064884.1 coordinate 23,195,319, forward strand.
CAGGTCCCTTCTGCTGCCCGTAGGATATTTTTACCTATACCCACTGAGGATATGGCTCACAGTTTTTGCAGTAATTGCCATCTGGTAATTTTTTTGGTTTCCAGTGATGGCATAGTCACAACTTTTGTTGAGCACGCAGAAAAATGAGGAATAAAAATCCCAGTAATGCAGCTTCAGTTATTCTGTTAACTGTTCATGCCCTTCTTAATTTCTAGTAGTTACCATTAACGGCTTTTTAATAGCCTCGATTAGCTTCATGTAAACAGTTAACTTCATTAGTTACAGAGAATCACTGTGCGGAAAAAATAATGTAATGAATAAATGTTGGCATTGTCATAACAACCACTGTATTGTTTTGGAGATTATAATGTGTGGGTCCTGATAGAATTTTGTTCTAAAATATTTTCACATTTTTTCCTCCTTTCTCATTCCTGGAGGCTCTTCTGTCTGTGTAGGTTATCTAGGAGCCAGAACCATCCTATTAAATAGTGTTTTCCTTATTGAGGAAACCAGGATTTCTCCTGTTTTGATTTTCTTTTTTTATTTTGTGTGTGTGAGATAAATTGAGAAGAGTTCCCACTGGAGCCAGAAGGTGAGGTAGGCAAAGTCAAGTTGGGTAAGCAGTTGTCTGATTCCCCCAAAAATGCCTTCAAGCTACTCCGATCATCACCTATTGGCAGAACTCCCATTCCGCTCAAAAGCCAAAGCGGCTTGGAAAACCATGATTGCTGGATGCTATTGGGGCCAAATATCTAATATGTAAAACACATCACCTGAGCGAAAAATACTATTAACTTTTTAATTTTTAAGGGGTTTTCACTGTGTTGATGTAGATGTCTTCAGCAGTTTTATAAACCAGCTGTAAAAAGAAAAAAACAGAAAATCCTCACCAATATAGCGTGTCTACAATAGCATTTTTGTGCTTTTACCCAACATAGGCATTGGCTACAAAGGCAGTTTGGTGCTCTCCTGCAGCTATCCTGCTCTACAAGTGCTCTAGGGCATGTACCACATACCAAAGGGAATGGTAAGGAGAGGATTCTCCACCTCCCTCTGACACTTGTACAGACTCACTGGTGGGATGGGGTGAGCATGCAGTAAGGAAGCATCAATGAGGGGCCCAGAAATGGTGCCACCAGCACTTGATGGGGTCCTGATGGTCAGTATCTGGTCTCACATTAGGGTTTTTTCTTCTTATTTTCCTCTGTTGAAAGTTATATAAAAAATTAGACCAAGACATTAACTGAAAGAAATAGTGAACTAATAACTGAAGAAAATGCTTCTGTAATAAATGTTGAGACTAAATTGCTGGCATGGCTCTAAAGAGCTTATCTTGAGTCTGCACCATTGTCAGTGACACAGGTCACTAGAAGCAAAGAGAATTGCTACAATGGATCACTTGGGGTAGTCAAAGGAATAGGTTTCACTGAGTATATATATTACCCTCCTCGCATTCCTTGGCTCAGTCTTTGTTAGAATAGCTGATGCCTAGTTTGGAGAGGCTTGACTAAGTATGATGAAGAATGAAAAATGAATATTAGAATAGCAGATACAATTTATTTCCTGGGGAGCCGTGAACATAAGGCTCTTAGAGAATATTACAATTCTGCTGCAAACTGCTCAAGTATACTCTTCCTTTTATTTTGTAATATTTGCAAGCTTAAATAAATGTTTGATATCTTTGTCTCCTGGCATATATATCTGAGAAACAGACCATCCACCTGAATGAGGTCAGTTCATTCTTCCACCCAAATATGTAAAATATAGAAGAATTGCAGATGTAGGCCAGACAGAACAGCCATAAATCAGTATGATCTCACTAATATGAAGAACAGTACCCTTACATCAACTGATACAAATTATCTTAACTCAACAGATGTCAGTCCTTGGCCCCATTTCATATTTTCCCCGTGTCCTGGTTTCAGCTGGGATAGAGTTAATTTTCTTCCTAGTAGTTGGTACAGTGCTGTGGTTTGGATTTAGTGTAAGAATAATGTTGATAACACACTGATGTTCTAGTTGTTGCCAAGTAGCGCTTATCCTAAGTTAAGGATTTTTCAGTTTCCCATGCTCTGCCAGTCAGCAGGTGTACAAGAAGCTGTGAGGGGGCATGGCCAGGACAGCTGACCCGCACTAGCTAAAGGGATATTCTGTACTGTAGAATGTCATGCTCGGTAGATGAACTGGGGGGAGTTGGCCAGGAGGGGCCGATCACTGTGCGGGCATTGGTCAGCAGGTTGTGAGCAACTGCATTATGCATCACTTGCCTTTTCTCTCTCTTTTTGTTATATTCCTTTTCATTACAATTATTATTATAATTTCATTTTATTATTATTATTGTTGCTATTATATTTTATTTTCATTATTAAACTGTTCTTATCTCAACCCACGAGTTTTACTTTTTGTTTTCCAGTTCTCCTCCCCATCCCACCGGGACCAGGGAGGAGTGAGCAAGCGGCTGTGTGGTACTTATTTGCTGGCTGGAGTTGAACCATGACACCCAGTCTGCCAATACTCCAGCCTCCATGTTGGGGAATGCTCTGCTGGTTGCTACTTTTCCATGCTAGCTGTTCTGAGCTGATGAATATAGATCTATGCCCAGGCAAGCACACCATATGCATTACCACACACATTTGCTTGATTAAGTGGATATCTTAAATGGCTACAATCACAGACCGTTTGCACTTGTTTAGACTGGACAAGTTTCATTTGCCTTTGCCTTTGCATAGAGGAGGCCTACAGAAATACCGCTTGCTCGGCCAGAGGAGTTGTACTGACGTGTATCTTGGAGAGAGGCTGCCAGTCTCCCTGGGGCACTGATCCTTGTACCTTGCTCCACGGAGGCTTGCCAAGCCGTTGACCCAACTGTGCAGTCTTGTCAGAGTCATAAGCAAGGAAGACTGGCCCAGGCACAATATGATCCAGATACGGGTGGAATTGAGGACAGTATAGCCTGTAAACAAAGATTCAGATGGAATGTAATATTTTGTGTTTGAGCCTACTATAAAAGAGGACTGACATGTGGTAATGACTGTAGTGGATTAAGGGAATACCATCAGATGTTATGTAAGCCATGTTGTCACAGGAACATGGGCTTCAACTCCTGACCTGATAATTATTAGGCTAAATGTACTGGGTTTCATGCGATAATCCTGGCTAAAACTTTGCCACAGAACAAAGCCTGTGGCCATTTAGAGCAGTCTAAATGTTGAGATCTCTTCAGTGTAAATTTTCTGACACTGGAGTTCTTGATACCTCTACAGTGAAGCCTGAGTAGCACCTGGCAGGAACACTGCCAACAGTGATGGGGACCACAGTGATCTCTGTCCTTGGTGACCGTTGACAGCATGCCTATTACAGGTGAGTGTTCTCTGGTATGTAACATTGCACAGTAGCATGCATAGATATAGCTGTGGATATATTTGAAGGAAATCATGATCTTCTCACTGATATTCCAGTAGCAGACAAGGAGAATAAAAGTGGCAAATTATTTGTCCAGCTCTATAGTTACAAGCCATGAAAACAGCAACAAAACATTTGCTGACCTAAAGTTCTTCTACCTTGCCTCAGCAATTCTCACAATATTACTAAAGGTAAGAAGACATTTCCTTTGTATCAGGTGTATTATATGGGGGTCATATATTCATTTTTAAGTACCTCTGAGACAAACATTTCCTTGTGTTATCCATAAGAAGAATTCTTGACTAGATGGCCCATAAGCCTCACTTAGTCTAGCATTGTTCACAGAATTTAGCTATGCATCTCTCCTTCTGGGCTAACTGCATGTGTCCTCAGCTAAATTGAAAGCCATGGCAACATGTTCACGTAAGTCATGAAGGTCAGTCCTATACAGAAAAATATGTGCAACTCAAAAGGAGCCCAAAGTATAGGTGAGGAAATACCTGAAACTGTTTCTTCCAAAACATTTTTAAGTATGCTCACAGACATTGCGATGTTAAAATCAGAAGTCAGTGCTATAAAAGGAACATACATGCTAAGTGCTATCATTTTGATGTTGCTCTCAAAAAAATTGCAGACCAAAATAACTTCTCATAGGTATGCTCATTTTGTGCTCTATTACATTTTCTTCTTCGCTCTGATTTGTTTTAATAATTATGCTTTGTTTTGACATTTTGAATAATTTCCATGACATTCAGCATATTATCTGATCTGCATTACAAGCTGTCACTGAAAATGTGCTGTGCAGTAAAGTTAGATCTGAGGTGACAAGCAACTGAGCTGCTTTTTTACCCATAAAGTTCAGTTTTACAAAAACCTCACTTCTCGCTGCATAAAGCTCTTGACAACAGATTGCTGCTGTGAATGTATGGCAAGTCTTTGAGTCTTCCCATGGCCTATAATGGTTACATAAAAAAGTGTAAGTCAGAGCCAGCTTTTACTTTCTACTAAATATCCGAGATCACCACTGGGTTTTCCTATCAGTTTTCGATTTGGAAATGTAAAGTGCAGAAGTGTTTGCCCATCCTTTTGGTATGTAATGAGCCCTTAAATGCCTTCCTTGGTTTTTAGCATTAATAGTGTATAAACTTTTTCTCTCGAGACACAAGGCTTGATCGAAGGCTTGTTCAAATGGATGAAAAGACTCATTACTTTCAGAGGGCTTTGGATTAGACTGTGGGATAGCAATTGGACAGCTGTGAGGCAGCTATCAGTCTTTGATCATGAATCTGGCATTCAAGGTTTTTCTTTCATACTTGGCCATCAGGTGCCTTTCCTCTAAATAGCATACATAATTGCCACAAGATAGTGTATCCACTTGTACTGCTCCTTTTTGGTTTCTTGGAGGGACCTACTGTCCGTACTGTGTTGTGTGGATGTTGTATGGATAGAAACTCTGCAAGCCACCAGCACACAGATTCTGTTCCACACCCCTCACCACTCTTGCCTCAGATACCTTCTTGAAAGATCAGTTTAAATTTGCAGTGGTGAGGCTTAATACAATAAGAATATTGATGGACAGGATTTTTCACAGCTGTAAATTTTGCATTTGCAGTTTGCCAAGTTGATTACACCTATCTCATTTTTATAATTCTTGTTCTTTCTGTTAACAATATGCCATATCTCTCTCAGGAAGTTCTGCACCTTGCTTGAAATACCCTTTCTCACTTACAAAAAAATTAACCCAAGCTTTTGTTGAATAATTTCATGAAGTTTATTCATTTATCTTTATTGTCTAGCAAACAAACTGGGCTCCATTTTCTATGTAATTATCTTCTGCGATTGAAGCTTATTCCCTCCCAATTTTCCTATCTCTATTCCAAGGCGAGCCTTTCCCCGTACAGCTATCTTTCCTTCAGACTAACAGATCTGACTATCCAAATCTTTTACAATGTTTGTCATTCTCTTGCCAACCTGTCAACTTGTCATTCTTCGATCTACCTGTCATTTAATAAAAGCAGACACTCAGTTTTGGCCAGCTCATATTGAAAGAGCCAGTTAAAGAATACACCCACATCAGAGAGGAAACTCTTTTTCTGATGCTTCTTTCACGCTTAAAGAAGAAGAAAAACCTGCTGTGAATCCAAAGGAAACCAAGGCCAACTAAAATGCTGGAAAAAAGAGGTTGCTTGATGTTCAAAGGACTTTGGAGGCATGTGAAGGACCCATGTTGATGCATGTCTGTCTCGGATGAAGACATTCCTAGGTAATTTCCTGAAACTTAGACTACCAGATTTTTGTCAGGATTTTACTAATTTTCCAAAGAAAGCAATCAGATACATTTTTGCAAAACATCTTGACACTTTAGTATTAAAATATGAAAAACAGCAACAGAGCCAGACTGCCTATAATGCTAATTTTCAGGTTATTTCTGTGAAATACCTACAGTTCTAATTCAAATAAAGATTATTAGAAAAAAAATATAATAACTTGCAATGAAATTTCCTTTCATAGAGATGTCCTCCAAAACATAACCTTTGTCCTCATTTCCCAACTTGCAAGAGATTTAAGATGCTAGAGAAAGAGCCAGCATGGCCTGTCTTGTTGCACTGCTGCAGACAAGATGAAATGCAGCTGTTCAGGAATCAGATTTGCCTAAAGAACTCAAAGTACCGTGTTTTGGCAGCTAGAGCTAAACAGCTGGCCGCAGCTGGCCCGAGGGAGCTGGAGGGTTGCTGAAGGGACAGTCCACGCTCCTCCTTTCCCCAGTTCTTGCCACAAGCAGCAGCAGCAGCTCTGCAGTCTGTGGCAGAAGGGCACATTCGGAGGCTGCTCTGAGCGAGGTTTCGACTGCCACTGCTGCTGATGCTGAGCCAAGCAGTGGTACCTTAGGATTTTGTGTGCAGGTTTCTGCAACGAGGTGAATGTCATAATTTATAGATCCTGCTGAGATTTTTCTTTTCAGTGTTCAGAGGCCTGCATCTGTTTTTTTTTTTTATCTAGCCTTGACAGAAAAAAAAGAATTCTTAGTGGAAGTGTTTGTGGTCCAAATTGCTCTCCTGCTGAAGACATAAAATCTCACATTGATTTGATGAAAAAAACTTAAGAACTTGTATTAATATAAGTCTATTAACTGAGCCTTTCATTTCATTACAGTTAAATTACAAATCCAAAGCATCAAAGGTACAGGGGAAAAAAGACAGGGGGAAAATATGAGAGAGATTCATGAAGAGGCCATGGAGCATTGTGCTGCCCTGCAGAGCTAACTCATGAAATACGAGCAGTATATTTGTCCAAGCAATAGCATACTTCTGTTCTTTCTAAATGGCAAAAAATTTTGCCCTCTGTTCATCAGGCAATCTCCCAGAAAGAAATGCAGCCAGGCTTCTCATAAGCAATACCTACTTGAAGTGGAGTGGGTGGGTGGCAAAGAAGACCACAGTTGTCACCCATAGAACAGCTGGAAGTGGGAGTGGCTCCTATGTTCATTTAAACCCTGATTGCCCTCAGTTCCCCCCTCCTCCATGTCAGTTGTTGGCACTCATGGCCTTTGACTCTAAATGTAAGATTAGGGGCAAATATAATGTGAAACACCTGTCATAAGAGGAGTTTTTTTGAAAAAACAGCAAAACCAGCTTGGCCTGATACTTGGATAAACGTGGTACATGAATGTCACCATTGTGAAATTAATTGATGCATAAAAAGGAACAAATAAATGAGTAATTATGCATAAAAGATATACCCAAAAGATTATCATGGAAACCTAGTTTGTTTTGAGAACAGAATTTGCTTATGATCTTTCTGAGTTATTATTAGGTCTAGCCACAGAAAGAAAGTGCAGTTCAGAAGTCATGTAACTGGGTACATATGAGTAGTTACACAGTCAATAGCTGCAAACCTAAATCAGTTTTCTTAGTAACCCAAAGTAATTAGGGTAATCAAGTATGCAATTTATTTATGAAAATGGGTTTCAAGATGGCTGTTCCTAGTAGATTTTTGAAGGAGAGGTTGTAAATGAGAAGGAAATATCCCAGGTTAGATTCATACCTAATTGTAATGCACTATATTAATTTTTATTTTTATTTGATTTCTTTTATCTGAGAAAGGATATTCTTGGGATGAATGACAGAGGTAACATTTTCTGTAATCAAGAGAAATGTGATCATTCTCATTAACTTACCAGTCATTCAGAAGAAATCACAAAATCTAGTCCTATTCTTTCACACAGTCTACCTTATATCCCTGAGTTTATGTCAAGGCTGGACAAAAGCTGTGTGCTAGAAACTTTTCAGTAAGGAAACTTGTATTGGTATTCAATTAGTACAACATACGACACAGCTCTTTCTGGTGCAGAGTACTGACTCATCACAACTTTTCTTCTTTTTTTTCTCCAGTTGCCAAAGAGCTTTATTTTCAGTTCAACAATCACTTTTGTAATTGGCAACATCAGTGATTTCCACAGACTTTCCCTCCATTACATCCAGTTGCCACACACAAAGGGATCAAACACAATTATGAGAGCAAGTTTCCAAGAAAAAATATTCCTGTGAGCACTGGGGGCCAAAGAAAAATAAATTAAGCATCCCTGTTGTAACACATTATAGGGATTAGATTACATTGATTAGATTTTCAAGGGGCTCTTACAGACTCCTTTGCTCTAGAAAGCAAAATTAATTAAATAATAGAAAATCTAAACAGCTTTTGTTTGTATATTTGTCTGTAGCAACATTATGCAATTTCAGCAACATTCACAGTTGGCTACTGGAGAAGTACTGATTATCCTAGGTCATTGGGGATTTTTACTGCCTGTGAAACACCCCCTGAAGAACTACCCTTCTGCCTCTTACCTTTTTCATACCAGGGAAACCCTGCGCTTTTTGTAGTTTTTCTCTTTTGTCACTTGCAATCCAGTCTTCCTGAGAAGGCCTGTAACCTTCTTGCCCACACATTCATTGGCAGGGCTGCAACCTGTTGAATGAAAAAGCTTGTATTTTTTTTGGTTTTGAATCTGCTTCTGGCTGGATTCATGTGATGGCTCCCAGTTCTACTGGAAAAGACAGGGAACAATTGACCCCTATCTTTCTTCTCCATGGCACTCATAATTTTGCAAACCTCTGTCAGGTCTTCCTCAAACTTGTCCTCCTTTTCTTCCCAAATGACTCAGTCATTTCCCATGTGGAAAATGTTTAGTTCCTCTGATTATGCCTGCAGCCTTTCTCCAAAACTTGTCTAGTTTTTCTGTATGTTTTCAGAGACGAGGAGAGCAGAGCTGCCTAATTCATCCATGATGTAAGAGAACCGTTGATTTATGCAATGGCAGAATGACATTTTCTTCTTGGTTCTCTATTTATTTCCCAATAATTCTTAATACTTGAATAACTTTTCAGACTGCTATTGAGCACCAATCCAATGTTGTCATCCATCAGTTGATCCTAATTACTAAGGTTTTCAGCTCAGAGTCATTTTGATCCCCCACAGAGTTATGCCCGAGACCTGCAAGGCTATCCTAACTGTTTCTGGACAACTTGCTAACCCTTTACTTACTGGCAGATATTGCTTGAGGTCTATTGCATTGGAGCAATATAGATGGAGATTTTGCAGTCAATCATGTGAATATGAGTGGAAGTTTTTTGTATGGAAGGGACTGTTCTGCCAGAAACTTGTATCTTCATGCTAATACAGAGAACAAAATTCCACATTTTTTCTCACTGTTCTTTGTAAATTTTTTCTTTTTTTATCAGCTATAAAATCAGCTATAATTATATGACTTCTCTTCTCATTCCACTTTTACCTGCAATTTAAGGAAATGCCAACAGAGCTAAGGAAATATCCTATCGTTTGTCTTGTATTATTCAGCTATCATGACATGAAGGTCTAACTTCCTTACAAAAAGACCAATTTTCCCTCTAAGATACACAAGTTAAATCCTCATGAATATATCCTAGAGCAGAATGAGCTGGAAGTATCTATATTGCCAAGAGTAGAAAGGGAAGGTACTGCTGTACTTGGCGGTCAATTTTAGTTTCATCCTCCAAGCTGCTTTAAGGCATCCCTATCTCTTCTCTCTGAAGAAATTTCACAGTGGTTAATGCAGGTAAAAAACACTATTCCTCGTTTGCAATCATTCATAAATATACTAAAGCTGATTCACCGATGGCATTTCTAGTTCATAATTTCTGCTAATTTCCCTTGTAGCACTTCATGTGAATAGTTCCCTTTTAGAAAGATGATAATTTATATTCCTTAAAGAATTAAGGCAAAATTAAAGCCCTTCAACTTAAACATATATTTTATACTAAACTAATGTTCTGTCATGCTTCTCAGGAAAAGCACGGTAGCAGCATCACTAATCTATGTGGGTGGTATTTTCTAAACAGAATACAATAGCAATACATGCAATTTATGCCATACTCATTACTAAGGTTCTTTAACTCAAATCTTCACTTTTCAGGTAAGGTAATTGATAAACTAGTTAAAACCAAAGAAAGACACACAATGTTTCCAACATTATCTAACAGCTGTGGCTACTTCAGATGTCCACTTTCAACTGAAATATGAAGCAGACTGTGTACTTGTTTTTGTTTCTGTGATGAGGTGTCCCATCCAAAATAAGTTTATGCTGCTGATCTTTTCATGCCAACAAATTACAGCTATTTGTAAAAAAAATCAAGCTCTAAGAAGCTTTAGAGGTCAGCAGAAATGCCCTGAAATTGAATTCCTTCTTTCAAATGAAACTCAGAACATTGTTGCGGACAAACTGCATCATTTAGTACCAAAGCTCTCACTTAGTCTGATCCTCCCAGCCTTTTTGAAGCCCTGTGAAGAGATGAACTGCCAAATTACCAGTTTTGATATTTTCACTGCCAGTGGAGTCCTACAACTTCACTGAATCGAATATAAACAGCATCATCTTTCAGATTACTCAAAATTTAGCAATGATTCACATGGAGGATCAGTACATCTAATCTAGGCTTTAAACAGGTAAAATAGGAGTGTGATGGGTTGACCCTGGCTGAACACCAGGTGCCCACCAAAGCCGTTCTATCACTCCCCCATCCTCAGCTGGACAGGGGAGAGAAAATATAACAAAGAGCTTGTGGGTCGAGATAAGGACAGGAGAGATCATTCACTATTACCGTCACGGGCAAAACAGACTCAATTTGCAAAATTAACTCAATTTATTACAAATCAACCAGAGCAAGGTAATGAGAAACAAAATGAAATCTCAGAACACCTTCCCACCACCCCTCCCTTCTTCCCGGGCACAACTACCCTCCCAGATTTCACCACCAAGCCCCCCCAGCGGCACAGGGGGACAGGGATGGGGTTTATGGTCATCACACGTTATTTTCTGCCGCTTCACCTCCTCAGGACGAGGGCTGATCACACTCTTCCCCTGCTCCAGCGTGGGGTCCCACCCACGGGAGACAGTCCTCCACGAACTCCTCCAACGTGGGCCATTCCCACGGGCTGCAGTTCTTCACGAACTGCTCCAGCGTGGGTCCATTCCACGGTGTGCAGTCCTTCAGGAGCACACTGCTCCAGCGCGGGTCCCCCACGGGGTCACAAGTCCTGCCAGAAAGCCTGCTCCGTGGGCTCCTCTCTCCACAGATCCGCAGGTCCTGCCAGGAGCCTGCTCCAGCGCGGGGTTCCCACGGGGTCACAGCCTCCTTCGGGAACCCACCTGCTCCGGCGTGGGGTCCTCCACGGCCTACAGGTGGATATCTGCTCCACCGTGGACCTCCCTGGACTGCAGGGGGACAGCCTGCCTCACCAGGGTCTTCACCACGGGCTGCAGGGGAATCTTCGCTCCGGCGCCTGGAGCATCTCCTCCCCCTCCTTCTTCACTGACCTTGGTGTCCGCAGGCTTGTTTCTCTTACATGTTCTCACTCCTCACTCCGGCGGCAGTTTCTCCCCGTCCCAACTTCTTTTTCCTTCTTAAAAATGTTATCACAGAGGCGTTACCACTATCACTGATTGGCTCAGCCTTGGCCAGCGGCGGGTCCGTCTTAGAGCCGGCTGGTATGGGCTCGCTCTCTTTCGAACACAGGGGAAGCTTCCAGCAGCTTCTTACAGAAGCCACCCCTGTAACCCCCCCCACTACCAAAACCTTGCCACACAAAACCAATACAAGGAGAAATTCTGATAGGAAGGAAAACTTGTGCAACAACTTGTCTCTCTCATGATATCCCTTGCTATCAAAACTATCCACCTGCATGGATAGAGTAGTTTCAAAATTATCAAAATTTATAGCTTAGACCCATTTAGATGAGTTATGTAATTAATAATTTATATCAAAATCTCCCTGACTTCATTAGAATTTTTAGATTTACTCTTTTCAGAAACAAACAACTGATTATCTCAGTTGTCTAATTGTCTTTGCAAGGTAATGGAAACAAAGCATATTAATTTTCAGCAGCTAGGTGCTGACACACTGCTACAAGTGGCCGAAGCAACAGTCTGTACATTTTCACACCACCTAAGAAACCAGAAGAAACCATTGTGTCATTTACTCTAGCCACCTCACCATCAAATCTCATTACATTTCACTCGGTCGTCATTTTGCCAAACCTCATAATCACTGTTTGTCTTAGCTTCTCTACCTGAGAGGCACTGAAACACCAATGTAACTTCAGCTTCCGAGAAGTGGTTCTTAATAAGCTTTTCCACATTAAATAACATAAACCTCTGGCACCCAAAATTTTCTCATGAGAGTAAACACTACTTCACTTGACTTAAACTAGGGGAGTTCTGTGTATTTTATATTTTAATCCTTTTTCTCAAGGCAGCCTGGCTTGCCGTTACAGGCTCTCATAGCATGTTTGCTGGCTGTGCAACGGCAAGTTGTCCTTAAATTTCCTGTCCTAAAACTCGTACAAAACCAAGAGCTAAAAATATGTACTGCAGGGAAGTATTAGCAAACCATTCACTGCTTATCCTGATTCTTTTCCCATGCAATATATAACTTTGCCGTCTCAGCCAGTGGAGGCACCTGAGGGATCGATGCATGAGGGTGCTTGCCTTGCATCCATAGAGTCAACAGAGGCACTGGTGGAGCTCAGTGGAAGAAACCCCACAGTGTTTTACACAGAAGCTTGTAAATCACATAAAGCCATGTTTTTCCATTGCAGCTAAATCATTATAAAACAGAATGGCAACTTTTCCTTGCAGTGAGGCTCCCTATCTGCCCATGTCACAGCCAATGTCACCTTCTAGCAAGATAACTGTCTCCAACAATAAGATGCAGAAGAAAAACAGCTTTCAAGCACATTTCAGAATTAATTTGAGGCAAAGATGTCTCAGTCCACATGGGTTTTTGGAGTGATATGCTGATTAGCATGAGCATGGCTTTCTTTTAAGTGGGAAGCCTGATGTTTCCCTCATTCACAAAATTTGCATTAAATAGATGTGTCCAACAGGAGATAAAAAGGGGAAAAAACAGTCAGCTTAAGGCATTTGTAAAATGTGGAACAAATACTTGACAGATCCATTTGAAGGACAAGGAATGGAAAGGCAGCTTTATAGATAAATTTCTTGATGTGTTTTATTTTTCAAACGGTTTAGAAGGAAATATCATCCTCTGTAATTTATAACATTTAATTATGAAATATTTCTGAGTGCATAATGAGTATCTGCCATGCCTAAATATCCTCAGAGTGTCACTCCACAGTCCTCCCACACATACCATTTCAATTCAAGGCAATAGCTTGGCAAAATTCCTATCAGCTCCAGCAGGAAAGTAGCTTGCAGAAGAATACAGGATTCAACCACTGGAGTAGAGGTATTGTGGAGACTGAAATGGTCTCTCTCATATTCCTGGGCACTGCAACTACTCTGTAAGTACAAATTCCCATTATTTGCACCAAGTCCATTACGAAAGTGAACAAAGTAAATGCCACAGATTATTTCATGCCATGGTTTTAATTTTTTCTTTAGACACACTGAAATGAATTTTGGTACAGGCCTCCAGTTGTTAACTCTTTCCTCTGTTCTGTAAAAGGGCCTCATATTTTGATGGGATTCAGGATTTTTCTTTTTGGTCTCCTTCTGTAAACACACACTGCAGGGATGCAAATTATTGCAGGGAAAATGCACTCTTTAGGCACCACTGGAGGTGGCAAAGGAAACAAGGATGAGGGAAAACAGGAGATGGACAGATAGGAGTAAAAATGAGGCTGTTTTATTCTAAGGTGGGATTGAGAGAAAGTCAGTGTTGTGACTCCAAGATTTTTTTTGCTGTTTCTTCATCTGCAAAGACCGCGGAGAGGGAGCACCTTGTATCTGAGGATAAAAATGCACAGTGATGTATGGTGGGGAAATGTGTAACATTCAGATTAAAAAAAAAGGGAGAATCCAGATTTCAAATCCCTTTGCCTACTTTTACATGTTTTTTTCAGATTATTTGGATTCAATAATTTCATCCTTTTTGCCACAAGGCAGATTGAAAATAACCAGAAGGTCAGCACTCCTTGCACCTGCTGGTTTGGGTTTTGTTCCTTTCCAACACAGACACACCGAAGACTAAAAAGCAAAGAACTTAAACATTGGCTTTAGCAATGCCCAGAAACAAAGGTTCATGTGTCAGCTGTAATGATCCATAAGTATGATACACACAGACAACTGTAAGTGTGTCTTATGCTAATAATTGCATTCTAACAAGAGATTTAGTATAATACAAGGCACAAATAAATAGTTTGATTTAAACAGTCTAGAACATAACATACAAATCATGGGATGTGAATGTTATCTCCAGTTGGAGGGAAAACCCTTCCATAAATGAAGAGCAAATGCTAAATTTTCCAGTTGTCTAAAATGCAGGTTCCTCAAAGCATTTTAAACTCAAAGTCAAAATCTACAGTGCCCTGTATCTTCAGTGACAGATATGCTAGTTACATTATGAGCTACAAAAAGTAGCAAAGAATAAAAATTTGAACAGGTTTAGCCCCATCCTAAAGAAACAGCAAGATTGTCTCAGTCATTATAAAAGAGATATGTAACTGTCAACTGAAATTTCAAGGTTTTAACAGAAAAAAATACTGAAAACCACAGTCCTGGAAATAGTAGATACCTGAGGAGCAAGGCAGTAATTACAGAATAGTCTATTTCCCATTCCTGAAGATCCTTGGCGCACAGTATCCTGTTTAACACAGCCTGAGGTTACAAGAGATGAGAACAAATACAGGTTGCATTTCTCTCTAGAAAGGTTGTTTCTCTTACCACATAGATGCATAACATTACTTATAAAAACCCAACCAAACGAAAAAAAACCAAACCACCAAGAAATACCAACACAAAGTTTGATACCAGCTACTCACCCTGCTGTGAGTGGAAATGACCACAGAATAAATGCAACCTGAAGAAGATTTCCAAGACAACTAAACAGAAGTCAGGATTCTTGGCTACTCTGAGTTTTGCAAAAAATTGGCATGTTCTTGGCTAAAATATAGATTCAGGACCCTGTGAGTGTCCATACTGTTTCAGTTAAAGGTCTGCCTATAGCCTATTGTCACAGGGAGGATACTGAGAGAAGCAACATATGATTAGAGAAAGATGATAATAACAGGCTTAATATATAGTAATGTATCCACCACTTCTAGCCCCTTGCTAGCCCCTGTTCAGAGGCTTCCAGAGTTGGAGCATATACCATGATTATTGAGTTTAACAGCCTTTGACAAACTTCCTTCCATCAATTTGACTAATTGCTTTTCCGAGCCCATTTAATCTCTTGGCCTCCAAAACCTCCTGCGCCAATGAGTTCAGCAACTGACTAATATCATATGAAAAATATTTCCTTCTCTTTCTTTTAAATTTGCTTCCAAACTATTTAATTTAGTGTCTCTCTAACTCTGTGCTGTGATGGCAGGTGTATAGTTTCCTGCTCACATTCTTCATACCAATCTTGTTTTAATAAATCTCTGACCTATTCTCTCTCAGAGAGAATCTTTCTAAGATGAAGAGATTAAATCTTGGCATCTACAGAAGAAATTCCTTACCTCTAATCACCATTATACCCTTCTCTATGTTTTTTCTCCATCTTCTCAGAAGTGGAAGTAACTGGAATTGTATGCAACGCTCAAGATGTGAGAAATACGTGGCATTTCTATAGTGGCATAGAGGTATTTTCTATTTCTGCCTCTCTTCCTAATAATTAATTGGACTGTGTTTGTCATTTTGGCTACTGCTGAGTGATGAGCTGATGTTTTCAGAAGCTTGTACAATGACGACAAGATCTCTTTTCTGACTGATAATAGCTAACAAAGTCTGTCATCACAAATGCATGATTTCCCTCTCCATTTGTATCACTTAATGTTTCAGATGGCTTTTTTTTTTACCCAGTCATTCAGTATTGCGTGACTTTTCTGGAGCAGTTTACAATCAACTGTAGTTTGGATTACTCTGATTTCTTCCACAGTAAAAAAATTTCATCATGTCTCTCTCTATTCACTCCCTCTTCAAGAGCATTTACAACAGATGTTGTAGCATGTACCCACGGTAAACTCTGGAAGTTATTATATTATTCTTCTATGTCCCTGCAAAAATCTGTTCTTTATATTAATGTGGTTTCATTTGGCTTTGCTAGTATGGAAGTCAGACTTAGTGATCTCTACTTCCTTGGATTAGTGTCTGTTTTAAAATATTATCATACTTGCTGCCTTCCATTCTTTTCATATTGTACCTTGTACCTTGGAACCAGTGGCATTGTGATACAGTTTGGGGTATGAGCAGGATAAGGATGTTAAGTTATTAATTCTTCATCTGTTAATTGGATGCTCTGTAGAGAATGATGTGAGATATAATTAACGTTTGCAAGTTCACAACAATTACCTACAGCATTTGCTGAGAGTTGATTTTAACATTAACCTTTACATGACTGTCAATTAGCTGGGAAAAATGTAACTTATGTTAATGTGTTTCCTATAGTAATTCTGTGTGGAGGCTGCTCCATCGTTTTTGGTGGCCATTATAAAGAAGGGCTGTGCCTGTTCCCACCTCTTGTTTGAACAACTGCAATGGAGCAAGGGTGACCATCCTTAGTTTCTGACAATTATACCCTGCTGCTGATACCTGTTGAGGATAATGATGGATTTGGCCTAGAGCAGAGTGGATGTGAGCTTGTAGTTTATCTTGTAATTCTTGGAATTTTTAGGAAGCAGTTTCTGTCAATTTGCAAAAAGCAGGAAGGGAGTTTGTACAGCAAGCATCTTTTTTTTGGTGATCTACTTGCTATTTTTGTATGATGACAAAGTGACATGAACCCCTCCAACATACAAAACTGTTTTGAAGTTTACACAAAGGCAGTTCACACATTTGATTTCCCACGTAAATGAGACGTAAATCAAATGTAAACAAGAAGCAAGTCACTGGAGAAAGTCACAGCCCAAGTATGCAAGATGCAATTTCATGCTCAGTGAACATCAAATGTTAGAAAGTTTTCAAAATTTTTTTTTCGTGGAGGATACTGCCAAATAACCTTTGCCTTGAATGGCTGTCTGCTTTAAAGAGGAATGTGTCACATTAATGAGAGGCCTGCTGCTGTTTCACTGCTTTTGACTATTAAAGACAGTTGTGCTATTAATGTGGTGCTTGGCAAAGTGATTGCCCCAGCTTTTGTTTATAACCAAGTAAACCTGCTACTGCATGAGCGTGGTAGAGGAATAGCTTTCAGCAATTTTGCTTTTGCTGAGTGAATAATTCTAATGGATATTTTTGTCTGGCTTTTGTTTTTAAAGTGTGATTTTTACAATATGTTGGTTACTTTTCATAGTGTCAGCAGTATGCAGTAAACTTAACCTCTTAAAGGCCTTTTTTTAAAGGTCATTTTTTTCTTAGCTGCTGTTTGCTGCTGACAGTGATATAGCCTATTGTGGTAAAATTCAAAAAACAAGTTTCTGATAATATTTAGGAGCCAGACACTGACACACCAGAAATGTACCCAGGAGTCATAACTTCATGTCTCTATTTCAGTTATGACTGTCTTTCTCACACAATATTTGTCACTGGTATTGTCAGTTATGGTGGGCTATGTAAAAGCCAGAAATGAATAAATGAATACAGCGATTAACTACACTAAATATCATCAATACTGAGCAGCTCTTGCAAGACAGCTTTTCACTCAGTTATTGCTCGTTAGAAGAGTAACATGGATCTCATTGTTTTTATTTAGCCTCAAATGTCTGTATTGTAAAACCCCTGTGCTGCCGTGGGCGAGGTTCCAGCTTGCCAGGTGCTGTACAAACCAGATGATAATGGCTGTTCCTGCAGAGACTCATTTGGGCCTCTACTCAGAGAGATTCTTTTCATTACTTTTGGATCATCTCTGTTTTGAGCTTAAGCGGTTCTGTGCAGATACGGCTTTTCCTGGCCATGCATTTATCTGTCAGGGTGGAAGTTCCCCCAACTTTCAAGCTCAGGATGGCAAAACCTGATTTCTCCAGTTTAAATTCCCACCCATCTTCTCACCCCCTCCTTAACTCTTTTCGCCCATCACCATGACATCTGTCCCTGCCCTTCCTTGAGTCTGTCAACACTACAGTCTCATCTCTGGCTCTTCTGATTTCCAAACGGTTTTCCAGGACATCCAAAACACAAAATCCTGCTTCCTAGCATGGGCTGGGTCACTGCCAGCAGCACTTGCTATGCATTACATGGGCACCATCCTCCCAGACCGATTGTATTAACTCAGCAAGACACTCACTTACGTGCTGGTGCTAACTTCCAGTCACCACAGATAGGTTTAAATCACTGATGAAGAATAATTTCTGAAAGTAATAAACTCTCAGGCCAGCCTACTTCATTATCCTCACTAACATATTGTGATAGCAGCAATTTACAATTCCATTGCGTCGCCCACAGACTGAGAGGCGCGACGGGGGATTTGGCTCTCGTCTCAGAAAACAGAAACAGTTTTGTTCAGCTGAGAAGGCCACATCTGAGGCGAATGCCCCAGGGATCTTCACTTGCCAGCCTTCGGTTCACGTCCCTCAGCAGCATGGGAGGGCAGGCACTGGACCCCTCCCGACCCAAAGCTACCTGTGAGGTGTGCTCCAGCCTCCACGGCTGCTCCTTCCACAGGGCAGACCCGAGCCCGAGCTCACAGCCTCTGAAAGGTATGTGGGGTGCACAATGACTCCTCAGCACCAACTCTTTTGCTCTATAAATGTGCTTCTATTTGACCATGCTACTTAATAGGGTAGACATAGCCTTAATTCTAGAAATACAGGGAAATGAAATCAGGACACTGCTTTTGAGATGCCTGTTCCCTTTTTGTTGCAATAGGCTTTTCCACTCTGAAAACTTCTCCCTGGTTAAAAGGCTGGGATTAATTATTTCAAAAATTTTATTTCTTTTAATAGGAGCTTTAATGGGACTCAAAGACGCACTACAAGGAGCATTGACAGAAGGGAAAAAATCAGACAGAAAACCAGCTCTCAGTTCATAGAACCATAGAATGGTTTGGGTTGGAAGGGACCTTAAAGACCATCTGGTTCCAACGCCCCTGCCATGGGCAGGGACACCTTCCACTAGACCAGGTTGCTCAAAGCCCCATCCAACCTGGCCTTGAACACTGCCAGGGATGGGGCATCCACAGCCTCTCTGGGCAACCTCTTCCAGTGCCTCACCACCCTCACAGTGAAGAACTTCTTCCTTCCATCTAATCTAAATCTACCCTCTTTCAGTTTAAAGCCATTACCCCTTGTCCTATCACTACATGCCCTTGTGAAAAGTTCCGAATAAATAACCCCAGCAAGAAAAACCTTGTGCAGGGGGAAAGAGAAAAACAATGTTTCAGTTCAGATCTGAAAGCAGGGCTGCACCAGGGAGAGGGAATGTAACCACAAATTAAATCAGTTCCTAGGGCACTTGACCTTTACTGGGTATTATTGACCAAGATGTGAAAGAACCTGGATAAATGCTAGGTCCAGTTCTTTCATTTTCTGTACTAGCAGTGGTTGTGAAGTCAGTCAAATCATACATGCACACACATACACACACACACACCCTGGAGCAAATTTATTCCTTACATGGCTTTGTCTTTCCTCTTCTAACCAAGCAGGCAATAATGTTTAAACTGGGGGGCTCCCCGGGGAGATTCATGCAATCTCCTTGTCCATGAGAAACTCGCCAGCAGTGCCTGAACTAAGACACTGGAAACGAAGGCTTCGCGACTTCCTCCTCCTCGACTTCCAGCAAAACCCCTCCTAGATAGGTACAGCTGATTCTTAACTAGCAAATGTAAGAGGAGCACAGAACATCTGCCACCAGAGCCAATGGTGAGGGAAGGGACTTACCGTGCGTGTCCAAGTGCAGAAGCAGAGTCCCAATGGGCGTGCTCTGTGCTAAAAATGTACTAACATCTACAACAAGCAAAACGGCTATGGGATTTCTGCTCACTTGATGTCTTCCTTTCTGAGGGCTGCTGGGCTCGGTTATCACCAGCCCCTGGGCCGTGTTTTACAGCATCGTTTTCAAGGGCAGTTGTGTTATTTCCTAGTGCCACCAAGTGGCAAAATTTAATAGTACTATTTTCGATAGTCACTTCCTACCAGTGAAGAAACCAGAGCAGACATCTCCAGTGCCAGCCAGAGAGGAAACATGCCTTCAAACTGGCTCAGGCACCAAGATTTTGCAAATTAAAATAAGAACGAGTGTTACCTGTTTCAAATGCTAAATGATCGAGGTAGGGACAAGTTCACAATAGAGCAAAACTTTAAATGTGTGTAAATCCCTAAGTGCCTATTCAGTGTAACATCAAGTGCATGCTGAAAACTACTGAAAGGAGAAAGAGGGCTTAAGCATATATTTAATTTTAAGACTATCTGCTTGCAATGTCTTGCTTGACAGGTGTGGCTTGTTAGGCTGGAACCAATGATACTGGTAATTAACTCAGAGAATCAGTGGGTGGAACCTGAAATTACCAATGGGTTGATGCTACATTCTGTTATAATTTAATGGAAGGAAAAATATTCACCTCTTCCTGGTACAAAGTAATTATGAAATAGAGCAAGTCTTAACCCATATTAAACCATGGCTGCAGTTTCATAAAGTTCTGAATTCTTTTTGTAAGCTTTTGAACTTCACCAGGCCCCAGAGATACTGAAAAGCAACAGTATAATGTATCCATCTGAAACAAGTATTTTCCCAGCTTTCTCAAGTTTCTTTTAAATTTGCCTGTAAATAAAGGGACAGTAGTACAGATCCTAGTGCTACATCAAATATTTTCTGGGCTGATCTTCCTTCTGTTTTCCTCTAGATCTATGGAGAAATAAACACAGATACATTTCTGGAACATGAATTTATATATGGAATATTCTCCAGATGGAATTACCTAGACTATAAAACAGCTGCTGGCATTCTTTAAAAAAAAAAAAAAAAAACAAAACAAAACAAAACAACAAAATCGGTAGTGTGTTAGTGCAAATGCACTACATCCACCAAGCTAACTGAAAATGTTGTTAGTATCAGAGAAGGAATCTCCTCATATAAATATTGTAGTGAAGTTTTTCTCCATTGGAAGTGCCTAAGCAACCTTTAGGAACAGGAGGGCTTCTGTACAATCTATTTTGAGGAAGAAAAAACAATACAGTTAGGCCATCTGTAACTACAGTAAAGGCTAGGAATGTGGGTACAAACAGGTAGCCTGTTCCCAGTGGAAAAAAAAAAGCTTTTGCTCATTTCAGAAGAATCTGGATAACATAGTTTTCTCTCAAAGCCACTCTTTATGTAAAGCATTGGAAAATTGCACACTCGGGCTGACTGTTTATTCAGAGAGCTTGGGGGCAGCTCGCTCTTTATAAATAGTGGTCTAAAATGAAAGCTAAAAATAGGTTAACTATCTTCCTGTTTACTAACATGACAATAAAATGTATCACCATATAAAACCAGCACATAAACACCATTTAAGGATAGGTCACTGCGCTGAGAGCAGCCCGAGCACTTGCCCATAGCTCTTGATGCTAGTCAGCATCTCAGGCTGTGAGCGGGATGCCCATGGCTAACGAGTCCAGTGAGAAGGCACAGTCATCCTGTCCACTTCAAAGGTCAGCAGCAAGTCCTTCCCCTGGCTGCCCCTGCCTCTCTAGGCCATTTTTCTTCTCCCATTCCCAGAACACTACACAAGATCTGTTCCCAGTAGGTACCACTGCTGCACTGCCAAGCTAGGGCACTGCACAGGCGTCAGCAAAAAACAATTCTTGTGCTAGATATGGCCTTTAAAACAGCTGGTCATATTTGAGACCAGTGAACAGCTGAGACTTCTCAAACTGAAGGTCCACATCAATGACACGATTTTTATAAGGCTAGGCTTGAAGAGTGTTTAGATAGCCACTATTAAAAGATTAAAGTATATGGTTATTATGATGACATGTTAAAGACATGTTTGGAAGAAAAAAAAAGACGTTTGAGTTTAATTTAAATAAGGGCATGTTAACATCAGGAGCAGTTCATTATCTTCTCTGGGAATTTAGTCAAGAAAGACTAGCACTGTGTTTATATACTCAGTCTAGCATTAGATATTTTTTCAGTAAGTTGATGGTAGAAACAAGCCTTCCCAGCTCTGCAGCCATAACAGTGAGACATAACAGATGGGAGAATGTATCTTCTTTTGCCTGTTATACTTCTGTTACTTCAGTGGCGACACAAGAAACCAACCAACTCCCCGGTCTAGAGCACAGAAGGGCTAAAGGGGAGCTGCAATAAGATGAAAAAGAAACCATGAAAGCCTCAATAACCTACAGGGAACTCACCTATTTAGTATTTTATCCATCATAGATTGAAAGATCTATTGTAATTATGCAGCAGCCTTACACATTTCCCAAACAGGTATCTTCCTACCCTCTTCCTCATGCATCCATCATACACCTTCATAAACTGTGCAAGCTTATCCTGAGGAAATTTTTCTACTGAACTGCAATCTATCCAGCTAAATATCTGTTAACCTGACAGCTTCTTCCAATTAGTCCTTCCTATTTAAGCACATGACCTGTGTGCTACTGCAGGCGCATTCAATTGAGATGAAGAAAAAAGTTGAGTAGACAAGCTTGACATTAATATAAAAAAATTAGTGTCTTTTCTTCATGCACAAAGATATCACAGTTCAGCATTCAATCCAGCTTTCAGTTCAAGGGGATTTAAATACAGATAAACTTGCACTGGTACAATGTCTGTTTCCAGTAAGTAGAAGAAAGGTGACATTAACAAAAGAGTAAAAATATCTTCAAACATGATGTACGTGTATCTGGATCACTAGGATAATAAAATTAAGAGTGATTTCAGTGTCTTCTAATGACACTGTGTTTTTTATACTGACAACACTGTAAAAAGAGACAACAAATTTGATAACAAGCATGGATTGCATTCTTGCTCTGAGAAACACAAAGCTATAATGAGCTTGGTCTTCTTCAAGATCAGAGAGGTGTCGCCTGCTCCCCTGACCACCCTGCACACCATCAATCTGGCTCTGTGAAACACAATAAAAATGATTTTATACATAAAATTCTATTAGGATAAATTCTTCTTAGCCATCTACCATGAGCGCCTCTGCCATTTATTTCTCTGCTGCCAGACTCTCACTCTGTTCCATAGTATCAACTACCTTCTCTCTCAGGTGGTCCAAGAGACAATGTACTCAAGCTGAACCTGCAGCAATTTGTCCTCAAATAATTTTTAAACAACCACCACCTTTGTTTCCAATCTCGGATAGAGCTTCTTTTGCTAGCAGCTTTTTTAGCCTTTTGTTTGATGAAGTTATATAGCTGGGGAAAAAACCCAAACATTTCTCTCACAAACTTCAGCTGAGATGTCTAAAACATGAGAGACTATACCAAAGCACACAGAAATGTTAAAAACTATACTTTGTTATAGAGTAGATTATCTCTAATTTACCTAAATATTGCAATGATTTGTCTGTTTAGAAAGCACAGATTTCCTCAGCTAAAGTAAAGTTTCCCAGTGTGAAGCATTTGCTTCATGTCAATATCCTTGGTTGACTAGCACAGAGTTCAGCTGAGGGGCCAATCCCTTCAGCAACAGTAATTATAACCATTTCCAAGAAGGCTAATTATGGTCCCCGTTAATTAGGATCTAGTCAGCGAGACTTGCTCGTAGATGTTCCTCAAGGATGAGACACATATAACATGAAATATTATTCCAGTGATAGTAATGGGCAACTATTAGACTATTAGGAGGGTGCTTGTGCAGACCTCAGTAAATAAAACTGCATTCCTACCTTAAGATCGTCAGGAACATTCAGGATATTAGAAGCTGGCCATGTACTTCCACACTTTACCATATGTGAACAAGACAGGAAAATATTGGCTTTACACAAGCAAGAAAGAACATCCAACTTTCTCTACATCACTGTATTCTAACCTAACGTACCAAAACCTGGAAAAAATTGAAGACACGTGTAAGAAGCATTATGAGTCTTGTAAACACAGGATCCAAAAAAGATAAGTTGAAAGTGTCCCAAAAAAGGCATTTTAATAGCTTCAGAGCAAATCATGTGTGTTCTGTTTTAAGTCAAGCATTGACCTGCTTTTTATAAACACACACATCAGTTACAATTTTTGCCATATGCTTACTTAGCTAATTATATCAAAATCTACTTATGCATTTATAAGGAAACGGACTGTGGCCTGTTGACTGTCATGATAACACAAAAAGCAAGAGTTAAATCCCGTTCTGTTTACCCACACAAGTAAACAGAAAACATCTTGAAAATGGCAAAGCCAGAATAAAATTTAATTGGAGCAAGAAAAAAATCCAGAAAACCAAGGACACAGAGAGGCTCACAAGCTATCCTTGACTTCAGATATGCTAACATGGGGTTTGGTAGAATTTCCACCACACTGAAAAAGTAAAAAAAATATGAGAAACAACTGCCCTTGGGTATCTGGGAGCAGAAAGGGAAGACCTGCAATCATGGTTGCAATTCATGTTTGAGTAATTTGCCCTGCTCTCAGAAAAAATGGGAATTCAGCCAAGGACATATGTTTGATCTCACTGTTAAGCATGCAGATAATCTGATGTTCACCAGGGTTGTGTCTTAAAAGGTCTCGAGCACACACTGAGCGCTGGTAGTGCCTGAAGCACCACTTCCTGTAAGAATAGTGGTGGTCCCTGCAACAGCCAGGCCAGGAGATGGATAGCTAGAGCAAAGAACATTTCCCAGCTTTATCAAGATTTCATTTTCTCGTGCCTTTCTTCACTTTGAGATGCCTCTGAATTTAAGAGATAAACTTGACCACTTTGAAAGCTGTCTGAAAGACCACAAAGTTAAACACCACAACAACAACCACAACCACCATCCAATCTATTGACGTTTTGGTATCTAGTACTCTTGTAGTGTTGGGAAGTTTAATGCAGACCAACTGTATTTGGACTTCTTCAAATTAGAGGTCAAGCTAAAAAAACAATAAAATTTGCTAGATTGTCATCTCAACCTTTTTGCTTTGCTGACTAGGTAAACATAGTCTGGAATGTGCTAAGGGAGGTGTGATTTAAAGATAGAATTAATGCATTAACAATTTGAATATTTTTCTTGGGAGAAAACTGTTGAGCATCACCTGGTTTGTGCAATGTTTGCTTTAAAACTTAGGGCTTATTCAAAACAAACACACTGTGAGTGTAATTCACCTCTTGACAGTAAAGCCACTGCCTTGGGTGATTTCAGCTAACTCGTTTTACTTCACAGTTGAGGCACACACAGTCTGATATCACAGGTCAGCTGATATTGGGGAGGCAATTTTAACTCAGTCGATTATGACCCTGAGTGCATCCTGCACTGGCTTAGACACATTGACATCTGGAAAGATGGACTGAAGTGCAATCTGTGCTGCCCAGTCTGAGCAGTGCTGCAGGTCACTTAGGGGCACAAGGCTGCAAAACACTGCAGATCTAATTCAAAGCATAATGCAAATCTGAGTAAAGCAAAATAGCCAGGTTGGCTTCTTGGACAGCTGCATGAATTCTAGAGGAATTGCAGCCTGGACATTTTAACTAGTGCAAATGTCTCCTTAAGGATTTGAGCTTAGGAGGGTTTGGTCTAGGGGTATTTACAAGCTGGAGTAGTTTCACGTGTGGATCAGAGCTGAAATTGAGAAGACACGTCAGTCTGCCTCACTCCTCTTGTAGGATTTTAACTAGGGTAACAATGGGAGGAATGAAACTTTTTTGGGTGGTTGGGCTTGCTTGACCTACCTTCCCACTGTGGCCACCATGTTCATCTGCATATGGACCCATAACTTGCAGTTGCACTGGGACCATTTTAGGTGATTTTAAAAACAGCTCAGAGAATATAAACTCTCTTGTTTGTGTTTTTCTCTGGCTGAACTCCTGTCCAGACACCTGCACACACAGAAGTGGCTTAAATTGCATTTTTCCTCATGTCATTTAAATAATTTAGAAACACTGAGCAGAGGGAGTGAATATTAAGTATGTTAAAGGTCTCTCAAGGGCCCCTGAAAGAGAATTACAGGACACTGCTTGCAAAGTGGAGATGGCACTTTCCTTTCTCAAAACTCAGAGGAGGTAGCGCTTGAGAACAAATGTTCAAGTAACAAAATATTTCAAATAACTGCACTCTTTGCTGAAAACGTATTTCCTGTTTTCCACAAGTACAAAAAGAAAGACCATGTTTTCTTGTTCTTGTATAATAAAATGTTTTTCTGTATTTCTTCTTCTATACCGTTCACATAGAAGACACTCCATGCTGTAAAGGTTTCTATAGCAACAGAATAAAATCCTTTACAATAGTAGCTGTTCTTTTCCCAGGTATATTTATCAGCTGGTCATAGCTTAGCCTTTGAAATTAAGCTTCTTGTCTTTATGGAGCCGCACATCTAGAATGAGAAACTATTTTCCACTTAGCTTACATGAGTAAATAGTGATGCCTCAAATCCAATTAGCAAATGGAGAAATGAATACAGGAATTGTAGTGGCAGAGAGCACATTACTGTGTCTGGGTGCTTCAGAAGCTTTGAAGCATGTACCCACATCTCCCTTTCCTGCCCTCAGGAATTTATTGCTCTCCTGTCACAGGAGACAGGGAGAAGGCAGAAGCATGTGGAGAATGAGAGTCTCACCAGAATTGTACAAAAGGGCTGCGGCAGAGCAGACTGAGATGAGGGTTTACAATTATGAGGCTTTTGTCCTGTCTGGCATACCATCTTGTGGAACACCAGTGAGATGGAAATGATCATTTCTGTTCAGTTTAATCTCCTCCAATCTATGCTAAAGTTAAAATGAACTTTGTTTCCTGCGCCTTCATTTGGTGGCTCCTTGGGCATTGTTTCTGTGCATGAAGCCTTTCCTTGCATCCACTTTAAAGAATCAGTGTAATCCCATCCCCACCTCTGCTGTCAACACAGCTCGTTTCTGAATCCTTTCACTTCATACTTCCTTGGACTCACTTCTTTGCCCAGCACTCTGCAGGAAGGACAGTGCTGACTGTGCTAAGTGTGCTCAACCTCCAGCTTCCAAAGACTTTGTAAGCAGCTACTTTTGTCTAAGATTTCACTCATCAATAAAGCTTCTTTTTTATCTTTTATCTCAAACTGTTATTTTGTCCTGATTCACATAGTATTGCTTCAGGACAAAGAGCATTTCACGTTGCATTTGTTAACTGCAGCGTAAATTTCTGCTACTGGAACAGTACAAAAGCATAAAGGATCCAGCTGTCATCATTCTTGTTTTGGGGAACGAATGCGAAAAGACAAAAACCTCACAACTCAAAAAAAAAAAAAAAAAAGTGCCTGTTCTTTGTCCTTCATCAATTTATTCTGAATGCAGGCTATTATTTAAACTAAGACTTTTAATCATACAAGAAAGCAATCATTCTGTTGAATCAGTCCTTAGGAGGCAAGAGGCACAAATTCTGCTTGTTGTAAGATACTGGTTTTCCAGGGCCTGGAAGGCTGAGGACAGGCGAGCCCCACCATTTGGCACACAGCAAGCAGGGCTGGTCCAGCAGGAGGGAGGAAGACCTCCCTCCAGAGAGCCACGGCACTACAGTTCTCCAGGAGAGCATCCTAAAGAAAGCACTCTGCTAGGACCTACCCAGCCTGGTCCAGAGAATTGAAACTGACATTTTGTTCCAATTTTAACTGGCTTCTCTGTTTAAAAGTACCTTTTCCAAAGCTGCTGATGTAACATTGAGCGGAGGTGGTTTCAAAGCAACCCACTCTGTGCCATGCAACATATTTGGTCTCTGAGCTGTAAGCCTCCAGGTTAGAGCTTCCCAGCCTCAGTCCAGCAGCTGAACAGCAGTGCTCCTTCGCTTCCCTGAAAACCACAGCAAAATCAACCACAGACCCAGGAGGGGCTTGATGAATCTGAAAGTATATTGATTTTACTTTATGGGCTATTCACAGCAGATACTTTCACGTTAACATTTTGACCACAAATATACACTCTAATTTAACTCAGTTGCTCTTCTGTAATTCAATAGAAGATCAGTCACTCGGCAGAACAAGGCACTGAAGCAGCGAGTAAATAAAGGAGACAGGTTCTGCTGCTGTCGCGTTACTTCTGTTTTGTCATGCTGCATGTGTCACCAGGGAGCAAGGATTACTTTAATTACCAACTGCTTTAATGTTCAATAGTTATTATGGAAAATTGTGAATCATGTTCATTTATTTTGACAGCATGACAATGGGATCACTTTTAGTCCTTGGCGGTGGCTTGGGGAAGGAGGCAGGAATGGAGGGAAGGCACTTCCGCAGATTTCAGTTTCAGAGGGGGTGTTGTCATTCAAAAGAAAGTATGTGATGGCTTTTAAATTGCTGTTAAGCTGGAAATGAGCTGGGTCCCCTGACATAGTCTATCAGAATTTCTACACGGATAATCAACAGTCCAGAAATGTTCATTATCTTCCATTTCAGCAGTTTATAACTGATGCAGCTGGTGGGAAAGGTTTAATCCTTTGCCTTCTGCTTTTCCAAATGTTACTGTGAACTTTCAAAATCTCTGATGGGCTAATGTGAAAAGTGTACACTGCCCTAATCCAGTGTCCTGGTTTCAGCTGGAATAGAGTTAACTGTCTTCCTAGTAGCTGGTACAGTGCTACGTTTTGAGTTCAGTATGCAAAGAACGTTGACAACACACTGACATTTTGAGTTGTTGCTCAGTACTGTTTAGACTAAAGTCAAGGATTTTTCAGCTTCTCAGGTCCAGTCAGTGAGAAAGCTGGAGGGGCACAAGAAGCTGGCACAGGACACAGCCAGGGCACCTGACCCAAACTGGCCAACGGTGTATTCCATACCATGGGACGTCCCATCCAGTATAGGAACTGGGAAGTGGGGGGAGCAGGGAATCGCCGCTGGGGGACTGGCTGGGTGTCAGTTGGCGGGTGGTGAGCAATTGCCCTGCGCATCATTTGTACATTCCAATCCTTTTATTACTACTGTTGTCATTTTGTTGGTGTTATCATTATCATTATTAGTTTCTTCTTTTCTGTTCTATTAAACCATTCTTATCTCAACCCAGGAGTTTTACTTCTTTTCCCAATTTTCTCCCCCATCCCACTGGGTGGGGGGGAGTGAGTGAGCAGCTGCGTGGTGCTTAGTTGCTGGCTGGGGTTAAACCATGGCACCCAGTCACCTGGGAATACCACAGAGAGGTAAAACTAGATACACTTGGTGATTAGGGTTTTTTTGAGACTTCTAAGTTTGATACCCCTTGGGGACAAGATATTGAGCCTAGATGAGCTTAAAAGGTGGCAAAAAGCTTAAAAATACTGTGGCACTATGTTGTGTTGCACACCTCTCTTGAAAGGTCAAGTGAAGTTCTAAATTCAGGCAGTTCTGTGTACCTTCTCTTTGGCTGCAAAATTTCCTCCCTCCTCTCTGCTCCTTGCTGCCCAAAGCTAAACGTTAATTGTTCCATCTCTACCATACAGAAAAACAAAATAAAACCCAGTTTTCACTTATCTGTTGTGTTGTGTTGTTTTAACTCCGATGATCTCAGCGATCCATTTTCCAGTTCAGTCTCATGGAGAGCTGAGTCAGCTCAAGTGAGGAAACTGTGAATAAATGATTGAGGACAAAAACTTTTTAACTGCATTTCTGTGCCCAAGATAATGTACAGAGAGCTGTATGATACCCCATAAATTGCAAATTAATATCTCTTGAGATTACAGAGAGCATTCAGTGCCTTTCTTGATTGGTACAAGTAGCATTTTTCCAGGCTAAAAAAACCTCAAAGAAAAATTGCTAATAAGGATGTTTTTTATCTTTTGGACCTTGAAGAAATAAAGAAAGCCCAAGTTTCATCCCCTATAACTCCTCTGAGTTAATGGTTATTTCCAGCTAATTCAGACAAACACTGAAACTGCAGGAGACTGGGGAAGGTCAGCCACCAGAAGCACTCTCTAGCTTTCTTTTTTATTCCTGGCTGGAAATAGGAATACATGAGGGCACATGCTAATATCTGTTCCAGGACACTGTTGTCACAACCCTGGAAACAAGACCAGGACACTGACTACCAGGTCCCCTTTGCCTGTAGCACCAGAAACACCTTTCTGTTCACCTAGGGCTTTGACAGAACTCAGGTGAAGTGCTCGTGGCAGATGGTCTGTATTTTGGTTGTGTGTTCCCAGCTCTTCCCTTAGGAAGAGGAATGGTGTGGTGTGAAACCCCCTGAGGGAAGGGGGTTGGTCATCCTCCAAGAGGCAACTGAGCCGCACAGAAGAAGGGCTGACAGTGCCATAGAGAAGCCTGTGGTGGGGCAGTGAGAGACATGGGTTTAGCAGGGAGGGTGCTGAGAAGGACAGAGATAAGATGTCACCTTACAGGAACAACCTTCCTAGGGACCACAGAGGACTGCACAGAGTTTGCTCCAATCAGTAATCTGATGAGCTGGCTGAAGTGAAAGCAGAAAATATCAGTCCTGCAGAGGGCAGGGAGAGAGTGGTTTATAAACCTTTTATTTCTGTTATCCCTAGCCGCAGAGTTTTCTCTAAACAAAATGTTAACAGTTGTGGCTTGTTTTCTAATAGCAGCTGGCTTGTTAAAGCTTGAAACCTTTTTGGTCTTTTAGGGACCCTCACAGCACAGGGAAGCCCCGGCAGCTCCAGTGCACTGGCCAGCCCCTCCCAGATCTGCTAAACATTCAACCCCTTCACGTGAATTATACCAGCAATATATACTGAATGCTGTCTTCACAACACTCAGCGGGTATTTTCACTTAAGTACTTCAGTGTGGCAAAGCCTGTTATCCTCTCATTCTCCTGTCTCCCTGGGTGAATGCTCCGGGCTCTTCACAGGACAGTACCCCAGTGGCAGCTCTGCATGGCAAAGACTAGGCAGGGGGTACCGCCTTGCAGAGGTCCGGGCCCGCTGGTGCTTAGTGTGCTGCTGAAAAGCAATTACTTCAACTCCACAGTCATCAAAAGGTTTCCTGGTTGGCTGGTTTGTTTGTTTGTTTCTTAAACTGTTGCTGTAAGGGCAATGAACGTGTTTGTTTTCTGAAGGGTTTTTTTGTTTTTTCAAAGGAGAAATAAAAAGAAGATCAGAAATATTTCAGAAATGATAACAAAATACATTTCAGAAAACACATTTACATTTTTAGGCAACAATCTGCAGCTAAAATGTTCCCCTGCGATTTCAAAACCAGAGGCAATGTAAGTTTGATAATAACAAATGACACAAGTGCAAGCCACAGGTATGCTTAACATTTTCTGTGTCATTTCTGAGACAGCTTTGAAGGCTGGCTATTCTTTTACCTGGATTCCTCAAAATAGTTTCAGGCAGTCATAAATGCAAATTGAACCCTGACTTCCAAGAAAACTGGTTGGGATTGGTAACTTAAAACATTACTCTTTCTTCAAGCAAGGGTGGATTGCAATGAAATGTTGTGCCACATACGCTGCCTTCATTCTCTACATCTATTGTCTTCTGAAGATTTTTCAAGATGATATTAACCAGAAAAACATCCCTGGAAAGCATTTATCTTTTAGTTAGCACTGCAACGTCTGAGCAATGTTCATTTTCCCTTTTCTTTTTTCCTCCCAAGTATCCAGATGCTTTTGTATAGAAGAGTCCTAGAAATAATTTAATTTCAAGAATGCCTTTTTATGCTCTGACTGCCAGATACCACAGGGAAAACTGGATTACAAACAGACTAAGCAGCTGTGTGTATTTAATCCAAGAGCAGTTTTTTTTAGCTCTGAGATTCATGCAAATTTAATAATTTATTTTTAAAACTTGTTTAGAAGGTTGACATCTTAGGTTTGTCAAGTAGCTGTGGTTGCACTGTGATATCTTGAAAATCAGTCTTGAAAAGAAGAAAAGCAGTTTGAGACACAGAGTTGTACCGTTACTATGCCTGACATTGTTCCACCAAGAGGAACAGCGACAGTAAGGGTACTAGACTGGCCTAATGGGGGCAGACCCCTTAGGCTTTTTAATGGCAACAGGAGCTTCTCTACCCCTGCACGGGATTGTGCCTTGATTGAAATTTAGGGCCCGTCATTAGGGAATGTACATTCAAACCGTGCATTCAGTCCTTCTTGTTGAGTCAACACACAAGACTACAGACACGTGCCTGGTTCACAATTGTTTTTGTAATAGAGAGCCCAGCCGGAGAGGCCCTCTGTGGAAATGCTCCCTCCCAGATATCGGTACTATCATCCCTTAGCCAAGAACAGGTTTTGCATCACTTTGGGACTGCATTTGATCATATACACAACAGTAAATTGACCTACTCACCCCAACACTAAGATGTCAATGTGCTAATGCTGCTCTGATAATTTATTTAAAACGTAAGAGCAGTTATTAAAGCTTTCTAAATTGCTCTAGACATTATGACTTGTTCACCCAGAAGTACTAAAAGAAAATTTGCAATGTGATTACTGCAAGGAAACTATAACAATATTTAATCCTTTTAGTATTTCCTATACTCCTTAACGTTGACAAATCACATAACCCCCTGAAGCCACCATACCCAACAGCATGTCTGGAAGACATATTATGTGCACTGTTACGCATGGCAAAACTTGGCAAGTCAGAACACAAACACACTGGAAATACACAGCAGCTTTTTGAAGACAAGGCCCTACATTCTCTGTGGAAAAAGTTACAGTTATTCTCAACAGTTCAAGCGTCCATTGCTATTTTTGGCACTCACTGGTGACAGCAGCAGAATAAATTCCCCTTCCTCAACATTCAGAGCACAGCGTGAGACTCATCTCTTTGCTAAGACAATGTCCTGATGGATTTGTAAGGTCACTTGGGCTCCTCTCGGGGTCTGATCCTTCTGAGCAAGAGCTTCTGAAAGGCAGCAGAGAATTATTGCTCACATATTGCGTGCCCCTGTCCCCCACCCCCCCACCCCACCCCACCCCCCGGTTCATAAAGATACCACAGAGACTGCAGAGATGAACTGTCCCACTTTTTGTGGCATTAAATACGTTGAGATCTCCTATCCTGACGCATACAGCACAACTATCTGCTGTACAGAAACGTATCTTAAAAGCTGAGAGCTGCTGGGCAACAAATGGGTAAATTAAGAGCAGCTTTTCCTCCAGACAATTAAGATGCCAAGAGGAGGAGAGCCAAGGAAGGGGACACAAGGGAATCTCCAGGAGCACAGCTGCCACTGAAGTGGCAGGGGAAGGGTTCATTTGTACAGCGCCATGTCAGACATGTTGACTTTGCTTTCAGTTTTCAGGTTGGGCCTGGAAACAGCAAAGGAAAGCACTATCTCGGGGATCTCCCTGTGAGACGAACAGGTATGAAATTAGGGCAGGGTGAGAGGGAAACTTTGCCATAAGAGCCATGTATTCAGAGCAGGGTCAAGCGTGGGTGGTGGAGGATCAGACCTCTCTTTGCATCCAGCTCCCAGGCACTGCCTTCTCAGGCTGGAAATATTTCCTGCAGCAGCTCTCAAGGGCTGATTTCCCAGACCCTATGCCATGTTTCCCTTGTACACTGTCATATTAAGATGCAGACTGGGTGGGCAGGGGCACAAAGAGGGTACACAAAGCAAGCAAGACCTTAGGTTATACTGGGTAAGGTGGAATTAACACATGGGAAATCACATTTCCTGTGCAACAAAACCTCCTCACTTCAGCCCTGTATTTCTCAGTACATTTAGCAGGCTAAGTAAGACCAATCAACACCACTTTGAGTTTTGCTAGATACCTGAAACACATTCAAAGGGTAACACGAACATATTTCATTACTGTGATCTAAATATGAAATTCTGTGCTCCATTCCTAGCTTATAACTTGTTAGGGAAACTTGTTCTGTGATAGTATTTCAATGGTTCATTAAGTTGGAATTGCTTTTCACATAATTACCCTGCCTTCTTGTCAGCCTGCATTTCTAATACTGATGCAAATCCCCCCAAATTAAACAGAAGCTGGAGCAACATTTAATGAGAAATTATTGCTGCAGATATGAACATAATAAACTACTCACTAGCAATAAATACAGTTTCAAGACCTTTACCATACTGTCTTGCCAAGGCATGTGATTTCAAAGACTAACCTTCCAAGTAGTTCGACTGACGATGGCTAGATCAGAGGACGGAGCTTCCCTCTTGGACTGGGAGACACACAGCTGTGGGCAGAGCTCCTCGTAGGAAGCTGACACTCTAATTGCAGAGTTTTTAGCAAAGCAGATCTCTGCAGGCCTATGATTTATCTAGGGCTGATGAGCTTCAGCTTTCACTGCAGTCATGAAAAAATCAAGATGATGATTCAGGAAACACCTGTCTAATAGCAACTTATTAAGCAAAATAAATGTCTTTTTAACATGAACTCTAGTCCTTGACTACTTAATTGTCTGTGAACAACCTTGCTTGCTCTTTAGGAGATATACCAGAAGAATAAGATATGCTAATAGTGTAATGGCTAACACCTGTTGGAGGAAAAAAATATTAATTAACCACTGAAAATACTTTTTTTTTGTCTTTACAGACACAAAAAAAGGAAAGGTGATAGAGGTGATAAAGGTACTGTAGCAGTTACACTGGGTCGTATTTCCCTTTAAATAGTCACCTATAAATAATATTTGTAGTGTTAGTGGCATGAATTTATGGTTTTATTAATTTCAATGTACTTGTATTACAGTAACCCATTAGGCCTGGACCACAGAACAAGAGCATATAACACCCCACAAGTCTGTACCCAGAAATATGACTGTGAAGTAAGATATTTCAGAGACAATGAAATGAAATCTTGGCATTCAAAGGACAGAAAGGGTAAGGAAGTTGTAGAAAGGTACAATAAGGACAAAGGTACGAGACACTTTTCACACAAGTCTTGATGTTAGTGTTAAGGCCAATGCCCAGCATTGACAGTAAAGACAAAGCAACCATCAGAGCACATCTCAAATCTAGAATCTCAAAAGCTTTGTGGAGGAAGGTTCTTGTTCTGCACATATAGAAACTATACCTGACCAAGGCATTTTCCCTAAGATAGGCCTTCAGACAAAAAAACCCTGTCTCATCCCTACCCAAGAAACCACACAGCCTTCCACTAGCTATCACATAATATAATGCAAAAGGCAAAGAGTGGTTGAAGAGGAAGAGACCAATAAAAACTGGACAAAACGTGGAAGAAGACAAGAAAGTTTCATGGATAATGTTACCCCCCCAAAACCAAAGAGTGGTATCCAGTTCTTCTTGAAGTTTGGCTGAGAGAGAAGGAATGCAATTCTGTCATGCTCCATCCCTTAGTGAAGTCCTGCCAGGAACAGCTCAGCTGAAAAGGTTCAAAAGGAATAGCAAATGAATGGCTAATAATGGGCAGTAGCTTTTCACAGTAGATGCTGCTCTCAAACTTACCAACTCATCTGTACACCCTTCTCATAACTATTTTTTTGCCCTTTATCTTGTCCCTCTGGAAAAGCAGTCTGCCTTGGAATTACGTTCCAGAACTTGCTATGGCATTGCCTTAGGTAAATATAATGGTAATTTTCCTTAATTTTTTAGTCAACTTTGTAAGTGCAAGGAAATTGCACTTACAGACTTCCAACAAGAGATTGTTGCAAGTACTAATGAAGCTATAACTAGGATCAAACCACTTACTTTTAAGTTGGACCACACTAGATGTCAGTACCCAACAATATACACACATAATACAGCCCCCCACCCCCCCTCCCCCATCCTGAACTGGGAGGTTGTCAAAACTGAAGAAAGAATCTGGATCTGCTGAAATTATGGATTTATATTCTGCTCAGAATTGCTCTTGAGTAAGTCCAGATTTACTCCACCTAATGAAATGGGACTACTTTGGATTCCCATTAACTTAATTCAAGAGCCAAATGGCTGAAATGATTTTATCTGTATTAACTTTCCAGGGGAAGAGAAACACTTAAACTCTATTTTATTGCAGGAGACAGCAGTTTTGGTTAATGAGAGCAGTATAACAAACAATTTTGGGGGGAGGGAATGAAGAGAGGAAACAGAAGCAGACAACTAACTCTAAATTAAAAGCAAGGAGGATTAAATTCTTGGCATGGTCTGAATAGTGGATTATTTGCAGCTCTAGTGAGAAAGTACTGGCAAGAGCCCTTGTGAATATAATTCCCTAAATCTTGGTTTGACAGTAAAATATTCTGCAAAATTTAAAAAAATGCAGTTGCAAAATCTTTTGCATCAGTAAAAATACTGCTTGAAAGTCTGACAGTTACCCCAGTTAAACTATTAAGGTGAATTTTTGTAACATGCTTGGATGGAGTAAAACTATTATTACTAATGTCAAAAGAATGCCTGAACTGGTTCATGGTAATAGAAAGATGCCTGAGATTCCCAGTCGGCAGCTGTTTGAGCTATGAGCTGGCTTAGTAGCCTTCTGAGAGGCTAAATGTCTATTCTCGTTAAACTCTCCATTAGTTCAGGTAGCAGAAAGAGTTCTGTGCATGGTAACCTGTCCATGAGATGACCACTTGGAACTTAGATTGCAGCTCCACAATTAATTTTTTAAAATTGGGGCAAACATGTTGTACTTGAGAACTTCAAAACAAAAGCAATATACATGCATTGTTTCTTAAATGTAGGTTCATGTGCTAAGTCTATGCACATAAAACATTATCATAAATGTACCATTTTAAATGTTTTTATAACACATTCACAAACAAGCACTTTAGTTGCTTCAGAGATTATGGGGACTGCAGCTCTTTGCCAGCAGTTTTTTAGGCACACAGTCCATGCAAAACATCTCCTTTCTGACTTTCAATTCTAGTGCACATGGAAGTAATTGAATTTGGTTTTTTTCCAATGCAAGGTGGAGTGAAAAAGAGGAAACAGAGTGACTTTCACCAAAACCAGTGAGATCAAATCATATTGAGATTTGCAAATTAATTTATTCAGTTCTTGTTATCTTTCATTTTCATCCCTCTTAGTGCTTGCTTGCAACTGGAATTTAAAATACAGAAACATATTTTTTTTAAAAGTTCTTGTAACACATCCATTTTGCAGGCTCAGAAGAGTCAGAGAGTTTGAGTTAGGCTGAGATAAGCACTCAGAAGAATAAATGCTTATCTGAACCAAAGTTTCTGAGGTTTTTCATGTTATAAACAAGCATCTTAGCTGCAATCAGGGACGTAAGAGAGCAGGGCTGCTCTTGGGACTAAGTGCTCCAGCCATCACGCTTCTATTTCTGACTCTAACAAAGTCCGTCTATCTGACCTTTGGCCAGTCATTTAGCCTCCCTCCACCAGTCCACTGCATGTAAAATGGAGATAGCAATACTTTTCTTTCCTTCAAATACTGATCTCTGCTGTCTGTTCTTAATGTAGCCAGAATGGGGACAGCAGTTAACTGCTTAATATGGAGAATTCCCTAACTCTTTTGAACCCCAAAACATTGTTGTAACATTAAAACCATAACTAGTTAGTAGTGTGGGACATTGCAAACCCATTCCCTTCCTTGGGAATTTCCTTCATTTCCTTCCCCAGTTTGTTTACAACATGCTTTTAAGTGACAAACCTTACTTAATAAAGCCATTCAGTAGAGACTTTAGAAAGATGTATTTAATTAGAAAGCTTTGGTGGAAAGAAATTGTTGACAATTTTAAGCACTGATGTTTTGCAAAGGAAAACATCAAATAGGCTAAGGAAAGTGGTACTAGATTGTGTAATATTTTTTTAATTCATCTGATTATTTCATATATGAAAGCTCATGTCTCAAAGTGGTGGTTGCCAAAAACTTAGAGAAGTCCAAAGGTTGGCCTGAATGCCTGACCTGTGAGAGCATCAATTAGAACAGATGTGTGCTGCATTTCCTTCTCTCATTGAATTTTTACCAAAGTTTACTAAAAATTTTTTGTTCTAAACATTTTAAGTGCTTTGGAAGCCAACACAAAGTAACTAGCAGTTTAAGCTAAATGGAGCTTAACAGCAAGTTTTCACACTGCCTCTTGATTTTTCAGATGTTATGATACTCATTAGAGGAGAGATTGGTATTAGGCCTTTAAGACAGATGTGACAATCATGGGAGTAGTTGCTGTTCCAATGCATGTATTCAAGATTTTTGTGTAGGGATACCATGAAGTAAAGTCATGATTTTCAGCTCCTAACACCTGTTTTATACTGTATCCAGGTCAATTATCAGAGACAGTATATGTATCCATTCAAAAACGCATAACTGGAAAAATTATGTCAATGACAATCTTCAGAGAGGTGTTTGTTTTAAAGCCAAGGCCTTAAAAAAAGCAAACTAATTGGGGGGGGGGGGGGGACGGGGGGGGGGGGGACAACCGAAAAAAACCACAACAGCTCTTGTTACCAATTACATGCATCAATATGAATTTCTGTATTAACTGTGGTGCATTTTCCACTTAGATGTAGTAAAGTAGGTTGATGCCACTGGGATAAAGAAAAAAAGCACATTATCAGAGATCTATAATTTACTGTGCCAGCTTCTTTGCATGGCAATGGAAGGCTCTGCTGGTAGTTGAAAACAATATGTACATCATGTAGGAGCAGACAAAATTACCCAAATAAAAACAAGAAAACAAGAATTTAAATAAAAGTTATATTTAATGTCAAATTTCCTTTAATTCTCGGGGTTTCATTCCCAAAGCATTTTAAAGAGAGGTTTTGTTTTCACAGACTGGGCAGCTTCAATGAGCAGACAGAGAGGGAGTGCTCTATTGACTCCTATGGTAGTTGGAGAATTTTCATGGGACAAGTGCAATGAGGCATTAACCTCTCTCATTACAGGGGGCCCCAAAACCCATCTTGTCACTAGACTTCATCCAGAAAACTTTGTACCTTCTGGGGAAAACTAAGTCTGTAACACAGAAAGCTAGTGTAAACTTCACAGTTTGCTTTGCAGAACAATTTAGATATTGCACATAACTTGTATTTTTTGAGAGGTATTTTCTTTGTGAATCCCTTAGGATTAAGGGTAAAGTCTAAAATATCCCACTATAAAATCTCACCTTGTTTATGATTTAACAGTAAAATGTAAACCTAACATTGTAAGATCATCTTGGCTGTAATGGTCTCTCTGGTGACAGTGGTTTAATCCATGAAAGATTACTGTGACAGCTGAAGTCTGCACTTTAAGCCATGAAAATCTAAGGTGGCGGTTGTGAGTGTGTGTGTGAAGGACTGGAGTGAGAAGCATTCATCTCCATGCACCTGTTTCTGCAGCCTCCTCCTCCCTGTCTCAGACAGGCAAACCGTGCCTTCTCCCCCATCTGCTCTCATCCATTCAGAGCACACCCACAAAGAGTGTTTTTCTAGACCATCGGTTTGGTATATCATCTTGCAATCTATCCATGCTGCTTCTTCCATATGCTCTAGAGCATCCGGTCTTGGCTACTTCTTTTCTCTTCCAAGGCACCCCATATTCTATCCCACCTAATTGACCTATTTTTCTGAACAATACCAAGAGATAATAGACTCATGGTGCCAGTTTGCATCACATACCCATGGAGTTTCAAGTTACTATACTTTTACATACAGAAGGTGACCCAGAAGGTAGCACTTTATAAATTGCCTCAGTAACTGCATTCAGATTATTTCCTAAAACTTCCCTTGCTGTGATGACTACCAAAAGTCATGCTTACTCTGCGAAGTCTGTTGCTTATTACATAGACTCATGTGGTCTTTTGTGTCTTTGTCTACACCTAACTGTTGATTGTCTTGCTGGGTACTTGGGTTACACGGTCTCTAAGGCAGGCTTTTTTATTTAGCTCTATTTAAAGCTTCCAGAACAACGTATGTATACTCCATGAAGGGCAGTAGATTAATGCAACACAGCAAAAGGTTTTCAAACAACATTCCATGCTGTGTTATAGGTGTTGGTGTAAAACAGCACCATGACCCACCTTTGTTATTTTTTTGTAATACTTCTCTTTGCAATACTAGAGAGCAAAACTAAAATACTCCATTTTCCACAGCAGGTATTTTAAGAAGAGACAAAAATAAGAATTGAGAAGGTAATCACTCCAAGCACAGAAAACAACCCAATAAATAAAATTAAACTATAAAACCCAACTACATTACTGCTCACAATTTTACCAGATGTTGGATATCATGGCCATGAGTCAGTGCACAACTGTCTCATACTTGGTTTTTAGTAGAAGGTGACCATCTATATGAAAGTATCTAATTGGTTTTTTTATTTATTTATAAGGGAAGGCAGGTTTCCACTCCAAGATTCAAATTCACTGAACTTTGCAAGCTCCACCATGTAGATCCATTATTACGCTTTCAGGTTCTATTTTTTATGCCTAGGGTATTA
This sequence comes from Astur gentilis, assembly GCF_929443795.1. NCBI lineage: Eukaryota > Metazoa > Chordata > Aves > Accipitriformes > Accipitridae > Astur > Astur gentilis. The sequence continues at coordinate 23,235,415 of NC_064884.1, forward strand.
GGAAAAAAGCCTTCTGTGTGTCTTATGATGCATTTAAATGAATAAAGGGAGCCATGGGGGGTAGCCGGAGGCCTAAAAACTACAGCACACTCTATGCTTTTGTGAATACTTACATTTAATTAAAGAGCACCATATGCCATCAAAAGTATTGTTGGCTCGGTAACGTCCCTTCTAACAGATGTGATTACAGACAGAGGGTAAATATTATGCAGGAAGATATTAATAGTAGCACAGCCCATTGGGAAAGGAGAAACGTAGTAGTACGAAAGCTCCTCCAAGCAACAGCATGCTATTTGGCAAGAATATAGGCTTGCTTTGGAAAATACTTACCTTTCAGCTTTGCATAGAGAAGTTCGTGAGCTATCCAAGATTTATCCCTTAGACTTCTCTTAAAAATACACATTGTTGCCTCCCAAAGCACACAAACATGCTGTGGTCTTTATATTTTACCTCAGAATGAGGTTGAGTAGAAGTACAATTGACTTTCAGTATAAAAAGACCTGTATCAGGTACTTGCTGTCCACTCACCCACCTTTGCAACACAGAGCCCTGCCCAGCTGGCTCCTGCATCCATCAGCGATGAGAAAGCCCCTGCTGGGAACGAGCCCCTGCACCAGGAACAGGCAGGAAAAGTTGCACCGGGCAGTCACCAGCTTTTTCAGAGCAGTCCGCACCCCAGCAGCACATAAAAGAGCATTTTGGCTCTTCCAAACTCTGCGGGGTGTAGTATAAAACCTGCTACCTTACTGTCTGGTGAGCCACTCCTCCAGCTTCTGGTATGCACTTCCTTCCACTGTGCCAGACTGGGAATGGACCAGAGCCAAACTACTTAACTGAAAAACAAGAGGATGAGAAAATAGCAGAAGGGAAGTGACACAAAAAAAAACCCCAAACAAACAAACGAACAAAACAGAAAAAGGAGAATGGAAAAGAAATGAGAAAGGAAACATACTGGGAAGTTATTTAAGAGGTTCCTGAGCTTTAATGTTACCTCTTGCCACACGAACTGGACAGCAAGTGCTGTTGTGTGTCTGTGCTAATGGAAAACAGGAAAGGCATGGAAAGATGTCTTAATTCCTTGCTTACTTGATTTTATTGCTAGAATATCTATAATACAAAAAATATATTTTTGGCTCATTTTTATTATCTATGCCATTTAATATCAAGGACAAAATAGCTTTATAACCACCTCAGTTACTGTAAGATAAAATAACTGTTAACTGAATCAATATAGGCTAAAATAGACTTGAGCTACAGGGTTCAGAGATTGCCAGCTGCAACTGCCAGGATGTAATATTTGCTGAGCATAATTATTCTTTCCTGCTGGCATGGAAACATGCTTTCAGCTGTTTTTGGCTGAAGTCAGTTAGGGCACTGGCCAATTAAGTCAATAGAAAATACCCCATTAATGTCAATGGGCTAGCTAACATATTCAGAAAATGGTTGTAGTTCAGCTAGTATACATGTTTGACATTAAATTAAGCTGAAATGGGATGTCAAAACCACGTCTGTCCAAAGATATGGCTGGAAAAAAGCTACTAACGTTTCATCAAGAAAGCTGATGCTCCACCATTTTGACTGATGTCACTCCAGTTTCCAACCCTGAAAGCAGGTCCTTCCTCAACAACACTGTATTTGTCAGGAATAAGCAGTAAGAAATCTTTTTATCTCTTTCTCTGAAAAGATGACTAGTCTCATGTAGGGGAAGAAAATACTGATGCAGCATGTCTTGATGTTAGTAAGCCTTTTTTTACAATCCCATTTCTGTTCTCCGAAAAGAGCTTGAAAGAAAGCCTACAAGGTAAATGCACATTAATATGTTAGCCTACCTGCTTCAAATGAGGAGGTGTGATGGGTTAACCCTGGCTGAACACCAGGTGCCCACCAAAGCCGTTCTATCACTCCCCCATCCTCAGCTGGATAGGGGAGAGAAAATATAACAAAAGGCTCGCGGGTCGAGATAAGGACAGGAGAGATCATTCACTATTACCGTCACGGGCAAAACAGACTCAATTTGCAAAATTAACTCAATTTATTAGAAATCAACCAAAGCATGGTAATGAGAAGTAAAATGAAATCTCAGAACACCTTCCCACCACCCCTCAGTTCTTCCCGGGCACAACTACCCTCCCGGATTTCACCACCAAGCCCCCCCAGCGGCACAAGGGGACAGGGATGGGGTTTATGGTCATCACACGTTATTTTCTGCCGCTTCACCTCCTCAGGACGAGGGCTGATCACACTCTTCCCCTGCTCCAGCGTGGGGTCCCACCCACGGGAGACAGTCCTCCACGAACTCCTCCAACGTGGGCCATTCCCACGGGCTGCAGTTCTTCACGAACTGCTCCAGCGTGGGTCCATTCCACGGTGTGCAGTCCTTCAGGAGCACACTGCTCCAGCGCGGGTCCCCCACGGGGTCACAAGTCCTGCCAGAAAGCCTGCTCCGTGGGCTCCTCTCTCCACAGATCCGCAGGTCCTGCCAGGAGCCTGCTCCAGCGCGGGGTTCCCACGGGGTCACAGCCTCCTTCGGGAACCCACCTGCTCCGGCGTGGGGTCCTCCACGGGCTACAGGTGGATATCTGCTCCACCGTGGACCTCCCTGGACTGCAGGGGGACAGCCTGCCTCACCAGGGTCTTCCCCACGGGCTGCAGGGGAATCTTCGCTCCGGCGCCTGGAGCATCTCCTCCCCCTCCTTCTTCACTGACCTTGGTGTCCGCAGGCTTGTTTCTCTTACATGTTCTCACTCCTCACTCCGGCGGCAGTTTCTCCCCGTCCCAACTTCTTTTTCCTTCTTAAAAATGTTATCACAGAGGCGTTACCACTATCACTGATTGGCTCGGCCTTGGCCGGCGGCGGGTCCGTCTTAGAGCCGGCTAATATGGGCTCGCTCTCTCTCGAACACAGGGGAAGCTTCCAGCAGTTTCTTACAGAAGCCACCCCTGTAAACCGCCCCCGCTACCAAAACCTTGCCAAACAAAACCAATACAGGAGGTCATTCAAGTCAGGTCACATAGTCTGTCCCAAGATTAATCTATTTCATATCTTTATCAATGACTTGGGTGATGTGTTAGCATGTAGGTCACGCCAAGATGAGAAGATTAGCATTTGAAATGAATTTGAACAATTGGAGGAATAGTCTGAAAATGATAAAATTCAAAGTACAAAGGACAATGCTAGAAGAAAAACTGAAAGGCACACATACAAAATGGGGTATAATCAAGATATGTTTCAGCATTGGGTTTTTCGTGGCTCAAAAACTGAAAGTGAAGAGATACGGTTGCAAAAAAGGATCTACTGAAAGTCACCAACACCACCTTTCCCTCCCTCAGTTATGAGGGTACTGACAATGTGCTTGGCTGTTCTTCCACCCTTTCCCACCTGTTATTTCCTCTCCAACCCATTCTGTAGGTACAATTCTATGAGTTTTCCCCCAGGCAACAATTCTCCAATTGTTTCTCTCCACAGGAACTCTTCTAGAGAAGCTCTTTCTCCAAGGGTTGTAGGGAAACCCAGACCTACTCATCCCAGCAAGACTCATTCCAGGAATTTATACAAGTCTGGCTTTCTGTAAGACTCCCACCACTTCCTTAGGCTTTCTCCTGCTTGACCTCTTCTTGAAGATGCTGTCTTTCCATTTTGTATGGAATGGTCCCAATTACCAAGACATTTCCCCTTACTGAGCCTTCAAGATCTCCTTTTCTAAAGACAGAGCCACCCTCTTTTGTTGCTCCATGACTTACTTCCCAGGGAGTTTAAGGCCCTCTAGCAGTTCTTTAGTATCCAGGCCACCTTCTTCTTCTAGAGTCCTTCTTGATCCCCCCTTGTAGGGTCAGCCTACATGTTCTCCTCCTTAACCAGTTTTCTACTACCAGGCTTGTTCTTTTTGATGGCCAACACTTGCCAGATGTGGCAGGCACATCTAAATGAACAGTTCTGGCCAGGCTAAGGGCTATATGAGCAAAAAATATTGCAAGACAGAGAAAATTGTTATACTCTGGAGAGTACTTGAGGCCTTCAGTTGGAGTTTGAGCAGCTCATTCTCAGAAAGGCATAGAGAGGCTGGGCATAATTAAGAGAAGAATAGCCACAGTTATAAAGTTTCCAAAAAATGAGGTATACAAATAGACAAAAAAAACCCCACAACAGCTTTTTCTAAAACTGGAATGAAAGGATGTATAAAGCAGACTGCAAAGTTATGGAGTGTGTCAATAAAAGGTTGGCGATTGACTGTTGTTGAAAGATAGAACAATAATTCACTTAATTTTAAGTAAGGGATGTTTAGGCTAGATAGTAGGGAGGTCTCAGCATACCACTCATTACATGGCACTCCAGGGAAGCAATACCTCAGGAGGTTACTGGAACCTCAGTCTCAGAGGGTTTTGAGGATAGGTTATTTTGACATGTTCAAGAAACACAGATGCTCCTGATCCTGTCTCATAGGAGGGGTATCGGTTAGATAGCTTCCTGAAAACTTTTCAAGTGCTGTTTCTTTGATTTCTTAATATAACTCTCAAACACTGGCAACAATACTTAGGGTGAGAATTATAGCTGTCCAGAGATTGAACCTAAATGATCATCAAAGCACAGTGACAATGAGTGACGAAAGGCCATAAGGCCGGGGGGGGCGGGGGGAGTTAAAGGAAGAAATGTTTTTAGGCAGAGAAAAATAATAATTCACCAAGTAAAAAGAGCAGGCCTCCAGATGGTAACCAGAGAAACTGAATGTCCATCTCAGCCTCCTTTCAGCAGTTACCTGCATAAAATGGTTGATGCCATAGGGGAAGGAGTCCTTCCTCTTCACTTCAGCACAACCAATGAATTTAAAAACAGAGAAGAGTATTTCATATTCACAGAGACACAGCAAGAAGGTCATAGTAACAACTTTTAAGAGTGTTTTAAAAAAAGCCTAACTTTTCTGAGTAAAATTTTCCTATAAGTTACACTTCTAGTCTGAAAGTTTCCAAATACACTGTGAACTTTTATAAAGGTACAGCATATTACTTCAATTAAGTCTGGTTTTAGCCTGACAATGCTAACTCGGTTTCATCAACAGTGACAGAAGACTTGATATTTAGGTAAATTTCCCTAAATTGTATTGGAATACGGCTCATATCTGAGTTAGTCTACCCACATTGTTTTTAACATTACTTCCCCCAATAATGTCAAATATGTCTAGAGCAGCAAGCTGAGCACTTAAGATTTTCTTTCACAATTAACTCCTAATTTTGGCTTCTAGTGTTTGAACTTAGTTTTCTTAGTCCCAGCAATCAAAGGGTTAGCTTAATGGAAGCAGCGTATGTGCTCCTCACCCTCTTTTACCACAGTAGGTTATAGGAGCCATTCTTTTGCCGCCTTTCCACTTCAGCTGGTGTGAACACATCCAACCTATGTTATTATTTAGAGAAGTGAAATAGGGAGAGGAGTGTCTATTTATTTCTGAGAAACATGACTCTCTTTAGTAAACAAAAACTAGGAGGACATTTCTTTGCTTTTCCAACTTCTCAGTTGTCAATAATGCCATTAATACAATTTCTCTCAGGCCTGAGCCACCAAGACTTCTACTCCATCTCCCTGGATTGTCTTCTATCTTCTGCTTTTGCTTCTTCCTCACTCAGACAGTCAGGCCCATTAAAATACAGCCATTGCCTTCCCTTGTGTTCAGAGCCCAGAGAAAGGCCCTTGTTATCTTCTGTCATCATGCCATCCCACCTTTTCCACAACGATTTGTGACTTGGGAGATGTTTCTTAGTCCTTTGGGTATGACCAAATAAAGATACACTCAGTTACTCTGCCACTCTGATTAAATGAGATTCATCTCTGCCTCCAACCAGCTCCAGGGAAATCTGCCAGCTACAGCCGTCCTGTGTGTCCTCCATCAAGGGAGCCTCAGGAAATGCTTAGAAGATAAAGAAGCTGTTTTCTTGCTACAAATTTGTTAAGACAAGGTAAAATCTTAGTTTTGTTGCTGTAAAATAGGAATTGCTAATCCTAGCGTTCCCAGGAGGTGCTGAAGTCCCCAGCACATCTAAGAGAGCAAATCTATCAGTGCTTTGCACAGTGCTTTGGGACCCTTAGATAGAAAGCCCTATTACAACTTCAAATGTTGGTATTCTGACTCTCTGCCAAATGCACAAAGCAGCAGCACTACAGAAAGATAGGAGAACACAGCTCTGTAACGTCGTTGATTGTAACCCATTATCTGAGTATCCCTGAGTGCACTGTGCTTCTGCAATCCACAGATTGAAGAAGAGTGCTAGATAATAAATGCTGCTGGAAGCCATTGAAAAATCAGCAGGTTGCTGTCACACAACTAACTATAAGTGAAAACAGATAATGCTACCAAGATAAAAACAGCACGAATGGAAGAAACAGTGTGTGGGAGAGACATCTGTATAGGTGATGGGGGAAGAAAATTAATCAGAAAACTTAAAAATGTGTATTTTTGCTAATTTCTCTCTAGCCTTTCAATCAGAGCAGCAGCATGCTGCAACAATGATTATAGATGATTGTAGTTCTGCAGATGCCATGTTGTTTCTGTTTTCGTAAACAATAAAACTGCCCAGACACTCAAGACTGATAAATCATAGTCTTCAGATCCATGCATGCATACACACATACATAAAAATACATCACCAGGTAGAGTAGGCTATGAATTCACAGCTACTCTCTGATTACTACCCAGGCGTATGCTCACCAGGAGAGTGATTAGCCACCACATGTTGACAGGGCAGGTAAAAACCTGCCTGGGGGCACATATCCACCAAGCAGCCAGAGTGCTACTCTGCGTTCATACCCTTTTCAATCCGTATGAACTAAAGTTTGCTCAATAGCACACTGTTAGAGTCCTCAGTGCATTTAGTACGTTAAACAAATCCACATCTCTTCCTGCCCATCCTTTTTGTTTGATCTTCTTGACATTTGTGACTTCTATTCCTCCAAGGAGTCAAAGTACTTAAGGTTCTTTTTAAATAAAGATCAGACATCTCTATGAGGGCAGCCCCTGGCCAAGCCACTGCAGAGAAGCTAAATGAATTGCTTTTGTAAGTACCCACTCTGGAAGAAACTGGAGGGATTCCCATGCTGGAACTCCTTGGTGGAGAAAAATGGGGAAGTAAATGCCTGAAATTTTAAGTGGCTGTAGAAGAAGTTACAAACTGTGAAAATAAACACTAACACATCCCCATTATTCCCTGAGTAGTTCTAAGAGAAATCAAAAGATTAAATAGGTGAGATACCAACAGTGGTGGGTAACTGGTTAAAACTGCCTTGGTAACTCAGGGCTTGATGGTGCAAAAAGACACGGAGTTTTAAGAGAGACCTTGGGAACTCCAGGGTAGAAGAACTGGTACAGCTGATGTCTGTGTTAGGAAAATTGGTAGAATCACTAATAAACGAATGAAAGGACAGGATTTCTCAATTCCTGGATAAATACAACCTGATTTGGAAGGGCCAGCATGGCTTCTGCAAAGGGACATATTCTCTTACAAACTTCTGAAGTGGCCAAACAAATGCTGTAATAACAGTTTTTGTTGTTTCTGCTTGACCTGTAAGTCAGTGTCTCGGACCACCTGGCTTGGCAACAGTAAGAGGTCATGAAGGTAATGAAGAAGCAGCAAAACAGGGGTGGACTGCAATTTTTTACTCAAAACATTATTTTATGGAAAATGTCAATTTGCCAAAGCCAATTGCAAATCAACAGAAGGTCTTTACAACAGGTTCTGAAGCTCCATAAGTTGAGTTTCTGGTCAACCCAAAATGCCTCACCATTTTATAAAAAATGCATGCTCATACCACCATTAGGCTATTGCTTAGTTCTAGTCTAAAATTAACATTAAAAAAAGAGAGGAAATGAGCATTTGTGAGCTTCAGATTTTATAAGATAACTATGTCCTCACCATCCCCTACTCCTGAGTCATTAAGCATTTTATTGCAATTTAAAGCAAAAGAGATCTCATTTCTCCTAACTGTCATCCTTCAGGATCAACTATTCAATCAATGCCTTGAAGTACGTGTACAAATCAGCTAAATAATCTTGTCCCCCATTACAGATATATTTGCTATTATATCGATCAGGTCTTACAGGGCCTATCAGCATTTTCCATGTAAATCTGGCCCACAAGCTGAAAAGTCAGCAATTTGGGGCAATAGATCCTCAAAGCAGCCTTACCTTTTTCAAACAGGAAACATTTGTCTCAATTATTTCCTCTTCTTCCTATTTTATCAGTTCACAGCTCCTTTATCCTACTGCCACAGCTCATTCATGCTAGAGAAGCTGCTGCCTATAGGGCAGTTGTCTGATGAGGCTGGAGTATATTTACCTTATGACTCTAATGAGTAAAAGACCTTAGAATGCATTCCTCATTCAGGGAAAAAATGCAGATGTTGCTCGCTTAAAACATTACATGAAGCTCCCCAAGGCAAAACATTCACAGTAACTTTTAAATCACCAAACAATGTAGGGTTAGAAACTCTTTCCTTGTTCTTACATAGTTGCACCTGTAGATTAACATTTGTTGATGCCAGTGTCAGGGTTAAGCATAAGGTTTTCTGGATATGTTATAGTATAAGGAAAAACATGAAGGGCCATCTGCCTTTCTGCTTTCTGGGGAGAGAGAGGAAAAAAAAAAAAGATCGTTTCATGCCAGCAGATGGCTACAACTCATTACTGTGTAAATGTACAGCATGGAAAGTGGAATGACAAATTAATTAGCATTCACCAGGAATTAATAACAGAGAATGATATGTGCTCATGCCATTTTATTTCATGTCACATTAATTGAGTACTAGATAACTGACAAAATACGTTAAACTAACCATAGCTTTTGCTAGCAGTAGCAGATAAGCCGAAAATTTCTCACACAGAGATTTTCTTTCCTTACGGACACTGTGACAGAGGAGGTAGCTATGCACACACACGCGCGCCTCTCCCCAGCATTGCTTGCTAGCTTACCGTACTGCTCATTTCACTGTAAATTCTTTTCACCCAAGGGTACGTTAGGCCTTAGCCGAATAAGTTTCTGTGGAAACCATGGCTCACCCCTATTTAACCAGCAGCTTGTCTCCCTGGTGCTGGGCTCCACAGAGGAGCCCTCTTTCTCCAGGGAGGCAGTCTGTGCAACGAGGGGGAGGCACGGTTCAGCTCCCTGTGAGGGAATCTCAGGGGGAAAACCCACATAAAATCTCTGCCAGACCTTTAACGAACAACTTTAAAAGACTTAGGTTGCTGGCAACAGTGACACAGACACTTTTAATGTGGGTCTTGAGGTTTCTACCGCTCTATCAACTCTACGAAAAGCTCGGCTTTTTTCCAAGTATGTTTAATAAGGACCTTGAAACCAAGATACTGCAAAATCCTCAGCTGTCCTGAAAAGCAGCTGAGGCACCATGGCTCAAGTCACTTTTATGGCACACAAGTAAGCACAAAGAAGCTAAAATGTCTTAAAAAGCACTCTGATTTGGAGTGCCCGCTATTTTTACTTTGCAGAGCCATGCCTCAAATCTGATACAGCTACACACCTGTGCACATTTAGCCACTGAATAAAATGCAGCTTTTGCATTAGTGCCACCCAATGTAGCTTGTTCACAGGGATTAAACTTAACCTGTGGCACTGAGCAGCCTTCCTCGCCAGCCGCGCTGCGGCTGCCCTAGCCAGGTGACCCTGCAGCCGCTCAGCCCCGTGCTGGATTAGCTGGGGCTGGGGTCAGGCTGCCTGAGGAGGATTGCAGGAGATGTCTGGGGCATATCCAGTTCAGCCTCTTGAGCTAGCAGGGCACTGGTGTAGATCTTGCCCCTGTAGCCTGCTCTCCATCTTCTTTTGCTGTGGGGAAGCACAAAGAGAAATTGTGCATTGCAGAACAGCTATGTGGTGACTCGAAACTGTCTGAGGTATGGTAGGGTAGCAGTGATGTGCAAAGTAATATCAAGAAGTATTAGCTAACCAAGAGGCAATAAATGGCATAACACATTTGAAATTGGGAAAGCTAAAAAAAATCAGCTTAGTTTTCACAATTGCTCTGATCACTTCTATGGACTTTTACATAGCAGTTTCAGGATCAGTTACAAATTGAGGCAGCAGAGGAACACTGAATCTGTCCCAGGTTCTAGAAACACATCTTGTTGCTTTGTTTGTTGCTAGGTGAAAAATGACCTGTCAGTGAGCAAATGCTAATACAGCAAACTGCCATCATAGCCGCCGGGGCTGTGGGTTGTGGGTAAGACAGAAAGATAGCACTGTGCTACTATGGCACAACTATTCCCAGTTCAACCTTGCTCTGCCTTTCTGGGATATCAGCCGAGCATGGTTTTTCACCACTGTTATGGTTTAACCCCAGCCAGCAACTAAAGCACCACACAGCCTCTCACTCAATCCCCCCACCCAGCAGGATGGGGGAGAGAATCAGAAAAAAAAGTACAACTTGTGGGTTGAGATAAAGACAGTTTAATAGGACAGAAAAGGAAGAAGAAAATAATAATAATAATAGAATAGAATTAGAATAGACAAAACAAGTGATGCACAATGCAATTGCTCACCACTCGCCGACTGACGCCCAGTCAGTTCCCCAGCAGCGATCCCCCCAGGCCAACTTCCCCCAGTTTATATACTGTGCATGATGTCACATGGTATGGAATACTCCTTTTGCCAGTTTGGGTCAGCTGTCCTGGCTGTGTCCCCCTGCAAGTTTCTTGTGCCCCTCCAGCCTTCTTGCTGGCTGGGCATGAGAGGCTGAAAAATCCTTGACTTAGTCTAAACACTACTTAGCAACAATCGAAAACATCAGTGTGTTATCAACATTCTTCTCACACTAAATCCAAAACACAACACTGTACCAGCTACTAGGAAGAAAATTAACTATATCCCGGCCAAAACCAGGACAACCACTTACTTATCTACACTGTCTAAATGTTACATTGATTTCCTCTTCACTAATCAAGGAGAAAAGCACACCAGGAGGCAGCTGTGAGCTCTGCAAGAGATGTGACGGAAAGAGATTGGGTTTGTTTTGCAGTGTTTATTCAAAAAGATAAAGATACCCTTCCATTTAATACACTGCTGCTTGAAGTCTCATGCAGAGAGCATTCATCTTATGGCTTCTAAAGATCTATTAGCTTCTAATAGAAATGGGATTCAGCGGTAGGGAAGGACACTCTAGGACTGGGTTATGCCAGGTACATATGAAATAATCCCTGCGCTGGAATTGATGAAGAGCAGCTGTTCACAGACCAGTCATTGGGAACCACTTGTATTAGGTACAGGTGAACTGTGTGCAACTCTAACAAGAAACTACACGCACGCATTAAAACAAGTATTAGAAATTAACCTATTTCCAAAATTTTTAGCAAAATTGCTTGATGGAAAAGCATACATTTTTATTACCTTAATAAAATGTCCAACATAATAAACTTGTATTTAACAGGAATACAAATAAGAACTCTTAAAGAAACATTTACTGACTCTCCGTAGGGTCAAATTTCCAGTCAAGTACAAGCATGACTTTGAATAAAATTCCCTATTGGTTAAATAGGAAAGGCAGCAGCCAGAAATAAATTTTTCCCCACAAGCAGCAAAAGTAGCAAAGCCTAGTTTTCTATGAGCTTGTACCCTTTGCTACTATACCCCTTGTCATTGTAATAACTCCACTATTGGACCCATGCTCCTTGTGATACCATTACGGGGTGAGTGGCTACACATGCTGGCATTGTGTGGCTGACAAGTACGGAGGCAGTGCTTGGTGTCCTGCTCCCAAACTGAACCTGTGGGAGTTGAGCTCTGCTCTCCTTACCCTCCATTTAGGCCCTAACTGCAGTTTTTCTTCTACTGAGCCACTAATTTGCACAGTACTGGTTAGTAACTTGCTTTGAGTTTTCTATGCCTCTTAACATTTTTTTGAAGTTGGCTGAGAGTTATTAGGGAGGACAAACATTGTGACTCCATAAACTTATTTTCTTGGGGAAAAAATAAAAAAAAATAGGATTGCAATCAACACATCTGAAGCCATGAATACAGACAATGGATGCTATCAGCTCCTTCCACCATGGAAAATGCTGCGGTCAAAGGACCAGGGACAATGAGATTTTTTTTTTTTTTTTAATTCTTTTAAACTTACAATGGAAGCAAGAGAGAGATTCACAGCAGCCCATATAAAGATGGTTTAAATAATAATGTACAGGAAGTATTACTGCTCAATAAAAATCTTGGTTTGTACTCGAAAATAAGGCTTATCCACTGGTACCACTGCCAGATGCTTCTGCACAGGTAGATTGATATTCAGCTGTACAGGTGATTTAAATAACCTGTACTAAACAGAAATACTTTGAAAATGAAGAAGCCTGGAAGAGGGCTAGAAGTTGGCCAAGCAAGTTTTTATTTCACTTATGCTAATTTTTCATAAATCTTAAGCATAATATCAAGGAGACTAGAAACCCATTATTTTCATGCCAATGCTCAAATGATCTGGCCTAGTTATAGTAAGAAAAATAAATGCAAGGCAGGAAGAATGCAAAGATTCTTCATACAGATAGACAATTGGAATATAAATAGGCTACTTAGCATGGTTTATGCAAACTAGCTGTTACTTTGTTAATGAGATTACAAGTTGGTTTGATTAAGGCAACCACAGCTTCAATACACTTAGATGTCCTAAGGCACTTGAATTAGTAACACACAATGTGCTCATTAAAAAGTAATCACTTTTCTATATCAACAAAGCACACAAGTAACGCATTAGGAATTGCTGCAGGGATCTTAAAAGTCATATCCACAGGGGAGTTGCCGCAGTGCTTCTGGTGAGGCACCAGCAAGGCATTTGGCAGCAGAGCCACCTCCATCTGCTGCCTCACTTTGGGGAAGGGGCTCCTTCCTAAACGGCCGCTCATCACCACCTCTGCACGACTTACAGGCTGTGCCAGCACCCCCATGTGGGTGCCCACTCAATAAACTCGATCAGAAGATGGATCCAGTTTAAAAATAATCTACTTAATACCTTTCCCTCAAAGCCCAGAAACAGCTTATGCAGCTTTTCGGCTGGATCAATAACTTGAACCAATTTACCATGTGAAGATGCAAATGCTTGTACTAGAACAGCAACAAAGTAGAAAATAGGCAAAGTAGGGGAGGAAAAAAACAAAGTAGAAATTGATATAAAATCACCACTCCTAAAAAGTGCAGATGATCAAAGGTTTGATGCTAAGTAGTAAGGTGAACACAGCAGTTTGTCTGTGTGATCTGGATCATTTGTGAGAGGCCAGATTTATTACAAGAAAAAGCATTGCAGTATTTCCAAAGCAAAGTTTTACATCTAGAAAAAAGCTTAACAGGTCATCCATAAATACCGTCCTGGGGAACCACAATCCTGAAGAGAACTGAGACCCAGAGCAGGCGTGCAATGCAGCAAGTGCCTCCGAAGGCTCTAGCAATCATGGCTAATAAGCCCTTCTGACAAGTGAACAGCAGAGTAGCAAGTGGGAATAAAGACACAATTTTACCTTTAGGAGGGTCACAAGTGACACTCTTATCAGACTGCAGCCTTCGGTATGCCAACATTTCAAAAGGGATCTTTAAAAATTAGAGAACACACAGAAAACCTGCAAGGATATTTCAAGGATGGGCAAAAAAAAAATAAATCCTACTCTAAGGAATTGAAGACCAGTGTGTGTAGTTTAACAGCAAAGAGATTGAGAAGTGACATTGCAAGGCATAAGTACTTTCACAGGGAAAAAATACCAGGTCCCCAAAGTCTCCCTGACCTACTGAGGAAGGGGCAAACAGAACGAGCGGCTGGAAGCAGAAGCGTGGCAAGCTCTAAACCAGACACGAGGCAAGCGTTTTACATCATGAACAAGCCATGGAAAGGGACAGATGATTCTCATCTCCTCATGTTTTTAAACCAAAGCTAAATGCTTTTTGGGAAAACAAGCCTTAAACAACCAATTTATTGGATTCTATGAAGGACATGGAAGGAAATAAAGTTGCCTGTAATAATAAAGATATCAAACTGCCTGATCTAATAGCCTTTATTGAATTTAGATTGAACAGGAGAATAAAGGATTTTGGTGTTCTAGCAGAACAGTCAGGAGAAAGATAAGATCTAAATGCTCATTTAGCATTTAAATTTAATAAAATTAATCCACTTTTCAGGAAGCCTTTTAGCTTGATATTCCAGGAAAATAAAGCCCTTTTTCCATGCAAAATGTGTCTCCTGAGCACTGGACCCAGCTTACCAACACCCCTCCTGGTCCCGGGGACACCTGTGACAATATCCAGCCCTGTGGAGCCAGTTTTGACCCTGGCTCAGGGAGAAGCAGGAGTCTGTGCCCAATCTCTGGTCTGTGCTAAAAGGTTCTGTCCTTACTGAGCCCGGACCAAACTGCCACCTCCCCTCTCTACCATAATTACAGTGATAGTGATTTTTGTAAAAGAGTTTTAGTGTTGCAGCAACCTTTTCAGTGCTTTCCCTGAGAAAGACCAACCTCAGCTCTACCAGTTCGGCTGCGGTGCATGTTGGCGATTTGCCTTTACGAAATGTGTGCATCTTGGTTCCTGCCCAAAAGGTTCTCAAACACCTGCAATAACTAGTGGGTTTTTTGTTTATTGTGGTTGAGTCTTCACAGGCAGATCTTACTCCTTCCCCTCAGCTCCAATAGGTATATTTTTGCCTTTTTACATTCCCTTGTAAAGACATCTAGAAATTTTAAGAGAAAGTTTTCCTTTGGAAACTGTGATTGAATCAAAATATTCAACAAGAATGTGTTGCTTAACACACACACACACACACACCAAAGCTGAGAAGTTAAAGCAATTCCTTCCAACAAGGCAGGCGTGATGTTCACCATTTCTAATGTTAGTTGTCAGATTTTGGAAATAGAATTTATTTACAGTTATTTGAATGAATTCATTTGTGTTCATGTTTTATGTAAATAATCAAAATGACACAGCTGAAATAAGAGTTTTAGTGGCTCTAAAATTAATGTTCCTTAAATTCCATTTCACAGGAAATTAAGTTTCTGATTCAAGCCAAAAGGAAAATTTTGAAATGCCTGATTTTCCCATAAGCCAGAAAGTGAGCTTTGGGCAGGTCTGCCCTGTACCGCAGGGCTGGCAGCGCCAGGGGGGTGACGAGCAGTCGGTTGCTTCTTTCCAACTGGTGAGATGTCGGTGACATTTTCGCAAAGCTCGTGATTCTATCTATTTTCCCAAATACACCCAATCTTCACAGAACATGCAGGAAAGCGTATGCTCCTGCATTACTAATCCACGCCTGTCCCACATTTCCCGTGACCACACAGCAGAGACACGCAAGGCGTTGCCACTGCAGACCGGGGCTCGCCGGGGCGCAGGAGCCCTGCTCTGCCAATGCCGCTGCCTGTGCGGCAGCGGAGCTCCCCTTGGCTTTATGCACACCCACAGCCATGCCAGCCAGCTCAGGTGGAAAATGAACTGCCTTCATGGTAAAAATATATTTAACCTTGCACTTGTCCTGCTTCAGTATGGAAACTTGCTTTACACATTTGCCGCACTGAACAGCCAAGTTTTGTTCCTCGCACAACTGCTGTGATCAAAGCTGACACCTGCCATTTCACAAGGCGGTTGTACAAATGCAGAGGGCTGAGAATTTTCTTATTCTTCCTGGGCAGAAACTAACCACTTCCAAGCTATCTGCTCTGCATCCATCAGCTATCTGGCCCCACAACAGTCAGGTGTGACAAGCAAGGCAGCTACATACTTCATCTTCTCCCCTGACATTTGACAGAAAGAACTAATATTTCAGGCGCACGAGGAAAACCAATTAAAAAATCCAAGTGACTGTTTTTCCCTAGTATGCAGGCATTTAGTTCCCATTAACGTCACTGTGAGCCATGCACATGTATCAAAGAGAAATACTCCCCTGGTTCATTTTGTAATGTCACAGCACTTGGAACTCTGTCACAGATTTTACTCTCACAGACTAAGCTCTCCAGTTGCTCAAGGGTTTTTTTTGTTGTTTTTTTTTTAAGAACACCAGTTAGGAAGGAATTTTTAAAATGATCCAGAAGAGGGTTCATCAAAATATTGCAACTGTTTTGCAGACCTGAACACTAACATTCACAATAACCTAAAAAAAGGCTGAATTAACTTTTCATGTGCAAAAAAAAAAAGTTTAAGGACTCTATTGATTACAGCTGACAGGTATTCAAGGAAGGAATTATCTGGCAACAGATGGGCCTATAATAATATTAATATCCTTACCACCTGGCTTTTAATCCATGCTTTTCATCAGTAGATCATAAAGCACTTTACAAATGAGGTCAAACATCTAGTGGGAAAAGGCAGAATAAGATGTAATGGTTAGAAGCCAAAGCCAAAGCCAAACAAACGTAAGCAAGAAATAACGCACACTCCCTTTGTTCTTTTATCAATTGCAACAGCAGGTGATTAACAAAGACAGGGATTTGCCTGCAAACATGATATTCTCCATCACTTCTTGCCACAAAGGGAGGATCTCAAATACGTTACAAAAAAATTACAAAACTTAAAATAATTATTAGATGAGGTTGTTTGCCTTTTGAATACAGTAGGTGAAGAAAACAAAGTGAACACAGAAATACCTCTTTTCACCGAAAATCTACACATCTACTCTGTTTCCCATTGGCTTCAGCCTGCCCACCTACCCAATTAGTCAAGCAAATTTTGTACATCCTTTCTGGATGCCTGGAGAGAACTACTCTCAAAACGGTTGTTTTCACCTTGAGCTCATGGTCCAGTTTCAGATTTGGTAGGTATTAAACAAATAAAATCCTTACCATCTATCAAATGCATGTGAAATGAGCCAGATTTTTTGTCCATGTCATAACAAGCTGCTGATGCCACAAACCCACAATCCTTAAAGTAACCTGATGCCTTCATTAGGCATTAGATTTAATAAGCCAAAGACTGAATATTCAGGTAGACTAACCTGATCTCCAACAACCTGAAGCATATCTCTGCTGGAATTCAAGCACACGGGCAGGTCAAATAGGAAGGTTCTGCATAGCCCCCAAGTGAAGTCAATTCAACATGTGTGCAATAGCACTTTCAAGCTGTCAGGTCTACTGACCAGATGTTTTTAGAAACCTGAAGGTGTAGGAAACAGCTATAAAATGACTAATCATCTTTTTAAACCAATCAATGCATCCTAGACACAATTCTGCCGTAGGCTGGTACCCGGATGGGAATAACTGATCACACTGAACGGCTCAAACCCAGTTACTTTGAATGTTTAAAAGGTTCTTGAATTCTTTGGCATGACTGGCCCCCCAAAATCACATATTTTCAACTTTGCTAAAAAAGAAACCTTCCCGAGTTTCACAGTTCTGCAGCTGCTTTTTGGAAAAAATGCTGTTGGTACAGCATCCACTTGGTCACTTGCTGCTTGCCTCAACGGTCTGGTCTGAAAACTCTTCAGAGCGGAGACCACATGTATGCCTGTGTGGTATGTGTAAAAAGGTCTTCACCCTGAGTGAGTTTTTGAGACCTATTGTAAAATGAATAATATATCTAGAAAGAGGGTGCTTATTATTCAGAGGCCTGTACAACATTAGCAGATAACAGAACCCATATTGCTCAAAAGGCAGCAGCCTTACATATTGAGCCCTGCCCAGCCCAACATATCCAAAGGTTTCAAAGCCCTGCATTACTTCAATATGCACTTTTAAACTTCGTGGTTGAGTAATTTTGCAGGTGAACTCCAGTTCTACTGGAAATCACAGGCCTACACAAACAAACCAAAGTCCAAAAAGAGATAATAGCCTGAGCAAAGGGCAGAACGTGGATGCAGGGACAAAAGGAAGAAAGCAGGATAAATAAGGTCCACACTTGGAGATCTGAAGGATCTTGCTCAGTGAGGTTGCTGCAGAGGAAAATGAGCATGAGTTACCTATTTTCGGTGTTTGTGGAGGAGCTGCCTGGCTACGTTCTCTTTGCTGGCATCTTTATGCCTGTGACTTTACTCCTGCTGCTGCTAATTGCCTACTTCAGGATCAAAATATTAGAAGGTGAGTCAGGACTCGGGGGCAATGTGTAGGCAGGCAGACAAAACTTCTCATTCAATGAGGTACTATTAGGCTTGTACCATTAACTAAACTGAAGAGAACTATGATCATAAACAATTTTATGAAGTTGTACTGCATTTTAGACCATTTTCTATTTGAAAAATGTTACAGGAATTTGTTTAGAACTTAGATTGAACCCTCACTTAAAACTGCATAATTTTACATACCATACTATAGAAGGTTTTACTATACTACACTATAGAAGGGGCAACCAAAATGGAGAAAAAGAATAGAGTAGTTAAAGTACAGATCATTTTCCTCTGTGCTTTCACCATGCAAGTCTTCAGTGAGACAAGTAACAGCAGTTACGCCCTATAAGTAGTTGGTTATTGAGTACATATCTGTGTTCTTTCAAAGTTAAGTATTTGCTTTTACTTTGTACCTAAATGCACATTTGCCATGTTGCCTTTTCTATTTTAAAATCAGCTTATACTCCAAAAATCTAACTTCAGAGTAAAACCAAAAGAAGAAACACCCCCACCCAATTAAATGCACGGTGAGTGAACACACTGGGGTACTGCAAACCGAGGCTGCTCGCACAGCCTGACTGGTCCTGCATGGAAAAGATCCTGGTCTATAACTGTAGCAGGCAGGGAGTTTCTTTTAGAAGGGAAACCTCTGTACATGAGACCATTCAGTTTGAATGGGATGATCTTCATGCCTTCCAGGTTTGGGTCCCAGCTGCAGTAGCAGATTCACACATGCTCTGCTCTCATTTTAGGCTTCCAGCTGCCAAGGGCAGCCCTGCGCACGCCTAGATTGGAGTCCTCATCCTTTCTTTCCTTCAGTCCTTCCTTCCAAAACACGTTCTTGCAGACACTGGGCTAAGCTTGTTCCTCAAATCAGCTGCCTTTTGAACCTTTTCTCTGTAGGGAGTGTCAGGGGAACAAAAATGACACCCCAGATTTCCTCTGTAAACTTCAGATGCTTCTTGGTACAGCTTGGTGAGACCCTGTCTGGGACAACGGTCCACAATGCAGGCACTACAGTTGTCAGCTCTAGCAGCTCACCCACTGTCTCAAAAGCAAAGGCTTGGCTAGGGCAGGCAGGACAATCCTGACCACAGGGCTCTGCAGATAAGCTGAGACACTCACCTCGAGCTGGCCCAAGGTGCATCAGCCCAACAGGAGAAGGCTAGATTCACCCACCAGCGCAAGCCTAGGGAATAACCCTCACCTAGAAGCCAGATCAAGCACCGTAATTTGTACATTCATTAAGTTTGCTCTCTGCTGCAGTCTTCTGAGACCCTAAAAATTAGGCAATTTAACACAGTTCTAAAAATAAGAAAGGCCACACATACCCAGAAATGTAAAGTGAATTCAATTCCTAATTTTTATAACATTTCCAGGCATTTAGACCCGAGGCTTTAACAGAGAGGAAGGGTGTTAGTTTGCATACACCTTCAGGCTGCTAAAACGCAAACATTTCCTGATCAAGATGTGCTTTCAGCTGCTGAATTTATCAACTAAGGAAGCCTGTTCCACATGCCTAACCCAGCTCTGCCTTCAGTTATAAATTAGCCTTAGAGCAAGGTGCTGACAGTTTTTCACACACTAATAAACAACAACCAAAAATTAGTATGGTGCCAAAACATTGTACAATTCAATATCTATGAGGGAACAGGAAGGCTAAGTTTTGAGAGCTCTTTTCTTGAAAAAGGTTGAAATGGAAGCTGATGAAATTATTGCATTAGACTTTGGATAAGAGCAGGGATTCTCCCTTTCAGCAAATAATCATCTGTGTCCATCTGTGCTAGTTAGATACTACTGAACTCATTCTTACCACGTGATGCTCTTGCTTTTCTATTCCAGCTAGGATCAAGCAAAACAGGAAAAGCAGGTGGGTTACAGATCCCATCAGTTCAGGTATTTTGCTGAGGCTCAGACAATACTTTCATTAAGCCAAAGGAGCCCATCTGAAAAAAACCCACAAGTGTTTGCACTCATGCTACATGATCAACTGCTGAAACAAACTGGCCTTCCCTCTTTCACAGTTCCCATATCCTCCTGAGCTGCACTTTCTGCAGGTCTGTAAATAATCTGCAGAACCAGATGTTAAATCCTGCTTCCCTTAAAGCACAGAATTTTTAGCTTTGGATCGGTAGTGAGTTTAAGTAATGATTTCCTAAATTTTCTGAGATTAGCAATCAATGCTTTAAGAGAGAGAGATGAATGAAGTAGTTGGCAGACTAATTTGCCAAAGGAATATTGCTGCTGTGCTTCTCTCTCTCATAACTGAGAAGGATGCTTGAAGGGAATCATCTGGCTGTTCAGTGCCTCGGGGAAGGAGGTTCTTGGTTTGCAGATCACAGGTGTTTGGGCTGGGACTCTCAAGAAAATGTGAGATGAATTCCTGTCTATTTAATACTTTGGGCATTGTAGTCCCAGCTCGACCTCTAAGCCCTTGTTTTGCTTGATCTGAGACTGCCAGACTCCAGCCTACCACTTAGGCCTCCAGCCAACTCGCACAAATCATCCTGAGCAGCTCTCCCCGTACAGGCAAGCAGAGCCAGCTTCAGCTTAAGACTGTCAGGTGAGTGAGATGACTAACCACAGAACCACAGATAAGCCTGAGAACAGACTCCTTTAAATGCCAACCCTCCCTCTCCGACAAAACCTCAGAAATTCAGCAGGCTTTAGGTGCCTATTTCCTTAGATCTCTTTAAAAACAAATAAATAAATCAAATTTGCATGACTAAAAGCAAGGCTGTCCTGTTTCATTGTCAAGTAAGTATTTCATTTTTCTCTGTGCAGCAAGTGAGAGGCTCCATGCAAATATATCAAAACCCACCTTAGTATCATCCCTTCAGGATTCCTTAAAAATAAAACCAACAAACAAAACGGCACACATCTCTCCTGAACAAGTAGCAATGACAAGGGAAGCTAGTATCCCATGATAAAGTGTTTTATGTTAATTGGGTTTTTTAAAAATTTTATTCTTTTCTTTTCTCTTTTTCTCCAGCCCTCTCCAAATAATTCTCCAAGCCTCTGATAACACTGTCCTGTTCTGAAGGTGTCAGGTTATGGGGGCGGAGATCATTTTTCTGTTCTGTTTGTACCACAGGCAGCATCAGGAGGATCAGGCCAATTTGAGGCTCTCATGGTACTACCACTGTAAAGCAGAATGTGAATTGCCAGTACAAGCCAACTGCTCTCTTTGTTTCTGTTTAAGGATTTTATTCTGATTGAAAGCTGGTGGAGGCAAATCAGAATAAAGTATTTCTGTTGATGTCAATAGAGTTTGTGTCAGTGTTTCACTGGGCATAGGCATACTCCCAATCTCACACTCTGAAAACTTTCTTCTAGGAGCATGGGCAAACTGATAGTAACGTGCTACTTGGGCACCTTCAATTTAATAAGATTAGTTCTTACGAATATATGCCAGCTCCCATCACATGTTTATAAAAATCCACCATTGGAAATGAGTACATTCTTATGGATTTTTGTGTTGTTTGGTTTATTTTTCAGTTAATGAGGAACTGGCCATGGCACAAGACCCCGGAAAGATCCTCCTGAACTACCATGGCCAGTGGCAGAAACCCAGGAGATCTGGACAAAAAGTGAACAAATGCAAGAACAGAAGGACATTTAAGGGAGTCTCATGTCTCAGGAAGCAAGCTTAAACCCAGTACTCAGCTCTGCAGGTTTAAAAATAACCAGCTGTAGATAAATACCACAGAGGAAAACAAAACAGAGGGGAGAAATTAGTGCTGTGCCATACAACAGCTTCTGCCATTCAAAAAGGTCTTGTAACAGTTTTGCTTTCTTACATGAGGCCAAGCAAGCAGTACTTCATGCAACTCATCGGACACCAGAGACCTCCTGGAGCGTACTGTATCAGTTCCCTTACATGACACAGGATTTGGAGGGGGGAAAGCACCTTGCTCATTAGCCCTTCCCTAGCATACTGAGAAGAAAGCTATATAACAAGCTCCTGAGAGAGCTGAGCTGGCATATACAAGGAAGGCAGCCTTATTAAATTGAAGGTGCATAAATAGCAAGTTCATATCAAGCACTGACATCTAGGAGATTGAGAAGGGTGATGAAGGGGAACTCGCTTTTTTTTATTAGCTTGTACACTTTGGGAAAAATTGCAGGTTTTGTAAAGTATGCTTTCCATAAAATTTGGAAGCAAAATGTAACAGTGATGGGAAACAAAAGGACTTCTCTCTCCTGACTGCCCATGCCAAATTTTGAAACCATGAAAAGATTAATTAAGTCAGTATTCTGTAAACCAGTTATTATTCTAGTTTAAGGACAAATGGATGATTTTTCAAATTAAAAAAACCTGTTAATATAGAGTTTTCTTTTTTTGCGTGTCATTTGTCACACATAAAAAAATCTCCCCCTCCCCCTCCCCCCCCCCCCCCCCCTTAGCTGTAGATGTAGAATTTTTAGTGCATCTCAGATTGCCTGTGGCAGATGGCCCAGGAAAACGCAACTCAAACTGTTTGCAAGTACTATTGCCTTTCGGATTCTCTGTTTCTGACTCTCAAGTTTAAATCCAAACTGATGAAGAATGAGAAGTGACTACCATTACTGTCCCTGATATTTACTGTCCCTATCTGCTAGCAATTGCTGTCTGCAATTACCTTTCATTACAGCCGTTTGTCACTACCCACCCTGCAATAACAGAGTGGATAATGCCTTGTCTGAGATTATGTGTGCACAATTTCAGTTCTCACAGACTTCTAAGAACTCCTTTGAATCATTTTATCAAAACACTAATGAGGCCATGACCAGAGATTTAAGAAACACTGTAATTTATCAAAGTGTATGAGAAGAAAACAGGAGTCAAACAGCAAGTACCTTTACTATACGTAACAGTCCTCTATCACATTTTAATACTATCCTATTTTTAAAAATATGTAATTCATCACACTGGTTTAAATCTATGCAAATAACATAGAATACATTGCATTGAACAGGTGAAGAGCCAACTGTTTATTACTTGGAAAGAGCTACCTGTACACCTGTACAGTAAAAGTAAATGTTAGGACGCTTAAACGCAAGTACCTTTAATTAGACCTAGTAGTCTCTATTTGGGTTCCCAAAAGAATTACCTAAATGTGAAAGTGCAAAGTACTTTGTAGTTCCATTTGAAATCAGCAGAAGATGCTGGGTGGAAAAAGCCAGGCATTTATTCAGAAGTCACAGCATTAACATGAACAGCAAAAGCTAAATGCAAGATAAGACATATGAACTTTGACTTCAAAGGAAGCGACCCTGTAAGAGAACCACAGCAAAACCTGGAAGAGCGAAGATAGTAAACCCAAGTTTATCTCAGTCAGCTGGCAGAGGAATCTGCAGTTTAATTGCAGGGTTCCCCATCTCCAGCTGGCAGTTCACTCCAGATGCCCATTAACAGGTCCTCTGTGTGTTTCAAGATACCCCACCTGCAATTATGCCAGAACTGCTTTCCCAGTATTTTTCAATCCAAAGGCTGAAGACACTTCTCTTCTGATTTTACTCTTTGTCTAAACTTATTCTTCCCAGTAAGAGAAAATGTCCCTGCATATATGTTTTCATGCCACTGGGGTGAAACACATCACAGTATCTTACATAACTCCTTCAAAAAGGAAAAATATATATTTAAGTAACACCATAGAAGTAAGTCTTTGTCTAGATAAATTGTAAAAGCATTCTCTAAATATATATGAAAACAGTGATTGCAAGGAAATAATTTGTCTTCAATTATTGCTATCACTGAGGAGTTCTCCGTCTATCACTAGCAATAACATCAGGCTAGGATTTCACTCCACCGACAACCAGTAAGCATGTTTAAAACCTTCCTGCCTATCTGTGATTGCCTTCTCTTCGCTTCCCAGAACAGAATTTGAAGTCCCAACATTTAAGTAAGAAAGGTACAGAGAAAGGTGTTAAGAATGATGAAGAATTGTGGAATAGCTATTTGGCTGATGAGAGAATGACTGTTAGGTGTCTATTATAGTATCAGCAGTGGTGCTATCAAACAAAGTTAGCAGAGGCCTGTTCAAAAGAAATGAAAGGTGTTTTCTTCCGTAAGACACATGGAATGGTGAAAATGCCTGCCAGAGGAATTTTTTAAAAAGCAACTAGCCAAAAATCCAGAGGCAGATAAATATGAAAGACTGATAGACCAGTAAGTCTTTGAAAATTGCTGAAAGCCGGAAGAATATTTGGGAAAGTACTGCTTTCTAGTACAGTACTTACTCTTACACGCACCCCTAGGCAAATACCAGTAGCCTCAGAGATGGGAATCTGGGAGTGTTAGTCATTTAGCCTGGCCCAGTACAGCCATTCATATATACTTACCTCCAAAAACTCTTGTAGGATTTGCTTCATGCCAAACAGAATAGTTTAAACCCCAGCATTTCTCATGCTTTTAAGTTGTACTAATATTACTAATCCAAGCATCTTTTACCGAGTGTAGTATAAAAACGCCAAACAACTGAGCAGCCTGAAAATCAAAACAGTTTCAAATCTGCCAGAGGTGTAGTCAGGTTGAGTGCAGGACATTGGCTGCTCCCAGAAGCCTAGTTCCACAGTTAATGTGCCTAAAAGCTGAGAAGCTCCCACTGCATCCCTGCCAAGGGTACAGTTAGCTGTCATTCTGATCGCTACCAAATCTTACAAACTCTGACCTCTGTCATAGTATTTGTGGTGGTGTATTTCCTTCCCCCTCTCCAGGCTGATTTACGAACTCGGGAAGTCTTGCTAGGCTGTGCCAGGAACTCGTACACAGCTAAGACAGGGAGATACGCTATGCGTCTCAGGGACTCCTGCTGCCCAGCAAGAGTGGGGGCACGGGAGCAGAGATAGCCAGTTCTCTAACAACCTTGAGACATTTCAGTCCTCCCCTGCCAATCCTGGAGCATCCTGTATCTATATTTTGAGTTATTCTCAGCCAGCCTCAGAGCTTTCATTACCTGCATGTGAAATGGTACCAGCACAGTACTGAGTGAGGCCCTTTGAGCTCTCCTGGACCGAAGCGGGCTGTGGCCAGTATCTCCCTCCAAGCAGGACACAACCTGGGCTGATACTTTCAAATTCATACTATCATAAACTTTATTAAACTGTGAATGAATTTTAGGCTGCTGTTATACTCATAATCCCTTTAGATACAAACTGTTGACCGAGTCTGGGACTAGGAGTCGATCCAGACACACCTAGACTCCAACAGCAGTTTAGAAAGCAAGGGGGTCTTCTCTGAACCTCGTGACTCAATGGGAGGGTCTCCCCTACTTTTCCACATTCCCTATCTTTGCACAAATCACAAGAACTTAATTCGAACTTGATTTTTGTTTGTAATATTCCTCTTTTTAACTTATTACATTTTCAGTCTCTATACACATAAGTTTAGTCTGATTCTAACTTAATTTTCCTGAGTGCACTTCATCCATGTACTAAGTAATAGAGTGAACCTCGCCATTGAATTCTGTGAAGCCGCAGTTTTATATAAACTTCTATTAAATCATTTTTCTATTGCTAATACAATTGGAGATGATTCTTCAAGCTATCTGAACCCCTCTTCTCTCCCTCATCCCCCCTCCCCATGACAGTATTTAATTTATTTTATTCCATCTGTTTGATTTCTTCTGTGGCCAAACTACAAGTTGCCATTCAGCTTGAGCTGTCAAATAGAAGAATACTTCAAGAAACACTTTGTATTGTAGTTGCTAATCACTTTGAGCAATAAATTTTTTTTTTTTTTTTAAACAGTCTGCCACCAGAGTTGCTTGCTCATCCTTTATGAAACCTTAATCTAGGAAACAATCTGTAGAACAATTCCAACATTTATTATGAACCCTTAGGTGATAATGATTAAAAAGAAAGACGTATTAAGTATTTTTGTGTAGGGCCTACATGAATTACTTTTCCAAGTATTTGAGCAGAATTAATTACTGAACTATCTTCTCATTAAATGGGCCTGTAATTGTATTTGAAATTGCCTATTTATTATAAAGCCAGCTTGTGAAGTGCCTTGAGAACAATTTCTTTTTTTGCATGTTGCAGTTCTTTCTATAGATATATTGTATAAAAAAAAGTAGCAATGGAAACTCATCAGTATTGCAAAATATTCCAGAACATTTGAATAATTACATACAGCCAGAATCTGTAAAACGTGACTATTTTTAGGACCGATCACACTTGGGGCTTATATTTTTCTAAATAACAATGGTTGTTTAATTAGTACATGTTTAATCAATGGAAGTAACAGCTGTACACAAGCTATGGTGATCTGAAAGCACTATTAATTTTTCCCTGAAAAAAGGTTCCGATTAGTATTTGAAGAAATACAGCTCTCAGTGAAAGTAATATTGTTTTCAAGAATATTATATTTGTGGTTTTAAGGATTAAATACAATGACAATAAAAAACAATATTGATCTAGTGTCTAACAAATCAGAAAGATCCAAATCAATAAGGAATTGAAGCAATATGCTTTCTTCCCACCAAACGAGTTCTGCAACCAATACTACACCATATCAAAAATACCTGAAAGATTTTATAGAGCTTTTTCTTACATACTTTTGTATGAAAAATCCATTAAGACACCCCCCTAAATGCATGTATCTCCATTTTGACCTTCCCTTACATATCCCAAACTTGCTACTTGCTTGACAGCCTCCCTAGTCATGCACAGTGTTGTGGCAGCATTCTTATGTTACTAGGCTGGGTGGGGTTCTCCTCTCCTTTTTGAAAGGCTGAACTTCTCTGTTTCTGAAGAAAAGCAGGTAACATTGTTATCTGCTATTTTTCTGGGTAATGTGGGATGTAATTTAGAATGCCTATATGCATATAGAAATCAACATCTTGGTTACTGTTGTCTTATGTTATCCAAATTATACAAAGACAAAACTAATAGGAATTTCTGTTAAGCAAGCATGCTGACAGATGGCAGCAATCTAAACTGAGAATAGCACCAAAAATACATTGCTCAGAAGTGAAAAAGAACGCAGTGAGAAGTCTTATGATTTGTTTTGTTACTTGAAGATCATAGTACATCCTAACTCAATGAACTCAGTATAACCACTTGCAGATCGAGGGGCATTTTAACTTGCATTGTGCTGTCCAAATCTTGCCTGTTCTGGCACCTGAACATTTCTTCTCCGAACCACAGAAACCAGGATGCTTGTTGCAACAAGTCTAAAAACCACTGGTACTTTAGTATCAGTTTTAGGAGCCAGACAATTGTGCCACCCTTCTGGTAACCCTGGAGACTACTTGTACTAATCACTGCTTTTCAAGGTTCTGTGGCAGCTATAATTGAAGTTCTCATAACTGACTCTCTCGCCTTAAATATCTTCCAAGTTTATGTCTGAGTGCCAAAAGTCATACAGAGAATGAACAACTTTATTTTATAACAGAATTACAGAAAGAAAAATATCACTTAATACAACTTCAAGCTGCTATAAATCTAATTTGGCATTTTAACTATACACAGACTCAACAGCAACCCCCCCCCCCCCCCCCAAACAAACAACTCCCCTGCAAGAACAAAATAAAAATAAAATCCAAAATAATTAACAGGTTTTCTCAATGGCAGTCTCAAATGATGGTACTGTCTTACTACCTTATGAATGGAGTCCATCTTACACTTTTACTCAGTATCCCAAAAACCTGCATCAACCATTAGACGAAGCATGTGAAACGTATACCTTCTCAATAACAGAAATGTCAGTTCTAACATGGAGACAGTGAGGTTTAATAGAAAGCGAGCGTTCTACACGTATTCAAATAATGGAAATGTTGAAATTTGGACACAGTAAGAAAAAAAGCACTAAGGTTTTAAGCTGCCTAGATCATCTTTTGTTGGAAGAAGAGAAAGCTATTTTGTTCTTCCTTCTTTCCTTATCTGGAATGGTGCAGACAGCAAAACATCTGCAAAAATTTGAGCATTGGCACAAAAGTGCAAAAACGACACAGTGCTCAGTCAGAAGAAATGTGTCTGCAACTCCTTCTCCTCTATAGACTGCCACACCATCTCTGCTCCACAGAGAGAAGAACCTTAGAACAGAAAGAGTTACAGAGATATCAGTATAAAATTTATGCAAAGAAATATATTTTTTCAAATTTTAGGAAATGGTGTATTTTTATAAAAATCTTTGTTATGTGATACCATATATTTACCTGAATAATCTGAAAAAAAAAATAATAAATCTGTAAATTACTCCAGTAAGAGATTTCACTTGAAATATTTGGAAAAAACTGTATCTAAATTAGTAAAGATCCCCCTTCCTGCACAATTACCACCTGCTCCAGTGAACAATGCTTTCCAGACTTCTTTTTTGTTCACTTTCATATGATTAAGAATCAGCTTCAAAAATACAAGTATTTGTGCAAAAGAAGATCATATCCTCTAAAACTTCATTTAAAAAAAATTAAAAATCTAAGAATGTTAAGAAGTGGTTATAAAAAATAAACAAGAAAGATTGTAAGGGAATATAGACCAAAGATGTTAAAATGGAGTTTGGTATTGGCATTTAAGTCTTGAACATCTGGTCATCATTGCTAGGCTTGGTGAATTCGGTAGAGTAGTGATGACTTGGAATGATTACAGTTCTTCACGATCATGATCACCGTCAGTATCATTTTTACTTCTGGAAGAAAAAGGAGGGGGAAGATTACACAAGCATTCATAATGGATACTATGTGAATGTCACATCAGCAGAGTCAAGAAGTCATTTTTTCCATATAGGTTATTTGGAGGGAAGGTTATTTCATAAAAAAAAATGTTGCATCAACTAAAGCCCCCTTCTTTCATGAGGTAAACAGTAATTCAGTTTCTATCAATACTTTTCCTGCTTTAGTGTATCTTCTCCCTCCCAAAATTTTCACGGTATTTTAATAGCCACCTCTTGCACAGTTTACTGAAAATTTTAATCCACATTCTAGTTCATAAATAAAATAAAAAAGGGAAGATATTTGTTCAATTAATAATCCCTCCGAATCAGTGTAATATCTCTCAGTTTTATTATAGAAAACAAGTCTACAAAAACAATACTGCCATTGTCATCAGGGCAGAGCTTTCATCACCTTAGAAACAACTAATCAAAATTTGTGGCATGACTCCAAGGCCTAAACACAATCGTCTAGAGCTGTTTCTGCAGTCTCACCAGCCCTTCAGTTGCTGCTACAGCAGGGCGTAGGGCTCTTGATGGTCAAGCTGCAGACATATTCAAGGCAATTCAGGTGGCCTGTGTTTAGACAACTAAATTTTTTCCTTCATGTTTAACTGAAAGGCATCATCAGTCAAGTCACCAGGTCTCAAATACAAGAGCCAAATGGTGAAATGTCTTCGTATTAGTCCTCTTTTACTCTCTCACAAGCATCGCTCCACAATGTATATATTTCTCAAAAAAGCAAAAAACCACCCTCAGCAGATGGAAGGAATTTGAATGTTTTTTCTGAATAAAATTTTTACAAAGTAGTTAAATATTTCATGAAGGATCAGAATCAACTTTGCAGCTGGTTGCTAATGTATAATGTGGTGCAAATCTGCCAAGATTGTTTCTTCCTCCCATGACACAGTCCCTTCAAAAAAAGATATTGTAATTACTTATATGGGACAGATTATGTTGAACACTGATTTGAAAGATACTTTTCTGGATTAAGGTAGCATGAAGAAACTGGCACATTTCACACTGATTAATAACAAATGAAAAATGTGATGGTAGCACATATTATAATAGTAAATCCTTGTAAATCAAAATTATCTCTTCTGCTGTCTCAGTGTATCTTTCTACCTTAGATCCTGCTATGCAAATGCTGAAAATACAAGATGAATGGTTTGAGCGTGTATGTTTCATGTTGCCGTGTACCAATGGACCACTGAAATTACTTAAAATCACAGGCATTCTCCTTGCTACAAACTAATAGCTCTCAAAAGTGATGTGGATTTTTCCAAGCCCTTCTAGAGCATTTATGTGATGTGAGGATTCATCCACACATCCCTATCTCACAGTTCAGTACAGTTCCATGTCCTTTCCTGTGCTTTCAAAACAAAGCTGGAGCAAACATGCTATACCCATTTTCAGTGACACTAAGCAACAAAGCTACAAAACAAATCCAGCTGAACACTGAAATAAAGGTACAGTGAAAAAACATAGAGATTTGTGTAGAGTTCCTAATTTTTGGTAACTTTTCCCCAATCCTCCCTCACAAGCGACCCCCCTTTGTTATCTCCACAGTTTATAACATTATATAATGTTATAAAAATTAAAAAAATATTAATGTTATAACATTAATGTCCCGGTGAGTGTTGACCAAGCAATTCCTTGATCCATGTTGTTTTCCTGGTTTGCACAGTTATGAGCAAAAATTTTTCATTCCTTTTTCAAACACACAATAATCTCACCAAAACTGAAGAAATTGTCAGAGGGCAGCTCAAATTTAGCTCCACTGTGATGTAAAACCTCCAGCTTCTCACCAAGCTCAGAGGAAAGCTGGCCAAAAGGTAATTAATAAACTCACATAATCAAAACAAACATTGTAGTTCTAGCACAATCTGTATAAGGCCAGAAAAGGCAACCGGAACCACTTTGATGGAGAAGGTGGATAAACTTTCTGTCTGCAGGCAGAGGGCAGGCATCCTACTGTTGTCCTCATGGACTTCTCCACGGCATTCAGCATCTGCTCTATGCAGTGCTGTAGGTAGCAGGAGTTCAGGACCAACTCCCAAAGGAGTTGATGTGTGCAGTGATGAGAACCAACAATTCTGCCAACAGATGAGAAACACTCTCTCCCCAATACCTTACAACAAGAAGCCTCCAACCGATCATATACATGACAACAGCTGGCAATGTGTATTTCCTCAGCCACACAGGCCCCTCCACTCCTATCCAGATGAAAGAAAAGCAAGACACTTGTGGGTAGATGAAATAAACTAAGGCTTTAGCCTATGTCTTTCAGCTGAAAATACGCATCTGTGATCAGTGACTTGTTCAGAAGACTCGGATTCCTTGATAATGGTCATCTTTCATAGAGTAGCATTCAGTAGGTGCACTTCATATCCTTGAAGCTTGCATCTTTTCTCCTCTGGATCACAGAAGTGATACCCGACAATGAAATCTTCAGCTCTTAGGAAACTCAGGCACAAGAATAAAACTGATCTTGTCAACATGAGAAATTATCAGGATTATGTGAAATACATCCTCCTCTCTTTATAGTAGTTTACATCAAATTTGGAATCAAGTCAGTGTCTCATTTTTCATATATTCCTTCATGAATGCTTCATGAAGAGTGCTGATGATATCTAGAAGTCTCCTGAAGCTACAGGATGAAGTTTATGACAGGTAGTTTCCTTTGGTAAAAAATTTCATTCAATACTAAGGGAATGCATGCCTGTACAGGACCTAGGACTCTTTTCCATGGGCCACCACTGCCGTTGCATAAATTACTGAACTGAGGAAATAAGAATCATGTAATTTCTTTAAAAAATACAAAATCTATTTCTTTTACCTGGTCTCCCCCTACATTAACATTGATCTAAATGCATATTAAAAACTCACAGTTGTACTAAACCACTTTTCCCTTGAGATGTGCCAATAACACCTGTGCTCTTCTAGCTGAATACAGAGACTCATCAGTAGAAACTAAGATGTCTCCCAACGAAGGCTTAAAATATTGCTTTTTAAACGTAATTTATTTTTACATCTCTCCCATTGTTATTTAACCATGCCAAAAGAAACCTTTCCCCTGAATCTGAATCTACAATTAACAAAACCATCAAGTTTGAAAAATCTGAAGCTGCAGTTTCATTACATCAACCAGTGTGACAAGCAAAGGAAATCTGAAGCTTCATACACCCAAATGGTTACTGAGCTTTAAGACATTAGCCTATAACTAGTGCAGCAGCAGGTTTATTCAGTGTTCATTCTGATCCTTCTGTTGAATACATCAAGGAGAGCAGGGGTTTTTTTTTCTTTTTTTTCATTCCTAGAAATGAGGGCCTAATAAACTGACATTCCTTCAAATACCTCTTTCAACCAGTAAGAGTCTTTAAAACTTGAGTTTGCAAGGTATTTACCTCCTTGCCTGGGAAAACGATAAAAGATTAAATATTGCAGTGTGCTTAGGACTAAGAATTAACTGACTAAATTAAAATGTCCAGGTGTGGCCTTTCACTGCACGTAGTCCTCCCGCTAAACAACCAAGATATAATTACAATTAATGTCAGATTGGACTTAAGATAAAAATTCTTACGCTAACAGTCTACTGTTAGTGCCTGTTTCAACTCACCATTTTGTGATAGCATATATCAAAGACACCACATATATTTCAAGCCTTTTATTACAGAACACAACAGAAAACTGTTGCTACATTTTCCTATGTTAATGTCCTGGTTTTGGCTGCGATAGAGTTAATTTTCTTCCTAGTAGCTGGTACAGTGTTGTGTTTTGGATTTAGTGTGAGAATAATGTTAATAACACACTGATGTTTTCAGTTGATGCTAAGTAGTGGTTAGTTTAAGTCAAGGATTTTTCAGCTTCTCATGGCCAGCCAGCAAGAAGGCTGGAGGGGCACAAGAAGTTGGGATGGGACACAGCCAGGACAGCTGACCCAAACTGGCCAAAGGGGTATTCCATACCATGTGACATCATGCCCAGTATATAAACTGGGGGGAGTAGGCCTGGTGGGATCACTGCTCGGGAACTAACTGGGCATCTTTGGTGAGTGGTGAGCAATCTCTTGTTTTGTATATTCCAATCCTTTTTATTATTATTGTAATTTTATTATTGTTTTTATTATCATTATTATTTTCTTCCTTTCTGTCCTGTTAAACTGTTCTTATCTCAACCCACAAGTTCTACTTTTTTTCCCCCGATTCTCTCCCCCATCCCACTGAGGGGGGCGGTGAGGGGAGTGAGTGAGCACCTGTGGGGTGCTCAGTTGCTGGCTGAGGTTAAACCACGACAGTTAACGATATACATAAGCTTACCTGAAGTATTTGCTTGAAGGCATTTTTTATTTTACTCTTCATCTTCCTCAGCAAGTTCAGTTTCTTTGTGCACCACCACTCTTGTGACAGACATATCAGGGTGCTGTTCTTTGGCTTCTTTGATTGCCTGTGCCAGGGCCTGCAAATGTATTTAAAATATGTAACTCAATAACAGCAAAAGGACATTCATGTGGAGTCACAGAATTGGAAAGAAGCATTGGAATTTTGGTTATAATTGTTCAGAACTCTAAATTCCTGAACTTGAGAGGGCTCAGGGGTAAAAAAACCCCAACCCCCAAACCCACCAACCCCCAAAACACCCACCCCCAAAAATTTCCAGGAAGTAACCAATAACCATAAAGTTATCCAGTACCTCTCCTAGCTCATTCCAGGAGACAAAAAGTATTCTTAAACCCCAGAAGTTTTTGAACTTCTGCAACACATCTAGCAAATAGATTTCACAAGAATGTACACAGTACCAAAAAATAAGAGTGCCCTTCAGTTTCCTGAACAAAATGGAAAGATACTTTGGAATGTGTACTAAGTATGGTACTGAAACTCTGGAAGAAGATCATAACAGAAATTTCTTTCTCATTACAAAAATCTCCTTTTTCTCCTTTTTCTAGTTTAAGAGAACTCTCTCTAGCTTAACTCAGGGAAGTGTAAATACAAGTATTATTCAGTTTCTTATAATCCCCCCTCCACATTTTAAGAAATTTTATCTTCTTAAGAGATGTACCAATATACACAGCTGGCAGTTGGACGAGTCCAGCTGAAATATTCTATTCTATTCTATTCTACACAAGGCTTTACAGTCAACCACATAAGAGCACCCTCTGAGGCAGAACAGGCAAAAAAGCACCTGGAACCTTCCTCTGATCTAAATCTTATTTCAGTGAGCTGTACTACTGTTGGAACCCAACACAAGAAAAAAAAAAGAAAAAAAAGAAAAAAAAGAAACTGGAAGGCATTCTGAGGCAACAGCAAGCTCACTGTTCACCTTAGTATCAACCACAACTAAAAAAACCCAAATATACTAGAAAGAGCAAGAAAAATATAATGCAGCAAAAAAGTTTATCTTAATTTAGAAAAGCTACAATTTCCTGAGCCATTGGTGGTAAGTGGGAAATGAAATAACTAACTCTGAAGAGAGACTGGAAACACCACCATTAACCACCTTAACTATTATATCATAATGAATCTGAAATCCTATTAAGAAAATATGTACAGAAGAATACACAGTGTGCATTGGTACAATACAGACATTTGCTGATGTATTAATCCTCACAATTTTTTATTAGTTCATCTTTTACAATAAGCCAAGTGTAATCTCTGTAGTACAAATGAGGATTTAAAAGAAAGTGGCTGCTGAGCTTCAAGAATCAGTGTTTTTAATCAAATCATAAACAATGAAAAAACCTTACGTCTCTAATTGTTAAATTACAACAAGTAATACAAGCATCTGTATTCTGAAACTCCAAATTAAAATATTATTTTCCTGTTGAAAAAGGTTTTAGTGATGTAGGGAGCTAAAAGACAAAAGAATAAACATCCAGCATGTAGTTTGTGCATTTAAAGAGCTCCATATCCACTGAAGAAAAAGGGGTAGAGATTTCTTAAATCTCTTAAAAGCTGCTCACTGCTGCTTTAAACTTCAATGATTAAAATTGTATTTTGTACTTCTGTATTGGTTTTGTTTGGCAAGGTTTTGGTAGCGGGGGGGGGTTACAGGGGTGGCTTCTGTAAGAAACTGCTGGAAGCTTCCCCTGTGTTCGAGAGAGAGCGAGCCCATACCAGCCGGCTCTAAGACGGACCCGCCGCCGGCCAAGGCCGAGCCAATCAGTGATAGTGGTAACGCCTCTGTGATAACATTTTTAAGAAGGAAAAAAGTTGGGACGGAGAGAAACTGCCGCCGGAGTGAGGAGTGAGAACATGTAAGAGAAACAAGCCTGCGGACACCAAGGTCAGTGAAGAAGGAGGGGGAGGAGATGCTCCAGGCGCCGGAGCGAAGATTCCCCTGCAGCCCGTGGTGAAGACCCTGGTGAGGCAGGCTGTCCCCCTGCAGTCCAGGGAGGTCCACGGTGGAGCAGATCTCCACCTGTAGCCCGTGGAGGACCCCACGCCGGAGCAGGTGGGTTCCCGAAGGAGGCTGTGACCCCGTGGGAACCCCGCGCTGGAGCAGGTTCCTGGCAGGACCTGCGGATCTGTGGAGAGAGGAGCCCACGGAGCAGGCTTTCTGGCAGGACTTGTGACCCCGTGGGGGACCCGCGCTGGAGCAGTGTGCTCCTGAAGGACTGCACACCGTGGAATGGACCCATGCTGGAGCAGTTCGTGAAGAACTGCAGCCCGTGGGAATGGCCCACGTTGGAGGAGTTCGTGGAGGACTGTCTCCCGTGGGTGGGACCCCACGCTGGAGCAGGGGAAGAGTGTGATCAGCCCTCGTCCTGAGGAGGTGAAGCGGCAGAAAATAACGTGTGATGACCATAAACCCCATCCCTGTCCCCCTGTGCCGCTGGGGGGGCTTGGTGGTGAAATCCGGGAGGGTAGTTGTGCCCGGGAAGAACGGAGGGGTGGTGGGAAGGTGTTCTGAGATTTCATTTTACTTCTCATTACCATGCTCTGGTTGATTTGTAATAAATTGAGTATGTTTTGCAAATTGAGTCTGTTTTGCCCGTGACGGTAATAGTGAATGATCTCTCCTGTCCTTATCTCGACCCGCGAGCCTTTTGTTATATTTTCTCTCCCCTATCCAGCTGAGGATGGGGGAGTGATAGAATGGCTTTGGTGGGCACCTGGTGTTCAGCCAGGGTCAACCCATCACAACTTCCTTTTTCATAATTTTATTTTTTATTTGATTACCCACTTATCTCAAAACAAAGAAGGGCTTAGAGAATTGTCTGGTATACTAAAGGTATTGTGTGACCTTTCCAGATGTCTGAAGTGCACTGAACGTGTGTCAAGGCAAACAAGAGCCATGCCTGACGATGAACAGCCCTGTCATTTAATTATGAGTTTCAAGAAGAGCTTCAACCTGTCAAGAGCCACTTTCTGGAGGCAAATCAAAATGTGAAATTAAATTCCCTGAGAGCTCTCAGTATATTGCAATTAAGAAGTTAAATTAAATCCTGTTATGTTGATTTGTGTAGCTTTCATAAAGTTAGAAGTGGATTCACTGCAACTTTATGCAGAAGCTAGGCTTTTCCATTTGTATTATCCAGTGACTGTTGATTGACTTTGTTACTATAGTTTCTTAGATCAAAACCAATAAAAATTGTGTCATCATCGCTACAAAGATAATTGCACTTTCTCAATTATTTTTCTGTGTACTGCTCGAATTCAGTCTTCTTAATTGGGCAGGTAGATTTTAACCTTAGTTTCTAAGGCATTGTAAAATACTTCTTTGGTACCAATAGAGATGAAAGGTACTTACATAAGATTCCAGAAGATCAACAATTACTTTTGTTATACAGAATTCTATAAATACAAGTCAAACACAATTTTTTAAATTTGAGCAGTTTATGCTTTCATATATTTCAAAGCTTTCAGTCAAAACGAGTGCTGCACTCAGATGTTGCTGACACAATTCAGTAGAGACTCCCATCTATCTAGATTAATGTATCGAAATAAGATTATTTTAGTAATGCTTTTCCTCCCAAATGGCAAAAGCAGCACTAAACAACCTGCCTCTTCCAAAGAAAGCAATCCCTTTAGAAATAGTAAGAAATCCATTCACATGATCTATGATGCAGAGGTACAAATGCTGTTTTTCTTTCAGTTGTATTCTGAAGGCTCCTTATTCACAAAATGTGATTGCTTAACAACTTTGCCACAATTAACAGTCTCAGAGTCTTTCTATGTCCTCTTATTCAACTTCTCTACCTTTCTCTTATTTCAGATTTCTGATATATCATCTAGACCTCACTGGACTACAAAAGCACATTGAAAGTGTTAACAGCTTACATACTCACCTCATCATGGTCAATATCTGCATCTCCAGTAATGACAATGCGCTTCTCAATTCTTGTTTCTGATACCCCACCTTTTACCATCTACAGTTGGCACAAAAAAAGGGAAGAAAACATCATTGTAGTTATTCCATATTGCCACAAAGCACTCCTTTCTGTTGCACTGAAACAAATAAATTCCTGTGATTGAGTTGCAATTAGTAGTAAATATTCTCGGTGCTAAATCATCCTTTCCTTTTTCAGTTATGCAGTTAGTCACATTCTAGCAATTGCTAAACTTGATAAAAACCAAGCAATAGAGAATTCTGTTACTGGAGCCCAGGTTTGAACAGATCTAGATATGCAGACAAACTGAAATTCCAGCTTCTTCCACCACATAAATCTGGCAACACGAAAATTCTAGGAGTCTTTTCTTTGATTTCAACCCATTTATATCATGGGCCTCTTCTCAGTCTCTGAAGAATCCTATGCCATTAAATATGAAAACAATTTGGTTTTCAGTTCTGCTGTTCATGGACCTTAGTGAGATATTTTCAACATATTTCACATTGCCGATGGAAATAATCTTGTGCTTTATTTCTTACTCCCATGATTGAAACATTTTAGCTTACAGAAAAACTCTCACAGAAATCACATTATATGTTTTAAAAAAAAAAAAAAAAATCAGCCTGTATAAGAGAAAAGAATAAACTACTACTAAAGATACACTGACCGTACTAGGAAAGATTCAAATGTTAAGAACACCATTAGAATATTAAAACTATTTTGGCAGGTCACTTTATCAATAATGAACAGTTTGGGATGTAAAACAGAAAGTTTAGCAAATTTAGAGTGTCTTTTAAATTGACAATAAGCAGTTGGTAAGAAAAGATATGGATCTGGTGCATTATGGTAATCCCAGTATTTTTTTAAGTAAAAGACAAGACTGAAACCATTTTCTTTAGTGGCACTTTCCAAAAAGCAGCATTATTTGACATCTGAACTTGACAAGTGAATGTACACTTTTTTAACCCTCCCCCCTCTAGCTGTGGTAGCACAATTTATTGAATAAAGACTTTTTCCTAAAATGGTGGTGGCTTAATGATTCCAAAAGGGAACAGGAAACTGAAAAGGACCTGTTGACTAGTCTGTATAACAAAACATACACATTTTAAATTCTGAGCTTACTCTATTTCATGTGACTTATCTGACAGCTTTCCAACATAATCCTTCCACTGTCATTCTCTGAATACAATTTTCAATCTTAAGAATATTTCAACCTTTAGAATACATATATTGAATATATACCCAATGAGCAGTGAATTATTGTTCCACTCTATGATGATGTGAAGCTTCCTTGTCTTGGGAGGAAAAAATCCCAAACTCACACCTTACGTTTCCCTCTTCCCTTCTGCTTTACCCTAAACAATGCTTTCTGTAATTTTCTTGGAAAACTATGTGAAGAGTTCAAAGATAAGCATTCAAAACTGTGTTGCTGGGACACACCTGAAATTTTATAAATATTTACATAAATTAATAATAAGAATAATCATCAGCATCATCATGCTTTGGTAGTTCTAAAATGCTCTGGCATGAAATATTACGTGAGACTGAAACAGATGTGATGTCCTGTTAACACTGAGTTTTTCTTTCCTTTTCAAGCATGGAATGCAGAGCACATAATTCAGCATCAAAATATGCTTGCAAAGTAATCTAGTGGTATGATCTGTTTTTAAATATGCTCTAAACCTAGCAGCACAAGGATCATCAACACAAAGGCTGAGAAAACATTGTTTCACTTCATCCTTATAACTGATGCCTTTAGCACAGCTCCTGCAGACCTCAGACAAAGCAGTTACATTAACAAAGAGTGATGACAGGACCAAAACTGTAGAAATTTAGGTACATACCCATTTGTCAAACACAGAAATAAGACCTATATGAAGTACTGAAAACTTAATCATATTTTTCTCCCTTTCCCTGTCCTGTTACCAGATATTCCTGCTTATTCATTAGGGCTTCTCTGTTCAAAATCTGTGCACAGAAGGATTAACTCTCACACACGCCTGGCATTAATCCAATCCATTTCAAGTCAGTTTTCTTCAATAAATTAGCAGATATATGAAAAGCTTCATGTAAGACTTTATTTTGAGGGTTTGGGTTATTTTAGTTCAGAAAGACATTATTCTATCTTACCTTTGTGATGTGTGTAGTTGTGGTAGTAGAAATTGACTCTGATGTAATTGTCTGCGCGCTCAGCAGCACACCAGCATTGCTGCCAGCACTGCCATCAAACTGTAAGGCAAAAAAAAAAAAAAAAAAAAAAAAAAAAGGTATTTTTGTATTTTGTCATTTAAAAGCTTTGTTTTCACAGGAGAAAAAGCTGGTTTTCTTACTAAACGCATTCTTTAGTTCAGTTAGAACTGAAATCTAAATAGAAACTATCCAAGTTTACTGAGTCACGTAAGACTGTTATGGTCCATTGCTGTGGAAAATTTATGAATAAAGTTACACATTCCTTTCAGGAGCAATGGCATGTTTTAATCAAGTTTCCAAAACTAAAAATGAGTTATACATTTGCAGACAGCAATTAAGTCCTTATATAAAAAAAAACACTGAGAACTTCAGAAGTAACACTGCTTTGTCTACAAACATTTCACTTACCTAATTCATAGCCAAAGTATAATCTTAGCTGCTAGGAAAAAAGTATAGTTTTTTGAAAAGCATTTTTTGGACATTATCTATTTTTGATCTACAAGTAACAGGAATAAAAACCAGCTTGCAAACAATATAATAACCCAGTCACCATACCTGTGGAGATTCATATGTGATAGTTTTAGTTTCTGTTTGAACAATTGGAACTTCTTTAGTGGAGATTTCAGTTCTCTGTGTGGCATCTGAAATGGTTACCATCTCTGTTTTCACTACTGGAGGCTGTGGTGCAAGAAATAACCAATCAATTCAAAAGACAGAAGAATGTTTGTAAAGTGGACCAAGAAAACACAACCAAAACCGGAAGAAAATGGTAACAGTAAGGTAAGTATCTGACTGTCTTCCCAATCAAAAAGCATGCAAAAAATAAGCAAAGTGAAATGAAGGCTAATACAGGAGACCTCTAGTATCTACATAACATGGTAGAAAAATTTAATCTCCTAATAACCTTGCCAGAGTTCTGTGTTTCAGCCAACGGGACATATTACAGAAGGCAACTGCTAAAACCAAGCTGCAACACTTGTACTGAAAATATGTAAAAGAGCATCACTAGGGGAAAATAATAATAATATCTTAGTTTGCATAAAGAAGAAGATAGCTAGCTCAGCTGGATAAGCTTCATATTAGAACGAATCTGGGAAAATACCTATCATTGCTCAGTCAAACTGCAAATAAGGACTAGAAATTCCAAGGAAATTACGTAAAAGTTTATCTTTTTAATACGTACTACTTCTGGAACAGAAAAACAACTTTGACAACTGGCTTTTAAGCAGTCTACATTCAGCGTAATAATTCTGGAAATCAATGGCTTCTTTTGACAACAATTCTAAAAAGCCATTTTAACCATTTAGAGTTAGCTAGTGGTGTTCTCTGCAATATTGCAAAGAAAGCAATTAACCAGGGGTCTGTAAGCCAGTGAACTTGTGACTTGACTTATTGGAGCAAATTTTCAATGTATTTAGGAACTTAAAAAAAATATATATAGTAAAAGCCTTTTGATGTTTTTATAGATGCATCAGTGGCTATCTCCCATTGGTTTTGGATGCACGTGGGGGGAAATCCCAAGGGAAAGAAAAAAAAAATCCTTCCTTTCCCTCACACACACTTGCACACACAGCAGCCTTTCTCTCCTTCCTCCAAACTAGCTATATTTTTAGGAAGTGTGGGTCTCTGCAACTTCTACAGTTATATCTTATAAACTAATTCTTTCACATCATTAATCAGACCACCTGCATATGCAAAAGACAACAAAAGAAAGAAGGTAAGTTGTTTGCATTTAAGTGCAAAGAAAAAAAATATTTCCCACCATTACAAAAACAAGCAGGTAGATTAACTAGGAAAAACCCCCACCCAATTGTTGAAAAACCCAGCAGAAGATCATGACAACATTACAAAGAGATGCATCCCTGCGCTTCATTTTTTCCCCTTCTGCTTCTTTATAAAGTTTGGCCAGTAATGAGCCCTTCAACCTTGTTTGGCTTAAAACAACTCACAGTGACTGGAACCCATGCATGCTTCCCTAAATACCTACTTCACTAGAAGACTTCACAGTAAGATTGTGATATATGCCTCACCCCTTTACAATGCAGTGCTCTCACCTATGCGATTTCTAGCCATACTTATTCTAGTCTATAAATCCCTAACATTTAAAAAAAAAAGGCAAGAAAAGCAGTGAGTAAGGTGGGGGGGGGGGGGGAGGAACAAAACTTTGTGACGGGTGTTTTCTAATTTCAATTGCCAATAGTTTTCCAATCACAATTACATGTCATGGACGTGTCAAAAACAATTGACAAATAGACAAGACGAGACTTAAAACATTGGAAACGTGTAAATAATAAATATACATTATGTATGTGCATATAAAATAAGGGGGAGATGTCAGTCTTCGGAAGGTTTGCCTTACTGGTGATTCTCACTCAGTTCTAGCAAAAAGTCAGAAACCATAACTGAAGGAGACAGAATTGCACTGCTCATCAATGGTTTCCCCTTCCAAATGATCTGAATCTTGTTGGATGCCTGAAGAGCTGGAGAAATAAGAGAAGAAGAAAGGCAGGTATATTTTCACCCCAAGAAAGATCTCTGCTTAATCTAGTTGTCAAACTGTTCTACCATTTACCTCAGAACAACAAATTATTTGTGGTGCAACATCAATGTCAACATGAGACACATCTCCATTGAGTTTGAGCTGTTCTTCCTCTTTTTCTTCACCTAAATCTTGCTTAATTTCCTCTGACAAATTCTTCTCTTCTGTAGCTACGGTAACGGCATTTTCCTGGACCAAATCTTCAGCTGTAACTTGTGTGTGCTCAACTGGTACATTTAGTTTACTGCCTTCTGGTGTGGCTTTCACATGCTGTATTTTTTCTTCACGTTCTTTTTTTTTCATGTCTTCCTCTTCTTCCTGTTCTTCCCTGATGACTTCCTCAATTGCCCTATGATGTGGCTGGTATTCTCCCACCTCTTCGTCCTCACTCTCACTACTACTGCTGCTGCTGCTACTATCTGATGGCAATGATGAAGAGTCCTTTTTTGACAGATGCTCCACCTTACATGTTTCCCCAGCATCAGTGGCAACTTGCATTTTCCCTTTGTTGGTTTCATCTACGACTAGTGTTTCTTCTATCCCAACCTCTGCCTGCTTCTTCTCCTCCACTATGTCCAGAGTCTCATGTGAACTCTGCACAAAAAACACGGATGAGGAAAAACAAAAGTAGAGTATATGAATAAATTAAAATGATGGAAAAAAAATTAGCTGATGGCTGGTTCATGTCATGTAGAAGACAAAAGATGGTTGTGATGGTTAACTGAAAAAGGAAGGAAAGAAAGAATGAAGATGGATTGGAAGAGTTAGAGCCAAATTTAACTATGGAAAAAATCAGCAGAACCTTATCAGCATCGCTGACTCCAGTACAAGGCCCTTCTGCTCTGGTAGCATGTCTCTGTGAAACAAAAAGCAATCAGAGGACAAAAATCAATGTATAACCCTTTTCAACAGCGCAACACCCTCCAAGCAAGCTTTTAAGAATGTATATACATGGTACTAGACAGACACCGTGTATTCACTGCAAGATTCACATACGACTATGCTCATTTCCTTCCACTTCATTGAAATATTCCATTCAAAAGTAGGTAAGAATTATGGACATTATTAATTGGGATAAGAATTTAATTATGAAAGACCGAAAATAAAAGCATGAATGCACTGGGCAATGATGCTACTGAGGCAGTTATTTCTCTCAGTTAAATCAGGAATTAAGAATAAATAATATTAAGGGACAGTAAAAAGCCCAAAACCGAAACAAACCTGTTTAGTACTCTACTATCAGTTTATCATCATCACACAGAATAAAAAGAGACTTTATTGTAAGATTTTTATTAGTTGTTCATCTTTGGTCTGTTACTTTATGAAACTTAATAGGTAACAAGAGGGAGACTGTTTAGGGTGGTGTGTTGTCAGAACAGCAATACGTGATGACCAAGACGATCCCATGAGGATGCAGTTTGGAGGCCAACTGATGAGATTAAAGCGGTTTTATTAGTACTTGCTCCGTAACAAAATGATCTGTGATGGCTATCCCAGACAGCCCCCCGTAAATTAGGTGTTAGGTAGGTTTTTTGATCTGACGTATTTTTAGCGACCAGTCTGAGTTCGAACAGCAAGAACGCAGAAGCTGACACATCATCTGTGACTTAATCCTATCTTTTACTGCTGCTTACCAAGGAAAGCACCTACCCGGCGTGAGCCAGCCTTCCCGGTGCAGCTTAACCAGGCGCCAACGAGTACTCGGAACCGAGCTCGCTAGCCGGCTCGCTCTCCCCTCTTCAAACAAGCGACCAGCTTACCGGCTCTGACACGCGAGAAGCAGGCTGCAGGCCGCCGCTCCGGCCTTTCCAAGGCTGTGGGGGTCGGCAGGTGCCCCGCAGGGGGGCCGGAGCCCGACCCCGCGGGCAGGTCACCCGCCCGGCCCCTACCGCTCGGGAGCCGGCAGCGGCGGCGCAGGCGGGAGGAGCGCGGCGGCGGGGCGGGGGGGAGCACCTGGGGCGGCGGCGCGGCCGAGGCGGCGGTCTCTTCCCCCGCAGCGCCCTCTGCTGGCCGCACGCTGGCGGCGGCGAAGGGCCCTCCGGTGCCAGCGCGGAAGCCCTCCTTACTAAACAAAATGGACGTTATCTCCTCTTCTAGGCTCTAGACGAGTTAGAAAAGGGAAAGGACAGAATTAAACAGTGACGGAGGAGCGGCAGCCACCTACAAAGGAAAGGTCTGGCAAGAGAGAAACGCGACGAGGAACAGGACCCGGCTGGGAGAAGGCTGCAGGAGCACGGGCC
This sequence comes from Astur gentilis, assembly GCF_929443795.1. NCBI lineage: Eukaryota > Metazoa > Chordata > Aves > Accipitriformes > Accipitridae > Astur > Astur gentilis. Next base: position 23,279,380 of record NC_064884.1, read on the forward strand.
CCCCGAAGGGTGACACCAGACGGCAACAGACGGGGCAGAACGCCGCTGTCCCCACACCACGCCGTCGTGCTCTAACGCAGCATCTCTCCACCACGCATATCACGCTATAAAAGTTACAAACATTAACACTGCCATGGATTTTCCAAAGAGAACAGTTTGCTTAGGCAGTAATTCTGTAGTTATTCCTGGGATCTTTCCCTTTTAAAAATCCACTTTTAACACCACCTAATGCCCAACTGGCTCAGAGCTTCGGGGCAGTCAGATACGTTTGCTTTGAACAATACACACCCACAACTGCTGAAACGAGGTTTTCTTTGTATGTTATATATATGTTTTGCAAATGCTTAAGGAAACTAAGCAAATTCGTTTCTGTTAAAGAATCTGTTTTCAAAAAGCCTTTCCCATCCTACCGGGAAAACTTGTTTTAGTCAAACATACGTAAAAGGGTATGCTGCTTTAAAGCATAAATTACGTTCATAGTCTGGCTTATTTTCTGTAGTACGATAAATCTGTACGGTAAAGCAAACTTAAAATTCATGTGGGTACAAGCCTCTGAAAAGGCTACAAAGTCTTTATTCCAGTTTTCCTTCCATGAGCTCTTGTACTAAGGTAGAAGTAAAACCAGTTAAAATAAAAAGCCAATAATCTAACAAATACCTAACATGGACCTAACAACACATTTTGACAACATTCAGTAAGATACACATCTGTCTTAGAGAACGGGCACTACAGAGAATTGCAGCAGAAGCGCACGCCAGAGGAAAGCCAAGGTGCCATGCAGACAACCGCAGTCCGTGTGGACCCTGAGTAGCAGTGTAGAATCTGAACTGACGTTAAGTGACACCATGCTACTGTGCATATACTACAACACATATGGCATGCAGAAGAACAGAGAAGGAAAAGAAAAAGAACACCTATATTTTTTCCCTACAATGAATTTTAAAGTAGATTTCAAAGGTGGTCAAGAAAAGTTAATGTGAATGCAAGTTATTAAATCTGCCCTCATGCAACATTCAATATCCATCCGGGCAAAGTGTTCCTCACCCCCACTTTCTTTCCCTAGTTTACCATGCCCAATAAATGTTTATCTACTAATAGATTACATCAAAGGCAAAAATGTTCATGATACTCCTACCGTACTCTGGTTACCACATGTTTTCTAACCACTCAAAGCGCTAAAACAAAAAGTGGAGGGTGCAGGGGGAGGAATCTTTATGTGGCATGTGATCAGACTGTGTCTGTCTCTCTCCCTCTCTCCCCACACATGTATGTAATTAAAGACAGGCACACACAACCCATCTTTTTGCGTTTTACCACCTTCAAATTTTTAGGTCTTCTAATCTTTTAGAAGGAAAACTCTAATTACACAATTTGTTTGATAATGTAACCCCTGTTCCCCCAGGAGGCATTTAGTAAAAATGATTAAATGTATAGAATTGGCACTTTTCATCAAAGTAATGTAGTTACAATAATGTATCAGCCTGTGCAGATGTTTAAATTCCTGGCAAATTCCTTCTGGTACATAGTCATATACACTAACATGAAATACTGTTTACAAGTGGGAGGGATGGTTTAAAAAAAAAAATATTGTGGGTATCCATAACATAACATTTCACATGTTTGTGACATACATATCAAAGTGTCACAATTTCTGTTATAATTAAGTCACAGATGCTGTGCATTTGTGGGAGTACAGTCATACAGAAGTATAGTGGCACAAACGAGATGTACCCAAAATAACATTTCTCATACACAGAAAATGACCAATTTGCAAGTATTTTCACTGGAGCAAAACAAAGAAGAAAAGAAAGACTATTAGTAGTGGTATCCCTGCTTTATTGTCGTCTATTGTCCAACTATCCTAAAAGATAGGCAAGGAAACACACAGTCCAGGAATAGGACTGAGCAATGTATTAGTCTACTAATACCAGCAAGTTTATAAATTGGGGGTAACAAAACACTTGAACACAAACTTCTATCCATCAACAAATAAATTAGGATGAAAATATACTGTTCCCCAATATTCATATTTATATATGTTACTGAACTAGGACTGACAGCTTTACATTAACCTACCTTCGTCCCAATTCCTAGGTGGTGGAAAATAGTCTGAAAGTGATGTAAAAAAGCTGCCTATCATAACTATCACACTGCTAGTAGTTCCACTAGTTATATAGCGTTTTTCACTGCATAGATGTTAAATCAGCTTATAGGGGAGAAAACTTCCCTCTTTCTCTGGATGAAAGGAGAGGTATGGAAGTGTGGAGGTACTCAGAACCAGGTTACCTTTGAAATGAAGCTGCTTCTACAGCATTATTGATTTGAATAATGATTATATAGTGAACATGTAAAGCAAAAGTTCTTGTGGGAAGTGTCAAATAACTGCAGACAATTATTTCCATATAGAATGGAAAAACATGTTTTGCTGTCATCCTAGTCACATAAAATACGGTAATTTTTCTGGTGAAAAATTGGTTTTCTTTTCAAACAGTAGCCATTCAGAACTTCACATCTAGTTTGGTGCTCTAAGCAGAATGTTGCTGGCATTCATGTGTGTGTATATATATATATAAAAATATATATACACACATACACACACACGGATCCTGGTTTACAACTCAACCTTCTCCTTTCAGTACTGGCTTAAAAAAGTTATCTCCATTGGGGGGGGGGGGGGAGGGGGAGAAAAAAAGAAAAAAAAAAAAAAAAGAAAGAAGTGCCCAAGCTAGCCCACAGCAGATACAGCAAAAAGGCAGTAGGTTTCAGGGCAGCCACCTTATTGGTCTCCTCTGGTTTTGCTCCAGCAATCCGTGGCATTGCAGTCCATTGCTTCTCCTTCCCAGGCAGTGTTTTCACTTGGAAAATGTGGTCTCCTTTCTTCTATTTGGTTTTCATTTTATAAAACCAGTTTAAATCAACAAGCAATAAGACAGACACACACTATACATAAACATAAAACCAAACCATCTTAAAGTGACAGAACATACTAGATGAGGAAAAAAAAAAAATACAGAGATAAAAGAACTTGGCAGGGCCTCAACTTCAATACAAAGAAGTTAACACAAAATACACACAACCACGTAACAAAAGTTACACTTTTATATAAATGTCTATTTTAACCAAAAAGATATTTAGAGCTATTAAATGAACCAATGTGTCATGGACATTTGAAAATTTGACCAGCATTTGTACCTATGCATATACCACTATGTGTAGAAATATTCAGGTACTACTCAGAAACTTGAGGAATCATTTCTTGGCAGTAACCATAAATTAACAAAATAGTCATTGAAGAAGTGATCCATACAGTCAGTGACTGTATTATCTGTATGCACACACGCACAGTTCAGATTTCTTAAGTTATCTTACTGAAATAATTTCTTATTAAGAAAAATCATTTGGTAGCATCGAGCAAGCTTAATTTAAAGTTCACCTCTCTGGGGACTGAATACTTAAGAATTGAATGGGATAGGACAACAGTATACTTAGGAGGGAAGAGTAGGAACAATGGTGAAAGAAAAGGATAACAACAGAAGATAAACTGATTGCTGTCAAAGACTGATTTGCTCTTCTACTCTATGAAAGAAGCAGCAAATAACACCCCATAAAACTAAAAGTTTCACAACAGCAAGATATATTTATCTGGGTAGTTTTCTTGCCACAAGCTTTCAGGATGATGTTGGTAAAGAATTGTTTTCCAAACTGCTGTTTTAAGGTTCAGTCAGGAAGGAGGTATAGAGAAAAAGTAGATAAATTCATTTTACAGACTTTTGGAGATTAAGGTGAGTAAATTTTAATAACTACATTAAATACATCCCAAAGAAGTCAACACTGTAAATTAACTGATCATGGAAGGTCCTTCTGCAACAACACACAGGCTGCGTGTGTATTTATGCACAAGCTCTCTATGAAGAGTTATAGAGGGAAAAGGAGGGAAAAGTTCTATTGTCACTGAAAAGTTATCTCCATCAATCTGTGTAAATCAGAATGAAATTTAAGTTGTCCTTAACACACAGGAAAATACTGCCATCACTTCCATTTTTTTCTAGTGGTTCTAATTCAGTTGTTCTTGCAGAAGAATAAAATTCTACACATTATTTAAAGTCAGGTCCAATGGTAAGTGGTAAAAAGTTAATGTACACTTAGTATAAACAAATATTACATTAGCCAAAGAAAGTGTTACTCTAAAGGACAAACTGCATTTACTGTATTACATACAGGGTCGTATGGAAACGCATATGGACAAGTGTCTGCAGTGACATACCCCTTGTGTCTGTAGGGACAGAGGTGTGATACGCCGCTTTTCCCACTCATTTGGGCGTGGTTCAGGTGTGGATTCCATGAAATTGCGCTTGAGCTCACTAATGCTAGCCTGGTGTTTCAGTAAGTCGTCCTGGGTCTTATCCAGGTCCTAGCAACCCGCAATGTAAAACAAAGTAGGACAAAACACGACAACAAAAGCAAACTTAACTGGAAAAAAAAAAAAAAAAAAAAAAGAAAAAAAAAGGAAAGAAAAGAAGAAAAAAAAAGAAACCAAACCAAGGAAAGTGCCTTGTGTCTGAAGAACTGTTCTTCTTTGGAGTACTTTAAAATAAAAAAGTTCAAGGCTAAAGGGAACCAAGATTTTTTGGTTCTGTTTTTGTAACGAAGGGCCACTCATACACTGTTTCTTCTATATTTTCAGGCAAAGGAAAAATAATGCTGTGCATGGTTATTTAACAGAGGGCTATTTTCATCAAAAACATGATGAGTTGCTTGCTTTCATCTGAAATTTGTAAGCACAGAAGCAAATGTTTTGGGCTATTTATCGCACAACTAACATTACTGAAGGTAGCTGTAAGAAAGAATAGTCTAACCCAAGAAGCATTATAAAAATGCATCTTTCTTGATATAAAAGCTCCATGAAAAATACTTCTGTGAAGACAATACTACAGGGCCAAATATGCAAGCAACTATCACCTGCTTAACTTCAGAGGGACTACTCATTGTGCCCATCATGTAGGCTTAAACTTACTGGAAGAATCAGATTTAAAGCCTGATATCTGCCAATTCCACATTTAAGAACCTGACAGCAGACACAGCATTCCAGTAGGGATAGTTTTTGTGCACATCAGTACCAAAGAGATGTTCTCTCTAAATTGCACCTACATAGGCAAGTGCCAAAGGGGACACCACAGTGTGAATATTGAGTTAGATTTTGTGATGACCCATTGAGGCTAAGCTGCAGCACCTTGGATGAAATAACTACAAGACAGTCTTTCACTTTATACCAGATACAGTAGGATCACAAGGATCAGGAGACATAAGGATCAGAAGCTATGCAGAAACATAACTGTTGTGGTTAAGTAGGCAAAAATCTATCTACTTAGCTACCTTGGAAATACTTTATCCTTTAAATACAATGATTGGCTTTGGTGGGAAGAGCAGGTTTCTCTCTGCTGTCATAATTTGTCCTCCTTTCAACATGCCAGGTTTTGAGAAAAGCCTATGTTGGTTATGTACACTCTAACATAAGAATATTTTTTCAGTATTCTGTGGTGAAATTCAAGTTTAAGCCTCAGATCCATTTTTAGTACAGAATTAAAAGACTGAAGATTAAAATGGAATAATATCAATGTAGACATAATTATTAATAAAGTTTTATCAAAAGAATGTAATCAGATACAATAATTTAGGCAAAGCATCTGGGTTTTTGTAAAGAGATTTTATATACCTTGTAACAGAACATTCTGAAATTTTACTTAACGTTTTGGTTAGGGTTTTTATAGTCAGTGCTCACACTGCAAAGATGCCTTGTCTTAAGTCATGAAAAATCCAAATCCAGTACAAACTCATTAGTTTCTAATTCCTTTTCACTTGCATGTTCAGGCTGGTAACAGTTCAGTGCTGCACTTCTATTTCCTAATTCTGCAAATATTCACACACGCGCTCTGAACACTAAGGCCTCTCCCCTTCTGGCAACTCAGTAGGTTCATATTGTCACAGGACCAATGCTTCACCTTTAATCTAGGAGTAACATACAAGACATTAAATATGTCTCCCTAAAGTATGTATTTTCTGAGTGAAGTAAAACCTTATGTCAAAGGCATTCTATTACACAAATAAGGTCATAACAATCATGTCATCCTTTTAAAACCTGTCTTGGCTTGACACAAGGCACATTTCTTGGACTTGATCAAAGCACAATTATGCAAGGCACTTCCAGTGCTTTAGTAAGTTATACACAAGCAAAGTTTCAATAGTGAGCAAAAGCTGCAAAAAGCCAAAAAACGTATTAGTTGGGTTACTGCCATTCATATATCTCCTTATTACTGAACAAAACCAATGATTTTTAAAAAGACAGTTTTTGTGACAAAGGGAATTATTTATAGCCCCATCTGGATGAATAATAAGGAAAAAAAAAATTAAAGACAGCAGTAGGATTTTCTAAAATTTCTTCAGTTACTAGTTTATTTAACTACAAGTTAAAGGATACTGATTATAACTACAGATAGTCTTTGATAAAATAATCCAGATTAACAGACTATATGGAAATTCTTATGATAAAAATCTCTACTTCAGTGACAAAACACTACACATTAACATACTGTACAAAGCTCTTTGCTGTTGCTCATCTTCAATGAAAACCAACCTTTAGGAAGCAAGAATTACTTCCATTTGAAAAGTGAAAAAATAAAGCAAAGATTCAGAAGCATATCTAAACATGCCCTTTAAAAATCTGATCCTCACATACATTTCTCAAAGCTCCCCAAATCAATGAGCATCAGAACCAGAATTAGTTTTTCCACACTTGTACCACTGCTTGTGCCTTACTAACTCCATTTATTCAGACAACGTATTTGATAAAGATTGATTAAACTGGTGAAAACTAGCAACCATGCTCAACGGAAGATGCACACATTGAGGAGCAATGTATAAAAATCCCATTTAGGATTATGAATTGGACCCATGTGTTTGCTTTATCTAAATAGGGCTATTATTCCCCATTGCCACCTTGAAAACATCTAGCAAAAATACATAAAATGTACATTCAACATTCAAGCTGAGGGGTTTTTTTGTTTGTTTGGATTTGTTAGGGTTTTGTTGTTGTTTTTTGGGTTTTTTCCTTTTAAATTTAAACTCAGAAACTAGAATAATAACATGCAATGTTTCCAAGCTGTTTTTACCCCATGCACTTCATGCACTGTGTCTGTAACAGCCTGCAAGTGACCTCCCATCCCATGCAGCCTGGCAGCCCGTGAGAAGGGAAAGTGTTTCTTATACTATATACAAACCTCCAACATTAAATTGCTATGTCTGACATAAATATTTTCCCCGTCTACTCTCAAGGAATTGCTCTGTGAAGTTAAGCCACACACACACACAACAAAAAAAAACAAAAAAAAACAAACATAAAATGTACCAGCAAGTAAATAAAAAAGGCCCTTAGAATCAGACAGTTAAATAAAGGAAATAAAATGGTAAGGTGAAAAGGCACAATTCAGACTAAATTCACATTAAGTTTAGGGTGCTAATAAGGCAGGCAGATACAGCCAGATTTAATTGTAAAAAAAACCAACCATGCACCTTCTGCTGTGCTTCCTCCTCTTCAGATTCCACCTATGTGAGCACGTGGCAAATTATCAAGAAAAGGAACTGTTAACATACGCTTATAGACTAACACAGAGGCTTCATCTCTTTGTAAATGCTGCAAAGCGTGCTATATTTACAGACCTTTACTGTTTCGGCCCCAGATGTTGAAATTATTAAGCGACTTTGGTCTTCCTTCACCTACATTGTTGTAGAATGGCTGAAGTAGTTATTTGGCATAAGTGACATGAAAAATGGAAGTGTCACACTGTGTCCCTCTCTTGCTGTACTTGTCAGTGTTTTCCCAGATGGAAATTTAAGAATGAGTGAAGAAAAAAACATGATGTGCGTAATATCTATGGTAAGCACCTTAAACTTTGCAACAAGTTGATGGGAAAATGGAATCTAATGCATGAGTTCTTTTGCTAAAAGAAACTATGATTCAAGTCAAACATCTAAATACTGTATTTACAAACTGTCTTCATTATTTTAAGAATGTTGCTGTCTTGGGATGAGTTACTTGCACACCTCCCTCTTTTTTAGGTGAATATATTCTTCTTCAAACTGCAATGCACTCTGTTGGACATGATAGCTAATCTTACCTACGAGTATTCTGAATGCCTAAAGGAACAGTGTTTTTTACAAAGCAAACCACTTCCCAGTCTTTCCACAGGTACAAATATCAACTGCTAATCTTAGGAAAAGATGCATTTATAAGTCAACACTGTGCAAGTACATAAATTTGAAGAGAGATTTACTTACTGTACAGTGTTGCATTTTGGATTCTGTGTGAATGCACACATGATGTGGTACATACCACATTTTTATTAATTTCTCATTTATCTGCGATTCTATTTTCTGCAACTTTATGTTACAAATGATGGATTGAATCAGGTTGCAGAAAAATTGAGAAAGTCTTTAAAGTCATGGTTTTCATTATTTTGAACTTAGATTAGTGTTTTTAATGACATCATGTTGTATTTAGCATGTTTTTAATATGTACCTTGTATTGATTTAATTGGTTTAACAAACTTTTTTAGCTGTAACATTGAACAGGCCCTCCCCCTTTTTGATTCTACAATATTTAGTTTCATATTTCCTTTGAAGGTCAAAATAAACACCTTCTTCTAGTCATATTGCTGTAACATGCACAGCAGATATAAGGAAAGGAGGCATTTTGTCAACCACTCCAGATGATCAGAGCAACATTATTAGTGTGACTGAGGCTCCTGTATGGCAATTTTAACAGTGTATTTCAAAGAATGTTCAGACTCCAGTGATTCAAGTCTGACACAACCTGCAATCCCAGCTAATGAATGAAATCAGTCTCCACCTTAACTGCTGCTAAAGATTTATCAAAGGACTTACCAAAAAAAAAAAAAAAAAAGTGTGCCTTGGACAGACTCAACTATGCACACACCACTGTAGAGCAGAAACATCTGAAATATGGAGTAACAAAAAAGCTGATTTTAAAGCATTCACAGTTTTCTGAATTCAGCTTTTAGGAATTTCACTTTTCAGATCTAAACAGAACTTTGGAGATGTGCATTCCAGTCAATGCACACAGGAGATAAGCATTTTAACATAAACTGATAGTGCAAGTAACACAACTTGCAAATAGTACCAAGTAAGAATATATTTATTATTACACAGCACTTTCAGTATTCAGATTTATGTGCTCATAAACATTTTGAACTACAAAGCAACTCTATCTGCAGCTCAGTGTCTGTAGAATCTAATGAAATAATGCATGCTGTAGAAATTTAGGCACAAAAACCAACAGCTATTTATTGACTAAAAAAATCCCACAATGGCTATTTTTCACAAATGAGTAAAGTTAGAAAGATGCAGATACACACGTGTGTGTGTATTTATGCATATACAGGCATGGACATAGACATATCCCTGTACCAGGAAGTGTGCAAAACTGAGCAAGCCTCTGGGAGAACAAGCATAAAAGCTATATGCAAGTGTCAACATTTAAGCAACAAGATTACACACCTCCTCTTCCTCTGCTTTGTCATTCAGGTCATTGTCATTAGAGGCACTAAAGGAAGTCACCTTAGGCTCCAGGTAGCAGAGGGACAGAGCGAGAGGAAGGGAAAGTGTGAGTGAAAAGGGAATAGACTGGAAAGCAGACAGCAGCAGCACAAAGATAAGGAGAAAAGAGGGAATGAAGGAAGGAGAGGTAATAGGAATATAGTGCTGAAGGCCAGGTGGGAGGAAAGAGATGCAAATATCAGGAAGGCTAGGAAAAGTAATATAACCATCCTCATCAAGCAGTGAATGGAAACTAAAAGAAAAACATCTGATAAAGCTGAATGAGACACACAACTCAGTGCTTTTGTAGTCATTTGTATGGGTTTTTCCCTCCACAGCAAGGGAGCCTCGACTAGCTAGGGGTCTCATAGATTCAAAGGTATTATTTGGTAAAGCTATTTCATTTTTTTTATGATCTGGTGTTTCTTTCATGGAATTGGACTCTGAGATGTCTGGGATGGTAAGGAGGGGCTCTCCAAAGGGATCTTCCTCTGAAATATCTGAAAGCATGTCTATCTCAGGGACAGGCAACAGGTTTGTGAGATGGGATGACACAGAATGGACGGGTAGTGATGATGGGTGTACGTGAGTGAGCTGAAGAAAAAAATTCTGTGCACAGTGGAAAATGAAAGCACAAAAAAATGCAAGTTTGAAGGCACAAGAAGAGAGAAAAAAAAGAAATTATTAGTTAGTGAAAAATTTTACTTAGAAGCAGGGATAGCTCTACTAACGCAATAGAAATGCCAAATAAAAATAGAAATCCCCTTGTGTTTTACAAGCAGCCAACTTGTTTACTTCTCTGGATTATGAAAGGAACCGATTACGAATGTTTTGTTCTCAGGCTGTAAAAAGCTGTGCACTTTTGAACTGTAATAGTCACAACAGATGGAAGAGGACAGACATTCAAAGCTTTGGCAGAAAGGTCAGGGGACAGTGCAGTACAGGAAAGACAAGTTGGCACTTTGATTCTTGGGTTTGTAACGATTTCCTCTAAGAATTAAAGAGAGTCAGAAAGGAAAAGAACTGTCTGGGCTAGGGGGGAAAGAAAGCTGTTCACAGAATTGGCATGTGTAACAAAACCTTACTGAACAGCTTCCTGGAACAATATTCCAAAATACTGCTTTTTTTTATTATTATTCTCTTGGTTAAAATATTGAAATATACTGCCACTTTGAAAACAAGGGAATATCACCATTTTACCAAGCCCAAAGTCAAAACATAGTAATTTACCATTTTTCTCTCATAAAGAGAATCTGTGTGTGCCTTTTTCCTAGGCTCATTCAAAATTATTTTAACTCACCGGCAAAGAAAAAAAAAATGCAACTGCTCGTATTTGTTCCCTTCTTACACTTGAATGCAGCGGGAACATGTGAACCACACAGAGAAACTCAGCAGTCCCCCTAGGAATCAAATGGGTAGCTAACTTGCAAAAATGTTTGAAAACAGAATTTTTCTTTAAATATGAAAGGAAGTTCTGGAGAACTGCCCAAAAAAGAAACAATCTTCAAGAGAGAAGAACAGATTTTAGCTGACACTTTGGAAGGAAATTTTTACATCAAATCATACAAGATCTAAATCTAATTTTTTGACCTATTCCCCCAGTAGCTCAAACAAAAAGACAAGTAAATGGTTGTTTGCAACAGGAACGGATGAAAGAACTCAACTTTTCACAGAAATCTACACCTGAGTCAACATCATCAAAGTTTTTAAAGTGTGAAATAATTCTGCAATGGCTACTAAAACAATACTATTACCTATGATAATTAAACACAGTCATAATACACCCAGCTCTGTAGAATGTACAGAACTGTGGATATACTAACAAATTTTTTTTTAAAGTCTAAAACTAAGGAAATGAATAAAACATTATTTATACTTTGAAACATTTTTTTCAAGAACTCATGCAAACTTACTGAGAATTCAAATTAAATTTATAGCAATAAAAGAAACCCTAGGTCAATGCCATTCATAAGTTTGTATTCTCTTTTGCTTATGTATGTTTACATTAAATTAAACCTACAGAAAGCACTTGACAGTTTTTCTTTAGTATTTTAATATGGTGTTCTGTATGACGCTCAGACGTGACAGGCACTAAATAACCACACACGAACACACACCACATGAACAAATAATTTTGGCGTGAAAGTCAGCCATACCTTTCCATCCTGAGTCAATTCTAATTGTGGAGTTTTGACTGGGCTTCCATCTTCTTCTCTGCCACCTTCTTTCAACTTGGTCTGACCAGCAGCTTCAATGTCAATGATTTTATCTCCAGCAGCCTGCCCTCCAGTAGCAGGGAAGTCTCTTAGCAGACTTTGGTCTAAGATACCCATGGGAGCTATTAGAGAACAAAATTTTGGTTAAGTGCGGTAAGTTAGAAAATTTTGTTTTTAAGACTTCTTAACAAAATGATTTTATGGTGATGTTAGCAATGAGCAATACAGGCTAGTTACTGCGTGATACAATATTTTTCAGCTTCTTAGTTTTGCAAAAAGTCTATGGTTCTCATTGCGCTGATATGAACAGCAACGTACCCTTGTTACATGATGAGCACTTACTACGCAAGGTAAAAAGCCCTCACAGTATCAGGTAGGTATTTATCAACTTTTTGATTAGTCTTGGAAGACAAACTGAAGGCACAGTTCTTGTGACTGTGTAAATCACCATAATAGAAGAGAGAAATAGGCAACGGTGTCTTGTGGAAATTCACTATTTTGAGAGGACTGTTTTAATGCAATATAGAAATAGCTATGCATATAACTGTCACAGTATTTTTATCCTGGAACCTTAGTAAAACTGCAGAAACAACAGCTCAGTGAAAGTAAGGCTTTTCCTCCCTTATGCTTGCAAAAAATGGAAGGGGGAAATACTGAATATGTATACTTGAATATAGTTAAAGCAAAAGAGAGTGAAAGGCCTTAAATTAGGTTTTTTCTCTTATTTGATTAAGCATAATAGGATTTATGAGCAGGATGGCATTTTTTTTCTTTTTTTAAAAGGAAAACCCAAGAGCAATGTTTCATCATGCTCAAAATTTTGACTGTGATGGTTCTGTAAGACTGAAAGTTTGGGCCTGAACACACATACATACACATCTGTGTTCTGCAGATAATGCACAAGGGATCCCAGAAAGGCTTGATGATACAATCTCAGAGAGTTGGGAAGAATTCAAATTGTTTCTAACCAAAAGTAGTACAGCAACTAAACCAGACTCAGACAGTAACACTGATGTGGCAATGAGTCTTTTGGTCGCCACAAGGACTCATAGCAGTGAAAGCACTTTTGCCTCTTATTTTTGCTTTGCTTCTCAGAAGGTAAGGTTTCCCAATCAGGTGTCACAGTTTGCTCATTTGTCCCAGTATAGAAGAATGACTATTTGCAGAAGTAAGTCTTCCAAGTAAAAGATTTTTGGAGAAAATAAGGTAAAGTTAACAGCTGAATTGTAGCTAAACTCACATCATTGTCACAGTTCATTTTTATTCCAGTGAAGTTGCGTATGCCTGAATCTAAGTCAAGCTTCATGTCATTTTTCTGAAGAATTTTTCTACTCTGTATTATTTCAGAAGTGATTTAGGGTAAAACATATGCTTCTGCATCTCTCACACATACTGCTGCTATACCTGCCTTTGGAAAGCATACCTGTTTTCAATAAAGGAAACCAGAAGATATTTCTGCTCAGATACCAAGCACCAGTAAATGACAAAAAAAAATTTTAGCTAGTCAAACAACCTCAACATGAAAATTGTTAATTAAACACAGAAGCACCTAATAAATATAATAGGATAGCAGTGTACTGAATAAAATGATACAAAACTAGAAGAAACAACTTGTTCTGCCTTTTCTCTCAGGCCAACCCACAGCCCAAAAGATGCTGCTGACCAAACAATTCTAATCAACAGCATATATTCACAGCAGTGCCATACGATGTAGGCAGTGACTTAACTTACTGTTTAGGTCACCTAAAATTGACAAGTAACCAAAGTGGCTATTCCTCACATCACGCATCAGAAACCGAAATCCATAAATTTGTCAACTGACATTTTGGCCATCCACAATGTCAACATTTTTGAACGTTGGTCAGATCGGAGTGACAACACATAATGTAATCATTACACTGAAGAAATAAGTCAAATTTCATACCTCCATCAAGGCTTCTGGAAACGCGTTTGCTTGAAGTGCGTTCAAAGTATGGAGCTGGTCTGTCTATGAGGTTGCTAGCCTGTCGTGTCTGTGCTTGCGTACGTCCACTGTAGCGGAACTTGGAACCCAAGGTTAGAAACTTTGCTTTTGGAGGCTGTTCTGGTGATACAAGTCTAAAAAGTAAATATGAAGAAAGTCAGTTAAAAAGGCTTTATTTTATGTATTTAATGAGGTACTATAAAGCTACTTATTATATTTCAACTTCAGTTCACCATGCATGATTTGTGCACTCCAAGAAAGGATTCTACCATAAGCTCTGAGAAAAACTTCTAAAACAATGCATATTACTTATTATTTAGAGTTGGAGTTGAAGTGATGCTGATAACCATCACTTTTTCCACAGTATGACTAAGCATCTGGGATCCTTATCTTTTGGTGCTATCTTGGTTAAATTGCATTTTTTGTAGAAAGCCAAGGCCATTATAGGTTCATGTAGAATACCTATCGGATCTCTCTCATTAGAATGTTACTGATTGTGGAAACTATACATCCCACTTCCACTGTCCTTCCTATATTCCAAGGTACCAATACAGCAGCTACTATTCTTCAAAGTTAGGGAATGGCATCTCTGCCTTCTATGCAGAAGGCTGTATCAAGTGAAAAAAAGATTGATTGGGCTGGAGAGTTGTGACCTAACAGTAAGAAGTTTAACAAGCTATATTCAGACTCCAGTTTCTTTACAATGTCATATATAGACTTATGTAAGTTGATGTTTGCTGGATATAAGGAGGAGAGAAAAAGCATATAATGGAAAGGGTGAAAAAGAGATTCAGTTACGAGTGCTATTAATACTGGGTTCTGTGCTGGGTATGTATGTTAGTACCTAAGTGTTAGAGTCAATGTCAGAAAGTCCAGGTAACAACGTGGCAGAATTTGCTATGAGGGATTCTGCTTTGTTCCACCAATTTTTGACATCACATGGGTTTGAAGAGACAGGTCCTCTATACCTCCCTAAATTTCCTTCAGTATGAGGACTTCAAGCTCTTATTCATCTGACCATCGTTGCTTGTACTTTGTTTTTGAAATCTGAGCCATTGGCTTCAACACTGAGGGTATTGTCTGTTCCAGTGTCATCTTTGCTGACAGGATAAACAGTCATCACTGCAGGAATTCTTCTCAGCCTCCACTTCCCTAGAAAGGTCTTTGATGTTGCTTCCTGGATCAACATAGTGCTGCAAATACATGCTTACCCAGCATGGCAGTCTCCATGGCCTATTCTCCCTCTGTATAAAACCAACAGACTATTGCAGATGGAGCTTTTTGATTTGAGGATCTGCAAAGAATGAGAAGCTCACTGTACATCAGCTTCTTTCAAGCAGAACCACCAACTACTGTGCCCTTTGTACTTAGGATGGCATGGATGGGCGAGTGAGACTTAAAAGTGTGCTGACTTTTTTCTCCTTGTTTGAAGCATTTGCACAGGGAATATCTGTGTCAGTGGAATCTGATCCAGCATATGTTAAGACAGTATCCAGTGGTGGGTCCTGAAAACTGACAGTCATTCTAAATATATTTCAGCAGAACTGAAGAATTTTCAGATCCTTAGCAAAACCAATGGTAAGCTAGCGTGGTGGGCTGACCCTGGCTGGATGCCAAGTGCCCACCGAAGCCACTCTATAACTCCCCTTCCTCAGCTGGACAGAGGAGAGAAAAAAATAAAACAAAAAGCTCGTGCGTTGAGACAAGGATAGGTAGGGATCACTCACCAATTACTGTCATGGGCAAAACAGACTTGACTTGGGGAAAAAAATAATTTAATTAATTACCAATCAAATCAGACTAGGGTAATGAGAAATAAAACCAAATCTTAAAAAAACACCTTCCCCCCAACACACCCTTTGTCCCGGGCTTAACCTCACCCCTGATTTTCTCTACCTCCTCCTCGCTCCCAGCAGTGCAGGGGAATGGGGGACAGGGGTTGGGGTCAGTTCATCACACATTGTCTCTGCTGCTTCATCCTCCTCGAGGGAAGGACTTCTCACTCTTCCCCTGCTCCAGCGTGGGAGACGGGAGACAGTCCTCCACAAACTTCTCCAACATGGGTTCTTCTTACGGGCTGCAGTTCTTCATTAACTGCTCCAGCGAGGGTCCCCCACGGGGTCACAAGTCCTGCCAGAAAACCTGCTCCAGCGTGGGCTCCTCTCTCCATGGGTCCACAGGTCCTGCCAGGAGCCTGCTCCAGCGTGGGCTTCCCACAGGGTCACAGCCTCCTTCGGCTATTCCCCTGCTCCACTATGGACCTCCATGGACTGCAGGGGGACAGCCTGCCTCACCATGGTCTTCACCACGGGCTGCAGGGGAATCTCTGCTCCAGCACCTGGAGCATCTCCTCCCCCTCCTTCTTCACTGACCTGGGTGTCTGCAGCGTTGTTTCTCTCACACATTCTCACTCTTCTCTCCACCTGCTGTTGCAACTCAGAGGTGCTACTACCATCACTGGTGGGCCAGCCTTGGCCAGCAGCAGGTCCATCTTGGAGCTGGCTGGCACTGCCTCTATTGGACTTAGGGAAAGCTTCTAGCAGCTTCTCATAGAAGCCACTCATGTAGCCCCCCCACTACCCAAATCTTGCCACACAAACCCAATACAGCTAGGTAGAAAGTTACCACTTTCTCTAAGAGAGGATCTTTATGGCTTTGTCAGAGTGCTAGCCAGAAGGATCCAGTCCTCCATGCCTAAAATGCATATGCATGCACCTGAATCCTAATCTGTTCCAACACATTATTAAAGAAAACAGAATTCAAGACAGACTAAACCACACTTCTGCACTAAGGCCACTTATGTGATAAAATCACAAGTATCTGGAGCTTCACTTTCATTGCTTCTATAAAACAGCCTGTTGTGGTTTAACCCCAGCCAGCAACTAAGCACCACGCAGCCACTCACTCACTCCCCCCCACCATCCAGTGGGATGGAGGAGAAAATAGGGAAAAGAAGTAAAACTTGTGGGTTGAGATAAGAATGGTTTAATAGAAAAGAAGAAACTAATAATGATAATGATAACACTAATAAAATGACAACAGTAGTAACAAAAGGATTGGAATGTACAACTGATGCGCAGGGCAATTGCTCACCACCCGCTGACCGACACCCAGCCAGTCCCCCAGCGGCAATTCCCTGCCCCCACTTCCCAGTTCCTATACTAGATGGGACGTCATATGCAATCTTTGTGACAATTTATTTCTCCACCTTATTTCCAAGAGAGAGTGCATTATGCGTTAAGAGAAAGAAGGCTAAGAGGGTTTTTCCAAGGTTCTTTCTGTTCTTTATTTTCCAGTCTTGGCAAGGCTACAGCATTAACTGCCATTTTTATCTTCCACCCTGCTGAGATAAACTTTTAATCTTTTAATGTGGAAAAAACAAGGGAACTAATTACTTCCTGATTAAGGGCATTTGAATGGATTTTTTTGTATTACAAGCTTAATTACATAAAATAACTGAAGACTATGCTTTTACCATTTTAGGACATTCTGGGGAGGCACTGAAACAATCATGAAAATTTCAAATGAAACATCATAAAGCAGAATTATAAGCAGGTTTCTCCAGCCATTGCATAAGATCCAGAGCTGCAGACTAAGTTACCTCAAAAGATTAATGTAGATACATAGTCTGACTGGATTTCTTAAAGTAGATTGTTGCACTTTGAAAACAGTACTGGAATCCTATAAAGTTGAGCCGATACAAGTGAATCCAATGCCTTTTGGTTGTCATTTTCAATATAGTTCATTACAAATTTTTATAAATAACTTCATATGCTGGCTGAATTTCCCATATATTATAAGATGGACCTTAATGTAATTATTTGAGAAAAACTAAAACATTGCAAAAGATAACACAAGGAATCTTACAATGTTATATAGGGCATGCTAAGAGATCTGGAAGCTAAAAATGTATGTCTAGATTGAATACAATTTACTGTGGTATCATACACAAATTTTACACATGCCCTGAAGGAGCTACATACAGTCTCTTGGACTGTAGCAATTGCTTTCTGCTTTTTATCATTGGAGAAAAACAGAGCTGGATTTATTTTACTATTTTTAAATTGGGATGAGAGGTTCTGAGGATTTTCTCTCTGATGACATCAGTGGAGTATATGGATTTTACAGAATGGTTCAATTATTTGTTACATAATTCTCGTTATAATGTCATTCCTGGTTAGAAAAAGCCACTTCTGATTGGAATAAAATCCAATTATTTTTATTATGTCAGAATTTCTGTAGTAAGATTATCTAATACATATTAACACTCCCGAAAACTTTTATATTTGCAAATGGTAGTTCTCAGTTCAGGATTTTTCACTTCCCTAAGGTTTTTTTCCCTATTCAGGTTCATTTTATTATGTTTCTTTTTTATTAACTTTTCATCACAGACAGAACTGCATGATATTGTGGTAACAGATATCACCAGCCAAAGCAGACTTCAAATTTTAAAGAAGGATAGAATGGTGGACTACGTATCTTAATAAACTTAACTAATGAATTCTATCAAACAAGAAAAAAATTTAGGATTTAAAAAAGAAGTGCTTCTAAATTAAGCATTTGGAGACTGATTGCCAATCTTAGCACAAATTCTAACATTGCATTCAAGAACATTCTATATTCATTGAAAATCTGAATAGCACAAATTCTAACATTGCATTCAAGAACATTCTATATTCATTGAAAATCTGAGTACTGAAAACCATCCAATGAGTCAGTTCCAGTAATGAACTGATTAGGTCTCGTGGCTTAGACTAGTATTCAGCAGAAGGATTGCACCTACCTTAAACACAATTGCTTTTTTAAAATAAAAAACAGACTACTGAAGGAGAAAACTTACCTTTTACATACCCTAGTTACTGTGCTCATTTGAAACAAGAAACTCGGATTCAATGCCTATTCAATGCATAAGAGATTCAGCCTAAATCTGTGACTCCTAAGCTGCATGGGGCACATGCACTCCATCATGGAGTTTGTGCTATTATAAAAATCAAATGAAGGTTTTTCAAATTCCTTTTCAATGGAGGAAGTAGAAAGAGAAACAACTCTGCGGCCTATTGTTGAAGTGCTCATTTACAAATAGACTATAGTTTCAATGACCGATTCAGAATTTTATGTTTATCAGTTGCTGGGGAAAAAAAAATGCAGAGAAAGTTATGGATTATTACATAAATAAATAGTAGTCTGTTTTTAAAGTGATTCTCT
This sequence comes from Astur gentilis, assembly GCF_929443795.1. NCBI lineage: Eukaryota > Metazoa > Chordata > Aves > Accipitriformes > Accipitridae > Astur > Astur gentilis. The sequence continues at coordinate 23,298,373 of NC_064884.1, forward strand.
GTTCTTTAAAGAATGACGGTGAACTCAGGCCAGTTTATAAATAAGGAAAAATTCAGCTGTAAGCATTTACACTCAGCAGAATGTTCTGAAAAGTGAAGTGAATGAATACTACTGTCAAGCCCCAAGAGCTTCTTGTGAAGGTGTATAATGGCTTTCTAGATGGCCCCTCTGAAGAGTCAATCTCTCAGGAAGTCTTACATATGATCACTAGTTTAGTTCCATCCTGTTAGCACTCCGAAAATTTAAATAAAGCAGCTAATTGTAATTGAGACTTTCAGAATTGGTAATTTGGGGTAGTGATTGTTAGGGTGTCTTCTGTCTAAGAGGTGTTACTGGACTGAGAAACTGGGGGCAAAGAGGAGGGAAATCTTCTCTACTTTCCTCATATCCTTTAAAAGAAGGATATGAGCACACCTAGCAAAGTGGGGGAAGCAGAGAATTATCATTTACCTGAAGAAAGTATGATGCTCCACACAAACCTTCCATAACCTTTTAGCAGCCCGATGGTTTGGCAGTTTGAACCCAATAGTGCTCTCAAACTGTTCCAGCTGGAAAGAATCCATAAATAAATTAATGCATTTCATTAAGCTGGCTATTAACTAACAGGCAGAGCTCAGATAGTTCCATTACTGTAATAAGCTGTAATTCTCCTGTCATAAGACTTCATAAGATTTAAAAAAAAAAAAAAAAAAAAAAAATTTAAAAAAAAATCAGAATTTCTAGCCTTTTAATAAAATTATACTTGGTGGGCTAGTCACGATGGGTAATAATCACATTATCACTTCCTATCTGTACTAATGACTCTATTGAGAAATCCAATAGTACTTCAGCGTTCCTTGCTGATTTTCTGACTAGCTGCCCAATGTATTTATTTTTAAACTGCATGAACTAATCGTACTGCAGGTTGTGCTGCACACTTTCCTTGGATTTAATAAAAGTCTGAAATGTATACTGCAGTGTGAGTGCAAGAACAATACATCTGTGTTCCAAAACTTACAAAACTACAATGTTAGCATTGTACTATTGGTATTTAGACTTCTGTTTTGTTTTATTTATTCACACAGTAAAAGCTACCTTAAACATTTTAGAGTATAATCTTAAAAAAAGCATTACAGTGTTTGGCATTTTGTTTTTTGTTAAATTTCCAGTTACAATGTGATCAGAATGTAACTCCCCCTCCTTCAGCAACTCCCACAAACTTATAACGGTATCTGAAAAGAACGCTGAATCCACTATTTCCACAGCAGCTAACAGAAAGAGTTATCCTACAGGACAACTCAAACCTTCGGTTACAGCCATAAACTAGATGCGTTGACATTTAGTGAACAATTATATCCAAAGAGGAAGAGAAGCTGGCTCTCTCCCAGGACTGCAAGTTTGTATAGTCAGTAAGAACATGGCCAGAGTAACTAGCTTTCCCTGTAAAAAAAAAAAAAGTTACAGGATGGCATCTATCAAAAATGAAAATAGATTTTCTTCTTGGTTTGCATTCACTAATCAAGACAAGTGTTTAATACAATCAGTAGAATCTGAAGAGGAAAAGAAAATGCTGTTAAATTTTGCTTGAACCCAATAAAAGCTTGTGATGACATCTGGGAAAAAAATAAGGATGTTTTCTTGTTGCTGGATAGAAATGATCTCAGAAAAGAAACAAGACAGAAAGATGCTACTTACTTCTGCTGGCCTGACTTTGATATAGAAATTACTTCGCTTATAGGAAATCTTTAGAATTTTTGGCCAAGCAAAGCGGTTGATCCGGAGTCTATCTTTGTAAATGAGCAGTCCATTAGCACATACACCCAGCATGATATCCACACCTTCAGAATCCTATCACGTATGAGACAATTTAAAAAAATCAGTTTAATAACATTCCAAACAAGTAATTATCACTGGCATACCTTGAGGGAATAATGCAACTGGGACTTGTTTCATATTCAAACCTGAAAGACCCTGACAATGAGATTCTTAAAGCAGAAATAGCCAAGTATATTAATTTTACAGGAAACTTTGGACTCTAAGTAATGGCTTTGGCACTCATATGCCATTGCATGTGTCACAGTTCTGGGAAATTCTTCAGTATTCTAGCAATAGGGACTAAGTGAACAACTTACAAGCAAGGAAAGGTATGGTGGGTGTGCTACCAATAGTTTCAACAAATATTAAAAGAAGAAAAATTTAAAACAGGCCTTTCCAACTTAAAACAATCAGTGAAAGTCTGAACAAGTTGGTGATCATGGTCATCTTTTACAGTCACCTACTATTCCAGTAAAGATATAGGAAGTAATGGATAGTTGGCTGAAAATGTCAACACAATGATTTCAGAGTGCTGGTGGGCTGGGTTTCTGAGCGTTCTGTTCCACTGACAGCGTTTGATGCAAGTTTTACAGGCTACAAAACTAATCACTTACTGATAAGGGTTTTATACACTGTACCACTGCACAATACAGCAGAATCTCTTGTCCTCCTCAACAGCAAATCAACTACATCAAATGCCAACACTGACATTAAAAAGTTGCTTCACTGGCATAAGTAACAGCTGCAAGCGAATCCTGGCAAACAGCAGCTCTAATGTTTGCAGTTACTTCACTATGAGAAAAGAAAGTTCCCATAAAACTCTAAAAATCTATGTTTCTTAAAACACTACAGACCAAGTGAACTGCCACACTGCACTTGTATTAAAAAATTAATAAATGTTACAGACGTAGTTAATGTACATGAATAAAAATTTAAGTATATTTCTTTCAAGTGCTTCTGAGAGAACATAGGAAGAAGTCTATGGAAAATTGCAAAAATAAGTGCACATTGTTTCCATATGAAACAGAATTAAATAATGTTTCTCCGATACTTAAAAGTCTTGGTTTCCTTTTTTAAATATAGGACTGATACGTTTACAATGCATTAACTTTCCTAATGTTTTGAGACTGGATTTGTGCGAGGTAGTGGGAGGAGGTTAGTTAGCTGGTTGGGGGGGGGCAGGTAACTAAACAAAATCCCCCTAGAAATACAAATTTTATTTGACCTACCCAGAGAAGTGGAAAAAGCACCAAAACTCACCCTCCTGCAAGACCTCCTCCCCCTCTGTTTGCAACTTTCATGGTATTACTAAAACAATTACATCTTCTTTTAGGCTTTACTTTATGGCCCCATGTCTCCTTGGCATCAAAAATCTGACATTTAAAAGGTATTTAGCCACTCTTATGAATAAAATATTATTTCTAAGGTGCACATACACCTATGCATAAAATAAACTTAGATTTAAAATAAATTCTAAGGATGTTAGAGCTGTAAACTGAGTAATTATCAAGACCAAGAGATAAAAGGCTTATACGTAAGAACTGAGGTATGAAGTTTTTTAAATAAGCTATATATACTATGTTCTTTAATACTAAGCATGTCTATCCTAAAACCAAACCAAACCAATCCAATTCCCCAATACCTTGGCATGATGTAAATCCACTCCATACATGGAGAGTCTCTTCGCATTTTCTAGGAACTGGGAATCCGCCTGTGCTGGAGTCAAGCCCCTAAAATCATTGAATAAGCCTTGAGTTTATTGACAAAAGAACTGAGAATCAAAACTGAGTGGAATCCTGGAATTCAGACACAGAAAAAACTAAGTTTGTAAGGTACCAATAGCATTTTTGCCCTAAAGGGTAAGTGTTCTTTGAGAGCATATTATATTCCTTTAGTAGAGATTTCCACCTTCAGTCTTTCAAAATAGTCTAGCTGAATGTTGCTTAAAGTAATTCATATGCTCAGATAAAAATTTTCTCCAAAAGTTCTCTTCAGAGATATTAGTGAAGCTACTATTTTCAAACTGAAATTTTTAAACACATGAAAGGAAGAGGTTCTAGTTACATAACAAATGATTTCCAAATTAACAATAACTTCAGCTTTGCAGTTTTACACAGGCTTTTAAGAGAATTGACATAAACATGAAAAAGCGTGATGATTTCCTTTAATCCGACTGTGTCTGACACACCTGTGTGTTTTGTGTAGCTCAGCTACTTTCTCTTCCATTTCTTGAGTTTGATTGGGTGCAAACTGGAATTCACTGATATAGTCACTGCGGTGCTCCTCTGGGTCATGATCACCCAGCTCAGCCTGCAGGGTATATGAACCAAGGAGGGCATGAGTCACAAAAGAACATGGCAGTCGACCAGAAGCAATATCCTGACGAAGCTGTAGGCACAAGAAATATCTGCAAGACAAAGAAAAGGGGGGAAAAAACAAACACACACACACATACACAAGAACAGAAAAAGTGTTACCAATGGCAAATTTATGAGATATGGCAGAATTTATCAAGATGCATGTAATCATAAGCATATTTTATAATAAGTCAATGCATTAATAATTTCTTACACCTTACGTTATTTGAGCATTATTGCTACACAGTAAATTTCACTTCCGTTTGTAAGAGTCGATATTTCTTTCACAAATAGGGTGAAGAGCAGGAAAAATTCTGATTTCCAACATAAATGAATGAAAAACTGTATCTAGTTTGTAACAAAAGCTGACTTCATTTTACATTGTAGCCTGCAGGTATCTAAGGTTTACAAATAAAACCCCATGCATTTCCTTTGACATTTCCCTTTGACTGTAAAATTCTAACTTTTATATCCCTTGCAGTTCACAAGCTAATCAAGTTATGTAATACACAAAAGAAATCCGGTTTAGTACTGAACCCATAATTGCCTTCCTTAAACCATGTATGTATTAGAATTTAATCCTTCAGGTACTGCATACAGTCTTCTACCAAATTTAACAAGTTAACAATCAGTAGACATCCTACCCTAGCACAGACTTTTAATGCAAATGAAAAAAAAGTTTTACAAGTGAAGCTTAAATTTTAAGGAATTTAGCTTTAAGCTATAAGTATAAAAATGCTTTTATCAGTTGAACACACAATTGAAAAGTCAACCAGCTTGCTGAAAATTTTCAAACAAAACACAGATGGCTTCTTTTAAATACACTGCGTACTACATGTCTTAGACTATTTCTAGTAATATATCAGCTACACACTTGTGTAACACTCTTATTTTGTGAAGAAGACTCATCCAATGCAATGTGTAGTAACATATATCCTGCCTCAGCAGAGTCAGCTAACTCCAAAACAAAACTAAGTGTTCAGGTTTTCCATAACTCCTGAAAAAATGAGTGTCAATTCCTTGCACTCTACCCACTGGTTATTTTAGTCTCGCAGTACTACTTTTTAGGTGCCTAGAATCCACTGCTTTCCAAGTATTTTCTGTCTAAGAACTTTAGAAGAGAAGTATTTTCAGGTTTTATTATGTTTTATGGTTTTATTTAATGGATATGTATAAAATTATGTTTTCACCAACCTAGCCTAGATTATTACTGAAGTATCCTGGATGCCTTGAGCTTTGCTCTTAATATTAATACACCCACACCTTCAGTTATTATATAATAAAGCAGCAGCCTGACAATAAACCACTGGCTTCTTTCAAATATGATCACTGGCATCTTACCTCCCGCCCAAATCATATCCCCATTTATCATTAAATTCTTCTCTCAGGTGTCTTCCTGAAGTTTTCACTTTGCCTTTTCAACCTTGTTCCAATAACCAGTTGATGTAAGAACATTTATAGCGTTCTACAGTAGTAGCCAAACCTGTTACAGCATCCAGAAACTGAAGAAATTGTATATGGCTTTCAAATTAGACTAACAGTAATTTTTAAGTTTAAAATTAGGAACTATGCATACCTAGTGATGTCTTCAGTCAACTGTGAAGGATCAGGGGGATAAAACTTCACATTAAAGGTGAATATCCAAGGTAAACCTAAACATGGGAAATGTCCAATTGTTAATCTTAAACAAGTTGAGGCAAGCAAAGAAAGAACCTCACTGAAAAATGTTAGGCAGTCATATAAATGTTAGATCACTGCAATCATGAAGAAAGTTTTTTCCCTTTTTTACAGTATATTAGTATGAAGCATAGATTATTTTCTTTATCAGGTAGTAACTCATATACACATACAGTGAAAGATTAGCATGTTAAAAATTATTTTCAAAGAAAGTTTTGCTGTAAGTTATATAAAGATCAGAAGACATTTTTAATTTTAAAACTACCATAATATATTAACACTTTTAAGGTATTCTGTGTTCAAAGACACTTGCACTGAATTTGTTGCCAACTCCTCCAAGGTTAACAGTTTCCTCCTGTTTAAACTGACTGTTTGAGAGACTGTACAGCTACTATGAACATGAGATGTCAAAATGAGGTCTGCGTTGTGTACAACAGAAAGATAAGTAAATTATTTATATTTGTACATAATGCATGGAAGAAAAAATATTAGCCATTCCTCCTTTAAAATATTTTTTGAGAAACAGTATCTTTAGCAACTATAATAGCAATGATATTTTAAGTTTAAATTCTCATGTTAGAATTGTTTATACCACACGCATTTTTTAAGCAAAAGCATGCTTAAAACTAGATTAAGAATTTGACAAAGCATAAAATGTTGCCTTTAGTCATAGCTCTAATTTTAAATAAATTTTTAGGATTTGAAAGCTGAAGTCACTCATCAATAATTAAAATACATCCTCAGAATATTACTCTACCAGTATTATAACACTATGTACAAGAGGAATACGTTCATTGGAAAGTACTAATAACTTGACAAAATGTAGAACTTTCCTATTCAAACAGATTTTATTACATACAATGCAGACATATATATGTACTAGAAAATCACAAAATAGGAGTCTAGGAAAAGAATTTAATAGTTTGGTTTTGCATGCTGCTTGAAAGCAAATGCAGTTGAGATTTATCATATCTTGCCAAACAAAGAAAGTAAAACTACAATGTAGATCTGCTAAAAATAATAAAGGAAGATAAGAGAAGAAATCAAAATATTATTGAAATAATTAAGTAGCCATTTTTATCTTTCTCTCGCCTCTTTTCTCCTAATGCAAATAATATTCTGGCAAAAGACCGAGCAAAACTAATCTTTGGTTAAAAAAAGGTAATAATTTTATAAAACTTATTAATGATTAATTTTGGACAGTAAACTATTTTTAAAATCTGAAATCATGCTTTGAGAAAATATTTTTTTGTTGTTGTTATTAAAAATAAGACTGAAATGCCATTTCCAACATAATGCTAGACAAGAGTGCTGACATTTTTAAGATTATTTTCTTTAAAAAATCCTGTTTTGAAATTTCACAGCTGTTAAAGGTGAAGAGGTATTTTGTGCCAAAATTTCTTACGTCTTTCAACATTTCAAAAATTATTTCAGTTTTTCAGACATGACTATTCATTGGAGCACTTCAATTTCTGCTTAAATGTGAACTTCATTCTCCACCTTGCTGCTAAGTCACTTTTCCTTTTGAGAGCTCAGAATTTTGGTGTATCTTAATGTTCCCAGTTATCAATAATTTGTTAGAACAATGATAACTTTGCTTACAAAATAAGGCAGGACTCCTCAAATGAGAAAGCCAAATTTATTGGAGGTACATGTAGTACTGAATTGGTAAAATACGGCTCATTGAATCATCTACTGCAATCCAGTGCAAGAGAGAATTAAGACAAAAATACCTTTAAAAAAAAGTCTAACACTAATTAATACATATAGCATGACAAACAGAATTAAAGCTGGAATAGATTAGCCCACTTCCATCATTTCTCTACCAGGGAATTAGGATCATTTAATGAAAAGCTGCTGACATTGAATAAGCCAAACTGATGAGGAGAAGCAATTGGGCCAAAAATATCTATGCAGAAAGTGTTCAGGGAGAGTTGTCATGTTAACAGGGCTGTGGGATGGGGAGAAATGGATGAAGGATGTGTCCCTCCACACAGATACTAAACGAGTCTTCAAGTTTTCCTGGAATAAAGCAATTTTTCCTCATCTAAAATTGCAGTTAAACTAGTCACAGATTAATTCCTGCTTAACCTATTTCTCTTTCTTGTCAGCATTTCTACAGTTAGCTTTCAGAAAGCAGTGTAGCCAGGAGAGCTAGACACTGAAGAAGGGGGAAAAAAAATCATCTACATTCTCTGTAAAAAGCTAAAAAGAACATAAATCCTTTGAATGTATAGACTATGAAAAATTTCAGATGTCTACTCATACTAATACCATAGCTAATCCATTGAAAAAATGTTGTAGTTGACTTTTTACTAAATATTTTCTGGACAGTTCATGACTTTAAATTTTGCCTGATTACTGAAAGCACATTTATCCCCTGAATATAGACTAGCAAGTGTATTACAATGTGCACAGTCTATATTTGTACTTCTCACTGCAGCATACTGTTTATAGCCGCATAACCAAGGCATACAAACATAATTGTCTTCACACAATAATGCACACTATTACTGCCGCTTTCAATTGGTGGCCAAGACAAAAAAATAAATAAATCTGATATTTAAAATGCTATTTAGCGTTCTGTCCCTGATAAGGCTCTCTGTTTTGATGTTTAATAATAAGGGCTATAGAAATGTAAAAAATATTTCTAGCCAGCTCGTTACCTCAAAAATGCTTCTGTGGCAACTTTAGGCATTCTTAGAGAAAAAGAATGCAATATAACCAACCAGGTAGCAGCATACAATTAACATGATTCAGCCCATTTAAACTGGGAAATCAGTGAGGGGTTTTTTTTCAGTAAAAGCTGCTTCTGGCTTTTACTCATGATATCTCTTGTGTCTCAGCTAAGATTTTTACAGTACTGTGTGACTAAGACAGATACACTACTCACAGGCAGATGTAAAAATGCCCCCTAAAATTAAGAAAATTACTTCTATAATTTTTCTTAAATTACTATCAAGAAAATAGAAGAAATTAGGAAGATCTACAGCTAGTCCATATTTTCAAAAATGCATAAAAAGCAGAGTACAGACAGTCCTGGTTGGACTGATGAGATTCAGCTCACAAACTCAGACATCTCCAAACAGCAAAACCTTTCTTTATAATTAGCAGACACACAGAAGCACTTCTGCAGGACAGCTCTTGCCTTGGCACAGGTACTTAGTTGTCTTCACCACCTATAAGCTGTACTCTAGTGTAATTAGCTTAGATAAAAATTAGTAGCAACTTCTACAGATATATAGTTATTTACATAAAATAGATGGATATAAAATAAAGTGACCCCTGTATTTTGATGCCTGTGCATAACCATACGTTTTGTTAGCATTAAAATCCGACAGCCAGAACTATATCTTTAAAATGCAAGACCTTTCCTTAATTAATTCTAACTTCCCTTAGCACTTTAAATACAAACTTTAGATTTCTTAAGTATTTTAGAACACTGTGCTGCAAAATTCTAAACTTGTGATAATGTTATTCTCACAGAATTGTATTTATGAATTTATCACCATTTGGTCTACTGTGTAATTTAAAAATATACCTATTTAACCATATCTTTATTCTTCTATATTATCCTCTTCCCTGAGCAGTTGTTTAAGCTGTGTTGCAGAATATACCATAGAACCAAGATTGTAAAAAAATCCATTTCAAATCCATGACATTACCAGAACCACCTTAATTGTTGGCTAAGTACATCTCAAAGACTAGGCCAGTATTGGATTTGGCTGGTTTTAAGTTCCCCAATCTGAATGACTGGATGCCCATTAACAAAAGGATGTTGAGAACAATCTTCAGCATGAATAAAGAGAAAGGTTTAAACTTATAGCCCAAGATTTGTCACCCAGCTGCCTTACCTATTATACTATTTCATCTGTCCTAATCCACTTCCATAGAATTACAGAGGATTTCCCTCACCCTCCTTAATAATTAAACTGAATCAACAAGCAAATTAAGTATGCTGTCTTCAGTCCTTCAGTTAATCACTCCTTTCTAAAAGGAAAACAACTTCTCTATCCCCATAACCATTCTCTTTTGACACCAGTTTCGTTCAGCCCTACACTGCTGAGATGTAATTATATACATAAGATGCCACTGACTCCCTTCATAGCTAACGGAAGAAAAGTGGCATGTGGTTTGGTTCCCCTCTCAGGCACCTATTTCAGAATGCACTCGCTCACCTCCTGAAAGTGCCTGTTCCTTCAAAAACAAGTGCATTTACCTGAGGTGGACACAGTTAACCTAAATTAGATAAGATCAGTAATTTCCTGGGTACAGTGATAAGTTTCTACAATCTTTCTGGCTAAATAAGTATTCTCTTGATGAAAGACAGTAAGACAATTTTACAGTTAATTTCAAGAGCAAAACCAGTTAAAGGTATCCTTTATGTGGTGAGAATGCATAAACCCCCCCTATACCAGTGTATTCTGCCCTCAGAACATCCAGTTCCTCTCCATTTCTTACAAGATATACAATACAGGATATGCAATATGGAAGGGGTTTTTTTCCAGTAAAAATGCTAATTGTGCTGCAGACTAGAAATAGATTTAATTGACGTAAAATTACCTTGGATTTAAACTATTCCACACAGCATACACATCTAATTTCCTTTTGGAAGAGAATGACTTACATGCACAATAAGAACAGGATATAACCCAAAAATAGTTTCAAAATTTGTGTGAAGAGAAAGATAACCAGGTCTATAACTCAGTTTCATATACTTTAATTACACAAACGATAAAAACAAATCATCAGGCTTACCAAGACAGATGGTTTAAACATTCACATCTCTAATCTTTACCCATAGCTGTAAACATTTAAACTGCAGACAAATGCTTGATCTTCAATTGCAATAAACACTATGATTAAACAAGGTTTATAGAGTTTACTCATTCAATTCTGTTATACTGAGAAGGAGAGTTATGAAAATACCTATAAACAAAACTGAGTGGAATATCATGTGTTCTATACTAACTGCACGTACGTCTCACACAGATAAATTCTCAAATTAAATTTTATATAAGGGTGAACCTCCCTACCTTCTACAAAATCTCAATTTGACTATTCCAAGATAAGTTGTTACTGCTTATAGCATCACAATATTCAAGCTAAAGTTCTCCATTTTGCAAAAGGCTAAATCCTCTTTAGATGTAGCAATTTTCAAGACGACTGTGACAGAATTGTAATTACCCCACCTGTCCCTGATTAAATTAATTAGAGGTTTTAACACATCCCAGTGGATACCCAATTACATGAGTTAAAAAAAGTCAAGAATTAATTTTCCTGAAGAGATCAGGCTGGCTAAAAGCAAACAAGCTTTTTGCCACCTTTGTAGTCCTGAGAACAGAGCTAGTAATTTGTGAATCACATTCATTAGCCTAAGTAACATCAGTAACTGCTGAGATCCAGCATTATTCCCAGCCAAAGGCCAACCCGAACAAATAAGAGATCACATAAAAGGCCTGAGGACCCTGGCTTAGCAAGAGACAGCCTGATGTAGAACATTATTTGGGGGAGATTAAAGGATTCTTATTTTTGTCTTCCCCAGTCACAGGTGGTACATACATGGCCAATCTGCAAAGTATTGGTATTGTTCACATGTAAGAGAGAGATAAAGATTGTTATAAATATTAAGTTGCAAACTGATGTGCTGAGCTCCACTTGCAAATTTGTCACCTTCATGTGTTCAGACCAATGTGTTTGTCCAGATATGCTTATCTAGCACGCTAGTGCTTCAGTTTGTGCTGTACAAGAGAAAAATAAATGAGTTTCTTCATTTCAAATGGACTAGTAGGTTTTACAGGTACCTTAAATTTATTACAATTTATTATTTTTGTATATAAGTTTCCATTCTTGATTCAAAGACAAATATATTTAGAACTAAACCAGAAACAACAACAACAAAAAAAGTCTTGTTACTTGATACTCATGTAGCAGGGGGATAAAATTTATCTTTGCAGTACATTCCAATATATGGAAACTTTAATCCACTGATTATGAGGAAGACAACTGATAGTATGCTGATCACTTGCAAATTGGTGTAAGCAAGTTTCATTTTAAAATGCTTACAATAGTGTTCTTACTTGGTTGTTTGCCTTATACACTATGCCTATCAACTCAGAAGTGCTATGGACCGGAGAAAAAAAATTCCAGTTATGATGCCTAATTCAAGAAACTGGACTTGATCTCCACTTAAAATGTAGATCTTCATGTTATATGAAAAATCACATCCCCTTAAAATATTTTTTATAAAGAGCTTTATAAAATCTACCTGGCTAGTGAAGAGTTTTGACAGAGTTTTATGCAGAATAAAATAAATTCCTCATTGTGTATTGAGGATAGGAAGTAGAAAGACTTTTCACATGGATTGAGTCTGAAAAGCATTGTCGTGAGACATTCCAAGATTATGCTCTACTCTATTTCCATTCTGGAAATGATGGACATATCAAAAAAGCCAATGCTGGACTGACCAGTATTGAAGAATATACATTTTTTGTAAGATGTATTGATTCTCTTCTGGTGAGTCTTTGGACTTAGAAAGTCCTATAGCAGCAACCGTGACCGTCTTTGCAAGATGACATTCTCCATCCCATAACCCAAATATCAGCACAATGTTGAAAACCATCTCCTGTTTCAGGACGCAAAAAGATCAACTATTAGTCACATACAATACAGGAATATTTGGGGGCAGCAGCCAGTATAACGGTTAACTTCTACAGCACAAGGCTGAGTGATTCTTTCTCTCCGTGGACAGTGGACAGAAATAGAAGCTTTGCTTTCTGTTCTAAGGCTGAATACATGACTATCAGATGTAAATTGTTTGAATGCTGTAAGGATACATTTTAGTCATTATCCAGGCTACTAAGTTTATGAAGAATATTTCTGTGAGGAAATAAAAGGAGCACAACATCTGGATACAGAAGTACTTACTTCGAATTTGTCTCTTAATTTCCTTTGAAGAATCTAGCCAGTTCTGAAAAAAACCACACAACCAGTATTTAAAATCACTTCAGACTGAAGATGGTGAAGTAATTTCATACAGTGCAGTTAAAGTTTGTATTGTTCAGACATCTGTTCTATTTTTAAATAACCCAGAGAATTCTAAAATTGAACTTGTGATTTGCTAGCAAGTCTCCCCACCCGAGCACATAAATGAAACTGCATAATGCCACTCCCTTCATGGTTGTCTTACTGCTTTAGACTATTTATACCCTTTAATTTTAAAGAGTGGATAGTCTTACAGTAGAGGTGGTCTAGCAAATTACATTTGACAAATGCAATTTTCTCTCATACTCCTTTTATTGACATAAGCAGACTTTTCAGGAATGGCTATGTAATCTCTACACATCTGTGCTTACACACCTATGTAGAGTTATACTTAAGATGATACTTCGCTTGATCTCCAGAGACTTATTATTCCCATCGTTTGTCTTAAGGTGTATGCATTTTAGTTCTGATAACATTCAAAGGTGCTTGGAAAAACCTAATCAAATTCCATGCTTTTTTTTTGACCTCCCCCAAAGCAAAGTTCTCTATGAACATGTATTATGTTAACACTGATATACTGGCAAGGTTCAAGTCTAGATACTCAGCTCTATTTTAGGCAATGCAAATAAAGTCAGTTCTTCATATTTAGATGCCTCACTGTTAAATGTGTTCTATCCTCAATACCAAAAATATTTTTATATAATCTGTGAAACCTATTAAATAGCTCGTAGCATTTCAGTTACTATCAATATGGGGAAAGAGATTTTTTTTGTGACGGATCGTCCAAATATACAACTTTGGGAAGTGAGACTAAGAAATCAGTAACATTTATTCATCAGTAAGTCAGACAATCCTGTTTAATAATTTTACCCATAGATGTTAGAAAATAGATTGAGTGAGAGACTAGAAACATAAGCCTTTTAAATGCAGTTACAGTTACTGAGAATTTACTTTATACAGTGTTTGAACCTTTATTTCCCAGGGCCAGACACGCATACACAAGCATATACATGGAAGAAACACACATGCACACAACCAGCCTGCCAGCAGGACTTAGCACATTTCAAAGACAGAGATGTGCAATGTGGGGAAGAATTAGCAACTGACTTGTAAGGTCAAGGACAACATGTGCATTTCCACAAACCACTGCACATATTAGCAGCTTTAAAGTCAGAGGGGACCTCAGTGTCAGCACAAATGTTGCTAAAGGCATATCTCTATACCGATGTTTCTTGCCTAACCTAGTCAAGTAGTGGATACTGGGTATAATGTGACTCACCTTTCAGTCTATGGTACCAAGCTCCAGAATCAACAATTGCTTTCCAATACCATATCCCTCAGTCTTTATTACAGGCTTTTCTACCCAAAGTCAAATTAACTTCAAGGAGACAAAACATGCTAGGCTACAGTTCTACGGGACTGTATGGATTAGGAGAATATGGAACTGTATGTTTTTGCACTGGTGCAAATACTTAATGTAGATCACCTCTGTTGATAAAGAATGTGGCTTCTATGAATACTAAGCTCCATGTTGTAAATTACCTTGGTCCAAGTTGATTTCATCACAAATGCAGCATGTATATATTAGACAAATACTGTTTACAAATTAAATGCAAACCCCACTTTTTATCATTTTTACAGATGTAATTAAAAAAAAGGAATAATTTCACATTTCTTGCTTGAAGAAGTCTGCGACCTCTATATTTCATAGCTACTCTAATTCTTCCAGAAATGCACAGTCCATAACACCGTTACAGAGGAATAGATATAAAACACTCCTCCAAAAAATCTGGATACCATTTATTCTGCTTAAATCAGAAAAACTGCTATTTGTTGGAAGAGCCTTGACATGGAAAGGCCTTGGAAGACAACAGAGGGCTTCAAGTAATTTTAGCTGAGAATCACTTCGGCTACAGTTATCATCCTTGGTTTTCAGTTTTGGCATGAATTCCATTCCAAAATGATACACAGCCATATTCTTCTAATTATAAATATCACCAGAAGTAGCTTAAAATCTTAAATTTTAGAAAACGTACAGTATAAAGTAAATAAAGTAAATAAGTATAGAATATAGCATGGCATAACTATAGCAGAAAACTAGGATTCCTGAGTATATGTTAATTTCAGTGCTTTATCTTTTATCTCTATAAAGTAGGAGAAAAGAGCATATAATACAGAATATGCTGCAGGATGAGAAGAATAATTCTTTATTTACAGAAGTTATACAGTTCATTTTCTGATTTTCCAAACCTGGAGTAAGTTTATTGGAAGCAGACTTTGCCACCAACTTTCATTACTGTTCTGTCAAATAAAATCAGATGCTTATATTCCATATATATGCATAATTACAGGGGTGGGGTTTTTGCATCTGTGCCATTTGTTATGGATTAAAAAAACACTATTGAAAGAATCTACCCTGAAATAGACCTCTTAATGCAGAATAGACAGGTCTGTCTTTCAAAACAAGAGACAAAGTGTATGCACACTACTTTGCTCCAGTAGGCAGAAATCTATTTGTTTGATTTGTGAATGGTAAGGTTATAGATGAGACAAAGTAATGAATTGTCAAAGAACAACAAAATGTTCTCTACCAGTACAAAAGTTATTTTGTACAAATCCAGAAAAGCAGCATTTCCAGCTGGTGCCCAGAACATAAGAGCAGAAGCTTTCTAACACTTCTGCAGGCCATTTACAGGGTGAATGGAGCATTCATGAACTTCTGAGGGTGTAATGCAATGAAATCACTAACTAAACTTTAGACCAATAAATTTAACATTTGCAAAACAACAAAAGAAATCATTAATGAGTAATTTGACCTAAATAGTTTTAAAATGTGTGTTAAAGCTAACAAAAATCAGTCTGATTTGAAGACATAACATCTCTCTCAGCTGCATAGAACACCCATATAGAAAAGTTAATGGGACAACTCCTCCAATGGTACCCTGATGGTGCATTAGGGAGCAGCTCTAATTCAAAAGAGTGCCTGGCATTCAGTTTCCACACCCCACAGCTGCTGTCAAGTTCAACAGCTGGCTCATAAATGGCTGGCTGTGATAAGTGCATAAGAATGAGAAAAACACTCATTCAGCATTTAGTACTGACTGGCCTGGAGGTCAGAGATTTGTGGCATTCTAATCTGAAGAGGCAACAGTCATAACAGGAAAAAAAAATGCATCAGAAAGAACTGGTACTGAGATGAAAAAAGAATTCAAACTTACTACAGAGGTGAACAAAAGAGAAGAAGACCCTAAACCCAGTAAAAGTTCCAAGTCCCCAAGCTTTCTTTGGCAGCCATTCCTGAACACAACTGATCAGCCCCCCACACTTCCATCTATTAATTAAATCAAAACATAAAATGTTAAATTTTTTTTTTTTTGAAGAATGAAAAAAGTTGAGACACTTAAAAGTCTTAAGACAGAAATATTCATTAAAAACACACCACAAATATTTAACATACTGAAAGCAATTTAAATGTTCTTCATCCATGTATTTACAAAATCCCTTTAATAACAAAAATGAGTGCTACAATCTTACTGACCACTTTCTGTGTAGCTATACAATTCCAATCTTACCAGCATGAAAGAAATGGCAGTTGGGGAGGGGTAACTTTCTCAGCACACAACCTGTAATTTTGCTGTATTAAGACACTACAGTAGCTACCCTTCACATGATGTTTGTGCCATAACTGGTGTAAGAACCACCAAACACAGTGTTGTACAAAAGCGGTAGCTTTGAATTAGGTAACTTGAATGACAATAGCAGTAAAAATAAGCAAGCCTATATAAATATGCACGTTACAGTACAGATTGTCCAACCCATAAAAGACTGTAAACGCTTAGCCAAGTGATTAATTCATGCCAAAGCCCATGTTTTCAAATTCTTCTTTGAGTATTCCAGGTATTCCCACTCACCTGGTAATCACAACTTAGAGCTGCTCTAGAGGCATAGTACCATCCACATAATGGCACTTTGGGTACAATCTAGAGCATATGGGCTATCCAGCCAGAAAATATCTAAACCCCCTCCTTCACTGTTACTTGCTGGCATTCAAAATTTTTTAGTTCCTGCAGTTCACCATAAATTAAGCTTAATCCTGCAATAGAAAGTAGGAGGCGGGAAATGCAAATCTGCTAGGGAAGACTCCTTTTTAAGCTTCTCCAAATAACACTATAAACTTACTTTCATGAAGATGACAAAATCCAACAACTCTGGTTTTTTTTAGTCTTCATAAGAAATTGGACCAGATTTCTCCAGAAGTTTTTAAATAAAAGCCTGCTGCTGTCCATACTGCAGGTGACAAGTGGTCTACTCTTCTTTTGAATAAAGTGCTAGACTTAGTCTGGGCATATAAATGATCGAACCACAGGGACTCCATTATCCAGTTATTTCTTGCTTAATTAATGTAAATACTTCATTTATGACTGTTGCTATAGTAGCACCTCCAATAGTCAATGGACAGGGAGCTCAAGGACTCATTCAGGCTGAAAGGGATTTCTGGAGATAACTGGTCCAACTGTGATTCAAGGCAGAGTCAGCTTTGAATTAGATCAGGTTGCCCAGGCTCATATCCAGTCAAGTTTTTAATATCTCCAAGGATAAAGAATATGAAAAACCAGAAGGGATCTTTTAAAGGTGTGGTACTCTGTTCCTCCATTCACACAACTGAGGAATACCAAGAAATCTCTTAGTCCAACTAGAAGCACATTATAAAATAAAATGAAATAAAATAAAATAAATAAAAAAAAATTAAAAAAGACACAACTCTACACCAATCCAGACTTTCCTGCTCTACTTTCAAAAGCCAAAGGCTCCCTATTCCAATTCCCAGGATCTACTGAAGTGGGCTATTTCCTGGTGTAGTTCAAGGATCCCAGGTCTGCTATTAGCTCTTTCCTCTCTTGCCAGAGATCAGACTGGGTTTTTATGTTATTTTGCTCTGAGTGTACAGTATAGATTTTCAATAGTGAGCAGCACAAATAAAGGGATAACGTGATAATAATAAATAATAATTAAGATTATGACAGTATTCAGAGAATCAACTGAGATGCTCTTCATTGTTACATCAAAGAAGTTCTCATTTCTATAAATGGTTTACAAATCAAGAACAAAAATAAAATATCGAAGTAAGAATACATCAAGCCCATTTTATATATGGGGATCTTTAATATAGAGAGATTGAGTATTTTGCTCAATGCTGCAGAGAAAGCCTTGCAGAAAAGCAAATAATTCTAGAGAACAACTGTATTTGAATGGAAGTTGTCAGAAATTCAGATTTAATCAGACTACTAAATTAGACTTCATTTCAAACACAGTAGTAGGATGAGAAAGATGACAAAAAAAATGGAAAAGCTTCTAGACTAAGTATAGTACTCCTGTAATGATGTTTCCTGCTACAAATATAGAGATTTAAAAGAAAAACAATTTTTTCAATTTGTAATTATTAGTCTGTTTTCTTCATGAGGGAAAATATGACCTCCCTCAGGTATATCTTTAGTTCATGGACAAAGCAACAAGTGGCTCATAACTAACTGTAAATGTTCAGATGCTAGGAAAAGCTAAATGGGCTTTTGGTAATTAGCGGAATGCATGCCACCAACTGATTCAAGTTTTCCTCAGCTCAGCAATCTAGATGTGCTCAACCATCCAACATGTAAGCAAGTGCAAAAGAGGACTGAAAATAAGTTACCAAATGGTATTTAGGAGATAGTTTTGAATGTAGTTATATCAAAACACCATTCATTTGTAAAATTAGCACCCAATACTGGTGATGGGCAAGCTCCAGTCTCATCTTCACAAATGCCAAAATTTTTTTTAAGTTTAAAATTAATAATAAAGGAACTCCAAAGTCTAATAGCTACAGACTTAGGGGCAAGATTTCCTTCATGTTCCTGTTCCAAGCATTATTAAACATACATGAGAAAAGGCTGCAAAATTATTAGAAAGTCAGGTAGAAGATTAATTTTTTTTTAATTATTTATCATCCAAAGTTTTGTTTTCTTGTTTTCAGAAAAAAATGTAAATAATTAAAGTTTTCAGAAATGTGGGCAGTTTTCAGACTGTTAAGGCAAAGATATTAGTTAAAATTTCCTATCTTCACGTGCAAGGCTGGCATACTGTTTTAGTGTACTGTTTTACTGGTTTACTATAAAGCCTATCAGTTACTCAATTGCTTTTCTCAAAAATACAGATATTTTAAATATGCCCTCACTCTAAATAATAAATGGGCACTTTGTTAGGTATCAACATACATAGCTGTATCTTGCACATGTTGCAAGTTTACAGCAGACTAGAATTGACGTTTTGCAACAGTTTACTCAAATGTTTGTAATGGTATACATTTAATACTATATACCTCACTAAACTATTGAAGTCAGTAGCAATGTAGAAAAACAAACTAACAAAACCCTCATACAGGCTTACCTTCTGATCTGAATTCTCATAAAACAACAGCCCAAAATAGTCCTTTTCCAGTAAATTGAGATGTTCACACACTTTGTCAAACAGCACGTGGCCTTTTGCTCTTTTCTGGGAGGAAAAAAAGAAAGAAAAGAAGAAAAAATAAGAAAAAGAAAAGTACTATCAGTAAATCAGTAAAATCCTTAATTACAGGTACTGTTATTCAATGATATTAGTCAGGAAAATTTAAAGTATCAATAAAATAGACTAGAAAACTGTAGCTTTTTTATGATACACTGTTCATCATATTTTGAAAGCTACACATATCACCGACAAAAATAAAGACATTTCAATTTTTTTCAACTAATAAAAAAAGTTTACCTGAATGCACAAGGAAAACTCAGTATCTAAACTGATTTACATATTTTGTACCATTAAGTGTCACTAAATAGTTCTTAGTTTTTTCTGGATTTTTATTTTTAAAATAACAGAAGACTTTTTCATGTGAGCCAACTTTTTCTATATTATTATCTTCTAAAAATTAATATACTTCCTACAGCATTAATTTCTGTTAACCTGCATTTCTAGCATTTTGGTGTACATCTCAAAGACTTTTATGAATCACATGATATGAACTCCCAAGAAAAATGAGGCACGTTATCATCTTCGAAAGAAAAAAAGAACAAGCGGACCACTAAAAGTCAGTGATCAGACCAACAGAAGTAGCATACAAGTGTAAGCAGAACATAAGCAACATGTCTAGCTGTCTATACTGCAGAGGTTTTGAGGGGCAGAAAATAAGAAATGAGGGCTGCCTTTTATTGTAGATCTATGAACTCTCTCATTACCCAACAAATCCATTAGATAATCCCAAAGAAAACCCCACTCTTGAAGAACTTTATTCTTCCTAAAAGCAATATTTGTGGAAGTCAGTAACAAAGAAAAAATAACAAAGACTACATTTTTATTTGACGTTAGTTTCAATACTGTAGTCTGCTACTTTGTCATAGTAATCGAAGACTGATCATTTTAACACACTCTTAAAAAGGCTGCTTGCTACAGCTCAGTATTACTACAGCTTAAGCAAATGGCAATCAGTCCTGAAGTTTTATCTGTTCTTCTTGTAATTGGAACCAGGAACATAAACAAGGGCATATCTCCCTAGTGCTGGTAATGAAAAGCAGGCCCAGGCCCTACTTCCGTGCTCCAGGTTTTAGGGAAAAGATTTGTGGTACTGGAGACAGCAGCTGACAGCAGACAAAGTTTCAGAGCAGACAGCTCACAACACACTCAGGGGTGAGGAAGACGAGACTTTCTTTCCGCAGTTAAAATTTGAACGTGAATGGCATGCAGTCTCCCGGTTTGAACTGACTCCGTCATGACTGTTCTGCTATTTGTGGCATTTACCAATGAGGCCACAACATGGCATTTACAGAGGCCTGGCAGCTTAAAGGAATTTTTGCATTTGCCAATCCTACAGATTTCAGTAGATGCCATACACCACTGCAATTCCAGAGAAACGCCATCAACTGCCCCTGTGTAGGCCCTGGCAACACTGCAGCCATTGTCCCCCGCAGACAGTGGCAGAGCGCTGACAATATGCCCCGGCGCGGCACTTGCCTGCAGCTCAGCTCCACGGCACAAAACATTAAGGCCGGGAGGGGGGCGAAAAGAAGGTATGCACTGAGCAAATAGTGAAGGCATTGTTGTTCTATTCCCCAAGAATCCAAAGCTTTATTTATTCAAGATCGCATTGTTCAGCAGACATTACGGTCCCGAAGATCAGAAAATTTTCAAAGAAACAAACTTATAAAATGAGCACATTTAGTAGCACAAGCATCACAGCGAGGCAGTGCAACTTGGAAGTCAGAGTCACTTTTGAAATGGGGAGTTGGGCATCTTAGAGTCTGTTTGGTACTTTCAAAAATCCTACTCTTCAGAAAGACAGATTACTTATCTCCCCTAAGAGTCTGACGTAACCAGTTAGTTTTCCTGACAGCCTCACCTTCAGCTTAATAAAAAAATCAGCAATATAGAGGAGAGCTAAATCGAAAGCAGGAAAAGTATAAGCGAGAGAAGGTTTGAAGAATCTTAGTCCGCTATAGATACGTGTAATAGATATAATTTTTCTCCCTGAATCATTGTGCACATCAGTGATCACACCTTGCAAAGGCATGTTCCACATATACATACTTCAGTAAAGGAAATCTCCAGATTAGGGCAGAAATAATATATGCTATCATTAAGTCAATATCTGGAGTCAGTTACTAATTATGTAGCTTTTTATAAACTTCATATACTAAAACCCACAGTTAATATCAAGTCTTTGACATACAGAAACATAAAGCAGCCAAATGTACAGGAAATATATTGCAAGTATAACAGCAGAATATTGCACAGTTTCTTCTTAGGAAGTCATAGTCAACACAGAACTTGGATACACTGGAAATGTGCACTGTATCTTTAAAGATCTTTTTGTAAGTTTATAGCTCTTCCACATACGGAAAAACAGCATCATGCCATGTAGGCCAAGTTATGTTAGTCTACGTTCTAGACAGCAGCATGAAACAAGGAAGTAATAGCATCAGAAAGTGACATTTATAGAGCTCTGTTGTGGATTCAAAAGCATAAGAAGCCTCAGTATCAGCAATGGTTCTCATTATAAAATCCTACTTGTAAAATTAAAAGAATCCTAGTTCTTTAATATTTTTTTTTAATATTGAGATATAGTTTTAAATAATCTGCAAAAGTATTTAATTTGCAAAACCAAACTTTTCAAGTGCAATTTCTTTGCAATTCCTTTGGGGACAGGCATTACTACAGTTTAATTTACATTATTTACATTCACTTTAAATCACATGATAACATTTTTCTGAAAAAAACCATGCTCCTAGGAGAGTGTCTCTAAACAAGAACTTAAGTTACACAGAGAAGACAACTGTTGTGATCCAGTCATTTCAGAAGTTAGAAACTTTTAAATAGAAGAGCAGGGGGCTCTAAGAAGGCAGCATCATGGTTTGCACTGTTTAATATTACTCTTTAAACCGGATTATATTTCTTTTTCTACCAGTTGGTTTAGCTGTCAAGTAACAGTCACAACCAGTATGTAAAATGATAATCGCTAACCTTATATATGTATGTATATGCATTTATGTATAGGTATATAGGCAGACATATATGTGTATACAGCACAGCAAACATTAGCACTGAAAATAAGAAAATCTCTTTATTCCAGATTCTAATGCTGAAATGGCAGTAAAAGCCTAAGTCCATACTCAGCCCCCACAAGAAGGGGAGCATATTCAGCGTAGCTGTACAAAAAGGCTGAGAAGTGAGGACAGGCCCACAGAGCCAGTAGTTTAAGACACAATACTCAGAACAGCAGTATTCTGTATTGCCCCCAAGTTACGCTTTTTTTTAAGTGAGAACATAGAAAGAATCTATGTAACCAAGGTTATTGAGTACCAATTCCAAGCCTGTATTTAGACACCACCGACATCAACTCATAATAAAACCACTTCATAAAACCAGGGGTAACAAGGTTTTGGTCTTCTACCTCCTTCTCACAAGGAGAGCAAACCAGAGCAAGGCAATTGCAGCAGACATACAGAACGGAAATTTCTGTGCAGTTGGGAATTAGAATAGGGTATTATGGATCCATTTGGCTATAAAAGAATTACCAGCTACAAATGCAATATGAACACTAGTAATGTTCCTCACAGCTACTGGTTCTGTTCAATATTTTTATCAACAATCTGGATGCAGGAGTTGAATGCACCATTAGCAAGTTTGCTGATGATACCAAACTGGGAGGTGCTGTTGACTCAAAGGACAAGAGGCCTCGCAGAAGCATTTATATAGATTGGAGCATCAGGCAATCATCAGTGGCACGGAATTTAATAAGAACAAGTGCTGGATTCTGCACCTAGGACAGAGTAACACCAGGCACAAGTATAAATTGGGAGAGAAGCAGCTGCAGAGCAGCCCTGCAGAAAGGGATCTGGGGGTGCTGATCAGCAGCAGGCTCAATAGGAGTCAGCAGTGTGCCCTGGAGCCGAAAAGGCAAACCCCGTCTAGGGGTGCATCAAACACAGCCTAACCAGCTGGTCAAAAGAGGTGATTATCCTACTGCATTCAGCGCTGGGGCAGCCTCACCTTGAATACTGCGTGCAGTTCTGGGCCCCGCAGTTTAAAGATGTGAAGGTCCTTGAATGTGTCTAGAGGAGGGCAACAAAGCTGGTGCAAGGGCTGGAAGGAATAATCAGCTCAGGTTATTATTATTATTAATAATAATCAACCTCAGCTGCTCCTCCAGGTGCCCAAGGCTATCAGACCTTTTCAGCTGGACAGCAATGGCAAGACCAAGGGAATGCCTGCTTGAGAAGCACTGCAGAGCTTGCTGTCCTCATCCTCTGCAGAGCCAGGGGCAGCAGCTGTAAGAAATGGGATGCATAAATGTTGCAAGGGGTCCCAGTGCTTTGGAGCACCCACTGGTGTCCTGCCAGGCATGGGAAGTATTCTTGCCCCCAAGGTTGATCAGGCCAGGGTCATTTTGCTGCTCTTTGAAGCCCCTGAGATGGCTCTAGGTTGCCTGCTACTCTTGCACCTCCAAGGTGCCAAAAAATATGCTTGTCATCAGTTTGTGTCATACTTTTCAAAATACCATAGGGTACCACATAGCACCTCCTCTTTTGTGTGTAATTGGTACCAATCCTCATTCTTCAAGCGCTTGCTCTTCAGGAAACAGGGGTTGCTTGCCCTTTATTCCTGCTTCTACTTTCTGTGCCTTGCCTTTGCCAGACTGCAAGGGATGTTTTTTTTCAAGCTGAGCTGAAGAATGCATCAGCCTGCTCCTGGCTGCCCCTGTGCATTGTGTTAATGCTTGTGAGCATTGCCTCTTAAACAGATTCAGAAAAAATAAATCCTGTTTCCACTTGTAACTTTTGTGATATGTGTCCTTGAAAGTGTTTTTGGAGCTGAAAACCCCCTGGCACTTCAGGCAAATAACAGTCTCATCATTATTCAACTCATGGTGAGCACAGGGAATAGAATAGTTAGGCTATGTTATGCATATAGTTAGGCATGACAAGCTATGACCTAGGTCTGAGGGGTCCATCTAGGAAAGCAGCTCTCTTCAGTGCAGGTCCCAGGCCCATCCAGGAGGCAAGGTCAGAGATAGGCACACCTACAACATCTTTCAGGCAGGGACTGAAGGTCCCAGGCTGAGCTGAGGCATGTCCCCTGGGCCCTTAGCAGGAGATGGTGTAGGTGGGGGTCCCAGGGCAGGCCACTCCCAGCCATTGAAGCCTCTGAGCACCCCAGGACCCTGGTAGAAGTGGACTTGCACTGCTCATGTGCTTTCGCTTAGACATTTACAGTTGGCCCCTTTGGAGACAGAATATTGGGCTAGATGGACCTTCGCTCTGATGGAGTGCTGTTGTTCTGAGGCTTTTCTGTTTTATTATGTTTTTCCAAGGGAAATGGCTCAGACATTTCTAAAAATGAGTACAAGGAGAAAAAAAAATTCACAGGGAAATAACAGGTATTGCTCACCTCAAAAAGGTTTGTAACCATTTAGTTCAGGAGCATGTCCTGCTTCAGACTGAGGGCTTGATCTTTGAGCCTCACTAGCATCAGAGATGTGGGGTTTTGCCATCCTGTGGAAACTCAGCTAAACTGGATGAACATAGAAGACTCAAAAACTGTACTACACACATGCTTTTTTTCACATTTGTTCAGGTGGTTAAATTATCTTGAGATGATCTGCAGCTCTCACACCTATCAGAAGGTACGTGCCTCCTTCCCACAGAAGGACAGAGCCAATGCCTAGGCCGGGACGTGATTACCCATTCAATTCCTTCTGCTAGTGCAGGGCTGGGAAGAAACATCACCAGAGATTTCCTCAGCATGTACTGCCAGGGAAAGGAGGAGGTAGGAAGCAGAATAGACTAGACTATTTTTCAGTTGGAAGTGACCTACAGTGATCATCTAGCCCAACTGCCTGAGCAATTCAGGGCTGGCCAAAAGTTAAAGCATGTTATTAAAGGTGTTGTCCAAATGCCTCCTAAACACTGACAGGGCTGAGGCATCAACCACCTCTCTAGGAAGACTGTTCCAGTGTTTGACCACCCTCTCTGTAAAGAAATGCTTCCTAATATCCAGCTGGAACCTCCCCTGGTGCAGCTTTGAACCATTCCCATGTGTCTTATCTCTGGATCCCATGGAGAAGAGATCAGCACCTCCCTCTCCATGTCCCCTCCTCAGGAAGCTGTAGAGAGCAATGAGGTCACCTCTCAGCCTCTTATCTCTAAATGAGACAAACCCAGAGACCTCAGCTGCTCCTCCTGAGCTGGAGCCTGTTCCCCAGAGACTGAGGCAGGATTTCAGTCCATCACATGAGCTTTGAATGTGGCCCCACCAGGAGCTGACCTTGCAGTGGAGAACCTCCAGCAGCCTTGTCCAGCTTCCACTGTTCCTCCCTCAGCTCCCTCCAAGTAATTCCACCAGTTCCTTAAGGACTTCCTCTTGGATGTCTCCAGGCTGCCTGTAGGCCAGCTCTGTTCCAATGGTGAAGCTGGGCAGGCAGAAGGATGCCCCCTTTACCCTGTCCAAGGGCATTGTGACTGCTGTGCTGCTGGGTGGTGGCACTGTGATATGGGGCTGATGGGGCCCCCTACAGCCCTGCCTGCCACCCCTCCACCTAGCATCCTTTGGAAGATGGCCTTTGGGGTGCCGGCCCTGAGACAGTCCCTTGTGCCCAGGAGGCCCAGGGGGCTGTCTCTGCCCTTGGTGGCCATGCACTGGGCTCAGTACGCTCTGCCACTCAGCTCCCAAGGACAAACCTAGTGTTGTCACTCTTCTCTCAGGCCACGGTAGAAACTAACTATGCAGCCCAGAGACCATCCTTATCAGCCATCCCCTCTCTGCACCAGAGCTTACATCTGTCTGCCATGCGGTGAGGAGGACCAGGGACTCGATCGGGCTGGACAGACCCTTTTCAGGAGGCATAAGTGGGGTGATTTTGGCAGCTGCAGTCTGGAGGAAAGCCAAAGTGTAACCAGAGCCGTAGGTTGGGATGGACAGTGCCATTAGACTTCCATGGAATGAACACAGGCTTTAAAAAAACAAGGGAGCAGAAATTACACTGGTGAGGTGTAAAGGTTGCTTTCAGACCTAGAACGCTTAGATCTGTGCCCAAAGCAGAGCAAGGCAAATGATGACTCTTCCAAACCATAAATATAGCCCATTACTGCTATCACTGTGACATCCCCTTTTCCCACTGAAACCAAGCTGCGCAGTTGGCTGTGTTTATACAGGATACAAAACTCACTTCAGCCACAGGGTAAAAGTTTGAGCTCATTTGTGACTAACCTTTCCAAGAGTTATTTGCCTACTTCAATTCGTGTGAAGATGTTCAGAACTTATGAAAACCCCGGCAAACCTCTTTTTCCTTCAGGATTTAGTATTTTGAGTATTGAAAGAGTAAGGAAGGTATTACTCTTGTCATTTTGTATGTTGGTGCCAAAATTGGTATGTACATTCAGACTACGTAAATAAGGTCATTTATACCATACATATTAATTTGGTTGTGGTGATGCCAGAGGTGAAAGAAAGGGGTTTGGTTCCTTCTACATGAACTTTGCACAGATGTAGAGAGCATCTTTCAGCTTCGAGATGACTTCACACATAAACATAACTTTCGGTGGTACCTGTTGAATCTGGACCAGCACTTTTAAAATGTGTCAAATTTAATGTCCTCCCTATTTTTCTTTTTCTAAAGAAAAGATGTCATACTTTAAACAGACCAGTTAAGTTTATTCAAACACTAGTTTACACATGTGAGCAGTCAGAAAATAAAGATTTGCAAATCAAAACTCAACTACAATTAAACATCTGTTCCATATCAAGGTCATTCAGACTTTTCTTAATTCAGGGGTAAAAACTGATCTTAATTGTACATTAAGCACACATATTTTTACTTTGTATTAGCAAAGTGTAGGTAACCACAGAACTTATGTCAACTCTCATAAATTTCAGTTGTTCATACGTGCATAAAATACAGCCAATGCTGGCATCCTTTAAATGCCTTTTGTTATAAATATTTAATTAGACCACTGACTGAATGCAGTAAACAAACCCAACAGGATCTTCATTTGCTTCTAACTAGTAATCATTATGCAGTTAGCACTTCTTTTTTGTTTAAATTGTGTTATCCTCTACTAAAACCAAGATTACATTTAGCTTAGATTTTCTGCTTAAGTCTTTATTGCAGATCCCAAATTTAATGACGAAATTTTCTCTCAACTACCTAAGAAACCACAAAACAAGAGGGGAAAAAAAAGCAAGTTGATTCCCCCATGAAAGCAAGAGACATATATAGATCACCCTAAAAGATTAATAACTTACACCTGCTCCCACAGATGTCAGTTACCAGGAAGGGAATAGGTCAAAATTATGTCATTTGCACTGTGCTAAAAAAATTAATTGCTTCTAGAAATTAAATCTCAAACATTTCAACAGTCTGCTCACTCAAGCTATTAAAACTCAACTGCCATTACATCTTAAATATTACACTATTGAATCATGAACCTAAGTTATTTTATCCTTTAATATGCTTCTGTCATTTCAAGTAAACACAAAGATACAGCCAGTCCTTCACAATTTTTGGCAAATACCACTCAATATCTTTCATCCTCACATACTTTGACAAGTCTCTCTGATACACTTACGTGTATTATCCCTACAAGTGAATTGAATTCTCTTTAAAGAAAGCAATAAAAGGTAACTGAAAGTTCCTAACAGTTCACAGCCTATGAAAGTTGTTTTAAGTCGTGCTCCCCCAGAACTATTCAAACAATATTTTCTTCATCTTTCCTCCTCTCCAGGCATTCATACATTACTCTAAAGAGTCTGAGGCTACATTGATGTTATCTCTGAGAATTACAATGGTTTTAAGGTTGAAATAAATTAATTGACTTAATGGCTTATGCTCTATGTATGCACATATTGTGTAAACATAACATCTTCTTTAGTATAATCCTTCCATAAAATATTATTTCATGATCTATTTCAGAAGTTTCCTAGAGATAAAGGGCTTTGGACTGTTTTACTTTAAAGCTAGAGAATGCAGAAAATCAATGTATCTTGTTAATATGGAACCTGGGGACTTAAGGAACTTTACACATTTTAGAATAAAAGCTAAAGGGCTTAAATATAACATTTCAGTGGAGGTTATTTTGCTTCATTATGAAACTTTCCTGGTTTCTAAAAACCAAAATAAAGCAAGTTTGAAGAGCGGCTGGTATCAAAGTTCATAACACTACTCCCACTTAAAGTTTTCAATTCCTCGGAGCAAGTAGCCAAGATACAGAGTAATCATTTACAGACCACAAAGACATATTTTATCAACTATCCAAGATACTTTCAGCTGGGATAGAGTTAATTGTCTTCCTAATAGCTGGTACAGGGCTATGCTTTGAATTCAGTGTGAGAGTAATATTGATAACACACTGATGTTTTCAGTTGTTGCTCAGTAGCGTTTAGACTAATGTCAAGGATTTTTCAGCTTCTCATGCCCAGCCAGGGCACAGGAAGTTGGCACAGGACACAGCCAGGGCACCTGACCCAAACTGGCCAACAGTGTATTCCATACCATGGGACGTCACATCTAGTATAGGAACTGGGAAGGGGGGGGGGGGGGGGGGGGCAGGGAATCGCCGCTCAGGGACTGGCTGGGTGTCGGTCGGCAGGTGGTGAGCAATTGCCCTGCGCATCATTTGTACATTCCAATCCTTTTATTACAGCTGTTGTCATTTTACTAGTGTTATCATTATTAGTTTCTTCTTTTCTGTTCTATTAAACCGTTCTTATCTCAACCCGCGGGTTTTGCTTCCTTTTCCCGATTTTCTCCCCCATCCCACTGCGGGGGGGGGGGGGAGCGAGCAGCTGCGTGGTGCTTAGTTGCTGGCTGGGGTTAAACCATGACAGATACCAATGCAGAGAGGCTGATGGTAGAATTGACTACAGTTCATTTCTGGGAAAAATCAAAGACCACAAAACATTGCAGTAATAATTTCAAATTACAATGAACTGAGGAATAGGTTTCACATGGTACAAGGCTTATCTTCACTATGCTGACAGGTCATGGACTTTACTGAGCAATAGTGGAGTACCCTTAGATGTATCTACACTGGCATTCAGACAAGCATATTTGATACTATATTCAAGACGACTATAAACCAGATCCTTCAAATTTGCATCTACAAAAGCAAAGTAATAGAAATACAAAGATAGATGAGAATAAAACTGGAAGAAATCATCACAAAAGAAGCTGAAATATCTGTTTAAACAGTTCTGTAGAAAAAGAATTATTGACTTAAAGTTCAAACTGGCAAGTTGACACCAGTCAGAAGACCTATTAAGGCAAAATAAAGAGTTCTAAATGCAAAAGAACAAACAGATCACTGTCTGAGGTGATAAATTAATTTACAAAG
The DNA here is from genome assembly GCF_929443795.1 of Astur gentilis. NCBI lineage: Eukaryota > Metazoa > Chordata > Aves > Accipitriformes > Accipitridae > Astur > Astur gentilis. Next base: position 23,328,074 of record NC_064884.1, read on the forward strand.
CAACCCTCAAAAAAGAGAAGTATCTGAGATATGGTTGATGTTTGGCTTCTGACACAAAGCACGTCAGGCATGCCCGGGGCAACTTGAAAGACATGCAAAAACAAGCCAGAAGAAATAATTCCATTGTCAAACAATAGTAGGTGGCTGCAGAAAGGAACTTGATTATCAATATACAAAACAAACAAACAGTAAAGAAACAAGAAGGGTGCAAATGTACCTGTATTCCTACAGCAACATTTGATGACAAATTCTGAACTACGAAAGAACAGCATCAAATTATAGTCATTTGCAAAGATGTCTTTATATCACAGTAAAAACCTGCTGATTCACAACGAGCACATGGGGGTTTTTTCTCCACAAACAAATTTATATAAGCTTACTATCTCAACATGTTAGATCTATTTTTTACTAACTGAGCATCATCCTATCAGCTTCTATTCTGAGGCACTCAACAAATGACACAACACATCAGAGAGAAGACATGCACAGGAATTAGCTTTCAGAAACATTTTGTCACAGAAACCAATTTTTGTTTACTGTGAAATATCTCTCAATGCATTCTGCATGTCACATTTAAATATACTATTTTTTTTTTCCAAAAAGTCCTTTGACTCAATATATGTTCTGACAAAATGTCTTGTTATGCAGAAGTTGCATCAATTTAACTAGATTTTAAATTGTAATAAATCCCAATTTTAATCATATAATACAGGCTAAGTTTGCACATATACCTAATCCATTCAAAATAAACTAAAACAATTGCAGTTAGAACAAAGTATACATCCATGCAATTTGTTTACTGATATAACTAAGTTTCTAATTGCATTGCAATTTGTACTGGTTTATCCTTTTTTTTTTTAATAGTACAAGATTCAGAGTTCCTTATAAATATTTGTTCCCCAAATTCAACTCCTTTCTGAAGACTCCGGGGGGGGGGGGGAAGGTTTACATTGGTATTTCACAATGCACTTGTTATACAGCATGATCAAACAAAATCCCAGAACATCTTCACAATTCTTGCTCAGCTACAAAACCAAACCAAAACAACAACAACAAAAAAAATAAAAATCAAAGAACAGAAGAGCTAGCAAGACACCACAATCTACTTCCTGTCCCTGTCTATTGGTTACTGTCACAGACATACTGCATTTTCCCCTCAGCAAAATGTATGCCTCTTATTCCAGCCCTTGAAAGTCAACCTGACTAATTGTGCTGGGGTGGGGGAGAAAGATTCTTGAGAAAAAAAGATTCATGTGAATCACCTACAGATAAACCTGTATTTTTTCCCAAAATTTAATGCAAAAGATGGCTTTGTCTTTTAATATTTAAGTGCAGAACTCTTAACCTAGAGCAGCTAAATCAGGCCATTCAAAAAAAAGTCAACTTCTTCATTAATCTGTTGATAGACTAACAGCCAGCTTTTTCTTCAGTGAAGAACTGTCAGCTTCTCAGAAACGATTACCTATGATTCTGTGTCCAAGCAGTGGCAACTACATGGAAATACCATTTTCTGCTGCATATAATTCAATATCCTGCACATAAAACAAGTTAAGAAGCACTCAAAGAAAAATAGCTTAGATGTGTGTCAGCCCACCACTCAGCGTCAAGCACTTCAATATCAAACACCATCTCTGAAGGAAAAACTTTTGCAATTCACCATTATTTATAGGTAATAGCCCAGAAAGTTGAAGAAGTAACACCAGCCACTTTAAGAAGCATGTGTTACCAGAGACATAAGGAAAGCTCACACAGCACACAACACAGCTGATCATGACGGAGCCCTTCAAGAGGCAACAGGCTGAAGACGGAACTTCCAAAGAGTTCCTAGGCTTCTTCATTACTCTCTGCAAGTGATGGTATCAAGAAAGTCTGTAACAGAAATCTTAAAAAAGGATGTGGAATGTACTCAGACCACTTCTGAGTCTCTAGTACCACAAAAAAAGAGGCTTGGAATAGTTTTGTGTGTAAACTGGACCTGGAGTTGGCAGCAAATTTATCTTCCATCCTCCCCCACTTATCACATCTATTATGTGCACTCTTCAGAGTGCCATGACTTCCTCTTCCAGACTCACCAGGTGCATAGAGAAGCAAGGAACTCAGGCACATGTGTAAAACAACAGAAGTAAGAACTCACTTATCTAACTTATAGTTATCTAACTATTAGTTTTGCAAGATCTTGAAGGACAGGTGAGCAGTATCGATCCAGTATTATGTTATAGTACACAAAAGGACTTGTACGCGATAAGCAATTAAACTACCAGGAAGCCTAATAAAATCCACAATCAAACAGTGTAGGGACTGACTGATGGACACTGGAAAATGAAACAGCACAAGAGAAAAAAAAGGCTTCAAGCAGAAGCCTGCACCACTGCATGACTCGTAATGTACGTGCTACATCAAAAATTGAACAATTTACATTAGACGAAAATGGGAATATTTTCAAGGAATCAGCCGGGTCTAGGAAATGCCATAACATCACCATTATTTTGTCCTTAGATGAATCTGAAAGATATATCTAGATGCAAATTTTAACCACTCTTCATAACTCAGATATTCAGTCTAGGCACCACAGCTCATCAGTTAGCTACATCATGCAAAATGTAACAACTACCTTCACAAGTGTAGTCCAGAACAAGTATTCTTCCCCCATTCCAAACAAATGGACAGTCCAGTGCAAAGTGTAAGACAGAAACATAAAGGAGGAGTTGACTTTAGTGAGGAAACCTATGACCTTTTATAACAAATATTAATTCTCCACATAACTACCAATGCATTGTGCTTCTAATACTCACTTAAAAGCCTAGTTGCTGTGGGTGTCATACTAGGTATGATCTTGCAAAACATGCTGAGTCCTATCATGTTGCTTGGTCACATCTTTAGCTTACTGAACCCATAAATGAAAATTATGATATTCTGAACTAGCAGCTTATATGGCCATAGAAACTTCTCATCACCTTATGGCCATCCCATATGACTCACAAAGAGAAATGACTATGACTGGAAGCAAAAAGTAGAAGAAGTGAAGCATCAGAAAGCCAAACAGACTTCACCAGCTGTTTAATTCACTGGATTCCTCTTTTTCACAGAAATTTACAAATAATTGAACCCAAGAACAGCTTAGAGCTCCTGTCCTGTGAAAGCAACTGCTGAAGAGCAGAGGGTTTTTTAGGATTGGGATGCAGCTTTGCAAAAGAACCAAGCCTCATTATTACAGCCTGCCTTTAGTGCTACTAGCTGGAAGAACTTTTGAAAATATCACCTACACAACCTTTGAGATACAAAGCTGAAGACTTCAGGTACTATCAACATGTTTTTTAAGTGTTTGCAAAGTTTATTGGATTACAAAATAGAAGTAAGCAAATTGTAATCTGTCTTACAACTGACTGGCTGGAAGTATGGTTTCTAAATATAAACTGTCCTACAAGGAGCACTGTCTTCGTTCCAAGGGGTCATGATATCCCAGAATTAAATAAATGAGCTTATTTCTGGGGTATCCATCAATCCAGCATGAAGTAGGAAGTTTCTAGTTAAAACCATTCCCAACCCTTCAGAAAGTGTCCCTGGAGAAGTCATGCAGTTTATAGTAGTCATGTTTGCATCTTCTACTGACAAAAGTGATTACAATTTAACTTTCTAATAGAGAACAGCCTCTCACACCTTTGTACTGAAGTGACTGGCATCTTGTGGGAGACAGTACCAGCCTGAAGTAATCTGCTGACAAGATCTACTTACTACCTCACTCAGATAAAAATTTTCATAATAAATCAAACCAAAGGTTATTTCACCAAAATAACATTTGGAATGCAACTTCTTTCTTCCTTTCATGCAATTACATGTTTCATAGTTTAATCTTGGTCTAAAATATTAAACAACTACTATGTGAGTTAGAACTTAGACACTGTGGTCAGACTGAAAGAGAGTGTATGTGTATATACACGCACATATATAGATTCAAAGGATATTAAAGCCATAAACCCCAAGAAGATATTTTTCCATTTAGCTCATAGTCCCTACTTCTGTTAGTGATTGTAAGTCAGATTTAACAGACAAATATACACAATATCTAACCCAGGGATTTACAGCTGTAAACAAGCAATCCATGCAGCCATAAAAATGTGGAACTAGAACATAACTTTAAATACAAATATGTATTTTATACCTGTAACAGAATTTTCATTTGAAGCAAACTTTTTTTAAACATTGGCTCTCCAGTGAGATAACTTTAAAAAAAAATTAACGAACAAGACAACTTTATTAGGACATGTGACACTACCTTCAGGAAAACCTTAATCTTTTGCAAAAAATTCAAGTTTGAGCTGTCAAACTATCACCATTGAAAGGATTTGGATATTGCATTTTATCTTACTTGCGAGTGTACCTCAGAGTGCATTTTTAAGGATAAAGTGATAAGGTCTTAAAGATGGAGATTTAAAATGAAACGTTAACTGGCTCCTAATGATAGCAATGTGAATGTAATATTTTAATGAGCTCACTAAATATACAAAAATGTATTTGTTAAATTGTCAGTGCAATGAAAGCGAATTTTCTTTTTCTCTATAGAAAAAGAGCTCTTTCTATAGAGACTTCATGCCTTACCTCTAGGTCACAGCTGTATTCCGTGCCATCCAGAAGCATCACTTTACACTGCACAGTTTTAATTTTCTTGGGAGACTTCTGAGGAATACTTTCTGTTTTAATTTCAGCTGTCTGAACTTCTTTTGTCTCCCTTTTTTCTTTTTCTGCTTGTTTTTCTTCCTTTTCCTTTGCAAGTTTCTCTACTTCCGTTTCTTTACCATCTTCTTTGGCAGGCTATATAAAATACAGTTAAACAATGATTGAAACTCAGGAAGGTGAATATTTTTCAACTTGTTCATTTTTTTTATAAGCTACTAATAAATGAAACATTGACCTTTCATTAAAGTTATACACATACTGGAAGCACAATAACCAGTGTAAGCATTCAGGTCTTCCTTTGGGGACCAGATATTCTTGCTCTCAAACCACAGAAGGTACATTTTTATTTATTTTTTTTTTTCCTTTCCTTGAAATGAGATAATTCTTTTAGTGTTTTATTGGAACTTTTTTCTTTTTCCTAACAGAAACTAATTTAAAAAGAAGCTCCAGGAATTATACAAAACTAAGAAACAGTGTTTATGAAAGTCAAGTTATACTGAATCACAGAGCAGTTGAGGTTGGATAGGACCTTTTGAGATCATCTCATCCAATGCCTCTAGGGCCATCTAGAGCAGTTTTCCCAGGACCATATCCAGCTGGGTTTTGTGTATTTTCACAGATGGAGACTCCACAACTTCCCTGGGCAACCTGTTCCAGTGTTAGACCCACCATCACAGTAAAAAAGATATTTTTGTGATTTGAGATGAAATTTCATGTTTTTAATTTGTGTCCATTGCCTTTTGTCATTTAACTGCATACCACTGAGAAGAGTCTGGCTCCTTTTCATTCTCTCCCTTCAGGTATTCATACAAATTGATAAGATTCCCCTTGACCCTTCCCTTCTCCAGGCTGAACAATACCAGCTCTCTCAGCCCCTCCTCATATGGAAGACTCTCTATGCCCTTAGCCATCTTCACCACCCTTGAATGCGAGGTTTGAGTGTTAAGAACTGACATGCAGCTTTTCAAAAAGCAAGACTCTGGAGTACTGCAGAAGGTGCCATTTGGCTTGGAAATCAGCACCAACATCCCAGAATGAATCAATAAGGACAGTGACCACAAGCATGGTTTCTAGGTAAAGGATAACAAAAATTGAGATAAGGAGTCAGAGATAATCCATTTGTTATTTGTTGTGGTTAAGTCAGCAAGGAGGTATTTCTGTGATGCAATGGCTTCAGAGACAAAGCTGACTTAAGAAGCTTCTCCTCTTATCCCTGCTCATTTCTACCACAATGATACAGTTCAATGTTCCTTTGAAGTATGCCAAAGAGTGAGTTTACACTAAAATTAGACATCTAGAATGACTAGAGTAAAAAATGGTCTGCCAGAGAGCAGGAACCTTTAAAACAAGCTATGCTACTTGTAACTATATCAACCCAACTGCACAAAAGGCCAGATAGTAGCTGTCATTTTTCCCCCAATATGATCCTAACAAGGTTTTACATGAATTACAGAAATCATGAATCAGGTCTCATTAAAATTACTCCAAAGCATCTATTAGCCTTTCCACAGGTACCTGTGTTTCAGCACTACTAACAGAGTGTTTTTCTTCTTTGTCGTCTGCTTTAGCATTATGATGATTTTCAGCCGCTGCTTCTTCTAAGCTCTTTTGTGGCTGAGCTATGCGGTCTGGTGCCTGGCATTCACTTTCTTCAACTACTTGTTGTTCCCCTGTGGTCCTTTTCTTGGTCTCATCTTTGGGCTCTGCCAAGGTGTATGATTTTTGTTTTTTAAGCCAGGGTGGGAGGAAACGAGAAATACCCTTGCTTTCAGGTGAAGCTTTCTCCTTCTTCTGGCTACTTGGACTACTTTGGCTAGTGGGTGCTGGGACAGAGGAAGAATCTTGAGCTTCTTCAGAGGGTGTTTCACTAGACTTTTGATTTTCTGGAGTCTCTGATGCTTCTTCAGGGTTGTCCTTGGCTTTGTCTGGTCCCAGCTGCTCAGAATCTTTCTTTACTTCAGTCTCTGAGCCAACTTCAGTTGTCATTGTCACAGCTTACACTAAAAGAAGCAACAATAAGAAGTTTTGTTATATAGCATCACTACTTTTACTGACTCTTACATTATTTTCCCTAATTTGTAGTAATAATCTACAAGAGTTTCTAAATTAAACTTATTTCTGTTAAAGAAATACTTCTTTTCAAATTCTCAGCTCAGAAGTAAAACCAGTAAGCTAAAACTTAGTGCTCTGCGGATAAAGATTTTCAAAAATACTATTCTAGAGAGATAGATCTACCAATAGTTTCCTCCTCCTTGATAAAAATTTAAGTATGCTCACTGAAATGCATTTGTTTTATTATAAGCTACTCCTAATGTTATCGGCCAAGATTATTTCATGAATAACTTCAGCTTTCTTTCTACTAGGCTCCTTGGTTGACCCAGAAGCTCAAATTTCAGAAGAGCATCCACCTTCTCTAGTTGAACTGGTATATACAACCCCCTTACTATTCAGTGACACTTATCAATATACCCCAAGTTTTATACAGAAAGTCCTTTTAAATCAAGAAAGAGTGCATGCTTCCAGTTGTTCCCTTTCACATTAAGAAAAGCCATTCTTGCCTTAAAAGAGACTCAGTTAGACCTTTCATCCTCCTTATCATCCAAACCTTTTCAGCAAAGAAGCAACCAGTAGGCTTACAGTTGACATTAGCAGGAGACACTGACTTTAGATGGGAAGTCACAGCTTTAGTATTTAAGTTTCAATTTATAGTTAAATCTGTTGCACTTGAAGTTAAGGGTTTACTTTCACAATTTCTTTATCTCAGTCCATGGTGAGCCAGTGGTGGGGATGGAAGAAAATGAAAGAGCTAGCTTACCAAAGAATAGGAAAAAAGGATGGTGAGCTCAATATTGAGTATAAAACAAATTAGAAATTGTAAGTCAGTGATACTGATTACTAATAACACTTGGAAGCATACTTTTTTTTTTTTTAAGTAAGATTGGGTTCTTAATCACGAGTTCATACCAACCAACATAAAATCATACATAACTCTTATACTCTCTCACCACTTCTGCCTGTTCTTCCTTCAGTAAATTAAAGACAAATCATAATACTATAACAACAGGATATGTGATAATAATCTTTAATCTCAACATTATTGGTACTTCTTGAAAAAATACTAACTAGAATAAACAAATTTTGTTAGCTGTGTGGCACTGGATTTTGCTGTGTTACTTTGAAAACATAATATAATTATTTTTTCTAATTTATTGAAGTGAGCCAACAAAAATAAACACACCAGGGTCCAGCAAAGTTTAAAATGGTTAGATTGCATTAGAAGTCACTGGTATTTATCTACAACCTTCTTAAAACAATAACTGATGGTCTGTTTGTCTGGCCTGAAGGTTAGCAGGTTAGTTATGATCACATTTATAACTTTAAAATATTGTGCCCTCTCAATTAAAATTGATTGCCATCAATGCCTGCCATTAGAGTCAGAATGCTATAGGTCCAGGACTCCTGCTGAACTCAACAGCTGCTGCCTCCACCCCTGCCCAAAAAAGAGTCAAGGAGAAGGTAATCTAGTTTCATCTTGATGCAGTTAACTTGCACAACACTTTAAACTGCACTTGAAGCCAACCAGAAACTAGTTTAGGTCACAAGGCTGCAGCAACATTTTGCCTCTGGGTTTCAAATCATGTTCACAAGTAGTCAGAAATGAAGTTAAACTACGCCATGCCCAAGAAGAAGAAGAAGAAGAAGGAAGGGAAAAAAAAAACAAACCAAAAAAACAGAAGCTAAAAGATGCTCAAATATACAAGAGAGAAGCCCTTCTGGCAAAAGAGATGGACAATAAATATTGAGCCAAAGGAAACAAACTTGACAGTTATCTTAGTAAGCAGCTTAGACATAGGAGCCTTGAACTATCTACAGGCAAATTCATATTAAGCAACTACCTTGAGACCACAAGTAAGTACATGTTGAGGGTGCCTTGTTACTTTAAACTTCACTATCTAAAACAAAGCATTCACCAATGGGGAAATTAAAGGAAAAGTTAGTACCTTTACTGCTATACTAGAAACTTCTGAATACATTTCAAGCTTAAATATTACAGTTATGCGGCCATTATTTTCACTTTTTATAGAACCCTTCAAGTTTTAAAACTACTACTAAAGATTGTTGTGATAGAGTATTAATATTTATGTAAGTATTATTTATCTCAGAGGTAATAGGCCTCCGAAAGGCAGGTTTCTATTTGATTAGCTGTTGACATTAAAGAACTTGCTATTTAAAGGCACATATTAGTATGCTAGTTTTAAAGCTACTACTAGTCAAATTACATTTTGCTATCATCTTCATACCTTACCCAGAATTGCTACTGTTCTTTCCTAATGGTAGGTATCAATCTTAATAAAAAGAATAATGTGAAAGTTTATTATCAAGATGAACAATATATAGAAAACCAAAATCAACTTTCCCTGAGAGAAAAATCCAAACTTTTGCTGATCAGAGAGTAGCAATCCACTCTGCTTAATAAAGTCAAAATGGAGGTTTCATTATTAACAGAGACGGTGGTGATTTTTTTCTCATGCATCTCTAAGAAAGAGTCAATATCTTCTCAGAAACTAGCTAAAAAATTTTAAAGAACTTGATAAACAAATCTTTAAAGAAGCTACAGGAAAAGGAAAATCACTGTATTTCATGCATGCTTCTTTTATTTTTTAAAATATACAGAAATGCATTCAATATATGCACACAAAAAAAGTCATGTTATACCATTCTCAAAATTAAGATCATATTCTGCTTATATAGTCAAACAGGAGACATCTCCAGAAAATTCCTTAGAACTGAGCAAAATAAATCACCCTGTAAACACGTTCCTGTGATATTGTTCTAACAATAAAAGGGACTGAGAATACCAAATTACACATCTTAACTCATTAAATTTAGACAGAATAGCAGTAGGTGGTACAAACTTGCTCAGTGTGAAGCAAGGAAGGTTCTGCATCTCCAAATGTCCAGGTTTTCATAATTGAAGTTACAGTTAAAAAGAGAACTTGGCTTTATACTGCAGAAAGAAGGGAAACTTGTTACAGCCCCTGTCTGAATAGGTCTGTCCACATTCATTGAATGCCTTCATTTGATGCAAGAGGCGATTTCTTTCAGGAGCTCAACTTCATATAAGCTTATAACTTCAGTGCTTTTCTGGGGGGAAAAAAAAAAAAAATAAAAGAGGAATAGAGAGGAAAAACCTACAAAACAAAACACACCTCTTCCCTAAGCCTGTGGATTTCTTTGTACTCCCAGTAGTCTCTGAATGAGCTGTTAAGGAAGATGGATGAATTTACTGACCAAGAGTGTAAGGGATAGTCTTCTCAAAATATCCACCTTCTCTACCACAAGCTTTATGTATTTCTTTTTTCTAGAGTTTCATTTTGGCACAATAATCAGGCATCCCTTGAAAAACAGAAAGTCAGGTTTATCTGCCCTTCCCTGCACTCCCTTCCCTTGTACTCACTAATGCTCTGTCAGATCCTCCAGTTTTGTGGTTCACAGGAAAAACAGAGGTAGTGAGGCACAAAACATTGGACTTTTGCAATCAGAGCCTACTGTTGCAAGTTGTAAAGTTTCTGATGACTTGACTACAGTCAAGCAGATCAAGTAACCAAGTTACCTGGAAATGCCTTTTTCCTGATCCCCTCCTGCACTGACAGGAAAGACCTTGCAAGATCCCACCTAGCCCTGTGTCTTAACAGCCAACAATGCGTTAGAAAGAAAATGGAAATAAGAAGCAGACAGCATTTGTCTCAGAAGTAAGATCAGGAAGAAATAAAATTAAGTTAAGTTGAAAATTTACAGCTCTAAACTTTAACTGCATTTTTTCTTCCCCTCCTGTCCCCAAGTAAACTCTCATTTGCTCTTACTATGTAACATAAGCACACTACACGTTTTTGCCCCTTCAGTTTTTTCAAGCTCTGTAACAGCTGCAGCAGGATAGGGGTTTCCTTATCTCACCTCCTTCATATTGCAAGGTAACATTAAATCCATATTTCATTTTGAAATGAGAAAGGAAAATAAGAGTAAGACTTGCACCAAGAGTGGACAACAGAGAATGAACCTTAGGGAGATGCTCAAATGGAAGGATTACCAAGCTCCGAGCAAAGAAAAAAAAAAATCTTCATAGATTTTGTAATTGGCATTATACTACGAGTGATAACATCTTTATCTTTTGTAATCCTCCTGAAAACCTGGCTCATGCAGATTGAATGTCTACCCAAACTCCAAAGACCAAGGTGGGAGGGCAAAAAGCATTGGAAACCACCTCACAATTTCTGAAAAAGGAATTAAGTTTGTTAAAACAGGTCCCACTTTTATGGGGAGCAGACATCCTGCCCTAATCTTAACTCTGCCAACTTCCCCAAGCAAGAGTGCTGGCCAGGAAGCAACTGAAGATAACAGGTATTCTCTCCCTTCTCCATTCATCCCTTCTTCTCCCTTTTTATTCCACTGAGGAGAAATTAATGCTGGCCAGAATTCACACCTGAAAGCAGGGCAGAACACTATATTCTTTCCTTACCACTGTATTTCCTCTCAAATATACAGATTTGTCAGTTGGCTGATACCTTTCTTCCAGCTGCTAGCATAAATTCTTGAAATGTAGTTGTCTGACCAGAAGGATTCCTGCCACCATAGATAAACCAGAAGACATATCGAGTATAACATGAATTTTATTAAAAATAAAAAAGTGGCTCAAAGATCACAGACAACATTGAACTAAAAAACTAAAACTCCTGAAAGTTTCCTTTCACTATAGTTGATAATCTGCATCTTAATTCACTGTTTCCATTATGGTATTTCTTATTCAACAGCACAGATGAACAAATCCAAATCCTTTTTCCATGCATCTCTGGATCTCATTTTACTCATTTTTCTGAGTATATAAAAGTAGGAAACAGTAGTCCTAAACTTGTTTTTTCTTTTTCAGGTTGTCACTGAAATTCATAGCAAACTCAAGAAATCAAAATTGCTTTGATATTATATCTCCACCAGTCTACAAGGATTCGCATAGAAACCATCATGTTGTAGAAGAAAAAAAAAATATTCATCCTACTTCCATTGAAATAAATTACAAGTCAGTGCACTAAAAGCCACATGGGTGTCTGCGCAAGTCATGCAATTTTCTGGATCACTATATTATTAATAATTCCTTTTTAAAATAATTACCTTTATAAAAATTAACTAATTGCACACTTGCATTTCCAAATACTGAAGCTCACATGGGGTGCACATAAGAGAACAAAAAGAGAGCAAAGAAAATTTCTAATGCCTGAAAAGTGTACACAAAAACCTGAAACAAGGTCGTATGTATTTCAACTGCTTATTTGGGGGGGAGGGTTGTTTTGTTTTAATGAAAGTTTTATTTCTTGTCATATTACTGATTTGAAGCACAATAGAAGACTGCTCTGTATTTCACAGTTGGTTAGGACAGGTCATTTAGGAACAACATGATTGCTGGTTTCAACACATAAAATTTGTTGACATAAAAGCACTAAAATCCTAGCTGGAATAGTCATTCAAATTTTACAGAGAGTAAAAGGGTTTGGTTTAACCAGTAGGTAATACCTGAGCAACTTCGTAATATACCCAGAAGACTTTTCAACAGCATAAATCAATTATTTTCTGTGGAGTACAATAATTTATACTCTAAATCAGGCTGAAAGTACTAACTTTCTCTTACAATTTCTGTTATTTAAAACTTGTATTTTATGATGCATGTAAACATGAAAACTCATGGCATCACATGGTTCTCTGCAGCACACCACTGTGCTGCATCATTTTGCTGAAGGTGCCAGTATAACCTGCACACATTCTATTAGGAGACAAAGCAAAATGTAAATCCAATTTTACCTTTTAGTCATTATTTAGGTGGATTACTACAATTACAAAGACACGGAGCTCTCTGAATGCAAAGGAATAAATTAACAACTAAAGAATACAGTCTTCAACTTTGAGATCCTTAAGGAAGAAAAAAATCCCTAAAACTGGCTTAGTTAACTATCAATCCACAACATTGACATTGTACAGCTTCCAATAAAATACCGATCTGCAGTCAAACACCAACTCAAAAAAGCCCCAGTTCTCCCATAGGAACTTGCATCTGTCTAAGTATTTATACATACACAGGACTGTATATACATACAAACAGACATACTTTGACTACTGAATCTAATAATTTGGATTAAGTTCATTTTTAAGCACATTCCTGAAAAAAATAGATGAGACTAAAGTCAAAGATCAACAGTTTAGCAAACTACTGAACATGTTTTAAAAAGTTACAACAGAGAACACAGAGGAAAACGTTTTGCATGTACAAAATCTAATCAGCTATTTTCAAATTAAGATGACCTCTAGTAACTGAACCCAAACCTAAGTATTTACACACTGAAGTACTGTTTCCGTTTGCTCCTTCCCTGTTGATCCCTGTGCACAAAAATCAAGGTTAACTGCAGAGCCTGAAGAGACAGGCTGCAGACTCTGCTTTTTAGTGAGTCTCAGCAGTAGCCACAGGGCAGAAGCGTGTCAGAGTCCATCAGTTTCCCACGCTGTGACAAGACCACCGGAGCTAGGGCATGAACTGATCTCATGCTGTCACGGTTCTTCTTTGTAGGCTTAGAAGGTGATGCATTGATAAACAGACTACCAAGAACAATCCTATGCCACATACAGCCAAAAACAACCCCCAAAATATTTTTTTAAAGCTTTACAGTTCATGGAGGAGCCTTATGCAGTAATCCAGGTTACTAGACAGCTAAAGGTGTGTTATGATTCACACTTTTGCCATCGTAATAATATCTCCTGCTACAAATATTTATCCCAAACATAAGCCAACTAAAAATCACCTTTTCTCCTTACAATTCTGCTCTAAGTGTCTCCTAAACTGGGAGCTTATCTGCAAGGAGATAACCAGGTGAGCTGTCATTGCCAGTCTGTACATTGGTCAGCAGATGGTGCCATAATAGTTCTAAAAATCAGTAGCACATTTCAAAGCTCAAACTTTAAAAGAGCAAAAATATTCCAAGTGTAATTCCCGAATTATGACAAGTAATTGAATGTTTTCATAGAAGTATTAACATAACATATTTTAATAAATATAACTTGAGAGCCAGATGGTGAATTACTACTACATGACAATAAAAATTAGTTACATGTATACGTGAACACGTGTGTGTCTGTATACACACATACTCACGTAGCATCTAAGCTTATCTCCAAGAGCAGAACTGGCACAAAATGGTATCTTCGCAAAGGATCTCATTTCTATCAAATCCAGTTTCCAGAAAATTCCAGGCATGACATGGTGGCCAGCAGCCCCAGACAGAATTAATGGCAACTATACTCATAAGTATCCTTTTACCTAGATAGTGAAGTCACTATTCAAAGTAACAGGTATTTTGTTAGCCTTCTTGTTTACATCCATACCATCATACAGCTGAATATTTGCAAGCGTACAATGTTTGCCCCCTGAATACAGTAGCCTACCTGCATTACTAGGAAAACATTTTTGTACTTACATAAATACTGAAATATCATTAAGTCTCTAGAACCAATTTCTGTAGTGCTAGAAAATTATTGAAGATGTGTCATCATTCCTTGCAATACAATGAATACGCAGGACTCGCCAGAAAAGCACTGACAAGTCCCTACATAGAATGGTGTGAACTTAAAAGATACTGCTGAAACAATCATATGAGACAAGTACTAGAGTAATTCTGAAGATCACTGTGAAGACCAAAAAAAAAAAAAAAAAATCGATATAGACAGCAAATGAATGAAATGAGACAGAGAAAGCTGTTTCTGTCTAAAATTGTAAAGTGAGTATCTGCAGTCCAAATAGTTTTATTGTGAAAATCTTCTATTATGCTGACACATTTCTGTAAAGCAACTCTAGGGAATTTACCTCAACTCTTTGTAAAGTCAAAACAGAATCGAGGAACATTATTATTTCTCAAAATCTTTTGCCCTTTAAAGCAGCACAACAACACATATCTATTCCCTATCACTCAAGTGCTCCCAACTTTTCATAAAACACCTGCTGCAGGCCATCTCTATTTTGCCTGGTGAATAACTTGGTTAATGTAATCCATATACAACTTAAAACAATTAGTTTTAAAGGATAATTCAGTTGAAGGGATACAACTCTCCAGAAAGGAAAGATAGTACTGAGAAACATGAAAACAAGTGAGAATTCTTTAAACACTATTTTATTAAAATTTGTCTCCTGACACTAGGTAGCAGCCTAAAAATTCATAATAAAACATAGAAAATAATATTAGAATGTGCTGTTTCCCAAACTAAATGAAATGCATAGAGAACTGCATCATCTATGTAACAGCACCCATACAACATATAAAGCTCATCATAAAAATAACAACCCCAAAACTTTCAACAAAATCAGTACATAAATACCTTTCAAGTGCTACACGTAGCCCAGTGGCAATGCCCACATCAAAATTTCTTTGATGTTACATTTAAGAAAGTATACATCTTGCAGCTTTCAGTGCTATCTATACCATACCCAGGGATAACAGGAAACTGTTCCTCTTCTACTTTTAAAGCTACAAATACTCTGATATATCAAGGCAAAAAAATAAATCTCAAAAAGCAACTTAATTCAAATCAAGAAATCTCTCTTTGCCAGAGTACATATGTGCATATATAATCTGTTTATCAAGCTAGTTTTGTGCTGTTCCCCAGCACCGAAAAAATGTTGTAAGCTGATGAGATTCCAACAGTCTTTTTGAAAAGCAGTACTGAACAAGAATGACCCCACCCAAGCCCTGACACTGCTAGAGAAGGACATGCTCAGTGGAAAACTGGGATTTAGTTCCAAGTTCATTCCAGCAGCCAGAAAATGAACATGGGTCAAGAGACAGCTCTGTTTTCCTGTTATCTGTCCAACAAACTAACACCACAGTTTTAGAAAAATCTCTGCCCTGTCTTTAAAAATCAACATTGCAAGTTTACAGTGGGTTTTGACTGTTCACATTAAACCCTCATGATAACCACAATTTTAGAGATTAAAAAAAGCAGTGAGCATTCATTTGTTCTGAGCAATGTTGTCCCTCCAATCTCCATTCCCTTCCCTTCACCCCATCCCACCTCACCAAATGGTTGTTTCTATAACAGTGCCATAATTCCACTGAAGCACAGGCAAATATTTCATTTTTTCCAATTCTTCTTAAGGGGGGGGAGGGGAGGGGATCTATTTGGGTTCTGAAAATTATTTAGCTTGTTCTGATTTGGAGGTGATTGATTTCTAGATATACAACAAGTTTTTCATTTCTAACTTTCATTCTTTCTATTTATAATGTATTGTCAATATTAAAAACAGTTTCTTTTTATACTTGCAACATTAAGTTTACTCTTGCATAAAGTATGCTTCCAAGGCACTTAGAATAACATGGTTAATCAAAGCACTTTCCAACTCTGGTTGAAAAATAATGTACTAGCACCTGAGAATTTTTTTTACTGCAAACTGAGAGGCCCCAGTGTAATAAAGCTTCTGAACACTAGAATCCCAGACGCTCATCATTGTTTTGACAAGTATGCATTTCCTCTTCAGTGGAAGTCATATAGAGAATTATTACCATCTCGCATATTTAGGAAATGTACAACAGCATGCAAAAGAGGGAAATGACCACAATACCAGGATTCAAGGTCAGGAAAAAGAAATGAGAAGCAGCTCATCTGTGCTTTTGGTAGAACTAGTGACAGACCCCTACAAGAAGCACACATTTGCAAATAATTTTCATAAGCAGGTAACTTTATTTCATCAGTATGTGGAGGCTAAATGTCATACGGATGCAGACACTACTGAGATCCCATTCAAAATGCCTGTTAGCTTTTTATTTCAGCTAATCCAACTTAGGAACAATGGCCAGAAACCAACTGACAAATGCATTAAGACAGTTTGCTCTGTCATGTACAAGAATAGAGTTCAATAGACAAACGTTGTTTACAAAGCTTCAGGGTGTAAACATAGCCACAGAAGTGCCTTTTTTGGCAGCCACACCAGTTCAGTATTTCAACTTTAAAGTGCACTTCATTTTTGCTACTGTCAAATATAAGCACTAGAGAGAGAACTCCAGCTTTGGCAACCAGTTTAACAATACTGGTTGGTGTCTGCACATTACTGAGGGAGACAAAAACTTGGGAAAAGTGACATTAAAATTATAAATTATTTTATATAGGTGCCAGGTGTAGAATCTTCACCTGCTACTATTTTTTAATGTCAATTTTCCTGAACGAGGATGCAAGTTGAAACACAAAAATTGATACTGCCACCACTTCCTACCAATACTGAAGTCCATTTCAAATACTTGTTTAAAAGGCATCCCTAGCAATTAATCTTAAACAAGCTTAATCCAAGTGCCAAATAATTGCAACATTTCAAACTATACGGTGAATTATTTCTGGATTTCTGCAGGTAAGTTGCAGCTGTCTCTTTGCTGGGTATGTTGCTACCAGTATGTGAATCAGCTGTTGAAGGACCTGCTAAGATCTTGACACACATGCAAGTAAACAAACCCAGGCTACTAATTGTATAGCATATTTTATAAAAAAAACAAACAAATTAATAATAGAATAGTTACAAACATGATAATTCACAAGTGCTGCTGCAATGAGTAAATGCTATTCCATATTCTCTGCCAGCTATCCCACATTCCCTGCCAGCTATCCCACATTCCCCAAATGTCAGAGGTTAGCCACCCAAGATGTCTTGTGTTGGCGTTTTAATTTTTATGTTTGCAACTAGCACAAGCTAGCAGAGTCTTTCATGTGCTACTGGAACAGAAGTATTCCCTTGAAAGAGCAGAACCAATTTGCTTAGCGGTGTCCCCCCTCCTGCCCCAAATAATTGTAATGCACCTAAAATGATATATGTAAAGCAGAACACTGCAAACATTTTCCTACATACTTATGTTTACTAGCATATGTAATGAACTATTGAAACTACAGATAATACTGCTCTTCAGAAAAGTACGAATCTACTGCTCTTGTGGGAGCACAACATTGCCAATCACAAGCAATAAAAAGCAGTGAAGAAGAGATGCCTCTTAGCTGAGCAAATAAAACTGGCAGCCAAATCTTCATTGCTCCCATAGGCTTTTCTGAATGCTGGTATTTGATTAGAAGACTGAAAACACCAGCAACTTTTACAAAGTTTCCCACTTTTCGTGGCAATGGCTTCACCACCAACATTTCGACCACTGCAATATCTCTGGGCTAGATTAAGTGAAATGATGCCCTAGAGGTCAGAAACAAGGCTAATAATACTAAAAGGGAAAAAAAGCGAAAGATAATTTTATGCCAATAATGCTGGTTCTGTGCCTGGACTTCAGCACTTAACATGCTTATTAGTCATCTAAGTGCTTTAGCCGTTTCGTGCTTTTTGGAAGGACATTCCCAGCATGAAAGATCGTAATATAAAACAGATAACAGGATATGCATGAAAGTCCCAAGGGACTAACTATTTAAACAAAGTTTTCTTTGGAGAGTTAGGGAAAGACGACAGATAAGAAAGATTTAAAAGAATAATTCATTTGTCAACACAAAGAACAAGGTGGGGAGGACTATTTAGAACTGTCCTGTAGAGAAGGAAAAAAACCCCGTGACTTGCCAAACCACGACTGCAATGACATTCTTGTATAAATATACATCACAAACTGCAGTTTACCAAAGCAGCCTCACCCATTGCAGAAAAGCTTTTTAATGACCACATACAAATGGCAATGGGGTGTTATTACAGTAAGCTTTCAGTCCAAATTAAGTAGAGGCTTTGTTCTGCCTTCTTAGGTCACATTTTCAGTTCTTATTCTATATATCCAGAGAAGTTTCAAAGCTTTGAAACAGTCCTAGGCAAACACAAATCCAAGTTGACAGCAATTTATCATCTAACAGTTTTACTACACAAACACACATAGCACAATATTATGAACTCCACGTCAAAAAGACTTGTTTGAATGAAACTCCTAATCTGCATCAGTTTGGGCTCATCAGTTTAGGTACTTACTGAAAAAATGCTCAAAAGCATATTTACCCTGCTGTTCTCTATGGGTACACTTCTCTTGCATTTAATCTTATATCCAAGACCATGTTCAAGCATGGATTTCCCCTATTCTATCTAAATTTTTCTTAACCGTAAAGTACTTTGAAATATAAAGCAATGAGAAAGGGAAATTGGTATAAGCACATAAACAGACCAAACTAATTTCAAATTTTTCTTGAACATAGTATACTGATTAACAACTGTTCTTTTTTTTTTTTGCAAGAGCATATTCCTGTGTGGAAGCTATACAAAGCACATACTAACAAAAAGGATAAGAGACTCGGACTCTTGTTTAAAATTACATCATGTTCTCTCAGAAATCAAGATCACTTGAACAATAGTTTCCAAAGTGAGATGTCAGAGACAAAGAACTGGAGCTCTGGTCCAAATGAAGTCTGGGATGTGCTAGTCCAAGAAGTCTGTCTAAACATAGGGGCTTCAGCAAATAAAGACTGAAAAGTTCTAACACTTAGAAAATGTGTACATCTCTGTGTCTGTGTTAAGATGGGAGAAACACATCCATATGATAGACTTGAGTTTTGGGAAACAGTATGAACACGCATATTAATGTTTAAAAAAAAATCAGTAACAACTGTGGATACAGAAACACGGTAAAAGGGTAGGACTGATATTGTAGCTCTCAATTATCTCTTTCTTTTATCGTGAACAAAAAACTTCGGAAAAAAACAAGCTAACAGTAAAAGATACCACTGGAGAAAAAGTCAGGAGTAAAAAATGGGGTGGGGGAGGGAAGGAGAAAACAGGAAACAGACACTGAAGACAAAACAGGAAAAAAGGTCATGATTTGTGTAATAGCCAAAAAAATGCAGTGAGGCCAGAGAGGGGGGCAGGGTGGGAAGACACCAGAATCCTGGTATGGGCTAAGTTACATTGTAGAGGCTACTGGACAGACCACAAGATCTCCAAGTGTTGGTCCTTCAAGTGCTAAGTCACAGGAGATCCAGCAACTGCCATTTCACCCTCACATATAAAATCCTGCCCAGTAAAGTCATTTAGCTACAAAAGAATTTGTGTAAGAAAGGGCAAATGCACACCTATAGGACTGGGAAACGTAAACCCCTTAAATCTGCTGCCCTTATGCTATACTGTTTCCACAGAAGAATTTCTTTTCAAGAGTCTAAAATCTCTTTCCTATGCAATCAAATGCCTCACACGAGGCAATACTTTAAGACTTTTCCAGTAGCTTCTTCATTTTTGTACATTAATTTCATGAAAAGTTTCAAGACATGTTCCTCTATTCCAAGATATAAAACAGTGTGCTCCTCCCTTTGCACTTATAATTACGTATTTATTTTTTAAACTGCAAATGCTTTCCTTTGGATTGTCTAATGGATTAAGTGAAAAGTTGTACTTCCTGGAAAAACTGGGTTACTTTATCCCCAAATCCCTAAAATGACACAATTCTGATTAGTTCACTTCTGTTTTTCAGGCATATCTACACATCCTTAAGTGTTTCGATTCCATTCAATACCAAGATTTGAGGCATAATATTTCAACAATTTAACTACATCTTTGGCTCACCAGTTCCTACATAGTAAGCTTCTTTCTGGTTTTAAAACACATCACGAATTATATCCCCTTTACCTTTTGTTGAAGAGCTCAAAGATCAAATACCTGTCTAAAATATCTATCTGAAGACATGTTTTGTGGTAGTTATAAGATTGGCTAATCTATAAAAATATTACTGGTTTTGGCAAAAAATAATTTTACAGATAGAGAAACTTGGGCACTATGAGGAGAAAGTGACTTGCAAGACACACTCACTAGGACAGCAGTAAAACCAAAGCAAAAAAAGGTCTCGAGGCCTCCTCTCTTACATACAGACATCATAGTCTTTCATTTATTTTCAGCTGAAACACGGATGTCACTTCTCCCCAAAAAATAGAAGGGTGACAGCCCAAAGGAGAAGTTTAGTTTTGCTTAGACAATAGCAATACTTCCAAACTTCATATAGAAAAGAGAAAGTGGAGACAAATCTTTTTAATCCGTTTACATTATTAGATCCTCTAGATCCACACAAAAATTGTACTACATTTGGAGTGTGGTTACTGGGTTCTGTGGGAGTTACGAAACCTACAAAAAGTAAAGTTGAAATAAGCTTTTTTGTTTTAAAATTATAACCTGGAACAGAAGTATTCCCAGCTCAGATTCCACCAAAATAACTATTATACAAGCTAAAAGTTTGTTCTCATCAAGTGATAAAACATTTTCCTGTTGAACAATCCAAGCTAATTCATGTTTGTATGACATCACTAAAAATCTGAGGTCAAATTAGAGTCTGGAGGAGGCAGACACCACTAATTATACATTCCAGTTCAACAGAATTGGAATTCACCACAGTTATGCACAAATGAACCAAATTCTCCTCTGTATCAGGTGAAGAATTTTGTGTTGGCAGATTCCTTTTGAGGTACTGATGTCATCAAGTGATTCCCTGCAACTTCATTAATCACTATGACCACATTTACACGGAAACAATTCAATACTTGAAGCAAAACGAGTACGCGGTCTTTTTTCTGCAAAGAAAAATTGCGGCATTTCTCATGCATTTCTTATGCCAATTAAAACAAAGTTTCATTGTCTTCTTTAATAAAGGAGAATGGATTTTAGACTGCACACATCTACAAAATATACTGCAACACTTGAGATAAAAATTGTAAAGATTAAAGTAAGCTTACTGGAAAAAGGAAACAGAAATGAAACTGAAGGCATTTCTTTTAAGAAGTACAGATAATTAATATAGCATGCTTGGTGTGACTTCCAAATAAGAGTTTCAAATTGTTGAAAAGACAAAACAATTTTTCATCCCACAAAGCTTATATGAGCCAAAACATTGTACCATACTTCACATAAAATGTGAAGTATGCTAAGCTACCCAAAGAGATTTCAAAAAAGTTGATAAGTGATTTACATAATTCTTATTCTGAAAATGTATTACCAGCTTGTGTTACCCCATGCTAAGATGCACAGATAAGCCTTTTAAATATATATAGAGAGAGCCATATGACAGATACATTTAGATGGAAATGGCAAAAAAAGAATTGTGTTAGAACACAATGTTCCATAATCCTGTAATGGGAAACAGAGTCCCTAAAATTCCCAAGACATAGCAACAAGGATGTTTTAAGCTGCGATGTGTGAGCTTCATCATCTGCAACACACAGACACCTTTCTCACTCCCTATTAGTTTAATGTATAAACATCTTTCATCCTCTTTTCTTCTCCCTCCCCTCTTGTACCTTCACTTAATCTTATTTGCTTTTTTTAGAATCTTCCTGTTTATCAATTAAGTCCTATGCCTTCCACTCTTAATTCCATCACCATTGCTAGAAAGCCCGGGTGCCAAACTGTGTCAAAAGCCTGGCTTACAGCCAGTCAGTTTAGCATCTCACCTGAACAAAAAGAACATAAGCGATTCAGTATGCAAGCTGGATTTTTCTTTCAAATCATATCCACAAGAGAACAAGCAAAATGAAGCTATTCATGAAATTGTGAATGCCTTTATTTGCCAACTGATCAAAAACCCCCAAAAACCTCACCCAACAGCAACAACAAAAAAAAAAAACAAAAAAACACAACAAAACCCACACACAAAAAAGTCAAATTTAGTACTTAAAAGCTGTTCAACCTAATCAGAAATTATGCCACAGGCAAATATATAATACGAATGAAACAGCTTCAGAAATAAAGAATGTGTTTCTGCAGCTAATTTTTTTAATGAGAACTATACTACAACCTAGTATTGGGGATTTGGTTCTGCCTGAAGCAACTGGAAACCAATATAGCCAATATATCAAAGATGTCCTGGGATGCTGAAACAAAAGGAATTCCTTTCTTCCTTTTCTGTGCATCACAATATATGTTCCAGTTAGTGTTCCCAACATCCCCAATAATTGGGGAAATGGCCGAAATCCTCTTAAAACAGAGATAATCAAATCTGAGAACAGTATAAATCTCCAGAATTTTCTGCTCTAATCTCCCAAAGTGTCTTGCTCTGAAAAACATGGATTGATTACGTTCTTGATCCATAGTCTATGAAGACCTCTGCATTCCCTAGCTGAAGGGATTACAGGCATCAAAAAACAACACTAGAGCTCCTTTCATAGGGAATCTCTTCCAGAACAGCCCGATTAATGGAGATGAAAGTGGAAGGCCTAATACTTCTGAAAGAATCTGCCTGACAAAAAAACCAAGGCAAAGCCTATCTAGAAGAAAAGGTTCGTACGCTCTGTTGACGTTATCAGTGACCTCCTTTAAACTGTCATGGATGGGATGAATAGCCTAAGTCACCAATCCATTTTATGACTGCTCAATCTGAGCCAGGGTTTAAGCAGCATGCTGTGCTGTGCTGCACAGGCTGTGTTAATCTGTCTACAAGTTAAGATCCATGTAGAGCTGCAATCTGCTCATGCCCAGCAGACAAAGAATCTCCCTCATCTTTGCTCTAATTGAGGACTGCATTTATTTAAGGAGTAAATTTTCCAGTTCAAACTATGAATGTAAAAGTTTCAGGAAAAATTTATATTCGGCATTACTCAGAGCAGGTTTTATTGTTTGCAGACCTCATGCAGAGATGGTAGAAATATCACATTCTTTTTCTTCTCAGTTTCGACCATGATGCTGTCTCAAGAATTGGCTCTAAAGTAATCCTTGGTATATCCTTTAGTAAATGAAAATAAACCCAGCAGGAACAAAAATCAATTATCAAAAGAAAAACTGTAAGAGGGAAAGATGCCATTTGTCTTTTCACTAATTCCTAGCATTACGGGCATGTGGAAGAAGAAAGAATACTGAAGTCTCTTGGAAGCTGTGCAATATTTCTTCTACTTAGTGTTTAATCCCTTCAGGAAACATAGCAAGAATAAGAGAAATGCAAAAAAATTTTAAGAAGCTGTGTTGAAGCAAGTTTTTCTTCTTCTAGTTCTGAGCACTTTGTTGAGAGTGATCCAAGAAAAGCCCTTAATGTTTAAAAATTAAATTGATAGGAAAAAGCTAATATTTGTAAATGCTGTTTGGAAAAAAATAGGTCATTTTGTAAAGAAATAGCTCTGTTTGTATTTCTGTGTTTTTAAAATTCTTTTAGGTTGCTTTAGTCACAGGTGCTCAAACACATCTGACAGCAAGTTTTAAAATATTAAAATCTCCAAGTTCATTAATGAAATTACCATAAGACTCCGTAAAGCCACATTCTAAAAATATTCAAAGTTGTCATCTGAGACTTCTGTGAAGCCCTTCTAAAGTATTCAGTCTAATCTTTCACGAATAAATGGATTTTTTTTTCTGAAAAGGATAACCAGGAACCATGAAGTTCTATGTATGGCAAAGCAATAAAAAACCTCAGGGTTAGATGCCAACTTTAAGGTATGTTCTAAGTAGAGCTAGAAGTGACTACTTTGTGGACTGAATTTATTGTCGTATTTCTTAACTTAAACAACTAGAATAAGTATCTCAATATATTATACATCCTGCTTTTAAATCAATTGCTCTGTAGCCAGTATTCATTGATCAAGTTCATCAATTAGGGGGTGAAAAACTTATCTCTAAGGTCAGCACAGCCTGTGGAAGAGCATTATTTCTCAGGATTGATTATACACATAGGTTGTACTAATTTGAAGATAAAACTATCTTAAACAAATACATCCCCTGATTTCAACTGGTTGGCAGTAATGCTCTATCAAACTGTGTGCATATACCTGCACATAGATGTTTTCATTATTTTTCTCAAGAAACATCCATTTCTTTTTGTTCAGTTGTTAAAATGGAGCTGTTTCAGGAGAATGCAAAACTAACATTATATTTGGCATTGCTGTTGTGATAATCAAAAAATTACCCACACATTCAAGTTACTATTTACCTTAATATATGCTTACTTTTATTCTTAACTTCACTGTATGATGTTGAATTATAATTTTTTTATTTGTGATTAATACATCATACCATTTAGAATGAAGTTGAAATTTGTTTTCAAAACACAGCGTAGAACACCAAAACTACATCAGCGAGATAAAAATTTTGCAAAGATACTCAGTTTGATTGGAGACTTTGTGTGTAAAGAATGCATTGCTATTCTCAAATCTGATTTCAAAACAAATCATGTTTGCTAAGAAATAGTGACCGGCTTTTTAATTTAAGTGTGTCAGGCCCAGCTTCTAACCAGACTCTGAAGACAACGTTCCTTTTCAGGAATTAGGCAGCCCATAGGTCCTCACTGTTTATCCCCTGTTAATGTACTTCTATATTAAATCATCTCACCTCAATCTCTTATTGGTAAACTAGTTCTGATAAACTCAGCAGGTCAAAATCCTTAAAAACTATTATGTAAGAGCTTTAAAATGAGTTTTCTTCTCCCTGCTTTTCAGTATGCTTTTAAAAGTTTTCAACACCGAAAGTGCTAATAGTGTTTTAGCATATGGTCACTTACTGTATAAGGAGTAGCAAGGTCTCTTCCCCACTGCTAGTCCCCAGTGTCTTGCACACCTATCAGATAATTCCATTGGTCCTTTACAGCTCTGGCACTGCACTGCACAGTCTGTCACCCTATTTTGAAGGGTAAGAATATGCATCATAGATTCTACCAGGCTTGGTAGAAGTTTGACATGGGTTAGTTTGTTAGTACAGATGTATCCTACAGAAGTTTGAGCTATCCCTCTTCCAAATTTAAGTTTTGTGCCCAAATATCTGTATTCATGTCAATACTCAACAAGTAGCATTTAGTTCCCAAACAAAACTGCATACACCTCGAGACTATGCTATATCGCAATTCACAGTGCTATTCTGAACACATACATCAGCACATGAACTTGCATTTGGATTGGTACCTAATGAACAGCATCAATACTTGACATACATTTTTGTTGATCTAACCACATCTCAAAAAATGTACTGCTGAAAATAAGTTAAAAACAATGATTTCTTATGCTAGATTTCCCTTTTTAAAATCACATCTCTCTAGAAAACATATGTTCTCATAGCTGCCTTTCTCCGTGTCTCAAAGTAGCAAGTGCATGCCTGTGAACACCCAAACTACTTCAGAAACTAACAATGGCTATATAGGAAGAACTGTTAAGACTTGGACACAACCATTACGTTTTGGGGATGGTAACCCGAGTTGCAGCATTTTTGGTATTTCAGCCAATTCACTTAGCTACATCAATAGCAGCTGCAGTCACATTTTTGACTGTAGAATAAACACATTCTAAAAACATCCAAAAGTAGTGTAGACTTGGCCATTGGAAAGAAGCTCTGTCAAAATTCTCTCCCCTTACACAACTATATTCCTTAAAGTTCCAAAATTACAAATACGTGATCAGCAAACAGGCAGTGAGAATAACTCTAGGCAGAACTAAGAGTATTTCAACTCAAATCTTGAGTAAAAGATGCTCTTAGCAAGCCAACAGATTTGTTTCCAGCATGAACAAGAAGCACGACTGCTATATGGGTAATGCACCCTCCCTAGCTTTAACCTAGGTATCACCCGTAGGAAATTACATATGCCAGAATAGAGTTCTGACCCCTACAGGATACATTATCAAATCTCCGTATTGTTCCAATCCAAACATTAATTGAACAAGGCTCTAATATGCTTTATCCTATTTGTATCTTAGCTAAGTCTAATAAATTGAGCAGCACCACAGATTTTTCCTTAAATACAGGGATTTCTTTTCATACTTGAAATCAAGTATGTACTCTTAGTGGGTGAAATGTGAAAGGAAAAATAATGACCAGACCATTACAGAACCAGATTCTCTATTCTGCAAGTGTCTCAATAAGCAGGGTGGAGTTTCATTAAAATTGTTAACTCTTAGTGCCCTTCGTGCAAATCCCACATGAAAATCCAGTGTGTTTTGCTACTTCAGGACCATGAGCCCTCCAAGGAAACTTTTCATACAAATTCTGCAACTGAATAGCGTAGGAGTAAAACAGGAACACTTTTGTCCACAAGCAAGTGTGTATGGTAGTTCCATCTTGCCAGAAGACTTTAGAAACAAGTGACTCCCTTTGTATTGGAACTGTGTAACTATAGGATGAACTTAAAATTGAACACCAAGAACCCTTTCTTTAAGCTGGTATTTTCTCAACTTCTCACTATCCATTAAGATTTCTTGGGATTTTTTGTAGACCAAATAGTTACAGCTAAAAGAATCAATAACATAGCTGGTTTAGTGCTCTGCACAGTGCAGAAGACCACACATATTAGTCCCTGTTTACTAGCAGTGTGCAATACAATTTATATCTTTCCCAACAGTTGCATCAAAATATATTTCAAAACCACCAGATCTGTCAATAACATTAAACATTTTAGACAAAGTTAGTTAAGGTGAGTGTCCCTTTCTCCCTACTATACTCCCTTCCTCCATTCATGTCACCTCAGGACCTTGAGATACTGACTCCCACACAACAGGTGATAAGTTCACTTTCAATTCTTGATGGCCCAGGGAACCTATTCCAAGTCTTTAATAGCTAACAATTCAAACATCCTAACATTCACCAAAACTGAAACTAGGACCCAACTTACATTGCTGTCATAGTGCTCAGCATCTCATTTATGCACCACTTTACTCTTTCAGAATAGGAACACAGAAACACAATGTACTTTCTCTGCTGCTTTGAACAGACAACTCTCTTTGTAGCCACTCAAAGAATGTGTTCTACAATCTCTCATAATTTAATCACTGTCAGTCATAACAGCCTATTATGAAAAATAATCCACTCATTTATTTTATCATCAGTGCACTCAAGCATGGTCAATTTACAAGCAACGTAGTCACATGTATCAGCCATGAGAGATCCATTACAGAGCTGCTGGAAAGTTTGTGAACAAACAAGTTGCTTTCCTCTGATTATCCATAAGCTAAATCTAGAAGTCTCACAGTCTTTCATACTATTTTCACAGGAGAAACAAAGGACACCTTCAAGCAATAGTTCTAGTGTTTACTTCAACACACGCTCACACAGACAGTAGGCTAATTACAACTTCAAATTTTAATATTAAATTATAGTAATAATATTCAAATCAGGTGCTCATGGAAAAAAATATCATCTTAATATCATCATAGTAGCTCACAAGACATCTGATATAAGCAGCACAGCTGTTCATGCTGAGACACCAAAAGCATAGCTGCCATTGGAAGTGTAGGAGTTGTCTGGAGATGCAGAAGGTACACTAAGGCTTGGGAGCTACCAAGCTGCGCAACTATCATGAGTTTCAAAATAGCAGTGAGACCAATACACCTGCACACATTTAACAAGCCCTCCTCACACAGTCGGGTTAATGAAGTCATGCAAGTAATATCAGTAACAGCTATGAGATAGCACAAAGAGATCCAGGCATTGGTAATCCAAGAATCATCATTATGTGTTAGTAGTTCCACAGAAGCTACACACACACTTCCCCCCTTCCCCCCCCCCTTTTTTTTTTTTTTTACTGTTTGCATACATATGTATGTATACTATAGTCTTGTCTCTCTCAACCAGCCAAGGATTCCTCAGGAAATATCCTCCTATGAGAAGTCATGCAAATTTCAATTATAATAAAGATTGGTCAGAAAAATCATTCAGATTATTATAAATCCTAAAGCTTTGTAAGAATTTTCAACTGATACTTGTTGAAATTGAATAGTTGGAAAAGAAAAATTTTTTTTTTACACAGACTAACTCATTGAATCCTGCCTTTTCTTGTACCATATGCAGAACACCTGCACAATTCCCTGCTCCTTAAAGTTCTCATCTCTTCCATTTTAAAAACAGGATAGCATTAAAAACATAGTGGTAAAAAAAGCCCAAATTTCCAGTGTTAACATTTTTCAGTCAGGATATGCAGATAAATCTAGACATGGTCTACCACTGAATTTAAAAAGAAACCCAACTAAAAAAGCATCACTGTGAGCGCTCAGCCACTGAGTGTCCTTGGCAAACTACCAAAGCCTCACCTACCCATCCTTTTGGCAGTAGTATGATGCTACAGGGTAACTTATGTGAGAGACATGGCAGACATCACTGTCCATCTTGCCAGAGCCCCACATATTTATCTGGAGAAAAATTGCAGAACTGCAGATGCTGATAATTTGGAATGCTCTCTGTTTTGTATTATGCTGTGTTCCATAACATACCTGACCAAAACAGCAATGCAATTCTCACAATGTACAGAGATTAGGTATTTCTCTAACTTTGCCAAAAAAGATTCCCACACAAATCAGAGGAAGTTTCTTTTTTATTGCAATAAAATTTGACTATGAGTCAGAGTATAATTAATCCTCCACATGGACACTGCATCACTTAATACAATGCACTCCAGTTAATTAATAGAGCCAATGTACTAAGCAGCTGCTTAGGTATTTCTTGTCTTAAAGTATATTTTTGGCTCCTAGAAGAAAACCTGCTTTGAATGTGACTGCTTTCACAATAAAAGTTAGTAAGTGACTTCCATAAGATATCCACAGTGTATCAGAGATGTCTAAGAAAGAATATATACACATCAAAACTGGTATTAAGAGCATCATGCCTATTCCCCCATTTAAAGAGATTCAGTTTAACCTCTAGAAGTGTTTGGTATCATAAAATATTACTTTTTCCAGTTAACTGAAAATTATATACTTTGAGTCATTTCTTTATTAGCAAAAAGAGACTAATATAGCAAGACTCCCAATTACTTTCTCATGAACCTACAAATCACCATAACATTCAATGTTTAGGTGTCAAAACTGTAAAGCAACAGAGCAGCACTGCAACCACCTGAAGGAACTGAAGTAACTTTCATTCAAGCCAATACTTTACAGGAAACCTTTTCAGGCTCCAAAGGTTACTATTGTTGAATTTGCTAAAGAAAGGAGTTGATGAGAAGCAATTTTTCATGCAGCATTCAAAGTCTGCCGAGCACTCAGAAAATGGCTGAGAACAAAAGCTGGAATTTACTACCCAATGAGGTCAGACACACTAGCGCCTCAATAAGCAAACACTAGCAAATACACCAAGTCTTTGCCATGGTTAGAATCTTTCAGTAACACTCATGTTTGGGACTCATGCACTGAAAATGTAACTCTGCCACTTGTCAATTAATAGATGTAAATTCTGACCAAGACAAAGCAACACAAAAATCCACCCAACAATCTCATCCACAAAATTAGGCTATCAATCAAGGCTTCTCCAAAAAAAAAAAAAAAAACAAAACAAAAAAAAACCACAAAAGGTGGGTTTTGGTTGTTTGTTAACTTTTTAACCTTGTACCCCTGCTACCTCCCTGATCTACAAGTTGTTTCCTATCAGAACACACTGATGGCAACCAGACTGTTTAGCTCACTATATACACCTTATACAGATATTTAATATAGATTATCTATAAACTTCCAGAAACTGTCAGTTGTCACTTCAGAAGTCTTCAGTTTCAGAATTAAATCTGAAATGTGTTGTTTTTCAGAAATGTCTCTGTGGACTTAAGCATAAGACAAACATATTTATATAAGACTTATAAAAGCCTAACTAATTAACTCCACTTTAACCCTTGAGCAACAACGTGGTCCTGGCCAGTCCGCAACTAAAGCAAACGCAGCTTCTGGCAGCCTAGAAGTGGCTCCCCTTCCGAGTTAATTACCAGTATCAGGGGGCAAACACAGTCACCTGAAATCCCCACTAGTGATAGGCACATCGTAACATCATCCTGAAACTCAGCAATGGCGCAGTGGGTCTGTGTGGATCCACTGCACTCAGCACTCCCACCCCATAACTAATGCTTCCCTTTCCTTCTAAAAAGGAATGTGCGACTCCTGGATTCTCAGCCAGGCAAAAATTTTGGTGTGAACTCTCAGGGCACAGAAGTTTACTGTTGTTTCAGAATGGCCCTAGACAACTGTGAACAATTCAGTTTTCTACTGACTGTTAAACCAGACCTGTTTCAATGTCCATTTAAAATGAAGGGTATTTCTGAAATTTTCAAAATAATTAAAAGAATATTTACTGTAAGAAAAAAAAAAGAAGAAAGTGACTAGACCCGTATTGAAAGCAAGATAGATTCTCCTAATCTACTTTTCAAAATTCTAATAGACTGACACAATGCAACTGTTTGCATTAGACTCCAAAGAACAATAAGCAAATTATTCCACAGAAATAAAATTTTCAAGGAAAACTTACTTTATCCTGGAACGCATAGCACCTTACTATGCAATGACAGACTTTTCAATACCTCTAACCTGAGGCTGCCTTTGGAATATAGTGTAAGTATATAATCGGTTCCAGTTTGAGGTATACTGTATTGCTGAAACTGAGAAATATCTTTCTATGGTACCACATGCATTAAAAGTTACAGTGGATGCATTTGATCCTTTCAGAATCCATTGTCAGGGCAACCCCAAGACTGACGTCCAAGTAACATGTCAGGCACAACAAAAACTAATGATAAATTCTCTTGAAATGGTTATACTATAGAATAAGTAGAAAACTGTTTTAAAGGTGAAGATTTAGTACCTCCAGAAATATCAGGAAGAAGCAAATTTGACAAGTGAAATTTTTAGTACTAAAGTTTTCTATTGTCATGACACAACCATCTTTATTCCAGTATTAAACTAGTTATTCGGCATTGACTTTTTTCAAGAAACTAAAGACTTTCAAACTAGTTAACATATTTATTTGATTTATAAAGTATTTGTTGAAGGAGGTCTTTTTCCAGAATACTGTTTTCTACACAGTGGATTTTCTGGTTTAGCTAGTTCATCCAACTCCAACAGCAAGCTAGAGCAGTATCATAGGTCAAGCACCACATTTCTCAAATTACCTTAGCTTTAAGTTTTGTACACATTACTGAAACACTAAAGCTTTTCAAGATTCCTTCAACCTTTTATCCTATTTCTAGCATCTCGATAAGTGAAAGAATTAAAGGGGAACATTTTAAAGAAAAGCAAAGCTATCAGAGGAGAAGTGTGATATCACTTATTACAAGTGCATTTTCAAAAGCAAACCACAAAGACACTTTTAAACGTAGCTGATGTTTAGTTTTTCAAGATTTATCTCTTCTGTTAAAAAGCATCAGTCACGTGACTGAGTAAGGCTATTAACCATTTAGTTAATCTGAAAGTTCAGGGACAGAGCAGCACAAATTCAAGGCTTCTCAGCTGTACTGACAAGACTAACTTTCTAGCCCAACCCATTTTTGCTGCAGCAGCAGCACTAGCTCCCACTTCCATGTTTCCTCCCACAGTTTAGGAGCCCCAGTGACCTCACTGCACAGTAACTCCAGTCCCGCTGCCCTCATAACTGTGTTCCTGGTTCCTCTCTGTCCAAATTTCCGATCTTTGACAGCTTCCCAGAAATATGCCAGTTTCAACCAGAACAGAAAAAGAGGTAAGGATACTGCAAGAATGAAGCTTCACTTCGGCTTGCCTCTGCCTCTCACAACAGGGAGCTCATAAATGCCAGTACAGGGTGGGCCAAGGTGCAGAGGCAGAGAAGTGGGCTACAGACCTCGCTCAGCACCCTGAGCCATTCAAGGCGATCTTGTGCTAAAGCAGGCAAAGCACAGAGCCTCCACCCTGAGAATCTCACCCTTTGGTTTTAGGCTGAGGTTTTGCTGCCCTTATCAGCCCCCACTCTACATATCAATTCTGTGACAAAAGACAGTTAAGCAAAGCATATAATGAAGGCAATCTTGGTCTATACTTTCTCCTTCCAAAAACATTAAAACTACTACTTTGCCCCCAACATTAACTTTTGGTTAAAGAAAAGCAGCTGTTTGGCAAGCATTTGTATAATCATTCCTATCAGCTCTCATAGGTGTTTAAGCATTTAGGTTCAACTTCATTTTTCAGGGGCTGAGCGTGGGTAGAAGAAGAAATCAGGCTAATACTGCTACTGAAACAAAACAAAAATAAATGAGTTTGTTTTCAGCTACAGCTAAATTCACTATGAATTATTTCAGTGGAACCTCCTGAAGTGCCTCAGGAGACATTCTTCTGTGTTCAAGCTTGCAATTACTCTACAAAGCTATACTATAAATTCTTCATTCCCTTACAGCTGTCCCTCTGTTTATAGTTACACTTAACTGAAGTGCTGCCATCAGCTACCTGCATTTTACACAGACTCAGGCTATATATATTTTAAAAACTATTGTATGACATCTGCATTTTCTTTACAATAGTGCTTTTGATATCTGCAATACCTGCAACTTCCTAGCACTTCTCAGCCATAGGCTCATTCTTAAGTGTTTAAAACTATTCTCCACAATCTGTCAGTCATTAAGAGCTTTGCAGTTTAGTCAGAATTATGTCATAGGCACGAAGTATTTTCAATAGTAATTTAAAAGAGTTATTTTTATGTTTTATTAAAGTAAGAAGCATTGTTATGTTCATTCAGGAATACCAAACATTTCTGATTGCACTGGTAGGTAAGATAGCACCATTTTTTAAACTATGATATCCATCCACTTAAGTCTTGCAACATCTGATACCCCCCCAAAAAAAAAATTTACAATGCTCTTTCATTCAACTTTTCATTGCAGTGCACATCAAGTATGTCCATCCCAAGTTAAATTTTAACAAGCTGAATGAACAGCAGTTCCATACCTGGAAGGATGTTAGGTACCATCTAGTAAGGCTACAATTACTCATTACGATTTTGGTTTAAGATGCATCTCCCCAGCTGATGTCTAAAATGAACTATTTCACATACCTGGTTTAGGGAGAAGCCACATAAACAGCTAACTAAAATAAACAAGGGACAGTATCTCTGTCTTCATAGGACATGTAGAGAAAGTTGAAGCAGAAGTCTCTTGTGTGGTAAAGGAAAGGGGAGATACAGGGGAAAAAAGTGTGTACAGTGGCAGAAGTTTCCTAAATGAGAACTGCTGCCAAAGGAATTATAACAAGTAATCAAACCTTTCTGTTGTCTTTATAGCATAAAAAGAGACTTAAGGTGCAATATGAACAATAACCTTTTTTCAGCTAATTAATACTAACTTAATGAATTAACTATATGATATAGTTAAGGCAAATTGTAATAGTAATGTATTTTTTGTCTTGCCTATGGCTACAACCTCTTGTGAAACACCAAGTTCTCAAAAATGAGATTCAGGATCCTTGACTCAAGATAGTTATCTAGAGGTAAAGATCAAGCTTTACAAGCTGTGATACTGGCTGTGGGAATCCACTTTTTCAATCTCTGTACAGAGAAATCTAGTGTTTAGAATATTTTCAGGAAGCAGCATAGACACATTAGTGATGTTATGAACTCAATTTTCAGATTTCACACTAGATAAAAAACAACCCTCCTTTATCTTCACGACTAAGTCGCATTCAATACCTTGATTCTAGTAAGATACAAAACACTTTGCATGTGGCAGATATAATTGAAACTATGGAAGACTGCAGTAATTTCAGCAGTCCTTGTATTGGCACCACTCCAGCGCTCCCTTGAAGAAAACAAATACATTGTTGTGTTGATCCAATTCCTTAGAATTATGGAAAGTAACTTCCATATGCACAATAACCAAAGTTTTTACTCTTCGTAGCTTCAGCTTTCCTTGTTGCAGACTGCAAAAGCTACATTTGAGATCAAACCACAGACACAGATACGTGATAAAACTGAGCTAAGAGCACCAATAATTTGTTATTGTCAGACACTTCGCACAACCGAATATGTAGATAAGGAATTTACATGCCACAAAAATCTACCACAATGCATAGCTTATATGAAGTTAAAAAGAAGGTCAGTAAATAAGTTTCCAGTTTATGTTAGGATGCTATTCAAAACCTAAATACCTCCTTAGTATTTGAAAAAACTGACTGGCTTTAAAAATCTTTCTAAAAAAAAAACCAACAAAAAAAACACAAAAAAACCTACCACATTTTAACCAAAACCAGAATAGGTATTTAACTGCTCCATAAAAGCAGTTTACAGTCAAACAAGTTATTCAAAATATACCTTACACATTTGTCTCCAGTCCCCTAAAGAATTAACTTTAATGTTAAAGGGAATACCCTAGATTTTAAGACATACGCTTTACACATTTTCAAGCAAGTTTTAAATACAATAAAACTTGCTTGAAGACATAAGTTGAAAAGACATATGTGATTTGGTACTTTTCATATCCATTCAACAGAACGATGATAAAATGTATTTGTAGATGGAATGTTCCCATAAAATTTCAG
The DNA here is from genome assembly GCF_929443795.1 of Astur gentilis. NCBI lineage: Eukaryota > Metazoa > Chordata > Aves > Accipitriformes > Accipitridae > Astur > Astur gentilis. The sequence continues at coordinate 23,362,949 of NC_064884.1, forward strand.
AACTGCATTCTATTCAAATGTTTTAGAAGAACAAGTTTACGTAAAATACTCAAACTCTGTTAATGTAACACTTTAGCTACGTTATTAAGCCTTATTAGACCTATTTATATTAACAATTTGGAGTTTCTAAAAAATCCATGCATTAAAATAGGTACTAAACTCTTCTTGAAAACCAAAGGATACTGAGCATCCAGTCTTTCCCTCAGAATCTTTCCCATACAAGTGCACCTACTCTCTTCATTTGCCTCTCTTCACACTTCAGAAGTTTTACTTCATTTAAAATATCTAAGCTATTTTAATAGCATGGTCATTGCTATCACGCAAAGTCTTAAGAGAATAGAACTGTGCTCAACTTTTTTTGCCCCTGTTCTTATGCAAATGGGGAAGCCACTGTCACATCAAATGGCACAGTTATCAATACAGATCTGATCACTGACTGAGGACTGAAGTTCATGACACTATGTTTGGCACCAGATGAACTTCACAAGATTTAGCCATATATTTAAAAATTGGAAATGACTATCAACTTTGCATTTGATAAGCAAGAAAAGTCTGCATACAAAATTGCGGGAATGCCTGTGTGAGCAATGCCATTTGTAATTCTGGGGGCCGCTGCTCTCAAACAACTGTTTATAGAAGAACTTTCAGATACAATTAGATTGCAGACCATTGGTTCCATCACAACAAGCCTGGCACATCCTCAAATTTAGGCAATATTCACATAATATTTAACTAGGATTCAGAAGACGTTACTAACCAGCATGACCATCTACTTGCCTTCTCCAGCTATCTCTTAACCTCTCTTTCCCCAGTGCACTAGCGAAGGAAAAGGAGCCAAGGAGACCAAATAGCTCCATGGGGATGGGTACTTTCTCCCCTGCTGCAGGCACTGGGATTTATAATCAAAACTGTCTGGGACACAGACTGCTGCTAGTGTTGCCTGCAATGCTGGCAGGCTGTTAAAAGTTACAAAGAGAGAAGTATGTGCCAAAATATGTACTCTTGCTTGCCAAGCATATAATCCTGATGCATACTTCCTGATAGGAAAAGGATTTAATAAATATGAGACAATTTCCTTTTCCCTTTGCTGGAAACTATCTTCTTTCCCATGTGCTTAAGGTCAGAAAAGAAGAAATGGCACAGCTTTCACATTTAAAAGAAGCTCAGTTAATTCTCTCCCTGGAATACTCAGCTTCATTTGATCAAGCATATTTCATATTTTCTTTAACAACTCAGATGACAACCACCAGGACAAGTTTTGGAATTTCACATAGAGTCTCCGTCTCCCATTACTCATGAAACACTTCAAAACATGTTGGAAGGTTAGATTTACCTGGTGAAGATGGCCTCAGTTGTTGCCAGGCCCACTATACCATGTGGTCTACTAGTAGGTTCTCTCCTGGTCTGAAACAGTAAAGGAATACCTGTGAAGGACTATGGGTTTTGTACTTGGGTCATGGCATGCCCTTGGTTAAAATCAGGAGGAGGGAAGTTTGCTACAAACTTTCCATTGCCAGAGACTTTAATTAAGAAACAGGACAGATACAGGTTGATTGATAGCTTCTGATGATTAAAAAGGCAACACAAAGATAGTAAGTAGAAAAGCAAAATACACAGGTCAGGGAATCAAATAAAAACCAGCATTACAGTGCTGAGGCACTCCGTTTGCTTCATTACTATAGCACAGTGATATTCTAGTAATTAGTTTAGTATAATGCCATATGAGTGATACTAGTAAAACACTAGGCAAACCAAGGCTAGGATTTCAAAAGAGTTGTCATTAAGGAAAAACTAAGCATAGCTAAAAATAAATTTAAAAGATCCTGTTGAATAAATGTGAAGGAGGTATTAATAATTATGTTAAAACCCTGCATCAGAAATAATCTTAACGCATTTAAGAAAATTCTTACTTTCTTAAAAAGGCTTCCAAAGAAGTAGAATCAGTTGGCATTTACACCTAACAGAGAAAAGTTGTCCACATACTGAAAGATGCCCAGCAAATGACTTAAGTGTTAACTAAGGTAACAATCATGACTGTATTTTCCCTAACTTGCAATATCCTTCTGTTAGTTAACATCTTTTCCTACTTGCAAAAAAGGAGGAAATAAGACCTTTTACTCATAACAGGCTGTCAGTTGCTAAATAAGATATATTCAGCTGAGTGAACTTAAAAGCTTACAGATGATACAGCAAAACAGTTGACATGGGTTTTGGAACAAAAGTCAACAACACACAGAGTTTGTATAACAGCAAGATTTGCCTGACAGCAAGAGGCAATCTACAAATACTCTTTTACCAGAAGTATTAACCATTCTTGAATCAAAAAGCAGGCAAAAGGGTAGAAGATTTCAGAGGGGGAAAAGCCTGCTAAAGTAAATCAGAATTCTCAACTGAAACTTGAAACATTAACTTCTGTCTCCCAGTTGTAAGATTTCCACAACTGCTGTAAGTCAAATTACTGTGCCTCACATACACAGTTCAAGCCCCATCTGACATCTCCTCAAGACATACCTATACAAATAAATAAGGATCAAAATGAAACAGAACAGAAGAAATCTCTTGCCTTTGCTTTAGAAGCTAAAGCATGTAACATCCTAGTTCTAACCATTAGTTTATAAATCACAAGCTAGGCAAACTTTTTATGTATACATATACATAGATACTTCAAAGTAAATCATTCTCTGTATTGATCCTCTTTTGACTAATCCTCTCCTGTCCTATTACCACCATCTGAAATACCTTATACAAGCCTGGAAGCTGGTCTTCAGCACCAAATATGAACTCTATGTTCTTATAAGGAGTGCCAAGGTAATTACTGGCCAAACGTACACAGACCATACATGATAGAGCATTACAAGACAAACTAATAGAACCGTCTCCCATATGTAATAGATGCCTATGGATTCATGGTAGACTGTTGCCTGGCACCATGTCCCTGCTGCATATTATGGTTTCAAGGTTCATCCAGTTTTAGGCTCCCCAGTATGAGAGAGCTGAGGACATACTAGACCAAGTCCAGCAAAGATGGTTAAAGACCTACAGCACCTGCCATATGAGGAGAGGCTGAGAAAGCTGGGATTGTTTAGTCTGAGAAGGAGAAGACCTGGAGTCAGGGGATCTTATCACAGTGTATAAATACCTGACAGCAGTAGTAAAGAAAACAGAGCCAGGCTCTACACAGTAGTACCTAGTTAAATGATGAGGCAGTGAGGACAAATCAAAATGCAGGAAATTCTACTTAAACATAAGGGGAGGGGAAAATAATATCTTTTTTTACTCTGAGGGTCATCAAAACACTGGAACAAGTTGCCCAAAGAAGTTGTGGAGTCTCCATTCTCAGTATTCAAACCTGACTGGACAAGCTTCTGTGACCCTGCATTGAGCAGGAGAAGTGGTTGGACTGGGCAATATCCAGATGTCCCTTCCAACCTCAACAATTCTGTAACTTCTGGCACAAATAAAATGACCAATCATGTTCTTCAAGGGAAGCAGGAAAAAAAAAAGTAAAGTTAAGACAAGAATGCCTTTATGTTCTCCCATGACAGATGCCAAGTACTTCACAAAAATGAAACTAGAATCCATACCTCAAAGCAGCTATTAATCTAACCAAACAGAGACCAAGAGATACCAACCATCATCAGATGTGTTAGGAATACAATAACAAAGACTATTTTGAACAAGAACACTGAAACATTACAATTGTTGGCCTGACTTCCTGCAGAAATAAGACCTGTGTATTCATACTGCCTGTTCATCTGTTTGTTATCCTTCTCTAGGAATGTTTAAGTTCAATGGTCAATTTTAACCAAATTTAGGAGTGGTCCAGAGGTCTCAATAATACGTAATGTCTACAGGACTCACAAAACCAGTTTGGCAGGAAAGAAATCCAGATTAGTTAAGAGTGTCTAGTATGAACCCGTAAGTAACCTATTCCATTTGGCTTACTAGCCTTACAGTCAGCACTGACCAGCCAAAACACATACTTACCTTGTGATATTTGGATGGTTCTGCATCCCCCCTGTATTTAGGGGATAATGGAAGAGGTACTGACAGCACAGAAACATTTATTTGTGTGTGGTAGGTTGACCCTGGCTGGACGTCACATGCCCACCAAAGCCATTTGATCACTCCCCCCTCCTCAGCTGGACAGGGGAGAGAAAATATAACAAAGGGCTCATGGGCCAAGATAAGGACAGGAGAGATCACTCACCAATTACTGTCACAGGCAAAACAGACTCAACTTGAGGAAAATTAAATCCATTTATTACAAATTAACCAGAGTAGGGTAATGAGAAATAAAACCAAATCTCAGAACACCTTCCCTCCACCCCTCCCTTCTTCCCAGGCACAGCTTCACTCCTAGATTCTCTACCAACCCCACCCCCCCAGTGGCACAGGGGGACAGGGACAGGGTTTACAGTCAGTTCATCACATGTTATTTCTCCCACTTCATCCTCCTCAGAGGCAGGACTACTCACACTCTTCCCCTGCTCCAGCGTGGGGTCCCTCCCATGGGAGACAGTCCTCCACAAACTTCTCCAACATGGGACCTTCCCATGGGCTGCAGTTCTTCATGAACTGTTCCAGCATGGGTCTTTTCTACGGTGTGCAGTCCTTCAGGAGCACACTGCTCCAGCGTGGGTCCCCCACGGGGTCGCAGCCTCCTTCGGGAACCCACTTGCTCCAGCATGGGGTCCTCCACGGGCTGCAGGTGGATATCTGCTCCACCGTGGACCTCCATGGGCTGCAGGGGGACAGCCTGCCTCACTATGGTCTTCCCCACGGGCTGCAGGGGAATCTCCGCTTCAGCGCCTGGAACATCTTCTCCCCCTCCTTCTTCACTGACCTGGGTGTCCGCAGGGTTGTTTCTCTTACATGTTCTCACTCCTCTCTCCGGCTGCTGTTTCTGTCTCCCAGCAACTTTTTTTTTCCTTCTTAAAAATGTTATCACAGAGGTGTTACCACTATCGCTGATGGGCTCAGCCTTGGCCAGCAGTGGGTCCATCTTAGAGCCAGATGGTATGGGCTCTCTCTTGAACACAGGGGAAGCTTCCAGCAGCTTCTTACAGAAGCCACTCCTGTAATCTCCGCCTCCCCCCCCCTCCCCCCCACTACCAAAAACCTTGCCACAGAAAGCCAATACATTGTGACAGGAAGAAAGCTGACATTGTTATCAAGCAAAGCAAGTCAAAGTCATAGAACACTATGCTTCACGAGTTCTTCCATTAGAACTCAGTTTTAAATATTTAAGTCCTGACACTTTCAGGTGAACCTGAAATGGATTCTGAGGATTACAATAAGGTCAACAACATATCTGTCACCACTAGCTAAGAGAGGCTAATATTTCAGTATTCCCATATTACTACTTCCAACTGTTACTGAATATTGCATAGTGGAGCATCAGAGCATGAAGGGAGGCATAAGGAAAAAGAATGTGAGTAGAGCAATATTTCAAATGCATGAAAAACAAATTATTACCTAAAAATTCTACTGCTCATGTCCTGCTTTTACCACACTACTACTACATTCATTAGAAAGTTTTTGAAAGAAGTTAGCAGAAGCAAATCCAGCAATATAAGCCAATTTCAGCTGATATTAGAGAGATGGAATCTTTAAATTCAGTTTATTCAGCTTGCAGGATTCTCATCATGAGTTCTGTACTCTGGGTTTCTTCCCTCCCCATCCACCACCATTACACTCAGAATGCAAACTAATTTGTGCCTTAAACCCAAAGGATCTGCACTCAGAAACACGTGGACAATTAGCTGATTATAAAAGCACAGAGAGCTGCAAAGCTCTGCCTCCTGCAGGTACTTGAACTGATAATGCAGAGAGAATGTAGATTTAAAAAAAAAAGTCTCCTGATTTGCTAGTTTGATAATTTTGTCAAATATTCACCATGGCTTTGCAAGTATTCAAACTGAGTTAGTTCACACTGATTATCAATGTACCTCAACTGGTGCAGCTGACAAATCTGAGAAAACAAAACTTTAGACAGTCATCCTGGAATTTTGGCAGCAGCAATTCCTCAGACTACAGTTAACTCTTGGCATCATTTCTGTACCCCTGTCACAAGGGCACAGGATTTGTTGCAGTTTACTTTATCGGGCACAGTGACCTCTTAGACTGGAAGCAGAGAGCACAACCACTGCATATGGAAACAGAAGTGTCATCTCCTGAATCAAAAGGTTACCTTTACTCACAGCTGGGTAGTCCATCTATTTCTGATCTAAGCACTAATGAACAGTTTCAAAGCTGTAATGATAGTTTAGACACAGACACATCTTCACATATAGACAATATATAAAGCACTTTGGTCCCACCTAGGGAACTGACTATACTAACTTCTATATATTTTTTCTTTTGAAGAATATACCAAGTTCAGTAGGCTATGTTAGAGGTATCTATCATAAAATACATCAGGGAAGTTCATCTGCAGCCTGTGTAGAGGTTAAGCTGCTTAATTAAGTTTAACTTGGAAGAAGAGAAAACAAAAGTATAAATCAAGTTACAATACTCTTAAGACTCTATGGGGAAGAGAAAAAAAGTGAAGGGTCTTAGGCATCTTATTACAAGAACTCAGCAGATCCAATTTAGAACTCTCATAATGGCATCTCAACCTTTTCTGAAAGGTCAGGAGATACCTCATATTTAATAACACTCTAGTCTCCTAATGCTTATGTAAGCTACAGAACTATATAGATGCAATAGTCATAAGACCACCAAAAATAAAATCATTAGAAAACATTAAGAAATCTCTTAATGCATCTGTCTTTGCATTTTGGGGGTAAAAGAATCACAATTTTCACTACAATAAATCCCTCCCAAAAGGGTACCTTCTGCCTGCCTATCAACTGCTATACATCAACACCCTCTCTTGTGCAAACTGCTGGTAGTGTTTTTAGAAAGTCACTATAACCATTTTGATGCAAGAACTTTTTTAACTGAGAAGTCACACAGTTTAAAAATATGATATTATTGTAGGAAGTGACAGTCTATCATAATCAGAAGAGATTGGTTCTGCTAATAAACATTCCTGTGTTTCTTATACATCCTTTAGTCAACAGCAACAACAGTGAGTGAAGATGTTTTAGAAATATTTTAGCTTTATAGACCGAGTTAAATGTTTAAGTCAAAATTCCCTACATAAGAGGGAACAAAACCATCCACAGGAAACAAAGCAGCATCTTACTGATCATACATTGCTACGTGGACTCAAAAATCTCATGAGCACAAAACCACAATAATGCAGAGTCATTGCATTACATCAGACTGCAAGTCTCTTTACTTCTCACTTTTTCTACTTCATGCTATTTAAGAACTAGCTGCTAGTCAGACCTCTGAATATCACCATTTGCACTATGATGTTAGACAAACAGCCAGAAGTCCTACTAGCTCTAAGAAGAAAAAGACTAGCATGAGGTAGACTAAGTACAGCTTATCCTAACAGGGTACAAAAGGCTGCAGAACAAAAAACATAGGTGACTTGTGAACAAAATCCACCCCACCCCCCCCCCAAAAAAAAAAAACAGGAAAAAAAAAAATCATGCAACTTGAGATTCCTCCTTTTCTCTCACTTCTCACCCCAAGTTATGCCCTCTTCAGCACAGCAATCAGGAATGGAAAGCTAGTGGAAGTCAAAGCCCAGGAGTTTGCACATATGCACTCCACGTGCACTAATGACTTTTCTCTTTCTATCACATCTCCCTGTGCAGCAGCCAGCCAAGAATTTAAAGAAGAGTTTGATCTTTCTGCTCAAAACTTCTACACTAAAATTTGCAAGTGTGTTTTGAAGAATAGCAGCAAAACAACAAAGCATACAAATGATTCAAAAAAGTAACTACAACCAAATTAGTGGTTCAAGCTGGAAAACTGAATATAGTACACATGCTCTCATGGCTGAAAAGCACCGAATTGCTGGCAAAACTCTTGCAGAATATTTTATACCTGTGCAGAATTACCAGCCCTTCAGGGTATCAGCAAAGACAGTTTTGTCATGTGAATGACTGCATACTCTTGAAAAGTAAGTGTAGCCTATGGCAGTGCTTTTCAAGCATAGAGACAGGTCAGTAAATTGAACAGTTTTTCACACGAAGGAAGATACACCTCAAAAGATAACAAGGCACCTTCCTTAGTCTAGCAGGGTCAAATGAGCAACAACTGTTTTCAAAAAGAAAGGTTAGAAGTGCTGCATGGGAGCATATTCAGCTTAGTTTGATTTTGCAGTAGAAGAGCCTTTATATTGTAATCATGTTGATGGAAGGTCTATATTAGATTACCTCATTTGCAGCAATGGTTATGTTGCCTATTTTTAAATAAAAAATTCTGAAGTGGCTGCTTCAGTTTCAGCTAAAGCCCAGAATGTGATCACCTTCATAATAAAGCAACAAGAAGCCTTCCACATTGAAGTAGTGTAGCATTGAAAAATCCCAGCTGTGTATCAGGTAACATTTTACTGCTCACAACAGAGACAAAAAGTTTTGCATACCTTTGCAGCATATCACCATCAGACCCCTCTCAACTCATTACAAATGTTTCTTTAGGAATGATTAGCAGAGCAAAGGCTGTCTTCAATTCTTCAGTAGTACAGGACTTCGTAAACAACAGTAATGTTTACTTTAGAGTTAATTCAAGGGGGAAACAAAAAAAAAAAGAAGAAAAAAGACAAGAGAACAGAAGAAAATGAAGTGGGGAGGAGAAGGTTACAAAGGGCTTGAAGCTGAAAGGATGAAGGGGAGAGAAAATACCAGGAACCATGCCTTTAAGAGGATAAACCGAAATAGAGGGAAAAGAAATCATACTCAAAATAGTACATCTACTACTGCAAATGGAAGCCCAACAGCAGTTCCTTAACGCAACCTCCATACAGACTACAGATACTCAGACTCCTACTTTAAAGGCATCTCTGTAACTACATTCTTGTTTTAAAGGTCTCATGACAGGAGCAATAGTTCAAAAGTACTGACCTTGAATGATCCATGGACACAGAGTTGCCCACTGATATTGCTACTTTAATAAGCTCAAATTCAGTATTGAAGAAAAAAATTACAATCCAGTTAGTGGCCAAATTTGCTGTTCAAATGTTTGCACATACAAGATACATATGATCAAAGGTACAAAAGTCACACTCTCCTCTCTAAGCTCACCAAACCAGACAAAGAAATAATGAATCATAGTCAGAAATGTCTGAAGTGTGTCCAGCTCCAATTCACTCCTACACAATGGTACATTTTCCATCCATGCCATCATAGTTCACATACTATTACAGACTAAAAATACTCTACAAAAATGTTTAAAGGAAACAAATTTCTGTAATTTTACTTTATGCTACTGAAAAGTAGAAATAATTATAACATTAAGTTTGCAAAAATCTGATGGCAAAACATGGTTTGTCTTCCATTAAAAAAGATAAATGCTAATACCCTAAAAATAGCAAACTACCAGAAAAACGGTACAGGTGGAATTCCCATTACAGCAGAATCTTGCTGTTCTAATAACAATACTTAAAACTCATGAAGCTTTGTTCTGACATATGTCAAAGTTGCTATTTTATGATTTTGTTTCTCTTTCATTTTATAAAAGAAGTATACACTGCACAGCCTTCCAATTTTGTTTCTGTATAGAAATCAAACATTGTTCTGTCATGTGAGAAAGTTACTCAAGCCTCTATAATACTAAGAAACTTCAAGAAGACAATTTCCACACAATTATTCAAGTATCAGTTACATTCTTGACCTATCGAAGAATAATACTATACCTGAACACATCTGGGAGAAAAAAGACTTAATTGCACAAAATGTGACATTTTTGCATTTGTGTAACAAAACTACACCAATCCGAGAGTCATATTTGCCATGAAACACCATTGCAATGCTAAGTATTTAGAAGCCCTCTTCCTCAAATCAGGATGCGGTATTTTCAAGAATTAGTGTCATCTGACAGCAGACCAATGCCATCACAACACAACGCTGTCCCATGGATTCCTCCCTCACACACAGCAGCAACAGACTTAAAGGTAAGCGACTGGCTCCAACATGTTGGTGGGAGGCAGAAGCTGAAGCTAGCCAGCAGACGCTGCTCTTCTCCAAGAGAAATTAAGAACTCCATACCCACGAAAACAAACAAACAAAAAAACCCAAACAACACTTTTTTTCCTCCAAAAAGCAGGATTGTCTTTGTTCCATTTGATAATAAAAAAATTAGGGTAAGGGAAGAACAAGCAAAATTTGACAACCTGCAGAAACCATGGGCAACACATAAGTACTACCTAACACAAGTATAATTCAAAAGGGTTGATAAAGCAGGATATCCTTCTAAACGAAGCTCTATATGCCTGCTGCACTACTAAGTTTCAACTCAACTAATTACATATTAAAAGTCATCTATCTTTACTAAAATTAAATAAACAACTTTCTCCACTAAAATATTACCTTAAAGGAGAGAAAACTGCAAAATTTAATAAAAATAAAAAAAAAAGATTCAAAATTTAAAATAGATTCAAATTAAAGAGAGAACAGCATCCAGTAACGAACAGAAGGTAGACCAAAAGAAAATACCACTCAGGCAAAATACAATGGATTCCTAAAAAAAAGACATATGTTTTTACTAAGGTTAGAAGCAACCAAAAAAAATCATAAAGACATCAATGTATTTTATAATACTGTCTTGCACCACCTCCTGATGCTTAAAACTTAAAGCATTTTCCCTATTACAAGAACAAGGATAACTTCTTCATATACTATGTACTACAAATTCTAATACGCAAAATCCAAGTACTTCCGTCCTGCTCTGATTTTTATCATTGCTGAAAATACAGCAATTTCAGCTCTATAGTGGTAGTTGGATCAAAAGCACAGTGCAATATTGGAGGAGTATGGTCATAGCAAAGAATTCACCTCCAACATGAACATGTGAAGTAAAAACAACAAAAAACCTCAAACCCCCAAACTTTATAAAATTTCCTGTATCTTCTATAAGAACTTTATCAACACCATTTTCACATCAACAAGCCTACCTTCAAGTTCTTAAATAAAAGTATTAGTTAACCATCTCTCCTAACGGTGACCCATGAAATAGACAATACGGAAGATTTACAATAGCTTAATGAACTTGTTTTTGTTAGGTCCCTGTTCACTCTGAATTGCGGGAAAGTTGTTTGCCCCACACCTAAATGACAATTTTTTTCACCAAAAACTTCCTGACACCTCAAAATTTAAAAGCATTTGTCAAGAACAATGTCTCCTAGAAACCTATAGCCAGGAACAGCACTAACCATCACTTAACTCTACTGTCCTAGCCTATCCATAGCCCTGGAAGAAGCTAGTTTTGGTTTTGTTTGTTGGGTTGTTTGGGGTTTTTTCAAGCAACAAGTAAAGTTACATTGAATAGGATCTCTGAGAACCTGAGCTTTTGTTTTCCTTTAATTTGAGTTGCTACCTACATGATCAGTTGACCAAGACATACCTATGGACACACTGCCTGAGTTATCTGAAACAAAGCTTCGAGAAGGAAGGAAAAAAGAAAACACCACCAAAACCACCAAAAAGAATCAGCCAGAGGAAAATTGCATTCTTCCAAAATAAATGCCTATGCTTTCACCTTCTTGACATAACCAAAGGTCTGAAAACATTCACAGAATATAAAAATCATTTGTTGTGTCTTGTACAGTTAATTTAACTGCTTATATAATGCTCCTTCTAGCCAGCATCATATACTGTTGTTAACCTTAGGAACAATACAACATAAAAGCCCACTTAGTTTTCAAATTCTAACACTTGAAGAAAAGTTTCTTCAATGTAACTACTTAAGTAGAGTCTTAAAATATTTAACCAAAAAAGTTAAAGAAAAACTGACTTGTTTTTAAGCTCATCCTCATAAGCTTTTGAACAGAAAGGATCCATGGATTTTGAGTGAGTATCCTTTGCAAAGCAAGCAAAGATCATTCAACAGTACAAGAAAGCAGCAGGTTGGTTTTAACTTCAATAAGCTTGATATCTAAACTGCAACATACTAGCTTTTTTGGTTTGGTTTTTAAAAGGAGAAAACAAACAAACAAACCACTTCACCAGGCAAATTAATCTTCCCACATCATTTAACAGTTTATGAATACAAGATGTTTCAAGCCAGAAAATCAGGGCTCATGACAGTGACTAAACAGTTCAGCCAGTAAAAACTGCTTTCATCTGGTCCCACTCCAAAGTTTTAATGCTGCTATGTATGGCGTACATCTTGCCCTTTATCCAAGGCATATGATATATTCTAGAACAGCACCAACAGCTGGGGAATTTTATAGTAAACCAATCATCTTCACAGTAGGTATTGCCCTGGAATGCAAGTTAAGAGACTAAAAAAAAAAATATTAAAAATCAGAGAAAACTGAACAAAAGGTCCAAAAAATGCAAAGAAGCTGCATTTTTATAAAAGCAAAAAATGGCTGAAGTAAATCTGCTCCCAACATATCGGGAGCATGTTTTGTGTTTTTCATATTGCCTTTTAAAAGTCCATTTGCAGGCAGTAAATAAAACACTTAATTCTTAGCCCAGTACTTCAAAAGTCTCATGATTCCTCAAGACACAGAGTTAAATTATTTAGACTTTTGAACAAGTCAGCAGAGTAAAATATACTTCAGCTAATGTATAGGTAATTTCATAAAGCTTCATTATGCTTTCTGAGATACAAGAAACATACATAATACGTAATGGAGACAAGAAGTAATGCAGCTTCTAGCATCAACCTTTCATATCAGAGCTAAAATTGCACAAACTTTTCCTCCAGCAAGAACTGTCTCACATTTAATACCTAGTTTCTGGTTAAGACTGCAAATATTCTGTCAGGATTATTGAGCTTGTAATGGTCTAAGGAGGAAAGTAAAATGTAGGGTTATGTATCTTCTACTAAATTTGCTAAAACAAGTGTGCATGGGTATGGGGGGGGGCAGCAGTAAAGGAAGTATCTGTCTTCAGCTCCTCAGGTCTTCAAAAAGCAGAAATATCCAGTTAAATTTGTTATATATGGTTTCCTAAAACTTGATTATTTGAATATATCATACTGGTACTCTCCCCAAGTCAGAACATTGTCGTTCACTACTGTGTTCTTTGGTTTTGGATGAGGTTTTTAAACTCACAGCTCTCTGGCAATACAAGTCATTTTACAGAGCATTTCTATGGAGAAGGCACCTTTTCTCTAAGCATTTTCTCACCTATGAACACAGGATTGAAGTATTCCCAAATTCACTTATATAGTTTCATTTCATTTCTGCTACAGTAAAAGAACAATGCTGGTAATAGTGTAAACTTTTTCCTCCCCCAATACCTCAAGTATTTGGTGTCTACTGTGTCATTATTCTCTTCTGCAGTTTTCCTATGGAACTTAAATAGCATCGTTACTTTCTGAAATGACACGGGGACTAAATTCAACTGTGGCAAAAAAAAAAAAAGTACTGTTTTAATATGCTATGTGTTTTACCTTTTCTACTGAATGGAATTAAGAGATAAAGACTGAGAATATGGATTTCAGTCTTCAGATATGTGTCTTACCCTTCTGAAATGAAAATATTTCAGTGTATTCAGAAAAAGTTACAATGGTCTCATGTTGTAAGCAAATATTGTACTCAAGGGCCAGCAAGGAAGGAAAAATAAATCTGTAAGTGCACCGATGTCATTAAACATTAACTGCTTTCTACAAGACACATCCTCAAGCACACAAAGAGTAGATAAAGCACACTGTGAAAGTGAGCCCAAAAATCCAACAGCTTAAGTTAATTAACGTGAGATAATTAGAGATCCAAAACAGGTTTAATACTAAAATCACTTGCAATTGGGGCTTGTAAAGAAGGAGTAGTAGCATTGATATGTAGCAATCCCAGGCTTGATCTGAGCAGCCGCCTCTGGCCATGATGTAGCTAACCTCTTGCCAAAGATTACTGCAATACAAAAGTGTTGCCTACAGAGGGGACAAAGCAGCCTTAAGACCAAACATGGACTTCAGTATGAAGGTTACACTACCACATTCTTTGGGTTTTGGTTGTGGGTTCTCCTCCACCCTTTTCCTCCAGACATTAGATTTGCTTCAGATTCATGGTCCAATAATGCAATATTCTACCAGAAGTATCCAAAAAGCCATACAAGAAAAAAGGATCCAGTCCTCTAAGAAAAGATTAATGATACACAGGCTTACTCTTTTGCCACATTTCTTTAATTGATTGATGACGGAACAACAGCAGTTACAGCATTTAAGTACAACTTCAAAATGAGGAAGCCAAACAAGGCATAAAACAGCTTCTTTCAACCAAGGAAGCAGCAAATTGTAGACACTATTTGTAAATGAACTAAGTACAAAACACCATATTTGGAAATTGAACAAGAACTTTCAGATTCAAAATTAAAATACTCAAACTGAAAGAAGTTTGCAGGGCATACTCAGTATATTCTGAAAAATTTTATTAATGAATCCTTGCTTTTGCGAGTTACTGGAAGCAATAAAAGTGTTTCCACAAATGTGAAACTCAAGTGTGTATTCTTATCATCAGATTTTGATTTTGGTTTGATTTTCAGAAGTAGGATACATGCTGAGTCTATCAGAATTTAAAGGTCTGCCTATTACCAATTCAAAAACTTGCAATAAGAATATACATTTTAAAACCCATATACAGGTTAACTGAGTATTTCAAATTAGAAAAAGCTGTTCTAATTTTCCATTGTGGTAAGAGATCACATCATGCAGTTTAAATACATACTGAAGAACGTTATTAAAAATACAAAAACTATGTTCTTAAAATGTTGTAGTCAAATTCTTATCCAGGCCACTAAAAAGAATACCACAGTTATAGTCTATACTTCTCAAGCCACAGTAATGGGATAGCAGTAATTTACAGTAAAATCTGGTGTTACATTTAGCTGTACAACACTACTAATTACAGAGCAATTTCAACAATAAATATTTGGTTAAACTCTGCTTTGTCATTAGTGCAAGCAATTTAAGATGAAACTGATCTTTCAGAGAGTCCACACTTCTTTTTTAGAGTCTATTTTTATTTTCTGGTAACTGAACATCTTTTCCTACAGAACATTTCTCCAGAACTAGTGCTTTGCAAACAGAAAACCACACAGACAATGTTATAAGCAAAAGGGAAGATTCAAACCTAGAGCACCAGGACACTATATGGTTCCCTTTAAACTGTCCTTAGCTAACCCTATTTTAATACTCAATGCCAAAGTCTTCTAACAATGACCTTACAAAGCACACAGGCTGTATCACTTAGTAGCAGCAAGGCAAGTTAAAAGAGAAAATCCAGGGAGGAGAAACCAAGACAGAGACAAATATGAGCACCGTGGTAGATATAATATCAAGTAAAACACTCAGTTAACCTCCTAGACACCAACAAATAAGTCTCCAGTTTTAAAGAGAGGATCCTCCTGCAATGCTCCTTCACAACAAGGTCTCTGAAGAGCCAAGCTACTATTAATAAAAGCACTACATAGATGAATGGCAATGGTACCTTATCACCACCAGGAAAAACCCAAACAAACAAAACCCCCCAAAAAACCCAAAAAACCCACAACAAAACACTACTACCTGCTTCAGAGCCAGCCAATCAGTATTTAGGAGAGACACCAACTTAACAGAAGTCCAGCCTTCAGAGCATCTCATACTTGAGTCCAGTCATTAAACATCATGCCACCATCAAAGAAAGTTGTGATGTGCAAAGGGTAGACATCTGAAATTCTCATTTATGAGATGTCATAAACATTACCTATAATTGAGTCCTCTACTTTCATAAGAATGAGAAAAGACCCAGCCCTAGCTTTTCTCCAGAACTAGGAAAAAAAACAGGGTACAGGAGTGTAGAAGGCAAGAAGGTAAAGAGAATTACTTGAGAAGGTAAACTGGACTTGTGTTTTGTTTTGTTGGGGTTTGAAGTTTACATGAAGTCCATAGATTTCTTCTGATTGTTTCTACTTTCAAGGTAGTATGTCAGATGTAAGGAACTACATGAATATAAAATGGAGAAACCAAGCCACAAGATGTAAACTGAAATTAGAGAATGCTCTTCAGTATTATTGTCAGCAATGCCTATACATTTTGCTGGGCAGGTAGCAGCACTTACAGAGTTGCTGTAACCCAGTGTTTGCACAGTGCCACTAAAACATCAGACACTACTGCAATGGAAACAAACGTTCCCCCCACCCCCACCCCCCAAGTCTGTTAAAATAAACAAGCATGTATTCTTGCTGAGCTGTCCCACCTGCATTACATGCAGGTCTATAATCTCATACCATACACAGAACATACTTTTCTCATTTCACTAGCCAAACAGAATGGCTATTTTTGGATTAGCCAGTAGCAATTAATCAATATTTTGTTGATATGGCCTTCACTTAAGACTATAAATCCTTACAAAGTACTCAAAGACAAGGTGAAGTCTATGGAGGAAATCAGTCACTAGTAAAATTACCACAGAAGAGTTTATATCACAAACTTTTTAATTAAGAATTTAAGACTTGCTAAAAGTAAAGATTTTTACTGTTTCATTAATACATTCTTCCCTGTATAATATCATAAAACTGATAACTTAAACCATGTAAATTTCTCACATCAACAGCAAAAGTATTTGAGAAGTTGAAACAGAACACAGAACTTTACCTATTTAGTTAATTCTAACAATGAATTTTCTGATATTAAAAAAAAAACCAAACACAAGTTACCTCTAACTCCAATACAAGCCTTGAAGATTAGTAGAATGCAATCAACTATGACAACTGGATAACAGCACAATATCTTCTTTACCTATAAGAGAAAGTTAAATTTGGAGTCAAATTACACCAAAAATTATCCCACCAACCAACTGAATTAGAAAACCAGGTAAGTGAAATTGAACTGTTCTTAAATGAGAAATGTATTTTTAAAATGTGAACACCCTTCCAAACAGGAAAAGAAAAATACACAATCATTTAACCTGCACTTTATCTCAAAAAAAAACCCCAAAAACGAAGTGTGGCAGTTTATTATAAATCTAACACTCAAAGTCAAGAGGAGTCTTTTCTTTCAATTTAGAAGGCCAGAAAGAACCCCTTACAATACAGTTTGACTTTTTGTATAACCCAGGTTGTAACAATTACACACTCCCACATCCCCTTTCCTTGCTCCCATTCCCCTTCTTGTGTCCAACCATTGTGTGAGTATACAATGAAGAGTTTTCCAACACTGCTTTTCTTGGGTTCATTTTGTCTGCAATGAGGAATAAAGCCCACCTTCCCTCTTCTTGCTCCCCCCCCAACTTAAGGTTTCAGAATGAAACTGCCATTAGAATTAGTACATCTTTCTCAGGAAAGCATTCAATCTTGCTTTAAAAATATCTAATGGCAAATACACTATACATTACAACCTCTGGTAAAAATCATTTTTACCCTACTGAAATTTACACATTGTAAGCTAAAATGTAGAAAACTTTGACTCTTTCAATAATTAAGAGTAATGCCGTATACTACAGACATAATTATTAAAAATGTAGATTCTTTTCCTGCCACTGAATCCTTTCATATCCACTATTATCTGCTCTCATCCACATTACAGGTACATCTATCACCATTTTAGGTTGTTCCCTCCCTTTTTAATCCTTAAATAGCTCAATCTTTTGTACTGAAACATGCTTCCCAGTTCTTGTAACTTTTTAAATTCTTTCAGATTATTACTATCAACTTCCTAAAGTTTAATGCCAAAAGCAAATGCAAGAAGTCAAAACGGAATCCTGTAAGCACCAACTAAAGAAAGATTTTATTACCTTGTCATATATGTTGTTTATATACCTAGTCTCATTTTTTGAACAATAACTTAGAGAACTTATGTTCAAATTATTATTAATCACAACCCACAATACTTCTTTTAAATATCTGTACTTCCCAGAACACTTTTCCATTCTCCACTTATGACCCACATTCTTCACACTGAAAAGTATGACTCAGGAGCTAGCCACATGAAAAATGCATATTTTGCCTATATGCACACTCGCTAAATGATTCAGATCATACTGAATACAATAAGTAATACAATTATTCTTCAGGTTACCCTCTCTAAATGACAGCTATTTAGTGTTGTTACTGAAACCCCATTAACAGACATCAACAAGTCAGACTGGCTTCAGAGAACTGCCTTTGTTTGCTCCTAATTTTTAAGTTATATCAAAAAGCAGTAATAAAATCAGAAACCTAGTATGAATTGACTGCAATCGTTGGAGGCTTATCAAATCAGAAGAGGAACAAAAGGTATATTTCCAAAGGAATGAATCCTGGAAGTCCATTCCACATGGCCCTGGCTGTTAAGAAGTTTGAACTCTCCCTCTACTCCGATTTCAACATGTGTGCACACAGAATATGCATATTTCTGAAAGTCTTGTCTAGACCATTCTAAATGACATTACTACAATGGAAGATCATCTGCCACAGGTACAAATTGTTGATATAAACGTGGAGGGCCATAACCTATGGAAACGCAGAAGGGAAAGCCCAAAGGGAAACAAACTCAGCAGATGGCTGCAATTTAAGCAAGAGAAAGCAGCTCAACTTCCTACCATGGAGGTTAACACCAGATAGAAAACACCATGGCAAGCAGAAATGGAAACTTGTTGGAAGGGAGGAGAGTAGCAGCTGAAGCAGAACGCTTTGGCTGAATACCCTTTCAGGGCTGCTGCTGCGTAACCCAGGATGCCATGAAACTGGTTCTGAACTGGGTCTGTTCTATAACCCATTGGTTCTGCAGCTTAGGGATCAAATTTATCTGCTGTTTGAAACTCAAAAACATCATGCCAAAGGATGCAGCTTTATTTTTTAGATAGTTCCTGTATAAAAAGTAGTTTGCCATTTCAAACTCTCCAGGCCTGGAAATATGCAAGTTTATGAGAATTTGCTGAAGACTAAGTTTTACAGAAGCACCCATGCTAGCAGACAGGAAAATGAGGCAGTAAAGCTAAGCAAAGCACTATATGTCAATGAAAAAGCTATAAATTACATGTTTTTAATTAAAAATGGATCTTAGACAGCTTTACAATAAGAAAAAACATCCTAATTGAACTGTTTGCTAGTAATTACCAGTATCAAAGCACCTTAACCTAAGTTTACTCCCTAGTTGGCTATTGTTCCTTGGCAGTGATTTATTTCAGAAGCTCTTTCTGGAAATCATAATCATGCAGATGACAAACCCTCAAACCAACTCCCTTCATGTCAATCAGCAATCATTCATAGAGTAACCTCCTTTAAGTCCATTCTAGCCATACACATGCATGCACAATACTATTAACTTCAAAAGGGATTAACTTCAACTCAGTGCGATCTTCACCTGTGGAAAAATGCTGCACTAAAAACATTACCAGAGTGTTAATAGCTCTTTTGAGAGTATTCAGACTTCACGGTACTGTAATCAAAGCCTTGCAAAAGAACAATAATAGGAAAAGAACTTTGGACTTAAATTTATAAATAATATCACAATTTTTTTAAAGACCTCCGTGCATAATAGTTACACAGAGGCCGGGTCATCACATCTTGAAAGGCAGACTACTTTGTTTTAAAATAGCAGATAAAGAACATACAATAGGATTCTACACTGATGTTCATTCTAACCCTGAAGAGAAAGGAAGTTAGGCATGTACAGCCTTCCTCAATTTCATCCCCTACCTAATTATTGACAAACAGCTTCTGCACCTGGTCCTGTTTAGCTCATTTTGCTGCAGCTGCTCACTTACAGCGGAAAGAAAGAAACAGCCCAAGATGCAAACAGATGAAGTTATCGGAATGAGGAGTGGTGCTCTAGGAGAAAAAAAAAAAAAAATAAAAAATTAAAAGTCTCCTCTCCTCGCGCAGCATTCGTACGGCAGGCGCGGGAGAGAAACCGACAGGGATGAGGACAGACTTTCGGGGAAAACCGCCCCTCTCTTTTCTTGCCTCACACTAGGAAGCGGGAGACCCAACAGCGCAGCAGACCGCCGCGGCAGCACCCCCAGCCCCGGCCGGGCCGCCCAGACGTGCCGCCCGCCGCCGGGGCGGGCTGGCGGACGGCCGGAGGCCGCGGGCAGTGCCGGCGGCGGCAGCCCCCCGAGGGAGATTTGAAACCGAGCGGTGAGGAGCGGCTCCGCACGCTGCAGCCAGCGCCAAGACCGCCGGGGAAAGGAGGGAGGAAGGAAGGGAGCGAGGGAGAAGCCGGCCCCGCTCAGAGACTCCTGCCCGCCCCAGGAGCGGCGAAGAGGCCCCGCCGCGCGGAGGGGCTGCGGCAGGCAGGGGGATCTCCCCCGCCGCGGCCGCCCCACCGGACACGCTTCCTCGGGGCCGCTGCCGCCCCCTGCCGTCCCTGCTCCTCCCACGGCCGGCCCCGGCTCTGACAGCCCCCGACCGACCGACCGACCGGCCGGCCTCCCGCCCGCCCAGCAGCCGCTCGACGCCGGGAGGGAGGGAGGGAAGGGGCAGCTCTGCCCGGAGGACGAGCGCCCGGCCCGGCCCCGCCCGCGGCGGACGGAGCGGAGCGGGGGAAAACGCCGACGGAGCCGGGGCAAACCGGCCTCTAGGCGCAGGGCGGCCGCCCGCCCCCCTCCCCGCAGCGCTCCGGCTGCCCTCCTCCCCGCCGCCCCCCATCGCCGGCGGGAGGCCGCGCTCCCCCCGGGACTCGCTCTCCTCCTCCCGCTCCTGCCGGTACCTGCCGCCCAAACGGCCGCCGCTCGCGCTCACATACGAAATTGAAGTTCCCCAACCGCAGCCGTCAGCCCAGCCCGGGAGAAACCCCCGCCGGCCCCGCCCCCCGGCCAATCCGCGCTCCGCCCGCCCCCGCGCCCCGCCCCCGCCCCTCCTCAGCCGAGCCCCCCCCCGGCGCCTGCCCTCCGGCTGCCCGCCCCGCCCCGCCCCGCCGCCATTGGCTGCGGCGGCCGTCAATCGCCAGAGCGGGAGCTTCGCCCCCGCCCCCCCGTCCTGGGCCACCTCCAACGGCCGCTGCCCCTGAGGGCTGCCGAGGGTTTGGCCCGGCCCGGCCGGCAGCTGTAGTCAAGTATCGGGGTGGGCTTCGGGAGCGCTGCTGCAGCGTGGACACCCGCATCGGAGGGACTGCAGCCTCGGAGCGCGGCTGGCGGGCCAGGGCCCTGGGCGAGCAGCGCGGCGCGGCGCGGCGCACCTCAGGCGCCGCCTCGCCCCTCGCCGGGCGCGGCGCCGGCCGCGCGGGTGTGAGGTGCCGCTGTCCCGCAGCGCCTGTCGCAGCGGTGTTTCCGCGCAGGCTCGCGGTCCGCCGCTGTCAGGCGGAGTGAGCTCTTACCGGGCTGCGAAGGAGGCCGGCGGCACCGCGGGCTGTGCGGGCGGGGAGCGCGGCGGCAGCCGGAGGGACGCGGTTGCCCCTCTCGGCCCAGCGCTCCTCAGAGCCCCGCGTAGGTGCTGCCTCCGGCCGGGCCCCCCGCGCGGGAAAGGGATTCACGCACAGCGGAGGGAGCTCGTGGGGGTCCCCGGGCTGGAGCACCCCTCCCGTGCGGGGCGGCTGAGGGACGAGGCCGGCTCAGCCTGGGGAAGAGATGGCGGTGGGGGGCTGACAGCGGCCCCCCCCGCACTCCCGCCGCGGGAGGTGGCGGAGAAGACGCAGCCAGGCTCTTCGCCGTGCTGCGGGGCGGGAGGCTGAGGGACGACGGGCCCGAGCTGGAATGAGAGCTTCGGGCTGGGTGTAGGGGGGGAAGCTTTTTCACGCCGGGGACAGCCGGGCAGAGGAGGGGTTTCCTCGGGGGTCTCCCGCACCCGAGTGGACGCAGCCCTGAGCAGCCTGGTCTGACCGCGCAGCTGGCCCTGCTGTGAGCAGGAGGTTGGGCTGGAGACCTCCTTACAACCTGAATTTTCTAATGATCTGCGGCCTTGGGGGGGGTTGCCCTCCCCTTAGCTAAAGATCTTTCAGATGCCTTTGTGGATGCTGACTGCTGAAAGGCCTGTGTGTGAAAGACCTGATGGAGTGCAAGGGCAGCTGCTGCGCTGTACAGGCTGCAGGCCCCAGGAGTGCTGTGGGCGGTCTGCCCTTGGCACCTTCCCCACCTGAGGGCAAGTCTCTTATCCTAGCCCTTTGGGCTCTCCTTTAAACCATGTATTAGCCTTTTCATTCTCCTTATAATTTCTCTTCCAGCATATGAAAGGTGTGTCAAATCTTGGACCAAGAGGTGATGGTCTAGCCCGCAATTTGTGCATGTATGTACAAGAAGAAAAGAAAGAGCTGGGGGAGAAATGTAGTATAACAGGTGTAAAAAACCAATAAAACAACTGTCTGGTTAAGAAGGCAAGGCCTCTTTTAGCTTTGATGTTTTTCTTCTCTCATTAAGAAAATTATTTACATTACATGCAGTCATACTGAAATTGCAAAATCCAGCACACAGTATACATTGCCTGCACAACTTCAGTTCATCCCTTTTATGCATTACAACCTGAAGTTAACTACAGAGTTCCCACCTCACCCTCATAGGCATGCCGAGCCATGCCTTTTTTTAGTGCACAGAATAGATTTTTCTACTTTGGAGCAGAGCTGTGCAATAAAATAAGTTATTTTCTATATAATCCTTATGTCACTTCTAGGAAAATTAGAAGGGGGGGGGGGGGAGAGCAGGATCTCTGAAGCTGCTGAGTATTCTTCACAGAATTCTAAAGAAATTGTAAGGTATTTTCTTTATCAAAAATTTCTGTGTGATGCTATGTGCCACATCACATGAATCTGATTTTGTGAAGGTGTGGAGGGATGTGTTTTCACAATGCCAAACTTAAGATGCTGGTGTCTCATTTAGAGTAGCTTATTACTGAAAATTAAGTCAACAGGCAATATACCATAAATATTCTGAGTATTTCATAATGCATAAGATCGAGAAATGAAGTCCTGTCAGACACTGATTAGTATCTTTTCTTTAATCTTGGTGCTTCAGAAGTAAAAGCAAGCCTGCAGCTCATGGGAGTGCTGTTAAAGGAAATTAATGTAAGCACACAGGGAAGCAATGAGTTGGCAATGAATAGAGAGCAAGCAGTATTAGATATCTGTGCTTAATTCAGCATTGTTCATTCTGCATCCAGTGAAAGAGGGTAGGGACCAATAATTAAAGAAGGAATTATAATGCACGTGCATAAGCAGTTTTAATTCTTACTAGCTATATTGTTTGATGTTATAATCTTAAATTTTTTTATTATAGCATATAATTTAAATAAAGTTAATGAAGTATTTTCAGTATCTCTTGCTCCACATTCAAGAACAGCATTAAAAAAGCCTACAACTCTTTCAAAGAGATGCAGTTCTTTCTTTGATATAGCAGATGCTAAAATTACCACAACAACAACCAGGTTAGAATTTTACCTCTAGATACTTTTTATATACAGAATGGTCTCTAGAACTTTATGTATGATCTTCCTGGGTTCATATCTCAGATGCTTTAACGTCTCTAAGCATGAAGAAATGATAGCAGAGTATACTCCAGTTCCTCAAGAAAATAACACAGCAGCTTCACATACCTTCTTAAAAAAAACAGTAACTACAACTTTTAAAGGCTTAATTTACAGACACAAAGGGAGACACTTGGTCTCTGCAGCTTTCAGAGGCTACCTGAGTTTGCACCATCCAAACTGCTTTTTCTTATTGCTAGAACTTTTGTGGCTGCCAGAATTTAATACTATTGGCCTGAGCAAGTTTAATGGTCACAGTACTAAAAAACAGCTGCACCTGCAACAATCTTGTCTTCAGTAAGGTTCCAAATGTTGCTAAAACCAGTGGAAAGTCCTACAGTGAAATTTCCCTAGATTAGAAAATTCAGGAAGATTTTAAAAGAAACTGCTTCAGACTTGCCTCTATTTACTCCTTTCCTCACAGAGACTCAGACACTTCTGCTGAGAACCTCAGTTAGCAGCCCCTCCCAGAGATGTTTATTTATGCTGATGTTTCTTCTCATGTTCGTTTTAGGCTATTTATTTCTGGAAAAGTCTGCTGACTTATGACAAACTTTTCTTCTCCTCTGATGTACAACTTTGGAAAAGTAAAGTCTAGCAGTTTCATTGGAAGCTATGTTTTAGAAAATATAAAATGTAATACAATTTTTGGTGTATGCTTTTCCTTAACTCTTTTATTGTGCGACATGCATGGCCTAAGGAGTAGAATGATGTAGACAATTTCATAAGCAGAGTAATGAAACGCCAAATGAAGTCTGTGCCATTCTGTCTACAGCATGTCAGGTGGTGATTTTCATAGTCTGCTAATTTTTAGGAGATGTACTGCTGCTGCACTAGCCCTAGAGAAATGCCATTAATCTGTTTTTAAATATTCTCCTCCACCCTCTCTCCTCTTTTCTGAGTTTATATCTACATTTTGTGGAGGTGCCACAGTGATAAGAACTGTTACCAATCTGTTGTTGCACTCAATATGCAAAATTTCTTGAAAGTGCTGATCCAACCAAAGCACTGTTCAACAGAAATAACGAGTGCAGCAATAGAACTGAATGTAAACACAGCAAATTTTGAACCTTATTGGAGCTGCTGTCTGTACAGGTTATAAGTTTATAGTCAAAATGGCTGTTTGCTCAACTCTTGTGCCAGTTGGTTTCTTGGCTTTACCTAAATGACACTCATGTAACTCCTCCTTTATAAAGTTCATCCTGCAGTCTCCACATTAACCTGGCAGCACAGCCATCAGCAGTGTCTGTTACAAAAGAAAATGAGGAAAAAAAATGCCCATGTCCAATTTATAAGCTATTTGATGTTAAAACACAAGGCAAAAGGAAAAATACTCATGCTGCCTTCCTGTATGTAAGGATTTCTCCATTTTAGAGATTTTGAAGAAAAAACAAATGAAAGAAGTTCCAAGAAATGGCTGACGTAAACACAATAAAACTGCATAATCTATTCCTAGTACAATAATATAACTACTGTTAAACTTAATTTTTAGTTACTTTGACTTTAGTTATTCAGAAGCACCCTTGTGGTTTTTAGTGAGTAAAATCCTGAGTGGTCTAGAAACTGGTCCTGAAAGAGTGTATGTCTCCTTCTGCCATAAAGTTTTCTTATAGATGGTAATAAGATTCTAGAAGACTCCTTTCTGAAAAAGAAATGTATCTCCTTTTTTGTCCAGAGGTCCATCTGCTGGCATGTCTGCTGGCATTCAGCAAGGTTCCAAGGCATTGGAAAAGTGGGTGAAAATATCTTCCGTAATTAATAGAAAATGTGCTACAGCATAAAAATCTGCACTAGGAAAAGAAGTTCATTGTACCTGAAATTTTACTGTGATAAAAATGCAGTATTGATCAAGACACTCATCATGGACAGTATTTTCAATCTATTGGCACATGAGACTTCATGTACCCAGTAATATGATTTGTATGCAGTGTCTCAGGGTTACATGACTTATGCACATCGCAGGAGTAGATGTTGCTACTACATTTGATTGCTGGTCAAGGAATGCCCCTTCCAATTGGCTACTTTTTAATGTGTGATTCTGCTTTGCATTTCTGGCAGTAGAACAGCACAGTAGATTCCCTCTGGCCTTGGATTTTGACACATCAGATACAGCCCGAGACAAGTTATATTGCTGCAGTGTGAAGGCATGAGTTTTCTCACACCCCAGCTGTGGTGCTGACAGGGCGGACAATCCCCCTCTGACAGCTCTTATATGGTGATTATAAGCTGATAAATGTAATTGTGGGGGTTTGGAATTACTAAGATTCCAATCTTGCAGACACTACTGGTTAAAGTACTCTTTCTTCTGAGTGCACCTTCTGAATTGATAAAATTCTTCCTGGTTACTGCTACACTGACTTGAGGATTGTCCTCAAGTTAGGACATGTCGCCTCTGTAGAAGATGTTGATTGTCAGACCATACCATTAAAGAAAAGAAGCTTATTTTTATCTCTGGCAGAAAAGGCATACCTTAAGGGCCTTTGTGCCTTTTATAGCAATAGAAGTTGTAGAGTTAAGAGTGTTAAATGCAAAACACAAAATAACAAAAAAATCCAGAAGATGAGCAGTATGTGATGTAAGGTAAACACACAATGAATTTAAAATCTTTATTCAACTGGAGATAAGACGGGGGGGGTGGGGGGTGGGGAATTGCATGGAAAGTATACCATGTTGGTCGTGAAATTGATACCCGTAGGTAATATTTGTCTATTTTATCTTTAGCTTCCCCATTTGTTTGATTCTGTAGTGTTGTTAAGTGTCAAAATCCATGCCACAACATAAATTCCCCTGAACAGCAAAAAACAACTAGTAGTTCAAAGTGACTGCTGATGTGAAAAGCCTGTATGCTCTTGATGTTGCTGCTTGGCATTGCTACCGACTGGGTAGTGAAGCGGATAACAAATATTGGCATGGGTAAGTGGCAAGTGTCGCTGAAGACCTAGATTTTGTTTGTAGAGCAAATGTCCACAACAGACGGAAAGATCCAACCTGGCAGGCGAACCAGGGCTCAAAGCCAGTTCTGCCAAAAGAAATGTAGTTGAAACATTATTGTGCGGTAATAAAGTAGAGGATGGAAGTCATTAAGAAAGAAAATCATTTGCTTATTTCACAGCTGCACCATACCAACCAGCGGAGACTCCAGGGGAAAAAATAATTTTAAGAAAAGCAGAGGATGCATGTCTATTGTAACTTAGTGAAAACACAATTGCTGCATATCTGGGATTTCAGTTGCAAAGCTGGTAATTCTCAATTCATATACAATCTCTGTTAACATCTATCTAAAATGTTTCTGATTCTAATTCATTTAAGTACTGATGAAAGCTTCTGAACTTTGGTTGGAGAGAGCTTGTCTTCATCAAGTCAAAAGCTGTGATGGATAAATCTGGCACATACACACTAGCTACAACTTTTAGGTGTAAGGCCATAAAGTGAAAAGCATTTGGGATGAGAAAATGAACACCTTGTAAAAAGGCCAAACCAGCTGGCTCAGACACACTGTGTAGAAGAAAGAAGCTGAATATAATAGAGGGGACTGGAAAAAAATGTTCTCTAAGATACCGATGTTAGTGTAGAAAGAATTAGATAAAATGGATACATGTGCATTAATAATAATAATAATGATGATAATCTGACTTGCAGAGGCACATCCTGTAGCTATCCCATTAAGATAATTCAAGGAAGTAGCCTATAACTTCTTTGTGCAGGGATGCGCATAGGGTGCTATTGCCTCAACAGGAGATTCCTGTGTGCCTGTATAAGCTCTGATCTCTACTCCTACTTGAAGAATTGTTGCTATAAAAGGCCTGTGGACCATGCTGATCATGCTAATGTTTTCCTCCCGAGGGTAAAGTTTTTCTTGTTTTGACTTTTAGTTTGCAATTTCGGAGTGAGTGGATGGGGTTGTGTGAGAGAGGGCTCTCACTCAGCTGACAAAAGCTATGGGTAATTATCACATTTGAAAGGCATTTTCATGGGGCTGATAAATAGAATCTTGGAAAAAAACGTAGGCTGGAATGGATGTTTTTTACTTACATTGGAGTCCCATGAGAGCTGTGCCAAATAGGCTAAGGTCCCACCCTGGTGCCATTATCCTCAATGGTAAAATAGATATTTATGTCACCAGCATAATATCTACCATAAATATTCCTAGAATCATCTAGCTAAAGAACCTGAGACCAAGCTGTGGGCAACCTTACCTCTTCACAATGTTCAAAGAAACTGAGACTGATTATAACTCCATGTAAATCACTTAACACCTCATAGGAACAGACTCACCAAAATTCTTTAAAGAAGTTCTTGTATCATCATGTCCTATGGTAGAAAGACAAACCATTCACTAAGAATGTTTTGGAAAGAGCATATCGCAGTGTGACAGATCACACAATGAGAGAAGATTACATTGGTTAATTAGATAAGTTACATGTTAACCCCACAACTCTGCATGGGAGTCAGCCTCATTACTCCAACAAAGAAAATCAGAATATGTATCAGAATACTTGTAGAGGAATAAAGTCAAATTCCTGCTAGAGCTTTGAACAAAATATTTCTTTACATTCCCTGTTGCTTTTTAAAATGTTTTAAGTTTCTACCACTCACTGACTTAATTTTCCTGCTGAGTTTTCAAACTCTCCAATGGCAAAAAGTTAAAACCAGGAATTCCCAACATAGGCACAAAATCAGATCAGAAGCCCACCGCCCCTAAAAAACAACCACCAAAAAACCCGAGTAGCAATGGTACTTATCCATTTCTTCTCACAATTTTAGTAAAGAGGGAAAACCCACAAATCTGATACCATATCCAACCACTTACCTGTTTCCTGAAAGCTAAAACTTTTTCAAAATAAAAAAAACATATCCAGCATCCTCTCTGCTTCTCTTCTTCGGGATCTGTGCTGAGGATCCTCTAAAGCAAGCTTTCACAGGCCATGTGAGGACCACAGAACATTGGTGGTGTGGGTCACTTCCCATTTCATTTGTGGAAAGAACAGGGACAACCACAGCAGCTGCTCCAATGGAAAAGTAATGTTAAGGAAATATTTAGTCATTCCTAACTGTTCCAGCTGTGGTTCTGGCCTTCACTTTCTCTGTGAGGACAGTGCAGGGGCAGTTAAGATACTTATTTCTGTCCCATTCCAAGTGCTTAAATAAGATTCCTGACTTTTCTTTTCCTGGTTGCTCCTCCAAGTATCTGGAAGCAAGAAAGCAGCACTCTGCATCCTATCAATTATCTACAGACCATTAGAAAATTGCCTGCTGATCCCATCTTGGAGGTCACTACTATGGAAAACACAAAGAAGTTGTGTGGCTGCAACTGTAATAATAAATCCACTTCACTTCATCGTGACTTAAAACTTCTCCAATAGTTCAAGTTTATTGGTAGCTCACTGCACTGCTGTGAAGATCCAGATATTTGCAGAAATATCTTTTTCTCATACTAGTAGTTTTGTGACAACCCAGCTCCTCCACATGATGTGACTGTGTTCCCACATTTGTGTAAGCCTTTCACAGAGCAAAGAAAATATAATTAAGAGGGAATGCGTTTGTAGCACCTGAAGAAAAAAGGAATATTCATGTTGGTGTTAGTACGTAAAAATAACTTAAAGTTTCCTGATTAGCAAGGGGTTTATTTTTATTCATAAAAATGTGTCACTGGAAGTGTAGCATGTTATGTGTGTTTTGTGACACTTTATCACGAGTAAGAGATAATTTTGTCTTCCAAATAACTTTTTTTTTCTCAGTACTCTCCCAGTGTTCCTCTCTTAGTTTATCCACTGTTTTTCTACAATTACGTGTGTTTTTGTAAGCACACATCTCCAGTATCTCTGAACTTGCTTCCCAGGGTATGACCCAATCATTAAGGCTGAACTAGTCAAGTGATATAACATACAAGGATTTCAGGTAGGGTGTAACCAGAGGAGGGAATGCAGCCCACCCAAGTCTGAGCCTGTGAATGCCAAGTTTAAGCACATTTACTAACAGGCTTTTTCCCTTTAACCCCTCCCCAACAAAACATATAATCAAAAGGTGAAGAGTTCAGTTATGGAACAAACAGAACCTCTTTAAAAATATGTAGCTGGCTGTAGCCAAAGACAAACTATGATGTCATTGGGTGGGAACTTCCCTTCACTGTATGCGAGCAGCATTGGAGTGATGTGATGCAAGATGTGAATAACACAGGGGTGATTTTAATATATTCTGGGAGTTAGATGTTACAACTAGTCTGCATTATCAGTGATTTTTTGTTTTATACCTTTGACTGTTGTTCATCTGCCATAAATTGGGGCCCACGCAATTTTCCATTCCTAGCCACACTACTCCCATACACAGACTGAAAGCTAATCTGATTTGCAAAGTTGTCAATCACAGCATCGATTAGGTGGTAGATAATGCTGTTAATGCAATCATTAAATGGCATGCAGCTTTTGCAATGTTTTCTTTGAATAGTTTGTAGGGCCCCATTTATATTGCAACCACGGCTGATTCAGGGAACTGGGCTATTGACAAGTTACCCTATAACTGGGTTTTAACATTTGTATTGATTGGCCCAAGGTTGCTAAGACCTCAGACCTGCAGACATTTAGGTACATAGTTCATATTTTTCGTCTGTTTGCAGAACTAGAAACTAGTTTTGCCCATAAGAGATTTCCCGTGCAGCCAGCTAGGCTTAGATACCTTTACAGCAAATTCCTTGAGAAAAGGCCATGTGTGCTGTTGTCAGAAAATGTGCCAGAAAAATATATTTTAAAGAAAAAATCGGTACTTATGTCAATGTCTCTAATTCTCACTATTCCATGTAAGACTTTAATGATGATAAGAGAAACCAAGGTCAAATCCTGGCTTCACCACATCACTAAAAACAACCTCTCTTGACAGCAACAGGGCTTGAATTTTATCCTGTATGTTTTACACTGAAATATGGCCAGCAGTGTGAATCAACTCTTTTACTTTTGAGAGCTTAGATCAAAATAAGTTGAAGAAGCAAATTAGCTTGCTGGTTTTTTCCTACTACTATATGGGCATTTGGCCGTAACATTAAACGTCCACACAGTGTTTTCTTTCCTCATGGAAAGATCAGGATTGACTGTTAGAAGTTTTCTTGGTCTGTGATGAATTACATTAGTACATATGTCTGAGAGACATCCAAATAAAACATCCACCTCTTTTACATTTTGCTTTTCCCAGGAAGAATGGAATGAATATTTCATTTTTAATTAATTTCAGTTTCCAGTTTCACTTATATGATGTTTTTATTAATCAGACTCAAGAAGAAACAGTGGATAACAAACAGCTTCACAATTGGCATTGATTTTCAAAGAAATCTGTCACCAGTTTTCAAGTACTATATTCACAAACTCAAAATGCACAGACTCATTGTTTGAACCTACAGAGTGCTGAGGGGAAAATGTGCATCATGAAGAGCTAATCTTTTAAAAATAATCTATCTATCTCAAGTGCTTGCCTCAGGCCATTTTTTAGCATTAAAAAAGCATACCATGTATAGCCATGACCTTGCCAAGACATCTGTGATGTCTTGTATCAAAAATAATTAATAACCTGATTTTCAGATAATTTAAAATTTGCTTGACCCAAGACCAAAAGCTTCACACTCTTCTTTTTTCAATATGGATTATTAATTTTGTTTCTTGAAAGGAAGAAATGACAACGAATATCAATATTGGGCCCAGTTATTAAATTTCAAATTCTTTAATATTGCAAGTATTTATAAAATGTTTGATCAAAATGGTTACTGTACTGATACTTTATCATGATACTAACTGTGATTATTATCCATATGACATTTAGTATTTCAGTTTTATACAAGTAAAAGCACCCTTTGCTGTTAAAAATTTACATGGCTAGTTGTATCGTTAGTGGGAAACACTGTTATCCTGTATGGAATTTTAGATTCACATGAATTAGGCAGTGTTACTGTCCTTTGGGTGAGTGGCAATAGCCATTATATGTACAAAACCAAAGACTAATAGTCACAAAACTATTTACTCATTTACGTCACTACTGTTTTGCCCAGAGAGTCTCAGAAACTAACTGTTACCTTCACAGTCTGACTTAGACACACACACCCCAACGAGTAGCCGTGCAAGCAGTGCTCAGGGCAGCTTAGAGTTTCTTGTCAATTCCATATGCACAAAGTAGCCTCACTTTAAATTGATTTAATGTGTCTGCACAGCAGGTGTGTGCTAAGTGTTTAAACTGATTTCAGGGAGACCAGAGTGCAATTCTCTGTTCGGAGTAGGACTGCTACAGCTGTTGAAAAAGAAGCGGTAGCAGCATCAGCGTTGCTGGTAATGTCCTTTGGGGCCGAGCAGAACAGCGGTGCCCCTCGCAGCTTCTTCCACTGGCTTACTGCACTACGGAGAGGGAAGGGGAGTCCGGAGTGTGACATGGCTGACTTCCCCTCAAGTGCCCTCCCAGTCCCTAATCCACAAACCCCACTAA
Source organism: Astur gentilis (assembly GCF_929443795.1). Taxonomy (NCBI): domain Eukaryota; kingdom Metazoa; phylum Chordata; class Aves; order Accipitriformes; family Accipitridae; genus Astur; species Astur gentilis. The sequence continues at coordinate 23,394,823 of NC_064884.1, forward strand.
TCTGCACTGGGGCTTCCCTGCATTATTGTGGATTAGTGACGTTCTACTCTATCATATAGTGTATTTGTGCACTGTTTGCAGACCCTATGCAATTTAACTCACGGCAGGCATTGGTCTGTAATCTCATGTACTGTCAACCTTGTTTAGTGCAGGTATAAAAAAAATGAATATTAAAAAAGATGTATAAATCATGTTAGGCTTACTTTATGGTAGAGTTTTAGACAGCATACTGCATGCTTACCTCATAGCCAAACAGTTTTTCACAACCTTGCAAAGGGACGTTAAATATCTCTTGGCGCATTCAGCCGTTCCTTTGCACAATGGCCGCCTCTCGAATCTGTCAGGAGACGGTGGTGGTCAGGGACTTTGCCTGGATTCCCCTTCACTCCACAGCTCTTTTCTAGCAGCTTGGCTTCCAGCCTAGCAGCGCTACTTATTCTCCCTCTCTCAAAAAAAAATAATCGAGAAGCCTCTATCCTACAGGAAGCCTGACAGTCTTAGCCTTCCCACTCCTGCAGGTTTCAGTCACCCTGTGTCTGTAAGGTCTACTAGTAGTCCTCTGGCAAGCGTGGCTCTGTTGAAAAGTGGTCCTGACTAATTCAAAAGGAGGAACAATTTACAGGACCCACTGAGTTCCTTTAATCTCAACATTTGTTGGCTCTCTTCCCTACCCATTACCATCATATTACCTCTTTTCCTCCACTTTTCTGTGGTGAGCCAGAGGGCAAGTTGCTGTGGGCAAGATTAGGAAAATTGGGAGAATCCATTGCCAGCCTCCTCAGCTTCTTCTGGTCTTACTGTGCAAGGTGCCCGGCCCCCAGGGTGGCGGCAGCCCCTCTCCTGCCCCTTCCACTCCATCAGTCTGCAGTCTCACTGTGCATAGCTGACATGGGAAGCCGCTGTCAGAAATGCAAAAATATATCCACAGGCCCTACAGAAGGATGTCGGCACTGAACTGTTTTGCTCTTGTTCAGTAAGAAGGGCTGGAGCCAAGCAATGGGGTGCAAAGTGCAAGACCCAGAGAGGAGTAATGGGGTGCTGTGGAAGGACGGGGGATGACCGTGCAGGGAGAAAGGGTAACCAAATGCCTTCCTGAGTCTACTAACAGCATGTAGAGATGCACACAAACAGTTCTGCATACCTCACAAACACATTACAAATCCTCTTAAGTTCTCCTTCTTTAAGAGGAGAAAATACTATAGCTGGAGTTGCTGGGGAAAGTTATGTTTGTCCACCCCTTCAGGGCCCAGCCAGGGCGCCCTGCATGAAACAGTTTTCCTTTTAAAACTTGCACCTCACTCAGCATCACCTATCCCATCTGCAGACTATTCCCTCTCTTCCTTTCCCTGTCTGACTTGCTGCAGGACCCTGTATTCAATTGCTACTCTCTGTTGAAGCTTCAGCAGAGTGATGAGATGTGTGCCAGGTGGCAGGGACAAGGGGTAGGGAAGATTCTGATGCTGATGAGAAGGTGCAAGCCTGAGTCGTATGGAAGAGTAATTTATGTGACAATGAACTGCTGATTATAGCTGTACAGTCTTCAGCTCTAACACTCATTTCACTATGGACAAATTGCTGCTATTCCTATATAATGTATTTTCTCCTTCTCTAGGTACTCTGGTGGCTTGCCATACTTTATGTACCATATTTTGCAAACAGACTTAAAATAGAGCCAAAAAAATTATGTCTTTCTCTCCTAATGTGGATGAAATTGTAAGTTTCCTCTTTGGTCCATTTTATTTTTTTTTACTAGGATTGTAACTACTGTGAAGGCAGGAAAGTTTCATGGTCTGTGAATCTCTGGACTACTTCCACCAGAGTGTCTGGAGATTTTACCTGTCTCTCTCTTCTCCCCTCCCCGCTCCATCAGTTGGTTGTTTTATGGAGCACAACTGGTATGGAAAGCTGACCTCATAAAGAAAAAATGTATCCAGGACAACCTTCATACAGTAATGACAGTACTGAACTTTATTGTCTACTCTCTGAAAAACGTAAAGGTTTAGTACAGGGATGCTGTATCTGTGGAAGCAAAACCAGTAACACCTATTGAAGTTATTATCCTTATTGAAGCATTTTTTTCTGTTGACCTGAAGCAATCTTGGAGAGGCTTCTGTAACTTGCATCTCTGTTGAATTTTGTACTAGATGCAGCATTTACCAGTGTTTCTGGGGAAATTTCTAGGCAAACTGAACTGTAAATTGGCTACATGTATGACTGTGGCATACTCTAAGAAACCACATACTTCTCTAGAGAAGTAGCAGGAACACTACACAACACGCACAAAACCTCTTATGATTTAAATGTGAACAGACTATGTATCTTTGCCGTGTGAGCTCAATAATCCAAACTTCCCTCAGGCAAGCTGCCTGTGTGTCTAAACAGCACACATCTGTTCTTTTCCACCACTTGTTTACATGCTCTTCCCCTCCATGTGCCTGCACCATCCTCATTTTAAAGACATTCCTTAATGCTTTGTTTATTTCCCACATATATTTCACAACTGCATGCTGTAACAGTAGTGTGTGTTGAGTGCTGGTTTTATACAATTTATGACCCAGTGTTTGTTTTTTTATTATATCAGTGTGCATTAAGAATAACTCCATGAAGTCATTCAAGGTTAAAATCAGGCTTTCTGGCTTCAGGCTGGCTGGGCAGCATCGTGAAATACCACATTGCATGGTAATGTAACTAATGAATCTACAATGATACATACTATAATACAAAGTAAGGGATTTAGGATAGGAGAAAAAAATCTAATTAAAATTAGTAATTCAATAGTGGCATTCAAAACATTAATATATTTTTACTAAGCATAGTAAAAGGAAAACTACACATTGAATTAAGAATTTGCATTATTATTTTTTAAATAATGACTTTATCTTTAGTTTTCTATTCTCAGGTGTTGAACAGCCTGATTTTCAGAAAAGCTGAGCAAATATTTGTTCAGTAGTGCTGAAAAAGTAATCCTGAAAAGGTAGATTCTATGAAGTCCACTATCTTTGCAACATTAGTACAATGTTGTACGAATATTAAGACAATGAAGATGCTCGTTTTACCCTAAGGATGCAGTAAAACATTGCTGCTGTTTGAAAATTGTTGCTAGAGCAGCCCAGTTCTGAGAAGTGGCTTACAAACCTTTTTGCTTAACATTATTTTGTGTTTTCTCTTTACTATTTAAAGTGTTCCACAATTAATAACCCAGATAGGCTGAAGTGAGTTGTTCGTTCCTCTACTGAAATGACAATTGGTGCTACCAAAACAAAGCACTCAGCACAGGACTTGTTTACATGTTTAGTCTGCTTGCTTATCATATTTGAGCACTGATTAGTGCTGCCTCAGTCTCTTTTTCCAGAGCCTCTAGTTGCCAGCCTGGAGTAGAGCCTACAGTGTGGGTTTTTATAAAAGGCTTAACAATAAAAGTAAAATTCACAGAGAAATATTTTCCCCTTTTTAATGTAGAAATTGCAGCAATAAAGCATATGAAAAAATCTATGACATTAGGAATGGGCACATCTGACATTTCATTCCTATAAAGTGCACCCACAGATTAACAATGCATTATTCAGAAAGAAAACCAAGTGTTTTCAAGGTAGAAACACAAACCAAAAAAGTATTCCTGTACATAAATCGATATTGCTGTAGGAAAAAAGGTTTCTGCTGATTAATCTGTTGGAATTACAAAATCTTAAAATTGGCAGAACAGTAGATTGGTATGGAATTAAAAATCAAACCCTAAGGAACTCATTGAGATAATTATTCTGCTTCTTAGGCTTTTTTTTTCTTTTCTTTGTAAAGTAACTTAGCAATGCATATCTCTCTCCTGTTTGTGATGGCTATAAAGAAACAAAAATATTGTTTTAGGTGTGTATAAATACTATTGCATAATGCCATGTTGATCTCTGATCATCGTAAAAGCAATTATTTCCTTTGGACACATCCCCCTGTTCATTAGCACTGAATGGTATTTATCAGTCTTTTTCCTGTTTAGATAATTTGTTCAGTGTTGATATATTTAAAAACATTCAATTGGTTGGAATAGTATCTGCAGCTTCCCATCAAAAGAGTTATGGCAGTAGCTGTGGTTCTAAATCTCAAGGCACCACTCTGTAGACTTCCTAAGTGATTAGTACAGAGTATTATCGCTCTCCACCATCTGGCTATCTAATATGGAAACGATATTAAAGGAATCAGAAGACCTATACAGGCTTTGACACTTTGGGCATACAGTGTTTCACAGCAAAACTGTGGAAGCTGCGTTTAAAACAACAAAAGATATGCTTAAACATAAAATTATTTCTATTTACAGAGAAGATACACATCTGTCATCCCTCATTTTAGTTACTTGCAAGTATATAAAGCCATACATATGTATACTGAGATAATACAGCTTAGCACATATACACGGGTTGCATGTTTAGCATGCTAGGAATGAAATCTGTTTAAATTAAGAGTCTCATTCTGGTTTTGATGTCACTACAATTAGTTGATGTGTTGGATGGATTCTGAGGCTTTGATTCATCTCTGCTTTAAAGGTTTTGAAGTTAAATGCTTTGGATAAGGCGGAATTAAAGAATCATCAGAAATTTATGTGTTAAAGCCTCACAATTCAATACATAAAAACTCTTGTAATTCAGTGTACTGTATATCTTTGTGTATAAAAATATCCCTTTATAAGGAAGAACAAAAGATACGCTTCTCTACTCCAGGAACATTACATGGAATAAAGAGCCTCTGAAAACCTCCAAAGCACAGAATGCAAGCCTGTGCTGCCAGACAAAAGTGAAAGCCTATCCTGTTTTCTCTCTCCCTGATGTAGTTGCTGTGTCAGATGAGGGCATCAGGGCAGATTCAAAAGTCAGAATGAAGAAAAGAGAAACAGTGCAGAGAGAAGTGTGGTGAATTCAGTCCTATGAACACCTAGGTTTTCCCTGTTTGTTTTGCAGAAGTGCAGATAAAGGCAGTAATTAAAAACGGGCTATCAGATTCCACTCATTCATAGGTGTTATGCTCCGGGGTATTAGGAGCCCTGTATCCGGTAAAGAGGAAAGCAGAAAAAAGGGAGGTCTTTTCTCCTGTTTCCTTCAAGCAGTTTAGGAAGCTATTTCTTTACTTCTTTTTAATAGTTTTATTTTTACCTCATAATGAAAATCAAACAAGTTCTTTGCATTGCCAGAGAATCCTGAGCTAGTGGGCTTTCAACTGCGCTTATGTCAGAAAAGTTCAGTAGCTGTTAATGAGGAAACAACAAATGTTTCGCTGAGCAGCACAACTACTAGAGTCTGGTTTGGTGAAGATCTGTGTCTTTTGGTCCTGAAATCTCCTTCCCCACTGCAGCGATCTCAGGTCCTCCACTGTCTTCTGTGGCACCTGCCCTAGACAAAAGAGAGCGTGGACCGCAGCTAACCTGGAAGAAAGGACAGTAGCGGAGCTGAGCCTACCTTTCCCTTTGCTAAAGAATTATTTTCCTTTCTCTTCTAGCCAACTGTGGGGATTTTTTACAAAGCTTGTAAGATGTTAATTGTCTTTAAGATCACTGTTCTTTTGCACATATGGCTGAAATTGGTCACTGACTTCAAAAGCTCAAGGGCAATGGCTGACAGCAGAGTCACATGCGCCTTAGGAAAGTCGGCTATCAAATCACTTCCAATATGGTTTTTTATATGTTATATTCTCAGTACTTTTGACCACAGTTCTCTGATCATTAGTTATGTTGTCCATGATAGCCAGAGAGTGTAATAAGTAAAAACCCAACAAGCACCATCTTCTTACCCAAAATTTCAACTTCTCTTTCTTCTCCATATATCATGAAAAGAACATAGCATCTTTTCCCACTGTGTATAAGCTACTTTACACATGAAGTCTGCAGATCGATGTAGTGCTGCTTTTGGCAGCAAAACCAGCTCAAGTCAAGTCGATGAGCTCTGTTCTGCTGCTCCCGATCTGATCAAATCTGCATTGTGCTTTGCATCCACATCAGTTGTGTGAACAGAGCTGCCTGTGGACCCTAGGGTAAGGTGGCTTGCTTAAATGACCGGCACTAGAAAAAACCCAAATTAAATTTTTTAAGGTATTGTTAATCCAAATTTTTCCAATGTTCTCATTCTCATCTCTTCCACTTTAGTGGTGCAGGGGCAAATGTGCACAGCTGCAGTGGGGAAAGGAGCTAGGAGATGAGTCTTAAAGTGGATGTGCTACCAAAGGGGAATTAATTTTGAGTTAGCCCTGAAGTGTGAAAATCTGCCCTGACTGAAGATAGTAATAAGTTTGTCTTTTACTGCAGAGTGGATAGAGTTTCGTCTTGTGCAGCCACAGCACAAGGGCAAGAATCCAGGCCCTAACGACATCAGGAGTAAAATATCCCATGAATTCAACATCATGGCACTGAATGAACTCCAATAGTTGTGACTCTGTGCTAGGGTAGCAGTAAAACCTGTGAAACATTATCAGTGGGTAGAATCTCCCCTGCCATTACAAATTCCAATCATAACTATGGAAAAAGAATTATTAAAGGACCAAAAGATAAAATTAATAGTACTCCAGACATAACTGTCCTGATCTTTTCAGAAATTAGTTAGGATACAAAAAACTTTTAATTCTACTGTGCCTACATTTACTTTCACAGTTTAGGCAAATATTTCATGCAAGTATTTAAACTTTCTTGGTGTGATTTTTTTTTTTTAAATCAGTGTCAATTAATACAGATGGTGATCCTTTTTCGTAAAACTGGTATGAACAGTGCAGCCAGAGATATGAACATCAGAAATGTAAATGGTTTGGCAGTATTAAAAATATGATTTTCAGATACATAAGAAAAAATCAGGTGCTGGCAGGATACACAAGGAGAGAGAAAAAGAATTGTCAGCCTCTGTGCAGAGCGTTCAGGCAGTTCCTAATAACCTTCCATGTGCTGGTTCATAATGTACAGGACCTGCTCATGAAGTCCTAATTCTGGCAAAAATTCCTTTTTACCGAGTAAGGAGAGTAAAGCAACCCTGACAGTGAACACTCAGTAACAAGGCATGTAAGAACTAGCACAAGATAGATTTTGGTAAGGAAAAATACATTAAATACATTTTCCAAACAACTTATTTAGATAACTATATCTTCCACTTTATACCCAGATATTTCAATATAGTCAAGAAACTGTAATAAGCTAACCCACTTAAATGTATTTATGCTCAACTTTTACTCATTGTTAAGCATGTACAGTCTATGGCTGAAAGCAGGAACACAACAGAAACAGTGTTTTTTTCCTGGTCCTAAGGGGACAGTATTTTTGGCAGAAATTGGCCTGGTATTCCAAAAGCTACTGTCTCCTTTCAGTGTGCTAGTAGACTCGTAGTAACTGTTTAGCAAGAAGCAGGGGGATTTAACCACCCTTTGCCAGCAAGAGAATCACACACAAAAAATTCTGTGTCCAGCATAATCACAGTATGCATATACCCCTTTTGTCTGCACAGGACTTATTAAATGTTCTAGTGTCCTCATTGTAGAGAGGCAATAGACACATATCCTTTTTTTATGGTGTAAATCAAGGTAAGAATATAAAAATGCCACTTTCAAAAAAGAAGATTTAAATAAAATATAAAGGACTTTATAATTCTTTAGATAATTCCTTCTGGTATAGATTGTATTACAGCTTTACATCCTGGATTTCCACCAACATAGATGTCATCTCATGTAATTAAACTGGATCACTTTCAACAGTATTGGATGCAATGAATCACTCAGAAATCAATATTAGGATATACACTTGGAGGAAGGTAAACTTTTCAAGTAATAATAATATTATTAGATTCAGGAATAGGTATTTGCACGAAGATGTGTCTTTTATGACATACAATTTACTGGAATTCTTATGGGTTCTTTTTGAAGTGATCTACTAGCAATTTAAAATAAGATTTTAAAATAAAGTTTACAAAGGTATATCAGCTCTTTTGTCAAGGCTTGAACTGATGGTAATTATCACACAAACAAGAAGTTTTCTTGTAGAGTTTTCATTAGACAGATTTTTGTTGGTGTTTTTTTTTTTTTATTTTTAAAGCAGACAAGCTCCATCTGAGATAGATAGCCTGGGATATATACAAGGGAGCCATAAGACAAGCATTAAACAGCTTAGAAGATTGTCTTAGTGCATTACTAGCTCAGCAGTTGTAAGGATTATTGTTGTTGTTTTCTGGGATTTTTTTCTGGCAATATCATAGCAAATAACAGTTAAAGGAGAACAACAAAGTAGTTTTGCTGGTGCTAACAGCAAATTTTTTCCAAACACAGAAGGATCATAGGAAGAAACATGGATTCTGTGTCTGGACAGTACTAATGTAATGATGTACACAGATATTTGAACTGCTTCTGAATGAGTTAACATTGCACTGGAAGCAGAACAAATTCATTAGTTAAGTATTCTCTTTGGGCTGTTTACCTGGCTAAGAAGCACAATATATTCATCCAGATGTACAGCCACAGTAACACAGCTGTCTCTTTTCAAGTACCCAAGACTGGTTGTTAAGATCTGGACTGTGTTTCTCTTGAGCTATGCATGCACAACTGATAGCTCCTGTTTAGAAATTAAGTTACAAACATTTCAGAAGGAGAAATCAACCTTCACAGCATTAACAAAAGATAATTAAGGTAGGCATCAACCATAAAAAATGGAAGTCATGACACCTAAATTGTTTGCTAAAATACAGAAGCTGTGGAGGAATAGATAAAGATATTAAAGATAGATGACATTGCCAAAGTTGAAATTCTAGAAGAATTACTTTTCCAAACAAAGACTTTTGAAATTACTGCATAGGGGAATTAAATTGTATTTGTCAAGGCTACAAAAAAGGATGTTTCAGTACTTGAGTTGTAAGGTGAATATCTGGACAAGAATTTCAACAGTAAGCACTATAGGTTACATTGACAAGACTCTATCTTAGATAAAAAGTTAACTAATCTTACAACAGATTGAGAGAAAAGCTTTGATAGGTTTGAGACAAACATAATGCCTATGTGATAGGTACTAACTGACAGGCAGGAAGCTGTGGCTCCTGGTGACCGAAGGAATATAGAGAGGGAGGACGAACTGTGTTTAGTGATGTTGCATGCAGAAAAGCCATGGGCAGATTGACAGTCAAAGATAGGCTAGATCTTAATTTGAAAAGAAGGAAACACATAAGAAGGAGAAAAAGACCTGGGAGTGATTTTGATAAAGATGGTAACTTGTGCTTTAGATGAAAGAGGATAAGAAGTGGAGGGTATATATACAGAAAGGGGTGAAGGAGTAAGACAAATCCTCCAAAAGCAATGCTGAAAAATGAGAGAATCAATGTTGTCATAAAAACCCAAGTGAGACAAGATTTCAGTGATAGAAATCTGACCATATGATTTGAAAGATGTCAACCAGCCACTAAGAATAATGATGGTGTGTTGTTTCTGGGACTTCGGTCATGCAAGACTTGGGTGAAAACAGTTTCAGCTGTAAGGCAGAAACTGGACTGTAGAACACGCAATTTTAGAAAAATTTAGATGGCAAATGTAAACAGCGTATTGACTGAGCCTGGAGCTAAATGGGTAAGACATGTAACATCTAGAAAAGCAAGTACATACAGACTTATTATCAAAGGGACAAAGGCCCCTTAGGTTGCTAATTCTCATGGGAAGTCAGTGGGCTCTATCTAATCACACTCTCTTGCTCTGAAATCTCCCTAATTATCATTCTAATGACATGGATATGGCAAATCAACTGTCATTAGTGGTACTTCCCATGAGTCTCCAGAGTTCTCCAAATACAGTACATAATTGGTAACATCTGCTGTAGATCCACACATAGATTTGACAAAAATGCAGCTCAACATTTCCTTTGGCAATTCAGTTTGCTTTTTCCCCTCCTTGTTCTTCTGCTGGTCCTGCTCCTCTTCAATTAAGGGAACAGGTCCTGGCCATATTGCACCACTGCAGGAAAACATGACTTCTTTCACTGAATGCCCCTCAAGTAAGGGATCCTATTATTGCCTTCCTAGCCATCCCAAAAGCGTAAAGAAACCTTTTTCTGGGTATGATTTCACCCTGTTTGAAAGTCTCTGTGCAGCTTACCTGTCTCAGCCAGCTACTCCGTAGGGAAAGCTGTTCTTAGGATTGTAGATACCATTGTGCCAAGCCAGCAGAAAGACAACTATATGTCCCATAGTATTATTTGTCTGCTGTTTTCAATTTGCCTATTATTTGCAATTTTGATGCTTATCTGTTTTGCTCAATATAATGATGATGAAGTTTTTAGGACGCAGTGAAAATTAGAAAGAGAGCAGTCATGTCACAATGCAATGGTACATGGGAAGTTATCGTACCATTTGGTCAAAACTGAATGCAAGTATATCTGATACTGAAATATTTTGAACTGAGTATTAGGTGTTGTCGTGGTTTAACTCCAGCCAGCAACTAAGTACCACGCAGCCGCTCACTCACTTCCCCCATCCAGTGGGATGGGGGAGGAAATCAGGAAAAAAGGTAAAACTTCTAGGTTGAGATAAGAACGGTTTAATAGAGCAGAAAAGAAGAAACTATAATGATAATGATAACACTAATAAAATGACAACAGTAGTAATAAAAGGATTGGAATGTACAAATGATGCACAGGGCAATAGCTCACCACGCGCCGACCGACACCCAGACAGTCCCCGAGCGGCGATTCCCTGCCCCCCTCCCCACTTCCCAGTTCCTAAACTAGATGGGACGTCACTTGGTATGGAATACACCGTTGGCCAGTTTGGGTCAGGTGCCTTGGTTGTGTCCTGTGCCAACTTCTTGTGCCCTGGCTGGCCATGAGAAGCTGAAAAATCCTTGACTATAGTCTAAACAATACTGAGCAACAACTGAAAACATCAGTGTTATCAACATTCTTCGCATGCTGAACTCAAAACATAGCACTGTACCAGCTACTAGGAAGACAGTTAGCTCTATCCCAGCTGAAACCAGGACAGGTGTCAAAAAAATGCATTGGTTCTCTGGCTGCCCACCACAAGTAGAGTTCTTGACAGACTGCATTTTAATGCCTGAGCTCCTTCCTTTCAGTGTTTCAAAACATGTGTAAGCCACCTTTCATGACTTTTAAGCTGTGGATTGGTTTTCTTACATAGAAAATTCTACTCTTAAAATGAAAATCACCCAGAAACTGATTAAAAATAAAACTTTTTTCTCTCTTATAATGGGTACAAATACTTGTGGTAAGACCAAATAGCTGTTGTGATCAGACCAAATGAATTACAGTTCTTCTGGAGCACTGGGGAGATGCTTTCCCCCCACCCTCTCCTCACTTTATACTAACTGTATCAAACATCTGTTAGTCCACTTTCAGAGATACATGGTAATGGGCACATGCTGGCTTATGGAGACAGACTGGATGCCTGACAAAATGACCAAAATCTGGTCCTTTCAATAGGGGTGCTGAAAACACTGTTCTAACCTAGACTGAAAGTCAGATTTACCAGTAGAAATGTTATTATGGCTTAAGCCCAGCAAGCAACGAAGCATTACGCAGCCGGTCACTCACTCCTCCCCTGCCTGCAGTGGGATGAGAAGGAGAATGGAAAACAAGTAAAACTTCTGGGTTGAGATAAGAACAGTTTAATAATTGAAATAAAAATTAAAATATAATAGTAATAATAATTGTAATGAAAGGGAAGATAACAAAAAGAGAGTGAAATATAACCCAAGAGAGACAAGTGATGCACAATGCAATTGCTCATCACCTGCTGACTGATGCTCAGCCAGGCCCCAAGCAGTAATCCACCCCTCCTGGCCTATTCCCCCCAGTTTATAAACTGGGCATGACATCACATGGTATGGAATACCCCTTTGGCCACTTTGGGTCAGCTGTCCTGGCTGTGTCCCCTCCCAACTTCTTGTGCCCCTCCAGCCTTCTTGCTGGCTGGGCGTGAGAAGCTGAAAAATCCTTGACTTAGTATAAACACTACTTAAGCAACAACTGAAAACATCAGTGTGTTATCAACATTAGTCTCATACCAAATCCAAATGACAGCACTGTACCAGCTACTAGGAAGAAAATTAACTCTACCCTAGCTGAAACCAGGACAAATGTAAATGGTTTCCTCCCTTTCAGTTATTGCAGCATGTTTAGTGCTACTGTATGAGTGAATGTGAATTGAAAGTGGCTCAGCAAAAGCCTGCAGGACTGAATAAGAACTGTAAGAGATTGACTATTGAAGACATAGCAATGTGCTAAGCTGGAGAACTAAAATCTGTCTCTTTCCTCATTAGCCAGAATGCATTTAAGTGTTTTTGTTTAATTGTATTTGTTTCCTTTTTCATGCTTTGTCATAATACTAGAATGCAGACAAGTTAAGTCTTTCACTTAATTTAAGTTAAAATAATGATTGTAAATAAGGTAGTTATAAATTGGTTCGTCCTTGTGACTTGATACATTAAAACTCTGAGCCTCAAGAAGAGGATCAGGAAACTCCACTGTCAGCAAAGAGATGGTGAATACCCTCAGAGCAATACATACAGACTGATCCAATAACTGTAAGACATTTCACTGACAGAAACTGGATGCCAGATCACATTGCTCCTGGTGTGAGTGGTGGCTAAAATGATGTTAGAACTGAGATGTCTCATTTCTGTTTAGGTCAGGGACCCTTTTCTCTTTCAAACAACAAGTTACTGTTTCCCTGAATAGCTTGTAAAAAAGGTATTTTGAACATCACTGGGTTTTTTTGTTTTATACTTCTGGTTAAATATAAACAGACATCTTAAAAGACTGCTGATGTGAAAGCAGTGGGTGGGATTTTTTTGTGCAGTTAGGTCGAGTAACACCAGGGGTAAATCAATTTCAAAATTCATGTGAAACATAAAACAACACCGCTTAATTATTTCTTCCTAAGTAGGCTCTAACTTGGCAGAGTCCCAAAACCTACATTGCTTGAAGTTTTCTGAGCACTTGAGCTTTGCAGCATTAGCCATAGCCATCATCAGGTTCTTCCAACTGTATGAGGGTTAGTATAACATTTGAGAAAGGCTGTTTTGAGACAATTAGACAGTAGATGTTGAATTTAATTGTCTGGGCTCCAAGAGGCTTTGCCAGAGCCTAAAATATTGGGCCAGCGCACAAAGTTTTTTCCTAATTCTGAGCCAGGAAATCACAAAATTCAGGCCTTGATCTATTTCACCAAACCTGAGCCTTCTAACCAACATGCCTAAGCAGGACACAAGCCTAGTTGTTCTGGCCATCTCTGTTGTCCATGGAGAGAGGACAGCGTCTCTATAACAACTCTTACTATGTGAATTACAATTTCCCTCTGGAGAAGCCTCTGACTTTATTGACTAGTAAAGAATCCCAGGGCAGGTACATTCAGATCTTAGGCTAAATGAGCAACTGGCTGAAGCTCTGGTAGCACTTGTGAACTAATGTCTCAGCTGCTCTTAGGAAGAAAGGCAGGCACGCACCAGAAATGCATGTGGAGGTAAGAGTGATGATCTGAACTTCAGGAAGGACTGTACTGTGTTCTAGCAATAAGAAGCTTAGATTTGTTTCTTTTTAATTGGACTTTGTGCTCTGCAAATGTGCATGAAAGATCCTGCCCCTATTCCACAGACATCGTAACTTCACAAAAAGTCCATAGATAAAAGAGGAAAAGAGATACAAGGCCACACACGAAGCCTGCACAGTGGTGACAAACACAGGGCGAGTTTCTGCAATACCTGGAACTTGGGAAGGTAAGGAAGCCAGAGCTTAAAAAGAAGCTTGTGGCTGAAGGGAAAGACAGACAGAAGAGCAAGAGGGGAGAGAAGAGTAAGAAACACAACAGCTAGGCAGCTGAGAATCAAGATTTTTCAGTTTAGTCAGTAAATACGTATTTCCACCACCCACATCTGGAATAATATGAATTTTGGATTCAGAACTGCATTCTTTACTTGCCTAAGACTCCCAGTAAAGTGTCTTTCGCTCAAGGAATGCAGGATCTAGCATCTCAGCTGTATGACTTCTGCATGTAGTTGGCAATATTCACTGCATTCAAAATCAAACTTGTTTTTAATTGCAGGCAGTGTCTTCTTTTTAAATAAAACACTTTCCTTCCACTTTTCCCCTGCACACACTTTTCTAAAATCTCTATTTCTGTCAGAAAAGAACAGCTCAGGAAGCTGGAGATTCCAGATCAAACCTAACTTGACTTCTGGAGCTAAAAAAGTCCAGTGGGTTTAGTAAAGTTCCTAAAAGAGAAATGTTTTTTTATTTCAGTGTACAGTCTCTCACGTTGCAGATCTATGAAGGCTTCCTGTCAAACTGAATGGTGTCTTCACTTTGCAGACTGCCATTCGTAATGGTCTCCAGAACATGCAACTTTTTGCTTAAATCCAAATTATACATATCAAGAATAAGAGAAACAAGATTGTAGTAATCAAAATAAATTAAAGTTATTTTCTATTTTATAGTTTTGTTTGTGCGTGTATAAATTTTTGGTAAAAAGAAAGCTATCTACTCACATCACAAAATATGAAGTAGTAGCAGTATTCCATAGTATTATTTGTATTCTAGTTACCCTATATTTTGGAAACTTAAGTTATGTATACCACATTGTTTGATGGAGTTTGTGCTTCTGAGACAAAGATAAAGAAATTAATAGCTTCTTGTACTTGATGGTGGAGCAACATAGGGAAGACCGGTTTTGATGACTATAGAAGGATGACGTTAACTCTGCTGCAGAATAAAGATTTACCTAGAAGACTTCTGGTGGATTTTCTGTGCTGACAAGTGAAAGAAAAATTAGATTAGGAAAGCATATTCTACCCCTGCTGCTTCAAGTATTTAAGAGGAAATATTAAAACTAGCCAATCAGATACAATTTGCAGGGCAAATGGGTAAAGGATCTAGATCTAATAATTACTTTTTTTCAGGGAGCAAGGGTTGTAGCAATTCAAGCTAGAGATTACACCCTAATAATAACACCCAGTACAGAGTCCCAGTTAGTAAAAAATGTCATGGAATGTAAGTTAGTGCAGATGTGCATCCAGCTGCTTCTGCCAAAACTCATCTGCCCTAGATGCAAGACTTTACATTTGTCTTGGTTGAATTTCATGTAGCACCCATCTGTTGTTCCACCTCTCCAGCCTGTTGAGGTCCCCCTAAATGCTAGTCTGTGTGCAGGAACATGGGATGGGTCCCCAAGCATGCTGCTTGCTCAGGCAGAGAGGGATAGTCTCTGCCATCGTGCTGTCCTGCATCCACTTTCCCATTATCTACCACTACCTCTCTGTCAGCACATCTCTTCTAGCTCTTCCAGTTTTATTCCAGCTTAGGTCTGGTGGGACTGCTTCTCCATCCTTCAATAACCTAGTTTAAAGGCCTTCTTATGAGGCTGGCGAGCCTGTTGGCAAAGACATTCATGCCCCACTTTGTTAGGTGAATCCTCTACCCAACAGTCATCGTTCCTCAAAAAGCCTGGAGGAACCTGGAAGTGTCTGAAACAATACCTTGACATGAATAACATTTGAGTGTCTATGGTGATCTTTAGCCTGTGTCGCTCATGACAGGTCGCTATCCAGAGGGTAGCAAGTGAAGAATTGCTGCTCTGGGTAATCAGTTAATTTTTCAGCTGATTCCCACTGTACTGCTACCTCCTCCTGCAATGTAAATGAACTACCTGTGATCAACAGATCATGAAAATATCCATTTACATTATTCCTTTTCACATTAATCTTCATATTCATTCTAGATGTCAATCAAAGATAGTTTCTATTCATTAAATACAACTGATAGCACCTTCATGCACTTCTTCCTTTTATACCAGTTATTGTAGAAACTCTAGCCTATTTGCTTTCTGATCTTTGCATTAAATTACTTCATCTCAGGCACTCCTCTACCTCTCACTTTGCATTATCTGTAGTTCTGCAACTCACACTTCTCTTTGTTTCTCTAGCAAATTTTTTATTACTATCAGATCATGGTCTGTTCTTCACTTGTCAGAAAACAAGTTGCTGTATCAGCAGTGTCAGTCATGAAGCCTTGTTTTGTATCTGTTATGTTCTCCCTTCTTATCACAATAACCCAAGCTTCCCCTATAGTCCCCGTGCCCTCCCATTACAATACCTTCAACTCCCTCACACCTCCTACACAATATCCCAATGTCCCCTTCTGATATTTAGGCCTCCCTGTAACACATCCCATTCCTGCCCCTTTATTTCCTAACCTCCCACAGTGACTCACACCCCAAATCTCATAGCTCCCCCATATCTCTTGCTTGACTAAGATAAGACATAATATGTATTGATCACATGTACCGTGACCTATCGTGTAATGAGCTGACCAGTACTCATGGCCAGACACTGTTTCGTGGAAAAACATACGCACAGCATTGTTTCTTCTTTGCCTCATTTGGGAGTTAAATGAGTCTCTCTTTTCTCCCAAACCACGTGTTTTCAGGAAAGGTGTAGGAATATCATACCTCTGACTCCTCTTACCCTCTACTGAATTTGACTGAAGTTAGGGGGTGGATTAAGAGATGGTAAGGTGAGTGAGAGGCTAACAGGCATGGGCAGTGTGGTTGTATGAGCAAATACATTTGTAGAGCCGGCTCTGCTTCCTCTTTCTGTTAGAGTCACTCAGCTGTTGTTATGTGGTTGGTGTTTTTTTTCTCAAAGGGACAACTGTATGGCTGAGAGGTTAATCAGAAACTCTCTTTAATAAAGGCAAGGCCACAGCAAATTGATAAAGTGCTGGCTTTAGCCCAAACGTAAGCAATAGTGAAAACCAGTTTCTGCCAGGCACCAGGTCAGTGACCTCTATGAAACTTGTGCAGTATTATTTCATCAGGCAGAAAAATCACAACTTGTTACTTCAGCTTTCTAGGCCTCAATTGAACATTTCCCTCTAACACCACTTTTATGACTTGTAGGGACAATTCATGGTAACTGTTACCAGCTCCAGCTAAGGTGTTTTCAGTTTCTCACTTCCCCGCATGCTGGAGATAGTATATTCAGGCATGTCATGAACCCAAAGAATACATCTAAGTATTAGTGCCAGGCTAGTGGGAATTGGTTAGATACAATTTTAGCTCCACTAAAAATGCATTATGTTTTCAATTGTTAAGAGGACTATTAAATGCTAACTTATCTAAACATTGCATTGGACTCCCCTGTCAACTGTACAAACAGAAATGTTTTTTTCTAGAGTTTCTTGCTGAAGATTGCTGCAAAACACCTAATGAATTGGAGAAGTTTCAGACCCCAAACTGCATTTTAAATTTGTATTTTAAGAGAGACACTTGATACCAAAAGAGTTTCTCCCAGTATTTGATCTATAATCAATGGAATCAAATTTTCATGTTAGTATCTTACTTGCCAATGCTAACAGGCTAGGAAGAGGTGGCCACTGATGTATTTAGTCTCCAAACGATAGCTGATAGTCAGATGAAATGCGTATAGTTAAGAAAAACTGCCAGCAGCCTCATCCTAAAGCTTCTCTTGGATTCCACAGAACTTGGGACTTCTGTGTCACATCCAGCCTTTGGTCTCCACAGGACTGTGCAGACCACATGAAAATACGGCGTGAAAAGGCAGTGAAGGCAAACACAGCACAAAATGGCTCAAAATAGTGGTAAATATTTCCAAACAGATTTTATCTCCCACAAAGGGAGAGCACCCAAATACAGAAATTGGCCTCATTTTTCACTCGTCTCTCGGCTTCTAACATCCGGCAGCCACGCAGCTTCCTCCCTGTCATGACCATCCTGTTTTATTTATTCGCTTTTGCCATGTCTCTTTAAAAATGAAAGTAAGAATCTTTACATAAACAGCCGGCTCCCTCAGATCTGGTCTATATGCACAGACCGATCTGCAAAAGCACCAGGCGACATTTGGCTTGGCTTCTCCCACGGAACGCAGCGACAGGATACGGCTTCCAAGAGGCACCAAGTCTGGGTTTTTTTTTAAGCGGGAAAAGAGCTTCTCCCGTTCCTCCCTTAAGAGGAGTAGCCTCTCCCGCTCATTCCCGGGGCCGATTCCCAACTGCTCCGCCGTAGCGGAGGCGTTGGTGCCGTCGGTCAGAGGGGTCCAGGAGGGCTGCACAAAGGAAGGAGTTTAGAGCAAATTTAGAGCAAGACGATCTATTCTCCCCCAGACCGCAGCTAAAGATGTTAATTATTGCTCCACAGCCCTAAGCTACAACCGGTTATTTTGGGGAGACACCGTCCCAAACCACTCCCGCTAGTTGCAGCCCTTCTGTGGGACGAGCGCTCGGGCAGCGGCATTTCGTGAAAACACTGAGCGAAATCAACGCACGCAAATGAGGATTTCACGTCTCACGACACGCTGTCTAGGTGCTTTCACTCCGAACTGGACGCCTCAGCCGAACACTGCCATCACAGGGCGTTAAGCGGTGGGGAGGACGGGCACGACTCCCCTCCCGCCATGCCCGGCGCGGAGCACGCTGGGAGCTGTAGTCCGGCGGGCGCACGGCCTCCCTCCGCCCCGCGCTCCCGCCGTTGCCGCCGGCCTTTGCCCGAAGGCCGCGGCGGCTCCGCCGGATTCCCTCCGACCCGCTGTCTGCCGGCGGGCAGCCTTACTCGCCCTAACCGGGCATGCAGCGGCTGCTGCGGCGGCTTCTCCCCGCACTTTACTCGGCGCGGCCGGCGGCGGCCCGCGATCTCCGCCTCGCCCGGCGGGCTATGCCCGCGCTCTCGCGCCTCATGGCGCTGAGGCCGGCGGCGGGAGCGGAGGGGGGCGATGGCGGTGGGGACCTTTCCCGCGCAGCCGGCGCGACAGCGGAGCACGGTGAGGAGGCGGCGGGGGGAAGAGGGCAGGCGCCTGCGAGGCTCCGCGACCGCCTCCCCCGCCGGCTGCGGGCGCCTGCGGCCGGCGGGGGAGGCGGTCGCGGGGCCTTGCAGTCACCTCAGCGCTGGCCCGGCGCCCTCCGCTGCCGACGGGCAGGGTGTGGGTCTTGCTGAGGTGGGGGGGGGGAGGGGGGAGAGGCCCGTCGTTGCTGATGTCCGTTAGGCGTTGAAACGGTCACGTTGGGCGGAGAGGCTGGGAAAACTCAGGCTTGTGCACACTTATTGAGAGATCAAATGGCAAAGAGGTGGATTTCACAGGAGGGGTCGTGGAATGTAGTAGGAGAAGATGATTCAACCTAATTGTGGGTTGTTGCTAAAAAGTCGTCTTTTGTTTTCTCCGCCTGCCCCCGCTCTGTCCCCAGGCCTGCAGTCAGTGTAAGCATCTGACCTGCCTGAATACTAAATCTACCATTTTTTTTTCTCCCAGGGTTTGGTTTTTGTGTTTGGTTTCTTTTTTTAAGCTTTTTCAGTTCCCTGGCTGTGTAAACACTAGTGCCAGCCCTGGAGGTTCAAAATGCCTGGAGAGTAAGACCATCTATTTCTACAGCAGCTTTCAGTTAAATTGTCTCCAAAGGATTCATTTGTCATTAAACGTATGAACATAAGCATATTAAACATATTAACATGAACATATTAAACGGGGAACAGTGCCTGGAGACCTAATCTCACTGTGATCTGTGATGTGTAGGTGTCAAATAATAGAATATTATTCTATCTGAAACTATAATCTGAGTATGGAGAGAAGAGGGCTGGGAACAGAACACAACCAAATATGTTTTATTGCTCCTTGGTTTTGTATTCTCTCCTCTATGAGCTAGGTCTATCATGATATTTTTTCTGCTGGAACAGATGCCTTAAATACTGGTGAAGAGCAGCAGCCACTTAAACAAATACAAATACAGGAATAGTGTATATACCTGTTCGTGTATGAAATTCAGTCTAATATAATTAAGCATGCAATTAAGAAAAAAATGTTTATCCTATAACAGCTTGGTGGTTGAGGAGTTCCCATGGAAGCTGGTTTTGTTACTTAGGTCTCAGATTATCAGCATTAAGCCAAGAGTTTTGAAAAATCTTGTTTTCAGGTTGGTTTAGTGACTAGAACATGATTCTTGAATTTTGTTGCTGATTTCTTTAATAAATATTTCAGAAAAGGTGAGGGATGGAGTTTTTTTGCTTGGGGCACAACCTGTAGAATTTAGAAGCAGTGCCTGTTCGGTTCAGCTAATTGATTTGAGAAGGGACATTGTTAGTCACTAGCTGTGCCTTTGCTATGCCCATCTGCTACTGTGAGCAGACAGAATTTTTTCAAAGTGGCACAAGTATGTTGCTTTTTGAGCAGATAGAGCAAAGGAAACGCATAATCTGCAATGTACACCCCTCAGATTTATGTGAGTCCTTGTTTTGCAGCTGATTCTGCCTTAACAAATCCTTTTTGATCCCAGATGGTTATGATTCTGCATTTCTGAATCTTGTTGATAACGTTACTGACCCAGACTGGCCTACTTGTTTGTCGGTTTCATGGCTTTCTGTCTTGTCCTTCACTTTGAGATCTCTTTGAAGGAAGGATTGTTGTTTGCTGTATGCTTGTGGATCACCAGCAACAATGTTCTGCATGACCTTTACTTCAATCTAAGTGTTAAGTAATAATTTTATCATTGCTTTAACATGTTTGCTGTGCATAGTTCTTTAGTGTCTACAGGGGGAGCAAGCAACAAATCTAAATACTTTGTTTCTTTTTAATAGCCTGTGGGTTAAAGTTAGGTGTCAGACCACAACCACAGAGTGATTTATGCCTCCCTACTTTAGGTTAGAGTGAATTAGCATTTGATCAGGTTGTTCTTTTACTTATCTTCCTTAGTATAAAGTGATATATGCACACTCCACAGGGTGATAATAACCCAGACTGGGTCTGTAATATTGATTTTATACATGTAGTGTAGCTTTGCATGCCACAAGAACATAATATGCACTTCTGCTGCCAAATTTTCCCCTTGGGCCAGATTTGGACTATCTGCACTGGTCACAAGAGGAGCTTTGAAAGTGTGTTGTCTGTAGTAATGAGCTGTCCTGGGATAAACTGCAATTCTGACATAAGGCTTCTTCCACTACAGTAATCCCATTGTGGAGTTGTCCCAAAAGAGTATTGCTGGATGCCTGGTTATGTGCACATTTTTTGCTGCTAGATAAGGTTTTACTTTTTCTTTTTTTTTTTTTTAAGGTATAACTTAATACGCAAATATTAGAGTTTACTGATGGAGAAACACGAAGCAGACATAAGGAAATGACTCATGCTTAGTACTCTTGGGGAAAAAGACATTTTTAAAGACTTGTTAGTGGAGATTATTCTGTCTTTGTGGTATTACTCTGAGATAGAACTTCATGTATATTTTTATACATGCAAGATGATTTTTTTATTTTGATTCCTCCTTTGATTTATATTGATTCCTTCTTTAGCTTAAATACTAAAAGTCAGTTTTTAGAATAAGAAGTTCAGATCATTGCTGTCTATAACATGCTATACTGTGTGGGAGATGCAGGAGTAGAATAATCATCTCATTCCTGAATGATATAGTCAGATGAGAGCTCTTTGTTATATGTGAAATGGTAGGATTCCCTTCCTGTGCCTCATTTTCAGTGTGTTTACATTGGAATTAATTTGCCAGTGTTTGTCCACACTGAATTTCATATGCCATTATTATTATCTAAAGTGAACTTTATGTGATGTCCAAAGACTTTATTTTTTCATGCTTGATTATAAGTATCCCTTTTTTTTGGCACATAATTGCATTTACTTAGAACCAAACAAGACCATAAGTTATTAAATACAGAAGGCTGAACCCCTTTTTTTTTCTATTCAACATAAAGCATGGAAGTATTTTTGCTGATATGTTGACAAGGAAGAAGAGCAGTATTCTTAAGGGGGTTATATGTCAATATCCTTTTGCTGATAATTAGAGTAATGTATACTTGATATATTGCTTGTGTATGATGTCTCTTAGCTGGTTATATAAAAAACTAAGATCCAGTGTGTTGTTTTAAATATATTACAGATGGGCTGGAAAATGTACAGCAAAAGAAAATCTTTAAGGAGAATAAGAAAAGGACACAACAGAGAAAAGAGCCATGTCATGCTGATTCGGTAGAATCTCTGATGGCAGAAATGCCGTTTGTCGACACAGATATTGAAGATGAATTTGTTCGTAAGTATATTAAAGAGAAGTAGTGTGGAAGCATAAACACATCACGCTCTCAGTTCTTGGTCCTGCCTGTTGGCATGTACAAGTGGGCCTAGCATATGGAGCAGAGTCTCCCTGCAAGCAGGATCCAGCCCAGAGCCTCTCTTATTCGTACTCAGTCCTGCAATACTTGAACATATTAAAAATTTACCACTTTGTGATCCATTGCAGCAATGAGTCACAGAATAAAGACATCTCATATGTCAATTCACATTACTGTATATGAGCTTCTCAAGTGGTGGCTTTTATGAGCTATCTTCCAATATGTGTATCCAAGCATGGGGCTAGCAGTGCACCTTTAATTGGACAGTGGATGTCTGCAGTCTGGTCAGCTTATGTTTATGTATCAGGCCACATGGTGGGAGAGGGTCTGCAAAGTCCTGAGGAAATAAGCGAGGAGAAAAATAATTTATGGTGCAAAGGAAGAATTGAGGACATGCACTTTTCATTTGTTATGTGGGAACATGTCTTTGGCAAAGGAGGAGATAGACAGTAGATCTGGCTTGGATTAAATTTTCTTCTCGGCTGAGTTTGGTCCTTGAACTATAGGTTGGCCAGTCCTAGTCTAATACAACCTTTTCCCTTAATAATCCTATGTATTACCATGTATTATATTTCAAAATGCAGCATGCATGGGATTTTTGAAACTTAATGTTGGTCCTTTTGCTCTGAAGTCATGTCCATATTCAAGTGTAGACAATTTGCAGGCCTATTACACTGCAGTGTGAGTTGGCTAAATGAAACACTGTAGTTTGGAAGCTGCGTGTCTATGTTAGCAGTTTATAAGCCCTGCTTAGAGGTGTAGGCTGTTAGTTGAAGTATGGTACTCCACTTGTATGACTATATTAATTCAGGTTGGAGTAGGATCCCAATCAGACAGTTAAGAGCATGGGCAGATCTGATGACTGGGAAGACATGCTCCAGTCAGTTGACCGAAGTCCAGCTCCTGTTGGCATGATATTAAGTGTATCTTCATTTTGATTTGTCTGTATGCTGAAAGTAAATTTTTTTTCTCTTCAGTGCATGCAACCTCTGAAATAAATACAAAAAAGAAAAGAAAGAGGACTACTGGAAGGGAAATTGAAGAAGGCAGTGAGAGAAAGAAGAAAAAGAAAAAACAGTATCAGCCAAATTATTTCATTTCTCTTCCAATTACCAATCCAGAGGTGATATTCTTTATTATACTAATTTGGTATAACCAGAATTACTTCAACAGATGCATGTGTTTATAAGAAGAACAGTGTTTGATCTTGAGCAAAATAATTTTTTTTCAGATTTTTAAAGGAACTTTAGCAGCCTAATCAGAGAGTAACTTTATTTTAAGTAACATTTTTGTGAATAAAATTGCTTTTCTGGAAAAGACTAGAGGAAAAATATTATGTTTTTGTTCAGTTTTTCAGTCTTATGGATTTCACATTATTTTGATTGAAGCTGGCTTAAATTTCCCCTCTGTACTGTTCCAGTATTGCTTATTTTGTCATTCACTTAGAATAAGGAAGAGAGACATTCCTATTTAATAAGAAAATCACTAGCAATATTTTTAGCTCTCCTTATAGATAGGAATTTAAAGTTGGATGTATTGCTGTTTTAACTAGGCAGTTTGTAGTTTAACATTTTCCAGTAAAATTGATAATCTTATTTAAAATTCAAACAACCTATTATTTTAGTGAGATGTTGTTCAAATGGATTCAAGAAGTGCAGAGAGCTCTTTAAGAAAATGTATTTTCTTGTAGTTAGCATGTGTTGTCTCATTCAGGCAGTGAATGAGAATGATTTCTTTCATGCTGTGCGATGTTTCTGGTACAGCTTCGATACCTTTTGTGTCTGCAAACAAGGAAAGTAAATGCATTATGTTTAAAAAGTTAAACCCAACAGTTTACCACCATCTCCAAATTTGGGTTTATTTTTTAATACCAGGAGCTATCTCAGGTGAATTTTTACTCATCCTACATTTGTACTATCTGTTCTCTGAGAAAGTCAAAGATTAAAAGAATCCAAAATGAAAATAAACCGAACTAGGTTTGAAAATTACAGTGCAGTCTTTGATTCTTCAAAACGTACAATGTGAAGAAGAGATTGTAGAGGCTGGTTTTGTAAGATCCAGGATATCCTGGCACGAATATTGTGGGGGATCTTTTGTATCATCTTACCCCGAAATATCTTTTCTTCCTGTCTGTTCCATGATTTAACAAGTACAAGAATAATGTAGGGGTTATATAATCTGATAATTGAGAATTTCTGCTCATGTTTGTTCTTACATTGAATGGCTGGTTGATTGGAAAAGTCTTAACTATGCATGCTTTTTTATGTCATCTATTTAGTCTTATATAATTTGCTGAGGTAAGGGAACAACTATATTCAATCTCAGAGCATTTGGGAATTCCAGGACTTTGCTAGAAAGCTTTGTTTATACTTGTCTTAGATGTAGAGTTGTTCTGAAAGTAGAAAATACACGTTGGAATTTGCATAGGCAACATTAGCCAAAATTTAGACTTTAGACACCTGGTTTCTTGATAGCCAGAGGGAATCTGGTAATTGCTGGTAGTATTTCAGTTAGTAATGAGAGACCTTTCTCTTTTTGAGGATCTGATTTTATTCCAGTGAAGTGTTTTAGGCATTAGTATTTTTTCTTCATATTTTATGTGGTGTTTTAAGCTTTACACAGAGAACCATTTTGTAATAAGAGGTATTTGTGGAACATTTAATGAACTGTTCCTGTTGGAAATGAAACAGTTTCCTCGTTTTCATTTTAATTGTGTTTTGAATCTTCAGAAATAAAATGTGATGTTCCATTAATTTTGGATTTATATTGAAGTTTGCATTATTACTTGTGCAAAAATAGTTAAATGGATGATTATCATTGTATCCCTTTCTGGTAATTTTTTTTTAAGTTGTGTTTCATCTGATGTGTTATCACTTGGTAGGTTAGCCTTTCAGGGTCCTCCAGTCTTGATTATAATTAATCTGCTAAATCTTTAAAGCTTACAGTCTTTGTATTCACTTACTAGTAGTATCCTTGCAATAAGCAAAGCTATGTTATTTTATTATTCTTCAGAAAAACATAATCCAAGTAATGGGAGAAGGGACCCTGAAATCAGTATTTGAGGCCTTATTTTGGAGCACTTTTTAAAATAATCTGAGGGGGCAGTGGTTGAGTATGATCTGCCTTCAGACATTTCTTTCAGTTAAGTTAGGAAATCTCAAAAGAAATCGCATGGTAGCAGTTCAAATGTAACATAAAACTTTGTAAGGTAATGTAAATAGCAGGTTAAATAGCAATTTAAATTTTTTATTTATGCAGTGGGTCATAACTAGTTGTACAGAGATGTAGAAAGAATCCTGGTTCGCTTAATTGAAATTCAGCACACTCAAATGTTAATTGCACCTTAGATTTATTGAAGAAAACAGAACGAATCTGAAATTATATTATGCATTGTGATGGCATAGCTATGCTACAGCTATTGTGTTACGATTTGATCACATAACGTCTGGGAAAACATATTAAAAATAAATTCCTGAAATTCACAAAAATGTACTTGAAAACTTTTTCTTCTTTCCAAATAGTGTAGATTGTGTAGAATGTTGTCACTTAGCCAGAGAGAGAGAACGTGCTCAGTCTGCTTTCTATTTTGCCTTTATCAAAAAGGCAGCTCATTTCATACTTTCCTGGTGGGTTCAGCAATAGCTTGTCTCTGGAACTGCTAATTCCATCTTTGGAATTAATTCTCTTCCCAAAGGTATGTTATTTGTTAGGTTTTTAGCTTGGTTTCCTAATGGAGTTTATACAGGTGTGAGCCTGCCTATCTGTTTGCTTTGTTATAAGCCCATTGGGTTTTTTTGGATTTTGAACCTGCTGTGGGTTTTCAACCTGTTGTCCAAATTCGGATAAAAAAATTGATATCTCAGAGGTACTAATTTCCTGCAATTTTTTGTGGAGTCGGTGCTTGCATAAAAGAGAGAGCCATGAAAGAACATGCTTGTGTTGACGACTGTAGTGTGACTTTGGCAATTACCTGTTTTTCTAGACCTGCCAGATGATGAATGAATATCTGCATGTTTGTTAGCCAGTCAACCCCTTAGAGCTGAAAATCAGCCACAGTGTGTGTTGCTTCTTGCCCAAGCCAGAACTGAACTTTATGAGGGAGCTGGATGTAGTTGAGGACGTGAGCAGGAAGGGACTCAGAAGTACTGCAGGAGGAGGCTTTATGGGTAAGCGGATGTGGGGTACTGGCTGCTAATCTGAATGCTGAATAAGATCACTGATCTTTTTCAGAGCTAGGGTGGTCTTACCCCTATGATAACACAGTTCCACACCTGTATTCTGAAGGGCTTGTATGCTTACATTTGTATTTTTTTTCTTCACCAGCTCTCAGATGCAAATTAAATTTAGAAGCAATAGGTGAAAATGGAATAAAATTGTAATTCATATGATAGGTGATTTCTTTTTTTTTTTTTTTTTTTTTTTTTATTTACGGGGATAACTTCATTTGCTTTAGTTCATAAACTTGAATACTTATGCAGTCAATACATTGTAATTACCAAGGATTGTGTTTATCTGGTTTTTGTTTAAATGTTGGTTAAACTTCTCCTACATCTGAGACAATAAAAGTGTTATTTATGCAGGATAAGATCAGTTCTGACATATGAAGGAAAGTGGTTTTATTACAACATGATTTATGGACCAAAATATTGGTGCAATTTTCTTCATATGTCTTACACTACCTAAGACGCTTGTGGTTTTGTAGATGCCATATCACCTCTTTCTGGCAAGTGGC
This sequence comes from Astur gentilis, assembly GCF_929443795.1. NCBI lineage: Eukaryota > Metazoa > Chordata > Aves > Accipitriformes > Accipitridae > Astur > Astur gentilis. The sequence goes on from NC_064884.1 coordinate 23,421,664, forward strand.
TTTTACCTTCTTTCCTCCTCCCCACCCTCTCTAGAGTTGGTTTCTTTCAGTTATAATTTGGTTTTATTTATATAGCACTGCTAGATATCTATGATTAGGTAAAACTCCTACATGGCAAAACTTATCTTAAAAAATTCAATCCGAAAAATACTGACCGCTCCCATTAGATTGTGTTTTTTCAGGAGATTTATATGTTCCTTACGATTAACAGAGCTACCAAAATATATCAATGCTTTTTTTTTTTTTTTTTTTAACTGAAGAGCTACTTGTGCTTATGTTATAAAAGTCAATATGTATAGTATATATGTGAAGCATTCACCACTGAGTTCCAAATAAAGAAAAAGGTCAGATTGAAGTTTTCTACATGCTTCTTTTTGACTTTATACACCAAAGCTAATTTGTCTGTAATGTGTTTGCTTACAATGCTTTAAAAAATAAATCATTTTGTCAGATGGTCAAGGCTATTGGATTTGATTTCATTTCAACTAACATACTCAAGAATAGTTGCAGAGTTTTTTGGGTCTTGTTTTTGTTTTTAAATCGGTACAATACAATGATCATAATGGCAAGCACAGAAAACATTTTGGGTACAATTTATAAAGCATGTATAACCATACATTTTCAATGAAGAAAATGTAATTCAAATAATTTTAAAGAAAAAGACTGATGAAGTTAGAACTGTATACATGTTCTATGGAAATTCATTAAAATAAGTTTGAAGAGAGTATGTAAATTATATCTGTCTATTGGGCAATATAATCAGAATTGTAAATTGGATATCTCTACAAATTATTTACTGAATATTCTTGTTTTGTATGTGTCCAATCCTGCAAAGATCTCTTCTTTTTCTGGACATTCATCTGCACATAGCAACATACAAGTTTAGCAAATCAGGCAGAGAAAGTCCTTGAAGAAACCTTTAATTTGGGTTACTGGCAGCATGAAACTGGATGATCTTAATCTGTTCCAGGAATTTATCATACTTACGGAAGTAAACTGCTATGAAGATGTGATGGGGGGTGTCCAGTGCTTTATTAATCACTCTCTTCGTACCCACTTTGGGTTTACTCAGGTCAATTAGCACAGCTTTGTCAGAGGATAAAACTTTCTTCTGCTAGAATGATTTTTACATAAACATTTGATTTCAGTTTGTGCACTTTCTTGTTCACTTGCATGATGGGATACAGTAATTGTAATGGCTAACTGTTGTTTCTGTGTCTGTCTTTCTTCCCAGATTACTGGCAGTATTCAGGCTGTCCAAGATGCAATAATACAAAAGGATCAAAGGCTTTCCAAAGCAATGGTTCACTCTGGCTCGTTGCATGTCACCATGCTAGTGATGCATTTATCCAATGAAGAAGAAATTAGCATGTAGGTATTTGGTGTTAAATTAAGTATATGAGAGTATTTTTGCTGGTGGAGTTCATAAAAAGAGTAGAAGGGGTAGCTGATGCTTATTTTTTGCAATACACAGCCCAAAATTACTAGGGTTACCGAACATTTAATTCATGTTGTTCTTAAAATGCTAATCTTAATATTAGCCATTTTCATAACTTATGGTATGCCATGAGCTCTGAACAAAGTATGCTTTCTCCTTTGCGTTTTTCTTACTGTCTACTGAGCTTGCATGCACAAATCTCATGTTTGCTAAAGTAATTATTTTAAAACAATGTTTTTATATAGGGGACACTGAACAGATTAACAGCGGAATTTTCAGAATTTCATAGCTTAGCAAATGTTATAAGCCAAATTAGTAATTGCCACTGAAAGGCTTTAATGGAATAAACCTTAGCTCCAAGCTAATGTCTCATGCAGTTACAGGTTTTTTTTAATATCCCTAAGTGAATTTAAGTACACTAAAAGAGAGGGGGCTATTAAGCCTTATCAAAAGTATAATTTTTATGTTGCTTCAGTGATGTAGCTGATTTTTTTGATCATATAAAAGGTAGAAAAGTTGTGGAAAGGCATATATGTTATATGATGACATCATATGTCTAAATGTTAGATGCAACTACTTGCTTTATAAAAATGCAGTTCTCTGGTGTTTTTTACTGTTCACCACGTGCTGTACTGCTATCTTACAAGCTTACTTTAACGTTCAATGGTTAATACGAAGATGTTCAGACTTTTTAAGTCTATCTATACAGCTGTAATTTATGAATATTCAGAATAATAGTTTGTGTTGTCTAGCTGTAATTTTGACTTTGAATGAAAACGTACATTGTATTTTATAGTCCTGCTTTACACAGACTTTCTCAATAGTTTCTTTTTAGATGTGGTGCCCAATGGCCTGCATATGTGATGTCTCTATATTCACATGTTATAATTGCAGAATTGAGATTGAAAACTCTTTGGTAATAGAGTATTATGTAAAATGCTGATAAATGGCCTACTGGCATTATATGAACATCTGGGAATCCTCCATTGCTTATGTGTCAATTTTGTAGTGAATTGCTAATGAATCAAAATTCATCAGGTCCTTATAATTTTGTGAAAGAGAAGCCTCACGGTTTCATCTTCCCCAGATGAGTTCTTTCAGGGGCCCTCTGTCATATTTTTATATCTATCTATCTATCTTACTGGTTTCCTCTGCAGTGTTAGCAGGCAGGCAGTCCAGTACTGAATTGTCTAGATCAAATAATGAATAAGTGCAATGAGACATTGCTTTGGCTGTGGTAATACAGTTACAAAATAACATGGCTAATAAGTGTGTGTTGAATACTTTTTTCCCCCAGAAGGTTAAAGTGCAGATTGCTCACAAGAAGGCAAGAATCCAAGGTAGAATCTAGGAACCGTTTGATAGTCAAGGGCATGCTTCTAATAAGTAGAAGTATTTTGGCTAAAAACATTTAACACACCTAAAAATAGTGAGTTATCGGTATATCTAAATCAATTGCCCTGCTTGTTTTTCACACTTGTTTCCTTGAATGCTATATCTTTGAGGCCTCTACACTCTTACCTCTCCTGTGAGGATATGAGTCTGTCAGCATCCTTGTCTTCAACAGCCTGATCTAAAGGGAGAGAAACAGATAGCCAGGAACAGAGACTAGAAAGGAAAGAAAAGGATACTAGATCTGCTGGACTCCCTCTCCTCCCCATGTGCCTTTTGTCTCCGGGAGTAGGCACACCAGCTTCCTCCTGCCCTGCTTGATGAGCAGACTGTGGTAGCACCTGAAAATCCGTGAGAACAACCACCTACTGTGTGTGCAAGATTTTTTTAAAAAGGGTTTAAAGTACAAACTTTTTAAAAAGGGAATGTGAGAGGATATCTCAAAGACATGTATGCCTTCTCATGAATATTTTTTAGAGTCCTAAACTGTATATCAAAACAAATATTCTCAAATTTAGTATCTTCTGCTACTCCTTGAGCTCCTTCTTGGCTCTCACTGTCCAACTGCCAGCCAAGCACTTACTTACGGAGTTCTTCTCTGCCTCTCCCAGCAGAACTCCACAGTCCAGGCACCCAGGAGCTGTCCTCTAGTCAGCAGCAGCTTCCCCAGTGATTCACCCCTTCCCTGGCCAGATGCCTCCTACAGGTATCTAGCTCAGCTATCCTCAGGTATTCTAGATCACATTTTCTATTATACGGGATTCTTATTTTTTTTTTCGTAACTGGTGTTTTCTGTTTAATCTTTTGGGAGAACTTGAAGGTAAAAAGTTGAATTTTCCTTTCTTTGCTTCACCAATTTTTGATACCAGGTTAATGGAAAGAAACCAAGATCCAAGCTGGCAAAAGAACCTGTGTGTAACAGGGTGAGAGTAATCCCTCAAATAAAGTGCAGCTAGTCAACTGGGCATCTGAGAGTTCACAGATCCTTAGGTTTGGATCCATTAAGTTGTTTAGATATCTACAGTTTTTGTACTGTATTTGCACAATAGTGCCTCTGTCTATACAGAAATGAAATGTGTTGAACACTATTTGAAGTCAAAACGCGTGATAAGAATGTGCTAAACGTAACATTCAATTCAGCACAAAGCCCTTTGTATGGTATTAGTACATACAGCTTTCACCCTGAAAATGGAAGATCTGTATTCTAGGCCGCTCTTTCTAAGGGAATGCAGACCTGTAATTCCCATGCGAGTTTCCTAACTGTTGGCTGCGGTCTAGCCTTCATGAATGCGCTTTACATCTCTTTTTGTAGGACTATATGAAATCAAGAATGTGAGATTTTAAAAACCATAAAGAAAGCAAGCAAGAAAGAGTCATGACAGCACTCCCTTCAAGCAAAGCGAGTTCTAGTCCTTGCTAACTGTATGCATAGTCATGGGATCAGGTACTAGAAATCAGGATGCCTGCCTTCGCAGTAAATGCCTTCATTACCAGACTACAGTGTCAAGTTCTTCTTGCTTGTTATCTGTCAAAGACTGTGAACCTAACCTTTTCATTATACATGTGAGAGCTGAAAGGGTTCAGTTTGGCTTTTTTTGCAAGGTTGCTTTTTCTAAAAAGTAATCAAAATTAAAAATTCATAAATTTCTGAAAAGAAACTACATCAATTTTAAGTGCTATCAAATTTACATTACAACAATATAGAAAAAAACCAGGCATTGCTTCTATAATCCTCATTTGTATTCACTTAGAATATGCTGCTTAATTCTCTTTTTTATTTCCTTTCTCCACTTTGGACCAAAATGCTGGTAAACTTTTTGTTATTCCTGTGGGTTAGTTGCACTGAATGTAACTACTATTTGGCATTGTAAATGCTGTTTGATATGGAATAACAAGATAATACCACTGTTGTGTTTTTTGCTATTGGCTTCAGTGGAAATGTTTGTCCTTGTGCATTAGTCTTACAAAGCAATTGTTAGACGTTATAAAGTGATTGACAGAATATGAAAATACAAAGTATGCTAGAGTGAGGTGACAGTTATTTTTCTAAATATTTTAGTGTTTACAAGATTATATATAAAAGTACAACTAAATCTTCAGTGACACAGTGCTAAACTGAAAACACACTGTACTGTTTGAATTGACCTTTCATAGACCTCATCAGGTAGAGTTAAGCTGGTCAGTGTGTTCTGCAGCACACCCTACAGTATGGCAATACAAATCTTTGTTCAGCTGGGGAACAGAGCTTCCCATGACTCTTGTGTACCAGTTCTCAGATGCAAAAAAATCCAGAGTTGGGTTTTAGGTATGTGCATGATTCACTACTTGAAAGCCCACTGCAATCTTTGACACAGTGTATTTGAAATATCTGTACTTGTCTTGGAACAATTTCCAGGTTCTTGTTGGTAAATAAATCTACACATGATTACCTGTGAAGTAATCTGACAGGTATAGTCAGTATTAGACGGTGTTTTTGAAAGGTCTTGAAGTATACCACTTAGGAAAGACACAGGAATGGGCTTGTCTAATGGTGATAAAAAGGTAGGTAAGTGGCAGAGACTATGCTCAAAAAAAAGTGTCTTTGTCAAGGAACAAGTAATGGCATTGTTGTTTAAATTGGTTATATAGGAGCTAAAGTACATCTAGGCTGTAGATTAAAGTCCTATAAACCCCCCCCAGGTGGACTATATCAATCAAGGATATTTTGTCATGTAATCAACCTTAACGTCTTGCTTAACCTGGCCTAGGTTTCAATTAAATGCATATCATCAAGAGTCCATCTTGTTAAACACAATGGAAACCTGTGTAGAGTTGTTTGTAATTGTACAGGCTTAAAGAATATAATTTAACCTACTTTAGAAATCGTGGTGATGGCTTTCATCCAGCTAGGACAGAAAAAGTAAAATAAACTCTGCTGGAGTTTTTAACCTGTTACTGCCATCTAGCGTTTATAAAGTCAACATTGGTTTAGTGAAAAGTTTAAATTCGTATTCGTTGAATAGAATTAAAAACTGTGAGCATGTGAGAGATCTTTTAGAAGACACAAAGAATGTTTACATAGTTTTTGTTTAGCACGTGAATCACTTCAAGTGCAAGTCAAACTAAATATTTCATGTAATCGTACATACACTTAATGTGGCTAATTAAAATGATTATTAAAAGGTTACCAGGCTTCTGTTTCTTAACTTACATGTAGATTATGTGTGCATGCTACTTATCTCTTAAAGAAAGTAAGCATCAATTTAGATATTACTTATTTAATAACAGTTCTCAATGATCTTAATAGTAATTTCCATATAATTTTATCATTATATGTATATAATGTCACTAACCTCTGTTTATAATATTAAGTAACACTCTGTAGTAACTTTGAATTAAGCAGATTCTTAGAGTGTTCAGTTGAGCTATCAGGAGATGAAAAAAATTAATTAATTAAAGAATGGAAAAACAAATGCTTCTGAGTAAGTATCTTATTTGAATGGGATGCACAGTATCATGTTAATATCTAGTCACCATGAGGACTGAGATAAACTCTTTTGATGAATTACACCTGCTGCTAGGTCTGCCTTATTATTTCTGTGGCTTTACAGCAGGGTGCATGAACCAGTTTACCTTTATAAAATGGTAATAATAATACTGACTGCATTGATAGGAAGTAGTGCAAAAGTACCTGAATAGATAATAAATTGATACTAATAAAACTTTGTGAGATTTTTTGATACAAAGATTAACAGCAATGTAAACAGTATTAATATATTTGACTTTCACATAGAGATTTTCTTTCTTCTTGACAGAGCAGTTGGTGCTCTTTCAGATAGCAAGGATTTTGTAGAAGATCGCCTGAAAGGAAAAACCGTGGATTTGTCTTTCCAAGGAATTGATCACTTCAAAAATGAAGTTGGATTTGTGAAGCTGGCAGAAAATGATCATACCACTATACTTGTGGAAATAGCAGGTATAACTTGTCAATCTAGTTTACGTGCTTTTAAAGACTTTTTGACGAAGTAGGTGAGAATGGGGCACAAAGATAAATTGGTGCTAATTTAGTCAACATTAATTTACCTTTAACAACTGCAAAGGCTACATAATGAATTTCTCAGCATAGTTCAAAAGGATATTAATTAATTACAGCCAGTGCTGTTCTCTGTTCTCTTTTTATTTAATATATGTAAAAAAACATAGTGCAGGCTTGTAGATGGATATAAAGATTCTGTTCTCCCTTGTTTTAGTCCAAGTACTGTCTGCCGTTTCTCAGCTGATATTTATACCCCTTTTGATTTGTATATTCATACTTAACTGACTGTATCTTTGATGCATTTACCTGACTTGCAGAGTTACATAGTTCTCTCCTTTGTGTTCATGCTGTTCACACTGAGAGACAGTGATGTGCTTTCCTTTTCCGTGGTCTGGGGACTCTTTAAGTTTTGTGTTTCCTGTATGTTATACGTATCACTCTTACATCTCAGTGAATTAACTGTAACTTACCACTCCCACATGTATAAGTGCCTATACACACACACACATATGTATAGGTATGTATATGTACTTTATACATACACTTCCATATATGTATAAAGTAAAATCTGGACTTACTCTGCACCCCTGGAGGATAAGGGGAATTCAGGAGAAGGACATGACTCATTTGCCAGAGTAATGTAGTTGGATTCCATGCTGCTTTAGCCTGAAATTTGTTTTGGAGCAGTTGTGGAACCAGTCTGTGGCTTGTTCAATGTTAAATGCCTTTAGCAATTACGAAGTTACTGAAAGATGTAGCAGGTACATGCTACTATGCATGTGCACCCACATGTTCACTTCAAGAGCAAAACTCTCAGTTCTGTCTTAACAGTGGAGCTGAGGCCACTGCCTTTGCCAGTCAGATAAAATGAATCTAAAGATGCAGTTCAAGTCAGTAGGAATTTATAAATTAAAAGCAGTGTAAATACCAGCTGAGAAACAGCAGTCAGTACCTGGACCAAAACAAGGTAGAGTGGAGTTTTTTGTCTCTGAGTCTATACTTAAACTATGTTGTTTACAGATAGTAAATAAAAATTCTCAGAGAACAGTACTGTCTGTAATTCATTGGTGTCCTTTAAAACTATCCTGGCAATTCCAACTATTCCTTGGAAAGACTCCTTAAAAGAGTTTTTCAGTATTGATGAATTATCTTTTGTGCTCTGAGGAATGTGAAGTCACATCATTTTTTAATAGTGCAATAACCCATATAGGACATTTTGCAGAGTAGCAAAAACTGCTGCTGTCACGCTACTTCTTTGCAGTCCAGTACAGAGAAAAAATGGAAGAAGTCTTTATTTATACAGTTCTTTCTCTAGCATTTCATTAGTTTAATTTCTGAAGTGCCTTTAGAAAGTGTTTAGTATTTTTTAACTTGCATTTTAAAGAAAGGTTGAATAGAAGACTGAACTTTTCAGCTTACCAAATTGCTTATGCTGTTATTGGGAAATGCTTTATTATTTTAAGCAGCGCTCGATAGAGAAGTATTTCTAACATGCAGTATGGTAGAAACTGAACAGTTCTTACAGTTCCAGGGAGGCTTTGGCTGTCAAATAATCCCATAATTATTTCAAAGATTGACTCTACCAAGTATTTCTTCAGTCCTTTGGATGATATGTTTCCTCATACTTGTCTTCAAGTTTGTCGTTAGATATCTTCTAAAGGTGACAGAATAGTGTAAGTAACCTGTTTTATAAATAGTGAGATAAGTCATAAACTGCATTCCCTTTCAATACCTCTTGTGAAAGGAGATGAATGGCTCCTGTTAGTGACAGTAACTTATGATTTTGAGAAGTTTATGGTTAAGAACTCCAAAATAATTGAAGTTGCTAGATGTGGAGAGCCAAATACCTTTTTAAGTACAGGAAATAAAGGAGTTCATTTTAAGTGATTTTCTACACATCTTAGACTAGTGAACCAGATTTTAATCAGGATTAGGCAAGTAATGATGAGATCAGATTTCAACCTTTGTTTTTCAGTTTGATAGTCCTTCCTAGTAGGCATACTGCATAGTACAGTCAAATTTAGCAAACAAGCAAACCTATGTTTTCTTTGTAAAGCTTTACTGCTGATACTCACTAGTGAGCATTCTTCATTTATATTAGAACTACAGCTGTATATTATTATTTGCACTTAACACTGCTGTTTAGTAAAAGTGTCTCATATTTCAGTGCTTACTTTTGCCAACTCAGTGGATCATTTTTTGGCCTTAGGCCTGTAGTTCATTCTCTAGACTTATAAAGTGATGTTTGTTTTGTCTGGGTTTAGTTCTGAAACATGCTGTCTTAACACTTTGTAGTGACTGTCATAGCCACAACTTCTGAATTGCTGCTGATTTCAAAGTATGTTTTTGTGCCTTCTTGGAATTGCTATTATTATTTCATAACAGGTAACCTATAATTCATGAAAGCAAATTCAGTTTTTGTATTGAGGCTTGTGCCAGAAAAAAAGTCTTTAGGTCTGTAATTATGTAACACTGAAGATTATAAAGTATGTTTCAAAAGTTAGCTTAGTTACATATTAAATTAGTGGAAAGGCCAGGTGTGAGTAGGAAGAAAATGAATATATTAAGTAGTTTCTATGTATGTCTTCATTAGATTAAATCGCAAAGAATTTCCTATAAATAACCTGATAAAAATAGATTATTTCTTATTACACAAATGTCCTTCAGGGCAGTGCAATTTGAAATATGAAATCATACTAAACAAAAGAATCCATGTAAACTCTTCAGAACTGATGAGGTAAACAAGAGAGTTATTAGGATTCTCACCCCTCCCCCAAGTGTATCACATGTATATTTCCTTTAATTTAAGAGTACACTTACAGAGTTAATTGCAACACATTTTAGTTTGCATACAGTTTTTACAAAACATTAGCAGACAGTCCTCTAAAGGCCAAACCTCCTACTGAAGGCATTTTGGGGGAAAGACCCATGTAGTACTTTCTGGGCTGTACTTCACACAATAAATATACCTTCTAATGTAAAGAATCATACTAGCAGAAATGTGCTGTTGAGTTTATTTTCTGTAATACATTTCATATATTAATTCAAAAAAGGCTGTATGTCAAAATTATGGCTAGTATTCCTGCTTTGTGGATAGTATCCTGAATACACAATTTTAGAGAGACAGCCACAAGAGAAAATATTGGAAACTCTTTTCTGCTGGGCTGCTATTGTCAGGATCTGTGTGAAGATTGCTCTCAACTCTTCATATATACTGCTGTAAGGTTATATATGTTTGACAGAATTAATTGTCACAAGTTTATTCTGGCTCCCAGTACAGCTTGCCTGTGATACAACTTGTGTCCCTAGAAAACTGCAATTTTAGAACTGAAGCTGGCAGAAAGAAAAAACAAATACATAGTATTGCCTGCCGGATGTTAATCATTCTGTTGTTGTCTATGGAACAGTAAAGAGAGATTCTGTAGCTGGTTTGTTTTTTGCAAGACCTAAGTTTAGTTTATTACCGAATTACTGGTTTGCTACTTCAAGATTGTTTGGTTTCTGCTATGCTCTAAGGTGAATTTTGACTTTGTGTGTTATTTTGTGTTCTGCATGAATGTTGAAGGAAAAATATTGATAACACAAGCAATAGAAAATATATGAAGTTAAATTAGCTTCCTGTAAGAGTCCATCTACTTCCATAAATTATATGGCAATTTGTTTGATACCAATAACATCTGAATGTGGTACAGCATTATAATGGTAAGTGCATGCTTGCTAATACCAATGTAAATATAAGTTTGCCAGCAACAGAAGTTTAGGAAAAGCAGAGCTAATATGGATCTTCTGTTTGTTGTGATTTCCTAGTTATTTCCCAACAATCCATTAAAAGACATTAGCATCATATAATTATCTTCCAGGAATAGTGCTAAACTGTTATGACAGAAGTTTGAGGAGTATTTTAATCACTCTTTGTCCAAGTCTTTTTAGAAATCCTGAGCTAAAAGTGTCATAGACACTTACAATGACTTTTTAAAAATCCATTTCTTGTGCTTTGCTACATACACTACAGAATATTTGAAGTACTAAGTGAATTTGGAAAATGTAATGAATTGTTTGGCTTTGATTTTCATTTTTATAATTATATTGCGAATGCTATTTGAAGCTGATAAAAGTGAATAAGTGAATCCTCCTTTTTACCCACAGGATTTGCAGATTTTGGTTTTATGGATGAATGATGCATGTTATGGTCTGGCCATGAGGGGGAGCTTGTATTTCATGAACAAAAAAGTTACTTTTCTGTTTATGCAGATAACTATTTCATTTCCTCTTGGTCCTTTGTTTTTAAGAAATGTTGATTTGTTGGGTTGAATATTTTAATACAGTTAGGACTGTACTAGACAGACACATAGTACACCTAACTAGGAATTTCCTTTAACTTTAGTTTTATATAAAGGACATTTAGTCTAATCTCACTAAATTGATTTTCTTAACAGTCTGCACTAGAGAGAGAGAAATGGAAAGGGAGTCATACCGCCCATCATCTTCTCTTAGGTACATTACAGCTTTACTCAAGCTTAAGCTGGCATTGCCACGATACTAAAGTAGTTTGGCCCCTTTTGTTGTGCTGGGGATTTGTGCAGCCACATGGTGAATTCAACTGTGGTTAAATTAATGTTTTACCTTTGCCAGCTAATTTTTAACCTATTCAGTTTGCCAGTGCAGTTTACTGTTTACTTACATGACTGTCAGCACAAAAGATAGAAGCAGTGGCAAGCATGGAGGTGGAGAACAGTCTGTTGTGGCAAGGATGGTGGTTTATGAGCTTTAAAGATTATGAAACCACACATTTAGCATCTATTTTAGGGTGTGTTACATTGCCCTGACTTCAGAGAGCCTAGGGAAATAGTTTAATTCAGTTAATTTAGTTCACTTTAGTTCCAGATGGCTGAAGCTAAGATAAATTAAATTTGCCTCTTCTCAGTTATTCTTAAGTCATTTCACGTGATGTAAAAATTGAGAACTCAAAATTACTCTTGGAATTTTCCATTAAAACAACTGATTTGTACAAAGTGAACAAAAAGCTGTTACTCCAAATCCATAACAGTTGCATTGAAAATGTACTGCTATGACATTAGGTTCTCTTCTAGACCATGTGCCATTAGTTATAGTGCCTACTAATGTGTGTGGCAGATACTGGGCTGTGTAGAAACTTGGCTCATCCACAGCAGGAAGCAGAGCATGCTCTAAACTTGGAAGTGGCAATGTTCTACTGTCTCAACAATATAATTACCTTTGTCAGCAAATATATATATGCTGTATTGAGTGATGAATATAACCAGCAGAAAAAACCACCAATGATTCTTTTCTTGGAACATGGTTTAGAGACAAGCAGACATCAATAGACTGCAAGAAAATTTACATATGTAGCAGTTTTCCATATCTAATAAAATCTTGGAAAAGAAGAGGGCCATTTTTATTACAGAATATGTCTCAGTGTGCCTTTTTCTGTGAAACATTCTGTATTGATCTAGCTGTTGAATTTTTGAGCCTTTCCAGTATATAGTGGTTCTGAGTAAGTTTCATATATCACATTTCAAGTCTAATTATGGGGAAACAGTTGTCTAATGGATTCACCCACATCCAATGTAAGAGAGGCAGATGACATTCAGCAATTTTGACATTATAAAAGTAAGGTACAAAATGGTATTGCAGAGTACTTCAAATTGCGTGAAAGAGGGTCTGAAAGCTCTCAAAAAATTTGTTCCAGGAAGTCACTGAGCTTGTAAAAATTAGCCTTAACTTTTCTAGGGTTGTATTGGTTTTGTGTGGCAAGGTTTTGGTAGGTGGGGGGAGGGCTACAGGGGTGGCTTCTGTAAGAAGCTGCTGGAAGCTTCCCCTGTGTCCAACAGAGCCTATACCAGCCGGCTCTAAGACGGACCCGCCACCGGCCAAGGCTGAGCCAATCCGCGATAGTGGGAACGCCTCTGTGATAACATTTTTAAGAAGGAAAAAAAAGTTGGGACAGACAGAAACAGCCGCCGGAGAGAGGAGTGAGAACATGTAAGAGAAACAACCCTGTGGACACCAAGGTCAGAGAAGAAGGAAGGGGGGGGAGGAGATGCTCCAGGCCCCGGAGCGGAGATTCCCCTGCAGCCTGTGGTGAAGACTATGGTGAGGCCGGCTGTCCCCCTGCAGTCTATGGAGGTCCATGGTGGAGCAGATATGCACCTGCAGCCCGTGGAGGACCCCACACCAGAGCACGTGGGTTCCCGAAGGAGGCTGTGACCCTGTGGGAACCCTGCGCTGGAGCAGGCTCCTGGCAGGACCTGCAGATCTGTGGAGAGAGGAGCCCACGGAGCAGGTTTTCTGGCAGGACTTGTGACCCCGTGGTGTCCCACGCTGGAGCAGTCTGTGCCTGAAGGACTGCACATCGTGGTAAGGACCCATGCTGGAGCAGTTCATGAAGAACTGCAGCCCGTGGGAAGGACCCACGTTGGAGAAGTTCATGAAGAACTGCAGCCCGTGGGTGGGACGCCACGCTGGAGTAGGGGAAGAGTGTGAGGAGTCCTGCCTCTGAGGAGGATGAAGTGGCAGAAAATAATGTGTGATGAAATGACCGTAAACCCCATTCCCCATCCCCCTGTGCCACTGGGCAGGCTTGGTGGAGAAATCTGGGAGTGAAGTTGTGCCCGGGAAGAAGGGAGGGGTGGAGGGAAGGTGTTCTGAGATTTGGTTTTATTTCTCATTACCTTACTCTGGTTGATTTGTAATAAAAATTGAGTTAATTTTCCCCAAGCTGAGTCTGTTTTGCCTGTGACAGTAATTGGTGAGTGATCTCTCCTGTCCTTATCTCGACCCACAAGCTCTTTGTTATATTTTCTCTCCCCTGTCCAGCTGAGGATGGGGGAGTGATAGAACGGCTTTGGTGGGCACCTGGCATCCACCCAGGGTTAACCCATCACAAGGGTATACTTTGAAGCTGCAAACATTGGTCAGCTTGAGACTAATAAGGGAAAACACAGAACTTGTTTGATTTTTCAATCTAGCTAGTAATGTTGATGTCTGGGGGAAAGATGGCAGATCCTCATTTGTTAAGACCCATGGGCATTGTCTGTCTATGATTCTTGTCACTGGCCTCTGATTTCTTTCAGTTCAGGCAATCCCCATCATAAACTTAAACCTTCGTGTATTTGCTCAGTCTTCAAATCCACTTTCATGCTGTCCCATAAGGCTGGAACTTTCTCTCGCCCACAGCATCCATGCTTCCTTCCCTATTTCTTTTAAAACACTTCTGTGGCCACTTCTCCAAAGAGCTGCATGGATATTAATAGCATTACATTATCTTTTAACCTTCCTGTGCTCTCAGGACAACATTTCCCTTTGTTTCTTTTTCCGCCCCCTTCCATCTACTCAGATTTCTTTCTGTTTTCATTGTCTTTGAAAAAGGAAATATTGTGCTAATTATGTTTGTAAGTCACCTTAACCAGTAAAAAGTCACACTTTCCCTAAGCGTCAAATACTGCAAAACTGGGGCTATCTGTAGTACCAGCAAGTGTGGCCAATCTCTTGAGCATGTGATGTTTCATACGTCTATGCCATGACAAAGCTGTGTGAGAAGTCTGATCACCATAAGAACATGCATGGACACACACACATACATACATGTAAATCTATTAAAGTTAAAACTGCAATCTCTTGCTGAAGTTATGCTTTCTTTCCTCTGACACAGTTTTTCATTATGTTTTTTCTTGATTAGAATTGCCAGGTATGAAAAAAAGATGAATTTAGAAAGATAAATACAAGCAGATATTGAACAAAGCTCTTATTAAGCACAAAATGAAGACATGCAGGCCATGTGGTTGCTGTTCAGCAGTGTAAAGTGTAGGTGCCCTGCTATCCCACTGTAACACACATTTATAATGCCATATGATCAGTCTACCCTGTTGAAAACACTGGGTTTAAAATTCTGTGATCAGATGCACATTGGCAAACCACTGCTCTGACAGTAAGCTCTTACTGGAGTTAGGGGGACACCCTTAGAGGTGCAGATCTTCACCAGCAGAGATCTTAATTGCAGAGTGGGAGATATGACACTGCTTGGCATAAGATGTGATGGCAGAAAGAATTTGAGCTTTTAGGGGAATAAAAAGACTACAATCCACAAGACTGAGTCAGAATATCACAAGGTAGCGTAAACCTGGTTTTGATAAGACAAATCCTTTGCTGAAACATCAAAGTCAATGAGTCCCCAAATGATGCAGTTCAGAGAACCAAACACAGGAACCAGAAAATGGCTTTGTTACAGATAATTTCAGTTTTAAATAAATGTAACATTTTATTAGCTTGCTAACATCAGAAAATAAGCAGGCCGTTGGATGCATGGAAATACATGCACAGCATAACTAAATGACTTAATTTGAACTTTCATATCTCAGTTTGAAGAAGCAGCAAACATTTATTTGTAGCCTTCTGTTTTGATACATTAATCTGTTGTTCAGCAGCATTTGTGTGCACAGCTGCACAACAGCTTAGTGGGGATTCAGTGTAAATATAGAAATGTTTCCCCCAGACACAATTTAAAATAATACAAGTAGGTAAGCTGTACTTGTGTATAGATACATAGCTATATAGTAGGTCTATAGATCTAGATACATAGCTGTATAGATTTAGATACATAGATTTATAGATCTATACAGCAGTTATGCTTGTATATACAGATACACATAAATGGGGCAAGGTAGATAGAAAGAGAATGGGCACAAACTGAAACACAGGAGGGTTCCTCTGAACTTAAGATAACACTCTCTTACTCTGAGGGTGACCCAAGTGCTGACACAGTTTGCCCAGGGAGGTTGTGGAATCTCCCTCCTTGGGGTTATTTGGAAACTGGCTGGACATGGTCCTGGGCAACTGGCTCTAGGTGGCCCTGCTTGATCGGGGGGCTGGACCAAAGGACCTCTGGAGGTCCCTTCCCACCTCAACCATTGTGGTAGGTTATTTTCAGCATCTGCCATAGTAATATCACCCCTATTACCATTGTGTAAATGCTTTACAAGTTTTAATCTGGTTGTGCTTTCAGCATCCTGTGAGTTAGAATAAAAGGTTGGGCTAATTCTTTCTTGTAAAATGCATCAGCATCTTATAAGTGGGGAGTGAAGGTTGAAAGAGAATTTTCAAGTGGGCCTGTTTAAGAGATGGCATTTGGGTCTTCGATTTCCATGGCTTCTTTCAAAATCCCAACTTTTGCATAGACTGTGGAGCCTAAGGTTATAAATCCTATGCAGCAGAGAAAGAGAAGTGAATTTTGATCTCCAGGTCCCAAGTGAATCCTCTGATCTTCTTCTAGAACTTTTCTATTGCAAAGTAATGCATAAACTTGTAAAATCTCTTCTTAAGTGTGATTTCAAAGTAGCTCACAAATAGTTAGTATAGAAAACAAAAAATGGTAAGAGTAAGAACTCTGCAATGATGTGTTACAGGAACATGAACTGGCAGACTTACGCAAGCCAGCTTTATATGCCTATATTCCTCTTCCTTGGGTCTTCCCTATTTTTTTTTCAGCCAGCTGTGCTGTTTGCTTTCCAATGTAATGCATTTTCTTCCAGGTGGGAGAATAAAGCACTGGATCTTTCTGTTACAGTTGTTAAATGCAAATACATCGTTATGGTAAGGGTTGATTAAATTCATGTGATAGGATTAATTTTTTTCCCTCTATTTTGATTTTATCAATTTTGTCTAAACTTTTTTTCAGATTTATAAAAGAAATTTTTCATGTAAATATTTCAGCTAAAAGAAATATGGAACATAATTCAAAAGTTATACTGAAATTTATTTCCAAGAAATGAAACATTACATTGGGCAGATGAGTTGGAAAATAGTCAACTAGGTCAG
Source organism: Astur gentilis (assembly GCF_929443795.1). Lineage (NCBI taxonomy): Eukaryota > Metazoa > Chordata > Aves > Accipitriformes > Accipitridae > Astur > Astur gentilis. Next base: position 23,438,343 of record NC_064884.1, read on the forward strand.
TGTAGTAGAGTTTCTTTGGCCTGGACTGTAGATGGGTAAAAGTGTACATTAAAAATAGGAAATTAGCTTGGAAGGCAACAGTGAAGCTTAAAAAAAACAAATAAAAATCATCAGCATACCTGATATGTTCTCTTATTCCACCATGCAAATCCAGTGCCAGAACTTAAAGCTTTCAATTTCAGATTTCCTTTGGCCTGAGTGGGAGATTACCCAAACACATATACTAGAACTCATGACAGAATAGTGTTTTTGAAGAGAGACAATTCTGTTACATACTCAGAGTTTTCCCGAAGTTTCTAAAACTTGCAGGGAGAGTAACTCCTGAAGAGTTCTAATGTCAAGTTCCTATTTTGACAGCAAAAGCAGACAGCATGGACAGCTTTCTAGTTGCCATTATTTTAGTAAAGCCAAATTTGTGACCCATATTAACTGCAAATATAAGACTATTTTCACATGAAATAATATGTACCTTTGAAGTTAACTAGAAATCTCTCTGCCTTTTAGTACTCATCATCTTGTTTCTTCCATGTGTAGCAGCTGTGACTCAGTTGAAAGCACATTTTTAGGCATTCTATCATGTAATATCTTTGTACTTCTACATTTTTCTCCTCCCTTAGAGACTATGAAGAAGATATTTCAAGAAAAGGGCATCTTTGCAGGAGAGGAAAGAGCTTTTAAACCACATCTGACCTTCATGAAGTTGTCAAAATCAACACAGCTACGTAAGCAGGTGAGCTCACATTTCACATAGCTCAGCAGCAGTCTAGAAAGTTTAATTTGGAGACGAACAAAGGAGTTGCTTATGCTATAGCATCATACTTTCCACTTTGTAACCAGCTGAAGAGGTAAGACTTTAAAATACTGATTTTTTGTTTTAGAAAAAAAAAAATTAGTACATCCACCATATAAACAGTAGTCCTGTACTGTACTTCATGTTGCCACTCTTGATATTCTCAGTACAGTAATATCATGGTCTATTTTCTTTTGTGAAACTAGGCAAGACCAAAGGATGAAAGTACTTGTTCAAAATTACAGAATAATTATTATGGTATAGATTATATGCATGCAGTTTGTTTGGATAGTTTTGTTTTGTTACTGTATAGGAGCAAATAAGCAAATAGCAGTGGCATTTATATTTGGATTATGCATAATAGGCAGACTGTCAGTTCCCTCTATAGAATAGGCTTTGGTGAATTTCAGAGTAGTGATGAAACACATCTTCTATAATCTCTCTTGCAGGCAGTTAGTTATTTCTTGCCTATTTATTAGCTTTTCTGAAAAAATACACAAATACATAAAAGTAGGTTATAGCTGTGGTGATATACAGAAGCAATACTAGTGTATCTCATTTTTTGTTTCATACTAATTTAACAGTAATATTGTATTATTTAACATAAGGTGTATCTCCATATATTATTTTGCTGACATTGTATAGAAAGTTTTACATGATGCTTTAACAATAACCAGGAAAATAATTTTAAAAATATATTTTTAAGTAAGAATTAAAGTACATAATATAAATATTTTAAGTTGATTCTTAATAGTAAGCATTAAAGAAAAATACTTTAAAATTTCATTAGAAATAACTCTAAAAAATGCTGAAGGTGCATATTTTAATTAAGTTGTATTGTGAAATCAGTTGGAAGATGACACTGAGATTTGAGATACATTAAGAAACCTCAAGGGCACACATACTTGCTCTGAAACAGAAATAAGGACTTGTCCACAGGTTGTAGGTGGTATATTACAACTACTAAATTTGTAAGCTCACATAAGCTTTTGCTTGTATTAACAGTTGTTTTTTAAAACATTCATTTTAAAAATTCACAGCTCTTCTAGAATATCAGCTGTTCAGTAATTTAACTCTTCAGTTAAAACATCTGAGACAATCAGGGTGGGTTTTTTCCGTTCTGTTTTTTAGTTGTTTTTTGGCTGGTTGTTTGTTTTGTTTACATTTATCTACCTTATATGAACTATTAGCCAGGATGCATACTTTCTGTGTTCTGATACTGCTGCTGACAGAACCAGGTCAGTGTCATTCCAAATGATCTTCCTTAGTCCTCCATAATGCTCGATAATGCATATGGTATTCTAAAGATACACTATATAGAAAGATACTATATATTAAAAATCTGTACATTTTTCTCTGTCAATCCACTGTCAGGCATAAACATCGGTCTTTACTATCATTTTTTGTTTCATTGTGTCCATGCACTTACTGAAAACAATAAATAAAAACATGAAACATAAAAGGAATAACTATTTTGTAGTACGTTTTAATATGATGTCTAACTGCATTTTCAGATCATACAACAGTATTAAAAACAAGAAAGAGGGAGTGGATGAAGATTACATGAGAAAGCATATAAAAGAGAAAATAGAACTAAGGTAGTTGAGTATAGTTCACAGCTATAGCTTTATAACTTTATTAATATTTTTTAAAATATAAGTTTCCTTATTTGAAGCAATACTCTGTGAAGCCACTCTCCTCATAATGACATCTAAATTCCACTAAAGTTATCTTTTGGGAAAAAATAAATAAACCTGTTTTTCAAACCTTAATATAGCTACAGACATTTACTCTCCCAAATTATTGCTGATATTTACAAAGCAAAGAGTTTGAGAATTAAAAATTAATAAAGATCTCAAGAAATCAGCTTTCCACTTTGAAGGCACAGCATTAAGCTAAAAATGGTAAATGCAAAAAACTTGGAAACAGACATTAATAAAGGATAAAAATGTGAGATAAAGTGGGTTAGAAAAGAGCAATCTGGGTTACTGTACCCTCTTCAACTTCTCAGGTTAAAGATCTTACCTACTCAGAAGTGGGAGCAACTTACTCTTCGTGCTTAGTTGGACAATTCTGAGATCAAATGTGCCACTGAAAACTTCCCCAAAATAAGGAGGTACAATGTGCCTCTAGATGTCCTTGTGGAAGGAGATAAAGGGATGTGATTTACTTGCACATGTTTAGCTATTTCCACAGTTGTTTGAATGATAAAGATCTTGGGTTGGTATCATTATCTTCTACACAAAGAACCCAATCAAACACAATGAAAGAAGCAACTGGAGTTCTGCACTTGAAGACAGCATTTCTATTACTGCTTCCCTTGCTAGCTCGCTATGTTGCCACAGGTTAGTTGCAACCCCTCTGTTTTTAATTTGTCCAGACTGCTGTTTATTTCAGAGCGCATTGTGAGGCACACTTGATAAATGCTGTGTGACATTTGGAGATCCTTTGATGCCTAGTGCTGCCAGAACTGCAAATACTGTGAAATGAATTTCATAAGTAGAAGATGACTGACAGCTGAATTGCTCTGATGGCATCTGCTTAATTAGTAATGAGTATATCCTTAGCCTAGACAGTGGTTGACAAGAAAAAATGCCCAAATTATGAGTATTTAATAAATTATATTCTTCTGTACAGTATATCTTTAGAATGCTGTATGTATTAGTAAAAGAGAATTTATTAGTGAGAAAAATCCATTTGTATTCACAACACTTGCAAGTGTTGTACAAGGCCTGATTCACTGTTACCGTTCAACTAAAATGGTAACATTGTCCAGAAGCTAGATATTATTTTGCAGAAAGTATTATTATGATTGCACTGGAAATAGCAGTAACTGCATGATTCAGTAATTTATTCTTGTGTTTTTTAATGTAAATTATGTTAAACTTTTGCCACTATCCTAATTTCATATAGAGATAACATAAGGTACTTCTTTTGTAATAATAATAATAATAATAATAATAATGATAATAATTCCTTCATCATAAAGGAGGAAATTCCACACTGAATCAAACCCAAAGCAGTGTCTCCAAATTAAAATCTTTTTTATGTGCACTCACATTCATCTTTTCGCTATCTTCAGCGAGACATACCAGATAAGATGTTTAATATGATAATTATGAAGGTAATTACTTTTTTTCATGTAAATTTTCTCTCAATTTATGTGACATTAATATTTTTGGCTTCTTGAAATCAAATGTAGCTGAAGACAGGTGTAGTATATCTGCTGATGTCTTTTATTAGCCATACTGTAAGCAGTTACAGCAAGTTTGGGCAGTCAGACAATAAGCTATTTAATGTCTCCTCTGTTTCTAAGGAATCTCAGTCACTTATCTCGTTGCAGGAAAGGTTATTACTTCTTTAGTACTTACGTATCATGTCTCCTTCTTCATTAATTTGTTAATGAATTTTTGTTGCATATGCATACATCAAATACTGTGTTCAGTGACAATGCTCTACATGACAAGGGAAGTGAAAAGGAATCATCCCCTTCTGGTATTATTACTTTAATGTTAAGTTTTACTCAATACTTGAAAAGAGAGTATAAAATGTGAATTTCTGTCTTACATCCCTAGTATAGTTTTCAGTTTCCTAGATTTGTAATTTTGCTTTTATTTATACCCATATGGCATAGATACATAATTGTACCTTATGGGACCTTATGAGAAGAGAGGGATTCTCAGTAAAACCAAAGCACTTCTCCCGTTTATCAGTCCCTGCTGATTCTGACCTCCAGCATTCTCTTTATAGTAACTCCTAGGATCTCTGGTATTTTGGACAGAAATGCTGGTATAAGAAAAGCTGCAGAGCTCATTAAATCCCTCTGTATTTCCATTTATCAGCCTCTATGTCAGTGGTTTGTATTGTGACAACTGTCACTTGCTGATATAGGAGTCTGAAGCACACACTTACTTGGCATCTTTGATACTGATCCTAAAATGGCTGAAATGATCACTTTGGCACAATACAAAATAATAAACACTTTGCTTTCACAGTCTTATGAGACCAGCAGAAATATTTTGTGATTTTTGTACTATATTTTTTTAATCTGAAGATCTAGCAACAGGGGCAGAAAATGCACAGAGCGACCCAACAGCTGGAAGAAGTTCTTAAATTCTCTTCTTTCAGTCTTCCTGCTTTCATATCATACACCATATTGCAGAGGTATGTAACTGCAGTACTTGTTTTAAACAAAAAGAAGAAAGGCAATAACTATAGACAGTTTGCTACAAGCTGAAGGTAGTGTGAGGTGTTAAGTCACAGCGACCATTCTTTAAATTACCAAACTCTCCTACTGAACATGGTAGATACGATGTAATCTATGCTTTTACGCATAGCCCTGTTACAGGACTGAGGCTGCAGAAGGCAGCACCTCTTTATGCATGAACTCTTCTAGGTCCACATGGGGATCATCAAGATCTAGGCAAAGAAACTTTTCCACAACAGACTTGCATTTTTCCATTTGATCTCCTTTTGAAGGATGATCAATACGTTTGATAGCTTTTCCATTGCGAATCAGTTCTGACACTTCCACTCCTCTTTCAATAATTTTGGCTGGCATTCCTGCTAATGCAGCAATGTTGGCAGCATGACTAACAGTGGAAATGCCCTCTTTGATCTGATAGAAAAATATCAACTCATCTCCATCTTGGTGGGTCTCCATGGTCAGGTACTCCAGAAGAGGTGTATCAGGCAGGAGTTCTAGCTGCATTAAACTGTGAAAATTAGTGGAGACAAAGACCTGCGGACACTGTGTTCCTTGACTGATCCAGTATCTCAGGACAGCAGCCAGAAGGGACAGGCCGTCAAGTGTGTTCGTCCCTTTACCAAACTCATCAATAAGTACCAAGGACCTCTCAGTAGCATTGTTTACTGCCTTGGCAACCTGGTTAAGATCAATCATGAAAGTGGAGAGCCCTACAGAAACTGATTCCCTACTGTGGATTCTTGTGTAAATCCCATCAATTACTCCAATCACTGCCTCTGTGGCAGGGACATAACTGCCAATTAGAGCCATGAATACTATAAGACCTACTTGCTTTAAGTAGACGCTCTTTCCAGATGAATTGGGCCCTGTGATGATCTTTATTCGCCTGGTAGCCTCACCACTGTTCACAGGATTGGCCACAAAAGTCTTTGCACATAGTTCCAAGAGTGGATGTCTTCCATCCTTGATGTAGAAGCCATGGCGGTGAGTAAAACATGGCCGGCAGTAGGCATTCTCCCGGGCCATCATTGCCAAAGCTAGTAGCACATCTAGGTGTGCAGTATACTCAATCACACTACTAAGCACTTCAGACTTCTCCAAGATCTTTGTCTGCAGCTGGTGCATAATAAGTGTTTCCTGGTCTCTGATCTCACAGTGCAAGTCACCCAGTAGGCTGTCTAGCTCCTTAGTCCTAGCACTTCTATAGTGCAGTTTGTCCTCTGACAAGAACATGAAGTCCAGGCCTTCGATTTCAAAGTCACTCTTATCCACCATAGTTGGTAGCCGTGGAATGGAGAGAAGGAACCCAATCAAAGGAATGTAGATCACACAACAGGAGGGAATATGATTGTCCAAGGTCTCCAGTTCTTTTCGTGCCACTTCTGTAAGGAAGTCTGACAGTCCCATCAGCTTCCGTTTCTTCTCATCGATGGTGGGGTCCACATTGGGTCTAACAGTGAAGCGGTTCTCTGAGATGCTGCCTTCAAAGTCGACCACTTTGCTGATTAGACTAGCAATGTAGTGCAGATCATCAGTGAAGACCCGTGAAATAGTCTGGAAGAGTTCAATACTGTTGGGCAGGGAACGACATGTGTTCCTAAGGCACACTGCACTGTACACTGTCTTATAGAGTGCTTGCCAGTCACTAACTTTTGTGTGGGAAAGAGTCATTCTTTTTAGAATAAGAGGCACATTTTTAATATTCTTGAGGCAACCTTGAAGGGTGAGGACTGTTTCATGGTTCTGAGCCAGCAGGAAGAAGTGGATAACATCTAGCCGTTTGTTCAGCTCTGTCAAGTTCCGAGTAGGTCGTGTGAGCCACAGCCTCAGCAGTTTTTCTCCCCATTTGCACCTGCACCGGTTTAAAATTCCATATAAACTGAATCCTTCTTTTAATCCACTGGACAGCTTGTACACAGAAGGATGGATATCACTTTTAAATATCTGCAGGACACAGTAGGTGTCTTGGTCCATATTCACAATATCTGACAACACAAACTTTTTGAAGGCCAAAACAGGAACTGCAATAGTGCTTTCTTCGAGCTCAACTCCAACCCTTCTCCTGTCTAGGAACTTAAGGAGTCCCCCTAGGGCTCGTATCATGAGTGTGTTCTCAAAAGGAATGACTGAGGACAAGTAGAGAATTTTCTCTGTTGCAGTCATATGAGATGGGATAAATGGAAATTGCCTGGATAGGATCCGTTGCTTGCTGACTTCTAGACCAAAATCCATGTTAGGAAACAGGACAATTTCTGGTTTTCTTATATCTTTATCACCAGCAGTAGCTGTTAGGTTGGACAGAAATTTGGCAATATTCTGGTCCTGTTTTGCACTGGTCACTATGCATTGAGGATTAACTTCCCCAATCACTTTATGCAGTAGTTTGAGGTCTTCATTATCAGGTGTATCAGGCATAAAGTAGACTGAGCAATCTTCTGTATCGTAATAAGTAATTGCAAGCTGCCCTGCATACCACAAAACAGACATGTGTGTCTCAGAGCACTCTTCTTCCTCTTGTTTGGGCCCAAGTGGTGGTGGCAGAGCACAACTCATGCCTGGTGTGGCACTCATTCTGTTGGAGGAAAATATTTTTATTCACAACTCATCCAAAAAGTCCTGAGAAGTAACTGGAACTGACAACAGCAGGTTAACACTCATTCTTCCAACCCTGGAGAAACTAAGAAGCTACCAGGAATTAAAGACAGATGTTGCCTGTTCAAGTGAAAAGATGCAGCCAATAACTACAGACGCCATCTTGCTTCCAAGCAAGGTGTAACTGAGCTAACTACCAGCAACTCTGGAATGGTTTTACAGTTTTAATTTGTATCCTTTATTTTAGTAAGTATATATGTAAGCCAGAATACCCATAAATACAGTAACGTACGTGCACACGTATATACACGTACAAAATCATCCTCCTTCAGAGGTATGGGACACCCATATGCCCTGACCACAGATCCTCACAACAATGCAGCCACATAAACTGGTCACCGTTTCAGGGTCCTACCCCAGTATTTACGCAGCACCATCACATAGTGCCAGTTTCTATACAAGTACAGAACATACTGCTGCAGGGGTCAACCATACCAGTTTCCCCTACAGAGTCCACAGTTGCTGTCAGCAACCCACTTCCAACCCTCTCCCGCTTCTTCCCCCCTCTACTCACCCTCCTCACCACAGACGGGCACTCGTCTCGGCTGCTCCGACTCCTTGCAGCCCAAAAGTTTTATCTTGACCCCCTTCCCCTGCTTCTCCGGGCAGGTGCGTGGCGCTCCCTGCGCTCAGCCCGCGCCGCCGCCGGCTCCTGTCAGGAAGGCGCCGCGCGGTGGCGCTGAAGCCCGCCTCCGCGGCCAGCCCGCGGCCGCAGCCCGCCCCGCCCCTGCCCCGAACCGCCATTCGCCCCCCATTGCCGGGGCCCACAGCAGCCCTCTCCCGGCAGCAGGTCCCTGCTGTCATGCGGGGAACGGACCCTCAGCCTCCCTTGCGGTCACCCGGCTGAATGGGAGCACCCCTCGCCTCGGGGTTCGAGATCCTCCCGCCAGCCCCTGCCCCGTCCCTGGGAGTGGCTCTCGCTACCTCCCTCCCCGGCTTCCTCGGAGCCCCGGGCTGAGGTGGAGGGAGAGGAGGTGGCTGGAAGAAGCCCCCTGAGCAGCCCAGCCTGCCAGCCGCCAAGGGTTGCCAAGTATCTCTGTCTCCGTGACCTGCCCCTGCACGTTCTGCCAATGCTCCAGTGGGACCCACGGCCATCCCTACCCACTGCCTGGCTCGCCGCTGCCCACCTCTTTCACACGTTGAGGCTTCTGCAGTTCACTTAATGAACTACTTCAATCAGCTGTAAATGAATCTAGATATGCAGCCCTCACCTTTAGAGAGCTGGACATGTGGTGCTGGGAGATGGGCATTTTGGCTTTGGGTCTGGTACATGGAAACTGAAACTGCTTGCCAGGAGCGTTGGGCACCTCGCTTTGCAGCCGTGTTAAGGCCTGCCACCACCTGAGCTTTCATGCCCCTGGTCCCACAAAGGGGCAAACACTGCCTGGCTGCCTCCTGACAGCCACGGGGACTCCATGCAGCTGGAGGGTTTAACTGCAGGCTGGGGACGGCAGGTCGCACCTTCCCTGCTTGCATACAGAGGAGGCACAGACATGACAGGGCTGCTGGATGCTGTCTCGTTGGTGTCCTGCTGGTCTTGCAAAAGCTCCACGTGCAACACCTCTCCCAGCTCATGTTACACAAGCATGTTCCTTTAACAGGCATCCTTTACAGTGCTTCCTCAAGAAGCAAGTGTCTTCCTCCTCCCCTTCCAGCACCAAATGCTTCAAAATGGCCTCAAGTACTCTGATTCTCACCCTCCCGCAATTATAGCATATCTCTATAATCAGCATCAATAACTTTCCCATGTGGGAACAACTCTCTTTCATCTCCACTGCTCCAGAGCCTTTCAATTAAGAAATGAACCATGACCTTCCCATGCACCTGCGTTGTTTCATCCTTTCACATCTCATTGCAGCCATTGCAAACTGCTCCAGAAATTGCTCCAAGTTACTAAAAATATCATACAGTTTTTCCATGGCTGCTTTTCCAAATATCTTTCAGTAGTGCATCACAACCATAACTCAATTCCTGAGCATTCAACATTTGATTCACACCTTACCAATCTGTTTTTGATAAGCAACATCCCAACCTCTTGTAAATGGTATTTTTTTATTGGAGTGTGAAGTAGTGATTTTGATCTTTTCTTCATTTTGTTCCACAAGTACTCAAGGCTTTACATTATTGACAAGTGTTCTCCTGGCTGAAAAGGTCTTTTTTTATTACTGATTGATGTCTAAATGTATTTCAAAGAACTGTCAGCCAAAAAGCAAAGAATGATGATTTAATTTCAAAATAACCTTAGTACGTAAAACTAAACTAGCCATAGAATATCAAATTTTGAATAATGACAGTTAGGCTGGAATAAATTTAGACTTCCAAGAAGATTGTGTACACAAAATGAAAAACATCCACCACTAGATGTCATTATTTCAGAGATTAAGGAAATAGACATTTCTGACCTCGAAATTAGACTTTAGGGGACCAAAAGTCTAATTTACTAAAGATGACCAAAAGTCTCTAAATTAGAGAGAGCCCATCTTGCATATGAGTAATTGAGAACGAAGCACCACAAGAAATGCATGAGCATCGTGCTCACATGAACGGATATAGTGTCAGGGTGCGAGGAAGGAGACAGCATCTGTCTCCTTTAGGGTGTCTGGTGAAGGACCCTTGCGGTGCAGAAGGGCATAGTAACGAAAGGAGGAGGCTCTAAACAACACATACAGAGACACAAACTTGACCAGTGTATGATAAGGGAGGCAGTGACAAGAGCCAAAGCTGGTCAGCCACACTGACTGATAAGGGCATGTGGAGTGTGGGGATGTTTATTTCAACAGGATTGTCTGGTTGAGGACTTTGTCAAATGGAAGAGTTAAGGGAAAGGGAGAAGCTGTAAACAAAATACACAGAGACACAAACCTGTCAAATATAGTACACAAAATCAAGAAACAAGCCTTGTCAGTCACATTAATTGATGGCCTGTCAAGAAACTGCAGGCAAACCGGAACTTTGCAGTTCTTGGGGATGTAAAGCTGAGGGTCCAGGGTGTTGGTGGGACTGTGCAAACGGATGGGGGATGTGCAGGGGAAGGGGATGAGGAGGAACGAAGGAGGACTGGACAGAATGGGGTGTAAAAGGGGTCAGTCGCGTGTAAAACGGGGCTGGTGGGTGCGCTTGTCTGACCACACCAGTGTGCTGGGTGCTGGCTGCTGGGGGCAGATGTCTAGATGTCCCCAAATGGTGTGTGTGTGAGAGGTGTGGGTGTTCACTACCAAACCTTGAGCTAGACCAGCAGGCAAGTAGGGGACCCGTGGGCTGGGTAAGGAGGCCTGGGATCTGGGCAGGGGTGCCAGGTGGACAGAGGGGCTGTGACAGTGCTTGGGAGACGCACAAACGTGCATGTGCTTGTGAGCACATGACCTGGAGAGAGTCATATGTGTGCCTGCACCAGTGACCTTCTGTCTCTGCTGGGGGCTGTCCACACTTCGGTCTCATGTGAGCCATGTATGTGGGTGCTGTTGAAGGCAGCACCTTGTCTGTGGCAGCCTGTGTAGCCAGCTGTCTCCATGTCCCCTGAGCATGATATACATGTCTCTGGGACAAGAAAGCAGCAGGTACGTCCATAAAAGACCCTGGTTCCCTGGGGCGTGGGGCTGGGCTCCAGCAGCCAGGCAGTAGGGAGCCCTGGGCTCGAGCTGCTGGAGGCAGCAGTTGCTCATAACATCCCTTAGCATATAGCAACAATTTTTAAAAAGCAAACAGCATTATTGTGAGGTAGATTGAAGGAGAAAATACTGAATTTCTACAGAGATCATCTATTTTTATTGAAAATATGATGGAACGAAGAGCCCTAAACTCTTAAAATAACTACTGAAATGAGGTTTTCTGAAAACAGCCTAATAGAATATTTATTATGTTCCACCTCATATATGCAAAACTACATAATTATACTGATACTATAAATCACTGTACGTTTTTAGATTTACTGGGATAAAAAGTCTAGTGCTAGTTAAATACAACCACATTTTCCTGTTTGGTGATTTTAAAGACCCAGAAAACTGCCCTGGACAAACATTTGAGATTCTTCCTTGTAGTAGCATGCTCAGTGATGACAGCAAGAATAATTTCCAGTTGCATGTTTCATGAAGACTGTTGCAAACCATTGGAAGTTAAAGCAGTTGTAGCATTGTGTATGTCAAACTGTTTCCTGCAGGACTGAAGAGGAAGGGGTAGAAAGGAGAAGTAATGACACTTTTATTTCCTTGTTTAAGTTCTGCAGCAGACAGTGCTTAACTAAAACAGAAGATTTGGCACATTATTGTTTCAGTATTCTTTTTGCATCTTGAAGTAGTTTGTCAAGCTAACTATACCTCTGGTTAAAATGAAAACTATAGAAATTAAATATGAAAATTCAGTCTTCTAGTAGAATGGCTAATTGAATATTATGTTGCTGTTTAAAGGTGAAAAAAATTGACTCAAGCTTGTACGAAGATTTTAAAAGCCATTATTTTGGAGTTGAAATCCTGCACCGCCTAGATCTTTGCTCCATGTTGAAAAAAAAGCAACCAAATGGTTACTACTACTGTGAGTCCTCTATTGTTTTTGGTAAGTACATCATTTTCCTCTTATATCAATTGTGTCTATAAGTTATATGCCTGAAAAGCCGGTTTTTTTCTGGAGCATATATTAGGCAGTTCTTCTAATAATATCCATGGAGTCTAACAGAAGTCTGTCCTTCAACCCTGACTCTCCAGGAACACTGTGCAGTGCTTCTTGCTGACAGCTAAAGTTTGTGTTCAACTGTCCATCCCCAGAATCCAGTTCCATTTCTCATCCTGAAATGACTGTTTAAGATACGTGAGATGTATCACTCTCCAGAGCTGCTCATCTCTCTGTTGACTATAAAGACAGCCTGTGTGACTAACTTAGATTAGATGTGGTAATAATATATGATTAAGGCTCAGTGAAACATCTGTGGTTGGCAGAGATGTGACCTTACTTGGACTATATTCATATACAGAGAACATTTCAGTGGTACAACAGATTTCATAATAACTGTTCAGAATACCATCAAGACTTCAAACATTGTACAGACACCTTGCCTAGATCATTACAATGCTAGAAATCACAGTTGTGTCCTCCTGCTTCATCTGAACAGAAGCTTCACATCCCTATGATTAATATGCTAGGCTTGTTTTCTCATTTCTGCCACATGTCCTCTACAGCCGAAACTTCAGATGGTATACATAGAAGGTCTGTGGACTGAGAGACTATGGGATAATGGCTTGTACAATAAAACTCTTTGTGCTGCTTAGTTCCCAGTAGCTGATAATGGATCTTAGGACTGCTATTAGTTATATTAAGAAAATGAGTTAAAACACTCTTAAGTGGAATAACTGGAGAACGTTGAGGATTTTTTCTTAAATGCAGTCACCCTTTAAATCTAGGAATGTATTGTGTGATGTGTTGGGAATATCTTTTAAAATACCATTCCTGCACCTGCAGATCTCTAAGAAATCAGATGACATGGGAAGATGGTCAAGTAGTAATACAGCAAAATGCAAATTTTTTTATATTAATTGCTTTTTTCACCTCTCCTAATTAGGCTGATTTTTTATATATGTCATGTTAGAGGCGAGTCTCAAAAAGCAGGTCTGTAGCAGGGAACAGGTCATGGTCTTTGGAGGTCAGGTTATATTTTTTCTTCTTTGGACTGGTACAGCTTGGTTTTTATGTTTTTGGGGTTGTTTTTTCTTTGTTGCAGTCATGTCAAAGGTTGAATGTAGTGATGTTAGAAGGCATGGGATACTGAAATTCACACTAAAAGTTCAGTGAAGGCTTAACTTCGTCTTTTTTCTTTAGAAATAGAAATTTAGAAATAGAGCAACTCTCTATTTGGCATGTTGTCAATGAGCAATAGCTCCATCTCAGCAAGAACATGGACAGTCTTAATAAATCTTAATAAAGCAAAGTCTTAACTTTGACCTACTTAAGGAAAAGAGAGTATCTGTTCTTGTATGGATCCTCTAATAACAGGAAAGGAATGTGAAAAATCTTTTACAAGGAGCCTCAGCAATATAATGTTTACTTGAAGACTATGATAAATTTGTTCTCATATACCTCGCAACATTTTCGAGATTTCTGGTAATACACAGAAATATATATAAAAAAATTTGACCAGAAATCAGTCCAGCAAACAAATTATTCAGTGGATCTAACGTTTCCCACTCCAAAACATACTAGCCTTAGCAATGAAAATGTTCATGACCAAGGAATGATCATATCCTCAGAAAGAAAGAACAAAACATGCAACATCAGGGAAATCTTCCAAGACCATTGCCATCCCAACTAGCTGAATAGAAACAGCTTCACTGGAATCTTTTCTTGTGTGGACAGTTTTAAAGGAAAGCCCTGTTTTCATCCTTAAGTAATAAGGAATCTCAAAAAGATGAAAACTTCTGTTTGTTATGAAGATACATTGTTAAGGACTAAGAAATCTCAAGAATTTGAAGACTTTATGAAGGTACCGTGCCCATCCCCAGATTCTGCAAAACCTTAAAGGTACGATGAGCATAAAATAAAAGGAAAACTTCTGATTCAGGCACCTCTTCCAGTTGACCTAATTTTGATGGAAAGATCCATCTTTCAAAGGCTTATCATTGACAGAAATACATGTGAATAATGCATTATACTTCATTTTTCCTAAGCCCATATTGTTTTTTTTATAATCATAAAAACTATACCTGGTTAATAGGCAGGTTATACCTGGTGCCTCATCTGCTGGTTTTCAGCCACTTTTCAAGCTGGATTGTTTCATTCTTAATGCTATAAAACTAACACTGTGTTGGAGACAAAGGGTGTTCATGAACAGTTAGTACTACTTCTAAATTTCTGTTGTTTGGCCTAGCTTTACATAAACAGCACTATTAAAAGTTAGTGCTGGTTCCAGAACTCTGGGTATGGCTTTGGTGCCAACCTGGTTTTTGCCTTGTGGTAACTTGTTTCCCTGTGCTGCAGTACTGCTGGTGGAAGTGCTCACTGGTCTTGAGGACTGTTTTGAGGAGTTATGATTAAATACTGTTGTGGTTTAAGCCCATCCGGTAACAAAGCACCATGCAGCCACTCACTCACTCCCCCCTCCAGCCATGGTGGGATGAGAAGAAAACACAAAGACAGACTTGAGGGTCGAGATAAGGACTGGGAGGGATCACTCACCACTTATGGTCACAGGCAAAAGACAGGTTCAACTCAGGGAAGAAACAGAATCAATTTAATTTACTATCAATCAAATCAAAACAAGGATAATGAGAAGTAAACCTCCAATCTTAAAACGCCTTCCCCCCAACCCTCCCTCCTTCCCGGCTCAACTCCACTCCCAGTTCTCTCCACCTCCTCTCCCCGGTGGCACAGAGGGATGGGGAATGGAGTTTGGGGTCAGCTCGCCACACCTTGTCTCTGCCTCTCCTGCCTCCTCAGGGGGAGGACAACTCACTTGTCCCTTGCTCCACCGTGGGGTACCTCCCATGGGAGACAGTCCTTCACGAACTTCTCCAACGTGAGTCCTTTCCGCGGGCTTCAGTTCTTCCCAAACTTCCCTGGCGTGGGTCCTTTCTGCGGGCCAATCTTCAGTCACCAAGTGCTCCAGCGCAGGCTTTCCCATGGAGTCACGGCCATCTTGGGGGGCCTCCGCTCCACCGTGGACCTCCACGGGCTGCAGGGGGACAGCCTGCCGTCTGACCATGGGCTGCAGGGACATCCAGCTCCTCAGGCGCCCCTCCTCCCCCTCCTTCCTCACTGACCTCGGTATCTGCAGAGGGGTTCCTCTCACATTCCAATCCCCCCACTCACTGCGGGTTCCCCTTCTTAAACCTGTTCTCCCAGAGGTGCTATCCCGCTGTTGCCGATTGGGTCGGCCTGGGCCAGAGGCAGGTCTGACTTGGAGCCAGGGGAGCTTCTAGAAGATTCTCACAGGAGCTGTCCCTGCGGCCTCTCCCCCGCCACCCAAAAAAACCCGCGCCACACAAACACATAACAAATACTTATGCCATACTTTAAACATGTCAGGCACTTCACAAATGCCATTTGCTGTTAATGTTTTTGTTTGCTCTTAGGGCCACCTTTATTTAGCTTAGGTAGGCTGTTACAAAACAAATCAAAGGCAGTACGGAGGAAAGGAAGTGTAGGATGTCTGTTTAAATTAGTGACAGCACTATTGCAAAATCCAGAGCAGTCAAAATCAAAGTGAAATATATTTATACATATCTATCTATCTATTTATCTATCTAAATATATTATGCTTACTGCCTTGTGTTATGCATGTCTCATAGTTATGTTTATATCTGTTAATATAATTATATATCTAATGTCTTCTGTACATGTATGTACATTCAAATATTATTTATGTGCATCCAAATGCTTAAAGAGAAATTACAAGATTATCTAACATGCTATGAAATTTTTCATTTAGGTAAAATTGAGGCTCCGCTTTTCACAAATACACTTCAGAAAATTTTGGAATATGTATCTGATTAAGGAATTTGGTAAATAACTCATTACAAATGAAAGCAGTTTAGTAGTATATTTGTAGATATTGACAATGTTTTTTCAAAATATTTGTTTAAAACTCTCTTCTTGAACTTGCTATGTTACTGACATCTCAGAATGCTAAAATGAGACAGTTATTCTTTCAGCTGTCTTTTGAACATGAGTCCCATTAAATGGTTTATAACAGCAGTCAATCAACTGGTATTCAAAGCAAGAATCAGATGCCTGTTTGGCTTCAACTCAATCCTGGTGTGACAATGCATAAAGAATTTATGGGAAGTGTCATTTTCACAGTCCGAACAGAATTCTCTTCTGAATTATTTTTACATGAGTGCTACATCTGGCTTTCTCTAGCCATAGTATTTGAATGGATGTTCTTCACTGATACCACATTAAGAAAGTGTAGTATTATTATGCCCACTTTTCTCAGTCCTATGTGGACACAATCTTGGCCAAATACATGCATTTAATTTTCTGGGTTTGTACATGTTAATATATATTTATCTAAAGCCAGTAGGAGAAGGAAAACAGCTATATTGGAACAGAGTTTAAATAACTTATTTTTTAGTTTCAGAGAAGAAGAAACTGTGTTTTAATGAATTTTGAAAAACTCATTTTAAAATGTTCTAAAATGTTATTTCAGTAGGGTTTTTAGTAACTATAGGTAGCTAGAACATCACAGTAAACACAGGAGGGAGTTAATGCAGTTCTACTAATACATCAGAAACAGTGAAATTTGAAAATTACTTGATACAGACAAAACACTGTATCCAGATGTAGTTCTTTCTATGTGTATGTGTATTCAAGCAGTTATCTTCTTTCCTTGAAGTGCACAGAAAATACAAAAACAGTATTTACTTTTTGTTAACTAGAGTTTGGGCCAGACTGGAGTGTTATGCATCTAATAAGATGAAAAGATCTAAAAAGGATCAGAAGTAATGTTAGGAACAGAAATCGAATTGCATATTACCATGGCTAATAAGTGCCACAACACATAGCAACTTGGTAGCTGCACATTTTAAAAGCATGTTTAAAAATATGAGAAGCATAAAAGATCAATATGAATAAAGGCAGAGGCAAAACCCCTGCTGAGCTGCAGCAATATGCACAACAGGTAAACAGGCTTTGACAGTATGTTACAGAGCAGCATCCACTATCTTCCACTATCTTCAGATCCTACAGACATCTGCACCAGAAGACTTCTCTGCATCTGCATGCTAGCCCCACAGGGTATGTATTCAGGAGTTAATATTTGACGTGACAGTGACAATAATGTTGAAGCTTCATTCTCAAAGTAGAGTCCAGTTTATTCTTTAAAGCAAACAAAACAGCAAACCAACAAACTGTCCTTCTTCAGACCACCCACCTCACGGCAGCTGTTGCATGTCACCTCAAATCCCACAGAAGACCAGAGAATGCTGGAATGAGTTGAGCTTCTCAATATACACCTTCACCTGAATGATTGGTCAATTCTTTATATCATGGTGCGGATATTCAGTAGACCCTCTGAACATCAAAGGGAGCATTATGTAAATCTTCTTATGTTAAATATGCCTTTAGCATTAAGTATTTCATCTAAATATTTTTAGGATCCATTCATGAAGATTTTTGTAGACTTGTTTCAAGGAGAATTTGTTTATAGTAATATATTTAAAATGATATTATATATACATTTAAAAAAGTTATCACATGCCAAGCTGTATTCAGCCTGTAAACTGAATAAAAAAATATAAGATTCTCCTGAGTGTCCAGTAAGAAGTTTATATATCAGACTTCCCTGTGCTATCTCTGAGGTAGAAAAACTTCAAAAAGTCTGTTCCTTGGTGGAAACCACCTGGCAGGTTACTCTTACTTTTTGCACAGCCAGAACTCATATATCTGGAATACATGCCAAGTTGGAGGTTAAAGTGCCATTACAGTTCCCCTGCAATCTAGCAGTAGCAATATGGAAATTGAAATATCAGAGTACAAACATCTATTTTATCTGGAGAAAAGTATAATAATATGGTAAAAGTTAATGCTCCTTGCTGCTCAAGTAATACCTCAAACAGATGTCTTTTTAAGTAGCAGAACATTAGTGGGTCGATTTACATTTCAGTGGAACTGTGTACAGGTTCGGTGTCCAGTCTGACCTTGTCATCAAGGTACCTTCTACAGTCTCTCTGAATTGGGAGACACTTAAAGAAAGGTGTTCATCCTGTCCTAAAATGTGTAAGACAGGCAAGATCTAAGAGGTGTCTAAGATAGGCAAGATGGGAGTCTAAGATACACTACTTGAACAGTTAATTAGCTTGCTTGCTAATTTTTATATATATATATATAAAGATAAAAAGTTTCAACTTAGTGACAAAAAGATGCATTATATTTGCAAGCTTCACATTTCTGAGGGAGATCAATAACGTTATGAACGGAACATGTTACAAACAAAATTGATTCTTCTAGATTGCTGCTGTTAGGCTTAAATTATTTGAATAATTTAAGTAACTTTTTAGTTACTTAAACTTTAATAACCTTGAGTTAGGATTTAGTGGTGCAGTTTATGCTTCCACATTACATTTTACAATGTTAGCCAGGCAGCTACTCAACACCCATGTCTCAAACAAAGAACAAGGTGCTCCTGGTGGTACGTTGTATAAGACTGAAGATAAGTTTGTCAGCAACAGGTTTGGGGGATACCCACAAAGAAGAAAGAATTACAGAAGAAAGAACAGAGGAAGGGACTCATCTGTATCTGAAATAGAAACCCGATATGATAGCGTCACTCTATGAACTCAAAATAATACTGAGAAGAAATAGAAGACTGAAAGTAAAATTGGAAACCAATTGATAGTTGGATAGATGGTCAACATCCCTTGGTTTGTTCTTTTTAAAAAAGGCACTTACAGTGTCAAGCGAAAAATACAGTAATATTAAACCTTCATCATCAGGGAAGAAGACGGTTCAAATACAGTCTGAAATATGGAGTTTGGCCAGTTTGTCTGAAATGTTTTTAAAGTGACACTGGCTTAAATGAAGAGAAAGACTGGCACTTGTCTCCTTTAGATACTCTCTCTGTCCACAGATGGTTTGACCTAAATGTGATTGATTTTATTCATACAGCAATTAAACATTTTCTCACATTGGAAGCAGCAATGGTAACCAAGTAAATGCTGTTTTAATTGTCCAGATTCTACATCCTGCAAAATTAAACATACCGTGTGTTGGTTTCTTTTACAACTCCTTCTTACTTGCACGACAGTGAATCACTTCTTCTAAAATAATGAATCATTCTTTGATTTTATCTGTTATCTGTCTTTCTTTCTTCTTTTCCTATAATTTCAAAATACCTCTAGGTCTGTTTCATTTCTTATTTTAATTTTCTTGATAGACTATTTGTAAGCTAGCCTCTACTTTCTCCACTCTATTAGGTTGTGAGTTACTGCTCTTGAGTTTCTTGCATATCTGTGGCACTCTTCCCAAATTTTAATTAATAATATGGCAGTCATACTGCTTTTGGATAAAAATGTCTTGGGCAGCTTCCCAGGAGCTATTTATTAACATTCGAAATTAGTAATTAATTCACTGTTTGTGTTGAGTTTATCCACAGCTGCTGCAATTTTATGCATGCAGTATGCTTAATAACTCTTTGCCTACATAAGAAGCAACAGGTATTGTATGCTAATCAGCAAAGTCTTTCCCTGAAGCACTATTTCTTAGCAGAGTCGTGTGGTAGAATATTGACTTATAAAAATGATTCTTTTAAACATGGCAGGGAAACACTCACATTTTAGTTATTAACCTAGAAGCCAAGCTCTTTATGGACAGTGACTAGAAAGTGATGATCCAGTGGTTTCTTACACACATCAAATATTTTCCATTCATTACCAAGAACAGAGTGGTCCCCTATTGATTCCTTTTCACCTGTCTTATATTAGAACTTGATGGGATGTTCTCTTTAGTTCTAACAGCATATCTCATCACATATCACTACATTGGGCAGTTTCTTCTGTATTTGGTATTCTTCTGCTGTTGAAACATTGACCATTAGTACAGCATTCTTCATAATGAGATAGCATTTTTACATCAATTTTGTAGTACCAGTTATAGCTGAAAATCTATATTGATGCATTCTGTGTGTGGATAAGGAGGAGAACAAGCTGACTGAGAGGGAAATAACCAATGTAAATATGGTTCGAAAGTGGAAATTTTCATTTCAGAATAATATTTCATTGTTTTGAGGGCAAATTCTAACATCCCTGACTTTGAGCTTTAATATTGGCAAATGTGTAACAAACTTCTCATTAGAAAGTGACGGGGAGCTTTAAGGACAGGAACATGGTGTTTAGAATTCAATCATTCATCTCCTAATACTGAAAGTAAGTAAAACCTTCTCATCACCTTGTGTGATTCTGTGATTTGTGATTCTGTGATTATGAGGTATGTAGTATTTGCTTTATTGTACAGGATAATTTTTGCAATTTTATTTGAAAAATACCATAAGGTAATTCTATTCAAAAGGCTATTGTCCTTTTATTTTTCAACAAAATGGTGTTTGAAGTAGTGATGGGTTTTCGTGGAGAGCTGTTATCAGTAGCTGAAAATAAGCAAAAATAAGATTTTCCATAAATGACTTTCAAAAATATGTGCAGACAAAGTGTATTTGACATCAGTAAGAATGTGATTCATGACTGAAAATTTATTTGAGTATATAGCATAGTAAGCTATAAAACATAATTTAATAATATGCAGCAGGTTTTTTGTATCTTAAGTATTTCTGCTTTAAAGACATTTTTCCTCAAGCAGACTTTGGTGTCCAAACAACTAATTTATTCCTAATTTTAATGTATTAAAAATAATTGAAAATATGAAAACATTAATTTCAAGGTATGTTAATTGCCAAAAGTAAACAGACTGCCTAGGAGGTGAGGAACAAATTAAATATGTAATATTCTGTCATTGAGTAGATCAGTGAAAGATAATTAGTTTTTATTCTTAAAATTTTCCTGGCTAAGATGTTGCTTTTGTTGATATGTATTTATCGTATAGTCTTAACATCAAATGGAAGGTTGCAGTTCCTGTGAGGAGTGTTTTTCAGTACTTTGAAGGACATGGAGTGAAAGGAAAACCAGTTTTCCATTGTTCAAATGTCACCATTTTTCAGCTGTTGATGGTTAGTGTAGATCTGAAGAGCTTACCCAGTCAGTGTGCTGCATGGTTACACAGAGAGAGTCTGCTATACTTCCTACATAATCCCTGTGAGGTATTCTAAAATAAGACATAGTTACAGACCAATAGATATCTGTACTTCAGGGATAATGCAAACACCGACATAAAAATGTAGTTGTTGAGGAAAAGGGCTTGTTTTGCTTAACACCACAACTTACATTTCTCTTTCAGAACAGTACTCAGCAATGAATAGATACAGGTGACAATTTAATTTTATTCTAGACTGTATATAATTTTTTTTGAGGCTCCTGGTATTTGTAAAAGTGGTTTCTTTTCAGTGGAAATAATTTCAAGATAAAATGTGTCAGATTTTAAAGAGGCATTGTTAATGTGGCATATAGTGTCATTTCTTGTTTCCTAGAAAGCAGCAATGTACTGCTTCTCACGGAAGCCATAGAACGTAAAAGTAAGATTATATCAACCAAAGCTAAAACATGACATCATTGTCTTAACAGTAGCCTGCCAATTTACTTGAAGTTTTAATCTGTTCTTAAGCACATCAGAAAGGGCCATCACAGTACCTGCTGAATACATAGTATGCGATCTTCTATTTTTCAAATGATGATCAAACATTTAAGATCTGAATTAAGATTTAATGACAGGAGAGAAATCTGAACCACCCTTCTTCTGTTTATAGGACAGTTACACAGATTGTTGGGTACGAACGGTTGGAGGGTGTCACTCATGCAGTTTAGAGAACTTTCTGGGAGGGTGCAACATACAATTCATAAACATGTTGCTTTATTACATAGGTGAAGAGTTTCCATTTCTTCTCAGTGAAGTATGTCAGAGTCTGCCTGTGGGCCCTTATTTGTCAGCCATCCAGCTGGGGGACAGTCCAGCATTGGGCTTAATCCCCCTGCCCCACAGCTTGAAGATTTACCAGGGGATGTGGGTTAGAATGGAACACTGTAGGCAGAACAGTGCCAAACCTTGCCATTTACAGCCAATAATAAATGTCTGAGCAATACATAAGATACAACTTTTTTACAGTGTTTTTCATGCTATGTGAACATTCCTGTGTTCCTTTGCAAGATTAAATGTGTTAACCACTCATGACATAAACTGATATTACTTTAGTGGTTTAAGCTACCCCACATGCTTGTGCTGTGGAACAGACAAGGAGCACTTGGGATCAGTTGGAGATGACAGTGCTTAAAGAAGCTGTTCTTCCTGCTTCTCAAGTGTTGGCTGCCGTCTGCAGGCTGATGCTATGGTGTTTAGCCATGTACTAATTTCTACACAAGCGTCAGTAGCTCAGGAGACTTATGTGGCCAAAGCTGTGGTACCAGGTGTAGGTCAAACATACATACATAGTCTTACTTATTAGACATACTTACAGACACCTGAAGTTAGGCTTCCAATTTTTTAAGTTTATAAACATGTCTGCACTGTATTGTCTGAGTCAGGATGGATGCACACAGCTTGCATTTTGAGCAGGTATCTGGGTGTATGTGATTGGCACAGTGCTGAGCATGACAGCTTGAGTTGGTGCCACAGATTCTGTTCGCCTGGATTTGGGTCAGCTCTGAGTAGGGGAAGAGCGAGCTCCTCTTGACCTCTCTCTAGACTGCATGGTTTTACTTTAGGTAAATAGCTTGATTTCTGAAGTCCAGAGACACTACAGTTGACCTTTTGGCATATAGTTTTAAAAACCTCTGCTGTAACTTCATGTTTTGCAAAGAGCAGATTTGTCTTAAAGAATTTTGAGTAACCATCCACAGCCTACAGATTACAGCAGAAAGTAATTGCTGACTGATGACTGTTTAAAAAACCTTTTACCTTTGAAATCACTATTTAGGCAAACAGTGAAAATGCCACAATTGTATTTTAACACCTAGGCACTGTTTCTGTAGCTTGTTTATTTTTTAAAAATGTTTAAGGTGTTTTGAATCATAAACCCTAGATACTCAACTTTATTGCTTTAATCAAGAGAACAAACAAAAGGCTTTCTTACACATAAAACTGTTCCTAATTAAATACACTTGGGAAGTGGGTCAAGCTGAAGAGGAACAAAGCACTCTTATTCCAAAATAAGAACTTTCACATATGGAATTATTCAGAAAGAGCTCTTAGCACTTTAAAATTCCCAGCCAGTGTTAATGTCTTATCTTGCAAATGCAGGCAAGCCCAATAGTTTTCCTTCCCCATTCCTATCTATTGTATTGCAAACATAAAACACATTGGATGTTAAAAATTTACATCACTTGATTAGGATATTATACAACCTTTGGCAGAAGAGGAGACTTCTTAGTGTATCTTTAATATTAGAAATGTTATTTTCACATGAAAGCAAGTAAAAGCAATCATTATTTTACATTGCAAATACACCTACTTATGGATGTGCTCTTTTAGAAGCATATGTTGAATTCTTTGTGATCTTTATTATTAGTGAATTCAGTTTTCTATACATTGTAATTTCCTTTCCTAACGTATTACCCAAGATGTAGAAGTGCTAATCTCGAAATATCTCAGTTACCATCCATAATCCAGATGAGCTGTTACCTCAGTCATTTACATCTTCCAATTGTCTTGCAGTTATCTAGTCACCTAGTCAGAGCCTCTCATATATATTTTTTCTTTTCAGAAATATACAGAACATCTGGTTTATCTTTCTTCATAATTACCTGGACTGGTTTGAATGTACTTAGTGGTTATTTATATTCTTGGGGATAGCTTTTCTTAATTTTGAAGAACACAAAACACATGAAGGCAAGAAATTGCAGGCTGAACTGAGTGGAACATTGAACAAGTCAGGGGGAAACACCCAACAAAGAACTGTGTCAGCACCTCTCTTCTTTCTTTGAGTTTTGAGTCAGGCATCTCACCCTACTGGGACCCAAAGCACAGTATCCTATGCCGATGATACATGGGTACTTAAGTCAGCTTTCACTTTTTTTTTATTTTAAAGAGGAAATACTTATTACATACATAGTTTGGTTTCAATTGCTACTCAGATTGGATATCAAGGCTTTTTTCTTTCCCCATCTTGGGGGAGTTCAAGCCCCTGAAGGCTGGAAAAGCCACAACTGGCAGCTTAGCATGGAAGCTGAGTGATGCACCAGTGTTCTTCAAGGAGCTTCTCCAGAGTAGCAAAGAATTCAGATCTCATAGGGCCAAAGAGCCCCACCCCTGCCCCAAGTCAGACGCTAATCCTGTGATTGTTTCTTGGAGTGTCTAGCCTTATGGAGGTCACAGGCACAATGTTAAAATGCTCACTGGACTCTTAATCTTGTGGCTGATTTAGCAAAGGGAGCATCCAGTTTCTGGATCCTAAGCAGATGGAGCCTAGGCTGTTCAAACTGAGCCAGTTCTGAACATGACTACTTCTTCTGCTGGACAATAGTAGAATAATTGGGGTTTATTCAGCTTTTGGATGCAGACACATCACTCCTGTCTAAATGCTCTGTTTGGTGCTTGTCTTTTTTTAGTATTCATTAGAGACAAATTATCAGCATTTAGGGTTGATACATACATATACCTATATATATGTCTCTGTGTGTGTGTGTTTGCATGTTTGTGTATATGCACATGGATGCATGTCTACATAGCATAACTCCTGGTATTTAATTTACTGTGAGGTAATGCAAAATGTTCCTTTTAAGCAGCTCTTTTCTTGCTGGAAACCTTTTAATCAATTTAGCCACAGAAGTGGGTGGTGTTCTCATGGAGGAGGTTAAGAAAAAGCACACCATAAAAGCATAGAATAAATGTGGGTTTGGACAGCCTTTGACTATGGGATTCTTATGGTACCTTGACATATATCAAAGCTGCGTCTTATCAGTTGCACATTAGATTCCTCATGATAGGCTTTGGACTGAGTACAGCCCAGATGTTTGTTTTTGCATGTATTGTTAGTACATGATTCATTGAAATGTTGATTTTCTTTGGAAACAGTTCGGAGAGTCTCATACACTGTCATGTTTATTGAATGTCCATTTCAAGGAGCAACTTTTTTTATTGTTGCATGTTGTTATCTTTTGTACGTGAGCTTATTTTTCAAGCTATGCTATCTTTTGCATTCTTACATAAAAGTTTCATTAGTACTTAAGTAAAAAGTTCATGTTTAACATTGTAATTAAAATAGATAGATAAATCCTATTTTATCAATTAGTATGAACCAGCAATTTAAAAATCAGAGCAGATACTGAAGGTATAACCAGTGATTTCTCCTATCTCCAGAACATATTTATCATTGCTAAGGATGAAAACAAATGTCTCTCTTCCTTCTCTAGGAGGGAAACACAGTTGTAGTTTGTACAGTACACAGAAATTTTATGGACATAAACAGAATCCAGTGCAAACAAAGGAAAGCATTTTACTTCTTTTAAAGTCTGTTTGTACATGAGTACACTTTGTAAAGAAATATTTTTCAATACACTGAGGAAAGGAGAAAGAATTTCGTATTTCACTTAGTAGATATTGTATCCTCTCCTTGTTCTGACAGCAAATGCAGAATCACATTCCCTTTCTTTTTGACCTTTATAAATATCACTGTGTCCTTGGCACAAAGAAATATGTAGGAATGCCCACTCAGTTACTTATGTTGTACTTGGTTAATATAGACATCTTAGTCAAAGCTCCCAATTCTTGATTTTCTTTTTCAGAATGAAAACATTTTCCCAAAATGATATAATTTTTGTTCAGATAGAATAGGTCTTCATATATGAAACCAGAATTCCAGAACACACTTCCCTCATAGCTATAAATCTTAAAAACTGAGATTGAAAGACAATAAGCATCTTTCTAGATAAAGATACAAGGAAGTCTTCTAGATGTAGTGCTGGCTGGCTTTTTTTGAAAACCTTCCAATAAATCAGTCCTAGCTGTTAGCTCACTTTTGACTCCATAGATTTCCAGGAGGATTTTTGGATTATGCAGTTTCAGTGTTACCAACTTTATATTAATTAGATATCACTTCTACACCTTTTTATAGAGATGTGATAGAAAATCATAATGCACAAGCATTGCTTCACTTGTTCTTACTTTACTTTTTACTTCTTCCAGGTATACATAGCATTCAGATTAATTGTTGTCAATACTCTTATACATAATGACTTACAACATAATTTATTGATTTGAGTTTATTTGAAAATGCATGTATTTTAATTTTAAATCTGTGAGTATATTCTGTTAATGTTTGAGTCTCTTGGGTAAGTAGTATAATTAGGTTTATTTCAATGAACTCTAATATTTTATCTCATCTGTAATTGGAGGCCAATGGAAAACTGGCAGAATTATTTGTTTAAATCAATATTAAAAT
Organism: Astur gentilis; assembly: GCF_929443795.1. Classification (NCBI taxonomy): domain Eukaryota; kingdom Metazoa; phylum Chordata; class Aves; order Accipitriformes; family Accipitridae; genus Astur; species Astur gentilis. Next base: position 23,464,947 of record NC_064884.1, read on the forward strand.
TAGGAGGCTGTTGATATGTAGCAAAAGAATGGGTGGGTTGTAGCAAAACAATGAGCGGGTTCCAGCAGAAATTTCTGTTAACTTTGGGGCAGGATATGAATTTTGTGTTACTTAGGTTTTTCTGAGAAGAATGTATGAAGGGAATAACAAGAATCTGTGTATGACTAAGCAAAAGGAGTTTAGTTCACAGTCATCTGAGAAAGCAAAAGCTGGCTGGCATTCCCAGTTCTCCTTTCCTTTCCATTTAGAATGACTTTTCTGCTTTGGTCTCAAGAAAACTTTGGAGCAGAATACCATAAGAAATGAGTCAGAGTTACTGCCTGTCCTGATCCTTTAAAAGAGACTATCTGGCACTTCTGTTCATGACGGTGAAGCTAATAGATTCACACACAGGCAGCCATGGCAATGTTAATACCTACTGGTTAAAATTACACCAATAGTTATCCAACTTTCAATGCTTTAGTAATGTGTTTATGATGTGTTGGTTGGCCATATCCTACAGGGTCACCTGCAAGTGGTAAATGCAGATTATTCAGTACACTTGCTGCAAAGATGCATTAATAATGAATGCATTTTTTGTGCCTGTTTGTGAGAATGAACAGTTCAAATTCCATGCTGTTTTCCCCTTCCTTTTAACAGTGTAAATTAGAACAGCAAGAAAAAAATTGTAAAAGGAGAGAAACAGCTTTTTAAAATTACAGTCAATAAGTTTACAATATTCTAGAATATGTGGGCTAGATCCTGAAATATTTTCCTTTGCCCCATTTCTGTCTTTTTAGGAAGGACTGAGAGCAAAGTTGTTCCTGAAATAACTTTGTTAGCATGTTTGCTATCTGCAAAAAATTGTACTCCATGTATCAGTTTTAGCTGGTGTAGATACGGGCTTAACCTTATACATACTGCTTTAAATTACATTGTGCATCTCAGATGAAAGTCATGGTGCTGCACATAAAGCAGATAAAACAATTCAAACAAGAGGGCTGCCTGAAGGGTCCATACTTGACTTCTGTTAGAAACTCAAGGTGGAGACCGCTGAACTTCTGAAAAACAGCTGTTGAAGCTGCATGAAGTAAAAAGCCAGAGATGGTTCCGTAGTCCAGCCTGATCTCTGCTATAGAATGGGCTGTTAGCCCACCTGGCCCTTCGCTGAGCTGAATGGGTTTAGGTAAGCTGAAAAGATGATGGTCCTATGGAGTCTTGCAAGTGTGTGGTACAGGCCTGGAACAAGGATGTTTTGCCAGCTGCCAGTGGTCAAAGCCCTGGCAATGGTGGAGAATTAACTACTTGGAAGACTAAGCTTGCTTTCTCATTTCAATGGCCTGGAGGAAGCTAGAATTCCTAACTGGGCATCAATCTTGGTCATCAGTCTGACTTCCTGCACGTTTTGTATGTGTGTGCCAGTCAGGCACTTAAAATTGAGGATTCTCTGTACTGAGCCTGGTCACTGGTCAGAGCATCCTTCTTTCTCCCTGCTCCATTCACAGATCGTCTTCCCACTGTGGCTGATCTTTTCAAAGGACTGTTGGCTGTGAAAGAAAAGGCAATATTTAAGGATATGTTCAGATCTAGAGATTCCTTTTCTGGAAGGCTTTGAGGTGAAATATGTTATTTCAAAGGAAAGAGAATCAAGGGTTAATCCTTTTCTTTCAAAACATTTTTTTTTCTTTATAATCTCAACAAACAGATTGGTTAAGGTGTCTTCCTCGGTTAGCTATAGAGTTTACCAAAGCAAATGACAGCACGCAGGCAGATTTCAGTGAACCATGTTAAGGTGCGGCAATCTAGCAAGTGCTATCAGCTGACAACATCAAAACCTTATTAATTTTTTTTAAAATATAAGTTTTACATGGATTCCTTTGTTGAGTTTATGCTACTTTCCTTTTTTCCTCCCATGAATCATGAAAAGCCTTTGATACAATCTTAAAAACATAGCTGTAATGCACAGTAACTAGCATTGGTCCCTTCATTTCTGTTCTTTAATGCTAAGTATTTATTTGCACAGCACCAAATACCACATTTTCACTGGCATGCCAGAATAATATGGCAAAAGATTGAAAAATTACCTAAAATGCTGGGGTTTTGTTCTCACCAGAGAGTCAGCAGAAATAACCTATTACTACTGATTTCCAGAACTTCAAAGAGCACAGGGCATCTGTCTATTCAACATTTACTTTTTCTTCAGACTGTAAAAATACATATTTAAGGAGCCTTCTGCTCTTGTACTGTCAAGTACCTCTTAAATAAATGAAAATTTTACACAAAGGACCTTGAATGTCAACTCTGTCCTGACTTGCATTCTTACCAGCAGCTTTAACAAGCAGGAGAAAAGGAACTTTGTAATATCTGGAGCTCCAAATGTAGGAGATCAGGGAAATGTTGCAATACTGAGCAGTATTGCAATAGGAGTGGAAAGGGGGCTGTAATCAGGGCCTTACCAATCATGCAACCTTATGCCAGCTAAATTTTGGGCACATTCAGTGAGCTTATTTATGTAAGTGTTCCAAATCCCAGGAGAATTCTAGTATGGAACGATAATGAAGAGCAATACATCAGCAATAAAACACTGACTGGGATCAGTGGCATTAGCAGATCTGACACACAAAACTATGATACAGTGTCAGTGCATTTCACTGACTTTCTTTACAAACTTTGAAGGGGAAGAATATTAGTAGTCACCATTTATTTTAATTGTTTTTTCCTTTTTAGAAAGTTTATTCAATTTGCTTGTTCTTGTGGAAAATTCATTTTGGTTTTTTTTTAACAGGAATTGTTCTTCTAGACTATACATAACACTCAGTGTTCCAGAAAGCAAGTTTTGACATAATGTGATCGATAATATATGTACATTGCAAAAAATATATCACTGTGCTGTGTTCATATTGCATTTTATTTTAAATATAAAAATTTGTCATGTTTGAATGGAGAAAAAGGGAAGGAAGAACAAGAACAGGTGTCTAACTTCTTTTTCTTGCTAGCCAGGTTTTCCCGTTCTTCAAAATAAGCATTTAAAAATGCTAAATGTAAATCAGAAAAGTAAAGAAATTATTCAAAACAACATTTGGGCAAATAATGGAAGTCCTCTTAAAAAAAGGCAAACAGCGTAGGGATAATTTGTTGGAAATTAAGGTTTACCAATTTAGCTATCAGAACATAGTCATTAAAGCCTTGCCATTGACATATCTTTTCTTGTTTAATTTTTATACACATAAGAAAAAAAAATAAATCATTATTTTGCTATACTAAATAAGTTGAAAATAAGGGAAAGTTTTTATATTCTCCTTAAAACTTTTTTGGTGTCCTCACAGTCAGGTTAACTCTCAGTAAACTATCATTGGACAATGACAGCTGTCCCTGGCTACTTACTGCTTGGCAGAATCATTGAGAGACTGCCAGGCTATGAACATAACTCTTTTCAGGCTTCATCTCAACTGTTCAGTTCACCTTTGAAGTTTTAGAAGGAAGAAGTATATAAGTACCAAAATTTTTGCCTTGACTTAAATTGCACTGTTTTTTTCACACATGGCATTTAGTAATATGTATTAAACTAAGAGATTCAATTTCTTTTTGTCATTTTGAAGGGGTTTCCCCCCCACCCAAAACTAACGTATTCTTCAGTTTCTGGTCCCCCCGCTTTTATACATTCCTTAATCTTTATTTTCCACAACTGCAGGAACTAGCTGAATGTAGAATTAAATGAATGCTTGATAGGTCTCAGAGGCTTAGGCTTGTAAGGAGAGCCTTGAGAAGACCGTGAAGTGTGAGGTGTACCTTGCCCCAGCTTTTCACATTGTCATTGTCTTGGGGCTTATCTACAAGTCTCATATGTCAAGGGGGACACATTCTTATATGCTGGCATTCACTATAAAGTCCATCTCATATATCTGCTCTCAGTCAGGCAAAATCACTGCAGGAATAGATGGGATACCTTGGGGCATACACACCACAGGTAGACACATGCACTCTGCAAAGAAGAGTGCCGTGAGTACTCCGCAGAGCTTGAATATATTCGGGGGTTTCACCCAGAACTGCTGTATGGCTTATTCTAAACATGGCTCCGAATGTATTCCTGAGGGTAAACAATCTGGACAGTTGGCAGATTTGGTCTTGAGCCTAGCCCTGAGGTTGCACTTAAAATAGAAGGCAGGCATATCAGTGGCTGGCATCCCAGCCTTTGCTGAAAAGGTACAGTGCATTCAGCAAATGGAACTTGCAGAAATAGTGATTTACAGTGAATAGGATCAAGATTCTCTCTCTAGAAGGCAGTGTTGTAAAACACATATTAGTGGTGAGATTTCCCTGGAAGTATTTTAATGTGGTTTTAAAAAGCATAGCTAAAATAGGCACTTCTGTTTCAGAATGCAAATGCCAACTCAGTATCATTGTTTTCTTTATAGAACATGTTTGTAGGAATATTCTTAAGCCATTGAAGAGTAAGAAAATCAAATACTTTAAAATTAATTTAGTCTAGTCATTTAAGGTTTTTTCTCCAGAAAAATTGAATTGGAGGTGTTTTCAGAAGGACACAATTGAAAATTTGATAGAATTACACACTGCATTACAAACCAAGTATCAGAAAGAAATAGAGGCATAGTCTGCACTGCCAAACACAGTAGGAAAATGTTTGCATTTTGGGAAGTTCAACAGATGATTTGTTTATCCCTGTTTTTTCTTCTAGATGGGGATTGTAATTCTGATTTGGTAGGTGCTCCCAAAACAACGCTTACAGTGAAATGCTCTTCTGCACTCTGTGTGTGTGTGTGTGTGTGTGTGTGTGTGTTTATATACATAGGCTTGGGAACAGCTTAGGTTCTGAGTGCAGAAATACTTCTAAGTTGAAATGCAGATCAACTTTTCTTCCTTACCCACTTTTTACATAATTTGCACCACAAGCATCACCTAAAACCAGCTTTGCTAGGTTGCTTCTGGATCAGCTGAACAGTATTCAGGAGCATTAAGAAAGCTGAAATTGCCTCTGCGTAGAATGAATACCTTTTAGTTTCTCTTAGTCTTTATCTGTTCTGAAGAGAGATACTTTCCAAGAATCAAAATTGTAATTTCTTCTTGGTGGAAGCCAGTAGTTCTGTTTGCTGGTTTTGCACCAGTTTGTCTTGGCTAATCTAGGCAACCACCCTTGGTAAAGGATGGCACCTTGCCTTACCTGGAAAAATTCCACCCCTCAGTTTCAATCCCAAGGTGCCCTCCAGCTTCCATGCCTCCCAACAAAATACATACCAGTGTCTTTTGGGGCTTGTTCATTTTTAATAATACTTTGGCTGTTTAGGCCTCATAAGGCTAGAGTTATTATAATTCTATATCCAGTCACACTTACATGCCCGAAACAGCTGAATGCTTTGCTGCTGTGCTCTAACTTCTGTCAAAATGTACTTCGTATATCTCACCAGAATTTCAAGAGATGTCAAAACAGAGCAGACTACAGGCCTTGAGCTAGCAAAGCACTGAAAAAGTGATCAGGCCCACTTTTGTTACTGAATATATGCCCAAATACTTAAGATGGACCATATCCAGCTCTGGAGGTTCCAGCTGACTTCCTGGTCGCTACACTCATCTTGCAAATTAGAAGACGTAGGCTGGTCTGGCCAGTGTTGAAAGGCCAGGGCCCTCCTCAAATCCTCTTTCTTCTCTGTATCCACATTTGTGCTCATGTGCTTTGTTAGTTTTGGCTAAAAGGTGGCTCGTAGATGGATGAAAGAGGTCTGTCACTGGTTGTGACAATTCCAGTACTGCATAATAGAATATTGTCAGCCTGACATCCATGGATTGCCAGGACTGCTTAGAAATTGATCAGTAAGAACTATGGTTATTGCATATTTTAACAGAAGGATGCTTGGTTTTAAGTTCAGGAGGACTTTGTGCTTCATATGATGCTTTGTTAAACATACTTGTCAAAAGATGACAGCACCGGGAGTTTTGTATTAATTTAGGTACTATGTAGATGTGATCTGTCTATATAGAAGGAGATTATGCCTACATAAAACTGAAAAATATATGTTATTGTTCAGTTTATTACTTCAACATTTCTGATTTTTTTTTTTTTTTAACTTTTCCTGGTGGAGAATATTTGTTTTCTTGCCTAAAATATTGTCTGTGTTATTGTTTTGATCCTGAGCAGAATGGAAGATACTGCTCACTCCTAGAAATAGTCTCTCTGTGCTTTGATGACTGGCTTCACTTATGCCCTGTAGTATTCATGTTTAATTCACTTACATCGTAGAATATGGGTCATGTTCTTTTCTTTTTGCTCTTGGTTAGGCTGACAGCATCTCCGCAAGTGAGGCAACTGCACAGCTGAAAGTAATTTCTATGAGTATAGAATTTAATAACTGTTACAGTTCTTTTAAAAACTTGCATAGCATCCTGATTTTTTCTTTCTGCTACTGGCAGATAATAAGTCTTAAAACAGTAGATGATTTAATTATTGTTAATAACAGAGTGGTGATGGAAAAGAATAAAAAATATTACAAGCTGGCAATCTTATTTTAATGCATTTTAGTTTTGAAATAATACTTAGCTTAAAGACAAATCTATTTTCATAAGGAACCATGCCTTACAAATATGTTAACTATATTACACTTGTTCTTCTCAGATAAGCTGACTTATCTCTGTAGGAAATAAGAAATATTCATAGGATTCTCCAGTCTGAGATTCTTACATCTAGGAAAACAAACATACAATTTTGTGAATCAAATAGTAGTTTGAATATCAAGCACCAGAAATTTTTGTGGAGGATTTATGCCCCTGATTAAATTACTGGTTTTCTGGAAAGCGAGTCATATGAACTAGGACACTTTAAAAGTGCAGGTTAATAGTGGCAGAATTCATACCCTCATTTTGTGGTAAATGGATTCTTTTTTCAACTGTAAATATTAATCTTTAGAATATAAACAAGACTATTAAAAAAAATCATCTAAGCCTTATGTATTTTATCAGTGGGATAAGGAAAACAAGTGCATGCTTTACCCATCCTTCAAATTAATATTAAATGCTAAGAACCATTGCTATCACAGGCTCTCTGTTTTATTCAATGGGTGCTCAAAATATATTAGTGACTGCAGGTATTGCCAGAGGAGGTGTGCAAGATTAGGTCTTTTAACAGAAAGTATTTGTGGATTTGGTTTCTTCTGAATTTTTTTTTTTATGTTCTGAATGTAAAAAAATTACTTTCAAAAGCAGAGCGACTGCAGCCATGAAAGGCTGCTTTTCCAGTGCACACAGATGATCTTTCAGTGAAACACCATGGTTTTCCTGGGTGTCCTGGACAGGAAATTCTGTGCAGACTTTCTAGACTGTAATCCCACAATTTCTATGTATACCTGTGTTCCTTCGTTATCAGCCTAATGATAGAAGGCTTGTGGGGTCATGCTTTGTGTATGGATGTGCGTGTGTTATCTGTCCATTACAACAATAACTTTAAAAGTTGTTGGGAAATTTCTGGTAAATTAAACAGATGTAGGAATCCCAAAATATTAAATGTCTACATGTTAGCAGAAATACACATCCAGATAGAAGACAGCGATTTTATTAATTCCCACAATGAAGGAAAAAAGGCAGTATGAGCTCAACTTTTAAGACCCATGAGGCATCCAGGGACTGTTGTCATTATGAATGGCTTACCATGGGTCAGTCTTCAATATGAGTTCACTGGGCACTAAAGAGCTACTTCTCAGCCACGTATCTCATGTACATTCTTTGTTGTCTAACAGAACAGTTTGTGATGACAGCTATTTGCAGCAAAAGCTTGGATATTCACAATATACTTACCCTGCAAGGGTGCTTTGATAGCTAACAGCGTGTGAGCACCCCAATAGCATTTGTCTAATTCTTTTAAAAATTCAGGGAACCACAAGACAAAATAGGTAGGAAGCCGGGTGTTTTTTGTTCTGGTGAACACAAGAATACTTCAACAAAATATATGTCTTTACATCTGGTTTTATTTACATACTTTGGATGAATAGACTGTTTGCCAAAGCCACGCAGGCTGTGCTCTTTTACTATCCTGTCTCACTGCGCATGCCAGACTTCCACTCTTAGGTGTTTTATTACTCATTTACTTTCAATTAATTAATGGTTGTGTTGAGTAATGTTGGGACTAGTACTAATCCCTGTAGGACTGCCTTTGATTATTGTTCATCTTTAATCACTAACTTACTCTTTACTGATGTTGCATCTCGTTAGCTTTTTATTACCTTAGAAAAGCCTAAGTTTATTGCATCCACCAGGTGACCTTCATCAGCCGCACTTGTAATGTGTACATACCCTCTTGAGAAGGAAGGCTGGTAACCTGGAGTGAAGGTGACCAGCTCTGTTCCTACTGAAGTGGGTAGCGAATCCCCACTGAGCTGAGCGCCATAATCCCAGTTCGTCTCCCAGCACCTCTTGCTAGGCCTGCCACTCCTCCAGCAGCTCGACCGGCTTTTTTCCTTGCTCAGTCTTAGAACCTCGGGTTTGCTTCTGGAGGAAAGAAGGGGAGCCCATTTATTAAGTACAAATACTTAATAGATACATTTAACCCCGTCTTTTCTCCCCTTTCTCAGTACGCTTTTGTGAAGCGGAGGGGAGCTGTGGTGGCAGAGGGCACGCAGCCACACTTACGCTTTTTAAGCAACCGGTGCCTTATTTAAGGTGGCCAAATGGTGCCTATTTTTTTCAGTGCCCCATCCCTCCTTTGACGTAAGGACGAGAACGGGAAGATCGGGCAGCGAGCGGTCTCTGAGACAAATTGCACGGCGGGGAGGAAAAGCGCAGGGTGCGAGCGGTCCCCGGGTCCCCGCGGGTCGGGGCGGCCGGGGCCGGGGCCGGGGCCGAGCGGCGGCGGCGGCGGCGGCGGGGCGGGGGCGGGGCCGGGGCGGAGCCTGCCCCTCACTCCCCGTCTCCCGCTCGCTCCCAGAGCAGAATAAGCAATTTCTTCAGGGACTGCAGCCTGAGCTACAGCTTTTGCTTGAGGTGCACGCAGAGAGGACGAGGAGGAAGATAAAGCGGTAGATGCCATGGGCCAGCTCTGCTGCTTTCCTTTCTCCAGAGGGGAGGAAAAAATCAGTAAGTGGGCAGCAGGGTGCAGCGCTGCCTGCTGTCGCCTCGGGGAGGGGGAAGCCGCGGGAAGCAGGCGGGCATTCGTTGGGGTTTGGTTTTTCTTTCTTTTTTTTTTTTTTTCCTTTTGGAAAATTAACTGATTGCTTTTTCGAGAAAGGATGGGGCTAGGTGGAGACAAATTGAGCAGTATTTCCGCTAAATAGATTAAGATTTCTTTGGAATAGAGGCAAGTAATTATGTCTGATTTTATTTTTTTTTTAATGAGCATTCTAGCAGTCAATTTCTCTACACAAATGTAGCTAAAGTGAGTATTTTAATTTTCCTTTTTGGCAAGTGTGATTTAGAGTAAGAGGTGAAAAAGGATGAAAAGCAGGTGCAATTTTAACGTGCAATTTAGAGTAAGAGGTTTTGGTGTTGATAGCGTACACATGTTGATGGTAATGCTTATTAGCAATAATAGAAAGAATGGAGATTTTGTTGATGGCAATGTTGATGGATGATGAAGGAAATCATCAGTTCATTTTCCATTTGGGTGTTGGTTGGATGTGTAGTTTTAAGCTGACCGAGTGAGGGAATAGGTGCACTTTATGTATTCATCTGGTAGTGTCTGGAGTGACTATCAAGTATATCTCTGGTTTTGCTTTTAGTTGAGCAAATCTAAGTTGAACAGAGGAAGCGATTCTGATTGCCTTATCCTTTGGTGCACTGAGTCAAGCTAGCTAATTTGACTGGAATGTTGTTTCTGTTAAATTATATGCTGAAAATTGTGTTTGTCCTAGGTTTGGTTACACAATAAAATATTTACTCTTGACTTTTTGCTCGGTGAAATATTTTCAACCTTTCTTCTGGAAGATGCAGCCAGATTTCTGTCATATTGTGTCTGAAATCAGTTTTGACTAAATTTACATATTTCATAAGCTGTAGGTTAGAAAAGTCCTGTTTTCGGATCTGGTTTATGTTTCATTCTTGTTACTCAGGAAGCTGTCTAGGCATAAATAAAATGAGAGTTTATACCATCAATTAAAAAATGTGTACACCAATAGTGCAAGAAATCTAGAATACAGCCTCAAGAAAATGAGTTGGCTGTTTTAAAATATTTTTCTGTCACAGGTCATGGTATGAGGGTAAATGTTGTAAATTTTGCTTTGGGAAAATGCCTAGGAATATTTTATATTTCAAAACTTTTTTATCATATAGTCAGTACAGAATGTCTTTATGTGAAAAGCAAGTAACTAGTGCATCTTTCTTCTAATACACAGAATAGGTGAAGACAGACAGCAAATACAAATTGTTTTTAAGATTTTTCTGTTGACACAGAACAAAAGATACAAAAAAGTGATAAATTCTTCTGCATCTTGCTTCTCTTGGTCCCCTCACTTCACTGCTTTTTGACTTTTCTGCTGGCATTACCTGTCATGCACCAGCTTTCTTCATATGTGCTCCCGTGAGTGAATGGAACATACACTGAATGTACCATTTAGCGTAGCGTGACCTCAAACTGCTTGTAGTCAAAAAAATCATTCGGGAGATGTCATTGCGTGCAAAGTCACAAAGGTTTTTGAAAGAGGTGGGCTTTTGGCATGTAGCAACTGAAAGGTGCGGTACAAACCCCTGAGAATGAGGAAGGAACAAAAAGGATAGTTATAGGACGATGGGAATCTGAAGCAAGGAGGTCTGGCTATGGATGAGGTAAGAGGGCGGTGTCTGAAATGAGGAGAAAAAAATAGATGTGGCAGTGCCTTACCAGTGTTTGTGGGGGAGTAAGATAGACTGAGACATCTTAAAAAGGGAAAGACAGGGGAAGTATGTGATGAGCATAGTGGATATGATTGGCTTTTCCTTAGTCCAGCACAGTCTGGAGAAAAGAGAGAGAAGAGAGAGGGCTTTCCTTTCAAGGGGTCCCTTGGCCTCCCTCCCTCTCTTCTGCCAGCCTGGTTCTTCCTCTGGGTGCTGGGTGGGAGGAAGCACTGCCCTGTATCTCTCCAGCCTGGCCATGCCCCAGCTAGGTGGATGGTTTGAAGCTGGGCACGCAGAACAGGCAGAAGGGAATGACTTTGACATCCATTTTTTCATCTTCCTATCATATTATCATGATGGCCTTTAAACTAGTTGTGCTGGGAAAGTAACCTGGGCTTTTTATTGCCCCTAAATTATCCTGGTTAGCAAACATGTAGGTGCAAATCATGATCATATGACTGTTGCATACGAGAAACAAAAAGTATATTAAATAAAGGCAAGCATCTGCAGTAAACAGCAGCTCCCCATGCTACTTGACTCGCTTCAGTCACAGTAAACATGAAAATGCGCAAACTTCATTATGGTCTTCCTATATGTTTTGTTTCAGCTGAGGTGCCTCAAGTTAAACACAGCTGACAAATGCCAGTTACTGAATTGCTGAGAATTCATTACTTACTCAGTAAGGAAATGACCATTTCATGTATAGCATAGTTTCAAAAGCTGTTGTAGACTATCTTATCTGGTACTGTTACATAGTACATACTTGTGTTGAGTGAGGTGACAGCTCACTGCTTTCGTGGCGTGCTTTTTAAAATTGGAGTTTAGATCTATTTCATATCAAGTCTGAATTGAATTTAGCTTCAACCCATTGCCTAATCTGCATTGTTGAGAGATCTGCATTGGGAGAAATTTAACCTTAGAAATTAAGAGATGCCTATAACTGAAATGCACAAAGTACTGACAAGTGAATGCTGAGTTGTGTCATTAAGTTTGAACAGCCACTTGCTTACATCTTGTATCCACACACAGTATGTATTTCACATCCCTCTCTATTCTCTTCAAATACAGGTGTAACCTTGGAAAACATTTACCCAAGTTTTATGGTTACAGTAAGATCGTAAGAGTGATTGTTCTGGACCAGATTTAAGATCCCTCTCCTCAGCATCATAGGCACAAGGTGCCTAATAAAACCACTAGAAAAGGGCAGGTGTAAGAATGTGATCCTCAAAATACAGCTCCAATGCTGCAGCAGTTCAAGGCTTGTGAACTTTGTGAAGCAGGTTGGCATCCTTGATGATTAGAAGTCTTCAATACATTTTTCTTCCAAGAATTTTTTTCCAGTCACCTTTTGAATCCATGTAAACTTTTAGTATCTGTACTATCTTTTGGCAAGGAGCTTTACAGCTTAAATATGTATTTTTTTTTTTCAAGAACCTTAGCCATGCCAACAAATACAATTTGGTTTAGTGAGTACTATCTAAATAAACAGTTCTTCTGCCACACCTGATAGAAATCAATTCCCAGAATGTACTCTGGGGAGCAAAGAGCTAGAGTATTCTGCAGAGAAGGGAAATAAAGAAGTATGTGTCCTCACACTGGTTGTGGGACAGATATACAAGTAAAGCATGAGTAGAAGCTCTTATAACTTAGGCATTTAGGACCTTCACAACCTATTCTTTCAGTTGTCTTGGTGAACAATCATGTAACCACTCTAAGGCTGGGGAGCTTTCTATAGGGATGCAGATGCCTGATTCAGCATCTCCAAATGCTGCCTTTATGTATATTCATCTATGCATCCTATGTTGAGTCCTTTACCAGACGACACCTTTTAAATAACCAGTGGCTTAACTAGTTTTTTCTTTGGTTTTAGGTACATAAAATGAAACCATATTGATGTTATTATCCTGATCTCACGCAAGAGATCCCTCAGGTTCCTATAAATTTGAAGGAAGTTATGCTTGCAAATGGAAATAATCATTTTAGAGGTTGAATAAATTTTGATAAAATTTGTGAAGACTTTGTTTCTAAATTAAAAGTCTCAGGGTGGAAATCTGTTTATTTAAAACAAAAAAACCCCAATGTTATTTCTTCGCTCATTCAACAATGTTAAATTCCAGTGAAGTTGATGGGAGTTTTGAAATTTGACTTGCTATGTTTAAGGGTGGGCTTTTGAGAGAGTGTATATTAAAAAAAAAAGGCTAGTGTATAGTCTAACAATTAATTCTTCATATTTCTGAGATCATGAGGGAATTCCCTGTATGATAGACCTCTCATTGATTTGCTGGTGTCAGTGCTAAATAAGTGCTTTTTCATTTTGGAAATGATCTCAAATGATCTTTAACTGCTTTTTGAAGTGACCTCATTGGAAGCTTATTTCTAGTCTAAAGTTGTATGTTTGTTTATTTTAACTTCTCAGCGTGACACTTTTTAATGTGGCATAGAAGAAAGCATTTTACAAAATAAGCATTGTTACACTTCATTTTAGCTGTATGTGTGTTAGCCCATTTGCTACCAGATAGGAAACCAAGGATTAGAGTCTTCATTGTACTGGCCAGAAATTGTTAAAAAAGGCTGTGAAATATTTAATGCATACAAAATTACTGTGTCAGACAATTACTAATGTGGAATAAGGCTGGTCACATCAAAATTGAACATGAAACTTATTTGCATTCTAAAAGATGTGATTTACAACTTGAGAGGGTGGAGCATAGCAATGTGAACACTTCTGCGTGTTTTGATTTAATGAGATTAAGCACTTCATTTGTTATTTGATAGTTATTATATACTATTACTTATGGTGCATATTGACTATAACACATGCAAATAGTTGTGGAAATAAGGAAATGAACACAGGGCCTGGGGCTACGTACTCAGTGCCCAGGAAGCAGGCAAGCTTCAACAGACAGCCAAGCCACTGACATTCAGTCCAGATCTTGCTTTTGGGCCTGACCAAAAATTGCCCAACTGTATCAAACTAGGGATTGCCTTTTGAGAGTAAAGGAAAGTTCAGTGAATGAAATGCAACTATTTTATTTAGGTCTTAAGCTGATTTTGAAAATCCTGCAAGTTACATTTGCAAATCAACTACTTGGTCAAATTTGCAGTTTGCTACTATAAGTTATGAATTATTTTGCATTTATGTGGCTATAGTACAAAAGATGCATTTTCTGGCTTTCAGTCATGAGAGACAGGACAGGTTTGCCTACCACAAGTAGTAGGTCAATCCCTGTTGTTAAACAGCCCTTGTACATTTGCCAGGCTGTCTAACTAGTTTCCAATACTGATAGCTCCCTGTCCTGCGGGTTGTGTGTCCTTTTCACTTCTGTTTTGTGAGGTTTTAACTCCTAGCTGATCGAAGTGATACCTGCCCTGGTACTATAAAGACACTATCCTTTTCCCTTCTTCTTCCCTAAATGTGAAAACACACTTGTCAGCTGAGCTTGGCAAGTCCTATATACACTCCATTCTCCAGTGCTTGTATTGTTTCCTGTCTTGCCAATCTCCCTGTGTGATGTTGTTTCTTCGCTCCTAAGCATACATTCACTCATATGCGCAAAGAGGTGTGTGATGTGGATGAAAAAGCAAAAAAAAACCTTGAAGGAAAGGTGCATTCCTTAGAATGGCATTTGGAATAACAACTAAGTGTTATTTGTCTTCTTCCCTCAGAACTTCAGAGTACGCATGATTGGGTTGCTAAGATTGCTTCCATTCGCTATTGGAAGAAAGAAAATTTAGTGGTGCCAACCAAAACTAAATGTTTAATACTTACCTTGTCAAAGTTGAAAGTTATACAAGTCCTGCAACCAACAACATTAGGTTTGATGACCAAGACAATAAGCCTAACCAAGGCCTGATGACAGCCAAGATTGTCATTAGTGTTTGTGAATCATGACTATCTCTACTTGTGTGTCCATTCTTGGGACTGACAATGGCTGTTGAAAATAATCACTCAGTAATGAAGCTAGACAGCTGGAAGAATTGTACACACCAATGAAGACCAAGAGAAAGTAGAGATTTAAGGGAATTCTGGGAAAGAAAATAGGGGGTTTAGATGAACTGTTGAGTTAACTTCATTGCAAGGTATCCAGGAGGGCATGATAGAAGAACTGGCTTTTAAATAGGAGGAAGGAAATGTAAAAAAGCCTTCAGCAGTGGATGCCTATCTGTGGTCTCAGAAAATGGAGAATATAGTCATCTCGAAGTAAAGAGAATAAAAATAATGGTGACTGTAAAAATGGGGAGGTTTTAGAATGATGTTAGATGTATCCATATGCCTTAGGCAATCCTTCCTTAAAGTAAAATGTCTCTACATTTTTGGTTGGGTTTTTTGTTTGTTTGTTGGTTTGTTTTATTTTTAATTAATAACTACTTTTAGAAAATAGTCCTACATGGTATGAACACATTTTGCTGAATTTCCTCCAGTCATTTCAGGTGGCATTTGGCTTTTAATTGAGAAGTGAAATTCAATTTTTTTTTCTCCCTTTATATTTAATACAAACATATGCAAGTCCAAATTTAAATCCTATCAACATATATGGTCCATGAAAATAAATTAAATTAGCTTATTGAATTTAATTTTTGTACCAGTTTTTATCTGGGTATAGGGAATTTTGAAGCACAGTATTATATCATTTTTAAAACCAGGCTACGTTTTACTATTTCATGAGTGTACAGCAGACTGTCTTGCTGTATAATCTATTAGACTGCAGATGTTAGGCTCCCTTCCACCTTCCTGGCAGGATGTTTTGTGTAAAATGAATTGCAACTAGAAATTCTGGAGATGAATCAAGTCAAATGTGATTGCCTTGCTATTAAGTTATGTTATGGATGCAAGGAAAAAGCAGCAGTGTTTGTTATATAATTTATTTAGAGAAGTGGCAGAACTGCTTTTTGTCCTGAAAGAAAACATGAGCAAAGACAGGGAGTTCTTTGGTTCATAATCAAAAAATGTCCAGGTTAACTTGTAACTGTTCTAAAATAGTGAAAATTTTACATTTGGTTAAAAGTCTAATCTTTATGTAATGTGCACTTATGTATGAAATGAAGATATGTGGGGCCAAAGGCCTTATTTGGGAGTACTTTGGACCACGGTGATCCATAACTACAGTACACTGAGAAACTTGAGCAAAGCTCTTAACCAAACCTGTTTGTATTAAAGGGTTTGAAGAATTACCCATGAGAAGCTAGGAAGAGATTTCAGTTCAGTTCAGTTGTAGCAAGCAAAAAAACAGCATTAGCTAATTGGTATAGGTGACTAGTTTCATGATGTAACGGGTACCAATACTTCTTGATCGCACTAAAAGAAGATGAGAAAGAAAGAGTAATAAAAAAGTTCAGAAGACCCTCATGAGGAGCTTTGAAATGGCTCCATGTTGATGGAGTTGGAAATTTAATGAATTTAATGATCACTTTTCAAAAAGTGTGTCAGCAGAGAACCAGCCTCCAGTGATTTGTGACTGTGTAGCAAGATGAGAGCTGCCCCAAGTGCAGCCTCCTGTTACTGCAATATATTGGTTTTCTGTCTTCTCCGATGCCACTGGGAGCCAATTGCAGAAGATATCTGCACTGATGATTAAGACCCTCTTAAAACTTCCCTCCTGGATATTTTTGTGGGCAGTTTGTTCCTGTCTGTTGTATCTAGACTGTCTATTAATTTAAGTATTCAAGGGTAAATAGCTTAATGTCCATCTTATGGTCAGCGCAATTGCCAAACCATCACTTTGCATAGGTGGAAAAAATAAGGACCTTTTTGGCTATCAGGTGACACGTAGTATTTTGCCAACATATTTGCATAGATTCCTCTTATACTGTTGAAATGGCATTTATTTTCCATATTGGCGCCAAGTGCACCGACCTTTTCACATGCTACTATTACTTTATTGTCAGTACCTCTGCAACTGTATTGGGTCCCAAACACATTGGGAGAGAGAGAATTATATATATCTTTTATATCCATTTAAATGACTGGCAGAGGGGGCATAAAATAACTCTTGTCTTTTGCCTTCCTTGTGTGATGACCTTCACTATGATCACAGTCCTTTTTACCCCTCTGTGGGAGTTGCGTGATCTTTGGCATGCCTGCTTCCCCGATAAGACGATCAAGGTGAAAACTGGCCATGCTTTTGGTAACCCTGCCTGTACTTTGTGGTGGGTTGCTACAAGCTGTCATCTTTCATAGTGAGTTCTAGCAAGAGGTATGTGATGATACACACTACTAATTAACCTCACTTGTTACAAATAAATGTTGATAGAAACAAAGTTACTATGCAGGCGGTTGTTAGATAAGCAAAACAGTAATGGCTCAACAGCCATAAAACCCCATCCTCTTCTAGATTCAAAAGTGCTGACAGAAGTGCTGACCTTGCTGATCCCACGTAGTCATTGCTGCCACCATCCCTGCTCGTGTACACCGTGCACTGGTGATACATGCTGTGTACACTGATCCATAGCAGAGCAGCTTATGTGAGCAGTCCTTTAAGGCAAAATCACCCCAGTGAGGTTAAACACTTCTCCGTCATTGGCTGACTAACCTGGCTAATTTTGCTTGAAGTGAATCAAGGAATCCTCAAAACCATCCTGGGACAGATGATGGTAAGCATCACCTAACCACACTAACTTCTTCCACTGTGTGACTGGATCTGGTAAAGAGTATCTGTTGCTTGAGAAATATACAGGCTCAGTCTTGCAAAGTGCTGAGCAGCCTCGATACCTTGTGAATGTGCGCGCACGTGGTGGTGCTGGGGTGGCACAGAGCTGAAGCTTTCCTTGCATGTGGGAAGGATTAGTGGTGCGGGGGGAGGGGACGTTGACCAGAATAGGTTGATTACAGTGTCTTTCTCAACAGACTCCATTAGTAACATTTATATTGAGATAAAGTAAAATTACTACTCCCTTGGTGCAATGAAAGGGATTTTACTGTGTCAAAAGAAATAAGCTCTCTTTCTGTGCAGATTTAAACTCTGCATTACTGTAAAGATACAGTAATGTGTATTAGCTTTTCATCTTTTGTAAGGGGGAAATAATTGACAGTTAACTATTGTCTATCAGTTTGCAACATAGCATAAATAAGAATACATGTTGCTTTTGCCCACTAATTTATTTCTGTATAATAAAAATTTCTGGTTTTGATGCTTGTGGATCAAACATTAAATCATGTAGACATCAGATGGGTCAGCCTTCCCGCTAAGTTCAGTGTTCTCAGGACAGTGAAATGGTGTCTCTCTGCCTGCCCTGCACTCAGGTAGAGAGAACAAGGAGGACCTGCCTGGTTGTAGTCCAATGCTTTTCAGGAACTGCAGCAAGAATAGTGGAAAGGGCAAACCTCTGAGAGGTGTATGGACTACGTATCTCCCTTTTGCCATCCCTCCCAGTTGTATTGCCTCATGTGGTTGCTGCCTCACAGGATAAAGTGCTGTACTTGTTGGTTGGCTAACTTCCAAGGTGCTGTAGCGTTTATCATACTTATATTTTACAAGAAGGTTATCTTCGTATTTGTATACTTCCCCATCCTCTTCTGATCTGCAAAACCAGAATTCTCTGAGGATTCCAGAAATGAGTTTATTGACAAAGAAGTGATAGTTCGTTAATGCCAGTCTGGGAATGTTAAGAGCCATGGAAGAAAATGAAACAACTGTTGCAAGTTCATACCTCATTTCTTCTGTGAAGGGCATTGTATGAGCCATTTGTGGATTTTTAGGTAAAATAGTCGATTTGATTATGCCAGAGCAGATTCCTCACTGTTTAGTCATGTTAGTAGTGCAGTAGATAACTCTGTTATGAGATTTTTCATTGAGGAAGGATGAGAGACAGCATTAAAATTGTTTTGTTTACAGCTGAAGGCTTCTTTGCAGATTATGGGAACTGAGTCTGTGATCTCAGTGAGCCCATACAAAAGTCACCACTGCTGGACCTAGTCAGCACGCTTCTCAGACTAACAGAGGCTGCTGGTTGAGGGGGTTGTGAGAAATGCACTAGCAGTTATACTATGGTTATGCAATTCTTTCTGGGTGGAAATAAAATACAGTAAGAGATGATGATCAGTACCATGCAGTATTGCTGCTATTGTATGTATAGCACTGTAAAGGAAGTAAAAATAAATAAACCTCTGTCAAGGAGAAAGACCTTCCTTAAAATATTTATTTTACTGCACATTGATGCAATGAATTATTTCTGTCATTTGTTTTCTTGCTTTTGCTCTCTATTTTAAAATTTATGGCCAAGGAACTTTTTAGTACGCTTTGCTACAAGGTCAGGCACTCGTGTGGAGAAGTAATGCACTGGAAACTTACTTATGTGGAGAGGTTTCTAACTGTGACATTAGCCAGATGTTTTAGTGTTTCTGGAAGGTATTTCATACAAAGAACCACATGAATAGAAGAGCACATTCCAAAGGAAAAGTAGTATTTTCTTGATCATCTTACTGAGCACACTGATGCTCCTTCAATTAAATTGATTGGCAAATTTTTGGGGAGACAGGAAGCTTCAGCAGATACAGAATTGAGCCCTGTATTTCTTAGGTTATGTAGGCATCAGTTTAAATTCCTTCCACCATAGGTCATTTCCTTGCCCTGTTGGGGGGGAAGGCCCAAGAATGTATCCAAAACACTGTATGGCAGTCTAGGAAAAAGGAAGCTTTACGATGCTTTGGAATATGTGTGAGTTCTGCTGCAATAGCATTCAAATAGCCCTGGGCATTTCTGTGGGCCACCAGCTGTAGTGGCAGATTACAGCTGAAAATTGCATTTAATATTCCAAATTGTTCTGCTTCTTGGTTCAAAAAACCAAACAGTAGTCCAGACCAAAGAATGGTGAATGCCATTTTTCATGGGGCCAAATCTTTCAAATGTAATTAGTTTGTTTTGTAAATCTCCAGCATTAAGTTAGAGCAAAAGCTTGACTAGAAATTAATGACTCTGTTTAAATATGCTGTAATGGGTAATAGCTTTTCATCTTTTGTAAGGGGGAAATAATTGACAGTTAACTATTGTTTATCATTTTGCAACATAGCATAAATAAGAATACATGTTGCTTTTGCCCACTAATTTATTTCTGTATAATAAAAATTACACTTTTCTGGTAGTGATAAATCTCAGAAAAGTTTCCAATGTACAGTAATTGAACCGGGAGTTTTAATAATGGTTATATTAATTAAAAATAATAATTTTAATAATAATATACCATTTAGTACTGCAGTGCTTGGAAGCTGTCTAAAAGGACACTTCATTTGGAATATTCAGTTAGAAGCTAGCTAACAGCTTTTGAGGATTTTTGCTAAATGCGCAAGTAAACCCATGAAAGTGAGACAGATTATCTGGGGCGTGAATCAAGTGGTAGTGAAAATGTCAAGTGAAACCCTTAGCAGCAGTAAGCAAGAATAGTGCTGATTTATACCAACCGAGGACCCAGCCTGCCAAGTGTCATGGCTGTGACAGTCCTCTGGCAGTCCCTGGAGTCAAGGGCTGCAGTGAGATGGATGAGAATATCAGCTAGCCCATTTAAAAGCAGACCTTCTATAAATAATATCAGAGAGATTGGTTCAGATGGCAAGCCAACAAATTGCCAACCCCATCTGGAATCCTCTTTGTAAGTATGTACATAGCAGGGGAAGAAGCCTGGGTAAAATACTGTTCTTGCAGCCCTGGGCATTGAAAACGAGGCTGGTAGTCTGCTCCCGTGGCTCTTGCAGGAGACTTCCAACATGATTTCTTAATGCAAGAGTGAGCCTGGAAGGAAAATAGGATCAGTTTTAAATTTTCTGCATTTACAGTAGTTTGCTTTAGCAGTGTGTCTGCTGCCATCCCATATCCTTTTGGGTTTGAAAGGGAGAATAAGGGGCAAAAACCAAAGTAAACGTACATAAACATGTCTTGGGTGAACTGAAGAGAGTATCTTCACTGGTTGTCCTGTATGCAGATGTTCCATGTGTTGCATTGGATTTCTCATACTTTATGAGTACGCCAGTTAAACATTATTGCTCATTAGTGGAAAATATGTTTTGTCTTCACCCCTTATACAGCTAGCTATGAGATATTCTGTCTTTTAAGCTGTTCAGATGATTTAAAGATTAGTTTAGTAACACCATTGCCACAGCAAAAGGAAGACGGTTTCTCAGAGGAACTCTGCTTGCTTTACCCTAGCGTACTATTGAACAAGGCAAAGCCTACAACATTATGTTCTTATTGATTTCTAAAGGGTAAATTACAGACTGTTGCTATTGGATAATATTAAAAGCTGCCCTATATTCCCAGTGAAAAACATCCAAATACCTTATTCTGTATAATGTAAATCCCCTTAGTACTGTTTCTCATATTCATTATTATATACTCTTTTCTCAGTTTACTGAGTTTTATGTATACTCTGGCACAATGCCTCTCAACTCGCTATACAAATTGTGCTCCTTGTTACTCACGAAACAGTAGAAGGAGCAGCATGGTTTTCTGAAGTGCTGTAAGACCTGCCCTGAAAAGTAGAAAGGATTGGAAAGTCTAAGTATTTAGAGTTATGAATTTTACCTTTCCATTTCCTTACTTCAGGAGATTAAATCAGTACTACAGCAGTAGGATGTCATTGTATGGAAGAGGAAATGGAATTTGTGGTGTTCCCACAGCTTTACTGGACTCACAAGCCAAATCCTATCGTTTGGCACACGTGTTACTCTAGCTACTGCTGCACTACTCTCAGAAACTGTTCTTAGTCCATATTTCTGTTTTAATTTGTGCTGGGCTGCTTTGGAGTTACAAGTCAAAACTTCTGCCAGTAGAAATCCACAGAAGTAAGTGTTTCATGAATGCAGAATTTGGCTCAATGTATTTCTCAGCTTTACTACCTACAGACACACCCTGGCCCTGCAAACCACTCTACGTGCCTTGGGCTCCTGTGTACTGCATGGCGGGGTGTCCGGGGATGCGCCTGGGCGCTGGGACTGCCTTGTCCATGCTATGACCCTGGCGTAGTTCTAGCCCTGGCAAAAGGGCACCTTCTGCAACAACTCCAGGGCGCTGGTTAGGAGTTAGCACCAACCAAAGTCCATTCCCAGCAGGCAGTTTGGAAGCAGCCACACCATTTCAGAGGCTAGCAGAGCTGGATGGGGTGGACCTGAGCTGCTCTGTGCTAATTGGCCTCATAGCCAAAGAACAAGTACTGGCATTGTGGAGCTCACCTGTGTAAACATAGCCAGGTACCTCTGAATGAAACACTGGGTTTCAGAGGTGCTTTTCATGTTACTGTGAGGACAGGAGTTTTGTCTAATGTCAACATAGAACCCGAGTTGAATTTTCCTTCTCTGCTTAAAAGTGATGCATGAGCAAATCCATATTACAGCCAAATAAGAAGTGTGACATGCTAAACATGAAATGCCATTCTCTGTTACTATATATGAACAGCTGCCCCAATTTAGATACTCATTTGCTTTGACCTATTGTATTGCTGTATGACAAGTCCTGCTGTAACCTAATCTCTCTAAGCTTAGAGAGGAGCTGCTCACAATGTAGAAATTGTAACATATGGAAAAAACATCTATTACAGAAATAGAATAGCCACACTTGGGAGTAGGAAAGTGTTATACAACCA
Source organism: Astur gentilis (assembly GCF_929443795.1). Taxonomy (NCBI): domain Eukaryota; kingdom Metazoa; phylum Chordata; class Aves; order Accipitriformes; family Accipitridae; genus Astur; species Astur gentilis. The sequence goes on from NC_064884.1 coordinate 23,487,300, forward strand.
AAACGTGGTAGTTGTCTACTTCTTCCTAATATGATGTTTTAAATGTGCTTTTTTTCTCTTATACTGTCTTATTTGTGATGCTTAATGCTAGCTAATTGAGTGCTTTGTTTTCTAATGGAGAGTGCTGTTCCTGGAAGCAGGCTGGCCTGTTTTAATCTTTATTCCAGAAACCATTAAAATATTTAAATTTTAAAAAACTATAAAATTGGTCTGTACAGCCTCTCTTAAAGATACTGTATAATTAAGAAAGACAAAATAAGTTATTTTATTTTATTTCATTAAAGGTCTCTCAAAACCAAAATCTGGACAAATAATCAGACTCTCAAATTTTACATTCCTATACTGACCTGGAATGATTAGGAGGCTATACTCAGACCTCTGAAAAAGGGGGGAAAACAGGTTTCATCTATGGAAAAGGTTCACCTCTGGGAATTTAAAAAAAAACAAAACCAAACCCTATCTCTTTTTCCCCTTAAGCAAGATCATGTGCCACCAGACCTACAACCTTTTAGCAGAAATGGCATGCATGCACTGCTAGCTAAATCTGCACTGGAAGGATCAGTGTAACTTTTGTCCTAGAAGCTCAAGAGTCACAATCGTGGAGCAGAAGAGGAAGAAGTTTGGAGGAAGGGTTATGTTTTCGAAAGAAGATACTGCTCCAAATGCAAAGTAGGAGCCCAAGCTGCACTTCCAGAAAATGCCTGGGGAGCTGCAGAGCTATATCTTGGGGTCAGCCCATGTGCTCTTAGAGTAGGAACTAGCTAGTTTGGGGGGAAAAAAAGCTACAAAGCCAAAAGGCAGGAGGAGGAACTAGTCAACATGTTTAAGCAGCTATTAAGATAGCACAGGATTACTTCTATTGCATCACGTGAAATAAGAACGAGAGAACATTTTGTATATATTTCAGGAAAAGCTTCCTGTCAGTGACAGATGCTGGACTGCAGAGCGTCTCTACATTTTGCAATGTTGTGACCAAGATTTTCAGGTTAATGCAGACAAACAAAGAAAACAAGGCAAACAAAGGTCCTTGGTCCAATGAGGGGTTATCCTTTAGATGACACTGGTCTGTTGTTATTTGTGGAATTATTATAGGCAAAGTTGAAAATAAGGTATATTGAAAAGTATTGTAGTAAGGCATACTGGCACCTTGTTCAGCAGCTGATTATTGCTGGTTTAGTAATGTTTCATACCTAATCATTTTTGCCATTCCTAAAATTTGAGTGATTCTGTTTCCATAAGCTTGAAGTGTAGAATTGACAGAAGAGACTGGGATTTAGAGGAATTTGGGGGATAGGGTCATATATGCTATGGAAATTATATGCCATGGAAGTTAGCATGGAGAAAGGGCTAGGAAATTATCCTGCCTTAATAAAAGGAAAACGGACTGGATGCCACAAACATTGTATAAAATTTAGATGCCTTCAATTGATAAACATTTGACTACAGGCTAAGTCCTTGGGCCTTAAGTAGCTAAAAGTACACCCTACTAGTGATAGATTTGGCACTGTCAAACATTTACAATAGTCGGTGCTTTTAGACTTGTAATTCTGATGTTAGCATACACAGCTGAACTTTTGTCAGGCTCTCGACCCTGCCTTTAACTCTTATGAACCTTAGGAATTGCTGTCCTAAATTGGTACAGAGAAAATTCACTCCTTATTAGATATCTCCTCTGGATCCCAGTCCTCAAAATGCACCATTAACTTTATCCTTGCTGATGATAACTTAATCCCTTTGAATATCTGCCAGTCTCAGGTGAACTTCATCTGGGCACTTGCTGAGTTTCCTGTGAGTTAAAATCCTCAGGCATGGCTAATTCATTTGCTCTTGCTAGAGAACTTGTATTCTTTTGCTAAGAGGACAAATGTCTTACACCATGGTCTATTATTGTGTTACTCATTCTGTTTCACATTATAGCAATAATTTTTTTAAATAGCATTTTATTCAATTTTCCACTTCAGTGCAAAGCATGAGGATTGAACAAAAACATATTAAGTATCAGGCATGTTTTCTGCAGCACTTACTGTGGCTGAGGAGAATCGGCAAATGAGTAACATTTTTTGCTGTCTTGAAAATCCATTACCATGCAGTATAGCCTAATGCAATCAAAAAGGTCTTCTTTTCTTCCTCTCTTCTCTCAGCTCCCCTTTTATTTTTCACATACACATCGTTAATAGAATGCAAGAGGTTTTTCCAGCACAAAATGAAAAGTTTATTCTTGTAGTTCTACAAAATATAACCTGAGACTAAGGTGAGTTCTAGTGATTGAATGCCCTCCTAAAATCTGGGATTACCTTTCTTTTGTTAAAATGAAATTTGGTGTAGTGTTTGCATGTTTTGAAACACTTGATTCTCTGATTTAATGAAATAAACGTTACTTTCTGTTGACGCCATCTGTGTGCCCTGTTCACACATCGTGTGTGTTCTCTGTTTATAATTAGACTGAAACATTTGGAAAGAGTGCCAGGTGTAATAAGGATAGAGTGCTTGGTGTAACACAGCCCAGATCATGGAGGCATTACCTGTAATCCCTGCTTCAGCACAAATGAATAATAATAATAATAACTCCATTCCAAATGAATATCTTGGCGTAATTTTGCTTTGAAAGATTGATTTCATTCCCTCGGTCCTTTTTTAGCCGTAATCTCTATAGAAGGCATAAAATAAGAAGAGATTACAGGATTAGACTTCGGATAAAAACATGTTATGTGGTAAGATGTGTCCAAGTATAAGCTCCTACATCAGCAGTGGAATATCTGGATCGACGTGGTGCAGCACCCAGGCTGTGAGGACAGGCTAATTCTCAAATGCTCTAGGTTACTGCTTCTGGTGCCCTGCATGGTAAAAGCGCATAACCCTCTGATGTATAGCTATACCTACATTCTTGGAGTTAAAACCACATTGCATTGTGCCATGCAACTCTTGTATGCATTTACCCATCTCAGGAAGTCTCAAAATCATGAATGGTACAATTCACTTTTGAAGGGAAGCATTGCCCATCTCTTTTCTTCTCCTCATCTTTAATGAACTCTTCTTGGCCCCTGTAGCCAAACATAGAAGCAGGAGAACTTTTCTATGTGTAAAAGATAAAGGCAAAGGTAACTATGGAATTAAATGCAATGCTGTTTAGCTGGAGTGAAGAAAAAATACCCACTTTTGATTTCATAGTTGGTTATGAATGTAGTGAAGAGAAATGCAAAAACTTTTTGGCATGAATATCCAACCTTTATTCTTTTACTCTGAGTTGGAGGAAGACTGAGAAAAATATTACTTTAAAATAAGAAAGGATGAAGAAACAAAGATGAAGCTCCAGATTAGAACTGTTTAGCCTGATAGAAATAAAGGACCAGAAGACCAGCTGGCATAAATAAGCGGTTCTCCATTGATGTTAATGGGACAGAATTAGAATTATTAGGATGCTGAAGAGGAAGGGATAGAATTGTGTGTACTGTGTAGGTAGAGATAAAATTTGCAAATGAAAAAAGGAGTGGAAAGAGACGAGAACCATCAATTTTAAGGCATGGTGATGGGCAATCTGTTATGGTACAGAGTGTAAGCTGGTAAAAGTTGTGAGGATTAGTTCAGTTTTTTGGCATAGCTGATGTATTTTTCTGGATTGACTTCATTGAAGTGCTGCTAGAATAGGCTTTGACTCACTGAGTTTGAGGAAGTAGAAATATGGGGGAAGAGAGAAAGGGAGTTACTCTTTTGCTAGCGTGCAGTGTAAGAGCTGTAACACATGAAAGAAGTGTTGCTATTAGGTAGGGAATTGTTGGTTGTGTTCTTAAGGAGTTTTATGTTGTTTCACAAAGAAAATGCTTTTACAGCTATTTGGTACTTAGCATAGGAAGTATGTGAAAGTAAGGCCCACTGGTTTAAACAAATAATCAGGACTTAATTATTCTTGATTTCTAATGGTGAAGCAGACTCAAGAATAATGTTAATTTTGATTACTAGGTGCTTGCTCATCAACTTATATTATATGCACTATTCATAAAGAAAATAGGAAGGAAAAAAAATGTGTTGTCCTCTAATATTCTTATTTTTTCATTTTTTTTCTTGTCCTAGATTAGCTGCTTATTTTATGTGAAGGATTGATTGCATTAAATTTAGTTTTATGACATGGTAATATTTCAATCTTTTTCATCCACAGATCTCATTAAGTGATCTCTCTTTACGCTGTAGTCTAGCAATAATTTTTAGATTCCTGTGCATTAAATTAAGTGAGCTGTAGTCATACCTTCAGCATTCTTAATTCTTTCACTACAGCTATGCTGATTTTGTATGGCTGAGGTGACCAAAAACCCAATGACACAAAGCAATTTATTATGACCAAACAGGGTCTGAATTTGTTGCTTATCTTACTTGAATATTTTTCTTTGGACATCAAGATTCACTGTTCTTGCAAGTGAGTATATTTGGGCTTTTAGAGAGAGAATGAAGTTGAGGAAGAGCTTGTCCTGAAGAAGATCCTGAGCAGTAGTTTTATGGGTTCAAAGCCAGAGCATTCAAAGAGAAGTCTAAATTTTTATTAACTAATTTTTCCAAGTGTCAAAGATAAATTTCATATTTACAAACCTTTCATAAACCTATATGTGGTAGAGCAGTGAACATATTTACAGGTATATGTCACAAAATCAGAGTGAAAATGTCAAATTCTAGCTTTAAAAAACCACATTTGAAGTGGAGGCTGTGGCAAACAAAAGGGAGGGAAAAAAGAATAATGCTAAATACTTAAGGCAAAATATATAATAGATAAAGCAGATTAAGATAGGCAATGCCATGATAAGTACGTAATGGTTTTCTGTTTTTTTAATGACACTCAAATTGACTTAAGGGTGTTATGTTAGTTTTCCCAAAGCTAGTAATAAATTTGGTCAGATTCAGTAGTCTTGATCCATGAAACGAAAGACAGCTACAATGCTGCTCTTATGTTCAAAAATAAATAACTTCAGGGTTTATCCACAAAGCTGATGAAGTGGGTTTAGTTCTTTCATGCAAGATCCTGGGGGAAAAGGGTTAGACCCATCTATTTTGACAACCTTAGGATGTAGTTACGCTACCAGTTCAAACCTATGGAAGATGCTCCTGCCAAAAGAGGTGACTCTAATCTTCTTCCATTAGGTTTAGGGTCTAATTAAGTATGATTACAGAGATATTAAAAACACCTTGAAAATGACATTTTTCCATAAAAATTGCACCTTATTTTATGGACACTGTTGGACATCCTCTTGAATTTTAATTATACTTACATCTTAATTTTTTTGGACAAGGTTTCATCTTCTTTTTGCAGTTCAAGCAGTATGCACCTGTGTTTCACAACTCATGTTAATGCAATTGAAATAATTAAATGAAAATGTGTGTTGATTAAAATTTTACTATTCTCTCCATAATTTACAAATATATTCAGAATTGCTTTCCCTGAGGAAAGACATGTAATATGTGAGAGACTATTTGATAGCGTGAGTTTGTATGGAGTCTTTTTCTGAACTCAGGAGGAGCAACAGTGCAGGATCAGCTTGTTAAATTCACTTATTAACACTTTTTTAACATCTGTCTTAGTCCAAAAAAGGTTGCTTTTCTCAGTCTACTTGACAGTAGCACGAAGAAGTCTCAGCCTAAATAGTGTCCCATTGGAAGCTGTATAGTAACAAATGAATCCTAAAGAAATGAAATTGAAATTCTCAAAGAATATAAGAAGGATAGAAAACAGTAACAAGAGGTGAAGGTATATTAAATGACTTCCCTCATCACGCTTGTGAGCAAACATAAGATTTTTGTGGTTGACTGGTCCATAAGCAGGGGCTTGTAGGATTTGGCAACATGTTTGGACTTTGGCAATTAAAATCTGTGTGTATCCTATTTTGGTTAGCTGCTGCATTTCTTGTGCCTATACCTCCCTCAGCTCAGTGACCTAGGCAGGGTGATTCTCTGCCTTCAAGACCATCCAGCTCTGTCTGTGGTCACTGGTGACCCGGGTCAATGGGGAAGCAACCTACACTGTCTCCCATGGCACGTTACATTCTCAGTATTATTTCTGGAGAGCCATTGAAGATGTGGGACTGTCCTGTTCCAGAATTCAGGCTGGTATCTCTCTCAGGCTCTGAAAACAGTGGGAAGCTCCCCCTTGGCTGCATCCTGGAGGGAGGAGGAACTCTCCTGCTCTCTCTGCTAGCCCTGCCAGCCCAGGCAGCTCCTGTTCACTGTTTCCATTGAGCTGCTAGCACCAGGCAGTGCTGTGGATGATGAAGGAGGGGATGAATAATTCTGCCTGGATGTTTTGGTTCTCCCATTATCAGTGTGCACAGTGGATGTTCCTGTGGTTATGTAAAACCACTTGTGTAACTTGGCCTGTTTTCTCTACCTGAGTATCGGTGAGAAAATCAAGTAAAACTTGCAGCTTTTTAAACCATCTTCTTTCCTTCAGCCATTATGTTATCTTTTTTTCCTGTTACACTAGACTTCTTATAAATTCATTAAGTTTAAGCATGAAACTACATTAAGGGAGCCAGGAAATTTCTTTGTCAGCAGGTCTCTTTTAATAGGAAAATAAAACCAAGATATTTAACAGAACTTCTGGTATGCCAGGAGTAGAGTCTTTTCTTGGTTGGTTGTTTTGAAGGCTTGTGCCTGTGGCATCGCATCCTTCAGTGCTCAAAGAAGGAAGAGTAGGTTTAGGAGAGCACATCCTGTTTCTCCAGTTATAGTTAGAGGTGGTCAGAAATTTTAGATTGCTGAGCTTCAAAGGGTTTTGTCTGAAACAAAAGAAACTTTTGCCACATTTGCCAAGCCTCCAGCTCAAAGGGAGCTGCAGGTATTCATGCTGTCAACACTGAAACTGGCAAGAGCACCGTTTTCCTTGAATAGCTGCAACATCCTTAATTTTCTCTTTACTAGAAATTACTAATTCTGTTTGGTTTGTTCCTCAGTGGGCCAAATCAAATGAAAAAATCTTTCCAGCAAACTAGAAACCCATGTATTCAGCATGAAGGACAGATTGGTATTGCCTCTATGACCTTGTTAGACAGTCCTGTATTTACAGAGCAATGTACATAAAACTAAAGTTTGTTAGATTTCCAAGAGGAGAGCTAAACTGCACATGCTGCTTAACGTCAGGTGGGAACATCCAGCAAAACAAATGTCATCACCATCATATCATAATGAGATTATAATTTCACCCTTCCTCTCAATGCCTTATTTGTGCCAATTCCTTAAGTGACCACTTGAGACATTTCAGGGAAGTCCTTCCTAATTAACGAGGAAATGTTCAGAGTTGTGACTTTCCTGTCTATGCTTATTGTGTTGATTAGATATGGGCACATGCTGATGTTTGTGTTCATTACTTCAAAACCATGATCTTGAATGTGCTGGCTCATTCACAGTCTCTTGCAAGGGTGGGAAGCATACAGTCTGGTGCTTGGTTATAGTTCGTTATTCAATTTATTACGGACTGTGGACTCACTTTCTTTGCAGGGTGACCTGGGGTGGTATTTCTCTAATGCTATAGTGCTGTTAATATATATGGCCTACCAAATTTATCTGAAAGTCCTCAGTAAAGAAAATGTTCAACACATTGGTCTGATGCATAGGACATTGCAGTTCAGTATGTAGATGTGGGACTCCATCCAATTCCCACAGAAGTCAATGAGATTTAATTTAATTTTGAATCAGATTCTGTAGACACAAAAGTCTAGTGTAGCAAAACCTAGATGTTTCCACAGGCTGCAGCTGTGCATGGCAGCCTTGCAATAGTCTACATCTGCCTGGGCGTTGTGAATATAAATGATGTCTTCACTCTTAGCTCTTTTTCTGCTCACGTAGAGATGGTGAACCATGATAAAGACACAACCACCGACATAGCAAACTGCATGAATTCACATGCTGAAATCTGTCTGGTATTTGTTTTATTGGCCTTCCTTTGTTTTCTGCCACCCCACCATATGCAGAAATAATTGATAGTTATCTGCTGAAGGTTTCTTAGTCCATCAATAGTTAAGGTAGTTGTCTCCTTCCTTCTTGTCGCACTACACTGCACACTAGCAAAGCCTTTTCCCCTGTATGGAGGGGTTAATAATCAATTATCTTACAGTGAGGGATTGTTATGAGTAGGTGCCACTGAGGAGTCACCATAGAAAGGGAGTCTTGTGTTGAAAGCTTTGCATGTATGCAAGAGCAACTCAGGTCGCCCTCTTGGTGTCAGTAAGAGGCACAGTGTAAGTAGAAAAATGAAGTTTTCCAGCATTCAGAAGGAATTTCTTAACGTTTGGTTTGTGAAAGATTGCATGAGTCCCTCATAGGTTTTTTGTTTCTAGAGTTTGTAAAAACAGTGTTAGAAAACTGATGAACCAAAAGGTAGACAAAGGCATGTCTGTTACCACAGCCCTCCCCAGGATGCAGACTGTAACCTCTGCTGCCAAAGTACAGGCTTCCCAGCTGGTCTCAGTCACCTATTCAAAATACCAAGGGTCTGCTTTATAGTTTGCCCCATGTTAGCATCATTTTGTTGTGATGAAAGGTTGTAGGAAGGAAAAACAAAACCCAGTGTTTAGAGGTCATGAGGCAAGGATTGCAGAATGTTGTCTTGGAGTGCAGCTGGTAAAAGTTTGTAAAACTGGCTTTTCCTGTAAAAGGGATCCACTATTGGTTCCTTCAGTTAAATCTCTCACAAAAAAAAGGACTAGTAGTATAAACAGGAGAGGGATCTAAGTAACTGTCCTGCCTCTCTCCAAACCTGAGATACCCATATGGCCTCTAAAATAGGCTGTCAGGACCTTGAAAATGCTGTACCAGGACCACAAAATCTATTTTGTTCCAATGCAGTATTTCAAAATCCAGATCACAGTCCTGCAAAGTGTAAAGGGTTGTAGACTTGGAGAGTAAACCTAGTCCAGCAGAGGGATACAGCAGTGAATTTGAATCCAAACTTGGATTTGGTTGCAGGGATCCAGTTCATGTCTGTAACTGCTAGCAGCACACTGCAGGATCATAAAGGCCCTTTTGAATAATTCTGTGCAGTTGATGATAGTTCCCTTTTGTAAAAAATGGTGGGCATTTCAGGACAATAGGTGTGCTTCAGTTTCAGTAATAAAAAGCACTGCTTAACATGGATGCATTGAGATACATTCACAGAGTACGAATTTGTTTTCATCTTTAGAAAATTATAGGCGAGAATTCTGGGATAAACAAAATGGAAGGGGTTTTGGGGGTTGGGGTTTTTTTCCATTCTTATTCTGAGCCACATGCAGGAGACGGCAGTGGAAGTTTTTTATTCACAGGCAGAAATAAAGTAGTGGCACAGTCCAAACTGAGAGGCATAGCATAGATGCAAATACAGGGTATGTGGTATATTTGTTCCCTTTTCAGAACAGAGTTTACAAACAAAGCAATTCTGATTTTTTAAGCCTGCCTTTTAAATCTAGAACATTCATATTTACAATGGCTTTTTACCGATATTCTGATAATTCCTATAATGTAAGACAGTCTACACAAAGAAGCATTTGGCTACTGCAAAGGAATTGTGTACATCTAAGAAGCAGGCAAGCAGCAGATGCAACATAGAGAGAGAGAGATATAAACAGGACATATATGTGTGTTAAATATTCAAGTAAATAAAGATGATCAATACCTGTTATGTGACCTATTTCTTTTTGACAACAGTCACAAATAGGAATGATACAATAGTATACAACTACCTTGCCAATGAACCTCGGCATTGCACAGACACTCACACAACTGCTCCTTAGGGAGTCTGAGAATATGAACAGAGTATGAGTGAATCATATAGCCCAATGTGCCAGTCCACCAAGGTGGTTGGACAGATAAATACGAGGGCACTCTTCATACAGGGTTGTGCATACATTCACATTCACACGTCAGTCACATGCCATGTACATCTTTCCAGCGGGAATGCAGAGCCTACTTAGGAGGTACTATAGACTTGGCTGCAGACTGCTGGTGAGCCATGAATGTCTCAAAATATTAAAAGCAAACAAATAACCAAAAAAAACCCAAACCATTCTTCTGCAGCTATATGAACTGTACTTTTTAAAGGCTCATTTTAAGTAGTCTGATTTTTTTTCATGCTTGAGAAATTGCATACACAATGAGCTATCTACTTAATTTGAAATTTTAAATGCAGTAGTAGATATATGGTTTTTATACATATGTATGAAAAAGAGAACTGTTTTGCAGAAAATATTTATGAAAGAAGAGCTCTGTCCTTTTTTAGACTGTCAGAATAATATATAATGTACTACAAGTAAAATTACATTCTGAGTAAATATAATCACTACTGTTTTGTGGTATCTGGAGGCCTCTGTGACTGATTAGTCATATTCTGCATATGAAGTACTATAGGGTCAAGCGTCAGAGTGGCTGAGCACCATATTTTCCGTTGATTTTGTTCAGAGTTGCATGGACAGATCATTAGAGCTGTGTGAGTAACAATTTCTGTGATTCACTAGCAATTTTGAAAAATAAGAAACTCTCCAACTGGAAGCCACAGTGTTATTTTTTATTTCTAGTGAATAAATAGACTGGAACAACCAAAATATTTTGTCGAGCATCTTTAATAAAAGCAAAGGAAACTTGGAATCAAAGGGCTGCATTCAAAGGAGCATGTGGGATCAATTCATAAAAGCTGGGAGGAGATGCTGCTCATATACATCTTGGGTTCCCTGAGAGATAAGAGCCTGAGTTAAGTCACTCCTCTAAGTAAGTTAAATGATAGGCTTAAGCCCAGGTTTTGGAGATAGTGAAGGAGTATGGTAAGCAGCAGGCCAGAGAACATGGAGTATGTACCAGTTTGAGCGGTCTTGGGAATAGTGCCTGTGTCTCCCTCGGATTTGCATATTAACCTAAAATGTTTCTTCTTGGAAATGCTAATCCCATTTTTAATGTTTTCTCTTATTTTTAAAATTTTATTTTAACCAAAACTATCCCCATTGCTGCCTTTTAAAATATTTTTTAGAGTATTTTTAAAAAATTTTTCCAAAATGTAATGAAATGCTTTACCCAGGTCTAGTCTGATGACTCTTCAGCTGAAGAACACAGTTCTTCCTTCCCTACAGTAACAGTGTTGTGGGGTCCCAGAACTGGAAGAGTTTCATCTGTCTTGCTGTTCCAGAGTGGGATGCTCATATCAACAGCTAATAAAAGCACTGCCTCTGAAAATGAAGAGTTTTGTTTACCTCTCCCCCTTGAATCCCCAAATGAATTATGTTCTACCAGTGAGATCACTCCTGCCTTGTGCAGTCCCCTAGGAAGACTAATAAAAGTCTTTTAGAACTATAATCTATATGTGCTAGCAAACTTGAATAAATTTACATATATGAAAAAGAGCAAATTTAGATAATTGAACAGTACAGAGCTTTGTGCTGAGAGCATACAACAGTATCTCTTTCACCAGATGTGTGTGACTAAGCAGCCTCTTATTACTGGTTGCAGAACACTAACTCCAGAAAAGGACATTAGAAGTATGGCCTTTAAAATATAGGTGGAGGGAAACAGTTATTTACCTAGTGCAAGAAATTGCAAACTGACAAATTACATGGCCATTGGAAATTGGACAATAAAATCTGCTTTTCCTGGATTGTATTCTTCGTAAAAGGAGGATGCTGTAGTAGGCTATATAGTTTAATAGGAAAATGATTCATAGAAAAGTACAATTTCAAAATAATGTAATGATGTATGAGAATCCTCACTATGTATACAGTTATTTCGTTGTATATGTTTATTCACGTGAACTCTTAACAAAAAAGGGAAATGCCAGCTTCTTGCTTTTATCAGCAGATATCTAAGAATAGACTGCTGGAACTTGCGTTCCTTCAATGTCAGAGCTTTAAGTTAGAAGACAGAAGAGAGACAGGGAGGGAATATATGGTTTTTCTAAGTTTTACGCTTTGTTTACAAAAAAATTTCTAACCTGCACTTAGAGTATTTTATTCATTTTTCCCATGACAAACTCTTAAATTGCAAGCAATTAATACATAGGTAGACATTTCAGATTTATTAAGCAAAATCACAAAACAGGGGCAGCTAAATTTAAGAATGCTGCTAAAATGTAAATTCATCACGTGCCATCTTTTTCATCTTTGCCCAGATGGCACAGGTGATAGTTGGCTAGAAGAAATTAAATTTGCAGGCTTACTCTTCTAAGCTGAGTGGGTGCTTATATTGTTAGCCAGTGGCTTTTACTGGAGTGTTACAATAAAGATGAGCAGTGAAATATTTTTGATCTGATATACTGTATACATCTTTATGAAACGCTTTTGATTCAGACCTTGAGGAGGGGGAAATTGCTTTTTACAGTCAGGAAGAGGCGGCTAATAACTTAAAATCCAGCTCAGACGGAGGCTCCTGATGCAATTACGGCTACTATCTTTCCGTGGCAATGAATTCCTTCTCTTGTCTGTTGTGACACATAGGTGAAAAACATGCAGCAGAGCCAGACGATGCAGAGCTGGTGAGCCTCAGCAAAAGGCTGGTGGAGAACGCAGTGCTGAAGGCTGTACAGCAATATTTAGAAGAAACGCAAAACAAAACCAGACAAACTGATGGAAGCCCTGTGAAAACTGAAGAAGCAGCAAGTGGCAGTAAGAATGAGAGTGACAATGATAACAGCAAGTGAGCACTGTGCAAAAAAGCCCGGGAGCAAATATCCCACCAAGAATAACCACAAAAACATGTCCCAGCTCCCTGCTGAAATTTGCTAAGTGGTGCTGGGTGACAGGCACTCTGCTTTGTGAGTCTCTTATCAAAAGTTTGTTCTGAATCGAAGGACACTGTCTACTGGTTTAATAAGTGCTTGCACTGCTGAAAATCTGTTGAATGCTGGGAGGGATGGACAGTGGAAAAAAGACAAGAATGGTGAAGCAGGCGGCTCCCGTCTTCACTGGCTCTTGATACCAGGAGTCCCCTCCTTGCTTTTGAAGAGAAACTGAACCCTTTGCATTTGCCTTTCGGATTGTCACGAATGGCCATGGAAGAGGCCTTGCCATAAGTGGAAGCGCTGCCCTCTGCCCGAGGGTTTGGCACTGCCGCAGGGCTGCTTACTCCATATGAGAGCACATGCTGTTTCCTAGTCAACAGCAGTCAACCCCAAGCTAAAAATTACCACTACAGATACTCATTGCAGATACTGTTACACAGTATGTAATATGGCAGGAGTTTTTCTTAAATGTGACACTGTACTGTTCTTTACTTTTTGGTAGCATTTGTTGGTGTAAATTATATTTTTTTGACGAAGTACCTTTTTATAAAAAAATCAATATGGGCAAAAGACTGAGCACTTAATACTATCCAAACCAGATACGATCTCTTTATCTCCATACATTAATGATTCTGAATGACATTAAGTTGTTATAAAATGTATTATATTGTTCTTTTCCTCTAGGAAAGAGCCATGAAGCAGACTTAGTAAAGGAAGCTTTGCACAGAGAAACACAGGCCCTGTTATCCAGACTGAATCAGATAAAGGAGCTGTTATCCAGTCCCGACATCCGCATGAAAATTAGCAAAGAACTGTTTGAACACAGGCACAACTCTAACAATAAATGGAAAAGTTGTATTGACTCTGGATCTCCAAGTGCATGATTGTAAATTGCCGTGATGTAAAATCTCATCAAGTTGTTTAAAGACAAAAAATTTTTTCAAGAAATTTTCCTTTCTATTTCTTTTTTACTGAAAATATGAATGGGTGTAAATGGCTCATGAGGAATCATGCTGAAATACTTGCACAGAAGAATTATATTTCATAATGATGAAGTACAGCCACTCCTCAGCACTGCTTTGAAACACGCTTGAATGTGCAGGTATATGTCATGGCTCCAAAGTGGAAAAATACTGGTTTCAAATAAATCTGAGCAAACACTGTGCCCTTCCTTTGTCATTGCAGATAATTCAGATTCTTCTCATAGATCCCTTCCCTAGCAATGATATACAAATATTAAACAGTGGATGGTTTTAAATACTTTAAAATGTATATTTGAAAAAAACCACTTTTAATTATCTGCCTTTTGGATATGTACTGCCATTTTGGGTTAGCACTGTCTGGTTTTTATTTTTTTTCAAACAGCACTTGAATACTTGGATAGATGCTGACATGTTGTTTCTGCTGATGTTTACACTAATGCAAGAATGTTTTAAATTTCAGAATGAAATTCAGGCTCCACTGATCTCAATGGCAGACTGTCATTGGTTTTAATGGAGTCAGGATGCTCTAGTTAAGATTTCTTGTGAAAATAATAATATTCCTTGGGATAATATTTGCCTTTTTACTTTTGTAGAACGGTGGTTTTGTTGATTGTTTTTCATGTTTCCTCCATCTCTTCCTTCTGCTGCCTCAGGTGGGGTGTCAGTTTGCTTTCCTTTTTCCCTCCACACACCTGCAAGATTCACTGAAGCTTTGTATGTACAACAATGCAGGAGTACTTCCAATACTTGCATTTTTTATAAACATTGTTTAAAATTGCCTCTGATCATAAAAGCTATATAAATATGTATTGTGATTGGTATCAGAATTGTGCTGTTAGAACAGCTGTGTGCATATTCTTAATTGGTCTGAAGCACTGTTCGTTTATCTCGTGTCAGAACTTTCTTTTTTCTCATTTGATATGTAACAGTGTATTCTGAAATACGTCTCATACATGCCATGTTCACAATAAAGTATTTTTTCCTTTGCACTCTATGTACGTTTTCACCCATCTCCAAGTGGACTTCAATAAATTGCAAGTACCAGGGTTGATAGAAACAGTGCTTGTATGAATCACACCATTAAGTTGACTATGGGTGTTGTGCCAAGATACTGATCTAGAGCTTGGGTGCTGAAATCATGTGAAGAAATTCATGTAGATAGGCTAGTCCCAAGTCATTATTGTTTTAAATGGCAAAACTTTGAAACTCTAGGGATTAATTTATATTCTGGGCAGTGTGGGTTTAGAAGGAAGTACTGGTACAACTTCCTAGAGTTCCATCTTGACTCTTCAACGTCAAAAATTGAGTTTGAGTTTAATAAATAGTCTCGAAATTGCTCTAGAATAATAAAAAAAATTAATCTGAACCTGCAGTCATCCCTGGAAATAAAAACAACCCCAGACTTTCACAAGTGGATCTATATATCCATGCACAGTGACGCTCTGAGCCCAGCTTGTTCCCTTATTCCATAGGCTTAGGAGAGAACCTTCTCTCCTACTTCTGAGGAGAGAAGTTTCTTTGTCATATCAAACATTACTGAGTACTAATTCATTCAGAGATAGTTATTCCTATGGTATCGAGCAATTTAAATCCAACTTGCAGATGACAACACAAAACCAGACACTCAGCTATGAAAACAGGAAAACCATTATTGTATTCTATCTCAATCTCCCCTTTCCTCCATACAAGTCATTACCATGATTAAGTGCCTTTTTATATCGTTCAGCTTGTTAACAGTCACTGTTCTTCAGTTTCAAGTAAAACTGTAGAAATTAATCACTGAATTTAAGTCCAGATAATTTGATAGGTGACCTGGTTATTAGGGACTCTGCTCATTCACAGTTCTTATGGACAGCATCAAGAATAGCAGCTCAAAAAAATAAAGTGTAGGGGACTTAATGGCCTGAACATAGGCAGCCGCTCTTATTTGAGATGTTCTAGAGTGGGTCTGGCAAATATGACACAAACCCTGCATGAGACATGCATTCTTCTGGGTCAGGAACTGTGGCTGAGAGGATACCCCAGAGCCTCTAAAAAGAAATAGATACCTATGTTTAAGCAGCTAAAACCCATCTTTGGATTTCAGATGTTTTGACCCATGAAGGTCAACAGGGCTTTTTTTTCTAAGCCATTCTCATTCTTTTAAATGCTAACCATAGCCTTTATGTCTGGTTTTGACAAGACACCACTATTAATTTACTCAAAATTGAAAACAAAATAGGGTAAAAAAGAATCCTGTATCTGGATCCATTCTCTTATGACAACCCTACTTCTTGCATTCTCTATTTTTTAATTTTTTTTTTTTCCAGTGGTAGTGAAGCCTGGCTGCCAAATTAAAGCATAAATCTCTTGCATGGAGCTGTGAGATGAGTACTGAAGAATGCAGGTACATATAGACTGAACCTAATGTAGGCAGGTGTGAAGCTCTGAGCCGCACACAACAGAATAAATATGTTGCCTTCCTCACACTCATAAATCATTTTCAGGCAACAGTTCTGTTTTTTAATTAAGTGCCTCAGTTGGGGGATGTCTTGAGGTAGTGATGCACACGTTATTCCAGGAAAATGTTAGCATTTCAAAACAGACGGTGCAAGTTTGTCCATGTTTTGTTTTCATTTCTACCTTTTAGCTTGTTCATACTCAAGAGTGTTTCTACACTGCTGATTGTAGATATGTCTGTGAAGAAGCAGTAGCTCAGCTTCCAGGACTAGGCCAGCTGGAAGTCTTTGGATTGCCGTGTCCCGCTGAGAAACTGTTCCTGACATCTGTGCTTGGTCTAAGCGTAGGCACAAAAGTTGCAGAAAGCTGTACACTTGATACCTGAGCAGCCCTTGCCATAAATTGTTTGCACTGCTGAGCTGTGCATCAGAGGTGTTCAAGAGTTGACAGAGTAACCAGAGGGATCAGTAAATCCTTGTAACTCCTGACCAACAGACACCAATTCTCTGATGTAGGAAGAGGGACTGTTGTAGAAACTGATGTCTCCAAGCATGGGTGAACATGGCATAAGGATGCTCAGTCTGGTAGCTAGATTGTAATGCAGCAGATGAATATGCATCAAGATCTTTGTGAAAAGGAAACTAAATAGTCTTTCTGTGTTGAATGAAGTGATATAAATCTAAAAAGGATCGGAGCTTAAGGTCAGATTCAGACACTGTATCCAGATATACAAATATTGAGAGCCCACTGGAAAATGCCCTGTATGCTACAAATGGTCTAACTATAGTAAGTATGATGCATTGAGTGGTAAACTACTACTTCATGGCAAGGTTATACAATCTGGAAGTTAGGATTCAAGAGGCTTCATGTTCTTTATTTATAGAGTTTCTGATTATAACTATGCACACTTTTGTGTGTGCTATTTTAGCCAAAAGGCCAGGTGAGTGTGTCATGGGTCAAAGAGTGTCAGTCCTGCTTCATTCTGGTGACAAGAATGATAATGTTTCATTTTTATGTCTGTCTAGACATGACTCATATTCTTGTTAGGATTCTGATTTTATAAAAGTCTTGAGAGGTATCCTACATGTTTATGTAGTCAGCAAGCAGGAAAAATAGAAGAGTAAAGCCCCTGTGCTCAGTAGAGCTTGTAAGTTGAAGTTTAGTAAAAACACTAGTTTACTTTTTAAATTCAGCTATGTCCAGGAATATACTCCTGAAAGGAAGTGTAAACCGCAACTGTTTCACTGCAGATGAAATACTACCTGCAGAGCCAGCTGCAGTCCCCTGGAAGCCAGGAGGGAATCCGCTTGCCTCAGGTGGAACCTCGTAGCCGGACACCCAAGAGTTGCTTCACTCTGCTTCTCGCCTGGGACTTTGTTTTGCACAATCTTTGTCCAAGCAGTCTTTTATCTGTTGAATGCCCTCTGCCTCTGTTCAGCTGTTAATGGCATATTGTCTTGGCCTGAGAAAATGAGGGACTGAATGTGTACTGTAGCTTTCAGCTGTTTCCATCCCTTTGGAGGAGGGGGGAAGTTGTCACTGAAATCCCAAAGAGGTTGATGTCTTTGCAGAGACACCTCTGGTCTCCCTCGAACTGCCAGAGGTCGGAGGAGAGCCTGTGTGGCTGTTAGCTGAAGTCTTCATCTAGAGACGACTACTGTCTGATCTGGAGGCAGGAGACAAGGCCCAAAACCACCGGACAAAAGCAGTTCCTGAGGGACACGCCCTCCCAGAACCGAGACGGTGAGTGGGTCAGCTGCGTGATTAGTGGGCAGTTGGATAAAGTGTTGTTTTAACTTGACCAAAATTGTTCTAAGTCATCTCCATGTAGTAATTTAATTTGTGATAACCTTTTGGAATTTTGATTCTTCCATAAGTTTTCACATAGTGATAAGGGGTAGTCTCGGAAAGTGGTGAAAGTGCATTTGCTTTCCAAGAGCTTATTAGTGCCATAACATAATGTTCTATAGAAATGCTTTGCACTTTCAGTTAAAAAAAATCATTACGTTGGTCTGGTTTCAGAGGCGAGGAGTCACACCGTTCTTATGGGAAAGAAAACTGTTTGAACCCTGAAATAGGAGCACATTAATGCTGTCATGTTTTACTCTGCTATTCCTTTGATCAATACAGTTTCTGTATAAGCAAGTTCTTAGCGTGCGCTCATCTGCTCATTTATATTCTCCTCATGTTAAGTCTTCATAATGTGAACATTTGTACTGAATGAAAATCAGTCCTGAGAGACGGCTGGGCTGAGAAGTAAAACGCACTCATAGTAGAGCAATAATTAGAACAGTACATAGGAAAACAAAAAGTGATATGCCTGCCATTCCTGACATAGCAAAAAGGACACTCTGGCATTGATAAGCAAATATTTCTGCAGCAAGAGGCTGGAGTTTGACTGCTGCATTCTGGTCTCTGCTCCCACTGCTGTTTATGTGCTTTGTTTAGTGACTCTTGGACGCAAAATGCATTAGCAGAGACTGGGACATGGAACTGTTTCTTGCAAGGGACTCTCCTCATTGATGGAAAATAAAGGGCCTTTTTGCTCCTGGTGATTAAGGATTAAACCAATCAAAAATGCAGAATTAGTGTAGTTAAAAGGAGTTGATTAAGAAATGACACATGAGGATTTCAGCAGAAACTTATTTGAAATAAAGGGAGTTTTTCTTTCAGATAAGAAAGGCAGAGATGTTTTGAGGTCAGGATTGACTCTAGAGATTCAGGTGGGGGGCTTTTAGCAAAATTACAATTTGAATTAAAAGTCGGAAAGCATTGCACTTTCAGAATCCTTTTTAATTCTTTTTTTCCCCAGCCATACAGAGAACTTCAGGCACTGAAATATTCAGAAGAGAAGAAGGAAAGATGCTGATACGATTTAACTTCAGGCATAACTCAGACAACCAAAATGTAACAGAAAAACAAAGCCAAGAAGAAACGCCAGCAGCTACTGCTAAAAGTCAGACGTAGCTGCCAGTGTAAAAAAGATGTAGTAAGTCCAAATATTTAGAAGAATAAAGGATGAAATGAAGCAAAACGATAGCGTTCTCTGCATCTGGTCAGTCAAATGGTGCTCACCTGTGTTTGTCACTCAGCTGTACAGGCAAAAGGCCCATTTCCCAGTGACATTTTCCAATCAAATACCTCTGAGAGGGAAGGCTGAACGAGCATGCGGCTGTGAAATACCACTCTGGCAAAGCGCTGAAGTGAAGGGCTACAAGAAATATTGCAGGATCGAGGCTAAGGCAAGGCAAAGGCAAGGCAAAGCTCAGGGAGATGATCTCTAGAGGAGCAGGAAGAAGCAAAGGAACAAAAGCATGCATTTGAAGCTCCTGTTAGTAATGCATTTTAGCATTGTGTAGGTCCACTGAACTTCTGCGTTTAGAAATCAAAGTAGACTAAGTAGTCAAATCCTTAAATGTGCACAGAGAGCTACAGAAATTAATTGCAAATAATCTTAAATTCTGGGGTGTGCATGCTGCCAGACAGCTGAGCAGAGTGGGAAAAAAACCCTCCTTCCTCCAGAAACCAGTAGATGACTGAATGCTTGCAAATGGCTGAATGCGATGGCTGCAGCAGCGAGCTGCTGGCTGTGTTACTTTATGCTTGTAAAGTACAGGAAATTAGAATACAAATCATGGGTAAGAGGAAATGAAATGTCTATTCTTCATATAGGTAACATCAACAAACTTATTTAGGTTAATTACCAAAAAAGATCCACTGCAAAACCAGGCAGAATCATCAAGCAAATGTGATAACTAAATAAATAAAAAGCCTCTTTGCCACTATGCTCTAAAATGAGATGTATCGCTAAACTGGGGTGGATGCTCTTGTTTGTAGAAAAATTGATAACACGGGAATATGTGGAGAATGGCTAAACCAACATCCTAAATGAATAATACTTCAAAAGTAAGGAAGACATTTCAGAAGTGAAGGTGCAAAAAGAAAAAAGTGGATTAATTTTTTAGTAAATTGGATATTCCTAACTTCACCCTTCCAAGCAAAACTTCAAGTGCAGGACAGGTCTTTAATATGTATAGCTCCATTACACTTGAACAAAAAATAATGTTAATCAAGGAAACATAACTGAAAATGCTTTTAGTGGTAGATGTAGCAGACATATATAAATAGATTCATTGCTCACCAAGCTAACATTTATTGTAAATTATCTGGCATTTTTGTTACACATGTATTCTATAGTTTTCCATGTAGACATGGTAATAATTTTTCTAGAAATACAGGAAAGGCACCAAAATACAGAGGGAACCCACTTTTTTGTACCACCACAATTTGTACCTTAAAAGAAGATTATAAAAAAGGGAATGAAGTTATGGACTTTTTTGACAGGCTGAAAATTAACTTAATTAGTTATATACTAGACACTTTTTGGATTTTTAGTATATGAGGATTTATTACTTTCAGAATAACACAGACTAAACACATTACTGGAAATCACTGGATTTAGTGAGTCACACAAAAGACATGCACAGAGAAGCCACAGATCAATTTGCATAATTTTGTCTTGTTATCCTGTAACTTCAGACTATTGGAAGATCACTTTCATCTGTGGTAACTGCGGAGCTGCTCCTTCATAATTACTTACTAAGCTTCTGGGTTTTTTACTAGTGTAGCATTTCTGGGCCATCAATGCAAATTAATAATTTATATACTTTAATAATTTACACTAGGGAGTCTGATGGAGTAGCAGAGGCTGGAGGCCATGGGATCAAAGGGAAGAAGGATCTTCTCTCTAGCCAATGAAGTCACCTGCATCATGAAGAGATAGTCAAAGACCATATGTGGGGAGTCTCCCGTCTTTGTGGAGAAAAGCAATGTGCTCTACCAAGCTGGTTGAAAACGTACCCCACCAGCAGAGGAAAACCTGGGCTGGGAAGGTGAACAAAAGTAGGTCTTAGCTCAAAATGTCTTATGGCCTCTCTTGCGGGTCAGTTTGTTTGGGCATCTTTAACTGGGCCCAAAGAGACTGTGCAAAGAGGACATGCACAACTCAGAA
Source organism: Astur gentilis (assembly GCF_929443795.1). Taxonomy (NCBI): domain Eukaryota; kingdom Metazoa; phylum Chordata; class Aves; order Accipitriformes; family Accipitridae; genus Astur; species Astur gentilis. The sequence goes on from NC_064884.1 coordinate 23,508,442, forward strand.
GCATAAAGTGGTCATTTATTACATAACACGTGTTAAAAAAGCGGGATTTGACAAACTACTAAGCTAAGCATGAGCATGCTCCCCACCCCAAGGTCTCTCTGCTGGCCAGGTGGGCATCGGACAGGAGGAGAGAGGTCGGTCTCCACAGTCCCCTGGTCTGCAGCCTCTCCAGTGCTGACCTGCTGCCCTCCACCAACGCTGGTGCACTGACCGCATGACCCAGCGATTCCTGGAATGGGAATTTTGCATGGCTGACCTCCTGCCGCAGTGTCTCACATCTTTCTCAGCAGCCTTGAGTCAGAGTTGTGCAGGAGAGCCAGGTCAGAGCAGGACCTTGGCTCCAGGGTGGGCGAGCAGCTACCCCCCACCTGGAGGGAGATGCATTACAGGGGCTGGCCAGGCTTTGCCATGAGCCAGAGGCGAAGTCATGGAAAGGGAAGAGGAGCCAAGACGTGCTTGTAGGTGGCCTGTTCCAGGCAGCAGAGCCGAGTCCTAGATGGACATCTGCGTTGTTCCTCCCCGGAGGAGCAGGGGCAAGCACTGGTGCTGAGGAAGGCCAGCCGTGCCTCGGCACGTGTTCGGCCCGGACCCCGAGCAGGCAGGGTCAGCACCAGCGTGTGGGTCACCGCACGTGCCGCATGGCCTCAGCTGGCCCTTCCTGCACCACATCACCCCCATAGCCACAACGCGACCGGCGACCTAGCCGCGTCCACGCTCGTCCTATGAGTTGTTCCGCATGCCAGCAGATGTTTCCATCCAAATACTACGTTGGCTTATGCATGAGTGGATTAATGTAACTATTAATAGTCCAGACTCAAGCTGGTCCTTGCAAGAATTAGAAAAAGGAGGTTTCAGAAAAGTGTCAGCTAACATTTGTTAATCATTATTCTTGAAAGAAATCCCATAGCACTTGGATCCACCAAAATGTTTGGCATTTTCTTACCCTGTCTGCTTTTCTCACTCTAGAGAAATCCAAAGAGAAGATTGCTTTAGCTATGGCTGGCCCCAGAGGGTTAGTCACAGAGGCACAGGACGCATATGGCAAAAATCAAATGGAAACCTGGGGAGACGGACAGTGAACACACAGATGAAATCTCCATATTACACATAGTCTTTTCCTTTCTCTGGTTTGCCTGGGAGTCATCTTGCAGTGCTCCTCTGGTGGGGACTACACCATGTGGAAATGCTCCTGTTCGGCCGTTTTGTGTAATTCACCCTTCATGATCTGTTATTTAGATTTGTAGGTTTGTATAAGGCCAGTTTAAAAATAAACATGAGCCCAACAGAGACCTAGCAGAGTCTGGTGTGAACATGTTGCAGCAGCTGAGTTACACTTCCCTGATATTAATGAAAGTTTGTATCCTACCAACGCTTACCCTGGAAATCATACAAATAAATGAAGAGGCTTCCAAAAGAAACCATTTCTTAAACCAGAGAGAGAAAAGCTTACCAGTGGGTTAGCTGCCATCCAGACATTTTATTAATTGTACAAGCAGGCATGCTAGGTTATGCACAAAGCACAGGCCAAAGAGTCTCACCTGGTGGCTGCGGTTGAGACTCCTGCACGGTCACACGTGGGCCTCGGCTCACATCATCACTTGCATTGCCTCCGCTTCCTACTGCAGCTGCAGAAGGCCATGTCACGTAAGTTACCTGTATGGCAAGAAGGGTTTTGCCCATACATGTGAGCACCATAGGGTGCTTTACTGGAGAGAAAAAGAAGCTCAGGGTGGTGGCACACCCAGAAGCTAAGCAAGCCTGGGCTAGGAGACACCACAGTTCGAGAAACCAATTTCAAATCAAAAAGTAACCTTCAGGAGGGTCTTTCATCACCCAGATTTCTGTATTGAGAGGGCGGATGTAGAAGTAGAATCCCAAACCTGGACCAGTAAATATTTCTTAGGCAGTTGTTTATAGACTGGGCTGCTGGCATGATCTGTAAAGTAGCCCTGTTTTTAATCAGACTACTTTAGAGTGTGTTTAAAAACTGACAATGCCATTGCTACCCAGCTGAGGCAAATTCACTTAACAGTCTACAGGAAAAAACATACCCAGGACGGGACATTTACTTTAACAGAAATGAAAGTAGACTTAGGCCAACAGTGAATAAATACTTTTAAAACTCTTGTTCTGAGCCTCTGGGGTAAACACAGTTAAATAATGGCATAGTAAACCTGTGAACATATTTACAAATTCATTCCACAAGTCACGTTATTGCTTTTTATGGGCTCAAAAATCATTATGTATAAAATTATGCAAGAACAATGAGCCCATTTTTATGACAAACAAAACATTAGAGAAGCTCAACATTTTTTTGTCTGTTTTTGACTGTTTCCCTTCCTGTAGCATTTTAGAGCCGAATGAGAATAGGAAACCTATCCCCTGTCTTAACAGGTATTACACATATCAAACTGGAGTTTACATGAATAAACATAGTATTTCAAACCAGAAATTTTCCGCATCTACTTTACTCATGTGAACATAAGAATTGAGTTAGAGAAAAGATCCATGTTGCTGGCTTGCAAGAGCAGCCAGCAGTGGCTGCTTGAACAGGGGCAGCTGAGTGTTTCTCCCCCTGGCAGATCCTCCTAGTTTCCAGCAATCAACCCTTCAGGGATTTTGTGAGTGGGAGCTTGTGTCTGGAACTCGAGGCTTTGATTACCAGCCTGGTTACCAAAAATGAAAATTATTTCCAAAGAACAGAGACATAAGACAACGATAATAAAAGACAGTTGAAGTCATAAGTGAATTAATGAGCTGGAGAGAAATTCTATTTAACAATAATGAACTGAGTATTATGTGGTATAGTCCCAGCTCTCACAGAAGTAGAAGTGGGCTGCAAAACACTGAGTGGCTTGGGTTGCTCATATGCCCTACTACTATCGGCTATGAATCCGTACCCATAGCGTGCCCAGGGGATGGCAAAGCCCATACTACACCACGGCTCTTAGCATCCTGTAGCAAGCCTTGCCCAAAGCACTTAAATACTGAGATTGACATCTGTCCTTTTATTGCTGTGCTGAATCAGAAATGTTGTGCTAAGGAGGATGATCCCAGCAACAAGCTGGTGGACAGCTCTGTTTTTCACACAGGACACTGCAAATCCTTGCCACCTGGGAGGCCCAGAGGCCATGGCCACCAGCCTAGGAGCAGTCATGAGGTTCTGCCTGGCATGGACGTGGTGCTGCTAGCAAGATCTCATTCTCACAGGTAAACAATTTGGGTAATTTACACCCTCCCAGGGCAAATGTATTTCAAGTAGACCAGAAGGTCAAATGCAATACATTAGGCAAAAAAAGCTGTGTATGACAGATTTGTGGCTGCAGAAATTAAAGACATGTTTTGAAAGAAAATGTTCTTACTGTGCTATTAGATCAGGAGAAATGTTGCCTGAATAATAATTACAATTGAAATTGCACTTTTGTTTTTCCACTTGGTTTCGGGGTGAAACAGCATTACCACACCCAGCAGAAGAGTCTGGTTCTTCTTAATGCACCAAACCTGCTAACTGGAGAGAAAGCATTATTCATATTCTTTTTCTGTTATGCTCTTTTCCTATTATGTTCTTTTAAATAATGGTTCTTCTCAAATACATGGCAACAAGCTGGGTGCCTATTATTATTTGGTGCTTTGACAGTCTGGATCCTTTCAATATACTGTGTTGCAGTAAGGGCCTTCAGAGGTACCTGGCAGGACACAGAACAAACAGAAGGGGTTTGTCATGCAGCAGATTATCGACCTGTGGAACCTATTGCAGAAGGATCTTGTTAGTGGAAAATCATTACATGGCTCAGGGGGATGAATGGATAAGTACTTGGAAGGGAAATCCATTGTGGATTGATATGGAAAGCATATCCACTTCAGGAAAGCCCCAACTGTAAAACTATTTCTGTCTTTTAAAATATGAAATTATTTAAGTTTTCAGTTCAGCTAGTCTGTAAAAGCTGTGAGCTTTGTAACCCTTACTCCCTAGGCTTTGGAAAGTTGCTGTACTGTATATTTGATCATATACAGGAAAAAAAAAATTGTTACCAAGCTGTGATCAGATTATGAATAAAAATATAATCATAGAATTGGTAAATTCAGGACAGCCTATTGGAGGTGATAAGATGTGCAGATCACTCTTTTATAGCCCAAGGGGATTTTGATGCTTCAGCAGTACCTTTCCCACCACTGGCACAGAGATTTATTCTCCTTTGTCCTTTGGCCGTTCATTTCATTCAATTTAGAGCTCCTTACTAACACAAATAACCTACTGGCTATTTTTCTTTTATTTGGGATTGTGTGTTCTTCTCATATGGGAACCATTCTGTATTTTTATCCTTGTTGGTCATTGTTATACCTCTCTAGCTCTAGTACAGGCCCTCTGGACTGATGTGACTAGAACTGAAGACACACTGTTGTCATTCCAGAGGCATATACAGTCTGGCATGATGAAGTCTACTTTTATATTCTCTATTTCTTTCCTAACAATTCCTAGTTTAACTTTTTGATCACTGCCCTGAACTAAGCTGAAATTTTCAGAGAAATATTCAGTGATTGCAAGATCTTTTTTCCTGGGTAGTGATATGTAATATAGAGACCATTATTGTGAATGTGTAATTAGGGTAGGTTTTGCATTATTTTGTATTTCTCAGTATTGAATTTCTTCAGCCATTGCATTACTTACTGATATTCTCACAAAATCTTTTTACAGCTCTTGATGGACTTAGCTTTGACAACTGTGAAAAATTCAATATCACCAGCAAAAAAGTGTCTCCTAATTCTTCACATCCTTTCCATGACCACTTACAAACATTTATGGAGTTCTATAGCTATTCCATTTCCTATTACTCTACTAATTTTGTACTCATAATTACTTAGTTTCTTTAATGTACTTTGAGGAGAGACATTGTTAAAATGATTTGGTGATTATCTCATCCTTAATTGTATGTTTGTTGATATCTTCAAATAACTCCAACAGATTTTACTCTAAAAACCATATTGATTCATTGTGTATATAAAATATTTATCTATTTTTTAATATTTTTGCCATTAATCTGCTCAGTATATAAAGCACACTTATCTCCCTGCAATTCTTCAAATTTCCCCAAGGGTCTTATTAAATATTGATGCCACATTTACCATTTTCTGGTCTTTGGGATCTGAGGTAATTTGAAACAACAGGGTACAGTTTGGTCATTTCAAACCATCCTAGGGCTGAGTCAAGCAGAAATTACTCATGATCTGGTAGCTGGACTTCACCATGTCTGTTTTGCTGCATTGTTGTGGGAAATTTCAGAGGAAAAGCAGTGCCACACTGCAGGCTTAGCGCCTCATCCACCTGCAGATGAGCACACCTTTCATTTGTATCAATTGCTTTTAACTCTAGGACTTTTTGGAATTGTTAGACTACTTATAAAGGCTCAACGGAAAGTAGTAAGAACAGGCACCTCTTGCCAGTGGCCTTAATTGAGTGTACAGTGCACTTCCAACAGTAAGGTTTTAGTGATCCTTGTGTCAAAATATGCTGTGAAAACCAGGTTAGATCCTTTATAATAACAAGTTAAACAAAACTGGCACGGATTAGTTAATTTTGTTGGGTGAGAAGCTGAAATAGTTGAGCTCATGTGCAACTACCTACTTCTCAGTTCAACAATAACCAGAAGAACCTTGGACCATACATGGCCTCACAACCAAAAAGAGTATTTCTTATCTTTCAGATAAATACTTCCGCTAACGAAAGCTCCCAAGTGAGGTGAGCCCATGCCCACCTCAGGGGAGAAAATGGAGATACTGGTGGAGGTCAAATTGCATGGGCCTCCCCTTTCATCCTTCTGCCAAGGCTCATGTTGGTGAAACTAGAGCACAAACTCAGACAGCCATTCATTTTAGGAAGGATAAGATGGGAGATCTTCCAAGCATTTGCAATAGGTTTGGTCTAGACTAATTTCCCTTTGACTGTATTTAGATTTAGACAATCTGAGGGGTAGGAAATAAGGATCTGAGAGAGAGATAATTCAACAAAAAGAAAAACCCCGCATGCTGAATTTAATAATGTTTCATACAAGGAAATTTATTTTTGGCCTTCAAAAAGAAAGCTGCTTTCGATTTTCTGTCATGCTAAAGCCATATCGCACCATCTGGACTTCTGTTCCAGTTTTCAGTCAGGAAATATTTTCATTCCTGTGTAAGCTTCATATCTTAGTTGCAGGGATCTCTAAAACTCAGCTACAATAATAATATTGCATAAGTTAGACTAAATATTGAGCCTCAAATACTAGATTGATTTTCTCTTCAGAGATTCCATTTCTTCCACGTCCAAGTTATTACATTCTTGCAAGGAGCCTGTTACAGCCCTTTCCGTTCTGCTAGTGCTGGAAACAGAACCAGAGTTCACCCTACGGTTTGATTCTGAACCTAATAAGTATAGTGGCAACACTGCCTGCTATTTCAGTGCTATGGAAAGCAAACTTGAAAGACTCAAGGTCCCATCAGCCTTCTGAGGGATGTGGCAAGAGTAACAGGTGCAAGAATGCAATTTAAGTCTTAATTTTCAAATGCAAAAGTCAGCACTGGAGAAGTTCTTTGTCATATGTCAATAGAGTTTTATTCTGTACATCAGGATAAACCTACCTAAATATGTACATTTAGGGTTATGTTCTCCACAATGACAGAGAAATAGATCTATCCAAACAAAAATTTTCTTGTATATTTAGACACAGTTCACACCATACAGCTCATTTGCAAGACTACAAACGTTTGAACTTTGGTCACAGGATATGTCATCTTAGTATAAATCTAAAACAAATGCAACTGTCTAATGCCGCCAGATATCGCAGCTGCCATTGATAAGTAATCCTGGAAAATCCGCTTAGAGATAACAGCAGGTGTTTAGATAACCAACTAGAAAAGCACCTAAACCTTGTGGCTGGATTAGAACAAAGTTTTTGTTATGGTTACTGGGGTTTCCTGTTTCTGTTAGCACTGAAAACACCTTGGGAACAGTTTAACACAACTATGCAGCAGTTCCAGTCCTAGCAGCATCTGTGAAACAGAGGACAAAACATTTAAAAACAAAAATTAGCAAAAGTCTTAAAAAAAAAAGTCCCATAAAGGTTGTTTGTCATCAGTTTTTATTTTGAAATTAAATTCTGAAGCAGAAACCTTTCTTTGAGGAAAACATGCTCACACCTCTCTTTTCTTGGAATGATCTCTCTTCTCTTGGAGAAATGCTGAAACCACCATGAAACAAACATAGGTTCCCCATAGGTTTTTCCTGCTGGGGGTCTTTTTTTCACTTAAAATATTCTTAATCTCTTAAGTGTGATCTGATGCCAGTTCTTTGCATGCTGCATGAATCCTCTTCTGACCATGTAAATCACATTTTATATGTACACTTGTCTACACCTCTCAGTTGCAATGCCAGAGGCAATTTAATTGTTCAATACTTTCATTAGTCCCCTATTGATCGGTTCTTTTTCGTCCCTGCTGTGCAGAGAAAGATACATTTCCTTTTGCTATTTGCTATATAATAAAACCTTCTAACTGTTTCTTTGGCATTTTGATGATATTTGATGCCAATCTTGCCTAGTTCTACTTAAAGTAACATTTTTAATTAATATTTTATTTAAAGCAACCTTTTAAGCAATTTTACCCAGCCCTGGAAGTTCTTTTACTCTCAACCCCTAGTAAATCACATGTCCTCCCTGCCTTCCTCCCAGCATCTATTAAACTGAATACTGGGCTGGGAAGTGGGAGGCTTTCCTTTGCCTAGCTGAAAGGATTCACGAGCTAATATTGTAGCATGTCTTGTAAGGCTACTGTCCAGTGGACGCTGGGAAGTACGGCACCCTAACACACTGCGGGTGTTGTTAGCTGGGACACTGGGGCCTCTAAGATCTCAGAGAAGCATCCGCCATTACCGTGCCACCTCATTGGAGCCAGGTGAGAGAGCAGCCATGAGTAAACCCTGACCTGCCTTGTTCTAGCCAGAGGGTGTTACGTGAGTTCACTATCATACATTAATTTGAAATATAGTCTTTTATACAGACATAAGCTTTCTTTCATGGCATAAAGCCACAGCATGCCCATCCAGGTAAGTCTCCAGCTGCTGCCTCCTCTCTATTTCTAGGATGTTTGCTGACCCCTGGGAAAAGAGCTTCTCCAACTTGGTGAAGAAAGTCCACACCTTTGGAGACTGTGTGCTCACAGCAGCTGGGGCTGCACCAGGCTCCCCGGTTCCCCATGGTGGGATGCCTCCACCTTGTGTTTTGTGTTTTGCTCCAATTCTGTGGTCTTCAGTTTTCAGTTTTCAAATTAAAAATCTCATTCACTTCAACAGTTTTTCTGAGATTGGTTTGGTTTGGTTTGGTTTGGTTGTAGTTGGGTTTTGAACTTTCGAAACAGTTTAGACAACTAAAGGTCTAGGAGAACATGTTGTTTAGGTGCTTACTAAGACAGGGGAAAAATTAAAAACCTCTTTCATATTTTGTACAGTAAACCCCAACAAATTCATGCTATGTCTTTTAAACATTTTATTTTTAAATTGTTCATACTCAGATTTAAGAGTCTTTAGGTCAGTTACTGGAGCAATGACCACCTGTAAGGTAGAAGCTGAGCATGGTCCCAACATCCATGTAGCTACTGAGGAACCAACTTGCCCCCTTAGAGCAGCTGATGCCCCAAAGTCTGGACTTTTCAGACACAAGTCCCCTTCCCTTTCCATGCTCTCTCTGGTGTTAGTGGCAAGGGGCAGAGGTCTCTGGGTGTGGTGTGGCCTCAGAGGCCTCTTTCAGGTGTCCCTGGGGAGCTGCTTTCCCCCAGGGGAGGAGGTAGTGCCTGCGGCCACCTCACTTCTGGCTGAGGGTCCCAGGAAGGGCCCCACCAGGACCACACAGGCTGGACCTCGTGTTGAAAGAGAACAGTGGGGAGAGAGAGAGTGATCTATTGTACTAAACCACCTTTAAAGAGCTAAAGATACATACATATGTTTTGGTACACACAGTATGCCTCATTTGGTGACTCACCACCAAGTACTGCAGATGGGGATGAGCTGGTACCTATGGGATGTTGCCAGCACGTCCTGCAGCTGCTGCTGCTGCCAGACACAGCCAGTGTCTACTGCGAGATGGACACACGTTTTACAGGGACACCACTGTGGGGCCAGTGGTTACTGGTGGTTGCCCCAGTCTGATATGACAGATGCATTGCAAGACAGTGGGGAGCTGTAGTGTGCCACTGCTTGGTAACTGCCAGCAAATAAAAGGGCTGCAGTTGTTTGACAGCATTGTGGTCTTCAGGCTGTTTTACAGATTTATTAATTTACTGTTTTTAATGAGTTACTGAGACCCATAATTCTCATAGTGACCTTAAATATCTCTTAGGTGAGAAGCAAGACCGGGACTCGCAACATAGACTTTGAAAGGTGTACTAAGATTTAGGGACAGAGGACAGTTGAGCCTGCTAGTAAAGAAAAACTGTGCTAAACTGCCATGTCTCTGGTTTTTTATGTCCCCCAGCTTCCACAGAGCAGGACTGAAAGTCATTGGAAGGGGCAACATGCCCCTTCATCAGTGCTGAATCCTTCTGCCAGAATGACTCAACTTCAACCAGATGTTATTTAAGAAAAAATATGAATAAGCAATAAGCATTGACATTGATTTATGGTATGAAAGAACAGACCCTGAAATTTAAATTGTTATTACAAACTTTTTTTTAATCAGAAAAGTAATAAGGCAGACATGAAAAAGGTCCGATAGGGAAGTTCTCCATTGCAAAGGCTTTTCTTGATGCTAGTGGAATATGTCAGCCAAGTTTCTGCCTGGTCCAGCAGAGAAATCCTCCTGCCAAAGTCCCAGGTTCCAGCATGGAAGTCCCAAGTGTCATGAAGGTATAGCACTGGGAGTTTAACATCAAGATGGAAACTGTTGATCTGTGTTTTATTTCTGATTCTTGCCCACACTTCCCAGCACGTCACATTTGTCCACGGAGTTTTTTCCCATGGATTTCTTCTCTTTCCTCTGCACTCTCCTGCCCGACATGGGTCAAGGTGAGGCAGGCAGGCAGAGCTGTGCTTTGTGTGCTGAGGCACCGAGCACCCCTCCTGCCAGCGTCTGTCATGACAGAAACAACAACTCTTGCTGCTGCCATTACTGACAAAACCATTGACTGGTGCAAGTCACGTGGCAGACACCTGGAGAGAGTCCTGCTCCATCTCGGTTTTGTAAAGGTCATCGCTGACAGTCATGAGGCCTGAGCACTTAGCGGGGAAAAGACAAAATAGGAGAGTAGGGCTAGAAACAGCGGCAACCTCGGGGAAGGGCCCCCCAGCACCTGGCCCTTTGGGCTCGGCTTTGCCCCAGTGGCACAAGGGAGCAGCACGATGTGCTTGAGGCATCTCCTTCCCCTGGACCCAGTGCCGCTGGATGTCTCCTTCCCCTGCCAGCACACCACCGGTATCTCTCGGCTGCCATGCTGGGAGGGTAGTGGCTGCTGGTCTGGGAGGACAGCAGGCTGCCCGGAAGCAGGAGGGCTCCCACCAGGCCAAGACACCCTATGTTCAGCTCTGGGCTAGGCCAGAAACAGCTTAATTTGGTGCAAAGCTCTTTCCCATGGAAACAAAGTCACTGAACTTGTCTGGGGACAAGTTCCTCATCTTCCTTTGGGGAAATCAAGTGTCCTGTGTGAGCCACAGCCGTTTCCAGGGTGGCTGAGGGCCCTCCAGCCCTGCCGTGTGTTGCAGACCCACCACCTCCATCCCTGAACCTCCCTGCAGAGCCCCTTAGTGCTGTCCCATGCATTCAAAATGACATGCCAGTAGTACCCAAGAAACCAAGTGCTTGGTGGTCTCTGGGGCCCCAGGGGGGAATACTCCTCAGCATACGTACATGCACGTTTTCAGGTGATGGCCACAAGCAGGATGGGTTACAGCCACATGATCCTCAGCATTTCCAATCCTTAAAACAAATACAATTATCTCTACTGCAACTTGCACGCATGAGGAAGTTTTAATGGCATCCAGAGAAAAAAAAAGGCATGCTCTTTACCTCTGTGAGAGCTCAGGTTTTTGCAGCCCAAACCCTTTCCTTCAGCTGCCCAACGCAGAGCTGGACTGCATGCGCTGCATCGCAGGGCTGCTCAGGGCTTCTCTGGTTTTTGTCATCCTCACTTCACTCCACAAAACAAGAGCTCGAAGCGCCGGCAGACAAAGTCTAGCCAAGGCAGCATGGCTCCTGGCTTGCCAGATACCTGGCACTAAACATAGCGAGCGTTTAGTGTTGTACAGTTGGTTTGGGAAGCAGCTAACTGAGCAGAAGAAATCGCCAGGGCTCATTTGGCACCGGATGAACACCTGGGCTCTGAGGTAAGGTGTCATTAGACCCTCAGGGGCCACAGATGGTGTGGGTTATGTTTTCCTACTTCTATTTAGTCCACAAGCCTGTTGGAAGTAGGATGACAAAACCAGAACTAAACCAAACAAAGAACCCAAATCATCACCTTTTGGGAGGCAGCACTGAAAAGCAGCTTGGGAACTGTTTTCTAACAGGCTGAAACAACAGTGAAGGCACAATGCTGCAGTCACTGTGCTCAAGCACTAGTTTAGTAGGAGTGCTGAACTGAAAGGGACCAGCTTGCGCATAGGTAGTGGGTGGCTAGAAAGGGCATTTACTGAAGACATTCCCAGCACCTTTTAGCAAATTTAAAACCTGCTGCAAAAGGCCAAAACTAGCAAGTATAACGTGCTGGAGAGGAGAGCAGTGGATCGTAGGCATTGTCCATGTTTTAAGTTCACTTCTGCAAGGAATACATTACATTAAACTCCCGGACAATCACAGAAAATGGACCATGCCTAAGAGAAAGATGAGAACCAAGCCCAGAACAGTCAGGCAATTGAGTCTTGGCATACTGACATGCAGGAAAGATTCCCCCAGACAAAACTGATGCAATTCTGCATGGGCATTTGTTACTGCCAGGGGTACCAGGATGTCCATGTCCTGCCTTTTCCCCCTGAGAAAGAGGACATTGTTTATCTGAAGTAAGCTGCAGCTCACCAAAATACCCACCTGCAGATATCTCAAAGCATTTACATTTCAGCCACTATCTGGGCTAAAGCATCTGAACCTGAAAGGCAACAGATCAGATTTTAGGACACTTTCCGAAGAGTAAAGGGGTGGCGTGCCTGTGCCTGATGGTGTGGTGCGACAGGACTGCCAGCATTGATTCTGCCTCCCTGCCCCATGCAGCCCTGCTCATTTTACATGGTCAACACCTGCCATGGGTCCCAGCCCTGCTCTCTACAAATGCATCCAGCTTTCTCTGGAAAACATCAAGAGATGGCAAATCCTTCATTTCTGTAAGCAACTTGTCCCACTAAGTGCTCTTATTGGTAGGAATGTGATCCTAATTTCTAATTGAATTCCTCTGGATTTACCTTCCAGGAAGGTTTTAAAATTATTTTTTCTGATAGATTAAAGAAGTTCTTTGTATCTTTTATTTTCCACCTAGAAAGATACATACATGGTGCGATCAGGCCACTGTTCATCACCTGATAACGGAAATGGACTGAATAAACCCTATCATCAGCAGTGATTCTCTGTTTTTGTTTCCCATCATTATTTTTCTTAGGGTTTGTGGCAGGCTGCTATATCTGTACATTGCATTCTTCACACTGATGGTCTTTTAAAAACTATTGGCTCTAAATTATCATTCTTGCATGTGGTCTGGAACTTCTGTGCTGTTAATGGGGAAAAGCCTTCCAGCAAAATCTTTTAGGAGTTGGGAATAGATTGGTTACATCTACTGAATTGAACTTATTCCCTGAATTTGTTTAACCTCCTTAGGAGTTACTAGTGGCATCCTAATAGGCCACAGGTAGGTTAACCTATTTTCAAATACAGAACAAAACCTGTATTGAACATGCATAATTTTTAAATTATTCATAGAGTGAAACATTTGATTAATTGTCAGTGGGATTCACAGGCATGTGCAACCACTTTTGTTAATAAGTTCCTCTACTTTTTGGTATTAGGTGGAAATTTCAAAAGCAGACAGAGAGCTTAAAATCACTAGTTTTATTGAACGCCATCACTGGTATTTGTGTCACTTTGAGCAACAGAGCCAGCGCATGGGAGACCAAGCAGAAGTGATGCTACTGCAGCTGAGAGAGCCTAAGGGCCGTCAGCACAATGTGCTCAGAAAAGAGAAAAACTCATTTACAGCCACATTCATCTGGGAGATGTGGCTTACATTGCTGACCTGTGGACAGCATCCCTTGCCAGCCAAGTAGTCCTGCTGTAACTGCTGAGCCAAATACTGACACTTGTGGATCTCAGTCTCAATCTGGTTTGCAACAATTAGGTATGGCACAGCAGCGGTGAAAGCATCAAATGTCAGAGGGATGATCCATGGGGAGAGGATGGCACAAGAAACATTTGTTAGTGAGAACTGTCTGCTGGTTTTTAGCTGCAAGAAAAACACTCTGGGAGATCTCATAGCCAGCAGCACTGTGTGAGATGATATCCACAGCTATTGATGTGATGTGGTGGTTGCTATGGGAAGTATGTTTTGAGAAAAGCATAAAAGGGGCAGGGCGGGGTGTGTGTGGGGGGGAATCTCATTAGAAGAAAGCGTGAGCTGGTTGCACGCAGAGGAAGGCAAGGTCACCAAACCAGAGGGTTCAGTGCAGCCTTGCTGCAGTTGGTGGCATTCAGATGCTCAAGAAACAGACATGGAAAAAATCTGGGGCCTTGTGAACCCAAACCTGAATGTTTGAGTTACTCTCCTGAAGGACGCACTTCAGAGTGTATCACTGGCCCTACAGGGTACGTCAATGGCAAAGTGGAGAGTGCTGCCCCATAGGAGGTACCTACAGCTTCTCTGGCTCAGCAACAGGGCTGCCCCCCAGGAGACAGCATCCCTGGATGGCCCCAGCCAGCCTATTACGGTGCACGGTAGGGGAAGGGATAAAAAATGTGCCATCTTGTCCAAATAAAATCTGGAAGGGAAAAAAAAAGCATTACAAAAATAGAGCGAGAAAGGAAGGAAAGAAAATAGGCAGGAAAGCGGGAAGGAAAAAAGTTTGAAAGAAAGGAAGGAAGAGAAAGAAAGGACAGAAGCAATCAAGAAAGAAATCATATTATTAAAACAATCAACAAGCAGAGCTAGTTCCTAAAACTCTGACTTTAATAAATAACAGTATAATGTTTGTAATACATTTTTAATTTAGTAAATGAATCTATTTATAATCAATTTTCTTTTAAAACAAAAAAAATACTTTAAAAGTATTAAGATTATTTTATAACTAATGGACCCCATCCACAAAAACACAGCCCGCTCTGAACACTCCGGCTTGGCCGAATGTAAGGCCAGTCCAGTCTGGACACCATATGAACAAATTTGGTCTGGTGGTTCATTTGTTCAGTCACAGCTCTGCAGCTTCTGGCCTTGAGGTAGCTTGTGTCCTACCAGTCTAGAGAATGAACGTAAAATAAAAATACAGATGTGTCCATTAACACAAGTCTGCAGTATGCTGTCTCAGTTTTACTTCAGTCACTTACCTGGACTGAAATTGTTTTTGGGGGGCTTTAATGGCAAAAATCTAAACTAGAATGTTATTGCATCATTTGTTAACAGCCTATTTCTTTGATAATAATAGGAATATGGACCCAATGTGAGGACTGATAAAATGAAGAGATCCTATTGGCAGTAAAAGTCAATCAGGCTTTTAACAATTTCATTGATATACTTTAAGATCATATTTAACAACATAAACGGAGAGACAGATCTTTGAATATGCATATCTGTTAGACCAAACCATTGCTTTGGGCATCAGAAGGAAAATATTGCAAGCACAGTAAGTTTCAGGAACACTGTGCAATGCCTTCCTTTGCATTCCACCACTTCCACCCTCCCGATCAGTTTTACACATTAGAAAAGCTATGTTAAGGCTTACCTAATGTTTACACAATTGTATAGTTGAACAGCACATGCAAGTAATATAAAGTCTGTATATTCAGGAAGGGAAGGCTTTTTCATTTGTTATGGCTATCATGTATTCTAAATATACACCAGTCAGATTTTTTTAATCTTTCACTAACATGGTTTCTATCCTGAACATGGAAAGAAAAAGCATTTTGCCAGGAACAGTCCCAGCTCTTTCTGTGAGCCGGTGACACCACAGGCATAGAAAACGCTCAGAACTTCCTAGGAGCAGTCCTATTATTAGAAACCTCCTCCCATGCTGTCCATTCTCCCAGATATGTAGTTTTTACACCTCTGGAAGATGTGTAATGTTCAAAGCCTGGCGAAGAGACACACCAGAGTCCTATATATACAGCAGGCAGAGCAGAGATGCCTGCTCTCTTGGCAAGTGGAGAGGGGATGCCAGGAATAGGAGCAAAGAGCCACATCCAGCATCTCTACTAGATAGTGGGAGTGTGGGAAAAAAGAGATGCAGTTGCTGGTTTTCAGTAGACCTCTGATAGTTCATTAGCTTACTCTCACAGCATGATTAGATCAGTTGGGCCAATTTTCTAAAGCGCTCCAGATGCTTAAATTAGCCAAAGATTGGTCAGATTATTTCTGCCTTACTGACGTCATTACAGTGCCATGAACATATCAATCAAAAGAGTTTGCTCTGACAGGATTCCTGCTGTTACTAATTCAGTGGCTTCTATTGTAAAGAAAACCACCTTGCTGGTAGCCCTGAGGAGACTGTGGCAGTTGATTGTAGTGGGATGCCCTGGCTCAGGAGCAGAGGAATTGGGCAGAGTGCAAGTGGCTGGAAGGGATGACACAGGGCCAAGGACCCACCTTTGGGTGGCAAAGTGCTTGTTTACCTAACTAAAAAAAATTCACCTGACCTTGGGACCCTGCACACTCCTGAGGAGTTTGGGGGCATTGCCCAGCACCATGGGCTTGTCTCCTCCCACCCCAGTTGGATCCGTCCCTTTGACCATACTGAAGCCTGCTGCCATGGCCCCCTCCCAGGCTGAATTTGCTGACCAGATCTTTTTCCTGGACACTCCAGCTGTACGCTGCATGTTGCAAAGATGCAGTCATACAATAATCATGGTGTGCGTTGGGCTTTGGGGACTTAACTGTGAAGACCATTTGGTCTTCAAACCTTATATTTTGCAGGAAGAAAATTGATGCCTTTAGACTGAAAAAGCCTCATCTGTATTTCCTGAAAACAATAACAAGATCAATGCTGTGAGACAGCAATGCTAACATAAAAGCATTATGTACTCTGAAATCCTTACCTAAATAATTGCAAATAAGTAAACAGCTTGCTGATCACCTGTGGAGCTTCTCATGAACTGGAGAGCATTTCCAAGTACTACTTTCCAAAGACATGTAGTTAAGCTGCAGATCTGTGCTCTGACCTTGGGATTATGAGATATTAAAGCTTACCAATCAGTCACAACACCTCAGAAATATTTTGTGTGGGTTAGCTATGATTATGGTAATTTGCAAAACCAAATGCTGGGTGGAACTCTTAAGTTCTGAATATGCCATTCATTTGCATCAAATACATACCTCTCTTAAAGCATGCTAGGAGTTTTCACATGGAGCCTGCAGAGTGGGTGGATCTTTTTTCTTAATGCCTGAAGACTGTGAAATTCACAATGCAATACTCAGATGAAGTCATTATCAGCATTACATGGTTGACCCCTAAAAAAAATTGCAGAAAGAGACGTCTTACAGAAGGGTGGGTGCTGTAGCCAGGGGAGGTCTGGGCTTGCTATCCCTGGCTGACTCCAGCTGATGCCTTGCTAGTTCATTGATGCAGCACAAGAAACCACTGTCCATCCAGCTTGAAATCATCAGTGCTCCTACATCTTGGCTACATGGGTCACGCTTACGACTTAAAAGAGTACTGCTGCCTATAATATCGCCCTTCCTTACAAAGCTTCCTCTCTCTTTGCTGATTCTCCTTGTGCTCAGAATCAGTCTGCTTTTATATTAGATATTTGTGCTACCTTTTTTCAGTGCACTATGCCAACATAATGCTGGAGCATGAACCCAAGGCTACACTTCCCGGAAGAGACCTGTCTGGTTGTGTTATCCCTGTTCCTCTGCACACAGCAGGCCTGGGACTTTCAGCTGGGCTGCACAAGCCCTGCAGTGGCACAAGGAAGGCCCTTGCTGCAGTGCTTGCTTTATTGCTAGCATTAGTGGTAACAGGGACCAGCAGTGGCTGCCTAACACTTGCAGTACTATTAGTGCTGGATAGTATAACCTCTGTTGCTTAATAACAGCAGAAGCATCCAAGGGAGAAGGGCATGTGCTGAGCACGAGCTGGGAACAAATGTTGGCAACATCGAGGAGTGTTGGAGGAGGACACTGACAGAAGAAGTAGCAAGGATGAAATCACACCTGTATCTTCGTACCTAGGGGACAAAGGTCATAATCACAGGATAAAATCCATGTGTGAAAATAGCAAAATAATAAATACCAAACGGGCAAATATAAAATACAAAAGGATATTGTGTAGAGCTCTCTCTATGGGGTGATTTGACTTCCACCCTCTTCTCCCCTAAACCTAAGAGGGAGGAGTGATCCTACTTAAAAAGAGTTTACAAAAGTCTTTTTTTCACAAGCTGCACATTCCCAGGGCACTTATGGCCTAGGAAAGTGATCATTAAAAAAAGAAATCCCTAATTCATATACATGAAGATCTTCTATTCACCTTCAGAAGAAGGGCAGGAATATCTATAGGCACCTTGAACACCTCCAGCTTTGTTAATAGTTCATTTCTACTGTGACCATGCTCTGGAGTCAGTGTCAGGATTGAAGTTCATATTCACCAGATTGCTCCTACCCTCGCCATGGCCCAAAGGAAAAAGATACAGCTCAGGCCACCTTGAAAATCAGATCCAAAAGCTGTTTTAAAAACTGTCACTTTAAGTTGGAATTATCAGTAAAGAGAATTAACATTTGTCAAAACACATCTACAGCTTTCAAGGCCTTTTTGCTCAAGGATGTCTGCTACAGTCTTACATTTCCTCATGTTTTCAGTATTTCTGCTCATCACCAACGTGGCTGCAGACAGCTGTGAACAAGGAGGAGGAGGGAGGCAGAGGGCAGGGCCCAGGGGAGCCACAGCGGCCAGAAAGCTCCGTGCCCTGTCTGAGGACAAGACACACCACTGTAAACTCTGACAAAAAGAACAGCCCGTTCAGGCTCTGGAGAGGTGGACTCTGTGGCATGCCCTCTTCCCAAAGGGAAAGCCATGGCTGCCCCAACCCATGTGGTGAGGATGCAGCATGCCCCAGAAGAGCTATATCTCACACAGGGCTCAGCGGCCAGGCTGGTTGTGCAGTGTGCTACATTGCTGATTAGAGGCTGTTGAGGAATGCAAACCTACAGAATCTAATTACTGCTAATTTGTTGCATCAATCATTTAAAAATAAAAGGGTGAAAGATGAAAAAAATACAACTTTTTTTCTGCAGGTCGGAAAGTATTGAATTAAACAGATCCAGTCTCTCACCATTACTCTCTAATCATGCTGTTTTCCTGCATCCACTGTGTAGGTTTAGCTGGAAGTTTTTTCTAGAGGCAGGAAGACAATGGGACATGTACCTGTGAATTTTTTTTTTTTTTTGTCCTTGCCTAGAATACCACAAGTTACAGCTTTTATTTGTTCTGTATTGGAAGGAGAACACAGCCAATATGTACTGAAGACAAAAATACAGAATCATAGAATCATTAGGTTGGAAAAGACCTTCAAGATCATCGAGTCCAACTGTCAACCCAACATGGCCAAGTCCACCACTAAACCATGGTCCTAAGCGTCACATCTACACGTCTCTTAAACACCTCCAGGGATGGTGGCTCAACCACTTCCCTGGGCAGCCCGTTCCAATGCTTGACAACCCTTTCGGTGAAGAAAGTTTTCCTAATATCCAACCTAGACCTCCCCTGGTGCAGCTTGAGGCCATTTCCTCTTTTCCTATCACCAGTCACCTGACAGAAGAGACTGACCCCCACCTCACTACAGCCTCCTGTCAGGTAGTTGTAGAGAGCGATAAGGTCTCCTCTCAGCCTCCACTTCTCCAGACTAAACAACCCCAGTTCCCTCAGCTGCTCCTCATAAGACTTGTGCTCCAGGCCCCTCACCAACTTGGTTGCCCTTCTCTGGACACGCTCCAGCACCTCCATGTCTTTCCTGCAGTGAGGGGCCCAAAACTGAACACAGGACTCGAGGTGCGGCCTCACCTGTGCCCAGTACAGGGGAAAAATCACCTCCCTGCTCCTGCTGGCCACACTATTTCTGATGCAGGCCAGGGTGCTGTTGGCCTTCTTGGCCACCTGGGCACCCTGCTGGCTCACATTCAGCCGGCTGTCAACCAGCACCCCCAGGTCTTTCTCTGCTGGGCAGCTTTCCAGCCACTCTTCCCCAAGCCTGATGCGCTGCATGGGGTTGTTGTGACCGAAGTGCATGCAGGACATGGCTCTGCAAGTCCTAACCCTTCAGTACAAGAGTCAAGTGATCTGCTCACAAATGAACACTCAAGACGGAACCAAAAAGTTGGTTACTGCACTCAGAGACCATCCTGATGTCAGACAAGAGGGAGTACTTTCTGAAGCAGTGACTTCAGCTTGCATTGTGTGAGCACTCTTCAGGGGTGAATGGCTTTTCAAACACAATCCCTTGACTTCAGAAGGCAGAGAGCGCTTCACGTTTCCCCCGGTGCTAACAGGGGGTGTGACACAAACCAAAGTGCTAGTGGGCTTTCTCTTCTCTCACATACGGCACTGTAAATATTAAAAAGCATCCACTTACTCCAGACATCCCTCACCACTGAAATGGGAGCAGGTGGAGGGAGCCATTGCTTTTTTTATCTCTTGCCTCCTTTCTTTTGGAAGCATAAAATTTCATCCTCTTTTGAAGAAGCATCTTGGTGACATCATTGGTGACACCAGCCCTTTCCTTCCCTCATACCAAGTCACTGCATTTTCACAGCAAGCAACTGAGAAAAAATTGTATTAATGGCTCTCAGTTCATAGGCAGGCCCCACCGTGCCAGAGTAGCAATGCTATAAAAGAGCTAATTGCACATAGGAGGCCTGCTGAACTACACATGCTGAACATGAGGCTCATTTCTTGTGCTTTTCCCTCGCAATTCCTTGCTGCAGTGCATGTCTAGTCCATTCCAGCAGCGCTAACACAGAGATTTTTGTGAAGGAACAGATGGGGTGGGGGCAAGGGTCTCGCTCTGCCCAAACCCTGCAGTGAAGTTTTCCCTTCAGTGAAGTACTTCCCCTTTGTTTGCTCAGGTAAGGCTGCTTGGCTTGACAACCTGCCTTTTGGCTAAATACCACATTTTAAATACGAGATTCCCAAACCTGCAAATGAAGGGTATCCTTAGTTCTCACTAGACCTTCCCACAGAGAAAGTAATTTGAATTTCAATCAGAGTACAAAATGTAGTTTATATGCAACAAAGCTACTGAAGGCAGGCTGAGAAAACATAAATCAGCTTCATTTTTGTTGTTTTCAAGTTGCTTCTGTACAATCTCTTCAGTTCTTATTTACTGTAATCTTCATCCATCCGATGGTAATTTGCAGGTAATTGTGCGCTACAGTTTGTTCAATATTCACAGAAAAACTGCATGTTTCTAAAACCTGAGGTGAAACCCTACAAATGCTAGAACTCTGGCTAGAAGTTGAAAAGGTCTCAGACAAGGATGCTCATTCTTCTACTCATAAAAAGGTATGAGGAAGACTAAATGGGCACCAGCAGCTCCAAGCAGCTTTTTACATCAAGATTATTCCAAATACAAAAAAGTTCAAAATAGATTCAGCTTTTCTCATGTGGGCTGTCTCAGGCTAATTTGCATGGTTTCAGCATCCCCCACGTACAACTGGGAGACATTGGAGAGGTTTTCTATTGAGCCTTTTCCTCCTCCCCAGCCTCCAGGCAGGTGATGGAGAAACCTATTCTGCTGCGAGAGCAGGTGTGGTGCGAGGAGACTGGGTAGCAGCAATAGGTAGGTGTTTGGGTGTCCTGACAAACTGAAGCAACACAAGAATTTCAACCAATTTGATCTGCTGCAAATGCTCTGAAAGGTGCTTCTCTGCATCACTGTTTCTGTCCATGCTGCTTTTACTTCTCATGCAGCCTCCTTCATGCAAAGCCAAGTTTTATTGCAGGAAGGAGACCAGAGCTGGAAATTTCTTGGTATTGCTTACTTTGCTGCTCCAACGTTTCACCATTGCCATTTCAAGTGCTGAACTGGCTTTTGTTTCTGGTGATACCAGGTGAGAGTGGCATTAGTTTGAGCTCTGCTGGGCTGAGATCAATAATGTCACCTACATCCTTACATGTGTGGCTTCTCTCTGATCATACTTGAATAGCTCATTAACCTTGATCCAAGTATTCTCCTGGCACAGCACTTTTTAAACTGATATGGTCCTTCCTTGGAACAGGAACAATGTATTTATGTTTGTAAAATGTTATATAGATTTATAGGGCTACCTCAGTGGTGAGGTATCAAAGGTCAGTGCAGCCGCCAGACTCCATGTGGCTGTGAGCGATAAGTCTGGTATGAAAAAACTACTGGAGTTATACAAAGATAATATGATCCTCTCAGGCAAATCCAGTGAGAAGCTATCCTGGGAAGAAAATGGAGCAGCCAGTGTGAAACAGCAATTTATAGGGGCTGAGTAGCCTGTGCACATCTTAGGCAGCGGCTGCAATTCAAGAAGGGCATTTTCCCTGCAGCTCCTGTCATTGCTGAAAACTTTAGGGGACTGAACTTGTTTAAGATCTTGAGGCAGACTGTGATCTAACTGTTCTCTGCCTCCATATAAAAAGGACTTAATTTCTGTGCAGACTTGTTATCCTGGAGCGCAGGCCTTCCTTTAGATTTAGATCAGGAAGAACACTTTTTGTGGTAAGCCTGAAGCACAACCGATTTCATTTTGAATAAACTGTTATTATCAGACAGATCAGCTATTGCCTTTGCCCTGGGCTAACAACCAGGTCCTTTTGCTTTGCAGCCAATAATGTTTTAAAGCTTCTTTAACACCCCAAATGCCTAGATCCTTGCATAAACAAACAAAGCTAGTTTGTGAAAAGTCAAATTCTCCATGGAGGTATAAACACTCTGCAGCTGAGAGACACAGATGAAAGCTGCTTTGGAATAGCTAAACCCATTTAAATCCATTAAAAAGCCTCACAATTAAATTTGCATGCAGCCAGCGACTGCTCTGTCTCTCCCGAGTAACAGTGGGCTTAGCAGGCTGGAGAAAATCGGGCCATGTTTTCACCACCTTAATCCCAGTGTCTTTTCCAGGTGGGCTGTGGGAAAAGGGCACTGCTGCTCAAGTGCTTTGGTGGGAAGTTGATGGGGAAAATTCCAAGCAAGCAAAGTACAAACAGACACCCCCTCCCTCCAAAAGCAAAGTAACCTCTCCCTGAAGAGGAGAACCACTGAGCAGGAGATGTCAAGGGTCAGGAGTGTCTCAGAGCCTCTGGTCTCCCTTCCTGCCCAGGGCAGGAGCATGGATAAGCTGCAGCATGCCCATGGGGCTGGCGGGCACCCGGCACTTCAGGTGGCACAGTGCTGGTGGAGAGAGAGTGTTTCTGGGGTGGAAGCAGCACAGACAAGTGGAGAAGACAGCAGGTCAAGTACCAAGCAGCAGAGCTTTGCAGGTGAGCAACGGTGCTGGTTTGGGGGCAGAAAAGGCCAGATGCTAACTGGGCTCCCAAAGCACCTCCAGCAATCACTGCTTTTCATTAAAAGGCTGATGATGGCAAAGGTATCACTTGGCAGCTCTCTGTCTTAAGAGACACAGAGGAAACATTAACTTTGCCATGCAGATTTAGGGTCCTACCTGAACTTGGGTGCAGATGATCCTTATTGAAACAGATGGCTTCTGTAGATGGATAAATTGCCAAGGGCTTGTCTGTCGGGATTAGAAAAAGCACATCTTCCTGCAGCCACACAGAAATCCCAGGGTTGGTTAAACAGGCATTTCTGTCTGCTTTCTAATATGGGCCAGTGCCATGTGTAATGGCAGCTGTGTGTTCCCAAAACATTTCCATGCAATTAGGTTGCAGGGAGACAAAAACAGCCAGCCTGACTTGCTTCTCCTTTACTCTTCTCCAGCCTCAGGGACTTACTGTGCGCTGACATCAGCCTCAGCAGAGATGTTGCCCATGAGGCTTTCAGCATTTTCTAATTGAACTTTGCTTCCTAACTCCTATAGCAGGGAAGACATCCCGTCCCTGCCCCCCACCTTTTCCCTTCTAGCTTCCCCAGAAAGCCAATCAGAGGGTCACTGAGCATGTTTGGGTTTCTTTCTACCTATTAGGACCATATTCATAATAGGTTATTTTGGGTTTCATTCAGGGAGAAAAAGTAAGACAAATAAGACACTGTTTCAGTCTGAAAAACACTAATGAGTAAGGAAAGCTCAGTGACACAGTCTGTATTCGGAAAAATCTGTGAATTTAAAAAGTTGCTTTCACAAGATCAAAATGTAACAAGCTGTCTTTTTGAGAAACAAGACTAACGCCACCTTGACCTATCCTGTATGTGTCAGAAAGTGTTTTATGCTTTTATCCAAGGACATAAAAGTGCTGCTGTGCTCCGTACGGTACACTGTATTCCCTTCAATCTCTTGAATGCCCTTTGTCCCCCTGCATTGCCAGTCCTGCTGCTCCAAGTAGATGTGAGCTGACATGCAGAGCTGGCTGCTGAATGTGTGCCTTGCTGGTGATTTGTACAGCAAAAATACTGTTTGGGCTTTGTGGGGTAAGCTCTTCTGCTCGTGCACCCTCCCCTCTCCCTTGGCCAGCCCAGACCTCATGGAGAGCCACTGGCTGCAAGAGGATGGTGGAGGAGGAATATGGGCTGGCAGCTAGAGGTGACAAAGACTGTCACCAGCTGGTGGCCCTTGGTGAACTGAGAGCAGCTAAAGGGAAAGAGAAGCAAAGCTACTGAATACTGATGGTCTCAAAAGCTTAGATAATTGCAGGTATTGAAGCTTTAGGTATGATCATCTTAGATATTTGGTCTTTCTTTTCCCACTGTAGGAAGCAATAATATAAACCTTTGCCTTTTTATTCACTCCTGTATTTTCAAATAGTGATAAGTGATCCTTATGAAAGCGCTTTTTTCTTTTAACAGGATTAGAAGTAAGCAGAGGTAGATTATGTATCTTTTTTTGGTCTCCATTTCCTGCCCACTTCTTTTTTTCAGATGAGCGTAGAAGGATTTTTTTATAAATGATCGTGATGGAGTTATTAGAATGCTGGAGCATGTTCATCCACACAGCTTAAAGCACAGATTGCTGTGGAGAAAAGACTCGGCAGTGGAGGTTTTAAATTTCTTTCAATAAAATAAAGCAATGCTTATTAAACCTCCAGCTGTTCGGAAGTGCTGTCAGAACATGCAGTTTTAGCAGAGGAGAGCAAAGAAAGTGTGTGCTTGCATGTGTATTTGCTACGTTGGTCCTTCAAATTCTCCAGGAATGAAATCATTACATGTCTAATGAAGTGGCAATTACAAAAGCAACAGTCTTTATTAGTCCCTTTGGCACTAAGGATCTTTCTAGATGTTTTTCATCCCACCTTTCACAGATTCCACTGAAATTCAAGGTGAATTTCTGAAGTTTTTCCACTGACTTCAAAGGAATCAGTATTACCTCCAGTGCGGCAATGGCTGGGATGAATTTTACACACTGGTGTCTGAGGGGCTGCGTGTTCAACTGCCTCCCAAGCCATAATAACACTGCCACTGTGAATACAATTTGTATCCACACTACAAAAGTAATGTGAGAAAAATACTCTTAGGTTTTGCAAATTGATACACTAGAGCTTTCAGCTGTGATGGGGAGGGGTCAATTTACACTTCAAAAACCAAACGCTGCCCTTGGATATATTTGTCAAGCTCCTTCAGAAGTTAATAAAGACCATGAAATTAAAGAAGACACAATTTATC